>NC_142700.1:1037826-3499873 GCF_029339155.1 Prunus mume
AAGTGATACAAAGAGGTTGCTTATCTTTTTAAGTTCCTTTGTCATATTTCTGATATATATTCAATATTTAAAAATTATAGCCACGCTGCATACGCTAAAACATATTTTTTAATTATTATATAATATTAAAAAAAGAGTCCAAAAAATAATTAATTACTAATATTTAAGTCAATTATGGAAATCAGTGTATTTTTAAATATTCTACTAAAGAAAAATAATTAAAAATAATTACTAATTAAAAAAGACTAGATATTAATTAATTACATATATTAATTTAAGAAGTACAAACAATAAAAGAAAAGAAACAATATATATTTTGAAAATTAAAACAAAAAGCAAAAACCTTCCGATTGCAGGTCTACGCTGCAAATATTTTCTGGATTAGACTTTCCGAGCAAATTTAGCTTTGTGGACGAAATGCCTGAAGAGGTCTATCCAGCAAATATCTGCTTGAGAGGTTTTAAAAAAAATATATATATATAAACTTAGGTATCCTTTAGCTGTTTTTTTTCAAATTTTCTTTAAGTAATTAAATATCATAGCCTTGGTTTATATTTAATTTCATTAGTATTTATTTAGTGAATAATTAAATAAACATTTTAATTAACTCACAAATTATATTACTTAATAAATAGCATTTTATTTGAAATTTTTTTCTTTAATAAAATATTGAAATACTAATTATTCACTAAGTAAATAATAATTAAAACATAACCACTAATTAAAGTAATGTAGGAAGAGAAATCTAGAGTTTGCTGTTTAAAGGGTATAGCCGTGCGGCTATGCTTTTAACATATTCTATTTAAAGGCTTTTGTTTTCTTTATGTTATGTTTGGTTGCTAGAAGCTGATGATGAACAAATATTCTCTTACCTAAATATTCAGTTTCATGTTCCTCGAGTTGTTTTGATTGTTTACAAACTGACCCAAAAGGAGTATGCTGCTTGGGGCTCCAATTGTTGAGTCATCTCTTCTTTTGAATTTTTTCTTTTAAATTTCATCTTTGTCAATTTCAGTAATGTAATCTGGGTGAAATGCAGCTTTTGGATCCGTAAGATGGGCAAAAAGAGTAAATCAAAAATTCCCAGAGAGAAGCAAGATAGTACAGCTGCTGTAGAAGAGGAAAAACTCTCATCTTGGCCAAGAAATTGTAGAATCATTGGTTGAGATCAGTTCAGGTTTACCATGCATATATTTTGGTTTTAATTTATGTTTCAATTACTAGGCATATTAAGCCTCATCTGATCCTACTTTCTGCAACAGGAACACTTGGGAGAGCAATGAGGGTGATCCTGAGCTACTTGTTTACATTCTGTGAGTATCCACTTTTGTTGTTTTATGTGTTATCTTCAGGACATGAGTTAAAGAATGCATAAACATGAAATGGATGGGGACAGGGGAGATCCATTGTTTGACTAGTGTTATAACCATTTTTCCATATTTTCATTCAATTTGAGAGGTAACATGTCTTGTTAGATCTCCATAGTCGGATTTGTATGAGTTTGAGTATGGGATTCAAGTTTCAACCTTAGTAGCATCTCCAGGTTCACCTAAAACAAACATAACACTTAATTTGTGAGTCAATTATAATTATCTTTTGTTCTTGTGCTCATATGCTACATCTGATGTTAAACATAGCTGTACTCATTTCTGAAACATTTGTGTTGCATCTTGAGAAATTTGAAAGGAAAGAGAGGAGAAATCTGCCAAGCAGTAAGATTTACTCTCTTTTTTTTTCTCCTGTTTTTAGCTGGCATGTATGTTTGGTGACTTAATGCATTATGTTGTTTGTTTTATTTTTGGCAGTGTTAGTTATTCATATAGAATGCAGGCTCAGAGATAGAGTTTATAAGAAATTATGATTCTTTGATGTGTTAATAAAATATTAAGCATGTCTTTATTCATAATTTTGTCCCTCTGTAGTTGAGGTGTTGGTAGTCAGTTTATGTGACTTCTGATCTCATGAGTTTGATAAGAGTAGAAATTTCCCTGCTTTACTAATGCCGGTTACAAGAAGTTAATCCTATAGACCAAAGAAATACTGTTTGAGGTTTAGCAAGATTTAATTTTGAATCTGGTTATTTCTACTAAACTTTGATTGGCTTTTCAATGCAATTAGTCGTATGGCATACAGTTCATATTCAAATTACATAGGTATTTTATACAAGTATATACATTTGAATTATATGAACTTGTCTACAGAACAAATATTTGAAGCAGATTTGGGATCCTTTTTTGGATAAACAAATATACAAACTGAAATTTGGTGCAACCTTAGTGGAGACTTGAGAATAAACTTTGAGTTAAAACTGGTGGGACTAATGTGATATGATGATGAACCGAAATCAGTAATGGAATTTTAATACTGACCTGATATGTAAAGAGCCAAATGTATGTAATAACTTAGGAATGCTGTAGCCATTTGACAACCAAAACAAATAAGCTAATGTTTTGTTAGATGCATCCATGGACCTTGTCTTCTGCTGATTTCCTTTACTTTTGCCTTGCTTTGCATGCCAAATTATTTGATATTTACATCTGATATGCAAGTTAATCACACGATGTATGCATTTTGCAGCTTCAGCAGTAGGACCTTTCTACAAGGAGATCCATTTCTTGGAATTTTCAGGACTCTTGATCTTTTATCTCCTTTGCTGGTTACGTTGATGGTTCGTTTTCTCTATGCAAAGGAGAATTTGCAAGGCATACAAGAACACCACAGCACAATGATGTGCCATGCTCAGTTTTGTTTTGGCGAGGATGGTAAAGTGCCCATGTGAAAAGTTTGACACAACAGGTTCCTTATGCAACAACACATATAAAAGTGAATCAGGAGACGATAATATTGCCGGTCAAAGCCAAAAAGGTGGCAGGCCTCTATTCTCTGTTTTACATTTGTGATGCCACAACCCGGACGGTCATTCCTAAGGGAAAACCTCCTAGAGATAGTGTGACCACTTGAAGAATACTTAGCTTGCAGAATTTTAAAAAAGAACCTTATCTTTCTTGAAATCAATGGTAAAATATGCAGGCTCTTTTTGAGCATTTGCAATGCAAGGCAAAGTAAAAATTGATACAATTTGTGTAGGTTAGTATCATATACTTGTGAAGGGGCGTTGTACTACATCTTTATATGAAAAAAAATCATGGTGAAGCATTGAGTGGCCTGATCCCTTCTTGGGTGCCTTGTGTTTTGAATCCCAAAGTGAAGAATTAAAAAAGCCAAATAGTTCCTCAAAGAGGCCTTGGTATGCCCTGACCTTGGGATGGGGTAGCCTCCCCTCCCCCTAAACACATGCTAGTTCTCTCACTTCATACACTGCAAGGTGAGTCTTGTTTATGGCAATGAGGTGCAGCTCATTCTCGTGAATTTGGATGTAAGTATATGACAATGATTTCAACTCCTCCCATCTGGAATCTGCAAGAATTTTCTTCTGTGTTTTTCACACCCAGTAGCACCCCACACATAAATCCGCAGGGACAAAACGACGTTGATCGTTAAATAACAGAAGTCGCATTAGAGTAGAAGCCATGTCTGAAAAGTAATATTGTAGTTTCCAATGTGCATCAGCACCAGAAGAAACTAGTACATTCAGTGTGTTCGAGAAGGCAAGGCTAGTGACTCTTTTGGCGTGACCCTCAAGCTTCCTTGTAACCTGCAAAATCTATAATCAAGGCAATGACTCTTTCCGGGTTTGATTCATCACAACATCGAGCATGATTTGTTTTTTTTACAAGAACAAACAAACTACCTCGTCTGAGTGGAGATTGTATATATTACAATGGTGGAATTGTCCATGCCAATAGCAACTATACTGTCATCTCGGGGGTGAAAAGCAAGACATGTTGCCGCAAGTGGCGTGGCATGACTTTCTTCATCGTCTGCATTTTTACGCAACAGATTTGTATGAGTACAATGAGTTAGATCATGAGAAATTTGCAAACAGAACCTAAGCATATTGACGAACAAGATTTGGGAAGTTTTGGCTGGGAAAAGAAAATTTCAAGAATACTATTTGTGTTGGGTTTACCTTAAACGTTTTCATGTCAAAAATGGAGATCATCCCTCCTGTTGCTGATATGAGACATGAATCATTCCTGGAAAAATCAAAGCAGGATATAGAGTCTTCAAGGTTGGTGCTGGGAAGGTCATTGTTCATCGGGTCTAAGCCACTTCTTGGTTTCCGTAAATTAGGGTGAACCTTGGGAGTTGCTTGCTTTCAATCAATATCATCAGAATCAAATGACCAACTATCACTCCGATTTCAATTTCAAAAGAAAAGAGAGGAGAAATCTAATAGGAAAGAATTATAAAGCATGTCATTCTATACCACTCAACTAGAATTAAGGTCCTGTGGCCATTTACAGAGAAAACGAATGCCATTTGATGCTAACTCCAAAATGGCATCAATTCTAGAATAAATAGTATAGCCGCGCGGCTATAATGTTTTTTTAATAACAAAAAAAACCACCTAGCCTGCCTGCATAGGCGCCCGATTTTTCAACTCTAGAGAAGCATTTTGTATTTGACACAGCACACAGGATATTAGGACATGGCATGCTTTTGCATGCCTTCAAATTTTCTTTGTGTTTATTTTTTAAAGCAATCTGCATTCTGTGTGTTGGTTGTAGTTGTGGTGCTTGAAGAAACATAGCCCATATTCTGATATTCAGGGACTATGTTAGATGCATTCTCTGTATAATTATTCAAAGCTACATACAATACACCTCACTTAATACTCCTAAGAACAATGATAACTGAATCCCCATGGAGAAACATCTTGCTGATGATAATCTATCCTTCCTTGTTAAGGTTGAGCCTTTTTTCTTGCCGTTTCCAGTCTTTGGAACCTGCACTGCATACACACACACACACACACACACACACACACACACAAGATCACACAAATATCACGAGAAAAAAGAACTTTGATGATTGATGAAGATCACCAACAACATAAAAGACAGAGATATTGGAACAAAACACAAGAGAAAAAATAAAAGGTTTGGGTCAGGCCCATCTCTTCTTTTGTTTTCCTCAACATATAAATGCAATTTTCCTTCTCAAACCTAACTCAGACCGTCTAATCTCTCTCGCTCATGACTACTACACAATCCTCATCTCTGTTCTCTACTATCCATCGTGATCTCTTCCTGACCTTAGGGATTCCAAAATGGGGTTTTTTTCTGCGCAGGCCCGCCTAGCCCTCCTGCCTGGGCCGCCTAGAAGCCTGCCTGGCGACCACCTAGCAGCTGGCGGAGCCTGGCCCCAGCCTAGACCGCCTAAAGCCCGCCTGGCGACCGCCTGCCCTAGCCTGGCCCAGCCTAGCCCGCCTAGCCCCGCCCAGAACATAGAGATCTTGGCCACCATCTGCATATACCCTCATGTCGCCCGCCTAGACCACCTAGCGACCCTAGCTGCCTCCTAGCCACAGCCCCCAGGTATAGAGATCTTGGCCACAATCTGTATTCTGTGTGTTGGTTGTAGTTGTGGTGCTTGAAGTTGCCCGAAAATATTGCAGAGTTAAACCCAGAAACTACATATTGACTTTTGTAATCTAAGCTCTATGTGGGGTTTCTTATCGTTCATTCATATTCTTTTGATATTTGCACTTGTGGTAGTCTCGAAGACCTTTACAACAGCCGAAACTATGTTGAATGCTCGAACCCCTAGGGAATGGATTTCATCTTCTCTCAGGTTAGTGCAGTGCCAACACTTCAAGTATATGAACAGGTTGTTTCAGTTCAGGATTTGCTTGGGTTAATGTAAACAAACGTGAATGAGCTTGGGAGTGGGTGGAATGAATCATATTTGGAATAGCTTAGTAATTTTATAATTGAATAAATTTAGTAATCAAGATGGTATGATGGAGTGAAGGTTTATTATGTCTTTGTAGTTAAGTATATACAGTTGAAATATTTTTGTTTACATAGAATGGCGCGGGGTATCGCTTGAAAAACTATTTAGAGAGTATAGTGTTATCTATTTCAATATAGCGGATGGCTTTACTATTGAAGACTCCATTAAAAGCGTTTTAGCGAGGCGGGCGGCTATATGTTCAAAATTTCTAATTAAGGTATAGCAGCGGCTATCGTTGAAAATTATATATAGAAGTATCGCCATCGGCTATATTGTTGAAAATTTCTATTTATCAAGTATTGCCACATATTCTACACTATTGAAATATTTTATTTGTAGAGTATAGCCCGTCGGCTATATCGTTGAAATATTCTATCCTCTAAAGATAATTCCATTACACCAACAATAAAAATGAATTTATATTTGCGGATTAGACCTCTACCGATAAAATTTCTTGAAGAGGTTTCTTTTAAAAGAAATAATATTAGTATGTTTAAGTCAATAGATTTTTTTTAAAACTTTCTTTTATTAATTAAATCATATTTACTTGCCTTATTTAATTAATTTCATTAGTAATTATATTTTATCATTTCTTTAGTGAATAATTAGTATTAATTATTTTAATTAACTTTACAAATTATATTACTTAATAAATAGTATTTATTTATTTATTTAATTTTTTTTCTTTGATAAAATATTTAAATACTAATTATTCACTAGGTAAATAATAATTAAAACATAACTACTAATTAAAATAATTAAAGTAGTTAAAGGTGGTCCCAAATACTAAGTTTTGGTACCTTGAATGCATTCCATGTCTGGTGATGTCAAATTGATGAGTGAAAGAGTACTCAAAAATAAAAGCAAATTGAAACTAAAAACACTTTCAAATTGTTTTAAAAAATAAGGGTAATTTTGATAACTTGATTTCACTTATTTGAAAACAGAAAAGAAATATGTTACCAAACATATTCTCTTTTTACAAAAGTATCAGTTTCAAAAATAGTGAAAATGAAATGGTTATCAAATAAACCTTAAGATTGTTTATAAATAAATAAATATATATATATATCTTAAGTTTTGTCCATTTGGTTTTGGGAGTTTATTTAGTTACTTACCAATTTATGTAGTCCTACACATTTATTTAGTCCTATTGAAATTGAGATTTATTTAATATTTTATCTCTTTTAAGGTTAACACATCTTTATACTTATTTATAAATACCTCCATTTGAAAAAACAAATTTTAGTATTAGATGGAAAATTCAATCTGACATAACAACTCTATAAATACGCCCACCACTCATTCTTTGACTATAACCTTGAATTTTATTGCGTGACACTTCTTGCAATCTTCATGTGACAAGTCTCTAGTACACTCGACCAAAACTATAAAGATCAATCCTTTTGTCCTTTTATTCCTCTTTGTCACTGAATGATTCTATAGTATACAAATTGTCGAAACAATTTGAAGTTAATCGATTTAACAAATGATCTAGTGCCATTGAAATAACTTGGATTAGGAACATATTGAGGATTTTCCCCTACACCTCGTTATCCTTGTCAATTATACAAAGAATTTTGTGTCTGAGTATTTTAGGATGCAACCAACCATCCATATTATAGCTCCTCGACTAAGGCGCTCGCAAGATTTTGGCTTGCTGTATTGAGACACCTTGCATGATGCATAGCTGTGATTCAAACTAAAGTCCCAACATTCGCTAGCCATATATGAACTTTTTTTGTTGTTATAGATTTAGATTTGTCTGCTGATTTCACGATATCAGAATATGAAATTTCTTGAGATAATCTGTGTCAATAATGTAATTAAGTTTTCTCAAAATTCCATTGCTGCCCAAAACAAGAGGTCTGATACAGGGTATTTTTAGGAAAACAAAGAAGATGAAAGACTCACAGAATCACTCGGTTTGAGTAAAGACTCAACAAGAGGTCCGATACATGAGTATTCAATAGGTTGAACTAATGTACAATTTATGTTTTAGACAAGCACATATATATATAATATAATTAGAAGCTAGTGTTAATTTTTCTCGTTGACTATAACATATTAGTTGTATATTAATTAAAGATTAATTTGGCCAATTTGTTTCATGAAGGGTTGCTTCATATATATATATATATATATATATATGTATATGTATAAGATACAAATTTAAATTATTTTAGTTCTTAAAAAAAGCTATATGATCTTTTATAGTTAATGGACAATGTGTTGTCATTGTTCCTCAAAGAAAGTATATAATTTAGGTTATAATAGTAAGAAAGACACATTCCTAAAAGTATATCATCAGTATTCGTGGTCATGCCAAGAACTGTATGACTAAAAGTGCATTCAATACAAGTACTGAAATTCACAAACAAATCCAAAGAATATACAGCACTTGGTTGCTCTAATTTAAAAAGTGCATATAAACTCCCAACTTCAGTGCATATAAATCTTCAGCATGGACTCTACTTGTACAAGTCTATTGGAATTGTCAAAGCTACATACAATACACCTCACTTAATACTAAGAACAATGATAACTGAATCCCCATGGAGAAACATCTTGCTGATGATAAAATATCCTTCCTTGCTAACGGGTTGAGCCTTTTTTCTTGCCTTTTCCAGTCTTTGGCACCTGCACTGCAAACACAAGAGAGAAAATAAAAGGGGTTTCAGAATGAGGAGTAATCGGGGGCCCATCTCTTCTTTTGGTTTTTTTTTTCTTCAACATATAAATGCAATTTTCCTTCTCAAACCCTAACTCTAACAAGAGCCGTCTTCCAGCCCCTCTCTCTCGCTCAGACTTCTTCTTCAATCCTCATCTATCTGTCTCTTGCTCATAGCACCATCGTGATCTCTTCCCTGACCTTGGAGATTCCAAAATGGTGTTTTTTTTTCCTATGTGCGCGCGCCCGCCTAGACCGCCTAGAGCCCGCCTAGTGACCGCCTAGCCCGCCTAGCCCAACTAGAGAGCCTAGCCCCAACCTAGCCCGACTACCCCCGCCCAGAACATAGAGATCTTGGCCACCATCTGCATATCCCCTCATGTCGCCCGCCTAGACCGCCTAGAGGCCGCCTAGACCGCCTAGCGAGCCTAGCCCCAGCCTAGCCCGCCTAGCGAGCCTAGCCCCAGCCTAGCCCGCCTAGCCCCCGCCTAGAACATAGAGATCTTGGCCACCATCTGCATATACCCTCATGTCCCAAAGGAAAATCTCCGGGAAGCCATGGTGATCTAGTTTGATAGAAAAGTCCCCTGTTGACGGGTCCTCTGAGCTTTTCCACGAGGTCAAGTACCTGTTTAAACATGTGCTTAACTTCCATCCAAGCATCATATCTGGAAGCAGAATGTGTGTGGGATAATCAAAGCTCTGCCAGAAAAATGTTTGGCTGTTTTCTTCTTTCTTTGATCACAAGATTGCCTATATCCAAAAGCAGGACATTTGGACGCAAAACTTGGGTGTGATTGGAGGACCTGGTGACATTTCCAGATGGATCAAGAAGGACAATGTTTCCATGTTCACCAGTCATCAAAAGAGCTCCTGATGAATTTGAAAGTGGGGTGTCTATGTTGGCCACCCAAACAACTGTTCTGTTTTGGACATTTTTGTACCATATATATGCCCAAGTACCAGCCTGAAATATTGCCTGGCTTGAAGAAACCCAGCTCAAAGAAACTTCACAGGGGGAAACAATGGTCATGTTTCCTTCGACAATTAATTAATGTATTATATACATGTATGCCTTGCCTTCCTCACTTATTTTTGCTGTCACCAAGTGAAGTGAATACATCATGTTTGTACTCTGTACATGCATTTGAGTGCGAGAGATTGGCTCCTCAAATTATACAATAATTAATTAATTAATTAATAATGTCAGTTTCCTCATTAAAATCGGCTTGCCATAATGCCATTGCCAAGCGTAATGTATTTCCATTTCCTAATTAAATGGGGGATGTTTTGCTGAACCCGTAATTGGAGGGCATGATTATTCTTGCAAATTAAGGTGCTTTGTCAAGAAGATCCTGGTCAAACTTCTCTGTCTATTATCTATAGCTATCTCCTTTTTAAAAGCTAGCTGTCCAATGAATTTATGTCACTTGATCATCCGCTTCCGTGAATCCGTGATGATGATTATATTTGTAACCCTATCTAACCAAGCGTACATTATATTTAAACAATGACTACAAAGAAAATGTTGCTGCCCTATACTATATACTATTTACATAAATACAGGTAAGGTGGAGGTGGACCCATTAACTAAGCAATCTTTGTGTCTAGTCCTAGACTCTGCAGCCTGTTGCAGCACCACCTCTATTAATAATCATGAATCCCACGATGAGTCTCGGATCAGGACGCCCATCGCTTATGCCGTGAAGATGAAGGGGAATTGCCAACTATACAAGAAGAAGAAGAAGAAGATGACACGGCGATGGACAACAGAGAAGAACATAAAATGGAACTCACAGAGGCAAAGAAATACCACAAGCTTTTAGCGCAAAGAAAAAGGAGGAGGAAGTGAATCTTTGATAAAGCAACGAGAAGAAGAGATGGACACACCAGTAGGAAACAAATCATGTTAATGACTACTTAGCCACTACCAAGACAGATGTATGAACTCAATAAAAAAATCAAGACTTTATAAGAAAATGGAGGATATCAGATTGAAGCTCAACGACTTAACCTATTGCCGTTTAAGCATTCATCCGAAGATGGCACGCATACATAAAACATATAGAATTCAGTTTGTTTAACAGAGTATCGTATAGCCACGCTGCTATACCTTTAAAATCTTATATAGTTTATAGTCATATGGATTTCTATACTTGAGCCTTAAACATATTATGTTTTCTAGCTTTGTTCTTATTATTATATTTATGCCTATGTGTATGAAGTGAAAGAGGTTGCATTTTTTTAAGTTCCCTTTGTCAAATATATATTCAATATTTAAACATTATAGCCATGCGGCTATTTTTAAACATTATGTTTTAATTATTATATATTATTATAAGAAAAAAAACAAAGTCACAAAATAATTAATTGGTATTTATTAAGTCATTTATGAAATTGGTAAGATATTAATTAATTACATATATTAAATTAAAGAAGTTGGCCGAAAAACAAAAGTAAAGAAACTAATTATATATTTTTGAAATTTAAAAATTTAAAATTTAAATTTAAATTAAAAAACATGTCCCGACGAAATATCGTCGGCATGTCTATAGCAAATGTTTGCCTGATTAGACCCTCCCGATGAGAATTAGCTCTGCGGATGAAATTTCATCAGTGATAGGTCTAATCCGACAAATATTCGTCGGGAGAGTTTAGAAATATATATATATATATATATATATAAACTTAGTATCTTTAGTTGTTTTTTTCAAATTTTCTTTTAAGTAATGAAATAATATCATAGCATTATTTATTTAATTTCATTAGTATTTATCTAGTGAATAATTAGTATTAAACATTTTAATTATCTCCACAAATTATATTACTTATTAAATAGCTTTTTAATTTTTAATTTTTTTCTTTAATAAAATATTTAAATACTAATTATTCACTAAGTAAATAATAATTAAAACATAACTACTAATTAAAGTAATGTAAAAAGAGAATCCAAAGTTTGTTGTTTAAAGAGTATAGCCGGGCGGCTATACTTATAAAATATTCTACTTAAAGGTTTCTACAGTTTATTTTGCTTGTCGTACCATTTATCATGTGCGTGCCTCTAGTACTTTTGCCAAGGGTCATATGTCGAACAATGTGCGTGACTTGTGTACTATTCGTTCCTTTAGGGTGCGCTATAGACCCACCCCAATCTCAAAATTATTGAGGTTACGTGGCATCTCCCTTGGTTTGGTCTCGGTCAAAATTAAGACTGATTGCACTTGCAAAAGTGACTTTGGTAAAGCAGGTAGTGGTGGTGTGTTTTCGAGATTGTCATGGTTGTGTACTTAGGGCATTTTGCTCCAATTTAGATGTCCCTAGTGCAATACATGTTGAAGTTTTAGATATCATCAGGGCCATTAAGCTTGCTTGGCTTCATGCTTGGCATAATGTTTGGATTGAAACTGATTCGTTATTAGTTACTCAATTTTTTCGCTCTCCTCATTTGGTCCTTTGGCACTTGCGGGTTGATTGGCAGAATTGTTGCATCGTCTCCAACACATTTTGTTTAAGATTTCTCATATCTTTCGTGCAAGGCTAATCATGGAGTTGACACTTTGGCAAATCACGATGTTCAGTGGCTCTGGTTTCACGTGGTGGGACACCTGAGTTGCCTGCATTCAATCAATATCATAAGAATCAAATGACCAACTATCGGTCCGATTTTAATTTCGAAATAAAAGAGAGGAGAAATCTAATAGGAAAGAATTATAAAGCATGTCATTCTTTACCACTCAACTAGAATTAAGGTCCTGTGGCCATTTACAGAGAAAATGAATGCCATTTGATGCTAACTCCAAAATGGCATCAATTCTAGGAAAACTAAATTGTATAGCCGCCGGCTATATTATTATTTTTTTAATAATAAAAAAACCACCTAGCCCACCTAGGCGGCCCATTTTTTGAAAACTTGAATGGCGTTTTTTTTTTCTTCAGATTTCTTTTTCCCTGGCGAATCTAGCATATTTGCTAATACATTTTTGTCAATTCTCAGATGGGCAAAAAGAGTAAATCAAAAAGAATAATACTAGTCTTACCACATTTTTATACCACAATTACATACCACATGATGTGGCAGCTGATGTGTACATACCACATCATGTAAAATACTAGTCTCCGTTTTTCTAATTTTATTTATTAAAATATACTTCATTCATTTAATTGATGTGACATATGATATGGACATGCCACATCATTTGGTATAAAAATGTGGTAAGTGTAGGATTACTCAATCAAAAACTCCCAGAGAGATGCAAGATAATACAGTTGTCAGTAGAAGAGGAAAAACCCTCATCTTCGCCAAGAAATTGCTGAATCATTGGTTGAGATTCAGTTCAGGTTTACTATGCATATATTTTGGTTTTAATTTATGTTTCAATTACTAGGCATATTAAGCCTCATCTGATCCTACTTCCTGCCACAGGAACACTTGGAGAGCAATGAGGGTAATCTTGAGCTGCTTGTTTACATTCCGTGAGTATCCACTTTGTTGTTTTATGTGTTATCTTCAGGACATGAGCTAAAGAATGCATGAACATGAAATGGATGGGGACAGGGAGATCCATTGGTTAATACTCCTAAGAACAATGATAACTGAATCCCCATGGAGAAACATCTTGCGGATGATAAAATATCCTTCCTTGTTAACGGTTGAGCCTTTTTTCTTGCCTTTTCCAGTCTTTGCACTGCACTGCATACACGCGCGCACACACACACACACACACAACAAAAGATCACACAAATATCACGAGAAAAAAGAACTTTGATGATTGATGAAGATCTACCAACCAACATAAAAGAAGACAGAATTGAATAGTGGAACAAAACATAAGAGAGAAAAATAAAAGGGGTTTCAGAATGAGGAGTAATCGGGCCCATCCTTCTTTTGGTTTTTTTTTTTTTTCTTCAACATATAAATGCAATTTTCCTTCTCAAACCCTAACTCTAACAAGAGCCGTCTTCCAGCCCCTCTCTCTCGCTCAGACTTCTTCTTCAATCTCTCATCTCTCTGTCTCTCGCTCATAGCACCATCGTGATCTCTTCCCCGCTGACCCTGATATATACCTCATGCAGATTCCAAAATGGCATTTTTCTTTTCTAGGCCCGCAGCGCCGGGAAAATCGCCCCCCTAGCCCTATGACTGCCCAACCGCCTAGTACCGCCAAATATTCCTAGCCTAGAATCCGCCAAGGGAGACCGCCTATCTAAAGTGCCGCCTAGCCCGCCAACAACGAGGTAGCCCCCTAATCTGCCTGCACCTAGACCACTCATACTTACTCTACTTCATGAGCCATCCTGGCCACCTCATCTGCATATACCATCTCATGCTCGCCCGCTCTAGACCAAAGCGGCTCAGCGACAGCCTAGCCCCAGCCTAGCCCGCCTAGCCCCCGCCTAGAACATAGAGATCTTGGCCACCATCTGCATATACCCTCATGTCCATTAGCTCCCCAAACCACATGACGCAACGTCTCCCTCCGTTTGAAATCTTCATGTTACAATAAGCAGTGCAAGAACAGTTCTCCAAACACTTCTCTTTACATGCCTCAAGGCTCATGTCCCCATCCACAAATGCACCCCCACTCCAAGGCAATTTCACACTCCTCAATGTTTCAATTACTAGGCATATTAAGCCTCATCTGATCCTACTTTCTGCCACAGGAACACTTGGAGAGCAATGAGGGTAATCTTGAGCTACTTGTATACATTCCATGAGTATCCACTTTTGTTGTTTATGTGTTATCTTCAGGACATGAGCTAAAGAATGCATGAACATGAAATGGATGGGGACAGGGAGATCCATTGGTTGAGTACTTGTACCCATTTTTCCATATTTTCATTCAATTTCAATGCTAACATGTCTTGTTTGATCTCCATAGTCCAATCTGTATGAGTTTGAGTATGGGATTCAACCTTAGTAGCATCTCCAGGTTCACCTAAAACAAACATAACACTTAATTTGTGTGTCATTTATAATTATCTTTTGTACTTGTGCTCATCTGCTATATCTGATGTTAAACATAGCTGTACTTATTTCTGAAACATTTGTGTTGCATCTTGAGAAATTTTATTAAAACCTACCATTCTAAGACCAAGTTAGCTCTGATTAAGTTATATTTTGTTCATTTATTTCTGATAGATTTACATCAGATGTCAAGATCAATAGCTGGTGGTGCTGATGAAACAAGTCCTTCCGAGATGAAAGCGTAAGTTCGAACTTTAATATTTTCTTTCAGCTCCTTCATTTTAGGACCTACCTTATTGGAACAATGAGATTGTCTGTGTTCATGAGTTTTTTTCAGTGGCGTAGTTCTTGAAGGAGGTATGTATGCATTCATCTGTTAAAGACATATAGAGAAGCATTTTGTATTTGATACAGCACATAGGATTTTAGGACATGGCAAGCTTTTGCATGCTTTCAAATTTTCTTTGTGTTTATTTTTTAAAGCAATCTGTATTCTGTGTGTTGGTTGTAGTTGTGGTGCTTGAAGAAACATAGCCCATATTCAGGGACTATGTTAGATGCATTCTCTGTATAAATATTTGGTTCTAGTCTTGGTAGTTGGGTTAAAGGATTATATGCATATTTTTATCAGAGGATGGATGATTCTGATTATATGCAAACGTTGATTTTTATCAGAGGATTGAAGTTGCCAGAAATATTGCAGAGTTAAACCCAGATAAGCATTAAGTTTAGTTATATCACTACATATTGACTTTTGTAATCTAAGCTCTATGTGGGGTTTCTTATCGTTCATTCATATTCTTTTGATATTTGCACTTGTGGTAGTTTCGAAGACCTTTACAACAGCCGAAACTATGTCGAATGCTCGAACCCTTAGGGAATGGATTTCATCTTCTCTCAGGTTAGTGCAGTGCCAACACTTCAAGTATATGAACAGGTCGTTTCAGTTCAGATTTGCTTGGTTTAATGTAAACAAACGTGAATGAGCTTGGGAGTGGGTGGAATGAATCATATTTGGAATAGCTTAGTAATTTTATAATTGAATAAATTTAGTAATCAAGATGGTATGATGGAATGAAGGTTATTATGTCTTTGTAGTTAAGCATATACAGTTGAAATATTTTATTTGCAGAGTATAGCCGGGCGGCTATACGTTTGAAAAATTATATTTAGAGAGTATAGCCGCGCTTATCTATTTCAATAGTATTGCCGGACGGCTTTACTATTGGAAGACTCCATTTAAAGCCGTTTAGCCGGGGCTATACATTCAAAATTTCTAATTACAGGGTATAGCCGACCGGCTATACGTTTGAAATTTCTACTTTAGAGAGTATTGCCCATCGGCTACACTGTTGAAAATTTCTATTTATCAAGTATTGCCACGTGACTACACTATTGAAATATTTTATTTGTAGAGTATAGCCCGGCGGCTATATTGTTGAAATATTATATCCTTTAAAGATAATTCCACATTGCACCAACAATAAAAATATGAATTTATATTTGCCGGATTAGACCTCTACCGACAAAATTTCTTCAGACGAGGTTTCTTTTAAAAAGAAATAATATACTTAGTATGTTTAAATCAATAGATTTTTTTAAAACTTTCTTTTTATTAATTAAATCATATCTTACTTAGCCTTATTTAATTAATTTCATTAGTAATTATATTTTAATTATTATTTCTTTAGTGAATAATTAGTATTAATTATTTTAATTAACTTTACAAATTATATTACTTAATAAATAGTATTTATTTATTTATTTAATTTTTTTCTTTGATAAAATATTTAAATACTAATTATTCACTAGGTAAATAATAATTAAAACATAACTACCATGTCTTGGCATTCCATGATGTCAAATTGATGAGTGAAAAAGAGCGCACAAAAAATGAAAAGAAAATTGAAAACTAAAACACTTTCAAATTGTTTTAAAAAATAAGGGTAATTTTGATAACTTGATTTCACTTTTTTGAAAATGGAAAACGAAATATGTTACCAAACATATTTTCTTTTTTCAAAAGTATCAGTTTCAAAAATAGTGAAAATGAAATGGTTATCAAATAAACCTTAAGATTGTTTATAAATATATATATATATATATACAGAGAGCTTCCATTGAGGATCCTCAAATAAGCTTATTTGAGGACACCTTGTATGCCCCACTCAGATTGTATTTCACTAATCCAAACCGCTATTTTGTACATACTCATTCAAATATCAGCTCTACAAAAAATCACTTGAATCTGATATCTTTTGACCATGCAATTGAGTTATTGAAATTTTAGTATTTTCTTGAAGCACCGTGTTCATTGATTTTGTAGGACACAATTGGATGTCAAAAGCTTTTCGATTTGTCTAATTTTTTGTAAGGATGATCTATGAATGAAGACCTAAAAATAGATGGTTTTGATCATTGGAAAAAAAATTGTAGGTACTAAAGGGCATCCTCAAATAAAATTATTTGAGGATCCTCAATAGATGTATATATATATATATATATATAGTCCAATGAGGATCCTTAAATAAGCTTATTTGAGGGACACTCCTTGTAGGCCCACACACTAATCCAAACCATCTATTTTGTAGATACTCATTCAAAGATCATCTCTACAAAAAATCACTTGAATCTGATATCATTTGACTACTCAATTGAGTTATTGAAATTTTAGTACTTTCTTGAAGCACCGTGTTCATTGATTTTGTAAGACACAATTGGATGTCGAAACGGTTTCCGATTTGTCTAATTTTTTGTAAGGATGATCTATGAATGAAGACAAAAAATAGATAGTTTTGATCATTGAAAAAAAATTGTAGGGTACTTAAAGGGCATCCTCAAATAAAATTATTTGAGGGATCCTCAATAGAAGGGACTGTATAAAATTTTATTTGAGGGATGCCCTTTAGGGTACCCTACAATTTTTTTTCCAATGATCAAAACTATCTATTTTTTATGTCTTCATTCATAGATCATCCTTACAAAATTAGACAAATCGAAACCGTTTCGACATCCAATTGTGTCCTACAAAATCAATGAACATGGTGCTTCAAGAAAATTCTAAAATTTCAATAACTCAATTGATGGTCAAATGATATCGGATTCAAGTGATTTTTTGTAGAGATGATCTTTGAATGTGTATCTACAAAATAGACGGTTTGAATTAGTAAATACAATCCGGTGGGCCTTACAGGTGTCCTCAAATAAGCTTATTTGAGGGATCCCTCAATGGAAGCTATATATATATATATATATATATATATATATATATATCTTAAGTTTTGTCCATTTGGTTTTGGGGAGTTTATTTAGTTACTTACCAGTTTATGTAGTCCTACACACCCATTTATTTAGTCCTATTGAAATTGAGATTTATTTAATATTTTATCTCTTTTAAGGTTAACACATCTTTATACTTATTTATAAATACCTCCATTTGAAAGAAACAAATTTTAGTATTAGATGGAAAATTCAATCTGACATAACAACTCCCATAAATAGCACGTCCACCACTCATTCTTTGACTATAACCTTGAAGTTCGCTTATTCCAACGTGAAGGCACTTCTTGCAATCTTCATGTGACAAGTCTCTAGTATACTCGACCAAAACTATAAAGATCAATCTTTTTTGTCCTTTTATTCCTCTTTGTCACCTGAATGATTCTAGTAGCATACAAATTGTTCGGAAACAATTTCAGAAGTTAATCGATTTAACAAATGATCTAGTGCCATTGGAAATAACTTGGAATTAGGAACATATTGAGGATTTTTCCCCTACACCCCGTTATCCTTGTCAATTATACCAAAGAATTTTGTGTCTGAGTATTTTAGGATGCAACCAACCATCCATATCATAGCTCCTCGACTAAGACGACAATGCTCGCCAAGATTTTGGCTTGCTGTATTGAGACACCTTTTGCATGATGCATAGGGCTCGTGATTCAAACTAAAGTCCCAACATTACGCTAGCCCATATATAAAACTATTTTTTGTTGTTATAGATTTAGATTTGTCACCAACGATTTCACTTCGATATCCAGAATATGAAATTTCTTCAGATAATCCTTGTGTCAATAATGTAATTAAGTTTTTCTCAAAATTCCCATTGCTGCCCCAAAACAAGAGGTCTGATACATAAGGTATTTTTTAGGAAAACAAAGAAAGATGAAAGACTCAACAGAATCACTGGGTTTGAGTAAAGACTCAACAAGAGGTCCGATACATGAGGTATTCAATAGGTTGAACTAATGTACAATTTATGTTTTAGACAAGCACATATATATATAATATAATTAGAAGCTAGTGTTAATTTTTTCTCGTTGACTATAACATATTAGTTGTATATTAATTAAAGATTAATTTGGCCAATTTGTTTCATGAAGGGCTGCTTCATATATATACACATATATATGTATGTATAAGATATCAAATTTAAATTATTTTAGTTCTGAAAAAGCTATATGATCTTTTGTATAGTTAATGGACAATGTGTTGTCATTGTTCCTTTCAAAAGAAAGTATATAATTTGGGTTATAATAGTAAGAAAGACACATTTCCTAAAAAGTATATCATCAGTTTACGTGGTCATGTTCCTTTCAAGAACTGTATGACTAAAAAGTGCATTCAATACAAGTAAACTGAAATTCACAAACAAATCCAAAGAAATATACAGCACTTGAAAGTTGCTCTAATTTAAAAAAGTGCATATAAAAGCTCCCAACTTCAGTGCATATAAATCTTCAGCATGGACTCTACTTGTACAAGTCTATTGGAATTGTCAAAGCTACATACAATACACCTCACTTAATACTAAGAACAATGATAACTGAATCCCCATGGAGAAACATCTTGCTGATGATAAAATATCCTTCCTTGCTAACGGGTTGAGCCTTTTTTCTTGCCTTTTCCAGTCTTTGGCACCTGCACTGCATACACAAGAGAGAAAATAAAAGGGGTTTCAGAATGAGGAGTAATCGGGGGCCCATCTCTTCTTTTGTTTTTTTTTTTTTCTTCAACATATAAATGCAATTTTCCTTCTCAAACCCTAACTCTAACAAGAGCCGTCTTCCAGCCCCTCTCTCTCGCTCAGACTTCTTCTTCAATCCTCATCTCTCTGTCTCTCGCTCATAGCACCATCGTGATCTCTTCCCTGACCTTGGAGATTCCAAAATGGTGTTTTTTTTTCCTATGCGCAGCGCCCGCCTAGACCGCCTAGAGCCCGACTAGTGACCGCCTAGCCCGCCTAGCCCAACTAGCCTACCCCCGCCCAGAACATAGAGATCTTGGCCACCATCTGCATATACCCCTCATGTCGCCCGCCTAGACCGCCTAGAGGCCGCCTAGCCACCGCCTAGATCGCCTAGCGAGCCTAGCCCCAGCCTTGCCCCCCTAGCCCGCCTAGGCCCCCGCCTAGAACATAGAGATCTTGGCCACCATCTGCATATACCCTCATGTCCCAAAGGAAAATCTCCGGGAAGCCATGGTGATCTAGTTTGATAGAAAAGTCCCCTGTTGACGGGTCCTCTGAGCTTTTCCACGAGGTCAAGTACCTGTTTAAACATGTGCTTAACTTCCATCCAAGCATCATATCTGGAAGCAGAATGTGTGTGGGATAATCAAAGCTCTGCCAGAAAAATGTTTGGCTGTTTTCGGTTCTTTCTTTGATCACAAGATTGCCTATATCCAAAAGCAGGACATTTGGACGCAAAACTTGGGTGTGATTGGAGGACCTGGTGACATTTCCAGATGGATCAAGAAGGACAATGTTTCCATGTTCACCAGTCATCAAAAGAGCTGCTGATGAATTTGAAAGTGGGGTGTCTATGTTGGTCACCCAAACAACTGTTCTGTTTTGGACAAAAAGACTTCACAGGGGGAGACAATGGTCATGTTTCCTTCGACAATTAATTAATATATTATATATATTATATATGTATGCCTTGCCTTCCTCACTTATTTTTGCTGTGACCAACCAATTAACAGAAGTACAAGTGAAGTGAATACATCATGTCTGTACTCTGGACAAGCATTTGAGTGCGAGAGATTGGCTCCTGAAATTATACAATAATTAATCAATTAATAATGTCAGTTTCCTCATTAACATCGGCTTGCCATAATGCCATTGCCAAGCGTAATGTATTTCCATTTCCTAATTAAATGGGGGATGTTTTGATGAACCCGTAATTGGAAGGCATGATTATTCTTGCAAATTAAGGTGCTTTGTCAAGAAGATCCTGGGGTCAAACTTCTCTGTCTATTATCTATAGCTATCTACTTTTTAAAAGCTAGCTGTCCAATGAATTTATGCCACTTGATCATCCGTTCCGTGAATCCGTGATGATGATTATATTCGTAATCCTACCTCACCAAGCTTACATTATATTTAAACAATATGACCATATAGAAAATGTTGCTGCCCCATACTATATACTATTTACATAAATATAGGAAAGGTGGAGGTGGACCCATAAACTAAGCATCTCTGTGCCTAGTCCTAGACTTTGCAGTTCAAGTTGCAGCACCACCTCTATTAATAATCATGAATCCAACGATGAGTCTCTGGATCATGACGCCATCGCTTATGCTGCTGGTGAAGATGAAGGGGAGTCGCCAACTATACAAGAAGAAGAAGAAGATGACGACGGAGATGGACAACAGGAAGAACATAAAAATGGGGCTCTGTTGCAGGCAGAAGAAATACCTCAAGCTTTTAGCGCAAAAGAAAAAGGAGGAGGAAGTGAATCTTTGATAAAGCAACGAGAAGAAGAGATGGACACGCCAGAGCTGGAAACAAATCGTGTTAGCCACTACCAGTACAGAACAGATGAACTCAATAAAAAAATTCGAAGACTTTATAAGAAAAATGAAGGAGCAAATCAGGATTGAAGCTCAACGGCAACCCATTGCCGTTTAACCATTAAACATATAACCATTAATATAGCGTATAGCCGTGCGGCCATACTCTTGAAATCAACGTTAAAAATATGGATTTCTCTGTAGGAAAGTTGAGCCTTGAGATAATGAATCGATTAGACACGGTATGTATTTCTAGCTTTATTCCTTGTTTGTGTGTTGAATGTGTTTGAGAAGTGATACAAAGAGGTTGCTTCTCTTTTTAAGTTCCCTTTGTCATATTTCCTTATATATATTCGAATATTTAAACATTATAGCCATGCGGCTATACCCTTTAAACATATTATGTTTTAATTATTATATAATATTGAAAAAAAAAAGTTCACAAAATAATTAATTGCTATTTATTAAGTCAATTATGAAATCAGTAATATTTAAATATTCACTAATGAAAAAATAATTACTAATTAAAAAAGACTAAGATATTAATTAATTACATATATTAAATTAAAGAAGTTGGCCAAACAACACAAGTAAAGAAACTAATTTTATATTTTTAAAAATTAAAACAAAAAAAGCAAAAAACCTCTCTCGACAACAGGTCTATGCCGGCAAATATTTACTGGATTAGACCTCTCCCGATGAAAATTAGCTCTGTGGACGAAATTTCATCGGAAGAGGTCTTATCCGGCAAATATTCGTCGGGAGAGGTTTTTAATATATATATATATATATAAGCTTAGTATCTTTAGCTGTTTTTTTCAAATTTTCTTTAAGTAATTAAATAATATCATAGCCTTATTTATTTAATTTCATTAGTATATATTTAGTGAATAATTAGTACTAAACATTTTAATTAGCTCCACAAATTATATTACTTAATAAATAGCATTTTATTTTTTATTATTTTCTTTAATAAAATATTTAAATACTAATTATTCACTAAGTAAATAATAATTAAAACATAACTACTAATTAAAGTAATGTAAAAAGAGAAATCCAAAGTTTGTTGTTTCAAGAGTATAGCCGGGCGGCTATACTTATAAAATATTCTACTCAAAGGTTTCTACAGTTTATTTTGCTTGTTGTACCATTTATCATGTGCGTGCCTCTAGTACTTTGGCCAAGGGTCATATGTCGAACAATGTGTGTGACTTGTGTACTATTCGTTCATTTTGGGGTGCGCTGTAGACCCAGCCCTAATCCCAAAATTATTGAGGTTACGTGGCATCCCCCTTGCTTTGGTTCGGTCAAAATTAATACTGATGGCACTCGCAAAAGTAACTTTGGTAAAGTAGTAGTGGTGGTGTGTTTCGAGATTATCATGGTTGTGTACTTAGGGCATTTTGCTCCAATTTAGATGTCCCTAGTGCGGTACATGTTGAAGTTTTGGATGTCATCAAGGCCATTAAGCTTGCTTGGCTTCATGCTTGGCATAATGTCTGGATTGAAACTGATTCGTTATTAGTTACTCAATTCTTTCGCTTCTCCTCATTTGGTCCCTTGGCACTTGTGATTTGATTGGCAGAATTGCTTGCATCGTCTCCAGTACATGTTGTTTAAGATTTCTCATATATTTCGCAAGGGTAATCATAGAGTTGACACTTCGGCAAATCACGATGTTCAGGGCTTTGGGTTCACGTGGTGGGACATTGCATCTTCATTTATTTTGTCTTCGTCGTCGAGACCAGGTAGGCATGCCCAGTTACCGTTTTACTTAGTCTCTTTTTGTTTACTCCTCCAAAGTTTTGGTTTTTTGGGTCCGCATGTTGCTGTGCCTTTATGTCACTGTCTTTCTTTTCTGCAGGGTTTTGGTTTGGTCCTCCCTGCTGTACGTGTTTTCTTTATATGTTTCTTTTATATTAATGAAATTATGATCAAGGGGATGGGCGGGGGCTCTCGAAATGTGTTGGTCCCTTCTTTGAGGGTTGTGGATGTTTGTGCATTCGATAACCGATACTTGAAGAGCTAATCTCGCCTAATCTCTTGTTCTATATTTTTTTTTACAAAAAGAATACTACCACCTCTTACTACTATACTCATACATCTTTGTTTGAAATTGTTGTTCTGGCTAGAAGAGATTTCGAAAGTTCACTATCTTGCATTATTGTTATAACAAGAAATAATCTTAGCCTCTCACATTCTTTCATAGTTAGTAAAATACGGAATGGGAAAAATACGTACGTGATTTATTCAAAAAAATTTTAGCAAGTTACAACTAAAAATTTCGGCAACTATATAATATTTTAATATATATATTGTTTTTATTCAATAATATGTGAAAATTTTGTGTATTATTGAAAATTTTGTAAAAAAACTTGTGTATTAAACATGAATAATATATATGTACATGTACAATACATATATTGTATGTTTGCTTTTAAAAAAATATATATGTATTTTACCGAGTCTTTAAGACGTGTACAGAAAACGAAAGTATTATTGAAAAATACGTACTTACGTATATAATACAAGTATTGAATGGGAAAATGCTAAATTATTTCTATGGGTAATAAGTAAAAAAAATCAAAAGGGGACAATAAAGACTCGGGTATGGCATAATAGTAATGGATAATGTTTTAAACTACTCTTATTGATAAAGGAAAATCACAGAAAATATAATTTCTTTAAAAGTACAGCCGGGCGGCTTTAATATTTAAATATATTATTCATGGCGTACAGCCGCACAGCGGCACCGTTTAAATAAATAATATATTCAAAAGGTATAGCCGTACGGCTATACGGTTTATTAAAATAAAATTAAAAATAGAACCCGCCTAGCCCGCCTAGGCGGCCCACTTTTCAAAAACTTGAATGTCGTTTGTTTTATATAAAAGATTTCTTTTTTCCGAGCGGGTCTGTCATCTCTGCAAATACTAAAAAATGGAGATCATCCCTCTTGTTGGTGATATGAGATATGAATCATTCTTGGACAAATCAAAGCAGGACATGGCCTCTTCTTCAGAGTTGGTGCTGGGAAGGTCATTGTTCATCAGCTCTAAGCCACTTCTTGGTTTCCATTAATTAGGGTGAACCTTGGGAGTTGCCTGGATTCAATCAACATCATCAGAATCAAATGACAAACTGTCACTTCGGTTTCAATTCGAAAGGAAATGGAGGAGAAATCTAATAGGAAAGAATTATAAAGCATGTCATTCTTTACCACTCCACTAGAATTAAGGTCCTGTGGCCATTTCCAGAGAAAATGAATGCCATTTGATGCTAACACCAAAATGGCATCAGCTCCGTTTGTGTAGACCATCCTTGATATCTGAATTGCCAGAGACAGAGTTAATGAGAAGCTGAGAAATTTCAATTGAAAATAAGTATTTTCTGTTTTCTGTTTTGGTTTATGTTATGTTTGGTTGCTAGGAAGCTGATGATGAACAAATATTCTCTTACCTAAATATTCAGTTTCATGTTCCTCTAGTTGTTTTGATTGTTTACAAACTGACCCAAAAGGAGTATGCTGCTTTCTGGGGCTCCAATTGTTGAGTCATCTCTTCTTTTGAATTTTTTCTTTTTAAATTTCATCTTTGTCAATTCTCAGTAATGTAATCTGGGTGAAATGCAGCTTTTGGATCCGTAAGATGGGCAAAAGAGTAAATCAAAAATTCCCAGAGAGAAGCAAGATAGTACAGCTGCTGTAGAAGAGGAAAAACTCTCATCTTTGGCCAAGAAATTGTAGAATCATTGGTTGAGATCAGTTCAGGTTTACCATGCATATATTTTGGTTTTAATTTATGTTTCAATTACTAGGCATATTAAGCCTCATCTGATCCTACTTTCTGCAACAGGAACACTTGGAGAGCAATGAGGGTGATCCTGAGCTACTTGTTTACATTCTGTGAGTATCCACTTTTGTTGTTTTATGTGTTATCTTCAGGACATGAGTTAAAGAATGCATAAACATGAAATGGATGGGGACAGGGAGATCCATTGTTTGACTAGTGTTATAACCATTTTTCCATATTTTCATTCAATTTGAGAGGTAACATGTCTTGTTAGATCTCCATAGTCGGATTTGTATGAGTTTGAGTATGGGATTCAAGTTTCAACCTTAGTAGCATCTCCAGGTTCACCTAAAACAAACATAACACTTAATTTGTGAGTCAATTATAATTATCTTTTGTTCTTGTGCTCATATGCTACATCTGATGTTAAACATAGCTGTACTCATTTCTGAAACATTTGTGTTGCATCTTGAGAAATTTGAAAGGAAAGAGAGGAGAAATCTAAGTTACAAGCAGTAAGATTTACTCTCTTTTTTTTTTCTCCTGTTTTTTAGCTGGCATGTATGTTTGGTGACTTAATGCATTATGTTGTTTGTTTTTTATGGTTTTGGCAGTGTTAGTTATTCATATAGAATGCAGGCTCAGAGATAGAGTTTATAAGAAATTATGATTCTTTGATGTGTTAATAAAATATTAAGCATGTCTTTATTCATAATTTTGTCCCTCTGTAGTTGAGGTGTTGGTAGTCAGTTTATGTGACTTCTGATCTCATGAGTTTGATAAGAGTAGAAATTTCCCTGCTTTACTAATGCCGGTTACAAGAAGTTAATCCTATAGACCAAAGAAATACTGTTTGAGGTTTAGCAAGATTTAATTTTGAATCTGGTTATTTCTACTAAATCCTTTGATTGGCTTTTCAATGCAATTAGTCGTATGGCATACAGTTCATATTCAAATTACATAGGTATTTTATACAAGTATATACATTTGGAATTATATGAACTTGTCTACAGAACAAATATTTGAAGCAGATTTGGAATCCTTTTGGATAAACAAATATACAAACTGAAATTTGGTGCAACCTTAGTGGAGACTTGAGAATAAACTTTGAGTTAAAACTGGTGGGACTAATGTGATATGATGATGAACCGAAATCAGTAAATGGAATTTTAATACTGACCTGATATGTAAAGAGCCAAATGTATGTAATAACTTAGGAATGCTGTAGCCATTTGACAACCAAAACAAATAAGCTAATGTTTTGTTAGATGCATCCATGGACCTTGTCTTCTGCTGATTTCATTTACTTTTTGCCTTGCTTTGCATGCCAAATTATTTGATATTTACATCTGATATGCAAGTTAATCACATGATGTATGCATTAGGACCTTTCTACAAGGAGATCCATTTCTTGGAATTTTCAGGACTCTTGATCTTTTATCTCCTTTGCTGGTTACGTTGATGGTTCGTTTTCTCTATGGAAAGGAGAATTTGCAAGCCACCACAGCACAATGATGTGCCATGTAACACCCCGACCCCAAATTTATCAGTTTTTAATTTAAATGGAATTTTGGGGATAAGGGTATTTTGGTCATTTTCTTACCCGAAGGAATGATGGTAAAGTGCCCATGTGAAAAGTTTGACACAACAGGTTCCTTATGCAACAACACATATAAAAGTGAATCAGGAGATGATAATATTGCCGGTCAAAGCCAAAAAGGTGGCAGGCCTCTAATCTCTGTTTTACATTTGTGATTGCACAACTACCGGACAGTCATTCCTAAGGGAAAAGCTCCTAGAGATAGTGTGACCACTTGAAGAATACTTAGCTTGCAGAATTTTCAAAAAGAACCTTATCTTTCTTGAAATCAATGGTAAAATATGCAGGCTCTTTTTGAGCATTTGCAATGCCAGGCAAAGTAAAAATTGATACACAATTTGTATAGGTTAGTATCATATACTTTCGAAGGGGCGGTGACTACATCTTTATATGAAAAAAAAAAATCATGGCGAAGCATTGAGTGGCCTGATCCCTTCTTGGGCCTTGTGTTTTGAATCCCAAAGTGAAGAATTAAAAAAGCCAAATAGTTCCTCAAAGAGGCCTTGGTATGCCCTGACCTTGGGATGGGGTAGCCTCCCCTCCCCCTAAACACATGCTAGTTCTCTCACTTCATACACTGCAGGTGAGTCTTGTTTATGGCAATGAGGTGCAGCTCATTCTCCTGAATTTGGATGTAAGTATATGACAATGATTTCAACTCCTTCCCATCTGGAATCTGCAACAATTTGCTTTTGTGTTTTTCACACCCAGTAGCACCCCACACATAAATCCGCAGGGACAAAACGACGTTGATCGTTAAATAACAGAAGTCACATTAGAGTAGAAGCCACGTCTGAAAGTAATATTGTAGTTTCCAATGTGCATCAGCACCAGAAGAAACTAGTACATTCAGTGTGTTCGAGAAGGCAAGGCTAGTGACTTTTTGGCGTGACCCTCAAGCTTCCTTGTAACCCCCAAAAAATATAAATCAAGGCAATGACTCTTTTCGGGTTTGATTCATCACAACATTGAGCATGATTTGTTTTTTTTTTTTTACAAGAACAAACAAACTACCTCGTCTGAGTGGAGATTGTATATATTACAATGGTGGAATTGTCCATGCCAATGGCAACTATACTGTCATCTCGGGGGTGAAAAGCAAGACATGTTGCCTCTGTGGCGGTGGCATGACTTTCTTCATCGTCTGCATTTTTACGCAACAGATTTGTATGAGTACAATGAGTTAGAACATGAGAAATTTGCAAACAGAACCTAAGCATATTGACAAACAAGATTTGGGAAGTTTTGGCTGGGAAAAGAAAATTTCAAGAATACTATTTGTGTTGGGTTTACCTTAAACGTTTTCATCTCAAAAATGGAGATCATCCCTCCTGTTGCTGATATGAGACATGAATCATTCTTGGAAAAATCAAAGCAGGATATAGAGTCTTCAAGGTTGGTGCTTGGAAGGTCATTGTTCATCGGGTCTAAGCCACTCCTTGGTTTCCGTAAATTAGGGTGAACCTTGGAAGTTGCTTGCATTCAACCAATATCATCAGAATCAAATGACCAACTATCACTCCAATTTCAATTTCGAAAGAAAAGAGAGGAGAAATCTAATAGGAAAGAATTATAAAGCATGTCATTCTATACCACTCAACTAGAATTAAGGTCCTGTGGCCATTTACAGAGAAAACGAATGCCATTTGATGCTAACTCCAAAATGGCATCAACTCTAGAGAGAAAAAAAATAGTATAGCCGCGCGGTTTTTTTTTTTAATAAGAAAAAAAACCACCTAGCCTGCATAGGCGCCTGATTTTTCAAAAACTTGAATGGCTTTTTTTTTTTTCCTTCCGATTTATTTTTTCCTGGCGAGTCTAGCATCTCTGCAAATACATTTTTGTCAATTCCCAGTAATGTAATCTGGGTGAAATGCAGCTTTTGGATCCATAAGATGGGTAAGAAGAGTAAATCAAAAACTCCCAGAGAGATGCAAGATAATACAGTTGCTGTAGAAGAGGAAAAACACTCATATTCGGCCAAGGAATTACTGAATCATTGGTTGAGATTCAGTTCAGGTTTACCATGCATATATTGGTTTTAATTTATGTTCCAATTACTAGTCATATGAAGCCCATCTGATCCTACTTTCTGCCACAGGAACACTTGGAGAGCAATGAGGGTGATCTTGAGCTACTTGTTTACATTCCGTGAGTATCCACTTTTGTTGTTTTATGTGTTATCTTCAGGACATGAGCTAAAGAATGCATGAACATGAAATGGATGGGGACAGGGAAATCCATTGGTTGAGTACTTGTACCCATTTTTCCATATTTTCATTCAATTTCAATGCTAACATGTCTTGTTAGATCTCCATAGTCCGATCTGTATGAGTTTGAGTATGGGATTCAACCTTAGTAGCATCTTCTGGTTCACCTAAAGCAAACATAACACTTAATTTGTGTGTCATTTATAATTATCCTCATCTGCTATATCTGATGTTAAACATAGCTGTACTCATTTCTGAAACATTTGTGTTGCATCTTGAGAAATTTTATTAAAACCTACCATTCTAAGACCAAGTTAGCTCTGATTAAGTTATATTTTGTTCATTTATTTCTGATAGATTTACATCAGATGTCAAGATCAATAGTTGGTGCTGATGGAACAAGTCCTTCCAAGATGAGGGCGTAAGTTCGAACTTTAATATTTTCTTTCAGCTCCTTCATTTTAGGACCTACCTGATTGGAACAATGAGATTGTCTGTGTTCATGAGTTTATTTCAGTGGCATAGTTCTTGAAGGAGGTATGCATACATCTGTTAAAGACATATAGAGAAGCATTTTGTATTTGATACAGCACATAGGATTTTAGGACATGGCATGCTTTTGCATGCTTTCAAATTTTCTTTGTGTTTATTTTTTAAAGCAATCTGTATTCTGTGTGTTTGTTGTAGTTGTGGTGCATGAAGAAACATAGCCCATATTCAGGGACTATGTTAGACGCATTCTCTGTATAATTATTCAAAGCTACATACAATACACCTCACTTAATACTCCTAAGAACAATGATAACTGAATCCCCATGGAGAAACATCTTGCTGATGATAATCTATCCTTCCTTGTTAAGGGGTTGAGCCTTTTTTCTTGCCGTTTCCAGTCTTTGGAACCTGCACTGCACACACACACACACACACACACACACACACACACACAAAAAGATCACACAAATATCACGAGAAAAAAGAACTTTGATGATTGATGAAGATCTACCAACCAACATAAAAGAAGACAGAACCGAATAGTGGAACAAAACACAAGAGAGAAAAATAAAAGGGGTTTAAGAATGAGGAGTAATCGGGGGCCCATCTCTTCTTTTGGTTTTTTTTTTTCCCTCAACATATAAATGCAATTTTCCTGCTCAAACCCTAACTCTAACAAGAGCCGTCTTCCAGCCCCTCTCTCTCGGTCAGACTTCTTCTTCAATCCTCATCTCTCTGTCTCTCGCTCATAGCACCATCGTGATCTCTTCCCTGACCTTGGAGATTCCAAAATGGCCTTCTTTTTTTTCTATGCGCAGCGCCCGCCTAGCCCGCCTAGCGAGCCTAGCCCCAGCCTAGCCCTCCTAGAGCCCGCCTAGCTAGCCTAGCCCCAACCTAGCCCGCCTAGCCCCCGCCCAGAACATAGAGATCTTGGCCACCATCTGCATATACCCTCATGTCGCCCGCCTAGACCGCCTAGCGACCCTAGCCCCAGCCTAGCCCGCCTAGAACATAGAGATCTTGGCCACCATCTGTATTCTGTGTGTTGGTTGTAGTTGTGGTGCTTGAAGTTGCCCAAAATATTGCAGAGTTAAACCAAGAAACTACCCTCGATAAGCATTAAGTTTAGTTTTATCACTACATATTGACTTTTGTAATCTAAGCTCTATGTGGGGTTTCTTATCGTTCATTCATATTCTTTTGATATTTGCACTTGTGGTAGTTTCGAAGACCTTTACAACAGCCGAAACTATGTTGAATGCTCGAACCCTCAGGGAATGGATTTCATCTTCTCTCAGGTTAGTGCAGTGCCAACACTTCTTCAAGTATATGAACAGGTTGTTTCCGTTCAGGATTTGCTTGGGTTAGTGTAAACAAACGTGAATGAGCTTGGGAGTGGGTGGAATGAATCATATTTGGAATAGCTTAGTAATTTTATAATTGAATAAATTTAGTAATCAAGATGGTATGATGGAGTGAAGGTTATTATGTCTTTGTAGTTAAGCATATACAGTTGAAATATTAATTGAAATACTCGATTTACATAGTATAGCCGGTCGGCTATACTTTGAAAATTTATTGAAATACTCTATTTACATAGTATAGCCGGTCGGCTATACTTTGAAAATTTGTTGAAATACTCTATTTACAGCGTATAGCCGCGCGGCTATACGCTCAAATTTCTATTTACCGTATAGCCGAGCTATACGCTTGAAATTTCTATTTAGAGAGTATCGCCCAGCTGCTGTACTACATAAAATTTCTATTTATCAAGAATTGCCGCTCGACTATACTATTGAAATATTTTATTTGTAGAGTATAGCCCTACAGCTATACTGTTGAAATATTCTATCCTTTAAAGATAATTCCACATTGCACCAACAATAAAAATATGAATTTATATTTGCCGGATTAGACCTCTCCCGACAAAATTTCTTTGGAAGAGGTTTATTTTAAAAATAAATAATATACTTAGCATCTTTAAGTCAATTGATTTTTTTTTTTTTGGTTAAAAAAAAACTTTCTTTTTATTAATTAAATCATATCTTACTTAGCCTTATTTAATCACTTTCATTAGTAATTATATTTTAATTATTATTTCTTTAGTGAATAATTAGTATTAATTATTTTAATTAACTTTACAAATTATATTACTTAATAAATAGTATTTAATTTTTTAAAAAAAATTCTTTGATAAAATATTTAAATACTAATTATTCACTAGGTGAATAATAATTAAAACATAACTACTAATTAAAGTAGTTAAAGGTGGTCCCAAATACTGAGTTCTGGTATCTCGGATGCATTCCATGCTTGGTGATGTCAAATTGATGAGTGAAAAAGAGCGCATGAAAATTGAAAACTAAAACCACTTTCAAATTGTTTTAAAAAATAAGGGTAATTTTGATAACTTGATTTCACTTTTTTGAAAACGGAAAACAAAATATGTTACCAAATATCTTTTCTTTTTCAAAAGTATGAGTTTCAAAAATAGTGAAAATGAAATGGTTATCAAACAAACCTTGAGATTGTCTTTATATATATATAAATCTTAATTTTTGTCCATTTGCTGTTGGGGAGTTTATTTATGTACTTACCCATTTATGTAGTCCTACACACCCATTTATTTAGTCCTATTGAAATTGAGATTTATTTAATATTTTATCTCTTTTAAGGTTAACACATCTTTTTACTTATTCATAAATACCTCCATTTGAAAGAAACAAATTTTAGTATTAGATGTAAAATTCAATCTGACGTCACAACTCTCATAAATAGCACGTCCACCACTCATTCTTTGACTATAACCTTGAAGTTCGCTTATTGCAACGTGAAGGCACTTCTTGCAATCTTCATGTGACAAGTCTCTAGTACACTCGACAAAACTATAAAGATCAATCCTTTTTGTCCTTTTATTCCTCTTTGTCACCTGAATGCTTCCAGTAGCATACAAATTGTCCGGAAACAATTTCAGAAGTTAATCAATTTAACAAATGATCTAGTGCCATTGGAAATTACTTGGAATTAGGAACAGATCATTGAGGATTTTTCCCATACACCCTGTTATCCTTGTCGATTATACCAAAGAATTTTGTGTCTTAATATTTTAGGATGCAACCAACCATCCATATTATAGCTTCTCGACTAAGACGACAACGCTCGCCAAGATTTTGGCTTGCTGTATTGAGACACCTTTTGCATGATGCAGAGCGCTCGTGATTCAGACTAAAGTCCCAACATTAGCTAGCCCATATATAGAACTATTTTTTGTTGTTAAAGATTTAGATTTGTCACCAACGATTTCACTTCGATACCCAGAATATGGAATTTCTTCAGATAATCTTTGTGTCAATAATGTAATTAAGTTTTTCTCAAAATTCCCATTGGGTAGAAATTCTACCTTATTGAAACAACTATGCCCCAAAACAAGAGGTCCGATACAAGACTCAACAGAATCACTGGGTTTGAGTAAAGACTCAACAAGAGGTCCGATACATGAGGTATTCAATATGTTGAACTAAAGTACAATTTATGTTGTAGACAAGCACATATATAGAATATAAGTAGAAGCTAGTGTTAATTTTTTCTCGTTGACTATAACATATTTGTTGTATATTAATTAAAGATTAATTTGGCCAATTTGTTTCATGAAGGGCTGCTTCATATATATATATATATATATATATGTACAAGATATCAAATTTAAATTATTTTTGTTCTTAAAAAAGCTATATGATCTTTTGTATAGTTAATGGGAGAATGTATTGTCATTGTTCCTTTCAAAAGAAAGTATATAATTTCAGTTATAATAGTAAGAAAGATACATTTCCTAGAAAGTATATCATCAGTTACGTGGTGATATCTAACCACTCTATAATTTCTCCATGTCTTGCACAAGGTAAATTAAGATTACCACTTATATATGGTGAAGTGCAAGTACCATCAATTGAATTCATGAAGAGATTCAAACGAGTTAAGTTTTGTTCAAGAGCTATACAACTAAAAAGTGCATTCAATACAAGTAAACTGAAATTCACAAACAAATCCAAAGAAATATACACCACTTGAAAGTTGCTTTAATTTAAAAAAGTGCATATAAAAGCTCCCAACTTCAGTGCATATAAATCTTCAGCATGAACTCTACTTGTACAAGTCTATTGGAATTGTCAAAGCTACATACAATACACCTCACTTAATACTCCTAAGAACAATGATAACTGAATCCCCATGAAGAAACATCTTGCTGATGATAAAATATCCTTCCTTGTTAACGGGTTGAGCCCTTTTTCTTGCCTTTTCCAGTCTTTGGCACCTGCACTGCATACACGAGAGAGAAAATAAAAGGGGTTTCAGAATGAGGAGTAATCGGGGGCCCATCTCTTCCTTTGTTTTTTTTTTTTTCTTCAACATATAAATGCAATTTTCCTTCTCAAACCCTAACTCTAACAAGAGCCGTCTTCCAGCCCCTCTTCTCAGATTTCTTCTTCAATCCTCATCTCTCTGTCTCTCGCTCATAGCACCATCGTGATCTCTTCCCTGACCTTGGAGATTCCAAAATGGTGTTTTTGTTTTCTATGCGCAGCGCCCGCCTAGAGCCCACCTAGCCCGCCTAGCCCGCCTAGCGAGCCTAGCCCCAGCCTAGCCCCCGCCCAGAACATAGAGATCTTGGCCACCATCTGCATATACCCTCATGTCGCCTTTTTTCTATGCGCAGCCCGCCTAGAGCCCACCTAGCCCGCCTAGCGAGCCTAGCCCCAGCCTAGCCCCCGCCCAGAACATAGAGATCTTGGCCACCATCTGCATATACCCTCATGTCGCCCGCCTAGACCGCCTAGAGGCCGCCTAGCCACCGCCTATACCGCCTAGCGAGCCTAGCCCCAGCCTAGCCAGCCTAGCGACCGCCTAGACCGCCTAGCGAGCCTAGCCCCAGCCGCCTAGCCCGCCTAGAACATTGAGATCTTGGCCACCATCTGCATATACCCTCATGTCCCAAACGAAAATCTCCGGGAAGCCATGGTGATCTAGTTTGATAGAAAAGCCCCCTGTTGATGGGTCCTCTGATCTTTTCCACGAGGTCAAGTACCTGTTTAAACATGTGCTCAACTTCCATCCGAGCTACATAGCTGGAAGCAGAATGTGTGTGGGATAATCAAAGCTCTGCCAGAAAAATGATTGGCTGTTTTCGGTTCCTTCTTTGATCACAAGATTGCCTATATCCAAAAGCAGGACATTTGGTCTCAAAACTTGGGTGTGATTGGAGGACCAAGTGACATTTCCAGATGGATCAAGAAGGACAATGTTTCCACGTTCACCAGTCATCAAAAGAGCTCCTGATGAATTTGAAAGTGGGGTGTCTATGTTGGTCACCCAAACAACTGTTCTGTTTGGACATTTTTGTACCATATACATGCCCAAGTACCAGCCTGAAATATTGCTGCCATAAACTAAGCAATCTCTGTGCCTAGTCCTAGACTTTGCAGTTCCAGTTGCAGGACCACCTCTATTCATGACTCCATCGCTTATGCTGCTGGTGAAGATGAAGGGGAATCGCCAACTATACAAGAAGAAGAAGAAGACGACGACGGAGATGATGGACAACAGGAAGAACATAAAAATGGGACTCTGTTGCAGGCAGAAGAAATACCTCAAGCTTTTAGCGCAGAAGAAAAAGGAGGAGGAAGTGAATCTTTGATAAAGCTACGAGAAGAAGAGATGGACACACCAGAGCTGGAAACAAATCATGTTAATGACTACTTAGCCACTACCAGTACAGAACAGATGAACTCAATAAAAAATTCAAAAAATTTATAAGAAAAAAGAAGGAAGAAATCAGGATTGAAGCTCAACAGCAACCCATTGCCGTTTAACCATTCAGCGAGAAGATGTGCCACTGCACATACATAAAACATATACAGTTCAGCTTGTTTAAGCGAGTATCGTACAGCCGCGCGGCTATACCTTTAAAATCTTAATAGTGTATAGCCGTGCGGCTATACTCTTTAAATCAACATTAAAAATATGAATTTCTCTGTAGCAAAGCTGAGCCTTGAGATAATGAATCAATTAGACACGGTATGTATTTCTAGCTTTGTTCCTTGTTTGTGTGTTGAATGTATATGAGAAGTGATACAAAGAGATTGCTTATCTTTCAAAGTTCCCTTTGTCATATTTCCTTATATATATCCAAATATTTAAACATTATAGCCATGCGGCTATACGATTTAAACATATTATGTTTTAATTATTATATAATATTGAAAGAAGAAAAAATCCACAAAAAAATTCATTATTATTTATTAAGTCATTTATGAAATCGGTAAAATATTTAAATATTCACTAATGGTGCGTTTCTGTCTGTCTGCAAATGAGGACAAGACGTGAGTGCCAAATAATTGCCAACAGTTCCAGTACAAATTATGAAAATACTTCTTCAATCAACCAAGGCCTTCATTGAAACACCAAATAGATATGATAGGATGTAGGGTCCAATTCTCCAAGACAAACAGTAATACTAATATTAGTTGGGTTTGGTCCAGCACCTCTTGGCTCTCTTGGAATGATGGAGAGTTCGGTTAAACTTGAATTGGAATTTGGAATTTGGAATTGGATTGAGGAGGACATGAGATGACCCCATGATCCAAATCACCGCTTTCTATAAGCAACTTAACTTGAAAAACTTGCAAAATACAAATACATATTACTACTCACAAACTTAACTTGAAAAACTCAATCTTCGTCATCTTAAAATTGCAGCATTTGATTGATATTAGGAACACTCTAGAGTCTAGACCCCCCATCAATTGAGTAGTTATCAGCTGAGCTAGCAACATTAGTTATAGTGCCTCTTTCACTCCGTGCACCGCGTCGGCGATCAAGTATAGAGAGACTCTGGGGATCCTTTCAAATGCTTTAGTAGCTGCTGGTTGACAATGAGGATTTTCTCAAGGAATTGCAAAGCAGCAAGAAAGAATAACAGCATCAACCTCCGGCATTGCCTACTGTTGCGTTGTTCGTCTATATTATTATTAATAGGACATGCTACTTTGTCTATCTGTTAATCTAGGGTGGGCTGTTTAACGGACGTTCACATCATTAACTTCTCCAGATCGACCTTGGTTTTTTTAGTGCTTAGCGAAAAGAACATTACCCTATCATCACTTATGATTTTGTTTTTTTCTTCTTTTCCTCCACTGACAAAAGAGTGAACTTGAAAGCAATCCTTCTTTCGACCAAAAGTACTAAGATGTCCACGTGCACAAAAATATGTCCACAAATGATTCGCGGCTGCCCATATGTTGCCAACAGCCTCCAAAAAGTGTCTCATTGCGAACCACAACTTTTATAGCTTTGTTTGTGACACAGCGCCCTCAATCTTTTAAAAGTTGCACACATGATGTGGTCCATTTAGGGGTGACAATGCCGAGTATGACAATACCATCTTCGTTTTCATTTTTATCTTCTGCTTCTGCTTGGTCTAAGCTTTTATTTTGAGAAGAATTATTAAAAAATATTTATCATACATTATAACACTTGTGTTTCAGATTAAATTACTATTATACTCAATTACATTTGATTGAAGAATAAAATTCAACTCAACTACATGGTTATATTTTATTAAATAATTTTGTTAGTCCCAAGATAGACTTAATAATAACATCTCAATCCAAGCATAACCGATGATTTATAAAATTTGAGAATCCTTGTATCCGCCCCCAATTTTCTCTCGAACTCTCACCTTCTTAAAATGGGGACTCGACCAGGCAAGAATTTCTCCCATCCCAAATTGATATTAAGAACACTCTAGACCTCCCATCAATTCACATACATACCGTACGATCTGATCAACATAACCTATGGTCCTTATGGAATATCCTAGAAAGGTAAAGTTTCAAACTTTAATTGATTTATCCAAAGGGGCAATAGCTGTTTTGTTCTAGTACTCTGTATTGTGCCCTAAAACAAGGCCCGAAACAAAAACGGGCGCGTAACGAACGAAAAAACATTACTTCAATCCCAACGAGTTGCCACGCAGCATCTTCAATGTCCGTTGAAGACATACAGAGACAACCAGGTGTCAAATCCTCGGATAAAATGTCCTTATCCGACGAGCTAAAGTAACAGTGATATTGATTTCACGAGTAACAGGCATCTCTGATTGGTCAAGCTGTTGGTTTGAATTTGAGAAATAATATAAATACAGCTCCAGGGAAATCTTTAGGGCACGAGCACACTGTGAGTCACTACACTCGATACTCGAAAATGTCTGAGGCAGAGGCAAAATCAGCTGCCCAAGCGCTGAGCTTTTGGAATGGCCGAAGAAGGACAACCGTCGCCTCCTTCACGCCGTGTACCGCGTCGGCGATCTCGATCGCACGATCAAGTACGCTTCTTTACGACATTGTTCATACTGATCTGTGATCACTGATCAATTTCCATGGTTTTCAATTTTAATTTTTTGATTTTTGGAAAAAAATTCAGGTTTTACACAGAGGCTCTGGGGATGAAGCTGTTGAGGAAGAGGGATATTCCTGAAGAGAAATACTCGAATGCATTTCTGGGATTTGGGCCTGAAGAGTCTCACTTCGTGGTCGAGTTGACCTACAATTATGGAGTGTCTTCTTATGATATCGGGACTGGTTTTGGACATTTCGCCATTGCTACTCCCGATGTAAGTTTTCAGAGGAATTGGGTTTTGGGTGCTGGGAATTGGGAATTGGGATTTTGTTCTTCTTGTTGTTTCTGAATTTTCATAATGGGTGGGTGGAATTGTTTGTAGGTTAAAAAGCTGGTTGAAAGGTTCGTGCCAAGGGTGGTAATGTGACGAGGGAACCTGGTCCTGTGAAAGGTGGGACCAGCATCATTGCCTTTGTGAAGGACCCAGATGGTTACACATTTGAGATCATTCAGCGACCTTCCACCCCTGAGCCACTTTGTCAAGTAATGCTCCGCGTTGGTGATCTTGAACGCTCAATCAAGTTCTATGAAAAGGTAATTAATTTAGCCCCCACTATAGGAAATTAGGAATACAAAAATGTCAACTTGATCTGTGTTATCAAGGAATTTTACCATTAGCCATGTTTTATGTGGCAATTTCAGTAGGGTTGGTAGACACTAGGATTTTAAGTCTCCTATTACATTATATTAGCATGGAAAGGCTTCAGCTTTGTCCTTGTTTGAAACCAAGTGATTGTGTTCATCAAATCCATTGTCATGATCTGTTTCTTAATCTTGTCCTACTTCTTGGCTTTTGCAGGCTTTGGGCTTGAAGCTATTGAGGACGATTGAGAGGCCTGAATACAAGGTGATTAATCCTCTTCTCACTAAGCATTATGATTATGTTAGCAGCATGTATATGAGTGGGCCTTATTGAATCTTTCCCATTTTCTCTTGTTGCATACTTTTGTTTGCAGTACAACATAGCCATCCTGGGATATGCAGAGGAAGACCAGACAACCATTTTGGAGTTGACTTATAACTATGGTGTGACTGAATACACCAAAGGAAACGCATATGCGCAGGTTATTTAATATGTTTATTTGTCCTCCTCTCTTTTAGAATCTTTTGCAACTTCAATTTTTTACTCTACGAAGCTGTTAATTCTGATTCCACGTTCCCGATCCTTTATCGTCCACTTCAGATTGCTATTGGTACTGATGATGTCTACAAAAGTGCCGAGGTTGTCAACTTGGTTACACAAGAACTTGGAGGAAAGATAACCAGGCAACCTGGACCAATTCCCGGACTCAACACCAAGATCACTTCTTTTCTGGATCCAGATGGCTGGAAAACTGTGAGTCTTGTTCGCTATTTGGCGCTTAACTTTCTCTCAGAAATAGTTTGATTTTGTAGGTGCTGTCTAAATTGCATCCACCATTGTCTTATTAGTAACATCTCATATAACGTAGTCACATAAGGAACACCGAAGTGCAAAGATGACAGAGAACATAATTAATATGTCAGATCCTCTGTTATTTTTTAGGGTTTTTTTATGGCATCTGTTTGGCCCTTTATAGATAAAAAAACTACAATGTCAATTTATGTATTCTTTTGGGGAGAGGAGTCATATGTAACTGAGCCGTAGCTGAAAATATTAAAGCCCCAGCATCTTTTGAAGTGCACTAGCAGTTATTATTTATCAATCATCACATAATGTCTCCTTCTTCCGCCAATATATCTAACATGTTGTGGTTTTGACTTTCGTCCGCGTAGGTGCTGGTTGACAATGAGGATTTTCTCAAGGAACTGCAGTAAGCAAGAATATAACCGCATGAAGTCAAAGTATCTGTGGATAGTCCATGTCATATGAATAAGATATTCCACATGCTGTATTAGCAACCAGGCATTGCCTGTTTCAGTATGGTTGTGCATGTTACTTGGTTTGTCTATTTTAATAGGACGTGGTACTTTGTTTGTCTATTTTAATAGGACATGGTACTTCGACTATCTGTTTTAATATGGTTGTCAAAGTTAAATCTATGTCTGTTTTAACGTGGTTGTACTATGGTAATGGTAGTAACCGAGGTTGACATCATTGTGAAAATTTTATGATTGTGTCGGTTTAGTAAAGTGATTTTGGAGTACTAGCAGAGGCCAAAAGTTATTTAAGCTAAATCGCCCTCCTCCTCATGAACATGAAGTCATGAACTAAATAAATATTATTTGATGGCGATGCAAGTAAGTTTGTATAAAAGTAAACATTATGAAGCAGGAGAATGCCCGCAAATCCTTGGAGTCAAGAAAGTCATTTTTGGGATGCTCATTCATATCCTCGATTTATAAACCCCATGGGCTATTGCTCTTCTGATACGTCCATAAAGAAGGATCAATAAAATTTGTGTTCTCCCTTTTTTCGTTTCTTATAGTTTTGTTAAAATAACAAGATGGTAGTATTGAGTTAGAGAATTTAATTTAACTTTCGCTTTTTATTCACTACTGCAAAACTATGAAAGAATTACTAGTCAACAAAGCAGAAAGCATAGTAAACTGTCGTAGCACACAAATTTGAGTCTTTCATGTATCATGCCTATTGTTTACACATGTACTTGGTTTGGGTGGGGTGGGGAGGGGACCTAAAAAGCAGAACCGAAACTTTTATGCATGGCTACACCTACACACATCCATCAAGGTTAAGCTTGTGCCTCCCTCTGTTTATATCAACATATCATGACATTCCAGAAACAGTAAACACCCCCGTTTGGAGGATAAGAAAGAATGATAGAGAGTTCAAAATGAAAGAAACATGAAGCTTTGAGAGGAACTTTCTCCTCATTGGAAGAGCCTCATTGAGAGACAAAGGTATTCTTTTCCGGCTTCAGCGCCCACGATATCAGATATATACACATTGAAGCTTGATCTGTGTTGCATGGCTGGCAATACAAAAGAAATACTAAATTGCGCCCAAGAAACTATAACTTCTATGGAATTGTGTCCATTGGGTAGCTACCAAGGACACGGAGAAATCTTGCAAATTCCTGCAAAAGAAAGTAGTAAGTTCTTCAATCCATTATACTTTATACTGTCTGGTGACCTTTCTTATTTTATTAGAGGTGAGGGGTGGGAAGGTTTGAGAGGAAGAGATTGTAATTTCTAGCATCAGTGTGTCACCATGTGGCAAAACCTCCAGTACAAAAAAAAGTTTCAGAAGCCGAAAAATAAAGAGCTTGATCTCGGTATCTAAATTACACAATACTGACCTGCAGATGTCCCAAAGCATATTGGGCACGGGGCTCTGCCATAGAAGCTTCAAAATCAATGTAAAAGAGGTAGTCGAAATACCTGCGAAACAGATCAATCAATTGTGTAGAATAGAATTTTTGTGGCATATCTACATTACCCAAATCTAGAGTCATCTCATTTTCTATAAGTACGTAGAATTAGTTTCACCAAATACTTAAGCAAAAATTTATTTACAAGTCATTTCTTTGACTTAATCTTACTGTTTGTGGTCAAATATACATTAAAAGAAAAAGATGTTAAAGTTTCTATGATACTGGCTTAGTTTATTGCGTGGATGTTTAAAAACTTATCATATTTTACATCTGATGCAAAAGAGTATACCACTCACTTGGCACTCCCTTCATTGGAATCATCTACAACCCTTAATGGACGTTGTCTCTGTGGGCGACTCTCTATCTGAAATTGCTCCAAAAGGAGAAGATATTGTCAAAGGTATTTATATAGTGGTGAAAATGAAATAGAAAAAAAGAAAAGAAAAAAGAAGTTATTATCTGAGGTTACCTTTGTCAAGTTAATTCCCCTAAGAGCAAACACTGCTAAGGCTTTGAATAGTACACCAGGACCTTCTTCAAGAGTGAAAACAACACTCGTCTATGAAGAAGATTTACAAATAAATATTCAGAATATTAATCAAATACAAAGATATGAAAAAATAAAAGCCAAAAACAAAACAAAACAAAACAAAGCAAAGATTTATACCTTATATGGCCTATCAGTCCCTGGAATTATTGGTTCTCTAGCAAGTATCAGAAAGCGAGTAATATTATCGTCATCATCCTGGCCAGCGCAAAGTGGGAGCAAATTAAATGAAGTGGCATCATTTGTAATCCACAACAGCTATTGTCTTAAGGAAAGAAAACAGAGGTGCAATAAAAGGTCTAAAAACTCCGAAGTATCCATCCAACAGTATTGCAGAGAGTGATGCAGCTTTGTAGTATGAGATCAGCCTTTGTTAGTAAATTGTAAATGCTCAAAGCAAGAAAATTTTGACGTGTGGAACTCCATGTCATGCTTGGAAGAAATTGCTTTACGGACACCCTACCAAACTAACTTCATGGCATGCTGAGACATTGGTGTAAGTACATCTTTTGCTTTCTTAAGAAGCAGAAAGTGAATTCTCAATCCATCCAGATGTGTACCATATCAATACAAAATTGATTGTTCGAACAGGGAAGGAGACTTAACAACATATTAAACCCAACAAGAATTTCTAAAAATCTAGTCATACTTGAATTTTTTCTGCAAGAATGTCAAGCCCATAGATTTTTGCAGCTCGAGCACTTGCAACCGCACCCGTATTTCTTAGGCCAGTTGAGGCCACCATCTGTACAGAATGTCCTAATCATTAGCATATAAACAGCCCTAATGCCTATCACAGTGTGCTTTGACAGAATACAGAAAACAAGTATTGGTGACCTGCGCAGCCAGAGCAGAGTCATCAGCATTGATTCTGACGATTCCCAAACTGCTTAGCGTCATCTCACATTGAGCAAGAGCCTGCAAGCGAAAATGTTCGCAACAAAACGTTTGAAGACCTAGGTCTTTCATTTCAAAGATTAGCTTATATATGCATGCATGTGTGCCATGTAAAAAACTAATTAGCTCCAGTCTAAAATTTTCTGCCCCAGTCAAACCAACAAGAAGGTGGCTAAAAAGTGCTAGGTCAAGGCCTATAACCCAGTTTGTTACAAGTTCCAAACCTAAGCAAGCAATTACAATGTGCTAGTACTATTTGGTAGTTGTTAAAAAAACTACTAGTAGAGGTTACAGGACAAGACAAGCCAATTATGGAGGAGCTCCAAAATTGAGCCTTTCCCAGTGAAATTCACTCTTGGAGCAAGCATGAAGGTTATTGTCAACTTTTAACATACTTACTGGTACCATCCATCCTAAATATTAGCTATCATTACAGATTTTTATTTTGGATGTGCTACAAAGCAATTAAGAACCTAAGATTACCTAACTGGGACAAAAAAATTATTGTTGCAAATGGGACAAAAAAATTATTGTTGCAAATGGTCAGACAAAATATTCATCAGCTTTCCTTATATGCAAATATAAAAATAAGAATAAAAAAGAAGTGCAAGACCAACCTGAGGATGGCTTAAAACCCGTTTTAGTTCCTCTTTTGTTACACCAGGTAATCCCAAAAGACAATGGTTCACTTGCAATTGTACCTCTCCAACTATGTGCAATCTATGGCGAAGGAGTAAGTCATAATTACGGTGGATGCTTCCACCAACAGAATTCTCAATGGGAAGAACTGCTTTATCCACTAACCAAAGTTCAACTGCCTGTTAAATGAAAAAATAAACTCAATCAAGGCACACAAACAGGAAAATATAATAAAAAGGGAAAATTCTTTAAAAAGATTATTCAAACCTTAAACGCAGCTTCAAACTGGTCACATGGGACGGTCTCACACTTCGGATAAGCTTTTAGTGCAGCGTCCTCACTATATGCCCCCGGTAATCCCTAAAACGGCAAATACAACTAACATAAGAACGAAAAGAAATCCATAACCACCAAAAGGAATGCAAGCAAATAATGAGAAGATCTACCTGGTAAGCAACTCTCACTTTTGAACCATCACTAGGAGAAGAAAGGTCATTTGCTGTCAATGGTTCTGCAATTAATTCATATTCAAGCTATGAGATGCAAGAAAGAAATAATTGTAAGAGAAAACTGAAACTAAAGGATCACTGGCATGAAGCAAAATTGTAGTGCATTAGACAACGACAAATATAAATATCGCTGAAAATGGTAAATAAACAATTGCATAGACAACTCATTCCCATAAATTAGAACAAAAAAATTCTTCTCAATAATTGGATGACCCCAAAATTAAAAAAATCTGATTGTTATACTGCATCTTGAATTCAACCTGTTGGATTGGTCCCACTTGAACATGGGTTAATAGATGTAATCCAAAGATGAAAATATCTGTCTACATACCTACATATCCATATATATTTCTGTTTTTTTAAGCCACCTATATCCGTAAGGGGATGGAAAAATATTACTGGTATCACAGCCGTCGGGATATTGATGGATTTTAGCATTAGTATGAATCGTCAAGATGTTTTTGCACATTCTAGTGGTGGAAATACATCTTAATTTCATTAATAAATTTATTGATATTTATGAAATTAAGATGTTTTTGCACATTCTATTCATCTTACATGAGTTTTTATTTTTATTTTTACAAAGTTCCTATTCATTTTGTTGTTTATGTAAAGTTTTCCCAAGTTCCCATCGATATCCGATATTTCCTTAAATATGAGATTACAAATACTGAAGTTTCGATCCATATGATATTTCCTTAAATATGAAATTATGAATATTGGTATTTTCACCAATATCAATACTTTCATAACCTGACTTGTGCTATACACCTGGGTCCTGTGTTTTTCTCAGAGAGCCTATTTGAGAGTCCTATCTTCCAGAGTAAAGAGATTTGGCTCTGAAAGAGTAAGGCACTTACTGTTACATTTTTAGATCAACCTTGTGATAGTGGAAATTCTCCAAGTCCTCAAGCTGTCCTGTCATTAATTTTTATGTATATAGTTCTTAATTTCATTGATTCAATCCCTAATCTATATGGTTCACGAAAAATTAGTTAAATGCACCCATGTTACTGCTGTCCAATCGGACAGGCGTCATGTATAGCACTAAAAGCAGAACAAAAATCTTCTTCATGATGCTTACCTCAGTAACAACGGCCATCTTAGAAAGTAAAGCCACTGAATTTACAAGGATGGTAGATATTCAAAAGCATAGTAAAGGAGCCAAATCATTCTACATTGCCCAACAACTAGTCATAAGCTAACTTTGTTCTTCAACTACCGGATTTCTATTGTTCATTCCCAACATAGGCTCATTGGATCGCAGTAGACCATTCTATGTATACATACAAGTCTCTAACTGACAATTTAACATAAAGGAATTGAGCAAAAAAAAAATTAAGAGCTTTTGAGTCAACTCACTAGGAAGAAGGTTCATATCCTTGTGAAATCCACTGGACTCATTGTCCTCAATCCGTTGAATTGCCCCTGAAGACTCGGCTCCGGTCAAGTTTGGCTTTTCATCTTCAACCGGAGTGATAGCTCTCTGAGCCGAAGCAACACCCAAACAACAACATTCCCATTTGCGGAAACTCAAATTGAAAGCCAACCCAGAACGAGTTGAGCCCAAATCTGAGATGCCTGGATGAGAACAAGGCGTTTTAGCATAACTCCAAGTGGGTGCACCCTTGACAGCCATGAATAAGCTCAATTTCACTGAACCCAGAATAATCCAAAAACCCAAAAGAGAGTCTCAGGCAAATCCAGGCTCATGTGAGAGGATGTAGTTGGTGAAGGGTTTGTTGGATGAAACCCAGTAGCACATTGTCAAATTGGACGAAAATGGTGGCTGGCCTTGGACCCACAAAATTGTATAGTCTTTGTATGTGTGATACAATGTAAGGTATAGTCAGTGGGTGAAAAAAATTGTAAGAAAATTCTGTGGGTGTTGAAAAGTATAGAACTTTGAGAGAGAGAGAGAGAGAGAGAGAGAGAGAGAGAGAGAGACCGACAAGTCGAAGTGATTAGAGGAAAGGAGTTTTAAAGAGGTAGGTGAGCAGAATGTTGTTAGCTACACCTCACACGTTGTTGCCTCAGCCTCGGGTAAAATAGAAAGAAACAAAATTGGCAAAGCTATAGAGAATTGAAGCTGAGTATATTTACTGATATAGGAAGAAAGTTTTAATATTTGAATAAAAGTATTTATGAAAGGATCTGGCTTTTAGAGAGAGCGAGAGATAGAGATTTGTGGGGCTAAACTCACTGCTTCTTGTGAGTTGCATCCAATCATATAAGATGCTGCTGGATGTAGAAGTGGAACCTAACATTTTGGTGAGGAAAGGTAGAGTCGACTTTACTTGCCAGATTTTTCATTTCATGGAAATATATGTTTTTGCTGTTAACATGTTAACTTTTGTCTACAATTCATAACACTTCAAGTGAAGTGTCTTACAGTTTATTACCACTTTCAAGATGTGAGTCACCATCTGCCATAGACACTGGTCAAATACTCCCACAGCAATGGGGCGATGCCCTTGGAGTTTTGTGTTGCCCCGGCGTCAAGAATGGGACATTGCCCCTAAAATCTTCAATCTGAGAACTAATGTGAGCAAAGATGTAGAATGTACGAGTATGTATTTTACTCTTGAAGTTAATAAATTATAACTAAATTTCGCGAAGAGAGAGACAAACTACGAGAGTTAAATCTATATAATATAAAAAAACCTCTATATTTTATATAAGTATTTTATTTATCATTGAAATTATTAAATAAGGATTAAAGTCTAATAAGAAAACGTCAAGAGTTAAACTTCTATAATTAAATGAGAATTAAATTCCGATAAAAGAATGTCAAGAGTTAAAATTCTATAATAGAGTAATTATTTTACCGTTAAAACTATGAATCAATTTCGTCAGAAGGAGGAGCATTTAGTTAGAGATTTTTTTTGTTTTTTGTTTTTGTCGTTACTTTTTATTTTTGCCTTCTTCTTCAAGCTTTCTAAATATGGCATTTTGTTGTGGATGAGACAAAAAAGGCTGCTATCTCAGAACTAGAAGGTCCTCCTGAGTCCTGACTCATGTACTATATTTCTTGGTTTATAGCAGCAGGGCAACTAGGTTCTCTGCACTTCACGCTTGCTTGGTTTGCCCAACAAGTAAATAGGGAAAAGATTTTTTGACACAAACGGCTCATTTACCATTCAAATGCGGCCATCTTTATGGTTTTCTCTTTTTGTCTTTTGGACTCTACATGGCCTTGTCTTACCAACTGAGCCCACTGATCCTAGCTTTCAAGGACGAATAACCCTATGAAAGAGTCCAAACATCATCGTCACAAAAAACCAGCCCAATCAACGATCAAGTGCTTCTACAGCCCATTATCTATTTACGGGTCATCTACGCTTTCTGACCAAGTAAAAGTGCCATATTGCACTAAAGTCGGGGCAGTCTGAGACAAACACAAACAATGATAGGGTAGCGGGCCAGGCTTGTCCTGGCAGGCCGTGGGTCCCATGAGACTGGGCCAGCCCGCAGGCCAAATCAACCTGATCTCTAGTCTGGATTTGCTGACATCAGTGATGATGTCAGCAACAAAATAAAAAATAAAAAAATCTTTAAAAAATGCTAAAATTTCAGATTTTATTTATTTATTTATAATAAATACTTAATCATATTATTCATTTCCTACGCCAAAACTCTATACAAATTCTCTAATAATATCTCATATGAATAGTGGTTCTCATATCAATGGATGAAAACACCATAACTTTTTACAATGTCATTGCTCCTCTGTACTCAAATTCGACTTCCCCTCTTTCTAGATGAAATTAATTTTAAAGACTATCACTTTTTTTGAAAATAAAAAGATAACCAAACATTGAATTTGTAGAATGATTTTGATACCGCGGCCTGAAAACACCGACTATATATTTGGCGTATAAATTAAACAATAGTTTTTAGTACCAAAAATAAAAGAAGAAAAAGTTTGAAGTTGGTTGGTGGCTTGCTTTACTTTATCAGTTGCATCGTATGTGTCCACGGATTAGAGTGAAATTCGTTTGGATTTGGTCCAGCTTCACCCAAACACGCTCCCTCTGTCCTCTTCTCTCTCTGTGACAACAACAAACAAATTCACGACATACAGGCTTTTAGACGCTGACTTGACTACTCGCTCTCCGGCACCACATCAATGGGCCCCACAAATCATTCTGTAATTCCTCAGTTTTGAATATAGACAAAGGAACATAATTTATTTTTAAAGAAGATTAAATATATAAAATCACACGCACGTAACGTAACTGTTTATGTGTATGTCGTGAATTTGTAATTTAGTCGAACTTGATGATAAAAGACAAATCAAACACAAAGCAAAAAAGACAGAAATTCCAAGGACGAGGAGAAAAAACCAAACAAAACAAACGGAGGAGGAGGAAAAAGCACTTACATGGAAAGAAATATCCCCGACCCCTTGCCAGAAGCTTAGTATCAACAAAAGCCGTGCCGTTGAGCAGTACGGTTTTCGAAACCCAAATTCCTCCAAATGACGAAACTGCCACTCCGCCCTCTTCTCGTTCTCCCATAACATTCCATTCCCCTTTCCTTATCCAATTAAACACTCTCAAACTCTACTCTCCTTACGCAGTAACAGAGGCACCCAACGCAAACCATGTCCAAATCGTCGGCCACTTCCACCGCGTCGTGTCCGCCACTCAAACCCGACGACTATTCCCACAGCCCGGTCCACTACGCCGTCGTTTTAGCAGACCACACCACTCTCTCCCGAATCGTCGCCGCCCTTCCCAGACTCGCTGATCCCACTCAGATCCACACAGAGTCCGACTCGCTCTCTCATGAACGAACCGCCGACCAGATCTCAGCCGTACTCGACCGCCGCGACGTCCCCTACAGAGAAACGCCCCTCCACCTCGCTGTACGACTAAACGACGCCGTCTCCGCCAAAATACTTGCCTCCGCTGGCGCTGACGTCTCCCTTCAGAACTCCGCCGGCTGGAACCCCCTGCAGGAAGCCTTGTGTCGCCGGAGCTCCGACATAGCTCTAATTCTCCTCCGACTCCACCATCGCTCCGCTTGGGCCAAGTGGCGCCGCCGCCTGCCCCGTGTCATTGCCGTGCTCCGCAGAATGCGTGACTTTTACATGGAGATCTCGTTCCACTTCGAAAGCTCCGTCATTCCCTTCGTCGGTAAGATCGCTCCTTCCGATACGTACAAGATCTGGAAGCGCGACGGGAACTTGCGAGCCGACACGTCGTTGGCCGGCTTCGACGGCCTGAAGATCCAGCGCGCCGATCAGAGCTTTCTTTTCCTCGGCGACGGCGATCAAAGCCACGACGTTCCCTCGGGATCGTTACTCGTCTTGAATCGCGACGATCGGAAAATCTTCGACGCGTTCGAGAACGCAGGGTCTCCGATGAGCGAGTCCGATATTGCCGGTTTCTGCTCCCAAACGAGCGTGTATCGGCCCGGCATGGACGTGACCAAAGCCGAGCTCGTGGGAAGGACCAATTGGAGAAGGCAGGAGAAGACGGAGAGCGTCGGAGAATGGAAAGCTAGAGTTTTTGAAATTCACAACGTGTTGTTCAGCTTCCGCTCGAGAAAAGTCGCCAATGGAGATGCTGACGTGGCAGGGAGCGAGCAGGTGCTTCCTCTTGAGCTAGACGAAGACGACGATGGGTTTTTAGTGGCGGAGAATCCAAGCTTTGGAATTCCGGACGGTCGGAGGCACAGTAGTTTTGTGAAGGAAGACAGGGAGTTCGCGGCATTGGGAAGAAAAAGTGTCGACGTATCGTCAATGGCCGCGGCGGCGCCGCCAAGGAGGTCTATGGCGGCTCCGCCGAGGAGATCCATGGCGGCAGCTCCTCCGAGGAGGTCCATGGCTGCAGCTCCGCCGATGAGGCCCATGGCGGCAGCTCCGCCGAGGCCTATGGCGGCAGCTGCGGCCTATGCCGGCGCCGGTGCAGACTAAAGAGAAAGAGTACGTGAGGAGCTTGAGGCCGTCTGTATGGTTAACGGAGCAGTTTCCGCTGAAGACGGAGGAGCTCTTGCCGTTACTCGACATTCTGGCGAACAAGGTGAAGGCAGTGAGGAGGATGAGGGAGTTGCTCACCACCAAGTTCCCGCCAGGATCTTTTCCGGTGAAGGTAAGGACAACTTGGGCATTTCGAACTAATTGGGGCCCAGTCTTGATTGGGTGGGGTTTAATTGCCTGTGTGGGGTCATGGGTCTTCTTTTTTTTGTCTGTACTTTGCTTTGCTTTTTTTGGTGCTTTTTATGCTTGATGAGAGAGCCTTAAGCTGTTTAAGCAACGAGGGCTGACTTGAGCTTCGTGACAATTGAGAAACTGTAGCCTCACTCATACGGTCAGTCTCACGCCTTTGTGGATCCCACAAGTGAGAGCTTCGTCGCTTTCTCATCAGACCATTGGATGATACCATACGTTTTGGAGCTTTTTTTTGGGGCCTCTCTGGTCGGTGATTTGACTTGTACTGCTTACGATTGTCGGGTTCGTCATCCGACGGTGGTGGTAAAAGTGAGACCCGAACCATCCCGAGAATCCCAATCTTTACAGGCAGGCATTGGTTGTGGGCCCAATGATTTTGCTGACCACCAACCATTTTCAGGCAAATGACCAAACATAGAGTTTCTTTGACCCTTGACTCTGCCACGTCAACAGAACTCATGGAGAGCTGACGTGCCATATTCCCGGTCTTAACGGTTAACTGCCGATTGTGTGGATTTGTGTAGGAGACCAAAACAGACTAGTAGATTTAAAATTCATGTGGTACTTGAGTTTATGGATAAAAACGTAGCTTAGCTTATGGTTTTTGTTTGGTGTCGGACAGGTGGCGATACCGGTTGTCCCCACAGTGAGAGTGGTGATAACATTCACTAAGTTCGTCGAGCTCCCGCCAACCGAGCAGTTCTTCACTCCAATGTCAAGCCCCAGACAGTTTATCCACGAAGGACGAGGCCAGCACCAACATCTACAGCAGGAGGAGGAGGAGGAGGAGGAGCACAAGTACAAGTCACAGAAACCATCATCCTTGTCGTCGTCGACGTCGTGGCTGAGACGGAGCAGCAGCCAGTCGGGGTCCGGGAGCAAGCAGAACCACCAACCCCAACGCGGTGCTCCACCAGTAGCGCAAGACTCGTCCGACCCTTTTGCCATTCCTAGTGGCTATACGTGGACAAGTATCGAGGACAAGTCTCGCAAGATGAGGAAATCCAAGTCCATCAGGAGATCCAAGTGACTTGTGTAATCTTCCCAATTGAATTTGACACCATGAAATTTATGGAAATTAGTAGATAGATAGATAGATAGATTTTATTGATGAGGAGTGACGTCATTCGTGTGCTTTTTGTTTTTCTGAAAGTTGCATATATAAGATGATTGTAGATATGCCAATCTAATCTTCAGTCATTTTCTAAATGGAGTTTGGTTAATTAGCTAATAGAGTTGCGGGCCGCAACAAGATTTTTGGGTTTGGCTCCAATCCAATGATGTAGACTGATTTAGTAAAGTTGTTAATCCCCAATTTTGTGTTGTCTTCTGTGGCCTAATACCTCAAGCCAGTGATGTCACGTGTTTGCCGTTTGCTCAGCCTTCAAATCATTTGTTCCCCCAAACTAGAACAGTTATGGTGACTAAAGTACTCTCTCGACAGCACTCTTTTACTTTCCTCTGAAGACCATTAGTCATAAAGAACCCTAAAGATAAAGAGCAAAACTTAAAACATTTCAAGTTTCCAACACGAAATTTGTACTACGTTGTAATTTTCTCTATTTATATATATATATATATATATATCACTCTCTCTCTCTTTTGGTTTTGGTCTCTAGATTTATTTTCTTAGGTTGGGCCTAAATTTCATTGGTCACACAACTTAAATTGCATTCGAAATCTCTGCGTTCTTTCAAATGTGTTTGCTTTTTTGCCGTGGCGTGTTCCCGGTCTTAATGATTAGGAGAGGAAAGGAAAGAGAGGAGAAAAACTTACATTTTCCATGTTTCATACTCCTCCATCTTTCTTCACACGTTACATGGAAATTTTACTTGAAAGAGAGTGAGAAGACTCAGAGGAGACCAAACTATTATATTTGATTTGATATAAAATGATATTCTTGTCGGTAATTGACTTACGGACAACTAAGCTCACCTTATGGTGTTGTTTGGTGGGACAGGCAACAAGCAATGCTGGTGGATGAGCTCCCTCCAACTGATCAACAAATTATCTGCACTCCAATGTCAAAGCCCAAGACAATTTGTCCATGAAGGTTGGGCTCCCCTCACTCATTCTTGGCGAAGCAACGTCCGGACTTCTACCACATCTTGAAATTTCGCATGAAATGAACTCCTACCTGCCCCGTTTTCTCTCTCTTCAGAAGTGAAGCTACAATCAAGCAACATGTTTTTCCAACGGATTTTGATACCAACTAATTTTGTATTGATTTAGTAAAATTGTTGATCCCATAGTTTTGTTTTATTTGGAGCAATTAGTCACCTGATCATGTCTTTCTCTTTGCTAAGTATTCATTTTTTAATCAATTGTGTGCCCAACTCCAACACACAAGACAAGTCTCTTGACAGAACTGGTTCGCCGATTGTCTTTGAAAGTTCCGTGACAGGCTTGGAGCCAAGGGAGTGATGACATACAAACACGGTACAAAAGATTCTTGTTCACTCATAATAATACCCAAATGGGCTAAATCTATGGCCTTGAATGCTTGGCTGATATGAAGGCAATGCAGCGACCAAAGGGTAAAACAAATTAGTTATGTTGGATATAAGAATTCACATTAGATATAGAAATGACTTGGTCATCTTGAATTCATTATCCTACACTTGAAGCAGTCAATTATTGAGCATTTGCACATTTGGTTGACCAGCTAAACTCAGAAAAGCAAATACCCCTCATTTGGAGCCCCAAAGTGCTACGGGGCTCATTTGAGATATCTATGTGCCCCGAAGCGCCACGGAGCTTATTAGGATGAGATGATGCGTCTTGAGTTGAGAACTGAGATGCCTTGTTCGTTAAGGAAAAAGATGCTCTGCCTCTCTGCCTATGCCTCTGCACGTCTAGGAATCTAGAATGGAAATGGTGGTGATGATTGTTGATAGCACAATGAAGGGAAAATGCCAAACGATGCTTTGCTTCACTGGATGGAAACCAACCAGTGAGTTGGCAAGTCCTTTAAAAAAGGTGTATATATTGAGGTGACAGACAGCCCACCCATCCCATGTGGCCCCTTGTTTCTTTTATTGAGCAGCTTCAAAGGTCTCTAAATACAACTGCAACTCGCTAGTGTTCTTGGTTAACTCCACCAGCTTTCTAAATCTACACGCTATCTAAAACCAGGTACTCTCTCTCTCTCTCTCTCTCTCTGAAATAATGGCTATCTTGATTTGCTGTTTGAAGGGTTTAAATCCTCTGTTTGTTTGCTACCAGCATAGCCTTGGAATGTTAATTGTTGTTGTTGTTGTCTTTTCTTTGCTTTCATAAAGGATGATGTGGGGAGTTATGGTTTGCCTGCGAATCTTCTTTGATTTTGATAAAAAGCCTTCCTATAAACTCTTAGATTCCATGATGAGTTCAGATCCATCTTCCACTGGTAATCAAAGAAAATGTGAAAACCAGATAGATGTCTCTGCATCTTTTGAATGTGGTTTGCCTTCGTCTGTTAAGAGTTTTCTACACTAACATGTCATATTGGTTGAAATCATATAAACACGTATAGATCTCCCTTTGAGTTGCTATGACATCAACTTTTGGATTTCATTTTGGATGGATGGTGATGGTAAATTTGTATCCCCCTTAAATTATTATACATGTTTATGGAACAGAGTGGTTGGAGACTTTGAGAGAATGGCAACAGAAGCACCGGGGTGGGCCGACCAATGGGGTGCCGGTGGCATCGGTGCCCTGGAGGATGGAGACAACACCAAAGCCACAGAAAACAGCAGCAACAACAAGAAGGCAGATACCAAGTCTGGATTAGGCAAAGCCAAGGTGGCTGCAATGGCTGGCGCAGAAAAGATCAAAAATGGGACATCCAATGGTATCAAATGGATCAAAAATCAGTGCCAGAAAAAAAAACCCTCTAAACCAGTAAACTAAATTGTCGACCTTAATAGATTGTATCCAGAGCCGTCATATATCTGGAAGTCAATTGTTTGTTGTTAAATGGCGGTTGTGTTTTATTCTATACCATTGATTGAAGGCCAGGACGGGACTCTGATTTCTTTTTCCTTTTTTCAGGCAACTTTATTTCATGCCTAATTCATCCAAAACAATCTCAATCCTAAGTAACGACCATTAGAAACAAAGATAACTGGAAATTTATCAAATTAGTTAAAACCCAAAAATTATAATCCCCAGAAATTCAATAAAATAAAATAATAATTAGTTCCATCATCATGTTAATGCCAATAATTTACATTTGCTAAATTCTATTTACAGTTTTGCTTTAAAAGGAACCAAAGACATTCTCTCCACTGTAGGTCAAGTAAAGAAATCCATCTTCATCCTTGTTTTCCTCATAAATGGTAGACATCACGGCAGCTGTAACATAGGAAGAAATATTAAGGCCACAACTTTGGAACAAGATCTTATGACTAAAAACAAATGAATTGCAACTGACCAGTTGGAGGGAGAGTATTCTTGACAAAGACGAATATAGCCTTCTCTGCCTCGAGCTTGATCCTCTTCCGGACAACATAAACAAACTGTCCAACACTAAGATCAGCCGGGACAAGGTATCTGCAGAGAATAACAAAATAGCAGCACACGGTTAAGAACCCCTTGATCTTAGAGAAGCTATATGAACACTATGAACTTGGAGTTTTCCTTTCTATTAATAAGTACATTTTCAATCAGGTATGCAAATGTTATATTTGGTAGGAAGACTTAGTTACTTAGGTAACCAATTCATGCAAAAACAATGATCAGGACCATTCCTAACCACTCCTAGAACTTCATTTAAGATGCCAACCAAACCGCTCTTCAACACAAATCTTTTTGGTAAAAGTTCCAATTCTAAATCAGATAGACATGACTACGACCACCACATCGCATGTGCACTTCAAAATGAACAACTTACACTATACAAACATAAAATGTACTAATACAGAGGATATATAAGAAACACAGATATGAAGAGAATTAAGGCAGAAGGGAATTGGAAACTAACTTTTTCTTGTCAATGTCGGGAATGTTGCTCTTTGCAGCCTTCTCCACAATCACCTGCATGGAGACTCAAATTAGAACAGAGCATCCCCTGTAAACATATTTGATCCAGTAAAATTCTTACCGGTATTCTGTCAGGATACTTCTCCCTGATACGACCAGCTTCTGCTTGTCTCCTTTCTGAAATAGTTTAGTCCAAACTATCAGAGCAGAAACATATGAAAAACAAAAGTTTGAAAAAAGACAACAAAAAACTAAGGCACGTTTGATAACCATTTCAATTTTAGTTTTTAGTTTTCATTTTTTGTGTTATAGTATAGAGAAAATGAGAGTGAGAATGAGAGTGAGGATGAGAGTGAGGATGAAAGGAGATGGGTGGGAGTAGTAAAAAAAGTGAAAACAAAAACTTGAAAGTGAAAACAATTTCAAATAGATTTCAATTTTTAGTTTTTGTTACTTCTCCATCCCATCTCCCTCTCAATCTCATTCTCGCTTTCATTATCCGTCAATTTCCTCTATAATCTAGCACAAAAAATGAAAAGTAAAAACTAGAATTGAAATGGTTATCAAAGGGGCCCTAATTATTCAAAAAATTAAACAGACAATCTTTTCACAAAGAAGAAAAACAAAAAATTCAGCCTTTAGCAAAAAAAAAGTTGGACTATTTAGAATCCCACGACTTAATTCCATCTAGCAAACAAGCAATGGATAATACCAAAATTTAAATAATACCAAACACAAGCAATGGATAAAAAGCCGAACTTTTGTTTATCAAAAGAAAAAGGGAAAAAAAGCGAACTTTATCTGCAAAACAGCCTCCATTATTCAGGTTCATTAAGTAGACATCAAAGACTACCACCACATACTAAAAGAAACCAACCAAAATAGGGGGATATGTGTATTGCACAAATAACATAATTAACCAAAAGCTAAAAAACAAACCCAGAGAATGGTCAAGCTTGAACGAGTTTTTGTCCATGGCGAAATTCCCACTGCGATTGTTCTCTGCAAATTTCAAACAACGAAACATCACAACCGCACCGCACAAAAAGTCCCTCTTACCCAAAAATTGTATAACAAGAGCAAACACAAGTATGATAAGAAAACGATTGAGAATTATGTTTTACACGAAAGAAAAAAACATACCAAACACGAAAGGGGAATCGATTATGGTTTTGGGGATTGATGAATTGATTGGTTGAGGACTGGGAAAAGAAGAGAGAGGGTCAAAATCAAACAGAGAAGGACAGAATTATTGGAGGCAACGAATGGTATATATATATACACAATATATAAATTAAGGGTTTAGTATCGGGGAAGAGACTTGTTGGAGGTTCCTTTCCGATTCGAACACGAAATCCATACTTGTAGTCTTCTCTATCTATATCTCTTCTTGATTCGGCGTGTCGCAGGCAAACTCTCTCTGGGTCCGTCCGAGTCACCAAAGCGACGCCGTTTACACTTGTAACTTATATAACTATTTTCCTAAAATCTTGATTTTTATTTTTAAAAAAGGAAAAAAATTCGGAAATTTCGTTGAGAATCAGTAAATATGATAATTAATATTCTTGCTGACCAAGTTATGTACACGTGTTAAGTTTTAGCGTACCAAATTTAGTGAACATATGATTCTTTCCTATCCCTCGCAACCAATCAATTCTTTCCCCAAAAAATTGAAACTTACATAACAATTCTTCAATTCCCAAAACCCCTAAACCCTTTACTTTTTCGTGACATACCTTAGCCACGCTTATTTGCAGAGAAGAGTCAGAGGTTGGAATTGCGACATGGCAGAAAGCTCTCTCAAGAACGAATGTTGTCAGGGTTTGTTTTTTGTTTGCTTTGGTTCAATATGTTTGGATGTTTCATTCTATTTGGTGTGAATTATTGTATTTAACTTTTTCCGTTTGATGGAATAATACTCTAGGGTTCTAAAACGTCGACCTTTTTTTCTGGCAGAATTTTTCTTTTCATGCAAAATGCTGCGGTTGATGGTGATTATGGTTTGTTTTTGTTTAACGTTTCTTTCTCATCTGTTTTCTTGTGCTGGTTTTGGACAATTCAGATATTTTAGAAAGGATGCAAACAGTAGAGATCAATTCAGATCCTGCACCAGTAAGAATTTCACTGAATCAGCTAGATATGTTCACTTCCTTCTAGGCAGGCATTAAGTGGAAATTTTATGTTCTAAATTTGAGTCTTTATGCAGATGGTTGTGAAGAATGCTGCCGCTGCTGCTTCCCTGCGTGTCATTCCTGACATTAATAAGAAGAAGAAGAAGAAGAAGTTTGCTACCAATTCCTCTTGTGCTTTAATTCTCTTGATTCGTATTGCCACAATAATGGAACAAGAATATTGTTCGCCCTTTCATTTATTTATTTTTTATGTTCAGGAAACCGACAATAGAAATATCTCTGGTTAGAGCTAGACTTTTAGACTATTGGAATATGAGGCGCGTGGGGAAGCATGCGGTGAGAATTTCATTGAATTAAGTAGTTTTACTGCCTATGGCTATGTCATTCAGTGGAAATATATACTCTGTTCTAACTTGAGCCTCATGCATCTGATTGTGCAGAAGGCTGCAAGCAGTGAAATTCCTGGCTCTGATGGGAGGAAGTTAGTTGCAATTCCCGTGTGGTTTGATTATCTTTCTTTTTTTTTGGGTACGGCTACAGTGGAATAGGATTATATCTTTTTCGCTTATGCTTTTGATTTGTGTTCAGGGATCTGAGGGCTAGTACTGAAAAACATATAGACCCTTGGCTTTTGAGGGTGACGGACCCAGATTGTGTACCAGTAAGAATTTCACTGCATTAAATATGTTTACTTTGTATGGATGCATTCGATGGTTATACTTTGTTTTAATTTGAGCTTCCGTGCAGGTGGCTGTGGAGAAGGATGCAAGGAGTGATATTGCTGAGATTGACGTGAAGAAGTTAGTTGCCAATTCAATTCCCTTGTACTTTAAGTATATCTTGATTTGATTTATTGCTAACATACCATGGAATAGAAATGTTCTCTTTTTGTTTGTTCTTTTGATATATATATATATATATTTATATGTTCAGAAACCGTTCAGGAAAAACAGAAGATGTATATATGCTGTTGTGTTTTTGTTGCAAATAAAGTCGTGCATTTTAAAGTGTACATGCAGTTTATGCTTACATAGATTATAGATACGATGTAGTGTTCAATTTGTACATTTAAACGTACTTACGTTATTACAACAAAGTCAAACTCCAAGTTCAATTTGTGTTGATAATTAACGTTATCTCAAATGAAGATTTTGTTTATCTGATTGCAGGTACCTTGTCCCTAAGGATGCACTTCTTGAAGATTTTATTGCTTATGTTCGGATGTGGATCTTTCTAAAGAAAAAAAAACCTATATTTGTCTTCTTCAAAAACACTGTACCTCCTACGGGTGAGATGCGCATGCAACTCCTTTATTAAAATAGGCATATATATAATAATGGTATCTTCGTTCCCAACTCTCCTTTGTCTTTCAATGAATGTTACAGGTGCCTCTATGGGTGCAATTGATGAGGAAAATATGGGTGAAGATGGATTTCTTCACATGACCTACAGTGGGAATGATACCTTCAGCTACTGTGGGAATGATGTGACCTGTTGATTATTTATAGTCTATCCTCCTGATCTTGAGATCAATGGGCTAGCTTATTATGGTGCTATAAGTATTTATTTTTTTGACATCGCAGGGGATTTTCGTGTATGGAGTGGAAATATTTGAATGATTTGCTAGTAATGTTTATGTGGATGGATGTTGGATCAGGGAATTCTAATGTCATTTGGTTGCCGTGGTTGCCTTTTAGTTAAAAGCTTTATCGGATTTTGCATGTGATCAATCTCCGACGATCTGGTGCCCCAAGTTTATGAGCTGCAAATTCAAAGTATCTTTCACATCATTGGATGTATTCTTTTGGGTCAAGTATCATTGGATACATTCTTGGAATGCCATCTTAGAATATCCAAGCCACAATAAAATGGGACATAAACTTTATGGGGCACAGGGCATAATTCTGGATAGATGTGCCAGGTTTGGGTGTCCACAAGGCAGGCTTTTGGAACACACAGAACATCCCATTCCATTTACACGTTGTGCAAAATTAAATGCATTGAGATGAAATTGCATCCATATTTGAATATTTCTATTTAGTAGCAAGCCTGGCGGGCTGGGTGATAGCATAAGGCCCCCAAAAAAAAGCATTTTGTGTGAAACTAATGTTTTTGAATTTTTTTGGGTCCTTTTCTTTTTCTTTCATATGAGGGTTTTTTTTTTTTTTATTTTTTATTTTAAACTTAAACTAACCTACTTATCACCTCAGTTTGAAACTTTTTATTATAATTTTTGTTCAAAATGAGGCAAGTGTTAAACAAAAAAGCCCTCATTTTTCATTTTTGCCTAAAGCCTCCAAAAACAATGAATTGGCCTTAAGCCACACCACTCCAAATGATGTTTAATTTATCTCACCATTACCATATAATAAAGCATCAAGCAAGTTTGCTACAAGTAATAAACTACTAAGCCAGAGACAGAGAGAAGTGAATGTGAACAGAAACATTATGAACACTGGGTCATATTTTATCCAAAAAACGTTTAAGTTGGTTTACAAAACCAACTATTAAACCAGAGGCAGAGAGAAGTTGTGAATGTGAATAGGGAAATTAAAAACGCTACCAAAGGTCATATCCCACCAGAATTCTTAAGTTATTTGGAAATACTTGAATGGCACGCAATGAATCAGACCACCGTAAGAGGAGGAGCTGGAACCATCCTTTAATTACAAATCCGGCAAATAGTAATCTTCCTTTGTTAATCCTCAAGGCTAACATCACAATATACTAATGAGTTGCTGAGATTGACATGAAGAAGTTAGTTGCAAATTCAATTCCCTTGTACTTTAAGTATATCTTGATTTGTTTTATTGCTACCATACCATGGAATATAAATGTTTTAATTCCATACACCTTAGGCTCTCGTCCATAATGGTAATGGACTAAAGTTTATTTTGCCCACCAAGTATTATTTACTATCATCATCATCAACTATCCTAACAACCTCCACTCTTTTACTCAGAGCATCATCACTATAATCAATATTAGTTTCATCCCCATGATGAGGGGTCTCCACTGCTTCTATTTCCTCTCCAACATGGATAATAAGACAATAGATTAAATAATACAGTAGGCTCATCGTTGAGTTGCTTCCAAGTTAGTGTTGAATCATCCAACAAAATAATAGTACGAATATTCTCGTCAAAATCGTCTAAGTTTTCAAAATGATAATATTTAAACATGTACCAAGTCCTTCTGAATAATACTTAAAACCATACTCCGCCATATATAAACAACCATGTTGGATCATAAAATATTTTATATCCTCTCTAACTCCTCCGCATTCATATAGTCTCAAGGGTCCAAAAACCCAATCTATTGCGATGCTCCATCAATTGTCCTAAATACCTACACATAGTGAAGGTCTAAATCCTCAATTATGTTTTTGTTGTTGCAAATGAAGTTGTGCATTTTAAAGTGTACATGCAGTTTATGCTTACATAGATTATAGATAGGATGTATTCATGTGTTCAATTTGTGCATTTAGACATACTTAAGTTATTACTACAAAGTCAAACTCCAAATTCAATTTGTGCTGGTAATTAACGTTCTCTCAATTGAAGATTTTGTTTCTCTTACCGCAGGTACCTTGTCCCTAAGGATGCACTTTTTGGAGATTTTGTTGATTATGTTTTGATGTGGATCTTTCCAAGCCGAGCTACCACACTTAGTAATGTCCTCCGCATATCCAGCCCAAAGTCTTTTCATCACCTTACAATACTTGGCACCATACACCTCCAACTTTCATCCATAACGGTAATGACTAAAGTTTATTTTGCTCACCAGGTGTTCTTGACTATCATCATCATCAACTATGCTAACAACATCCACCTTTTTACTCTGACCATCATCACTATAATAAATATCAGTTTCATCCCAATGATGATAGGTCCTCCACTGCATCCATTTTCTCTCCAACATAGATAATAATACAATATACTAGATGATCCAGTGGGCTCATCATTGAGTTTCTTCCAAGTTAGTGTTGAATCATCCAACAAAATAACAGTACGAGTATCCTCATCAAAATTGTCTAAGTTTTCAAAATAATAATATTAAAACATGTACCAAGTCCTTCCAGACTAATACTTAAAACCATATTCCACCATATATAAACAACCATGTAGGATCATAAATCATCCGCATGAGAGAAAACATTAGGTTCGTAGAAGAAAGCACCTTGTAACTCGAAGTCCATAACCTCATCTCACAACATCTTATTTATGTCTACTACCATTTCGAGGACATTTGGCATGTGTCTAAAGTAGGTGATGCGGAATGTATATCTATTAAACTTTCGTCTAAGGATAACCTTCACCCACAATTCCATGGTAGGTGTGCTGCCACATTGAGCATAATCACGCACAAATACCACCCGATACTTGCTCTCATGCGATATTATTTGTATAACATGCAGTGACATAAATTCACTCGGAGGAGGAATTGAAGTCATCTCCATCACCTCCACCGTCATTGGAACCAATTCCATCACCACATGCTCCTTCATCCCCGATATCATCTTCTCCTTCATCTCTTCATCCCCGATGTCATCTTCTCTTTCATCCCCTGGTATCATCCTCTCCTTCATCTCTATTATTGTCACTCAAATCCATGTCATCCTCGCTGGCATGAGCCTTAGAGTCATCTACATCCATATCTTCACCTTCAATTATGCCCTCCATATGAAAGTAATCTAATAAGCAGAATATATATATATATATATATAAGTGGAGAAAACACAAGTACATTCTGAATCCTTTAAAAAAAAAAAAAAAAAAACTAACCATCTTCATTAGCTTTACTCAAACTTTGGATCATAACATATTTAATCATCCGCTCAAACTCCTCCACATTCATATAGTTCCAAGGGTCCAAAAACCCAATCTATTGTGATGCTCCATCAATTGTCCGAAACACCCACACATAGTGAAGGTCTAAATCTTCCATTATGTTATGTTTTTTATAAACTACAGATAGCCACTTAAAAACTTCATCCCAATCCATATCAAATATACAAATATACAAAGATTTGTTCAATTTTGATGATTATCCTTTCTAAGATACCTCATGATATATTTGGTGGTCAATGGCGTTTAACGCAATATTGCACTTGTATCCATAAGGAGATTTTGAACTCCATTTTCTAGTTGTTATGAATTATTGTAATAATTAATCATGTGTAGCACCAAGCATAGATTGGATTATTGTCAAACTTATCTGGATCCTCATCGGGAGAACTCTAAAGGTTGTCTACATCAAGTCTCATATCTTCTTCCTCCAAATCAAAAGAACCAAATTTAAAAAAGAAACATAAAAATTAACGCAAGTGAAATTGATAAGTATATCACATAATAAAACAAACATAAAAATAAACTACTAAATTGCTATCTTGTGTGAGGTGTATGTTAATGTCCTCGTAGGCGAACACCCATTCTAGCTGCCCAAAACAACATTATCCCATGACATGTTGGTTATATCCACCTCAATGTAGTGTATATGCATCTAGTCTTTAGAATATATTATACAAAATTCATTAAGCATGAGATCTTTCTTGATTTCACTAAGGATATTTTTCGCCTGCTCATGTACGGGAGTTGAGCGACCACAATCAGCAAAGTCCTCAGCATATTCAGCCCAAAGTTTTTTTTATATCACCTTACAATACTTAGCACCATATACCTCTAACTCTCATCCATAACGGTAATGACTAAGGTTTATTTTGCTCACTAAGTATTCTTGACTATCATCATCATCAACTATCCTGACAACCTCTACCATTTTACTCAGACCATCATTACTATAATTACAATATTAGTTTCATCCCCATGATGATAGATACTCCACTACATCCATTTTCTCTCCAACATAAATAATAATACAATAAGCTAGATGATACATTAGGCTCATCATTGTGTTCCTTCAAATTAATGTCGAATCATCCAACAAAATAATAGTGTGATTATCTTTGTCAAAGTTTTCAAAATGATAATCCTCAAACATGTACTAAGTGTTTCATGAATAATACTTAAAATCATAGTCCGCCATATATAAACAATCCATGTTGGATCATAACATATTTAATCATCCGCATGAGAGCAAGCATCAAGTTCGTAGATGAGTGTACCTTGTAACTCGGAGTCCATCACCTAATCCCATGACATCCTACTTATGTCTACTACCATTTCAGGGACATTTGGCGTGTATCTAAAGTAGGTGATGCGAAATTTATCTTCGTTAAACTTTCATCTAAGGATACCATTCACACGCAGTTCTACGGCAGGTACACTGCCACACTCAGGGTAATCACGCACAAATCCCACCCGATACTTGCTCTCACGCAATATTACTCGTATGACAAGTAGTGACATAAGATCACTGTCGGAGGAGGAACTGAAGCCATCTTCATCACTTCCACTGCCATTGGAACCATTTCCATCACCACCTGCTTCTTCATCCCCGATATCATCTTCTCATTCATCCAAGTATCATCATCTCCTTCATCTTCTTTGTTGTCACACAAATCCATGTAACCTAATAAGTATAAGTACATTTTGAATCCTTTAAAATAAAAAATAAATATATTTTAAAAAAAAGGAACGAACCATCTTTATTAGCTATGCTCCAACTTTGGATCATAACATATTTAATCATCCGCTCCAACTTCTCCGCATTCATATAGTACCAAACATCCAAAAACCCAATCTATCTCATCCATAATAGTCATAACGAAGGTTTATTTTGCCCACTAAGTAGACTATCATAATCCTCAACTATTCTGACAACCAAAACCATTTTACTCGGACCGTTAATTATCTTGACAACTTAAATCATTTTACTCGGACCATCATTACTATAATCAATATCTATTTCATCCCCTACGATGATGGGTACTCCACTATATCTATTTCCTCTCCAACATAAATAATAATACAATAAGCTAGATGATACATTAGGCTCATCATTGTGTTCCTTCGAAATTAATTTTGAATTATCCAACAAAATAATAGTGTGATTATCTTTGTCAAAGTTTTCAAAATAATATTCCTCAAACATGTACAAAGTGCTTCATAAATAATACTTAAAATCATAGTCCGTCATATATAAACAATCATGTTGGATCATAATATATTTAACCATCCAAATGACAGCAAGCATCAGGTTCGTAAACGAAAGCACCTTGTAACTCGGAGTTCATAACCTCATCTCACGACATCCTATTTATGTCTACTACCATTTCGGGAACATTTGGCGTGTGTCTAAAATAAGTGATGCGGAATGTATTTCTGTTAAATTTGCGTCTAATGATAACCTTCACCCGCAGTTCTATGGCAGGTAAACTACTACATTCAACGTAATCACGCACAAATCCCATATGATGTTTGCTCTCATGCGATATTACTCGTATGATAGTCAGTGACATAAGATTACTGTCAAAGGAGGAACTGAAGCCATCTTCATCACCTCCACCATCATTAAAACCACTTCCATCACCACCTGCTCCTTCATCCCACGTATCATCCTCTATTTCATCTCCATTGTTGTCATTCAAATCCATATAACCTAATAAGCAGAAGAAGAAAAAATGAGTGGAGAGAACACAAGTACATTTTGAATCCTTTATACAAAAAAAAAAAACAAACTATTTTCATTAGCTCTGCTCCAACATTGGATCATAACATATTTAATCATCCGCTTCAACTCCTTCGCATTCATATAGTACCAAAGATCCAAAAACCAAATTTATCTCAGACCATCATTACTAAAATCAATATCCGTTTCATCCCCACGATGATGGGTGCACCACTACATCCATTTTCTCTCCAACATAAATAATAATACAATAAGCTAGATGATACATTAGGCTCATCATTGTGTACCTTCCAAGTTAATTTCAAATCATCCAACAAAATAATAGTGTGATTATCCTCGTCAAAGTTTTCAAAATAATAATCCTCAAACATGTACTAAGTGCTTCATAAATAATACTTAAAACGATACTCTGCCATATATAAACAACCATGTTGGATCATAACATATTTAATCATCCGAATGATACCAAGCATCAGGTTCGTAGACGAAAGTACATTGTAACTCGGAGTCCATAACCTCATCCCACGACATTCTATTTATGTCTACTATCATTTCGGGAACATTTGGCTTGTGTCTAAAGTAGCTAATGCGGAATGTATCTCTGTTAAACTTTCGTTTAAGGATAACCTTCACCCGAAATTCTACTTCAGGTACACTGCCACATTCAGCGTAATCACGCACAAATCCCACGTGATGCTTGCTCTTATGCAATATTACTCGTATGATAGGTAGTGACATAAGATTACCGTTAGATGAGGAACTAAAGCCATCCTCATCACCTCCACCGTCATTGGAACCACTTCCATCACCACATGCTCCTTCATCCCAGGTATCATCCTCTCTTTCATCTTCACTGTTGTCATATCCATATAACCTAATAAGCAGAAAGAAAAAAAAAAGTGGAGAGAACAAAAGTACATTTTGAATCTTTTATAGAAAAGAGAAAAAAACTAACCATCTTCATTAGCTCTGCTCCAACATTGGATCATAACATATTTAATAATCCGCTCCAACTCATCCGCATTCATATAGTACCAAAGGTCCAAAAATCCAATTTATCTTATCCATAATGGTAATAACTAAGATTTATTTTGCCCACTAAGTATTCTTGACTATCATAATCATCAACTATCTTGATAACCTAAACCACTTTACTCGGATCATCAACTATCCCGACAACCTAAACCATTTTACTCGGACCATCATTACTATAATCAATATCCGTTTCATTTCCATGATGATGGGTACTCCACTGCATCCATTTCCTCTCCAACATAAATAATAACACAATAAGCTAGATGATACATTAGGCTCATCATTGTGTTCCTTCCTAGTTAATTTCGAATCATCCAACAAAATAATAATGTGATTATCCTTGTCAAAGTTTTCAAAATAATAATCCTCAAACATGTACTAAGTGCTTTATAAATAATACTTAAAATCATGCTCTGCAATATATAAACAACCGTATTGTATTATAACATATTTAATCATCCGAATGAGAGCAAGCATCAAGTTCATAGACGAAAGCACCTTGTAACTCGGAGTCCATAACATCATCCCACGACATTCTATTTATGTCTACTATCATTTCGGGAACATTTGGCCTGTATCTAAAGTAGCTAATGCGGAATGTATCTCTGTTAAACTTTCGTCTAAGGATAACCTTCACCCGCAGTTCTATGGCAGGTACGCTACCACATTCAGCGTAATCACGCACAAATCTCACCTGATGTTTGCTCTCATGTGATATTACTTGTATGATAGGCAATGACATAGATTAACTTCAGATGAGGAGTTAAAGCCATTTTCATCACCTTCACCGTCATTGGAACCACTTCCATCACCACCTGCTCCTTCATCCCATGTATCATCCTCTCCTTCATCTCCATTGTTGTCAAATCTATGTAACCTAATAAGCAGAAAGAAAAAAAAAATATGAATGGAGAGAACACAAGTACATTTTGAATCTTTATAGAAAAGAGAAAAAAACTAACCATCTTCATTAGCTCTGCTCCAACTTTGGATCATAACATATTTAATAATCCCTTCCAACTCATCCGCATTCATCTAGTATCAAAGGTCCAAAAACCCAATTTATCTCATCCATAACGGTAATAACTAAGGTTTATTTTGCCCACTAAGTATTCTTGACTATCATAATCATCAACTATCCTGACAACCTAAACCATTTTACTTAGACCATCATTGCTATAATCAATATCCATTTCATCCCCATGATGATGGGTACTCCACTGCATCCATTTCCTCTCCAACATAAATAATAATACAATAAGCTAGATGATACATTAAGCTCATCATTGTGTTCCTTCCAAGTTAATTTTGAATCATCCAACAAAATAATAATGTGATTATCCTCGTCAAAGTTTTCAAAATAATAATCCTCAAATATGTACTAAGTGCTTCATAAATAATACTTAAAATCATACTCTGCAATATATAAACAACCATATTGTATCATAACATATTTAATCATCTGAATGAGAGCAAGCATCAAGTCCGTAGACGAAAGCACCTTGTAACTCGGAGTCCATAACCTCATCCCACGACATTCTATTTATGTCTACTATCATTTCGGGAACATTTGTCGTGTATCTAAAGTAGGTGATGCAGAATGTATCTCTGTTAAACTTTCGTCTAAGGATAACATTCACCCGTAGTTCTATGGCAGGTACGCTGCCACATTCAGCGTAATCACGCACAAATCTCACATGATGCTTGCTCTCATGTGATATTACTTATATGATAGGTAATGACATAAGATTACCTTCAGAGGAGGAATTGAAGTCATCTTTATCACCTCCACTGTCATTGGAACCACTTCCATCACCACATGCTCCTTCATCCCAGGTATCATCCTCTCTTTCATCTTCATTGTTGTCAAATCCATGTAATCTAATAAGCAGAAAGAAAAAAAAAATATGAATGGAGAGAACACAAGTACATTTTGAATCTTTTATAGAAAAGAGAAAAAAACTAACCATCTTCATTAGCTTTGCTCCAACTTTGGATCATAACATGTTTAATAATCCGCTCCAACTCATCCGCATTCATATAGTACCAAAGGTCAAAAAACCCAATTTATCTCATCCATAATGGTAATAACTAAGGTTTATTTTGCCCACTAAGTATTCTTGACTATCATAATCATTAACTATCCTGACAACCTAAACCATTTTATTCGGACCATCAACTATCCTAACAACCTAAACCATTTTACTCAGACCATCATTACTATAATTAATATCCGTTTCATCCCCATGATGATGGGTACTCCACTGCATCCATTTCCTCTCCAACATAAATAATAATGCAATAAGCTAGATGATACATTAGGCTCATCATTGTGTTCCTTCAAAGTTAATTTCGAATCATCCAACAAAATAAAAATGTGATTATCCTCATCAAAGTTTTCAAAATAATAATCCTCAAACATGTACTAAGTGTTTCATAAATAATACTTAAAACCATACTCTGCAATATATAAACAACCATATTGTATCATAACATATTTAATCATCCGAATGAGAGCAAGCATCAAGTTCGTAGACGAAAGCACCTTGTAACTTGGAGTCCATAACCTCATCCCACAACATTCTATTTATGTTTATTATCATTTCGGGAACATTTGGCGTGTATCTAAAGTAGGTGATGCGGAATGTATCTCTGTTAAACTTTCGTCTAAGGATAACCTTGACCCGCAGTTCTATGGCAGGTACGCTGCCACATTCAGCGTAATCACGCACAAATCTCACATGATGTTTGCTCTCATGTGATATTACTTGTATGATAGGTAATGACATAAGATTACCTTCGGAGGAGGAACTGAAGCCATCTTCATCACCTCCACCATCATTGGAACCACTTCCATCACCACCTGCTCATTCATCCCAGGTATCATCCTCTCATTCATCTCTATTATTGTCCTTCAAATCCTTATAACCTAATAAGCAGAAAGAAAAATAAAATATGAGTGGAGAGAACACAAGTACATTTTGAATCCTTTAAAAAATATATATATAACTAAAAAATAACCATCTTCATTAGATCTGCTCCAGCTTTGGATCATAACATATTTAATCATCCACTCCAACTCATCCACATTCCAATCTATCTTATCCATAACGGTAATAACTACGGTTTATTTTGCCCACTAAGTATTCTTGACTATCATAATCATCAACTATCCTGACAACCTAAACTATATTACTCGGACCATCAACTATCCCGACAACCTAAACTATTTTACTCGGACCATCATTACTATAATCAATATCCGTTTCATCCCCATGATGATGGGTACTCCACTGCATTCATTTCCTCTCCAACATAAATAATAATATAATAAGCTAGATGATATATTAGGCTCATTATTATGTTCCTTCCAAGTTAATTTCGAATCATCCAACAAAATGATAGTGTGATTATCCTCGTCAAAATCGTCTAAGTTTTCAATATGCTAATCCTCAAACTTGTACCAAGTGCTTCATGAATAATACTTAAAGCCATACTCTGCCATATATAAACAACCATATTGGATCATAACATATTTAATCATTCACTCTAACTTCTCCGCATTCATATAGTTCCAATGGTCCAAAAACCCAATCTATTATGATGCCCCATCAATTGTCCTAAACATCTACACATAGTGAAGGTCAGTGGAGTTTTATAACTATGATGCAATATTGAACTCGTTTATTTTGAAATCCATCTTCCAGTTGCTCTGCAGTATTGTAATCATTAATCATGTGTAGCACAAAATATAGGATTGGATTAGTGTAATCCAATATAATCTAATCCATTTCAATCGATTCCAATCTATTCCAATCTATTTTAATATATTTCAAATCTAATCCAATATATTCCAATCTATTTGGTATATACATTGCATAAATGATCCTTGATTTCCTACCAAGTCAATGCTAATAGATCGAGTTGACCAAAAACACTGTAGTACTCAAAACTATAGTTAGTAAAATCCAAGTAATAATGCATGAGAATCATTGTAATATGTTCCTCCAACTCCATCACATTCGTAAACTCTGAAACGTTAACAAGTCTAATTCTATGGGAAATCATGTCACTAATAATTCTAATCACCTGAACATACTTAACATTTGGATCCTCACTGGGAACACCCTGAGGGTCGCCTACATACATTCCCTCTCCATTTCTAGTATCATCTCCTTCATCTAAATCTCTTTCATCCCATTCATCCAAATCATCTTCATCCTATTTATCTAAATCATCTTCCTCTTGAATATTATGTATGACGTGCACAAGTTTTAAGAGGTCAAAAACTTGTTGCCAAGGCAAGTTGAATATGTAGAGTTCATTCCCTCCTGAATAATACTTAAAACTATGCTTCGTCATATCTAAACAACCATGTTGGATCAGAACATATTTAATCATCCGCATTCATATAGTCCCAAGGGTCCATATGCCCAATGGTTTGCGATTCTCCATCGATTGTCCTAAATATGTGCACATATTGAAGGTCTAAATCCTCCATTATGTTATATATAATATAAACTACATATATCCACTTAACAACATGAACATCCTAGTAAATAGTTTTTTGTACTAAAATTGAGCTTCACTTTATGTGTGTGAAATGAAACTAGAGAAAAAAACATATTGATTTCTTATCATCTAGAAACTTCTTTTTATAAAAACCTATACACCGCTCTCATAATCTCATTTCTTATATGGTTTTTCAATTTATAACTTCTTGTTCACTCTCAAATGGCAATTGGATATGATCTCATTGCTCTGTGCCCTAAAGAGCACCAGAAGATCTACTAGGAATGGTTCAACGTGGTTGATTATGATATACTCTAATTAACTTACTAAATTGTTATCAAACCTTGGTTTTCATACTTAGCTTTTTCTTTTTTTTTTTTTTTTTTGTTTTGTCTAAGTTAGTGTCAAATTTGGATCCTCATCAGGAGCACTCTGAGGGTCATCTACATCAATTCCCTCATCTTCATCCTCTAGATCAAAATAACCAAGTTAAAAAGATGAAACATAAAAATTAACGCAAGTGAAGTGGAGAAACACATCACATAATAGAACAAATATAGAAATCAACCACTGGATTACTACTTTGCGAGGAGTGTATATCAATGTCCTCATAAGCGAACACTCCTTCTAGCTTGGCTGAAACAACAACATCCCATAACATGTTGGTTATATCCATCTCAATGTAGTGTATATGCATCCAGTCATCATCTCCACCATCAACTAATATGAATTCCATTATTATCAATTTGAAAACTCGGATGACTTTGACGATGATATCCGTACTATTATTTTGTTAGATGTTTTGACACTAACTTAGGAGGAACTCAATGATGAGCTAGACGTGGTAGCCTACAAAATTGGACTTGTGGACCATGGCGAGCATCTATGTCTAACGAAGTTGGAGGAAGGGATTATCATGATATTAGTGAATACAGGTTTGTTCATTCAACATTATCAGGATTTTAGTGAATACATTATCAATTTGAAAATTTGGACGACGATGACGAGAATACTTGTACCATTATTCTATTGGATGATTTTGCATTAACTTGGGAGGAACTCAACGATAAGCTAGATGTGGTAGCCTGTAAAATTGGACTTGTGTACCATGTTGAGGATTTATGTCGAAAGAAGTTGGAGGAGGATAATTTTCGTACCATCACTCTGCTGGATGATTCGACATTGACTTGGGAGAAACTCAACGATGAGCTAGACATGGTAGCCCACAAAATTGGACTTGTGCACCATGTTGATCATCTACATTGAACGGAGTTGGACTTGTGGACCTTGTCAAGCATCTAAATTGAACAGAGTTGGAGAAGGTGATTACAATTATGATCATGCAACATTATCATTGAGTACAAGTTTGAGTCTTATCAATTTGAAAAATTAGATGACTTTGATGAGCATGCTCGTACCATTATCATGTTGGATGATTCAACACTAATTTGAGAGGAATTCAACGATGAGCTAGACGTGGTAGCCCCACAAAATTGGACTTGTGGACCTAGTCGATCATCTAATAGAGTTGGAGGAGGGGATTACATATATGATTATTCAACATTACCTGGATTTTATCAAGTACAAGTTCGAGTATTATCAATTTGAAAACTTGGACTACTTTGTCAAGGATACTCAGTACTAATTATTTTGCTAGATGATTCGACGCTAACTTGAGAGGAACTCAACAATGAGCTAAGCGTGGTATTCATACTAAAAACCCACAATTTAATTTAGAGATCATATGAAACATATATATATATATATATAGTTCCTTTTCTTATGTATGTAGCTAGACATATATATATATATATATATATACTCTTATTTTGGTATGTATAATGTGAATGCCAATACATATTATATGGTACTAATTGCTTATATTCCATTAGTTTCTCCCTTTTTTATCCAAAGACCCACCGTTAGAGCATTTCCAGCAAGGGGCCTAGGGGAGGCTGGGGGTTTGGGGTAAAACTGGTTTCCAGCAGTGGAGGCAGGCCCAGGCAAGATGGTGGAACCAGCAAACTGGCGAGCTCCGTCTTGGCGTCATCGTGGCGTCAGCGCTATGTTGCCAACAATTATGTGCCATGTGTCGTGTCCTGGGCTCTCCAATCATAATTTTTGCTCCAATCCAACGACAGACAATATTTTTGTAATAAAAAATTGAAAAAAAATCTGAAAAAATTGAAAAAAATACCAAAAAATTACTTTATTTTTTTCTTTCTCTCTATACCTTATTTCCATTTTCAACATTTAAGTAAATGTCTTTGTCCTTTTACTTTTATTTATTTTTATATTACTTCATTTACTTAAGTTTACAATGTAAATAAGGAAGTACCCCCCATTTGGATTCAAATAAAAATACTAGAAAATCAAATTCCCACCAAATCAAAATATGAAAAATCGATTTTAGTGCAAAATACGATTTAGGCTAAAAATGATGGCTCATTAAGTCAATATATACTTCATATTAAAATCTCATAAAATCAAATTTTCTTATTTGATGTGTAAGGAATAAAAGCCGCCAAAAATTATCTTGAGAAAATGATTATTCCGAAAAACCATTTTTATACTTAGTCAATATTGCACCTCCGCTTTTAACACTTTTAACACCAAATCCTCATACTTTTTTTTTTCTATAAATACCAACCAATACAACTAATAAAATAAAATCTTATCTGAAAATGTTATCCGATATGAATAGTATTGACACGTAGGAACCCAAAAATCTTATCCGAAAATATTATCCAAATCAAATGTTTAAGTAAACAAAGTTGTGAAAAAAACAAAAAAATGAATAGTATTTGCCATGGCAAGCCTAAAACTGCTGGAAACACACTTTGTTGGGGGGCAGCCACTATTCACGTGAATAGTAGCCGCTAGGGCTCCCCTTGCCATGGCAAGGGGCTAAGGTGGAAGTGCTCTTACGAACTGCATTCTTTCTAACATTCCAAATTGGAAATTACTTATAAGGTCACCTTTCCTTTGGCAAAAACCATGTAGTTTCTTAAAACAAGTTGCATGTTGTCGCTGTCTTTAACATAGGTACCTACCTTGAGGATTAACGATGGAAGATTACTATTTGCCTGATATGTAATGAAAAGATGATGAATTTTGAAAAACCAAAGAATAATTGTTCAAAATCCCGACTCAATTGCATATTTGCTCCACTGGCAAGCAATTCAACATGCAATTCATAACTCGATGTTGTATTATTAGATGTACAGAATAAAGACAATAATAATCATTTGTAACTAGGAAAGGAGAGTTAAGGCATACGACAAACATATACGGAAACATATTATGAATATGAAGCCTAGTCCATGGCAGAGAACTTACAATATAGCTCCCCCACCATCAAAAGAATGGGGTTGTTAGAAAATCTATCTTCATCTTTCCAGCTGCCATTGGGGGTTGATTTCCTGAGCTACAATGGAGAATGGCCCCCAACGGCAATCCCTTTTCCTTAACTGTGTAATCATTCTATATTTTTGGTATTACGTACATTCTCTATATCAACGTAGACATAGCCTGGGCGGGAATGGAAAAATAAATAAAAAACATCTGCATGTTTTTTCCAGATTATCCGCACATCCTTCATGAGATTGGAAGAATATCAGCCATTCATTGAGAAAACCTCGCATTCCAAATAGCGTTCTTGTCCTCACCGCAACGTTCGTGAACATCCATTATCCTCTCAACAGACCTGCAAATCCCGCTGCATCGCCAATCAAATGAAGCAGCGCAGATGTTGCCTGTCATAGCCTTCCACACACAATCTGCAGAACATAGTACACCATCAACTCTATAGCATGCATGTAAGCAGGAATTTACCTATTTGTCTACTTCTGGAATTCATGCTTTAAATTCCTACTAAAGACATATGGCAGGCTCTGCCCCATACTGCAGGTGCAACACCCAAGCTAAAGTTATTATATCTCAAATGACCATAGGCAAAACAAATCATTCAAACGAGAACTACTACAGGAGAGTCAAAGATTTTCAAATTACCTGGTGGGGTACCACAACAGAGTCTCCTATCATCCACCTGCTCTACGTCTAAACCAATAAACCAAGATCCCAAGGAAACATCTTCATTGGCATATTTGTGCAGCACATCCCTTCCACAATCAGGAAATAAGAATCAAATCAAAGATTAAGGCATTTTCAAGAAGCACAAAGTCAATAGTATCTAATTCATATTGCAACTCACTCAATAATCAACAGGATTAAAGGCTTTGAGTTTCATTTAGCTCAAAGAATAAAGACAAATCAGTAACTTACTGGTTTATTGATATGTAAGTTGCCAAATCTTTTGAGATAGCATATAACTGTCCTGTAGCATGTCGAAAATACTTGTTTCCCACCTCACCAAATTTCCAATACTCTGGTTCATGATATTTCACTCCCCTATTCCACAATTAAAATACCATGAAAACCATGCTCACCAATATCTAAATATACATCCAACTGAAAAATAATAGACCACTCTGCTTACTTTCGAGCAAGGACTGGACCTGACTTCATGCAACCAATATAGACTCGGGGTTTCAAACGATGTTTAGATAGAATCATTCCAAGTGTTGCTGTGGTAAATGAAACACAAAGTAAACCAACAGGTTGAAAAAGGGGTAAATTGAAACGTTGAGCTAGTAATGCTGTCAAACAAATATATGGTCTAATGCAAGCCTGAGCAACTTTTGAGAAATGAGCCGATGTGGGCAAAATCTTAAATTTATGTTACCTAAATTTAAATGGACATCATCATCAACTTTGACATAAAATTCAGCATCCCACATAGCAACAGCTGTTGAAAAATAGGTCTTCGTCTTGCCTGATAATTCCAGGTAGCCCTCAACATGGTTCTGCATATGTAGTATGTATATGTATTAGAAACTGCAAAGGCCTGCCAGATATAAGAATAATTCCACTGTAGCAAAAGCAAGAAAAATAATATTTCTGACTAAAATGAACAAAAAAATCACCAGCCTCAACAAGTCTCCATTGACTTGCTCCTCTGCTTCAATAGCTTTATCAAGAATACCACCAGCTGTCGAACTAGTAACGACAGCAAAATCAATAAATGTCCATATTTTAGAAATTCATATTCAATTAGGCCACTGACGCTGGATTGAAGTAGGCATGGCAAAAACCTCACCTGTGACCTATAACAAACCGTATGATGATGCCCTTCTCTTCTTCCAGCTTCTTTCTTTCCTCGCCTGGTAAATATTTTTCAACTAGAAACCATTAATCATAACTCGAATAAGGAACTCAGGTAGCACATTAACATCACAATTAAATTAAACCTAAACGCATAATGCACCTTGTGGCATCCAAGTTGCACGTACGGAATCTCTTCTTTTTCGGCTATTAAAAGCTGTATTGATCCCTATAACCATGAAGTACTTTTTTTTCGAATTTGATTGAAGAGTCTTCAAGTTTCCTGATATAGGAGAGCCATTATGTACAGATGCATGCGTTGCCCTGGAAGCGGCTAATTTCATCTCCAAATTTGAAATTGTTTTATTTAGCTCCCTGCATGCATAGATAGTAATAAGCTTGCATTTTGGTGCCTCAAGACACTAGAGCATTTCTTATAAGAAGCATCAGCATAGCTTACTGAATGACATGATTAGTAGCTTCCCCTGGACTATCATTGGACGTGTGCTTTATAACCTTCAAAGATAGGCAGAAAGTTGGAGAAAATATTTACCAAAAAACAAAACAAAAAAATCAGTGACAAAGGATTAATAAAAAGTTAATGGAATAATTAAATGGCAAAGTGAAACTAAAAATATCAGTATGAAAGAAAGAAGAGTAAATAAAATAAATCTCTCCCAAAGTTCAGTGAAACTATAGAAACCTCCCTTCTATATTGAGAAATTATATCCCTCCTAATATATTTCTCAAAAACATGATCCGTGATGTAGTGAGACTAAAAAGATTTCCTTTTGCAATTACTCTAGACCAGAATTCTTTATCCGCATGTTATGACTAAATGGCATTATTCTTTGAAGTTTTTGATTCGTGACCAAAGAATTTGTTCAGCTATCAAAACCCGACCTCACTTTCAAAAGCTATTCGTTATGCAACTGAAGACTTGAAGACCTGAGAATAAATACACTTACAAGCTTCTGATTACAACCATCAGGTTCTGAATATATCCTTTCAGCTCCAATTCTAGATGGCCTTGATTCAGGCACCATCCACAACCTGATGAAAAAAAAAATGTTGACTATTATGACAAGCATATACTAAATCACTAATTTCAGTTGTGATATCACACATATAATTGACTCAAGCATAAGTAGCACTTAGACCAAACTCCAAACTAAACTAGAAAGAAAAAGTAAAAAACTCAAATTTCTGAAAGTACAATTAGTGATCCCCATTTCAAGGACTTAGAATAATCACCTAAGGAGCCATCATTAGCCACTGAAATACGTAGAATTTAAAACAGTTTCCTCAAGATTCTTCCACAAAAGCCAATTAATTCCGGGACTCCAAACATTTGGCCAAAATGCATAATGTACTTGCAACAAGCTCAACAGTTAAATAGAAATGGCAAATTTAGAGCAAGAGATAGAAACCCATCAAAGAAAATTACCTGTTAGTAAATAACACTCCAGCACAGAAGCTGCAGAAGCATAGCAGAAAAGCCCAGTTCCTTGACATCACATTCCTCATTGTTACCTCTCCTCCCCATCCTTTGCTCTTCAAAGACATTTCGTTCCAGCACTGCTTTTGATACACACAGAGAAATATTTATAATAATAAAAATTAAAAAAAAAACAAGTATTTGAACTAGAATCCAATTGAAAAACCCAGAAAAGAAAGAAAAGAAAAAAGAGTTCTTTGGAGTCTGGAAGACAAAGGATACCTTCTTGATGAGTCAGTGCTTGACACACACTCTCGCTCTCTCTTACAGAGACCAGAGAGGTGCACTGAGGAAGACCCACTAACTGCCCTCTCTTATATTCTAAATTACTGAACCGTCCCTCCCTTTGGCAAAAACGCTTCTCACCATAACAACAACAGTAACAGCTTCATTTTCTCATGCGGGCTGAAGTCTGTTGAAACGGCACGTTGTCTCAACGCATAAAATTTAGAATGAGGAAACCCGTTTAATATACAACTGTTTGATTATTATTGTCGGTGCCCTTTATTCAATTTTTCAATATTAAGGCTGTTTCGTTTCGAGTCGAGTAAGGAAACACATGTAACTGATAATCGTTTTTTAGCAATCGTTTTTTTCAAGTAAGGCTGTTTCGTTTCGGGCCCATTGATGCATATTGAAGACTTGGGGTCCAATATGGCCCCTTGATCCCAAACACAGCCCAACATGAAAAAATAGCAAGCAAGATGTTTTATTTATTTATTTATCAAAGTGAGATAACTTCACGAATTATTAGGGTCAAAAAGTGAAAATCCAAAAGTGGCCTTGTTGTTTTTGTATTTTAGTAGGGTCAAAAGGACATTATCTATTTACCCTTATCACGAATTATGGGAGGCAAAATAAGAGGAGGCCGGTCCATGTATGTAACATTTAAATGATGTTCATAAAGATGTGTTAGGTTATGGGTGTGTGTGTGACGCGTCGGCAAAAGGGAATAGCCAGCAATTTATTTTATTTTCAGACACTTTATTTATTTATTTTTTTTGTGGTCTGAATATTCCACAGAAACTAGAATCTGTTCAAGAAGGTGGAGCAAGGCGATTTTATTCTTGAATTTCGTACATTATTGGTGGCCCCTTATTCGGATAAAAAGAATATTGATCATACAAGATTAAAGGTTAAACGAGATAATTATACATAGATTAAGTTCATAACTGAGTTGTATCAATTAGGAATGCTAGACATTCTCTAGATAACGGTTTTAACCGTTATTTTGTTCTCACCTTTATCATGAACAAAGGCCTAAGATAAACTTATAATGAATTTCAATTCATCCTTCATTAAAACATGCATGTGAGTCATATGACCCCTTCAACACCCTTTTTAATTTCATGTGGCTCTTTAATTACTCAAGTCTAGGATAGCAAATTCTTCTAGACCTCAACCACATTGGCAATGGCAATGGCAGTTTAAACTTAGCAAATGGGGTGAGAACTTGTCCATTTCATGATGTAACATGTTTAGCATTCATTTACTAGTTAAATAATTAAACAAATGTTCGGCCAAAACTAAAGAAAAATAATAATGCATGAGGAAGAAGAGGACAAGAAGTGCAAAACTAGAATGAAAAGCTCTTCGGCTAATTCAAGTCACCGGATAAGTTTTAGGGTATCCATGTTCGTCATGATGCTACTTGTATGGCTCTCTTTTTACTTTTTCAGTTGATCTAATATTCTATTATCACTTGTTCTAAACAAGAATGAAAAACTTTACTATATTAAAATAATGCTAAATTTTAACTAAGCAACAGCTGAAAGCAGATAGGGTGCATGAAGATTTACCAACTCCTTTGCAAATGCCCATCATTCACCTAAATTAAACACCAAATGTTACTTGGCTTGGCTACCATACAAAATCTCAGAGGCTGCCAATGGTTTTTCAACTTTTTCCATCTTCTTTTTTTACTGGAAAAAATCATACCACTAAAAGGGCACCTCTGTTTTCTTTTAGCTTGGGACTTTCTATGTAAAAGTTTCAGTGGACCCCCAGCCAGCACACTACATACTACATTTGCTAAGAAGAATTAAACAAAGCAAAATGAAAAAAGATTACATGGGACCCTCATGGCTAACAATGATTTTGATGGTAAATTGAAATTGAAATAGAATAATGGTGGACTGATGAGATGAAGGGAATTAATTACTCTAAGAAACCAGTTTTTGTCAAAATAGCATTTCTTACTTTGCTGAGGTCTCTTCCTTTGAGTGTTCTTCCAATCCCTTCACACACAGAGAAAGATGAAATCTGGCTTCTTGCTAGCTTTCTAGCTACCCATTCATGTGGAGGGACCATACCATCATCATCATAACCATCACCATCATTATTATCATCATCATCACTGACACCATGATCATGATGATGCCCCCCATCCTCATAAGCAACATGACCACCATTGACACCATACCCATCATCATCATCATGAACCCAAGAACCAATCTTGGCACTCTTGCCATAAATTTTTGACCAATCAGGGATGTTCTGAGGAGCTGATTTTTGGACCACCTTGGGTTCATGGGAGGTTGGAGTATTAGCAGCAGCAGCCCTTGGGATAATTCTTGGAGCAGTAGGGAGGCGCCATGCAGAGGAAGAAGCAGAGGAGCTGTCCTTGTTAGACTTCCTCATCATCTTGGGACTCGAATTTTCCCTCTCATTATTCCCAACACCCCACACATCTTCTTCTTCAAAATCTTCATTGTTTCTCATTGACCCCCCACCAAAGCCACTGCTTTTGCTCATCATACCCCTCCAATCTGCCATTGGGAGTTGCTCTGAAGCATAAAAAAGTTGAAGTACTTTGAGCAAAAAGCCAACCACACCACAGAGAAAAAGAGACTCAGAGCAAAAATAGACCTCTGCTTTGAGTATAAATAAGAGGAGAATAATTTACATTTGGTTGGTAATGAGATAAAATTTTATTTATTTTTCTTGGGAAGCAAAAAGCAGAAAGGTGCAATAGAGAATAATATCAGGAATCTACCTTCAAAAGGAAACAAGGGGTTTTCAAAGATTTCAGAGGGTATTGAAATGTTCACAGCATCAAAAACCAACCAGGAGAGAGGAGAAGCTTGTGACTGTGAGAGCACTTTCCCCTGGCCCTGGCCTGTTAAATCCCTCCAAAAAAAGATCACAAATTTCAATGAGCCAGCAGCACACTGCAGGATACATACAGATTACAGAGGAAGAAAAAGACAACAAAAACGATATATGAAAGAAATAAGTTTTTACTTTTATGGGATAGCTTAGCTGCTCTACTATCAGGTACTGCTACAGTGCTACAGTGCTACAGAAAAGAAAAGGCAAAAGAAAATGATGATTAGAATCTCAGTTCCCTTCCCGGACTACTTTCTAACTTACCTGAAAATGGTCAGTGTGTGTGAGGTTGGTTTATCAGAAAACACCAAAGGCACACAGAAAGGAGTAACCAGAACTAGAAAAAGATAGAAATTTGGGGTCAAAATAGGAACATAGGAGGTGTATTGAGCGAACCCAGAAACCAGCTTATCATGATCAGGGCATTTATACCATCTATGGGAAAAGAGTCAGTAGTGAGAGACTTCTTGATATGAGGTTATATATATATGTATGCAAATATATATTGTTGTTGTTGATGTTGGTGTGTGCATTTTTTAATGCATGATGGGAAAAGTATAGATTACATATATATAATAATATATTATTTAGAGCTTCTGAAAAGCCTGGGTGTTGATTGGGAAAGGTGGAGAAGAAGGATTGGTCCGTCTGAAACCAAAAACCTCACTGATTTCCGTAACCTTATCCACAACTTACTCGCTAGAACAACTCAGCTCATCATCCGGCTAGAACAACTCAGCTACAACAGAGGAAAAGCTCGAAAGTGTGAAGCAACTTTTTTAAGGATGCATAGGATGGGGTGCTTAACAAGTAAAAGCACTTAAAAGCACTTGGTTGACTGCGACTCTACTTTTCTATATCTCTTACTTCTTACTTCTTTCTTCAATGCTTCCTGGGTTTTTGGGGATTATTGCAAAGAGAGAAAGAGAGAGAGTAAGAAAGTGAATTTGGGAGCAAACAAAGGCACTCTGGTTGCCAAGGTGAACGGTCTTCTCAAACTCAGATATGTAAGATCTGTTGGACAATGACCAAAGGGAAGTGTTTGGGTCAATTGCCTCCTCTTTTATCTCTCTCTCTCTCTCTCTCTCTCATCAATTCCATCATGGTTTCATTTCATGCTTAGAGTTGCAATCACATCCTTCATATGTGTACATCTGACTTTGCAACTTTACCCCTCGTCACAGGCCTCATCATGTTTCAGTGCAGTCACTAGTATAGAGAGAGAGGTATCTTTGGTTGCTGATCAGGGGTCGCCACAAACAACAAACAAAATTTGTGGCTCTTGATGCTTCGCAATTTTGCCAAGCTACCCAAAAAGTTAAACTTAATGGGGGTTAAAAAGCTAAAAAGTTTCTACCAACTTTCACAGGTCTTGTTATTTCTCACCAATTTCAAAAGTTATTGCATGCTTTTGTGTGATTCAGCTGCTTCTCATATACGACCAAAAAAGAAAGAAAGATGCTTCTCATATGAGCTAGGCCTTCTTGGCCAATGCAAATCATTACTCTGCTGGCAAGTTTATTTACCAAAAATGAATCCTTGCTGTTTTTTTTTCCTTCATGGTCTGTATATGACAGTTCAATACAAGTTTTTCGAGCAGAGGAAAGCTAAGGAAAGTCGTCATGTGAGATCGTCAATGGACGTTAGCCCACAATAGGATCCACACTCTTCGACGATTGATAGTCACCCGCGTATGCCATGTCTTGTATGAGATCATATCCCTAGCAAAACTTTTTTCTCCCATTACTTCTTTTGTTACTTTCTTGCTCAAGTTTGTTGAGAAGGGCGTCATTAACTATGTCTCAACTGAAAATGATTCTTTCTTTTGAGCTAGAAAATGATTCTTTCTTTTGAGCTGGAAATTTCATTATAAAATATTGGAAAGTATTCTATGAACATGTTCAAGAGCCTCCTTAAACAGACAAGTATAATGACAATGAGACGCAGTGGTTGGTGGCTCTTAAGAAGCGGTGGTTGGTGGCTCTTAACGTTTCATTAGTGTAATCGAACTAATTAGTTTTTCTTTCATCCGAAGTCAAGTTTTCTTGATTCTTTCCTACAATTATAAAGCTATAATTCATGTTCCTGAATTAGCAAACACAAGCAATTAACGTATTGTACGTAAGCTTTTGGTCCATTGAATGGCCTAGGATATAGATGGATTACGTACGTTGGAATAAAGGTCACGTGCAAATTACAATGCATGGCAATATAACTAGTGGCACAAGAGCTGAGCTCAAGTCAGATTTTGCTTTTGGTCACTTGGAGTACAATTCCAAGAGTACAATCATATACATGGAATCCTAGTAAGAGGCATTTAGTGGAGAAAAATCGACTTTTATCGAAGCTTTTCAATGATTGAAGAAAGAATGCAACTTCTACCATCCAAAGAGGATCTGCTTGATTTGAAAGCACGTGTACGATAAGCACGCTCATACCTGTTTTATTCCCCCTCTCTTTCCCTTTGAGGAGATGAAGTTAGGGCCTTGGAGCCAAGTTGAAATTAAAGCAACCACTGAATATATTTATAAAGTCATTTTATAGCGAGGGCTTTATTCAAGACCCTTAAATGAGGCCTTATTTCTTAACCGTTGAATTAAATTAACGGCAAATAAATTTAATCCTACAATCAAGGGATAGGGTCTCATCTAAGAGCTTTAGATTAGACCCTCACTATAGAATCCTACGTATTTTATACATAGTCAAGTCATAAGACTATCATTTTAACAAGGCTCTCGTTCGCTTCAAGGCTTGAACTGTGAAGATCCACTCGCAGGTTCTTTTTCGAATTTTAAGTTTTGAAGAAATTAAAATAATGAGATGGGAAAGCTTTGGGATACACTTATACCTACTGTCCTTCAGATTAGTTGGAAAATATTTTTCAAAAGTATGCAATAAAATTACATCGCAGTTTTCTTTTTGGTCTTTGATACAAGGACAAGAAGAAATTCAAACTTATAGATCTTCGTATTCTGAACTCTCTCTTTACTCTCACAATCACCTTCTATGGTACATTGAACTAATTATAATCAACAAATTATTGCTCAGTACAAAGGATACGCTAAAACGCTACAAAGCTAACCTATTAACATATGGAACAGAAAAATGGATGAACCATTTTTAGCTCCACAACTGGTGTCAACTGGTGAACTATATGCAGCTAGTTAAGCTATTGAATGAGAAAAATGTTGGAAATCTATCACTGAACCTGTACAAAACCATCTCTGAGTATCTGATATCTTATATTCACTTCCGTGCTGCGTGATAAAGCTCCATGTAGTCAAGAGCTGGCTTGTTCCAAGACCAATCTTGCTCCATCACTGTCTTGCACAACGAGTTGAACCAATCCCGACCATCATACCAAGCAGAGATAGCCCTGAAAACATCGTTTATGAGTACTCCACAAAGAACAAACTGAACAAATTTATTGTCCATAAAGGAACAGGGACATTCTTGAAACTTTTGTTTAAAGAAAACACTACGTTTTCCCAGTCACCAGCTAAATATAAACTTACGCACCTATTCAGAGCATAATCGACACCAGCGGCGTCAGCTCCATCAAAGTTGAATCCATTTGGTTCAACACCCTGGGCATCTGCTCTCTCTTTGTCATGGTCAACATCAAATACAGTATCGTAAAGTCCTACCAAGAAATAACATTAAAATGGAAAGTCAAACTTAATATCGAAGTATGTTAAGATATTTTTTATATCACTGTGGTGTCTAGTGGCGAGCTAGAAGCTTTCCTTTGGAAAGCCAATAATGTAGTGACAAGGTTACTTAGGAGCATATATCAATTGCAAAAAACAGTATATGCACTATTAAAGCACACTCCTCATCAAAGACTGGTAAGGTATGTACACACCTCCAGTTTTACGAACAACAGGTATAGAACCGTATCTCATTGCTATGAGTTGTGTCAGTCCGCATGGCTCAAAAATTGAAGGAACTAAGATGAAATCAGCACCAGCGTATATCTATAACAAAATCCAATTAGTCTGTTATTATGGCAGTGAAGATGTAAGAGGTCAATGACTCAGTACAAATAGAAAAATAAGAAAAATAGAAAAATAAGTAAAATAGAAAAATAAGTAAAATAGAAAAATAAGTAAAACAGAATATAACTTTCACAAGAACAAACCAAATGTGAGAGTGGCTCATCATAAGTCAAACAAAGGCGCGCACGATCACCATAAGAAGAATGTAATTGATTTGCCAAATTTACAAAATCATTTTGGATCCGCGGATCTGGAGCTGAACCAAGCAATACAACCTGCAAATCAGTAAGTTCCGTTTTAATTTAGAATTTGCTTTCCTACACTAGGAAATGAGAAGGGAGGATTGTCTTACTAGGAGAACATCCAGTGGAATTAAAGAACAGTGTTTGTGCAATATGAGGATTCAAAGTACAATAATTCACTCACAAAAAGAGAGGACACCCATGAAGAACAGTGTTTGTGTTAATATTCACTCACAAAAAGTGGGAGAGAGATGAAAGTAACCTGTCCATTGCGTTCCAAGGTACGCCAAATGGCATGCTTGATGAGATGGATTCCTTTCTGGTGAGTTAAGCGAGAAATAATACCTACTACAGGGAGATCGGTTGTTTTCAGACCAAGCCTTTGTTGCAAGGCTTCCTTGGCAGCTTGTTTGCCCTCAACAACATTTTCAGAAGTATATGATATCTGGAATGATATGCATTCTACACGTTAGACACAATCGGATTCAGAGTAGTAGGGATCAAAAGTTACAAACATAGTTGTGGCTAACTTAAAATCAAGCACAGAGATTAGCATATGTTCCATCTTGAGCCTCCAAAGAGACATTCAAGGGTACCCAACTAGTTAATTTATGATTCCACAATGCTTAGCAACATAACCCAAGTTGGTGATACAAACTATTATTCTTTTGTTTTCCCGTATGATGACCCTGGTATAACCAGCATCCTAATATATAGCCCAAGTACCAAACACAGAGAATTCGGCAAACAGCTTAATACTTATTCCAAGAAATATATATAAAAAATCCTTAATAAAAGTTTACAATGGTTAATTGCGAATAGAACAAAGAAAGTATTATTTACTTACAGGAATGAATTTATCATTGTATGGATCCCAGATATCTTGATCAATTCCATTTATTATACCATGGAACTTGTAGAGATGTGGAGCAATTGCAGGATTTCCAGCAACCTCCTTAGCATAAGTGTCAGATACCTGTTGATTAGAGATGAAGGACTCAATTGATATTACAGTAATTTTCAGGAAAAGAAACAGCAACCATCATGTGTAAAGGATTGGATTGTTGATATCACACTTCAATCAATTTAACAATTGACAGAACAGAAGAGCATAGAAAGGTGATTCCAGGGCCTACTAAAAGGGAAAATGTTTGAATTCCAATAATTTGCATTGATAGGTCTGCTCCTATTATTCACAAAGGCAAAGTATCCTAAAACAAAATAAATAAGGATAAAATGAGAGAGTTTTAGGAAATTTTTAACTACTTACAGTTGTGGCCTTGTCTGAGTATCTCACAGCTTTTCCAATAAAGTGCGCTCCAAACTCAAGGTTATGAATTGTGAAGACAACTCGAGCTTTACTAAGACCATAATGCATGTAATGATCTTTATATAACCAGGCAACAGGTGCGCTAGACCAATCATGGCAGTGAATGATATCCTGCCATCATAAGCAACAGTTTCAAATAGCTACCCTCAGTAGCTATCATCAGATTCACACACACACACACACACACACACAAAACCAGTACAATGCCAAAAGAGCCATACATTAGCCAAAATAGGATTTGACTGTTCCATATACATAACTTCCTCTTGTGTAATTGACCTTAATCTACTTCTTTTTCATAGGCAGTTTTCATTTATCACCATATGCGTAGGTCTAGATATGTTATAAAAGTAGGCAGAAGAACCAACTTTCACTACTAGTAGGATTAATTGAATTTCTCATAGTAGGAGGCGTATATAAACTGCATGAGTCAAGCACTGAACTTACAGGATGAAATCCACTTTGGAGTAAGAATTCTAGAGCAGCATGGCAAAAGAAACCAAATCTCTCTGCATCATTCTTACAACCATATATGCAACCTGTATAAAAGAATCTGCAAAGAGGAAAGGAAAAAGAAAAAGAATTCTTGTAAAGAACAGGTTGCTGGATCTAGCACCACGGCAGTATTATTTGCAAGAGAATCAACTGTGAACTTCCCGGAAATGAAATTGAAATACATATTGACCATTAAAACAGAAAATAAAAGGTAGTGAACTTGATAGAAGTAAAAGTGAAAACACATATGACGGTTTGTGACTTTGAAGGATGCGGAAGAGGACATGTACCTATTTTGAGGCTCCAAAAAGTAGACTGGAACACCTTCCACTTTACCAAACCAAACTTTTATTTCAGTTCCGCCCCAAGAATAGCTTCTGTTGTACTGGAATTCCTTCACCTGTATCAGAGATTCAGAACACAGCCATTTAGTAACTTACAAACAAAATTCATCCCCAAACTAAGGTTGAAGAAGAACAAGTGAAAAAACAACACAATCTAAGAACTCAGCAATAAGTGTCAAAAGATATACTTACAAGTGGGGTTAAACAATGCTCTGATAGTGCCATAAAGCCAAAGAAAAAAAAAGTTATGAAATCTATGTTTAAAAAAAAAAAAAAAAAACCAAAAACATGAAATCATTTTTTAAAACATTTTTCACCAGAATCCAAGAGGCACCCCATATTTCAAAAATTCCATGAAATGGACATCCAAAACGGGCAGGCCTGGCCAATGCCCACAAAAGGCCCTATAGTGAGCATTCTAAAAATGCAAAAGAAATGAAAGAATGCAAGCGCTCCATGACAGCAAGAAAGTAAAAGGTAAAAAAGCAGATGAGGTAAAAAAAGAAACAGAAACGAAACTTACATTGCTAAGGTTCAAACAGTCATACTTGGGAAGAATAATGTCAACATGGTGATTTAAGTCTTGCACAGCTCGAGATAGACTAGTAACCACGTCACCAAGCCCTCCAACCTAGAATAGATGTTGTAAATAATGGAGGGGATAAAAAAGAAATAAACATCAGTAGGGTCCTTATATGCAAGAAAGTACATATTATATGCAAGAAAGTACATACTACATACTGATAATGCATCAGTTCACATGGATATTACAATTCATGGTGGCCAAGAAAAAAAATATTCATCCATTGAGATTAAAAGGATTAGAAGGGAACTAAAACAATTAAAAAATAATAGATATTAGGAAACTAATTCTGCTCGGAGTGGACAGTCAAGTATCATAGCAGTAACACAGTAAGCTGTTGTGTGGCTAGAAAGTGAAGAGTAGTAAGAAGATTGAAACCAATGTGAAACATCTATTGACAGTTAAATACACTGAAGGTATAGAAGTGTTTCATCCAACATTGCATTAACTTAGTTGCTAAACTTGCCTTTGCAATGGGAGCCATTTCAACAGAAATATGCACAATGTGCATTGGTGACTCCTTCAAAACTCCTCCAAACACTGGAATGTGGTAATCCATACCCTTTTTGTTGTCAAAGAGTCCATCATCATCTTCCTTCTCAGAGAAAACAAAGTCCATCACATATGCATCGAGCGGAACTTTAACTGTAGAGACATCAACAAATAGTTTAACTGATAAGTAAAGTTAACTTCGCAGCCTCACATTGAGATGCTTTGACATTAAAATGGTTGCAAAAGGGTCAAAATAAGCATAAACCAATATGTCAAATGAGCTAGCTTCTTTTCATTCTTTATATGTTGACATTCCTTGTGGTTATGTCACTCGCCTATGCATAGGATCCATTTTATAGTAAGACATTCATTTAAATAAGAAACTTCTTAAAAACTCCTTAATCTTAAGGAAACGTTAGCATAAAGCAGGGGAATAAAATTACCCAAAAAAAGATTTCGGTGGATGTATTATTATAAATCAAACAGAACTGAAGTGAATTATAACTTGAATGGTTTATGGGTATATATGTATATAACAACTGGGGAATGGGGCATAAAAGGAAACAAGAGATTATTTAACCACTTGTACTGAAAAGATAGACCATATAAACATCAAATTGTTCTTACGAAAAGTATCTATAAACTCAAACTCACCAGTTGTCTTGACATGAGAACCAGTCTCTGCAGGTAACATCTTCTGTGGTGGCAATGGACCCTTGCGATGGGTCCAACGGTTAAAAGAGCCTCTGAACCAAACCTCAGGCTTTCCATTCAGAACTGTACTGGCAGGATTGTAGAAGACCGTTGCCATGCTTCCAGCCTGAACATCAAGAGGCTCAGTGTACACTATATGCTTCTGAGACAGCAAAAATCTTTTCAAAGTTCTTTTCTTCATTTCTGCTTTCATATGTGCTGTTCTTTCGGCCTGCGACAAGAGAAGAGAAATGGAATCGGGAAGTAATAAGCCATAAGATAAATTTGAGAAGTTGAATCCCAAAGTTGGCAAGATAAGGATAATAAAATCTGAACAAACAAACATAGAGAGAGAGAGAGAGAGAGAGAGAGAGAGAGAGGAAGAGAGGAAATCTCAAGTACCGATTGGCAACATTTTTAAGGATAGTCCAGAAAATCCACAATTTGCATACAAGAACAAACACTAGAGGGACCCACCAGTCAAAACCTAAGAAGGTGGTCTGAGTCTCACATCATGCAGGGCTCAATCTGATTGTTCTAGATGTAATTCTCAGTAAAACTCACCTTGGCACGTATTGCCTCCTCCCTTAATCTCCTCTCCTCCTGGAGCTTCCTATATATCTGGTGTTCTTCCTCAACCCAATATAGGTCCTCAGGAATGGACTTTGGAACTATAGCATGGAAATCATGGCGGTGGTTGTTATCATATAGAACAGCATTTTGGGGTGGTCCATCGGCAAAAACCCAATCCAAGACAACAGCTTGATCAGGTACAACAACTACAAGAAATAAAGTTGACCACAAGGATGTTGTTTATAACATACTATACCAGCACCAAACAGAAAATTACAAATTAAAGGAAATAGAACTACGGAAAAAGAGAAAGCCATCTCCAACAATTTACAACCTTTTATATACGTTAGAGGAAGAAAAGGACAAGAATATAAAAGAACACATACCATTGGCATACCACCAGTCACCATCCTTTTTCTCAGAGCTAACTAGCCTCCCAACAATAGATAATCCATCCTTCCAATTATTATGCCCCCCATGAATCCATAGTTCCTTAGCATGAGCAAGAGGACCTGAGCTTCGGTTATAGTACAACTTCACCAAGTCCTCACCTTTAAACTCACTAGGCTCTATGTACCAAACATTCTCTACAGACCTTACACCCTTCTTGATCAACTCTTGCACCATTTTTCGTCTCCTTTCGATCTCTGCTCTTGCCTCTGCTCTGTCAGCTTCACTTGCTGCCTTCTCTGCTTCAATTCGCCTCTGCTCTTCCACTTGCCTTTCCCTCTCAGCTTGCTCCTTTGCAAGTTTCTCTAGTTCTTTGCGCTTCTCATCAAGCAAGAAATCTTCAAATGCAAAGAGGTCCATTCCACCTTCCACAGCTATGCAGAAATCTTTCTCATCATTATTGTCATAAACATTTTGACCATTGAAGAACACAAAGTCTATCTTATATGATTCTTTAGGAACATGAAACCGGCAAGACCACCAATCCCCATTGAGTTGTGTTTTGTTCAACCTGAAGGTAAAAGATTTCCACCGCCAGTCATTAAAGGCTCCCATTATGAGAATCTCTGGCTCATTGCTTAGGGTGGATAGACTTCTATTAAGAAAAACATCTATACCTTGATCAGGTTTCACCACCTGAGGATAGACAAAGATTTTGTTCCCTCTTAAGAAGTTCTCCTCAGCAAGCCTCACAATCTCCTCTTTCCGCAATTTTTCTTCCATTTCCAACTTTGATTTTAAAGAAGCTTCATTGGTTAACTTTTTATCAGTATCAGTGCCTTCGTCATCCACAGAGTCATCCATCTTTCTTTTAGCCAAACTCTGTTTGTCAGAAAGTATTGCTTCTGCCACATTCTCATCACCACCCTTGGAAGCTGTTCCTTTTGGCTGTATCTCTGCCAAGTCCTCAAGGACCTTACCTACACTCCCATTTTCTATCCCTTGAATACCTCTAGCAATATCTGACTGTTTGCTAATTGAAGATGATCCCTCAACTTTACTACTAGTTTCACCAATTCTTTTTTCCTCAACATCATTCTCTTGTGAAGGTTCAACTGCCCATTCTCCTTTGCTATCAACTCTCAATTCAACTGTTTTCTTGTTGGGCCCAGCAAGTTCACCGGATGTTGAAGATATAGAACCCTTTTTATCCCCATTACTCTTTTGATTCATCTTCTGGACGCTATTTCCTACTGGAGTTTTTGGCACTAATCCCTTGGGACCAGGGCTGTTAGTAGGAGTTGTCACTTTTCTCCGTCTCCTCCTTGAAAAATCTACCAAGTTACAGAGTCGGATTAAGCTAATAACAACAAAGAAAAATTAAGGTCAAGCAATCCACTTCAAAACTAAAATAAAACGATGAGATAACTCACCAGCTGAACTGGCAGTAATTTGGTATGAAACCCCACTTGCCGGGTCTCCTTTGAACCATGAAGAATACTGAAATCAAACGTATAAATAAGAGAGGTTCAGTTTGAGATGCAGCAGTCACTAAAATGGCCATAGTTAAGTAATTTTATTCAGAAAAACTGATTGGAAAAGTAAAAACCATCATTACTCAAAAAAGAAAATTATTACAATTCAATCCTAACCTACAGTAAAATCAACCGAACAGTGAGTACCCACCAAGAAAAAAGGACATGAATTTCATCAATAAAGCTTACACTTTTCCAGAAAATCTCCTTTCAATAACACCACCACAAAAAGACCCAGGAAAAGTATCGATGAACAAATATTTAAATAGTTGTCGCTAGAAAGGAAAATAACAAATTACAAAACTCGACCGCAAAAATCAAAGAAACACACAATCGTGCTCTCTACAGAAACACATACTCTTACATGGGTGTGATCAATACCAAAAAACTCAAGGAAACGGAAAAATTTCAGAACAAGAAGAAGAAAATGCACACCAGAAACTATACATACCAATGACAAACGAAGCTGATTACTCGTGAGAAATGACTTAACTCTTCCATGAGGAGAAAACCCAGTAAATGGTTTGAGCTTCAAATTGCTTCCTCTCTCTTGGAAGACCGTTCGCCAGCTGAGTGGCCTTTGTGCTTGCAAAGACATTTAAAAGAATGTTTGTTCTGCTGCTTGGTCCTTCGAACACAAAATATATTCCGTACTGATCAGCAAGCCATTTCTCGAAGGCTCCAACACTGAACTTATCAAACAATTAAATAATAATAAATATCAAATATCTTGATTTATATATAATAAAAAACCAAAACCAAGGAAGAAAAATAATAATAATTAAAAGTGTTAAAATGCCGTGGTTTCGGCTAGCAGAAGAAGCCTGCACTCTCAGCCACGTGTGTGTAATTTTTCATAATGCACGTTATGAATTTGTGTTTTAAATCGGGACCGTTGATTTGCGGTGGTCTTTGCGTTCATTGGTGGGTTTGGGTGTGACGTGGTAGAATTTTGGAATTTTCCAAGATTTTGAAAAGGGATTTTTGTTTTTTTTCTAGAAAAGAGATTTTTAATGGGTAGGCTTTTGCGAGGCTATTAGCATGTGATATAGGCTACCCCATCAGGATTGATGGAATCAATCCGGAATTGCCACGTCAAACGCCAACATGGCACGTGACAACAAACTTTCCTAGGTTTTTTTGGTTATTCCTAGGAAGGAGGAGCAAGCAGTATAAAATAATTTAATTACTATATATATGTTTTTTTTTTGGGTTTGAAACTATATATTATTAATCAACCTTAGGTGTCCTTCTGATCACTTCTAAGGTTACGTAAAGAATACTGTATAATAATTACATGCACATGCAGCTCTCGTAGTTGTTGTGGGTTGTGATTATTTTTCTCCAAGATGAATCTTCACCATGTTCTGCCATGGCCAACATTGATGTTGGCAGGGCACAGGCAAAGGGTGTAAACCAGGAATACTCTCTAGGATGGGCTAAACTTTTTCTTTCTTTCTTTGTAGTAGAGTGCTAAAACTAAAATACCTTGAATTAGTCGGTATTCTTTAATTTGTTGGCTTTGTGATATAACTAAAAGTTAGCATATCTTAAATTCAAAGAATATCACCTCTTAAATCATCTACCAGAAAAAATTCTAAACCGAAAAACTATAATAAAATGCAAACCGTAACCATAAAGGAAAAAACATCACATCGAAATGAATTGGCATGAAGGCAAGAATTTGAGTACAACAGCAGCGTGCGTAACTCAGACAACAAATTAAGAAGAACTCACAAGAGAATTATTTGATGCAAGCATTCATCAACAAATGTTCAATAAATTAGATGAAGAATAGGGAGAAACAAGAAACTAGAGATGAGGGATAATATAAGTCTGACCTTAATCAGAGACTGAATAAATTGAAACCAGAGATGGAACTGGTTTTCAAGACAAAGGCAGCCAAAGAAAGATAGAGGCAACAATGAATGGCCAAATGGGAATTGACACCGAACAATGGGGGAGGGAGAAATGGGGTTTTGTTTGGTTGAGATTCGAAGATTAAAAAGTGGCTTTTCTCATTGGGCTTTTTCAAAAAGCTGTAATTAATCAATGGTATAAATCTCAAGTGGGTTGGGTTGGGTTGGAAGGGTTGGCTTTTTTGTTTGTGGGTTGAAGTGTTTAAAAAGATTGGCTAAGCTGCAGCCCGACCCAATTAACCAATAAATTAAAAATAATTTTGTATATTTTTTAATTCAAAATACCAGAAAATGCCCTTAGTTAATTCAAATATATGTGAAATTATTAACAAATTTATAAATAAACCCAATCCTAGACATGTATTTATAAAAAAACCCAAGATATTTAAACATAGAAACACACCCAAAATCAACTCCAAAGTCAACTTTTTGGGTGTGTTTAAATTCACATTTTTTGGGTGTTTTAGTGAAACTCCCAAATATTAATTAAATGAGGAAAATGGTAAATTCAATTTTTTCAATTTAAAAAAATAAAATTAAAAATAAAAACAAAATCAGATACTAAATCCTACTTTCATGGAATATAACTACCTATGTTATCTTTTCTTAATTCTAAAAATAAAATATAAAATATAAAATAAAACCAATTGGCACATGGGCTAGTACTAAGAAAAGCTTAAAAACGATTATCAGTTAAATATTGAAAAACTGAATAAACGGCAGCGACAATAATAATCAATCCAGCGTCAGTGGCCTAATTATATTTCCTAGGCTATTGAGTATATTTCTATAATATAGACATTTATTGATTTTGCTGTTGTTACTAGTTGGACTGCTGGTGGTATTCTTGATAAAGCTACTGAAGCAGAGGAGCAAGTCAATGAAAACTTGTTGAGGCTGGTGAATTTTTTGTTCATTTTAGTCAGAAATATTATTTTTCTTGGTTTTGATACAGTGGAATTATTCTTATATCTAGCAGGCCGTTGCAGTTTCTAATACATACTACATATGCACAACCATGTTGAGGGCTTATCCCTATCTGGAATTATCAGCCAAGACAAAGACCTATTTTTCAACAGCTGTTGCTTTGTGGGATGCTGAATTTTATGTCAAAGATGATGATGATGTCCATGTAAATTTAGCACAGCAACACTTGGAATGATTCTATCTAAACATCATTTGAAACCCCGAGTCTATATTGGTTGCATGAAGTCAGGTCCAGTCCTTGCTCGAAAGTAAGCAGAGTGGTCTATTATTTTTCAGTTGGATTTATATTTAGATATTGGTTAGCATGGTTTTTATGGTATTTTTGTTGTGGAATAGGGGAGTGAAATATCATGAGGCCAGAGTATTGGAAATTTGGTGAGGTGGGGAAACGAGTATTTTCGACATGCTACAGGACAGTTATATGCTATCTCAAAAGATTTGGCAACTTACATATCAATAAACCAGTAAGTTCGTGCTTTGTCTTTATTCTTTGAGCCAAATGAAACTCAAAGCCTTTTGATGTAGTACAGCCTGTTGGTGTTAATAAGCACTTAAACAATAGAACAAAGAAGAATATAAGAGATCGAAGAGAAGAAATATAGATCGAAATGACGAGATAAAGGGCAGAAACAGTAGAACAAAGAAGAATATCTGAGATCGAGGAGAAGAAATATAGATCGAAGGGACGAAATCAGAGACTTCTAGGAAAAGGTTTTCTCAACATTTAAATCTGAATTTTAAAGAACTACATGGGGTTATTTATAGAAAACTAAAACCTATATATAATATGGATAAAAATCCCTTGCTTAAACAAAAATCCTAACCCAAATAAAATAGGAAACGTAAAACTAGACATCTGGAAATCTAGAAAAATAGAAATCCTATTAGAATTGGGAAAACTGGAGAATCTAGAAACTAACAAATACATTAGGAAACTAATAAATTTAGGTCATATGCGTCCTGCATCACCTTTAATCCTGTTGATTGTGGATACCAGCTTATAACAAGATAAAATTACACAATTAACCTTATTTCGATTCATATATCATGTGGCAAAATTTTGCTTAATAACCTTGTATTGAAAAGTCCCAATAATAAATTATGATAGTTGGTTTTGCCAATGGGAATGTCATCTAATTAGTAATTTTATTATGCAATATTACAAAGATGGCAGTTCGTAGTTTGTAAGTTGCTTTAAGAAAACGGTAGGTGATCTCATGATTGAAAAGGGTACAAGGTGGTACAAGTGGGGGGAAATAGTGGAATTCACATAAGTCATCCGATCACTTTTATCTGACGATTGATTCACTAACGTTATAATAAGCAATCAATTCCATATAATTAAATTATTATTATTTTTTAATAAACAAGCGATTGTGTTTTATTATATCAAATGAAAAAGTACATAAAGAGCCATCTCGATTAGCAATATGACAAATATGAGTAAAGCTTCTTCAATGACCAAAGTAAGCTCTAGAACCAAAATAATTTGAAGAGAATAAATAAATAAGAACTTGTCTAAAAACCCCTATGTGTCGTCTAAATTGTCCTAGATGAAGTCAGTTACATTAAGGACAAAACTTGGCCGCTAACTGGCATAACTCTCCTAGAGAAACTAGACCACCCAGCAAATTCAACATAATTTATGGGAATTACAAGAGAAAACCAGACAACTCATATAGTTTTCGGACTTTAATACAAACTACATCAAATTTAAGAAACCAAACAACACAGACTAAATGGAGTAGCAACACTTTGTTTTACAAATGATGCACATCCAAATCCATCCATATCCATAACAGAGACAACCATATTTGTCAAGAAGAGAGAAGAGCATCATGGTTTGCCAAAGCGTAGGAGAATATCGAAAATCCGACAAGGAATAAACCACTAGATCTGAAGCTTCTTGTTCTAACTTTCTCCTCCATCTCTGCCACAAGCTTTGCTATGAAAACCAACGGAATCAGAGCCATCCACAACCAAGTCTACAAGAAAGAAAAACCAAAAAGAGCAAGAAGAAAGCAGGGGCGAGGAGGGAGGAAGGGAGGAGCATAAGGGAAGGGGGATGGGAACAGGAAGCCACCAACCCTAAAGGGGCGGCGACGCATAATTAAATTATATTGAATTAATCAGGTGATGCCAATATAAAGATATCCTGAATAAAATTAGTGATTAATTTTTGAGTCAAATTAAATGTCATCAGTTATATAATAAAAAATAGTGATTAAAGTGTTGATGATCTTGCGTACCAACTGTAGGGGACTTTTTCCTCCAACAGCTGCAGACAGTTGGAATATGAGGCACGTGTGGAAGCATGCGGTGAGAATTTCATTGAATTAAGTAGTTTTACTGCCTATGGCTATGTCATTCAGTGGAAATATATACTCTGTTCTAAGTTGAGCCTCATGCATCTGATTGTGCAGAAGGCTAATACTGAAAAACATATAGACCCTTGGCTTTTGAGGGAGACGGACCCAGATTGGGTACCAGTAAGAATTTCATAACATTAAATATGTTTACTTTGTATGGATGCATTGATGGTATACTTTGTAAGAAGGTTTATTACATTAAACCTACTAAAGTGAGCTTCCATGTAGGTGGTTCAATAAGGATAATGAAGAACCTAGATTGCCTAAGGAGTGATAAGACACTTGCTGAGATTGACGTTATAGAAGAAGTTAGTTGCCAATTCAATTCCCTTGTACTTTAAGTATATCTTGATTTGATTTATTGCTATACCATACCATGGAATAGAAATGTTCTCTTTTTGTTTGTTCTTTTGATATATATATATATATATATATGTTCAGAAATCATTCAGGAAAAACAGAAGATGTATATATGCTGTTGTGTTTTTGTTGCAAATAAAGTTGTGCATTTTAAAGTGTACATGCAGTTTATGCTTGTATAGATTATAGATACGATGTATTCATGTGTTCAATTTGTGTTTAGGTAATTAACGTTATCTCAATTGAAGATTTTGTTTCTATGACTGCAGGTACCTTGTTCCTAAGAAAGCACTTCTTGGAGATTTTATTGCTTATGTTCGGATGTGGATCTTTCTAAAGAAAAAAAAACCTATATTTGTCTTCTTCAAAAACACTGTACCTCCCACGGGTGAGATGCGCATGCAACTCCTTTTTTAAAATAGGCATGTATATAATAATTGTATCTTCGTTCCCAACTCTCCTTTGTCTTTCAATGAATGTTACAGGTGCCTCTATGGGTGCAATTGATGAGGAAAATAAGGATGATGATGGATTTCTTCACATGACCTACAGTGGGAATGATACCTTCAGATACAGTGGGAATGTTGTGACCTGTTGATTATTTATAGTTTACCTGTTTATTTTTTGATATCGCAAGGGATTTTCATGTATGGAGTTAAAATATTTTAATGATTTGCTAGTGATCTTTATGTGGATGGATGTTGGATGAGGGAATTCCAATGTCATTTGGTTGCCATGGTTGCCTTTCAGTTAAAAGCTTTATCGGGTTTTGCATTTGATCAATCTCCAACAATCTAGTGCCCCAAGAACCGAACCATATACTATGTGAAAATAAAATAAAATAGAAAAGTTGATATAGATCCTAATTCTCATTGAGGAGTTGGGTTTAATCCTCATATTTTGTAACTTTGATAAGTCCTTGGACATATCCCACAAATCACGTTTTTATGTACAATCATGCAACTTTGAACTCTAACAATGCGTTTGGATGAGGAAATTTAAAAGTACAAAGGATTTTATAGATGACGGAATTTAAAATAAAGGAAATTAATGTTCTAGAATTTGTAAAGTTTCTTGTTTGGGTGACTGATTTAAAACATGGAATTTAACATTTATTTGTAAACTTATCTTTTTTAAAACTCAATTTCCCTCTTGAGATTTTAGAAATGATGACTTTTAGATAGAATTTAAACTTGGGATTTATGATCTCCAAATTCCATGTTTTTTTTTTCCACGCGGAATTTCTACAATTTATATGTTTTTTTTTTCCAAACACCGGAATTGGTTTATGTCAATTTAGAAATTCTCAGTTTTGTCAAAATCCCAAGTTTATTTCCCTCGTCCAAAGTCCAAACGCACCATAAATGTTTTGACAGAAGGAAAAAATGCATTTGTTTATGGTGTAGGTATATTGTTTTATTGCATGTTGCATAGGTATATACATGGTTTTTTTTTTCTTCATATTTTCAACAATGTGTAATTTATATTTTAATTTTTATAGGTTACATAAAATTTTATTTATCTATTTTTGGCGGATGCTGTTTTCCTAAGCATGTTTTATGAGCTAGCTATATATTATACAAATTTATAAATAAACCCAATACTAGGTATTTATAAAAAAACCCAAGTTTTCATAGAAACCACCCATCAACCCCAAAGTTTTTTGGGTGTGTTTATAAATGGGTTTTGAGTGTGTGTAATGATGAGTTTTGGGTGTGTTTATATGTTTAAATAGTGCTTTTTTTTTATAATTTCAACCCCCATTTTGGGTGTTTTAGTGAAACTCCCTAAATTATTTGGGTTTTCAATTTCTTTGCAAATTACAATTAAATTAAGTCATGACCATACAAATTACAATTAAGATGCCAAAATGTCTTACAACTAAATTCCTTATACGTACAGTACGTACCAAACTGAAATGTATTATATAATAAAAGAAATATAATTGTTTTTATCTTGTTTTAAAATATAGGAAAGCTTCGTATGCATGCAGGTACAAAATATCAGACACCGACTGCAATGTGATGATATATCCTTCAAATTAGATAAAAGAATATAAATTTTCGAGCTGATAATTGGTTCTAGAAGTGTTTAGAAATTAGAATAGGTCTTACAATATCAATAAGTTCCATTGCAAGTGTCTTATCTAAGACCTCATTTCTTAACCGTTGGATCAAATTAGTTCATTGTTAAGATACAACTAAAAAAAAAATTCATCCAAATTCCTGCCATCTATATGCGCAAGTTGGAAGCATAAACAATAAAAAGAAAGAGGTTGAATCCTTGTGATATATTCTATATGACAAGTAAATAATAAGAACTTTTTTAATTAAGGGATGATAATGTTGATGATCCTTACAATAAACAATTAATTGGCTAAGCCCATCGAAAGGTGACGGTTAGCTAGCCCTTATTCCTTGCACTTGCACATACACACGTACACTAATTCATAGCCTTATAAATCATTTTTATGTATATAGGATATAGCTAGCTTTGAGCAAAATAAAATAATAAAAGTATATCTGCGCAATTAATATTGCAATATCCTTTTCCTTATCGATCCAGTAGCAGTGATCCATCTGGTGCGTCATGATAATTAGTGTTCATGCATAGCTGCACATTCCAAACGCACTTGAAGTGCCTTTCTTTTCTTGCACGTGTTGTTGCAGCTGCTGCAGTTTTCCTTGTCCGACATCGGATTCACACACTTACCTCCGCAGCAAATCTCTGCGTAATTCCATTTCCTCCACACTTGCCGCAGTTCGCTGTGTCTGTGTTTCTGTCCACGCATTTCTTGTTGCAGCAATCCGGCCCTGCGCTGCCCGACGCCTGACAAACCTTAGGGTTTTCGTAGCAAGTCATGGCAGGCGGCCGGGAGGCAAGGAAGCGGAGAGGTTTTTCTGCATCGTGTACCCAACATAGAAAAAACAACGTTCGTCCAGCTTCCTTTCGTTTACATTGACTAATTGAGTTTTCTTTTGGAAAGAAACTTCAACATCCAACCTTTGAACCTCTCCTTTAGGCTTTTATATATTTTAGCATGGGAAAAGTGTAGTCTTCTCCTCGGCTAAAATTTGATATCAATCACCAAAACACTTTCCATGCACTTTCACTGTTGTCATCGATCATATTCATACATTTATATTATTATTATTAACTCATATCATATATATGGGTGGGATGAGTGGACTAATTAAGAATCCAACAGGTCGTGCACAATTTCTCTTTAATTTCGCATGGGTAGGTTTGTGAAACTGGAGGGACTCTCAACACATAGGAAAGAAGAGAAATAATAGATTTAAACATACGTACGCGCCCAAAGAAAGAAATGAAAGAGAAGTGGTTGTGGTATAACTTGGTAGGTAGGCACATATATAACGTATATTGGCTGCTTGGCTACCTAGCAGGTTTTAAACATGTTGTATTAGAATTTTGCATTCATCAAGAATATAAGTCCCATATCAGAAACTTAACTAAATAAAATAAAATATAAAATAAATGATTTCACTATTAATATTACCGAAGTCTTTTGTGATAAAACCTCCACACCTCTTAAGTTAGAAGACAATATCGGTATTGTTAATAGTGGATCACTGACCCGTCTCTCCTATATTTAACATTTTGAACATCCATGTACATCTAGTGAGAAACAAGTCCAACAAAACCTGTGGAATATTATTGCGAAATTAAGTTTAATAATAATAATAATAATAGAACCAAAATGAAAAAAGATCAAAACAAGGAACACAATTAGGAGGATATATAGAGAGAATTAAATAGAATGGTTGATAATTAATGGGAAGAGAAGATGGTGCACACGATTTAAATACATAATGCCCCAAAAACAACATACAATCAAATACATAAATGACTAAAGTAATAAATATAGATGGATCTATATTATATATAATATTTCTATGCATAGTCGCACATTCCATTGTCACAAGAAGTGCCTTCCTTGCAGTGGTTGGAGCACTTGCCACAGTTTTGATTGTGAGACATTGGATTCACACAATGAGCGTTGCAGCATATCTCTGAGCTAATGCATCTCTTCCCACAAGAACCACAGTTGGATATGTCTGTCCTCAAATCCACACATTTTTTGCTGCAGCAATATGGGCCTGCACTGCCTTCAGTGGCTCTACAAGCAAGAGGGTTCTGGTCGCATCCACCCCGACCCAGAGACGACTGAGAGGCAAGGAACCAGCTTGTTGACGATCCCGGCCTGAAAAATGCTTCTCTTTGGTTTGGTACCGTTGCAGAGAGAGTAATGGCTGAAGCCATAATAAGCATGGCTATCATAAAGAGAACTTGGAGAGGTTTCATCATCATGTAATATATACAGCTAGGCTAGCTAGTATATATACTTGTGTGTGTATGAAGAAAAGAGAGCAAAGTATATATGACTGCTTAACTTGGATGAAGAAGCATGCAGGTTAGAAAGAGCTATAAATAGAGAGACGGAGAAGAATCAATATTGAAGCCCTAGGGTTGATAATTGATAGAGGAATATTATTGCATGTGTTTTTTCTATGAATAATAATATTGCACGGCCTAATTCATTCCAAGGGGCACAAAACGTTAACTTAGCAAACAAAGTTGGGCTTCCGAAGAATATATTAATTATACTCGAATTAGGTGAATATGATTATTATTGATGAAGAGAGAATGATTATTATTGATGAAGAAACATGCTGGTTAGGCAAGCTGCTTATGTAGATTTACGGTAGCAGACTGATTTTTTTTTGGGTAAAATCCACACATTGAATCAACCGCAACGATTGACAAAGGATCATACTAGATCTGTTAATTTGGTATACCATACCAAAGAAGAGGTAATTTTGTTCGTGTTGTAAACCACAAAAAGGGTCCCGACTTCTTGAATGAGTTTTTACAGTTCAACTTGTATGTAATAGTACAAATACGAGGTCATTTGGCATTGGCATCAGTGGTAAATATTTCGCTCTGGGAAAATAGAATCTAGCTTTTTCAGTTTGTTTCCATGTTTTGGTTGTTAGAGATTTTTATCTTAAGTTTTGCATATCAATATATTAGTATCTCTTGGCCCCTCTACTCATTATCATTTCGTTTTAAGTTATATGATTGAATGTTATCATGATAACAAAACATGTTATTTATACGTATTCCACACACATGGGTGCGAGACGTGTACAGAGTATTTGGTTCACATCGGGAAATATTGTCCATCAAATTATGATGATCATCAATACCTAGCCCTTCTTTGTAAAAATTTCAAGCCATAGTCTTAACCCATTTCAAGTATAGATAATTTTGCATTGATAATTATTTTGAGCAAGACATTGTCAAAAACATATATCTTAATTAGTCTCCAAAACAAATACATAAAACATTATCCCTTACTAATATATATAGCTGAATCTGCGATATTCCTTATCGTCATTATGAATTTGTAAGCATAGCCAAAACGCACATGAACCGCCTTCCTTGCAATGGTTGTGGCAGCCTCCTCAGTGTGTCCTGTCAGACATTGGGTTCACAAGATGACCTTTGCAACATATCTGAGAGTGATGGCTCTTCACCTTCACCCACTACATCTCTATGAGAGAGATTGTTCACAAATTGATATCCCAAATTTAAATATATATTTTTTGGTACAAGTAAAATTCCTTTTGAAAATTGCCACTTATGCATTTAGTTTTCACCAGTTGTTGGCTTGGTAATGCATAAAACAAGTCGTTCTGCCCATTGGTTGGTAGTACAATTCATATTCCTTCATAATAAGTACATAATACATATCATGGAGATCTTTATCTCTCTTTTTTGACTCTGACTCTGAGAGAGAGAGAGAGAGAGAGAGAGAGAGAGAGTGTGGGTGTTGGGCGAATCTTTGGCAGCTGGCAACAGTCAGTTGAATCAACACAATATACTAATTAAGATAGATCAAATATAGTTAATTAGTGACCAATATAGCGTTGATTCAACTGTCAATTAATACTACATGTGGAAAGTCTCCAAAAATGATGTGTTAATTACTACCAAAAATTATGTAAGTAGGGTTTGATCACAAGAATTAGGTTATAATACTACTACTAGGTTAATCTGTTCAAGATCAATTAAAACTTTCAAAAGTAGAATATTATATGCACTTGCACTACTACTACCAAGGGCGGAGCTAGAATTGTAAAATTGGGGGGGCCGAAGTTAAAAATACAAGTATACAACACACCTAAGTATTCAATAATTACATATTTAGAACTAAATATTTCTAATTGAGTCATGTCTAATTTGTTTTAGAGAAAATTTTAACTTAATTAATAAATTATTTATTACAAATTTTATATATTATATATAATATAATAGAGAAGGGATAAAAATATGGGGGGGGCCAGGGCCACTCCAGGTCTAGGAATGGCTCCGCCACTGACTACTACTAGGTGCAATTTTTCCTTTTGTAGGGCATGATCGGTATTTAGTTGCTACCTTAACTTATCTATTAAAGAAATTATTATCCTTCATAATATTAAACATTTCTCATTATCGTTATTGTTTAGTAGTATAATTTACCATTCTTTAACCGACAGTGAATTACTAAAGTGGGGGTAGAGGTTCTCTCAGGAGCACATTAATAGTAACTTTAGCAGGCGACTAGACTTGAAGACCACGCAATTGATTTTGAAAATGAATTACAAGGACTACTACCTACGGCGGAGCAGTTGCAACTTGCCGGAAGTTAATGAAGCTGGGTAACAGACTCAAGGACTGGAGAATGATTACATTCCGAATACAAACAGTGATTTCTAACAGTTGGGGTCCCACAACGCGGACTTTTCCTGTACAAGCCAAAAGCAAAACAGATATCGGCTGATTTTTTATAAAAATTTTAGTACAAAACGTATGTTGGCAGGGGCGTAGGGAGCTAGCTAAGGCCAGGGGGTCCATGCCCCTTCTCACTTTTCTTCGGACAGGATAATAAGAAGTTTAAAGTGATGGAGGTTATTTAAGAAGGTTAATCTCACCATCAAAAAATGTAAAGAAATCATGAGACTTAAATATTTTAAATGTTTTAATGGTGGGATTGGTCTCCTCAAATAGCTTCTTCACTTTAAACTCCTCATTGTAACCTCTCCCCACTTTTCTTAGCCTAATTATATAAAATTTCAAAGTTCCCTTTTCTCTTTTCTTTTTTTCTTCTCTCTCTTTTTCACATTATTACTACTCCTTCTAAATCTCTTTTATTGTCTTCTTTTGACTCTAAATGTTGTAGTAATAAACTACAGTCAAATTTTTTTAGTATGTATATTTAACAAAATACATTTAATTTGAATCATTATCTGTTGCTTGTATTAATGATGAATAGATAGGCTATGTGATATATAAAATAATAGAGTATAGTAATTAAATTTAGGGTTTTTGTATCAAGTAAAAATTAATTCAAATGTCGCACCGTTTAAAAAAAGATTTCAATATTTGAGATGCCCCATTTGTACAAAGTGTCCAGCTCATCCATAGTATTGGCTGGAAAGTCTCCAAAAATGATTCAACTCAATTTTCAAGTTAATTAAGCAACGGTGGGTTAATACGTTCAAGATCAATTAAAGCTTTCAGAAGTAAAATATTAGAATTTGGGAATTGATTAATTGATACTGGGAAAAGAACAAAGGGTAAAAATCAATTAATGGCAAAGGATCATATGTATATATACATACGAATACAACATGTTAAAATGGGCAAAGAATCATATGTTAGAATTTTGTTAATATGTTAATTACCTGTCGATTTGTTCTGTCCATTAATCCAAACGACATGTTAAAATGGGATAAATAATAATGCTAGATTTCTGAGTGAATCTTCACCGTTGGTTGGAACTTGAAAGCAATGGTTAAGATGTGCACAACCTCGGTTCTTGCATGGGTATGAAAAATGTCAACTTTGTTTGAGCAGAAAGAAATGAAATTGGTATACTCAATGTCCCTCAACCCTCCTCTTGATTCTTGATTCTTTTGGTTTCACTTTACTTCCGTCACAGATTTTGTTTCTTTGTTTCTTGGTAAGTATTTTGAGAATGCTACAGGACAGTTTAGGGGGATGAACTTAGACCAACGTACTGGGTTGAAGGGTGAATCACAGCAAGATAAAAGTCAACATGTAAGCGGGGTTTTGTTGGGTAGGCCTGAAGAAGAGGATGATGTGAAATCACTGTTCTTGCATGGAAAAATGGTGTCAAAGATGTCAACTTTTGTTTTGGAGAAATATATTGTTATTGATTCTTCAATATTTTAGGTTTCACTTGCTTTGTCATTGATTTCCCTTTTCATGCACTCATGTTTCAATAACTTCTTTTGATGTGTTCTTAAGGAAATTGATTTGTCACATGTTGAATTGTATAGTTCTTGGATGCATGGTTCCCTTTTATGTTTGCCTGCAACACTCATATTTCTTTTTTATTATGAAATGATTTTGGATGTTTTGGGTGACAATCAACCTCTATAGTAGTTTGGCTTTTACGGGGAATATGGTTTCTTTTTACTATGATATATTTTCATTGCAATGGTACTAAAGATGTCAACTTTCGTTTTGTAGAAATACATTGTTGTTGATTCTTGAATATTTTTGTTTCACTTGCTTTGTCCCTGATTTTGTTTATTTGTTTTATGGTAAGCATTTTGAGCATGCTACATGACAGTTTTGGGGGTTGTACTTAGACCACCGTACTGGGTTGGAGGGTGAATCACAGCAAGATGAAAGTCAACATCTAAGTGGGGTTTTGCTGGGTAGGCCTGAAGGAGAGGATGATGTGAAATCACGGTTCTTGCAAGGAAAAATGGTATCAAAGATGTCAACTTTCGTTTTGCAGAAATACATTGTTGTTGATTCTTGAATATTTTATGTTTCACTTGCTTTGTCACTGATTTCCCTTTTCATGCACCCATGTTTCAATACCTTCTTTTGATGTGTTCTTAATGAAATTGATTTGTCCCATGCTGAATTGTATAGTTCTTGGATGCATGGTTCCCTTTTATGTTTTCCTGCAACATTCATATTTCTTTTTTATTCTGAAATGATTTTGGATGTTTTGGTCGACAATCAACCTCTATAGTAGTTTGGCTTTTACAGGAATATGATTTCTTTTTTCTATGATGTATTTTCATCGCAATGGTGCTAAAGTTGTCAACTTTCGTTTTGCAGAAACATATTGTAGTTGATTCTTGAATATTTTTGTTTCACTTGCTTTGTCCCTGATTTTGTTTATTTGTTTTATGGTAAGTATTTTGAGCATGCTACATGACAGTTTGGGGGGTTGTACTTAGACCACCGTACTGGGTTGGTGGGTGAATCACAACAAGATGAAAGTCAGCATGTAAGAGGGTTTTGCTGGGTAGGCCTGAAGAAGAGGATGATGTGAGATGCCCCATTTGTACAAAGTGTCCAGCTCATCCATAGTATTGACTGGAAAGTCTCCAAAAATAATTCAACTCAATTTTCAGGTTAATTAAGCAACGGTGGGTTAATACGTTCAAGATGAATTAAAGCTTTCAGAAGTAAAATATTAGAATTTGGGAATTGATTAATTGATACTGGGAAAAGAACAGAGGGTAAAAATCAATTAATGGCAAAGGATCATATGTATATATACATACGAATACAACATGTTAAAATGGGCAAAGAATCATATGTTAGAATTTTGTTAATCAGTGTTAATTACCTGTCGATTTGTTATGTTCATTAATCCAAACGACATGTTAAAATGGGATAAATAATAACGCTAGATTTCTGAGTGAATCTTCACCGTTGGTTGGAACTTGAAAGCAATGGTTAAGATGTGCACAACCACGGTTCTTGCATGGGTATGAAAAATGTCAACTTTGTTTGAGCAGAAAGAAATGAAATTGGTATACTCTAATGTCCCTCAACCCTCCTCTTGATTCTTGATTCTTTTGGTTTCACTTTACTTCCGTCACAGATTTTGTTTCTTTGTTTCTTGGTAAGTATTTTGAGAATGCTACAGGACAGTTTAGGGGGATGAACTTAGACCAACGTACTGGGTTGGAGGGTGAATCACAGCAAGATGAAAGTCAACATATAAGCGGGGTTTTGCTGGGTAGGCCTGAAGAAGAGGATGATGTGAAATCACTGTTCTTGCATGGAAAAATGGTGCCAAAGATGTCAACTTTCGTTTTGGAGAAATATATTGTTGTTGATTCTTGTTTATTTTAGGTTTTACTTGCTTTGTCATTGATTTCCCTTTTCATGCACTCATGTTTCAATACCTTCTTTTGATGTGTTCTTAAGGAAATTGATTTGTCACATGCTGAATTGTATAGTTTTTGGATGCATGGTTCCTTTTTATGTTTGCCTGCAACACTCATATTTCTTTTTTATTCTGAAATGATTTTGGATGTTTTGGGTGACAATCAACCTCTATAGTAGTTTGGCTTTTACGGGGTATATGATTTCTTTTTACTATGATATATTTTCATTGCAATGGTACTAAAGATGTCAACTTTCGTTTTGCAGAAATAAATTGTAGTTGATTCTTGAATATTTTTGTTTCACTTGCTTTGTCCCTGATTTTGTTTATTTATTTTATGGTAAGTATTTTGAGCATGCTACATGACCGTTTGGGGGGTTGTACTTAGAACACCGTACTAGGTTGGTGGGTGAATCACAGCAAGATGAAAGTCAACATGTAAGCGGGGTTTTGCTGGGTAGGCCTGAAGAAGAGGATGTTGTGAAATCACTGTTCTTGCATAGAAAAATGGTACCAAAGATGTCAACTTTCGTTTTGCAGAAATACATTGTTGTTGATTCTTCAATATTTTAGGTTTCACTTGCTTTGTCACTGATTTCCCTTTTCATGCACTCATGTTTCAATACCTTCTTTTGGTGTGTTCTTAAGGAAATGGATATGTCCCATACTGAAGTGTAAAGTTCTTAGATGCATGGTTTCTTTTTCTGTTTGCCTGCAACACTCATATTTCTTTTTTATTCTGAAATGATTTTGGATGTTTTGGTCGACAATCAACCTCTATAGTAGTTTGGCTTTTATGAGGTATGTGGTTTCTTTTTACTATGATATCTTTTCATTGTTATGGTACTAAAGATGTCAACTTTCGTTTTGCTGAAATATATTGTTGTTGATTCTTGAATATTTTTGTTTCACTTGCTTTGTCCCTGATTTTGTTTATTTGTTTTATGGTAAGTATTTTGAGCATGCTACATGACAGTTTGGGGGGTTGTACTTAGACCACCATAATGGGTTCGCTCCTGAAGAAGAAGATAATATGAAATCACTGTTCTTGCATGGAAAAATGATACGAAAGATGTCAACTTTCATTTTGCAGAAAGAAATTAAATTGGTAAACTCAATGTCCCTCAACCCTCCACTTGATTCTTGATTGTTTTTGTTTCATTTTACTTCATCTCTGATTTTGTTTATATGTTCCTTGGTAAGTATTTTGAGCATGCTACATGATAGTTTGGGGGGTTGAACTTAGACCACCGTACTGGGTTGGAGGGTGAATCACAGCAAGATGAATGTCAACATGTAAGCGGGGTTTTGCTGGGTAGGCCTGAAGAAGAGGATGATGTGAAATCACTGTTCTTGCGTGGAAAAATGGTACCAAAGATGTCAACTTTCGTTTTGCAGAAATATATTGTTATTGATTCTTCAATATTTTAGGTTTCACTTTCTTTGTCACTGATTTCTCTTTTCATGCACTCATGTTTGAATACCTTCTTTTGTTGTGTTCTTAAGGAAATTAGTTTGTCCCATGCTGAATTGTATAGTTCTTGGATGCATGGTTCCCTTTTATGTTTGCCTGCAACACTCATATTTCTTTTTTATTCTGAAATAATTTTGGTTGGTTTGGTCGACAATCAACCTCTATAGTAGTTTGGCTTTTACGGGGTATGTGGTTTCTTTTTACTATGATATCTTTTCAATGCAATGGTACTAAAGATGTCAACTTTCGTTTTGCTGAAATATATTGTTGTTGATTCTTGAATATTTTTGTTTCACTTGCTTTGTCCCTAATTTTGTTTATTTGTTTTATGGTAAGTATTTTGAGCATGCTACATGACCGTTTGGGGGGTTGTACTTAAAACACCGTACTAGGTTGGTGGGTGAATCACAGCAAGATCAAAGTCAACATGTAAGCGGGGTTTTGCTGGGTAGGCCTGAAGAAGAGGATGATGTGAAATCACTGTTCTTGCATGGAAAATGGTACAAAAGATGTCAACTTTCGTTTTGCAGAAATACATTGTTGTTGATTCTTGAATATTTTAGGTTTCACTTGCTTTGTCACTGATTTCCCTTTTCATGCACTCATGTTTCAATACCTTTTTTTGGTGTGTTCTTAAGGAAATGGATTTGTCCCATATTGAACTGTAAAGTTCTTAGATGCATGGTTTCTTTTTATGTTTGCCTGCAACACTCATATTTCTTTTTTATTCTAAAATGATTTTGGATGTTTTGGTCGACAATCAACCTCTATAGTAGTTTGGCTTTTATGAGGTATGTGGTTTCTTTTTACTATGATATCTTTTCATTGTAATGGTACTAAAGATGTCAACTTTCGTTTTGCTGAAATATATTGTTGTTGATTCTTGAATATTTTTGTTTCACTTGCTTTGTCCTTGATTTTGTTTATTTGTTTTATGGTAAGTATTTTGAGCATGCTACATGACAGTTTGGGGGGTTGTACTTAGACCACCGTAATAGGTTGGCGCCTGAAGAAGAAGATAATATGAAATCACTGTTCTTGCATGGAAAAATGATACGAAAGATGTCAACTTTCATTTTGCAGAAAGAAATGAAATTGGTAAACTCAATGTCCCTCAACCCTCCTCTTGATTCTTGATTGTTTTTGTTTCATTTTACTTCATCACTGATTTTGTTTATATGTTTCTTGGTAAGTATTTTGAGCATGCTACAAGACGGTTTGGGGGGTTGAACTTAGACCACCGTACTGGGTTGGAGGGTGAATCACAGCAAGATGAATGTCAACATGTAAGCGGGGTTTTGCTGGGTAGGCCTGAAGAAGAGGATGATGTAAAATCACTGTTCTTGCGTGGAAAAATGGTACCAAAGATGTCAACTTTCGTTTTGGAGAAATATATTGTTGTTGATTTTTAAATATTTTAGGTTTCACTTGCTTTGTCACTGATTTCCCTTTTCATGCACTCATGTTTCAATACCTTCTTTTGGTGTGTTCTTAAGGAAATTAGTTTGTCCCATGCTGAATTGTATAGTTCTTGAACGCGTGGTTCCCTTTTATGTTTGCCTGCAACACTCATATTTCTTTTTTATTCTGAAATGATTTTGGATGTTTTGGTCGACAATCAACCTCTATAGTAGTTTGGCTTTTACGGGGTATATGGTTTCTTTTTACTATGATATCTCTTCATTGCAATGGTACTAAAGATGTCAACTTTCGTTTTGCAGAAATATATTGTAGTTGATTCTTGAATATTTTTGTTTCACTTGCTTTGTCCCTGATTTTGTTTATTTGTTTTATGGTAAGTATTTTGAGCATGTTACATGACAGTTTGGGGGGTTGTACTTAGACCACCGTACTAGGTTGGTGGGTGAATCACAGCAAGATGAAAGTCAACATATAAGCGGGATTTTGCTGGGTAGGCCTGAAGAAGAGGATGATGTGAAATCACTGTTCTTGCCTGGAAAAATGGTACCAAAGATGTCAACTTTCGTTTTGCAGAAATATATTGTTGTTGATTCTTGAGTATTTTATGTTTCACTTGCTTTGTCACTGATTTCCCTTTTCATGCACTCATGTTTCAATACCTTCTTTTGGTATGTTCTTAAGGAAATGAATTTGTCCCATGCTGAATTGTAAAGTTCTTAGATGCATGGTTTCTTTTTATGTTTGCCTGCAACACTCATATTTCTTTTTTATTCTGAAATGATTTTGGATGTTTTGGTCGACAATCAACCTCTATAGTAGTTTGGCTTTTATGGGGTATGTGGTTTCTTTTTACTATGATATCTTTTCAATGCAATGGTACTAAAGATGTCAACTTTCGTTTTGCTGAAATATATTGTTGTTGATTCTTAAATATTTTTGTTTCACTTGCTTTGTCCCTGATTTTGTTTATTTGTTTTATGATAAGTATTTTGAGCATGCTACATGACAGTTTGGGGGGTTGTACTTAGATCATCGTACTGGGTTAGCGCCTGAAGAAGAAGAGAATGTGAAATCTCTGTTCTTGCATGGAAAAATGATGCAAAAGATGTCCACTTTCATTTTGCAGAAAGAAATGAAGTTGGTAAACTCAATGTCCCTCAACCCTCCTCTTGATTCTTGATTCTTTTGGTTCACTTTACTTCATCAGTGATTTTGTTTATTTGTTTCTTGGTAGCTATTTTGAGCATGCTACAGGACAGTTTGGGAGGTTGAACTTAGACCACCGTACAGGGTTGAAGGGTGAATCACAGCAAGATGAAAGTCAACATGTAAGCGGGGTTTTGCTGGGTAGGCCTGAAGAAAAGGATGATGTGAAATCACTGTTCTTGCTTGAAAAAATGGTACTAAAGATGTCAACTTTCGTTTTGCAGAAATATATTGTTGTAGATTCTTGAATATTTTGGGTTTCACTTGCTTTGTCACTGATTTCCCTTTTCATACACTCATATTTAAATTCCTTCTTTTGGTGTGTTCTTAAGGAAATGGATTTGTCCCATGCTGAATTGTAAAGTTCTTAAATGCATGGTTTCTTTTTATGTTTACCTGCAACACTCATATTTCTTTTTTATTCTAAAATGATTTTGGATGTTTGGGTCGACAATCAACCTCTATAGTAGTTTAGCTTTTACTGGGTATCTGGTTTCTTTTTACTCTGATATCTTTTCATTGCAATTGTACTAAAGATGTCAACTTTCATTTTGCAGAAATATATTTTTGTTTCACTTGCTTTGCCACTGATTTTGTTTATTTGTTTTTTGGTACGTATTTTGAGCATGCTACTTTACAGTTTGGGAGGTTGTACTTAGACCACCGTACTAGGTTGGCACCTGAAGAAGAAGATATTGTGAAATCACTGTTCTTGCATGGAATAATGTTACAAAAGATGTCAACTTTCGTTTTGCAAAAAGAAATGAAATTGGTAAAGTCATGTCCCTCAATCCTCATCTTGATTCCTGAATTGGTTGTTTAACTTTTCTTTGTCGCTGATTTTGTTTGTTTTTTGGTAAGTATTTTGATAGATCAACTATTTGTGTAAATATAAGTGCTGATGAAAAATGTGACTTTACTTCACATAATGTGGATAGGAATGTATTAGAAAAACCAAAAAGTAACCGGTTTGATTCTGAGGAGAGAAGAAAATTGATCGATGCCCAGAAGAATATCAATCTTCTTTTGAAGCCTGGGATATAAAAACTATGTGGAGTCCTTGAACTCTTTGTATGAATTTGATTTACCTGCTAACAATATTTTATTTTCAATTTTGTTCTTATGTGCTGACTTAACTCAATATTTATTTTCAATTTTGTTCATGTGCTGACTTATAATATTCCATGAATACATATAGTAAGAGACAGTTCACTATTTTAATGATATCTTGATTGATGTTACTATTATGCAGGATCTTGTCAAGGCTATGGTCAAAAAGCTTCATGAATACATACTGAATAATCACCATTTAAATACAGAACCAGCAACAACTTTGCAGGCATTACAGATAGCTCTGGTTAGAATTGATTTCCCTTTCCATGCACTTATGTTTCAGTACCTTCTTTTGGTGTGTTCTTAAGGAAATGGATTTGTCACATGCTAAATTGTAAAGTTCTTAGATGCATGGTTTCTTTTTATGTTTGCCTGCAACACTCATATTTCTTTTTTACTCTGAAATGATTTTGGATGTTTTGGTCGACAATCAACCTCTATAGTAGTTTGGCTTTTACTGGGTATCTGGTTTCTTTTTACTCGGATATCTTTTCATTGCAATGGTATTAAAGATGTCAACTTTCATTTTGCTGAAATATATTGTTATTGATTCTTGAATATTTTTTGTTTCACTTGCTTTGTTACTGATTTTATTTATTTGTTTTCTGATAAGTATTTTGAGCATGCTTTGCATGTGATTTAGGGGTTGTACTTAGACCACCGTACTGGGTTGGCGCCTGAAGAAGAAGATAATGTGAAATCACTGTTATTGCATGGAAATATGATACGAAAGATGTCAACTTTCATTTTGCAGAAAGAAATAAAATTGGTAAACTCATGTCCCTAAATCCTCCTCTTGATTCCTGAACTGTTTGTTTCACTTTGCTTTGTCACTGATGTTTGTTTGTTTTTTTTTTTTTTTGTAAGTATTTTGAGCCTGCTACAGGACAGTTTGTGTGGTTGTACTTAGACCACCGTACTGGGTTGGAGGGTGAATCAGAGCAAGATGAAAGTACAGATGTAAAAGGGGTTCCTGAGGACATGGATTTGAGTGACAATGGAGATGGAGGAGAGGATAATATTGTGGATGAAGGAGGTGATGATACTGAGGATGAAGGCTCAGGTGGTGATGAATTTGGTTTAAATGGTGGAGGTGATGGAGGTGATTCCTCCTCTGATGGTGGTCCTATGTCACTACCGATCATGCTGGTAGTAACATCGCCTCCAAGAAAGGATCGGATAGGATTTGTCCGTAATTACTTTGACTGTGGCAGTGTACATGCCCTAGAACTGAGGGTGAAGGGTTCCTTAGAAGAGAGTTGAACAGAGATAACTACCGCATTAGCTACTTTACACACGGGCCAACTGATGATGGAATAGAAGTAGACATAAGTGGAATGACGTGGGGTGAGGTCATAGAGTCGGAGTTGCAAGGTGCTTTTGCCCACGACGATCTAGACCCCGGACATGATGATGCAGGAGCTTCTTGTAGCAGGCCCAAGAGGAAGCGCCAACAGCCAACTTATCTCAAGGATTATTACACCAACTAGTTTCTTAGTTACTGTTTTGGAGCAAAGGATGCTTTATAATACGGTGATTGAATGCTTTATCATACAATGATGCATTTTGGAGCAAAGGATGCTTTATACTATGGTGATTGATGCGTTGTAATACAATGATGCTTTTTAATTACTATATTAATCAAAATTGTCCTTCTGATCACTTCTAAGGTTATGGTATTCTTTCCGTTCAATAATTCTATGCACAACTAAAGTGCCTTGTAATTTTGCAGCTCTTGTAGTTGTTGTAGCCTGTGATTATTTTTTCTCCAAGATTAATCTTCACCATGTTCTGCCATGGGTAAGCATTGATGTTGGCACCAAAGTCATGACAAACCATGACTGAACTTGGTAACGGCCAAAAGCAAAGGGTGTAAACCAGAGACCTTGAATTAGTTGGTATCCTTTAACTTGTTGGCTTTGTGATACAACTAAAGGTTAGCATATGTTACCAATTTGATCATCTTTGCCTATCTGTAAAGTTAATATTACCAATTTGTTTTTGCTTTCTTCATGGCTGTATACCAATTTGGTCAGTTTGATTGGAAAAGGAAAGGCAGAGTTGGGTTTGAAATCTTAATTTATTGTTGGTTGATTTACTAAATAGCTTGTATGAAGAGATGGCTCGGCTTAGATTTTGTGATTAGTTAATACCATGGCAATGGTTTTGGTTTTGGTTGGATTGAAAGTAAACGCAAACATGAGAGGATCTTTAGGAAAATCTATATATAATTGAACAAGAGACAATATATGAGAAGAAGGGATCTTTAATTAGATTAACAGTAATATTGGCTATGATGGAGAAAAAAGGACATACAATATATGTGGAATGCTCTGTTGTTCCAAAATAGTGTGCACAAAGTTTATGCGCAGTTGAGAATTACAATCAAGTGTGAAATCTGCATAAGTACCGATCTTCATTATATTTCGACGAATAATGGAACATCCATACCAACAAATTAAGATGCACAAACTCATGTGGAGGAGAAAAGAAGCACCCCCATTATCCAGCGATCAAACTAAGGCATTGGCACCAGAAACAATCTCCAATATCTCCCCTGTGATTTTGGCCTGGCGCTGCCTGTTGTAGACCCTGGACAAGTTCTTCTTCAACTCCACTGCATTATCAGTTGCATTGCTCATAGCACTCATCCTAGCAGCAAGCTCACTGGCTAGTGACTCCTGCAATGCCCTCAAAATCTGACTGTTGAGGTACAAAGGCAGCAAAGCATCAAGAATCTGAACTGGATCCTGCTCGAATTGCAAAACCGGTGTGAAATCCACGGTTGTTGTCCTCACCACATCTCTCTCTACAGTCAACTTCCCTTCCTTTGTTGTCAACCTGAAGAACTCATCATCAGCAGCATCCACACACACACCATTAATATCACAAATCTCCCCTTTTGGTGAGAGTGGAAGCAAGGTATGAATCACAGGGTCAGACTTAACCAACGACACAAATTTGGTGTACAAAAGCTCAACTTTGTCAACTTCTTCACTCACAAAGAGGGAGAACACATCATCTGCGATGGCCTGTGCTTCTTTGGCAGTTGGGAGGTTGGTTCCCTCAAGAAACTTATCAACTGGAATGTAAGGCCGCCTTAGAAAATAAGAGTTACCCTTTTTGCCAACGCTGATGATCGTGTATTCGAGACCAAGAGCCTTCAATTCAGATATTCTTCTCTCAGCTTTCTTGATAATTGCATTGTTGAAACCTCCACAAAGACCACGATCGCCGGTTATGACAACAAGAGCAACTTTCTTGACAGGCCTAACATTGGTCAGGGGAGCATCTATGTCTTCCACTTGGAGCTGCTCATTGATGTTGTAAAGAACTTCCACAAGAGTTTCCGAGAAGGGTCTTCCATTAACGACAGCTTCTTGAGCTCTGCGGACTTTGGCAGCTGCCACAAGCTTCATAGCCTCAGTGATCTTCTGGGTGTTCTTTACAGAATCAATACGTTCTCGAAGCTCACGGAGACCGCAGTGAATCGGGGACACAGAAGACGATCTTGAGGGGCTGGCAGGGAGAGAGTTTTGTGAAGGAAGCTGAAAAGGGCTGATAAAAGAACGGCAGGAGAGCGAGGAGGTGTCAGAAAGGGCAGGTTTTGAAGACACCCACATTGTCAAATTTGAACAAGACATGGTTTTAATGGGGCTTCTGAAGCTCTGAAATGGAGGGAAGAGAAGCTGCTGAGGAGGAACAGAGAAGAGGGTCTGATATGCGAGTTTTGGTTTCTTTTAGGTTGTTTTTTGGGTTTGTCAAGTCTTATCTTCATGTGAGTACTTCTGGTGTATGGAGGCAAAGAGTGGGAATGAGTGGAGGGAGGAAGAGGAATTGGATGAGGTTTTGGGATAAGGATTTTGACCGTTGGTGATCGCCGGGGGCTGGCATTTGGTTCTCATTTTATCATTAATTCATGGGTAGGTCCTATCTTACGTGGCATGATCTGAGTGGGATGATACTTGGACGGTATATGCGGCTAAACGGTGGAGATTCCCTCTGTGTAAAACTCCAGTTCAGTTAAGAAAGGGCCAACGTAAAATTTTCTTTTCTTTTTCTTTTTCTTTTTATCGAATAATTGAGAGCCGCAACCACAAGCTCACACAAGCAAGTTAGCAACGCATCATTGCCAAAGTTGCCAATTTGAGAAAAATATCAATTTAACCCAGTGAAAGATGCGCATCAGTTGAATTGATGTAAAAAAGTTTCAACAGAAACACACACAAACGTTGAGTTGTGGGCACCACTGGCTTAAAGGGTTGAGGTTCAAGAAGTAACATATTATTTATTTACTGCAACTAGAAAGGGGTTAGTATAAGCGCATAAACAAATTAGTAAGTTTTGTGTTAGCCATCACTGCTGGAGTTTGAGTTTTCTACAGTCAAACCTATGTTCAAACATGTATTGGTTCTGCACACACGCTTCCTAGGTTTCCTTATTGTGGGATTTGCTAGAGGACCCAGGCTCAGTTGGTGCGCCATGTCCACGCCTTGTCTCTGTGCCACAACTTCTCTTGTGCTGAGTTTCGCATTCTTACAAGACCGAGCGGGACGAGATGACGATAGATCATTGGCAGCAAGACCACTGTCATTTGTGCTTTCGTCATGCTTGGACATCATGTGTGAAGGGCGATCGGGTGCACATGAATCCAAACTTAACCATGAAGAATTACTGGCATCATCCAAGGAAGGAGTATCGCGAATACTGTCCTGAGTATGACAGCCGGCTTTTGGCTCACACTGTTTGCCATCAGGATCTACCGTTGCAGGTCTTTTTGTTGCAAACGTTGGAACATCCTATAAACAAGAAAATAGAAATTCAGAAAAGGAACAAAATGATATAGATATAAACATTGAGAAAATATTAATAAAAAACTCCTCCCAAACAAGATTGGTGGCACCAACAACAAGAAGAGTGGGAGGTCGCAAGAAGAATTAGTCAGCTAATAACTTAGACCAGAAGATACAATCCGTGCTTCCCACAGCCAATAGAACCTGAGAACTAACCAAATAAAAGAGAAAAGTCACCTTATTCTGCATCTCAGCAATTCCTTCACACGCCGATCCCACCTCTCCTTCAGAATCAGTCATCTCTTCACACTCAAACTCAACATTTTCTTCATTTTCTTCATCTGAGTCACTCAACTCTTCCTGTTCCATCTCAATATCAGGTTGAGACTGCTCACCTGTATCATCTGCATTGTATCTGCTGAGATTATTACTTGGTATAACCAATGTAAGGCCACCTGAAACAGGCTCGCTACCACTTCCGGAAGAATTTTCAGCATGCCGATACAATGAACTATTAGCACATTGAGTTATCATAATAGTTCCAGAATCTGGAGCAGTTGTTCTTGATTTAACTGAATTATGCACAGCAACGTCTCTCCTTTTCAAAGTCTTTTCCTTGTCGGATGTAGAACTGAGGTGGATCTCCAAGTCCAGCTCATTAGCTTTCTCATTAGTACCCAAAGCCTGTGGATCAGTATTGCCCGGCAATGGAGTCTGACTAGTATTAGAAAGGGGTGCAGTTGAGCATGTCGTTACTGGGACACTACTTACATAATCAGTTCTTTGCATAAGTGGATGAAAATCAATGGCACGTGATGTTGAGTTGGATGTCTTCAATGATTTGTCAAAACAATCAACATGGCTTCCTTGATGAGGATTATGAAAAAGGCTTAAATTTAGCTGAGGCTGATTTGCTGAAAGAAAACTGAAAGTACTGGAATTTCTGTTGCTGCAGTTCAATGGGTAATAGGGTAGGCGTCCATCTTCAGGGGCCTGGAACAGCAAAGGATGCATATGAAGGTCAGAATCAGTATCTCTTCCTTCCTCTGCACATTTATCCTTGACAATCCTAGAATCTTCCATACGCAAAGTTGTAACACTGTCTTTTGGAGAATGAGTTTTATCCTGTCTAGATGTTATGGCATCAGAAATCCCCAACCTTCCAACTTGAGAAAATTTAGAAAACAGATTGTCTGTTGCAGAAGAACCACTACCACCTCCAGAAGCAGAAACCGTAGAAGATATCCCACATAAAGAGCCTCTGAAGGCAGATTGTGAGACTATACGAACAGATGGTGGAAGATTCACAGGAGGCAATTCTGGTGCTAACTTAACTAATTGTGCACCATTAGTTCTACGAGCTCGATACCGCCGATAATTGAATTGAGATTTGTAGGCATTTGAAGTCATATGAGAAACAGAGTGATTCGTTTGTGTGGTACCAGATGCAAAATGTCTAAAACCAGTGATTAGAGATGGGCTCTGCTGATACTTTGACACAGTCTGGGTTCGAGGAGCTTCCTTATGCCCAAAAACATTTGCCCATTCACGGATAGCTTCTTGGGATAGGGTACCACTATGAAGATTTCTTTCTCCACTGGAAGTACCTGGTCTCCAATCTGCTAAAAAGGCCTCATGAACATAAGTTTCACCTGCATTGTCTGTGCAACCATCTGCGCTGTTCTCTCCACCAGACTTTTCAGCCAGGCAGTCCTGCAGTCATTACCACAGTTAAATATAATCATCATCCACTTAATGAGCTTTCAATCATCTACAACCCAAGCTCAGCTGAATTAGAGGTTTGAGGGAAAAGAAAAAGGGTCCAAATGAAATTCTGATACAATTCTGAAAAATGAGTAAAGTCAGAATGGGCGCACACTTCCTGCACATTCATGCTAAACTGGCTAACTTAAAGACTCTTTGATGCATTTGAATGTAACTATTAGAATCAAATGGTATAATAGGCCATGTAAGTGGGGATAGCCTTCTTTTAACTAAATTGTTTTCTTTCACAGGCTGAACCCAGGACCTCCTATTTCTTACATTTTTTAATTTATTTTTAATTCCTAAACTTCAGAAAATTCTACACAAGCTATACTCCTAAGCCTCAATATATTCATCAACATTTAGGAAGCATATAATATAATTAGCTAAAATTAAGTCTAGCAAGGCAGCTAATTTAAAGCCTACCCATAACTTTTCTAATATAATATTTGATCTAGTCTATGAGTGTTAATATGGGCAGTTCAGCAGTCAACACAGCATTTCATTTTTTATATTTATTATAAAAAGATTACTTAAAAATTAATGCAAATAAATATGGGATTTTGTCCAATGTTTTAGGTTGAAAGGAAATCAGACCTCTTTCTCAGATGAATTTTGCCAACTTGACAAATCTGCATTTTTATGCTTCCTTCTTTTTGATTCATATAACCGTCTCTTCTCCTTTTTTGCTTCATCAAGCTTATATGACTTCTGAGTTCCAAGAGCAATGCGCCACTGCCGGGGCAGCAAGTTTGGATCTCTATGTGGGACAATGAATTGCCATATGGACATCCAATCATATTTATAAGCCTTAAGTCCCTGAGTATTGGGGTCATAATAAATCAGACAGCTTGATTGCATGAGAATCTGATACATAAAACATGAATGCACCAATACATACTATATACATAAACATGTATATATCCAGATGCAGTGTGTGAGATGCATCTAAATGCATGTTAGCTGTCAATTCTTATCTAACTGAGAATTGGTACCTTATTTGAGAAAAAGTCAACACACACACACACACACACACACACACACACACACACACACACACACACACAAAAGAGTAATGCTTTCAAAGCTTATATATACATATATGTATGTATAATATTTATAGGTTTCGGATAAAATTACCTCCTGAATACATGCTAACTCTTCTGCAGTCAAAGGCGAGTTTTTCATCCTCCGAACTGCCTGGATGAAGAAATAGACAACTACATGAGTTGCTGAGATAAAAGACAGGGTATTGTCCAACTACCCTAACAATATTTGACTTTTCATGCCTTCGCATGAATTAAACTCCAATAAATGACAATAGTAACCTTCTCATAATGGTGCTCATTTACTTTTTATAGAAAAATGTAGGAGGTGAAAGCACAAATCATCTCATTCCACCAATAATGCCTGTGTACCAAACAGCAATACTAATAATTTAATAAAGAAATATTTCAATTAATAAGTTCATCACATACCTTTATGGGATTTTCTGGTGCTTTTGATGAGCAGCGGTTTTTCTGCCTAACAAAAATCTGTAAAATAAGAAGTTCATGTCAAATAAAATAGGCCACCATTGCTTCTAATTTTATGACATTCACTGTACTTAACCATCAAGCAGACACTGAACTGAGTCCACAATAAGAAAGTAGTTAATTCTTAATTGAATAGCAACTGGCAGTTCTGAGATCAAAAACTTGAGCATTTTTTACTTCAATCTTCTCGGATAAAACATGTGGTTGCTCTATTGCTGAGCAAAACAAACATGAGCAAGCTGAAGTTCTGGTTCAAGCATAAATTACTACAAAATTATGTGGTTGCATTACATTACAAAGTAGTGGGGCTTTATTGAATACAAATGTTCCATACAAGTAATGATGCTTTGACTAGAATGTTCTCTGTACTAAAACATATGGCTCGTCTGCTGATTAGAAGAGCATGAATAATGAAAGACTTAGCAGCAAAGACAATAATCAGAAAATTTTGTGCTCACAATACATAGTCTAGAAAAGAATACCTGGCGCTCAGATTTGCAAGGAAGAAAACGTTGTTGAATTGCCTTCCAATCCATATTATATTCCATCAACCCCAATGCTAATAATCTGCATAGCAATTCCAAAATAAAACACATGAACCTCCATAAGAAAGTCTATACAACAACAATAAAGGAATACTGCAGATTGATACTAAACATGATATCTAAATTCCGACAGCAGCAACAAATCAGGATAAGCCACCAACTTAAGAATAAAGGAGAAAGCGTGCAACTCACTCGTCTTCTGCATCAGTGAAAAGCACTCGATTTGCCATGTTCCCAGCCGGTGGCTTATGGGGAAATAATGCTGGATTGAACAAAGGAAAAAATATCTGGGCTAACTTTGATATTTCCCTTGGGACTATAGCAACCGATTGCTTCTTGGTACTTTCAACAATGGTCGCAGCCAGTGACTTCTTGGGTGGTTGGTTGACTAGACGAAGATGGAGCAACATTGGAAACTGAGGAACCGGTTCCACTTACAGCTTCAAAATTGGCTTGAGCACATAATGGAAAGTTAGGAAGGGGAAACAAAGGCTCTTTTTCAAGGCGTGTATCAGAACTAGTTTCCACGTAACACCGTCGATTTTCCTGAATAGCTGTCAAAACAATTAAAATCAATGGCAGATAGATAAAGATCAAACTTCTCGACACAAATGTGCTAGCAAAAGCATGAAAAACACTTGAGACCTTCATGGTATACCTGTATCAACTTCATCCATGTATCTTCCAACTAAACTAAGTGGAGCTACATCCAAGATAGATAGCACAGGACCACTTATAGAAGGCACCCAGAAAGCACCCCCCATATTCTGAGAGAACCCCACCTGTCCATTAGGAATGCATTCACGTCTACCTTTGGAAGGAGAAATATTTGGGGAAACTGCCATCTGATTATTCGAAGAAAAACATTCTCTACGTGCATCATATGTGAGGGATGACACTAAGGTGCTTTGTGTCGTGTAGGAATTAGGGAACTCAGTTGGCACTGATGGGAAAAAGCAAACAGCAGGATATGGTACACTCTTCCGTGCCAGTACCTCGTCACGCTTATGGAGCATCTCAAAGATCAATCTCTTAACCTGGGAGGCAATATGTTGCCGAGAGTAATCAAGAGCACACAGAGAAAATACTTGAATAAGTAGCTGCACATGTTCATGGATCAGGCAGTGCAACTGGCCAATCTGGTGAGCAGTGAATCCATTTATAGAACGATCTTCTACTGTGGAAGACAAACAGCTTGAAGTTGTCCCAGGCATTAGAGTTCTGCTGGCCTGGGTAGAGAAAGAGGACATTGGTCCCTTCGGCAAAACTGGTAAAAGGGGGCGCAATGGCCTTTTTGTCTGTCCTAAAATCTTCTTCTTACATTGAGCAGGAGCTTTTTGGCATCTATTCTGCCTAGTCTTCGGTCGTCTTCCAGCTCCTCCGTTCTCCTCCACCACTTTGTCCTTCACATTTTCATCCACATCACTCTCAAGTAACTCTTCAAGTTCTATCTCAAAGTCTGCATCATTATCCTCATCTTCATCATAAGCATTTTCATTTTCTTTAGTTGACTGGTCATCACCTTCACCCTGTAAAACAGCAGTGAGAAATTTCCTGTATTCTTCTTCATCATCAATATTTTGGAGGTCATCGTCATCATCTGTTTCTTGAAGAAAAGTCTCGAGTTCATCAAGTGTGAAACTTGCTAATGAATAGCGGGCCCGGGTGCGTTTACAAATAGCATCCTCATCCTCATCATCTAAATCCCTAGTGGGATTCTGGATGTCTTCTGTGTTACTCAACCCTCCTACTATAGCATCATTAACATCAGTTCCACTGCCTGAGACATCATCCTTTTCTTGAACAGTTTCACTGGCTGGTTGAGTGATGAAGGCAGCCATTCTCTTGTTAGCATTTCCAGGAACTGTTTTTTCAAATTCATTTTCAGATGCACCTTCAGGAAAAACAGTAGTTTGCATCACAATTTCTTCCTCCCCATGCTCAGATTCTCTAACAGAACACTTTTGCACCTCACGAGCCATGCTCAACGAATTAATGCCAGCAGTTTCAACAGTGTGTCTGCTGCTGTCAACAACTTCACCATCTAAACCTTCTACTTCAGAGCTCAGACTTGAAGAAGCTTCTGGTGAAAGGGTTCCTTTTAGAAAAGGATTGAAATCTACATCTTCGTCCTCATCCTCATCCTCAACCTCATCCTCCTCAAGTCTCAAACTACTCTCATGCTGCTCACTCAAGCTTTCAGTAGCAGGAAGAGCATTTTGATGACGAAGATACCCAACTTTTGTTGATTGTGCCTTTGGACACGAAGACATTTTGGACAAGCAATATAGCATGCAGCTGATCCTTAAGATTCTAATTAAATCTTGAAGTCATAACAGGCCCTATAGTCTCTGGGATGAACAATTAAACACCTTTGCCACCTGAACCATGGCAGAAAATGATAAAAAGGTTAAATTTCAGGCTGACCAGTAATGATACACTGAATTAAGTAAGAAGTATGTTTATTAGAAATTGAATTAGGCAATAATGAATAGTTGGGCAAATGGGCATATCTCAGACTAAGCTACCAAGTACACTCCCCAAACGACCATCACCCAACAAACAAATTCAAATTAAAAAATCCCAATTTTATATTCGATAAGAGTCTCTAAATAAATCACTTAGCTCAATGCTAAAGTCACTCAATTGAACTCTTCAACCTGAACTAACAATTTATTAAAAAGACAAAACAAAACTCAACTCAAATTCAACGAAAACCAAACGTTTACAAGCAAACAAATTCAACACAATGTGGATGCAAAGCGAAGCCCTCACCTTTTAAAAGAAAGAAAATAGATATACCAGATGATGTGTTGCCCTGCCAATAATTCAACTTCTGAATGCCAAAGATACGATGATTGTGATTGGGAAGAAGAAGGCCGCCTGCTGCCTGTTTTGAACTCTAGTAAACTTGGACTTGGCGTCTAATTACACCAAAAACGCAATGCACCTTCGAATTTTAAGATCAAAATCTAAAATCCACAACCATCAAATTTTATCTAATTTCACTCCCAAAAACCCTACGTCCCAAAATGTCAAAACCAGTGATTGCGAGCGAAAATTGAAATACGGAAAAAGAAATGATAGGCTCGAGAATTGTGCAGCCGCTGGTGAAGCCTGTAAATCGGTGTTTGCTCCCTTGGATCACAGCCTCTGTAACACCGTTTTGGGCAACGAGGAAGGGGCGGGTTGGAGATGAGCCACGTCAGCAAGTGTCGTTTCGTCCTGTCTACGAAGACTTGAAACGCCAGGGATCTTAGCCGTTTCGCTTCGCGGTATTTGCCCTCGTCCCTCGCTCACAAAACGTTGCGTTTGGATGATTTATAAATTAGGCGGGTACGGGGGTGGGCTAGAAACGCTGCATTTATGCGCCTTATTTTAGTTAAAATGTACCTAAAAACACTATAAAGTTATTTTATAAGTGTTTTTATAAAATTTCAATTCTAACCATACTCTCTAGTTTAGAGAATCAAAAATAATTTATTTCTTCTTTCAGTTTAGCATAAATATTTTCTCTTCATATAAAATAATAATAATAAATAATTAGCATGAAATAAATACTTAAAATAACATTAAAATAAAGAAATATTTAATTATATGAAGCCACCACCACTGTTGCGGGAACCCATTGGCAAATTGAAACCCTAATTCACATATCTATCCCATTTCCCTCAAATTAAAACCTCAATTCACCAAAATCCCTAAGCATCAAAAGAATCCCAATTTAGCCCTAACTTTGCTTTGGATTGCTCAAAATGGACTAAAAAAATTCAGATTTATTCCCAAAAAATTCATCACGTGCAATTCACGCAATTAAATTTGACAAGAAATATGATGAAATGACTAATTGACACAATGAGAGAACTGAAGAACTAAAATAACACGTTAAATTAATAGGATGACAAAAATGAAACTCGAGTATAAGTTCATGACAACGAAAAAGTGATTTGTGACCCGACCCGACTTAATAGGTCGGGTCAAAAACCAAAATCTCTTTGTATTGTTCGGCCCATGATACTCACAGTCTCGAATTAAATGGGGCAGCTCGTTCCCAACTGGGCCGCCTAGTTCCCAAACTACCCCTCACTCCTTTGTTTCCCAAACGAGCTCTTCCTTCTGCCTCAGCAGTTGAGCTTGAGCTAGAGATTTTGCGAGGGTTTTGAGAAGCTGCAAGTCTGCAACAAGAAGAAAAGGATGGAGTTCGAGAAAAGGAAAAGCGGCGACGCTAGCGTCACTGCAGTCGGAGGAGACAGACAAATCACCGAAAGGCACGGTGGACGTCCCCATCATACCTCTCCTCAACACCCTCAACAGCCACCCAAATTACTTCACCACCAGTTCCTGCTCCGGCCGTATCTCTATCCTCTCCCAACCCCCACACTCAAAACTCAAGACCAAGAAGAAAGCCTTGGGCGGCACGTGGCTCTTCATCAGCCACGACCCGGCCGATCCCGACTCAGTCCTCAACCGCCTCTTCCGTTCCGAATCAACTCGCAAAGACGAACAAGACAACCAAAACGAACTCGTTTTTAGATTCGAGCCTCTTATCATAGCTGTTGAGTGCAAGGACTTGGCTTCGGCTCAGTCTTTGGTTTCAAAGGCAATAGCTTGTGGGTTCAGAGAGTCTGGCATTACGAATTCGAGCAAACGCGTGATTATCGCGATACGTTGCTCAATACGGTTGGAAGTGCCGCTGGGGAGTAGTGACGATATTATGGTATCGCGCGAGTATGTCAGGTTCCTTGTTGGGGTGGCAAACGAGAAAATGGAGGCCAACAGGAAGCGGACTGAAGCATTTTTCCTGGCTTTGCAGAGTGAGAGTGGGGGAATTTTTGGGTCCGACTCCTGCGAATTGTGGGACTGTAGCAGATGGGGAGGCTGAGTTGGAAGCAAGAGATGACAATGCCCATTCTGATTCTGGTATTTTAATTTTGATGATTTTGAACTCTGAAATTTACTTGGGTTGTTTTGTTTGTGTTTTTGGTTTCTGTGGTATTTTTTGGAAGTTGCAACCTTTATTTTGATGGAAAATGAAAGTGGATTGCAAATCTGTATTGCAGGACACCTTTCCTTTTAATGTGAAAGCAAGTCTGAGTCTTTGAAACATTGGCAGGGTCCGTGGAAGTTCCTGGTTGTAGTCTGTCTGTGGTTGAGATGGCAATTTCTGGTGAACCCGAAGAGAATCTTTTCCTTTGGGGTCATTCTGCTTGTGCATTAGAAGCCAAAAACCAGAATGGTGTTCTTGTGTTTGGTGGCTTTGGAGGCATAGGAAGGCATGGAAGAAGAAATCATTCTTGGCTGGTTGATCCTTTTTCTGGCAGTGTTAAAGCAATTAATGTAGAGAGCAGCCCGTCCCCACGATTGGGTCACACATCTTCTTTGGTCGGAGATTGTGTGTTTGTTATTGGAGGCAGGTCTGACCCTGAGAAAATTTTGAGTGATGTCTGGGTCCTCAATACATCAAAGAATGAATGGAAGTTCTTAGAATGTTCTGGGGACGTATTTCCTCCCAGGTGAGACTTTTAACTGCATAATCTACTAAAGTGGTCGTTATTTTTGTTTCTAAAAAATGCATCTAAGTTAGTTATATTTATGTTCAGCAGGCATCGGCATGCTGCAGCAGTTGTAGGCTCAAAGATATATGTTTTTGGTGGACTTAACAATGATAAAATCACTTCTTCCTTGCATGTCCTCGATACAGATAATCTGCAGTGGAAAGAATTTTTTGTCAGTGGGGAACATCCATGCGCCCGACATTCTCACTCAATGGTGGCATGTGGATCTCAACTATATATCTTTGGAGGATATAATGGTGAGCAAACACTTGGAGACTTGTACGTTTTTAATATCCAAACATGTAAATGGACGAAGGAAAAGGTGGCTGGGAGAAGTCCGCATGCAAGGTTCTCCCACTCAATGTTTGTATACAGGAATTATCTTGGAGTTATTGGTGGTTGTCCAGTTAGACAACATTGCCAAGAGTTGGCAATACTTGACTTGAAGCAAAGTGTGTGGAGGCATGCGAAACTTGAATCTACTAGTGAAGATTTGTTTGTGCGCAGCACAGCTAATATTGTTGGTGATGATCTTGTTATGATTGGTGGTGGCGCATCTTGTTATGCATTTGGAACAAAGTTTAGTAAGCCTATGAAAATCAACCTGCTTCCCCTGATGAGTATAGATAATAATATTAAACCAGTTGTTGGACAAAGGCATGCTCACCATTATGAAATGGTTAATAGTGAGAAAAGTGGACGATTCCAAGATCCACAGGCTGAAGATGCGCAAAGCTTAACTGAAGCTCTTGATCTGAATTTTGAGAGTGACTTTCCTGGGGAAAATGGCATAGGTCAGCAGGTAGAGTCATATTGGATTCTACAACTCGAAAGAAAATATGCAAAAGTAGGCAAGGACATATTGAAAAAGTTTGGATGGTTAGATCTTGGAAGGAAGGTTTACTCCAGGAAAGGTGGTTTACATATTTGTTTTCCAGTAAACGGATCATTTTCAGGTGTATTTAAAGAAAATAAGCGTCCTTTGACAGATTTATCTGAAGGAGAGAGTGATCACTTTGTTAAACCGGTTATCGGGGAAGAATGTTTGTTGAATGAGGTCACCTGTTCAAAAGCCTTGGACATTCTAAAGGAATGTGGTGCTACTAAGCTGGCAGATGAAGTCCTTGAAGTCAGGAGAGCTGCCAAATCTCCCTTGAAAGTAATGAATGAAGCTGTGGGCTCTCTGATCAAGGATAAAGGACTACCTGAAGAACTCTTAGAGGAGCTACCAGCAAGGTTTGTGTTTGTGTTTGTGTTCTCCTGTGCAAGTATGTATTTTTTTTTTCTTTCAATTAAGCTGATTATAAATCATGTAAAAAGGCAAAAATTGTCTTAATGGAGTAAAGGTTGATAATGTATATATTTGGGGATAGGAAACAAGTATGGACGCAAGAGGAGTTAAGTTAATAATAACACAGAAGATTTGTTAGTTATATATCACATATCACGTTTTTCAGTTAAAACCTATAGATGAGGGCTGCACTGGTGATACAATGACCGTGAATGATAGTGATACTCATATTAAATGGTTTTGTCTTTTGTTAGATGGGAGCGACTTGGAGATATAGTTGTGCTTCCGGCAACATCATTCAAGAATCCATTATGGGACTCAATGCGGGAGGAGCTTTGGCGTGTTATTGCCAAATCAGTTAATGCTCATCGCCTTGCACGCCAAGTAAGTGATATACATAAATACATATAAAGAGTGGTTTTTCTCATTAAAATTAAACTATTCTCAAGTAGTTATTTGGTTTACTCATTTTCCATGCCTTATTTTGGTTTGTATATATTCATCAGGGCCGAGTTGCATCAAACGGTACAAGGGACAGTACTTTGGAGATTCTTCTAGGAGATAATGGATGGGTTGATCATCGTGAAAATGGCATTCTCTATTCTTTTGATGCTACTAAGTGTATGTTCTCCTGGGGCAACCTTTCTGAGAAGCTTCGCATGGCCTCTCTAAATTGCAGAGATGAGATTGTTGTGGATTTGTTTGCTGGAATTGGTTATTTTGTTCTGCCATTTCTTGTCAGGTACATCTCTCTCTCTCTCTCGCGCACGCACACACACAAAAATCTTGGTGTATATATAGAACATAAAATAGTCAGTCTATCAGAGTCTGTTTGTCTGTCTGCAATATGGATTTTATTAAAAGGAGGAGGATAATAAGTTAGGATTTCATATTTCATACTAGAGATGCAAGTAAGAAAAATATGCATTAAATTCTATATTTTAGTTTTACTTTTTCTTGGGAAAGGTGAAATTCTCTTCAAGAATAATTATCATAGGAAAACATTTGTGACATTCGTTGGCAGACTTAAGACGCTTGGATGAATCTTCTAGATACATATTGCTTTATCATTCTTATACCTAAGATGCACCTGTTCGCTGCTGATGTTGTTTCTAAGTGATAATGTTGGTTGACCAGGGCCAATGCAAAACTAGTTTATGCTTGTGAATGGAATCCCCATGCTGTTGAGGCACTGCGGCGAAATGTGCAAGCCAATTCAGTGAGTGATCGGTGTATCATTCTTGAAGGAGATAACCGGACAGTAGCACCTAAAGTATGTTCAAAGACTGGCATTTTTTCATTACTAACTGATATAGATATCATGCAACTTCATCTGTGTATGCGTGCGTGTGCACCTGCTTTTTGTTTCACTTCATTTTGTGTTCACATAGTGCAAGCATTCATCATTATCATAGATATAATAGTATACAAACCAGGGATAATGTCCAAGACGAGGTTCTGCTGTGTGTGGCTATAACTTGATTGTTTTCTCACCAGGGAGTGGCTGATCGGGTCTGTCTCGGTCTCATTCCAACAAGTGAGGGTAGCTGGGTCACTGCTGTTAGGGCATTAAGGTGATATGTCCTTGTATTGTCAATTTATTGTTCTTGTCATCATTTTTTCTGATTTTAAATGCTTTCTGCAAATATTTTCGCTTATGAGCACTCTAAATAATTAGTTCCTATGCGAGATCAATACTTTAATTGCATGTCCAAAGGATGCTTCAGCATCATAAGCAGTTGAAGCTCTCTCTCTCTAACATATGGGCCAATGTACACAATTTGATGTAATTCTGACAATGCAGGAGTGAGGGCGGGCTGCTACATGTGCATGGTAATGTCAAGGACTCGGAGGAGAGTTTATGGACTAAACATGTATCAGAATCAGTAGGTGAAATTGCTAAATCTGAAGGTATTTTTTCTCAGACACATGAATATTAAATAAATAGGCATAAGCCATTTCCAGTTTCGAGGGTGGTGTAAGTGTAACTTGCTTTTGTTTGCAGGTCATTGTTGGGAAGTTTCAATAGAACATTTGGAGAGAGTGAAATGGTATGCCCCACATATCCGTCATCTTGTTGCAGATGTAAGATGTAGACAGAGCCAGAGATGACCAAATTAAAGCCTCTGTCTGTTGTATAACTTGTAAGCAACAAAATTATTCAAGACCCGCATTTTCACGGGATCCTGGGCCTCCTGGCAGCACACTAAGGTTACTGGGTCCGATTAGTTTTGGCCTGTTTGATAATATCTTAGTTTATTTTTCATTTCTGATAATCTTATATTTGATTATTAGACTGAACTTCATCTGATGGTGCATATCCTGTCATTTATGTACTTGTTGTTTCTGAATTTAGATTGGTCTTTAAAATTGGAAAGCCTGCATATTGTGTCATCTATCTGCTTCCCTACCCGGGTTGTATTTCCCTCTTCTTTCTATCTCTCTCCTCGTTTAACAAGTGACATGAGAAGAGAGATAGAAAAAATGGGGCAATACAATGGAGTGTGGAAGTTTTTCTGGTAGATGGCATGTAGGCAAACATTTTGTACTTTGAAACAGTCAAATTAATTCGAGTCTAAAAAATAATTTTGGAATGCGGTTTATGGTTGCGGTTCATTTAAATTGATGTAGTAATTCAATGTACGGATGGATTAAAATACTAGGTGGATCGTAGACCCGCCAGGATCCAATGCCGGATCCTTGTGAACTTGTTCCTTGGTCATAATAAATTAAATTGACTCAATAAAAATAAAAAAATGATGTAATCTATAATCCAAAGCTGTTGCTGAGATTCTACGTGCAAGAAAAGAAAAATAGTAAATTGCTCCTACTTGTTGCTTTGTTAGTCAGATTCAGACAGGATCATTAATACTATTGTAAATTTAATAATTTTGGTAATTAAAAAATAAATAAATAAGTGTCCTATTATTAGGAGGAGTTATCCTACACATGACAGGCACGTGCATGAAATGGGGTATCTGACAAAACCATGCAAAATTATTTATTGAAATGCGGATAAATGTTACTGTTTTAATTTTAAACTTGTAGAACAAGAACCAATATGTATTATTATAAATTTAAGATGCCTTGACCGAAAAAGAAAAAAGAAAAGATGATCATCTTTAACAGCTAAGATGTGTACTAATTAAGTAATGTGTGAGGATGAGTCAGAATTCTTGGGCTCCACCCGTCATCTTCCATCTTTCAGTGCATGTGGACCCAACAAATGATGTTCACAATTCTCTCTCAACTTGAAGGCCGAAGTGTCGGTAGCCATAGTTGTGTTTTACTGTTTACAAATGAGTAGCACAGTTAATTAGCTTAGCTTAAGTTAGGTTTAACATAATTTAATATAAAACGACACCAAATAAAACCAAATTTAGTTTGTCCCATCAACTCACCATTTAAATTTTCATATGTTTTATACAATATTTGTTTGTTAATAGGATCTAAATTCAAGGGCTTTCTCTAAAAACACGTAAAAATTGAGAGTCACTAGATTAAATCATTATTCTTGGCGAATAGAATGATTATTTTTTTTTTGTGTGTGGTCCTGAAAGATAATGCTAGCTTTCTGTCGTTTTCTTTTCTTTTTGTGGGCCGCCATGCGTTATCATAGTGTTTCGTCATAATGTCATTGCCTTTCCGCATTACATTTGGCTTCAAGAAATGCATGGTACGTAATTTTATGTTGTTTGAGTTGCATTAAGCTTGCACATTAGTGGAAAACCTCAACACACGAGAGGTCAGTTCGGTGATTGATTTTGGTCAAGATCAACCAACAATTACCTCACACTTAAAAAGTTAAATCATAGATATGATTTAATGATTATGTTGAAATCAATCGTCCATGGTCGTGTCTTCATTGTACTTTCATTTTTCACTGCCTTGGCACTGATTTTCTTTTTTTGGGTGCCTTCAATTATGCCATCTCCAATATCAGATGTGAAAGTAGAGCAAGACACTTGTAGCTTACATTATTCGATTCTCTCTCTCCAATATCGGTTGTAAATCAAATTTATTAAATCGAGGATTCAATTCAATTACGAAGGCGATGGGCACCGAAATTTGGAACAAGTTATGTGATGTGAGTCACCAAAATGTGACCACACAAAATTGGAAAAATAGATATGTAACGTAAGCCATTTTACACAAATACTTGAAGATGAGGTCGAGATCAAGCAAACTGTGGTCCATCTTTACAAAATATTACATGGATTGTAACGCCTCACCCTCCTGGCATTTTCTTCTGTGAACTGTATATGCAATGCAAACACGACACGAGTGTAACCAAGTGCCAGCTTCCAGCACAAAAATTAGCATATTAAAGTTTGAGCCTTTGCTTAGTAGTAAATGCTTGCAGTGAAAACAACACTGAAAAAGGTCAAAAGGGCATCTCAGAGAGCCCAAAATTGCAACAAATGTCTCTTATTTTAAATTTTTAATGCCATTTTTATCCATATTTCTTCTATTTAAGAAGTAGCCAAGACCCCAGAGCAAAGCAAAGCAAGGCAAGGAGCTTTTAGATTTAGTGAAAGCAGCAGCAGCAGCAGAACAGAAACCATGAGTTCCAGAGCTCTCTTCTTCTTTGCTTTGCTAGCTTTCTCAGCAGTGTCTTGTTTTGCTGAGAATGAAGAGGAGCCAGGTCTAGTTATGGACTTTTACAAGGACAGCTGTCCTCAGGCTGAAGATGTTATCAGAGAACAAGTCAAGCTTCTCTACAAGCGCCACAAGAACACTGCATTCTCTTGGCTCAGAAACATCTTCCATGACTGTGCTGTCCAGGTATATATATATATTTCTGACAAATATTTGCTGCTTTTCTGTTAGTTAATTATTTAACCCTTTTCTTTTCTTTTCTTTTTTGGGTTTTGTGGGATTTTTACAGTCATGTGATGCTTCCCTGCTGCTGGACTCAACCAGGAGGTCCTTGTCTGAGAAGGAGATGGACAGGAGCTTTGGGATGAGAAACTTTAGGTACATTGAAGAAATTAAAGAAGCACTGGAGAGGGAGTGCCCCGGAGTTGTTTCTTGTTCGGATGTTCTTGTTTTGTCTGCTAGGGAGGGTGTTGTTCGGGTACTTTCCTCCTTGACCTCTCTTTTTCTTTGACTTGACTCTCTTTCTTCTGTAAAACAGAGATCTCAAGTTGGTACAATTTGGTTTTGATCTTTATTTAGTAAAATTTGACAAGAACTCTAGTTTTATTATTACCTTTTCAGCTAAAAGATAACAAGGATTTTCACAGATTTTTGTCCAACGAATACCACCAAAGCTGTTGTTACCTTTTTTTCTTGTGGTTTTTGGTACATTTTTCATATTCTGTTGGTCTGTAAAACAGAGATCTGAACTGCTTGTACAGATTTTTATCTATTTCTGGGGCCGCAGGACTGTTACCTTTTAATTGTGGATTTGGTAGATTTTTCGAGTACAATTCTCTTAATTATTTTCAACTTAATTACTGTGTTCTCAGCTAGGAGGCCCATTCATCCCTCTCAAAACTGGAAGAAGAGATGGAAGGAGGAGCAGAGCAGAGATCCTTGAGCAATACCTTCCTGACCACAATGAGAGCATGTCCACTGTCCTTGAGAAGTTTGCTGACATGGGCATTGACACCCCTGGACTGGTTGCCCTGCTAGGTATATATGCACATCACTATCCACCATGTCCATCCAGCCATCCATACATACATACATAGTTTTAAAGTTATTAAACATGATTAGTATGCATGTTACTTCACTGATTATGGTCTGATCGTAATTAACAGGAGCTCACAGTGTTGGTAGAACACACTGTGTGAAGCTGGTGCACCGTTTGTACCCAGAAGTTGACCCTCAGCTCAACCCTGACCATGTTGGTCACATGCTTAAGAAGTGCCCTGATGCAATCCCTGACCCCAAAGCGGTTCAATATGTGAGAAATGACCGTGGTACCCCCATGATATTTGACAACAACTACTACAGAAACATTTTGGACAACAAGGGTTTGATGATGGTGGATCACCAACTAGCCACAGACAAGAGGACAAAACCCTATGTCAAGAAAATGGCCAAGAGCCAAGACTACTTCTTTAAGGAGTTTTCAAGAGCCTTCACCATTCTCTCTGAGAACAACCCTCTTACAGGAACAAAGGGAGAGATCAGGCAGCAGTGCAATGTTGCCAACAAGATCCACGACTAGATCAAACCTTTTACTTCGTAAAAAAAAAAGTCTTGATCCACTCTTTTTTTTCTTTGATTATGCAACTGAGAAAAAAAAATGTGTGAGAGAGACAAGCTGCATAATAAGACGGGTTTTCTAGATGCTGTGTTGTTTTTATGGCAGTGTTCATTGCTCTGGTCAAAAGGCATGTGGTGTCATGTTGGCCTAAAGCCTTTGATCATGCACTAGTTGTTGATGTAGGTTTTATTTTGTATTTTCTTCTTTGGCGTTGGATGAGATGGCCTGGGGGATGTTGGGATGTGTGTATGTATGTATGGATGGTTTGAACTTTGAACATGTATGATGCATGGATTTCAATGATGATGGTTATTGATGATTCATGCTTATAAATCAAGCATCATTCATGATATCATGATGTTGTGGGGAAATACATTATAATCATTCAAAAAATAAAAAAGTAGCTCAAATTAAAATGGAAACAGAAGACGAAAGATAGAAAGGATAAGATTCTCAATAACACGTAAGCAAATATATGATTAAGCAGATCAATGCACTAATTAACTAATTAATATCAGTTGGTGGGTGGGGTGCTCAGATAGTAATGTGTGCACTGCTTGGAAGGATATGGTTATGAAAGATTTGCATAGACACAATAATTAACCAGAGGATGGATGGTTCCAAAAGCTTCACAATATTGAGGTATTAAATAAGTAGAAAATGTCAAGATAGACAAAGAGAGACAGGAGGCATCAGATCTATATACCTTTAGCTATGTATTCTAGAGAGAGAGATTTGTTGACACATGTCATAAGCTATTGCTCAGGTGGTTGTCCTCAGTCATTCAGATAAGAGAGTTTTCTGAAGCATGGCTCATATCTTTATCCATCAATTTTACTGTGGAAATGCGCAGTAAGAATTGCAGTTATTTTTGTACAATTGCACATTATCATGGATTATATTTTGTTATTCGTTGAAGAGATGGAGATGTATTTTATTATTATGTATTATGGATTGTTTTGTCAAATTTAAAGTAAAATGATTCTGTTTAGCTATGTAAAACTCTGAAGGTGATGTGTCAAGTGAAAGGTGCAATGTGGACAGGTCATTTGGTTTTCACAAGACAAGGATTGCTTTCAACAGAAAAGTGTTGCATATGCAAGAACAGCATTAGATTGAACAAAAATTTGGAAATTACATACCCTCTGAGAAGTGGAGGACCAAAAATGCATCATTCTTTCATTTCTTAAGAATAAGATAACTCTCTCCAGTTCTGATAATTTACAAGGAAGACATATATGTATGATAATTGATCGGCTGTCATTGCACCTTGCTAATTCTTCTTTGGTTCAATACTACTTGAACTGCAATCATAGTCACTATCAGCTTCCTCTGAGGCCACAACATTTTTCCCTACTGCTTCTACCATTTTGGGGATCAAAGGACTGCAAGAGGGATGGCTGTAATATGGCCGTGGATTGACAAAGTAAGTTCCGTTAGAAGGGAAAGACGGGTAGCCATAACTAGATTGATAAGGTCCAGGAGAAAATGTGTTCGGGGGAGGCCAAAATACCATAGGCAGAAAAGGGTTTGCTGGTTGTGGGGGAAAAATATGATATGGGGTTTGGCTACAATAGGAGATATTATTATTTGTACCACCAGCATTGGGGATCAAAGTGTTTGAGATTGGTGGAGCATCTAATGGTGTCTGAGACTGAGATGGCATGGACTGGAATGTTGCCATTGTGTGAGTTTGAATAGAGGTATGACCAACTAGTCCAAATTGAGCAAAAGGTGCAGAGGTTGAAAGGGTAGTCTGTGGGAATGAGGACCTCTGCATATAGTGAGGCTTGCTATTTGAGTGAGTTTGTTTCTTCCCCTTCATTTTTGATGGACAAGTCTTACCACACAACTTCTGGGAACCTGGACTAGCCTGTTGAAGGAGCACAAGATCATTAGCAAATTCAGAAACCTTTGTCTTCAGAAACTCAAAACTAGCTTATTCTTTTTGACACATGCTTAATAAGTTTTAAAAGTTGTCAATCTTTAACATAAAAAGAGAAGTATTCAGATATATGAACTAGGAAGTTGTGATCTAACTGTATGACAAGGCATGGGATGTGGAAGAAATAATTCCTCTCCTTCAGCATCATCATCTGTCCTGCAACCAAAAAAAAAACTATGCTCTGTTAAAATTATATACTCTTCAGGAAAACCACACAAACAGCATTAGGATGCTTAGAATCCAAAAAAAATTATAGATACGAAACTATCCGAATAGGTTTTTCATTCTTTTTCTTCAAAGAGACAAAAACAAAAAACAAAAAAAACCATAAAACTGCACTCATCTCTTATCTTGCATTCTGCTCCACAAATATCCATTTCCAAGTAGTATATTAGTTCTGCATACCTATAATATTTCTGAAGCAAATCTAAGTTCCGGTATTTGGTTTCTCTTTGAACCAGATCATCAGGAAAACCAGCCATGAAAAGAAGTGCGATGCCCAAGGCCTTGAAGAAGAAGCTTCCACTGCGAATATGAACTAGCATTGCCATTCGGCACATTAGTGGCCCAAAAGACTTTAGCTTGTTTCTTCCCATACGCTGCCTCACATATCTGAAACATATTAATGCACAGATAATTTAGTACAGCTGCAAGTAGAAATCCTTAGATATTTATAGGTCATGAACAAGGGACCTTGGCCTTGATCACTCGCACAAAAAACCAATTACTCAATACTAACTTACTCATTTTGGGGAAGATTTCTTGTCCTTCCACCATACTTAATGCACAGAAACAGCCATGATGGGCAGCCAGGATCCGATGGCCGCATAGCCTTCTCTTCTTCAAGTATTTGAACAGGACATAATGTTGGGTTCTGTTGATTTGGATATAATACCTTCCTCCGAACACCAGGATTCTCATATAGAACATGCTCCTGGTAATAAATAAATAAAATTTCTTTTTTGATGATGAACAAAGAATGATTAAGATCAAAAACTTGTATTTGGGAAGCAAAACTTGTCATATGATAACCCGGCAACTGGATAGGGTTATCTCATAAGAGTTGAATCAGATCATTCATCTTAGCATTAAACACCTCAGTTGGTGATCACTTAGATGTCATAATGAAATGGCATCAAAAGAATTTTGTGTAATGACAACAGCAATTACAAGAACTAGAGCAAGAAGAGACCAACTTTGACAGCATAATATACTAATTTTCTTACCCCAGGATCTTTTGGAGACATGTATGGCTCTCCCTTCCTTAAAATGCTAAAATGATTGAAGTCTAACTCATATATATCTTCGCAACCATGCCTAATACCAAGAGATGCAAAAACTATGATCTTCCTTATGGTGTGGGATTGAGCATTTTTCTGTAACAGGGATTCTGAATCAATTATTCTCTTCACTTCTTTTGGGCAGAATGCCACCTTTGGAGGTTTTTTCTGTTGTGATGTGCTTGCAGATCCTGTATGAAGAAACTCCTTCTCCAAAGTAAGAATATTAGGTGGTACATTGTAACTTCCGAAATCATTCATTTCTTTCTTGTTTTGGTTTGTAAGTTCCATCTCATTACAAACTGGTCCTGTATCAGGTAGCTCATTTGTTTCTTGGTTCACATTTGAAAATACTGGCTCACCCACACCTGAGAAATCCTTTGTACATGGCACATCTGATCCCTTATCAACAACTTCATATTCCTTCTGTTTATGATCATTATTAATACAATCCTCTTCACGGAAATCATCCTCAGTATCATCAGTATCATCAGAGTCTGCTGAGTCACCATCTTTAACTTTTTCTAAATGCAAAAACTGGGTATCCTCCATGCTCATCCAGTTGACTAAACGGTCTTCTAGAATTGGATCTTCAAGGGCCAAGCATTGCTTATCATGCTTCTTCTGTGAAGCCATTTCAGCTGGGATAATATTTCTATCTTCAGTCCCTTTACTAGTGAGTTCTATCTTCTGTCTCTTGAACTTCTTGAAGCTTCTTTCCATTGCATTGGAACAACTTCCCTGAAACCAAGCATAAACTTGTGAACTTGAGTGCAACAGTTATCCTTTTCAAATCAGCATTTGCTTCACTCAGTACTCATCCACAAAGATTGATGAAAAAAAAAAAAACATGATCATTGAAAAGAAAGAACAGAAAACAATATTGATACATGGATAAAACAACTAACATTTTTGACTCCTTATTTACTTCAACATGTTCAGATTATCCAAAATGTCAAAACAAATAGTGAAGACGTGAAAACCAAAGGAACGTGATCCTGCTTGATAAAACTATGCCTCTCATAAAAAATTAACACATGATTAATGGGACCATAAAGTAAAAAGCTTTAACTGAGCCTCTAATAGCTGTAAGTTTGTAATCAAAATTCATTGAAAATAAAGCACCAGATACCAGTTGAAAAACTAAGAAACTACCAAACAAAAAATGGTGCTCCTACTTGTCCATCTGTTCGAGGAGGTTCCTTATCTCTTTCCTGTATTTGAGCTTCAAGAATTAGTATCCTCTCCATAAGCTCTGCATTCTTCTGTCTTTCTCTCTCTAATTCGGCTGAAATCTCAGCAATAACATTGACACTCTCTCCTCGCATTCCTTCCTCTGTAACGCATAGTGCAGAAGCATTGACCAAGGGAGCACGAGACTGAAGTTCCACCATTAGGCGGCCAAACACCAATTTGAAAATCTTTAATCTTCAACACCAATTAAGAATCGCATGAAATCGAAGATACCCACCAAGGAATCCTATAAAAAGATGAAAATCATGAAAGAAAATTAACATATGGAAGCAAAACCCTGATACCCCATGAAGCAAAACTGCAAAATTGCTCAAGAACTAAACTTGAAGACAACCCCATATCAAACAGAGCATATACATAGTGGCAAAAATAAATATCAATGCATTAGATGAGCAGGCCTAGTTGAAATGGGAATGAAGTGAGTCAAAGTGTCAATCAAACAGAAGGAAGAAATCACCAACTTTTGTTAGTTTAGGATGATCAGAGCAAGTGTTGAAGTCCTGGAATGTAAGAAGAGAAACACCAAGAAGAAAGTGATATCTCTAACTCTCCATACAATGAGTGATTGTGATCGGGATATGAAGAGGCTTTTGTGCTTGGTTTTTGTTTCAGTTCTGTAAATTGGAAAAGGAAGAACCGCGAGGGGGCAGACATGCAATTGCACGTGCACTTCTCCCTTTCTCTCTCACTGGACTTCAGGGCTCCACATGAAATCTATTTTCCAAAAGCAGTTTCCTTTTCTTATCAGAGTTGATAACAATACCAAAACATGATTGAAAAATACATTTTTGGAAATTGATTGAATCACATTCCCAAAATTAAAAGCCAGTGTGAAGAAGAGGACTATCACTTTGGTCCCATTTGGTTCACGGAACAGATTTGAGAGAAAATCACTTCCATGTTATTTTCTAAAAAATGGGAAATGGAATATTCATTTCCCACGTTTGGTAATGCCAGGAAAGTAACCAGAAGATATCACTTTATTTCCTTTCCCATGTTTGTTTTGAGTAGGAATGGAAAATAAGGTTTGTGTAATTTTCCAATTATACCTATATTAAATCAAATAAAAAGAGAATGCATTTAATTATATATTGTAATTCTAATTGTTAATATGGAAAAAATTATCATGAAAAATGTGCATTAATGTTGATTTATTTTCGCAAACTTTCTCATGAGGAGGGAAAACAAAACTCAAGTTGGGAGGAGGGCTTCACTTTCCTCCCGTTACTTTCTCATGTATCGGGCAACCATTTCTCATACTTGAACTTACCAAACATGAGAAAGCAATTGATTTCCTATCCTTAAGTCTCATTTTTCATGAACCAAATAGGGCCTTTGAGTAATGTTGGCCCATAAATGTTGCAACTGCTACTGAAAACACTGTAATTCATTTGTTTTATTTATATTACGAACACTAAAACTTAGAACCCAACAAGGCCTCTGACCTATTTAACTTTTTTTCTCTTTTCAAAAAAGCTCTTTGAGTCTCACAATTTGGTGACAACAACTCACAGTTCTGATTAAATATCTAACAACATTGTCTTCTTATGGAAGTGGTGAAGCTGGTACCCCATATTTCAGCAATGCAAGATTAGAGCATCCTATGCACTTTCTCTATATTTTATGTGAATAAACAATGCTTAGTTTGCTCATCAAGTAAAGACATATAATAACTTACCTCTTTGCTTTACCTCTGACCCAACCAGGCTCTGTATGGTTCCCTCCCATTTGGATTAATATGCTTATGAACCTGTCATATGCTAAACCAGTTTTGCAAAATTCCATTAGTGTAGGGATGGCAATCGAGCTGTACCGTGTCGTGTTCTTGTATCAAGGGCTAATTAATCTTAACCCAAAGCATGTCTTTATGTTTTGGTACCCTTAGTTACAGATTAATCATTCAACAATTATGTCAGTAATGCAAAATTAACAATCAAGGGGTGACGATTAGAGAAATGAAAGGTTAGTAATTTGATGTCCTTCTTGACTTAGGGAGTCTCATTACCCCTGTTTCCCAGGTATGCAAGTATAAAAAAGATGGTGTGCACACGTGCATATAAAATGGTCAGTGGGCAACATTATAGAATTGCAACCTCACGTGGAACGGAAACTTAAATGCTTGTCTCTTTGATGCAATTTATGTCAGGGAATATGAAGGTTAAAAAATCCTTGGATACCATCCTTCTAATTTTAAACAAAAATCCACCATCTGGGGCACTTTGCTCTTTCCTAATCAGGTTTCAGCAGAAGACAGATGAGCCCTGGCAACGTTGACTTGGTGATCAAGGCTTGAAGCCAACGTAATCAAGGGCAGATTAGTCTTTTCACTTGGAGGGTTGTCCAGATTATGACAACTGTGGGTGCCCAAAACCATTGCCATAAACAAATCTGTCTTCAGGGTTCTATGGAAACTGTGCTGCAGTGCTGGATGGAGGGTGAAAAGGAAAGCCCTGTTAATAATGAGTGCACACACAAACACCCCTTGATTCACATTCACTGGCTTTCTAATTTTCAAGACAATAGTATTCTAATAAGAACCCTGGGGTGGGGCTGAAGGTTGTCTAAGTAGGTCTAGGGCCGCGTCGTGTATTTATTTTGTTTGTCTTGTGAACAGTGATGAAAAGTTTTTCGATGTTTGAGGTGTGTGCTCTCTTTCAGTGTAGCTTCACACGACATGCAAGAGAGGAGATGGAGGAGTTTTTCACAGACGATATTGGAGAGAAGATGATTCGAATACAGTACGTCGAGTACATGAATAAATAACTGTTATTAATCACTTGAGTTACAAGCTCTTGCGATGAGACGAAGGAGATGGAGGAGTTACGTAGTTCCATTTGATTCAAAATCAACTCAAAGTTTAAGAATCGAGATATTTAATTAATTAATTAATACTATCTTGAGCAAAAACTCTATTTTAGCCCCATTCATTTCTCAACTCGTCATCTGATATTAAAACCTTTCCTTACACGTGGCAATCAGAGACTTAGCTGTTGGTCCTGTCGGACCAACGTGTTAAGCTCACAGTGAACAGAGAACGTCCTTCTCATGAATCCAAGGGCAGCCGTATATTATATGATCATAGCTGCCTATATTAGTCATTGTGGAAGAAAAAAATAGCAACAAAAGAGGTCAGGTTTATTTGGATCACAGAGTAAGCCACTATATTGCTCTACGGAAAATCTATGGAAGATTTCAATATATTACACAAAAGGGTAAATTCCAAAGGGATTCTAAGCATTTTAACCACTCACACATTCATTATTGAAACTTCTGCCAAAATCCTGTTGTCTCTCGTTTCTGTTTTCTGTCATTGCTCCTCTTACAGATTCATCGTCCGCATACTATTATTCAGCATTTATTTCACAACGAGAACCTTTTCAGTTAAACAAAATCATTGTATATTCAGGCAAAAAGTTCAAAACAAGATTGAACAGGAACTTCAAAAATAAGATAACCAGTAAATAGAGGCAGAGAAACACAACCAAGTAATCAAAACCAAACTCTATCTTCACATGCGAAAACTGCGCATTTTTCAATCAAGATTCACAACGGTCTAGTCTATCTCATACCTCCCAGTGATAATGCTCAGGGAAACAGTTAAAACTCACTAACGCAGGTCACATCCATGACAATTCACTTCTGCTTGTAAAATTCAGAAGCACCCATTAGTGGCATTAAAAGAGCTTTCCTGGTTGTTGAGTTCCACTTCTCATCATTGCACAGAACTCCGAATAGTTGATCCTCCCGTCCTATTAATTTGAATCGATCAGCATAAAAAGTTACAGAGAAAAAGTTACAGATATTTGAAAATTGTAAATCACTTACATTATCTGCATCAACCTCCGAAATTATCTCTCTTATGGTGTTTTCATCGCCCATTGCATGCTCCTTCATAGCAGCCTCTAATTCATCTCTTGTAATATATCTGTTAGTGGAAATTGACAGTGATGAACTTCATTAACTTTCCTTATATGACTGAATGATGTAAAGATATAAAACCCTACAACAGTTTGGCTCCTTAAATTTATATTACAGTCTAATCAACCTATTAATTATTAACTACCTAGTCCCTTGACAAACAGGTTGGATAAATTCCACCTTGATTAAATTCATGAATCAAAAGACTTTAGGCAAGCCACAAGCCAATGAAACTTCACTTCAACATCAATACACCACAATTTAGAAGATTGAAAAAGAAGACAACTGAAATGTCTATAAACAAGAAAAGTATGTAAAGTTAAATATATGGAATAATCATAATGAGAAAGTTATCCAATGTTTTTCATTTCCACCAGTTGGATCAAGTAATTGAATTTAACTTTATTTATGATAAAAATAAACTAAAATAGAAAAGAGCAGAAATCCAGAAAGAGATCAGTAACTACAACGGAAGTACCAAACAAAAACAAAAAACAAAAAACTCAACTCACCCACTGCTATCCTTGTCAAAATACTGAAATGCTTTGTACAGGTGCTCATCTCTTTCTAATCTTTGTCTGTGCATGGTAGCAGATATAAATTCAATGTAGTCAATCGATCCATTTCCATCCACATCAGCCTGAAATTACACAGAAATTACAAGATTTCCAGACATTTATGAAAAAGCGAGGCATGACAGTCGGCAACAAATTGAGTTCCTGGAAAATTGATAGTTACTTACAGCATCCATGAGTTGCCTAACTTCGGCTTCTGACAGACGCGACCCAATACGTGCTAAACCTGTCTTCAGTTCTTCGTAAGTTATTGTACCACTTTTGTCAGTGTCCATATTGGTGAACATTGCTTTAAGACCTTTAATTTCTTCTTCAGATAGATTCTCTGCTATGACCTAGGGGAAATTTTCAAAAGGCATCAACATTATTAAGGAATAAGACAGGTAATGAAAGAAGGAATCCTCTGAACCCTTCAAGACAAATACCAAGAAAATCTTTGTACTTTTTTTTAATTACGTTCAAGCTTATATAATGCTTCTGTTTCTGGAAATAAACTTCAAGCCTGCAGCTGATAAACTATTTGAAATGCAAACTTTACCAATTTTTATTGGGTATAGATAGGAGCTTTTGAACATAGTTTGGTAATTACCTTCAAAGCAAGTTGCTTGAGCTTGTTCATTGCCCTGAATTGCTTCATTCTAGAGAGAACTGCACTATCTATTGGCTTGTCTGATGCTACTCCACCTACTCTGAGCCAGGGATGCTCTAACCATACAGAATATTAAACATTACTCAAAAAGCACAGAAGCATAAAACAAGAGCCAGTGGTAATAAGCGCAATGTAAACTGATGGAATTTTATTTTAACTGATTCACTAATGAATAACAACCACAATGCTAAATCAATTATTCTAATGCTTTATAATTATCCTTTCAGCTTCAGTTTAACTGCTACATTTGGCTTGTTGATGTTATACAGCATGTTTTACGTAGTTAAAACTTTCAGTCCAACCAAAATAGTATTTAAGAGATAGATACCTAGAACTTCTGCAGAAGTAATTCTCTTTCTTGGGTCCTGTGTTAGCATCTTTCTAACTAGATCCTTGGCACTGTCTGATATTGATGGCCATGGTTGACTTTCAAAGTCAATTACTCCTTCCAATATGGCATCAAATATACCCCTCTCAGTTTCTGCAAATATAAAGGAGAGATATATTGATAAGAAAAGTACAGCCAAAGAGAACATTGAAGGTTTAGCAAAAATACACTGAAGTTGTATTTACCAGCCCAAAATGGAGGTACACCACTCAGTAGAATATACAGAATAACTCCTGCACTCCAAATATCTATTTCCTTTCCGTAACTACGCCGCAACACTTCAGGAGCAACATAGTAAGCACTGCCTACTATATCACGGTACACCTTTCCTGAGATGAAGATAAAACAAGTGTCGCAACACATAAGAATTTATTCACTATACTAAATCTTCAGACTATGATTTCCTTAACTGAAGCAAAACAACCACATAAGAATGAGAATTTTATGGAAGCTCCAAAAGTAATGAATTTGTTTATAAACATCATAATCTGATTAGCAACACTACATAAGGCAGGAAAATGACAGGGGCTAACTAATCTAACTACTCTTAAACCTTGGCTTTACTAACAAACATACTGTGTTCCCAGGAAACCACACAATTTTCTTTTCACAAGGTATAACATCTGCAACTAAATTAGAAGAATAAAAATTTACAGCAAAGCAGTACTCGTAACTTTTTAACCACTGCATTTAGAAACCCAATCAGTTCTACAAAAATGGACAGACAGATGTGCATAAATCAAACCAATAGGAACTACATGCCATTTTGGCAGTCCAAAAGATGGTTAAATAAGCAAACTGATAGCGTCTAGTTCTACAATTTGTAACTGGATATGGTTAACATACATGGATCATACAAATTTACAGTACTCACCTTCCTCAATGAAAACAGACAACCCGAAATCCGTTGCCTTCAACATTGCTCTTTCATCCTTGCTAGACAACAAGAAATTCTCAGGCTTGAGATCACGATGAAGCACACCCATAAAGTGACAAATGTGCACAACATTGACAATGTCACGCAAAATTGCAGCTGCTGCTCTCTCTGAATATTGGCCTTGTGCTATAATCCTATCGAAAAGCTCCCCGCCAGCACAGAGCTCCATCACTAAATGCACAGAATACCTGTCCTCATAAGACCCCTTGATTTCCACAATGTTTGGTTGTCCAGACAAATGCTGCATAATCTGAATTTCTCTCTTGATGTCATCCCTGTCATTCTTGCTCACAAGTTTGCGCTTGAGGATTGACTTGCAGGCATAAGAGTGACCAGTAGAGTTCTCAGTGCACAAGTATGTGATGCCAAATTGGCCTCTGCCCAGTTCTTTGCCAAGAGTGTAGTATTGTTTAATGTCATCAAAGGGCTTCCCGAGAATGCTATTTGGTGGTACTGCTGCTGGTTTAATTGGAACAGGGATTGGCTGATGTGGCTGTGGATGTGGCTGTGGCCTTGGCTGTGGCTGTGGTTGTTGTGGCAGGGGTTGGGGTTGGAGTCTGGATGGTGGTGGTGGGTTGTGGGTTTGTTGGGCTGAGACTTTCAGAGGCTGAACCGCTGGCTGTGGCTGCTGATAAGGTTGGTGGTGCAAAGCACCACCTGTGGCTAAGCCATACCCATTAGAACCCGGTTTTGGAGCATTTGGTTTGCTGCTACAACAACCCATTTTCTGATCAGGACTTTGGTGCTGAATTTCAATGAAAGAAACCAACTTTGGAGCTGGATTTCTTGGGATTTTTCAGAGCCAATCTGAGACGATGAGAAATGAAGAGGGTAGGACAAGAAAGATGAAATGGTGGATGAGGGCAGGCAACCCAAAAATCTGATCTTTAAGAAATTTAAGCAAAACCCAGATCAAGTTTGATAGTTATTGTGGAACCATAGTTTCGTCTACATAGAAAATTTTGAATATTGCGTGTTGACGCGGAGCTGAATTTCAGTAGTCTAAAAAGAAACAAGAAAATTTGCTTCTCTTTCCGGGAAATTTGAAGGTGTGGTACCAATTTGTCGGGATTAAACAATTTCACCAAATATAAACACAAACGGTAATGCTTTGCTTATTAAAGAAGTTATGTAAAGATTTTAATACTAAATTTTCATTCAAGGGGATTTTAATGCCAATTAGTAAAGAAGTATAATTAATAAATTTTACTTGTATTGTAACTTGATTTTGCTATAGTTTTCCTTTCGTTTTCATAAATCTTGGATTTTTACCCTTAAATTAACAAATCTCAGGCCCCATCCCATGTGGTAGTTTCCATTCAAGAAGGAGATACCAAACCAAGGTCATTTCATCTGCTTTGGTAATTAACTTGGTAAGTTTATTTAGCAAATTTGCGAATACAAAAACTGAAGAAAAAATATATATATTATTAAATTTCCCAAGAGAAAAAGGAAAAAAAAAATCTATTAAAGAGACAGAAAATTGCGATTTTATAGAGCTTTTGATATTTTTGTATGGTCAGCATGCCTTACTTATAAGTAAATTTAGGTTTTAGCATAAAAATTTCACTTTTGAAAGTGACTGCTTAGTTTCAAAATATTTAGGATGTGCTATATTCTATCCTCTTCTCTTGCGAAAAAAGATTGCCACATAAAAAAATTATCACACGTTGCATGTTGCACAAGTGTTTCTCTTTCTTTTGGGCCTACATTCTTATTATTATCTTATCATCATTGATTTTCTCTATGGAGGGCAAAGTTAGTAATTAACCACTTATTAGATGGCAGGCAATGACCAAGTCCAAAAAGAAAATCATAATTTAGATTGGAATTTGGACCCATAAAGAAGAAGGAGAAGAAGAAGATCATGATTTATTGATAGGCTAGAAGATTATAATTGTTGAGCTTGAATCTATGAAAAATAACAGTTAAAACTTATATGATTTCACATTTCCATTATTATTTTCATTGCTTGAAATGGAATAATTTGAAATTTTTTTAGGAAGCAGTTAGCAAAACTGTGATTATAATTAGTTTCTTCAAGCATATGCAATTATACTCCTTATTTTTTAGTTAAAATTTAGCTAAAACACACACAAAAGCTATTTTAATAGCTCTCTATACAATTTGAACTCCAATTATACGCCTTAGTTTAGGAGTCATAAATACTATAATTATTTTTTAATTCAATAATATTGATCAATCTCTATAAAAATTAATATTAAAAAATAATTATCATTAGTTTAAAGTTTAAATATGCATAAAATAAAACAGCATTAAATCATAAAGGAACCATAGTAATCTTCTTGTATTTAGGAAGTGGATATAGAGCATATTGGAGTTGTATTTTTATAATTTTTTCTTAAAATTTATATATATATAAAAAATTTAGAAAGCTCGTTAGGGATGCTTCTCGTCCCATCACTTTCTCTCATTTATTATTTTATTATCCCATCTCTGAATGTTCATTTTCTGTCGTGCTGTTTTAATTTCATTTAATCTCCACCAAAAAAAAAACATCATCCCAAGTGATTAACATTTCAAATTTATTTTTCCTCGTGTGTGCCAGCTAGCCATCCATAGATTCCACGACAAAAAAAGAATTCAAAAAGAGAAAAATCGTGTGGATTAATTTTATGTAGCCGTACACGTGTTGAAATAAAAACCAAACCAAACCCGGGTGTTTCACGTGACCATGAGACCGACCTCTAGACATAAAGCTTAATGATGGGAGCTCCTCTCCTCCGGGTTTAGGTAGGTTTGTGCATATACGACTGAGAGGAACTAGACCCCCACACATCTAGAGATTACGTTCCGTGATACACTTTGCAGCCCAAAATCTGATTCAGGCTCCTCGTAGGGTATAGTTGGAGATTGAACGGGAATTTTGCTATGGTCAAAACCGAAGACGTTCCCTAAAGCACTATTCTCTTGTACTCTTGGTGTCAACAATTCACATGCAGTCGGTCTGTCTGTCACCTACTAGTCCTACCATTCCATTTTCTCACCATCACAACAAGTGATGACGATGGGCTTCTACATCCCCTCTACGTAATCCTCCCATACCAGCAAGTGCACATTGCACATTGCACATTGCATATCCTCACGTCAACTCGTACCCAATGTCAATCCCACTCTGCATTGGGCTTCGGTTTGTGGTTCAAGTTGGATTTCTCTTTTCAATAAAAGCCCATACAATGTAGAGAGAGAGAGAGAGAGAGAGAGAGAGAGGACTTTTCCCCAGTAATTGTTTGAATAATAGAAGAGTGTGGATGTTTTTTTCAAAGTAAAGAACAAAGGCAGGCGGGGAATAAATGCCGGAAGAGTCAGAATTAGAAAATATGGACAAAAAATGAGGAGGCCCACCCACTCCCAGGAGCGAGCAAAACCAGATGCTTTTAGTGGAAGCTGATAGATAGTGGGACGGAAGGGCAGGACAGGTTGACAAGGTCCAAGCCAACGAAAATGCAATATTTACTGTGCGGAGCGGATTACAAATTTATAAGGAATGATGCAGCAAGAGGTTTATAGCTTAAATACCTAATAATAATAATAAAGTAATTACTCTTACACTCATAATAAAGAATTACTCTTACACTCATAATAAAGATATTCTAGTTCAAATAGATAAAGTAGTTATTCTTATACTCGAGATATTGTGAATCTACTTGTCACGATATCGCTTGTGTAATTTTAATTTATTTTTTATAATAAAAAATTGGATGGATGGCATTGTCAAGTTGGAGCATATATAAGTGTATGTATATGGGCTAAAACTTTTTCAAAAAAAGGACGCAACTACTTTTTATTGCCTCTCTCACTCATATGAACTCACAACTCACAGGCTACGAGAGCCATTGGTTTCACCTTTGTCTTCGTGCTATGAAATCAACACTAACTGACTAGACTTTGGAAATTTGGACTTTAACACTAAGCTTTGGATATCAGGGGCCCCCGCACCTTATGCTCAATGCTCATCATCATCATCATCAAACTCTTATTTTCTCTCTTTTTAGATTCCATGCTTTCTTCATGCAATTGACACGACTTTGAAAATATTAGGTGGATGAAATAAAACCACATGTCATTTGAGATATTTAGTTATATATTCATTCTTAATATTGGTGTTATGGATAAATACTATATCATTTAATTCTTATAAATAAATTTTAAAATTATTACCAGCTGATCTATTTTCAAGTTTACTTAATATACTAATTTTCTAGCTTACCCTTTTATTTTGAGTGTTTTGGGTTTTTTTTTTTTTTTGGTAAGGTTTTGAGGTTGAGCTTGTTTTATAAAAATAGATAGCAGTTTTGCAAATTATAAGATATTCAAAGCCTCTTTGTTATGTTTTAAATGAGCTTTGGATGTGTTTTTAGAGTCCATTTTATGTATGGTTTTTTAAAAAGATAATAATAATTTAGGCTCCTATATTTGACATAATAGTGAAACTCTCTACATTTATTATCAAGTTATTATTAATTGTTACTGGGGAAGACATGATCGCAGTCAATTTTTTTTTAGAAAGGGTAAATAAGATAGCTACTGAATTATCCATATATATATATATATATATATATGTGCGTGTGTGTAAGTATTGAGACACTTATCAACTAATACTAATATAGTTTGGTTAAATGATAGGTTTCTGTTATAGTTGAAACTAAGATTGGCTTGTGAGGTTTGAGAGATGTTAATTATCAAGTGGAGATGGTATGAATTTTGATCACATTTCAAGTCACTAATTTTTTTAAAGTCACTAATATTTGATTGTTCTAGACTTTTAGTATCTATTTATTCTACAAATTTTAAACAGTTTGGTGGAGAAACTCCATAGGTATATAATAGTTATATTAGGTAGTTAGGCCATTAGTGTGAGACTATGAAAAAAAAGATGGTAAACTACAAATTTTAAATAGTTAAGTGATATTATTAATTTACGTGTTATTATATGTGTAGATGATATTGTTGATTTTTGTTGACTTAGCGTATTAATATAAATAAACACACATAATTGTAGCCTGACAGGTAACACAAATTTTTAATTTTTAATTTTTTCAAGAAATAAGATGGTAAACTACAAGATTGCACTCAATGACATTCCATGTTCAGTTTTTGATTAAATTGCCACGTATCCTCAAATTTTATTTAACTCAAAGAATGACATTTAAAAAAGGCATCTAAATCATATTGCTGAAAATGCCTACATAATTTATCAAGAATAATAAGAGCTAAAAAATTTCATAAAACAATACTCTTAAAAGTTCACATGCGAGACACGATCTCATTAGAGTAATTTTTCTCCCGAGTAAAATTCTGAATTCAAATTCTAACATCCCTATAACGTGTGTGAATTTAATATTCAAAAAGAAGAAATCACAGGAGGCTGTACTTGAAGCTCATAAATTACCAAATTATATTACCAACTAAGACAAATTGATTTCCAAAATTCAACCCACGACAGAAAAAGACCAAAGAAGGACCTCAATCCAAGACCAAAGAAGGACCTCAATCCAATCCCCAATTCAGAATTCAAATGTTTGGGCAAATTGGGCTCACTCGCAACCGAGGCTATTAACTCAGCTGAATCATTGCCCAGTGCAAAAATACCATTTCACAACAATCAGATTAAAATCTCCACTACCACGTCTTCCCAAACCCAATCATTTTTAACAATAAAACTCCCTTTCTAATCCTAACACTAATCACAATTAACCATCAAACCCGGTCCGGCTCCACACCGCGTCCCTTACCCGCCGCATGTCCCGGCCCTTCAGGGTCCGCCCGACGCCTTCGAAAACTGACGTCGCGCCACGCGTGTACTCACGCGCTAGGTACTCGTGTGGCGGGATCATCTCCGAGTCATTCCCATCCAACTCCTCGTCCAACTCGTACAGGGAGTCCACCGAGTCGACCCGGAGAATCTTGCTCCAGTCCGGCACGTTCACGGGAGCTGACGTGGCCATGTGGTGCGCACGTGGGGACGCCACGCTGTCGTGTCCGCGGAACTGGTGCACGATCCTAGGTGATGACGCCGTTTTTCCGGAATCGTCAAAAGCCAATGACAGGCCACCCACGTTGCCATCTTCCCTTGCAATTCGGCGGCTCCTCCTCGACGAGACGCCCCCGTTTGTCTCAGCGGAGGCGCGTGGGCTCCAATCTCCGTGCGAATTTTCGATTTCGGGGTCTTCCCTTTCGTCCACGGTGTTCACCATCGACCAGACGTCGTCTTCGCCGAGCTCCGGCGAGTCATGAGCGTGGCTGTAGCTGCTGTAGTTTCCGAGCAACCGTTCGCTGCGGCTCTGCGTCAGTTTCCGGCCCTTCGCCATATGTCATAATCAATCAGATTCCCACGACGGAATCGATAATTCCCGGCGACCCAATTGAGGAAAGGAAAAAACCCACGAAACCCAATTTCACAGCTCCATTGAAATTATTTATTATATTGGCTTACGCATAAGCTGGGCTTTGGAGGGCTGAGCAAGTGTATATATAGAGAGAGCATTTCCATTTGGCAAGGCCCCCCCCCCCCCCCCCACAAGCGAACCCAATAATTCATTTCATTTGCATTTGAGTCTCATTTTGTCCGCATTTCCTTATGAGCTCTCTCTCTAACAAGATGCATGATGACATTAAAAGGACGCCACAAGTTCACAAAACTGTAAAAAATAGTGAAATTCCAATAGAGTCATTCATCCATTACACGCGCTCCCATCAACACGTGTGGACCACTTGCCTATCTAGAGAGAACCTTTTGTTTTTGGACGAAATACTTGCCGGTGAAACTGAAAACAAATTTTCTTATCTTGATACAAAATAGCAGAAGGAAAGCTAATGACAGTTGTGCACGTGCACCTCGAGAAATAATTGTATTGTATTAAAATACAATAATGTAATATAATTTGTTCATATATTAATGTATGGTATTATAAAATATCTATTTTTTTAATAACAAGATAACGAGTTATACCACGTAAACATACTCATGCACTATACTATAATTACTCGTGCACCTCCTAAAAGCATCAAATAATAATGAATTAAAAAAAAAACTCAGCAATGGGGATTGTTAGGAACGCGCTCCTATGTAAAAATACAAAGTATCCATCCACCACGTCGGTATTCCCCTCTTCACAAAACGGGGCCCTGACGCCAAACCCGTCTTGTTTGACTACGTCAAATGACAAATGCATATAATAATCCACGTGGGTACGTCCTCCTCTGAAAACCCACCACGTGGGTGCTTCCAAAGCTGCGGGTCCCGCTTCAAGGGTCTCAGTCCATGCCAAGTGGATGAACAGTGATCCGCTAAATAATTTGATGATGGAAAAATAAAAGGTCTAGGATGTTGTGGGGAGGGGGTGGCTAATGATGGTGACTAGAAAATTTAGCCTCTTCATAATTGATGGTTTAGGAGGTAATCAGTTTGGGTTTGTGGTTAAAATAATCCCCACTTGGGATAGAAAAGCAGAGTCTTGTGAAGGCCACATTAGACGGTCCAAAATGACAATAGTGGGGTGGGGGCCTACAAGGACTTGTCGTTTGTGAAGTAAACAAGTGAAGCTTTATCACACTATTCATTTTCCAGGATTTCACAATTCCCACAATCCAATGGCCCAAATTCAATGGATTAAGCTTGATATAGTAATGGAGTTTTATGCTTGAATTGCTTATTGGACCCAATTTGACGGAAGGATTTGTACTAATGTGCTTGAGATTATAAGAATTAATGGGATTCTAGAAGCAGCTGACTATATAGTACTCTTAAAACTCGTTATCATATATGATTGTGTGTGGCACACTACAATAGTACAATGAACAATTTGATATGAATATGACAAAATTTTCATCATCACTATACTATATGTATGCATATTTCAGTACATATTTATCATTCCCGTACAAAATTTTGGGTAACGCTAATGCTTTGTATATCGATGAATGGTGTCAATTGTTGATCGGCTTAAGTTATGTTCTGGATGAATGATTAACGTATGTAACAAATGAATGCATAGTTAGTATTAAGTTACATAATGAACAGACAGCAGACAATCGATGATTGACGTATGTTATATAATGAATGCACAGTTGCAATTGTTGATCGGCTTAAATTCTACAATAGATGGACGATCAAGCACGTTGATTGACGTATGCTACATGATAGATGCATAGTTGACAATTGTTGACTGACGTAGATTACACAATTAACTTTGTATATTGACTCATCTCATGCTAACACCATCCACCATAACTGCAAGTTGCAGTTGTTATCCAGTTGGGATTCTAAGAACCTTGGAGGATAATAAAAAGATAGGGTTGATATTTCACGTTTCTCTCAAGAGAGGACCCCCTTCCTTTCGTGAGGTACCATTGAGGACCCCTCACCCTTGTACTGGCCTCATTGTGTGGGATTCTGTTGGGGGACCTGGGCTTTCAATGACCAAACATTGGCTGGGACCCGCTAGCCACGGGCCCATGGATGATGGGTTCACAGTCTAGAGGTGCACCCTGACCCAACTAACTAACTGTGTCTTGTGATGGACCAATCAATATTGCAATCAAAGTATCCTATGCTATCGCTTGTTATGTATGTCAGCTCCACCAGATCAAAACTAGAAAATGATCCAACGGTTAATAATGAATCACTAGTTGATGCCCCGAGTAATTTTGAAGTGTGGCGCGGTGATTGTGTGCATGTGCCGCTGGAGTACTATGCTCTGTATCTGCAAAATCAAAGACGGCAATAAAAGTGGAATATTTTACAAGTACTTGCATGGACCCCACTCCCATCACCACTGTTTTTTTTAAAAAAATAATTATTATATCAAGCTCCACATTACGTCATGCGTTGCAACAAATTTTTAACAATGAACCATCTTCGATTGGTTGCGAAAAGCAATTATTTTTTTGGATACAAGCGGCATTAGATATTGGAGACTCGAATCTAGAACTTCGAATGTAAGAATAAATGTTTATAATCATTTGAGCTACAAGTTTCATGTAAATTAGTGCGTTGATAATGTGTGTGTGTCAATTCTATAAAGAAAGAATCCTACCTGTTACTTAATTACAGAAATAAAATAAAATAAAATTTAAAAACCCTCTGCTAAGCTCAGTGTTTAGCATATGATTTGATGGTGGCAAGATGGGTACTTTATAAAATTCAATTTGGGATTAAAATGTATGGATCCAGAGAATCACAAGGCTGTGGAATGAATGATTGTTCTAGGGTGAATCATGGGATATTATTTTATTACGAATATGTCAAGAAAGTCACCCCTTTATTTTAACATGAGATTCTTGTATATTGTACTAACATAAAATTATATATATAAAAGGAGAAGTATTATCAGAGAGTTTTGTTGGAGGTTTTGTCGGGTAGCAGTGGCTTTGTGTTGTAGGTACATGTTCTTCTTGCACCAGATACTATGTAATATTTTGTAGTTGCAGCAAACACCTCTGTCTGTGCAGAAAAATTCACTTATAACGGGGATGACACTGTTTTACAATATCTAATTAATAACACAATGATACGTGAAAAATTATCTCACGAGTCATTGCGTTATTGGGCGAGGATAACAAAAAGTGTTATCTATGTTGCATGAAAGTCTTTCTCCTGTCTGTGGAGACTCTAATTAAAATTATCAAATTTTAATTTTAATTTACCCTTTTCTTGATTTGATTCTTTTTGAAGACACCAAATTTGATCGTCCCTTTCTGTTTTGTTGCAGGATTTTCATCATCTGCACTGCACATGAGGAGCTGTAAAGCTAAGAAGAGCGCAATTTGTGTGACCCTTTTATACAAATTTTTTGCTTTATCTTGTCCTGTTTGGTTTTGTTGACTAGCATCCATTCAATCTTTGTGACGTTCTGCAACTTGGCGCTCCAGTTTGAGTAACAAGTTGAATGAATTACCAAAAACCCAACTATATAGGTCCTATAGGTCTGCAATTTTTGCAGCAACATCCTAGCATGAATTATTTTTACAATAAGCAAGCATTTGATGACATTTTCAACTGGGTTGTAAAATTTTAGAGGGATTCAAAATATATTTTTTTTATAGAAAAAAAATCTATATGAAATGGACTTTGAAAATACACAAAAAATTCATTTACAAAATAGCAAAGAGGCTTCGAATTTCCTATAAATTACAACATGTTATCGATTTCTTAAAATAAGCAACTCCAAAATCTCATATATAAATTAAAAAAACCCTACACACTTAACAAAGCATCAAAGTAATCTAATAATCAAAATTAAATTCAACAGGGCCATCATTTTTTGGTTTTTCGGTTTTTTTTGGTTTGTTTATAGAAATTAAATGGTGTAGGATTAATTTATATCACTAGTACTACGAATGTGTATATAACTAAATATCTAAAAAAATTAATTAGGGTAAGAAGATCATTATTTTGCAAAATTATCGAGGCCAAGTTTGGTATGGAAGATTGAATATCAAATATCTGTGTCACAACTTTTTCAACCAGATGGAGATGGAGGGAGGGAGGCAAATAGAGGTCACAATCAACCCTTTTTCAAGAAGGAGCTCACCACTAAAAAAAAAAAAAAAATCAATTAACATTATTGTTTGGTTCGCAGCAGCAAGCTCAGCTCAGGTGGCAGGCCCTTTTTTCTCTATCCTTATGCATCAACGATTAGAAAGGACCGATCGTTTTCTCTGGTTTGAGTTGTTACAATCATGTTGGGTCGGCCATGGCTTCTCTGTCATGTGCCAGTCTAAATCTAATCCCCTTGAGGATTTTTTTTTTTCCCACAGTAAGAGGAATTATTGAACTTGAAATGATGCAATTAAACTGTTTGATATATAAATTTACTCTCTATTTTTTTTCCCCATTTTCGTGCTATTATCACCACAATCTCAACAACCAGATTGATGCCAATGCCATGCCACTTCCCCCATGAAAGAGCCGACCACCAATATAGCAACCTTGATAAAAATAATCAATCAATCTACGACCAAATCACATTAGTTTATTACCAAACCACCTATTTGTGTATTTTTTTTCTCTTTGGTTGCAGTTGCAGATTCCATTTAGTATTTTTTTTTCTGTCAATAATAGTTTCCCCATTCTAATCACTGATTGAAAATAATTAGGAAGAATCTTAGCCTTTTTTTAATTCAAAACCTGAAAGGGGTCCCCTCAACAAAAATGATTTCAATCACCTTGATGCAATATCTAAACCTTTGTTTCATCAGATTCCGAAATCATAACAGCCTTTAAATGGGGTTTCAAAACTATATAACATGGTCATCAAAACTTATTCAGAGCCAGCCAAAAATGAACGGTTCGAATCATGAGATGATATTGTGGGTTGAGCGTGCATATATAAAAACATGTGCGTGCGTATATAAAAACATGTGAAAGTGGAGATTGGTGTGAGGTCATTTTCATTCTTAGAGTAGTGTCCATCAAGTGGTACAAAGTTTGCTAGTTTTGTAACGACAGTAGAGAGAGTGTAGGCAGAGTTGAGGTTATTAGCCAAAAATGGTCGTCCCACTTGCATGACATGTTGCCTAAGTCTGTGGCTGTGGCATTGGCGGCAACCCCCATTTCTTCATCAGGTCAGGTGGGAATTTTGTTTGTACAATCATTAACTCTAGGACTAGAAGAGCTCTTGTTCGGCCAAAACTCAAAGCATGATCAACCATCAAAATATCATCTTAAATCTTAATCTTTCTGTTTTTTATTGGTAGGCTAATTATGTATTTGCCATGCTTGCGTCTCTTAATTTGGTGACTACTTCAAAACCATTCATTCATGAGCATCTGGCTTTCTTTTTTGATGCATGTGTTTGTGGAAACCTACTTGTGCATTTTGTTTTCTTAATCTTAAGCACCAAGTGAAGTTGTGTTTGGTCGATTCGTCGTCTAATTCCATCAAGTTAACTGATGATGATTGTCCTTTTAAGGGTTGTCTTAATTTCTTCTGTGTTTTTTATTTCTTTCCCAAATCATCATCAGACTTGAAATGATAAATTGGATCATGAGTATGGTCTTCTAAACACTTATGCCTACCCAGCCAAGACGATAAGATAAGCATCTAAACCGTGCTTTGAATTGGAGAAATTGGGGATTACATTATTGGTGCCAGGTCTTTTTCAGTAATCGATTTGACAACCCAGTAAATATCTAACAAATGAGGTTCTGCATCCAAAGTCATGAAAGTTGTATTACTCACTGGACCCAGGGCAGATCATTCAATTAATCACCAGTAAATTTGGGCCCATAGGCCTTCTGATGTTGGGCCTCGTGCCTTTTTTTAAAGCGGTGTGGTGATTTGATTTGGAGGGGAAGAGGCGGGAAGGATTTCTTGTTTTTTTTTTTATTGTGGTGGTCTTTTTAGATTTTGTTAAAGTTTAATCCTCCCCTAACCCTAACTGAATATAAACGATATCTGCAGCAAATTACCTGATGTAAACTATTAGTTAATGTTCTTTGTTGCTTTATTATCGAATTTACGTTATTATTTCCGAGAAAACTTCATACTGTTGCTGCTTGCTTTGTATTTGGTGTTACAAATCAAATTATACTCAACTGTGTACAAATACAATTGCACGCATTTATATAAAAAGCTATGTTGGTCTTAGAGGACCTTATAATAGTCTACTTTTACAAGAAAAGTTGATAGCTTTGCAAATTGCATGAATTATTTGGAGACAACTTTGTTACATTCTACAGACATGGGATCCACCACCAAGTCCTCAGCAAGAAGCAAACAGGGGAACACACAACACTCGCATTTTTATCAGCTTATGGAGAAAAAGGAAATCCCACAAATTCCTAATTCTTCTTTCTTGGGATGGGAAGAATGACCCAAAGAGTGGGTCAAAAACACTCTCAACTGCCCCTCCCACCTGTATTGAAAAAGCGCACACACAATGATTGGCTGTCTAGCTGGAAATAAATGACTATAGCCTATAACATGCTTACTCATAATGCCATGTTATACAGCTGCACAACATGCAATAATCAATACCAGTAAAGAAATATGAGAGAGAGAGAGAGAGAGAGAGAGAGAGAGAGAGAGAGAGAGAGCTTAAATGAATTGTTCTTTCTCATTTGTGTCCAAATAAACATACAATACAGTGAAGTATAGCAACCAAAAACTAAGAAAAGAAAACAAGTGTCTACTTCTAATGTATAAGCTCCTAATTCACCTAGCCTTCTGTTTAAGAACATGACGCAACTGTGATTTCTGGCTTTCTATTTTTGCATCCCAAAGCTTGACCTTCGAACCATTCTTTTGAATGGCTCGAGGCCATTCGATGGACCCTTTCATCCCTCGAGTTATGTGTGGATTCACTGTGTCTGTTGGGATCCTCTGTCCAGCTGAATACCTGTGTGTAGTATCATGTTCAAACAACCCTTTATTTGAAATTTCTCCCCAACGTGATGTTATCCCATTTGAAAGCCTCCCTTCACCCTCATCAAAGCCTATCTTATAAAACTCACCATTGCTTGGACATGATCCCCAAAGCTTAGATGCAGAAGATGTCTTGCGCTTTGATTGCTTCTCTGATGCTGCGCATACCTCACTGATTTCCCTATCTGGAGAACATTGGACTGCATTATCATTACCATCACTAAAGCTCCTTGAAACAGTTTTTCCCTGGCCAACCCTGTCAATTGCGGGATTATCCCCTTCCAATGAATCACAAGAACCTCTGGCATCTTTCTGTAAACAACTATTATAATCATTATGGCAATTCAACTGCTTTGACAAATGAGTTTGGTTGAACCCATTATCCTCATGGCTAGAAGGAGTGTGACAAATGCAGGGTTCAATCTCCCTCTCACTACCTTCACATCGCCAGAGCTCTTCAAAAACAGAGAATATATCATTTGATTTTGGAGGAACATTAGAAAATTCTTCAATACCATGGATATTCAATGACTTAACTGCCTGCAGGATCAACTCAGCTTTTCTTAACTCCGTCATATCCAGAGTGCCAAAACTTGACCTTAAGAAAGTTTCAACATCTTTTATCAGCTTGTTCAACTGACAATATTTATCTTCAAGAGTTAGTTTTGCATCGATCAGCTTCATCTGGACCCGTTCTTCACGCCAAACCTCTGCTATCTGCAACATCTTCCTCTCTTCTTCCACTTCTGCAACAATTTTCTTTGATTCTCTCTTCAATGCCTCAACTTCAGCCTTGTCTTCTCCAATTTGTTCAGCTAGTCCATTAGAAATTTCTTGCATGAGTTTTCTGCTCTTTTTCTCTTCCTCATATTTTTTCATGAAATGCTCCGCAGAGAACTTGGCACCTGCTAATTGATTTATCAGATTGGTGTTAAGGTTTTCCACCTGCTGACGACTTTTCCTTTCCCTACCTAATTCTTCCTTCAATTCGTCAAGAGCAAGATTTTTCTGCTGTGCTCTGCTCTTCCAATAGATTCTTTCCTCTTCTAGCTTCCTCAAAAAATGTTTGACTTTCTTCTTAAGGGACTGCCGCTTAGCTTCTAGCGCAAGAATACACAATCTAGCTTCCGTTAGTTCTGCATTCATTGTCGAAACAACAGAGCCAGTAGTAACTGGCCTATCTTTGAGAAGCTTCACATGGTTGTAAAAACGATAGATGTCATCAAATTCTTTTGAGCCGCCAGGGCTCCACTTTGTTTCACTCTCTGATGCACATTCGGGATATGGCGAAGACGGTTCAAGCTAGAAAATCAAAAGAAAATGAAACATAAGTACTAGAAGTTTATAATTCAGGTATTGAAGCTTGAAATCTTAATAATTTGATAAGTCAAAGTTGTATAACACATTAGGTTGCTGAGCCGCAATTTTTTTGTTGAGGGGGCAGGCGAATATAAAGTTTTTGCATAACTGAGACATAGTTTGACAAAGATCAATCCTTTCCTTACCCAATGATGAGTTCAACGTTAATATATTCAATTTCAAGGCATGAACCATAATGATTGATTTCAAAGTCTTAAAATCTATGTAAAACCTCTAACACTTTGACAAAACAAAATTGGCTTTAAGATCTGAACCCAAAATTGAACATATCCAAATGATAGCAATGCAGTCATTCTCTCTGAAGTTCCTATAATAACCATTTCATATGCAAAACTGTTCAAATAAACAAATACATAGCAGAGTTCAAACTCACAGTGGCAGTCACATAACAGAGTAAAAAACGAAACTTTTACAAAAACGACATGAAAATCGAATCAGAAATACCTGAAGCTGAGGCGGAGGAGGATCAGAAGGGCCAGAATTGAACTTGAGGTCTTGATCCCTTGAAATTTCGTTAAAGCGCAATTGCCAGAGCCCCGCGGCAAGCTTCCGAGCGGAGGCCTGGACGACACCGGTGGTTTTGTCGTCGTCGAACTTCCAGTGAAGAAATGGACTCGACGGGGGTCCGAAATTCCGGCGCCGGTGCGTCCAAGCCTTCCGGCGACGGGAATGGGCACCGCCTGACTGGTTCATTCGGTGGTCATCCGAGTCTCAGTTTTTGCGTGCTTCGTTTGCTGTTGTGAGTGAGAGTGGTTCCAACTTCCAATGCTTTATAAGGAAAGGAAGGATGGTTCATTGTCTACGTGTCTGTTTTTACTGTTTAGTCAATCATTTTACACTTTTACGTAAAGTCAAGGGCATGTTATACGTTACATTATTTTTCCAAAACCTTGAGTACACTATTATTTATACAAAAATAATGTGTATAGTTCAAATTCAAAAATCTGTCCAAATTATTTCCTACACCAATATATTAAGATGTGGAGCTTGAATTGAACCTAGAAAACCATCAAGTTTGCAGTGCTAAGTTGCTAACTAACAAAATTAAATTTCCTTTAAAATCTCAAATGTAATTAGTCATTTTAATCAATGTTTAAGTAAAATTAGATTTTAAAATTGAATGATAATGTCTCCATGTAAGTTGAGTTATTTACAAATCATATATTTACCGAATATCCTTCAATATATATATATATATATATATATATTATAATAGGCTTGTTGATTGTTGCCTTTCCTGCAGTGTTCTGGGTTTAATATGGGATATTGGAGATTGCAAAACATTTCTTTTATTCATCAACTTAAGGAAGTAACCATAGAGCTTTCCATTGGATCTAATGGAATTCAGTTTGCAAAATATGTGCTCGAGCATGCTCGGAATTTGAAGAAAATGACATTTTTTTCGTTCACCTCAGCAGTCGAAAGCTGTAAGGAAGATAACCAAAAGCATGATTGCTTCTAGTGCCAAACTTGTCTTTTTGGAGGATAGAGAAAGAGGAAGATAATCATAATCTGAACAGCTCACCAGATGAAGGGTCGTCAAGGGTTGTCTCCCCAAACTTCCAGAGAGCTCAATCAGATCATATGTCATCGCTATGTTGTTCGATGTTTTGTTTGAATATAAGTGTACGTGTTATTTTTGTTTAACTCGACTGTGTACTGATTGACAATCCTAGACCATATGTGCTTTTTTTTGGAGTCAAAAGTAAACTGCGTAGAGGTTCCACCAATATTTTAAGAGTCACATAATTTGGTAGATTACATGAAGGTTATAGTTTCTTATTTTTTCAGTAGCTGCTTTTTGTCGCTAGCCTGTTTGGCTGTTTTGATTGCCACCCAACTCAGAAATTCTATCCCTGGAAATATGTTAAATCAATTCCATGGACAATCCAATATTAGTGCACATGATGGATTTTCAGGGGACGATAATTTACTTAAGAACAGACTCCCAATTCCAAAAAGTAGCTATCAATTAAAATGAAAAAAAAAAGATCCTGTTCTTTGAGAAGCAACTGCATTCTCATCTTCCAAACATCTATGTTCATTTGTAACTTATCTTTTTCTACTTATTTTGGCTATACTATTTCTTTTTTTAAAAAAATAGAAAACCCCAGTATAGCCGAGCGGCTATACTATTTCCTTTCTCAAAAAATTAAAAACCGAGTCAAGCCGCACGGCTATACTATTTTTTTAAAATTTATTTTTTAAAAATAAGACCTCTCCCGACATAATTTCATCGGCACATGTATTTTAGTCGGGGAACACCTAATCCGGAAATTTTTCCGGCATAGATCTATGCCAATGAAATTTCGTCGGGATAAGTGTTCATGTAATTTTTTTTTAAAATTTAAAATTTTAAAATATAAAATTACTTTCTGTAATTTTTATTTTGGCCAACTTCCTTAATTTAATATATGTAATTAAGTAATATCTTATCCTTTTTGAATTACTTTAATAGTCGTATTGTACATATTCGTAGGTATTTCTAATGCTTAATACACATACTTTTTACAAATTTTTTATTAAGACACACAAAGTTCACGTATTACACAAAAAATTCTCACATATTATTGAATAAGAAATTTTTTGTTAAAATATTGCGCTACACTATATTATTGAATAATAAATTGAATAAGGGTATTACACTATATTTATTTATTAAATAGTGTAGCCCTTTTAAATATAGTGTATTTAAATAGTACAGCCGTGCGGCTATACTATGTTTGAAAATAGTATAGCCCAGCGGCTATTCTTTTTTTGGGGACATTTGGCTCCTAATCGCTGGATGGTCCTTTTTTTTTTAAAACAAAAAAGAGTACAGCCGCGGCTATACTCTGTGTTTTTTTTAATTTTTTAAAAAAGTAGACTTGTATTGACATGTGGCGCCTAAACGTTGGGGTCCTACTTTGTATAGACTGGATGGATTTAATCGAATATTTTAATAGTATAGCCGAACGGCTATACAGGTTGGATTAAACCGGATTTTTTCATATAGCCGCACGGCTATACGGGTTGGATTTAATCGGATATGTTTATATTATAGTCGCGCGGCTAGACAGGTTGAATATTTTAATAGTATAGCCGCACGGCTATACCAGTTGGATTTAGTCGGATATTTTTATAGGAGCCGTGAGGCTATACCGGTTGGATTTAATCGGATATTTTAATAGTATAGCCATGCTGCTAGACTGGTTGGATTTAAACGAATATTTTAATAGTATAGCCGGCAGGAGAGACCGGTTGGATTTAATCGGATAGTTTTATATTATAGCCGCACGTCTATACTGGTTGGATTTAATCGAATATTTTAATAGTATAGCCGCACGGCTATACAGTTGGATTTAATGGAATATTTTAATAGTATAGCCGCACGGCCAAACGAGTTAAATTCTACCAATATTTTAATAGCATAGCCACTCGGCTATACCTTTAAATATATATAAATATTTAAAAATATATTTGTATATATTATCTTTATACTATTAAATATTCAAATATATTTGAAGAGTATAGACTATACTCTTTAAATATGTATGGATATTTAAAAATAAACATTCAAATATTTTAATAGTATAAAGATAATAGGTAAATATATCCGCGCCATTTGTGGAGTCACGCATGAAACTTGTGGCGGCAAAACACGTACTCCGTCACTACGATTTATTGTCCCGGGAAAAGTGAAGTTTGTAGGTCAAGATTTTGCCGTGAAAGACTAATTTTCTTGTAGTATCTCGATTAAGATAGCAAGGAGAGAGAGGGAATTGTGTTAAATATGATGATATGGCGTTAAAGCTAAGTGGAAAAAAGGAGTGTGAGGCTATTGTTGTTGTTTAAAGAAGAATAAAAAGGTTTTATATATTGTTGTTGACCAACTACGTACGGAGAAGGTGAAGGTTTCAAAGACGAATAATAGAGAGATTGAGTAATTTTACCCTAAAGTCAAGGATTCCATTTGCATACTTATGTTCACACTCTTCCTTGTCCGATCCCAAAATATTCCATTTCAAAAGCCAATTCACACTTAAAATTCAAAATTGACGATATCCTCCCTGGAACTGGTGTGGGCTTGACCATTCTGATTACCAGACAGCCAGCCAGCCCGCTACCTCAACACACACGCCACACCACGCCACGCCACGCCAACCGTATTAGAATTAGACCAAACCAAATTAAACACCTTCATATGTAAATATTCAAGCAGCTAAGCTAAGCCCAGCCGCGCGCTAACTTCTTGTCGTAGACCACCTAGACCCCAAAAACAAAGAAAAAGGTTGAACCATGTACGGTCCTTTATATATGTACTATATTCATACATGTAATTTCCTGGAAGCGCAATAATATTATCATTTTTGTGACGGTCTCACCACGCCAACTCTACCTATCTTTTCTCTTCTCTGCTATATATAACATAAACCTCCCCATTGTCATACTCTCTCTTCTTCCCTCAGCAGCCTCAATTAGTTTCTAAAGCTATATAAGCTGAATTATATCTAGTTTAATTAAGCTTAGCTAGCTAGAATGGGAAACTGTTTGAGGCGTGATTCGGTGACGGTATGGGCCGGCGACGACGACGACTGGGTCGACATTAGTTCTCAGCTGCAGCTTTGTGATGATTGTAATAATAGTAATAATAAGAAGAAGAAGAAGGCTTACAACCACTTGGTCGAAAAGGAGAGGCTTCTTGGTGAGATAATATCATCAGCTTCAACATCTTCAACTTCAACTAATGGAGATCAGGTGAAGATCAAGATTACTAAAAAGGAGCTAGATGAGTTGGTGCATGGAGGAAACCTGCAAGGTCTTTCGTCTGTCGAACAACTCTTAGATAGCCTCTTGACGACGAACGGCCCTGATGAGGATCAAAACTTCTATGAGATGGATCGTCAGGATCAGGACTTCTATGAGATGGATCATCAACGGCCCTGGAGGCCAGTCCTCCAAACTATTCCAGAGTATTAAGGACTAATTAGGACGAGGCCCATCTTTTTCATCTCTCATTATTATTACTATTCTTTTTTCTTTAGAGATTCAGATTTGTCACTCTCTGTTACGTACCATATATAATAGAGAATAGTTTTCCTTGGTGTATATGTTATTTACTCCTTTTATTAATGAATTTTTAGCTCATCTGATTTTGGACTGGTCCATATCATGCGCACATCTAATTGGGCTGCTCAGTCCAATATCATTATGGGCTTCATCCTGAATTATATGTCTACTAGACAAGGCCTACTTGGGCTAAGCCTAGCTTAGTCTTGTGTTTGATTTTAGTAATGTTCGATTGGGATAAATTAATTTTCCAAAAAAAAAAAAAAAACTTTATCATTATTATTTTATTTTATTGGGGAGAGAGGAATAGAACTTAAGACCTCGGATATATAAATAAATACTTTTGACCACTTAAGATATTAACCTTTATTTATTTTATTGATTTTGAGCTTGAACGAAGAAAGATTTATCCGAGTGTTGGAAACTTTATTCCATGTCTTTCCTTTTGTCACTACGGGGGGAAAGGGAGGTACATTGTTCATTTGGCTAGGCTTGCTAGCTAGAAGTCTATTCATAACCAGTGAAAGTTGATGTTAGCTTGATGCTTTCCACCCTTTTATTTTATTATCCTTGGTCTTTAATCATGCAATGCTTATTGTCGAAGACAAGCTGTGAATTCCCTCCTTGGAAGACATATCAACATCAATTATGCTAATCATTTTCCTATGCTTTCCCAAATAAACGAATTTTTAAAGTGATAACGTACGTTATAACGAATCATAAAATCATGACAAAGATAGATAGATAATCAAAAGATTTGAACTTTATTCTCAAACCCAGTTCATTGATTTCATGTTAAAAATATAGATTGTTTTATTAAATTCAGATCCTTTTATTTCAGAGATCCTTTTATGAATGGCCAGAAGAAGGTCAAAATTTAAAATGAAAATAGTATTTAATAACTACTCAAGTTTATTGCCTACACAATTAAGCACCAGAATTTTTTTGAGCAATGGCCGCTTTAATTATCCGAACAACTACTACCACAGTGCCTGCCCAAGCTTTGTAGAAAAGTAGGCCATTGGAGCTTTCGCACGTGTGAGAGACACGAACTAATGGAGCAGGTCATCACTGCCACAGGTGTCACGCGTGCCAAATGGCTGGTGTAGAAAGTTGGAGTTGGCCAGTTGGGGAGAAAAAGGCGATGGGTGGCGTTAATGCGCCAGTGCTCTTCTATCTCAGTTTTCTGGTCAGTGTGGGGCCTACCTACTCTCTCCCAAGCAAGACAGCTATTACTCTCACACTGCTTCTGGCCCCACCCCACTTTGAAGCTCATTCATGGCTTCTCTCTACTCTGTCTCTATCTCTCATATCTTCCTGTTTTCACAATGTCTCCTTTATTTTCTCACATCCGCCAAACCATTCTCTGAGAAATTCCAAGGCTGATGCTTGCAAGCTGAGTTTCAGTCCTTCATCTATCTCTTTCTCTCTCTGTTTTTCTTCAGTTTCCCTCCACTTGGCTGTAGTCTTTTGTGATGGTTTCGCTATTTGGGGGTAAGGAAATTGAATGCATGAAGGAAATGGTGTCTCTGAAGCTCACCGTCCGTATATTTATGTTGTTCCTATGTGAGTATTCATATGTTTCTTGTTGATTTCTTTAGTGGGTTCTGCTTAATTTTGCATGATCTTGAGTTTTGTCTTCTGGGTCATTGTTAAAGTTGCTTTATTTTGAAGAATGTAACTGGGTTTCGAATAATTTGACCTTTGGTATTTTTGTGCAACTCAGATTCTGTGAAAGGTTCTAGATTTTGATTTCAGTTTCCAAGGATATGGTGCATTTGGCTCTCAAAATGATTGAACTCCTATTCTCCTCAATCTCCTAATATGTTGCTTGTTATAAGCCACAGCTTCACTTCCACTACTATTTAGTTCTTTAGTCACTTGTTAGAATGAACTAAAAATATCCCAGGTTTAGGGCACTGTTGGGATTTTGATTGCTGTTCGAGTTGGTATAGGTTTGCTCTTATAACTTTGTATGACATACATTAGTATGGAACTGCGGATTTAAGATTTCACCATAATCGCCATCATTGCTAGATTATGGACATATTGAGGCACATTACTTGCCTTTGGTTGAAGTATTCATTGCTAAGCAGTTCTAGGATTTATGATAGTTTTTATATATTTCCTTTTATCTCATTCTTTTTCGTTTTTGACTTCCTCTTAGTTACCTCAACAATACTAGTTGATTTAAGGCTTTAGAACTACTGATCGAAAAATTCATGAAGAAACTATCCATCTAAATGTTATTGATAGTAATCTTTGTAAATGATTTTTTTTATAGGTCTCCATATATGTTGTGGCAGCACGTTAACTTATCATAAAGATCCAGTCTTGACGATTAAACAAGATTCTATGTTACCGATGATCTCTCCTACAGGGACTCCTCAGCCCTTTCTTCCCCTTCTGGCTCCTTCACCACTGGCACCGTTCACAAATACCACTGTCCCAAAATTATCAGGTTCCTCCCTCCTTAATTTTTCTAGTTAAATTAGATTCCCCAACGCATTTTTTGGTTAAGATCTGAAGTTATATATTTTCGTGTTGATCTGTGGGTGCAGGACTCTGTACGCTAAACTTCAGTGTTGCTGAGAGTTTGATGAGTGTGACCTCAGTTGATTGTTGGTCGGTTTTTGCACCACTGCTCGCTAATGTAATTTGTTGCCCACAGTTGGAAGCCACTCTCACAATTCTCATTGGTCAATCCAGTAAAGAGACCAATGTTCTTGCTTTAAATGGGACGATTGCTAAACATTGTCTATCAGATATTGAGCAGATTTTGGTGGGCCAGGGTGCAAATGACAGTCTTGCTCAAATATGCTCGGTTCATTCATCAAATCTGACTTATGCATCTTGCCCAGTCATTGATGTTAATGAGTTTGAGGATACAGTTGATACTTCCAAGTTGCTTGCCGCTTGTGAGAAGATTGACCCTGTGAAAGAGTGCTGTGCTCAAACTTGTCAAAATGCCATATTAGAAGCCGCTACGAGGATCGCATCAAAAGCTTCTGATCTTTTGAGCACGGATGGTGCTCACGATATCTTACCTGATGGAGTAAGTAAAGTCAATGACTGCAAAAGTGTTGTCCTCCGGTGGCTGGCAAGTAAACTCAATCCTTCTCATGCAAAGGAAGTTCTAAGGGGACTATCTAATTGCAAGATTAACAAGGGTGAGTTTAGAGTTAAACATGGTGCTACACAGAACCTCCATCAAAGTTCTGTACTTTTTCTTTTATTTTTTATTTTCTCTAACCACCAAAAAAAAAAAAAAAGAAGAAGAAAAATTACTAGTTATTATTTTAACAGTTTAAAACATAGGGGCCTCATATATTTTTCTAGAAGTTTGTCAGAGATTTCTCCTAAAAGTAAAGTATCGATGTATTAGTGCCAGTGGTTAAGGAATACCTGTCATTACATACATCTTCTGATAAAAACTATCTCCATCATTCTTTCTCTCTCTCTCTGTCTCTCTGTATGGGAGAGAATTTTCTTGGCATTTCCTACGGTTGGATTGCCATCTTTATGAATTTGGATCAGACATTTCGGAGATGTTAGTGGAATTTTATCTGTATACCTCATATTCGGGGCTTACACCTGCATTATTGTAGTTGATTATTCCATGATTTTTGTATGTGGAGTGTGTTCGAGAGAGTATACTAGTTTATGTTTGCTCTGTATCTTATATCAGTTTGATTTTACTTAGAGATGCCAATCTCCAATTGGAGTATCTGACCCTGTATTGTATCTGGTATTCACTTCAGTTTGTCCCCTGGTTTTCCCCAACATGAAGCATGTTGCAATGGGTTGTGGGAATGGGATAAGTAACCAGACTGCTTGTTGTACTGCCATGGAGAGCTATGTGTCCCACTTGCAAAAGCAGAGTTTCATAACCAACTTGCAAGCTTTGGATTGTGCTGCATCACTGGGCATGAAGTTAAGAAAATCAAATATTACTGAAAATGTGTACAGCCTATGTCATATAAGCCTCAAGGATTTCTCCCTCCAAGGTTAGTACGTTCCTCTAGCCCTCTTTTTAAAGCAAACTATAAGCATTGGATCATGTTACTAATACAAATTTTTTGTGATTTCTGTATGTCAAATTGATTTGGGGATTGGATTTGTACAACTCAGTTGGAAATCAAGGTAATAAACTTGGTTGGTTTGTATTGTCCAATTATATTATACAGAAAGAACTGCTTAGCATTACCAGAAAGGTTCACTGTAGCCGAAAGAAGAAATTACACCTTTTCAATTGTTAGCATCATTTTATTGTCAAAGTAACTGCTTTTGACTTTGCCAGTAATTTCATGCCTGTGCTTTTGCTCTTTTCTTGTTCTAGTCTTGTAAACTGGTCTATCTTTGTACTTTTTGCATCATAGTGTCTGGATGTCTTCTGCCGAGCTTGCCTTCCGATGCAACATTTGACAGTTCAGGGGTCAGCTTCCTTTGTGATCTGAACGATAACATTCCAGCTCCCTGGCCCACCTCTTCTCAAGGGGCAGGTTCATCATGCAGTAAAAGTATGTGTAAGCTATTAACGTTTATTCATTTGTATGGAATACCCTACCATTCCATTTCATATTAACATTTGCAAGACTTTGTTGTTAATAAAGGTTGTATGTCCTTTCTGTCATGCTCTAATGATTTTTGCCTGACTTGTTGGAATTTCAGATGTCAAGATTCCTGCACTTCCTGCAGCAGCATCTGCTGAAAGTGGTGAGTAGGTCCATTCATTTATCTTCATGGGGATCATTTACTGCCTCAGTGCTAATTTGGTTTATTTGAGCAGTCCGCAAGTGCAGTATAGTATGTAAGGCATGCTCAGATATTTTAACCTTGTGAAAACTCTTAAGAGCAAGTTGCAAAACAGATGAATTGTGATTTTGTTTTTTCTTTTCCTCCTTTTGGGCTGTTTCAGAATTTAACTTTAAACATTTATATGCTCTCATGTTCTCCAGGTCTGTACAATGATGATGTGATGCTTTCTCTACTCCTTGCTTCTGGGGTGGTCCTCATGATGGTTTTGTAATAAGTATTCCCTTGAGAGAAACTTGTCAGTCCTCGAAGGAGTTCTTTGTTATGTTAGTCACCCCAAGCTAGTCGATAGAAGACCGTGAACTGGGGATAGAAGCTAGATCTGAGGTGATTTCATGTTTGTGCTTCCAATCCATATTAATTCATGATTCTTGCTTGCTTCTGTAATAAATTTTTTTTGTAAAGAAAATTAGGAAAGTGAGGGAGGTTATATTGTAACTGACACTATCGAGATTGCATGTGTAAATTCAGATTGCAGCCAAAATATAAGTTTAGTTCTTTTTGCCCAATTAGTATGTGCAGTAATATAGCGTCTCCTTCCAGTCACTTTGTGGTACTGAATTATGCACAATGGACCAACTCAACTTCTGTCATAATAGGAGTTTTCATGTGCTTCATTTCTTATTGTCGTTCTTGTTGGCCATCTTGGTTCAGAATTTCAGCCCGGTCCTAGCCAATTATTCAGAACTGTATAATGAGACCAATCAATGCATGGGATATAAATTCGCACGATTGGTATTATGATTATGGGGGTGTTTTTGGCTTGTATTTTATCATCCTATAGGTTCCCAGAAATAGTACATTTTGTTTATTACAGTACTTGAATGGTATGGACGCCGAGCCGAAAGCATACGCCTCTCGTGTAAAACGATTATAAATCTTTTTCCCCCTAACCTAAATATTAAATAGTGCAGCAAGGGGTGTAGCTTTTTTCATTTTCCCTTTGACAAAATCTTCTAGTCTTGGTTGAACTCTTGTCATGGACAAAGGATGGGACGATTCGATCAAGATCCTCCTTCCCAAAAATAAATGGAGTTTGCTAAAAGAAAGTAAGTAGGTGTTGGACCAACCATGAGTTAATTTAATCCCTGCAGGGCCTGCATAAATTTCCAATATTTATACACTATATAAGTCATTTGGACTTGCTCCGAATATAGCCAGTGTTGTTGTTCTAAATTTAGAGGCAGAGAGTGATCAAGACGAGAAAATCGATCGAGCATGGAGAACATGGACAGCGATCAGCGCAATGAAGCCTTGTTACAATCCGAAGAAGCTTCAGCAAGAGGGCCTATAAGTTCAGCACTGGAAGATATACTAACCAACCCTGATCTCTCATATTTCCAGCGCCTTAGGCAGGCTTCTTGGCGCGAAATTAAGACCCTCTTCTACCTCGCAGCTCCGGCGGTGGGGAATTACGTGCTCAGCAACATCACTGCAGTAGCCACCCTCATCTTCTGTGGCCAACTTGGCAATCTTGAATTTGCTGGTGCCTCTCTAGGGAACACTGGAGTCGCTGTCTTTGCTTACGGCCTTATGGTAATATTTGTCACCAGTAACGTACACGTCTACTTATTGTTTCATATTTTTATGCACAAATTTTGTGATCCTAGAATTATAATTTCGATCGATAACACGTGCAATATATATGCACAGCTTGGAATGGGAAGTGCAGTGGAGACATTGTGTGGCCAAGCATTTGGAGCAAATAAGAACGAAATGCTGGGTGTATATTTGCAGCGAGCAACAATTCTTCTCACGGCAACAGCAATCCCAGTGATGTTCATCTACATCTTCTCCAAGCAAATCTTGATCGGACTAGGCGAAACGGAGAGCATAGCATCTGCAGGAGCACTCTTCGTCTATGGCCTAATTCCACAGCTCTTTGCCCTGGCTTTCAATTTTCCCTTACAAAAATTCTTACAAGCTCAGAGCATAGTGTGGCCTAGCGCCTGCATATCTGGCGTTACAGTTGTGGTTCACGTGGCACTTAGTTGGGTGGTGGTGTACAAATTAGGGTGGGGTTTGCTGGGTGCATCTTTGGTTTTGAGCTTGTCTTGGTGGATCATGGTGGTGGCCCAGTTAATGTACATCTTGGTGAGCCCAAGGTGCAAATATACCTGGACTGGGTTTAGCTCACAGGCTTTTTCTGGGCTCTGGGAGTTTCTGAAGTTATCCACTGCATCCGCGGTCATGCTGTGCCTTGAGACTTGGTACTTTCAGATTTTGGTTTTGATCGCTGGGTTGCTTAAGAATGCTGAGATTGCCCTGGACGCACTCTCTGTTTGGTAAGACGAAACTCAAAAACCCTTTGTAGTTCAAGTGGTTAAGAACAGTTACTGCTACATTTGAGGTCCTATGTTCGAATCCCCCTCCCCATTATCGCTCGTATCAACAAATTCATACTTTTTGCTTATGTGTTTTTTGTTGTTGTTTAATTATTGGTACACTAAAGAGTATGTGTAACTGAGTTTATGCAGCATGGCTGTATCTGGATGGGTGTTCATGATCTCGGTTGGGTTCAATGCTGCAGCAAGGTCAGATGCTTATTCATATGTAATTAATACAACTATGGACTAATTATTAATTAATGAAATTAATTAGTGTGTGGTTTAATTAATGTGAAAAAAACAGTATAAGGGTGAGCAATGAGGTTGGTGCTGGGCATCCAAAATCAGCATCATTTGCAGTGGTGGTTGTAACTACAAGCTCCTTAATCATCTCCTTAATCCTTGCCATAATCATACTTGCACTCCGCCGTTACCTCAGCTATATATTCACTGAGGGCTCCACTGTTTCTAATGCCGTCGCTGAACTTTCTCCTTTCTTGGCTTGTACTCTTTTACTTAACGGCATCCAACCTGTTTTGTCTGGTAATTAAGAACTATATGTTTGGATAATTAAGTTAATTAATACGAAAGATGCATGTTCATTAATTCTTAATTGAATTTGTTTTTGAATTAATTAAGGGGTGGCTGTTGGGTGTGGATGGCAAGCAATCGTGGCATGGATTAACATAGGATGTTACTACATCATTGGTATCCCATTGGGTTGTGTTCTCGGCTTCAAGCTCGACTTGGGAACTAAGGTACTAATTTAGGATAGCGATTTTAACACTCGTTTTTCTTAATCATTTGCAGTTCAAAACTGAATAATTCACACTTTGGAGTGTTAAAATCACTAGCCATGAATTTATTTACTTAAATTTGGGACTAACCTTTTTTTTTTCTTTCCCCATTGCATCTGTAGGGAATATGGTCGGGAATGTTGGCGGGCACTTTTATTCAAACTCTTATACTCTGTTGGATCACATTCCGGACTGACTGGAATAAAGAGGTAACGTTGGCAAACTAGTATTTCAATTTGATTTTTCCCTTCCAATAAGTTAATCATACAATCATATCCATATAAATATAATTTGGAGGTGTATCAAGCATCAAATGTAATTTTTTTTTTTCAGGTTGCGAAATCAAAGATTCGTATGGATGAATGGGAAGAAAAGAAAGAGCCTCTTCTCAATGAATAGACCCAAGTTTAGGAAACTTGGGACAAAACTATCGTTTAAAAAAAATAACTTTGTTTGTCGGAGGGGCAATTGACATGCCTTGTCTTTTTATATAATATCTTCAGTAACACTGGGCTTCGGTTTTTCTTTTGTCACATTAATATTGTATGAGAAATTCTAATTCATCATCTTACTCTTTCGACGCCTAAGCTAAACTCGAGTACTTTTTTGAATAAGTTTTAACCCACCACCTCCTACATGCACAACATTTTCCACATCAAGTAAATAAAAGTGACATCGATCGACGAAGAAAGACGTTTCCCATTGAATGAAAAAACCAAGCTAACGAAACAATTGAAATCAACATTTAACAGAAACTTGTTTATATAACCAATTTGAATTCATAGTTATTGGGGTTTTCTTCTTGTGTGTCCCCATTCCCCTTCCCATTGTGCTTGAAAGTTGAAAATGACTCCACAACTCTAGTTTGAGAAGTGGAATTAAAAGTAGATAAACTGCCCACTCTTATATTGAAGGTACACCAGAAGTTTGTACTCAAGCTCCACTGTGATAATGGCCATGTAAAATAGATAAGTGCTCTGCACAAACACACACAGACCTCTTGGTCCACCTGCAGCATCACCTTCCATTCCATTTCATTCCCACCTAATAAATTGCCATCTTCTTATCTACTACTACATACACACACCACACCCAAACAAGGCAACCATACAAATCATTGACTTCTATTACTCCGGGCTTTCCAGAATTCTGTATTCTCATTCATACTCTCAACTCAATCATAAATTGCATCATGTTCAGTTGACAGCAACTTTTTATTATTTTTATAATACATACGTTGTTTGGGGACGGACAAATAGAGTATAAGACTTGCGATCATGTGAATAAATGTTCTTAATCACTTTTTAGTTACAATATCGCTTAGCAACAAGTTTAATAAACCAAAATTCCTTTTGCGCTGCTGGGATCGATCAAGTAAAGGGATTTACTAGTTGGTTGTTACAAAGAACAATTGATTGAGTCTTCTTCGTTTTCTTTTGGTTTCATCGTTTTGTGGGGGCAGATGTAGCCAAATCACATGCACGACTCTGTATGTACTTCAACAACAAACCTTCCGTTACTGTAGGATTCAAAAGCGAACCTTATTATAGCCACCACCGAATGCTGTCCTAAACTAAAACAAACAAATTAGATGTGCATGCGCGCTTGACCCTAATTACAATATAACCTTAATCTCTCACATGCGTAATAGCTTAGCAAATCCAAGTAATGACCAGATCAATGATTCCTTAACTACGTGGACAACCAGAAAATTAAAATCGTATATATTTTTCTTCTCCAGCACTATGTTAATCGAGTGCAAAAATTAATATTTCCATCGACATGACGTTATTATTATAAAATTATTATTATTAAAGCAAAGCAAAGCAAATGAGTGGTATGCCTTTGATTTGATTTGTCAATAAGAAAAAGCAAAGATTATCTTTACATTTAGTAAAAACACAACAGCCACATTTCAAAAGAGGATATATTAAGGTGGCCGATATATTTGACCCAAACGAGAAAGAAACCCAGAGAGGCACAAACGCCACTCGAGAAGTAGATGTGACACACCATATCCATGTTGCTTTTATTTATTTACATGTAACGCTCAATTAAGTAAAATTTGTTTGTTTTTTTTCTTTTTATTAACATCTGGCAAAGGATTTTCCATTCCATAACTGTCTCTAAGATTTTGAGGGCCCTGTGCGAAACTTAAATTGGAGCCTTACTACTATAATTTTTTTTTTTGCCATACCTTAATGTCATAAAACAACGTTTTCATCGATATCAACATTCTCATTATGCTCAACATTACCCATTCATCCATATTGTTGTCAGTAGCTTGCAATTCCTCAACATTATCTTCTTCTTGTTCATTGGAAACCTTTTAATCAATTGTAGCATGTGATTTTAACAAGGAATCTATCTAGAGCTCCTCTTTGAGGTTGAGTCAATTCCTTGATTTTTCTTTTTCTAAGTCGTTTTGTATATCTAGAAATGTATTTTCTAGTATGTGGCATGTTTAAATTACAAAGAAAAATTCTAAAATCCTATAACCCAGCCAACCAAAAATAGAGAAATTTTCTAAAAACTATTATATAACCAATCATCAACATGATAATAATTTAAAAAAAATAAGTCATGTAATAAATAGATTGAAATTTAGATACATAGATTTGAATTGAGATTTGATTGAATATCACTATGCGATGATGAATCTCAAACCCGGGCCTTCCGTTAAAGGATATGTGTTGGAAAGCCAATTCTGCCACACACACTTTTGTGCCAACATATATGTAGCATGCCAAAATATATATACAATTCCTATAATATATATATATATATACACAATATAAAGAATTTTTTTTAAGAGGCCCTAAAAAATCGAGAGTCCTGTGCGGTGGCTCCACTTGCACCACCACAGGACCGTATACATATATATATATATATATATATATAATCAGAGCTTATGAGCTGCTCACAGTGGAAGGCTATAGAGAGAGAGAGAGAGAGAGAGATCGGAGAGCAAGCTAGCATGGAGCCTTCTAGTGATAACGAGCTCTCTGAACCCCTCTTGCTTTCCAAATCATCTTCGATGCATATAGTGAGCCGTGAACTGGAAGACACACTAAACAACACTGAGCTCTCATACTTCCAGCGCTTCCGAACCGGCACATGGCTCGAGCTGAAGACCCTCTTCCGCCTGGCAGCTCCGGCGGTGGTGGTTTACTTGCTCAACAATGTCATATCCATGTCCACCCAAATCTTCTGTGGCCATCTTGGCAACCTTGAACTCGCTGCCTCCTCTCTTGGCAACACTGGCATTCAAGTTTTCGCCTATGGCCTCATGGTACAACTAATTAATTAATTAATTTTGCCTATGTTCTTTTATCGAATATCATGTTATGTTATTCGACTGTGAATGTTTGATGAACGATCTGACAACATAACATATTGATCAGATTGTTATGTTCCCAGGGATTAATTTGGTATAATTAGTTCATGTGTGTTTTTGGTGCAGCTTGGTATGGGTAGTGCAGTGGAGACACTCTGTGGTCAAGCCTATGGTGCACATAAGTACGACATGCTAGGCATATATATGCAGCGTTCGACAATCCTCCTCCTAGCAACTAGCATCCCACTGATGATAATTTACATCTTCTGCAAGGAAATCTTGTTAGGCCTAGGTGAATCAGCCTCCATTGCCGCCGCGGCAGCGATCTTCGTCTACGGTCTCATCCCTCAAATCTTTGCCTACGCCTGCAACTTCCCCATACAAAAGTTCCTCCAAGCCCAGAGCATAGTGTTCCCTAGCGCCTACATATCGCTGGGGGCACTGGTGGTGCACATAGTGCTAAGTTGGGTGGTGGTGTACAAATTGGGAGGGGGCCTGTTGGGCGCCGCGTTGATGTTGAGTTTTTCGTGGTGGATTATAGTGGTGGCGCAATTTGTGTACATATTGTGGACGCCAAGGTGCAAACGCACATGGAGAGGCTTTAGCATCAGGGCATTTTCTGGGCTGTGGGGTTTTTTGAAATTGTCTGTGGCATCGGCCGTCATGCTTTGCCTGGAGACTTGGTACTATCAAATTATAGTTTTGCTTGCTGGGTTGCTTAAAAATGCTGAAATTGCATTGGACGCTCTCTCTATTTGGTGAGCAAAATCAAAGCTATTGACTATAATTAATTAGTTTCCCACTTAACCTTAATGATCAGATCAGAAGCTCCACTCACTCTTGCTCTGCTTAATTAGCACCACTCACAAAAAACAACAAAAAACAAATTTGGTAGCTACTAGTCTGGTAGCTGGGCACAACAACTAGTCAATTTATTTATTTATTTATTTTTAAGCTTTGACCAAAGTCAATGTGTTATGAAACGCTCAGGAACCGTGTCTGTATTTCTTTTTACATGGTTTTCATGTGAATGAGGAGAAGACATGCTTTGCATGCTTTCTTAAGCAGTTACAGATCTTAAAGCCTGCCCTGCGTGCGTTCAAGTATTTGATGTTAGCTAGCGTAGCGTCGTAAAATACTGGTCGTCAAACTGCAAAAGGATATAAACAATGTGTGTGTGCCTGTCAGATTGTGGTCAGCTGTGTCGTTTGTATTCGTATCTATATAATTGTTTTCTTTGTATTCTTTACGTCACAGTCACATGTAAAAAGTTGGACATGCATGTATCACTATCTAATATCTAATAAAAAATATTATCCTTTAATTTATGATTGATGCAGCATGACCATAACTGGATGGGTCTTCATGATTGCTGTGGGGTTCAATGCTGCTGCAAGGTCAGTAAATTTCACAAAACACACTACATTATCGGATACAGGATAACCGTTCTTAACCACTTAAACTAGTAATTATTTGAGAACTAATGGATGAATAAATAATTATGCAGTGTGAGGATTGGGAATGAGCTTGGGGCAGGACATCCAAAATCGGCAGCATTTGCAGTGGTGGTGGTGACTTCAAGCTCCTTCATCATATCGGTGGTGTGCGCCATAATTGTGCTTGTTTTACGACATGATATAAGTTATGTGTTCACTGAGGGAGAAACAGTCTCCAATGCCGTCTCAGACCTTTCTCCGTACCTAGCCATATCTATCGTTCTCAATGGCATCCAACCTGTTTTGTCTGGTACGTGAGATTGATCAAGTTTTATCTTCGTTTTTTTGTCGGTATGTGTTGGCAGACCATAAATGTCTAATAAAGACAGAAACCAAACAGTCAACGATCTAAAAACTACGTGATGGACTTAGTAGTTGAACATCAAGATCATACGACGTAGCCCTATTTTCGATCAAAATCTGCCTCTTCTTTGTGTCGTTTTTTTGACTTTCCCATGCAATGCAATGTGCGTTTTGGAGTGTTGTTCTGGATACATATATGCCCTAATGTAGGATTCTATATTTTTGGCCAAAAATAAAAGGAGTGGCTGTTGGGTGCGGATGGCAAGCATTTGTGGCATATGTTAACGTGGGATGTTACTACATCATTGGGATCCCATTGGGTTGCCTTCTTGGATTCAAGTTCGATTTCGGAGCTCAGGTGATAATACTATTTTCCTATTTTTAGCACTTTAATTATATATATTGTTTGTGGTTTTATGTATAATTAATTGTACGTTTGTTTTAATTTTGTCAGGGAATATGGACTGGCATGATAGGAGGCACTTTTATACAGACAATCATCTTGGTGTGGGTCACATATCGGACTGACTGGAACAAAGAGGTTAGCCTAATCTATAACAATTAACTACTTTAATCTCACTGTCAATTGGACAATTATATTTAAAATAACGTTAAATAATTGTTCGCAGGTTGAAAAAGCACAGAGTCGTTTGAACACTTACGAGGACAAGAAGGAGCCCCATGATGAAGTGCTGACCAGTTAGTCGAGTTTGGCGTTGCCCAGTTTTCAACTTGCTCTTTTCTTTTTAATTTTTTTCTGGCGGACGTCGGGGAGGTTACATGAGTTTTGCTTGCTTTTTACGTGCATGGAAAGTTTTGCATTGTTGTAATGTGTTGTTAATGAACTAATAATAATGTTCCTTTCCTTGATTAGGAAGGAACAGTAAGTAAGTCCGCCTTCTTTAAATTAGTCTTAATTGATAACGCTTAGTGTTCCCTTTAGTTTTCTTTTTTTTAAAAAAAATATTTTAAAATTGATGAGGAGGAGAAAGGGTCTTTTGCCTTAGGGTTTATTCTGGGTTTATTTTGTGGTTGGTCTGTTTCTTTGTCTTAGGCTGCTCTCATCTTGTCATTTTGGGCCAACCTCCATGAATTGTTACTTGAAGCCTTTTAGTAATTTCTACTGCAATGTGTGTCACATTGCAAAAGAAAACCTCTAGGACACGCGTACGTAGGTGCAAACAAGTCAAAGTAAAAGCTATCGCGAACAACAGAGGTAAGAAGACAGCTGTTTTTCCATAACATAGAAAGAGAAATCGAGTGCCCTAAGGTAGATAAATCATGCGCCACAAAAGTCGCCTCATGAAACACATGTGTTGTTAACGAACATCTTCACAAAAGAAGCTAGGAAAAGGAGATAAGAAAGGGAGCTAAGATGAGCAATATCCTGTGATCGTTTGATGCATGATTTATTTTAGCAGTGCGACAACCAGGCCTCATCATCAGTGCCCACTGCCCAGCAAGCAATGACAAGACACATTCAATTTGCTGTAAAATCAATTGACTTTCAGTACTTCTTTTTCCAACCAATAAAAGACAGTTGAATAAGTATAAAAATACAAATCGGATTTGCATGCGCTTAAACAGACGACCCGTCAATACTGATCTATTTTAAATATTTCAACTCATGACGAAAACAATGGTTTCTCCTCCGCTTAGAATAATTTAGAGACGGAATTTAGCTCAAAACCGCTTTTAATCAAATCAAAACTATGATAAGAAATCGAATTTTACTTCAAAGATTTGAGACAATGAGCTGTTCTATATGATTGTAATTTTGTAGGTAATTGAATTTCCACTACTTGTAATAATATAGACTATAGTAAGAGGTTTTAAGTTTGAATATTTCCTCTAATTTATATAAAATAAAATACAAAAAGATTAGCGTGATGCCCAAATAAACTTATTTCCATCCCCACATCTTGTCTAGGCTAGGTGTTGCTTTTTACTTTTCATCCGCCTGCATCATTCATCTGGGCAGCTTTCTTTCACTTTCCCAGTAGCCCGCTTTAATCATGTATTGCCTTTCACTTTCAATGTTGTTTCATTAATTCTGCCTCCCGTCCTATGGAAAAAAACCTCTTCTGTAATGGGATATCACTGTTTTGTTATTCTCGATTAATAATACAATAACACTTGCATAAGTTATTTCACGTGTTATTGTATTATTAATAAAAAAGTGTTATTCCCGTTGATAAGAGTTTCTCTCCATGCTACATTATGTACTAGCATCAGTTTCAATGAAGTACCAATTGGTATAGTCCAACTCCTAGTAAGCCCTTGTAATGTTTTCTAATTTTCTAATGTGTGGGTGAGACATTTTCATATTCACATTTTCACATGCCACTACATGTTTGGCGAATTTTCAAACCTAGTATATGGACAATATATAGTGAGTGACGTGGAGCGTATGTAGGATGAAGCCATTGGGCTTTCACATGTGAACAAACCTATTCTGATGTCATGAAGGAAGTTGAGGTGCCATCCAAAATCCGACAAAAAAATATAAAAAAATCCCACATCGTGTCGAAAACAAATTTGTTCTCTTACATGGGGCCTTGTCGTTTAGTATAATTTCTCCTCATTATTATTCCTTCCAAACACCCATTTCCCCGATATATCAAATTTTGGCAGATACCACAAACACCTTTATTGTAGTTGTAAGTCCAATATGGTCAATGATCAAGACCAACTCCGCCAACCCATCTTAGACTCCGAACCCGACTCAACAGCACCCGAAGCTTCCAACCATGGCGATGGCTTGGAGTCTCCACTTGAGAAGGTGCTATCTGACACCCAACTGCCCTTCTTCAAGAGACTCCGCTCGGCCACATGGATTGAACTCAATCTCCTCTTTCGCCTTGCAGCCCCTGCCGTCTTGGTTTATGTCGTTAACAACTCCATGTCACTTTCCACCCGTGTCTTCGCCGGCCACCTCGGCAACCTTGAGCTCGCCGCCGCCTCCCTCGGCAACAGCGGCATCCAACTCTTCGCCTACGGCCTCATGGTACACGTCCCACAACCTTAACTCTTGTTATGTTTCACTCTGTCAACTAAGAGTTGACGTGTCACATTGTTATGTTGTCATTCTTATCTTTTGCCGTCTGTGTGGCTCTTGTCTCATGCAGTTAGGCATGGGAAGTGCGGTGGAGACTCTATGTGGACAAGCCTACGGTGCCGAAAAATATGACATGTTAGGCATATACCTCCAAAGAGCAACCATAGTCCTAACCCTCACTGGCCTTCCACTGCTTCTCATCTTCCTCCTATCCAAACCCATCTTGATTTTATTTGGTGAGACACCAAAGCTGGCTGCATCAGCAGCCGTTTTCGTCTACGGTCTCATCCCACAAATCTTTGCCTACGCCATCAACTTCCCGATACAAAAGTTTCTTCAAGCCCAGAGAATTGTGGCCCCAAGTGCCTACATATCAGCAGCTACACTTGGAGTGCATTTAGTGCTGAGCTGGGTAGCTGTGTACAAGTTGGGCATGGGGTTGATAGGTGCGTCGTTGGTTCTGAGCTTGTCGTGGTGGATCATCGTTGTGGCTCAGTTTATTTACATCCTAAAGAGCAGTCGGTGCAAGGAGACGTGGACGGGTTTTAGTTTGCAAGCGTTTTCTGGGTTGTGGGATTTTCTGAAACTATCGGCTGCGTCGGCTGTGATGCTGTGCTTGGAAACTTGGTACTTTCAGGTACTAGTGTTGATTGCTGGGTTACTGGAGAACCCTGAGCTCGCGTTAAATTCTTTGGCCGTATGGTAAGAACAAAAATCATCTGGTGGTGATGCTAAATTAATTTTCATAGTCTACAGTAACTTCACATTTATATATAGATAGCTGGTTTGGTTAATTAGCTAGGTCAAATAAAAATATGGGTTTGACTGTGACTACCGAAATATCGAAATCATAATGATTGGTCATCATCAGCGTATTTTGTGTGAACCATACTTTTATAAGGATATCCATGAGACCTCAAGACATTATTGATCACAAAACGACACATGTCATGAGTCATTCCCCAATTTTCCTATCAGACAGGAACATATAGATATGTCTTTACTTTTTGGTTGGACTATAGATACACATGTCATCCACCCATCAATCCTACTCAGTTAAACTCTACCTTAATTTTCTTATATATTACTTAAACTAACGGCCCTGTTCTCCTAGACTCTATGGCCTAGGAATTTGTGGTCATCACCCTTAAATCTAATCCAAAGTTGGATAAAAGATTTATTTTAAATTCAAGAATGATGACCACAAACTCATGAACCCTAATTAACTATCGACACATCTCTACTACTTACGTGGGCATGCATGTATACACGTAGAAATTTATGGATTTAATCATATTGTTGGTTTCGTGGTCTTATGCATGCAGCATGGCGATATCTGGATTGTTGTTCATGGTTTCAGTCGGGTTTAATGCAGCTGCAAGGTATAATATTGGATTAATTATAAAAATAATTAAGTGTAATATTATGGATATAAAATTAACATTCAGGTAATGATATTGTATGGGAACAGTGTGAGGGTAAGCAATGAGCTAGGTGCTAGGAATCCAAAGTCAGCAGCATTCTCAGTTCTAGTGGTAACAATTGTGTCGTTAATGATTGCTGTCGTGGAAGCGGTGGTTGTGCTCTCCTTCCGTGACGTCATCAGCTACGCCTTCACCGACGGTGAAACAGTGGCCAATGCCGTCTCCCACCTCACTCCTTACTTGGCCATCACTCTTATCCTTAACGGGATTCAACCAGTCCTGTCCGGTGAGCACCCTTATCCATCCAGCTAGTCACCATCAATTTGGCATAATTAATCAGGGATCAAATTGGATTTTAATTATAGTTATATCCGATATGACATCTTTTTGGCCGGTGCAAAGACAAGACACTAGAGTGATATGTGTGAGGCTCGTGTATATAATAATATATGTAAAGACAAGACACTAGAGCGATTGAACATTCTTGACTGGTCGTTGTGATCATAAGAAGACAACATAAGTATATTTCAAAATAGTGGTCCATCCGCAGAGAATATATTTACAACACACCAAGTTAATCAACATATATATATGGTAATGAATTGAATTGTAGGGGTGGCCGTTGGATGTGGATGGCAAGCATTTGTGGCGTATGTGAATGTTGGATGCTATTACGTGCTTGGGATCCCAATAGGCTGTCTTCTTGGATTTAAGTTCGACCTTGGTGCTGAGGTAACTATATAATAATACTTGTTCCAACTTAGTATACATTGATTTTTATTTTTTTTTAATTTAATAAGAAAAATTATTTTATGCCATGTGCATGTCACGTGCCACTTAATTGGACAGGAAAATGTTGGGTTAAGGACAAACAGCATCCTTAATAATGCTGTTAAGAAGGACAAACAGCATTGGTGAAAAAAAAAATAATAAAAAAAGAAGGACAAACAGCATGAAAACTTTGTTTTGAATATGTGAAAAAAGTAATTGGAAATGAACATGCAGGGGATCTGGTCGGGGATGATAGGAGGAACATTCATGCAGACTATCATCTTACTGTGGGTAACATTTCGTACGGACTGGAACAAAGAGGTAATTGTCTTCTTTTTCCTTTTTTCGAAAATTTTCTTTCCTCTTCTTAGTTTTTTTTTGGAAAATTCTCTCCTCTTCTTAGTTTTTTTTTTTGGGGGGAAATTTTCTCCTATCCTCTTCCTCTTCTATCATGTCTTCTCCTTCTTGGGCGGCTGTGGCTCTGGATGGTTGTGGCTGCCGCTTAGTGGGTCGGTGGTTGTGGGGCGAAATGGGTGGGGTTGGTTGCTTGTTGCTTGGGCCAGGACTATTAGTCCCTTCCTCTCCGAACGGGTTTCGCTAAGAACATCTAAGGAGGTGTTTTTGATGAGTTTAGTATTAGTTAATCCCACTTAAAATTAGAACCACGTAAAACAAACATGGGATAAAATCTTAACCAAGCCAATCCAATCCAAGCTTGCACAGTGTAACAAACACCTCCTTATTGTTCTTAAAGCCTATTAGAAACCTAATTGGAACTTGAACTCACTTCGGCCTTTTGACGACTCGGCATGCATAAACTGGATTGGAATCGTGTCTAAGTCAGTATTTCTCTTCTAAAAAATAAAACCCACCAAACATGTCATTTAATCATTTGCACATGTTAATTATTTTGAGTTATATATATAATTTGAGGTATCGAATTGTTTTTAGGTGGAAACAGCCGGGAACCGTTTGAAAAAATGGGAAGACAAGAAGCTGCCTCCTCCTCTTCTGAAAAGCTGATGTGCTCAAATTTAAACAAGCTTCTCTAGTATGTTGTTGCTCGATCGGGACAACCCAACTTTATATTTTACTGAAATAATTCAGATGATCAAATACATTTGTAATGTGTTAATGAACAAATGGGAGTTCGAAATGGTGTGCAAGTCAAAATTCTTTTTCATTGAAATTGAACTAAACGTCTTCTGCAGAACTATGTCCATTTTTTGTGGGTCTGATTTTAAATTAATTAGTTGGTCAGGTCCCTAGTCCATGCTACTAGTAAATGCGCCAATCAGGTCTCGTCAGTGCCCAGCAACGCAGCAATGACAAGTCACAATCAATATGGTAGAAATCAATTGAAAATTAAGTATAAATGTTGAGTAGGTATAAAAATACAAATCGGATTTGCGTATGCATGCGCTTAAACGGACGACCCGTCACCTCAAGACTTAATGCATGATCGATAAAGCATATTTCTGCCCTTTGTATATTTTTGCAACTTCATATCATATATATTATAGCCTGATGCCGAAATAAACTTATTTCCTCCCATATCGGTCGAAAACGAATTCCTTGTCTTACCGTCAATATTATTCTTTCCAAGCACCCATTTCGTTTTCGTCCAACAAAAAAAGCAACCATTTGCTGGATACATCAAATTGTGGCAAAGCCTCCACAAACACCATAACCATAGTTTGTTAGTCCAATATGGTCAATGATCAAGACCAACTCCGCCAACCCATCTTAGACTCCGAACCCGACTTAGCAGCAGCCGAAGCCTCTGGCCATGGCGATGGCTTCGAGTCTCCACTTGAGAAGGTGCTATCTGACACCCAGCTGTCCTCCTTCAAGAGACTCCGCCTGGCCACTTGGATTGAACTCAAGCTCCTCTTTCGCCTTGCAGCCCCTGCCGTCTTGGTGTATATCGTTAACTACCTCATGTCACTTTCCACTCGTCTCTTCGCCGGCCACCTCGGCAACCTTGAGCTCGCCGCCGCCTCCCTCGGCAACAGCGGCATCCAACTCTTTGCCTACGGCCTCATGGTACACGTCCCACAACCTTAACTCTTGTTATGTTTCACTCTGTCAACTAAGAGTTGACGTGGCACATTGTTATGTTGTCATTCTTATCTTTTGCCGTCTATCTGGCTCTTGTCTCATGCAGTTAGGCATGGGAAGTGCACTGGAGACTCTATGTGGACAAGCCTACGGTGCCGAAAATTATGACATGTTAGGCATATACCTCCAAAGAGTAACCATAGTCCTAACCCTCACTGGCCTTCCACTGCTTCTCATCTTCCTTCTATCCAAACCCATCTTGATCTTATTTGGTGAGACACCAAAGCTGGCTGCAGCAGCAGCCGTTTATGTCTACGGCCTCATCCCACAAATCTTCGCCTACGCCATCAACTTCCCGATGCAAAAGTTTCTTCAAGCCCAGAGAATTGTGGCCCCAAGTGCCTACATATCAGCAGCTACACTTGGAGTGCATTTAGTGCTGAGCTGGGTAGCTGTGTACAAGTTGGGCATGGGGTTGATAGGTGCGTCTTTGGTTCTAAGCTTGTCGTGGTGGATCATAGTTGGGGCCCAGTTTATTTACATCCTAAAGAGCAGTCGGTGCAAGGGGACGTGGACTGGGTTTAGTTTGGAAGCGTTTTCTGGGTTGTGGGATTTTCTGAAGCTATCGGCTGCATCGGCTGTGATGCTGTGCTTGGAGACTTGGTACTTTCAGGTATTAGTGTTGATTGCTGGGTTGCTGGAGAACCCGGAGCTCGAGTTAAATTCTTTGGCCATATGGTAAGAACAAAAATCATCTGATGCCTGCCTAATTAATTTTCACTGTCTACTGTAACTTCACCTTTATAGTTAGCTAGCTATTGAAATCACAATGATTGGTCTAACCCTAATTAACTAAAAGAGAAAGTAAAGTCTTTCTTTCCTTGGGACTTTTCCTTTTTCCTGATGAACATGCATTACACCTTTTTTTTCTTCATAAAAAATTAAACAAGTTAAAGCTTTCTACAATAAATATGTACAACCCTATTAGACAGAAGGACAGACAAGACAATTAAGTGCGTTGTCATTATCCTGTGTAAAGGACAGCCCCAGGCCCCAATGTAAGTGTAGGAGCTCCTTTCCATTATTGCCATCATTCACTCATGCATGCGGAGTTCACCCAATTCCTTATATAAACACGTAATTAACCAAATTAAATGTTCAAGTAGGGATATTTCCACCCACTTATTTATATACTTGTCTAAATGTATAAATTTGTGGATTAATAAGTAATTAGTGTTGGTTTCGTGGCCTTATATGCATGCAGCATGGGGATATCTGGATTGCTGCTCATGGTTTCAGTCGGGTTTAATGCAGCTGCAAGGTATAAAAAAAATTAAGTGTAATGTTATGGTTATGAAATTAACATACAGTTAATGATATTTTTGGTAACAGTGTGAGGGTAAGCAATGAGCTAGGTGCTGGGAATCCAAAGTCAGCAGCATTCTCAGTTCTAATGGTAACAATTGTGTCGCTATTGATTGCTATCGTGGAAGCTGTGGTTGTGCTCTCCTTACGTCACGTCATCAGCTACGCCTTCACTGAGGGTGAAACCGTGGCCAATGCTGTCTCTCACCTCACTCCTTACTTAGCCGTCACCCTTATTCTTAACGGGATTCAACCAGTCCTGTCCGGTACGTAATATCTTATATACTCCGCTAGCTAGCTATACCATCAATTTGGTAGAGTGAATGGGGATCATATTGGGGTTTGATTAGTTTTATTATCCGATATGATACTTTTGGCAAAACACTAATGAAATGTGCGTGATATTGTTTTTGAGGATTGAACTAATAATTTAAGCAAGAGAACATAATTATACATCAAAATAGTAGGCTATATTTTCCAACAGGTGAAATTGATCAGCATGTATATAATTAATTAAATTGTATTAATTAATGTAGGGGTGGCTGTTGGATGTGGATGGCAAGCATTTGTGGCGTATGTGAATGTTGGATGCTATTACGTGGTTGGGATCCCATTAGGCTGTCTTCTTGGATTTAAGTTCGACCTTGGTGCTAAGGTAACTATATATATAACGGAAAGGCTGTAATGAGGAGTTTAGAGTAAGGAGCTTATTTGAGGGGTTCAATCGCACCATCAACAAATGTGAGGAAATCAATGGACTTAAACTTTTGAAATGATTTGATGGTGGGATTGAAACACTCAAATAAGCTCCTTACTCTAAACTTCTTATTGTAGAAGCTCCCACTATATAATACTACTTCTTCCAACTTAGCATACATCGAGTTGGACAAGAAAAGTAGGGTGAAAAAGAGAGGTGACAAAACTATCTTTTGATTTTGAATGTACAGGGGATCTGGACAGGGATGATAGGAGGAACATTAATGCAGACCATCATCCTACTGTGGGTAACATTTCGTACGGACTGGAATAAAGAGGTAATTAACTTCAATGAATATGCTTTGTGAGTGAGAATACTTGAGCGCATGTTCAGTCAGGGCTAAATTTGGCACCGCAGAACAGAATAGACCAAAGTTTCCCCAATCTTAGTAGTAGCCCTATAAGGCTCAACTGTAAATATATGTAAGAAACCAGTCTTGAACCGTCCACAATGATCCAGGCCCAAATGTTGATATTCGTTTCATTGGGCTTGAAGCTCAATAAAAGACCTAGTTGGAACTTGAGCTCACTTCGACCTCGCCGTAGCAAGATGACTCGGCATGGACATGATTGAAGTTGTGTCCAAGCCAGTTCTTCTCACCAGACGTGTCGTTTATTCACACTTGCGTATCTTAATTATTTTCAGGTGGGCAAGGCTATAAACCGTTTGGAAAAATGGGATGACAGACAAGAAGCGGCCTCCTCCTCCTCTTCTAAAAAGCTGATGTGCTCAAATTTAGACCAGTAGTTTTTTCTGGTATGCAGCCCAACTTTATATTTCACTGGAGATGATCGATTTCATGTTTGTATTCTCACTGGATCTTTGATTACAATATCAAAAGTTAATAAGCTAGCTACGTTCGTACAAGTATTGTGTTCAGATAGCTGTTGCATCGGGCTCGAGAAGTGATCGTGAGTTAGCTCAAGTTGATTAAATTTGAACACAAACTTATCCACAGATATAAGTCCGAGACCACAGGCTGAACTGAACATGCTGTCGTCCTAATCAATCACCTTGAAACACCTGTTGATTAATCTGGTGGAGCCGCCGAGGACCTGACGTGAACTGAACCTCTTGCCATATATGATATGCATGATGCATGAGATGAAATATAAGGAGGGAGGAAATCAATGAGATAAAGGCGTGCCATGCGTAATGAAACGAGCTTGCTACTTGCTGGAGATTAGCATAATTAATATTTATTTACATAATATTATATGTATAAGAATCCAATGAGACAAAGCGTGCCAAGCATGAATTCAGCCGACGCTTGTGATTAATTATCTTAATTTAGTCAGCTTTGACGAACCTAATCAAGGCAACTTAAATTAATTATAACATGGGTTTGTCAAGTCTAAGTAAATAATTAAAGGCGAAACCCAGAACTTTTCCAGACGGGAATTAGGCTAGTTGGATTTATGGGTGGGTCTAGCTGGGCCAGTTATATATGAAATAAATTGTGGAATTACTTGAGGGAGTTGACTTCTTTGCAAAAACTATGAATATCTTTGAAAATTGAAACAACATCTATAATTTATATCCCATAACTTTCCAACCTACCAGCCAAATCCCCCAAAAAATTAGGTAAAAACACTTCAATACATTGCAGGGCTGCCATGTTATTGGTCAGTAAGTATAGCATGTTAATTAGATCCATATAACTATACTTAAGCCATAAGCTAAGCGTGCTTCTCCTCAAAATTACTTAAAATTATTTCAAGTGATTATGGAGAAGCACATTGGAGGTTCTTCTTCTCATATATAAATAATTTTGGCCTTATAAAATCACTCCCAAATGAACCCTCATTTGTCTTTAATTATAATTAGTGATTAATTGTGGTGCTCATTTGCATGTAATAATTTCCAAGCGTACGAACGAATGTTTGAACCCAAAATATCTTCAAGCCAAAGCCAAGCTGAGATTGCTTGTTTATCTGAAAAGAAGCATCAAGCAAGCAAACTATGTAACATCCCATATTATATTTATATGTGAGCAAAAATCAAACACCAAAATTACAACCTGGTATTTCTCAAAACGATAAGAGACACAACAAAACCAAAAGTGGTTCAATTAAGTGAACAAAGCTGGAAGACTGGCGCCAATGGCTCCCTCCCCGCGGCCAAACAAAGTCTTGCAAGTTTTCAGTTGACTAAAAACTTGCTTATAAACGCAGACTCTGGCTGCAGATATACTTAGTAACATGCTCTTCCTCAACTTCTTTAATCTCCTCCCAATCTTCACCTTCAACTTTCGTATTCTGATCCTCAAATTCAACGGCCTTCTTCGCGTTTCTGCTTGCTGCAACACTTTGTAGATCAAGAACTGCGCTCGTCGATGAATGACCTCTTCTAGGTCCTCCTTGTCCATCTTTGAGTAGGCATATGGCGTTCTGATCATAACAGCCATTTCCTTCAAGATATCAAGAGAGAGAGAGAAAGAGAGTTACTGTGCTATGGTTATGTGAGCTGAGATGAGATTAATTAAGTGGGATTTATAGAGAGAGCCTTGAAGAGTTGGTAATGGAGGTGTAGGGTCAGGTCAGAGAGGAGGTCATATTTTTGCTGATGAAGCAGAAGCATGTGCACTACTAATGTTTGTTTGTTTACACAAATAATGGAGAGAAAAACTGCAGGCACTGAGCTGGCCTTTAATATCATCTACTTTGTGTGAATTAACTAAAACCAATTCCATTATAAAATTCAGTTTAATTTTCCATGATTAAAAAAGAAGGGTTCATTTAATTTGTCATGCAGGGTGCCTCAAGGTATGAACATCAGTAGAAAGCCTAGATCACTACTGAATTATATGTTATAGAATAAAAAGATCTAATCCTTTGGTTTTGGATCAGATGCCAATTGGGATGTGAATGGTTGATTAAGAAAGTGGTAATGTGTACGTAAACCATGTGGTTCAATCAATTGGATGATCAAGAAATTCAGAGCAGTGATTGTGGTATTTAAGTATTAGTTCATGCATTTACTTAATCGATGCATACACTTATTGAAATGGTGTAGTTTACACTTCAAACCAAGAAAGTTTTTTACATAGGTACATGAATGTGTAAACATATAGTAATATCTCGAAATTAATTCAAATTTACTAGTCATTTAACTATTTGAGCTACAAAAATTTTCGTTGTATCTTAACACGTAGTATAATTATTTGTCTTAATTTGAAAATATATAATTGAATTAAGATTGTACTATTAGTCATTAAAGACCAGCTTTGCAAACATAAGCAAGCACACCGCCAGAGTAAAGTAGAGTTTAAAGGTGATGCAGGCTGGCCGTCATTGATGATTGATGAGGTGAGCTCTGAAGTCAAAGGAAGAAGAAGAGGAAACATGAGGCTTTGCCCATGTATAGAACAGACAAAAACCTCCACCGGCCTGAGGGATCTCTGAAAATAAAAACTCATAAATAATTGCCATTAAATTAAATTATAGAAAGAAAAAAAGCTTTAAAGAGTCAATACAGAGTGAAGAGGGGGACAAAGGCAAAACAAATCAAAACTCAAAAAACTAACGGGATAGCAATCCGGTCAATAACATATTGACACGTGAAAAAATTATCATACATGTCATTATATTATTAATTAGAAATAGCAAAAAGTAATATCCTCGTTGCATGAGAGTTTCTCTCGCAAAGGACAAACATGTTGTCCTTCGAGTGGTTTCGCATTGGCTTTTGATGTATAAGTCAACCCTCCAACGGCTTGGGCCTGACAAAAACAAGAGTGACATTGTTGCCATTTTTAAATTCAAGGATGCAACAAGAGAACGATGACGTTTCATCAATTAAATCAGAGTATATTATCAGACCATGCTTGCATTCGGCATCATCAAAGAGACATCTATAATTAGTATTATTCATGTACAATTTATTTGGTTCAGTTTCGTACGTCTCTCATCCCCAAGTAGATATTCAGTTTCCTGCATGAACTAGGCATTCAATTATTTCATATTAAAGAATTTGTGAATGTTTAAATTATCAATTACTCAAAACTTATATTACAGAGGTATTCATTGTAAGTTAAATTAGTTGGTTAGGGCAGTAAGTCCTGCCCTTTGCATTTAAGTTTGAGCCCATTTCTTGTAAATAATAGTCCAAACTACTTTAAGTGAGTCTAATTTACAATAAGGGGAAGTCGAACTTGGGTAAAAGGGGGCGAGCTTACTAAAAAAGACTCAAACTTCGGTGCAAAGGGATGACCTAATATTCGTACTTTATTTCAAGGTTAAGCACAAGTTTTCAGGGTCAAGGCCTTCCCCTGCCTTAGTGGGCCAGTTAAGATGCCCAACTCCTCAAGGAAGGGCAGACTGTAAGTGGGCCATGTTCAGGCCCAACGCGTATTGACAAGAAAGAATAACACACACCAGACAAACCTCAGGCAGAAACGCTCGTTTCTGGAAAACTTAAAAAAAAAACGCGTTATCTGTAACTGTAAGTGCTTTCACTGCCAAAATCTCAGATCGGACATAAAGCCCATGGCAACCTCCTCCGACAAGCCCCCGCCAGCTCCTTCACCGACCTCCGTCAAGCCCGAGACGCCGGGATCCGCCACTCCGCGTCAAACCCAACCGAGCCCGAGCGCCGACGCTAACGTCATCCTCGTCCCCAGCTACTCCAGCTGGTTCTCGCCGGACCATATCCACCACTGCGAGGTCCGGTTCCTCCCGGAGTTCTTCGACTCTCGCTCTCCGTCCAAAAACCCTAGCCTTTACAAGTACTACCGCAACACCATCGTCAAGCACTCCAGAGCTGTAAACCCTTCTCGGAAGCTCACCTTCACCGAGGCCCGCAAGGCTCTCGTTGGCGACGTCGGCTCCGTTCGGAGGGTTTTTGATTTCCTCGAGGCCTGGGGTTTGATCAATTACACTCCTTCCGCGCTCAACAAGCCCCTTCGGTGGGAGGACAAGGACAGCAAGGCCGCCGCCGCCGCCGCCTCTCATGGCGGCGCTGAATCCCCCTCCGGCGGTCCCAAGGACTCTGCTTCCGCTCCCAACAAGGAGAGCCCCAAGAAGAGGACTTGCAATGGCTGCAAGTCTCTTTGTAGCATTGCCTGCTTTGTTTCTGAAAAGGTCTGTCCTTTTCCAATGTCATTCTTTTGCTACCAAGATATATTGGGAATTGAATTGATTCATTTAACATTTGTTGAATTATTGGGAATTGAATTGATTAATTTTGATTTTGCTTGTAAAAAAGACTGACTTGCAATCCATTAGTGTCATATTGCTGCTATGGTTTCTGCAACTGATGTTTTGAATTTAATTTTTGGGAACAGTATGATATGACGCTGTGTGCAAGGTGCTATGTTCGTGGGAACTATCAGATTGGTGTGAGTTCTTCAGATTTCAGGCGGGTTGAGATCAATGAAGAGATGGGGAATGGCTGGGCTGATAAGGATACTCTGCATCTCTTAGAAGGCCTCATGCATTATGGTGATGATTGGAGGAAGGTTGCACAGCATGTTGGTAGAAGTGAGAAGGAATGTGTTGCTCATTTTCTCAAGATTCCTTTCGGTGAGGAATTGAATGGAGATTTGGATTCTGGGAATTTGGATCACAAGCCTAGTAGTGCATTGCAGGACAATGCAGGTGATGCCGAATTCGGAATGGAGGGTAATGGTGATGGTACAACACCGTCTCTAGGTAAACGAATGCGTCTCACACCTCTTGCAGATGCGAGCAACCCAATTATGGCTCAGACGGCCTTTCTGTCAGCGTTGGCGGGCGTAAAGGTTGCAGAAGCTGCTGCTTGTGCCGCTGTAACTACGCTGTGTGAGGCGGATTATGAGACAAGTAGAATGAGTGCTGGATTTCGGGCTTCGAATGCAAGACAGCATGAAACTGATGCTGCATTGAATGGAGATACCAACACGGACGCCAACCTAGATGCACTGGGGGCAAATTTTGTAGATGCAAATTCACAGCTTGAGAAGGAAGGGCTGGATGTGGGAAGAGCACTTTCTGGGATTACAGGGGTGCAGATGAAAGAGATCCAAGGGAAGATTGATCGTTTTGAGGCGTTGGATTTGCAGATGGAGAAAGAATGGGAACAACTGGAGCAAATGAGAAACATGCTCTTTGTTGACCAGATGACGCTTTAATTCATCAAAGTTCTGCACCAAACACTGCAGAACGGATGCAGGAGAAGAATGTAATAATAGATTGATTTTCTCATGTAAGCTTTCTTTAGCCAGAACTCATGTATGAATTAATGTTTTCTTACATAGACGAATAATTCAGTGACAAAAACATAGAAGAACTTTGTCCTGCATCTTCCTACAGTGATGCATCTAGAAAAATGTGTGACCAATTTATATATATATAAAATATATAAAATAAAAACTCAAAAGCATTGTTAAGCACCAGATCAAGTTTAACTCAAGATTCTTACTATTCTCAACAACAAAAAATTTAAAAAATAAAATATAGAAGAAAAGAGCACACTCCAATAGAGAGATTACAGAAAACCAAATTGTCATGAACTCACGTCTGCTCTCTCTCTCTAGACCCTTCTGGTGGATATATGTCCTGTACCCATTCAATCTTTGCAACACGGTACCTGAAGAGCACATCAACAGGTAAAAATATTGAACAAGAGCAGTAACTAAAGATCAAATGAATGGTTAGACATCTCATAAGACAAGCAAAATCAGCTATTGAACCTTTGAAGAGTCAGTGATAACCTACAAAATTATAACACAAGCCACAATCAGTGAAACTTAAACTTTTGGGTCAAACTTTATAAACCTTAAGAAAGTTAAAAGGGAAAGAAAAGGACCAGTGACAATACTCTACCATTCTCATCCGACGGTTGCCTTCCATTATCCTCCTCACCTGTTGTTTAAGTGACAAGGTACAAGAAAAATCTATGAATATTCAACAAAAACAACAAAACATATGGATCACATGGACTGTAGAAATGTACAAAGTAGGTATACAAAACTTGCCAGATAAGTTTGTCAACATAGTTCTTTTGCAGAAAACAGAATCAATAACAACAAAACACTCACCTCGATCCATTGACCGACTGAAAGAATGCCCATAAGGAGTTGTGACAGGTTCAAGCATAGTGTGGAATCAAAGTTTCTTTGGCTCCTCCTCCCTGTGAAATTAGCTTGTATTCTCTCTAAATTCTGAAAACATTCCTGAAGAAGATTGCTACAGAATACCACACAAAAGATAAAATAATATAACATTTTAGACATTCACAAACCGAATATCATATAGCATAGCCAACTGGTATTAAACAACATGTACTTAATAATATCTATGTTTCGGTAAATAAACATAATTCCTTCCAGCAAACAAATTACTCAATTTCTTCCTGGTTTCCCGACATTTTCTCAGCAACCAAAAAAGAGAAACCACACTCACCGAAATGTAGTCGTCCACGGAGGACGAAGGCTCTGCCTCGGCAGACATTGAGAGAGCCCAATCCAAGAGAATCAACGGAGTAGCAGAAATCGAAGAAAAAAAAATCCAAGCTTGAGTTGAGAGAGGCTCAAGACTGAGTCTTTGAAGCTTGGAAGCGGACTGCGAGTGCAAGCTTCGTGTTCGTTTCGCATATATTTAAAGAGTATAGCCGGACGGTTATACTATTTAAATATTCGAATATATTCGAACAGTGTAGCCGCATGGCTATACTTTCAAAATATCCGATTAGTACAGCCGCGCGGCTATACTATTAAAATACTCAAATACCTTTAATACAAATTTAAATAGTCTAGAGTATAGCCGAACGGCTTTACCTTTCGAATTCGAATATGTTAACCGTGTAGCCGCGGCTGTACCCTGCGGAATTTATTCGAATATTTAAAGAATATAGCCGCCCGGCTATACTGTTTGAATATACAATATTTTCTTATTATTTTAGGTTTCAGGGCTAAAGTTATTTCTTCAATTATTTTATTTCAATTACAAATCCCACCAATAAAATAATTAGCCAAACAAGGAACTATACTAACCCCATCATTTTGAAGTCCCTCACCTTAAAATCCCATCATTTTGAAATGTCCTCACTTCAAAATCCCATAATTTTAAAGTCCCTCGTCCAAACACAACCTATCATAATTGCATCTTCCCGCCAAAAAGATAAAAAAACCAGAGGCAATCTTACAATTGCAAACCATTAAGCTTAAAATTTAATTTATAACAAGCATTATTGTCAATCGACAAGTTATGTGCACCACAGTGCTTCTATCTCAATACGTTACAGTAGGTACTTTGACAGTAGAGGATACACATTTACAACAAATATATATGTACATACTTTCCATCTTCAAGCCATTTTCACAACATAGCTATCAGTTAAAACGTCTCTTGCAATCTACTTGAATTTAGTTGTAACCCATTGACAAAAAGAGTGAATTTCCTCCACTCAGCTTATTTGCATAAACCATTGCTGTTGTCTAACCCACAGATCCTTCAAGCTTCAAACCAATTAATTGGTTCACCTCAGACCCAAACTCGTCAGGCAGCTCATTGAATACATCCCGGCAAAACCCGGATATCATAGCAGCCATGGCTTTCTCATAGTCGATTCCTCTTTGCTGAAAGTAAAATAGCTGGTCTTCACCAATTTTGGAGGTACTGGCTTCGTGTTCAATACGAGCTGAGGGATTCTTTACCTGTTAAACACATGAGATGAATTCATTAAGAATTTTTTAAAAAAAAATTCCATGACAGTTCACATTCTATGGGCACTAACTGGATGAAAACCAACAACTTTGGAAAGGAATTTAGTAATTGAGATGAAACCAATGAAAAAACCGCCAATTGGCTAATCCTTGAACCAACCAACGAAAGAACTATACCATTTAATGCCATTATCAGCCAAAAAAATGTATTTACTGCAAATTATAGAGGCCATTTATGGCCATACATAATTATATAATTATAGCCTGAATGCAATTATCAGCCAAAAAATTGTAATGGCAGTAAGATAAGGACCAAATAACTTAAGAATTCTGTAATCGACCTAGAATATATTAGATTTTCACCAGATACGGGAAGTCTTGAATGTACTGGAAATAGTTTGAATCTAGTGCAATATGTGCCTAATGCAGTTTTTTTGGTCAATAAAGGCAGTGTTGTATCAGTGTGTCTAATCTTTTCGACTAACACTATTGATTAATCTTGGTAATCATCTCGATAGCATCTTAGACAAGTAAGTGACCTACATATTGAACACCAGACTCATCATGCCTTTCTCCAAAAGCAACCCAACTTTTAAACTTTCTTCTCCAATTGCCAACACAAAACTCATGTGAATTATGGAAACAAATTTCATTTGGCACAAGATGGGAGGGCCAGGGCTCAGCAGAAGGGCAGAGTAACACAAAGTAATGCAAGAATGTCATCCCATGATCAATCTAATTAACCATCACACTAAGGCAACCATGTAATAAAAAAAACCAACATACGCGATCTTAATGACAAAAACAAAAGAGGCAAGATCAAAGTAAATTACCTGGATATATGGGTAGGTGTTGGCAGCTGCACTGTCTCCAATAAGCATTGAATCACACTGTGAGGAGTTTTTAGCATTCTCTGCCTTTGATTGAACCTGTACAAGGCCCCGATAACAGTTCCTTGAATTCCCAGCTGATATGCCCTTTGAAATAATTCTACTTCTCGTATTTTTGCCTTTGTGTATCATCTTTGTACCTGTGTCTGCCTGCTGATAATTATTAGTCAAAGCTACTGAGTAGAACTCACCCACAGAATCATCACCCTCCAAAATAACGCTTGGGTATTTCCAAGTAATGGCAGACCCTGTCTCCACCTGGGTCCAAGATATCTTTGAGTGAGCCCCAGCACAAAGCCCTCGCTTGGTGACAAAATTGTATATCCCTCCCTTCCCTTGCTCATCCCCGGCATACCAGTTCTGCACTGTGGAGTACTTAATCTCTGCACCCTCACCACAGTACAACTCTACTACTGCAGCATGAAGCTGGTTTGTATCATAAGAAGGTGCAGTACACCCCTCCAAATACTCCACAAAACTCCTATCATCAGCCACTATCAAAGTTCTCTCAAACTGCCCCGTTTCCAATGCATTTATCCGAAAATATGTTGAAATTTGCATCGGGCACTTAGTGTCTTTGGGTATATAACAAAATGATCCATCACTGAACACCGCAGAATTCAAGGCAGCATAATAATTATCCCCAGTGGGCACAACTCTACCTAAATACTTCTTAACTAAGTCCGGGTACTCCCTAATCGCCTCCGATATTGAACAAAAGATCACGCCTTTTTCCTCCAATGCCTTCCTATGTGTCGTGGCTATCGAGACACTATCAAGAACTGCGTCGACTGCAACATTAGCCAATCGATTCTGCTCATTCAACGGCACTCCTAATCTATCGAAGTACTTAAGAAGTTCTGGGTCTGCCTCATCGAGGCTATTCAAGGCGGGTTTCTTCTTGGGTGCTGAGTAATAACACATATCTTGAAAATTAATCACAGGATATCGATTATCAGACCATTTGGGCTCTTTCATAGTCAAGAATTTCTCAAAAGCATTCAATCTAAACTCAAGCATCCAATCAGGCTCTTCTTTCAGCGAAGAGATTAAGCGTATGGTCTCCCTAGAAAGCCCTTTTGGAATCGAAAACGAATCTATATCTATATTAAACCCAAATTTCTTGTCGTACTCACGGTTACGAAGAAATTCCTCGATTGAGAGCTTACCTTGTGAGACATCCGGGTCGATCGTTTTCGGGTCGTACCCAACATCTGCTCGGACCTTGAAGACCCTTTTCGGAACAGAGGTTTTCACACCCGAAAGCTTCAAAAAATCGAGCTTTGGATGAAACCCTTTTGGGAGCAGCTTCGGTTGCTCTGAAGCAGCTTGAGGACAGAAGCTTGAAATACCGTTAGCTAACAGAGAAGCCATAGTTGTGGATCAGACTTCAGAGAAAGTTGGAGAAGACGCGACGCGAAGACAAATACGAGATGAATTGAAGAAAGCTTTTATTGCAAAAATTCGTGGCCATAGCTTTTGTAGCTATCTCGTGCGCAACACACGTACCCTCTTTGCCTTTTGGGCTCTTGGATCTTTCGATAGGCACACACACATTGTAAAACATGGGCCTTTAAGAGTCTCTAAGCCCATATCAATCCAGATGGGCTGAAGAACGTTACGGCCCACTAGACTTACGGGAACGTAATTCCCGCGTCCAAACACCTGGGAATAGGTTCCAGCGCCAATTCCTGGTTCAAAGAATCCCACGCCCAAACAGAGCCTTGTTCTGGGCTGAGAAAAATAAAGAAGCCCAAGAAAGAAATAAAAAACAAATGAAATAAAATAAAGAACAGGAAAACGATTTTCCCACCATTGCCACGGATTTTGGATTTTCTTGATTGATTTGCGCTTCTCGTTTCCTCGCCAGCCACATGTAAGTGCTTCAACCTGTGTTAGCATTGTGGCGATTCTAATTTCTTTGGCGTTGCACTTTTGTTTTGATTTCATCAATGCATCAGTGAAATATTACTATATTTGATCTGGGTAGCTTTAGGGTTTTGATCTGAGGAACCAGGGAGACCGTTTTCTTTGTTTATGTGGGCTGATTCATGATGAGCTGAAATTACATGTTTGTTGGCTTGAGTGAGATGAGTAATGGAGTGGAAAAGAAGGACTGTTTCCATCAGAAACAGTATTCTATTTATTGTATTTCTTTTAAAGATTGAATATTTTTTGGTGCATGTGTGCTTATGCATTTACGTTGTTAATTTCTTTATTGTTCATAGTGTGTCTGTTTTTGGGTTTGTTTAGTTAACTTGGAGCCAGAATGTTTATTTTAATATTTTGGTGTCCAAATTTGTTTAACACAAACTTGGAAAACTATCTCCTTCATTTATGCTTGTTAGTGCTTGTAATATTGAGTCTTCAATTCATTTATTCACACTTTCATAATCTAATTATTCTGAACTTATTTTGAATAAGAGATGTATTGTTACTACCTCAAGGTTTCTGAAACTTGGGACATTGCAAACATTAGAGTTTAATCGTGTTATGAATGAGAATGCAAAGATACATAAAAGGAGAAACAATTATGTAATGGTGACCATGAAGAAAACATTGAGAGATAAGGAGATTGAAATATCTAATTAACTTATTTCATTTTATTGCTTAAAATCAAACCATGATAGTATCATTAAGTTCAATTATTGTATGCTGAGTAGTTTTATAATCTACTGTATTAATTAACATTTATCTCTTTGCAAATAATATATGAATTCAATTCCATATGTGCCACTGAAGGTCCTTTTAGGTTTTTTTTTTTCTGCTCATGGAAAAATAATTATGGATATCTTGGTGATATGGCGGAAAGTCTTGCTTCATGGGTGTTACATGTGGAAGGGTTCTGGGGAATCGGTGTATCATCTATTATTACATTCTCAATTGGCCTAGGAGTGTTTGGGGTTTTATGTTGTCATTATTTAGAGTTTTAATTGGATTATGTCAGGATGTGATCAACACTTGCTACTAGAATGGTGTCATAGCTTTGTGGGAAAATCTGATAATGCTTTACTATGTGTTATGTGGTACTTGTGTTTTAGGGGGAATGCAAAAGCTTTAGATGCTTTAGAACATTCAATTATGGAATTAAGGAGTCAATTGTTGAGATGGATTTTGATCGGTCAAATTCCTTGGTAGATTTAGTTGCTTCCTTTCTGTTTATAAACTCTTGGATGCAGCTTCTGTACTAGGCTAGTTTTTTATTTTATTTTATTTAATAAATAAATTTAACTTACAAAAAAGGTTATCAAACAATGGTTCCTATATTAGTTTCTTAAATCTCTTTATGCTTCCGTGGCTTTGGGAAATTCAATTGTTAAAACTTCTAATATGTAGCATTTACGTGTTGGGAGATTCTTAGAACCACATAAAGAAAATGGAAGTACATGATTATGATTGTGAACTTTTCAATAGCTCCCTCAAAATTAAATATCATCAATGAACTAAAAGATTAAGCTAACATGGTTCTATACATGCATGGAATGATATATTATCTTTTAGTTGGATACTCACATTAATGCAGTAAGTGGAGCTGCCAATGCTTGTGCGTTGAGCCTGAAGTTTGGGGTGTCCAGAAGGGAAATTAGACACTACTCTGATTAATGGAATTCCATCAGTGAATTGCAGGATTTGGGGCTAGGAAGCAACTCTACTTGGGAATTCCTAAGGTTAACATGACAGGGGGTGGGGGTGAGGGGCGCGTCTGTTCTGGACTGTGCCTTTAGGAGGACATTCCTGCTTCTGAGGTTTGAATGCACTGGGCTATGATAACTTCGGAATAGCCAAAATTTGGACTACATTACAGGCCTGACACAATGTTTTTCCGATACTTCCGGCCCAAATTCATAGATGTTTTTTTTTTCTCTCTTTTAGGTAAAATTGTTAATTATAGCTTTTACATGGGCTCTTCAAATGTGGATCTTTGCCATTTTTATTAGGGTTCTTTATAAATAAGAAGCTTTCATCTCTCTGCGCCGCGGACCCTCTCACTCTCTACTCTACTCTTCACCCCCCCCTAAGTAGTGTTGATAATGGCACAAGCGTGAAAGAGTCAAGATGGCTTAATCCTTCATCCTGATCATAAATCTTGGTGAGAATTCTGAGGCCTTGGCTCTGATTTTTTTTTTTTTTTGGGTTAAAAGGATAAACATTTACTTTGTACATAAATCAATGGAGATGTACTGATCCAGAGAGATCTAGCTGAGGTCTTTTTCAAAGTAGACTTTCTTAGCATTTTTTCGGTGTGAATTTATATTAAATTTGATTGTTATATTTCTTGGTTATTGCATTAACTTTAAACTCTTTATAGATCTGTCAATCGATTGAGGTTGTATAAGTGGAGATCTGAAGATCCAGAGAGATCTATGTTTGGTCTTTTGCAAATTAGACTAAGCATTTTTTGAGTGTGATTTTAGATCTAAATAAATTAAGTTAATCATATTTGTCTGTTGTTATGAAAATTTAAACTTTTGATAGATCTGTAAGTTGATTGAGGTGAAACAATATTATTGTTATAATTGGTAAAGAAAGAATAGGAGCTTCTCTGTGGTTCAGGACCTTATTGTTATGATTGGCACTCATTTCAGTTTCATTTCTTTCCTTTTGTAGTCAATCATATTATAAATTTGTAGAACAATCTTATACTGTAGTCATATTCATATCATACTGTTTTCAGTTACCATTTGTTAAGGTTATGAGATTACCTTTTTCCTTGCAGGGGAGAATTTTAGAACTTGTGCGAAATCTGTTACTTTTGCGTGCTTATGTGCAGCATGAATCAACAGAGTCAAGGAACGAGCTCTTTATCTTCGCCAGACCCCCCTATGAAGCGAAAACGTGGACGCCCACGCAAGGATGAGAATCTTGTTCATGTAGAGAGCGCGACTGCAGTGCCTGGAGCTGAAAGTTTGAAGAAAAACAAACATAGTACAAGTGATGATGTTGAGAGTGAAATGGTAGGTCAGGTAGTCACTGGAGTGATTGAAGGTTCATTTGATGCTGGCTATCTTCTCAATGTCAGGGTAGGAGACACTGACACTCAGCTGAGGGGTGTCGTATTTCTACAAGAGAAAATCGCTCCAATTACTCCAGCAAATGACATTGCTCCTCATATTAAGATGTGCAAAAGAAAAGATATTCCCATACCGCCTCTCAACCTGCAATCTCAGCTTTATGGTTCTGCCCGCCCATCAGAGCAAAGTAATAGGCAACCTGCTGAGGTGAAAAACCAAACACCTACAGTTCCAGACCAAACTCAATCCTCCATCCCTGGCGGACTGGAGTCACTTGAAAGCAAATCTTTCTCTGTTATGATTCCTCCAGTTGTTATTTTGCCGAAGAATGATGTAGGCCTTTCATTGGAAGGAAAAGTCATGCCACAACAAATTTTGGAGCCTGTAACTCATAGCCAATCTGCCCTTGCAATGGGACAGTCAGAGCTTAATAACATTGTTGAACAGAATAAAGTGTTGGAGGAAGTTGAAGCAACCGAAATAATGGAAGGACCAAATAGTGCAGAGGCCAACAAAGCATCAAAAACCGAATCAGCATCTGAACCAGTTGCTGACATACCAGGCATTGGAGCGGTATCTAAGGATCCTGAAATTCAAACTCAGGCTGTGGATTCTGAAAAGAGTGCATTGGTTCATGATGAAGTCAAGAGCCTTGATCTTGAACTCAATCAAACTCTTGTAGTTGCTGAACCTGCAGCAACTGCTGTCATTCCAGCTGATGAAACCGTAGGTAAGGATCCTCAAATTCAACCTCAGGCTGTGGATTCTGAAAAGAGCGCATTGGTTCGTGATGATGTTAAGAGCCTGAATCTTGAACTCAATCAAATTCCTGTATTTTCTGAATCTGCACCAGTTTCTGTGATACCAGGCATTGAAACCATATTTAAGGATTCTCAAATTCAAGCTGTGGATGTGGGTCCTGAAAAGAATGCATTGGTTCATGATGTGGCAAAGAGCCTGAATATTGAACTCAACCAAACTCCTGTATTTGCTGAACCTGCATGCGTGTCTTCTGATCTAGCCAGTAAACCAGTCAACATTGTGATGGAAGAACAGGCTTACCCTGCGCCAAAGCCCAGCCAGATGTTTGGGGGAGAGACTGTTCCATTTGAATTGAAGCTTGCATCTGAAGGATCTATTCCTACTGGAATGGTTGAACCTCAGATCTCTAGTTCTTCTGGTGCCATTAGCAATGTGGATTGTGATGTCGAAGATGTCATTCCACCTACACAATCTTAGATCCACGTTGTAGCATCAAACAATGTGGTTGGGTCTGAGTTTTGTTTGTGACAGAAAAAGCAGGAGAGTTAGACAGATGATGCATGCCGTATCAAGGCTCTAGGAATAAACAGGTAAAAGTAGTTGCTAATGATTTCAATTCTTAGGAGTATGACAAAGACACAGTTATAGTATCAGACTTTCTTTACTATTGACAGCTAAGGATGGTTATGGTTTTTGTTATCAGTTTATTCATTTCAGCCTGGTTCCAATTTTTACCGTTTGGATGATGTTGGTACTTGTTTAGTTGTTTGATGGTTATCCCTCCATTATCTTTGAAGGGCTTTCTTGCAGGCAACTAAGAAGTTTCTGTACTTTTTGGTTTTCTCTTTTCCAAATCATGTTTTGCTTTGTGCGGTGTTTAAGTATCAATTGCAGGGTGACCTGCGTTCAGGTCGCTTTGTGCATCTGGAAAATGCGTTCCTTTGGGTACTACAGGACAGGTTAGAACTTGGATGCTGATAAATGATAAATTCCGTGACACAATATGAGCGGAAAATCATATTGCGGCAGGCAGCCCCAACCTGTTTTTGGTTAAGCTGAATGTTTGGTTGGATTTTGACTGGTTCTTTTATTAATACGTTAAAAGAATGGATATCTTTGAGGCATAACCAAGGAATGAGCTGAAAGTCAAATTTTCTGACTCAATGAAATGTGTCATTCTCAGATGGATCAATCAAAGTTGATATTGAACGGCTTGAGATGACCACCCTTGCTAATGGTAACATGAGTAGAAAGGATGTCTTGAAACACAAGAATCTTTTATTTTATTTTATTTTTTGCATAGAAGAAACAAATCTTTCAAACTCATCTTTGGTTGGTTACTCTCGCCTCTATAACATTAATTATAATCGAGTTATTAGTGTTAATTAATCATTGGTCACATCCATCTTTACCATCTCCTCAAGTAGATGGGTTGTCATCGTATTGTTGAGGTTATTATGTCGCTTCCTGGTCATGCGGCATGTTAAACAACAAAAGCCAAATCATACACAAGAATCACCTCTTTTCATTTGTTAAGCCCAAAACTCTAAGCATTTAGGAGTTCATAATTTGTAAATTTTTTTTAAAAAAAGTTGAAGCTGTCATGAAAATTTGAACAGGGAGACCTGAGAGATTACAGATTGTTTTACATTGACAGAAGACACTACATCTTTAATCGGGTTTCTTCAAGTTCAAGCAATTATCTGCTGCTTGGCTGAACAATTCACGGACCTCGTTTAATTCTTTCTCTGACATCACAATACGATTGAACTTGTTAGTTATCAGAGTCATAACAAGAAAAAAGACAAATAATCTGGCGCAAGCACCATGAAACATAAAAAAAAGCTCATGACTATTGTATATTTAGTGAAAGGTAGTAGTTCTCAAGAGCACAAGTAGGATAAAAATAGCAAGATGGAAAGGAAAGATACACCTGCAGCTTCCAGTTGCCTCTGAAGTTCTTGGCCAACAGCGTCATTTTCAGCCTAAACAATTTCACCAAAAGTTTAAGAAAGAAGGTGTACGAAGTCTAGTCAAATGAAGCAATATGAAGACCTTGGATGGAGAAATGTGTGAACTCCATACCTGCAGTTCTGCAATCCATTTCAGCTGTGCTTCTTCCCCTCCCTCAGCTAAAGGAAGTGCTGCAACTAATGCATCAACCTGTGCAAGAATCAGTGGCGGTAGTATCTTAGTTGAACAACTCAAGAAGCGGACGAGTCGAATTGATAAATGAGATGTTCTTGGCACATCAAATCATATCACATAACGAAAAGAAAGGATTGCACTGACAAGAGAAGGATTATGCCGTTAACAATTTGACCGCGAACAAGCTAAAACTAACAACATTTTGATTAGTTGATCATGATTCATGATAATAGTAGATTATCAAAAACAGAAAAATGCTGCACCTGCTTAGCAGCCTTAACCAGAGCTGCACTCATGAGCTTGGCTTGTTCAGCAAAATTCTCTGCGTCCTCCGTCGGATTTGCAGGTGGTTCTGGGTAATTTGGTGAAAGTCTAACTGGAGGAAAATCCCTTTGTAGTGTTCCAAAGGTATTGAAGGCAAGAGAAGCAATTGTGTTGACTTGTTCCTGTAGTTGGGAGATTATGTCCATCGAGCAATCTAGCCCTGCCAAGAAGAATTTCCTCAAAGGTTATACATCTTTAACAACAATGGCATGATGCAAGGTTCGTAAAATATGAACAATTTTCTTCCACTTCAATTCGGAAATTTAAAAAGAGAGAGAAAGAACAAATCTTTGACAATGCAGGTATTTTCTATAATGTACGGTCGATCAAAAGGCAACGAAATTGATCTAGAGAAAAAAGAAACAAACCAAAACCAGAAAAAAAAAGAAAAAAAAAAGGCAAAGTCTAGAAGCAAAGAGAAGAAATAGCAAGACAAAAACATCAGAAGGATATTGGTCAGCGATAAAAGTGAAGCGAATTGAAGCTCCAACGAAGAGAGAGAAGACTTTACCTCGCCACTGAAACGTTTTCGTCGGAAGAAGAGATCAGAGCGACGAAGCTGTGTGTGTAAGTGAGAGAGAGAGAGAGAGAGAGAGCGCACGAAGGTAGTGGTAGATTATAGAAGCCTCTATTCTGGCAATCTGGGCCTATCGTATAACAAGTGACATTAGGTTTTCAAGCCCAATAGGAAACAAGACTTTCAAAAACAATTTCCTTTTTTGCTTTCAAAACGACGGGTAGAGATGAACTCACTCTATTGTCTCGCTCTCGTCGACATCACCATTCCTGAGCCATGAGAGAGCGATCAATTATGTTGAGAAGAAATACTCGATTGAGGAAATATTTGTACAGAAATAGCTTAGAAGGCAAAGAACGCCTTATCTACGAGAAGAAGCGCAAGATTAGAGAAGCTCTGCAAGGTTCCCCTCTATCTTTGTGTTTGCAGTTGAAGTTTTGTTTTTTTCTACTTAATCTGGGGCACCTTTTTGTTTTGTTGCAGAGGGAAAACCGATTCCCACTGAGCTTCGGAATGAAGAGGCAGTGCTTCGTTGAGAAATCGATCTCGAAGATGAGAACACTGCTGGTATGACTGTTCTTTGGTTGTCTAGACCGCCAATGTCCTTATTGTTTTATGAAAATGTGGCAACTTTTTGTTTATGAAAATATGGGAACAAAGATGAGGGTTTTACATAAACTGATCACATGGTACATGGTTTTTGGATGCTGTAGAAACCTTTTATTCTTGATGTACTAAACAGAAAGTAGGAAGGGTTAGTATTCTTCTATAATTTAAAATAATACAAATTTATAAATAAACCCAATTCTAGACATGTATTTCTAAAAAAACCCAAATACTATTTAAACATAGAAACACATTCAAAATCAACCCCAAAATCAACAATTGTATATTTTTTGGGTGTGTTTATAAATGGGTTTTGAGTGTGTGTAATGATGGGTTTTGGGTGTTGAGTTTTTTTATAATTTCAGCCTCCATTTTGGGTGTTTTAGTGAAACTCCCTTAAAATAAAAACTCGAAATATTCTTAACATCCAAGTGCCCTGAAATTTTTAGTTTTACATTTTATCATGTGGTCAATTCTTCATGGTTTTCGTTTCTGAATCCTAGTACCAAGGACACATATCGACGATGAGTATGCAAAGGCAGCAAAAAGGGATCCCAAGATTTTGATAACTACTTCCCGGAATCCGAGTGCTCCGCTAGTACAATTTGCAAAGGTTGGTTTAGCCTGTTTCAATTTCTTATTCATCTAGCTGCACTTTTTGTGTTCACTTTGTTGGGTCATATTATGCAAATTTGATTTTGGTTAGTGACATTGTGGTTCACATAACATTGTTGTAGGAACTGAACCTTGTTTTTACTAATGCACAACAAATGAACCGTGGTGGCCAGGTTGGTGAACTTTTTTTTCCCAAATTTGTCCAGCTTATTTTTCTTTCCTATTTGTCTTTACATAAATCCTCTGTTTCTTGATTAGCGTTTTCCAAGTTTTGCTTGTTCTTACATTGATATCAAATATACGCCCCGGACTTAGGGGTTTAGTCTGGAAATTAGGACTTAGGTATGTGGGACGTTTTGGTGCTAGGAGTGTTTGTGAGATTGGGCCGTGCTGTTCGGTCTCCTCTTCCTGTGGGCTTGTTGAGAACCCTGATCTGTTGAATCTTTTATATGAATGCAACAGTGAATTATTTCACAGTTCTATTTTTTTATATGGACATCTAGTTTTTGAAAATAATTTGTTCACCATTTTAACTATGTTGTCGGGAACCGACTAGCTCTTATGTCTACTGGTGTTTCTCTTCCTAATTTTGGAAGAGATCCCAAGTTTGAATGCCCCCTCCCTTGTTTATAAAAAAAAACTATGTTGTAGGAGGTGTTACACCTGTAACAGAAATTGAGCCTACTATGAAGTTAATCAATTAGGATTAATTGCTATTTGCTTAACATGAACTCATAAATGCAAGACCTGCTAAGAGAAAACTCCACTTACCTTGTAAAAATCAACCTAATCGTTGCACTAGTAATGTGACTAGTGTTTCTTCTAACAATATTAATGTACAGGTTGTGTTTCTAAGTCCATAAAAGTATCATAGAAGCTCTGTCATTTCAACTTTTCCATAGGCACCAGAAATTAAAAAAGCTCCCCTGGAATTGTTATTTGCAAATAATTTTTTGTGCGTGGTGCTGTTTCATTTCTGTTATGTGTCACATCGTCAACCACGTGCTACTCCACATTCCTTCATTAGCACATATTTTCCTTGGATTTTTCAGTCCAGTTTGTTCAGTCTTTTACTGTTCACCATTTATCTGGTGTTGCAATTATGTCTAGATTGACCCCTACATTTGAGAACATGGTGAATATCTTTTTCCAGGCAAATGACTGCTTCAATTTTTTATGATGTTATTCTATCTATCTCAGATGTTAGAATTCTTTCTTGATGGCATATCACATTTGAGGATATACCTGCCATAGTTCTGATCCCTTGGTCTGTTTTCCACAGTAGACTATCTAATTGACAATAAGTTTTTTTTTTTCTCCCAAACCCTGCAGGTTACTTCTGAAATTATTGAAACTTGCCGGGCACATGATTTTACAGATGTTGTGTTGGTTCACGAAAATCGTGGCATACCTGATGGTTTGTTTATAATCCACCTTCCCTTTGGTCCAACGGCGTTTTTTGAACTGCTCAATGTGGTAAGTAGTGTAATGATCTGTGTTAATGTAAAATAAATATTTGATGTTAAAACTGACTTAGGACTGCAGAAAAAGAATCCAGACCACAATTTTCTAGGGTTCTTAGCAAAACATAGGAAAATTGTGGCAGAGATAGAGTTTTTAAAAGTGAAAGAGAAGAATGATGATCAAAAGATTATAATTTTTTTTCAATATAAAAACATCAGCTTCCTAGTGCAAAGAAATATAATAGGAAGAGTTGATAGTGACAATTGAAGTATGCCAATCATGATGAACATTGAAATTTAAACCCGTTAAATTAATGAGATTTATGAGCTTGATCCTTTTTTGACCTTGTTGCTTTTTTACTGTATCTATGCTTGAACTTAATAGTTTGGGCATTTTGCTGAAAATATTTTACTTAATAGGTTACAAGACATGACATCAAGGACAAGAAAGCTATGGGAACGATGCCGCAGGTTTATCCACATTTGATTCTTGACAATTTCACGACCAAGGTATCTTCATCTTGATTGTTCTCATTACACAGTATATTTGCGAAGAAAGATAAGACCCTATGGATTAATAGCATTGTTCACAGAATATAATTGTTCTGTGAATAAATGACCAGTACTGTTTTCATGAATTAACAACTGACTGAAATTTTGAGGAGTCTCACCCTTTGAATCACCATTTTATCCTCTGCTGGTTTATTTTGGTGCTTGTCTGTATTAATAACCTATCCTGATGGCTTATTATTTTGGGTTTGCATAGAACCTTAATCTTATGTAGAAATACGTCACTCCTATTTCTGAGTTGGCCTTCTTTGTTACCACCCTAATAACATAATATTATATTATCTTTTCTCTTCCTGATGTATTGATAGTTGGGTGAGAGAATAGCAAATATTTTGAAGCATCTTTCCTGTGCCAAAGCCAGATACAAAACGCATAATCACTTTTTCCAATCGGTCAGACTATATTTCATTCAGGTTTATTGTCTCATTTGTGCTTTTATTTTCCCTGCTGTGTCTTTAGGTATTGATTTAGTAAGTGAGTTTTCTTATTTGTGATTCTATGCTTCGCTAAATGTACACGTGTTGCTTTGCTTTTCCGTTAACAAACTGAGAACCTACAGGCATCATACTTATGGGAAGCATGGAGGTCCTAAATCCATCGAGCTGGAGGAGATTGGCCCTCAGTTTGAAATGAAGCTTTTCAAGGTTAATGCTTTTCACCTGTACGGTCAAGGATTTGTGCTTCTTGCATTGATATCACACTTGCTCTCTTTTATTCAATTTAATTTACTGGTTTGTGTATATTTTTCTATTTCTACTCTTTTTGCCTTTGTGCCTGTGCACCTTTTGTACTGTTTCATACTGCACCCAAAATACTTCAATATGTCTGGTTCTAAGGTTACAGCCATTTGCGGATGGTCGGTTTGCCCATTGAAGCATGAACATCTTAGCCTTTCTTCCCTGTGGCCCTACCCTTTCACCTAAAAAATATTTTGGGAAAGGGTGGGTGGTTATTCCCCAAGACCAAGAGTAGTTATTAGACAAATCAAGTTAAATGTTTAAATTGGTCTGGCCAAAATGGTTTGAGTTGAACCTGAGGTTTTCCGTCTATGACTCTAGTACATTGTTTAATTAATATTTCATTGTATTATTTTGCTTACGTTTTTTCCTTCTTTGATGTTGCAGATAAAGATGGGAACACTGGATCAGACTGAAGCCCAGGATGAATGGGTCTCCAAGTGATACATGAACACAGCCAAGAAACAGAAGTTTATAGGGATTTGAGATGCCGCGAATTTTTGATCAGTCGCTGTTACTCGCTTCGACAAATTATGATTGTAGGAAGAGATCATAGCCTTGTTCATTCATACAAATATTTCAATCATAACTGAATGCCATAACCTAGTATTCAAATTCACAGATGTAACTAGTTGTCTTACAAACGTTGCTTGAGAAACATGAGCAGATTTCATAATCCAGTTCATTCATACAAAGTATTTCTTGGAATGCTTCAATGCCTCCTATGTTCAAATTTACAATTTACAAACAAATTCGATGCTTGACAACAAGAAGTTCAGCCTTTCATTACCTATCAAGCACAGATCAATCATTAAATTTCGAAGTAACAAAGGTGCATCGAAAACGGCCAAAGAGCCAAAATAAGTCAAAAGTGGTTTGCCGGTCTGTAAAACTTTACGGGTTGTTTGAATTGAAGGATCACTCCATCAATTTCTCGTAAAATCTATACTAAATAATTGAGAAGGCCCATTGTCAATCTTTTTTGGCAAAGTGCCAACAATACCCTTATTAAGATTACACTAAAAAATATATAATATAATAAGGGTAAAGTAGTGATTATCTTAATCTACAAACCCCTTGCTAGGGTTTTGTGGCTTCCGAATGATACACTTGAATTTTAATATTCTATACGTTTTAAATAATTAATATTTAAAGAGTTTACAGATTATAGCCGAGCGGCTATACTGTTTAACAAATTAATATTTAATGAGTACCGCCGCGCGGCTATACTGTTTAAATAAATTAATATTTAAAGAGTTTAAAGGATGTAGCCGGGCGGCCATACTGTTTAACAAATTAATATTTGACTAGTACAACCCGTCGGCTATACGTTTTAAATAAATTAATGTTTAAAGGGTACAGCCGGACGGCTATACCGTTTAAATAAATTATCATTTAAAAAGTACAGCGGCTCGGCGATACAGTTTAGATAAATATATTTCAAGTGTATAGCCGCGCGGCTACAATATTTAAATAGTATAGCCGGTCGGCTATACCTTTTTTTGTTTTTTAGGATGGACCTTCCCTATTGCCGTATTTCTAAGCCATTTGAGTTGAACAAAGAACCTAAGAAAAACTGGTTTTGACAGCTTGAAAGCTTTCTTTTCAATCTCGTAGCTCTTGTTGAAACCTTACAGATTCATGACTATGGCCTCGACAGACAGCAGGGAACTATAATTCAAAGAGCTTACAAAACTATAAAGAGAGATTCCAGAAGGCTTTCCATAAGTAACATGCAATCTTGGCAATACAAGATCACATCGCAAAAAGTACTTCTCATAAAACATAGAAAGATGTTCAGCCTCAAACAGTATCACAATATTATTATCGGTCTCTAGTGAACACTGAAAAACGCTCTCAACACTCAGCTATATCCCACTTGCTGCTGCTGCTGCTGTGGTGGCTGTTGGTAATTACCGTACCCAGCAGGATATCCTCCATAGTACATGCTAGGGTCTTGAGAAACTTGGGCGTACCCATAACCATCGGGAGTAGGTGCATATCCATAGTAGCCACCGCCATTCCATTGGTTAGGATCTGCCTGAGGCTGAAAAAGCCAACATAGACATATCAGTCTAAGTTCAGGGGGAATCTGCAAATTTCCAAGTTATAAATGTTAAGTTAAAGCAAAGCACCTGCTTGTTTGAAGGACTGCGGCCCCATGAAAGACGGATATTTTGTGCACCCAACTGAGATCCATTTAACACGCGCAATGCTTCTTCAGCGCAGCTTCTGTTGCATAAATACAAAACAGAATAGTTAGTTTCTGTGATATTCCATCATAAAACATCTCCAAAAAGAAGACTATCAGCAGATCTGCCTACCTGTCTTGAAACTGAACAAACCCACATCGCTTGCCTGCTGGTATCTTCACATGTACCAGGTCACCGTACTGGCTGAAGACTTGTCTCAAATGGTCATCAGTAACATTACCATCCAGGTTACCTACAAATATCTGCAGCAGAAATCAATAAAGTCAGAGATACGTTGCTAAGTGATTTCCAAAGGAAAATTCCAAAAAGTACCCACAGTTGTATTGTTCGGATCACTCTCATTCTTTGAACCTTGAGAATTCTGATATGAACCTGCATGTGGAAAAGTTCAACTAACAGCTGAGATACTTTTGGAACAACAGTTTACAACCTTTGATCCTATCAATCTTAAAAACAAACACCAGAGGAGACAAGCTGACAACTGGCTATTCTTTCTCCCAACAAAGAAAAAGAAGAAAAATGAACAAAAAGAACATAAACAAATCAGCTGCCGATATCCTATAGGTACAGACCAAAAATACAGATAGCCACTATCCTAATACAATTCAAGAATGCTCACGGGATGCTCACTGTGTCTTAGTACTTGCATTGTTGAACAAATCAAAGAAGACACATTCTCATAACAATTTGAAGACCAAGTCAGAATTAATATCATCTATCCCCTTGCACCAATGGTAAGAGGCCCAACAAGCATCATGCACCCTAGAAAACCATATGCATGTGCACCTATATATGCTGAAAAATAATGAGGACAAGGCTTTAAATGCCAACCTGCTAATCCCTAAACGAACACTATCTATTTGGTCTAACCAACATATGGAGTGAAACTGTAATGCACATTAAACCAGGTGGGAGAGGCCAATAGCAAACCCGACTCATTAGTTAAATAAAATCAGACAGAAGAAAAATTATAAAAATTTGTTCATCTGAATATGAGTTTCCATCAGTATGGATGACCACTGTTAACAATGAGATATTACTATAGAAAAACCAGGTCAGAATTTTTTATGCCAAGGCTAATGCCAAAACAAAATAGAGAAGATACCAGGCTTGGCATACAAGCAAAATAACAGTTGGAGTTATCGACTGGTGTTTTAACTGTACAAAAGAAAAGATGGAAAAGGATTGTTCAAAGACTGGCAAACCATGGGTATACTCATGGTGGTGCCACATTTCTCCATGTGCTACTGGGTCAGAGGTTTGAAACTTAGCATGTAAGACCTACTTATTTGGCTGTCAAAGTTGTTTAACCAGTTGGACCAACTAGTTCTTTACCAGCTTCCTGAGTAACATTCCTATCTACATGGAGTTATCCAGTTCACTAATTCGGTCCAATGAATCAAACAACCTAAATTAAGTAGCAGTGCATGGTTATCTCGGTCGAACCGACTTCCATACCAGTCTGGCTTATATTACCATGGTAAAACCTAGTCATATCAAGACAAAGACTTAATTATAACGCAAGATTCCCAATGATGGCCAGCCTGCTAGGTGCAGTAAATTCCAATGAGTTGTAAGTTGTGACATGCACTCCTTCCAGAACCCTTTCTCAGGGATTAAAGACTACAAGATTAATCAAAATCAGGAAATATGTGGATCACAAGGGGGAACAATAAAATTTAACTAAATGGCAGAAGGGTACGATACATAAGGAATCAAAGATGTAAATTTTGCTGACAAGTTACTAGAAAAAAACAAGCGAACTTCTCTACCAGTAAAGTGGGAACATGCTCGAGTGAAACTAGAACAGTCACAATATGTAACTTATTGAAAGTTGAACCAACTGAATGCGCTGGAAAAAAAAAATTAAAATTCGAAAATGTAGCATGACAAATGCCACATCAGAATAAAGGCCAATACATTAAATGGGAAACTGACCTAAGCGAGGCCACGCACTAAAGGGGAAACCATTTCAGCTGAAATCAGTAGCAGGCCCTTAGATGACAGAGCCTCCTGACGCCCTGCTTTGAGACAACAGGAGTTCTTTTAGTTCTCGAGATTTTAATATCATTTACCTTGCCCAAATTTTTTGAAAAAATTATAGGAATTAAATGACTTGGAAAGTACTGCTCATCTTCGAGAGTATAGCTGAAAGGAAGCAAACTTAACCAACTTAAAAGTAATGTTTGGCACACTGGATACCATATCAGAACTGGAATACACTGCCTCCCCATTCCATATTCAAGTTAGTAATGTGTATTGGAAAAAACGAATGAAGGAATACCAGTCATAGAGAAAGGAAACCCAATTAAAGTACTTGTTCTCTCCTCGCAAAACACAACACAAGAGAATTTCACAGACAGCTACAACAAAACCACGAATACACAAAACCATCAAGACTATACCTTTTGAATATTGCTGACTACCCCCAGCATTTTTGTTAGCAGCTGGCCCAATTCGCATAGGCCTTGTTGAGCAGAGAACTCCATTCATCTCAGTCATGGCACGCAACTGTTCGGACTCATCTCCAAACTTAACAAACCCATATCCCTTGGTGCGCCCTGTGAGCCTGTCAATGACAACCTTGGCACCTTTGCATGAGGGAAAACGGGCCCGGAATGTCTCTTGAAGCATGTAATCCGTCACATCAGAAGCCAAGTCTCCAACAAATATGGTATAATCAGGGGTATCATCAGAACGCTTCTCCCCTGCAGATGCCCAGTTCAATCTGAAATTCTGGGCACCATTTGGCATAGGGGTACCGTTGTACGACTGAAGTACTCTTTCTGCAGCAGCACGGCTACTGAATTCAATAAATCCATAACCCTCTGATTGTGTAGTTTGCTTATTGCGGATGACTTTCACAGAAACAAGCTGAAAGCACAAACAAGTAAATATTTTATGAATACAAGAACGCATTTTTATACCTATAAGCCATCACAATCTAAATACACAGACACATACAAAAATAGAAGGCAAACCAATTTTTTTGTATAAAGGAATTTCCTTGGGTTGATATAAGGCAAACCACAGATCTAATAAATAATAATCAGAACTTTCAGCATTGAAAACAAAAAGAAACAAAATAAGGCACGAACCTCGCCGGTGTGAACGAGAATATTGTAGAGATAGGTCTCCTCCATCCAGTACTGCAAGTCGCCGATCCAGAGCGTACGGACCTCGTCGGCGGAGGCTGGCTGGGGCTGCTGCTGGACGAGCTGCCCAGGCGGTGGGGCTGCACCTGGGACTGCGGGGCCCACATCGGGGGTGCCTGGGCCGTCGGCGGGGGAGGCGGCGCCATCATCATGTAGGGCTGCTGTCCGTACTGCTGGCTTATTGCTGACGGAGCCACACCGCCTGCCCCAGGTTGCATCATCGTGTGAATCTAGAGAGAGAAAGAGGAGAGAGAGAAACCCTAATCGCAAGGGCGAGAGAGAACGAGACAATGAGTGAGAGAGAGATTTTGAATGTCGAGACAGTGATTACGTTGGATTAGGGGTGGGTTCTAGGAATGGCCACGCAAGCCGATCGCGTGGTAGAATTGTAATATATTTGGGCAAGTCGGGGTATGTTGGGCCCAAATTTACACGTTGGGCCCAGTTTTAATCTAAATAAACGGAAACGGTTCTCTCTCTCAGACGTCCCAATATTCATCAGAACCGACAATCGTGAACAGTGCTGACGAAATACGACTATGAAAAGACAAAAGATGTCGTCCGCACTGTAAAAAAAAAGAAAGTCAAACAGTTTTCAGCTTCACTTTTACTTGCCAAGACAAACAGTTGAATGGTTCAATCTTGGGCAATGCTCTGGATCTGACTCTCTCTCTTGAACTCCGTCATTGGGTGGCAGCAGCATCAGACACTTTAAAAAGAGAGAAAAGTCTTCAACTTTACTCAGCCTGCGAAGCTGGTTGGTATGGAGCACTAATCTTTCTGTTCATGAAGTGCTAGAAATTCATATTGATCCCCATTTGTTTAATTCAGCTTTTTATGTAATTTTGTAGCCATTGAATTGAAGTGAATGAATGATCTCGGCTCTCATATTCATGATTTGATGCTCTTTTTTTCTTCTGAAGTTTGGATTTTTTACTTTACAACTGTGAAGTAATCCATATAGTTTCTGGGTTTTTGTCTTAGAAGCAATACAGAGTGAAAGAACAAACTTTGGTCGAAAATTTTTAGCCTTTGCAGATTAGAGTTATTGGATTTGCTTGGTATATAGTCATTTTGTATTGGGTTGCTGGTGTGATCAAGGAAGTAATTAGATCTTGTACTTGTGGTAAAAATGGATTTGCATTTGAAGAACGTGTTTGATAGATTCCAGGAGCAATTTGGGTCTGGTCCGGGGCTTGGTCCTGGATCCGGGACATGTCTTATGAAGGTAGAAGGCATTTCTCCAAATTTTATTAAGTCAGTGTTTAAAGCTTCGGCAGCTCTATATAGGACTGATCCATGGAAAAGATTGTGCCCAGGGCATCTGTTCGGCATCCGGGTTGGGAAAGATACGGATTGGTCTGGCAAGAAACAGCCTTTCCCATGTGTCCAATTCATTGGAGGGGATGGTGGCGATATTGGCTTTAATATGTTTCGATCTCAAAATGATGCTAAGAGGATGACTGGTTCAAGAGAGACAATTCAGGTGCCCAATGTTGAGCTTTTACGGGTCACATATGAACGCGAGTCATTGATGTTTCCCTCTAATAGGAAAATGATCAAATCTTTGTCATTGGAAGCATCAGGGATCGATCGCTTCCCTGTTATTGATGTTGCCCGCTGCACGTCGTCAGGGACTCTTAGATTTAGGCATCCAACTCCTGAAGAGCTTAGGTTTGTGTATGCATTCATGAAAGCCATAGCTCTGGTGCACCCATTGCTTCAGGAAGACAAAGAAGGTGGTCCAAAGTGGTCAAGGTTAATGTACTTTGAACCATTTATCGAGACGGTTGATGTTCAGTGGCCACAAGAAATGGCCAAAGGTTATGATCTCGTTGCAGTTACAATCTCACACCCACCTGGTCAGGCATATGAAGAAAAGACTAGTTCAACGGCTAGCTCAACCCCAACCAAATATGCAGAACTATCAAGGGAGGAGGCTTTTGTTGATATAAGAGTCTACTCAAATGGCAACTTGCGACAGTGTGCAGCATGCGAGAAAGAAATCCACGGTGAACAGGCTCTCTCGTGTGTACGATGTCAAGCAGTGCTCTACTGCAGTTCTGTCTGCCAGAAGCAGCATCTGAAGGAAACACATAAGAGCATGTGTGGTCTTTACAAGGCTATGATGGAAAGGGAAGAAGAGCTGGCAATGAATATCTTCATGTTCCCCTGTGCTGCTGACCAACCTTGTAAATGGCTTGAATCATTGGGCATCCATCAGAAGGGCATGTGGAGGAGAAAGTGTAGTTGCTATTCTCACTGCCCCTTTGGTCTTCTTCCTGTTAAAGGTGGACTCTGGGATTCTTGGGGAGGGCTCAATGATGAAGAGTTTCCACATGACTCGTCCTTTCATCATCATGTAAGAGATGGTATGTCAAGTCCAATCCTCCTCTCTGGCTGGTCGGAATACTATAATCTTCGCTCGCTGCCATTGTCAAGCCCCATTGCCGACATCCTCTCCCACCCATTGACCGTTTATTACATATTGACAACTCTCAACATCAGTTCAAAGAACTTACTAATGAAAGGTAAGGAGGTGGTTGTCCACTACCTAGGTCCAGAGGGAGAGTTGGATTGGATGCCAGCATTTGCAGAGGTTGGTCATTTGCTCAATGGATTGGGCAATGTACAAATTATTATGGTGGGTTCTGAAGTTCCAACAAATTTGTCAGGTACAACTTCAGGAATTGGTAGCAGAGTGAGAGTGAATCTTGTCAGGGGTGTTTATGAGGAGGAAGCCTCCTACCTACCTTCACCTCATGTTATTGTTGCACTAAACTGTGGATTGAGTTGCTATTCAACTTGGGGTGGAGCTCTTAACTCAATTAAGTCCATGGGCGTTCCAGCCTTCTTCACAGATCAATCTGAAATCTCATGTGCAAACGCTAAACAGGTTTTACGAAGTGCTGGACTGTATATCACACATCCTGTGATGCCAAATCCTTTCCGCTCACCGGTGAAACATCACGAGCCTTCTAGCAATCTTCCTTCTTATAGCAATGGTTTTGTGCTTGGGGTAAATACATGAGTTGGGAACCATGAAGTTTGAAGTCTCAACCTGAACTTATTTCTGATCGTTGTACTTAATTCTCTAATGATTTTCTCTTTCTGTGATGGCAAATGGCAATGACTTGCTAGGGATGAATGGGACAGCTAATCACCATCTTTGCCATGAAGATTGTAACCTTAGCATTACTTCATTTACTTGTTTTCTCCCATTGAACTGTGAACTCAGTTGCTGCTAGACTTGAGCTTTATCTTGGTTCTATATATTTGTTCTCAGCCACTGTCTCAGGCTGCGATGGCATCAATTCCGGTAGAGGCTCATGTAATAATACATGTTTGATACTGGGGGTTTTTGTGTAAGTCCTTGTGAATGTATATCCGGCAATATGATATTTTCAGTCGCTGGAATCCCTATTTCCATATAAGTCATATTCAATTCTATATAGTGGTTAACATTATAACCCGAATTGGGATTATGACACTCGACCCTCTAGAGGTATGCTACGAACAGTCGTCCACAATTATGGGCAATTTTATTTTAATTTTTTTAAATTATGATGCATGTGAGGCGCCGAAAACATCAATGGTCAAATTTTATCCACGTCCATAGACAAATTCTTCGTCAACTTCTAGAGCAAGAAAACCTTGATTAGATAAAAATCAAACGTGGTCAGATCAATCTTCCTCAAAAGTTTGCGGCCTGCCATTCTGGTAGTTATTTTGCCAACCCATTGAAATTAGTACGTACGCAAGCGGCAGGTGATAAGCTCTTTTAATTAGCACCCGCCACATTTTGAAGCTTTTGAGCAACTACCAAGGATAGGTCGAAGACAATGCTCTGTCAAAGTTTGAAAAGCCAACTCAACCAACCTACCTTGAGTCCAAGTTTTTCGATCCACTCGGCCTATAAAAGCCACTAGGCCTATAAAAGCCAGCCAAACAACCTTTCTTTCCCTCTGTGTTAAGCTACTGCCTGCCTCATCCCAGTCTAGATACTTTATATTTATACCCCTGTCCTGCAAGAAAACCATTTCCTCTTGGCTCCTGTAAATTAAAGCAATGGAGCTCCCAGCCTTCCACACTTACCAATATGTCTTCCCTTCTCATCTCCTTTATCCATATCACTTGGCCCCTGAAAACTACGTCCACTGGACTGAGACCCCAGAGTCTCACATTTTCTCTGCTGACCTCCCTGGTAAGTTTAAAAATCCCTCTTACTTTTTCTTTTATGGGTTTTTATGCAAGCGATAGTCTAAACAACTCTAAATTAATCTAATTTAGTAGGAGGCAATTCGAACTTGGGTGTAAGAAATGGGCTCACTGCCCTAATCCACTGGCATGACTCACGTCTGACCTCTTTTAGTCCTTTTTAATTCACCTTTCTTGTTATGTTTCCGTTGGAATGGTTATGAAGCTTTGTTTTTGGTTGTTGTACTATGCATATGAGCAGGTGTTAGGAAAGAGGAAATAAAAGTAGAAGTAGAGGATTCAATATACCTCATAATTCGAACACAGAGAATTGATGAAGCCACAGAGCCCAGCAGGAGCTTTATGAGGAAGTTTCGGATTCCAGGTAGGGTTGATCTCGAAAGGATTTCAGCTGGATATGAAGATGGAGTATTGACAGTCACAGTGCCAAGATCTTTAAGGAGGACTTTTTATATTGACCCAGCTGATGTCCCAGAACGGCTTGAAGTTCTTGCAAGGGCTGCTTGATTTCAAACATGGCAATTATTATGTTATAATTAGGTGCTAAGTTCTAGTTGTGGGATATTATTTTTTCCTAAGCGCTGGTGGATTGTGCTGGATTTGAGTTCTCACATTCTTGTACGAACGTTTTAGATCTGTTCTATTGGTTTCTCTCAAATTTCTTGTCATACAAACTGATGAGAGTGATGTTTCATTTCCAATGAAGGAAATATAACCATATATGGGAAATTGAAGACAGAAGATAAAACTAGTGCCAAAAAATATCTTACGTCACGTCCAAATCAAACCAAACAGATAACTTGCACAGTTGGTCAGATGTACGAAAAGGATTTTGTTCAGTCAAATTTATTGTGGTAGATATTTTCCAAGGCGGATCAGGAATCTGTTGGAAACAATGCCTAAAATATCGATGATATCGAAATATCGGTAGTTCAAAAACATGAAAATTTCAAGAGAAATATCGAGATATTATCGATATTGATAAAAATTGAATAAAAACCACGGAAATTGTAAGAAAAACTTGAAAATTTTTATTAAAACTTTGGAGGATATTTATTTAGTTAATTATCTATTAGTTTATCACAAAAAATAGGAAGGAAATGCATTACATGATGGGTTTAACTGATTTAAGTTGATTATATAACGAGCTGACAAACATAGAGTGTAGAAAATATGTAGTAATTAAGGAAAGAATATTAAACACACTATAATCATTTATATATATAATAATTTACTACAATATTTTACACTTTATACATTGCATGGTAAGATACATGAGTAACTTAGTATCACATAGAGTTCTTACGAGGTTTAAATTTTTCACTATCTTCATCATCTTTATGTGTAGAATAAGTGTATTATGAAGAGTAGTCATCAAATGATAAATCTCCAAAATAGTTTTGAATGTAATTGTTAACATGCTACTCATATGAATCCGAGATTGGTTGACGTTGTCTATAAGGAAAATCATTTGAAGATTTGAGTCTCGAATTCTTTCCATGAGCCGCTTGATTCTATCTAAAAAAGAAAGGTCAAAGACTCACATTCTCATGTGAAAATATAATTCTTGCAAGGAAACAAAACAATATAAATATACATATTTTAGCATATTATCACAAAAATATAACTAACATGGTGGTTAAAGGTGTTGGAGGAGTGAAATGCTAAGGGTTTGAATCCTCTTTGTGCGTGTGCTTTGCGTTTTTTTTTCTTAATTATATCGATATTTTTGATATTATAGCTATATTATAGCGATATTTTGATAAAATATTGCTAAAGTATGAGCGAAATTATCAACATCGATATTTTTAATATTATCAATATTTATACGATATGTGTATGGATACATTCCGAAATATCCGTAACTTGAAATCCTCGATATTCATCGATATTATATATATTTTAGACTATGGTTGGGAATTGAACTCTGAGAAGATGATTTGCCGGAGCCAGTCATAGGACCACAAGATGCAATGTCTCATAAGAAACCCATGGGCTGTTTTTTCATTTTTCTTTTTCAATAAAAGTTTAGAGAGAGATTGGTTACTTTCACTACTAACACCTTGGCAAATACTCAAATATTGATGGGACTACGCAGTGCAGGGATCAAGTTGGCTGAAAACCATGTGCTTTCAACATCACATTGCACCAACTTTTTACAGTGGTAAAAACAAAGCATTCAATTTGAGATACGTCATAAGTTTTTACCCTATGCAATCAAATTGCCCTGCCCTTACCCCTTCTTTTCCCCATTGAACGTGTAAATTCAATGGCAAATATGCACATCAGATCCTCACAAAACACAGTTTTTTACACATTGCCCGCAAACTCAAAAACCTAGCCTTCCTGCTGTGGCCAGTTTCAGAATTTCAACAGCCTCCTTTAATCTTCTCTCTGTATATTCTCTACCAACTGTAACTCGGGCGTTCCTGCATAAGATAACACTAAGGTTTAAAGCTCAACAGATAACATAAAAGAAGAGAGATTCTTTGCTGAAATCCAACCTCTTCTCATTGTTGGCCTTCTTGCTAAGTTCCTCAACAAGACTGTGGAGCCTTTTCAAAAGGGCTGGTGATCTGCGTACAGCTTCAACGCCTTTACGACTAGCGCATATCTTCTTCATAAGCTCAGAAGCAATGAAATAACCCTCCTCCTTGTTCCTGATATTAAATTAGGTTATAGCCCTTAACCCAAGATGACAAAAAGGGCCCCATACAATGACAAAAAAGGCCCCATACAATCTAACTTAAATAATACGAACCTTAGGAACTCCCCTACAACAGTTTCTACAGACCCAGGACTATCAATGAGCACTTCAACCAGATGTGGATAGCGGGCAAGGTTCCTTAGAGTTGAGAGGACGTGCTTCAGAACCTCCTGATCTGGTATGCTTCTGCTGGCTGACCGAAAAAGCTTCAGCAGAGTTTTAATAGCTCCTGCCTCCACAAGTTTCTCACAACATTTATGAGAATGTTGTGTAGCCTTGTCTGTATATAAGAGTCAAAAGTGTATCACGCAAGGATTCGATTTCATGCAGGAGAAATGGAAAGACAAGATGTTGGAAATGGAGTTTTAGCATCATACAATCATTAAACACTTACCCAAAGTAACACAAGTATGAAGAATGCCACTGATACTTTTCATTGTTCGTAGTTCTGAAAGTGCTGCCACAAGTCTGTTAATAATGCGCATGCTATCATCCACATTCGCAGCAGACTTTTGCACTCTCAAGCGCAAATCCAGTAGCTCACCTCCTGTCTCTTTTTTCCTTGCCAAGTAACCTCTCCACCATGACTGTCACTCAAAACAGTTTTTATTTTTATTTTTAAATTTGCCGAATTCCGAAAATCCAATTCAACTAGTTTAACATTTATAACTGCTAAAACATGCTTTTACATTCATGTCAAATCAAAATCATGAGAAATGTACACGGACTATTACATGAAATGAGTATATGTGTGAGAGCGTATCTGGTACCACTTTGGCCACATCAAGTGACAATAGAGATCAACAGAATAAAAGAAATTAAGGGAAAAAAAAACATAAATGGTATGATATGGTAAATTGCAACAAATATAGAATATCTTACTTGTATTACAACAATACATTGCTTCTCTCCAGTAGCTTTTTGCCTATCCACCCACCCTCGAATATGAGATTGAATAATGACTGCAGACTTTGTTCTTAACTTTAGCAACATAGCACCTCTCCACCACCTTTGCAATTTCAACACAGAGCAAAAGACTTTATTTAGTTCAGCACTCTTATAGAAGGCTACTGTGCTCTTTGAAAGACAACCATTGGAGATGACTGGACGTAGGGAAGAAGCACCTGCAACAAACCAAAACCATAAACATTTTAAACTATAAGTAAAATTTAACTCACAACTAGAACCATTGGGGAAAATTGTACTAATATACCTAAGAGCCTATTTCGACTAATCTGCCCCTTGACTATCGGTTGAATTTTCATTGCAGCTTGTCTACGACGATGAAATGCCTGACGGCATATGAGGCATCGAACAGCACTTTGGATCTTTACTGCAGCCTCTCTTTGACACAAGAAGTAACTTCTGATCAACCAACCACGGCAGTATCTCTGAATACATTTAAGTACGGTAATGAGATATGATATTTACAAAACAAAAACAAACACAATCGGCACTTATCCAGATCATAGAAATATCGGGTACTTACTTGGATTGCAACAATGACATGCCTACGTTGATCAGCTCCTCTCCGGGCAATGCATGCACGTACATAAGATTGAATAACGGTGGCTGATGCAGTTGCAATTTTGTATTGCTGATAAGCCATCCAACATATTGACATTCGCAAAGCACTTTGGATTTTTATTATTGCTTGCCTTTGATTGTGAAACCTTCTCCTCAATAGCCAACTACGAAAATGACTTTGAATTTTGGTTGCAGCAAATTGCTGATAGCGAAGAGAGTGATGGACTGAAAAATTCTTCCAAGCACGCTGGATTTTAACTGCTCCCCATATTTGAAAATCATGCGCACCATTTTCCTGGCACAGATTGGAAGATTTATCTACTAGAGCAACCCCATGAATGTATCTTGATCTTGTAAGCCACCCACGAATATGTCTTTGGACAACAATGGCAGCATTGACTAGATCAGAAGTGCATGCATCACGAGTTAAAATGCTTCCACCTCGATGTCTTTGAGTGATCCAATTCCTTACAGCTCGTTGGATGAGCAAAACTGACCTTTTTAAGTTGAGAAACCCATGTCTGCCAATAATGAACATAGCATATCTCCTCCCTGTTTCTCGTTGTCTCCACCTTTCTGTATGATTAGCCAAATAAATCGTGTTCATGAAAAACTCCATACATAAAGGGATATGAAAGAATCACAGAAAGGAACATACCACATGCTAAGTCTTGAACTTGAATAGTGCTAAACTTTATGCGAGCCGGTTTTTGCCTCGCACTTAGCCAAGCACGGAAAACTGTTTGCAAAAAAGCTGCGGCATTCAACATCTTCAAAAACTTGCGACGTTCAATAGCTCGTCTGAAATGTGACTGTATCCTTTTTGCAGCATTTACTGGAAGTATTAGATAAGGATTCCTCCGTCAGAAAATGAATATAGCATACCATACTCACGATATCAGGAACAGAAGTAAAATGTTAGCATAAACTTATATATAGAAAATAAATTCTCCCCTCCCGAGTAATAGAAAAAATAAGAGACCAAAAAAAAAACACGAATCACAAAACAATTTTACTCTGGACTCAGAAAACTGAATGGAAAGGGAGAGGAATTAATGGAACATGCATGATCTCCTGAAGTCAAAATAATTAAAATTATGAACAAAATAATTAAAATTAGAAGAGAAAAATTAACTCAAATTACCAAAATATAAACAAAAATATTCCATTTCTCACCAAGAAACTTTTTTTGTTTGGTTGCAACCTAGAAACTGGTAAGAATAAGAAATGGAAACATGATGACGACTACGGTAGCATTGAACTACAGAAGATAATACTAATTACCTTTCTGAATATTAATATTGTCTTCGTTTGTGGAAACGTTATGCAAAGCAGGAACAGCTGGTTTGGCAACAGACTTATGGTTCCTTTCAGCCATATCTTGCCACCAGGCCTGAATGGCCTTAAACTTTATTACAGAATCTGTTTGTGTATGCAAACATTAGAATACACAAAATTGAAATAAACGATCAATTTTAACAAATGAATAAAGAGTTCTAGTTAAATACATGACACCAACAAAAATCATTTCCAATTATGTGAAAACCAGAAAACAGAACTCCTTAAAAGAAAACAATGAAATTCTCTACTTTATGTTGTCTAAGACCTCTTTTACTCCATACTGGTAAAAGAAGCAGTTCTAGAGACATGATCATATGCTAAAGGACAACTACTAGAAAGCATAGAAAAGAAACCTTCAGCACTGTGGTCATATGTTTCTTCTTGGATATGCGCTGCGTCAGGTCTTACAGAACATTGCATACATGAATATTTTCTCTCTAGACTCTGGCAATCACAACGCAAGAGTTTATGGAAATTTAACTGATCCTGCAAAGGAGATAGTCAATTTTAATCTATGATGACAAAATCCACATTAATTTCTTTCCACAACAGTACATCAGGCATTACCATATTTTTCTTGACAATCAGTTGAGATGACAGGAACACCAATAGGATCACCACACTCCGGTCATTACATGCACCATTATATTCAAGAATGTCACTTATTTGCAGAACCTGTTGAAATAACTCAAGATGGATGTGTGATAACAAACCGTAAGATTAATTATAGAACACCTAAATGCAATTCCAACATTATTTTGACTTATTCTCGTAGGTATCCAGATCATCCAGAGCTAGGAAAAACAAAAACTAGATAGGAAGTTAATGATAAAACGATAATTAGCAAAGACTAGTACAAACCTCCGGAAAATTTCCCAATAATGTCAACAATTTCTGTGATAATAAAAAGTTGTGCACTGCATCTGAGTAATCAGTCGCTAACATGATTGATTCTTCGTGACTGGATTTATTAGGATCCTGTAATGTAACATAAATTAATGAGAATGAAGTAAAGGAAACTAGATCTCTATATTCACAAAATCTGCAAGGCTGGAACAAATATATAGCACCTTTGACGACCAACCACAACAAAGTTGCTTACGAAAGTAAAAGTCCAGCAGGCACCATATAGCTTTTCCATCCACCAATGAAGAAAAACTGTCGACCTTGCAGTCATAATTTTCACAAATTGCCTGGAAAACCCAACAACAATGATTATTAAGTGAAAAGCAGTAAAAATTTTGTTTTTTAAATTGTGAACAGCTTTCAATACTCCAAAAAATCCCAAAATAAACATTTAACAAACCCAGGAAGAACAGATTAAGTGATACAGTCCTCATGACAACACAGTGAGAGACCTGACCAAACATCTATAGTTAATTGCCAAAAGAAGGAGGACACAACACTAATACCAAATCCAGTCTCAATTAAGATTAAAAAGAGTAGAATGATCCTCTCTTATCCCATAAAACCCCCCTCCACCCAAAAAAAAATGGTGAAGGCCGGATTCAATCCCATTCTTGAATGAAACTCAAGGGACTTTACCAACTAAGTTAATGGGCACCTTCAAGTTGTCCACTTATGCAAACAGAAAATAACCTCCAGCCACAAGTGACTGGTGAAGCCCAAGCTATTGATAGAAAAATATAGTTCCACTTTCTAGTACAAGATGTTGTCTAGACTCTAACTTGAACAGTAGGGGTTAAAAAGAAGAAAGAGCATTCATATCTGATCATGTTCTAGTAAGAAACACACAGTAATATTCATAATCCATGAGTAGGACTTGGATGAATCATATGCATCAGTACAGATTATTTGTTTGTTAGAATGCAAAAGAATGCTATTGAAACCCCAAAATGAGAATAAACTAATTAATTTCACAAATAGCGGCAATACCTGAATCCACTTTAAAAGCATTTCCAAGGAAGAGGATTCAAAATTGATCAACTTATCCTGTGAAAAAGAAGAGAATGGTTCAAAGATAAGTGTGATGGCAACTCTTGAACATGTAAAGATAACAAGGAAAACAAACGTTTAAAATAACACAAAAGGAAATAGAAATAGGACCAACAGATAAACTAAATTAAAAACTCATCCATATTGAGACAGACATACCCCATTTCCACGAATCTTGCAAATTTCCTCAGCTAAGTTTGTTTTCTTGATCAAAAGAGGTAGCTGCAAGTTCAATGAAAAAGTTAAAGGAGATTGTTACTAACAAGTAGATGATGGTAAACTCCTAAACCTGTAATATAATAGTCCTGAAACAATGGGAGAGAGAAAGGAACAGGCCTGAAAATGAACAAACATGTTCCAGAGCAATGAGAGAGTAAGTTCCTTGTCCCCATGAGCGATATCATCTTCCAGAATCATCATTCCATCTTCATCATGTAAAGCAACACCAGCCTGCCTAAGGTATTGCAGGGCAATGCCACAGTTTGCCAAGTGCTTCTTATGTGTATCTGCTGGAACAACCATTTTCTGTTCATCCAATAAAACATTGAAATCAATAAATAATATACAATATCCTGCTAAACAATAGCCGAACCTGCCTATTCATTTAAAATATAAAGAAAGAAAGAAAGAAAATAACAACCATGAGGATAGATGTGTCATCTTGCAAAAGTTGAATGATCCTACAGAGGCGCACCCCATCTTGAAGATCAACAAATAAATCTGTAACTCGGAAGTCAAATTCAACAAGCGGATCCTGCTCAAGAACAAATTTCATTGGTAAATTAGCCAGTGTATAAATAATTTTTGTTTACACTAAAATCTGAGTAAGAACAAGTTTCATTGGTAGACCTTCCTGCTCAAGAACAAATTTCATTGGTAAATTAGCCAATGTAAGAATAATTTTTGTTTACGCTAAACTCTGAGTTGACTTCATGCCTCATTTGTTTAATATATAGAAATGGCATTCACATTCGGGTAAAGGGCCTAATCTTAAATAAATATTTCTTTCCCTCGCACCCTGAAAACACACACACAAAACCAAATCTCATGTAAATGAGTGTCATACATAAAACGAACCGCCTACCTGCTGATAAGATACTTTGTATCCTAAAATCACCAGATGTGCTAAAATATTACCTTCTCCAAGCATGACATCAGATGAGAGAAAATCTAGTTTGAACCACAAAAAGAGAAAAGTCAACCCTACAGTAGATAAAGCACAGTTATAGAACAATGGACGAGCAACTGAAGAAAGGAGTGAATCGATAATTACCATGGATCACCTGATGACTTGATTTAATATTAGATTCAACCGTAAACAATAAAGGAGAACCCCCATCCACTCCATCAATACCATACTTAAGAGAAAGACTGCTCTGACATTTAGCTCTATCAAGGATAAGAACAAGCAACAGAAATCTCTTCAAAATGACATTTCCCAGAGCTTCATAATAACCGGGTCTGTAAAGACCATCAACCATCTTGTTATAAGCATAATCCTTTGCTAGACTCGCATGTGCAAAAATTTGCTTCTCAATGATCATTTTCAAAAATCTGATTTCTTCATCAGAATTAGCATCTCTGTCGGACAACAAAGAATCACCACCAAAAACAACGTACAAGCCAATTCGAAGCCAAGTTGGGTTGTAGCTCATGAGGATTCTAGTGGCCTTCTCCTTGAACCCTACATCAGTTACTAAGGGGCAATGAGCCTTCATCTTCAACCTTCCCTCATCAATATTCTGGAAAGAAGACAGACAGTCAACATGGTTCAGTGCTTATAAATATCCTGTTTGGTCAAATGCTACAATTTTCAGACCGACCAAACGTATTCAAATGAAACCATGTAAAAGAAAATTAGCATGAGATTATAAGAATCCAAACCTTAGCTACTTGAGTCATCGCATCAAAAACCTCTTTGCAATTGCCCATGCTCAAATAAAGTCGCATTCGCTGCGTCAAATCATCAACACTACACACATGTTCCAACGAAGACCGTAAATTCGAATACTTAGAGCTTGAGAATGCCACAGCACTCACGGCCCGCCAAGACGAGTCTCTCTGACGCTTCGGGTCCCGCCACGCCGAGTCGACCCGGACCGCACTGCCGGGCTCGCTATCCCTCTTTCCCTTGGGAAGCGTTCCGCCACGATGATCCTCATCAACGGACAAAGTGCAGCCGCAGGATCTAGGGTTTTGGAAGAGGAAATTGAGCCAGACGGTGAGAGACTTCGCCAAGGACTTGAGCTTTTGCTCTTTTTGAATTTGGACCTTGCGAGACGACTGTGACTGCTCGACCTCAAAGGCCTTGAGTTTTCTGGCTGCAGCCTTGGTACGGCCAGAGTTCGACGGAGCGAGAGATGGCCGGCGGCGAAATGACGAAGAAGTACGCGGGGTCTGCTTGGAGGCTGTGAAGAAATGGGGGCCAGGGGAGTGTAAATTGGAGATTCGCGAGGGGCGTTTCGGGGTTTTGAAATTTGAGATGTCTCTGAAGAGAGAGGAAGGGTTTCTATACGGTGACGGTGAAGGGCATGACGGTGGCTCTTCGCCTTCCATTGCGAGGGCTTTGTCTGAAAATGGTTTTGGATTTGAATTTGAAATGCGAAGAGAAGCGGGGAAGGGTGATGATGACGGTGAAGCGTCGCACATGCCGGGAAGTGAAAGGACTTGAGCCTAACGGGTTTTTATTTTGTTTTTTGAATTCAAAAGCCCAATGGGCCTTGAGCCCAAAAACTTGATAAATATATAGCGCCTTCAAGTCCAACAAGAGCGAAAGGAGATGGTTGGTTCGTGAGGAGCACGCGCTCTCTGATTGGAAGAGCATTTGTCATTCTTTACAGCCCAGAAAGACACAAGAGCTTAGCTATATACCCGTCTCGTCTCGTCTCGTCTCGTCTCGTCTCTTCAGCTTTGCGTGGCCCTCTCAGAAGCTCTCTCTGCAAAACTTCCAAACCCTCTGGTTTCAATTCATCTCCTGAGCTCTTGATTTTACCTCCAAGAAAGAAAATTGTTGAGATTTTGGTTCGAGCTGTAATTAAATAATATAATCATGGCTCAAGCAGTGGAGGAATGGTACAAGCAGATGCCTATCATCACCCGCTCCTATCTCACGGCCGCTGTTGTCACCAATATCGGTTGCTCCCTCGATGTATGCCTCTCGCTTTGAAAATTGAAAATCTCTCTCGTTCTGTAATTACCCATTTGGTTTTGTGCAAATGGGTTTCTCTGATTTTGTCCGATTTCAATTTGGGTTTTGACTGAACTTTAGGAATTAGTCTCTTCTACTATTGATTTTTACTTGGGTAGCTGCATGTTGTTTGTTTCGGAAATAATTTGAGGAATGATTACCTGGAAATTTGTTACTTTATGTAAGTCTATAATTGTTATTATTACTATTAGTGATTTATTCAATCGAACTTAAATTCTGATATCTGGGTTCAATTAATTAGTGCATGCATTGGTGTTGTTGAAAAGTGTCATAAATTTTGAAACCATACTTTCTAGATTTCATTTTAGTTTATGCTCTATCGCAATTTTAATGCTCCATTGGATTTAATGGAAGTTCAGAATGGTTAGGCGGTTCTTGTAGGCATTTCTTTCTCCTCTATTACTGATGTCTAATTTTAAAACCTTTTGCAGATAATCTCTCCTCATAATCTATACTTGAACCCTATACTAGTTGTCAAGCAGTATCAATTCTGGCGCCTCGTCACCAATTTCCTATACTTCCGGAAAATGGGTAATTCCTAGTGTTTATTTATAAAAGATTTCCATTTCTTGGGAGCTACATTGTGTCATTTAATTGTTAATGTTTGTGTTTCCTAACATGGTTATATCTTGGCATTGACAGACTTGGACTTTATGTTCCACATGTTCTTTCTTGCTCGGTACTGCAAGCTTCTTGAAGAGAACTCTTTCAGGGGAAGGACTGCTGATTTCTTTTACATGCTCTTATTTGGCGCCACTGTGTTGACTGGGATAGTTCTGATTGGAGGGATGATACCGTATTTGTCAGAGTCATTTGCGAAGATTATATTCCTCAGCAACTCTCTAACATTCATGATGGTTCGTTACTTATCTTTGTTGGATTGTGATGGATTTGTTTCCAAAGCTCGGTATGTTATTATTGTTTTTTTAAACATTGTCATGAATTCCTATTTTACAGGTCTATGTGTGGAGCAAGCAAAATCCTTTCATCCATATGAGTTTCTTGGGCCTCTTCACTTTCACAGCAGCTTACCTACCGTGGGTCAGTTAAATGTCTGCTTGATTTATATTGTTAATCCGTTACCTCTTCGGAATTATTAGTATTTTGGCCTCCTGTTTTTAACAAACTATTTGGCTTTTGATTTTAATCTTAGACAAGTCCTCTTGCAAATAATTCTTGACTCCTCGATTATGTTGTAATGTCTGTTTCATTTTTCATCCAGGTTCTTCTAACGTTCTCCGTCATTGTCGGGGCTAGCGCTTGGGTGGATCTTTTGGTGCGTTATCTTTTCTATAAGAATTTGCACAAATATTGAGATAAAATTTTTGCATCTCACCTTAGAGTTACAAAATTAGGTTGTGTTAATTCATGCACAAATGGCTTATGATTCTGCCTCACCAGTTATACAACAATACTTAAAGGTTTTTCATGTACTAATAGTTTTTTACATGTTTGGTTTTGAATCAGGGAATGATTGCTGGTCATGCCTATTACTTTCTGGTAGATGTTTACCCGCAAATGACAGATCGCCGGCCCTTGAGAACCCCTTCTTTTATCAAGGCACTATTCGCAGATGATCCTGTTGTGGTGGCACGACCAGAAAATGTCAGATTTGCACCTCCACCTGTTGAGGAACTTCACCAAGATATTTAGACCTTCAGGAAAGCCAGGTTGATGGGGGCTTAGCTTTCAGGATATTGATCTGGCATTTAGGCAAGGCTTTGGCATGTAGAATGGCTTTTTGGCTCTGTAATATATAGACATCTACACAGATTACTAATTATTTATTTGTGAATTTTTTATAACGCAAAGCTCATGTGCAATCAGAGTTTATTTTTCTCTGTAGTCGTGATGATCTAGTTACTTTAGTTATTTTGATATTTAACGTTCACCTCAGGTGCACAATTACTTTGATCAAAGTTTATGCACAATTTCCACTTGAGAAAATGTATCACAATGTTCTACATTGGCGACCATGTCTTGTTTTACTTATCTATAAGATGCACCGATGCCAATTACAAGTTCCTCAAGTGGGGAAATGTATCTTAGTCTCCTCTCTTCCTTACCACATGAGAATTAGTTGTGGAAGAATATCAAACAAAGCGCCATCAGATTTCCCAAATAGCATCAGTCATATTATCTTGTGCTTTCACTGTGTGTTTTTTTTTTAGATCAGACGATATTCTAAACTACTCTAAACTACTCTAATGTACAGTACAGGAAGGGAGATCGAATTTAGGTGCAAGAGAGCAGATACATTTTCACTTATTTGGGAAAAATACAACATAACAAAAGGATAACTGTAGTAGCCGTGATATCTATGAAAAATAAGGAAAAGGAAAAGCAAGCCACAGCAAGCCTCGAGTATTGTTGTATTGGCGACATGGTCAAGCCGTTAATGGACGGAAGAGTACCTTAATCACACTCGTATCGATTGATTATCAAGCACTGGGCATTAAAAAAATGTACTTTATATTATATCACATCAATTGTCTACTGAGGGCAAGGAGAAGCATTATTTCTGCTTCAACAAACCATGATGTGAAACTCTAAAAACAAACAGAAACAACACCTACAACAATAAAATTACATGAACATTTCCTTTCGTCACATTCTGATCAAATAAACCGCTAACTGTCAAAATAACCATGGAATTAATTTAACTATTTTCCCTTGGCTAGCTCCGGTGAGCCGTGTAATATACATACATCTAAAAAAATGCCGGCATCATGAGCCACACCAGAATACTGCATCTGGTCTGTTTTTCTGGCTTTCCTATTGTCGCTCAATTTCATTAGTACCAAACTCCCAATCCGTAAAGAATTTTACTAGGGGGGCCAAAATTAACACAAAGAATAGATAGACCAGGCTAACGGATAGGATGATACTGAGCTGATACTCTCTTCGGGGGCAATTTGCGCAAGATGTAAAGGACTAGCGCTGAAGGCAGGATCTCAACCAGCTGCAGAGGACAGATATTTTAAGTTTTGAAGGGGAAAAAGTGAAAGAGTTCGAAGAATAGGACAAGAAATAGCTGTACAAATAAACAAGCTTCATACACTACCATGTAATAGATCACATTCAAAATTGGATGATCCAAAACATCAAGTGATGCATCTGTATCAAAAGCAGATAGGACAACCTGCATTTTGAATCGAGTTAATGAAACTCCCAGAAAATTCAATATATGCTGATAAAAGCAACACCTTATAAAGCAAATCAAGAAAGCAGTGCAGTCATGGCTATCATTTTTTACCAGTGGAACAAAGAAATATGAAGTCTTTAAGTTAATAATTGTTGGGTCAAAGTTCAAAAGTTGATACTAGTTTGAATCAGAAATGTTAATGCAACCCTAATAGCCTCAGATGAGTCGTATAGCGTAAAAGCTAACAAAGAAATGTTCTAGCTCTCGTGGTTTGCATTTGATTTCTATTCTACTTGATGAAAATACCAAAGCTGTACTTCCTATTTGGGATCTTGCAACTACCGAGACTTCGTTTTGTTTGGCTACAATGTAGATATTTCCCGGGTAAAAGCTCACAGTGTAATCAAATATTACGAAGATATTCCCCCAGGGATTAACCCATCCACGGGTGTTCTGTGTGAGTGTGTTGGAGTATTCTTTTCGTCTGCAATGTACATCTTATTTTGTGGAGTAAGAAGCACAAGACAGGCACAAAGAGAACTCTTTGTAGACTGGAATGTTAACTATTCTTCTATAAGAATACAAGAGAAGGTTTCTTTGAATTTATTACCGCATAGAATGGTTTGAAGCTTACCACAAAACATCTTATAAGAAAGCAGGTGAAACATATGGCTGTAACAGATCCAACCTGCAATGACAACCAATTGTTAGTCAATAGCACTAGTTAACAGAATGATTTTTTTGCCGTAGTTTCTCTCACTAGTTTAACCTTGAACCTTGATCTACATAATAATCACAATGCTTAAAGGAAGATTTAAAAAAAAACAAAAAGTTGGTTGCAAGAAATTATGATGGTAACATATTTCAAGATAGTAAAAAACCCTCCCATCTGTGCATTGTATGTGTGTTTTAACTGACTAAGGTTTAATCCACTGCCCGCTGCATGCACATATCTAAACGATATCCTAAGAATAGACTTTGCTTTCATTCAGAATAAATCTAGCCAAGAAGATTATGTGCCATAAATCTAGCAATCACGCGTTCTAATCTGATAGACGAAATATATAGGCAAGGCACAAACCTCGTGAAGTTTCTTCCTTCTCCCTTTAGATTCAATGGGGAAGCGTCTCAGCATGAAAAATAACCTGAACACATTGTTTATAATAATGCACCCATTACAAATGCAAATGCACAGGCACCCAAACAGAGACAACCAGGAGTAAGCTAACAGAATGAGCACAGCTCCATATGCTTAAATACGATGCAGAACACTCACCTTCCTCCGTATATCAAAAATCCTAGTGCGGCCACAAATGACACAGCTGAGACAAAAAAGAACAAAATAATGAGTATTCTCATTAAACAAGAGAAGCAATGACGAGTATGCATAAGGCTATGAGATGACAAAACAATCATTCTCAATAATGGGAGCCCTGTGAAACCTATTTCATGACTTGAAACAGGCCTTACCTGCAATGAATATCTTTCCAATGAACTCCACAACACTGTTGTCGTCTATCCAGAGGTAAATCCAGATGCAAACCTGAAGAGAAACACACATATATCATAAGGCAAATTAAAATTTCTGAAGAGCACCTTAAGGGACTTGTTCCTGTTTATGCTAAGAACTCTAAAGCACACTCTGTCCAGCTAAGTTGACATGTGCCCTAGTGGCAAGGAGTTGAATCATCAACAAGCCTGTCCCATGCCTGGTTGCTAAAAAAAACTACAGTTGTATATTAAATAGGCAAAGAAAGATGTCTTTTCTCTTCTATGTAACCTAGCCACAAAATGGGTAGGAAATTCAACCTAGGAGGGCAAAACCTAATATTTTGACAGTTGTAAAACTTTTTTCCCCAACCTTCTTGAGAAAGAACATGCAGGATGAAGCAAATTATTACAAGGTTAAAAGCAACAGGAGATCAAGGAGATTGGCAAAGCGAGAATGATTGGAAGGTGAGCGGGCTGCTTATGTAAGTAGCACACATAAACGGAAAAAAAAAACATACTAGCCAGACACAGATGTTATGATAACAGCAAGGGATATAGAGAAACCTCATGATGAAGCATGCCAAGAAAACAAAAATGGAGCACACCTGTATAAAATACATTGCAGCATTGACTGAAATATAAACAACCCTGAGCTTATCTGTTGGTAAACTTCTTGCCTGTTCATTGATAGTGAGAAATGAAGTCAGAAGTCTTCATTGATCAAAAGAAACAACTACATTTAAAAGTTGCACACCTCAGTTTAATTAAAATCTGGCTAACACTAACACTAATACCATGCATAGAATTAGGAAAACATGCTGTTACCTGGTGATATATCTCTGCCCAGAAGAGAACAAGAAGTGTGTACGTAGAGAAGAACAGCAGTCCAGGAAGATCCAACAAGACCAATATTAGTACCTGGTTCAAGATGCAGCTGCCCGATTTTAGTATACAACCCCAAGGTTCATTGCTTTCTTTTTATGTTCTTGTCTTTCCAATAAACCAAATAGAGCCTTAATGTCCCTCAGAACCCCAAAAAGTAAAATGGACAGTTAACAAGATGTAAAAAAATTCCGGATATTTTATGATCATATGTTTCAAAAGTGAATAGAAGTGTCAAGTAGGATAACAGGGGTAGGTTTAAGATTTGAACTAAGTGAAGCTTTACAAAACTAACCTTCGGGTGCAAAGCAAACACTTGATGGTGAAATCCGAAAACAATTGCTCGTACTGCAAGAGCAACACCAAACAATGACGACAAAAGAATTTCAAACTGAGAATTAAAGGACAGAATAACAGGAGAGACTCTGAATGGAAATAATGCACTGAGTATCACCTCCATTAACAATGAAGTTCATAAGATGAAAAACCTTCTGCGTGGTCCAACCATATTCGGGCACTCTCAATTCAATCCTTATTAGTTGAAACTGTGCATCACGAACACAAGCAATCAATTTAGGATACTCATAATAAACACTGTTCATAATTTTCTTGATAAACAAGTAGCACTTAGTAACCTGTGAACTAAATCCAGCTAGTTTTGTACATCAACAGCGACAGTTGTTGGCACTTAATTTTATCTCAAATTTGAACTATGGATATAAAACTACATCTAACCATGCTAATGTTTGATGTAATTTCGGGGTGATTGTATAAATTCCAGTTTATTGAAGATTCCGATCTCAAAATTCATACAAAATTAGCTACTGATTAACCAAATAAGAAGCTAAGCTAACAAGCACACGAATATCTGTAGTTCGTTGGAGAGAGATGGAAAGAGAAAGACCAGACCAGAGCGACGGAGGAGACAAGGGCGTAGGCAGCGCAGAGAGCGTAGAAGATGCCGTCCTGCCATTGGGTGTTCTCGTTGATCTCGTCCCACCAATTGGAGAGGAAAGAGGCGAGCTCAATGGGCGCGGAGGTGAATGTGAATGGCATTCTCGTCATATTGGGCGGGAACTCCTCCGAGGCCGAGAAGCTCAGCAAAGGTCAAAATGTTGAGAAGCGGAGAAAGGAGCAGAGAAACTCTCTGCCTAACTCGTCAAAGCAAAAGCACACAGCTCACACAGAGAGACTGAGAGAGGAAGATGGAGGGGGGCTCTACCAGAACTACCCCTACCAGACGGTCCAAGAGAGATCGAGATTGGGTGGGCTTTTCGGGGATTTGGAGGCCTTTTGTTTACACACACCACAGACCATGCTTTGGTCGCTCTCACCTAAGCTTCTACGCTCACGTCTTCCAGCCTCTATAATTCAATTCAATTCATTTTCTTCTTTTCTCTTACAGTCGCAAGTGGTGGTGGTTGTAAACTTGTACTCGTCTTACTTTAATAAACTATAACTGCTCTTATCCTCTCTCTCCCTCTGTCTCTCTCCGCGCTTTTTCTTTTCTTTTTTTTTCTTTTTCTATTTTCTTATTTGTGCTTATTATTTTATGCCGATCGATTGGCCAATCAGGGACGTTGAAAAATGAAACAGCCCCTTTTTTTCTAAATTATGGGAAACGAGTCTTATTTACGATTTTACAAACACATGTGTCAGTTGACTAGACACTGAATCCGTTTTCTTACACTCAAGTTCAAATTCTCAGTTTCATAAATTTGATTAATTTAAGGTGATTTAGACTATCACTTATATATATATATATATATATCAAAAAATTTAATTACATGGTAATTAAACATGTTCAAACAGATTTTAAACTCGAGCTTTGATTTTTGAATTTTCAGGAAAATTTACTTCCACCATCAATCCGAAAGAAGAGACAGCATATACTTCTAGTTCCAAACAGTTAACCTTTTTTATAATTTTTAACCTGTCGCAAATTACCATTTCCCCTTTTTTTAACAAAACAAAGAAGTATACAAAAAAAGCCGCCCATGTGAAGACGTTATCGAAAATGATAACAGAAATAAAACATTCAGACTTGTGAATCATGAATTTTCTGTGTAACAAAAATTGTAACTTTTAAATACATAATTTTATGTCTTATGTCTTATAGTTTAAGTGGTTAAGAACGGTTAATCTTACACTTTATGTCTTATGTTCGAATTTCCTTGTCTTCGACATTACTTGTATAAAAATTAAATAAATAATTAAAAAAATATTGAATTTGAAACTAAAATTATATAGATGTGCATTATAAAATGAATGTGCGTGTGTTTGTGTTTTTTCTTTAACATGGAGTTTTGGCGGCAAAGAAATTTAACCAGGGCGCCTAAATTTGTGAATTAGTTGGTTTGAATTTAAAATTTTGAAAACGCCTGCACCAAAAAACTTGAAGGTTTTTACAGCGTAGTTAGACAGATAATCACGTGATGCAGGTGAGGAGATGAGATAGAAGATTCGCTGATGAGGTGGGGTCCTCATCTACCGTCCCATACACCATTGATTGGTCAGCTAATAATTCTATTTTCACATGAAGGTGACGAGAAGTTTCTTGCCAGAATTACGTGGCATGGACGGTTTGGCGGTGTTGGGTTGCGCCAATTCAATTTCATCAAGTACAACACCACTAATTCTCCATGCAAGCGAGGACTTTATTCACCAATATGGGCGTACATGTAAACAAAATGTTGGCCCTCCTCTGTTTTTCTGATGTAAGGTGATGATTTCTGTTGGTTGGTGGCATTGCGGTTTTCTATGTGCAGATTGAAATTGGTGTTCAAGCTTCTTTTTCTTTCTTCTATTTTCTTGTTGTTTTTCTTTGAGTTGTTCAAACGCAAGTCTTTTAAGATCATGCATTTGTTCATATCTCTCATGCTTGGGTTTTGGATAATATTGGTTGTTTCAGTGCTATCTTTTATACACTCTTATGGTGCTTATTATTTTTTAATAAAGCATCTTTTCCAACAACAAAAATATACAATCGATTGTCTAAATAAATTGCAATGGGAGGGGATTTCCCAATACACACACTACTAAAGTGTTATGGGGGGGTCGAACGTGAAGCCACTAATCTGCAAGTAAAGTCCCATTTTTCACTTAGCTATACCCTATTGGTAGAATCCCTTAATTAATAACAAGAACATTGTTTTTTTTTTTGGGGCACCATACCACCATACCTTGTTATTTTAAAACTTAAGTTGTAACCGCAAGTGGTTTGTGGATTAAGTAGTTAAGATCGGTAATTCTTGTAATTTATGTCGCTAACTTTGTTATGTAAAGAAAAAATAAAATAAAATAAGTAGATACCAAAATAGAGAAAAAAACAAAGAAAGAAAATGTAAAATGAGGTTGGAAGAATATGTGTCTTTCTTTTGTATGAATTAATTGGGTACATGCGCAGACATATGCAAAAATTTAAAGTTTCCCATTGCCTTTGACGACTTTGACTATATTTTAAAGCAACCCTTTGAATTGTAGTTTAAACTTGGAATAAATAAAGTAGATAGATGATAAATGGTAGAGTTGCATATCAATCATGCCAGCATTACATGTTAGATCTTGAACATGGTAGCTACTAAGTGTTAGTAATGCGATTTGATTTAATTATTGTGTCGTTTCCCCACATGTACATGCATGTGGTGGGGTGTGGACGTCGTTTTCTTGCAATCCGTTATCAATAGATCAGTGGAAAATGTAAAATTATTGATTTCCGAAAAAGGACATGTCGACATAATGCTATTTACCAACACTGATTTGGCATCAGTCAGTCATGTGCCAACGAAATGGTCATTTTAAAAATAATATAATATCAAAAAAATGGTCTATTTGCTCATCAAATATTGCAAATCAATATTTTAAAAAATAAAAAGAAAAAGAAAAAGAAAAAAGCTTGAAGGTATTAAACTCTTATATAAAAATTAGAGACCGGGTGCATGCAAGCCCGTGTGACTATGTGATTGACTTCATTCGTTAATCTAAGTGCACCTTAACTGAAAAAAAAAATATGAAATTAAATTAGTAAAGCAGATTAGATTAGATTCTTTTATTAGGACAGATGACACACAAAATCCCTTCTTAAGAATCGGGAAAAAAAAACATGCACCTTTTGATAAATTCTATAAGATATCATCAACAACCAAAGGGGATCCGTGGCGCAATGGTAGCGCGTCTGACTCCAGATCAGAAGGTTGCGTGTTCGATTCACGTCGGGTTCAATACCCTTACCTCCAATTTATTTTTATTTTTATTTTTCCAACTTCACAACGAGCTCACCAATCTCACACTTTTCTTACCCACAGCAGATCATCCCCGAAATCATTTCCTCCTCAAGTCTCACTCACTCTCCTTCTCTCAGCCCCTCCCAATCCCTCTGTAAAACCCTAGCCATCTGCCAGCCCCTATCTCTCTCTCTCAAAGCCATGTCTCTATTATCTCGCCTCCGCCATGCTACGTTCACCCACCACACTCGCCACCTCTCCACCGCCGCCTCAGTCTCCACCAAGGACAAGACCAGAGCTGCCCTATCTCTCCTCAAGGCCGAGAAAGACCCCACCAAAATCCTCGAAATCTGCAAAACCGCGTCCCTAACCCCCGAGTCTCACCTTGACCGCGTCACCTTCTCCGTCGCCATCAACAAGCTCAGAGACGATAACCACTACGACTTGATCCGCCAATTCCTCGACGATCTGTTCGTCTCCCGCCCCGACCTCAAAACGCAGCGTTTCGCTTCCCACGCCATCGTCCTCTACGGCCAGGCCGATATGTTCGACGACGCTGTTCGCACTTTCCAACAGTGCGATGAAATGGGTATCCCTCGGAACGTGAAAACGCTCAACGCTCTGTTGCTTGCTTGCATTTTTGCCAAGAATTACAAGGAGGTAAACAGGGTTTTTCTAGAGTTCCCAAAAGTTTATGGGATTGAGCCCAATTTGGATACTTACAATTATGTGATCAAGGCGTTTTCGGAGTCTGGTTCGACGAGCTCGGCCTATTCGGTGTTGGCCGAGATGGAGAGGAAGAATGTGAAGCCGGATGCGAATACTTTTGGGCATTTGCTTACAGGGTTTTATACTGAGATGAAGTTTGAAGATGTTGGGAAGGTGACGAATTTGATGGAGAAGCATAGGTTTCAACCTGGGCTTAATACATATAACATTAGGATCAAGAGTTTGTGCAAGTTGAGGAGGTCTGCGGAAGCCAAGGCATTGTTAGATGGAATGTTGTCTAGGGGTATGAAGGCAAATGCAGTCACTTACTGCCATTTGATTCATGGGTTTTGCAGGGAAAGCAATTTGGATGAAGCAAAGAAGCTGTTTAAGAATATGGTGAACAGGGGCTTCCAGCCTGATTCTAACTGCTATCATACTCTTGTTCACTTTCTATGCAAAGGTGGGAAGTTTGAGAGTGCTTTGCAGTTTGCTAAAGAGAGTATTGAGAAGAATTGGGTTCCGAATTTTGCAACGATGAAGTCCCTTGTGGAAGGGCTTGTGAGCATTTCCAAGGTATCAGAGGCTCGGGAGCTTGTTGGGCAAATGAAGGAGAGATTCACAGTAAATCAAGATCAGTGGAATGAAATTGAAGCAGGCTTGCCACAGTAACTACGCGAAAGATGGTTTATTGATATGCTTTCGTTAATTAGATTAGACCAGGAAGGTTGAAGTGAAATGAGGGCAACATTTGTATGAAATGGGCTTTTTCTTTCTTTCTCAGAACATAAACCTCTGTTTGAATGTTTTTGGTTTAGGAAATTTTGTTGATGCCCTATTTACATTTGCATCTGGATTCTGGAGAAATAAATTTAGATTTCTGTGTAGTGCCGGTTGGCTTTTATGTAGATGCTTGAATGTCTTGGAAGATAGACAAAAAGAAAAAAAAGAAGTATTTTTTCTACAAAGAATGTTGGAACCATCATACATTTGAATGACCATAGTTCTAGAAATTTATATCAACAATTCAATTACTGAAGTTGCTTTGGTCACTTTATATCGAGTAATTCTGTGCAGCTGACATCTTAACATCCTAACAACTTAGCATAAGGCTTTGATCAGAATCAGATTATGATGAGTGGCGGATGGAACAAAAGTGCTTAGCAGCTGCCTATACACATGCATTCCATCGTCGCCTGAAATGAATTCTGCTGAGACTTTTACAGCGTAACTAAAAACCTATGTTCTCATAAAACAAAGTTAAGAAATTCCAAGTAAATCCTTTGCTGTAACAGTTGGTGAAAAAAAAAAAACTTTTTGTTTGGTTAGTATGATGCCTATGACAATTTACATCTACTTGGGACTTCAGTCAGCTTGGCGAAGTAAAGCTCAAGAATCCTCTCAGCTCATCCTGTCTTTGCTAAGTCCCTCTGAGGAATGGGATGCAGCGAAGACTCGTGTTGAGATTGAAAGAGTCAATGCCACACCCAAAAAGGTAAGTTAGCTAATGGCATTCCAATAAGCTTCAAATATCATAGTTTGGGGCTTCTTCATATGATTAGCTTACTCAGAACAAAAGTTTTGTGATTCGCCTCGCCGGCAAATCTTTTAGCAACTCAACCCTCAGTTCACTTTTTAGCCCTCTTGTTCTGCCTAAGCTCATCCTCGTTCAAGGCAGCCACTGCCACCTAAAAACAGTCATGAATAGTGTAAGTATATATTCACCCATGCTGAACTTAGTCAATTAAGAAATATTCAGAAAGAGTGAATGCCAGTGAAAACAAAATTACATACCATTAGCTCTTGAACAACAGCAATAGCATGACCCAATTCAGCATTAGCACTAGTGATTAATTTGTTGTGAATTTTTCTTAGAATGTAGACATTCTTTGCCCGTTCTTTCTCTTTACGGTACATCAATCTCAATTCCCTTAAAGATGCTAATTGATTAACATCTTGTTCTTCAAGTGAATGTCTGCAATTTGCCCAACTGAAAGACAAATGGTTTGTCTCCACTGAGGCTTCAATATATAAAATAGAAAAATCATTTATCCCGTTCTTTGCAAGCTTCTCGAACAGCACAGGGACCAAGTTCTCTTCAAGCCACATCCTGATTTTCTCCCCACCATTCTGTTAAAATAAAAGAAATAATCTAAAGCTGTACACCCCAAGCTCAATTACAATCAGAAAGAAAGCTTATTGTCTGGTGCAATGAACATGTGTTTGATCAATGTTGCGCAAAATTTGTAAAAGAGCTGTTTGATAATTATATTTGTTAAAAAGCAGGAGAAACTCAAACATTCTATACATTTGAAAATGTTCATAAGATGCATGTTCATGGCACATATGAAAATGTGGACACGTGCCCTATACATCAGAATAAACATTTCTGAAAGTAAGATGGATCAATAAAAGAAAAGAGTAAGAGTCTACACAAAATGTGCACTACTGACAAGATTCAATATCCAATAAGATGCAATAAGATATGCATCTGCATGAGTATAACTCATATAAATGTTTTATTGTAATTATCTTGAAAATCATTATTTGTTCCTAATTTCAAAAAGAAGCAGCTTTAGTCTGTGCAGTGTTAGGAGTAACGAAAAATCTAAATTGACAGTGAAGTGGAGAGAGTAGTGTGGAATGGTAGACATGAGGTCTCGCAGCATGCACCGTGGTGATCTGTCTATAGAAATGCTAAATAGACTATGGCTCCTTTCTCCTCTCCACAATGCATCTGAAGCTTGTTTATTTAGTTTTGCCAGCTGTTTGTTTGTTTTTCTAATAGAGTTATTGTTTCTCTTCCTTTTAATAGTTCCAATAAGAAAGATCATCGAATATGAAAGACATACAATTCTATCTCCAAGCCAAGTTGACCTCTGCACAATAATATCTAATGCAGCTTCAGATGGGTAAATGATGAGGCCCTTCTGTGTCATGCAGCTGGCAATGTCCCTTAGCTGGAGCCTAGCAACCGCCTTCAACTGCTGAAAGGACAGAGACCTAAATGCAATCACATCATCCACATTTTCAAGAAATTGAGGTCTGAAATGCTGTTTTGTCTGCGAAAGAGAAGATGTGAAGGTCATTTGGGTGATATGATAAAAGTTTACCTTTAAAAATTCAATATACATCGACCTTCCAACACCTTACCTCCCTCAGAAGAGAAAGATAACAGTAATTGTGTTTTGTTTCCCATGCATCATCATATAACCCTTCTTTGACAGGGAACTTTTGAACTTCGTCTGCACATTTGCAATGCCATGGCCAGAATTTATCACATCCAACATTTGTTGTCATGATTACCAATGTTTTAGTGAAGTCAACAGTGTTCCCCTGACCATCTAATAGATAACCAGAACCTATAATCTCAGCCAGAATGTCAATAACAGACACATGAGCTTTGTCAACATTGTCAAACAAAATGACACCTAGAGGCCTCTTCTTAACAGCCTCTGAGAGCTCCCCCTTCATGCCTGGCCCCATGTGACTACAGGAGCAAAAGTCCAGAAATAATGCACAAATAAGCTCATGAAAAATTTCAACCTGAAAAAAATATAAGAATACTCCAGTCAATTAACAAATTACCTTGAGAGGACACCAATTAGGCGCGAGAGAGAATTTGGACCTGTGTGTTTTGCCAGATCGAACTCTGTTATCATGTCTTTGTCTCCAAAAAGTAGTTCTGCCAAAGCTTTGGCAATTTCTGTCCTCCCATGACCGGAGCCACACATGAAGAGGAAGGATCCAATAGGGCGTCGCTGAGGCCTCTGCCTTGACAGAGCAGCAGTAACTGCATGTAGGACGTGTTCCTGTCCAATTACCCTCTTAGCAATTCTTTGTTCAAGGTTCTGAAGCAGTGGTGATTCAGAAAGCAACCAAGGTGGTGGAGCATCAATCAAGGGGCTCACTGCCTACATGAATGTTAACGTAAAAACTATTGAGACCATGGAAATGCACCACTTTTGAATTTCTAATGGGTAATAAAGAGCCAGTCACCCAGAGTGTCATGCAGTATAGTCAGTAAAGGAAGAAAAATTCTAGCATAGGAGTAAGTAAAAGATATATCCACCTTCGCAATAACATGCGAGCTAACGGTTAGCTCATGCCTAAAATCTTTTCGAGTTGTATATAAAAGCTCAGTCACATGGTCATCAATCCATTGCAACATCCCAGAGAAATTGTTCACCTTCTTTAATCTTGCCTCATTTATATAGAACACCAACCTTTCGTGCATCCTTTCCAACAAAAGAGCCTCTCGAGCTCTGATGTCATATCTCTGCCTTGAAGTTTGTAACTGCATCCACTTCATCTCCAACTGGTTCCATGTACCCTTCAATTCTTCATGTTCCCTTGTCACCTGAATAACACCAATCCCACATTACATATTTCTCTGAAAAGCAGTGCAACTGAAAAGACCAGAAAAAGACCAATGTTGCCCATTACTAATAAGAGTAGCTTACACGATCACTCCATTTTTGGATGGATGGATCTCTCTCTTTCTTGATTTCATTTAACTCAACAAGTGTTCGATGCAACAGGTACTCAAACACATCTAGATCATCCTCTTCTTGTCTAGAGTACTCAAATTTATCCCTCATTTTTACACAAGCTTCCTCTAAAAGCTCAACCACCTTAATTTGCAAAATTTCCTTCTGGGTGTCACCAACTCCTCTACTATCAAACTTAAAAACTGAAAATAAAAAAAAGAGAAACCGGGACAAATTAATTAACGAAACGTCAAATAATATGGCATTGCCAAACTAATGATTGTGAAAGGAGTAGTGGTACCAATTGACTAACCATCAGGGTATTGCATGATGATGCGACAAGCAAGAAACACGGCATCTGCTTCAATTTCGACACCATATGTCAGCTCTAACTTCTCCTGATCTTCAAATTGGAGTTTCTTAATACACTCTCCCATCCATTCCTCTGTATCCATCTTTGTCAAACCTTACAAGTTCAAGATAATTTTCAAGTCAGAAAAAAAATGTAGGGGACAAGCCAACAAAAGAAACACGCCCAATTTAATTTAATTTAATTAAAAAAAAAGATAAATACTGCACACGTTTCCTATTAGAAATAGAACTCTTCCCGAAGCTAGCAGAGCAAGAAAAATGGGAAAAGAGCTAGTCTTTAAATTGAACTAGACTTCTATGAAGTGCTCTGAGACTATCGCGATTCATTTATATTTATTAAATTCTCTAGCTTTTGGACTTGTGAAAACAAACCCAAACCCGACATTATCCGCAACAACATAAGACTTGAAGTTCCTACCTTTTCTCGGCAACGAAATGGAATTTCGGCTTAAACCGACAGAAATGATGCGCACGGACGTTGAATTTGCGTTTTCTCCTTTGACGGGAAAGGCATATGAACGAGAAAGACGAGAGGGACAAAGAAAAGAGAAAGCCCTAATTCTCACATACAACGTTAAAATCTTAAAACCCTAACCTGTTTTGGTAGTATCGGGAAGAGAGAGAGAGAGGAGTCCGCGAGATCGCTTAAAGCCCTTTGCTTTGCTTACTAGTTTGTAAAGAGAGCGCAAAGGAGGGAGAGTGAGGTTTTTAACTGCCAAATGCCAACCGACCTCACCCGGTCGTCCGAACCGGCTGGACGATCCCCACCAAGTCGTCGTTTCGTTCTTGGGTCTTAAAGCTCACTATTCTGTGGGGTTATGAGATCCCCAAGTAGGCCCAAAAAAGGTTGCACGAACTATTGGAACCATTTTCCAAAAATTATATCTTGTATTAAAAAAAAATGGGAGAAAAAACATTTTTGGTCATTGGGATTAATCTTGAATTTAAATTTGTCACCAAACATTTAATTTTCCCAATTTCGTACACTTCACGTTAGCAAATCAAGTCAAACATGTTACTTCTGTTAATTAACTTAAAACCCACGTGTCCAGTACGTGCAGAGGCCTTATTGAAACAAATTTTTTAATAAACAAAATATTAAGAGATGAGAGTTTGACATTGAAAAATAGGAACCAACACAAAACCTTATATGTAAAAATGAAGTTTTTAATACAAACGATATTAAAAAATGAGAGTTCGACATTGGGAAGAGGAATTCGAACATAAGACCCCAAGCACTAATAACTGCTCTTAAGAGCTGCTTCTTTGCTTCATAACATTTTTCTCTTTTATAAAAATTATTCTTGTTATGACCAGACTTTGTGTCGAGAAGAGACACATACACACGAAGCATGTTCTTTAATCTCATTTGCACGCATTGAGAGTCTTAAGATCAGAAGAAGAAAATCAATTAATAATTCAAGTAACTGGTGTACTCGAGCTGAAAGAAGTTTTCAAAAACCTATACAAGCTTGGACATCCAACAACTCTTGTCCGACATCAGCAGCATCTGTTACAATTTCCTTTTCAAAATTTCTCTAATTCTATACAGGTCAGCAATCTATCATTGCTACTGTTCACACCTTCGCTGAGTTGACATCCGTTGTCATTTCCTTCCACACAATCTTCGCTTGTAGCTCACGAGAATTGCAAGAGTGATTTGTTCGCAAAATTCTTCTTAAAGTACATAGCTTATGTTGCATTTGAAATCCATGACGGTTGCAGACTGAAAGATTCACCGTGTTATTTGAATTAGGATTTCCGAGCAGTCAATGCAGATCTCCTCAAGTGTTGTGCTCCGTATGCTGCTGTAGAAGCCACTGTTGTTGATGCCACTAACCAACTGCAGCAATTTGAAATGAACAATAGTCTGTCTGAGCATATATAATATCAAAGAAGACAAATTACAGAGCTAAGGTTCTGCGCCAAATCACCTCAAGTATGTAATGTATATTTGAGTATCTTGGGTTCCAAACTCTGGTTGAAGCAGAGCTGCCGCAACTAAAATCAACTGGAAGACCGTGTTAAGCTGCCAAGATCCACAGTATTGGTTACAAAATTGCGGATGTCATCAAACAGCAATCACAACACGTGCAGTGATTTTATCCCAATAGAGCCTTGAGCACTGTACGAATGTAAAAGAACAAAACTTACCTTACTAATAAAGAGCGGTTCAACCTTCTCGGGACGGGTTCCACCAATGTTGAAAAAGTCGGACCAACTTTTCCACTGACAAAATTCAAAAATGTCAAATCCAGATTTAGGCTACACGAGCAAGCAAGTTATTTTGGCCAAAACACTTATAAGACAGAGAAAGGTCTCACCTTCCACTCCAAGTTACTAGCTCTTTGATATACTGCACCACCAACAAGGCCAACATCACGAAACACAATGAGTCCAACAAGTCCAGCTTCAGAACACAAAAATCAAATGAAAAATTAGTTTCCCAACCACACAATCTTTTAAATCATCTAATTAAAGCAAACCAATTAAGACGTCAGAAACCAAAGGAGATAAAACCAGAAGGTAAACAACAAGAGGAAAACAAGCAAACATTAGCAAAGCATCTATTTATTTTGGTAGGTTCAGAATGCAACTGTGAAACACAAATCTCATTATGAAGCTCCCCAAAATTACATTGGAATACAAATTCCACAGGTACAATGATAACAAACAACATGTGCGGGTGAATATAGCCCCTAACCAGACTCTAGAGTACCCTTCTTTGGGCATTTCTTTCATCCTGCTTCTTTACAGTTCTGGATAGTCTAAAATTTCAGCACAGTGTGTGCATGAATATGCAGGTGTGGCATCTGTGTTCATATCCAAGGCTATAAAGGGATGGGGTTATGTGTGTCTGAGGGAGGAGAGGTATAAAAATAGATGTATGTAACCATTAGCAACAGCCTAATTAATTATCAATGTGATAAATAAAAATGCATATGAATTCTGGCATCACCTTCCAAGTCTCATAGAAAAAAAAAGGGGACTACTTGGTACTTACGGTGAAGAAGACCCTTATGCAACATGGCCAAAGCAACGCATCCAATAAGAACCTGTATCATAATTAAATGGAAAACGATCACATTTACTAGGTAATGGAAAACTATAATTAAACGCCAAATAAATAGTTCACGTAGGAATCGAAGTGTTACCTCTATCCTTCTGAGAAAAATGAAGGTACAAAAAAAGCTTATACCTTGTCAGCAAGGGGATCCAGGTAGGAGCCAACAACAGAATTGATCTTCATCCTCCTAGCCATGTATCCATCCAACTACACAATGCAAGGACAAATGAAAATCTCATTGCAGAAGAATAACATTCATCATTAAAGCTTAAACTGATGTCTATGTGAAATAAAGTCTTAGTAATAACTACCCAATCAGTTGCCCCAGAGATAGCCAACCCCACCATTGCAGAAGAATACCATTCATTTGCAATCATCCTGTATATCAGTTACAAATTAAATTCCCAAACTTGAACAAGAAAAAATTAATTTTCTCCTCACAAAATAAATTTAAAGCAGTTGCACTATTTTAATAACAAAATGTGTACCATCCAAGCAAAGGACCCGAAACCATCCGACTTATGGAGATCAAATTGGGCAAATTGACGAAATCATCACTGGCCTCTTTCAACCCGACACCACGATCCAATACGGTCGGAGCAGGCGAGAGTGACCCGACCTCAAATGGGAGCGGGAAGCTCGGTCTCCTCCGTAGGAGATTCAAGCATAAGGAAGCTTCGATCTTTCTGAGAACGACGCCGTTCCCACGAAGGTAGAGCGGAGTGGCGGACTGCGAGAGCTTCCATGGAGGGCAAGAGAGGAAGAGCGGTCCGTGAAAAGGAATGATCCAATTGGAGAGTGGAGAGAGAAAGGTCCTAGAAATCTGAGACGGCAAGCGAAAGAGAGGGTGAGAGAGAGGGTAAGAGAGAGTAGGATACTGAAGAGGCGCCGAGATGTATGGGGCTGTGGCCGTGAGGAAGGTTCTCGATCTTTTAGGGTTTTCAATTAGGGCTTTCAGGGACCCGAAGACCGCCATTACAGAAACATTTTTTGAAGAAAAGAACAGCCAAGACTTGGCAGTAAATTTGGGTTTTGCAGGGGCTCAGCGGTCTGTATGACACGTCACACGTGCATGGCTCTCTCTTGTCTTTACACTTGGAATTTCCCAAATTCTTTTATTTCTTATTTCAAATTTTCATGGGCTAGGGCTACTTGTAATCATGGATCCATAGAACTCAAGTTCCATAAGAGTTTGGGTTGTAATATGAGCTACAAACCCATTGCCATCAATTATAATTTTCACATCGGAAACTGAATTGAATTTTTTTGGTGGTAAGCAAAATTAGAAAACAAAATTTAACATACAAAAGTTAAAAATTATGAGGCGAGTGTGATGGCGTGGTATAATTAATCTTATTCGAATTTTCTTGAAAGAATAGAAGTTAACTTGGTTTAAGCTTAACAAAAGCGTGTCGTAGGGAGCGCGTTCTGTTGTAGCCGACAGCTCAACTCAGTGGTTTAATTTTGTCAAAAAAACCGAAGTAGAACTAATATTAACGTTGCTATATAAAACTTGTTGTACCATGCCAACGCATACGTAGTAACAACTCGTTACTGGTCTTTTAACAATGTTGGTTTCAAGCCCAAGATTTTCTTGATATGTTTGTTGCCATTTCCAGGGACTATTTGACAGGGTTTGCAGAAAAAGCAATGTTTCTGCCGCCGGAGGCAGAGGCGCCAGGGAGGAGAGAAAGGATGAGCTGCTTCTCTTGTTGCAAGCGGGTGGATGAGCCTGAAGAATCTGTAAGGAATACCAGAACAGGGAGGACATATTCTAATTCTAGTGGCGGGAGGAGATTGACCGCCCTTATTGCAACTTTCTCTATCAAGTCAGGTAGGATGGTGGCAAGAAAAGCTATTCGTTCATTTTGACATTTTGACATTTTGTTTCAGTCTTGATTAATGAAATGCAGAGGTTTGGTGGGATTTGATCTGCTCAAGTCTGTGTTTATAAATATATTTTTGTTTAAAGTTCGGTTCGCTAATTATGAATTAAGGCTGGATCATATATTTGCTTTGAAACACATAAATACAAGTTGCAAAGAAATTTATATATAGGAAAAATGATCTGATATAGAGACCAGGCTTCCTTGGTGAACTTTTTGTGGACATCTCTTATGTGGCAGGCATTTGATGAATATGCAGGTAGCAGCCAATGTAGGAATTTGCACAAAGAGATACTCAAGACTGGACATGCGAAAAAAGCTGCTCAGCTCTTTACATATCAGGAATTAGCTGCTGCAACTGATAACTTCAATACTGATTCTCTGGTGGGAGAAGGTGGATTTGGGAAGGTGTACAAAGGATACATAAACAGCATCAAACAAGTATCTCTCTCTCTCTCTCTCTCTCTCTCTCTCTCTCTCTCTCATGTGCCATTATCGTAAGAAGGTCCTGCAATTTATATTTTTGATTTGTTCCTTTCAGGTTGTGGCCGTGAAGCAACTGGACAGGAAAGGATTGCAAGGGGGTAGAGAGTTCTGTTCTGAAGTTATCATGTTGAGTTTGGTTCAACACCCAAACCTCGTCAATCTGATTGGCTACTGTGCAGAAGGAGACCAGAAAATTCTAGTGTATGAATTCATGGCCAATGGTTCTTTGGAGAATCACTTTCTAGGTATGCAAAAAAACTAATTTGGACCCAAAAGTTTCATATAGTGATGGGCTACTTTTGTGCAACCAAACTGAATGTACATTTTCTTTTTGTTTAGATCTATCTCCAAATAGAGAGCCTCTTGATTGGTATACCAGGATGAAAATAGCTGAAGGAGCAGCTAGAGGACTTGAGTACCTGCATGAGACTGCCAATCCACCGGTGATTTATCGTGACTTCAAAGCATCTAATATACTGTTAGATGACAAATTCAGTCCTAAGCTCTCTGATTTTGGACTTGCTAAGTTAGGTCCAACCGGAGACAAGGACCATGTGTCTACAAGGGTGATGGGAACTTATGGCTATTGTGCACCAGAGTATGCTTCAACAGGACAGCTGACAACCATGTCTGATGTATACAGCTTCGGCGTTGTATTTCTGGAGTTAATCACGGGAAGGAGAGCTATTGATGATAGAAGGCCAGTTAGAGAACAGAACCTAGTCAGTTGGGTATGTTAACACTCATGAATTAGCAAAGCCAATGTTAAAAGGACAGAAGAATCATATATATAAGACTACATGTTCTTTGCAACATTAATTAATACTGATCCTCTTTGTTCATCATGCAGGCAAAGCCAATGTTAATGGACAGAATAAAATATGCATCAATGGCTGACCCGTTGCTTGGAGGGAAATTTCCGGTAAAGGGTCTGAATCAAGCTGTTGCAATTGCAGCAATGTGTCTCAATGAGGAAGCTGACTGCCGACCTTCGATGGGTGATGTTGTAACTGCCCTCGAGCATCTATCCTTGCCAATATATGATGAACTGGATGCCAAGGGTGCATCAGGAAACAATGGTGGGCATGTTGAATCAGTAAAAAGAAAAAGTTTTAAAGGAGATCGAGAGCTATAGCAATTTGCCTCAAGGTGCAAGCTGAAGAGAGTGCATTTCAGATTCAAGATGAATCTTATTTCCATTACTAACTATGGGGATCTTTTATTTGTATTTTCCTGTACCTATTATAATTAGCTTGTTCAATTGATAAAGCTGAATCTAAGAGAGATCGTGTATAAGTTTTGCACTAGTGGACTGAAATCAAAAGCCTTTTGTCCACTTTAAATTCTATTACTTCGTAAGTTCGCTGCTCTTCTAGAATCTAGATCAATCCACAAACCACATAATCCAACTCCTATTTTATCAGACTAAGACCAACTCTTATAACAGAGTACTTAGGAAACAAGATGCAGTTTCTGGTTGCCTTGCCCGCTATATCCAGTGGCTCTCTCTGGCAGCATGTCCATCCCAATTCCCATGAAAAAGGAAAAAAGAAAAAGAAAAAAAGGGAAAATAAAAGTATTAAGAGAGAGATTATGGCAAGAGAGAGTCTTTGAGTTTCATTGAATGTTTGTTGTGAACTGGCAAAATGGTATATAAAGCTCAAAAAACATTGTCAGCACCTCTTTGAGAAGATGGTCTAACTTAAATGCTCAAGTTGTTCATGTCATCCTTGAGGATCCTGTAATTAAACCCAGGAATGCCATTTAGCCGATTGGTTTCTGCAACTTTTGTAGCAGAGCATATGCTTGATAAGAACCTTCTGCTGCTTCTCCTCTTCTTCCTTTTCCAGGTCATTATCAAGAACCAGAAGCTAGGCTTGCTAGAATGAGTGCAACTGCTGGAAGTCATGTCAACTATTTGTCCCTGAGGCTTCCTCGAGCTTGAGCTTCCACGCGGCCGGTCGAGCTCAAGCTTGCTGAAATACTCGATCTCCTTCCTGACAAGCGAACCTACAGTGCCTCGCGTGCCTATTGCAATTGGAGCTGGTGCAGCCATTGTATTTGTTTCAGGGAACTTGGTTTCTGTTGTGCTGCTGGCTTTATACTGCATATTTTTTTAAAGGTGTAAAGTGATGCAAGAAGCTTCAGGGTGAAGAAAGTGGTGGTCTTTTTCGTTTCATGAGACTTGAGGGAAAGTTTGCTTCAAATTTGGATCATCTTTTCTTTGATTTTTATAAAACTCTTTTAATGCAGTGCTTTTGGTAAAGTGGACAGCATGAGAATTTCCATAATTGGTGTTTCGGTTAGGACATGGGTCATCATATTATCCCGGTGGTTGCAATAAAAGCATGCATAATCTCCGGATTAATTTTTTACCCTTTCGATTCACTTGAAACTGTAGGGTTCAGTTCACTATCATGGTATGGTAGTAGGGTCAAAACAAGTATATGACAAGTTAAAAGAATGCTTTTGTGTGTCATTTCTTAAAAGATTCTAGAGAGAATAAAAGTAAGAGAGATGAAGTTTTGACTTTCTTGTTTGTTGCTTGAGTGGTATTTAAGTCTCAGGTGGGTATATATCTTTATTTGCTTTCATTTGCTTTTTTCTATTGTTAATTATTCTGCTGCTGGCTGCTGGCTGCATGAGAGAAGTTGAATGATGCATGCAAGTTGGAACTGGTAAATGCAGATAACTTTTTTATATAAAATATGCGTGGCTACAAGCAATTGATTAAACTCACAAAGGGCAGTGAAGTGACAAAAATCATTTGTTGCAGTTGGAAAGTTGGTAATGGAATAGGATAGGAGGGCCCTGTGAAATTCTTAAAAATTGAATGGTCATTGGTCCAATTGTGTTCTTATTCTGAAGCCAAAGTTGATCCATTGAATTGAATTTTGAGTGTATTGTTAAAGGTTGAACGAACGCCATACCCATCAATAGAACAGAATGAGAGCTTTCATATTAAATGGTGCTCAAATGACACTTGACTTGGCCAACATTATCAAATTTGTTTGTTTCTTTTTGCTTTCATTGGGTTTTTGTTTTTCTTTTCCAGGCACCCTCCTCCCTCCTCAACTAACAACACCAAGGTTGAGTTGATAAAACAATAAATGGACGTTTCAACAAAACCAAACTTTTATGCCAATGTCTTAAACATCTACCCTACCCTAACAATTAATCAGCAAAATGCTTTACCACTTAGGAAGCAGTAAGTAAATATGGTCAACTACGTGCATCGGCACGGCACATACTAAGGAAACACAAAAGTTGTTAGACTAGAAATGAAAGTTTGGCAAAAACAATTATCAGAAAGGGAAATGAGAACATTTGAGACCACATATACGTATGTATGAATATATTATAGATGCAGAACACCACACACGTTAAACAAACAACATTTCATTTTTCTTCTCTGTTTGTAAGCCTCAAAATTGGAAGTTCCCTCTTATTTCTTAACATTCACCAGCTCCTCTATGTTCTTATTCTCTCTTTTCTATTTTTCCTATGCCTTTTGTTTTCATTTTTCATTTTCCTGTATGAGATATAGTTAGCAATCTAGTTTATACCCGGAAGATGGCAGGAATACCTCAACTTCCGATGTGAGGCAAGTGCATGTCGTAGAGAAACATCCACACTCGCACCCTCTCGAAACAGTGAATCATACAATTGACAAACAAATTGTGACACTTCTTCCTCATCATCATCCCAAAAACCCGTAGAGGGGTCCCCGTTTTCACTATCTTCCCAATCACTCACCGGACTACTAGGCTCAGCCTCCTCATCTTCAATGTCATCTTCAGCCTCTTCCTCACCAATCTCAAACTTTCCATTTTCAAACGCACTGAACTCTGCAGATCCATGGAGTGTTGTCAGCTGTGATTCTGGGGGCTGACCTGAAGAGCATATAACAGCTTTGGCACCACAGTCTAAAAAAGACTTAACCAAGGTTGGCGTAGGCCCATATGTCCCTGTGCAAATAATGATCCTGTCTCTCCAAGCTCCAACCTATAGTTATTTAAAGGCATAAAACATCAATTCTATTAGTCAGGTCATGCAATGCATATTTTACATAACAAAGAGAAAATGCTTCACATAAATAGACATGGAAGTGTACCATCCAACGAACATCATCAGGTGATAAATGGATAGAAGGTACAGTTCTACGAAACAAATATGCTCCAATTTCTTGGCCATCTTCCATAACCTTAAAGAATGCCATCATACAACAGAACCAGAGTTAATAGTTATAAGTAACTTCCAATAAGTAGCAAAAACTATGGTTTTAATGCTAAAGGGAGCATACTTGGGTTTGGCGTCCCATATAACGGTGAACAATGCCTCCAATTTGGAAGTATGGTCTACAAGCAACCAAATCAGAAACAGTTGAAATATTGGAGAGAGATGATGCAGCCTTCCTGCAGCGGTTTCGCATCACCGATATCAAACTCGATTTAACACTCTGCAGAAACTTATCTGCAAGCTCTCCAGGTTCAGCAACCACAAATACATCATTCTGCCAACTACAAAAATAAATAGCCGTTAAATGCTAACATCAACTGAAATAACATCAACTTGTAATTATAACAAATCAACCAGCAGCATGTTGACCTTAATATCGAGCCAAGTGAGTCATTCTGAAGGGCCAAATGTACAATGCCCACTTGGGGCGAATTCTGCAACTTCTCATGCAATGACTGGACAGGTAAAGAAAGCTGTCTAGGTCCCGCAGGAGACTCGGGTGGTGACGCGGCTCCCTTTCCAGATTGACCATCTAAGCTTAAAGGTGGGACCATATCAATTCGGCCAGCCCTCTGTGGGCCAAAATCAGGACTGTAGAAAAGTGGACTTGATGGGATGCTTGCAGGAAACAAAGGTGAAGCAAATGGTGTTGGGAACGTTGTTGCCGGCACCGTTTTCACAAATCCTGATATCCCTTGCATTAGGGATAATCGTATTCCATTACGGGCACAAAATGACTCAAGTGCATGAGCATGGTTAAAAGCTCGACCAGAATTGGGGCTATGTGAAGCTTCAACAAGTAGTACATTACGCCTCCAACCTAGAGATGGGCCTTTTTCATCTACTAGATCAAAGTACAAATTGAACTTAGGTTCTTGTAAAATGTGTAAAAAACCTAAAATGCATAGAGATAAATTGAAGAAAAATGTCAGTATCAATACCCTCATTTGATGCCTTTGACTTGGGGAAATGTTGAGATCTCAAATTCTCGGACCACTTCTCATCATGTTGGAATGGCATAAGTAGTCTCTCACAGGCATCCTTAAATGCATGAGAGTTTTTCTGAATATATTCCTCAACTGCAGCTTCCAATTTCAGCCAGATCGCTGGATCAGTCTCATCCAATTCCATATCACACCGTTCATCAACTGTAGGGGAAAACATAGAAGTGCTGATTCAGAATTAGTTCTTTCACTAAAAATCCACCTTAGAGAAAAAGTAAACAGATGGAAACAAAAGTAGTTAAGGTTGCTTTTCTGCGCGAGGGTCAAGATTTCTGACATTTCATGCTCATCTAGACATATTACTTCAGAATCAACACATACCTGGATTAAACCGAAAATATTGCATTCCAGGGAGCATGGGTAGCAATGTACTTAAAGCCTCCTCCACCCGTTCCACAGAGCATGCACTTTCTATCAATACTTGCCCAGTATCCAGATAACGCCAACCACCTTTTCGCACCTGCACTAGCAGATTTTGTATGAATCTATAAAGCAGAGTAATCACTCTTAAATGCCGTCCAATCTATTCTGGAACGTTTTGCAACTACAATGTTATTAACTTGTTTTTCAGTTAGCCCATCAAAATTAGTAGCTCTGCATTTCCTGGGATTCCTAGACGATAAGACCAGAATTTCACAACTGACTCTTCAACAACAAAGGTTACGGTTTACCTTTGTTGGAACAGAACCACAGCCAATGGAAACCAGGCAGTCAATTCTTGTGTCAGGCCATAAAAGTTGTGCTTCTCTAATGGAAAAAATTGTAGGATTGTTTGCCACTATTGCACCATCTTGCCACCGGTTTACATCTATAGAAATGGTAGGATATAAACATTAGAGGATATTAAAACCAAGAAACAGGTAATATCCACATGCTCACCTTAATCAATATGATCCTAATGACAAGAATATTTCCACAAGTGCATGAGAGATTACCATCGGAGAAATCATCAAGATAATATGGAGCTGCAGACGATGCTCTTATAGCTTGCCATACTTGATGTTTACAACTGCCAATAAAAGCACTGCGCCTATAGCCAAGTTCAGCACCCACAGTAGGTGATCCTTGCACAGTGATTCCTGAACTCTCTGAAACTGCAAGAGGCACTTCTAGTGTCCCCGCCGGGTACTACAAATTGAGTACAACATACCAGGTAAAAATTTCAACAGTGAAGTGATGATGTTTGCACAAAGGAACTACTAGTCTCAAACCTGATAGTTCCGGAATAAGAAAGGCTGAGCTGGCATCACGCTCACCAAAGTTGATACGACAAAGACTTTGGGAATATTTTTTACTGCGGACTCTATTAATAGATCTCCATCCTCATCTGCACACATTTCCTTCAACAACCTCTCAAAGTGATCTGCACTATGCTGCAAGACAATATGTTAAAGATATCCTTTCAGAACTCAAAGGACGTGGTCAACAGCAACATATAAAGAAATTATTACTTTAATGTGTAGGCTTGTATCAACTATATGCTTTGCTTCACTAAGATTCACTCTTTTTACAAAATATGAGGTGAACAACAGACGAGACAGACAATAATGACTGTAGTAAAATGAAAAAAGAAGAGTCATAAAATTAGAAACTTTCTCAATCAGATACATGCAGGAAAGAGAAGAGGGGGTAGGGAAGAAACCTATACACACTTGCCTACAACAAAAAATGCAATATAAGGAAAAATGAAGGCATGGCATATAATGGAGTTTAATAAATAAAGACAAAGATAAAGCATTAGAAACATACTTTAGATCCATGTACAACAACTCTAAAACTCTGCGAAGAACTTTTATAGAGCTGATCTAACTTCTCTCTCCAAGTTGCAGCTTCATTGTCCTTTGGTGCAGGTTCAGCAAATACAAGTTTTCCTGTGAATCATGATATAAGAACTGATAAATAATTGATCAACGAGCAAAGCTTTATGCAGGCTCATTCCTAATACAGCATACTCACCAAGATTTTTGTATATTTCTTCACACTGATCTAATGACATAAGCTTAATACCAAGGGCAACAGCAAGCATGCCACCCGTTGATGTGCCGCATATGAGGTCAAATAACTCATGTATCTGCTTTCCAGTCCCCTTCTCAATTGCCTTAAGAATTTGCACAGTTGCCAGGCCTTTCATGCCACCACCATCCATTGAGAGTATGCGCAGTCCTTGCTTTGGCACCTGTCTGCCCCTTATGGCACGTCGTAGATTTCCATTCTCCCCTACAAAAGGCATGACATGAACCAAGCCTATCAAGCTAAGAATCTCAAACCAAATAAACAAATAAAATTTAAGAGACAAACCAAGAATTGCCAAAGCACGAGCTGCAGCTTTATGCACACGTGGATCAGGTGCAGCCATCAACCGCATGAGAAGTTCACACAAGCTTTCAGAAGTAACCAAAAGACGGCGATTCTCCAAACAGAAGGCCAAGTTTCCTACTGCTAACAGAGCTAACCTTTGCACCTAATGAAAGTTAAACCTCAAATTAATTGACAATACTATAGAAGAAAAGTATGAAAACAATTGTGTTTTTGAAAAAAGTAGGGAACTTGCCTCTGGGGTTTTGTGGGCACATAACACTTTTAAGGACTTCAATACATCCTTGGTCAGCATCTTCTGAGCTACGGCATCAGATGCAAAAGCCAGCTTCACCACAACTTGTAATACAGAAATGACTTCCCCTTGGGGAACAGATTTCAATACCGTTTCAATGGGTTGCATGATGTCAGATTTCATCAACTGCATGGCAACTGAAACATCTGCAGCAAGAGATGAAAGAGCAGAACATGCCTGTTCAACCTGCCAGAAGTTGGAATTCTTAAACCATATGTAGCTGAAGAGTAAATAAGCAAGTAAAATATTTGTCAGGACAGCTAATCGACATACCACATGATGGTTATCACTGCTTATCATACTTATAAGCTGCCGCACTGCATTCTCATCCTTACCAACAACTACACGGTTTCCTTCGTCTTGCATTATCTTTGCTAGTGCAGATGCTAGTAAAGGGTGATGACAAGAAGAAAAACGGAATATGAGAGAGAAAAAGGCACTTAGCTTATGCCTAGATGCACCAAAATAAGAACTGTTTTCCATCTGCAAGTACCACCAATTTTTTTTCAACAATGTATAATGTGAAATTAGAAGTTCTAAAGCCTTAAAACTTCTATACATATTGCATTAATCACTACCTCTATCTGCACATTCACTGATCTCAAATTGTCATCAGCCACAATCCTGATATTTGCAAGAGACAAATGATGAAGTTTGTGGAGCGGCAAGATTTCAGGAAGAAATTCCAGAGGATTCCCAAATAGCCTAAGAACCCGTAGCTCAGCCATAGCCCTGTCATAAAACTGGAGGGAACCATTAGACCCAGAAGAGATCATAGACTTCACAAGCATGGCTGTAATTACGAGTGGAAGAAATGTATAGATGAATTGAATAAGTTGAAGTGCTGACGAAATGACCTGAAATCAAGCAGAGGCCGAACAAGCTTGTTGTGTTCCAATGACAGTTCCACCAATCCAACACACTGTCTCAGTTCTACTGCTTACAAGTGCAACAAGAATCAAACAAATGAGTATATCAACACGCTAACCTACAAAACCTAAGCTTAGTTATGTAGCTCCATCTAAACTCTAAGCTGTATAGATTTAAAAGTTGATTTCAAACTTACCAGGTACTGAAACCAGCATGTTGTAGTCTACCCTGAGCACTTTTAAGGTTTTTAACTCACCAAGCTCCGAAGGCAAAAGAGACAACTTATTGTTATCAAGGTATAGCTTCTCAAGAAGAGGCAGACGAGTTAGCTCTACCGGCAATACCTGTGAGTAGTATGCAAGCCATAGAGATAGAAACTCAGAACTCATCTCAACACTCCTTAAACTCAATCAATCACTAAATAGAAAATATCTTTCCCTAATAATTTTTAACTCAACGAACAAAACAAAGAACACAAGTGTATCTTTACAGTACCAAATAGCTATTAATCTAAACATACACTTGAAAGAACAGTGGATCTTGCTATTATTAGAAAAACTAGTAACAGAAAGTTTGGAACTTAGGATAAATACAAGTTCTGGTTGGCTCGAAAATTGAAACTACTAAACCAAACAGGTAAATTCAAGACCAATAACTTATCGTCATTTTTTCCACGAGCCACACAGCATTCGATCATGGTCGAAGAGATCGATTACTTATTTATACAAACAGTAGAAAATATAATAAATACAGGAAATGAGCAAACAAATCTAAAGAAAGACTCACCGACAACCCACAACCACCGAGATTGACGACGGTGACGCACTGCCAATGTACACCGCAAGCCGCCACACCGTCGGAAACTGCAGGCATTGACGATGTGAAATTGGATCGCAACAAACGAGTCAAGACCCCAGTGCCATCGCTTTGCTGGCCCGACCCAGCGGCCTTGGTCATGGTCACGGCTCTCAACGGCTCTCTGCGCCTCACCACCCTCATATCCACACCCACATTCGCCTCCTGTGCTTCTTCAGATTCCTCGGTCCTCAATTCGACCACCACCGTGTCCTGTGGCATCGGCAAAGCCACCATTAGCTGGGACTGGAGCCTGAGCGCCACCTGCTCCTCATCGTCTCCGGCCGACCAATCCAAGTCGATTCGAAACCCTAATTCTTGATCCTGCGAAACTATTGAAGACGAGGACGATGACGACGTACGGTTGAAGTTCTCCGGCGGACCCTCGGTGCCGTATGTGAGCGTGAGATGGAAGATCTCCGAGGGCCGCTTCCAGCCCAATCCCCAAGACATTGTGATTTGATCCCAATTAGGGTTCAAATCCAACGACGATCTGATCGGACGGCAGGGAGTTCAGCTCGAGTGGCATTTGGTTTCACGGCGTGGCCGTGACCGTGTTTGTGTGTGCATGAAAGAAGAGATCTAGTGAAGTTGGAAATGGGGATGGGAGCTGGGGTTTGGATGAGAAATGGGGGTTGAAGGTTAGGGTTTTTGGAGGAATAAAATTGGGATTAATGGCGGGAGAGGAGGGAGACGAGTCTGTATGTCAATCGTTATGTCGCGAGCTTTGGAGTTTTACACACAGACAGACAGACGTGTGAAACGGAAACGAACTGAAGGAATATATAATAGGGATACTATTCTGATTCAGGTTATTTACTTGAAAGTCCGGATACGGCGTCGTTTAGTACTTATACATACAGTAAAGATGCGAGTCTTTATGAGTTTTGCGATCAAAAAGCTGTGTTCCAAAAAATTGGCCTAGGCGGGTCGGGTTTGTTTTTTTCCTGACTTTGAATAAAGAGATCCTCTGCTTTATGCTCAACTTTTTCCCCATGTTTAATTCCAACAAAAGAATAAAATTTATGGTACTTTATAATTTATATATCCTTTTATTTTGCACGGCTTTAATATAAATTTATAATTTATAATACAAAATAATTATAAAAAAAGACAAACAGAAACGCTGCATAGGCGCTAGGCCCCTGCCTGCCACCCGCCGCCTAGTGCCTAATGATTTTTCGAACATTGCCAAAAAGGAAAAAGTTGGAAGGAAGGAGAAAACGATAATTGAATTATTGGGAATACATGCTAAGGACGTGTAGCTCACGTCCACGTCCCATGTTCCCCTATCTCAATATCATTTGTATAAAACAGTGCACAGGAGATCAACTTTTAGCAAACACTAAGAAGTGCCTAGTGTCTTCCATGAATCAAAATGCTGCATTCTTGAGGCAGATACCGACATTTAGCAATTAGCTGATATGATGATGAAATTCCAATCATGAAGCAAAAACCAAGTCACACTACAATGGAAAAAGCACCACAAAATTCATTACCCTCATTTTCTTTTCAATTCATTTCCCTTTCAAACCTAGAGCCAAGCATTGAATAACACCTGACAAGCTCAGAAATTTTGGAATAGCCAAGCTGCATATTGTTCTAATGACCCATATCAGAAGCACCATTTTCAAACATGAGAAATAAATTTTTATATGAAGCATCTGTGATAAAGTTTGCTCTATTATTCAATCCAGATTGTGATATCCTTAAAAAGAAAATCATTATTTTAAAAATTTTCAATAACTGAAATTGGAGGCCTGGTCTACCAGCTACTTCTGACTTCCCTAGGACATTCTAATAACTTTATTATACTCTAATTATCATATACGGACTTCCAGGGCTGGACGGCTGAATACTTGATACGATCGAGCTAAGAAATCTGCAAAGTTGAATGCCAGTGTATCAGCTGGTGCCCGGCCACAATTGAAAAATGATTTTTGCTGCAGAAAATGAGTAGCTCTAGTGCTTGCAAACAACTGTACTATGAGCAGTTACGCATGCCCCTTAATGCAATTGAAATCATTGATCAAGCTTCTTTTCAACAGAATTAAAGATCTCCTTCAATTCTCTCTTCACTTCATCATCTGCAAATATATATTCAATTGCATTTCGTGCTAGCTGAAATAGTTCCCTCCTTCCAAGACCTAAGAAGTCAAGAAAGTAAACAAGCAGTGAGTGTTAGCTATCACTCTAATTTACATTACATGCTCCAATGAAATCAGACCTACCAAACGCAGAAGCAGCAAGGTTGTACTCCTTTGAAAGACTGGTAGAAAACACCCCAGAATCATCGGTGCAGATTACTAAAGGATGTTTTGAATTATACAGATCAGCTGCATAATCAAATAAACGTTGTTACAAGGGACTTCAAAGCTTGTCTGTAGTAAAGAAAAACATGGGTTCCAACCACCACAAAATTATAGTAAATGCTTGTTTAGGAGAGGAAATTTAACAAATTTTAAAATTATTACTGACTAAAGATAATTAAGTCATAATAGAAGCAAAAGACCAAACCAAAATGATGAACTTCAATTGAACGAACTGAATTAGTCCTGATGTTGGATGTCAAACAAATCTCAACCTGGAAAATGCAAATACAAACCAATTTGAAGATGCAGAAAAGTTAGCTAGTCAAACTTAATAAAACTATACAACTAACGACTTCATAAAAATAATGTGTAAGTTACGACAGCAAACTTAAAACAAAGGCATTAAAGATGAGAGGTTTCATTGTACATGAGCAAACTAAAAGATGTTCGTCCCTGGTTTCTTCTTATAATGTGTCTAAGCAGAGATGGAACTGGCCAGAAACTCTATACCCTATTTGGAAATAATAGCTCAGCATTTGATGTCTAAAGCTTATCATCCACAAGGATATTTTAAGATTGAACTGGCATCTATCCTATGGCAATCAAAAAAGCTATTATCTAGAATTGTGTTATAATAAGTTATAATGATTGGTTGCACAATTATCTCACCGGGATATTCAAAGATTTCAACCTTTTCCATTCCTCTTCTTCGAAGCAACATGCATGACCAATCCTCTGCGGTAGTAAATCAAGCATTGCCCGTATCTCCTTTGGATTAGGAACCTATAAGCGCTTAAAGAAATAAATTAATCAGGGTGATTATATGGCACAAGCTGCAGGCATTAGAAGAACAAACGCACCTCTCCACAATGAAGGGTTATATAAAGACCCTGCTCTCTAGCAAATTTTAATGCTGGAAAAAATGTCATCCTGCCACAGATACAATATACGTATATACAGGGTTATATTATAACTATACATATAAAATGCAACACTCTTCTTCAACAAACTCTCAATGGTGATTAAGTACCATTCTCCCACAACTGGATTTCCAGAAAGGTCAATACCAACTACCCCTAAATCTCTCATTTCCAGTGCAAGCTTCACCTACAGTACATGAGAAAAACAGTCAAATGCATTGTCCATTGAGAAAAAAACATGTGCTCAAATATTTCTTCAGAATACAGTTTCATGACATACAGTTTCCATTGCAGCCTCTGTGGTTTCCCTGCGGTCAATGCTCAAAAGAAGCCTAACATAAATCTCTTTTCTTGTAATTCCGTTACATGTATCATTTATAAGTGAAGAACTCTTGACATTGCTGACATCAGCATTGTGAGGCCTAAAAGCAACATCAACTGTATTGACAGCCTTTATACCCTCCAATACTGCTCCCAAGTAAGAGCGTTTGCTCATTCCTATGGAGTCATTTTTCTGCATAGATTTAAACACATCATTATCATGATTCATATCAATCAAGTATATAATATAGGTCATTTTAGTAGGAATAATTCATACACTTGGCTTGTTTTAGTAAGACACCTTAGGAGTTGTTCTTAGCTCCAGATACACAACATTCTCAGAAGCAAAATCTTCAATAACCTGTTTGCGAGAAAATCTAGTATCAAGTATCAACATTGAAATGTTGGAAGTAAAGACTAAATAAATTGGAAAGTTATCATACTTCTTTGGTAATTCTTGTGATAATTTTGTGGTCAGTAGTAAGAATGTGGATCAGGTCAAACAACCTGAACACTTCGGTTAAAGAACGTTCATCTGAGTCCAAGAATAGATAGAGTTCCAATGTTAAGATTCAAGAAAACATTGAAATTGCATTGCCAAAAAACATGTGTTAGTACAAATGAACTGAAAAAAATGAGGTAGAAAATCAGTTCAATCTTTAGTTGATATGCAATGGGAACATTTGAGTTGACGATTTTGACATCCCAGGCATAAAAATGGAAAATTTAAGATGAATGCAAAAGATAAATTCCCTTGCTTGATTTTCTTTCCTACGTTTTCTCAGCAACCAAACAGAACTATAAGCAATTAAAAGAAATGGGCGTACTTTTCAGTATAACGTGCTCCACATCTGAGAAAACTATGACACCCTTCTCACCCAAAACTCTGGCAAGTTCTCTGCAGCCAAAACAAAACACCAAAGATAAATTATGCTTCCTAAAAACACAGCAAAGCTTAAAGCAGCAGATAACCCACTACAAGAAAGACAGAGAGAGAGAGAGGAGCAAACAGTAAAGTGGAGTCTCTGACAGATCCATTGAGGTGAGCGTGAAGTTCCACCTTTGGCATTGACACCCAGCCCTCCATCTCCATGCTTTTCTTACACTTACTTAAATCTGTTTTTTGTTCTTATCTTACTTTTAGCTGCTGCGTGTGGCTACTACGGCTAAATTAGATCCTCTCCTCCACTCTCCTCTACCATGAAGGGTCAAGTCAATGACATAATACTCAATGAGTAGGAGAGAGGACGAAAAGAGTAACACAGACAGAACCAAAAAGAGAGAAAAATGAAAACAAAAAGAGTAACAGAGACAGCACGAAAAGAGCCCAAAGCGACTTCAATGGCTTTGACCCATTGAATTTTGACCCGTTTGATTTCTTGTAACAGAGGCCCAATCAGTCGTGGGTCGAACTTGGGTCATGTTTCACGGACCTGGCCCTTTGCAATGTTAAAACCCGACTCGTACCCGATTTTCTGAAATCAAAATCTCAGTTAAACCTCGCCTCAAAATCACCTCAAGCACAGCGGTAGCTGTACTTTCAGCTTCAGGCTTGGAGGGAAGATCGGGTCTGTGAGCTTTACCTCAATGTTGGCCAATGGTTGCCGGAGTTTCAGTGCACCAGTGGCACTTGTGCGCACGTTAGCACTCACCCATGTTGCTCTCAGTGAACACGCCAACAACTACAAGCATGTTAAGGTGGCTTGTTTTTCTCGGAGTTCAAAGAAACGAACTACGTTTGCATGCAAATCCTTGAAACAAGACGTTACCCAACCAACTGCCGTTTCTTCTGTAAATGGGTACCTTCAAATTTTCCAACTTTAATGCCTGAGATTTTGGCCTAATTTTTTATTTTTATTTTCTTTTGCTGAAAGTGAGCATTTTACTAAACTGGTTGAAATTTGGTGCACTTTGATTGGAAATGAAGATGCTGGAATCCAAAGTTTTTAATATTTACTGCTTATATGTTGTTGAGTATCTGCAATTTCGGTATATGGATTGGTTAAAACTTGAAAGTAGATGCTTTAACTAAAACTGAGTGAAACTACATTTCATGAAGTTCGAAGTTATTTATTTTCCTCATTGTTTATGGTTTGAGAATCTCAAAGCATCCTTTTTATTCCCCAATGAGTGCATATCTTATTTCTGCCCTTTTTCGTCCTAACCAATGAGAAACTGTACATTCTTTATGTAGTTACCTTTTTAGTGCCTACTCTTTTGGTTTGCTGACTTTGATAGCATATCTTCTTTCAGCTACCCTGAATATACTCGCTTGCTTCCATGTCCTTCACACAATGGACCACCAAGAGTTGAGCACTTGGTTGTTTCAGAAGGGGGGCTGTTCTAGAATATATCTGTAAAACTCTGGATCTTCCTCCTCAGTGAGTGCTGCTCTTTTGTATTCTCATTGTTTTCAGTTGATGTATGGCATATGATTTCTGTCATTCTCAAGTTCGAGTGATAAATAGAAAAAATTTCATTCTTTGAAGGTTTGTTGCAGATCTCATCCATTTTGGAGCTGTGTATTATGCCCTTGTATGTCCAAAGCCTCCTCCAACCGCAACCCCAGAGCAAATGAGGGTATTTAAAGAAGTTACAGAACCATCAGTACTAAAGAAAAGAGCTTCGATCAAAGGTAAAACTGTAAGAGAAGCGCAGAAAACTTTCCGGATAACACAGGCAGACGAATTTGTTGAAGCTGGAACATACTTACGTGTGCATGTACACCCAAAACGTTTTCCTAGGTAGAACACAATATTTGACAGGTCTATCATCATTTTTAGATGTGAAATTCTTGTTCACATCAGGATTTTGATCAGGTGCTATGAAATTGACTGGAAATCAAGAATTATCGCTGTATCTGAAGAATTTGTGGTTTTGGACAAACCTGCTGGTACAACTGTACGTATCATTACAAAATCATGTGTTTTGTCATATCTTTTTATGGCATTATCAAATATTTTTCTTTTGAATAGTTAATTAGTTGCTTACTACTATGATTTTATGGCAAATTTTTTTCAGGTAGGAGGAACTACAGACAACATTGAAGAAAGTTGTGCAACCTTTGCCACTCGTGCCTTGGGACTTACAACCCCCCTGAATACTACACATCAGATTGATAATTGTACAGAAGGATGGTATGGTATATTATATTAGTTCTTGTCCTGGTTTTTGTTGAGACATAGAGGTTGTGGTATAAATACTATAGTACTAACTCACTTGCAGTGTTGTCTTAGCTAGAACCAAGGAGTATTGCTCAGTTTTTCATGGAAAAATCAGAGTAAGTTTTGCAATACCATACGTTGGCATATATTAGATTGAACTAGGAGGGGGAGGCCAGCTGCTATATAACTATGAATCTGAGTGGTTCCTTATTGCTGCAGTCCAACCCCGAGCTCCATCTTCTTAGGTCATTAAGTATATTTCTCTTTTCTTATACCTAGGAGAAAAAAGTGAAGAAGCTTTACCTTGCTCTTGCTGCTGCTCCTGTGCCAACTGGAATAATTACTCACTACATGCGTCCAATTAATGTGGCTCCTAGACTCATTTCAGAAGGTAATAATCTATTTCTAGCACTGCATTGAAATTAGTTTGGAGTTTGAGTAGTTTCATTTTGAATGCGTCAAGTACTTAAAGTCATTACCTTCTCACCACATTGTTTTGCAAATTATATTTCCTTTTCTATTTTCCTTTTTGGAGCTGAAATGATGACTTCAGTATGTGCTACTTGTATGTAAAATTAGGAAACCATTACTTTCCACAGGCATTTGGTGAGATGATTCACCTAGACAGGCTGTTGTTAAAAACAAGCTTTAGGATTATATTTCATTTTCTTTTATATAGATGTTGTTTAAAAGCTAATTTAAGTACTCATTAATTGCATTGAAACTACACGGAGTATAAAGCTTTCTTTTACTTACTGTAACATTGTGGCTACAACTTCAAAGATATTTTCTTCACAAACTCAATTGATGAAAGATACTTTATGAATGTAACCTGAAAAAGAAAATAAAAATTATACACTATGAGACTTCTATGCTTGATAGGAAACTCCTCCTTCTGGATGATGCTCAAAAAGTTGTGGCATGCAGATTTCATTGAAAGGTGGAGTTTGTGTCAACTTGAGGTCATGGAATGCAAGGAGGTTCCCTGGCCAAATGCTGTCGTTGAAGAGAAATATTGTGTTGAAGACTGTGGGTGGCCTTCAAAAGATTATGCATATGAATGTAAAATCAACCTTTTGACTGGGCGGACTCATCAGGTAAGGAGCAAAAGATTGTACTAATATATGAATTTAATTAGTATCATTTTCTTTTCCCACTCTATTTGGAGCAAGATGTTGACCACTCCCTCAATTTGTTTATCTGAGATCTCTGAGATACTGTCTTCTTAATAGTGGCTTCTGATTGGCCCAAAAAAAGGAAATAAGTTGTGCCTCCTGGATAAAACTACCTTTTGATTTTAAAGAGAGGTCCAGCTGCCTCAAGAGTATATAATACTTCAAAAGGCAGAAATTTCAGTAGTTTCAAGATTGTGGAAAAGTGATATATCAATTAACTGTTCAGAAAACCGTGATTTTTAGGTTCTTTGGCACAAGTGACATATTGCTTGACTCTCTGATGGTTATTGCTTTCTGTTTCATTTAGTTTTGTCATTGACTACTCAAGAATTAAAGATTAAACTTTGGAAATAACTACATTTACGATGCAGGTTCGAGCGCAACTGGCGGCCTGCGGTGCACCTATAGTGGGTGATTCCATGTACATGCCAGCTGCAGTTGCAGAGATGGAAAGTCCTGGACTGAACCCGTTTGGCCAATATAAGAAGCATTATACTACTGAAAATGATAAAGAAACAGCCGTAGCAAAGTGGATTGCACGGCATGGAAAGGAACCTAATGTTGCTATTGGTCTTCAAGCATGTCAGATATCATGGGATGATGGGAAGCACACTTTTGAAGCTAGAGCTCCTTGGTGGAGGTGTCAATAAATTTAGAAAAGGGGGATGCCAATCAATTGCATGGTATGGTCTTTTCTGTTTGCTAGAGTTAGGGTGCTTGTCTGTCTCATATGTTTGATTTCTAAAATTACAAGATAGATTGTACCCGTAATATGTGAACTATATGATTGGGAAGTAATGGCTTTATTGATTGATTAAAAAGATACCTGCTCTTGAGTGCTCACTACATTGATTTTCTTGATCATGCTGTGGCTCTTAAAATTTGCACCGTATGATTGGAAATAAATTTTTTGTACCAAGCCGCTGAGAGTCTTTGAGTTCTCTTGAGAGTGGCATAATCAACATGGTGAAGTCCAAACCGAACAGTATATCCACTAGTCCACTCGAAATTGTCAAGCAATGACCACACGAAGTACCCTCTTACATCTGCTCCTTTCCTGATCATATTATCAAAAATTCAATTAGTTTTCCACCACATTTGAACTGTTTGCAAAACACCACAATGTCACTACCATATATAGAGAAAATTATTGTATCCAATGAGTGTGTGCAGTGATCACGTAATCGGTAATTATGAGAGGAACATTGCATGCTCTCATTTGGTGACAATGATAGCTGAGTGTATCTTGAAGTTCAAGAACTAAATGCAAGACGTCCCATTTGCCTTGGGCAGTTGAGGGCATACCTCATTGCTTCTGCTAGTGCATGCAAGTAGGACCTCATGTACTCCGCTCTCTTGGCATCATTGAGTAATTCTTCATGGGTGGAATTCGAAATCTCAGTCTCACCAAACCCTACAAGACCCAGTCCAATGATATAAGAATCTTTTTCCGGATCCATATTTGACTGGCTGTATTTTGGGGAGGGTAGGGGTCAGTTTTAATCAAATATATGACTTTACACCTTACCATTTTCCGTGATGAAGATTGGTGTATTATTGTATCTGTCTTTTACGTAGGTTACAATGTTGTCCATTCCTTGAGGGTACACATACAGCCAGTCAACGGAAGTCTACATCAACAAAAAGCTTAGGTAACCGTAAATTGCACAAGAAATTAAGTGGTGTTGTGGTGATGATAATAAGATGAGAGATTACATACTGGTTCTCCAAGGAAGACTCCATCTTTTTCTGCGGTTTGCAAAGTGAAACCCTCCGTCCTTGAAGCTCCTGGTCCTGGTTCACATGCAGAAAAGATACAGTCTTTTACGTAAAAGCTGGTATAGTGGTTGATGCCAATGAAGTCTAATCTGTTCTTCCTCAGCATCTCCACATCAGATTCTGAAAATATAGGCAGATCAGCTCCCAGAATCTCATGCATTTCTGCAGGATATCTCCCATGCACAATTGGGTCTAAGAGCCTGCATTGAACATTTTCGTCGTTGTGTGACCATGCTTTAGTATGGATGTATAGCTAGAGAAATATTACATGAGAAACTTCTTATTACCAGTTCATATAGAAAGATTGAGCCCTCTCTGCTGCTAACTTGTCTTCTAAGGAGTTGCTGATGGGTTCAAACCACACAGCATTCATGACCATTCCAATGCTACCTCCTTGTTTTTTCTGAGTGTAAAAGGCATGCATTAGAACAAAGCCGAACCGATTTTACTCACGAATTAATCTTGAACCTACAAGTTTGATGAAGACAGGACATTATTGAAAACCTGGTATTTGGTTCGGTATATATTCACAGCAGCTGCATGGGATAGAATGATGTTATGAGCTGCAATGAAAGGCTCTTTCTCTGAATCCCCTCTAGTACAATTCCCAAATGGGCTAGAGCAACGAGATGGGGGGTAAATCCCTGACCTATAGCCATGAATAACTGCAACATTGGGCTCATTGAAAGTCACCCAGTACTTAACTCTGTCTCCAAAGAATTTGAAACATATATTTGCATAATGTTTGAAATCCTCCCTGCAAAATCAAATTGAATTGCATCCCTTTATAGTTCTTATTAGTGACTTGTTAAGACAGATGGGGGAATCTTGCTACATACTGCACTTTGGGACTTAGCCAAGCTCCATATATGTCTTCAAGTTCTTGAGGAATGTCATAATGAGTCAATGTTACGAACGGCTGGATCCCTAGAACAGGACATGGAGATTATTGAGGAAGGAATTAAATATCTGTCATCTTTGTTCAAGAACTAATGCAGAAACAATGAATTGGATGAACACATAAACATGGAACCAAAGAAGACCTCTGTGCAGAAGAGTGTTGATGAACTTATTATAGTGATCAATGCCGGCTCTATTCACTTCTCCAAATCGTCCTTCTGGTTCAAAGTTGTAATACTAGTGACTTAGAGATGAGAACATAGGATACTATTAATCAAAGTTGACACTTTCTGAAGGAATGAAATAACTTACTGGGTAGAACTCTTGCCCATGATATAGAAAACCGGTAAGTATTGACTCCAATGTAACTCATGAGATCTAAATCTTCCTGTTTTTTCATAGGAATGGCAAAGCAGGACAGGATTATCAGCATATCTAATTTAGATTAGCCATAAAAGTCACACACATTATTGTTTTATCTAGAGCCATGAAAAGTTTCAGTGTCCACACCAATTGTTCAGCTGCTCTAACAATTCAGACTTGGACACGTACACTTCGAATGGTAATGATCTTACTAGCTCAAATCAGTTGATAAACTATCCACCAGAAATTCCCAAAACTCTATACAAATGGAATACAAGCGACAAGAGGTACAGGACAATGAGTCAACTGGGTGGGGTTGATAATCTCGTTATTTCTTTATTTCTGATAATCTATCGTTCCATCATCAGATTCTGAGGGGTGGTCCAGGCTTACAATCAGCTGTCTATATCCAAAACTTGGAAGGATTCAACATATTAACCAACCACCAGCATTTTAGCCATTCCCTCATTTTAATACCATTCATGTATATAGACAAGGAAATTTGGCATGTCTCTTTATGGAACCACATCCATTAGTAGCAAATGGAGTGAAGTAAAACGTAAAAATACACAACACAAGATGGATTCTGTTTCTGTATGTAAAAAAATGAATACTGCAATTGTCTCGGATAAGGTATTGTGCTTGAGCTGGGTTAAAGAATAATTTAGTAGTCCAGCCCCTACAATTAATTTCAAGTTTAACAAAACAGTAAGAAAGATATCAAAGGATTTTAAAGCTATTATTCTTCTTAATTTTTTTTAAGTGGCTTCTGGACTGAATGGATTAATGGAATATTAATAATATGTCTGCATTTTCCATCACCATTGAGAAGAAGTAGATGCAAATAAGGTTTATTCAAGATCAAGAGCCTAGCTAACCAGATAAAGATGGTACTGATCAACAGCAATATCCCCATTAGTTCCATCTGAGATATGACCTGTGAGTGTGACAAGCCAAAATAACTCTACCATTGGATTTGAAAGACAATGGGGGCTTGGGAGTGAGGGAAAGTAAAGCATCAAATTCGAAGGAGTAAAACAGAAGCATTAATCTAACCAGGCTTATGAGTAAAAACATCCCAGTTGTTGAGGCCTTTACCATCATTCAGAAAAGCTCCCTCAAACTGAGAAAAATAATGAAGAAGAAATGAAAATTTATAACTAAAACCAACTGATTCTGTGTGTGTGTAAAGAAGAGTAGGCAAGATACCTGGTAAGAAGAGGATGCAGTTCCAAAGAGGAAGTTGCTTGGGAAAGGGGATGATGAAGCTGAGCTTCCTCTCGAAGATATGTGATTACAAGACACTATGAGAATTGAAAAGCACATCTCAACCACAAGGACAGCATGAAATGCTGAAATTTTTTCCATAACAATGCTTGAAAGTACGAAGGTAGAAATAGTTTTTCGTTCTTTGTTTTTTTTTTTGGGGTGATAAAATGCAACTTATGAAGTTTCACAGAGAAAGAGGTCTATTTAATAACAAGCATTGCCATTTTGATCCAACATCTGTGGCAGACGTGGAATGGAACCAACTAATTGATACTGTTCGATTTGCTAAACAGAAGCATCAGCAATGGTCGGATGGTATATATATATATATATTTATATGCTAACAATGGTCTTTGGAAAGCAAGCAATTGAAATGAAGACAAAAGGAAGAGATGTAGCATTAGCGAGCGAGAATAAACTCAAAATAATCATAATCACGTTGACAAAACCATTAAAAAAGTATAGAAAAGAGATGGCATCATGGGAACATTTGGATGAAGCAGGAGCAATTAAAACATGCATGCACCACAAAAGTCACATCAAAGAGATCTCCCCATCATCCTGCTGTGTTAGCCCATTCCTCTTCTTTATCTGTCAGTTTATCTCTTCACTTGTACTATAGTTTCAGATTCTATCTTGATCTGTATTTGCTATACAAAAAACTAATGACAGATAAAGTTGATCTGTATTTTTTAAAGGGTATAGCCGAGCTGTTATACTCGACCAATAGTATATTTTAACAGCGTAGCCGGGCCGGCTATACTCCATAAATAGAATATTTTAGAAGTAGAGCCGCCCCTGTTTTAACAGTTTAGCCGTGCGGCTATACGCCATACATAGAATATTTTAAAAGTATAGCCGTTCGGCTATAGAATATTTTAAAGTACAGCCGCCCGACTATACTCGATAAATAGTGTATTGTAACAGTATGGCGATACTCCATAAATAGTGTATTTTAAACGTATAACCGTGCGGCTATACTCAATTCAAAAGTGCCAGTTCATATACATCGATTCAAACATTGTTCTTATTTACTACAAAATCTACAATACAATTTTTCCAACCGGTGAACAGAAGGAAACCTACAATACAATTGGCTAATTAAACCATATCCCGAGGAACAGAGCATGATTTTTTTAACCAAGTCCATGGCTATGATCTTGATGATCAGATACCCTGTGTTTTGATTGTTATACACTTTAGTATAGTATTGTCTCTCTTCATCATTCTATATGACTGGGAAGATATACACTAGGACTGGGAAGATGGCTTTATTTTTTGACAGGGAAGATGGCTTTATTTTTTGACAGACACGATATTATAAACCACTCTAATGTACGAGGAGGAGGATCGAACTCTGGTGTAAGGCGGCGCACACACTACTCTAATGGCTTTATTGATTGATTAAAAGGATAGCTGCTGTTGAGTGCTCTCTACATTGATTTTCTTGATCATGCTGTGGCAATTAAAAATTGCACTGTATGATTAGAAATAAATTGTTTGTACCAATCCGCTGAGAGTCTTTTAGTTCTTTTGAGAGTGGCATAATCAACATGGTGAAGTCCAAACCGAACAGTATATCCACTGGTCCACTCGAAATTGTCAAGCAACGACCACACGAAGTACCCTCTTACATCTGCTCCTTTCCTGATATATTATCAAAAATTCAAAAGTTTCCACCACATTTGAACTGTGCGCAAAACACCACAATGTTATTACCATAAAATTATTGGATCCAATAAGTGTATGTGGTGATGACATGATTGATTATTAAGAGAGGAACGTTGCGTCCACTCTTTGGTGACAATGATAGCTGAGTGTAACTTAAAGTCCAAGAACTAAATGCAAGAGGTCCCATATGCCTTGGGCAGATGACGGGGGCATACCTCATTGCTTCTGCTAGTGCATGTAAGTAGGACCTCATGTACTTCACTCTCTTGACATCATTCAGTAATTCTTCATTGGTGGAATTCGAATTATCAGTCTTACCAAACCCTACAAGACGCACTCCAATTATATAAGAATTTTCTGGATCCAATAATTGGGGTTTGGGGGTCATTTTTTAATCAAAGATCTGAGTTTTCACCTTACCATTTTCTGTGATGAAGATTGGTGTATTATTGTATCTGTCTTTTACGTACGTTACAATCTTGTCCATTCCTTGAGGGTAGACATACAGCCAGTCAACCGAAGTCTACATCAACAAAATGTTTGGGTAAATTGCAGAAATTAAGTGTTGTGGTGATGATGACAAGATGAGAAATTACATACTGGTTCTCCAAGGAAGACTCCATCTTTTTCTGCGGTTCGCAAAGCGAAACCCTCCGTCCTTGAAGCTCCTGGTCCCGGTTCACATTCAGAAAAGATACAGTCTTTTATGTAAAAGCTGGTATAGTGGTTGATGCCAATGAAATCTAATCTGTTCTTCCTCAGCATCTCCACATCAGATTCTGAAAATATAGGCAAATCAGCTCCTAGAATCTCCTGCATTTCTGCAGGATATTTCCCATGTACAATTGGGTCTAAGAACCTGCATTGAACATTTTCGTTGTTGTGTGACCATCCTTCAGTATGGATGTATAGCCAGAGAAATATGAGAAAATTCTTACCAGTTCATATAGAAAGATTGAGCCCTCTCAGCTGCTAACTTGTCTTCTAAGGAGTTGCTGATGGGTTCATACCATACGGCATTCATGATCATTCCAATGCTACCTCCTTGTTTTTTCTGAGTGTAAAAGACATGCATTAGAACAAAGCCGAATCAATTCTACTTATGAATCAATCTTAAACCTACAAATTTGACGAAGACAGGACATTGTTAAAAACCTGGTATTGGGTTCGGTATATATTCACAGCAGCTGCATGGGATAGAATGATGTTATGAGCTGCAATGAAAGGCTCCTTCTCTGAATTCCCACTAGTACAATTCCCAAATGGGCTAGAGCAACGAGATGGTGGGTAAACCCCTGACCTATAGCCACGAATAACTACAACATTGGGCTCATTGAAAGTCACCCAGTACTTAACTCTGTCTCCATAGAATTCGAAACATGTATTTGCATAATATTTGAAATCCTCCCTGCAAAACCAAATTAAATTGCATCCCATAGTTCTTGCTTATTAGTAACTTGTTAAGACAGATGGGGAATTTTGCTACATACTGCACTTTGGGGCTTAGCCAAGCTCCGTATCTGTCTTCAAGTTCCTGAGGAATGTCGTAATGAGACAATGTCACGAATGGCTGGATCCCTAGAACAGGACATGGATATTGTTGAGGAGGTACTTAATTATTTGTCATATTTGTTCAAGAACTAGAAGTTATGTGATCAATCAAACTGTGATGATTTTTGACCAAGTAATACAGCAAAAATGAATTGGATGATCACATCAACAATGGTAACAAAGAAGACCTCTGCTCAGAAGAGCGTCGATGAACTTGTTATAGTGGTCAATGCCGGCTCTATTCACTTTTCCAAATCTTCCTTCTGGTTCAAAGTTATAATACAAGTGACTTAGATATGAGAACATTGGATGATATTAATCAAAGTGGACACTCTCTGAAGGAATGAAAATACTTACTGGGTAGAACTCTTGCCCATGATATAGAAAACCGGTAAGAATGGACTCCAATGTAACTCATGAGATCTAAATCTTCCTGATTTTTCATAGGAACGGCAAAGCAGGACAGGATTATCAGCACATCTAATCCAGAAACCAACAATAACAGTCAACACACATTATTGTTTTATCTAGAGCCATGAAAAGTTTCAATGTCCACACCAATTGTTCTGCCGCTCTAAATCCGACTTGTACACATACATATCGAACGGTAATGATCTTACTAGCTCATATCAGTTGATAAACTATCCACCAGAAATTCCCATGAATAATTGGAGGACAATGACAACTGGGGTGGGGTTTATAATCTCATTAGTTTTTCTTTTTTTGGTCTGAGCAAGATTTATTGTTTCATCCTAAGATTCTGAGGGGTGGTCCAGGCTCAATCAGCTGTCTATATCCAAATTTGGAAGGATTTAGAGCATCCACAATCATACTCTCTATTTTTTAGTTAAATTTTAGCTAAAAACATATAAAAATTATTTTAGGAGCTCCTTATAAAATTTAAACTCCACTAGTTTTGGAAGTCATAAATGCTATAACTCTTTTTTAATTGGTTCATCTCTATTAAAAAAATAAAATAAAATAATTAACATTAATTAAAGATTTGAAATACTCATTAAATAAAGCAGCATTAAATTATAAGGAACTACTAGAAGTCTTTTCTCTATCCTCATATTTATGAGTTCTAGAGGTCTCCCTATTTTAGGAGGTGGATAGGAAGCATGGTTGGAGTTGTATTTTTCCAAATCATCTCTAAAATTTGTCTAAAGAAGTGGTTTAGGGGGCCCATTGTGAATGTTCTTAACATATTAACCGCTAGTATTTAGTCATTCCCACATTTGATACCATTCATGTATATAGACAAGGAAATTTGGCATCTCTTTATGAGACCAGCTCCTTGGTAAGCCCTTAGTTGCCTAGTGAAGAAAAAGGGAAAATACACATGATAGACTCTGTTTCTGTATGTAAAAGAACGAAAACTGCAATTGTTTAAAGAATCTGGGGTGCAAATCCAACTCAGATAAAGTCTTGTGCTTGAGCTGGGTTAAAGAAGGATATTAGAGAATTCCAGCCCCACAATTTCCAAGTTTAACAAAACAGTAAGAAGGATAAGCAATTCTTCTTATTAATGACAACTGTAAAAAGAAAAGAAAAAAGTAAAAAAGGGATTAATGGACATGCAATCATCATTGAGAAGAAGCAGATGCAAATAAGGTTTATTCAAGAGCCTAGCTCACCAGATAAAGATGGTACTGATCAACAGCAATATCTCCATTAGTTCCATCTGAGATATGACCTGTGAGTGTGACAAGCCAAAATAACTCTCCCATTGGATTTGAAAGACAATGGGGCCTTCGGAGTGAGGGAAAGTAAAGCATCAAATTCAAAGGAGTAAAACACAAGCATTAATGTTAATCTAACCAGGCTTATGAGTAAAAACATCCCAGTTGTTGAGGCCTTTACCATCAGTCAGAAAAGCTCCCTCAAACTGAGAAAAAGAAAGAAGAAGAAACGACAATATATAACTAAAACAAACTGATTCTCTGTGTGTGTGTGTGTGTGTGAGCGCGCTTGCCCACGTGTACATATATAAGAAGAGAAGGCAAGATACCTGGTAAGAAGAGGATGCAGTTCCAAAGAGGAAATTGCTTGGGAAAGGGGATGATGAAGCTGAGCTTCCTTTCAAAGATATGTGATTATGAGATTCTATGAGAACTGAAAAGCACATCTCAACCACAAGGACAGCATGAAGTGCTGACAAATTCTCCATAACAATGCTTAAAAGGATGAAGTATGAATGAATTAGTTTAGTCTTTTTTCTTCTCTTTTTTTGATCAAACTGAAACTTATGAAGTTCACAGAGAAAGAAGCCTATTTAATAATAAGCATTAACCTTTTGATGCAACATCTGTGTCAGGCATGGGACCAACTAACTGACAAGCCCCCATTATTGGTCGATTTGCTAGCAGTAATCAGAAGCATCAGCAAACAGTCTTTGGAAAACAAGGAATTGAAATGAAGACCAAGGAAGAGATGTGACATTTTAGCCAGCGAGAAAAAACTCAAAATCATAATCACGTTGACAAAACCTAAGTATAGAAAAAGGACGCGTCTCCAATTGTACGCAGGAAATTCGAAACATGTACAGTACCACAAAGTCACATGATTTTGATGGATCACCATTCTCCAACGTCTGGCCGCCAAACCAATCATATGACTCGAAATGGTTAAATATCTAGGAAACTGTTTTACTCTCAAAATCATTAGGACATGGTGAACATTGACACTTAAATTCTATGTAACAAAACAGTGGATGGGCTGATAGCATTTGGAGTTGGGGCTGTTTTTCGAATCAAAATATCTTTCTTTGTTTCTACTTTTTGCTGGTTAAGAATACTTGTGCTATGTTCTTTTTTATTTTTAATTTTTTTTTAATTTTATGTTTTGTTTGTTTAATGTTAAACTATTTTAAATTAATCTAATTTGTGAGAACGGAAAACTTGAACTTAATTACAAGAAAACACACTCATGCCTTAACTAACCGGCCTAACCCGTCTCAAGTTTGTTAAATGAAGTTTAAAGTTGATCTTTGTCTACCCAAAAAAGAAGTTGAGCTTGTGTCAATGTACTTTGTCAGGACTTGGGCCTGATATACAAGTCTAATATGACACAGACCACTGTGGCAGTTTTAACGGGCCAAGTTCATTCATCGATTTTAGTGTACCAAAAGAAATTGGGAATTGCAACTGGAATTCCAAGTATTATTCTGCCGCAAAAAGGTCAAAGGCCTCAACAAACATTGTTGTTATTTACTACAAAATCTACAATACAATTTCTCTCAACCGGTGAACAGAAGGAAACCTACTATCTAATTAAACCATATCCCGGGGAACAGAGCATGATTTTTTAAACCAAGTCCATGGGTCCATGACTATGATCTTGATTACCCAAAAACAATGAAGTTCAATTGAACATACTCAAATACCCTATGGTTAGATTGTTAAAACACTTCAGTATCTCGTCTCTCTTCATCATCTATGTTTCAAGCAACTTGGCATCTTTAAATTCCTCAATGCTTGCCCTGCACCCAAAGTTAATAGGAAATTGTCAGCCAAACGGAGCCATAACTACATTGAAAGTCCCAACATTCAAAAGGGTAGTCAAGCACGCTATAAGAACTTTGAAGATGGTAATTTTACTAGGTGGTTTAAATTAAACATCAAACTTTATAATCATCCATATTAAATGAAAGTGTCACTGTTGTTCATTGTATGTCTGTGTATAACTTGGGGTGGTCTGCACATGCCATTGTGATCTAACCATGCCTTGAAAAAGGCAAAACAACAAAAAACAAAAACCAAAAAAACTAAGGAAAGATTGCCCCCTTTTTGTTTAGTGGCCCTTGAAGAATAGAAGGCCACCTTCTGGTGTTTCTTTTGTCACCATTTGGACAAGTGGCACGAAGTATGCAGAATAAAAACAATGCACAAACTTTGTCCCAAACTTTGTACCCATTGGGCCTGCGTGCCCTTGTGGTTTTTGCTCGTAGTTTTCCTCTTTTTGCATAAAAAAAAAATTGCAGCTTATGAAGTGATGCTACATGGTTATGCACTTTGATCATCCATGAGGTGGCAATTGAGGTGACTTCCAGTTGAGCAATTGTTATGCACTTTGATACCAATTATTAGGGGCTTATGTGACCAGATAACAGCTATCAGATATCATCTCCAACTTAACTACTCAATGCGTATGGATGAGGAACACAAAGTGTCCCAATCTTAATATTTCCCATATTTCATGGTTTTAAATCCAATGTGAAACTAATTATGTTATCTGCAATTCCTAAAAAAACACTTATATAAGAAGGTGACGAACATACCTGTGAGTAGAGGAAGGTGCCAAGGATTGCAATGGCTGCTCCAAGTGCATTGACGGGTTGAACAGGTGTGTGGAAGATAATGATGGAGGAGACTATGACGGATATCCGCTTCATTGTGTTCCCGATGCTGAATGTTAAGGGAGATATCTGATCTAATGACATGTACGAAACCTGATTATACAAGTGATAGAAGATACTCTGGGCTGCCACCCACCTGTTTAGATATGGATGTACAGATTTCATAAGTAAAACGGTTTAGGAGAAAGGGAGTGAATGTTTTAAACAAGCACTAAATAATCTTTTCAAGGCTTCAGGATCAAAATTAGCAGATGTTCTATACAATTTACTGCAGCAACTAAGTGGACAAAAACAATCACCTGATTCACTTAGCCAGGTTGGGTAGATTTGTCTCACTAAACCTTAAAGAAAGAAATTCTGAAACCCAATTGTGCAGATGATACCATCTTATTTTCAACTCTTCCACAGGTAGAAATTATATGCTTTTCTGATAGAATATTTTGAGAAACTGAAGTCCAACTTCATTGTCTAGAATTATACTCCTCTATATCTATAACCATGCAAGATATCTCTTTTACATTCAACTCTACAGTTAATTGCTGAAAATGATCAAACATATCGAAGCTACCAAATCAGCAATTATAAGTCCAATACCATGGACAAACAATAGAACAGAAAAGGCAGCAATTTTACAGACTGTTGCAGGTAATTGAAAATTACCAGACAAAATTGGGACCAATTTGTGCAAGAGCTGTGTTCCATCCAGCGGCCCACACCTTGGGGCCCTCCACGGCAATGGCAAATGGTATTAGGATCAGTAGAGACAACATAGACAGACAAGCATAGTAGTTCATACCACTGACAGACTTCCCCTTCATCCCTTTCTTCGAAAATATGTTTCTGAACACGAATGCCAGGTTCGATATCATAGCCCCCATGAACCCTGATGCAGCATAATTTAGTACTCGGAACAATTAACACCCACCAAAACTCTAAAACCATAACCACTAACACCCTTCAAAATTGTAGAATCAAAATATGGAATTTAAAAAGTTTTCTAACCAATCATGTTGAAATTGAGCTCGGTTATGGCAGCAAGCGCACATCCTCCAATAATTGGAAAGAGAGAGAGGTAAACCGACAGAGGAAAGGATTCACCTAACAAGAACCGTGAAACCAATACACTGAAGGCAGGCTCACTGCTCTTGATGATGTGGGTAAACGAAACCGCAACCTTTGCCATACTCACAGTCGCTGCTACATGCCCAATTGTATGTGCCACCGCAACCTGCACACACATAACCAACCAATGTAAATAAGAAATCAGAATTCCAAAACCCAAGTGCCATGTTTGGCTGCAAAGGAAAAACCATAAAAAGAAACAGTCTTTGAGGATACAGAGCAAACTGTAAGGATCTGAAAAAGCACCATAATTTTGCTTACCGGAAATAGAGTCTTCCAGAAATCTAAATCAGTTTTTGGGGCCTCAGCGATCCTGGTGGCCCAAGAAATGAGCATCATGAGCGACCCAGTTGCGAGTGAGAGAGTGGAGGTGAGCCATGGATAAGGAAACACATTCAAAACCTTCTTGTTGTAGATATTGAACACCACATTCAAAGCCCACCAGGTAGCAAAGTATATACCAATTTTGAACCTCTGAGAGGCCGCCTGCTGGTCCGGCAATTCAATGTTGATCTTCAAAGGTCTTGACTTGTCTGCCTCATAGGCCTTGCACTCTGTAACTCGCTGGGTTTTGCTCACCAATGCGAAACTCTCGGTAGAAGAAATGTAAAGGGGTTTGAATGAAGAAGAGAGTGAGTGGTTCACACTCTGTTGGACATTCTGAAAACTGGGTAGTGAAAACGACTGAGCCTTTATCGAACACCTCTGGTTCAAAAACTCTGAGGACGTGAAAGTCGAGGTTCTGAGCTTTACTGAAGAGATCTGCATGTTGGGTTTATGTTGAACCAAACCAGAATGGAGAGTTTTATTAATAGAGTTTGAGGTTCAGATTCAAAAAAGGAAAAAAAGTTTCTCGGGATTGCTCGGTGGATTATAAAACTAATGAACGATTGTTTTATAAGTTTTTGAGGGAAAAGGGGTTGGTGGGCTTGGAGAGAAGGTAGGGTGAGAAAACCGAAGAGAAAGAGAGGGAAAATGTGGGTGATGAAGGAAAGCTTTGAAACGGTCTTTCCTGGGTATAAGAGAGAGGCAGGGGAAGAGGGGTTTATATATGAGTTGGGGGAATGAGGAGGTGAGTGGAATTTTGACCATCCAGTACGCGAGTTTTTGGGTTGTTTCACACCGGTGTTTGGGTGGTGACAAACTACAAGATAGATCTTTTTCTTAATTACTAAAAAATCCTTTAATTAAATAAAGAAACTAAAAAAGATTTTAAATTTTTTTTAGTATATGCTATATAGTCAGGGAGGAAGATTTCTCATACACACACATGACTATTGTGTCATGAAATTGAACACTAGTCAAATCAATGCCCTTCCCTGCTAACTAGACCCCGTTAGCAAGAAACTAAGATTTAGAATAAAGGCATAAAGTTTCGTGATTTTAGGAGCCAACAGAAATAAGTTTGTGTTATTGTTTACTTCTAATTAGTGGAATTTTTTTCTGTATTTGAAACAGAATTCTGAGAAATTTCCTCCAAAGTCTGAGCCTCAGACTAAGAATTTAGAATATGCTCTTCAACTATTCTTTCATCACTTTTTTTTTTCTTCCATTAAACTTGATAAAAACTTGTATTGATTGAGTCAGGGTTGTCGGCAAGGAAATATACTTCACTTTGATCTTTCCCCCCTCCTTTGTTTCCCACAAAAATCTCAGCCATCATTATTTGGAAATGCAGATCTCACTCATAAAATTCCAATAACTAATAAAAACAAAACTGCCCCTGTTTTTCTAATTCACCAACTTCCATTCAAGCCACCTACCTAAACACACCTGTTCTCCAGCTGCTGCCAATTCTAGACCGCAAACTCACGCCACGTTCCAACTCTGCATATGTAAACGACGAACACTCTGAGTTGAATGATTGACAATAAGAAACGAAGTCTGATTGAGAACGACAGACCTGGGGCCTTGTTGTTGAGGGGTACTTTAAGCATGCATCTTAAATCCAACTTGTTCTTTCAGTGCATGATGATGATGTTGATTTCCGATGTTTCCTTTGCGACACATTTTAATTTTGGACGATCGAAATTTGTTTCAATTGAAAGGTATTTATTGACGGCTGATAATAGATGTTACTAAGTTGGCCTAGTTGGGTCTGTCTGGCTGATAATAACAGAGGTTTTGTTTGCATTAAGGAATGGGGTCTTTATCTGACCCTGGACCGAAGCTGTAATTTGTACGAGTTTTTGGTCGTGGTCGTTTTTATGTTTGGCGGGATACATACATGGTACACTGCTTTACTGCACGTGACTTTAATGCAGGTGCACGTGACTTTAGTGCAGGTGCTTGCTGAAGGTTCATGGCATCTAACATTCACAAGATTGTATAATTGGCTGCCCTGGCCATAACATGATGTTACATACTTTGGATGATAAAAGGTTTATAAATTAGTTAGTTATGAATTAGTCAGGCAAGCAAAGGCAATCAGATGGCCAGAAAGTAACCCTTGACCATTGGTTATGATCTGAAGACTTGCTATTGACTGTTTTGCCAAAATGTGCATGTGCCAAGTGTTTCTGCAAATAGTTTAGCAACCAAATAACACAGAAGGTCATTGCAAGTCAGCAGCTTTAAAAAGAAGCTAAAGTCTAGAGTATAATTAAAAACTTGGGCTCAAACAAGAACAACTTCACAGCTTTCTGGTCCTTTGGCAAGATTTGATAACTGTTTGGCAATTTCCGTTTTCTTCTCTGGTCCCCCTTGAAATTCCGTGGAGCAAGCTAGAAGCATATTCTCTAAGACCATTGCATTCTTTAGCAAAATCTCCAATGCATTAAGCTCATTCTGATCTCCGGAAAAATCACCAACTTCAATCATTTTAAGATGTGACAAGAAACATGGAGGCAGTGGCTCCAACACCCCACCATCTTCTACACGATCCGAGGACAGGCCAATCCCCTAAACCATCGAAACTTAGCCATTTTAACAACATTGCACAAAAACACCACACAAGAGAAAACCTTACTAGTTCTTATGAAGTTACCTCAACGAATACCAAAGTTTCAAGACAAGAACAGTACTGGAGCATCGTCAACAGTGCTTTATTATCAATATATACTGAGTCTTCCAGTACCAAAGTGGTCAGATCGTTGAACAAGGGCATCTGGGCAACAAGTTCTGGTGCATTACTTAGAATCACCTAAGAATAGGATGAAGTCGATCATCAAGACTGAGTGATTTTAGGCAAGCTACTCATGGCACAAACTGCTAATGCAATATATGCAATTTGTAAACAGATATTGATACATCAAATTAACAAATGTAATCAATAAAAGAGAAGAAATCATACCTCAAAGGCATTCGAATCAGAGAAAACTAATTCCTTCACACTAGAGAGCCCTCTAAGGAGCTTATACAAGCGGTAAGCAGTGGGTCTCAATTTCTTAGTAAAATTATAAGAAAGATGAATCTCAGCTTCATTAGGTGAGGACGAGTCATAAAAGCAGTATTCATTTAGGAGCTTGCCCCTGTAATAAAAATATGTCAGACTAACTCCAAATATCATAATCTGACAACCATCTGAACCTCTGGAAAGTTGCGGATCTAATTCAGTTATAGTCAATCTCAAAAGCTGTGGAGCACAAATACTCACAAACTTGAGATTCATCCATTTGCATTCTTCTATAGATAATTCCTCAAGGACTGGACACCCAGAAAACAGCTGCTGCGTTGAGTCATCAGAAAACACAATGGACCTAAGAGACAAGGTCCTTAGACTTGAGAAACAAACAGTAGAAGGAGCCTTGAAAAGGAAAGGAATATCTAGTTCTGCGGCCACCAGTGTTGTAGAAGTAAATAAGGAGTGAGGCAAGTAAAATGGTTCTTGGAGGCTATGCAGGTAGAGATAAAGCTTTTTAACATTGCGCCTTACTGTGGCATCAATCCATGCATTAACACGACATGCATCATCTAGCACTGGAAACGTAAGATCGAACGTTTCTATATCAGCAGGACCACGAAGAAGAAGTGCTCTTTCCACAATATTCACCAGGGGAGATCTTGCAGCAAACAGCCCTTTATAAAAGTTAAGATTGGGAATTGATGTCCATAAGTATTCCCATCTTTTAGACAGTATGCTTGTTCTGATTGCATCTTTTGTTTCAAGCAGGGAGATAATTTTTTGAATAACCACATCAGGCAAATTACTTAAACTCTTGCAGCTTCCTTCCACCTCTTCTCCTCCATCCAATTTCTGCCTTTTGGGGTTTAGAATTAAAGAGCTTGCATCCATAGTTCAGATAGTTTCCCTATTATACCAAATGATCTGTCAGTTCAGAAATAACTTCAAACCTTCTTAATTAACAGTGAGGTGCGAACATTCAGTTAAAAAGGTGGAATGCAGCAAAGGACCTATATCTTTCATGATTTTATTACACTTTAACAATGATTTACAGAAATACCGCCGTCCAAAAGTTATTTCTCAAAATATGGACAATTACTAGAGCACAACAATTCCAAGTAAAACCAGTCCCCTCCTTTTGGAATTTATCCACAGTTCTATTTACTTCCTGTTCTCTTCTGTTAAGTAGAGTAAAATATTTCTTTTCAAAAAATTTAACCTGTGCTTCCAATTAAGTCATTCCAGATCAATTTTAGCCTTTGGAACAGACAAAAGTAGACACACTTCAACCATAAACAAAAGCTGAATGAAAAAAAGGACTATCCATAAAAATAAACTACAGAGATGGGCATGAATCCCTGAATTCACCAGCAACTATATCAAATTGTTCGTATATTATACAACTATACCCAATTCTATTTTCCCCACAGCTTTCTCAGCAACCAAACAGAAGGTAAAGATTGGAAACGAAGAATACCTCTAAATCCAGTCCGAAAATGAAGCAATTCGGCGCAATATCAAAACCCGGGGTTCCAAAAACCAACAATAACAGATTCAGTTCGATAAACCTTCACAAATGTAGAGATTAAAAAAGGCAAAGATATTACTTAATTACAAAAAAGAAAACCATTTTGTGCAGTATCGCCGGTTGGCTCCGGCTATACTTATAAAATATTAGAATATATTTAAATCGTATAGCCGGTCGGCTATACGTTTAGAAAGCGTATAGCCGAACGGCTATACATTTAGAACATTCGTATATATTAAAATAGTACTGCCGTGCGGCTATACTATTTAAATATTAATATATTTTAATAGTATAACCGCACGGCTATACTCTTTTAATATATTCGAATATTTAAAGCGTATGGCCGTGCGGCTATACTCTTTAAATATATTCGGCTATACTTATAAAATATTCGAAGATATTTAAATAGTATATATTAAAATTGTACAGCCGTTCGGCTATACTATTTAAATATTAATATATTAGGCTACACGTATAAAATATTCTAATATATTTAAAAAGTATAGCCGCACGGCGATACTATTTAAGTATTAGTATGAAATGCATGACACACCACATCACATGAGACTCTCAGAGAGATAAATTCTGCAGACTTTCTACAGACTTCCACACACGACTTGATCTTTCCCTCAGTTATAATCCATTTGGATGCAAAAACATTCATCAAGAACGAAGAAGAGGCAAAATATTCTTATGAGAAACAAACCCAAAACCTCCTTGAAAGGGGAAAAAAAAGGGCCAGTGAGCCATTGACCATATTGATTCAGTATCAGAAATTAGAAATGCATGAGTTGAAAGGAAAAACTAACCCAAAAAGGGGTCAAACTCCTGTTGGCTGTCGTATCGTATAACTCCTTCTCCTACTCGGAGTGGGTTTGCAGAAATCCTTGTGATGTTTGGGGTTTTGGTGTTCGACGCTATTTTATTTGGCTTCTTAAACATGGAAAACGACATGTCGGGGTATTTACTTTATCTGAAAAAAGTCACTTTTAGAGTCCATGTAATTTACCCAATTTTCAACTTCAGTCCATGTAATTTTAATTTTGACAATTTAAAATATTTAGTTTGATTTTATCACATAAAAACACCTAAATTTCCATTTAATTTCATCTAAAATTCTGTCCAAAATATCTCTCTTCAATGCATTTTTGCTTCATTATGAAATTAAATGGAAATTTAAACACGTCCTTCAATTATATTATATATTAAATTACATGATTCAAATTGCGGAAATTGAAACCACATAGAAAGTAGAAATCCAAGGAATGTCAGGGGCGAAAAATGACTTTGTCCCTACAATAATAGGGAAGTAGACGACGGTAAACGGCTTGTCGTTCCTTGGAGGAGAAGTAGAATAAAGAAAGAAATTTAAAAGAGGGAACGAGGAGGACAACACGACTCGTAGCAGAGCAGTTGCTTCCAGAATCAAAATCACACCGTATTCGTGTATTTCTATGGTGGTGGGAGCAAACCCTAATGCAATCCTCACCCTCCCGTGGTGGGAGAAGACCCAGACTTCAATAACCCTAATTTCCCTAACTCAAAGCACTTACCATTATTCTTTCCCAAACTTCCATGGCCTCGGAAAAGCTCTTACTTTCCCGAGAAAACCCTAGAACCCTCGCTTTCCCGCACGACCGCTTAATCGCCGCCTCCAGCGCAGCCACGGGTACGAAGGCCATGCCCAACAATGAGTTAGCTCAGAAGCCTCAACCTCCGACTCCGATAGTCGACCGCTTCAGGGCTCTGTTGAAGCAACGAGACGATGACCTAAGGGTTTCGCCCGAGGACGACGTGTCGCCGCCCAGCACCGAGGAAATTGTGCAGCTTTACGAAATGGTCTTGGCGGAGCTCATCTTCAATTCCAAACCCATCATTACCGATCTCACCATCATCGCCGGCGAGCAGAGAGACCACGGAAAGGGCATCGCCGACGCCATCTGCGCCCGGATTCTCGAGGTCTGTTTCGGTACCCGCGGGTTGCTTCTACCTCTTTTTGATTATTGGGCGGAGCTTTGCTGGGGGTTCTCTGTTTCTCTGCACCCTGGATTTAACTGGTGTAATTGTTTGAGTTCTAGGCATTGTAAAAAATAGCAATCTTTACTCTAAAGTTCTAATTGCTACGACGCGTCTCAGCTTCATCTTTTTCTTTTAGAAATTTAAATTTTAGATGCTCGATGTCACTCAATTGGGAATAACAACTTCAAAAGTTGTAAATCTTTTCCTTCTTTCTTTCTCTCTCGCTCCTTGTTTTTTTTTTTCCGTTTATATATGAGTATTATGAACAGAATGACCCGTAAAAAAAAAAGTTTGTTACGTCTGGGTTACAAAGAAGCATGAACAAACAAGAAGTGAAATTTCCCAGTGTTTGTAGCTATGATTGAACCAACAACCTTAATACTACACACGCATGGTGATAAAAACTAGGACCAGCACTAATTTTGTGATAATATTATTAAGATTCCATCATAGTTTCTCTCTTTAATTGAAGATTCAACTCCAGTTGAATTGGAATATGTGTCAAGCCTGCAGCAAAAGAAGTCGCAGTGCTGTTTATATGTTAGTCAGTTTGAAGTTTGCGTTAATTGTTTAATACTTGTCTATTGCAGGTCCCAGTTGAGCACAAACTGCCTTCACTATATCTATTAGATAGTATTGTGAAGAATATTGGCCGGGATTATGCCAAGTACTTCTCTTCCCGCCTACCTGAGGTGATCTAATCTGACCGCAGAATGTGATATATATGTTTTTTCCCCAATTTTCCAATTATGTGTTCAAAGATTTCTTTGAGAGTCACACAACTCTAGTTTCACATGAGTTTATATTTGCATAGGTATTTTGCGAGGCATACAGGCAAGTAAACCCTAACCAGTATCCTGCCATGCGCCATCTCTTTGGCACTTGGTCAGCAGTCTTTCCACCTTCAGTCCTTCGCAGGATTGAAGAGCAGCTGCAGTTTTCTCCACAAGTAAACCAACAATCATCAGGATCAACTCCTCTGAGGGCTTCTGAATCTCCTCGACCGACTCATGGCATCCATGTCAATCCAAAGTATTTACGTCAATTGGATAGCTCAAATGTAGATAGTGTAAGCTCTCCATGTAATCTCTCTGTTTTTCTCTTCTGAAAATGTGCTGCAGCCTGCACTTTTTTGATAATTGATTTGGCTTTACCACCAGTGATCTTAGTAAAGTATTTCTTATCATTTTGCACAGAGTATTTAAATAAGCGAAAGTAGGACAATTGGCTGATAAGTATATATATATACATATTTTGAATTTTTAACTTTTTTGGAAAGTTTAGGTTTAAAAATAAAAATAAAAAATTATTTTTGTCTTTTCCCATAAGGATTGGGTTTGCTTTTCCTAGTTGATTTAGGACTTCCTTTATGTTTTGTTAATTAGGATTTCCAATGACTGATGGGATTTGGATTTGATGCCAATATAAAGACGGCTTAGAATTGCATTTTAAGCTTTTCATATTATCAATCAAAATTTGTGACTTTTCTCAACATAGAGAATTCCAATTCATGTGTATTGCTTTCTGTAACCAAATTTATGTACATAAACATTATACAACTGTCACATTTCATATATATAATTTGTTATGAATCTTGCAGAACTCAGCATTTAATAGTAACTTAAACTTAAAAATTTATAAGCTCAGAAACCTGCCATTATGTATGACAAATATGGTCCTGATAATGCAATGGTTTTATCCTTGCAGGTTGGATCCCAAAGAGTGAACTCAACTGGAAGTGTGAGTCATTCACCTTTTTCCCTGGGATCCAATCGGTTGCACCCATCTTCAACTACTAGGCTTGCAAGATCATCATCACCTTCAGATATTGGGCTTGATAGATCTCTACCATCGGCAGTTGATGAATTTGCAGCAGAGAATTCCCCTTAAAGGTTTGGTGAAAGGGCATCTCCGTCTAATTCTGTGTTTGATTATAGACTTGGTGGAGCAATTGGTAGAGACGAGGAGCCGAATGAATTGCGGGGAAAACGCTATCTTGATGGTAGTCAGAAACGATTTGACACTTCTGTTACATATAATAACCTCAGTAATGGACTAGAACATCAGAGACCAAGAGCTCTGATTGATGCATACGGGAAAGACAGTGGAGATAGAAGTTTAAATGATAAACCTCTGGTTGGGCGGCTGGGCCTGAATGGTCTAGACCATAAGGCAACTCAAATGTCGTGGCAGAATACCGAAGAGGAAGAGTTTGATTGGGAAGACATGAGCCCAACTTTAGCAGACCAGAGGAGTAATGATTACATGCCTTCAACTGCACCACCTTCTAGAAGCTACAGGGCAAGGCCCAGCCTTGGAACACTGAATGTGAGCCCCTTGGAGTCAGATAGTAGGAGTACTTGGTCTACTCAGGCACATCTACCTTTAGCCGAACAGTCCTCTGTTATAACTGAAGATCCAGCCCCCCTGCTTGGTGTATGTTCCCTCTACAATTTTATTGAGCATTTTTGTTTAGTTAGAATTAACATGATATTGATGTCTGCGAGTGTGTTTTTTCACTTAGTTATTTGCATTGCAATTTTTAAAAATGGCTTCCCTGATATTTACAGATTATTCAGTACTATTATCCTGCTATTTTGATTCTTACATTTCATGTATTTATTTATTAGTATGTTATGGCCTTATTTATTTATTGACTTTTTTTGGACTAGTCAGAGTTTCCTGATTCTGTGGTACCTTTAATTGAGGTCCTGGTCAAATTTATTTCTTTGATTCTTCTTATGTGCATCTGTGACTGGTTTGAAGTTTAAACCACGAATATTTACTTCTTTCTAAATCCCTATCCTTTACTCAACGGAACATTTTTGGTTTTCTTTCCTAAAGTAGCCCAAACTGATCCCCATATGCACATTTTTTGTTGACTTTTCTCAGTAAAACATAGTAAAGACTTATGTATTTCTTCACTGCTGCCCTCTATTATGGACTTCAGTTCTTGAATTTCATTTGTGCTCATCTGTGAAAATTTAATATTGTTCCTGCAGTTCAGTCGTGGATCAACAAGTACAGTATCTCGATTCCAATCTGAGACAAATCATAGTCTGGGTTCTCGCTACCCTCAAGAAGCTTGGAATATTCCTTTCCATCTCTCTCAGTCTTCGCAGAATCTCCTTAATGCCAGAGGAAGGGGTAGGAATTTCCAGATGCCCTTTGTGGCAAGTGGTGTATCTTCAGGTGGTGAGAAAATGTCTGCCTTTGTTGACAAGCTTCCAGATGTTGATGCACGACTGCATGGGCCCATAGCTGTTGCATCAAGAATGGGTTCTTGTAGTGTTGACGCTGGTAATGCTGACTCTCGACCCATTATACCAGTGTCAATGGGTTCAAGGCCTCCAGTAAACGTACATAATTCTCACCCTCCTCCTGGCCACTCAATTTTTGCATTGCAGAACCAGAGGAGTCAGTATGGTTCAATAAATTATAGCAACACTGTAAAAAATCAAGCTCCATATAATTCTTTATATGTGCCTGAGCAGCAGTTGGATGGTTATGAAAATAAGTTGTTGAGGTCGACAAAGTTAACTCAATTGACCAGTCAGAATGCCAGGCCGATGCCTGTTAATCAGCGAAACCAGGTGCAGGCCAGTCCTTTACAGCCACAATTTCTTCCACCCCAGGAGGCACGAGAGAATTTTACTTCATCTGCAGAAACTCCCGGGCCACCTTATTTGGGGTTACCATCCTTAAATCACGGATACAATTTGCAAGGGCATGGTGGTGCTGTTAGCACAGTTATGGCAAATCCTGTACCTCGTATCCCCTATGTCCCAAACAGCGCTTTGCATTTACGAGGTGAAGCCTTGCCACCTCTACCACCAGGTCCGCCTCCCCCTTCCTCACAAGGCATACTTTCCATTCAAAACCCTGGTCCAGTTGTCTCTAGCAACCAGCCCGGGAGTGCATATTCTGGTTTGTTTAGTTCTCTCATGGCTCAAGGTTTGATCTCATTGACAAATCAAAGCACTGTCCAGGTATTTGAATGATATCCCTCTGTATTGTCTAATTTTTTGAATATTTGATTTTACAATGCATTATTTGGGTCGTATCTCAACCAAGTTATTTAATGTTTAGGATTCTGTAGGAATTGAGTTTAATGCCGACCTTCTCAAGGTGCGTCATGAATCTGTAATAAAGGCCCTATATAGTGATCTCCCAAGACAATGCACAACCTGTGGCCTTAGGTTCAAGTGCCAAGAAGAGCACAGTAGTCATATGGATTGGCATGTAACAAAGAACCGTATGTCTAAAAACCGTAAGCAGAAGCCCTCTCGCAAATGGTTTGTAAATACGAGCATGTGGCTCAGTGGTGCAGAGGCCTTGGGTACTGATGCAGTCCCTGGATTTATGCCTGCTGAGACCATTGTGGAAAAGAAGAGTGATGAAGAAATGTCTGTTCCTGCTGATGAGGATCAAAATTCATGTGCGTTATGTGGAGAACCTTTTGATGATTTTTATAGTGACGAGACAGAGGAATGGATGTATAAAGGTGCTGTGTACTTGAATGCACCTGATGGATCAACAGGAGGCATGGATAGGTCACAGTTAGGTCCTATAGTGCATGCTAAATGCAGATCGGAGTCAAGCGTGGTATCCTCTGGAGGTTTGGGACAAGATGAAGTGGTATGTCTCCATATTTCATTTTAATTTGTGTTTATATCTTTTTTCCAGAAAATCTTATCTGAGAACAATAAATACCCTTACTATGTTTTAAATTTTTTTCATCAATGATTCGATAGACATTTTCTTACTTGGAAGATCATAATCTTCAATATTCATTTGTATTATTCCTATGCCCGAGTTTGAATATTATGGTGTGCATGTGAATGCTACTATAGATGTTAGTAATTACAGAGGTTGAAAATGTTTAAGGTTTACTAGTAGTCTATCCTGATAAAAATGGGAACTGTGGGTATGGTATCCTGATAGTAGCAGTATCCAGTTTGTGGAAGCTGTGCTGTAAAATTATGTATTTATTTTGATTTTTCTTTTTCTTCTGAATTGCAGGGAATTATTGAAGAGGGTAGTCAAAGAAAACGATTGCGGAGTTAGCATAGTTAGGTCGTCTTCCATGTTCACTGTAGCCTTATATGAGTTTCTTCTTTTTATCTCAACTTGTTTACATTATTGTTGGGGCATGCACCACATTGGCTTCAAGCCAGCTTGTACATGTATAGTGGAATTTGTACCATGCACATTATCTCTGCAGCAAAGGTCACAATTTCTCTTGCCATATTGTTATCTGGCATTTCATCTTTGCTGTCAAAACAACCCAGATGAGGCTCTTAAAAACAAAATTTATTGTCTTTATCAGACTTTTAGACTATCTTCTACTAAATATGATGAGGGGTTGGTGATGTTTTTCCTTTGTAGGAGAGAACTGTTGGATGAATTCAGTTAAACCAGGGACTTTTCTGCAATCCATATTTTGTGTCTTGCTTATACATTCTGCAGGGGAGTGCGCAGTGGTTCTTCTTGTAAGCAAAGTCATTCAAAGGCTCCATAGCTTGCTCTTATCAAGACATCATCATCATGCATGGAATTGAAGCTAAAGCTGAATCAAACGTGAAGGATGCTGATGTGATTTGTTAAATTCCTTTTCGTTTATTTTATTATTTTATTTTCATTTGATTTTTAGTGACTTTACAGTGTAAAAACTATTCTAGATAGCAGAGTTGTGATGAAGTTCCTGAGATTTCCAAATGCTACTATTCGGAAACCTGCCCTCCATGATAAACTGTACTCTGGATTCTGATCAAGTTTAATGAATTTCCTTTCATATCATTCTATTTGTTTTGTCTTCATTTGCTACGTAGTGCATGAAATGTATTTGTGTCGTGTGCCATTTGCTAATGGTCAATCGACTAGGCCTTAGTATGACTTAGCTTCAGTTTCCTTTTCTCAAAATTCCTAGTAAAATAAATAAATAAATAAATATAAATCCATATCAGAATTTGTTAAGCTGGATACTGTGATATGAAAGCGTAATTAAACTGACCAAAAAAAAAAAGTAAAATAGTGAAGGTTACACTTTACCATAAAGCCTCTGTCTAAAGCATAGTTGAAAGAGATTGAATGTAGGGTCAGGATCATGGGACACACTATTTGTGTGTTAAAAAAAAATGAGTGCTGCTATTTCCACTCATCTGTCATATTTTCCCACCCATCTTATCTTTTCACCCACCATATAAATTTTAAAAAACACAATCCTATTTTTCCACCCACCAATATTCCTAAAATACCCTTTTAATTATTACCTTATTTCCTCTCTTTTATTCTCTTTGCTCATGTATTCTCTCTCTTTGATGCCCACACATCTCTCTCTCATTTTTGCTATATCTTATTTTCCACGAAATTTGAAATTTGAAAACAAACAATAGTAAGTAATACAGCAGTAAAACGATAAAAGAAGCAACTTCACATAATGAAATTTGATGACAATGGCTGGTCAGCAGGCAAAAGATGACCAGCCCTTGAAACCAAAACCTGACTCACGCTCCCCAATTTCTAAACATACCCAGCAACCTCTTTACCCACCTTCCAAACTTTCTGCTCCACTGACAGAAACTTGTTCGTGCCCAGGTTTTCATATTTTTAATTTGTTTAAGAAAAAAATCAAAGTCCAAGAAATACTCATCTCCCAATGCTTTAAGTAATCGTAAAGATCTTAGAAATTCTGTTCAAATAGGATTTCCTTACCTTTTCGCCAAAATCATTCTCTTCAACATCCATTCTCTTGTTGTTTTCTTCTTCATAAACAATTTGATTAAATGAATAGAAAAGAGAAGAAAATTATTTGAGAATTGAGTTCTATGCACTGAAAAGTCATAAGAGGAATCATGAGCAAGAAGTCATAGCTTTCTTGTGTTTTTTCTCTTTATGTCAAACGATAGGGTTATGTGAGAGCAGAAGTCAGCAATTTTTTTTTTCCTCTTTCTTTTTCCTCAAGTCCTTTTAAGTCATTTTACAATGAGGTTAAATTTGTCTTTAAAAGTTTAAAGATAAAGTGGGTGGAAAAATAAGATAAGTGGGTGGAAATAGCAGCACTCAAAAAATGTCCCCTGATTTGGGAAAAAAAAAACTCTCATGCAACGGGATAATACTTTTTGTTATTATGATTAATAAGACAATGACACGTGTGATAATTTTTCACTTGTCATTATATTATTGATCGAAAATAGCAAAATAGTGTTAGTCCCGTTACAAGAAAGTTTTTTTCCTAATTCGGACCCATCCTATATACATACCATAAACTTTAAAATATCCTTCGTAATCAATAAATTTATTATAATTAATGTCGTTTTCTTATTATTTAATAAAATCAATGCACTTCCCAAGGCTGATGAGGTTTTGAAACCGTGAACAAAATCCTCTTTAATTTAGTGGTTCAAGTCAAGACCTCTTTCTCATGACCAATAGTTCTTCTACTGTTGGGTTTGGTCATTGAAATCGGACATTCATGCAGAACCAAAACCAGATAATTAAATTTAAATATAAAAAACAATAGAACAAGTCACTCTAGCAAGCTCTCACTCACTCACAGAAGAAATAAAAGAATCAAAGCAAACCTAACCAGCACGACTTCTCCCATGAACTCAATAAAAGCACAACTAACTCACCATCCATCTGTTTCTGCTCTGAGCCTGCCTTACCCTAAATTATTATATATATATATATATATATATATATATATATATAGAAAGAAGGCAAGGAGAAAGATAAGGAGAAGAATAAGAAGAAGAAATTAAAGGAAACGCGATTTAGTGTCTGCACATCAACAGTTAATTATCTGCCAATATGGTACGTAGCTAATTGGCTGTCTTCCTATATTCATTCATCTACATCTGCTGGTCCTTTCGTACGTCCTTTTATTATAATTCACACTAATTAATTACTTAATTAAAGCCATACACATCATATATATACATATTCTTTAGTTTCTGGGAATGAATTTCATTGCCAAATAAAGAGACCCTGCTCTTCACAACCACCGTGTTTAATTACCTTGTCTCAAGCATCGCAAGTTATTACTTGTTTTCTTTTTCTGTGTCTCAATCAGAAATATTTAATTTTGTTGGGTGTGGCTCAGACTCAATGCAATATGTTTGTAATCTGTGCAGTTGCTAGTTTACGGCCATCATGTTCATGTGGGACATTCTTGTTCTTACAATTTTATGTGATTCATTAACATCAAATATTACACATATGCAATTTATTTTGATCAAACTTATTGATGATCATGCAACTAAATATTCATTATTTTTTTCTATGGAGAATCACTTCTCTATATATATTAATCACTTTAAGTGGTTTTATGGAGAAGCAACTCTCATGTGTTTCTCCCCATAAGTGATTCTGGTCTATCTAGATTCACTCTCAAACAATCTAAATATTAAAAATAATGACACATGTAATAACATTATTAGTGGTACCGTGGTAAGGATGAGAAAGTCCGGCAAACAAAAGCAATTACATATGGTTAAATCAAAAACATAATCAGACAAGAAACAAGAAAATCGAAAGAAAGAGAAAAATGTTAATAAATAATAAACACCTAGGTTAAGTGAGAATGGTGACCTAGGTATATGTTTTATTAGCTAGCTATAGCTGATTTTCTTTGGAAGAAAAATATTTTCATAACTTGGTACGTAGGCCTGCATCAGTTTGTTTAGCACATTGGTGATTCAAAAACTTTGAGAGATGGAAAATCCTAAAAAGTCTAAAAATCTCAAAGTATTGTTGAGTACATACGTATAAATACATGCATGCATACATACATACATATATACATAAAATTATGTATGATATGAACGAACAAAGAAATATTGAATGCTTAAGGAGACAAAAGAGGAGACAGAGACAGATGAAAGCAGATAAATTGAATATGAAGCTTGCAGTGCAGCAAAATGAAGTTAATTTCTTCAGCATGTAATATGAGGCTGGGGGGCTTTATTCCCTCTCAGAGTCCCTGAACGATGATGATGCCTAGCAATTAACACCACTTCTACATTTTAAAGGGGATGCGCTGGGCGCTGCCCCGGGGGTGGGGAGACCTGGTGTGGTTGTAGATGGCCCTTGAAATTTTCTGCTACGCATTGAATGATCTCAACAACCATTAGGTTGGGTTAAAACTATAAATTTATTTGGCCTCATAAAAATCGAGTTCGTACGTGATTTCAGTGAACTTTTATAGTCATTAGGTTAAAAACCATAAATTGTAATAATATTGAACATCTCTGAAACTTCCAATTTCAGTCATTTCTGCGAATATATAGAGAGTGAGTGAGGAGATGATGCTGTGATTTTATTACTCGAAATATCTCAACACAAACAAGCAATTTATATATGGCATCAAAAAGGCAAGCTATAACCGATGTTGCTGTCACTTCCTAAAACGTACGCGGTTGCATTAGTAAAATATTGCTGTATATATATTGTTAATCAATCAAATCAGCAAGTACACAGCCTTTTCAGCACGTGGACGTTTTCTTGCAAAAACACTCACTTATAATAGGAATATCATTGTTTTGCTATTTCCAACTAATAATACACTAATACGTGAAAAAGTTCTCTTATATGTCATTGCGTTATTGGCCGATGATAGAAAAAAGTGATATCCCGTTGCATGAGAGCTTCTCTCATTGACTTGGAGAACTCAGCTTTATTTATTATTTTTTTCACATACAACGAAGGATGCGCTTGCTTGTCTTATCCCCAAGGAACTTGAACTAAAACTCATGGGCATTTGCGGATAATTTATTTGTGTAGGTAACTTAAGGGGCTGGTTAAGATATTATGAGTGTTCAAGAATCAAATTGATCTTTCATTAATTCATATCCGAAGTAATTGGAGTTGGCAACGATGATCATGATACGATGTCGTGCCCCAAATAAAATCTTAGCAAGAAGATTATATGCTCATTTTTCCTTAATCCAGCATCCATGATTTCTGGATATGATAATTAATTACCACATAAACAAAAATAACCCTAACAACTCTGGAAGTTACAAAACATGTGAAATTGAAACCATTGTTAATGTGATATCAAAAATCCAACTAAACATTACCTCTTTTAAACACATACATGACAAGGAAAGTAAGACGCTTAAACAGTTATAAACTTACCACCCTACTACAATGAACCCTAATCTCCTAACCCTACCCCCCTAATCCTAGGGCAAAACAGTAAATTTAAGGTGAACAGAGTTATTCTGAACTTTATAAACTAACAATTAACAAGGGATGAGAGTTTACTTTCCTCTTTGTTTAGGGAAAGTCAATACCCGAACCCACTACCCTTGTGAGGTGGTGATTTGCGTCTTTTTGGCTTCTGCCTCACCAAAACACCACGACACAAGGATATTACAAAGGTGCGTTCTTGACTTCTTCCCCTTGTAACGTTCAATTTCTGAGTAAACCCACCACACCATTCTTTCCTTTCCTTTTCTACCTCTTTCCCACTGCAAAGACAAAGAAATTTAAATGTAATTAGTCAAGTGAAATTCCTTAAAAACCAAAAATTAACTAATAAATAAGTGAGCTCACCATCTATAAAGGCTATCTAGCTAATTGTCATGCGTTCTGTTCACATGTGACCGCAGCCCTAATCCGCTCAACCGTGCACTTAATTAGATTGTTAACAGTGGCCACAGATCCCAGAGAGAGTTTGGCAGTAGGAACTGAATCTACCAAGATCTGAAATGCGACGGTGAGTAGGGACCCACCAGACCCAACATCAAGAATTCCTCCTCCTCCTCCTCCTAAGGGCCCAGTAGGCCCGTCTGGTAGGATGGCAAAACCAGATGGCAGAAGTGCAACATAATCTGGATCTCCACCACTCAACACAACATTCATGGCCACAATATCAACTGGAGCATAAATCACGTATGACCCTGTTGAATCTGTGCAGCTCTCCTGAAGTATCAGCATGTTGCTTTGGCTTGAATTTGCACTCTGCAACACGAAATTAATTAGCTTGGTCACTATTGTTTTTAATTAAATACTAAGGTTAGGAGGATATTTATATATTTATGATGATATTTATACTATCACACGTATATTTATCATGTCATACTATAAATTTGAACCGCACAATCATTCAATAATTAACTTGACCAATAGTTTAAATTCACACTCTCGATGCATATATGTTCTAGGAGACTTACATTAACCCTCAGTAGGGAGACACTGTTGCCTGGATCACGACCATTAGCTATATGTGCCATCTCTTGCACTAGGCCACCGTTTGAAAGTATATCCCACTGAAGATTGTATGACACAAATTAAATGAATATGTATGTTTAATCGGAAATGCCCTAATATTTGGGATGCATATCATGTTTAATTAATATCTATACCTCAGTACGAGAGTTCTCATCTCGCAGGAAATCAAAAACTCTCTTGGGAGGGACTGGAATCCAGAAGGAAGTTGCAGCACTAAGCACAATCCCAGGAGGCCTGCCAGGATCATCCATACTTTTTCTGGTCATGACCCTCACATCATCTGAACCTGTTGCTGATAATGTTGTCCATGCATGGGCAGTAGAAGCACCCACACCAGTGCAGAAGCTCATCACCATTCTTTGTGCCAGCTTCAGCATACTTTTCCTCCCTTCTGGACTAGTTATCACTGTATATATATAATTTTATAAGAACTGGAAACCCATGAAGTTGATATAAAGGAAAATATATACCATTAGTTAACAAAGGGAAGTAAATTATTAAGATTAATGTGTGTGTACCACAGAGATCTCCAGCAGGAATGTTACTGGCCATTGAACTCGCAAGACGTTCGCATTGCCTATCAAGTGTAGCCACCCAACGCTTTGCCCCAAAAGCAAGACCAGAGTTAACTAGAGGCCTGTATATGTTGTGAACAGACCTATCATCCACTTCAACGTGTTCCACCCATATAACCTACACAATCATACAAAGTAAACCATGAGGAAAAAAAACACATGAACTATATAACTTAATCAGAATAGTAGGAAACATTGTGCACCTTGGAGTAACCATTTGGCAATTCTTGGATTAAGCAACCGGATGGCCTTCTTCGACTCCTTGAAATTGGACTTGGGCGTAGGTTGTCCAAGGAAACATCAACCACTGCCCAAGTTCCATCAACATGCTGCTTGCAGTACCTTACAAAGTAATTCTCACGGGTCGGAACCAGTGGCGAGGGCACTTGGAACTCAGCTGTCATCTATACATTATAGAAAGAAAATGTAGCCTTTTAGCATACATAATATATATGACTTTTGCTTTGAGGATGTTTTACAAGTTAATTGTTTGAGTCATTGCAAATTCAGATTAATTAGTGTGTACTAACCACTTGTAAGGCTCCATTGTAGTTCCCAGCTACTCCAGTTGATAGGATATCGAGGGTCATTGCTCTTGAAACAATACCACAAAAGACAGTAGACCATTGGTTCTGAAACGCATCATGGATCATGAAAAATTTAGAGATATATAGTCAAATTCCAATTAAATTAGAAGTTCAGTTAATGTTCAATTATATATGTTAATTACCACATCCATGAGAATCTCAACAAGGTTAACATGATTCATGATGACCAGAGCTGATTCTCTTGAAGCTTCAGACTTCAAACCCAATGGTGTGGGGCCAATTCCCCTAGGAAACGTCCTCAAGTATTCATCTTCATTCAAAATTTCATGATTATGAGATGAGTTATGGTCACCAGGAACCCATAAAGGCTCTCCAGCCTGAGCCATTCTAATGAGTTCTTCCATGGCTGCCACGGCAAGCTCAACAATCATCGGCTTATCTGCGTCGGTGGGTACTGAAACTGACCTGAGAAGATCACTTGATGATCCATACATCTCTCCCACAAAACCCGATTGAGCCCCGAAACTGCCAACCCCGAGATCAAGGGAGCGGGAAGGCACATGAGGTGGAATGTGAGAAGAAAATGAGCTTGACAAAGGCTTGCCAACATATTTGGCAGCAATTGAAGATATCCTATCAATCTGTATAGGTCAGGCAATAAACCGAAGTCATTTATAGTGAAAAAGGATTATAAAAAAAAAAAATAATTGAAAATGGAATCAATTAATTGTGTTTTGAGCATCACCTCTTCACGCAAACGAGCATTTTCGATCCTCAAATGCTGCTCATCAAATGACATCTCACCAAGAGCAGCTGGTCCTCCACAGTTGGGGCATGTGGCATTGCCGAGGGCTTCCTTGTACCTGTTGTTCTCGGCGCGAAGCTTGTCGTTCTCTGATTTCAAAATTGAATTCTCATGGCGTTCATGTTGAGCCTAAGAATAAATATTATAGTTAATGTCAAAACATATACACAAAAGTAAACCAAGTTATTGGAGAGAGCTTAATGTGTACAGAGATTGCATAAAATTAAAGTCCTTAGTAACTATTACAAAGTCAAATAAAGTCTCAAAGATAATAAAGGATAATTCCTCGTCTGTGGAACATTAGTTTGGAACTAAATGACTTTAAGGAAACGCATATTGAATTGTTTTTTTTTCTACATACATAAGTGTGTCTGTAATTTTCTACCTTCATTTGGGTGCGCTTGTTTTGGAACCAAAATTTGACTTGCAAAGGCTCTAACCCTAGTTCACGGCTCAGCTCCTTCCTTTGCTTGTCGTCTGGGTGAGGACACTCCTTGAAGAATCTGATAATTTTGATAGACAAAAATTGTGTTCACGATGAAGTTGATGATCTCAAAAACCCTAAAAGCAAGATTGAAAAAACAACACAACACAACAAAACGCTTACGCTTCCATCTCTTGGATTTGGCGCTGGGTGTGGCGATGGTAACGTTTTCGTTTGGGGCGTGGACCGGTGTTGTTAGGATCTTGCTCATCGCCGGAGGGAGCATCAGTAGTCGTTTCGGTGCCGGATTTGGTCTCGAAATCATCGTCCAGCAGTCTGCTCTTTCCTAGTACTTCAGTACTTTCCGAGGTTTTGTGGGTGCTGCTGGTCGTCATATGATCTAGGATATGGTGGTGATTCTCGAACATGCTTGGCTGATACATTTTTCTCTCCTCGTCGAATCCCTAAAATTTAGGAATATTGTTCTAGATATATACTTATCTCTCTTGTCTTAATTTCAATCTGCCAACACAAAGAATTTATCATTAAAAAAATAAAAGGCACCGCACACTGAGAAACATGTTAAAGAACTCAGACCAACACTCAGAGAGGTTTTTTTGGAATTAAGACTCTTACACTAGTTAAAAATATATATAAGAAACAGTGAAGAAAAAGAAAAACATTTACAAAAAATAAGAAAATATAAATAAACCATCTTACTTCGACCCAATCCATAGAAAGAAAAAACTTAGAGGAAGAGAAAATTAATTTGTAAGAAATACCGAAGCTAAAAATCTGAGAGCTACAGCATAATAAATGGTAGGTAAGTTTATAGGGCAAGTGATCTGTATTTCCATTCTGGAAGTATAAATAAATTTCTGTACAGGATAAAGCTGTAAACCATGTATCTACATACATTCAAGTCTTCCCCCCAGCCCCACCTCTCTCTCTCTCTCTCTCTCTCTCTCTCTGAAGATTTACCGTTTCGACCTAAAAGGATTTTGCTTCAAATGCATCCCATAAAAACCTATATATGCTAATATATTTATGATCCCTATATAGAATGAAGGCTTGGGATGACAAAATACACGCATATATACTCGTGAATGTACATGTATCTAGAAAAAAAATAATTCCCAAAATCTCAAAAGTTATATTATACAAACCCCACACCGCCTAAAAGAATACTGACCTGAGATGCGATGATATTAGCTGGGAAGGTTACAACTTTCTTCCCCTAAATGAAAGTTTCATGCACTTATCCCTTGCCGGAAGCATGTTTCCGGCTGCCATATACATATCTCACTCTCAAAGAAACCCTAGACTAGACCACACACCATTCATCTCTCTCTCTCTCTCTCTCTCTCTCTCTCTCTCTCTCTCTCTTTGACTCTGAGGAGGTAAGAGGTAGTTGCTGGATATGGTGTTATTGGGGGTTGACTCTTTGTGCGGGGTTGTTGGGTTTTTGAACTTTTAATAGATTGTCTGGCAGTGTCTGAGCAAAGCTAAATAGGATTAGTTCAAGTAACAAGCGGGCAGAAAGGACTAGAACTACGGTTTTGGGCCTTCAGAAAGTCATTAGCCTTTTTGTTCTTACGTGCTAAATGACTGGGATAATACTTAATGAGTTTTCAAACACGCTAAACAAGGATTATAACGCCCACTAAACTCGATCTCGGTTTTCCCAACCCCACCCCTCTCTCTCTCTCTCTCTCTCTCTCTCTCTCTCTCTCTCTGTGCTGAAAATAACGGAAGTTTTTTTTTTCTTCTAGAAATTAAAAACGGGGACTTAGGAAAGAATATGACAAAATCCGTTCGACTAAAGCATATATATTACTTAGGAAAAAAAAATGGTGACTTAATGGAAGCTTAAGGGTCAAAGCAGCTGACCCTCTGATCTAGCTAGGCTACGGGGAAGAAAGATCTCCGTTCCCGTTGTGATTGTTTTGAGGTTTGGGGAGCAGATTGAAGATTTCTGTAGAGTTTGTAAAGGGGTTTAAGAATATGAATGCGGTGATGAAGAAGAGAGAGAGAGAGAAAGAGAAAGAAACGGACGAGAAAAAAGAGGAGATAGAATCCAAATAGCGAAAGAGAGAGAGAGACTTTAGGGAAGGGGAGAAGAAAGAGGAACAGGTGGAGAGGATGTGACAGCGAAGGAGTTAATGCAGAGCGTATTGAGAGGGTGCGATAGCATTTATGGAGGGAAGGAGAGGTGTAAATGCGAAGCATGCATGAGAGAGAGAGAGAGAGAGAGAGAGAGAGAGAGATATCGTCAGGGTTTGGCACCTCATCGTCCTCATGTTTTAAATTTCGTATAGGGAGTATGGTGAAATGAATTACGTCTTCTTAACTGCCCTAACTTAAGTTTCAACGTTCACTCCCTCTGCCATTCCCTCTGTATTGTAATTTTTATTTCTTCTTCTTTTCTTTTAGATGAACAGCTTCCTATGTTGGATATATACTCAACTAATGCCATTCTAATCAGTAATCATGTTGATATCGAGTTCGGCTCATCTGAGTTTGATGGCTTCGTAAAAGAAATAAAATTTATTCGGATTGTTAAGAAACAAGTCAAATTTGAACTTTGGTATGCACAATTTGTAAACAAGTCGAGTTTGAAAGAGATAACAAGCTTTTCATTGAAGTATTGATTTCCAAGAACATCTTTGTGATTAGAAAACAAGGTTATAATTTTTAGTTAAATTAATTTCCAATAACATGTCTACAATATGCATATGAGTTTGTATTTGCCTAAGAAAGCAAGCAACACGTAGATTACAAATGATTCATTGTACATAGTCATTTTCATTTCTTATCTCACTGAAAATTGAAATCTTAACATTTCAAATACATTGCATTCATAAACCAAGTCAGGTTTATTATGATATTCTTCTAACCAAATGGACCCTAAATAAATTTATAGGACATAATATTGAGTGCTGCTAAACGAACTCTAAAATTATCTGAGTACATCCTACAACCAAACTATTTATTGAATTACTAATTTATCCTCATATAAAATAACCAAAAAGAATATATTGATGTGAAATAAATATAATTTTAGTAAGTACACCCTACTTACCATATTCTGCTTAATCAAATGTCAGCCATCATTATCAATTGAAGAATAAACTTGGTTGTCTCGTCCCAAACAAAAAAAAAACATGGATGGACTCACTGTTTACTCCTTTGTTCAACACAAAGAGAAGAAAACAATATTTGGTGTCATAAAAGAAAACAAAATTGGGATGATTCATACAAAAATTGCATATAGAATCTTTGTATGGACATTGAAACATTTTCTTTGTTTTTATTTTTCCCCCTACTATGAAGTTGCCCTATTAAATCTACTCCCACAACAACTTAAGAAATTAAAGATTTTGATGCAAAATCAAAATCTAAAAAAGAGCACGAATTCATATAAAAAGACAAACATGGTTTAAGATTGGTATTAGAGTGTTGTGTGATAGAGTGTATTAGGGTGTACTATGGGTATTTTTGATAGTTAAATAGGGTGTACTTAGTGAATTTTACGATTTGATTAAAATATTAGGATGTACTTAGATCATAGGGTGTACTCAGTTAATTTTAGGGTTCGTTTAGCAGTACCTTGTTAAATTTAATTGATGTGAAATGTACTCTTTTATATTATTTGTTTCTTAAATTGTTTCAACTTATCTATCTATTTTCATTTTTCAAAGTGCAATACATAAGAGTAAATTTCACAATCTCTCCATAAATGGTAAATTGACTTGAATTGAAGAAAATCAAATGGTTCTAAGTTTATTTTTTGTTGTTGATAAGAACAAATTCCTCAAATTGGATATGTCAAATCATCACACTTGTATTTACATGACAACATCAATTGTCGAGTACGTCTAGCTTCCAAGTTATCAAATATTAAATTATTAATATTGGTAATGTACTGATGTGAAACACATACACACATATACATACACACTCACACACACATATATATATATACTATATACACACAGTTAACTTTGTTGATGAATTTTTTAAATAAGCTTATCTAAAGGACACCTTTGTAGAGCCTACCACACATTGTATTCCATTAATCCAAACAATCTATTTTGTAGATATTTATTCGAAGATCATCTCTGCAAAAAAATCCATTGAATCTGATATCATTTAGCCACTCAATTAAATTATTGAAATTTTAGTACTTTCTTGAAGCATCGTGTTCATTGATTTTGTATGACACAATTGGATGTTTAAATGGTTTCCGATTTGTCTTTTTTTTTTTTTTTTTGGTAAGGATTTTTAAATGAAGACCTAAAAAATAGATGGTTTGGATCATTGGGGAAAAAATAAAAATTATAAAATACCCTAAAGGGCGTCTTTCAAATAAAATTATTAGAGTGATATATATATATATATATATATATATATATATATATATATACACTCCTATTGAGAGATCTCTAAAATATTAATGTATTATTGTTGTTGAATCGTTGATGTGAATTGTTCCAGATCGAATTATTCCAGATCAAAGGAATAATGTCCTGTCTAACCCTCTCTGGCCCATTGTTTAATTTGTTCTTAATTGAATATATCCTTCAGATTTTCTGGTTTGGTAGGATGAAGGAAAAGTTGGAGGGAAGGGGATTCTTCATGGTTGATCAGTTAATTGAAAAGGATAATTAAAAAGGAAATACAAATTAATAGTCTAAATGAGTTGTCTTAGTGGGAGAGTTTTCAATAAGTATTTTATTTTAAGGATTAGTTTCATATATATTTCTAATTTTGGCCGTTGGATTGTATTCATTAAATGTGTTGGTAGTCTTTTAAATGCAATCCAACAACCGAAATTAGAAGTATGTAACCAATCCTTAACTTAAATACTTATTGAAGAATGCCCCGTGAACTTCTAGACTTACAAAATTTTCTATTATTATTTTGATTGTGTTGGGTGGGGTTGGGTTATCAATCAAAAAAGAACAATCAAAATTCGAACAAGAATAATATTTACTTTTGCAAGGCTAGCTATCTGTGGCAGGTGATTTGTTGACAATAGCAAGAATTTACATTCCTTGTTTTTAAATGTTCACCCACCATATTATTATAAATTCAAATTTGCATTTATTACATTTTTCAGTTTTAGTGAAAATTAATATGGTGGGTCACAAATTTTACTTCTGCTTGATATTGTTTTAAAGATCATGTGTCACTGATCAACTAGGGCCTTAGCCAACATTAATATTGGGAATCCCTCGTCTTGTTTGATTTGCTTGGTGGAACAATAAATCTTCATCATCATAGGCCCTACAGTTAGCTTTTATGTAAGGAACATTGCAATCTGGATGTGTCGAGAGCAATCGCAAAGGAATAAATATTCCAATAGCATGTAACTTTCAATGAATTAGTTTTGCATTAATATATCATACATACATTATAAAACTGCTCAACCTTCTTCAAGGTGGCATCGTCCTTAGTTGGGGAGAATCACCAATTGGGAGTTGAAAAGATAAGTGCTTAGAATAAATTTACACCAATACTTATATTAAGGGGTTCATCTAATAAATAATATTGAAAGCAATACAACAACTTCCTTTATTTCCATGGCAACAATCAGTTGGTAAATTCCACAACACTAATTTTTATAAATCAAGTTCAAGACCCAAAATAAAAAAAACAAACAAATGAATCATTGGTGTGTAGTACACAAACTACATATTTATCATCATTTATAATCTCCATAAATATATATTATCCTATACCTAGAATACTACATAAGTTGATTGTAAATTTATTCATCATAATGTGTGGTTTACATTAACAGTTTGTCAACGAACTTTATTTCTTCAATTCTACCCTGGATTTACAAACGGAGTCAGCGCTCTGGGTTTTGATCGTGATAGAGATGTTGCATTCGCTATAACTAGTTGCCTTCATCTTAAAGACCTTCAACAAGCTCACCTTGCCATGCAGGGTGGTTTCTGAAGTAAAATTCAATACCCCAACCAAAATCACATCACCCATAAAATGGGTATCAGTAACCAATTTATCAGCTAAAATACTCACAGAAGAGGTGATGTTATGAGTCGCACGAGCTGGAATTGTGTCTTCTTCGATCGGAGCTTCAGCGACGACATTCCCACGATAACTGATATGAGCTGTGCTGTTTTCATACTTAAAGCCTCCATAGTTTGGATTTTTCACTGTGATCAATATTCCAATTGATACATTCAACCTTACCACTGGAGTAACTACCAATTCAAAGCTTTCTAGGGTCACCGGCTTGGTGAAGATCGAAGGTTCTTTGGGTTTAAAGATTGTAACGAACAGAACAACTAGAACAACTAAGATGACAATGAGGAGAATGCCAGTGACAGCAGCAAAGATTTTTAAACCTTTGCGAGAGCCTGCCATGGTGAAGGAGTTTAGATTAATGTCTAGTTTGATTTGGATGGATGAAATCAAGACATGTGTTTATGTTTGCTACAAATCTTTGTTTCACATGGTAACGGTGTTGTTAAGGCCGGTGGTTGTGATTAAAACAAGAAAAAAAGGCATTATTGTTTTTTGTTTGAGTTGTATGTTTTTTATTGATGGAGACAACAATGGAGGAGTTTGTTACAATGAGTTTGGAAGACGGTTGTTGCCATCACTTTCGTTCTTGTTTATGTGAATACTATAGATACAATCGAGGGTCTTTTTGTTTTGTTTAAATAATATGGAAAATAGTTTGGGCCATAAGCCATAACATATAACAAGAATTGGGCTGGGCTATTTTGAGCTTTGGAGAGTAGGGCCATGCCCAAGTCACCCTTCTTTTTTCCTTTTCCTTTTTTTGGTCTGAAGTCTCCCACAAAATTATAATATTTCCCAAGTTTTGGACTCGATACGAAATCAATTAGTGAAAGAAGTGGGTCACATTAAGTTTCTACACAAAACGGGAGTTGTAGGAAATTGCATAGTTTCTTTGACCCTTTTTCTTTCTTTCTTTTATCTTCTTGGTAAATTTAGACAAAGATCTTGGTAAATACTTCTACTACTGTTCCTACTACTACAAAATTAGATAGAAATTATATCATACAAGGAAGTACTCTAGATTTCTGCAGCTAACTTAATTTGTGTCCTAGGGCATAAATGAAGAACAATATGTTTTAGCCTAAGATTAATTAATTACATAACAAAACTCAGAAGTGAAAGGAAAATTGCAACTACAAAATTTACATGAAGACAGTTTCCGTGTGATAGTGGAAGTTGAGTAGGAAGAGAACATTCTTCTCCATTGAAAAACACCCTTGTAGGAAACCCATCTCCTTTAGCTACTTCTATGTCTGGTGTATGCTTCTTTTTAAAGGAAATCACAGATTGTTGCTTTCCAGGTACCTTGGGATCTTTTTCCGGCTTCGTTCCATTTTTCTGAGCCACCAAAAAATTCAAGCCCTTCAAGCCTTGGAGGAAGATGATGTTGTCCAGCTTGGGAATTTTGGTCCCATTGAAAGAGTACGCCTTTTCATAACCAGCGGTAGCTTTCTTGAGCTGCACGGCAGTAAACCAATCTTCAAAGTTGGTTTTGTCCCAATTGAATAATGTGATTCTAGCTGTCCAGCCATCCTTGTAATCTGATAAGAGATGCCAATTTACACTAACTGAACAATGGTCACCACAAGGCAGTGGCTTGGGCACATGATGGTGCTTTATGCTTGCCCAAGCTATGGCCTTCTTTGTCCTATTTTCAAAGGGAACAAGAAGTGTTTCTGGAGGGAGAAGAAGGGCAGGGGCTTTTGGGTTGCATTTTTTTGTGTCACTGCAACCACAGGCACATGTGTTGCAGGGGATCACAGACTCATTGTAATAAGCAGAGAATGAAACACAACACTTTGGCTTCCTGGTTTTGGCCCTTGTTATGTTGCATACTATTTGCCAGCTTGCAATGGCTAAGCTTGTAGCCTGAAGACCACTTGGGTCTGGAAATTGAGCAGGATCTACCCTTATAGGTTGCCCACATTTGTATTCTGGATTGAGCACCCCATCCACTTTAAATCTTTCGGGTGGATACAGAGCGGTTCGATTCAAATCAGGAGGTAATTTGAACACCTGCATTTGGAAAGCAGATTTGGTCTTGCTTTGGTCCATTATAGGAGGCAAAATGCTACCATTTCTGCAGCAGTTGGGTATCTTCCCAACTTGAGTATCGTTTGCTTTCTCTCTAGGTAGGTCTCCGATGACCGGTTTCTTTTCACAGTTCAAGACCTTGGAAAAATCCATCTGTTGATAGTATTTTCCAGCATCACCATATATACAATTCAAATAATCAATTGTACGCGGATAAGCGCCTTTCATGTTGTATATGAATTCCCCTCTCATCCATTCCCAGGTCAAGTTCCAATGGTCCAAACGTCCCAAAGGGCTGCAGTTCTCCATTGTTACCTGAGCAAGGTAATTATTTTCGTAGGCTTGAATAACATCATATGCTATTGTGAGATCGCCCTTCTGCCGAGGCAAGAACTTGGTTTTTGTTACATTGGCCTTAAACTTTGGGTTCCTAACACAACATACATACATAGACCCCTCTGTATAGCCATGACCAAATTAAGAAAGAACAGAAAACCAAAAACCAAATATTAGAATGGTAAACATATATGTTCATGTAAGAATCAACGCAACGAATGATTCAGATTGACAATATGACAAGAGAACATTTCTCAATGAATTAGCACTTACTGCGATTGGTCGGTGAGGGGCACTTGTATCCATCGTTAACAAGCCGTATTGTTTTAGGCATGGGGACCCCAGATGGCTTGACACCAAACATGGTTCCACTGAATTGAATTTTGGCTTGAATTTGGGTGTAATCTCCTGCAGTGCTAATTGAGGTTTTCAAATCTGTCTGTCCTGATCCAGAGAGGTAAGTCCCATTCCCAACATCAGCCGGGAAATCATCACCGTTCATCAAAACTGCACCAGTTGCACCAACTAGAATCTCCTTGTGTTGAAACCCAACATAAATCTTCCAGGCCTTGAGCTCGTATGTGCCTGTGTTGACTATGTGTGCGGTGGATTTGAAGGCCCATGCCTGCTTCTCCGCATTCTTGAGGAAAGGGTAGATTTTGCGCCGAGATTCAAAGTCATAGCTCATGTAAATCCCATCACAATCTTGTTGTGCTGGGGTTGGTGCAGCTGGTTGTTGATCTCCTCCATCGCCATTATCTTGAGCACTGGTTAACGAAAATGCAAAACCAAACAAGGCAAACATGAGTGTAATTACAACCCACCAAGCCCTTTTCATGTCTTTTGTTCACAATTACAGGGAAGATGTTACAGGGTGGTATGTTTTTTAATATGAAAATGTGACATGGGTTGATTTCAAATTAGCTAACTAGCTCTCTCTGATTAATGGAGGATATTTGATTTGATTGATGAAACTTGGTTGGATTGCTAAGTTTTTGTTTGAAATTGTGGAGTGAATGGTGAACAGAGCAAAGGGAGCAATTGAGAAATGGGTGCCAAAAGATAAAACTCAAAAAAGTTGAGAGAGTGATAAACTTGTGGAGGATAAGTCGGACGAAACCTCATCCCCTGACCTTACCGCTGTATTAGGCAAGGTAACGGTTAACGGTCATTTGAATTTTGCAACTCTCGAAATAATTGAATGACACTAATATCTCCAGGGAATTTTTTTTTGGGAAGAATACAGTGTTTTCCCGCCAACATCTCATTGTCTTTATTTTGTATTTTTATATAAAAAATTATCTAAATTACCCTAAATTAATCTAAATCAACAAAGGAATGACTCGAGCTTGAGTGTAAAGGGGTGGACTCACTGCCTGGCTAACCCGCGTATGCCACATCTCAATGTTTGTTACACAAAAAATTTGTATCTTTTTATTGTTTTGTTTATATTTATTTTGGTCAAGAAACAAGATACATAAAGCCGAAAAAGGTGAAGGCCCAAAGGGTAGCTAAAACCCAAATTGCCAAAGGAAGAAAGGCCGAAGGCAAGACAACAAACGGAGAACAAAAAACCCATCAAGTTTTTAGCTAAGAGCATCATGTCTGCCCACTAAATTGGTTGAGTTCAAAACCCTATGTCCTAAACCTTATGTCTTCCCACTAACCAGGAAATTGAATCCTTTTCCTTGATGGTTTGGTGTGAAACCGATTATAATTAAATTGGATTGGATTGAATTGATCGACTTAGGCGGACTAGATTGGATTTTGCACACCGCTATAAAAAGGTAATTAGTGAGCAAGAATTATTGACAACTACTCCCAAAACACATGATCAGTTTGCTGGTAATTTGGTTTCCCTTTTTTAATCCAATAGTTTTCGGATCATGATAAAAAAAAGGCCCAATTTGCTTGCTGGTGTACAGAAAAGCTTTCCTTTACCTTCACATTGCTTTATTTTTATTTTTATAATAATAGTCACAATTTGCTGGTATAACATTTTTTTTATTATAAAAAAAACTTGAGAATCGTTAGTAAAAGTGAACATCTTGTATTCTTGTTAAAGTTCAATAATCTGAATGAGCAAACCATCCACCAGCACAACTAAATTCTTAACCTGACTGCATGTTTTATTACATTCATGTCAAAACAAAAACTTGGTGTCTTCCTAAATTGGCTGTCACCCTTTGCACAATGATCATCCACTTTTCAAATTCACATAAGTTCCAGAGTTTCTCCGACCACATAATTTCCATCATGCTTTTCTAAAAATTTACATAAGCCATGTCCAAATATTTGGATCTTAACTCCTTCTTGGCCTTGTGGACATTGCAGAGCAAGCACAAAATATGGGCACCCAGAATCCTTTTCTATGCACATTGACAGTTTATCTTTAACTTTGATTGACCAAATTTCATAATCTTGCATACCACTCTTTCTATATTAGCAGGTTTTGTGTTGCCTCCATTTGGGTGTATGCAGTCGCCTTTGACTTTGTTGCTCTTGAGGATCTTGATGCCGAGGGAGACGAAGACTTGACCTTTTTCCGCTTTGGTTTCTTGGGCACATTAGGAAGTTCACTACGAGGAAGGTCTCTGAATATGTCTGGGGACGGTTGGTGTCCCATCGAATGCTCAAAATCTGTCACAAAAGATTACAGAAACAAAAGCAAAAGAGAGGTTAAAGTGTCTTCTTCAATCATGGAAAGCGCCACAATCTAAAATAAATTGGTGAAAGCAACACACCACAGCAAGATTTGACCACTTCAACCACACCACAATACCACGGGAAATGATAGGCACACACAAACCTAACAATCCTAAAACCTCTGTAAGATGAAATTATTGCTCGATTTAAGACAATTGATATAATAATCCCAATGATAATGTTCAAGCAACCTTCAAAATGCCTTGACCATCATCGAAAGTAGCTAAAACAATCACACCAGACCAAAGATCAAAATATTGACAGTGAAGTAGTATTTTATCAACCAAATTAAAGTAATGGTACAAATCTCAAACTTAGCAAAGCCCTGTGGACCACCAAGAACAAGCTAGCGTTTCCTTTCTAGAAGGCCAAGGCCCACGAGCTATCATATTTCTTCTAGGTAGGAAAGTGTGTTGCCTCGTGACAGAAGAGCCAAAACCTTGCAGTTGGGGCAAAGAATCTTGAAAACTTTTGCGCACCTCATAAATTTATACCAATAAACTAAAACAGACATTAATCACATATCTCCTAAACCTATTGACCCCGTGAAAAGACCCTGCTCAAACTTGTCTGGTTAGAACGATACTGTTGCACAACTGCACATGATACAAGGCGTAGTTTAATGGAACAAATTGACAAGCTAAGCTAGCCTTAAAATCATTCATATGACACTCAGGTCCCAGCTATCAGTTCTGCATTATTTTACCTAGTACGCACGCATGTTCTGGCCTAAGCATGCATAAATTATTTCATACATACATACATAAATGAAAATCTGCATTATAGTGATGATCAAAGGCTCAAAGCATACCTTGAGAGGACCAAGGAGAATAAGCCATAGGATTAGAGGAACCCATCCGATCACCAGCGTTACTACCAAGCGAGCTGGTTGAGAAATCTGGTCCATTTTTAAATTCGTTCATCTGCATAATTACTCATAATTAACAAACAATTAAGTAAATCAGCACATGTTTTGGTTGGTAGGTTTGAATAATCAAACATGGGAGCCACGAAAAGACAAATTAATAACAAGAGGGATAGAAGAACATTGTTTTGCAGGTTAGCCTAGCTAGCTATACGCACCCAAGTGGGAGCGCTATCAGATGGGCCTTCCCAGCCAATGTGTGCTACATGTTTCACATCTGTTGGGTACCCAATTTCCATTTCACGCTCTTTCACAACTGCAGCAACCAAAAAAAAAAAAAAAAAAAACCCATTTTACAGCTTAGCCATCAAATCATCAAAATCCAAATTGATTTGATATACAAGGTAAATAAACAATAGATATTGATACATCAGACAGAAAGTGAGAGATAATTACCAAACATTTGAGAGAAGTACTTGAAAATCTTGGTTGCCATGGTGGTAGAAACTACAAACCCAATGAAACAGCCTCTTTGGAGAGTGCAAACAACAGGGAAGCAAACACCAAAGCTAAAGATTGGGAGATATGGATCCTTTTGCCTGCCAGAAAGTAAATATGTACTTAGACGGAATTTTTTCTTAAAATATTTCCAAAGGAGAAAAAAGGGCAAGAGCAGTGTGAAATAAGGCTCTCATTGCATGTGATTTGGGAACTTTTCTTTTTCCCTGTGAATGAAGATTGGTATCTGACTACGGATTTTGTAAAATATTAATACATTTATAGAAGATACACGATTCTAAGAGTTCCACAAAATAAAAAGCAGTTACAAGCCCTATTGTTATTGATTATATAAGAAATCGTTTCACCAAAGAAACAATGAAAAGGAGCGCACCTTCAGAGGATGATTATGAAGGTACGAAGAGGTAGCCAAGTTTCATGCTTCATTTTTGCACAGCAACTCTTGATGGATTGCAGAACATGTAAAGCTCTTTATGGAATGAAGAGCTCTTGGTGTAATAACAAAAACCCAGAAACCACTGATTGAAACAAATTAAACAACCAAAAACAATGATAGGAGAAATTTAAAAGGGGCAAAAAAGAAGAAAAAAACTGGAAAGAATGGTGTAATGGGATTTATCTACAAATGTGGGCAGGCAGAGAAAAGAGAGTCAGAGAGACACAGAGAAAGAGAAGAGACGGCTCAAGAGGAAAGGAGGAAAGGTGGACGAAAAATGAAAACAGCCAAAAAAACGAAAGGTGAGAGAAGGGTGTGAAAGACGGGACAAATTAAGATGGAGAGAGTGGAAGACAATACAAAAGAAATTGGGTGGTGCTGGTTTTACTTGGTTTCTTTCAGAGGCTCTCTGAAAAATGCAAGAGGCCAGAGCCCTCCACACAATAATGCAAGAAAGAAATACTTAAATTGCGGGCTAAATATCTGATACACACAGAAAGAGAAGCTGTGTTTGTTTGTGCAGTGTGTTTGACTAGACTGACTTTTAAGCCTCTCTGTTTAGGCCAATAGAGTATCGCTCAGCGGAAAATGATATTGACTTGCAAATCAAAAATGATATTGACTTGCAAATTAAAGGTTTCATGTTCGTACTCCCATGACATTATAATTATGTATGTGAAATAAATTCAACCCCCATTTTGGGTGTTTTAGTGAAACTCCCTTATAATTATGTATGTGAAATTCCCTCATTTATAGTTTAGACTATTGATTGTACATATACAAAAGCGCCTATGTTCAGATTTTAGTATTAATTAAGCCAATTGGTAGATTAAGAGTGAAAGGGGAAACTCTATTTTTTAATGACAAAATGGCCCTGTGACTCTGTGATTTAAGGCCTGCTTTCATGACGAGCCTCCAGGATATTTTAGTATTTTGGCCAATACCCTAAGCAAACTTGGTAAGAGAGTATCATTTTGTTTATTTATATCTAGTAAAAAAAAACCATTAATTAAAAAACAGAAATAGAATTTTAAGACAGCAACAGGTTAACCCATTTCCCCAATTGAATTGAATCCTTCTCTATGCAGACATTATTTAATTCAAATTTGCAATCCAGCTCTCATTAATTTTTCAGCCAGCTGGTATGAGCCCTTCCCTTTCTATCAAAGCTAGCTAAAATGAATACAGATTACGTATGACATATGTATGGTTATAACAAGCAACAGTGACCTTTTCTTCAGCCTCTCATGCCAACTGTTGGACATGGATGATTTCTTATTGATGAAAAAGGCTTCAGCATTTGACATATGGTTAGAAGGACTAGTTTTCATGTATTAGTTTATATGTCAACTACTTTTTGTAGCGTATCATCTTGCAATCATGCTGCTCTGGCTTAGCTGTTTTCAGACATGACATGTAATTAGAGCTTTTGATCATTGTTGGAAGCACGTTTTGTTGCTTCTTTCTAGGTCTGCAAATTATGCAGCAAAATCTTATTTCCTTGTTTGCCTCATATGGGAATGTGCTGCTCACCTAGAGACCACTTTTGGGGTGGGAATTTGCAATGAAGATCCTAACATTATCCTCCAGATGCTTTGTATATTCAAAACATGGATTGCATACAACATTTTTTTTAAAACATTTTCTGATTGGTTGACAACTAATTATAAAATGATTAAAGTCAATACTGATTGGTTGACACCTCAATAAATTAAAACAGAGCAGAAACAGAGAGAAGTCCACAGCAACACGTTTATTGAAACAGAGCATAAACAGAGAGAAGAGGCCCAAGTCATGTTATAATGGCCCCAAATGATCACAGCCCTTCTGTATAAGCAACCCCTGTAGACTTTAACCATGACCCTCCTTGGATGAGCTGAGCAACAGTGAAATTTTGGGCCTCAGTTGGGCTTGTGATGACATGGTAACCAGCCCATTTGACTCTCTTGCTGGTCCCAGCACCAGCTCCACTATTTGCGTATTCTCCATAGTACAATGTCTTCAATGCAAAATCCCCACTCCAAATAGACCACCCAGTTGGGTCAATGTGGTCACCAATCTTCGACTGCATCACAACAGTCCTAGAATACTCCTTCCATGGCCGACCTAAGTAGGATCGGATCGTCCCTTTCACAGGCTCCAAGTCCGAGCTTGCGATTATGTCGCATTTTTGAATAGAAGTTCCAGTGTTTTGGTTCGGGTCTATGCGTCCTTGGGCGGTGACCATGTTATTTTGTCCAGTCATGGGCTTTCTGGCCACAAGTTGGCAGTTTTGAAACACAACAGCTGCGTTTCCAAATATGAAGTCCACTGTGCCTGTTATGTAGGAATCTCTGTAGAATTGCCTGTTGGAATGGGTATAGAGAGTGTCTTGGTAAGCGTCGATACGACACCGGTTTATCACTGACTGGTCTGCCCCAACACGCAGTGCAACAGCCTGGTGCTTTACTGCCCCGGCTGTGTTTTGGAACCACATGTCCTGGGCTATAAACCCATCACCAACGGCAGCTGCATTGGCACAACAAATTCAATGGAAACACCCACAAATTATTTTTGATGCTAGAATATAAAATAAATATAATTAAGATCGTCTTTTTTAGTACAAGCAATAATTTAGACTACTTTAAATTAAGCTTGTTAATTACCTAGAGTTGCAGATTTGAAAGTGGTTGATCCATCAACAACATTGAGGCTGCCAGTGATGACAGTGTTATCCATGCCATCTCCAACAATCATCAAATTCTTCTTGTTCTTTCCAACTTCAACATTTTCCTTATAGGTGCCTTTTTTCACATAAATAATGTACCTGGTTTTGCTATTGTTTGGGGCAGCTGCCACTGCTTCCTTCACAGTCTTGTAGTTTCCACTCCCATCCTTCGCCACCACAATATTGGCCTTAACTTCCTTTGCCAAATTATAATCCTGCAAAAGCCTTCTGTCCCTGCTTGTGACCCAACTTGGAAACTCCCCATTCAGTGGCTCATGGATCTCTGCTTTCAGTTTCGATGGGTTCGAAATTGCAACCATGATGGCTAGGGAGGCTCTTGACCTTGAGATCAAGTCATTGAGCCTTGGCTCCATAATGGTCCTGGCTGGTCCTTGTAGACCATCCAAGCATGTGACATGGTTAGTGAGTATGCTACTAAGCCAAGCATGAGCATCTTCAAGAGAATTCTGCAGAGTAAAATTTTGGAGAGCTATTGTAGAGTGCATAACTCTGTCTATGGACACATCCATTAGCTCCACACAATCAGCAATAGCTGCTTGATCTTTGGGATTGTTAATCCTAGAAGAAGCATCTTTGGCAATCTCAAGGGCTTTTTCTATGCGTGGTGTGGATTTTTCTAGGAGCGTAGCAGATCAACATCACTCACTGGCTTGGTTTTGTCCCCTGCTACTTCAGTGACCATGGCTAAGCATGATTTCTGATCATGGGCATGGTCACATATGTGGGTTGGTGGAGGATAAGAAGATGATGAGGATATTTTGGTCATCACTTGGATGCCTACAAGTGTGGTGGAGCTAAGAATAGCAGCTAAGCATAGAATTAGATAGAGGGGTTTGCAGTGAGAAGTAGAAGTTTTGGGAGATTCAAGGAGAGGCTGTTGGATTGCCATATTCTAGTAGCTAAGTAAAGATCTCTCTCTTGCTGCTTGCTTTAGTTTCTCTTGTCCTATAGTTCTTAAATAGACCAGAACTTGTACTAGAATAATAAATTAAGCAATGATGATAATGTATTTTAAAGTCAAGAAGTTGCATCATGATTCTGATAAACCTCATATTTATTAATTACCTAATAGTCATTAGCATCTCAATTTCAATTTTTGTACGTTTAACATCATTAACCTAGCATGCGCTGTTAGGTCAAAAGACCGTGACTTACATTAAACGTGTATGAACAATGCTACTTTGTAGGACTCACAATACTCAATAGAAGAGTTAAAATTGTGCAGAACCTGTGACTAATTGTAGCAAAATCATTCCATCCAATGTGAAACTGACTCCAATTTAGAATTGTACAGTGACTGACGGCTAGATTGAAGAGGTAGTAGTGAAACTCTTTTTGTTTTACAAGTTGACTCTGTTTGGATAAGGGTTTGGGTTGGAAAGCATGGTCATGATTCATGGGTGTTGTTTTTGGGTCATAATTATGGTGAGGATATCTTTGCCTTTGAGACTTTAGAGGACATTCTAACAGTCTTTTCTCATGGGTGTTGATGAAAAGACGAAAGTGATGCTCATCATTTGTAGAAAAAGCAACAAACCAAACCAGTGCGCATTCTTTTTTCGAAGAAACAATGAAACAGTGGGATCTCATTCTTTAATCTTCAACACTAGTGGGAGGAGGGGAGTCCCCACAAGTCATTCAATAGAGAGGGGCACTTAGGCGGGGCTTTCAAAACGCGTATGATTAAGACAATGACACTATTCTCTCACCCTTAAACAAAGAAAACAAAACCATTATTCTCACCCAAAGATTGGCCCAAATTTCATTTCTTGGGCCGTTACATTAATGGTTAAAACGGGGCCCAAAAACCAAAACCAAACTGAAATATAAAACAAATGGAGCCTAGCAACTCGGGTTTCGTCTATTTGATTTCCGTCCGTTAGGTGCATAGATAAATGCTCTGAATTACTACGAGTCTCTTGTTTTTGGTATTTTTCTTCTCGGGTTTGTGGTTTAATAATTAAGGTCATTGGATTTAAATTTAATTCAATAGTTATGTTAAAAAGCTGGTAAAGAAACTGAAAAACCATATGACGATTATACATCAAGGAATGGAAAATTAACAAGAGAGAAGCATATTTATTATTCCGTCAAGACTCAAAGAGTCACAAGTACAACAATATTTAAGCAAATATTTGGGAAGGCCGACCAGAGCTTGAGTAATAATTTAGAAATTAACCATAATTGAGACGAAATATGTCATTCTGCAAAAAGAAGCTTCCTTGTGGCGTGGGAATCAAGTGGAACATCTGCAACACGACAAGAGCATTTCAAAGTGATCGATCTCCCTTTCTTATTTTTCTTTCCATGTAATTGCAAACAAACTAAATAATGTGAATGTTTCCATTAAATAATTACCTGGCTGAATCTTAGGTGGTGTTCTTCCCCTGGTAATTGGAGGCTGCCACTGACAAAGACCACAATGCCACCAGTTGGGGATGATGGCTGTGAATCAACGGTGCTGATCAAATGTTTGCATTGATCAAACGGCAACTGGTTAAGCTTTGAAGTTATATCATCCACCCCAAATATCTTCTGTCCCTCAAAGCTCAACATAGAGGTTGGTTGGTAGAGAGAAGAGAGGGAAGCTCTTTCGGTGTCAAAAAGATGGTAATAATGATCCACAAATGCCCTTCCCACCATTTCAGCTTGTTCTTCCATTTCTGCTTTCCTCTGTTTGATCTCGCTCTCTCTCTCTCTCTCTCTCCTCACATTCCAATTCTGGCTACGAATATAAGGAAGCTGGGTTTGGCAAAAGGTGCCTAACATGTGCACTAACACATAAAAGAAAGAGACGACACAAGATTTGTTTGCTTAATTAGCACTAGATGGGCCATCATGCCCCTGAGCATTTTAGCCTCCAGAAAGGGATGCTCATAAAAAATTGAGGGATACAAGGGTAATTAGCCAATCCAAAATGGGGAATCAAAGACTGCTGCAATTTTACGGTTTGTGGGGTTCTTTTTTGTAGTGCCGAAAGTATATGGAATATATACTTTCCTCGGCGACCACCCATTCCAACAGGGGTAAGCTTTACCGTCTCTGGATTCTAATTCAAGAAATATAACCCAAGAACGTATTTTCCAATAAATTACAACTACACCGATTATGGATCTGCCTGCATCATTCAACTTTAAGTCGCATATAATTATCATGTTACATTTCCTTTTACAAGGCACGTCACATGGGAAGTTGGGAGTGCAATATTTGATGTCACATGGTCAATACATACACTACAGAAACAAATATGCATGGATATTTTGACTCACCAATGCACACATTCAACCCAGCATCCTCGGCAGGCCAGTGTCAAGGTTAAAGATGCACAAAAGGTTGCAGAGGTTTCGAATGTGCGTGATTCAATCCACAAGCCTGTGAAATTGATTGAGGGACTAATATGACCAGATTATGAATGTTGGCATATTACAGAGAACATTTTGCCTTCTGCCTGCACCACAACATGCTTGGCTAAACAGAGTGCAGGTTCAGTTTCATGAATGAGAAACTTTACTAGACAATACCTGGGTAAGCAGGGGTCCTTCAACTTAACCTACGAACCTAGTCAGAAGCCACTGGGCATCCCTTCCTGGCTTCAGATTCTAACCACTCAAGCCAAGAGCTTCTCTCTTCACATTGTCTTTCATACAAGAGCTGAAAGCATCTCTTCACTAGTGCCCTTGGCATTTAACAAACCTGTCCTTCAGCTTGAGTAAAGATTTTATCCTACCATAAACTCCATACCGGCAATTCCCACAGATTGCAATACGAATACCAGTATTTCCATTTGCTATCGTTAATCTTGATGCCTAGTCATAGTCAGCCAGTGGATAGGGGTATTCATGCACATCAAAATGTGAATACCCACCATATACTGAACACTAAGTTTAATAATCAACCAGTATGAGTAAACAGACGATTGACAAAATGAATACATAATGTCTTCATCCATGAACCAAAATGTCACTTCACATGTAGACCAAGTCGCAGAAAGACTAAGGCATCAGCTACTTGCAAACCCTGTATATATTCTTAAGCATGAAATCATCTGATGCTCACAGGTAAAGACTAACAACTGAGAAATATGACAGTAAGGATATATTGTCATCGAGCACAGCCAGTAACACAATTCATCAAGTTTTTGCATACATTGTCCAACAACATAAATTGTTCTCTTTATGACATATGATGGCACTGATTGTTTCCCACAAATCCTAAAGCAAAACTGACTTTTCAAACATCTTGGCAAACACAGGTCATGCGGTTGACATTTCAGTACATAGTTACATACAAAAACTTATGCACCAAAATAAAATTGCATACAACTAGTTAAGTTATAACCAGGGGTAGAAAGATCTGGATGACAGTGTTCATAAGGAGAGGAGATTGCAGCTTGCAATGGTCTCCAGAAGTAGCAACAAGCATACTTGTAACTCGTCCAACACAGAAACAAGATATTGACTAAAATACTTGCTTTAACAAGGAAGGCATACAGCTTGGTTGCAATGAGGAGCTTAATATAACATAAATAACTTGGTGTGCCCACGAAAGCTCCAAACCAGATATAACCAACATCATAAACACAAAGCATGTAATCATAATAGAAATTTTCTAACACATAGTTCTCAATTTTCAAACATAATATAAGCCAACTGTCAAAAAGTACACATCTTTCTCAGGATAAATTCATTATCAAAGTTTTCACTAACACAGATCTATCACCTTTATAGAAGCTCAAGTGGTGAGTTGGCATCCTCATCCTCACCAAGCTCAGTTCCAACTCGAAGGCCAAAAAGCATGCACTCCATAACCGGTCTTCCAATTATCCAAGTAGACCACCTTCTTCACCGCCCAAAACGAAACAAGGAGCGCGATAATCATAACAATACGCTGCACCTTGACATTGCGGACGGTAACAAGCACGCGGGTGAGGAATGCCAACAACAACCCAACAATGGTGTACAAGAACCCAACTGTGAAGCCTTCTGTTCCAAGCTGCATTCCGGAGCCCTGGTAGAAAAATATGAGCTTTGAAGGGTCATTTCTATCAACCAAGAACATGGGCATTTTTCTAATGATGTTATGCATAGCGCCCGAGACGCTAAAGAAGTAAATGAAGACAGCCCCAGATAACCAAATTCTTGTGTCGTGAAGCAAAGTCTTGCCACTGATGATCTTCCTCCCAATAAAGGGTAACCAAATCAACCACGCGATGGTAGCGAACATAACTTGCTTCTTGGATAGCATCGGAGGGCGCTGAATCGGACCCACGACGAGTTTGGTCTTGGACTCGATGAACTCGGACATTGACTCAGCCAATCTCGAGAAATCGCCCTGGTCCATTTGCTGGGATTCTTTGAGGCTGTGGTTGGGTCCGATGAGGCGAATGTGAGGCAACGAGTTGACTCCGAATTGGGCAAAGCTGTGCTGCGAGTCTTGAAACTCGATGTCGCAGAAGAACAACTTGGCGTGAGAAGAAGACGATGGGTCTTCATTGTTCTCGATGAAAGACGAAGCGACGAGAGCGAACTCGCTGCGGAGCTCCTTGAGATGGAGCTCATGCTTGTCGTGGAGCTTTGCGGCGTCGAAGAAGATGAGAACCCAGTAGGGCCTTGGGGTTTTGACGGAGGTCAGAAATCGAGAGAGTGAGTGGTCGTCGAGGCGGATCACGCCAGATTTGGATCGGGCTTGGAGGGAAAGGAGTTCGGCGACCTGGTCCGAGTTGGATTCGGATAACCCAATGAATGTGGTGAGAAAGAGGAGGGTGGTGATGAGGAAGACAAGGGGCAGTTTCGGAATTGGGCCCATTTTCACTTCTTACAGAGAGCAAGGGGTTTTGCTTTGTGGGAAGAGGAAGAAGAAGCCTCAAGGGCAAAGAGTTGATTTTGAGTCTTGAGTGTTGACCTTTTCGTGTGGAGGACGAGAAGCCTATTGGACGTTAAAATGAACGACATGTCGTTTTGTCCAATTGTATTTGTACATCTTTTGTTCAGTTGGCTCGAGCCACATTGATAGAACGAATTGGAAATTGCCACAGAGATTGAAAGATTCTCTTTTTAATGTCCAAAATTGGGAATACAAAAACAAAACTCACTTTGCTTCATCACCCTCATTTCTAGTTTCTAAGTTTGATAAGGTTACTTGGAACCCAGATATCAAACGCTTATAAGTTGCTGCATCAGGTTTCAGCCTCATCTTCAACATTTCATCATGAATTTTCATTGCCTTTCTCAACTCCTTCACACCACAGAGCCCACGGATCATGATTGTGAAGCTTGCACTGCTCATCAAGTTGTGTCTTCTCATGTAATCAAACACTCTCATTGCTTCTTCAATCCTCCTTGCTGCAAACAGCCCACTGAGAAGTACATTGTAGGTTGTTACATCCAAGCTGCCATTCAATTTTTCCATCTTATTATGCAATGCAATAGCTGAATCAATCTGTCTTCCAGAGCAGTATCGCCCCACTAATGGGGAACAGCAAATCAAATCCGGTAGCAGCCCCTTGTCTAGAACAACATTCAACAGATACTCTGCTTCTCTCCATCTACCCCTACGACACAGAAATGATATAAAACTGGACAGCTCCGATGCAGAAGGACTACACCCTCTACTTATAACATCCATTAACAACTCAAACCCTTCCTCAGACCGCTCTTCCTTGCAAAGAACATCTGCAAATGCATGATAACTACTGCCATCCACTACAATACCCCTTTCAGAAATCAGACGATAAACCGAAATTGCTTCTTTTGTTCTCACTTCATTAGTCAATGCCTTCAACATGAGCCCATAGGTACCATCTTGGAGTCCAATTTTTTCATGACATGCTTTCTTAAAGAACATTTCCGCGGCATGTGTTTTGCCCAAGTCACAAAGCTTCTCAACTACTGAATCATACTCAGATAAAGGGCAATTGGGAAGCAATTTCTTCTCTACCATAACACTTGTTACCCTTTCAACCACTTCCACATTCCCAAGTTTACATGCTCCATCAAGAATAGAGCTATAAGTACTAAAATCAGGATCCACTTTTCTATCACACATCTCGTTTAAGTGGGAAAATGCAGCATCAAAGTTGCCACTTTTGCTATAACCATCAACAAGAAGATTATACACCATAGAATTATAAATGTTCAAATCCAAAAGTCTAAGAATTCTTTCAAATTTCCCATCTTTACAAAGAATTTGAGCAACCAGTGACCATGTAAATCGATCTGGTAAAACCCCATTCCGGATCATAAGGCCATAGAAACACCACGCTAATCTAATCTCATTTTCTCGTTGTATAGCATTAAGCAGAGCATTGCAGGCAACAACTGAAGGAACACAACCAAGAACATTCATTTTCCTAAATACTTCCAAGCCTTCCCTAAACAAACCCTTTCTTGAATAGCATCCAAGAACAAGACTTAACGTAGTGGATTGAGAATCTGTACCTTTACATGCTAGAGTAATGCACTGTACAAGCTCTGATACAGGATGAGTTTGAATTAGAGAATCCAAGATGGGTTTCACGGGTCGAACAAGGCCCGACCCAAGTGAGACTCGGATGATTTGGCAGTTGGATTTGAGGTCCGGTTCAAACCTCAAATTTACTTTGGCCCAATTGAAGAACTCCAAAGAGACTTGTGGGTTGTTCTGGGTTTTATGGAGGATTTGGAGAAAGAAAGAAGGCGACAGTTTGGGGAAGAGACTGAGGTTTCGGAGGAGTGGTACCCAGTTGCGTCTTTGTAAGAGAGCGTAGGAGATTTGGGAAGCTAGCTGAGCTTGTTTGATATTGGCTCTCCAACACAGAGATGAAGCTGTTGAATACGCTCTGCGAAATTGGTGAGCTTTGTGAAGAAGCATTTGGTGCTGAAGTGGTTTTCCTCTGTTTCAACATTTTCCGGCAAAGAGGTGTGAATTTGACATTGTTTAAAATTGGTTTTTGCTCGAGGGTAACAAACGAGTCGAGTTTTGGGCTTCTGGTTCTAACAGCAGGAGACTGTTGGGTTGGGTTGGCTTCAGTGGAAAGGTAAAACCATAAAATAAAAATACAAAAGGGAAACCCGGTATGCCTCAAAAATATTATAGCCGACCGGCTATACTATTTATAATTAAAAATATATAAAAAGGATGGCCCAGAGCTGGCCACGTGTAAAACTAGTATAGCCGGGCGGCTATACTCTTCATCTTTTTTAAAATCTGTATTATATAATTACAAATAAAAAATTAGCGGCGATACTCTTTTTAAAAAAAAAAAAACCGTAGTACAGCCGATCGGCTATACTATTTAAAATTAAAAAAATTAAAAAGACCCTCTAGCTCCTACGTGTCAAAAATAGTATAGCGCGTGGCGATACTCGTTTTAAAAAGTTGTATCGCAGCTATACTATTTATAATTTAAAAATAAAAAGGAGGCCCGCTTGTTTAAAGGGCTGTAGTATAGCCTGGCTATACTATTTATAATTTAATATCGCCGTTCGGCTATACTATTTTTTAAAAACCATAGTATAGCCGCACGGCGGTACTCTTTTTTGCCAGGTTTCTTTGCAGACTTCCCAGTTTCCCTTTAACCTGTAGAACCATTGGCTGGCTCCTGTTTTTGTTGCTCATATTTGCTTCTTGGGGCCTTTTGTAATAAATGCATATGATGTGTTCCTGGGGTGGCTTTTGCAGACTTGTTAGTTCTTTTTGGTTCTCACCAATTTTTGCTTACCAGAAAAAAAAAAGCCAAACTTTTGTCTCCAATGTCAATGTAAAAGTCAGATATTCAAAAATACCCAGTAAAAGAGAAAGGAGTGCTCGGGGGAAATGGAGAAAAGTGATGTTGCTGCTGACCCACATGCATATTCCTACGTCGACTGGTCCATAGGAGACCCAGTAAGACACCGGAAAAAAGGTATTTCCTATTTTTCTACCATTCAAATTTAGCAGATCAATCCAAAAATAAGATGGCATTGCTTTGCTGATAAACAAATGAAAAGCTTGACTTATTGCTAGCCCTTGATATCACCATCAATCCATTAATAATCTCCTCAATTATTCAATTGGTGGGTTCCTCATGACCACATGATCTGGCTGCATCTCAGTTGCCTGGCATATGGATGCAGCTCAATGTTTCAAGTTTTTACTCAAAAATCTAATGTTAATTATTATAAAACTTCTTGCTTGGCTGCCCACAGGACTCATGAGAGAGAGATGGGTACATTGTTTTATTCCTGGTTTATTGTTGTTTTTAATTTTCCATGTCTTTTTCTAGGATATCTTCCTTCTTTATTGGTTATGGTGTTTAGCATGTTGGTCATGTTTTATTACCAAGAAAAAGCAACCATTGTTTTGGGGGAAGGAAACTAGACTGGAGAAATCTCAGGCTTTACAAGGTACTTTTTCTTTGTTTGATTGACCAAAGCAAGTTTAAGTTAACTTTAACCTTGTTTAATCCTTTATGCTCACTCTTAATTACAGACACAATACTAAATAATTTGCTGCATTTCTCGACAACCAAATCCAGTTGTCTAGATCCAAGAACTTCCGATTATTGTAAGACCAATCACAATCTATCACGTTCCCACAGGCAACACATGGACCCCACCCCACCTCATCTCTGTTTTCTGCCAATTGCCAAAGACCATTGGAGGGCAGCCTGGCTTCTTCAGTCCTAATTCTGAGCTTCTTATTTTAGTCATTTTCATCTAGACATATTCCCCAATGACCCTGTCTTGAAAATTTATAAGTCATAAGCAGGACTGTGCTGTGCAGAAGTGATATAAATAATAACCAAATAAATTAACCAGACACGGAAATGTGACTCGGTTCCAGTCTTAGCCTTTCCCAAGTCATTTTCATATTCTGATCATTTAATGCACACCTCCTCCTCCTCCTGGAGATCCAGCTGAAACAAGCTCCCATCCATTCTCACTTTCTTCAGATTCTCTGCCTCCAAAAGTCTTCCACCCAAAATGGAAAGAATGGCATCTCTGATGCCTATTCTTCTTTACATTGCACTACTCATTGCTGCTTGCTCTTCTTCTTCATCTGAAGCGGCTGCCCCAGCCACTTCTTTCGAAGACAATTTCGACATAATGTGGTCTGAGAACCATTTTAAAACCTCTGCAGATGGGGAGATCTGGTATCTTTCCCTGGACAAAGAAACAGGTGAACATGAACAAGATTTATCAGCAACAAAGATTGATTTCTGTTCAATACTTATGTGTGAATCTTACTTGAGAATTTGCATCAGTTTCAGTACTACTTGAAACTTTGCTAGCAATCACATAACTTTCTTTTCTTGGTTTCTTTGTAATTGAATAGGTTGCGGGTTTCAGACAAAACAGAAGTACAGATTTGGATGGTTCAGCATGAAGCTCAAGTTGGTTGGAGGTGACTCTGCTGGTGTAGTGACAGCTTATTATGTAAGTCTTTAAGCTTTCATGAAAGCCAATCACAATCCCATGTCTGTCTTTTAGTTTCTTTTTTGTACTAAGTTACATGTCTAAGATTGAAATCGTACTTGTTGCAGATGTGCACAGAAAATGGAGCAGGGCCAGAGAGGGATGAGTTAGATTTTGAGTTCTTGGGAAATAGGAGCGGGCAACCTTATCTCATTCAGACAAATGTTTACAAGAATGGAACTGGAGGCCGTGAGATGAGGCACATGCTTTGGTTCGACCCCACCGAGGACTTTCATACCTATTCAATTCTTTGGAACAATCATCAGATTGTGTAAGTTTAGTATATATCTTCCTTTTGGCTCTTGGTGTATGACCTGAGTTACCAAGTCTCTCTTTTATATCCATCTTCCTTTTATTTTATATCTGCTGACACATACTGATTGATCCCTCATGCTAAAGAGATGTCATTTGCCACATTGTCACATGCTTCTGGTTCCATGAGACAGCAAAGTACGGCATACGGACGAATCGTTAGATCAGCAAAACAATTGGTGATCTAACGGACAACTGTATGTCATACTTAGTTGTACAACATAATTTCCCAAATTCTATTTATGTAACACCATTGCTCTTAGCATGAACAATACTGAAAACTTACCAATCTTGCACTTGATTTTTGTTGCATACAGGTTTTTTGTGGACAAAGTTCCCATAAGAGTGTTCAAGAACAATGGGGAAGCAAACAACTTCTTCCCCAATGAGAAGCCAATGTACTTGTTCTCCAGCATATGGAATGCAGATGAGTGGGCAACCAGAGGTGGGCTTGAGAAGACAGACTGGAAGAAAGCCCCATTTGTGTCCTCTTACAGAGACTTCAATGTTGATGGGTGCCAATGGGAAGACCCTTACCCTGCATGCGTCTCCACCACAACAAAGAATTGGTGGGACCAATATGATGCTTGGCACCTCTCTGATGCTCAGAAAATGGACTATGCTTGGATACAGAGAAATCTCGTTATTTATGATTATTGCAAGGATTCCGAACGCTACCCAACTTTGCCAGTGGAGTGCCCATTGAGTCCATGGGAATGAATATAGTAATGTAAAGTTTTGTAATCACAATTTGGGAACACACCAAGATGTGTTTTTGTAGGTCATCATTGTCTTTGGCTATTGGGTTTTTATTAAATTTATTAAATCAATTTTGTTCAATAAAAGGTTTAATTTAATGTATTCATAAACATATATAAAATAATCAACGAATTCCGAATCTTTATATTTAGAAATTTTGCATATATTCAAATTTCACAATATCTAAAGCATTTAATTAATCTAACAGTTAAACACATGAGCAAACTTCGGAAAAATACTTACAATTTATCCTCTTTCACTCTTTATGAAACCCTCTCTCATTCGTTGACCAAAAAAAAAAAACCCCTCTTTCATTCTTTAATTCAAAACAAAAATCCTCAATTTTTTTGGTTGGAAAAACAAAATAATAATCCACTAATAAGTTAATAACAACGTTACCATATGTCAATATAATAATATTTCCTATTAAAAAAAGTAATAACATACTAAACTCACACCGACACGAATATTGAGACTCAAACCATGAGATTTCCTATTAGCTTTTGAATAATCTTTTAATGTCATAAGCTTTTAAACGTCGAGATCAGCGAAAGTTTCTATTTGATGAGCCAGCTCAAATCCAACGGTGGATATCGGCCAACTCAAATCCAACGGTTTGAATGACTTTTTTAGTCGGTGGATGGATGGTATTAGTCAATTAATAAATTCACGAGGTGTCAAAGAAAACACCAAAACGGTACGTTGAAACGCCAGACCAACGAACAGAAGACTCCCAATCCAAACCCAAACCCAAAGGTACAATTAGGGTTTTTCTTTTCCAGAGTGAAATCGCAATTCATAGAACAAGAATAAAGAATGGTGTGCGAGAAGTGTAAGTTTCTTTGAATTCATTATCAACTTTCTGCAAAATTCTTTTCTTTTCTTAAAAATAGGCGAAAATAGAGATTGGACGCAGTTTCTGAACTCTGATTGATACTTTTTGCCTCAAAGAATTCGGATTTTTAATATTTTTGATAATTTTCTGAATTTCTTTAAGTGAATTTGTTAAATACATAGGTGAGAAGAAGCTTTCGAAGGTGATTGTGCCAGACAAGTGGAAGGAAGGTGCCAGTAACACCACCGAGGGCGGTGGCCGTAAAATCAACGAGAACAAGCTCCTCTCCAAGAAGAAAAGGTCCGCTTTTTTTAAATTTATATAAATATATTTTTTGTATATGTGTATTCAGTGAGGTTTTTACTTGATTTTAGCATTTGAAGTAGAATTTTTGTTTGATTTCAGCATACCGTTTTTTATCAAATTTCTATGTTGGCTTTTGCTTGTGTTACTTCTTGGCATACGGTCATGAGTTTTTTATTTATTTACTAAATTATAAGAGTAGACTGCGATCAAACTTTAGATTAGATAATATAGAGAAGGGAATTAGACTTGAAGAAATTTTCTATTTACTTACCTGATAAAGAATAAACAGAGGTTTTTCGTAGTATATTTTGAAATTGAGGTATTGCAATAGAGGAGTTGTGTGGGTTATTGCAGAGACCAGAGATACAGAACATATGTACAGCTTCTAAATCATATAGTTGCAATGAGTTGTTATGTCAGTTGATGATTCATGTGTACAATAGCATTGCCATTTATTGAGTTTTTTGTGTGATGTATCACATGTGATCGCATCTCGCACGTAAGTTGTTAACTTCAATCTCATTTGTTTTGCTTGTAGGTGGACTCCTTATGGAACTACCAAGTGCATGATTTGCAAGCAGCAAGTGCATCAGGATGGAAAATACTGTCACACCTGTGCTTACTCCAAAGGTATTATTTCTAATTGTTGATCTAGCTGGTTTGTTACCTTTGGTTATTGCTGGAAAGTCTAATGTATGTGATGTTATGCAGGAGTTTGCGCGATGTGCGGTAAGCAAGTACTCGACACCAAGTTCTACAAGCAAAGCAATGTATAATGCAAGTCAGATGTTGTTGGTTGGCATTGTCTATTTGGTGTGCTGACTCATAGCTAAACTGTTGATTCATATATTTGGTCCCTCATCCCTGGACCCCTGGTCATCAAGCCAGAGCATACCATATTTTTAATTCAGGCTGTGAATGTTAACCTTTTAGTTATAACATGTACTTTGTTTAGTTTTATTCTTTGATCATTGATATTTACTCAAAGAAGCTAAGCTAAATGATTACCTCTGAGCTTTTGAATGCAAGTTATTTATTCTGAACATGCTTTTTCTTTCAGTTTTTGGATACTGAGATTTTCTTGGACATTGATTGATTTGCTGGAATCTGAATCTTATGCTATGGTTCATAGCCTGTGGCTCCTGATCCTGGCCTGAAGGCTATGGTTTGTGGTTCGCGAGTCACAGGTAGTCACCGACATAGGGCGAGTCACAGGTGGTCATTGACAGAGGGTTATTATCCCAAAGCTGTCCTTGTTTTGGTTAACAAATGTCAATATCAAACAATTTTAGATTAGCCTTATACAGTTTACAAACATTCTAAAACATTCGTTTTCGGTTACGATTCTCATGGGTTAAATGGGTCATAACTCAATGAAGATTTCTTTTGAACGTAAATAAAATAAAGAACCAAGACAAGAATGGAATATGTCGAAGAATATTATTAGATTGGCAACTCTTGGAACATTACTTTGTACATTGATCTTATGTTCAATATTACAAATTGGTCCAGTTCCAACCGCAAATTCTGCAATGCAAGCTTGGGAAAGTTGAGATAGAGTCACACAACAGATTGACCTAATTGTTTATTGACTTGTCGAGTTTGTAGAGGACCAGTACTTCTCAATTTCTTCTGCTGTTCTTCCAGGAATCCTCCCAGCAATCAAAGCCCACCTATTCATAATGAGAAAAGAGAAGGAAAAAAACCTATTCATAATGAGAAAAGAGAAGGAAAAAAAAAAAAACTAACCTTGAGATATGCAAGCTCTTTGTTTTGTGCTCAGAAAGAAAATTACAATGCTAAAGAAGAAAAAGAAGAACCAACCTCTCTCCCACTAGATTGTACATTCTTATAATAAGTGCTTCCTCGTCCTCGGAGAATTGAAGCTCAGGTTCTTGTCTGCTTTTCTCTGAGATAAACAACTCAAAATCAACCACAGGAGTTCATGAAAGCCTTTCGTTTTCTCTTTCAAAACGAACTTGCAATAAACATCTGAAAAGCAGAGTCACAAAACCCTATTTGGCAGGCTACAAACAAAAGGAGAAACACAGATGGTAGGGAACAAATCGAAGGGAAAACAGTTTAAATCAAAACCCTTTGGTTAAAGAAAACACAGTCGAGAACATAAATGCCTATCCCAAACAGTTGAGACAAATAGGTACCTGTAGCTGGAGAGTCCGAGAAAGAGTCATCGGAAGAAGAGTGTTCGGAGTCGGCCATTTGTCATAGAATTCTGGGGAGGAAGTCAACAGGGTGCTGCTACTTTGAGGCAATGGAGCCCCTTAAGTAGTGATTTGCAATGCTAAGATATTTGGAAAGACAGGCTTGAGAGTTGAGACCAATAGTAGATAGATGGTGAATGGTTCTCAAGAAGCAAAGAATGGTAGTTGAAGGTAGGCATCTGTAGATGAATAGGAAATCCGAAGAATATTACGAGTCAAATTCATGACAGATAAATCCATATCTTCTCACTTTATTTTATCGGATGTCAATTCACCACATTATTTGCATGGTTCGAAATTAGCCTACCCTTGAATATTAAGTTGTCGGATTTGTATTAACAATTGGATGATCACTGTCATTACAGACCAGCAGGATTGGATCAGATTCAGAACGAAATCGGATCAAAATTGGATCCATTGACATACTAAATTGAATGGAAGTTGTGGCCGCAGAACTATAAAAGTATCTTAACCCGAATCCCTGACGTACGGTACGGAGAGAACGTGACAAGAAAAAACCAACACGGAACATGAGAGGGGAGGGTCCGGCAAAGCTTGCTTTGAAGTTGAACCAACGAAAGAGAGCCTTTCATTCCGATCTAGTTTCCAGAAAACATGTGGTTTCTGTTTGGAGCTTAGCAGGGCCGTCATTGTCTGACAAACAAAAAGGAACATGATGCCAGAGACTAAAATCGAATGACATTGACAACTTAATAGCTTGGTCCATTGCATTACTAGAATTCAGATTAGAAGAGAGTGAAAAGTAAGTAGCAAACAAACGGATTGAGGCTTCCTTGAAGCATAGATTAGTTGTAATTTGATGGATCATGGAACAAAATGCAGAGATAAAAAGGAAAAGACGCTTTATCTTGGATACACAGATGCAGCAGATAGCCAAAGCACTGTGTTCATAATCCAAGCTGATACCAAGTAATCAATGTGTTGTGGAGAAGTACAACGACATATTTATTTTCAAGTAATCAATGTGTTGTTGAAGAACAAAAAAACCACACAATTCGTCCAAATCGGATATGGATAATAGACATAGACGAGAGTTCCCAAGTGTAGAGAACCCACCCATTTTGTTTTCTGATCTGTCTAAGAATCATTTGGATCAAATACTCAAGATCCAATATGTGTATCTGTCATCCTCCTTCTATCGACTGTTATCTTACATGAATGGCAAGCAAGAAAAGACTTGTTGATCTCATAGGAAGTCAAATATATTATGAGGTGATATTGCAAACTACTATCAAATGATATGAGAACGGTGTTGACACACAGAACATACCCAAAAACATTACGAGTCTGCAAGTCGAGTTCATGCCTAAACCAAACCTTAAAAATTTGAAGTCCCCAAGTGGCTTATTGCGTAAAACTATTTAATCTATTAGATTGGACTTTTTCAAAAGATAACGGAAGGAAAACTACCAAATAATAATCAATGAACGAGAATACTACTATCAACGGAAGAGGAAGAGTGTATTGCCAGGCTAATCATAGCATAGTTACCAAACATAGCTACTTTTAGTAATCCTGCAGTAATATTTCAATCTTCTGATCCCTTCGCCATTCCTGTTTGCCCTGGGTGCATAGATAACCACTTCAAAGCAGAAAGCAATCTAAGCAATTTTGAAGGCAGCGTTACACATCGGTTTCGGTGGAGAATAAAGAAGGGTCAGGGCATTGCAGAGATGAGGAAACATTTTATCCAAATATTAGATGGATCATCAGCAACATCATCATTCGGATCAAATTCGTCGGGAAGTTCCCATCAGGCAACAACGGTTCTGCCTGACCTACTTAAGCACGCATATTATGTCAGTGAAGACTTGGTGTGAAGCCATCGAGCTTACGTTAGAAGAGCAAAAGGCACGAAACACTCGGACGCAACATTTCTGAAACAAATAACTCCCATAGTACGCATACAAACAAATAATTCAACCACTGCAAACGATAAACAGGAAACAACATGCTACCCAAGTAGCCTTACCATCTGCAAATAGATCATGCAAACAACAGATTTAACTCGGACAAACAACCACCACAGAGATCAAATTATTACGCAAGAACAAATTTATTTATTAAACAAAAAGTACCAGGAAACCAAACTAGATAAATGCCTCCCCAAGAGGCAGAAACAGTACCATGAAACTTAAAACTTAAAAACATTGTTTAAAGGGAACCACAGAAACATTCATAAAAGCAGGGTGACACCAGAGACTTCCACTTCCTAGAAACCACCACGGAGACGGAGGACAAGGTGAAGGGTAGACTCCTTCTGGATGTTATAGTCGGCCAGAGTCCTTCCATCCTCCAACTGCTTACCAGCAAAGATCAACCTCTGCTGGTCTGGGGGAATACCTTCCTTATCCTGGATCTTGGCCTTAACATTATCGATTGTGTCCGAGCTCTCCACCTCCAAAGTGATGGTCTTCCCAGTCAAGGTCTTCACAAAGATCTGCATACCACCCCTCAGACGCAGCACAAGGTGAAGGGTAGACTCCTTCTGAATATTGTAGTCAGCCAAAGTACGGCCGTCCTCCAGCTGCTTCCCTGCAAAGATCAACCTCTGCTGGTCTGGTGGGATCCCTCCTTGTCCTGGATCTTCGCCTTCACATTGTCAATGGTGTCCGAGCTCTCGACCTCCAAAGTGATAGTCTTTCCGGTCAGGGTCTTCACGAAGATCTGCATACCACCACGGAGACGAAGCACCAAATGGAGAGTGGACTCCTTCTGGATGTTGTAGTCAGCAAGGGTACGGCCATCCTCGAGCTGCTTCCCTGCAAAGATCAACCTTTGCTGGTCTGGTGGGATACCCTCCTTGTCCTGGATCTTCGCCTTGACATTGTCAATGGTGTCCGAGCTCTCGACCTCCAGAGTGATGGTCTTTCCCGTCAGGGTCTTGACAAAAATCTGCATACCACCACGGAGACGAAGCACCAAATGGAGAGTGGACTCCTTCTGGATGTTGTAGTCAGCAAGGGTACGGCCATCCTCGAGCTGCTTTCCGGCGAAGATCAGCCTCTGCTGGTCTGGTGGGATGCCCTCCTTATCTTGAATCTTAGCCTTGACGTTGTCAATGGTGTCGGAGCTCTCGACCTCCAGGGTGATAGTCTTGCCGGTGAGGGTCTTGACGAAGATCTGCATACCACCACGCAGACGGAGCACCAAGTGGAGGGTTGACTCCTTCTGGATGTTGTAATCTGCGAGGGTACGGCCATCCTCCAGCTGCTTGCCGGCGAAGATCAGCCTCTGCTGGTCTGGGGGGATACCTTCCTTATCTTGAATTTTGGCCTTGACGTTGTCAATGGTGTCGGAGCTTTCGACCTCAAGGGTGATGGTCTTGCCGGTGAGGGTCTTGACGAAGATCTGCATGCCACCACGCAGACGGAGCACCAGGTGGAGGGTTGACTCCTTCTGGATGTTGTAGTCAGCGAGGGTACGGCCGTCCTCGAGCTGCTTTCCAGCGAAGATGAGACGCTGCTGGTCTGGAGGGATGCCCTCCTTGTCCTGGATCTTAGCCTTGACATTGTCGATGGTGTCAGATGACTCCACCTCAAGGGTGATGGTCTTGCCGGTAAGGGTTTTCACGAAGATTTGCATCTACAGGAACCAAAATCACATAAGAATTGGCTTCACAGTTTAAATAAAAACTTTTAATTTCGGTAAACAACTAGCAAATCCGCAAATAGATGACGAAAAAACGCCCTAATTTGGAAATGAATAAATCATAAATAAAAGCACAATCGAATAAAACACAAATCAACGGCACAATTTTTGTTCCAAAATCAAAAGACTACCAGGAAAAAAGTAGAAACTTCAACATCATAAGTAAAATTGACACATGGGTTTCAAGTTCGATATATCAAAAATCTTACAAATCCCTAATTCGCTAAATCAATAGATCTAATCGCAAAGACTTCAAGATCCGTGAGACAGGATACAGAAAAACCCCTAATTTGTGAAACAGAAACATAGATCGTAGATTCAGGGCAAAATTATCATACCAAATTCCGATTTCCATTCCCAAATAGTCAAAAACTATAACTAAACACGCAAAACTATCAAAGGTATAAGGATCCAATCGATCGATCATAAATCTCAAAGATCAAACAAATGAAACACAAACTAAGCATTTAGATCTAAAATTTTAAAACAAATTAAACAGGGAAAGGAGAGAGAGACGATACCTTGACAGGCTGAAAAAGAGGCTTCGAGAGAATTGAAGGGAATTTCTTAGAATGTTGAGAAACGAAACAATTTCAATTGTGAAGAAAAGAAGAAGCGGAGGCCTCTTCTTTTATAGCAAAAGAGAAGGAGACTTCGTCACGGATCCGGACTAGGCGTGACGAGGAGGTCCACTGATTTGGCGACACGTATGGGAAAGGAAAAGATGTGCCGCTGGCGCGGTTTAGACGGCAAAGTTTGGTATCTAGTCTCCTTTTGTGAGCTAATTCTGAGGTCGATGATGACGTCAAATGACTGTATCATTGGCTTGTATTGGTGCGTCACGGGACCCTCACGGCGCTATCTTCCACATTAATTATTATTACTTTTTTAGCCCTATGTTTTCCGATTATTACGACGACTAAACCGCAATCATTCGGTAGGAGTATTTGTTTTTCTGTTTGCTTTCTCATCACGTAATTTTTCTTTTTCATTATCTCACCAATTCAATTTATTTCTGTTTACCAAAACAAATGGCGGCAATAACATACATTGTATAGAAACACTAAACATGATTATCAAAGTTATATTTTATTTGCTTAATTAATTAAAAATATATTAAACAACATTACCCATTTTTTTTTTCCAAGTTTACCCTTATTAAATGTATTATTATTATTTTAATAACAAGCTAATTTTTTTTTACAACTTTCTTACCACCTTGTTAAAAAAATAAAATAAGAAAATAAAAACTAATTTTTTTTTGCAAAGAGAACGTGTGTTTTGTTAAAAACAAAATAAAGATGATAACAACATCAAGTTGGGTGGCTAAAGAAGTGAAACAAAATTTGAATAAATTGAAGGAAATATAAAAGCTAATATATTTTAAAAGGGTAAACTTGGAAAACAAAAACTAACTTGTGTGATGCATTAATGACATTGTGGGGAAATATATTTTTATATTTCAAGTGGGGTGGGTGGCTCTTCGTTCTATGAAAGTGGGGAAATTATTCTCTTTTTTTGTTATGACTAATTTATTGTTTCATTCCTTGTAGTTGTAACTCAAGATTGCCCCTTCCACTTAACCATTTGGAACGAAAATTTCCTCACTCTTACCTCTTAAATTTTTAAAAATTGTTGAAAAATTTTCTCACTTTACCACTTGTATCCATTCCGTTCACAAAACCGTTAAGTGTGTTGAAGTAACATAAGCATTTTAGTAATTTTAGCCCCTTTATCTTCTATCTTTTCTCTCATCCCCTCCCCAACCCTCACCCCCTCCCATATTCTTTCTTCTCTATGGGCCTCTTTGTAATTCCATGAAGGGTTAGGTATGCGGTGAGGATTGGGTCTGGCAAGGAGAGAGGAGAGAAGAGAGAAGCGGAGAAAGTGAGAGTGGCAAAGATAAAGAGAGAAGCATAGGGAAGGAATGGGTTGGGTGCAATAGAGGTGCGTTGGGAGTTGGGTTGGTGAGGGGATGGGATAGAAGAGAGAGGTAGAGAGAAAATAAAAGATAGAAGAGAGGAGAGGGGAGGGGGTGTGGTGCAATGAGGGTTGGGTTGGGGAGAGAGAGAGGTCAGTTTAACGGGAAAATGAGACGGCGTTGGGGATGATGTAGATCCACAATGATGGCTAAATTTTGGCTAAGAATATAAGAAAGTTATTTTAGGAGCTCTCTAAAAAAATTTAACTCTAACCATACTCCATAATTTGGAGAGTCATAAATGTTTTAACTCTTTTAATTGGTCCATCTCTATTATAAAATAAAATAAAAAATAGTTAGCATTAAATAAAGGTTTGAAATACTCATTAAATAAAGCAGCATTAAATTATAAGAGTCATTAGAAATTTGAGTGGATTTAGTTGTTTTTACGATTCCTCCCTAAAATTTATCTAAGGAGATGGTTTAGGGAGCCCATTGTGGATGCTTTAACATTTGAGACGAAATGGAAGAATGAGGGATAAAGTGAGGAAATTTGAGTTCTAGGTGGTTCAGTGAGAGCGAATTCGAATTATATGGGTGAAACAATAAATAAGTGTTTTAATAATATTTGCCTTTTATTTTTTAGGAGCAAAGCCCTTTGGATTTTTTGGGCCTATACAACCCTTTATAAGTGGGCTTTTGTTCCTACGGTCCTACGGAGTTGGTATCGTTTTACGGTTTATTGTCTATATTGGTCCAACGGAAATGGAACAACACATAAGTTTTTTATTTTTGTTTTTGTTAGGGGTAATGAAATTTACAACAAATTACGAGTCTCCACACCCTAGAATGTTTAGTTAAACGCTGAATTTTCATTATTTCCAATTAAATTTGGATATATAAATACTTTAAAATCGAACTGAAAAAAAGGTTGCACATGAGGTGACACTATAGTGGAAAAGTAGGTCAAACTCTCCTCCTCCTCTAAGTGCACTCGAATTCGATTCACATAGGAGACAATTTTGAGGCAACCCAATATAGTACTCTCCATCCCCAGCGAATTACCCACACAAAAAAAACTAAAAAACTAAAAAAGATCAAGTTGTACAAAGCATTTTTTGTTGAAAGTACTTTTATTTTAAGTATGTTCAAGTTTTTATTAAAAATCCAAATGCACCAAGAAAGCATGCACTTCCAAGTTCTTTTGTAAAGTTAGAGACGCTTTTGATTATCTCAATGCAGTAAAATGGAAAAAGAAATATTAAGCAATGGGATTAGGAAACTCATACTTAAGATTAATTTGACATATAATCACAACTTATTCCCCATGCATAAAAATCATGCTACCTATCGAAATTGCACAAAAAAGATTACGAGACAAGTTAAGGAAACATGTTCTAACTAGCAATCTAGGATCCACCGGTAATACTCCCATTGAAAATCTCTATAGTATCACCCTGCCCAACTTGATGCCACCGAAACGACCTGTCGTCCTCCATCACATTCTGCTTATAGATGAAGAAGTAGCTCTCTTGTGGCAAATGAAAGTGTAGCCTTTGGTGCAACTTCTGAAGCTCCTTTCTTAGCTCCCCTACATTATCTGATGGGTTCATTTCCACCGGAATTTTCTTCGTCCCGCACTTGGGCAACACCATCAGCTTTAACTTATTCCTTGACACCGCCACACCCGCACCCCCGGTACCACCCATTGCCACCGGTGAAGCCACCGCTGCCACTGCCGTTGGGGACGGTCTCAAGCTCACCTCGATCTCCGCATTGTCTGAAAGCTCATAATCACGTAAGGAACGATGATCTTGCAACTCATTGCCAAGTGAATGGAGCACCAAACGACCAACTGGGACAGCTTGATCCATCGCTTGAATTTTTTCTTTTAGTTTTGTAACGGTGTCGTTTATGTCCATTTCAACAGGGACATGCATTTTGGATGTGGGGATCTTCACGTTGAGCTGGATTTTATTGGAGGGCGACGAGTCTTCCACCTTGACATTGTTGTTGTTGTTGGTGGTGGTGGGTTTTTCGGATTCGGAGGCAACGATGAGTTGAACGTGAGAGTTGTTGAGGATCTCACAGTAGGCAACGTCTTTGTCGTCTTCAAGGACTTGGCCATTGAAGACAAGGGTTTGGTGGGGAACAGAAATGCCTTGGTATTTCTGGACCTTTTCTTTGATCTCCAGGACTGTGTCAAAGTAACCCACTTCAATGGTGAAGGATCTTCCTCTTTGGGGCTCAAAGATCACATCCATTTTCAATTTGTTCTTCTGTTTGTGTGTGTATATATGTGTGCACGTAAAAGGGTGGCATAAATGAGTTGTAACTGTATCCGATTTGCATGTTGTTTTTAAAACTTAAAGGGATTCAAATTCTGGATTAATTAGAAAGAATCAAAGAACGTTATCCATTTATTATGCAATCTCGGATTTTCAGGTTTTAATCTTTCAAGGCTGTTGTTATCTACTTCCCCCCTCCTCCCTGCTCAAATCATTTCAAATTAAATTGTATCAATATAATTATTTCGGTTTAAATGCACTTAAAATATTATTAAAGACGGTCCTGCAAAAAATTAGAGTAAAAAACTTCGAAATTGAAAAATAAAAAATATATTTATATATATTGTGTACACGTGATTTTGAAGATTTATTCAGTCAAAGAAATTAATTACCTGTGGTTCCTTATTCCTCTTCTTTTCAACTTCTGATTACATTGATTTAAGGCAGATCATCGGAATAAACAGGTCGGTATAAGTTTGATGAGTAGATTAAGAACGTGTTTGGTATTTTCATTTTTATTTTTTTTAAACCGCGTCGTTGAAGCCTAAACCTGTTTCTGCAATTTTGTCAGCTATGAGCCTTAGAAAGGAAGAAGGGGAACACAAAAGCTCAACATGCTTGAAATTAGAATTAAACAGAATGAGCTGACGAAAAATAAATAAGTACATGGTAGTCAAATAAACACAAAACTTCATGACTCTTGAGTAGCATAGAGCTGAACATGTCGCGGCCAAACTTGACCATAAACATCTTTCTTGTTATACCGCCGGTCCCAAGACCAAGGCACATCTGCTAAGGAGATGAGATGAAAAGACATAAGATGAATGAAATATGCGAATGGAAGGGTAATATAAATGTAAGAAACAGCAAGTTGACTGACCTTCAGTGGTGTATGGTTGGGGAGGGAGTTCATAAGGCACAGGCAATTTGATTACTTCAGATGATGAATCTGAATTCCTGTTTCCATGCCAATTCAGAGTCACAAGTGTTGTTCTCGATGCTTCCGAAGACTCTGGCCGTCCGCATTTATCCTGAAACTCGAAGGAATTAATGTCTTTCTACTTTAATTTTGTTCCATTTTCTTCCTTTATGTTAATCTCTCAAGTGTGATACTAATAAAGTATTTAAGTAGCGTGTGTAAAACGGTCAGCATGTAGCTGTTACCTCTGACGGAACCCCATTACTGGTACAAGAAAATCCAGAACTGCATGTTTTAAACGGCAGAAACAGCACTCCAAGCTGTAATGAGCCACGCAAGGTGAATTAAACATACAGAACCAAAGCTTTGGTAGGAGCAGAGTATAGCCACAAGACAAATAATTTGTAGAGAATGGGCAATATATATAAAGACATATTCAATTGAAATATATCGTTTGATGTATTGACATCCTCTAGGTCCTCGTATGATTTAGGACCTGCAGTAGCTCGTATTTGAAAAGCTTGACAAATTTCCCAACTCGGATGAACATCTCGAGTAAACCTCACAACAATGTATCTTCAACTGAGAAACTAACCTCATAAGAACGGATCATCAACTGTGAATTATTCTTCTGGAGAGCTCCCCAGGCAGCCTTGCTAAGATTTGCTGAAGTTAGCAAGAACCAACTGTTGGGACAAGGTAGAAATTCACAGTTACTGCTCAAAATTGACTATGAAGGGTATGCTACTAAACATTCTAAAAACATAAACCCAGAAAAACACAATCAATAGGGTCGGAGATGAACTCTTACGCAAGTTTTTGACCATTGTAACGAGTGTATGTCTTTATATGTGGCATTGCACGACTGAAATGAAAAGGCAGAACTGTTAATATCAATTTATAGGATAACAGAAAAAAATGAAAATAAAAGACAATATGTGTGCGGGTCTTTCTGCACAACAATTAATCAGTTTCTTTAGTCAGATTTTCTAGAAATTTTCCACCTAAGCATTTCAGGGTCAAATATTTCACTAGAGAAAGAGAGAGCGAGACCAGCGGCCAGTATGGCGTGCCATCCATCTTGCCCAGTACTTTCTCAAGAAGTCTTTCTCCACATTCTTTTGTGGACTTGGAACCGCATTTCCAGCCGCATAACCCTGGCAAAGAGTGTAACCCACAAAAAAGCAGCATTCACTTATAAGGTGCACAAATGAAAGCAAGATGCAGAATATATAATCTAAGTTACAACGCACATTCAAAGATTACGTGATAGACAGATGACTCTTTTGCCAGTTAATTGCTGAATTACCCCTATATAGTATTTCATTTAAATATGTCCAACATTCCAACCGTTTTGAAGAAATTGTATATCCCAAACCCAACTACATGAGGTCTATTGAGATTTATCCAGGTAAGGTCTTTTGGATTTCTTGCCCATGGTAAAAACCTATAAACTTTGTGGAAGATGACCATATAATAGTAAAGCAAGGTCTATTGGAAAAGGTTCACAACAATGACCTACTTGATAGTACCTCTAGAGAGCATCTGACATCTTCTACTGTAGGCCATATTATAAGTGGCTCCCCAGGACCGAGGGGAGTTCTATCGTCTGATAAACCTGACGACATTGAAGACGCAAGCTCAGCCATCCACTTCTCATCCAAAGATCCTAGGGAGGAGAACTGCAAAAAAGCAAAGATCCAACATAATTAGAAAGCTAGCTCAAAATTAGATTTGCTTTACTACTATTTATTTTTACATTCCACAAAGCAAAGCACTCGACAGCATAAAGTTTACCGCATTAGTCATTATTCCATTCTATATATCATGCAAGTAAAGAGACCAATAGATGAAAATCAATCGAAAATGCTAAGTCACGAATCCCAAAAAATTGGACAGAAATCAAATGCAATATATCTATACTGATAGGTACAGAATCTTGGAGTAAACACATTGCTCAATTTTTGCACCTAATCAAAGAAAAGCACTCAGCATTGACATCATACATTATATGAGTCAACCGCTTGTGTCCCTGTACCTGATAAGCAAGAGGAGATTTCTGAAACTCTTTATCAAAAGTGCACTCCTGGAGAATAGTGCGTAGCTTCATGTGTCCCCACTTTTTCATGTTCGTACTCGTATGATATCCAGGGACAGATGCAATTAACCTCACCTGAAAATTATACACATGGACGAAGATACTAACTTTGACATTATACAATCCCCAACAAAACAAAACCAATATATATATAAAGTTCAAGGAATAGAAAACACACTGCTGCATTGCTGTAATCAAACTTCTTGAAAAATGACGGATTGATTTTGAAGCTTCCCAAGTTAGGAAAATTAACAGAAAACTCGGGCCACTGTTGACAGTCAACCAACAAGATGAAGATTATTACGTTAAATTTGAATTAGCATCTTTAAAAATCAAAACTAGAGATATAAGGTAACAAAAAGGCAAGAAAACCAAAACAATAAATAAAATCAACCAATGATCCACATAAATTGTTATATTAATACCTTAAGTGCACTGAGATAATCAATTAAGTCATTTTCAAATCCGCATCCTTTGCTTGGATTATTTTGATCTTTCCATGGAAAATCTTGCATCCACAAACCTTGGCTTTTGTTGTTCCAGTCAACAAATATTAAGTTTGCTGTGTGTACAATAATTCTCACTCCTCGAGGATACACAAGAAGCATGGCCTTGGAATGGTGCGTCCCAAATGAAATGGGCAATGGTGGTTTGTGTAGAATCCAATTTGCAGGCTTCTTTCTCTAAAATTAGAGGTAACAACTTAAGGTCCAGGTTCCGGAAGAAAGCATAACATAGACAGAGATTAGGCATAAATAGAAATAATTCAGACCTTCATATAATCCAGTGTACCATCACCCTCACCATGAATAACCAAGACATGCGGGACTTTTGCAATTTTTGGGCATGCTAAAGTGGGAAGGGAAAGAAAAATAAAACAATCAGAAGCAATCAGGGAAGAACAGAAAGGATGCAACCATGAAATAGCTTATGCATGACGCAAAAGTAATATGCCATCAACCAGATTCAGAATATGCACAAAACAAAAAATATTTCTACAGGAAACACAATCAAGATGACAAGAACAACATACCAGGTATCAACCAATCGATGTCTACCATGTAATTTGAAAGGATAGCCACGACAATATCCCCCTACATCAACAAAAATAAAAAATCGAAGTAAATTAAATTCCCATCCAAAACCAAATATTCATAAAGTCAATCAATTTCTTCCAGAACGTTTGCATGCTGAATATGAACCTCATGCGTGCACTATTCATGCTAAACATGAGCTAAAGCTTAAAAATACTTCCACAAACAAATTGCCGCATCGAGCACACTGCATATGGAACCAACAAGTTGTTCCTTACAACAGGGTACAATGGTTACCTGAATCACGTCCCCTATAGAAACACAAGAGGTATTTGCCCATTGGGGAAGTCCTTGCACATTCAAAAGCCGAAAGGTCTGTGTTATTTTATCATTAGGAACACGAAAATGCTGTATGGCCTCCACTTGACCGCCATCTCTCTCAGACTGCAAATTCCCACGATTCTCAGCCCGCAAGCTGCTTCCTTCCACTTCAGCCTTCAAAGTCCAAAGTCGATAAAGAAAGCATTTTGTTAGCCTCTCAAAATCACATTTTCCATAATCATCAACAGCAGTTTAATCAATCAAACTATTTAAAATCAAAAGAGGGACACCTTAAAACTTGTATTGGAACCTTTCTCTTGGAGCACTAGCTGACGTGACCGTTTTTGGCTCAGCTCCTCAACTTCAGCACCCTTTCCTCTATCGTTTGAACCCCTCTTATGGTTATGGACACCATGCGCATCTGCATTTTCGTTACCAGACAGTGTCTTATACTTGAAAAGATAATGCCCCGGAATTAGCTCTATAACATCACCATGGTGTATAGTCGCATTGTCTTTGGGAAACAATTTCTTCCTAGTATTCTCCGATTTAACAACAATGGGATTGGTTCCCTCCTATAATTGCAATATTAACGTTAGCAATCTATCTACTTCGGTTAAACAGTGGACTGGTTTGGAGGTTTAATTACGGAATTACCACGGCCAAAACGGCGGAAGCATCAGGAGACGCAGTGAGAGTGAGGTGCTTGCGGCTAAGTCTTTTGTCGGAGAGGGAAGCTGTGGTGTGGCGGCCGATGTAATTTGGACCTTGGTTGAGGGGTATATTGGGGATTGAAGTGTCTTCCTCTAGCTTGTCGTTGAGGGGAACCAAATATCCTATCTGCAAAGAGCAAACATAAACATCTGCATCAGTAAAAATAAAATGATAGGTGGGAATTAGAAAGGGGTAAAAGGGTAAGGGAGGGACCAGAAGGCGAGGCATTGGTGCATGAGAGTGGCGAGAGATATGTGGAGGAGCGAAGAGGAGATGGGTAGATTTTACCGTTCAAGTCTTGAAGACAATGGAAGTGGAAAGCTGAAGAACAGTGAGAAAAGCTTGAAGCTTGAGAGAGATCATTTTGACTCGGTGGGGAAGAAGAACTGAGAGAGAGAAGCACGAATGTTGGCAAATTTGGAGGCAGCTCTCGGAAAATTGTGTGCTGTTTCTGTTTAGAAATTCGTCACATGACACTGATGACTTGTTGTTGGGCTCTTTGTTCATAAGCCCAACTTCATTTTGGGCCCTCTTTGTCAGGTCTCATAGGACCAAATACATTTTGACCCAGCTTAATTATCAATAGTCTCGCCGGACGGCTATACTATTATTAAAACTCGTATAGCCGCACGGCTATACTATTTTTACACGGGGTCACCTATTCGCAAGGAGCGTTAGGCGGGTCCCATTTTTAATTTGTTTAAAATTATAAATCGTATAGCCGCACGGCTATACTACGTTTTTTATTTTTAAAATAGTATAGCCGGCGGCTCTACTTTTTTTACACGTGGGCTTCTATTCGCAAGGAGCTAGGCGGGTCCCCCTTTTTTATTTTTATAAAAATTATAAATAGTAGAGCCGGTTGGCTATACTATGGATTTTTTTAATAAAAAGCGTATCGCCGTGCTATACCATTTTGGACACGTGGGCGCTAACCACTAAGCGCTGGGCGGGTCGTCCTTTTTTAATTTTTTATAAATAGTACACGGTTTTTGTTGTTAAAAAATTGTATAGCCGCTTGGCTATACTACGACCTTTTTTTAAAAAATATTATAGCCGCCCGGCTATCCTATTTTTGACACGTAATCACTAGCGGATCTTTCTTTTTATTCAGTCTTTTAATTATAGGTATAGTTTTTTGTTTCTTTACTTTTATACAAATTTATAAATAAACTCCTGTTTATACCAAAATGAACAGCCAATAAACATTTGACACGTGGACCAAGCTGGAGCTATGGGAGCCTTCGGCATCTTACCTACCGATCGCTCTATTAGGGCAACCTTGGCATCCGGAACACGTGGCAGTCTCACAATCAATGTCCACAGTCTCCACATCGAAACTCTAAACAAAATGCACACCTCCCAAGGCCTATAAAAGAGGGCAACCATCTCAGCTTGGAGGTAATCAATCAGAACTAACGGCATACGCCTATTGATCTGTAGTTCAAACTTACTAAATCCGTACTTACTTAAGCATCGGAGAGCCTTCGGCCGGTATCACACCGGTACCTAGGACTTACCGAGTGTTTGCTATCTTACATGTATAACTTACTACCGAAGTCATAGCATACCGAAGGTAACGAAATCACTAAGTTGCGCGAGAAAGTGCAGAACCATTTTTCTGCGTCAACAAACCCAATCATAGACATGTATTTATAAAAAAGCCCAAACATTATTTAAACATAGAAACACACCCAAAATCTACAATTGTATATTTTTTGGGTGTGTTTATAAATGAGTTTTGAGTGTGTGTAATGATGAATTTTGGGTGTGTTTATAAAGTGTTTTGGGTGTTGAGTTTTTTTTATAATTTCAGCCCCCATTTTGGGTGTTTTAGTGAAACTCCCTAATAATAAAATGAAAGCATGCAATTCCCCTACTTGGTGGATATTCAACTTGACATTGGGTATAGCCGCTCGTTTTTTATTTTTATAAAAAGAGTATAGCCACCCGGCTATACTATTTTTGACACGTAATCACTAGCTGATCCTCCTTTTTTAGTTTTTTAATTATAGATTAGTATAGCCGCCCGGCTATACTACGGTTTTTTGTTTCTCTACTTTGTAAGTAGTATACTCGAGCGGCTATACCCAATGTCAAGTTGAATATCCGCCAAGTAGGGGAATTGCATGCTTTCATTTTATTATTATTATTTTTTTCAAACTTACTGTGTCTTCCAAGCTAATCGGAATTTCTACACAAAGAACGTTTGTTGTAACACCAACTATTACACAAATAATTAATCCATATACAATCAATGAGCATCAAATGGGAATTAAAAAGTCGTGAGTTCAACGATGATTTTACCTCAAAGTCGCATATACGTACGTAGTAGTGTTTGTTATATAAATTATCCATATAATGAATCCCAACAAAAGAATCCATATCAACTTCGCCTTATAACTTTCCTCTGTAAAGGTTACAGAATACAATTTGCTAATATTTTGCAACTAGAGTCCTAATACCCTGCCTTCCATCCACCACTCAGCTATTTCAACAAAAATATGGGTTAACTCTTCCATGTATTGGTCTAATTTACCAAAAAGTGTCTTGTCGGTATTTCGAGAACATGAGGTAGCATGGGCAACAAAATTTGCTACCTTCTGCGCTTGGATTCTTTTCGCATCTCAGCAAGGTAGTTCTCCAAGTTCGATTTTTCCCATAAACGTTTATGAATAAGATCTTCCTTTCTTGAGTCGTCTGAAAAACAAACCAATAAACAATTGGGAACAATAAGTATGAAGAACCTTTAGGGTGTGTGTGACTCTGCAGGAGAGCATGCAGAGTCTGGAACTCGCAACTCAAAACCATAATTACTTTATCAATTAAGATCTGAGGTTGCAGCATCTTGTATGGAAGGTTTTGTGTAGGTTCATGGTGAAAGGTTAAAGCTTAAAACAAATAAAGTATGAAATAGTTGGTGCTCAGACATCCATCCCCCTTCACCCCGCAGTGATCTAATGGGATCGAAAGTTAATGACCCTCTTTCTCTGTTAAATCCATATATCAAGCCCCATTAACCTTGACCAAATTCATAATGCCAATATAAGGAAAAAAAAACCCCTAAAATTTAAAGTTATATACCAAGATTTCTCCATGCATCAAGAGGCGCATTAAGGGATCTCTGTGTCAGGTAGGAGGCATCATCCCATGAATATGGTGCTTGTTTCACCTTGTATCTCCAGAACCAACAGCCACACCATAATAATAGCTGGATCAACAAGAAAAAGAGTTAACATTACAGTAATAGTTAACGTAAAATCATCAATTCCATACACTACTAGATAGACAAGAAAAAGAGTGGAATATATCAAGCATAAAGTACACCCATGGCCATTATTGGTTAGTACTGCTTATTTTAAACTTCAGCATACCTTGCCAATAGTGTAGGGTAGGAGTATGAAGCGGACAACAAGAAGATCCCACATGGAGGGCTGTTCAGCTCCCTTAATCTGCAACTCGAGTTCGTTGCCGAGATCTTCCCCCACTTTCCTATGAAAAAAACATCCGCCTTTCTTAACGACAAATTCAGAATCATAGAATGCAATTCCATGTACAATTGATTAATCCTCATGGATACATTATCAATTTTTTACAACCATGCATTTCATTATTTCTCTTTGAAAATGACTAAGAATTCATACTTGTTCATCTGCTTGTTACTCTTCTTCTTATTTGTAGTCCCCCCACTACGCTCAAGTTCCAAAGCCCGTAGTCTATTTTTGTAAGCAGGAGTCTTCTTGACCATGTCGACAGCCTACATAGACATGAAACATCAAAAGTGTCACGAATGATATGCATTAGCAAGTCCTGTAAGAATCCACTAGAGTATACATGAGTCCTTATCATACTAAAAACATTTGCCATTGCAATAGCTATAGTACACTCCAAGAATACAACAAGGTAGACAATAAAATCTAGATTTGGGAGTGATGTCGGCAGTCAGGACATGTGTACCAAAGGCATGTTGTGCAACTTGTTTAAGCCATAGAGTGACATCTGCATTTCAAACATTACTGCTTTGATACTCTTATAAATGTAATGTACACATTATATTGATCTGCCACAGTACCTGATTATACCTTGTCCACTGATTTAGATACTGAAATGCTGAAAGAATCAAAAGAAGGCCAACCAGGACAGCACGAGGATCCTAGAATGCAGATACACAAACAGTTTTAGAAACAAATACATGAAATTGGAGCTTAACCTATCAACTCGCAGAATTGTTTCTGAACCAGACAGAATATTAAGTTATGATTTGAACAATGAAAACTCTCTCACCGTCTTGTGACCGTAATATGCTTGATAGTAGCGGGCTGTATTGTAAAATACCTAACAAGCAAAATACACAGCAACCTTATTATCTTTCACAAATATCTAAGCTCAAAGAATATGGAATCTTAACAACTGGAAGCTCACATTACCCATATAAATTGAAAAATACAGCATAATACTTACAAGAATTTTCTTCTTTCATGCAATCTCAATTCTTAAGTCCACGAAAATCGATAGAAAGGTTTCCAATTTACTTTTTAGCCTTTAATTCAATGTTCACTCAGTAGTTTATATATTTTACCTCCTCCGGATGTGCAATGGCGTAATCATACTGCTCCCGAGTGGCCTCGTCCTTCAGAATCTACAATTTAGCAAATTAAACTCCATCATCACTAGCACATGACAGCAAATGAAAGTCTAAAATAGCAATTGCATTCGAATCAATTTCCAAATTTGGCATCATTTCCTACAAAATTACATGATCCCAAGTACCTCATAAGCATTGGCAACTTTAACAAACAGCTTTTTCGATTCCGGATCCGGATTTTTATCCGGGTGACTGAGAATAAAACACCAACATGTCAAAGAAATAATAAAAATCTTGATTTAATAATTTCAGAGTAATTTACAAAGTGAAAAATGGTGCAGACTCACTGTTTCAAGGAGAGCTTGTAATAAGCTTTCTTGATCTCCGAAGAATTCGCGCTCTGCGTAACCCTAGAGAAGCAGGTGAAAATGTTAAGTAAATATGCGATCAAGAGAGGGGTAATTTGGGAAGCAGTGGGAAACTTATGAGGGAGAGGAGCGGAGCTGACCCTAGGAGATCGTAGCAGTCATCCTCGTCGCAGTAGATGGCCGTCGACGTAGTGATGAGATGGCACAGCATTAGAGCTGAAACAACCGAGAACCACCGAATCGCTGCCGGTGGCGCCATGCTGTACCAACGGAGCTCTAGATTTCTCTGAAATCGTTTCCCGAGAATTGGAGGGTACTCTGCGTGAAGTGTTTTGAGGAAACCAACCAAAAAAACAAACAAACAAAAAAATATATGAAGGTGGTCAACAGATCTGCATTTCAAAAACTATTAGCCGTCGGATTTGCATAAACTCATCTTTGTATAGATGAGTAAACGACGTGTCGCTGTGTGAGAGTTGGCTCGGTTTGACCGCGACTTTGCTTTTCTTTTTGGAGAGTATTTTCCTTTTTGTTTTTGGCAATAGTGACATTCAAAATTTCAAATACAATACAACTTTTTTTTTCTTTTCCAAAGTTAGAAAGGTAAAGGGGGGAAATTCACACATATGAGTATCATAGGAGCTTGAACTCTCAGGACCATTTGGGCGTACACCAAAAATTTGGGCCAATTCAATTAACACTACATTGATATATACCATTAAATTGCAGCTACATGTTAAGAAAAAAAAACTATTTCTTAAAGCTTTCCTACCCGAGGTTCTATGTTTAGTTCCCTTTCTCTTAATATCACTTGTATATATTTCTTTTAGAAGATGGAATACTATTTCTAAAGTTCACTTGGAGTTGGAGCGAGTTAAGGCTTTTACAACATGCTTGTGTTTCTTCTTAAGATTTCGTTAATCAACCTCAATCGACAATAATCAATCCTTCATATACTATTATAGCTTAGGGTTTAGCAATGCTTGAGGTTGATGTCATTGGATAAAAAACAATAAAATGATGATAAACAAAACTTGTTATATACTTAAAACAAACCCTTAATTAAAAGCAGAATAAAAACTATAAACCCCTAAATAGCCAATCAAAATTGACTAATAAACGAGCTTAATTTCCATGCCTAATATAAGATTAAGCTTAATTTCCATTGCCCCCACCCCAAATATATTTAGATAACCCTAATGATGTACTAGCAAAACTCATCTGTGCGGTACTAATGGCTTACCTAATTATTAATTATACAACAAACCTAGGAAGACCTATTTTGGAACCCAGCATTTTAACATCCTCTTGGACTTGCCGCCTATACTCCCCGAAGCTGAATTTTCTATACACCGAAGGCTCACGGCAGCTTTGTATCACAGTCTCATACGAAGGGCATAGGAAATATGCTGTCGAGAATCGTTCCACTGCCAAATTCGTGACAACTCGATGTTGAACACTCTTGTACACATTGTTGCTCCATGCCTAGACCAAAAAATAAATAAATAATAAAAAATGAATAATATTAAGAAAAATGACACAAGTGGGATAAGAAATGAAATCTTGATATATGTTTGTGTTATGTTGTCAGACCGAAAATATAAGTAATTAAATTGAAAGTGGACCTGAAATAAATCTCCGATGTTGATGATTAGGGCCGCAGGATTAGGTTTAACTGCGATCCATCTCCCATCCTTGACCAACTGCAGTCCTCCAACCTGGTCTTGATGCAAAATTGTAAGGAAGTCGCTATCAGTGTGTGGCATCAACCCACACACCTCAGAAGGGATGGGACATGGTGGATATCGATTCAATCGGAGATAGCACGTGCTGGGCAAACAATTTGCTTGGAAAAATGTCGACTTGTGACCCAATTTCTCAGCTAAAATTTCAGCCAAGTTCAGTGCCAGACTTGAAACTGTTGTAGCAAACTGTTCCATTGTCGAGCTGGACACCCAAAATCACAAAGTGCCCACGTGGCATAAATGAGTATGATGATGGTGAAAACGAAAAAACAATGAGAGGCAGAGAGAGGGAGAGAGGCCATGCATGCATTACGTACAGGGATTTGATATCACAAATCAACAACACAAGGAGTGAGTTCAATAATTGGCACTTTTCTGCAACACAAGGAAAGGTATGGTAGCTAATTGGGACAGCAAGGCTATATAGCTATCTGTAATTTTGTCCCATGACAGCAAGGAAGCAATTCTAGCAGAGTGTCCCTGATGGTTCCTACAATCTAGAATAAATGAGATGATGCATTGCAGACTCTAGGACGTTTCACTACAAATTGCAAGTACTGAGATCACAAGATCTCTGCAACTCATTTTGTGGTTCCTAAACAACTGCATGTGAAGCAGAAGCTGACGCTTAGCTACTGAGCAGTCTGTTTCATCAACTTTTCCAATTTCCATGGACAACCGGTAACTAAATGTGCAAAAAACCAACAACACAACATAAATTACCGATGCCAAAATATTGACATACGCAACCGCTTAAGATATTGCAGTATCACACAATAATTTCTCTTCGAGATACAGATAGCTGTATAGTATCCAATTGTTTATTGGGTCGTTGGTTCCTATGGTTTTAGTGGATTCCTATTTTCCTACGGTAGTTTTGAGGTTGTAACAAGTAAAAAGCACGCATTACAGTAATTAACATATAATTATGTGAATTAGTAAGTAATAATTATATATACCTGAGATTATAATCGAGACCAGCTGCTGAGGAGGTGGAAATGTCTTTCAGTGGAATGTGAAACGCTTCAGACCAAGCCAATTGTCTTAGGCATGTGGCTGAAGGCGTTCCCCAACGGTAATAACTACCGGCAGAGAAATTCAAGTGCTTGTCCTCCTGACTCTTCTTATCAAACGACTGCTTGAACACCTTCTCTTGCTCAATCTTCATCTTCTGAAGCAGCCGACCAGAAACCCCATGGTTCACAACCTGAAAGAAACCCCACTCTTGAGAAGCCCTAGCTATCTCTGACTTGCACTCTTCCCTTTCCCTTTCTCCGAGCTCCAACCTCCGCAGATCGATCAGCGGCAGGTCGCATTCCTCGACGATGACAAGCTGCAGCATCTCCTCATGGTCCTTGTTGTTGTTGTTGCTGTTGCTGTTGATTATATTGGCGGTGGCCTTGTCCGCGGTTTTGTCGAAAAGGGTCTTGTAGGCCTTGTGAAATGGTGGGTCCGAGTCCATGATGCTAATTAGAAATTGAAAGACATGGACAAAGTGAGAGAGAGAGAGAGAGAGAAAAAGAATTGAAAGGGAATGTTATGAGAGCCGGGAAGAGATTAAAAAGAGAAAGATGGACAGCAATTAACAAGTGGAGGGTTTTAGGAGATGGAGACAATGAGAAAAGAGATTGAGACAACGCCGCGTTCTATTGTTTCTTATGTTCCCTTCGTCGTCGATGAAAACGTTATGGCGTTTCCTTTTCTAAGTTTTGGAGTCTACACTGGAATTCTGTGTCCGTGTCTTTTTGCTATAGGCACCAGACATGGAAGTTATCTATTTCATTTTAATAAACTTGGTCCTTCTCAATTGTCTTCTCTCTCGGACCCTCTTTAGATTAGAGAAATTAAAATGGTCATCAAACGAGCTCTAAAATTACCATGTGTTTCAACTTTATGGACTATGAGCTATGGACAATCATATCAGCAATATATCGACAATAATATTACTGACTAATATCGGCATTTAAAAACAGACAAAAAAATTGTAGTTAATTAAACTTTTAATCACTATTTTCTATTGATTAAGCATGTCCCTTGATATATAATAATATGATGATAATTAATCTGAAGAATTTCAGCTTACCTTATTAAAGGCTGTAGCCACAGGGAGCTGTCACGTGGATTTTCCTCAGACCTAGGATTTTCAATCTTCTCATCAGAAACGATCCTAAAAGAAAATTGAATGCAAATATACCTTCCGAATAGAAGAAAACAAGATTGTGGTCGTACTAATGCGTCGACCACCGACTATACCAAATTCCTTGGGCCCATATATTTAAGCGAGGCATAAATAATTTGCACAAGATAATACTTGTTATCCCTCACTGACTACAGGGATATGCCCATATCTGGTTCTAATTAAGCAGTACAAAACAGTAGAAACCTTGGAAAATAACACGGTGTGTGATGAAAACTAGCTATTAGCGAACCTTGCTAGGAAATTAATCCTATGAACTACTAGTATTTCAAGACATCATCAAGACCATCAATGTGTGGGAGCGTACTCCGAAAACGGGATGAGAGCTCATTTAAGCACCATCAAAATAAAAAATTCGAGTTTACAAACCCCATTCTGCACCTGTTCTGGAACCTTCAATAACATCTCAAGACTCTATTAATAATATTCCTCCTTTTATCATAAGCAATGCGCCACCTCAAGCTAGCTACGGGATTCAGTGATATATATGAAATTGCCTGCATAAAAAGAAAATCAAGATTCAAGAGTCAAAAAGCCCTTTTTCTTTTTCTTTTTTAATCTCGGAATGACAAAGTTTAAAAATAACAACACTATGCTTAGACCATAGTCACGTGATCTGATCTGTGACCAAGTCCCCTTGGCTGTGGCTAACATTAATATAGGCCAAAGGTATATCAGTGGCCTGAAGAGGTTTTCTAGTAGTGCGCTAAAAGATAAAATGGAGGTGACTTGCATGGCAATATTAGTGCAGGGAGATGTTGACATCCCACTTGTTTGATAGATTATATATCACATAAAGACTATGACAAACATGTTGAATACAGTGGTTAATTGGGATGCGAAGAAACCAAAAGCAAGAGTACAAGGACAGTGAAAGATCCAAGCAAGAAAGATAAGCTCAAACTTGTTAGAAAGAAAGATAAAACACATAAATAGCATTAAAACAAAATCTATGTGATGCTCTTCTTACATGTATGTAGGATGGAGACGAACGAATTGATGCAGACGTTGGCTTTGAGAGAAAGAGAGAGGCAAGAGCTAGTGGTTGGTCCTATACAATATATATACATATATATATATATATTAAACTTTAAATATTAATTAGTTGGGAAGAGATGGCTTTTATAAGGAGGAAATCCCATCAATCGTCCTCACTACTTTTGTATAGGCTGCTAAGAGGATTGAGAATTTATGCCTAAGAGAAGAACACGCGGCTCATAGTGGCATCAGATAAAATATGTTGGACGTCGGCCCTCCTTTTTTTCATGCATGTCACAACCTGGATTCTCAACCACACCAAATAAATCTAAATGCATGATCGTCAACCAGCTACTTGTTCTCTTGCTTGTTCATAAGTTATGATAATAATTAGCAAGTCATGATAATAATTATTCTATTACGGCATTTAAAAACTCTAAGAATTATTCTTTAATAATTAGTTAAGGTCCTTAAACGAGGATTCTTCACCGTTAGATTACAATTTCTCAACTAATTGTTGAGAAGATCACATGTCACGATCGGGAACTTAATAATCTAATTCAATTAAGGCGCATCTCAACTTACCTCGTTGTTTACTTATCTAATTAATCAGTCATCCGTATTAATACACTGGTATTTGCTAAGAAAGTGTATTAACAATATGCATATAGCACAAAGGATTCTAGTTCCTAAGTCCATACCTTTTAACAATATGCATATAGCGCATAAGATAAAACATACTTATCTGAAGGTTTTTGTGTGAGTATACATGACAAGAGAGAATAATGCAACCTCAATTGAATGTTGAGAAGCGAGGATTCAATTCAGATGTAACTAGATTAGAATTGTATATATCAAAATTAACCTCTGTTTTTGTCAAATTATTGAAAAGATGCATAGAATTTATCTTGTCAATCAAATTGAGGATAAACACATTTTTCTAATAAAATTGAGAATCGAATCGACAAGATTCTATGCATCTTTTCAACAAATTGACAAAAATTAGATAAATTTTCATACATGAGGCCAAATATATTGAAACCATGATGGAAAACTACTTACTTATTTTAGAGAACCAAGAACCGGTCTTGACTTGAGCTTCGAAATTGCTAGATATGATCACCAAAAATCAATTGTCTATATACGTCCTACATTGTTCCACGTTTGACCTCTAATTCCAAAGCAACATCTCCTAAACTGTGAATACACACATATGGAAATCTATGGTCTTTTCAAAAGCTCGTGCATAATTTAGCACACAAATCTCAAAAGGAAAAAGAGTGAGTTGTGTGATTTTGTGAAGGTCGATCACTTATAATAAGGAAGAGTGCAAAAAGCTAAGAATGGTGAAGTGGTAGCCATGGTGCTCAATGCATTTATATACCTAATATGAGGTGGTTTCATGAAATCATGTAACGCGTTTCAATCAACGGTTTAGAGTTGTCTACACAATTGTGGTTGATATAACTTATAATTAGTCGATGAAAGTGACGCTTGCGTGACGAAACATATCTTAAAGTTGCTTTATTACATATATTCCATTTCAAAAGTTAAATTAAAATGATATTTTATTTAATATACGGAACATAGTACTATATAAGCACATGGAGATTTTGGAGTATTATAAAGATATTTTCCATTTATAGCGCCTTGGTAAAGTGAAAGAAAACCTATTTATAGCGCCGACATGATTTAAAGGGAACTGTAGACGAAAGGGACATGGAAGGAGAGACTTGGAGGCAGGACAACCAGTAATCAATTGAGAGACAGAGAGAGAAAGACAGAGAGAGTCGATGGATGGATGGATGGATGGATGGATGGGTGGATAGGATGGATGGATGGATGGGTGGATGGATATACACCAATTGGATAGTTTGGCTTAATCTTTAAATTTAATATATTATAAGAAAAATATCTAACTCTCTTCTCTCAAAAAGAAAATGTATAATTAAAAAAGAAAAAGAAAAAGAAAAAAGGGATGGAAGTGTAACAAACAAGACAGGCAGAATCAACTGGACCCAACCGTTCAACTGTATTTAACCTCTGATGATCATGTCGGCAGAAACGTGGCAGAATCTAGAGTCACAAGCTTGATTTCACCATTATTTAACGTCGACATATATACAAATTAGAATGCAGGCAGGCAGAGCAAGGCCATGCATGTGCAGTGCCTAATTACATATATGAATCGAAAAGGACACAGAAGACATATGCATGCCCAGTTTCTCCTCTCTCTCTCTCTCTCTCTCTCTCTCTCTCTTAAATACATACGAATTTCCAAAAAAGAAATGCCCTTTCGGCTCCTCCAACGGATCCAACAGTGCAAGGACGGTGATGATGCTGCACTAAATATCATATCAGTAGTGTTTAGGTTTGCTTTGCAACTGTGCATGATATCATTTGTACGTAGACAGTGGGATCAACATCAAAGTGAGTGAGCCAGAGGTGGGATAGGGGGGTCAAACGTCATGTCGTTTTTGGAGGCATTTTACTATCTAAGATTCGCTTCATTTCTTTCAATCATTACGACTTTTTGAGGCACGCCCAGCCCTAGGGTCTCAGATTTTGATATGTGATGTTGACTTTCCGCCACGTGGCATCATCATGTGTAGAGAGAGACGGGGACCCATCCTCAACTGCCCCCCATTATTATTAATGTCATGTTTGTTTGCCGTTGCTCGCCCTACTGCATTATTGGACTCTTCCTGCCTCCTTCTGCATGTTGCAGCGCTTCTTCACTGCTCCTCATCAAGTGTTTCCTCTGCACTCTCTCTTTCTGAGTGACCCTTGGCTTATCATTGGGACAGACATATTAATGATGATTTGTTTGTGGAAATACAACCTCTCCTTTTAATCACCCAATCAATGAAAGATAAGAGGCGCATCAGCTCGTGGACTTCAAAACTTTCCATCCAATCCAATATCTATCAACTTGTTTATACCATATCTGACCGGCCACTAGTTTCCTGACACGTAAAACATAAGACTCACAAAAGAGGCCCACGAAACTCAATTCAGATACTGAGGCCCATAAACAACCATCAACAGTAAGTTAATCTTTGATAACCTAACCTACTAATCCGGCTCAAGAAGGCACTTGCCACACCAGTTGAGTAAAGACAGGTGGCAGCCTCTCAGACGATGCTCACAATCCCACATCAAAATAATAACTCAAGATCCATCACTTTGGTCCTCTATAAACAGGGCTTAAGTCCCAAGAAACAATGTAGCAATGATTTTGGCAAATTAGGTCTGACATCGTCCAATTCATTACTCATTTCGTTCTTAAGCCAACTTAAGCATCGGAGAGCCTTCGGTCAGTACATGAGATTTTACCGTTGCTCTTTGTCTTGCAAATTATACTATATTTGTCGAAGGGCCTACAAGACCAAAGGCATCACACTTCTAAGTTGGGTCCAATAATGATTATTAATTTTTGGGCATCAACACAACTCACTAACTATTATAGCTTTCCAATTATAAAATCATCAACTTTAATAAAAATAGGTATATCGCATGAGATATGTGAGTTAAACCAATTAATTAAGGTAACATGTCCTACTCATTCATTCGAATTAGATCCACTCCCTCGAACATTAAAATAGTTTCGAATATCGCATTGTTAAAAGAAAAAAAATTCATGGACTATGTTAACCAAAGTAGCTGACTGCTAAATGAGACCCAATCACTACATAATTTATTTTATAGTCCACACAGGATACCGGGCCTCAAGCCACCACGTCAGCAGCATATTATACCCGCACACCCAAACAAAAATAAAAATCCAAAATGGAGAACGAATTAAATAATAAAATAAAAATAAAATAATGATTGCTTCTTCCACATTGAGCGTTCCGAATCTCGGTCTCGCACCCAGAACCAGTTGTGCAAATCACCAACCAATACTCAAAACTCCAAACGCCTCCGCTTCCTCCTACGAGCCGCAGGCTCGAAAACCCAAGGGTAGCTCTCAACTGACTCGATGGTCCAGGGCGCGGGCCATACGCTCGGGTCGGAAATTGGACCGCGCGGGCCAGCGGACCCAGTTGCTGGAACCAAATTCTCCGGTGCAGCCGAGAGAGCGCGTCTCGCTAGACGTCAAGGATGATACTTCAACAGGAAACGACAGCGAGGATGACGTTGAGATGACGGCGGGGAAGTCGATATACATGGTTTCTGACGGAACTGGGTGGACGGTCGAGCACTCCGTGAACGCGGCGTTGGGCCAGTTCGAGCATTGCTTGGTCGATCGGGGCTGCGCTGTCAATACCTATTTGTTTTCTGGGGTAAAGTTCAATGCTTTTTGGTTTTTAATGTTTGCTATTGCCTTGTACTGAATCTAATGCAAAATTGTCATGTGAAATTGGTCAGATTGATGAAGTAGAGCGGTTAATGGAGATTGTAAAGCAAGCAGCCAAAGAAGGTGCCATGCTTGTGTACACATTAGCTGACCCATCAATGGCTGAGTCTGCTAGGCATGCCTGTAAGCATTGGGGCATACCAACCACAGATATGTTGGGTCCAATTACAGAGGCCATAGCAACCCATCTAGGCGTGTCACCCTCTGGCCTTCCTCGTGGGGCTCCTGGCAGGAGCTTTCCTCTTACAGATGACTACTTTCGTAGGATTGAAGCCATTGAATTCACTATCAAGCAAGATGATGGGGCATTGCCCCAGAACTTGCACAAGGCTGACATTATACTTGCTGGGGTCTCTCGTACTGGGAAGACCCCGCTGTCGATTTATCTGGCGCAGAAAGGTTACAAAGTGGCAAATGTGCCTATTGTGATGGGGGTTCCATTGCCAAAGACCCTTTTTGAGGTTGACCCAGAAAAGGTTTTTGGTCTCACTATCAATCCTCTAGTGTTGCAAACAATTAGAAGGGCAAGAGCTAAGACTCTGGGATTTAGTGAAGGAATGAAGAGTAACTATTCCGAGATGGATCATGTGAGACAGGAGCTGGAATTTGCTCGAAGGATTCTTGCACAGAATCCTGTCTGGCCAGTAATTGGTGAGAATATTGCACTTTTCACATCTGTGCTCATATCAGTTTGGTTTTAGTATGATCTTGTTGGCCTGTTTCTTTTAAGCTTCAATTTGGTTGAGTTAATCATCCTGCTCATATTTGGTTGATTGCAGAGGTAACAGGCAAAGCAATTGAAGAAACTGCTGCTGTTGTACTGAGGCTTTATCATGACCGGAAGCACAAGTGCTCAATGCCAAGAATATCAAAACGTTACTAATGATAGAGGAGAGTTGATGCTAAATGGTGAGAGAGCTATCTCATATTAAACCAAGTGCTATCTTTTGTTTGAATCAAGCATGCACATATGCGTCTGAAGCAAATGCAACAAGTCGTTTCAAAGTGTACATGTTTGTTTGTCACCGTTTGCATTGTATCCTGATGAATTTGCAGTAAATAAATAAATATTTCCCATTGTGGCTTTCATCACCGTTTGGAGGTTAGAGCCAGATGCCACTCTATTTGTTTATTCATTTGGGGGGGTTTGGGTTCAACCAAGTTTACATTTACATGATAATGTAATATCTGAGGAAGACTTTGTTTTGTTTTATATTTGGGCTGGATGTTTGGACCATGATTTGAGTACATAAGAATGTAATGTTTTTTATTTGTGGGCTTGAGCATCCAATTTCTAACGTTAGATCTCTTAGCAAACCACTGGATTTCCAATGTGCCATTGTTTTATTTGTATGTCCTTTTCAATGGAATGCCTTTTTGGGTTGGTTTGTTTTGTTATTATATTTGATTCTTCATCTTAAATTCTAGATTAACCTCTAAATATGTCATTTCTATGACAAATAATTTTGTAGTTTAATATATCCTTGACTTACTGGAATGAGGGAGAGGGGGAGAGGCGCAATAAAAGCTGTAACTGCTACCATTCCTAGATGGCCTAAACAAACCAAACTCTTTAAAGAGGAGGAGGGGAGGATGGGAGGATGGGAGGATGGGAAATTACCTATTACGGTACCTAGGGGTAGATGAGGGCGGGTAAAGAAATAGACTTTGAGGGGGCAGGGCAGATCAACAAATCAACAACTATAATAAAAGACGTATTGCGAACTTCACACTTCAATTTCAAAGGTGCGTGTGGAAATAAGACTTATTGCCAACTTCACAAATCCAATGCTTGATTCTGTGGAATTTGGGATGGATGACCCTTCCTGTTGTTCTCATGACATGACTTGTTTTTGGCTTATTGATATGGTTTTCATGTCAATGTTAGGGAAAGAGCCTTCCACAACAACCCAATGCACTCCTGGTCCTGGACTGCGAAACACTTCAAGCGCGCATGCGTGACCCACTAAGTTATTATTATTATTATTATTACTATTGCTTGCAATCTAATCTCACATGGAAGCCACGTACAACAAACAAAAAGGGGCGGTTGAAGTTGGATTGCCAAAAGAGCAAGCAAAATAAAAGGCAAAGGGGAATGAACGGAAACGGATGAGGAGGAGGCCAAAAAAGTGACTTTCTTATCATCCACTAAAGCTGTGTAGAGAAACAATATTTTACAAAATAACACATCGTGTGTTTTGATCTCACCCATCTACATTAAAAAAAGAAAAGGAAGGAAGATTCCTTCTCCTTGTCACAATGCAGTACGACGTTGTCATCACTACTAAAATTCTGCAAAAAGAAGTTTGGTTTCTGTATGAAGACAAGAGTGGTGGGAGGTTGTTAGCTTTTTCCATCCTTGGAACTAAATCATCATCTTTCTGTTGTGTAATCTTGTCCCAAATCTCTCATTAGAAAGAAGCCGCTTTTTCGAGTAGCTACTTTCCCATGTCTTCCATCTTAAATTCTACTACAAAGTGCACACATTATGTCACTGCTGCCAATCTAGACTTTCATCTGCATTGTACTTGGCAATTGAAAGGGTGAAGTATATCAACAAGATTGTTCCAATGCTTGACCTGTCACCACAAAAACATACTTGCGTCATTGAGCCGAAGAGGGGAAGCTTCCGTTGTAAGTTGTAACTATAGACTATTTAGAGAGAGATTAGAAAACTTACATGGTGGCAAAGAAGAAAAGAACCCTCTTGGGGTCGATGGCCCAAGATGAAGAGCGCCGGAAACTATTTCTCCGAACAACACATCTGCCATCAGTGGTGGTGCCGATGTTGGCTGCTGTGACGGTGATTTGATGATGGACTTGCGGGTTGCTCGAATGATCTATGGTCCCCATAGCCAGTGGGGACTTAGGCGTGCTAGATCCTACAGGAGCAGCTGCAACTCAATAATTCCATACCAAATTGTGCACACATAATATGTTAGCTAACTAGATTTTCACCACCAAATTTCCCATAATGCTGGTTCATAACTGCCTACGGCCCCAAACAAGGAATTAAAACAAAAGGGAAAAGATATACAGTAATATGTACTTTTACAAAACATCAAACTGCACCATCTAGTTGACCCAGCACTGGTTGTATCTCACTGTCATAACTGCAATTTGTGATAAGAGTGGGTTCTACTTTGAATTATGGCTGTGGGTTCATGTTTATCCCAACTAATTTCCAACTAACAAGTTTGAATTTTTTAAACAAATCAGTCAGAAAACTTAACCACCATTTAAGAAGATGCTCAAGGGCACTCACATACATCAGCACATCAGATACAGTAAAAATATTATTAATATAAATAAATAAGAATATTTGAATGATAAGGCAGGCCAGGTGTATGGGAGTCACCCACCTCAATGTGAGGCTGGTACAGGTTGGTGATAACAATTATATATTACAACAACAAATGTGGCACACACTAAGGTATGGTCAAAATTTCCATTTTGTTCTTATTGGTTTTATAAGTGTCTCGCATTTTGTTTCCAGAGTCTCATAGATTGCAGGACCATCAAGCCCAGATGGGCAATTGAGCAATCACTCTCACACACAAAAATTATCAATCTTTTACCAAGCTTGTGATAGTTTATTACCTATAGAAAAAAATTAAACAATTCATGGTTATAGGTGAAGGAAATTAAACTATTATTACCTAAGGGTGAAGATGCTCCCCAGCCAAAACATCTCTATCAGTTGAAATGGCGTTGTAATTTATCTTCTTCTCCACATCACGCTGAGACCATTTCCGAGAAAGATTTCTCTGCATCTTTATCATCATCATAAAGAAATTGTCAACAATTACTCACCACCATCATTTTCTATTGATCTTTTTTTTTTTTTTTGGTGGGGTGGTGTGGGGCGCTTTAAAAAGATAAATACAAAGAAGTGTAAAAGCAGAGTTGCAATGAAAATTTAAGAGACCAAACTTGCAATGATGATGCTTGCTTGAGAAAGTCATTCGATTACAATGGCCGCAAAGTTTAATGGAGGGGGTATTATTACAAGGTTATCTCAGACATATTGGTTTTCCATTTCAAGAAAACCATGAGTAACTGAGAGATTAGCCATTAAAAATTGTCACTTTTATGATGTTAATGGAATGTAGGAAATCAAAAAGAAATAAAAGAAATGCAGAAGGCGCAAACTCTTATGAAAATAAAGAAATTAAAAGAATCCCATTAGATAAATGAGGAAGAACGTACCGAGACTCTAGAATTTGGAGTAATATCTTTATCGGTGCCGTGGGAGAAGCTTTCCATATCAATGACAAAGCTGTCAGACTTATCTGCTGTGTAATGAAAGCCGTTTATATGATCGGAAACTGAGATTTTCTGGGTACCCATTTTTTCTTCTAATCCATAAATCTCTTCAGTGGCAGCCGAATCCTGAACAAAATCAAGAACCCAATACAGAAACAGAGGCTCTGTAATTCAAAATTGTTCTGGAAATTTGAAAACATATGCCGAACAGTTACGAAGGACTCAGAGAGCCCAATGGAACAGTTACAAGAATTGAATGGAGCAATTTACAAGAAAGAAACGGAAATGAAAAATAAAGAAAGCCCAGAGAGCTAGTGCTTACCAACTTTGGATTTTCCGCCATTTTCTGTCACTTTTATAGGAGAAGAAAGCAGCCCGAATGAGAAAGAAGCAACGCAACAGAGAAATGGAGAGAAGAAAAGGTCGTATCCACAGCGTTATAAAATTGCGTACCGAATGGGACAATCACCAGCAACCACCTGATTGTCATATAAGAAAATGAAAAAACAACAAAGAAACACCCAAATAAGTCAAAACTCGAAGATTTAACACCAATAAAGAAATACCATATGAAACAAAGCCCGTGAATTGTAAGAAAGAAACTAACTTGGTACATAAAGACTGACTTTTGTTTATTGGGTTTTTTTCCTCCAACTGCCCCACCAATTGGTTCAAAGAAAATAATGTCTCAGCACAGAGCAGACGACGTAAACTCCCAGAAGATAAAAAAATGACAGTCTTTTCTTCTTTCTTCAACAAACAAGACCTTGATGAGGAGGCGGCCTGAAGGGCTTCACAATAATACAATTCTGTTGCCAAAAGCGGAAGAGAGAGAAGAATTTTGGGTGAGAGGGAGTGGGAATGTGATCATGTGGGACTGTTCTTAAGAAACTGGCTGGTGCTTTTATTTTATACGATCATCAGCCTGAGTTGGTGTCTGATTATAATTTATAATTGTAGCAGGAGGATACGTTTTGAGGATGCAAAATAAAATTTCATTTTCTTGACCAATTTGGATTTACAGGGTGGTGGGGGAGATCACAAGGGGGCCAGTCCATGGTAAATCCCCTACACCCACCCCCAAATTAATAGAACAAACATCCTGTCATGTTCCGCTAATTCTGGCTGTGTGGATTGCTTCATCATTAATTAAACCGGACAAAATGGTTTTAATTTATAGTCCCTTGTAAAGCTATCCATCTTTGATTTCGAATTTCGATGGAGATTTGCTAAAATTATATCAATCTGATTGTCCCTCTCAGCTCAATCAGTTATACACGACAAGAATTGATGATCCGTATAGTAAAGGTCACATGGATTATCCCACATTAAAATCTAAACTTTGGAAAATTCTAAAAGCCATAACTAAAAATATAATGATGAGTGACTTTCAATGTTATAACACAGGTGGAGGTCTAGCCATTTTTTTTCAAAGAGTCGACATTCCTAAACTACCTCGTGGGGATTTTTTATTTTTATTTTTTTTTATCAAAGAATGAACATTTCATTGAAACATCATTGTCATAATACAATTAAACAAAAAAATGGGATTTCGGTGATAGAAGAAGTGTGGCATGATTAAAACATTCCAAACGGAGGAATATATAGTAAAATCTACAATTTAAATTTTGAAACTTACTAGGAGGCGAGGAAATTAATAATTCTTGATAATTCAATATGTGGACAGCTTTTAATTGTCTTCCCAAGCTATAAGTTGATTAGAATATGAATTTATTTCAAAATTTACGACAATTCAACACATATAATCATTTATTTATTTATAGAATAAAAATCATTGAGTATCAATTTGTAACGTGATTGTGTATATAAAGACCGTAGATAAGATCAACATTCTTCTTTCCAAATCGACACAAAAAGAAAAAGAAGAAGAAGAGAAAAAAAGGAAAGAAAAAAGTTGTCAATTTACATGTGATGACGTGAATGAGACTCTTTTGGCATTGCATCAAAGGGAAGAAAACAAAACTATGGCTCTATAGTTTTTGTTTTTATTATTTTCTTTCTTGTTTAATTTTTTTTATACCATTGATATTAAGGAAGTAAATTTGAATATTAAATTTTAAGATAAGAATAACTGTTGTTAACTACTTGTATACGAGGCGGCACAAGCCGCCAAGACCAACTCCTCAAGTAAATGTAAATGTAATACACAAAAGCCTCATGCCTTTTGCTTTTGGTTAGGAAAGACGAAAGAGCACATGAGGATCGACATGCAGGCAACCTTCCCTAATTAACAAATGCAAATTAAACATGAAAGTGCATATGATGAGGCAAGCACGGTGCGGCCCCATGTCAGGAAGGCTTAAAGCAGCAGTATTATCTATTTCTTTAATAGAAATATAAAGCAAAACAGTTTTTAACAACTTAATTATGTTCTTTTAAAATTGAGAAAAATGCTTGTTAGCCTTTTTATTTTTATGGTCAGAAAAAAGTCAAAAAAGACGCATATGTGTGAGCCCCAAATTGTTGTCTTGTTTCTTTTATGTTCTTTGGCTTCTGCTTTCGTTTCCTTTCAGTTATTATGAGTAGAAAAGGAAATCATCACCAATTTGAATTTTGTTTGTGCAAAACCAGTAATGATCACAACATACATTCTATTCTGTTCTATGTGATCTTAGACGAATTCTCAGCAAAATTTGACCCCATATGTTCCCATTGCTTTCAAGTTTTGTATACCAACTTGTAGCAGTTGAGATGACAACGTAAGATTTCAGTTTTCTGCGATGCTGGCAGCCTCAGATAAAACAAAAACGGCTTCAAAATTATGTACCAAAATTTGACATGGAGCTCTGCAAATTTGAAGCAAATATCTGTGGTGCCTATAAAGCTACCACTGTGGCTGAAATAAACCAGCTGTATGCATCCTCATGCAGCTTTCACATTTTGTCATTTGAGATTAAATTCGCTTTGATTCTTTTTTGACAACTTGTAAGACTTGAGAAGGACGACCTTGTGTTTTTCAGTTCCACAAACTGCAGGCAATGTCAGATAAAACAAACACAGGATAAATCCCCCTTTTTCTACTTTGACATTTTGGGCAGCTGAACTTGATCCCTTGGAAAAAAGACGACATGGTGGTCACTATCTAAATTTAGAAACGTGACCATGAGAGTAAAACCACTACTTGATATTTTTCAGTCACTCTCCTTTATTTATTCTTTAGTTTGGTCCCTATATCTCTCTAGCTAGCATAGCAACTATCATTGACGGTTGTGATTTGCACCAGAACAATCTGCTTTTGATTCACTCCGACTCGTTAAAAGAATCGAAGCAACGCGAGGCAGAGACCGAAAAAGGACGAGGCTCTCAAACGTTTATAGCCAGAAGTGCAGAATCAAGGTCTAGCCTTAGGCATGCTATCCTTATCTCATTCTAAGCCATGGTGATGGTTTTTCAAAAATGATGCACACAAAAAATAAAAAGGGAGTTTCACTAAAACATCCAAAATGAGGGCTGAAATTATAAAAAAAACCCAACACCCAAAACACTTTATAAACACACCTAAAACCCATTATTACACACACTCAAAATCCATTGATAAACACACCCAAAAAATATACAATCGTTGATTTTGGGTGTGTTTCTATGTTTAAATAGTGTTTGGGTTTTTTTATAAATACATGTCTAGAATTGGATTTATTTATAAATTTGTAAAATAAAAAATCTACACTGTATTGAATTAAGGTATAAAGTTGCTTGTCATTACTCAATACCCAAATTAAGAGAATGAGGAGGGCAGATATTGGCCAAATTAGGACAGATATTGGCTTCATTCTTATGTTACTAGCAATCAGGTCCCCATCAATTTAAATCTGTGGGAGTTCTTATTTCTCACCAAATGGTCCATTTTGCAGAATGTGAAAACCGGCACTGAACTGAAATCTACAGTATAATTGACAAAGAAAGAAAGAAAGAAAAAGAATCATGCCTTGTTTAATCATGCATGCCTTCATTCATAGGATCAGAAGTGTTGTCCAATAAATATTTTTAAGTCCAGAATCGTTCTCTCTGGATTATCTTCCTAATTAATTTGGTTCTGAATCATAATGTACCAGTGTCCAAATATTCATATATCCAGGCCAACTATCTAATTATATGTTATCCTCAATGGTTGGTGGTGGAAATCCACCACCTGTCTATTGCTTGGTGATCTTAGCCAATCACAAATACACACATGGGGTTTTCCATTTTCTTTCCCAATTCATTTCTTTGTACCCTTTGGAATCTCCTCATAATGTGAATGAATGAATCATATCAAATCTGCTTTGCTTGGTGGATGGTAGAGAAAAGAAAACTTGTGTAATAAAAAATGGTCCTTGGCTGGATAATATTGGATTGCTAGGGTACTTCCATAAGCAAAAGGTTAAAATTTACATGATGTGGTGGGGTACAAACAATATCAGCAATCAATCAAAGTAATCGATAATTACATGACCAAAAGCATATTTCTTTTTCCTTGCTATTTACACTCCTATAGTTTTAGTGAAAAAATTAATTTCTTCATGTTAAGGAAAGAGGAAAATTTTAGCTGATCATGAGTTCTAAAGAAACAACTCCGTAGAGATGAGAGGAGGAAGAAATGTAAAGTGTGCTGACGTGGTATGTACATTTTAGGGAAGATGAGAATATGGAGGTGGGGACTGGTGAGTTGACGGGAAGGGAAGAAAGAGAAGATGGGGTTTGTTAACCCTAATTTTTCTTTTTAAAAAAAAAAAAAATTTAAAATCTGTTTTTTTATTTAATTTGGATTTAAAGTTTTTAATAGCTAAAATTACCAAAATGCACATGTCGCGTCAGCATAATTAACATGTTTGTTGATGGAAATCGATTGAAGAATTTCTGTTTCAGGGGGTAAAGTGAGACAGAATGCTCGTTTCAGGGGATAAAACAGTAATTAAGCCTTAATTTAATACATATGTCAAATAATTTAATATAATATATACCTATAATTACTATATTTCCAGTAGACCTAAATACACATAACATTATTATTAGTAGGAACTTGTCGAACTCGATGATTACAAGCATCAATAATAATGGAGAAGAGAAAGAAGATGGCCAAGTTCCATAATAATTGTCAAATCTTCCATGAATATATTGTAGATATTATCAGTACCTGGATCATATAATATATATATATATATATATATATATATATGTGATCCAATAAAGCAAGATCTCTCAAAAGATAAGAGCTATAGCCGTGGCCCTGCCTGCTCTTGGCGCTCTGGCCATCAAGGAACAGACAAATGGCTGGCGGTTGACTGATGATGACTCTACCATCAGCAGCAGCAGCAGCAGACTACATAATCATCTTCTTCTATACAAATGGTGTGCATATATAGACGTTTTCATCAAAGCTTCTTTGAAGCAACCAACCATATGTTATCCGCTCAAGAAAAAGAAACGTTTATGTTTGAAGTTATGCAGAAAAAAACAGACAAAATCATAGTTAGCTAGTTACCGACTCAGAATATCATGTTGCATGCAGACAATAAAAGGGACAAACATTCAGAAGTGACAAAGTTCCAATGCATTTGAAAGAGAAAGGGTATAATATTGGTGGGCTCCCGTACGATTTGTATACTGTTGAGTTGTAGTAAATTGACAGCTCTCGTGCGTCATCTTGGACATAAATTAAGGCCTGGACAGTATCTCACTAGTGGAAGTTAATAATTACCAGAACTGAATGATGAGCTTATTACATCAAGTTCCTATTAAATCATGTTCATGGGCTACCTTGTTTTGATTGAGAGGAGTTTGCTTTTGCTTTATGTTTCTAAACACTTAGGTCTCATTGATCCTATCATTGATTCAATACTGTTGCAAGAAACAAATGATTAATTATGCTAAGCTAACTCATATATTTTTATTACTTGGATTGTTACCACCCACCCACCAATGATGCGTACGCCCTTTGTTTTCGTACTGACAAATCACTTTATAAAGTTTGGGAAATTGGTAGCCCCTCACCACCACACAAAGGCTCCCTATGTGTCTGAAATTTGTACGAGTCATTTGCATTGCATTATTTATGGCTCCATTGCATTTGTATTTGCATGCAATCCATTCCAAACATGCATTTGAATAAAGTTGAGATACATTAATTGATAGCCATGTCGACCAATCTGGATCTATCTCTCTCTCTCTCTCTCTCTCTCTCTCTCTCTCTCTGTTGTGTGTGGGGTTTTAAGTTAACATATCAAGCTCTGTCTTTTGTTGCTTGCTACTGATCCCAAATCAAAAGATTAGTTAGATACATCCATTCTTTGCGTGTGTTGATGTAGACGGGAAGAAGATGCTCTCCGATCCTATCCCATCCCATTTTCGTCTCCCTCTTTTTTGAGGACACACGTATTCAAACTATGACCCACGGGCCATGGCTAGGCCACGGGCAGATCAACTATATATGAATTATTCATTTTTAAATTTTTTTAAAATTAATTATATTATACTTGAGCTACAAATGAAAGTATCTCTGAAGTTAAGTCAAGTGACTGATTCAAGATATTATAACAGAGAATTGAAGATTTTGAAAAGAATATGGTCTTGGCTGAACTTTGTTGGGCTTAAGTGTGGACCAAGCTTACTACTTGCTCAATACTGGGTCTTGCCTGAACTTTGTTGGGCTAAACTCCAACGGGCTGATGGATGTGGTCACATGTTTTCAGTCCATCAACAATCAAACCAAGCCTATCCAATCCCAATTTTATAAGATGAACAACATTAACGTTAAACCATGGATTCTGAGCTCTTGCATTTAGATATTGTACATTTACTTGTATTTCGCGACAACAATGTTAAATTATAGTTGATTAAATGGATGAATGTTAAAAATCGAAGTGTCTTACCTTGGATCGTTGGATTATTAGAATGGTTTAGATTTCGTGAAATGTAGATAAATGTACAATATTTAAAGAGAGTTGATTTCCCTACTCTCATTTTCTCCACTTACACTCCTTTTTATTTTTTAATATTTTTTAATTAATTTTGTTTTTTTTGGTCCTCTCTCTTTCCTATGCTATCCCTTACTCGACATTATTTTCTTTTACTACTTTTATATTATTTCTTCTTTTCTTTCCCCCTTCAACTTTAAAAATCAAAATAAAAAAGAGAAAACAAAATATATATATATAAAAAACCCAGCCCCTCCAGTGTTGTACCCAACTTGTGCCCTCCCTCGCCACCATCCCCAGCCACCACCTCCTCTTCCTCCATTTATCTTTCTTTCTTTTTCCATACCCACCAATCTCTCCATCTCTCTTTGAGATTTGGGTTTGTTTTTCAATTTTTTTTTACTTATTGATTTTGATTAGTTACTATTGTGGGGGTTTGGATGGGGAGATTAATCTTGGGTGGGTTTGCGGTGATGGGGTGAGGGATTGGATGGGGGTGGCTTTGATGGTGGTTGGAAGGATGTTGTTCTTGAACTGGGGGTGGAGGCTGCGGTGAAACTGATGTTGGGTGTGTAGAGGAAGTTGGGTGGCTGAAGAATGGTTGGGTATGATTTGGTTTGGTGGGTTGGTTTTTGATATGATTCTTTTGATTTTATTTTTTGGAAGTTGATTTTCTTAGTTTGATTTGATCTATTGGGCGAAAAACCAGAAGAAGGTAGTGAGTTGGGATGACGTTGGCTTGGGCCTCGCCGGAATCCAAAGAAAGTGAGATATATATGTGTGAAAAAGGAAGTAAAGTGAGACAAAATGAATTTTAGGGGCCAAAGTGAGACTCAAAATACTTTCAGGAGGTATATCAAAAAATAAGCCAAAAAAATATTGAAAAATGAGGGCAAGTGAAAATAAAGTAAAAAGGAAAAAGAAATGATATAAAAGTGAAGTGAAAATAAATTAATATAAGGCAAGGGTAGGATAGGAAAGAAAAACAACAAAAAAGAACAAAATTGATTAAATGATATTAAAAAACAAAAAGAGAGTGTAAGTGGAGAAAAATGGAGTGGGAAAATCAACTACCTATTTAAATATAGAGGCTCGGAATCCGTCTTACTATGATTGGGTTTTGAATCTCAATCTCAACCCAGCATGGTTAATACTAGCTGGCGTGACAAGAAATGCAAAATTTAAATATTGAGGGACACATTCAAACTGATAATAGTTAACGACATTCTAACATCCAAACCATGTGATGTGCTACTGGTCGTAAATCATAGGTTATTAGTAGAATGTGTCTAACTAACATTAAGGCGCACTCCAAGCACTCTTACGTGTCCATAAACTTAATTATCTATGATTTTATCACACAACCTGTACATGTCCTATATAGATAATTTAAGCAATTCTCTAATATATATTATCTTTCAGGACTTCAACTAGAGCAGGATAATAAGTTTGCCTCAGCAGCACCACTACTTAATTACTAATTAAACAAAGAGATGGACTTTGTTTAGCAACATCACATGCTTTGTATTATGTTAGGGGTCAACTGTTTTTTCGAGCCCTCGAGGAAGGAGTCATCCATCATGCAGCTTGATGCTTTTATTCAATGACAATGGACGTGAACCAATAGGGGTTTAACAACTTAATCTTGAAATATTAAGAATTAACCTTTTGCTAATTATAATTTATATGTGATGTGAGGCCGAACCGGCAGACATGTGAGGCACCATATAATAAATCAGTGAAATTAAACAATCAAAAGTCAGAAGTATGCCAAGTAATATGACATGATTAGCGGGTTCGTTAGGACGTCAAAGCTTATATATATATGTATAAGTTGGTGTCTCTGTTTCAGCACAAGAAATAATCACAAACCCTTGAGCTTGACATGGCTACTTCAAAGCTTTTGTCATATCTCTTTCTCCAGCTGACCTTTTTACTTTTCGTCCTTGACCTTGCAAATGCGCAGGGAGGGCTCAACGTCGGGTTTTATGCAAAGTCATGCCCCAAAGCTGAGGACATTGTGAAGAAAGTCATCTTTCAAACCATATCAACTACACCTTCACTTGCTGCTCCTTTGTTGAGAATGCATTTTCATGATTGTTTTGTTAGGGTAAGTGTATATAACCAGAGAAAGAATGTTATCTATTTCTTTTCATGCAACTGATATATATCACTGGTTTTTTCTGCAGGGTTGCGAAGGTTCGATACTATTGAACTCTTCCACCAACCAAGCTGAAAAAGATGCAGTTCCAAACCTAAGTCTGCGAGGATTTCAGATCATCGACAAAGCTAAGTCTGCTTTAGAAAAGGCATGCCCTGGAGTGGTTTCATGTGCAGACGTCTTAGCCATAACAGCTAGAGATGTGGTTTCCGCGGTACTAAATCATATCATTTTCCCTTCATTACATTCCATTGAATTTGTAAATTTTGCTTTTAAAAAGCTAATGTTCATGATGTGATGACCTCAGCTCAATGGAGCACACTGGAACGTTGAAACAGGACGAAGAGATGGTAGAGTTTCCAATATAACAGAGGCCTTTATGAATCTACTACCACCCACTGCAAACATTACTATATTAAAAGCAGGCTTTGCGCGAAAGGGTCTAAGCGCCAAAGATCTTGTAGTGCTATCAGGTACCTAAACAACGCAACGTATATATGCATAAAACTTCAGTTTTTACTAACTATATTATGTTCATGAAACAAATTTAACTAAGATCTTCTATGTGCATGCACTTATATAAGGCGGGCACACTATTGGGACGTCTCACTGCACTGCCTTCAGCAACCGCCTTTACAACTTCACGGGGAAGGGCGATACCGATCCCACACTGGATCCCAACTACATTGCAAGATTGAAGTTGAAATGCAAACCCAATGATCAAAAGACTCTTGTGGAGATGGATCCGGGGAGTTTCAAGACATTCGACCAGACCTATTTCACTCTCGTGTCCAAGAGGAGGGGTCTCTTCCAATCCGATGCAGCTCTTCTTGATGACAGCGAGACAAAAGCTTATGTTCAAAGTCATGCTGCCGCCGTTGGAAAATCTAGTTTCTTTAAGGATTTCGGTGTTTCCATGGTGAACATGGGTAGGATTGGAGTTCTCACTGGTAACGCAGGGGAAATCAGGAAAGTTTGCAGCAAAATTAACTAAGGTTTTATTAATTTGAACACCAAGTAAGCCAAATAAAAGGATGTATCATGATTATTTTCTTTCTCAAATAAATGTCTAGTTAAGATTTGGTATTTGTGGTGTGAACTTCTCCGGATCCGGACGCCATTATAAAAATGCATAGATAACATGTCAGTTCCTTTTTTTTTTTTTGGTGATAACGGACATTGGCACATTTGCCATTGATCTCCAGGACCACAGCAAGACCAATATACAAAGATACCTAAAAAACAAAAAAAGAACCAAGTGCAAATAAACAATGGATCACCAGCTCACAAGATTCCTTATTAGTTCGTATCTATACTTTTCACAATCCGTAGGAAACCTTTATGCCTTCTTCGGATACAAGCCTTCGTATGTAATATGGTGATGGATGATGCATTATTTGTACGTACATTTCATAAACCGATTGATACAATACATACAACAATGTCCGTTATATTCTTTTCTTTCTCCCTCCTAAAAGACCCAAAATGCTTTAACCTCCCTTCACTCTTCCCCGCCACCTTCTTCACTACATAAACATTAACAAACCTCTCCCTCTATCCTATTCATCAAATCCTCCCCAAAACTTCCCTGCCAAAAATGCACAACTCCCCCGACCGGTTGCCGATCCAGTACCCCACCCCGGAGCCCCAACGCATGAAGCGTCAGCACACCCCCCGGTACTACGCCCACCGGGTCCGTGAAAGCCTCACCACCCGGGTCTCCAAGCTTTTCTGCACCATCTTCTTGGGCCTCCTCCTCATTCTTGGCATGGTAGCGTTCATACTATGGCTTAGTCTACGTCCACACCGCCCAAGATTTCATATCCATGCATTTACGGTTCCGGGCTTGAACCAAGAAACCGGGTTTGAAAATGCTGAGATCACATTCAATGCCACGGCCCGTAACGCCAACCATGATATTGGTATATACTATGACTCAATGGACGGGTCGGCTTATTATAAGGACCAGCGGATTGGGTCAATCTCCGGGTTACTGCCCCCGTTTTATCAAGGGCCTAAGAACACGACGATCGTGGCTGGGTCGTTTACTGGGGCTACCTTAACGGTGAATAGCCAGCGTTGGATGGAGTTCATCAATGATCGTTCGAGAGGAACGGTCGTGTTTCGACTTGAATTTTCGGCTACGATTAGGTTTAGGATTCAGTCGTGGGATAGTAAGCGCCATCGGATGCACGCCAACTGTGATGTCGATGTGGGCCAGGATGGCTTGATCTTGCCCGTTTCTAAAGATAGGAGATGCCCTGTCTATTTCACCTGAATTTGGAGAATTATTTTGATTTTTTTTTTTTTGCATTTTAACTTATGTTTTTATTTCGTATGCTTTTGGGGGTTATAAAGGGTTTGGGTTTGCTGTGATTTCCTTGATTTGTTGTATAATCTTTCTAAATTGAATGTTCAAAATTATTATTTTTTTTGTTTTTACACAGCGATAGTTTAATATACGACCCACAGTCATGGCCAACTAACCTAACTAGAGTCTGCACCTGCATCTTTTAGGCATTTAAAAATAGTATTCTTTTTTCTTTTTAACTTTTTCTTCCACATATGCTTTCCATGTTTCCTCGGATTTAATTGGAAAGAACACTTCTCCTTTTGATGTTAATCTTTTGGACAGAAAAAAGTTACAAATTCTCGAGCTTGTTTTGCCAAATCATGGTCTGCATAGTCCTACAGTACTGTTCAAACCAGGTCGTGATGAAGTTTCTACAAATGGTGATTGCGTGGGGTCGACTGGTTTTGGGTTGTGAAGTTCTGATGAATGAATGCTGACCATTTGATTAGTCGTCCTCGTCCATATACTATCTTAGCACAGTAGCACTAAAGGCTTAACGAAAAGCTCATTTCAAATGCAACAGCTTCTGGTTTAACAATCATGTGAGATCCAAAACCCTAGTATATCAGAATATAGATATGATTTGTTATGATGAGGGGAAATCAAGATGGTAATCTTAGACATGAAATCATAATCATGATCAAATCCAATTCGGGTGATGTTTATTAATTGGGTTGCGCCAAATGATCATGTCATTCTTTCTTTATACATATGGGATAAATGGGGGGAAATCAAGAAAGTAATCTTAGACATTAAATCATAATCATGATTAAATCGAATTCGGGTGATGTTTTGCACTACATGATCGTGCCATTCTTTCTTTATATACCTGAAAAACCTTCGCATTCTATCGTTTTATTTTCGGCTTCTCGGGTGGAAAGTGAAATTAACCTAGGTTTCCAAGGATCAACTCGTGGGCAATCAAATGTACGAAAATTTCACAAACTCTAGCCTACTGCTTTAGTTTCCCACTTATTATTTTCTGCTCCAACAGCAAAGGCTGAAACTCCATTGAACTCACTCTAGGAGAGAAAAAAAAAAATCCTCTTGTAACTTACTACACAACTTACCACTTTTGCTCCTTTCTTACTGCAGAATTCACCTCTTTTCTCCCTTCTTCTCCTTCTCAAAGTGCAGCCCAATTCATTTTAAAAAATCACAAGTCAATATTTTATCAACAATTGGAAAAAATGTGCGAGAGCAAGAACTTCTACTGCTGGCTCCTAGAAATTTCCGTACTCCTCCTGCTCTCTGTCTATGGCTGGCCATACGTCCAGAATCCCCTAAGTATACCATTGTGGATATCACCATCCCAAAGTCCGATATAGACAGTGGGGGTCAAAATGGCTCTATCATATACGCCCTTGAAATTGAAAATTCCAACAAAGTCTCTAGTATTTACCACGAGGACACAATTTTGAGATTCTATTATGGGTCAGAGACTGTTGGGGAGAAAACCATACCTTCTTTTCATCAAGGAAGAGGTAAAACCCGTCAAGTGACTGATTCTGTGGATGGCAACCCACAAGTTTGGAAAGCTATTCGCAATTCCATATCCAATGCAACTGCAGAAACTGAAGGTGGCAGTACTAACTCGGGTTCAATTTAGAACATGGGGAGTGAAGAGTAAGCATCATGGATTAGACTTGCAAAGTCAAATATCGATTGGTTCAAATGGTAAGATTTTTGGTAAGATGAAGAAAATTAAGCTACGCCGTGCTTCCAAGAAATGGAGGAGGAATGATAGACGACGATTGTTATACTAGATGTTGCAAATTTAAAATATAGCTGCCTAAATTTCATGATCTTGTTTATAATTTACCTGATTATTACTGTTACTGTAGCAGAATATCCAATTCGACAATTTGTCTATAATCTTTAGACTCTCTGCAGATGATAATGTACATTGCAAACTCATGCAAGGGATCAGTATTAAAAGGTTGAATAAGTTTTTGGCTTATGCTTTATTAATATAAACCAATAGACCTGGCGCAAACCCACTCTAAAATCCCTCCAGAATTCCAGAACTTTTACTTTTACTATATTTTATAAGGATTAAAGAATGAATCGACTTTACTTCATACTTATCTGTTTAAAATCTTCACAGCTGATAAAATAATGTGAAGAAGTATCAGGTTAAGGTTGTTTATTCATGTTCGTTTCACATTCACACTTCTGAAAGTAGGAGATGCCCTGTCGATTTCACTGAGATTGGGGAACTTTTATTTTTACATTAACCTGTGTTTATATTTTCGTATGCTTTTGGGGTTTATTGGCTTTGGATTTGCTTACTGACCACAAGAGCTGTGATTCACTTCATTTGTTGTATAATCTTTCTAAATTGATTGAGGAATTTTAGTGCGATCATGGCTGACTATAATATGTGGACATTGCTATCGTGTATTATGATAAACAAAAGTTTAACTTTATATCAGGGTGAGCTAGGAAGCCCTTTTAAGCTTTTATTTACAAATGATGGTCTAAACTACTATAAATTAATTTAATCTACGTGCATAGCAACTCGAACTTGAGTGCAAGGACGGTCCACTGCCCTGGCCAACTAACCTGACCCACGTATTCCATATATGCTTTCCATGTTTCCTCGGATGCAAATGGAAAGAACATTTTTAAATGTTAATGTTAATCTTTTGGACAAAAAAAATAACAGAATCTTGAGCTTCTTTTTCCAAATCATGGGGCCTCCTGCATAGTCCTACAGTAGTGTTCAAACCAATTATCAAGGATAGCGTATATCCTAAACATGAATCTGATCATGCACAATCTCGCAATCTCGCAATCTCAACTCTCGATCCTGTTTTGGTTTCTACGAGTGGTGATTGTGTGGGGGTCGACTGATTTGGGTTGTGAAGTTGCGATGATTGCTAACCATTCGCAACTACTAGCCCCAGGCACAGATTCTGTTTCATTGAACAAACAATGTCGGATCCAGACCATAATATGGATCCAAAATCTGATTAAATCGGAATATAGATATGATTTAATATGGGATAACTGAGGGGAAATCAAGATAGTAATCTCAGACATTAAACCATAATCATGATCAAACCCCAATTCAGGTGATGTTTATTAATTGGGTTGCACTAAATGATCGTGCCATTCTTTCTTTATACACCAGAAAAACCGTCGCATTCTATCATTTTATTTTTGGCTTCTCTGCTGGAAAGTGGAATTAACCTAGGTTGCAAAACTTTGGTTGCAGGTTAGTCTCCCAAAGGAAAACTAACTCCAGATAAGCATTAAAGCAATTACATCCTACACAAGTAAAGAATCATGTTCCTTCTCTTCCAAGGATCAACTCGTGGGGAATCAAATGTATGAAAGTTTCACAAACTTTAACCTAACGCTTTAGTTTCACACATATTACTTTCCGCTCCAACAGCAAAGGCTGATACCCCATTCAACTCACTCTAGAAGAAAAGAATATGTCCTCTTGTAACTTACATGACAACCAAACACCCTTTGATATTCCCACTTTTGCTCCTTTCTTACTGCATAATTCACCTCTTTTCTCCCTTCTCCTTCTCAATTAGTGCAACCAAATTCATTTAAACAATCAGAAGTCAATATTTTATGTTCAGTCCTAAAAGATGTGCGAGACAAAGAATTTCTACTTATGGGTTCTACAATTCTTTGGCCTCCTGGGTCTCCTAGCCCTCGTTCTATGGTTGGCCTTACGTCCAGAATCCCCTGAGTATACCATTGTGGATATCACCATCCCAAAGTCCGATATAGACAATGGGGGTCAAAATGGCTCTATCTTATACGTCCTTGAAATTAAAAATTCCAACAAAGACTCTAGTATTTACTATGATGACACCATTTTGAGATTCTATTATGGGTCAGATACGGTTGGGGAGAAAACCATACCTTCTTTTCATCAAGGAAGAGGTAAAACCCGTGAAGTGACTGATTCTGTGGATGTCAACCCACGAGTTTGGAAAGCTATTCGCAATTCCATATCCAATGCAACTGCAGAACTGAAGGTGGCAGTACTAACTCGGATTCGATATAGAACATGGGGAGTGAAGAGTAAGCATCATGGATTACACTTGCAAGGTAAATTATTGGTTGGTTCAGATGGTAAGATTTTTGGTAAGAAGAAGAAAATTAAGCTACGTCGTGCTTCCAAGAAATGGAGGAGTACTAGACAACGATTGTTATGCTAGATGTTGCAAATTTACAATATAGCTGCCTAAATTTCATGGTCTTGTTTATAATATACTGATTATTGTCCCTACTGTTACCGTAGCTGCCTAAATCTCTGCAAATGATAATGGTACATTGCAAACTCATGCAAGGGACCAGTATTACAAGGTTTTTGGCTTATGCTTTATTAATGTAAACTAAGAGCTAAGAGAGCTGGCGCAAACCCACTCCAAAATTCCGGAACTTTTACTTTTACTATTTTTTATAAGGATTAAAGAATGAATCAAATTTACTTCATACTTATCTGTTTAAAATCTTCACAGCTGCTAAAATAATGTAGATTCAATCTTATCAAACACTGTTAAGAAGTATCAGGTTAAGGTTGTTTGTTCGTGTTAATTTCACATCCACACCCTGATATTGTAAGTATTAAACGTAGAAGACTTATCGTTTCTACTTTTGGTTTCTGTTGTTTGATTACAACAGTTCAATGCATGAAGCAAAAGGTGCTATCAGCAGTTCATGAGTATAGGAACACATAGTAGAGCAGTGAACAAATTGCATTTATGTCTACATCACAATCCCTGAGTAGTTATCTTTGCTAAGCGCAGTCCCCAGCAAAGCTCATAATAACAGTGCAAGGGTTTAATAACATAAGAGTGAACCTGAGTTTCCTTTCTGATGATTCTAACGGTTCACCTTTTTTGATGTTCGACAGTAGTTTGCAACTTGTCTTCGCCACTCATGGACCGGAACCTGAAACACAACCGAATTAAGCTATTTAGAATATCAATTGGATATCAACCAAACATCCAACAATCACCCTGCACCAACTATTGGTATGCAATGCATGAAAATAATTTCAGAAGAAAGTACAAAGATGGCACTTACAGCTGGGAAGCCACCATAATCTCCAGGTTCTGTAATATCTTTCGTGACACAGCTAGTAGCGGCAAGTCGTACCTGCAAAGTCCATGCAATAAGATATTCAACCATACTCCTAGTCAATTAAAAAATGCGAGAGCATGAAAAGAATGAGATAAAATAACAATGGAAAAGTGAAAAAGAACGTAAGATTCTCGGGCTCTTCGAACCTTCAAAACCGAAATGATATTTAAATAGAAGACCGAGTTCTTTCACAAGTGACAAGTCATTACTAATTTAGGCTACTAGTAGATTGGGTCATTTTATGTAAGCAAACACCTTTGATACAATGGAGACATGGTCACGAACTGCTACCCTTCCCCCCATAGTTACATAGTCTCCTATCCTACAAGACAAAAAAGAGAATAAAATCATTAGACTGGCAGATTTTTTGGAACGTTGACAAATTCATTGAAGTGAAACTGAATCATATTCATATACCATGGTGAACTTTATAAATCCACAATAAAAAAGGAAAGGGAAAGGAGGGGGGAAGGGAGAGAGAGAACGTACGTCACTGAGCCTGCAATCCCAACTTGTCCACAAAGCATGCAACTCTTCCCAATAACTACATTATGACCGATCTGCAAACCCAAGCAAACAGATAACCATATATTCCAGGAAATTCAGCCAACAATGCAAAAGGCAAAAGCCAACCTGAACTAAATTATCGATCTTGGAATGATCCCCCACAACCGTTTCTCTCCAACTGCATAAACCAAATTATGTTTTAATTAGTAGTCAAACTTCAACAGTATTAGAGTACTAACTGATTCAGAAACTATAATCATGCATGAAACATCAGTGTAAAAGATATAAAAGGCTGTATGTCTCACCTGCCCCTGTCAATGCATGTATTTGCACCAATCTCCACATAGTTCCCTACCCTAGCATTCAGCATCTTGAGTATGGAATGAAGAACAAGAAAGACATACAATAAGATGCTTGCATTCTACAGTTGCATGCATATGCATAGATAACCTGTATGGTCATATAAGCCAAACATATGAAGACTCTCACACCTACATAATGCAATGTGACGACCCAGTATAAAAATAATTATGTTGATTTTCAAACACCAAAGTTCCATAATTTCATTCAGAAATTCAAATTACACGAGAGAAATATGCTCAAAAGCAAAATGAAAGAGAAAGAAAACTAAAATGGACTTCAATTGAAGTACAAAATAAATAAATAAATAAATAATCACTAACTTGAGGCTTCTTTAACATATTCCCATGCTCATCCACCGTAAATCCAAATCCTGTAGATAAACAACATCGCCTGAATACCAGATGCCAATAACAATCGGCTCACATCAAACAGTATTCATATTAACTCATGATTCATATCAATATTCCCAATATGCTGTTGGGCACACTTATAATTCAGAATAATTCATCAAGATCAGATTCTAACCGAACAGATTTATATTCCTTTAGCTTTCATTAGCTGCATCAAATGAATCAAAGCCTACATAAAGTGGCCTTACCATCTTGACCGATGCATACGCCATTGTGGATTATACACGAATCTCCTATACTGCAATTACTGAGTGCAACATTGTAGCTGCAGAGATCAGAAACGTGGTAACTCCATTAACATCAAATAAATTTCAAATTGGCAACTCTAAGTGTAAACTTTAACAAGACAATGTCAAGTAAAAGATTTGATCACTACCCTATTTTTGTTGATTGCCCAATAGTAACACAAGGTCCAACGACAGCTCCAGAACCAATATGAGCGTGCTCGCCCACCACGGATTTTGAATGAACAACAGCACCAAACTCAATGAAAACTGTTGGGTCAATGCAGGCAGACTTGTGGAACGACCCACCGCCATTATGCCACTTTCGGAATTCTGGATGATCAGCGCCAACGCCGTCCTCTAATCTTGAAATTCAGAGCATGTGCGAAAATGGCAGTTAATTCCAAACAGATTGTATAAGAGACATTTTCACAAGCAGGTTCGGGACTTACCGGACGAGTCACACGACAAGAAGCAACTGTAACTATTTGCAAAGCGCAACGGAGACAAGGCTCGAACGCATTGGAAATGTGGCGGGTAGCCGAATGAAGCTGCAAATCTTCTAAGAGCGAGTGCCATTCACTGAGGAGTGAGGAGGTAAAGCGCGCGGTGTTGGCGGTTTGTGTCTGAACCTGAAGCCAACTATATATCACCATTGCTGCTTTGTTTTCGCGTGGAGCGTATGTTTATTGGGCCTAGGGACAGCCTGCAACTTGATCTACGTTTGCTGGCTTAAGTTAGATCAACACAAAGATTGGGCTTAAAAATGCCAACCCAAGCCCAATTCTTGGAGCAAAATTGGTTACGGAGCTGGGCTAATGGGCTTGTATAATCACGAAAGTGCTTTCAAATAATTAAAAACGATTTTAGAAGACAAAAGCAAGTCAAAATGATTTTAAATAAGAAATTCAGTGTATTAAGCGATTATGAATAAAATCACTCTGTCTGAAACATGTTATAATTCAACAAAATTGGTTGATGTAGTGAGCTTGTCAGGGATGAAGTTTGTCACTAGTTTTAGAGAAGTTAAAAGCGCGTTTATGTAATTAAAAGTGTTTTTAAGAGCGTTTGACGTTTACAGAAGCACTCCAAAACATTTCGATGTTTAATTGTAATGGATTTATGTTATAGTTATTTTATAGATTTATGATGTCCTTGTCATTATCTATTAGTCTCGGTCAACAAATCTTTTAAACTGAACAAATTCCAGGACACTACAGCCAATTGATTTGTCCTGGCTTTATTTTGTTTATATGTGAAGGTTGTTTCCTGGGGTCAGAAGTCAAGAACCTCGTGCCGCACAAAAATAATGAAATTCAAAAAATATGTTTGCCATGTGGTTCAGTGGTAATTACGTCTTAGGACGTTCATTGATGTGATTTTAGCTACTTAATTAACAACTCTTCCAAGAAATTACCTCTTAATTCAGTTGTCAAACTTGAGAGATAGCACAAAACTAACGAATTGCTTCTGGTAGTTGTAGCCAAAAGGTCAAGCAGGAAGGAGAAGACAAAGCTATTTAAAAGTGGTACCAATCTTTTGCTATGATACTAGATGATTATTGGTAGTGCAAGCAGAGACATACCAAAATATGGTTCAATTTCTGAAAACCATTCTGCCAATTTTGCTTTGTTTTCTCATCTCCCTCCTTTATGATCTAGCTTTTGCTGACCCTCCTTATTGGAAATGCTCAGGTAACGTTAGCAACTATGCAGATAACAGTACTTTTCAGAAAAACCTCCACAGCCTACTCATTTCATTACCTTCAAATGCTTCTGTTTTCAAGATGTACAATACATCCACTGGAAATGACACTGCAGACAGAGTTTATGGTCTCTACATGTGCCTCAACTATGTTACAAATGAGACATGTCACGATTGCATCAACACCGCGCAGTCAGCCATTGTGACGCTTTGTCCCAGCTCAAAAGAAGCCGTTGTGTGGGAGGAAATGTGTCAGTTGCGTTACTCTGATGCGAATTTCTTTGGCAAGTTGAATGTAGCAGACAACATTCCCTTAGCTAACAAGAAAAATATTTCAGACCCTGAAAAGTTTAAGTCTCTGGTGAATGAGACACTGAGAGGCCTGGCCAAGCAAGCGGCTTATAATCTTTCGGCTAAGATGTATGCTACTCGAGATGTGCCCTTTGAAGATAAAGTGGTGTATGCTCTTGTGCAGTGCACTACAGACTTATCTGGAGATGACTGTGGTCAGTGCCTTCAGAAAGCCATAGTAGACGTTTTAAGGGAGTTCTATTTCTCCATTGGTGCAAGACTTTTGAGTCGTAGTTGCTACGTGAGGTATGAGTTATATGCCTTCTATGATGGTGCAACTGAAGCTTCTATTCCGAGGGATCCGAATAATAACAATGGGGACGGTAAGTACTTGTAAAGTTTGTGTCTACTTTGTGTGGCGTTCTCAAGGAAAATTAAATATATACTGCAAATGCTTGTTCCTAAATGCAGGCAGAGGAAGGAAAATATGGGTGATCACAATTGTGTCAGCATGTCTAGCCATACTACTTTTGGGTTCTTGTGTCTGTATTACAAAGAGAAGGAACCAAAGGGGTAATATTATTGCTTCTGCAAAAGTTTAATTCGAAGCTCACCCTAATTTGTTTTCTGAAAGCAGTATTTTTCTTTTTCTCTCTGTTCAGGGAATAGTGAGAATTTAGGACCAAATGCATTGTTACCTGATCAAAGTTTTAAAGGAAGAAACCCGAAAGCTCAGGAGTACCCCTATATCAGTTTGGCATCCATACATGTAGCAACCGACAAATTCTCTGATTCAAATAAGCTTGGAGAAGGTGGTTTTGGCCCTGTTTACAAGGTAAAAACATTTTTTAAACAATTATGTAAAACAGGTTCACATGTCTGAAAACTAAATTGTTATTTGTATCATCTGCTTGGTAATTTCTGTGATTTGAAAAAGGAAATCTGGTCTTAATTTCTCAGGGTATACTGAGTGACGGAAAAGAAGTGGCGATCAAGAGGCTTTCAAGCTGTTCTGAGCAAGGTGCAGAGGAGTTCACAAATGAAGTTCTGCTGATCTTGAAACTTCAACACAAAAATCTTGTCCGGCTATTGGGTTTTTGTGTTGATGGAGAGGAGAAACTGCTTGTTTATGAATACATGCCAAACAGCAGCCTAGATGTCTTTCTCTTTGGTATGTTTTCTTTTTACTCTGGGAAATTTCTGTGTCTTTGGGATCTGAATCAATTGTTTTATGACTTCTCCTTTTATGATGGTTAGATTCAAAGAAACGTGCGCAACTTGATTGGAGCAGACGTATAAACATCATTAGTGGAATTGCAAGGGGAATTCTTTATTTGCACGAGGACTCTCGACTTAGAATCATCCACAGAGACCTCAAAGCTAGCAATGTATTGTTGGACAATGACATGAACCCAAAGATTTCAGACTTTGGCATGGCAAGGATCTTTTCAGGAAGTGAAGGACAGGCCAATACTGCTATAATAGTTGGGACTTAGTAAGTGCTTCATATCTAAACCCTTTTCTTTTCCACTGTACAGAAACTCTCATGAGAGAATGCTTTTGATTCCAACCATCATTTAAGTCGGATTTTGTTTGGAATAGCGGATACATGGCACCAGAATATGCAATGGAGGGAATATATTCTGTCAAGTCTGACGTTTATGGCTTTGGAGTACTCTTGCTTGAGATCATAACTGGGAGAAGGAACGCTGGCTTTCATCGAATAAAACGCGTTCCTAGCCTTGTGGCATATGTAAGTTTATGCACTTTCTCAAAGTGATCACATTGCCATAGGCTAAAACCACTGCTTAATGGCGCTTATCCAATTGAGTGATGATATGCAGGCATGGCAAGTATGGAATGAAGGAAAAGGGTTGGAGCTACTTGATCCCTTACTGCTTGATTCATGTGATCCAGATGAGTTTCTAAGATATCTCCACATTGGATTGTTGTGTGTTCAAGAAGATGCACAAGACAGGCCGACAATGTCTTCTGTTGTTGTAATGTTGAAAAGTGAAACTGTAACTCTTAACCGGCCTGAAAAACCTGCCTTATCCATGGGAAGATTTACTGATCATAATGTGGCAGCTACTGATAATAACTCCATCAATGGACTAACAGTTTCTGATGTCATGCCGCGATAACAGAGCCGATTCAGGGTCCATGAAATTTGTGATGCCTGGCCAATGAGGCTTTGTATATCTGCTTGTTATTGACTTGGCATGATATGTGAGCAAGCACGATTGTTTAATACAGAGGTCACAATTGTGAATATTGAACTGATATAGATTCCAAATTCTGGATTACAACTGAAGAATACATTTGCTTTTCCATCTTGAACTTCAAATTTTGTCCATAATCAAGTTGTGGGAACTGCACAGACATTACAACTCCTCCAGTTTGAGGGACCAATAAAAAATAAATAAATAATACTTGATGAGAATATACATACATCCTTCCCAATGGAGGATGAACTTTCAGTTGGATGATTGGAGGCTAGGAAATCCAAAGCCTTCAATAAGATTACATCTATTGGCTGCACTGCATTTGTCTTTTGGTCATCGATTCACTATTCAGATTCAAAGTAAACATAATAGACAAAATTAGTAATTAAAAAACAATATTTCAGTGTCACACAAGTTGCTGTCAGATTATATAATAAAGGATTAAAATTAGGGGCTGCCTAAACGCACATGCTGTTATTTATTTGATGTCACCTCAAGGAAATTTCGTGTAAAGTAAGCTCAAATTCTGCAGGTTCATGATTCACCACCAATTCCCTGCCACATTCAGTGCAAAGTCCAAATCCTTTACTAGTAATTTCATGACTTCTTCCCTTCATGTAGAAGAGTCAAACAAATAGTGCTAGAAACATCGCCTACAAAATAATCACACTTTTTTTTAATCAAGTATTTTAAACATGACTTATATGTGACCCAGGTGCAAAAGTCTTTGATTAATCAAGAATTCAATAAAATCTTCCAAATACAACAATAATCCTGGTCTCTATCACCATATGCAGCAGCATGACTTTATTCAGCCAGTTTGCATCCTAGCAAGAAAGTTTCTGTGACATAGTCATCTGAAAACTAGTGGCCAAACTTCATTGTCAAAATTGACAGGTCAGAGAGGCCTATCTCATTGAAATAAACCATCAACAGCCATCTTTCTGTTTTTCCCTTTTCTATTGGCCTAAATTTGTGTAAATTGGTGTTCACTGTGAATCCATTTCAGGATAATGGAAATGGACAAAGATAGGCTTCCTGTGATGCTTTTCATAATTATAACACTATTGATGCCGGCTAGCCTTTCTGCTGTAGACCCTCTTTCAATCTTTTGTTCAACTGATGCCAGAAACTACACTCCCAATAGCCAATTTGAAAACAATCTCAAGCAGCTCCTTGAGTCATTGTCTTTCAACACTTCCATCTCAGGCGGCTTCTACAACGACACGATCGGAGATGGCTCTAGCATGGTCTATGGACAATCACTTTGTAGATGGGATGTTAACTCCACAGTTTGTCAAAACTGTGTCAATGAAGCAAGCCAAGAAATCTTCAAGAGCTGTAAAACAACAGATGCAATGATATGGTATGAACTCTGTCAAATTCAATATTCTTACCAGATATCCTTTTCATTGATGGTTTATACTGGAAAATATCCAGACAAGAATAATGAGGAGAAGACTGTATCAAATCCACATCATTTCAAGGATGTATTGATGTATTTAATGAGAAACCTCTCCGGAGAGGCTGCGTTTAATTCTTCAAAGCATATGTTTGCAACTGGGGAAGTTAAATATTCAGAAAAGAATACTATTTATGGTCTACAACAATGCACTAGAGACATCTCTGAAAGTAACTGCAATAATTGTTTGAATTCTGCTCTTGCTGATCTTTCGGAATGCTGCTCTTCTCACCAAGGTGGAACTGTTGTTAGTAGGAATTGTAATGTGAGGTTTGAACTGTACTCATTTTTTAACGACACCTCGAGTTCTCTGTTAAATTTCCCATATTCCAAAGGTTAGGGACTTCAAACGTTTTTCTTTCTTTCTTTGGTTAATCATCTTATGTATGCATATTGTTGAAACATTGAGTATATACCTCTAGTAAGAGCCTTACTACATTATAGAACTTGAATCAAAAGGAGGTCACTGAGTTCTAACAATCTAAAATTTGTTAATGTTCATGGTAAATTGTAACTCACGGAAGTTCTTCCTATTAAAAAGCAGGGGATAAATGGAAGACTTGGAAGGTGGTGGCTACATGTGCATCCATCATACTATTAATGGTCATTTCATTTTGCACTTTCCATCATCGGATGAAAAAGAGATTAGAAAACATCAAAGGTACATGGATCGAAACTGGGAAATTCTTCTGGACTTATATAGGAATACAAACTAATATTTACTTTTTTACTTTTTTCTTTCTGCAGATGAAGAAAAAAGTGAGCAAGTACTATTACATGATTTGGCAAGCCCCACTGGAGTCACAATCACAGAAGAAGGCAAATTCGTAAGTTCTGAGGAGCTAGCCTTCATAGATCTAGCTACTATAAAAATAGCAACTAATGACTTCTCAGATTCAAACAAGCTTGGACAAGGTGGGTTTGGTACTGTTTACAAGGTAATACTATGTCCTATGGTTCTAATTCTAAATGAGTTTAGTATTGATTCACAGGCCAATACTTGTATCTGATTTGGGAAATATTTTTTCAGGGTTTGCTACCAGATGGGAAAGAAGTAGCTGTTAAAAGACTGTCAAGGAAGTCATGGCAAGGCTTGGAGGAGTTTAAGAATGAGGTCATACTCATTGCAAAACTTCAACACAGAAACCTTGTGCGGCTCTTGGCATGTGGCTTTGAGGGAGAGGAAAAGCTTCTGTTGTATGAGTTCATGCCAAATAAAAGCCTAGATGTCTTCATCTTTGGTTGGTTCAACCTGGCCTACTCTTCTGCTATAAATGTTCTTTTATCCTTATATGATTTCATCATGCAGACACATTTCAACTTGATGGCATGTACTGAATTTGATTAGTACCATTGAATTTCAGATTCGGAAAGACGAGCTGAACTCAATTGGAAAACATATTACAGCATTATTGAAGGCATTGCCAGAGGACTTCTGTATCTCCATGAGGACTCGCGGCTCAAAATCATTCACAGGGATTTGAAGCCTAGCAATGTCCTGTTGGACCATGAAATGGTTGCCAAAATATCAGATTTTGGCATGGCAAGGATCTTTTGTGAAAACCAGAACACAGCTAACACTAAAAGAGTTGTAGGAACGTAGTGAGTTTGCTTCTTAAATTGACATCTCCTTTATTTATATCTAGAGTCCTATAACTTGCTTCCAGCAAGAGCATTTCAAATCTAATTGAGAAGAGAACTTGCTAACTACTGCTAGCTTATTCTGCATGAAACAGCGGCTACATGGCTCCGGAGTATGCAATGGAGGGTCTGTTTTCTGTAAAATCTGATGTTTACAGCTTTGGGGTAATCTTGCTGGAGATTATTAGTGGGAAAAGGAATAGCGGGTTCTATCTCACAGAACATGCCAAGACACTCGTTGCATATGTATGTTTCTTTGTCTATTTTGATAACAGTCTTAGTTCACTAAGTTTGATACATATTAATTTCTTGAAAAACAAACATATTTCTTTCTTAATTAATTGATAGGCATGGAGACTATGGAAAGATGGAAAAGAATTAGAATTTGTGGAACCTTTGTTGATGGAATCTTGGCGAAAAGCAGAGGTTTTGAAATGCATGCACATTGCGCTTTTATGTGTCCAGGAAGACCCTGAAGAGAGGCCTACCATGTCAGCTGTGGTTGTATTGCTTGGAAGTGAATCAATAGATCTTCCTGAACCAAAGCAACCGGCAATATTTTCTGTAGGTAGAATTCAAATTAGCGAGTCTACAACTGATCCTACTTCAAACGGGCTCACTCTTTCTATCGTTTCGCCACGGTGAACGCAGACAAGATTGCGAATTCGCTTGCTCTCATGCTGCAAGATTGTAAATTGAAAACTGTAGCATAAGTGTCTTTAACATAGGAGATAATATGTGATTTGTATATTCAAAGTAATGGGACATGGAAAGGGAAGGCTTTTTCTGCAAATAGAAGGGGAGATTGAAAAATTCAACATATATTTTATGATATTCATGCCCCGTTTGATATGCCTGATTGGACTAATTAGGATAAGACTTGGAGTGTTGGAATGGATTGATTAGGATAAATTGAAAGAAACATGAAAGTCAATACATATAATAAAAGTAAACTTGGAAAACAAAAGATGGTTTGTATGATGCATTAATGACATTGTTTTAAATGTAAGGAGAGTGACACATGTCATAAGAAAAAGGAAGAAGGTCCAAAAGAGAAGGTTTGAGAGAATATTGCTAGCATTCCTCTTTTTTTTTTTTTTTTTTTTTTTGAGAAATTCTATGATTGCATTCATAATTCAGCCAAAAAAGCCACTAGCCACAAATGGCCAATACAAACTAGCCACAAAAGGCTATTACAATAACGGAGCGGTCTAATATCAAAATTAAGACAATCTGGTGCGTCTCCACTAACGATCAGGCAGGATCGAAGAAACTCTAGCATAGGCATCCCAACTAAGATTGCAAACTTAGAATAATAAAAAGCTTGACAAAACCAAGCCATAACAATACAAATAAAACTCTCACAAAAGAGAGATGAAGAGCTCTCACAAAGGAGAGATGAAGAACTCTCACAAAAAGAGAGGTGAAAACTACACAGAGAACCCAAAGAGTCTCTGCAACTTATTTCAAACATAAAGAAATTGCAAAAAAGATGGTGGTGGAGATCCGACGCCGAAATGCAAGTGAAGATCCGACGCTGAGCCACAGCCGCCTATAATGGTTGAATAAAAATTATAACAAAACTAAGACAAATAGGGAAAACCCTTTGTCTCTGAAAATGGGGGAAGAGGTGAAAGGAGGAAGAGAAGAGGGGAGAGGGGGGAAGAACAATGGCTTCCTCCCCCCTCAAAGTGAAAAAAGCTCTCTAAGAGTGTTTTTTGGGAGAAAAGGGGCTAGGGTTTTTTTTTGCTCAACTAAGATGAGCTTGATAACAAACAATAAATTATTGGATAAAATAAGTAGATTTTTTTTTTCTTCTTTTTTTTCTTTTTTTTGGGTCGAATGGATAAAATAAGTAGCTCCACATATACTTTTTTAAGGGGATTCTTAGTAGCGGACAAGAAATAGCGGTAAAGAGGTTATCAGAAAGCTCAGGACAAGGTATACAAGAATTTAAGAATGAGGTTGTATTGGTAGCCAAGCTTCAACACAGAAACCTTGTGATGTGAGGCTTTTGGGATTTTGCTTGGAAGGAGAAGGAACTTTACTTGTGTATGAATATGTGCCTAACAAGAGTCTTGATTATTTTTCTATTTGGTATGTGAGTATCAACTCATGAATATACTTGGTTTCTTACTTGTGTCGGTAAAAATAGATTTATGTGTTTCTATTCTAACTGTAAATAAAACTACTTTAACTTGGTAAATGTAAGTGCAGAATTGGCTAGCAGGTTGGTGCCCTTTTACCCCCTCTATCACTTAAACCGCAAGAAACGCGCATGTCTAAACAGAGAAAAGCTTCAAGAGTCAACCAAAGAAAAGAAGAAAACTAGATCGAGTTTGTTTTTATGAAAAACAAAACAAAAGCCCCATGTCTTTGAAGTGTGATTTGCCCATACATTTACATTCTACGAAGCATGGTGTCCAAATTATTTTGGTAAACGAAGCAACAACCGCACGAGACGTGGGCCGGGGGTGCTTCTCGAGACCGGAACTTCCTTCCTATTTAGCTTCAAAAGCTTGGAGTTGAGGTGGAGTTCACACAACAGAAACACAGATGCTGATACAAGAACAAATATAAAAGCTTAAATGAATTAGATTTTTCACTTGAGGTGGTGTAATATTTCAATTTTTTTTTTTCTGTCCTTTGGTGCGTTGGGTTTGGGTTCCTATGCAACAGGAGGAGGAGCCAAATCTTTCTTCTTTTTTTTTTTCTCTCAGCAAACAAGAGGGCATGATCAAATGTCAAAATCTATAACAGAAATGCAATATCCAAAGAATGAAAAGCAGTCCAACCAAGAAGAAACTAGCAAATATTAGTGAATCAGCAAAACTTATGAATTTAGCAAATAAAGATCCTGAAGCCAGTTTCAAGCAGAAAAAACTTACTTGTGTAATATGAAGAGCCTGCTCAAGGCCCTGAATTTGAATCCACTGTTCTGTAACAATGTCAGCCATCTGAAAGCAAAGAGAAAGAAGCCAATGGCAAAATGAACACCACACTAACAACATCACACACTCATAGCCATAGACCAAAGATGGATTGAGTACATCAGTGCATGACCTTTTGAGCCTGAGAGGCAGCCGTTTCGATTCTATTCTCGGAATCTTGTGCTTTAGACTCTAAAAAATGGTCCTAGGCGGGCGGCTAGGCGGCTAGGCGGGCGGCGAGACGGCTAGGCGGGCGCCAGGCGGCTAGGCGGGTGCTAGGCGGCTGGGCGGGCCTCCTAGGCGGGTTGGGTCGTTTATCGTTGCCGAACCTGGAGGAGGAAGCAGCCGAAACCGAAGAAAACAAATCGAAGCTTGAGTTAAGAGAGAAGCGAAACTTCGACTGCAACCTCCGTCCCCTGCGAGTGCAAGCTTCGTGTTCGTTTTGAATATATTAAAATAGTATAGCCGCCCGGCTATACACTTAACATATTCGAATATATTAACATTTACACTTTTAAAATATTCAAATGTATTTAGAAAGTATAGCCGACCGGCTATACGTTTAAAATTTTCTAATATATTTTGGCGAGTATAGCCGCCCGGCTATACTCTTGAAATATACAATTTTGTAATGTCATTTTAAGGTTTGGGGCTGAAATACCACTTTAGTCCATTGGACTAGAGCTATTTCTTCAATTATTTTATTTGTACAAGCGATATTAGGGAATGAGAATTTAAATTCTTTCCAATACCTCTCATTCTAATGATTTCCAGCTATTAGCCCATTTAGCAAGAATAAAAAAAGTGGATTTTATTTATAACAAATAGCACGGTTTGACCCAAAAATTCAACAACAAAAAATAGGATGTCAATGAACTCGAGGTCAATCCTTCTTCTAAAGCATTTTCAGCTAATGATGTCATAGTCCTTTTACACTAAGGGAGGCTCAATAAACGATATATATTTCATGTTGGTGTGTTAATTTAGTGCTTTTGAAGTCAGTTTGAAAAGTTAAATACAATTAAGAGATTCCCAACCCACGTGTTAGCAAATGCACCCTCTAAAGAAAACCTAGGTTTTATGCCTAACTATTTCCCAAGTTTTATATCAACTAGCCTCTCCACACGCACTTCCGCCCCTACATGATGCTTTTTTAAAAAAAATTTAAATTTATTTTAGATTTATAAAAGATAATGGGTAGTTGTGTTCCATAAAAGTAGAATCTTTTATCGGATTTTTCTTTTAATTCTTTTCAATGTGAAAAAGAGCGAATTTACCATATTATCCTCATTTAATTAATAATTTCAATTCTTAATGTTTGCATTAACCAAGAGTATTTTCTGGTATTTTGAATGTTGTACCATTCTCTACATTTTGCTTTATATATTTTGATTATGGTACTTTATCATTGATATGTCCTTTTATTTTTCCATTACTTATGTATAAATTTATAATTTATAATACAAAATAATTATAAATAAATAAAACGCCTAGTCGATTACTCCTCTAGGCGCTAGGCCCGTGCCTACCGCGTAGCTATTTTTAGAACATTGGTTAATCGACGCAATCTTCAATTAGTTACAACTTACAACGTCATCGAGTGTACAGAAACGACATGTCAACGACTTTCGTATAGAATCCAATAGAAATGTATTCTAATAACCCAAACTCCTAAACCTTGATCCAGCCATCCTTATTCTATTCTATTTATAAGTATGTATATATGCTAATGTAAGAAGAATCCAAAATTGGTATATCAAATAATATATGTACAGTATATATGCTCTATGGTTGTCCTCATCCATTCCATGCTTGCAATTACCCATATAGAGTCTATTTGGAGAGAAAAATTCAAAACTAGTCAATTGTCATTTTCTAATTAGTTTTAGAAAATTGTAACAGACTAAGAACCAATTGGAGTAGTTTTGAGCTTTTTCCTCCAAATGATAAGTGACTAGTTTTGAGTTTTTCCCTCAAAATAGGCTCTATATGAGTAATTGTACAATATGTCATGCTGAAATAGGCCTATTAATAAAAAGCCGTATTTAATTTATGTAGGTTGGGCTTCTACAACTAAGCCTAGTCTCTAAAATCAGCACTGGGCTTGAGCCACTTCTGCCCAAAACGTGGTTCCGCTCTTGAATGTAGGGCTGTCATGGTTTGGTACAGCTCTGGATGCTTTGGTTTCTTGATCAATTGAACTGCTGCCGCTGCTTGGATCGGGTGTCTAGTCATGCTATTAACATTAACCACTCAGCACACCCACAAACCCATCAGTTTAGTGAACACTTGATGTACCGTGTGTTGAGCCGTTTGATGAGTGATGCTATTGGACCCCCCAAATTATTTGAAAAAACCTTATATTCATGTTTAGGTTCCAAAATTTGGAAAACGAACGTCTTTAGGAACAAGGGTTTTAGGACCACTTTATTTATTTATTTTTAACCTAATGTATTAACAATATTTATATAAAAATCGCTATATTCACAATAAGTATGTTATGAATAACGGTATTTGTATATTAATCGCCACATGCACATATATAATTATAAATCTAAAAATTTCACATATGTTCATACGGATGGTTATAGTTACACATAATTAAAACATTAAAATGATGGGAAAATTACTGGCTAGATTATCTGAAAAGGGCATTTTAGGAATATACAAAAATCTCGAACTTGCTGACTCATCATGTAATGTAAGGAAATTTGATGGAGTTGAACATAAAGTGAACATACTTAATGCATTAAGATCATTTAATTTGAAACAAACACAATTTACAATCCGGATCTGGACAATAATAAAAACCGCATGATGAAACTCGTGAATTATTTCATCATACTATAAAAATATATGATTCCCAACAATCTACCTTCTCATATATACAATGGAAATCAAAAGTGAACAGGCTGAAAAAAAAAAATTACCTCTCAGCAGGCTTGATGAAACAGAAGGCTGAGGAAAACAGAGAGAAGAGAAGGATTGGAGACTTTGGTGTGAATTTAATATCAAGGGTTGAAACTTGAAAGTTAGGATTAGTTGGGGCTAAACAAAATCATAATTTATAAACATGATAAAATAAATAAATCGTTGAAGTCTTTTCGTTTCCGACTATGTGTTTGGCATTTCTTCATGATCACTTTCATATATTTGCATGACATATATACAAGAGTTGTTTGATGGACAAAGCTATAATTTATTAATTATAATACCCTAATATATTTTTATGTTGTTGAAATCGTGGGATGGGTCATTGACTCGTCAGACCATGCATAGGGTCTCCTCCCTCCCAGCAGGCCTGGCTTTCCTTGGTATTGGAGTGAATTAATTAGGTACGTATGAGTTGAGTTTTCAATCCTGCATATATTTTATATATGTTCAAGCCAAGACATAGGCTGACGACGAAAAACACTTCAATTTTTATCATGTTTTAAAAGCATGATACTGTTTAGCACCAACCCAATTGATCGTAAACTCTCAAGTTTTTCAATCCTTCACACTAATTCACTCCAACCCTTCTGTCTCTGTTTCTCGCTCTCTGTCCCCAACTATTCTGTGAGATCATTGCAGTTTCATGAAGTAAGCTGAGACTTGAGAGGTATTTTTCTCAACCAACTTTCAAGAAATTTCGTATTGCCTCGTTCTTTTTGTTTTTTGTGGTTTTAAAACATATCACTGATGGGTAATTTTTTGAGTACTTAATGAACTAGTGAAAGAGATTTTCTTGGTGTTTTGCATTTTGGGTCAAGAGAAGACTTTTTTAGCCGTAAACATAATTAAAGAGGCAAAATACAGAGGAAGAAAGACAGGTTGTCATGATCATCTAGGAGAAGGTAAAGTACTGTTGGCCTTGTGATCATTCAAGACTGCAGGCTTGATGATGAAGCACACAATTATCTTGATCATTCTTGCATCTTTGTGGACTTGTTATGATGCAATAGACACACTGAAACCAGGGGACACTCTCAATTCCACAAGTTCCTTGGTATCAGCATTAGGCAAGTTCACTTTGAATTTCATTACAAAACCTGTCGGCAATTCGGAAATGAGCTTTCTTGCTATCCTGCGCATCAAAACTGAAGCAAACAAAGCATGGGTTGCGAACCCACACTCACCTGTTTTATCCTCTTCATCCCCACTTCTTACCTTGGACTTCAATAACACATTGAAAATTACTCACCGAAATGGACACCCTTTTATCCTTTCTGCTCCAAACACTACTAGTATTACTAGTGTTGTGGCTACCCTTTTGGATTCCGGCAATTTTGTCCTTCAAGAAGTGAGCCCTGTCAATGGATCCACGATCCAAATCTTGTGGCAAAGTTCTGATTATCCAATGGACACATTTTTACCAGGCATGAAATTGGGTGTTGACCATATAAATGAGCACGTTTGGTCTCTTTTATCATGGGGGTCTAGCGACAACCCTGTGTTGTCGGGGCCTTTCAGCCTTGATTGGGATACCAATGCACACCAATTGAAAATTAAGAAAAGTGGGGTTATTTTTTGGACTTGCGGGGTCTTTGCAGAGGGGAGATTCGAATATATTAAGCAGAGGTACAATTTTAGCATCGTTTCAAATCAAAACGAAGACTACCTCACTTATACTAGTCTAGATGATCCAAATGATCCTGAGCCAGAATGGGCGCTATACACCAGAGGTGCACTTTATGAGTATGGTGCCCAAGTTGATATTATACGAGCACAAAACTGTGATGGCTATAACACTGTCGGAGGGTGTGTGAGAAGGGACCGCCCAAGCGATTGTGTTGGGAAATTAGGTGATGATTTTGAGATTAAAAAAGGTAACTTCACGATCATCAATTCTGCTAATGCTTCGAGACCTGCGAACTGGATTGGTACTGGTAGCGAAGATTGTAAAGTTACTTGTTGGCAAAACTGTGACTGCCTTGGATTCGACTTTCCATTTGGAAATCAGACTACTGGTGCAGGATGCCGATTTTGGAGTGTGGACTGTGCATTCATTGAAGACCTCAGTACTGCAACTCATAGTTTTGTTGTGCCAAACTCAGTAACGCTGCCACCAAAATCACCAGATTCACCACCTCGCGGAAAGATTAGTGAGTCAAGCTATTTACTAATCTTATTAATCTTATTAATTAATCAGCTAGACTTGTTTAACTATCACATCAATAGGCTAATACAAGCTTAACTTACTATATAGAAAATTAATTAAATGTTTTCCTAGATGCAACGCATAAGGGGTTATGGATTGGCACTTCTATTGCCGCTCTACTGGTAATTGGGTTTTGCATATTGTGCTATCGACTAAGAGGAACAAAATTTATGCTTTCAGCAGGTAAATTCCTTAAGCATAATGAGAGCAGTTGTTAGCCAAAATTTCACTTCTTCGATTATTATTGTGCCATAATGAGAGCAGTTCTAACCTTTCAATACCAATTTAAATAGGCAAGAACGGGACAAAGATTCAGAAAATATTGCTTAAGTTCATGAAATCTGAAAGACCTGCTGATCATGTTATTGCGATTGAAAATGATCATGGAAATATTAGACACCCTGATTTAAGCGTATTTACCTATGAATCTGTCTTGGCTGCCACAAGCAACTTCTCTGAAGCAAACAAGCTCGGCCAAGGGGGCTTTGGTCCTGTTTATAAGGTAAGTCTCTAAATAATAGAAAGTGTACATGTTTTCTGCTTACATCAATAGCCAAAAGGGATATATAAAATAGTTTTTTTCCTTTTTTGGAATAACTGAGAAATATTTTATGGGTTATAAATTCAGGGGAAATTGGCAACAGGACGAGAAGTAGCTGTGAAGAGGCTTTCAAAATGTTCAGGACAAGGCACGGTGGAGTTTAAGAATGAATTGATACTCATATATGAACTCCAACATACGAACCTTGTTCAGCTATTTGGATTTTGCATTCATGAAGAAGAGAAGATGTTGATATATGAGTACATGCAGAACAAAAGCTTGGACTACTTTTTGTTTGGTTGGGAACTCAAGCTACTTTAATCTTAGCACATTTCATTTTCTCAATTAATTGTGTTTACATTATTCTCTAACCTTTGAAAATACAAAAATTACGAATAAGACTCTCACTTGAATCTCTATGTTGGACAGATTCCATTAGATGTCTGCAACTAGATTGGAAGAAGCGTTTCGGTATGATTGAAGGAAATCACTCAAGGAATGCTTTACTTGCACAAATACTCGCGAACGAAAGTAATTCATAGAGATCTAAAAGCTAGTAACATATTACTTGACGAAAATATGAACCCCAAAATTGCAGATTTTGGAATGGCAAGGATTTTCACCCAGGAACTAGAAGCAAATACTGTGAGGGTTGTTGGGACTCGGTAAGTAAACACTACAATACATACAAGCATTTTTATCACGTGTACTTTTTCCTTTGGGTGCAAACATGCATTTATGTATATAGATGTACTAAAGAAAGTTTTTTTTCTTTCTCATTTTGTAAAGTGGTTATATGCCCCCCGAGTACATCATGGGAGGAAATTTTTCCACAAAATCTGATGTCTACAGTTATGGAGTGTTAATGCTTGAAATTATAAGTGGGAGGAAAAACAACAGCTTCTACAATGAAGATCGTGTGCTCAACTTAGTAGGACATGTATGTCAAAGAAATCGCTGCAGACTGCAGTAACCATTATGTTTTTCTCTTTTCATGTTTTTTAGGTGCGTGATTCAATAATTTTAATGCTTTCTGCAGGCATGGGAGTTATGGAAAGAAGATAGAGGGGTAGAAATAATGGATCCAACACTAGTTGAAACATGTATTAGTCATCAATTGTTAAGATGCCTCCAAGTCGGTCTACTATGCGTGGAGGAAAATGCAGCCGTTCGCCCTGCCATGTCAGATGTTATATCTATGTTGACAAATGAAAGCATGCAGTTACCTCTACCAACAAAGCCAGCATTTTACACAGAAAGAAATCCAGCCACTACGGGTATAGATAGAAGGGGACCGCCAATTATATCAATAAATGATTTGTCCAATACAGATTTGGAAGGACGTTGAAGGTATAGATGACGTTGGCTGTGCAAAACATTATACTGCAAATAAGCTTATTATGGCAAGCAAAAAAATGTAGTGTTATATGAAATACTTCACTAATACTTGGGAGTAGCTTCTAACTTAATAATGACCAATTTAGTCATATTTTTTCTTTAAATTAAACGTCTTGTGTCAAATATATATATAGCTAGGAGGTCGGATCCACGTCAAATCTATATTTCCATTGCAAGAACGAGATCATCCTCATCATGTTTCCATTTCGCAACGGGATCCTCTTTAGTGGCATGTCTATAAGAGCACCAAAGCTCTGTGACTGGAACTGGTATACGTCCTCAAAGCCCTAAGACGGGTTTAGAGAGTGAATCTTATATAAGGTAGTTGATTTCTGCTGGTAAATAGTGCAAGATACAATTAGAAGACAAATATGAGGCCTTGCACTTGCATTTAGAGGAAAACAAAATTTTGAACCTTGGAGTTATGTACCATTGGGCGGGCCTTGCATCTTTATTACAATTGAGGAGGTCTTGACAAATGCAAATAATCATGTACAATATAGTACAATTGAGGAAACTACTTGATTTCTTCTAGTAATGAGTACAAGACATATAATTCAAAAACAAGTGAGAACTAGCCCTTGCATGCTGCAATTCTGCAATTAGTCTAAGGAAAACAAATTTTGAATTCTTTGAATATTAATAATATTGCTATCATTCCTCCGGCCTTGTGCATCAAGTGGTTGACTATTGGTGTGTGCCTCTTAGCCAGTAAAGAGGAAAAATTAAGGAGAGAGATTATGACTCAAAACGCCTCTTCCATTCCACAGATGGTTAGTGCATATGCAGTATGAGTGAGTCGAAGTCCGCTTCTTGTATACATTGACCTTAAAGAGATTGTGGTTTAATTCTCACGTCTTTTAATACTTTTGCTTCTCTGCTAAGTTTTCCATTCATGGCTATCATAAGAAACTTAACTTTCTTGATCACTTTCGGATGCTTGTGGACTTGTCACTACGCTGCAAGCTTAACTCAGGACACGCTCAAACCAGGGGAGACACTCAACTCCTCAAGGTCCTTGGTTTCAGCCTCGGGGAATTTCACCTTGGCTTTCTTTGTACCTAATGATGGTTCCAAAAACAGTCAACTCGCAATCCTTCGCAGTAAAAAAGGTGTGAATCATGCATGGATTGCAAACCGAAACACACCTATTTTATATCCTTCATCCCCATTTCTTACCTTGGACTCAAACAACACATTGAAAATTACACACCAAAGTGGAGATCCTATTGTCATTTACTCCCCTCCACAAAATAGTACTAGTACTAGTAGCGTTGTTTTGGCTACCCTTTTGGACAACGGAAATTTTGTACTACAAGAAGTGAAATCTGTGGATGGCTGAACGAGAAGGTTTTGTGGCAAAGTTTTGATTATCCAGTGGACACATTTTTACCAGGCATGAAATTAGGTGTGAACCATAGAAAGGCCACATTTGGTCTATTTCATCATGGTCAACTCACTCCAACCCAGCGCCAGGGCTTTTCACCCTTGATTGGGACCCCAATGGACAACAATTGAATATCAAGAAAAGTGGGGTGGTCTATTGGACAAGCGGAATTTTTACAACAATTAAGGGAAGATTTGATTTGATTTTGCCTGACGAACCCAAGGTGAGGTATAATTTCAGCATTGTCTCGAATGAGAATGAAGACTACCTCATTTACACCGCTGCAGATGATCAAATTAAGGACAAAACAGATGCTGATACAAGAACAAATATAAAAGCTTAAATGAATCAGATTTTTCACTTGAGGTGGTGTAATATTTCAATTTATTTTTTTTCTGTTCTTTGATGGGTTGGTTTTGGGTTCCTATGCAACAGGAGGAGGAGGCAAGAGGGCATGATCAAATGTCAAAATCTATAACAGAAATGCAATATCCAAAGAATGAAAGGCAGTCCAACCAAGAAGGAACTAGCAAATATTAGTGAATCAGCAAAACTTATGAATTTAGCAAATAAAGAACCTGAAGCCAGTTTCGAGCGGAAAAAACTTACTTGTGTAATGTGAAGAGCCTGCCCAAGCCGCTGAATTTGAATCCATTGTTCTGTAACAATGTCAGCCATCTGAAAGCAATGAGAAAGAAGCCAATGGCAAAATGAACACCACACTAACAACATCACACACTCATAGCCATAGACCAAAGATGGATTGAGTACATCAGTGCATAACCTTTTGAGACTGAGAGGCAGCCGTTTCGAGTCTATCCCCGGCATCTTGTGCTTTAGACTCTAAAAAATGGGCACAGGCGGGAGGCTAGGCGGCTAGGCGGGCGGCGAGACGGCTGGGCGGGCCTCCTAGGCAGGTTGGGTCTTTTGTCGTTGCCAAACCCAGAGGACGAAGCAGCCGAAACCGAAGAAAACAAATCGAAGCTTGAGTTGATAGAGAAGCGAAACTTCGACTGCAACCTCCGTCTAGGCGGGCGGTAGGCGGCTAGGCGGGCGGTAGGCGGCTGGGCTGGGCTGGCCTCCTAAGTGGGTTGGGTCTTTTTTCGTTGCCTAACCCGGAGGACAAAGCAGCCGAAACCGAAGAAAACAAATCGAAGCTTGAGTTGATAGAGAAGCGAAACTTCGACTGCAACCTCCGTCCTCTGCGAGTGCAAGCTTCGTTTTGAATATATGAAAACTGTATAGCCGCGCGGCTATACTTTTAAAATATTCAAATATATTAACATTTATACTTTTAATATATTCGGAAGTATGTAGAAAGTATAGCCGTCCGGCTATACGTTTAAAATTTTCTAATATATTTGGCGACTATACTCTTGAGATATCAAATTTTGTAAATACATTGCTGCGAGATGATTTGAATTTTATGAAATGTTGCCAATAAGAAAAAAAAAAAAAAAAAAAGAATTTTATTGATTATAAAATCAATTGTCTTTTTTCTCTTGGGTTGAAAGTAAGATCAGTGTTCTTCCAACTGAAGGCATCCCCAAAGCACACGTTACATCCCATGGTTGTTTATGCGAAACTCAATAAATTGTAAACGTGAAATTTACAGCTTAAAGTCTTCACTTGAGGCGATAGGTATACAGCCTCTAGTTATTACACTTTGAATTGATATAGAACTATATATGTATAGGGGGTGGATCCATGACACTACATTTTTGACACGAGTCCTAACTCACGTGGATGGACGACCATGCCCTCTAAGAAACTGAAGACAGAACAAGGGCCATAAGTCAGCTGTATTTTTTTTCGCTGCTCTGTTTTGGTTTATGTCTCCTGCTGTTCTGGTTTTGTTTTTTAAAATGAAAGAGGTTTGTTAAAAAAATTGAGCTTTTAGACCACAAGTCCAACTTCATACCACCTCACATATATTAATTTTCCAAAAAGACAATTACTGTACAAACAAAAAACGAACATTAACAGCAAATTATATTACCCCTATATCTGCATGTCTGATGAAATGAATTTAGGGGGCCTTCTGAAACCAAGGCTCACTCCAAAAGCTCATACAAGAGGATATTGATTGGCACTACTTTTGCCGGTGCTCTAGTACTAGTAATGGTGCTCTGCATCGGGTTCCATCTACAACGAAGAAAAAAGTTTGTACTTTCAGCTGGTATATTCTTTAAACTTTATGTGTACATGTTAAACATAATTTTCGCATCTTTAACAATTGTGTCAAATTTAAAATCTTAATTGTCTACACGATGAATCTAAACAGGCGATGGCAGGACAAACAGTCCGAACGAATTGCTCAACTTCATGATATATAATAGACCTACTGATGATTTTGATGGGCTTCAAAATGATCATGGAAACATGGGACGTCATGCTTTAAGCATATTTAGCTTTGCATCTGTCCTGGCTGCCACCTGTAACTTCTCTGATGATAACAAGCTTGGTGAAAGGGGCTTTGGACCTGATTATAAGGTAAGGCTTAAAGTGATTAAAAAAAAAGTATACCAATAGCAGAGAAATATCGTAGTTTTTAGGTTTTTTTGGGGACAACTGAAAAATATTATGAATTGCCGATTCAGGAAAAATTGGCGACAGGAAGAGAAATAGCTGTAAAGAGACTTTCCAAATGCTCAAGATAAGGAACATTGCAGTTTAAAAATGAATTACGACTTATATATGAACCCCAACATACAAACCTTGTTCAGCTCTTTGGATTTTGCATCCATGGCAAAGAGAGGATGGTGATATATGAGTACATGCCAAACAAAAGCTTGGACTACTTTTTATTTGGTTGGGAAATTTGCCTTCGTTAATCTTTGTACTGGATTTCATTTGTTCAATTTGTTATATGAATTTTAATAAACTGTCATATATTGGACAGAATCAACCAGAGGTTTGCTCCTAGTTTGGAAGAAGCGTTTAAGTATAATTGAAGGAATCGCTCAGGGGTTGCTTTACTTGTACAAGTACTTAGGAGATTCAGGCATGGGAGTTGTGGAATGAAGGTGGAGGGCTTGAATTAATGGATCCAAATCTAGGAGATTCATGTATCAATTCTTAAGATGCATGCTTGTTGCTCTCCTTTGCGTGGAAGAGAATGCAGCCGATAGACCAACTATGTCAGATGTCATATCTATGCTGACAAGTGAAAGCATGGAGTTAGCTATGCCAACAAAGCCAGCATTTTACACAGAAAGAAACGTGGCCACTGCTGCTATAGCTAGATAGAAAGGGACCACAAGTTATATTGATAAAATTATTTGTTCAATTCCAATCTGGTGATGAGTTACTTGTGTAGAATTATGAATCTAATATAAGGAAGTTGTTATTGTAATAGGATGACGTTTATATTACAGCAACTGTGTGTGAGTTCACTAAAACCCATTTCCAGCTAAGAATGATTGGACATTTATCAATATCTTACTGTCTTTTATCAGAAACTTGACTTGGGTTCTTTTTTAATGAGCATTCTTTTAAGGTTTAGCTAGTTTGAAACTTCAGCTGTGACTCATTACCTACCAGTATGAGAAAACGACAGTGCTTTCAAATTCAAATCTCTCCTTCCCCTCTACATTTTCAAACCTTCAGCAAATGGCTTTGCACCTCTTAACCAGAAAATTAATATTATTCATCATGATTAAGTACAAGTGTTCCCTTATATATTTTATTTATTCCTTTTAAATAACCCTCGATGGTACGAGGAATTTGTTTAGTTATTCTTTTTGTTACAATTTGGAATTATCGTCTTCCCACAAATACGACTCCAACCAGGAGCCAAGTGCCTTGTGAAGAAAGAAAAGCAAAGAGAAAAGAAAGGAAGATATAACCTTCTCTCCAAGAGCACAGATGGATGATGGATATGGTGTGTCCATAAGTATAAAAAAGAGTGAGTCAAACTATTTCCCTAATTTTAAAATCAAATAAAAGAAAACAAAGTCTTCATGTCGAATTGTAAGAACTTTATTTGATGCCTAAACTATTTCAGTTAAGTGTTCATGATCATCTTGAGAAATTAACTGCCTGACCTGTTGACATCCATGGCTACCGGTTTGATGATGATCAGCTCAATTATCTTCATCATTTTTGCTTCCTTGTGGACTTACCATGATGCTGCAAGTGACACACTCAAACCAGGGGACACTCTCAATTCCTCAAGTTCCTTAGTATCTGCATCGGGAAAGTTCAGTTTGTATTTCTATGTATATATTGATGGTTCCAACAACAACAGCTATCTAGCTATCCTGAACAAAGAAGCTCCAAACAATGTATGGATTGGCAACCGAGACACACCTATTGTATACCCTTCATCTGCAGTTCTGACCTTGGACTGGAATAATACATTGAAACTGACTCACCAAGGTGGAGACCCTATTGTCATTTCCTCTGCTCCACAAACTAGCAATATTAGTACTAGTGTTGTGGCTACCCTTTTGGATTCTGGCAATTTTATACTGCAAGAAGTGAACTCTACAGATGGATCGACAAAGCAGGTTTGGTGGCAAAGTTTTGACTATCCATTTGGCACATTTTTACCTGGCATGAAGTTAGGTATTAATCATAAGAGTGGCCATCTTTGGTCGATGTCATCATGGGCTACTTACAACAACCCAATGCCAGGGCCATTCACTCTTGATTGGGATCCCAATGGACACCAATTGCAAATCAGGCGACAGGGGGTGCTTTATTGGACTAGTGGAGTCTTTGCAAGCAGTAGAAAAACGTTTGAATTTATTTCGGCTGAGGAGTCCAAGCTGAGGTATAATTTTAGTGTAGTTTCAAATGAGAATGAAGACTACTTCACTTACACTGCTGTAGATCATGATCAAAGTGATCAGAAACCACAATGGGTGCTAACCTTTATGGGGAGCTTTCATGACGGATCCTTTAATTTCGCACAAGCAGAGGACTGTGATGGCTATAACACAGTTGGAGGGTGTGTGAGAGGATCGGCCAAGTGATTGCATGGCCAAATTCGATGATGAATTTGAGCTCAAAAATGGTTACTTCAAGATCAACAACTCTAGTAATAGTTCGAGATCCCCGTCCTGGTTTGGCACTAGTAGTAGTGATTGTAAGGCTACCTGTTGGCAAAATTGTGATTGCCTTGGATTTGACGTTCCTCTTGTTAATGGGACTAGCACCGGGTGCCGATTCTGGAGTGTAGACTGTCAATTCTTTGAAGACCTCACTGCAAGTTACAGTTTTGTCTTGTCAGGACAAGCAACACCAGTAAAACCACCATCTGCCAAAAAAAATGGTAAGTCTAGCTGCCAATTTTGATATCTGTGCTTCACAAGAGACAGTTAATGTGCAATTAAGCAACAGACTTTAACCAGAAACAAATGAGCCAAATAAATAATTAATATATGCAGCTAATTAAATATTAGTCTATAAATTATGCAGGACATAAGTGGTTGTGGGTTGGCATTGCTATTGCTGCTGCAGTACTTGTAGTGGTGTTCTGCATCTATATGCTAAGAAGAAGAATAGTTTCAGGTATAAATAATCTTTAAGCCTCGTGCATTTGTTAGACAGAATTTGCACGTTTGACATTGTTGACCTAAATTCAAATATTTTCTCCACCAATCTAAATAAATAGGCAAGAACAGAGCAAATATACAGGACAAAATGCTTAGCTTCTTGAAACATTCCAACAGACCTACTGATGAAGAAAATATGGGACAGCATGATTTAAACATATTTACCTATGAATCTGTTTTGGCTGCCACTTGCAACTTCTCTCAAGAAAACAAGCTCGGAGAAGGGGGAGTTGGACCTGTTTATAAGGTAAGGCCTTGCGTACTAAACTGTGTAGTGATTTCTTTTCTTTTTTGAAACAATTCAGGATATTGTTGAGAATCTATTCAGGGAAAATTAGCGAATGGAAGAGAAATAGCCGTGAAGAGGCTTTCAAAATGTTCCGGACAAGGAACGTCAGAGTTTAAGAATGAATTGATACTCATACATGAACTTCGACATAGAAACCTTGTTCAGCTCTTTGGATTTTGCATTCATGAAGAAGAGAGGATGTTGATATATTAGTACATGCCAAACAAAAGCTTGGACTACTTTTTATTTGGTTGGGAATTAAAACCATTTTAATCATAGTGCTTGATTTCATTTGTTATTTGATTTTTCATCACTGTCAAAATATGTAGATTACAAATAGTGTTCTTCCTTAACTCTATATGTGACAGTTTCAATCAGAGGTGTGCTACTAGATTGGAAGAAGCGTTTCAATATAATTGAAGGAATCGCTCAGGGATTGCTTTACTTGCACAAGTACTCGAGAACGCGAGTAATTCATAGAGATTTAAAAGCTAGTAACATACTACTTGATGAAAATATGAACCCTAAAATTTCCGATTTCGGTATGGCAAGAATTTTCTCCCACGATGAATTGGAAGAAAACACCAGCAGGATTGTCGGGACACGGTTAGTAAAATGTCTGTGTGTTCACATTATTATCATATGTTCTACTTTTGGTTGCTAAACATGCATGTTTGAAATATATGTATTATGTACTAATTAAAGCCTTTTCCTTTTCACTTGGTGCAGTGGTTACATGCCTCCTGAGTCTGTGGAGGGAATTGTTTCTGTAAAATCTGATGTCTACAGCTTTGGGGTGTTGATGCTTGAAATCATAAGCGGGAGGAAAAACAACAGCTTCTACAATGATGACCGCGCACTCAATTTAGTAGGATATGTATGTCAAACAAATCTTTGCATTTATAATTTCTTCTTCTCAAGGTGTGAATTCAACCATTCTGATATCCTAAATGCTTATATATTTCAGGCATGGGAGTTATGGAAACAAGGTTCAGGGCTAGAATTAATGGATCAAATGGTAGGTGATTCATCATGTATTGAAGATCAATTGTTAAGATGCATCCATATTGGTCTGTTATGTGTAGAGGAAGATGCAGCCGATCGGCCTACCATGTCAGATGTGATTTCTATGTTGACAAATGAAAACCCACCATTAGCCTTACCTACAAAGCCAGCATTTTTTGTTGGGAGGAAATTGGTGGAAGCTGGTATAGGTGAAAAGCAACATGAAATTACATCAGTGAATGACTTGTCCATTTCCAATTTTGATGCACGTTAAGTTTGATCTTCAGAGGGTGCTAGCTTGTGTGTTCCTGTATTAAAAAGATTATTATCCTCTTTACACATATTTCTTGCGTATTAAGTTTTTATAATTTATTAAATTGGCATTATGTATAACAACTTCACTAGTTATTCATGTGTGCATTACTATGTATAAATCTTTATATCGGTTGCCCATTGAGAATATATGTATCGATCATGATGTTGACAGATGAAGTGCTATAATAGAATTGGAGAGTGACTTTCTTTCAATTAAAATTTCCATTTTATGTTTTGTTAGATACAGAACGACTAAACGACACTAAGTTTATGGAAAGAAATTTGTCTCAAATGTTGAGGCCTCGTTTGGTGGCTCAGCTTGGACTGCCTTGCACTGGAATAATAATATTGCTAACATTGGGCAGGCCTTGCATTTAGAGGAAGGTTTTAACTAACAAGTGGATGTGTTCCTCCATAGCCAATTAAGTACAATCATTCATTAATTTATCACTCTTTATTTATTAGCATTGCAAATTATTGTTTTTTTTCCCACAAACACCTCCATCTCTTTCCAAGTCTTCCATCCGGATAATAGGATAATAACATATGAACGTCTCTTCCATGCCACGGATAGATGGTGTGCAGTAGACTAGTATGAGTATGAGGCAGTCAAAGTCAGCTTCCTGTAAACATGTTAGAAACTTGATTTTAAAAATATTCTCTAGTATTGTCAGCCACTTGACCTTAAAGAGATGGATTGTTGTGATTGCTTCCATGTTTCTCAGCTAAGCTTTCATGATCAACTTAATTTTCTTGATCACTATTGAAGCTTGTGGACCTGTCATGATGCTGCAGCAAGCAAAATTAGGGACACACTCAAACCAGGAGAGACACCATTGAAACATACAATTTCGTAACATCATTTTAAGGTTTGGGGCTGAACTACCACTTTAGTCCATTGGACTAGAGCTATTTCTTCAATTATTTTATTGGTACAAGCGATATTGGGGAATGAGAATTTAAATTCTTTCCAATACCTCTCATTCTAATGATTTCCAGCTATTAGCTCATTTGGCAAGAATTAAAAAAATGAATTTTATTTATAACAAATAACACGGGTTTAACCCATAAATTTAACAACAAAAAATAGGATGTCAATGAACTCGAGGTCTATCCTTCTTCTAAAGCATTTTCAGCTAATGAAGCACAGTCCTTTTACACTAATGGAGGCTCGATAAACGATATTTCATGTTGGTATGTTAATATGGTGCTTTTGAAATTAGTTTGAAAAGTTAAATATAGTTAAGAGATTCCCAACCCATGCGTTAGCAAATGCACCCTCTAATTTATTTATTTTTCTTTGGAGTTGAGGTGGAGTTCACACAACAGAAACACAGATATAAAAGCTTAAATGAATTAGATTTTTAACTTTAGGTGGTGTAATATTTCTTTTTTCTGTTCTTTGGTGGGTTGGTTTTGGGTTCCTATGCAACAAGAGGAGGAGACAAATCTTTCTTTCTTTTTTCTCTCAGCAAACAAGAGGACATGATCAAATGTCAAAATGTATAACAGAAATACAATATCCAAAGAATGAAAAGCAGTCCAACCAAGAAGAAACTAGCAAATATTAGTGAATCAGCAAAACTTATGAATTTAGCAAATAAAGAACCTGAAGCCAGTTTCAAGCAGAAAAAACTTACTTGTGTAATATGAAGAGCCTGCCGAGCCGCTGAATTTGAATCCATTGTTCTGTAACAATGTCAGCCATCTGAAAGCAAAGAGAAAGAAGCCAAAGGCAAGATGAACACCACACTAACAACATCAAACACTCATAGCCATAGACCAAAGATGGATTGAGTACATCGTGCATGACCTTTTGAGCACGAGAGGCAACCATTTTAGTCATGTCCCTCGGCATCTTGTGCTTTAGACTCTAAAATGTGAAGGTCGGTTGTACTTTCTTGATGCAGCCCACTGTAAGCCGTACCTAAAAAGCATTGCAAAGCCCATTTCTCAAATCCAACAAACCCTTTCTGTTACTTTTTCATTGAATTGAAAATTGCAAAAAATAAATTGAAAAATATGCGAACCTCTTCTTCTAGAGCATTAAGCCTCTCATAAGTAGCCAATGGGTCTCTCTGTGACATACAAATGCAACCAAATATTGCGGCCAAGACCCTGCTCAATGGCTGAGGCTAGTCTAGCTAGGGCATCGGCATGGCTATTCTCTGAGCGTGGTATCTGGCTTATGAGATAAGCATTGAAGGTTGCAAGCATATGGTGTGTATGTTGGAGGTAGGCTGTCATGGACACGTCCTTGGCAGTGAAGTCCTCGTTGACTTGGTGCACGACGAGCCGTGGAGTCGCTGAAAATCTGAATTTGCTTGGCGCCCATCTCCTTGGCTAACCGGAGGCCAGCTAAGAGTGCCGTATTCGGCCTCATTGTTGGAGGCGTGAATTGAAGCGGGCGTACCTCCAGGGACAACCTTGTCAGGGAGAATGAGCACAAGGCATACCTTGTTATCTCCATCGTCCATGGTTGCCGGAAATCGCCTTTGGCTCCCAAAAAGCACCTTTTCCCGCCTCGCCGAAATCGCTCCGCCTACTAGATCTTATCGAAATCGCCTCTCGTTTATTTAAATCTTCGGAAAAAATCTCAAGTGCTCACTCCTTCAGCCCTCCTCACCCTTTTAAAGGCATATGAAGGACCCTTCGATTCTTGCTCCAAGCAATAACTCATCGATCGTTGGGATGCCTCGATTTCCACGCCAGACGTTTCCTTCACCTTCCCTTCGGAAGGCATGATGACGTCACACCTTCCATTCGCAGCTCCTTCCGAGCGTGCAAGCGGACCCTCGCAACGCGGTGACGCGTCACCTTCCCTTGGAAGGCATGATGACGTCACACCTTCCCTTCAGCTCCCTTCCTCAAGCGTGGAAGGATCCCTCGCGACACGCGGTGACGCGTCACACCTTCCCGGAAGGCATGATGACGTCTACACCCTTCCCTTCGGCGCTCCGCCCGGCGGCGTGCGGACCCCTCGCGACACGCAGGTGGCGTCACCCTTCCTTCGCCGAAGGCATGATGACGTCACACCTTCCCGGCGGCTCCCTTCCGGCGTGGAAGGAATCCTCGCGACACGCGGTGACGCGTCACACCTTCCCTTTCGGAAGGCATGATGACGTCACACCTTCCCTTCCCGCAGCGAGCTCCTTCCGCGTGCAGCGACCCTCGCGACACGCAGGTGACGCGTCACACCTTCCCTTCGGCGAGCTCCCCGAGCGTGGAAGGATCCTCGCGACACGCTGGTGACGTCACACCTTCCTTCGGAAGGCATGATGATGTCACACCTTCCCGGCAAGCTCCTTCCAAGCGCGCAAGGACCCCTCGCAACACGGGTGACGCACACCTTCCTTCTCTGGAAGGCATGATGACGTCACACCTTCCCTAAGGCGCTCCTTCTTCAAGCGTGGGGACCCCTCGCAACACGCCGGTGACGTCACACCTTCCTTCTAGGCATGATGACGCGTCACACCTTCCTCCGGCTCCTTCCGGCGCAAGACCCCTCCGCGACACGCGGTGGCCACACCTTCCCTTCGGAAGGCATGATGACGTCCACACCTTCCTCGGCAGGTTCCTTTCCGGCGTGGAAGGACCCCTCGCGACACGCGGTGGCGTCACATCTTCCTTCGGAAGGTACGTGACGTCATACCTACCTTACGGGCTATCTTGGCAGGCCACCTTGCACCCCGACGACCGGAAAAAAAGGTGTCTTCTAGTTTTCAAACTTTGGGACTATGGGACTACTTCGCACTCCGCCATCGCTGACGCTTGGTTGAAATACACAACCTCTTCACAAGTTCCCAAACCGAAGCCACTTCTTGATTGACAACTTGGGGACTACTGTTTACACCATAATTAACTAAGCGTGATTGAACACCAAGGTAGACATGTCTTCCTCCCGCCAAAGGGAGATGCTCTTCCGAAGGGACAACCACCTGCCGAAGCTCCGCTGCCAAACCTAAAACACAGGAGACACGTGTCATCATCACAGCAACTTGCACAAAGTCCCACATCGGAACTTTGTGCAAACCTCCTACCTTTACTTCCCTATAAATAGGAACAGTAACCAAGAAAATGGTGACTTCTCTCTCTCACTATTACTGCTACTTTGCAATAGTCACTCACCCTAGCTGACTCAGGCATCGGAGAGCCTTCGGCCGGCACCACACCGGTGTCCGAAGCTTACGATTGCTTCTCCTATCTTTGTCTTTGCAGGCTAGCCTTCACCGAAGGCCCTGTGCCCTTCTCTTGCTAAAGACAACCCCCTCTCTCTAAGTTGACCCTCCCCGAAAAGGAGCATCAACAATATATTTGCTTTCAATTTAGCATATACTTGGAAGTGAAGATTTTAAGTCTGAAACGGGAAACAAACCTAAGAGTGAACAAAACAGATTGCAAATGATGGATCTTCTGCAAATGATGTATCTGGGTTTAACAGAAGTATGGAACTCAAGGAATGTGAGATGTTGTGCATGAAGAACTGCTCCCGCGACACTTGTGCAAACTTGGATACCAGGATGGAGGAAGTGGCGTCCTGCTGGGCCTCTACCTCCTCCTCTGCCGCCTAAAGGTCAAGTGAAGTGACCAGCTTTTCAATTCAAATTATGTCTTAAAATAGTTGGGAGGAATAGGTATCTATGCTAACTATGGTGGACTTTGGATTGGAACAGGGGAATATGGTTTTGGGATTTGGCTGTTCATTTTACTAATTTCTTCATATTTAGTTTGATGTATCAGTGTAGATTCTTATTGTTTATTATGCAGGAAAAAGCAAAATCCCTACAATTGTTGCCATTGTTGTCCCAATTGCCGTCTCTGTGCTACTTTCTGTTGTGGGCTGCTGTTTCATTACTAGGAGAGCAAGAAAGAAGCGCAATGCAGCAGCAGAGGCACCAAGCGGTAAAGAATATATATCTGAAATGAATTCTAGTCTGTCATACAAATCAAAAGCATACTTTTGTTTCCTCATCTTTATACATGAATGCTTTTCTTGTTTGTTTGTTTGTGTAGGTGTGAATGACATTACTAGTGTAGAGTCTTTGCAATTTGATTTTAGTACCATTGTAGTGGCCACGAACAATTTCTCTGATGATAATAAGTTAGGGGAAGGTGGATTTGGTCAAGTTTACAAGAATGTACATTCCATCGATTCATTGATTGAAGGTTGTTCTCAGGGTATACTTTCAAATGGTCAAGAAGTAGCTGTGAAGAGGCTTTCAAGGAACTCTGGCCAAGGTGCAGAGGAATTTAAGAATGAGATGGTATTGGTAGCCAAGCTTCAACACAGAAATCTGGTCAGGCTATATGGATTTTGCTTGGAAGGAGAAGAAAAGATACTTGTTTATGAATATGTCTCCAACAAAAGCCTTGACTATTTTCTATTTGGTTTGTGCCCTGGAACATCTGATAGTCTTTTCTACTGCAAAAACAATGTTACTTCAACATGTATTTGAATCTGTTTCCTTGATGATAACTTGATTGCTCAATTGTGATGATTTTCAGACCCTGAGAAACAAGGACAATTGGATTGGTCAAGACGTTATAAGATTATTGCAGGGATTGCTCGAGGAATAATGTACCTACACGAAGATTCCCGACTTAGAATTATACATCGTGATCTCAAGGCTAGCAATATATTGTTAGATGGGGAGATGCATCCAAAAATATCTGATTTTGGCATGGCCAGGATTTTTGGGGTTGATCAAACTCAAGCAAACACAAGTAGAATTGTTGGAACATAGTAAGTTCTCTCATTCATCTTTTCTTTTCTCATCACCACTTTTGTTCTGCATTATCTGGATTGATGAATTTGAGAAATGGTCCCATCTGCACTCAACAGAAAGTCCACTTTGACCCTTGATAATATCTGTATGAACTCAGACAGGGATGATGTAATTTTTTAATCATACTTCATGCTCTATAAATAATGAAAGCCACTTAGTCTTACACGAAATTGAATGGATTAAATTATTGACATGAATATGATAAGTTTACTCCTTAAATTTTGCTACAATTTCTATACCGATGAATGGTTGTGCTTCTTGCAGTGGCTATATGTCTCCAGAGTATGCAATGCACGGACAATTTTCTGTCAAGTCCGATGCATATAGTTTCGGTGTTTTACTGCTAGAAATCATAAGTGGCAAGAAGAATAGTTATTTCTTTCAAACTGATGCAGCTGAAGACCTCATGAGTCATGTAAGCTTAAACTGAAAACAATGTAGTTTTGTTCTTCTGCACTAACACCACCACAACATAAATAAAACTGTTCAATTTATGCAGGCTTGGAAACTATGGAGAGATGGGACGCCTTTGGAATTGTTGGATCCGAGTATGAGAGATTCTTATTCCCGGAGTGAAATTATAAGGTGTATGCATATCGGCTTACTTTGTGTTCAGGAAGATCCAGCGGACAGACCTACGATGCAGTCCGTAGTTCTCATGCTTAATAGCTACTCTGTGACTCTGCCATTACCTGAACAGCCAGCATTTTTCCTTCGAAGTCGAACGGAGGGGAACATGCCAAATATAACTTCGGAGTCTGATCTATCTATCAGTAAGTCAACTCCATCCGTTGATGAAGCATCTATCACTGCAGTATACCCTAGATAGCGTGAATGAACAAGATGTTATATCTTGTATTATCTGTTTATATTTGTAATCACAAATGTGAAACTTGTACTCTTGGTTTCATACGACTCTTGTTAGGATTGAAAACATCAAATGGTATTTCTGTCTTGTGAGTTTCAATATCTTTGATTTTGAGCATAGATTTACATCCACATATCGTGATTCACAAGGTTTTAAGTCTTCACATCTGTATCTTCACATCTTTATCTTGGAAAGATCTCTCCTTTGTGGGTCTGGGTTGAATCTTCTGCAGTTTTGTGACGTCAATACCAAATAAATTTACAACCGGCTTAATAAGGTAGTTGTGCTTGTGGTCGCATCACTCTCTTGTATTGATGAGTAAAGTTATGATGGATAGGATACCATCTTCTTTTCTGGTCAACCATGTTATCGATTGTTCTAATGTTCCCCGTTGAGTCAGATGACAATTTTAATCTTTGCATTATGAAGTTGGAGTTGGCCTTTGATAAAATGCTAATTTGTGGGTAATTAAAATTAAACCCACGTTTCAATCCTCCATTAAATTTCGTCAAACATTGTGTTAAGGCAAAAAGTCATTTTTGATCCTCAGTAATTTGTCACTTTTATCACTTGCTTCCTCGTGGTTTTCACTTTGGTGAATTTTGTCTTGTAGCTTTTGAATTTAAACAAGTAATTCAAGGACAATCTCTCATTTCTGTCAAATTAGAGTAACTTATATTACCCTTTGAGGGGCAATTCGGTCAAATTATTAAAAAAAATCATTCATTCTAAAAATAAACGATACAAAATGAAATTTTTAATTTATAAACATAAAAATTAAAAAAGGTCTCTTCTTCTCCCTCTCTCTCCCTGTCCTCCCCCTCCCTAACTTTACCATCAAACCATAACCACCCCCAACCTAAAGCTACCTTCACCCCACCATTCCAACCCCACCCAACAAGCCACTGGCCAACATCACCCACCCAGCAACCACTCTCTCTCTCTCTCCCAAGCCCAACCCCGACACCCACACAGTCACCTACTCCGCCAAGACCTCCCCTCCCTCGCCCCTGTTCCGAACGCACCCCTTCTTTCCCAGCACAACTCATCAACCCAAACCCTTCATCCACTCCTTCTAAACACGGATTCCATCAACGATGGATCTGGATCTGGCCATTTGGGAACCTCTGAAATGCATTTGTAATATCCATTTGAAATGTATTTGCAAACTGAAGGCAACCCTCTATTTATTTTTATTTTTTATTGAAGGAATTTAATTGGGTGAGATGATGAATTTTCAAAGCAGGTAGCTAGGTCATGAGTGATGTGATCCCAATATTGGTCAATAAATTCCATTTAAAAAGCAAAAAAAACTATAGAAGACACATGAAGATGCAGTCAGCAAGAGAGAGATGAGAGGGAAGGGGTTATGGGTGATTGGGGTGGCGTGAACGAATTGAAATGAAAAGTAGACGAGAGAGTACACGATCTTGACGCCATAGCAGATGTTGTAGAGTTGTAATGGGTTTGGAAGATTGGGGCGGAGTGTGGACAGGTTGTAGTTTCGGTGAGGGCTTCTCTCTCTTTTCTTTTTTCTTTTCTTTTTTTTGTTTTTCCAGCCTTTGTTTTAGGACCGAAATACCCCTCAAAATTGACAGAGGTTACTCTAATTTGACAGAAATGAGAGATAGTCCTTGAATTGCTTCAAATCAAACCACATATAAAATTGACCAAATCAAAATCCACATGAGGCCAAAATGATAAAAGTGACAACTATATGATTAAAAGTTGATTTTTGTCTTATATTAATATGCCTAGCTCTAGCTAATTACTAAAACGAAGCCCAACGGCACTTCACAAACTGTAACAGAATAGGGCTAAGCCCACAGAAAAAAAAAAAAAAACAAGTATCCAAAGCAAATGAACAAAAGTAGGCCCAATAGATACAGAACAACAAATTAAGACCCAGCAGACAAAAAAAGCCAGAAACTCAAACAACAAAATCACAGAATTATGGCCCCTTCTCCTCCTATATTATATTGTTTGTTTTCAGAATTGATTCGAGATGTATAAGTGATTACTCTTAGTCTTGAGAGCAGCATTGCTTATTTGGGGTGATAAGTGATTTTTAAAAATTTTGGAAGCCCAACCCTTTGTAACTTAAAATCACATTGTTAAAAATTACGAGAAAGTTGCTGAAAGAAGTGATTTTTTTCTCACATTATGTAAGAATGCCAGTTTGAGAAGTGTTGAGTTTAATAATTATACAGCAATCATTTTTACGACATGCGTAAAATCAATACCAACAACACTTTTAACAAAATTTTACCAAACGCAAACTGCTTCTCAAAGTGATTTCTCTGTAAATCTGACAATGATTATTTTAAAAGACAAAGAATACCAAACTTCTAATCATTTGAATTATAAATCGTTTACTATTATATTGTTTGATAAATTAAGTCCATCAATGTGATGCGTTCTTGTGGAACCTTCCGATGAACTGGGTGGAGAAATAAATAATCCCTTTGGGCACTTCCGTCTCCATCGTCTTATATTTGATAATATTTTTTATATTTTATATAGTTTCTTTGTCATTTCGTCTCCTTTCTTTTCTTCAACGAATTTGAGTAAGATGGTTTCATGGTGACAGACGGGTGAATTTATTCATGAAACCCAGGTCGATTTGTTAGAACTTTCTTCTTGTAATATTCTTGCGAATAATAATAATAATAATAATCAATATCAATATGATAATATCTCCCTCTCTCCCCAAACGAGACTGGCCTCACTCCCGTCCCCATTTTCCCCTGTTTCATACTTTTGTTTTTTGTCTTTTTTTCATTGCCTCTTCTTCCTCTTCTTTTTCTATGAATTTGATGATAAAGACAACCACCACTGAGATAATATAGTTGAGAAATAGAAACAGGGAGGCTACTAGCTAGCTTAATTAGCTAAGCATAGGGGATGGCCTGGGCTGGCTTCATCAAGATCAAAATGCTTCCCATGGCTAATCTCATGCTTGTTTCCATTCTCTCCTCCATATTTGTTGTTACTCTGCTCAGCTTTCCCAGCCCAGCTGAAGCTGATTATCTATACCATGTCTGCCCAAACACTACCACTTTCACCCCGAACTCCACCTTCCAGTCCAACCTCAACCGCCTCCTCTCCACCCTCTCCTCCAACGCCACCCGCCCTCCGCTTCTACAACGCCACCGCCTCCTCCTCCTCCCCAGAACGACCGCGTCTACGGCCTCTTCCTCTGCCGCGGCGACGTCGCCGCCACCGACGCTTGCAAAACCTGCGTCTCCAACGCAACCTCCGAGGCCGTCCAGCGCTGCCCCACCGAGAAACAGGTTGTCATCTGGTACGACGACTGCATGCTGCGCTATTCCAACGAGTCCTTCTTTTCCACTGCAGCCGAGTCTCCTGCCGTTTACATGTGGAACACACAGAACGCCACCGAACAGACCGATTTCAACTGGGTCCTGGCCACCGTTATGAGCGAGGTGGCCACCGAGGCTTCCAACGACGCCAACAAGTTCGCGACGAGTCAGACCAATGTTAGTAGGTTGATTTCGATTTACAGCCTGGGGCAGTGCACGCAGGACCTCTCCTCTGGGATTGCAACCGGTGTCTCAGGGGTGCCACGCCAAACCGACTTGTTGCACTGAAAGCAAGGGGGACGAGTGATTTGTCCCAGTTGTACCGTCAGGCGAAGTCTACCCCTTCTACCTCCTTCCACGTCCACCTCAGCCTTCACCGGGGCTCTACCTCCTCCTCCTCCTCCCCACCCCACCCCACCAGGATCCATCAAGGCCAGGCCTAAAGGTAAAGTCCCTCGCACTATCTTTTTTTTTTTTGCCAACCCCGCACTATCTAATTGAGTCTCACTAAATTCAATTCAAGTAGTTTTGAATTTTTCTCTGTAAAATAAAATTAAAATAAAATTCAACCAAAAGATCTTAATTGAAATTTAATAACGGTTCTAACTTTTAATTGTTCATACAGGAGGAAGAAGCAGAGTTCCACCTTCCATATTCATTGGCGGCAGCATTGCTATCTCTTTAGGTACTTGTTGCTTCGGGCTACTTCTTCGTACGCAGAAGATCAATAAGAAAGAAGTACAATACTGCCCCAAATCAAGAAAACGGTACAATCTAGATAACCTCATTATTTTGTCACCAAGTTTTTCGAGTTCTTTACATGTAACCTCATTATTTGCTTGCTTAGGTAGGAATGACTATGATACAAAAAGTGTTGAGTCCTTACAATTTGACTTGGGAACTATTGAAACTGCCACAAACAAGTTTTCTGAGGAATAACAAGTTAGGTGAAGGCGGATTTGGCGTAGTTTTCAAGGTATGAAGATATGAATTTATTTATACAGAGTGCTCACTGCTTTGTTCAATTTGTACAAGTCTAAACTTAACTTAATTAAGATGACAATTAACATGTCAGTGAGTGGATAAAGTATACCTCGTATACCTTTTCAGGGAACACTTGCTAATGGCCAGGAAATAGCAGTGAAGAGGTTGTCGAAGAGCTCCAAACAAGGTGTACAAGAATTTAAGAATGAGGTTGCATTGGTAGCCAAACTTCAACACAGAAATCTTGTCAGGCTTCTAGGATTTTGTTTGGAAGGAGAAGAAACCATACTCATCTATGAATATGTGCCAAACAGAAGTCTTGATTGTTTTCTTTTTGGTATGAATACATCATTTTAATAAAAACACTTTGCAATTTCTAACTCAAGTACAACAATATTTGTGCTTGTATTTACTGAATTGAAGGGCGTTTGCAGAATACAAAAAACGAGAACAACTAGATTGGTCGCACCGTTGCATGATAATAGGAGGAATTGCTCGAGGAATTCTGTATCTTCATGAAGATTCAAGGCTTAGAGTTATACATCGTGATTTGAAAGCAAGCAATATCTTGTTAGATGGTAATATGAATCCAAAAATATCAGATTTTGGCATGGCAAGAATGTTTGGAGTTGATGATCAAACTCAAGGAAACACCAAAAGAATTGTCGGCACCTAGTAAGTTCCATCCTCTATCTAATTAATATTTTACTTCTGTATATAGTTGGACTTTTAAACTGACATGTAAATCATTTTGGCCTTGCAATTAGCGGTTACATGGCTCCAGAATATGCTATGGAGGGATTGTATTCTGTAAAATCTGATGTCTTTAGCTTCGGAGTACTTTTGCTTGAGATCATAACGGGGAGAAGGAACTTTTTAGGCTTTCATCGAACAAATTCTGCACCTACTCTTATAGGCTATGTAAGGTCTTTATTTGGGTTAAGTTATACAAAAAGTTTCTCAAACTAGCTAATACATGTATGTAGCTATCAATGTAAGAGTTTTACTTACATGCTTAAAATCCACTTACTGCAGGGTTGGCAATTATGGAACGAAACGAAAGGGTTGGAGTTGATGGATCCGTTGTTGAAAGATTCGTGCAGTCCAAATGAATTTTTGAGATACCTCCATATTGGATTATTGTGTGTTCAAGAAGATGCAAACAACAGGCCAACCATGTCATCGATTGTTCGAATGTTAGACAGTGAAGCTATTAGTCTTCCCCGACCTGAGAGACCAGCCTTCTTTACAGGAAGATCTATTGAACAGCATGATCAAAAAAATGCTCCAAATTGCTCAACCAATAATTTTACAATTTCTATTGATGTTCCCCGTTGAGACAGATGACAATTTTCTAAATATAATCTTTACAATATGAAGTTGGCCTTTTTTTAAAATGGAAGAAAAAATTACATGGTGGAATCCTCCATCTAAATCCCTTTTGGCACTTCCGTCTCCATCGTCTTATTTTATATAGTTTCTTTGTCATTTCGTCTCCTTCCTTTTCTTCAACGAATTTGACTGAGATGGTGACAGACAGGTGAAGTGAGATATGCGCACTTCAACACACGGAAACATTAAAACTAGTTTGACTTTAGAGCCGTCGTGGTGACTTTTCTTTTGTTAAAACTTTCTACTTGTAATATTCTTGCGAATAATGATAAGTAAGAATAATCAATATCTATCACTGCAGTATACCCTCGATAGCGTGAATGAACAAGATGTTATATCTTGTATTATCTGTTTATATTTGTAATCACAAATGTGAAACTTGTACTCTTGGTTTCATGCGACTCTTGTTAGGATTGAAAACATCAAATGGTATTTCTGTCTTGTGAGTTTCAATATCTTTGATTTCGATTTGTGAGCATAGATTTATCATCCACATAACGTGATTGGCAAGGTTTTATGTCTTCACATCTGTATCTTGGAAAAGATCTCTCCTTTGTGGGTCTGGGTTGAATCTTCTGCAGTTTCGCGAAGTCAATACTTAATAAATTTACAGCCGGCGTAATTAGGTAGTTGTGGTCACATCACTGTCTTGGATTGATGAGTAGAGTTATGGATACCATCTTCTTTTCTGGTTATCTTCGTATCCACGTAGGAGATAATGTGTAAAACGTACAATTTGTGGAGCATACTAAATAATGATGGCCGCCATCGCGAGGAAGACATGAGGTGGTGGCAAGAAATGGAGAGGAACTTCCCTATTCCTGTTTCATTCTCCTTCTCTCCACATGTCACCTATAAGAGGAGGGGAGAGAGAGAGAGGAAGACAATTGGAGGAATTTTTCGAGGAATTTTATATCTCCATCATTAACCACTGAATTGTCTAATCAAACTGCTAGCAACTCGTCGCCATTTTCTGTTAACGAAGTATCAATTACTGAATTATATTCGCGTTAGTGTATGTATATTGAACAAAGCGTGATCAATCTTTCAGGACTGTACTTTGGAAGTACTATGATTTTGTTTCATTTCTCTATGCTTTTATGGTTGCACTAGCTGTTCTGTTTCTTATTAGTCTCTCCTCCATAAGGGCGGTTGTACCTTTTCCCACAATCAAGATTAAAGGCAAAGTTAATCCATCGGTTAAGATGTAATCAAATAGGTTTTTTTTTTTTTGGTTGAAAATTAGTGATAATCAAATTTATTAATTTGGGTTTTTTCTCACTCACCCAATCCCATGATATTATCACTTTTGCAATTTTTGTTTGAAATGTAATTTTTTTCTCTCCTCCCTCACTTGAGCCCCAAACAGCGTACACATTGCCATGAATGTGCAAGATGCATACCATCCTCATCCCATTTCTCTCTTGTTACGCCCAAACCTTTCTGAAATGATAAGAAGTTGCGGCCATTGACCCAAAAAATAAAAGGTCAAGTTCCAATGAAATAAAAAATGCTTTATAATTATTCTTACAAAAAATATTGTAAGCTCAAGCATTTAAAATTGCTTACCCCTACATCTATGGTCTTAGGTAGGGGTGGGTAAACCAGACCGGTTCAACTCAATTTCTATTTCAATTTAACATCTCAAAAACCTGGTCCACATCAAACCAGATCAATTGTGTAAATATATATTTTTTTTAAAAGCCTAATATTCAATCATTTAAGGTCCTATCCCAACTAAAAAGCCCAAATCAAACTCCAAGTTCACCTTCATTGGCCCATTCCACCAACTAAAAAGCCCAAACGTCCATAGCTGCCCAAACACAGCCACTTTCATCCCCGCCCAAGTGTGGGAATCCGACCCCGACTGCTGGAAGAAGCGAGCGGTCATCCATTAATATCATTTCGCTGCTCTTCTAGTGGTCTCTGTGGTGCTTGTAGCTTTGGGCTACTGCTTTCTACACAGGAGAGCAATAAATAAGTACGATGCGGCCCTAAGACAAGAAAATGGTAGATATATTTAGAATTAAAATGTTGGGATATACTTTCATGTCTCTGCCATATACCTTTTTGCGAAACTCTCATTAGTTGCCTTTTTTCTTTTGCAAAAGATATGAAGACTGCTGAATTCTTGTAATATGCTATGGAGAGACTGTATTCCGTAAAATCTGATGTCTTCAGTTTCGGAGTGCTTTTGCTTGAGATCATAACAGGAAGAAGGAGCTTTTTAGGCTTTCATCCCACAAAATGTGCACCTACTCTTATAGGCTATGTAAGGTTAAATCATACAAAAGTTTCTCAAGCTAATATCTCAATGTAAGACATACATACATGCTTAAAATGTAATAAATGCAGGCTTGGCAATTATGGAACGAAACCAAAGTGTTGGAGTTGATGGATCCGTTGTTGAAAGACTCATGCAGGGCGAATGAGTTTTTGCGATACATCCATATTGGATTATTGTGTGTTGATCGAATGTTCCCCGTTGAGTCAGATGACAATTTTAATCTTTGCATAATTTGTGGGCAATTAAAATTAAACCCACGTTTCAATCCTCCATTAAATTTCGTTAAACATTGTATTAATATGCTCAGCTCTAGCTAATTACTAAAACGAAGCCCAACGGCACTTCACAAACTCTAAACATAAATAGGGCCAAGCCCAAAAGAAAAGAAAAAGATATTGAGTGATATACCTATAATTTATACTAATATTATAAATAAACCATACACTATTGATTTCTATAAACAAATCCAAAAAAAAAACCCAAAAAATGATAGCTGGTATTATTGAATTTAATATTGATTATTAAATTACTTTGATGCCTATTGAGTGTTTTGAGTATTTTTATGAGATTTTGGGGTTGAGCTTATTTTAAGAAATTGATTGCAGTTTTGTAATTTATAAAAAGTTAAAAGCCTCTTTGTTATGTTGTAAATGGGCTTTGGGTGTGTTTCTAAAATCCATTTCATATAAAATTTTTATAATTTAAGTTCCTATATTAGATATAATAGTGAATCTCAACCAAAAAAAAAAAAAAAAAGTATCCAAAGAAAATGAACAAAAGTAGGCCCAATACATACACAACAACAAAATAAGACCCAGCAGACAACAACAACCCAAAAAACCAGAAACTCAAACAACAAAATCACTTTGGGCACTTCCGTCTCCATCGTCTTAAGTTTGATAATGTTTTTATTTTATATAGTTTTTTTTGTCATTTCGTCTCCTTCCTTTTCTTCAACGAATTTGAGTAAGATGGTTTCATGGCGACAGACAGGTGAAGTGAAATATGCCGTGAACACACGGAAACATTAAAACTAGTTTCACATTGGAGTCCTGCCGTGACTTTTCTTTTATGAATTTATTAATGAAACCCATTTCGATTTGGTAAAACTTTCTTCTTGTAATATTCTTGCGAATAATAATAATAATAATAATCAATATCAATATGATAACAACAAGAGATATTTAGTTAAATACCAATTCTTAACACTAAAATTATAAATAATCTTTATACCATCTAATTTTAATTTTTATAAACAAACTCAAAAAATGACAATTGGCCATATTGAATTTAATTTTAATTATTAAATTACTTTGATGTCCTATTGAGTGTTTTGGACTTTTTTATGAGGTTTTAGAGTTGGGTTCGTTTTAAAAAATCAATAGCAATTTTGTAATTTAAAAAAAGTTAAAAACCTTTTTGTTATGTTACAAATACACTTTAGTGTATTTCTAAAGTCTATTTTATATCAAATTTTTTTTTATTTGACTCTAATATATATTAGGTATAACAGTGAACCTCCTGAAGAAAAAAAAGGCCACTGCCCTCTCTCTCCTTCCCACTCCCGCCTGCCATTTTCTTCTGTTTCAAACTTTGTTTTTTTTGTCTTTTATTTCATTGTCTCTTCTTCCTCTTCTTTGTCTATGAATCTGATGATAAAGACAACCACCACTGAGATAATATATCTTTGAAGTTCAACTTGGCTTGAGAAATAAACAGGGAGGGATTTGCTAGCTTAATTACCTAAGGATAGGGGATGGCCTGGGCTGGCTTCATCAAGATCAAAATGCTTCCCATGACTAATCTCATGCTTGTTTCCATTCTCTCCTCCATATTTGTTGTTACTCTGCTTAGCTTTCCCAGCCCAGCTGAAGCTGATTATCTATACCATGTCTGCCCAAACACTACCACTTTCACCCCGAACTCCACCTTCCAGTCCAACCTCAACCGCCTCCTCTCCACCCTCTCCTCCAACGCCACCCGCCCCTCCGGCTTCTACAACGCCACCGCCTCCTCCCGAACCCCAAACGACGCCGTCTACGGCCTCTTCCTCTGCCGCGGCGACGTCGCCGCCACCGACGCTTGCAAATCCTGCGTCTCCACCGCAACCTCCGACGTCGTCCAGCGCTGCCCCACCGAGAAACAGGCCGTGATCTGGTACGACGACTGCATGCTACGCTACTCCAACGAGTCCTTCTTTTCCACCATGGCCGAGACACCTCGTCTGTTCATGTGGAACACCCAGAACGCCACCGAACAGACCCGCTTCAACCAGGTCCTGTCCACCGGTATGAACGAGGTGGCCACCGAGGCTGCCAACGACGCCGACAAGTTTGCGACGAGTCAGGGGAATGTTAGTGGGTTGGTTTCGATTTACAGCCTGGGGCAGTGCACGCAGGACCTGTCCTCAGCGGATTGCAACCGGTGTCTCAAGGGTGCCATAGCCCAATTTCCGAATTGTTGCAGTGGAAAGGAAGGGGCACGAGTGTTGTATCCGAGTTGTACCGTTAGGTACGAAGTCTACCCTTTCTACCAACAGAACTCCACGTCAGCACCTCAGCCTTCACCGGGGGCTCTACCTCCTCCTCTGCCGCCTAAAGGTAAAGTGAAGTGACCAGCTTTTCAATTCAAATTATGTCTTAAAATAGTTGGGGAATAGGTATCTATGCTAACTATAGTGGACTTTGGATTGGAACAGGGGAATATGGTTTTGGGATTTGGCTGTTCATTTTACTAATTTCTTCATATTTAGTTTGATGTATCAGTGTAGATTCTTATTGTTTATTATGCAGGAAAAAGCAAAATCCCTACAATTGTTGCCATTGTTGTCCCAATTGCCGTCTCTATGCTACTTTTTGTTGTGGGCTGTTGTTTCATTACTAGGAGAGCAAGAAAGAAGCGCAGTGCAGCAGCAGAGGCACCAAGCGGTAAAGAATATATATCTGAAATGAATTCTAGTTTGTCATACAAATCAAAAGCATACTTTTGTTTCCTCATCTTTATACATGAATGCTTTTCTTGTTTGTTTGTGTAGGTGAGAATGACATTAGTACTATAGAGTCTTTGCAATTTGATTTTAGTACCATTGTAGCGGCCACGAACAATTTCTCTGATGATAATAAGTTAGGGGAAGGTGGATTTGGTCAAGTTTACAAGGTATGTATGTATATCAACGTTTCTGCATTGGAAAATCTCAAGTCTTAATATTTTGAGAAACTAAGGAGGTTTTAATCAGTACTGGGAATTGTAAAAGTTGTGCAAGAATGTACATTCCATCGATTCATTGATTGAAGGTTGTTCTCAGGGTATACTTTCAAATGGTCAAGAAGTAGCTGTGAAGAGGCTTTCAAAGAACTCTGGCCAAGGTGCAGAGGAATTTAAGAACGAGATGGTATTGGTAGCCAAGCTTCAACACAGAAATCTGGTCAGGCTATATGGATTTTGCTTGGAAGGAGAAGAAAAGATACTTGTTTATGAATATGTCTCCAACAAAAGCCTTGACTATTTTCTATTTGGTTTGTGCCCTGAAACATCTGATAGTCTTTTCTACTGCAAAAACAATGTTACTTCAACATGTATTTGAATCTGTTTCCTTGATGATAACTTGATTGCTCAATTTTGATGATTTTCAGACCCTGAGAAACAAGGACAATTGGATTGGGCAAGACGTTACAAGATTATCGCAGGGATTGCTCGAGGAATAATGTATCTACATGAAGATTCCCGACTTAGAATTATACATCGTGATCTCAAGGCCAGCAATATATTGTTAGATAGGGAGATGCATCCAAAAATATCTGATTTTGGCATGGCCAGGATTTTTGGGGTTGATCAAACTCAAGCAAACACAAGTAGAATTGTTGGAACATAGTAAGTTCTCTCATTCATCTTTTCTTTTCTCACGACCACTTTTGTTCTGCATTATCTGGATTGATGAATTTGAGAAATGGTCCCATCTGCACTCAACGGAAAGTCCACTTTGACCCTTGATAATATCTGTATGAACTCAGACAGGGATGATGTAATTTTTGAATCATACTTCACGCTCTATAAATAATGAAAGCCACTTAGTCTTACACGAAATTGAATAGATTAAATTATTGACATGAATATCATAAGTTTATGTTTACTCCTTAAATTTTGCTACAATTTCTATACTGATGGATGGTTGTGCTTCTTGCAGTGGCTATATGTCTCCAGAGTATGCAATGCATGGACAATTTTCTGTCAAGTCCGATCTATATAGTTTCGGTGTTTTACTGCTAGAAATCATAAGTAGCAAGAAGAATAGTTATTTCTTTCAAACTGATGCAGCTGAAGACCTCGTGAGCCATGTAAGCTTAAACTGAAAACAACGTAGTTTTGTTCTTCTGCACCAACACCACCACAACATAAATAAAACTGTTCAATTTATGCAGGCTTGGAAACTATGGAGGGATGGGACGCCTTTGGAATTGTTGGATCCGAGTATGAGAGATTCTTATTCCAGGAGTGAAGTTATAAGGTGTATCCATATTGGCTTACTTTGTGTTCAGGAAGATCCAGCGGACAGACCTACAATGCAATCCGTAGTTCTCATGCTTAATAGCTACTCTGTGACTCTGCCATTACCTGAACAGCCAGCATTTTTCCTTCGAAGTCGAACGGAGGGGAACATGCCAAAGATAACTTTGGAGTCTGATCTATCTGTAAGTAAGTCAACTCCATCCGTTGATGAAGCATCAATCTCTGCAGTATACCCTCGATAGCGTGAATGAACAAGATGTTATATCTTGTATTATCTGTTTATATTTGTAATCACAAATGTGAAACTTGTACTCTTGGTTTCATACGACTGTCGTTAGGATTGAAAACATCAAATGGTATTTCTGTCTTGTGAGTTTCAATATCTTGATTTTGATTTTTGAGCATAGATTTATCATCCACATAACGTGATTGACTAGGTTTTAAGTCTTCACATCTGTATCTTGGAAAGATCTCTCCTTTGTGGGTCTGAGTTGAATCTTCTGCAGTTTCACGACGTCAATACCTAATAAATTTACAACCAGCCTAATTAGGTAGTTGAATCTTCTTTTCTGGTCATCTTCATCTCCGCGTAGGAGATAATGCGAAAAATGAAATACGTACAATGTGTGGGCCTGTAGCCTCGCTTGGTTGTATAAAACCGTACTCTTGTATTATTGCAGACTAAAAGTCTCAAAACCCTCTGTAGGTGTAAATATTGAAAAACTGACGAAAAAGAAAAAGAAAGAATGCGGTTGGGCTGAAAGTTCTACCCAAGTCTCGACCCCCTTTGTTGACTTTTAGATAAGCTTTTTAATTTCCACATGATTCAACTCTAAGGGACATAAGAAATTGGCTTTAGAAATAGAAACAGGGACTGGGCTGATCTGTGATCAAAAGATCATGAAAACCAAAATGTCTTCCGTGCATAATCTGATGCTTGTTTCCATTCTCTCCTCCATATTTGTTGTTGCTCTGCTCAGCTTTCCCAGCCCAGCTGAAGCTGATTATCTATACAATGTCTGCCCAAATTGGGATCTAACCACCCCAATTGGTGCATATCGCTCTCAAATATCTGGAAAATTTATCATCAAATTCGAGTCAAGTCTGCAGATTTACATGAATGGATCCCTAACCAAATTGGGATAATTATATCCTATCAGATTGGCCTCCCGCATGAGAAAAGTTCCTGCTTATATTCTGCTGGCACGGGCAAAAAGTGACACTATGAAGTTGGCCTGTGATAAAATGTTGGAAAAGATTACATTTCTTTTCTGGGTATACGTAGCTGTGGCAACGACTTATCATCCTACAGCGTAGCGGTCCCATGCATTAGGAACGTGATTGACGAGGCATTAAGTCTTCACACCAATGTCCTGGAAAAGGTTTTTCTCATTTGTGGGTCTGTCTGGGTTGAATCCTTCATGGTTTTGTGGTTACCTACTCCCTTTAAATTCTGGCTTACAAGGCACTAATTCAGTCTATACGAAATTAACAACCGGCTTAATTAGGTAGTTGTGGATACATCTTTATTTTTCTGGTCATCTTCGTATGTCTCTACGTACAAGAATATGTAAAATGAAATACGTACAATTTGTGGAATATTCTTAATAATGACGGCCACCATTGCGACGGCAACATGAAGTGGTGGCAGGAAGGAAATGGGGTCAGCTCAGCTCAGCTGGTTATACGAATCAATCAATGTGTGAGTGTAATATAACAATGACTCTTGCCATATTCTCGGTCAGTTGTATAAAACCATACTCTTCTATTATATCAAGATGTAAAATATTGGAAAATTATTGAGGAAAAAGAAAAGGCAAGAACACAGTTGGGCTGAAAATTCTACCCCTTCCCTCTCCAATTCATCAAAGTCTTTTCAATAACTCTACTTTCCACATGATTCAACATCACAGGGGCTTCTTCACACCTTCCTTCAATAAAGGACAAAAGTTGACTTCGACCTTAACACTCCTGTCAATTTATGAGTACATCACCAGTGCAAACACGCCAAACTCGGCCTAAAGGCATATTAGCTCACCTAAACCTGTCTTATTTACACATTGTAGAAGAAGGTGATCGTGATCATCAGGAAGAGGTTATTGATTTGATTATCAAAATGCCTTCCTTCAATCTCAATGTGTTGATGACCCTTGTGCTTGGCTTACTTAGCCTTAGCAGTTTGAGTGAAGCTGAATACCGCTACCACGTCTGTTATAACACAACCAGTTTCACTCCCAACAGCACCTACGAATTCAATCTTAAACTCCTCCTCTCTTCTCTCACCTCCAACGCCACCCGTGAACTCGGTTTCTACAACACCACTGCCGGCTCCCAAGATCCCAACGCTGCAGTTTACGGTTCCTTTCTATGCCGTGCTGATCTCACATCCGATGCATGCCAAGATTGTGTAGCCACCGCAGCCAGAGAAACGGTCCAAGAGTACTGCCCCTTAAGAAAAGTCACTATAATTTGGTACGATGATTGCATGTTACGCTACTCAAACGTGTCTTTTTTCGGCAATATGGATGAAGCCCCAAGAGTTTATATGTGGAACAGGGAAAACATTACCGATAATTCAAACCGGTTGACTGAGGTACTGGCGGCAACAATCACTGCCATGGTGCATACGGCAGCAAATGTGCCCTCCGGAGATAAAAAGTTTGCAACAGGTTCTTTTGTTGTAAACTTTACAGCGTCTCAGGAGTTGTACACCCTTATGCAGTGCACGCCGGACCTGTCAAGCACCGCCTGTGATCGGTGTCTTCAAGGAGCTATTGCATCTCTTCCGGCTTGTTGTAATGGGAAGGAAGGAGGAATAGTTTTGTATCCTAGTTGTAATGTTAGATATGAATTGTATCGATTTTATACAGTTGTTTCTGCCACTCCTCAGCCACTGCTTCGTCCTCCTCCGCCACTGCTTCGTCCTCCTCCTCCACCACTGATTCTCCCTACTCCACCAGCTTCAGTTATAAGGTCTCAAGGTAAAATTAATTCAGGGAGATTCACTATTATATCCAATATAGGAACTCAAATTATAAAAAAAACCATATATGAAATGGATTTTAGAAACATACCCAAAGTCCATTTACAACATAAGAAAAAGGCTTTTAACTTTTTTTAAATTACGAAACTGTCATTGATTTCTTAAAACAAACCCAACCCAAAAACCTCATAAAAAAAAGCTCAAAACACTCAATAGAGCATCAAAGTAATTTAATAATTAAAATTAAATTTAATATGACCAGTTGTTATTTTTTGGGTTTGTTTATAGAAATTAAATAGTATATGGTTTATTTATAATTTTAGTGCTAAGAATGGATATAGGACTAAATATCTCATTAATTAATAGCAGCAGGGCTAGCTCATGTAGTTGGTCTAATTGGTTAATTATATATTCAGAAAATCAATGTTTGCATTTAGTGACCAAAATCGGTAGTTTATGTGACCAAGTGGCTGGCCACTAATTGTGAGTTTATGGGAGAAGAGGTTTAGGAAATTGTTGGTTTAGTGTTTAGGAATAGCTTGACTTGGAATAGAAAATTTTTCAGATTGAGGTTTGCTACCCAACCTCAATCTTTTCAGATTGTCTTGGAATAGAAAACTTTTGAAAGAGTTAAAAAGTAATTTTGTTTTGTTGTTGTTGTTGTTTTTTTGCTTCTTGTGCTGACCATATGAAAATGTATAATTGTTCATACAGGAAGAAGCAGACTTTCACCTTCCATATTCATTGCCGGCAGCATTGCTGTCTCTGTGGTACTAGTTGCTTCGGGTTACTTCTTCGTACGCAGAAGATCAATAAGAAAGAAGTACAATACTGCCCCAAATCAAAAAAAGGGTAAAATCTAGATAAAATATTATTTATTCTGTCACCAAGTTTTTCGAGTTCTTTTCATGTAACATTGCTTGCGTAAAATGGATAACCTCATTGTTTGCTTGCTTAGGTAGGAATGACTATGATACAAATAGTGTTGAGTCCTTACAATTTGACTTGGAAACTATTGAAACTGCCACAAACAAGTTTTCTGAGAGTAATAAGTTAGGTGAAGGCGGATTTGGTGTAGTTTTCAAGGTACGAAGATATGAATTTATTTCCTCATTTAATCTTGGAAACTATTGGTGCTTATAATATTGATACACAGTGCTCACTACTTTGTTCAATTTGTACAACTCTAAACTTAACTTAATTAAGATGACAATTAACATGAGTGGATAAAGTATACCCCATATACCATTTCAGGGAACACTTGCAAATGGCCAGGAAATAGCAGTGAAGAGGTTGTCGAAGAGCTCCAAACAAGGTGTACAAGAATTTAAGAATGAGGTTGCATTGGTAGCCAAACTTCAACACAGAAATCTTGTCAGGCTTCTAGGATTTTGTTTAGAAGGAGAAGAAACCATACTTGTCTACGAATATGTGCCAAACAAAAGTCTTGATTATTTTCTTTTTGGTATGAATACATCATTTTAATAAAAACACTTTGCAATTTCTAACTGAAGTACAACAATATTTGTGCTTTACTGAATTGATGTGAGTTTGTAGAATCCAAACAACGTGAACAACTAGATTGGTCAAGCCGCTGCATGATAACAGGAGGAATTGCTCGAGGAATTCTATATCTTCATGAAGATTCAAGGCTCAGAGTTATACATCGTGATTTGAAAGCAAGCAATATCTTGTTAGATGGTAATATGAATCCAAAAATATCGGATTTTGGCATGGCAAGAATGTTTGGAGTTGAAGATCAAACTCAAGGAAACACCAAAAGAATTGTGGGAACCTAGTAAGTTTAATCCTCTATCTTATCAATAATCTTAAATCCTATTTCGACTTTTAAACCTACATATAAATCATTTTGGCCTTGTAATTAGCGGTTACATGGCTCCAGAATATGCTATGGAGGGATTGTATTCTGTAAAATCTGATGTCTTTAGCTTCGGAGTACTTTTGCTTGAGATCATAGCGGGGAGAAGGAACTTTTTAGGCTTTCATCCAACGAATTCTGCACCTACCCTTATAGGCTATGTAAGGTCTTTATTTGGGTTAAGTTATACAAAAAGTTTCTCACTATATGTACGAGCAGTACTTACATCCTTGAGAGGTATTTAATGCAGGCTTGGCAAATATGGAATGAAAGGAAAGGGTTGGAGTTGATGGATCCGTTGTTGAAAAACTCATGCAGTCCAAATGAATTTTTGAGATACATCCATATCGGATTATTGTGTGTTCAAGAAGAAGCAAACAATAGGCCAACCATGTCAACAGTTGTTCTAATGCTAAAAAGTGAAACTACTAGTCTATCCGGACCTGAGAAACCAGCCTTCTTTACAGGAAGATCTACTGATCACCATGATCAAGTAAGGGCTCATGATTGCTCAGCCAATGGTTTAACGATTTCTAATGATTTGGCCCGCTGACTAGAGTACAATCAAGTAAATATCATTGGATTCCATTAATTAAGGGCTTAAGCTATAAGCTTTATATTTTGTTTCACATCACCAGGACATGTCATTTTACTGCGATCAACTATTTTCTTAGTACCTAATACGTTTGCTAGCCAATTTGGGATCTAACCACCCCAATTGGTTCATATCGCTCTCAAATATCTGGAAAATTTATCATCAGATTTGCGTCAAGTCTGCAGATTAACATGAATGGATCCCTAACCAAATTAGGATAATTATATCCCATCGGGTTCTCCTCTTGCATGAGAAAAATTCCTACTTATATATATGCTAGCTGCTGGCATGGGCAACAAGTGACATTATGAAGTTGGGCTCTGATAAAATGTTAGAAAATATTACATTTCTTTTCTGCGTATACGTAGTTGTGGCAACGATTATCATCCTACAGCATAGCGGTCCCATGCATTAGGAACGTGATTGACAAGGCTTTAAGTCTTCACACCAATGTCTTGAAAAAGGTTTTTCTCATTTGTGGGTCTGGGTTGAATCTTCTTAATGGGTTTGTGGTTACCTATTCCCTTAAATTCTGGCTCACAAGGCACCAATTCAGTCTATACCAAATTGACAACCGCCTGAATTAGGTAGTTGTGGTCACGTCACTGTCCTGTATTGATGACTGGAGCTATGGATACATCTTCTTTTTTCTGGTCATCTTCGTCTCTACGTACGAGATAATACATAAAATGAAGTACGTACAATTTGGGGAACATGCTTAATAATGATGGCCACCATTGCGATGGCGACATGAGGTGGTGGCAGGAAGGAAATGGGGTCAGCTCAGCTGGTTATATGAATCAATCAATGGTTGTATAAAACCGTACTCTTCTATTATTGCAGACTAAAAGTCTAAAGCCGTCTGTGTGAGTATCAAGGTGTAAATGTGGGAAAATTATTGCGGAAAAGGAAAAGGCAAGAACACAGTTGGGCTGAAAATTCTACCCCCTCCGTCTCCAATCATCAATGACTTTTCAATAACTTTACTTTCCACGTGATTGAACATCACAGGGGCTTCTTCACACCATCCTTCAATAAAGGACAAAAGTTGACTTCGACCTTAACACTCCTGTCAATTTATGAGTACATCACAATCCTGACCAGAGCAAACACGTCAAACTCGGCCTAAAGGCATATTAGCTCACCGAAACCCGTCTTATTTACACATTGTAGGAGGAGGTGATCGTGATCATCAGGAAGAGGTTATTGATTTGATTATCAAAATGCCTTCCTTCAATCTCAATCTGTTGAAAAATGATAAGATATTACTTAAATACTAAAAAGAAGTATAGCCGCGCGGCTATACGTAATATCTTATCATTTGCAGTTACTTTCATTTGTAATTATGTTTTAATTATTATTTCTTTAGTGAATATTACTGATCCAAGAGTTTCTTTGTTGAACGTGGGAAATATTAGGGCATGTTTGGTATTCAACTTGAATCCAACTTTTTAAACTCAAAAATAGAATTTGAGTTCAAAACAAAGAAAACCTGTTTGGTAGCCCTATTTTTAAAAACTCAAACTCAAGAACAACTAAAATACACCCCAATTATTAAAAACAAAAAATATCTGTTTTTTCAGTTTTTTTCTAACAACCCACAAGTTCTCAAAGTTTTAAGATTTGAAAACAGTTTTCAAATTACATACTAAACAAGTTTTTGAATCTTAAAAGTAAATTTAAGAACTCCTTGTTTTTAAGAAAAATCAAAGTTTTTGAGTTCCCTATTTGAATAGGATACCAAACACCCCCTTACTGATCCAAATCGGTTTAATGAGGTACTGGAGGAAACAATCACTGGCTTGGTGCTTGTGGCAGCAAATGCGGCCTCTGGAGCTAAAAAGTTTGCGGCAAAAGAAGCAAACTTTACAGCGTTTTAGGAGTTGTACAGCCTTGTGCAATGCACGCCGAACCTGTCAAGCACCGCTTGTGATCGGTGTCTTCGAGCGGCTATTGCACTTCTTCCGGCTTCTTGTTATGGGAAGCATGGAGGAAGAGTTTTGTATCCTAGTTGTAATGTTAGATATGAAATTTATCCATTTTATACATTTGTTACTGCCCCTCCTCCGCCACTGCTTCTTCCTCCACCTCCAGCTTCAATTACAAGCTCATGTATGACAGGACCCGCCCCCTATTCTTCAAAATTCGCGACGAATCATGTGGTATTTCTGGCATCAAGCTGATGTCGGGCCCACTTACTAGTGATATAGCCTCTTTCCCAAATCAAGTAAAAGATGGACGAGTCTTTTTGCCGAAATTTCAACAGAGTCTCCCCTCAAAAATGGACATTTACCAAATTTGTTTCACCTGTAAATATCACAGTTTAAGAAACCAATTACTAGCACACACAATGCAATATCACACAGTTTACACAATAGGCTTCTATCCTTCAAATAATTGAAACCAGAACCACCAGCAAAGTCAAAAACCAAACTCATCTCGACACGATTTACACAATAGTACCATTCAATTCCCCAAAATCCTTCCAGATTAAAAAGTGACAAAAATGACCTTATTCCCATGGGCAAAATTGTAATTTCATAATTTAATAAAATTAACGAATAATTAAATTTTGGGTCGGGATGTTACAATGTATTTGTTCTAATTGGTTAATTGTATGTTTAGAAAGCATGTTTGTCTTTATAGAACTTTTACACAAACATATGGATGAACCATTAATTTGTGTCTAATACTCTGTGCAGGAATTGATGACCAAATCTCAACTTTGATTATAGTGGTCATTGTGGTTCCAATTGTCATATTGCTCTTCTTGGTAGGCTGCTGTTTCTTAAGAAGAAGAGCAAGGAAAAAGTACAATGTTATACAACCACAAAATGGTAAACATTGAATTTATACCTTCCTTTCCAAACCCAACTTATGCATTCTCCTCTCTTGAACGATTTGATTTCTAATCGTGTTCAGTAGTTACTTAGTTCATAATTAATACCTCCTACTTCTTGATTGTGTAGTGGGAACGAAATTAATAGTGTGGAGTCATTGCAGTTTGATTTGCGTACAATTGAAGCAGCCACAGAAAATTTCTCTGATCAGAACAGGTTAGGGGGAGGTAGCTTTGGTGAGGTTTACAAGGTTGTGATTTTGGCTTACATATCTCATAAATTTTTTCTCCAAAAAAAAAAAAAAAAAATTTCTCATGAATTTAAGTCATGCCAGAGTTTAACAGAATGTATTAAATTCACGGAAGTTACTTGGATGTTTGTAAAGATCATTGGTTACAATATTTTCAGGGTACACTCCCGGATGGGCTACAAATAGCTGTGAAGAGGTTATCTAGAGGCTCTGGGCAAGGTGCCGAAGAGTTTAAGAATGAGATTGTTTTGGTAGCTAAGCTTCAGCACAGAAATTTAGTGAGGCTACTGGGATTTTGCTCTGAAGGAGAAGAAAAGTTACTTGTTTACGAACTTGTGGAGAACAAAAGCCTTGACCACTTTCTATTCGGTTTGTGCCCTTCTAACATCATGTGTGATACCATATGCTATTTGATTAGTTTTTGATACAATCACACTTCAATTTCTAATTCACAAACCAAGAACATTCCCAATAGTCAAAGCCACTGCGGAAAAGAAAATATCTTTCAGAATTCTGCATGTCTATTAATTTACTCATTCTAACCTGTATATTTTATGGACAAATGTGTGCATAGGCTCTGAGAACCAAGTAAAATTGGATTGGTCAAGCAGATACAAGATTATTGGTGGGATTGCTCGAGGGCTTCTCTATCTCCATCAAGATTCTCGGCTTCAAATCATACATCGTGATCTTAAAGCAGGAAACGTATTGTTAGATGGGAACATGAACCCAAAAATTGCAGATTTTGGCATGGCAAGAATATTTGGTGCTGACCAAACTCAAGGAAGCACAAGAAGGATTGTGGGAACATAGTAAGTAACAGAACTTTGTTTATGTTCACATCATCTGCATAAACGAGTTGATTGTTTTTCTCATCCTGAATATTAAATACTAAAAAGAAAAGATATCAGATTGATATCTCAACAATTCATCTCATCTCAGACAACATGAAGAAGCACTGTTAATGCAGTCTTCCCCCAAGTGTTATCATATATGCACTATTGGTTACCCTGTTTATGAATTATAAGTTAATTAAGACACTGATTGCTAGATGAGCTTCAACACTCTGTATTTGGATTTACATTACTTTGATGATGCTGCTGGTTTGTAGTGGTTACATGCCTCCAGAATATGCAATGTATGGACAGTTCTCTGTGAAGTCCGACATGTACAGTCTTGGTGTCTTGATCTTAGAGATTGTAACTGGCAAGAAGAACACTAATTTCTATAACTCGGACCGTGGCGAAGACCTCTTGAGCTATGTGAGTATAAGTTGAATATTTAAATTTGCATTTCATGGTTAATCTTTTTACTGCAACATTTTGAATGAGTCTCTTACTAAATTAAAAATTAAAAATTTGCAGGCTTGGAGACATTGGAGGGATGGGACACCCTTAGAATTATTGGATCCAAATCTAAGAGATTCTTATGAAAAAACTGAAGTAATTAGATGTGTCCATATTGGGTTACTCTGTGTTCAGGGAAATCCAGATGAGAGACCCACAATGCAATCCATTGTTCTCATGCTAAGCAGTGACTCTGTTACCATGGCATTACCTCAAAAGCATTAACCACTGAATCATCTGATCCAACTGCTAGCAACTTGTTGCCATTTTCTATTAACGAAGCATCAATTACCGAATTATACCCCTGTTAGTGTATATCGAACAATCTTGCAGGACTGTACTTTTGGAAGTTCTTTGATTTTGTTTCATTTCTCTATGCTTTTCATGGTTGATCTAGCTGTTTTATTTCTTGTTGGTTCAGTTAGTCTCTGCTCCATAGGCATAGGGCCTCTGTATTTGTCACGACCCGACTCCCTAGCACGATATTGTCCGCTTTGGGCCCCCCTCTCTGCCCTCACGGTTTTATTTCGGGAGCTCACGAGCAACTTCCCAGTGGGTCACCCATCCTGGGATTGCTCTAGCCCCAACTCGCTTAACTCGGAGTTCCTAAGAATCCGGTGAGCTCCCAAAAGGCCTCGTGTTAGGAAGAGAAGTGTCCACACATTTAAGCACTTCACCTTTCCCTCCCCGAGCGATGTGGGATTGCTCACCGTTCTTGCTTCCCCAAGACACGGGTCTTACAATCCACCCCTTGGGGCCCAGCGTCTCGGCACACTTCCTGGTCGCTCGATACCATTTGTCACGACCCGACTCCCTAGACGATATTGTCCGCTTTGGGCCCCCTCTCGCCCTCACGGTTTTATTTCTGGGAGCTCACGAGCAACTTCCCAGTGGGTCACCCATCCTGGGATTGCTCTAGCCAACTCGCTTAACTCGGAGTTCCTAAGAATCCAAGCCGGTGAGCTCCCAAAAGGCCTCGTGCTAGGAAGAGAAGTGTCCACACATTTAAGCACTTCACCTTTCCCTCCCCGAGCGATGTGGGATTGCTCACCGTTCTTGCTTCCCCAAGACACGGGTGTTACAGTATTGGTTTGGTTGCCGTTGTAGCGTTGTCTTTATTTGCTAGTGTTTGCTTCTTTGAAAATATTTAAATACTAATGATTTAGTAACTAAATAATAATTACAACATAACTACTAATTAAGTAATTAAAAAAAGAAATCCATATTATGCTATTCGACGGTATAGCCAACCGGCTATACTGTTGAAACTTTCTATTCAAAGGGAATAGCCGGCTATACTTTTAAAACTTTCTATTTAAAGGGTGCGGCTATGCAGTATATAGCCGCGTGGTTGTACTGTTGAAATATTCTACTTCTTAAGATTTAAAAGGGCAAGTAAAGTGGTTGACCCATAGCTTTGCACATGTTTGCGATGAAATATGTCAAGCCTAGGCCGTCTTAGATTTAAAATTAAAATGGCAGAGCTCAAATTAAATATGGTGAGCTAATTTGTATCTATCTTGCTCGTGCATAAGCTCAGAAGCAATATTTTCATATCAATTCAAATTATATTATTTATATATATTCATTATACAGGTAGCATTCACGCTGATTCAAATATTATATATAAAGAAGCCCCCTCCAGTAAGTTAACCATTATAGTTTCACTGTTGTGCCAGAAATCAAAGAAGAAGCAGAAGAAAAATGCTAAACCCTCAAGTCTCTTTACCTTATTTTTTTTCATATTTTTCTGATGGTCAAGCAATTCCTTGGCAGCATATGAAAATAAGACCCTGGGACGGCAGTGGGAGTGGGAGATAATATATTTTGATTGTTTATTGTCATTTGTTTATAATCAACCTTCACATTTCAGGGTTTTCTTCGTTGTACATGATATCTTCACCGACCATAAAATATAAAGCCTTTGTCGTTGATTGACAATAAGTTGTGGAGAGACGTGAAGTTGCAGATGAATTCTTATTTATCCATTTAATTTAATTGAAAGAAAAAAAAGCCGTGGACGCAGAACTCAGAGGAGTCCTTTTTATTTGAATAAGCCCCACAAATCTGTCCTTAAACAGAGGATTGGTCAATATTGTACTACAAACCCAAAAATAAAATTTAATTGTCCACCAACCATCTGGAGCGCAATAAATTGGATTGATGATACCAAGAATTGAAGACACAAGTTCTAACTAGTTTCGACACCAAAAAAGAAAAGAAAAAAAAAGTTCTTACTAGTTTGTATACAGCACTACTTTTGACGTCAGCAACAAGAAATGGGTTCTTCAATATTGCTCATCTTCTTCATTGCAATTCCTATTATCTTGGACCTTGTTGCTCCTCCTGCCGTAGCTCAAATCGATGACGGTGTGTGCACTTACACAGCTGACTTCTGCTGGAGATGTTCCAATACTGGCACCTACACTGATGGCAGCAGCTACCAACAAAACCTCAACAGCCTCCTCTCCTCCTTCTCCAACAATACACAAATCAATTACGGCTTTTACAATTCATCAAAGGGACAAGACCCCAACAAAGTGAATGCAATTGCATTATGCAGAGGAGATGTGTCCCTCAACGACTGTCACACTTGTGTCAACGAGTCCAGTCTCATCCTCTTCAAGAATTGTTCGAACCAAGATGAAGCGATCATTTGGGCACAGCGTTGCATGGTACGATACTCGAGCAACTTAATATTTGGTGTTGAGAAAGATGAACCTATTAAGTATGTCCCTGGCATAAGTAACGCAATTGACGCCGACCAGTTCACTTCAGTGCTTAATCTCTTCTTGGATACTTTGACTGTGAACGCTTCATTAGGGGATTCTCTTAAGAAGTTCGCAGCTGGACATGTGAACATCCAAGGAAGCACAAAAAATCAATCAATATATGCACTTGTGCAGTGCACTCCAGACATGGACAAGCAAAGCTGCAGCGATTGCCTTAAAGGGGCCGCCTCAAAAATTCCTGACTGTTGTGGCGGAAAGCAAGGAGGCAGAGTTCTTAAACCCAGTTGCAATTTGAGGTTTGAGTCCACTCTGTTCTATGAGTCTACAGCTGATTCGCTTGTAACTCTTCCACCTGTAAAAGGTATGGTACCCCTGCATATATATTTAAACTTAATCAATGCCTTCATTACAATTTACAATTGATTAATTTTTCTTGCAGGAAAGAAGAGCACCATATCAAAAACTGTCATCATCGTCATCATTGTGGTTGTGATTGTTTCTGTCGTTACACTTCTTATTGGCGTATTGATTTTAATAAGAGTGAGGAGACGAAGAGCAAAACTAAAACTTGAAAGTGAGTAGATTGAGATAAAGACACATTTGATTAGTGTTTGATGCATGCATCTTATTCTTATTAGATGTTTTGGAACATGTCCTGACTAATTTGTCCTGTTTCAGATGATAATAATTCGGATGAAATTAGTTTGGTTGAATCTTTGCAATATGACTTCGACACTATAAGATCTGCAACGGATGACTTCTCTGATGCAAATAAGCTTGGACAGGGTGGATTTGGAGCAGTTTACAAGGTAACGAAACACTATCACAAGGAAAAAGATTCATCATGAATGAATTGTTTTGCGTAATTAACTTTTCTAATTTTCTTATAAACCTTTAGGGTAGGCTAGCGAATGGAAGATATATAGCTGTGAAAAGGCTTTCAAAGAATTCTGAACAAGGTGATCGTGAATTCAAAACTGAAGTCACGTTAGTTGCTCAACTTCAGCACCGGAACTTAGTGAGGCTGCTAGGTTTTTGCTTGAAAGCAGGGGAAAGAATCCTCATTTATGAATATGTCCCTAACACAAGCCTTAATCACTTCATTTTTGGTATGTTTGATCTACGTTTTTGTCATAATTCATAATCATTTCTGCCTCGATTTATATTATAGAAAAACATATTAACAAAATCATGTTTCATTTTGATGGAATTGTATTTAGATCCGACTGGTCACGCACATTTGGATTGGGAAACACGTTACAAAATCATAGGAGGCATTGCTCGAGGGCTTCTTTACCTTCACGAAGATTCCCGACTTCGAATTATTCACCGTGATCTTAAACCTAGCAACATTCTATTGGATGAAGATATGAATCCTAAAATTGCGGATTTTGGCATGGCAAGATTGTTTATGATGGATCAAACTCAAGGAGATACTAAGACAATTGTGGGAACCTAGTAAGTATCTGCAAATTTCAAAGCTCAATTACATTGTTGTGCTTGTTCACACCATAACTAAATTTTTAATTTGATGAATATAATAATGCAGTGGATATATGGCTCCAGAGTATGCAATTCATGGACGTTTTTCAGTCAAGTCGGACGTCTTTAGTTTTGGCGTGTTAGTTCTTGAAATCTTAAGTGGTAAAAGGATTAGCAGTTTTCAAAACGGCGAGAATGAGGAGGATCTTTTAAGCTATGTGAGTATGAATATAAGGTTTTACATTACCAAACTCTTTTGCTACAAAAAAAAACCTAACAAGAGAAAACAGCATCATTTCTTCTTTAATTAAAGTGTTTATAAACTTGATAGGCCTGGAGGAATTGGAGGGATGATACAGTGGCAAATATCATGGACCCAAAGCTGGCGACAGGTTTAGGAGTTGAAATGATGAGATGCATCCACATTGGTTTGCTATGCGTCCAAGAAAATGTGGCAAGCAGACCATCCATGGCTTCAGTTGTCTCTATGCTTAACAGTCATTCTGTCACACTCTCACTACCCTCCCGACCGGCGTATTATTTGCAATATAACAGTGGATCAGACATAACAGGGTACGATGAATCCAAAAACTCTATGCATGTGTCAGGAAATAAGAATTCAAATTTTACTGAACCATATGCTCGCTAGTGGGGTGGGGCTGAGTAAGTATCAGTTTATTTTCTTTTCTTTGATATGCGTGTTTGATTGATATATTTGAACAACTCCAGCTAAAGTTAAATATTTTCTGTACATAAAGTAAAACCAAATTGTCGTTTAATTGAGAGTCCAAAATAAACTTGACGGGTGAGAAGCTTGGTTCTAGCCTTGAACTGAGGTCTAGCTGCTGCTACGTGGTTCGTGTAATTCTGGCTCAGTTTGCAATCTATCCTCTCTGGTTTCTTTGAAACCAGATCTTGAACAAAAAAAACAAAGTTAAGAGGACCATGGTGATGGTGGATCCAATTTGTTTTGGTTTCGATTTTGATATCAAATGCCAATCAGGACTGGAAACAAATTTTCAACAAAACCCAAATCCAGCCAACCATATAATCAAGCCAACACAAACCACCAATAAATTTCGGATTAATTTGGGTTTGGGTTTGGGTTAGGTTAATGGATTTGGCCCATATTAAAATAAAAAGAAGAACTAGAACCCAATATGACGGGCAATCCCAGCTAGCCCATTCTTTTGCTCCACTAGTGCTTTCAAATTCAATCAGAGACTCTTCTCCTCCAGATCTGCGACTATAAGCTTCCAAGAGATGACGAGAGAGAGAGAGAGAGAGAGAGAGAGAGAGAGAATGAGAGAGCTGCTGTAATTTCAACCCCCGCATATTATAGAAGCTCCCAAGAGATGACAAGAGTTCAGGCACATTCTTTTGCATCAACAGATTTTGGTGGACTGACTTGTCAGACGAATATACCTCGTACTTTACCTTGTTCTTTTTGGTCACATCCATTAGAGTCTGCATTCATCCATTCCATGCAGCTGCCTCTTTTAAAAAAAATATATATATATTTAGAAAAGTCACTGATTAAAGATTTGTTTACTGATTAAAGTCCTTTCCTCTTAACACTTGAAAATGGAAAATATCATATTCATCAAAAAAAAAGAAAATGGAAAATATCACACGCTATATGGGATTGGTCAATATCGTACCACAAACGTAAGATCGAATTAAGGGTCAGGAAACCGTCAAGGAACTAATGTCTTTCCTTTATAAGACAAGTTGCTACTTGCGAGTTGAGCAAGAAAAATGGGTTCCTCAAGATCAATGCTTTTCTTCATTAATCTTGCTATTATTATCTTAAACCTTGTTGCTCCCACCATTGCCCAAGATGATGGTATGTGCACAGAAAAAGCTGAGTACTGCTGGAAATGCTCTAATACTGGCACCTACACAGCAGGTGACAAGTACCAAGAGAACCTCAGCAGCCTCCTCTCTTCCTTCTCCTCCAACACCCAAAACAATTCCGGGTTTTACAATTCATCCAGGGGACAAGACTCCAACAAGGTCAATGCAATTGCATTATGCAGAGGAGATCTTTCACAGGACTCTTGTCAGGCTTGTCTCAACAAGTCTACTGATATTCTCTTGCAAAATTGTTCAACTCAAAAGGAAGCAATCATATGGGCAGAGCCTTGTATGGTGAGATACTAAGACAACTTGATATTTGGTATTAAACAAGAGGACCCTCTTGAGTATGTGCCGGGCGCGGCTATACTGTTGAAATATTCTACTTCATAAGGTTTAAAAGGGCAAGTAAAGTGGGTTAAATTTGTGGTACTCTACAATTGCAATATTCAACTGTATAGCCGCGCGGCTATACCCTTTAAATAGAAAGTCTCAAAAGTATAGCCGGCTATCCCCTCTAAATAGAAAGTTTCAACATTATAGCGGCGCGGCTATATAATATGAAGTTCTATTTTTTAATTACTTAATTAGTAGTTATGTTTTAATTTATTGAGTAAATTTAGGTTTTAGCCAAAAAAAAATTTTCACTTTTGGAAAGTAGAGCTCTGACCTCTGAGTGGTGCTGGTGCACACACCACCAAGTTAAATCGATGCTTCCAATTAAGTGGAAGACGAAGACGAAGACGAATTAGTGGAAGATGAAGTGGAAGACTAAGACGAAGACGAAGACATGGTTTACCTTAGTGGAAGACGAAGAAGAAGACGCCAGCATATTCTAATTATAGTGCTTGCACTTTTTCTTTTTTCTTTTGAAGCCACTTTGTCTGTGTTCCATGCATGATCATGATCCAGACAGAGAGCCCAATTATACATTTCTTGTTTCTTTCATAGCACATTTTTCAGTTGACCCAGGTAAGCTAGTCGATCGAACGAGGAAAGAAAGCCCATAAGGCCATCTCCAGTCATAGGGCTGAATGTAGTCCAAGACTAAAAATTTAAGTTTTAGTCAAAAAAAAAAAATTTCACTTTTGGAAAAAGCCAAAGCTTTTTCAAAAAAGACAGAAAAACCTCTCAACTTTCAAATCAAAGACATGCAAATGTAAAGGATTCCTTAGGAAATCCAAAAATAAATAAGGGCAATTTTGTCCATTTTGGCTTCTTTTACAAAATTATTTAGTTAGTAAATCATTAGTTTCTGAATTTAATACACGTTAATATTAAATTCAATAACGAGAAGCGGACATCAGTATGGCACGAATAACAAAAGGAAACGTATTAGATTCCAACATATCTTGTTCGCCTGGAATGCATTGGCACGTTAGAATCCAATGAAGGAAGCCATCTCATTGGATTGGTGGTCCTCGTGCCAAACATCTTTATTGGCTGCTTTTAGTTTATGAATTTAATTAAAATATTTAATACTAATTATTTACTAAAGAACTAACAATTAAAACATAATTACAAATGAAAGTAACTGAAAAATGATAAGATATTACTTAATTACTTGATGCGAATTTATGATAAATTTTCCAGATTACTTTAGAGTGATATGCACCAATTGGAGTGTCAGATCACAAACTGGATAGCAAATTCAGCTCCTAAGGAAACGTATTAAGTACTAAGAAACTAGTTGATCTCAGCGTGATTGAAATTAAGATTTAGGGCGAGTGCATAATTCACATTTAGCCTTTAATTAATGGAATACAATGATCTTTACTTAATTGTCATCTTCCTCAACGGGGCAAGTCATTAGAAATCGTCAAACCATTGGCTGAGCAATTATGAGCGTTTTCTTGATCATGGTGATCAGTAGATCTTCCTGTAAAGAAGGCTGGTTTCTCAGGTCTGGATAGACTAATGGTTTCACTTTTTAACATTAGAACAACCGATGACATAGTTGGCCTATTGTTTGCATCTTCTTGAACACACAACAATCCAATATGAATGTGTCTCAAAAATTCATTTGGACTGCATAAGTCCTTCAACAACGGATCCATCAACTCCAACCCTTTCGTTTCGTTCCATAACTGCCAAGCCTGAAATTAATACCTTCAAAGATGTAAGTACTACTCTTAAATTGATAGCTACATTGATTAGTTTTTGAGAAACTTTTTGTATAATTTAACCCAAATAAAGACCTTACATAGCCTATAAGAGTAGGTGCATGATTTGTTGGACGAAAGCCTAAAAAGTTTCCTTCTCCCCGTCATGATCTCAAGCAAAACCACTCCGAAGCTAAAGCAATCCGATTTTACCGAATACAATCCCTCCATAGCATATTCTAGAGCCATGTAACCATTAATTGCAAGGCCCAAATAATTGACATGTGAGTTAAAGCCGAAATATAGATTTAAGATTATTAATTAGATAGATGATCGAACTTTACTAGGTGCCAACAATTCTTTTGGTGTTTCTTGAGTTTGATCTTCAACTCCAAACATTCTTGCCATGCCAAAATTTGATATTTTTGGATTCATATTGCCAAAAATCTGATATTCTTGAGATGCGATCTGATTTGTTAACGATTGCAAGTATAGTGACGAAATTGGGAAAATTGAAATCACGGTGACTAAAATTGATTTCGAGCCAAACACAGTGACCAAAATTGTAATTAACCCTAAATTTTAATACATTAGCAATTTTTTCGAGATAAGAATTAAATCAAATGGGATATCTTATCAAAAGCCAAAACCAAGGATCAATCAAATGTATCGATCAAACACGCGTATTAAGAATCACATACACTTCCACAAGACCAAGCAAAAACACAGCAAGCTACAGATAGTAGCTAACCAAAATGAGTTGTTTCAACAGTATAGGTGCCCTGAATATTTCAACAGTATAGCCGTGCGGCTATACCCTAAATAGAAAGTTTCAAAAGTATAGCCGCGCGGCTATACCTTTAAATTGCATAATATGGATTTCTCTTTTTTAATTACTTTAATTTGTAGCTTTGTTTTGATTAATATTTAGTTAGTGAATAATTAGTATTTAAATATTTTATTGAAGAAAAAAATTAATAACTATTTATTAAGTAATATAATTTTAAAAGTGAATTAAAATATTAATACTAATTATTCACTAAAGAAATAATAATTAAAACATATTTACAAATGAAAGTACCTAAAAAATGATAAGTCATTACTTAATTACACCACAAGTAGAATATTTCAAACCTATAGCCACGCGGCTATGCTCTATTAGAGGTATCTTTCACAGGTATAGCCGCTATACGTGCGGCTCTACCTTTCAATAGCGTAATATGGATTTCTCTTTTTTAATTACTTTAATTAATAATTATATTTTAATTACTATTTTGTTAGTGAATAATTAGTATTTAAATATTTTATTAAAAAATTAATTAATATTTATTAAGTAATATAATTTATAAAGTTAATTAAAATATTTAATATTAATTATTCACTAACAAAGTAATAATTAAAACATAATTACAAATGAAAGTGACTAAAAAATGATAAGATATTACTTAATTGCTAAAAAGAAATTTTAAAAAAAAATTTATTGACCTAAAGATACTAAGTTTATATTTATTTTTTATAAACTACATACGATGTCAAAAGTATAGCTGCGCAACTAACTCTAGGGCCAATCGATAGAATCTATGCCGATCACAACACTACCCTGAGGTTACCAATCATTTGAGGGCAGTCAATTGGATACATGACGATCCTAATGTCACCTAAAAGTTGCCAATCCTTTGGGGGAAATCAATAGGATCCATGCTGATCCCAACACTACCCTAAAGTTATCAATCCTCTAGAGTTAGTCAATCGGGCCCATTCTAATTCCAAGATAGTCCTAAGGGAATTGAAGTACACTTAAACTTGCACACATTGTGAGAAACCAAATGGGAAGTAGAATCCTTCTGACCTTATTCAAAAACTCGAAGGTACAAGAAATCATAAGAGGCCATAGGCCGGAGCAAAATAAAACAAACGGATACTACGAAATAGAATATTAGACAACTAACTAGTTGGACTCACCCCACTAGAACTCCAGTGAGGATTGGGAATTGAAACACAACTTATTACTCCCTAACTTAATTTGTCTATCTCAGGAAGTTATCCCAATCAACGAACGAATAATCTGCTTTGGCTTTGTCACAAAAGTAGTTGATCCCTTACTGGAAGTTGTCACGAATCCCCTCAAAGTGAGCAAGAGCCACAACACATTCGGCATATACTAGATCCCTTTTAAGGCGAGTCAAAGTTTCCTTAAGTGAGTCTATTTCCCTCTCCATCTGATAATAACTTGTCCATGGAAAAGTCTCTTTGTCCCTATCAGAGTGCAGGTGACGATGTCTGAAACGTGACGGCCCAGGGTTTTCCCCCATTTAATATGAAGGGCCAGCATCACCTATGTTCAAGCGAGAAGGTCTAGGACCCTCTCTTTCTTTTCTGACACAATCTGGTGAGTCCCCACAACGAATCGAAGGATGTCAGCGCAAAGACAGAAATCAAGTTTTAGCCTACACTTGTGAGTCAAGATATCCAGGTACCTAAAACCCATCCTCAGACCCTTATTTTATAGCGTTAGTCAGAATAGCTCTGTTGGTTCAGATAATTGTGCAGAATTTCAAATTCAAAAAATAGTTTTATTTGAAGAACAGAAACTCCAATCCTATTTTAGTTTTGAAAAAAGATAGTGTTATCCCGATGAACTCAACTAGTAATACAAGATAGGATCGGAATAGATTTGAAACTTGGAATGACCGGACAAATCACATCTAAGAGAACCCATAGCAAAGGTGGTTGTACTTATTTTAGTACTCACCCAGGTAAGACAAGTAAATTAAATATATAATCAGAATAAACCCAAGCTTAGATATCAAAAGGAAGCAAGACAAGTCCAGTTAAGTCATGTAAATCCACATAAGGTTCAATACATAAGGTTCTTCACATGTGGGGGTTCAGTTCTTGGCCGAACCAAATCGGCTAGGTTTCTTGTTTCGCAGACTTTTGGGCAAGCCCAATCATAAGTTTAGTCAAATTTAAACAAAGTACTGGAAATTTAGGGGTAAGTACCAATTTATATATTTTTCCCTCTACCACTCACAAATGACATGGCAAGAGAAAAAAAAGGGCAATGTGGGAGCAAAATAATTTGCTACCAATTCGCCACGTCATGGGATTGGATTTAGGCATAACCCAATACGGGTTTGGATGTGCATTGGCCTAATGCAGGTTCGCATACGCATAAGCCCAATGTGGGTTCACGTGCGCATAAGCCCAATGCGAGTTCAGATGTGCACCATGAAGGGAATATTGTGGGAATGATGTTGTGTAAAGATTTCTAAAAACTATAGAACCAAACTTTGAGAGTATAAATCACCTAGCTTGCCATATCTAATATGAATCAAAGTAAGAGCGGAAGCATTAAATAAACTAGGGATTCATGCAAGTCTCATTTGGTCCCAATCTTTATAAGTCTATGAAAGTGTGCCCCAAAGACTCTCTAAATCCTATTTGAGAGAAAGATAAGATGTTTACACCCTTGGAGCGAATCTTGAAACCAAGAATGGTGTTCAAGTAGAGGGAGTGGTCCCTTTGTTGTTGGCTCTCTAGTTAATGTTGATTTTCCACCTTGTAGCTCTCCAAATAGGTACAAAGATATGCACCTCCCCAAAGCTCTTCAGTAAGGATTGAATAGGATGAGAGAATGAGTAGACAACAAGTGAAGAGTGTTGCTAGCACTCTCACTTGATGTGATAGATTCAAGGGGTTAGGGAGAGAGAACTTGATGTTTTCTCTCTTCCAATTTCACCAACTTGAAAACCCTAAGATGATAAGATTTCATAGCTACACACTTATAGGATCAAAAATGCCTCCAAGCCCTAGTGTAGCCACACCCCCCTTTTGTGTGTCATCTTTTGCTATCTTGGTCCAACACATTAATCCTATAATGTGTCACATATGTGCCTAAGTTTATATCGTCAAATTCCTTTTGAATTTCATATGGGTCCTTTAATTAAAGTTTCATAACTTTAATTGAATAATTAATTAATCTAATCAATTTAATTACTCAAGTGACTTGATTAATTCAATCACTCACTTGTCTAACGAGTGTTGGTCCCAATCATCCTTAGTTGACCGTGTCAAGTATCAGGTCAATTGTTTGACTTTTGACTTTGATCTTTGACTTTCACATTAACTTTGACCAAGTCACAAAATCATTCATTCTCTTCATAATTTCCCAATCAATTCCTTTTCGCTGTGCAATCTTATAGGTTCTAATTAGCAAGGTAATGGGTATGAATGATTCACTCTGAATCAAGTGTGAATTGTATCCCTTCATACAATTCTCCCTATTGGCGAAGGCTAATTATAATTAGTCCTTACAGGGCCTCCACAAGCCATGAGTGACACCTAGCAGTATGTCATGGCTACCCAAGCTAAAAAGAATTCATTTAGAGAACCTAGTCAGTTTGTGATTACAATGCAATTCGATCCTACCAATAGACACGCCTGACAAAGGTCATGTGAGAGGTCTCCTCTGCATAATGCAATTGCATTGACATTGTTGGGGTGTTTTCCCATGAATGAATTGTTTGGGTGTTCGAGCAGAAGGAGGAGAGGAGGCTATTGAGGTTCTCTTGGTACATGTCACCTGGTGTGTAGGTGGCATCATCAGAGCATTTCCAGCAGTACTCAGCTCTTTTTGTGCATAAGGCATCATCATCTTGGGCTATGATGAGAGCAACAAGGTTTAATAGCAAGATTAATGAACAAAATCAATGATCTTGAGCAACCCATTTTTCTTGCTCAATTCACAAGTAACAACTCGTCTCCACTTATAGCTTCAATTGAATAGCTAGAATTTATTGCACCCTTCATAACTTTGAAGAGGCCATGTGGGTCTAGCATAGTGTCGGCTGATATCAGCCTCACTTTACATTCCCTATGCTCTACGGCGGGTCTGTACCAAATTAATCCAAAATTTATTGGCTTGTGTTGACTTGTTTATTTGGTTGGTTGGATTTGGGTTGATTTGGTTTTGTTGAAAATTTGTTTCCAGTTCGGATGATTAGTTTAGTTTGGCATTTGATACCAAAACGAATTCACTCCACCATGTCCCCTAACTTTAATTCTACAAGTACTTTCTTAATTTTAATTTGACCTCCCAAAGAAATGACAACTGGTTTTATGTGGAGAAAACTTTTAACTTCAGCTGCAGTTATTAAAAGATATCAAGGATCTCATACACTTCCACAGCAAGCCATAACGTTGTAATATGGCTGATATATACTCAGCCCCACAAGCAAGCATATGGTTCAGTAAAGTTTGAGTCCTTAATTCCTGACACATGCACAGAGCTTTTGATCAAAGTAACTTCTGTTGCCGCTCGAAAATAGAGAACTGCATGAAGATAAACAGCCATAACAGTGAAGCTAGGGTAAGCCATTTTATTAACGATGAACATACCAACTTGAAGCAAGAAGACACCAACTATAATGCTAACGTAGCAAATAAACCAAAATTTAAAGCCTAAATTTGTTACAGAATGGTTGGTACTCAACCATTAGCGAGGATATGGTTCAGTAATATTTGAAGGATCATTTTCTGTGACATAGACAGAGAGGCTTTTGGATTGGTCTGACTCAGTCAGTGCAGATATGTCTGATCCAGTGTTGTGATGCATATAGAATGCAGGTTGTGAGGGTACTGGAAGTGCGAGAGACTGGCTCTTAAGCATGGATACAACTGAAGCCACGGTTGGCCTGTCCACCACATTCTCTTGCACACACAGTAAACCAATGTGGATGCATCTCATCGTTTCAATTTGTGAACTTGTCGTCAACTCGGGATCTATGATGTTTTGAATTGTATCCTCCCTCCAATTTCTCCAGGCCTATAAAATACATCAATATATTCAAAAAGAAATTTTACCAAGGCAAAACAGAGAATATATAATGACTTTAATGTATTCATACTCACATAGGTTAATAGGTTCTCTTCATTCTCGCCATATTGGAAACTACCAATCTTTTTACCACTTACAATTTCAAGAACTAACACCCCAAAACTGAAGACATCCGTTTTGACAGAAAAACGACCATGAATTACATACTCAGGAGCCATATATCCACTGCATGAATTATATTCCATCTATTAGACATGCTAGTTTTTTTTGTTTTTCAATGAAGCTTTCTGTTGTAAGGAGAGCTCAATATGAAAGTATAAGTTAGCCATATTATCACAGTACTTACTAGGTTCCCCTAACTATCTGTGTATCTCCTTGAGTTTGATCAATAACAAACAGTCTTGCCAATCCAAAATCAGCAATTTTGGGGTTCATATCTTCATCTAACAAAATATTGCTGGCTTTGAGATCGCGATGAATAATTCGAACCCGAGAATCTTCATGGAGGTAAAGAATCCCTCGAGCAATGCCTCCTATGATCTTGTAACGTGTTTCCCAATCCAAATGCTCGTGATTGTTTGGGTCTAAATACAATTTCATTAAATAAAATATGAACTTTTTTAATCTTTTAAGAAATTACTATAAAATATATGAAATAAAATGTACCAAAAATGAAGTGATCAAGACTTGTGTTAGGTACGTATTCGTAAATGAGAAGCCTTTCATCTGTTTTCAAGCAAAATCCTAGGAGCCTTACTAAATTCCGGTGTTGAAGCTGAGCAAGTAACATGACCTCATTCTTAAATTCACGATCACCTTGTTCAGAATTTTTGGAGAGCCTTTTCACGGCTATAGGTTTCCCACTTAATAGCCTACCCTGAATGTTTAAAACAGAAAAATAAGGAAACCATACTTAGATTAATAGATTTTTTCTTGTGAAAGCGATTGTTGTGTGATATATTCATATTTTGCATATATAATCTGTCTTTATTTGCATTGTTTTCATGTGAAATTGGTTAGTTTAATGTGCTTGGTGAAGATTTTGTAGGAAATCATACCTAGCAAGGCTTTGGAGCAAAAACTATAATTTTGGAAGCTTAAGGGATCAAAATGGGTGGAGTTATCATCTCAACAAAATCTCAAGAAGTCACTCTGTCATTTCATCAAACACCTGGGGTGCATCTGTGCAAGTGTCAATTTATATCCACAACTGGTCTCAGTGACCAGCGCCAGAGAGATTGAATTAGAGAAGCTTACCATCACATTAATGCCTCTCTCATGAAGAAGAACCCAACGTAAATTGCTGATACTATAGAAATGGTGGGTTGCATCATCTGAGCAATTGCAAGAGATGCTAGATGACAAAATAATGAGATGGTCAGTATGAATGAATTGCACTATTTTCATCATTAAAAGCTGATTGGCTTAACAATTGTGAAACAATTGTTGGTTAACTTTTTGATTGAGCCACCATGGTCAGCTACTTTTGGAGCAAAGCGTGGGTATCGGCTGGACCCTTGAGCATACTTTCCTATTTTTCCTTTAAAACCCCAAAGCCAATTCCCTCTTTGACTTGAAGCCGCATGTAACTTCCTTTTGAGAATAGGTATTGGTTTTTCTCATACATTCCTATTTTTCCTTTCCTTCCTAAATAAATATTATCTTCCTTATTTTTGGAGGAGTCCCTTGGCCTATAAATACAAAGCTTTAACCTAATAGCCAAAGAATCTTTTTCCACCATCGTTTTCTCTACCATATTTTTCCACCAACTTTCATACAACCAGAGAAATATCAGAGGAAGCCAAGAATTTGCTGCTGCATTATTTGAGGAGCTTTTGAAGGTGTTCCTATGAAGATTCTGAAGATCAAGTCCATCGGCCAAATTGGTTTTATGACAATAATTCTCTTGTTTATATTTTCTTCTGTCATGAACTAATTTCCCTTGTTAGGGCTACGATGTAGCCTAACCATGAATACTCAATTTTTATAGTTATATTAATTCCTTATTATTATCCCATGTTGAGTATTTGTTACTGTTCTTAATGATTTAAATATCTAGCTAATATTTAATTGATGATCCAAGCGGAGACCGAGAGGAGATGTTTGGTGTTTGCTTCTTGTAACAAATACCATGACTTGAATGAGTGCCCGAGAGGGACTAACATGACTCATGCAGTTTTCTTGTAGGTTCTCATAGAACTTAATGGGTTATTGGTTTTCTAAATCCGTTGCTCGAGAGAGAATGGGTTGTTAATTGAGAATACTTTTGGTTGAGCCCGAGAGGGGATATCGAATGAATTAGGAGAAACCAACTGTCAACAGGGATAGTAATTAGGGTTAATTGGCTATAAGAATTAAGTAGAATTGGTTATGGTGAAATCGGATGCTCTAGTGTCTCATCATCTTAATTTTCTATCGTTAATTAAATTGTTATTTTTCATAATTAGCTTTCTTGAATCAATCAATCTTCTTAATTAACTGTTCAAATAAACTTCTAAATTAATCATAATTGGTAGTTAATAGGAAATTACAGTCTTCGTAGGAACGACACTCTACTTATTTCTATGTTACTTGTACGAATTGTGCGCTTGCAATAATTTCACAACATTGTGTTACCTTGTAAACAGCTCCGAACCCACCTCGTCCAAGCTTATTTGCGTCAGAGAAGTCATCTGTTGCAGATCTTATAGTTTCAAAATCATATTGCAACGATTCCACCAGACTAACGTCTTCCAAATTCTCATCTGAAAAGGGAAAAATGAATTAGCGAACAGAGTTCCAAAACCTCAGATAAGATAAATAAACAGAGTTGAACTTACCTTGTTCAAGTTTTACCCTTCGTTTCCTTACTCTGAAGAAAAAGCATATGCTGCTGACAATAGTGACAAAAACAACCAAAACCACAACGATGATGATGACAGTTTGTTTTGTGTTACTCTTCTTTTTTGCTGAAAATCAGATGGGATATCTTATCAAAAGCCAAAACCACACCACACAACAGTAAGACATGGATCAAATTGAAGATATGCGGGGTAACCATACTATACCATACATACCTTCTTCAGGTGCTGGTGCTGGCGGAACTGGAGCTGGAATATCTACTAACGAATTGGCTGTAGACCCAAAGAAAAGACTAACCTCATACCTTAAATTGCAGCTGGGTTTAAGAACTCTTCCTCCTTGCTTTCCACCGCAACAGGTTTGAATTTCTGTGACGGACTGTTTAAGGCAACTGCTGCAATTTTGCTTGTCTATGTCTGGAGTGCACTGAGCAAGTGCGTATATTGTTTCACCTCCAGGGACAGTTGCATGGCCTGCTGCAAATTTTTTAAGAGAATCCCCTGACGCAGCTTTTTCACTTAAGATATCCAACAAGGGGCTAAGCACCAGCTCAAACTGTTGGGGATTTTTAGCAGGGTTTGGGCTAGGCACATACTCAAGAGGGTCCTCTTGTTTAATACCAAATATCAAGTTGTCTTAGTATCTCACCATACAAGGCTCTGCCCATATGATTGCTTCCTTTTGAGTTGAACAATTTTGCAAGAGAATATCAGTAGACTTGTTGAGACCAGCCTGACAAGAGTCCTGTGAAAGATCTCCTCTGCATAATGCAATTGCATTGACCTTGTTGGAGTCTTGTCCCCTGGATGAATTGTAAAACCCGGAATTGTTTTGGGTGTTGGAGGAGAAGGAAGAGAGGAGGCTGCTGAGGTTCTCTTGGTACTTGTCACCTGCTGTGTAGGTGCCAGTATTAGAGCATTTCCAGCAGTACTCAGCTTTTTCTGTGCACATACCATCATCTTGGGCAATGGTGGGAGCAACAAGGTTAAAGATAATAATAGCAAGATTAATGAAGAAAAGCATTGATCTTGAGGAACCCATATTTTAAATTGATTAAAATATTAAAAACCAAAAAAAATAAAAATCTCTCTCTCTCTCTCTCTGCGCGTTTTCTCTTTGCAACGATTTCAAAACCCAGCTCTCTCTTCTCCCTGCTCTCTACCCCATGACACCACCACCAGCTCTCTCTCTCTCTCTCTCTCTCTCTCTCTCTCTCTCTCTCTCTCTCTTTCTGTGTTGGTCTTGAAAAAACTGGAGGTTGCTGGGTTCTTGGGTTTGTGTGTATTTGGGTCAGTGTTTATTTTGTTAGATGAAGGCCATGCCCTTATCCTTTGAGCAGTTTCAAGGGAACGGGGTGTTAGATTTCTCTTCTTCAATTTCAGAGCCACAGCCCCCGCAAAATCAACATCTCCACCACCACCACAATCAGCAGCAGCAGCAGCAAAAGTGGAATCAAAACAGCAACAAGGAGAATTGCTATGTGGGCAACACTGAGCCCACCTCTGTTGTTGACACCAGAAGAAGCCCAAGCCCTTCCACATCCTCTTCAGCACTGTCTTCTTCTCTCGGCGGCGGCGGAGCCAACGGCAGTGGTGGTGGCGGTCCCCGAAATCTCCAAATTCCCCAATTTATCGGTCCCGTCACCGGCGAAGTTTTGACGAAGTTCCGCTCCCTTCTGAAAGAGAGTGGGATGAGCACCCACGGGAGGGAATACGTGAAGGGGTCTCAGTGGCTTAGCCCTGTTGAGTAGCTGAGCACCCCCAGAGCCATCGAAGCCTTGGAAGCCCGTAAGGCTGAAGTTGCCATCGAGCTCAGTGTCGTTGTTGGGCGTTGACAGCAACCGAGTCGTTGGGAACTCGACGCTCGAACTCAATTCGGGAGTACCCATCTGAGATTGAGAATTGATGGCTGTGAAACCCATCAAAGCAAAGGAATTGGAAGGTTGGTTTCCCTGGAAGGAGCTGAGAAAGCCACTGTCGCAGCCCAAATCAAAGCCATTGTCAAAAGGGTTGGTGGAGACGACGTTGAGGAGAGAAGAGAAGCAGGATTTGGAGGGGAACATCCAAACAGCGCTGCTGGACATCGGTAGAAAACTGAGAAAAGGGTAGAGAGAGAGAGCTGGGTTCGGGGTTCGTTGCAGAGAGAGAGAGATTTTATTAATTTTTTAGATTTTTTTAAATATTTTTGGTTTTTAATATTTTATTCATATTTTAATCAATTTAAAATTTAAAATTTTTAAAAATGTGGACCCACCGTGCACGTAAAGAGAGATTTGACAAAAACCTTAACAATGAACCACATTGTAATAAATTTTAAAGACCAAGGTATGTGATTGTTAAAATCGAAAAGAGATGGACTAACATGCCTTAAGGATGTAACCATATGGTACTAAACTGTAATTAACCCTTTAATAAATCAAGTAGAAGTCAAAACATCAAAATATCGGTAATATTGAGCTGCTCATTGTTCAAAAGAGTTTGGATAGGTCTTTATATATATGCTACTAGGTGATGGAAGAGGATTTTTCAACCTTGATCTCTGTTAGAAGGGATTCTTTCTCTTGTTAGCTTTGCTGTAGAGGTGGCTTATGTTCTTTCTTATCCTCTGCGGAGGTTTTAACTATGTTGGTACAAATTTGGAAAATGACAGGTGTTAGTGTAGATAAATGAAAAATTTTGAGTGAAGACAATAATTATTATCACATAATTAAGTTCAAAAATCCAACAAGACAACACAACAATTTAGGTACATCAAGCATTCTATTAATATGATGGACAAAAGTATAACCCCAGTCTATTTAATCAACGGCCGCCAAAGCATCTCTAATAGTGAACGCAAATCTTCCATCACTGCCCCAGCCAACCAACTAGTTCAAATCAATCGAAATGAACTCCTTCTCGAGCGAACGAAACGCGTTCGCAGGGAAGAAAGACAGAAGGAGAAGGGGCAAAAAGGGAATAGCAGAAAAGGTTAAGTGGAGAACATTTTCGACAATTCACTGTGTTGATGAGAAAACAAAATTGAAAATAATAGTAAAAAGAGGGCATTTCCGTCATTACACTGTGCTTAAATACAGCGTAGAGTTGGATTGAACTTTAGTATATGTATATATACATTTTAGCGAGGCTTGATGGCTTATGTGACAATTGTGTGCGTTAATCTATATCAATAATCCAATTCATACTACTAACAAAATCAACTTTTATGTTATTGATATACAGTGTCTATATGCTTCCAAAGTTTGTGATGCATGGACACTTCTCTATTAATAATCCAATTCATACTACTAACAAAATCAACTTTTATGTTATTGATATACAGTGTCTATATGCTTCCAAAGTTTGTGATGCATGGACACTTCTCTATTAAGTCGGATGTCTAATTTTAGCGTCTTAGTTTTAGAGATAGTAAGTGGACAAAGAAAGAGTTTTCGTCATGGAGAGAATGTGGAATATCTTCTGAGCTATGTAAGTAAAAAGGAAAATAACAGAATTTTTTTTTTTAATCTCTGATTATATTTCTACAAATTTAATTGACAAATTAATGGTTGCAGGCATGGAAAAGTTGGAGCGAAGGGACAGGTTCAAATCTAATAGATCCCACAATGGGGACTAATTCAAGAAGTGAAGAAGTTATGAGATGCATCCACGTTGGGTTATTATGTGTGCAGGAAAATATAGCTGATAGGAAAACCATGGCTTCTATACTTATGATGATCAATAGCTCCTCTCTCACTCTTCCAGTGCCCTGAAAACCAGCTTTCCTTTTGCACAGTAGTGTTGGATCTGACGTGTCTTCGGGATGTCAACGTAATTCAGAGGTGACAACCGGGTCAGATCTATCCAAGGGCAACTCTGTTGTTAAAGCACCAGAAGATGAGCTTTCACTGATCACCCAAGTATATCCTCGATAGTGCCTGCAGATAAATGCATGCATGGAAACTACATTTATGAAATTATATATAATAATGTAATTTAGCATTCATTTTTGACGCAGCACTACATCAATTTTATTCAATTTTCTTCTAAATAATTTTTGTAATTTACCAAAAAGTAAAAAGGGCATCGCAAACCAAAGGAGTAAAGACTGAGAATGAATATTGGCTTGTTGACTTGAGAGAGAGTATATAACTTATAAGAAGTGTCAATGAAGCTAGAGATGCTGGTAACGAAGAAGCGTCAATCAAGCTAGAGATGCGAACTTTTTAAGCGTGGAATAAAGTATCGTGGAGGACTTTAATTTACTTCCAGATAATCAAAGTCTCCTCAAAAATCAAACCAGCTACCAGTCCCTTCTTTGTCAGCGTCTTAGTTTCAACCGTGTTTGAAACTTGGGCTTGTCCAATATAGATCCCTACATTTTCTATTTCCTAGACATATACCCATCGCTCTATAAATCTATGTGTAAAACCCAAATTCAAATTTAAATGACTAGTATGATATAAGAGGTCGTAGTATTTCTATGTTTTTACATCATTGCCACTAAACTTCATATTTTATTTATAATTTATTTCAAGCATTTCATTAACTGCCATAATTGTAATTAATATACTCCCTATTAATAGCATATCAATCACCCCATTTCTTTTAGTTGTCATTCCCTCTCACATCTCACCCCCTAAAATTACAACAACAACAACAACAACAACAAAAAAATCTGTAAATTACATATCCAATAATGTACCTATGAAAAATATAATATAAATATATACATATAAAATATAGGTATATTATTTACCAAAAAAAAAAACAAAGTCAATTACTTTGTAATTGCGTATATTTTTCATAATTAAAAATAGGTACACAATAATTTATATAAAATATAGGTACATTATTTACCCACAAGTAAATTATTTTACAAATACCTGTAAATGTGTATAGGTACATTATTTGGAATAGATAATTATGTACACTTTTTATACTAGGTAAATTATGTTTTTCATAAAACAAACAAGTAATAGTTACATTATTTTTTCAACATAATTAGTATGTACAGTTTTATTCATAAACAATTATAAAGTGGAGTATTAGTCATGTATAATTCATAAAAAGAAAATAACATAAACATTTTACTGAAGGGTTTTAGGAACAAAAAGTGAAGGGTTTTAGGTATGGCAAATTGAATTTGAAGGGTGTAAGCCAAATTTACTATTGAAACTTAACCAAATCCAAGAATTGTTTACCTTAACTTGTAGAGGTCGTTCCAACGATCCTAATGGCGAAAACAGCGCAAGAATTGGAGTTGTAGAATGAAATTAACGGTAGAAAGAAGTTTGAAGGAGGAAGAAGGCTGGGCGGGCTGGCTGTCTCTCTCTCTCTCGCTCTCGCTTGTCCAGCCCAAAAAACCATCCTTTCCCCATTCTATACTCTTCGGAAACACCAACCCACACATGGGGAAAGAAGAGACCAACACGTGTCCTTTCAAACCTATTCCAGCGACACCTATGCTAAGCTGGCAAAAGTGGTCAACATTCAGCATGACACGTGTCCCTTACCTGGCCCAAGGATAGTTGCAGGATCAGATTACCAGTCAAGAATCTGACGCCCAAAATTTAGCCACATCATTTCTTGATTTCCAGTATTTCTAGATCTCCAAAAATTCACCGAGCACTGAAAAATACTACAAACTCATAAACACATGTACTTTCCTTTAATCACATCCAAATAACCATTTGATCTCAAGAAAAAAAAAGAAAAAAATTGTCTTGTACACTTCTAACAAACCCAAAATAATTCTCCAAAATTTTATAAATAGTTTTTAAGCACCATAAAATTTCCTGGGTGTCACACGTACACATACTGTAACATAACATATTTAGGTTTGAGATTTTGTAGCACCTGGTATCTTCTTGCTTCAAATTCAAATGACTAGCTTCTCGTGGCTTCATTATTATGCCTGTTTATCCCCATGCAGTTCTTACACTCAATTATTTCTTAATTTCCTATCACCTTTTGCACAAAAGAATAATTGGATGAATTGTCTATCCTCGGTTCAGTTTGAGTGATGAAGTGGGTTAAAAGTAGGCAGATTCCCATTGCTTTCAATTCTGGATACATTGTTATCTGACAGTTTTTGCTTGATATGCGTGCTTGATGTCTTTGAACAACTGCAGGTCGAGTTAAATATTTTGTGTACACCAATTGTCGTTTAATTGAGAGGCCAAATTAAACCAATTTGTTATGGTATCAATTTATCAAATGCCAAACTAATCCAGACTGGAAACAAGTTTTCAACAAAACGCAAATCCAATCAAGCCAACACAAACCAATAAAATTTCGGATTAATTTGGGTTGGGCCCATATTAAAATATTAAAATAAAAATACATTTTTGCATGAGATTTTGATTGATGGACTGACGGAAGAATATACATCGTAATTGCTTTGTTCTTTCCGGTTGGCCCACATCAGAATCTTCCAATCCAATGATAAAGAAGACGATGTCAGAAGAAAATTCAAAGACAAGACTTGAAGAAGGAAAATCTGGGATTGGTCAAAATTGGACCCCAACCGCTACCTCAAATTAAGGGTCAGGAAACCATATAGACCTAGTATATTTTTAAGTCAAGAAACCATCTTGTCTTTCCTTTAAGATAAAGTTGTTTGTACTTGTCAGTTGAGCAAGAAAAATGGGTTCCTCAAGATCAATGCTTTTCTTCATTAATCTTGCTATTATTATCTTTAACCTTGTTGCTCCCACCATAGCCCAAGATGATGGTGTGTGCACAGAAAAAGCTGAGTACTGCTTGAAATGCTCTGATACTGGCACCTACACAGCAGGTGACAAGTACCAAGAGAACCTCAACAGCCTCCTCTCTTCCTTCTCCTCCAACACCCAAAACAGTTCCGGGTTTTACAATTCATCCAGGGGACAAGACTCCAACAAGATCAATGCAATTGCATTATGTAGAGGAGATCTCTCACAGGACTCTTGTCAGGCTTGTCTCAACAAGTCTACTGATATTCTCTTGCGAAATTGTTCAACTCAAAAGGAAGCAATCATATGGGCAGAAGATTGTATGGTGAGATACTCATACAACTTGATATTTGGTATTAAACAAGAGGACCCTCTTGAGTATGTGCCTAGCCCAAACCCTCCTAAAAATCCTCAAAATTTTGAGCCGGTGCTTACCCCCTTGTTGGGTATTTTAAGGGACAGAGCTGCGTCAGGGAATTCTCTTCAAAAATTTGCAGCAGGGCATGCACCTGTCCCTGGAGATGAAACAATATACGCGCTTGCTCAGTGCACTCCAGACATGGACAAGAAAAACTGCAGCAATTGCCTTAACAAGACCATCTTAGATATTCCAACATGTTGCCGTGGAAGGAATGGAGGAAGAGTCCTTAAACCCAGCTGTAATTTAAGGTATGAGAATTATAGTTTCTTTGCGTCTAGAGCCGGTTCGTTAGTAGATATTTCACCTCCAGTTCCGGCAGCACCAGCACCTGAAGAAGGTATGTATGGTATAGTATGGTTACCTCGCATATCTTCAATTTGATCCATGTCTTACTGTTGTGTGGTGTGGTTTTGGCTTTTGATAAGATATCCCATCTGATTTTCAGCAAAAAAGAAGAGTAACACAAAACAAACTGTCATCATCATCGTTGTGGTTTTGGTTGTTTTTGTCACTATTGTCAGCAGCATATGCTTTTTCTTCAGAGTAAGGAAACGAAGGGTAAAACTTGAACAAGGTAAGTTCAACTCTGTTTATTTGTCTTATCTGAGGTTTTGGAACTCTGTTCGCTAATTCATTTTTCCCTTTTCAGATGAGAATTTGGAAGACGTTAGTCTGGTGGAATCGTTGCAATATGATTTTGAAACTATAAGATCTGCAACAGATGACTTCTCGGACGCAAATAAGCTTGGACGAGGTGGGTTCGGAGCTGTTTACAAGGTAACACAACAATCGCTTTCACAAGAAAAAATCTATTAATCTAAGCATGGTTTCCTTATTTTTCTGTTTTAAACATTCAGGGTAGGCTATTAAGTGGGAAACCTATAGCCGTGAAAAGGCTCTCCAAAAATTCTGAACAAGGTGATCGAGAATTTAAGAATGAGGTCATGTTACTTGCTCAGCTTCAACACCGGAATTTAGTAAGGCTCCTAGGATTTTGCTTGAAAACAGATGAAAGGCTTCTCATTTACGAATACGTACCTAACACAAGTCTTGATCACTTCATTTTTGGTACATTTTATTTCATATATTTTATAGTAATTTCTTAAATATTAAAAAAGTTCATATTTCATTTAATGAAATTGTATTTAGACCCAAACAATCACGAGCATTTGGATTGGGAAACACGTTACAAGATCATAGGAGGCATTGCTCGAGGGATTCTTTACCTCCATGAAGATTCTCGGGTTCGAATTATTCATCGCGATCTCAAAGCCAGCAATATTTTGTTAGATGAAGATATGAACCCCAAAATTGCTGATTTTGGATTGGCAAGACTGTTTGTTATTGATCAAACTCAAGGAGATACACAGACAGTTAGGGGAACCTAGTAAGTACTGTGATAATATGGCTAACTTATACTTTCATATTGAGCTGTCCTTACAACAGAAAGCTTCATTGAAAAACAAAAAAAACTTGCATGTCTAATAGATGGAATATAATTCATGCAGTGGATATATGGCTCCTGAGTATGTAATTCATGGTCGTTTTTCTGTCAAAACGGATGTCTTCAGTTTTGGGGTGTTAGTTCTTGAAATTGTAAGCGGTAAAAAGATTGGTAGTTTCCAATATGGCGAGAATGAAGAGAACCTATTAACCTATGTGAGTATGAATACATTAAAGTCATTATATATTCTCTGTTTTGCCTTGGTAAAATTTCTTTTTGAATATATTGATGTATTTTATAGGCCTGGAGAAATTGGAGGGAGGATACAATTCAAAACATCATAGATCCCGAGTTGATGACAAATTCACAAATCGAAACGATGAGATGCATCCACATTGGTTTACTGTGTGTGCAAGAGAATGTGGTGGACAGGCCAACCGTGGCTTCAGTTGTATCCATGCTTAACAGCCAGTCTCTCGCACTTCCAGTACCCTCACAACCTGCATTCTATATGCATCACAACACTGGATCAGACATATCTGCACTGACTGAGTCAGACCAATCCAAAAGCCTCTCTGTCTATGTCACAGAAAATGACCCTTCAAATATTACTGAACCATATCCTCGCTAATGGTCGAGTACCAACCATTCTGTAACAAATTTAGGCTTTAAATTTTGGTTTCTTTGCTATGTCAGCATTATAGTTGGTGTCTTCTTGCTTCAAGTTGGTATGTTCATCGTGAATAAAATGGCTTACCCTAGCTTCACTGTTATGCCTGTTTATCTTCATGCAGTTCTCTGTTTTCGAGCGGCAACAGAAGTTACTTTGATCAAAAGCTCTGTGCATGTGTCAGGAATTAAGGACTCAAATTTTACTGAACCATATGCTTGCTTGTGGGGCTGAGTATATATCAGCCATATTACAACGTTATGGCTTGCTGTGGAAGTGTATGAGATCCTTGATATCTTTCTATAACTGCAGCTGAAGTTAAAAGTTTTCTCCGCATAAAACCAGTTGTCATTTCTTTGGGAGGCCAAATTAAAATTAAGAAAGAACTTGTAGAATTATAGTTAGGGGACATGGTGGAGTGAATTCGTTTTGGTATCAAATGCCAAACTAAACTAATCAATCCGAACTGGAAACAAATTTTCAACAAAACCAAATCAACCCAAATCCAACCAACCAAATAAACAAGCCAACACAAGCCAATAAATTTTGGATTAATTTGGTACAGACCCGCCCGTAGAGCATAGGGAATGTAAAGTGTGGCTGATATCAGCCGACACTATACTAGACCCACATGGCCTCTTCAAAGTTATGAAGGGTGCAATAAATTCTAGCTATTCAATTGAAGCTATAAGTGGAGACGAGTTGTTACTTGTGAATTGAGCAAGAAAAATGGGTTGCTCAAGATCATTGATTGTGAAACTTCACCTTTATACCTGACGACAAACTTGGGATGCAAGTTCCACTTTGCACGTCCTATGCCCACTTTCCCCATTTTCGGTTAATGAGAGTTGTGCGTGATCGACCCCCAACCGTGTTCATGTTATCCCACAATTCATGTGGATTGGGGAGTGCGAGTGTTTGAATATATCCACTAACCCACATCGGGCCTATTGTGTATGCGTGCATGTGTGGACCCACATTGAGTGGTGCACATCCGAACTCGCATTAAGTGGCGTGTTAGATATTTACCATAGAAGCCAATGTAAAATAGATATTTCTAAGAAAATAATATATAATAATCAAAAGGGCAAGAACGTTGCTTTAAATACATAACGTATACAAAGTAACAAGTCTATGGATTAAGATATAAATGGAAAGTGATCTAAAGAAGTTAGATGCACGAGACCTTTCCATACATATAAATATCATATCCTAAAATGTTCTTGGTCATAGGATCACCAATTGGACAATGGTGACCCGCAAAAACTGGTACACATTATGTCTGCTCAATTGGGAGATGACTAGTCTCAAGTCATTCGTGTAGAGACATTGAGACAGATGTGTAGGTGCTCTATAAAAGATAGAGTCCACTGAACGCGATCAACTCTAGAATTCTTATATGGAAGTCTTACTCACAAGTGTTAAACAAAGAATTCTAAGTTGTGATCATGCAAATTAATCCTTAGACTTGAGACATCACAGTTGTCTTGTGTATATGTTGTTTCTCTTTGAGAGCATTATACTGTCGTATCAAAATGATGTGACTTAAAGGTGTTCCTCATGATTCTCAGTGTGTACGTAGAGACAGGTGAATGTACAACAAGGAATCTCTGCTTTTAGTAAGAAGAGAGAATAGTCTAAAAATATGATTCATGAATCTTTGGCCAAAGTATTGGATGGAAATTGAAACAAGAACGTTTGCAATTTCATCAAATTAAATAATATAATTAAGAGATGTCATATTAGGGATTATGACACAAGTTTAACATATCCCGAGAATATGACATAGAGTATTGAATTAGAGAATGATCGAATTGCATTGTAATCACAAACTGACTAGGTTCTCTAAATGAATTCTTTTTAGCTTGGGTAGCCATGACATACTACTAGGTGTCACTCATGGCTTGTAGAAGCCCTGTAAAGACTAATTATAATTAGCCTTCGCCAATAGGGAGAATTGTATGAAGAGATACAATTCACACTTGATTCAGAGTGAATCATTTATACCCACTGCCTCGCTAATTAAAACCTATAAGATCGCACAGTTAAAAGCAATCGATTGGGAAATTATGAAGAGAATGAATGATTTTGTGACTTGGTCAAAGTTAATGTGAAAGTCAAAGGTCAAATCTAATGTGAAAGTCAAAGGTCAAAGTCAAAAGTCAAATAGCTGACCCAATACTTGACATGGTCAACTAAGGATGACTAGGATCAACACTCGTTAGACAAGTGTGTGATTGAATTAGTCAAGTCACTTGAGTAATTAAATTAATTAGATTAATTAATTATTCAATTAAAGTTATGAAACTTTAATTAAAGGTCCCATATGAAATTCAAAAGGAATTTGACCATATAGACTTAGGCACATATGTGACACATTATAGGATTAATGTGTTGGACCAAGATAGCAAAAGATGACACACAAAAGCGGGGTGTGGCTACACTAGGGCTTGGGGGCATTTTTGTCACTCTTATGACATTTTTGATCCTATAAGTGTGTAGCTATGGAATCTTATCATCCTAGGGTTTTCAAGTTGGTGAAATTGGAAGGGAGAAAACATCAAGTTCTCTCTCCCTAACCACTTGAATCTATCACATCAAGTGAGGGTGCTAGCACCACTCTTCACTTGTTGTCTACTCATTCTCTCATCCCATTCAATCCTTGGTGAAGAGCTTTGGGGAGGTGCATATCTTTGTACCTATTTGGATAGCTACAAGGTGGAAAATCAACATTAACTGGAGAGACAACAACAAAAGGACCACTCCTTCTTCTTAAACACCATTCTTGGTTTCATGATTTGCTCCAAGAGTATGAACATCTTATCTTTCTCTCAAATGAGATTTAGAGTCTTTGGTGCACACTTTCATAGACTTATAAAGATTGTGACCAAATAAGACTTGCATGAATCCTTAGTTTATTTAATGCTTCCACTCTTACTTTGATTCATATTAGATATGGCATGCTAGGTGATTTATACTCTCAAAGTTTGGTTGTATAGTTTTTAAAAATCTTTACACAACATCATTCCCACAATATTCCCTTCATGGTGCACATCTGAACTCGCATTAGGCTTATGCGCATGTGAACCCACATTGGGCTTATAGGCATGTGAACCTGCATTGGACCAATGCCCATCCGAGCTCGCGTTGGGCTTATGCGCATGCAAACCCGTATTGGGCCAATGCACATCCAAACCCGCATTGGGTTATGCCTAAATCCAATCCCATGACGTGGCTAATTGGTAGCAAATTATTTTGCTCCCACATTGCCCCCTTTTTTCCTCTTGCCATGTCACTTGTGAGTGGTACAGGGAAAAATATATAAATTGGTACTTACCCCTGAATTTCCAGTACCTTGTTCAAATTTGACTAAACTTATGATTGGACTTGCCCAAAAGTTTGCGAAACAAGAAACCTAGCCGATTTGGTTCGGCCAAGAACTGAACCCCCACATGTGAAGAACCTTATGTGGATGTACCAGACTTAACTGGACTTGTCTTGCTTCCTTTTGATATCTAAGCTTTGGTGTCACACCCCAATTATTTTTTATTATTTTTTTTATTATTTGGGAATGTGAGGTAAAAGAAAAAAAAACTAAAACTAAAAATTTAATTATCAAGAAACATGAAGATTGAACGTAAACTTCCATTTAAGTCAAAGTAATTTACATTGTATTATTACAAGCAAAATAACAAGAAAGTAACAAACTTTCAACAAAACACTCAAAACTATCCATAATCCGTTCTTCTTGTCCTTACCAAAAACTACACTTCAGGTTTCAAAGCCTGCAATAGATTCAATAAGGGGTGAGCATTACATGCTCAGTAGGGGTCCTATGTTTTATGTGATTAGTGAGATTTATAATGTACAATTTATACAATGCATGAATGAACTTCAATTCTACCCAACCCGTTAATCTATATAATAAGGCAAGCAAATCTGCATGTCCCATACCATGCATTTTACCACTGTGATTCCGAATGCCCCATTATATAAACTAACACCCATTTCAATCATCCCATAATTCCCCTTTTGCTAGTCATCTTGTCTACACCATTGATCTCCAAGCCCAAATCACCCAATCGACAATTATACCGCCGATTTCCTAATTTACTGTACACACGGGCTCGCCTGAACTTGGTCCCTACAATGGTTAGACTCAACTACACAAAAGATACTTCCCATTATCCTTTTTTCCATAATTTCTTTATCAACCCAAAAATTCCAACCACCACCGACAACATATGAATATGTCAAAATTCATCACATTATAATGATAATTGACAACATGTATATATCTAATATCAAGGATAACAATCAAACAATATAACCAAGCATAACAACAATCAAATATTATCAAGCATAATTTAGTATTTACAATATTTAATTATCTCAATATATGCAAAACAAAACTTCCCCAAGAAAAACCCCTACCTCAAATCCAAAGCTATTGTACACTTCCCAGTTGAGCTTTTTCCAAAATCTCACCACACTTCACTCTTTCTTTCTTCTGTCTATGATTTTTAGGAAACTAACACACTTGAAGTACCTATGATCAAAGAACTATTGAGTAGACCTATTTATAGTAAGCTAGAGTCGATTAGATGAAGCTTAATGTTGTGCCACCAAATTAGTCTATAGGTTCCTAGACTCTCAAATAGCCTTTTGTGTTGGCTTTGTAGAGTGCTTAGTGAGCACTCTCCTATCAAGTTTACATATATAGGAATAACTATCATTCTTACACCTCATGCTTTAATTGGTTTTGAGGACACTACATTGCAACACGTCAGTCTTCAACAATGCTTAGTAAGCATAAATGTCTTTCTAACCGTTTTTGTAAAGTAAGTATATATATATATATATATCTATATATAATAATAAAAAATAAATAATGCTGAAATGAATTGAAATAATTAAAGCCATGCAATAACATTTGATAGGCTATACTAGTTAATAGCTAACTTCACGTAACTTGCCATATAACTTATATTTGTATATATAGATATATTATTAATTATATAGTTTTGAAGACTAATAATTGTAAATATTTAATTTTATGAAATATTAATATACGTATTTAAAAATATGGGGTTTCACATTGGGCTTATTCTAATTATGTATTGAATTTACTTGTCTTACCTAGGTGAGTACTAAAATAAGTACAACCACCTTTGCTATGGGTTCTCTTAGATGTGATTCGTCCGGTCATTCCAACTTTCAAATCTATTCCGATCCTATCTTGTATTACGGGTTGAGTTCATCGAGATAACACTATCCTCTTTTCAAAACTTAAATAGGATTGGAGTTTCAGTTCTTCAAATAAAACTACTTTTTGAATTTGAAATTCTGGACAATTATCTGAACCAACAGAGCTATTCTGACTAACGCTATAAAATGAGGGTCTAAGGATGGGTTTTAGGTACCTGGATATCATGACTCACAAGCGTAGGCTAAAACTTCACTTATGTCTTTGCGCTGACATCCCTAAGAATGAATGCTCTCCCAAGAGAGGAGGTGCTACAGGAATAGATATCCACTATGGTGGAAGCTCTTCATCAGGTTCGCCTGTGAGGTTATTCGATGACTCCGAAGTTCCGAACTCGTTGCATAGTCACTAATGTAAATCCAGGACTCGATCGAGATTTGACAACATATGCAGACTTCATTCTGGCGCTCATTCGATTCGTTGTGGGCACTCACCGGTGTCAGAAAAGAAAGAGAGGGTCCTAGACCTTCTCGCTTGAACATAGGTGATGCTGACTCTTCATATTAAATGGGGGAAGACCCTAGGCCGTCACGTTTCAGACATCGTCACCTGCACTCCGATAGGGACAGAGAGACTTTTCCATGGAAGAGTTATTATAAGATGGAGAGGGAAAGAGACTCACTTAAGGAAACTTTGACTCGCCTTAAAAGGGATCTAGTATATCTCGACTGTGTTGTGGCTCTTGCTCACTTTGAGGGGATTCGTGACAGCTTCCAGCAAGGGATCAGCTACTTCCATGACAAAGCCAAAACAGATTATTCGTTCGTTGATTGGGATAATTTCCTGAAAGAGACAAATTAAGTTAGGGACTGATAATAAGTTGGGTTTCAATTCCCAATCCTCACTGGAGTTTTAGTGGGGTGAGTCCAACTAGTTAGTTGTCTAATATTCTGTTTCGTAGTATCCATTTGTTTTATTTTGCTCTAGCCTATGGCCTTTTATGATTTCTTGTACCTTCGAGTTTTTGAATAAGGTCAGAAGGATTCTACTTCCCGTTTGATTTCTCACAATGTGTGCAAGTTTAAGCGTACTTCAATTCCCTTAGGGCTATCTTGGAATTAGAACGAGCCCTACTAACTAGCTCTAGAGGATTGATAACTTTAGGGTAGTGTTGGGATCAACATGGATCCTATTGATTTCCCCCAGAGGATTGGTAACTTTTAGGTGACATTGGGATCGTCATGTATCCAATTGACTGCCCTTAAAGGATTGGTAACCTTGGGATAGTGTTGCGATCGGGATGGATCCTATCGATTGGCCAAAAGGGATTGGTAGCCTATGGGTGACGTTGGGATTTGGCTGGATCTAACTGACTGCCCTATGAGGATTGGAAACCTTGGGGTAGGGTTGCGATCGGCATAGATCCTATTAATTGCCCCTAGAGTTAGTTGCGCGGCTATACTTTTAACATCGTATGTAGTTTATAAAAAATAAATATAAACTTAGTATTTTTAGGTCAATAATTTTTTAAAAAATTTTCTTTTTAGTAATTAAGTAATATCTTATCATTTTTAGTTACTTTCATTTGTAATTATGTTTCAATTATTAATTTTTAGTGAATAATTAATATTAAATATTTTAATTAACTTTATAAATTATTTTACTTAATAAATAGTAATTAATTTTTTTTAATAAAATATTTAAATACTAATTATTCACTAACAAAATAGTAATTAAAACATAATTAATAATTAAAGTAATTAAAAAAGAGAAATCCATATTATGCTATTGAAAGGTATAGCTGCATGTATAGCGACTATACCTGTGAAATATACCTCTAATAGAGCATAGCTGTGCGGCTATATGTTTGAAATATTCTATTTGTAGTGTAATTAAGTAATATCTTATCATTTTTTAGGTACTTTCATTTGTAAATATGTTTTAATTATTATTTCTTTAGTGAATAATTAGTATTAAATATTTTACTTCACTTCCAAAATTATATTACTTAATAAATAGTAATTAATTTTTTCTTCAATAAAATATTTAAATACGAATTATTCACTAACTAAATATTAATTAAAACAAAGCTACAAATTAAAGTAATTAAAAAAGAGAAATCCATATTATGCTATTTAACAGTATAGCCGCGCGGCTATACTGCTGAATATTCAGGACAGCAACTCATTTTGGTTAGCTATTATCTGTAGCTTGCTGTGTTTTTGCTTGGTCTTGTGGAAGTGTATGTGATCCTTGATACGCGTGTTTGATTGATACATTTGATTGATCCTTGGTTTTGGCTTTTGATAAGATATCCCATCTGATTTAATTCTAATCTCGAAAAAATTGCTAATGGATTAAAATTTAGGGTTAATTACAATTTTGGTCACTGGGTTTGGCTCGAAATCAATTTTAGTCACCGTGATTTCAATTTTCCTAATTTCGTCACTATACTTGCAGTTGTTAACAAATCAGGTCACATCTCAAGAATATAAGATTTTTGGCAATATGAATCCAAAAATATCAGATTTTGGCATGGCAAGAATGTTTGGAGTTGAAGATCAAACTCAAGGAAACACCAAAAGAATTGTTGGCACCTAGTAAACCCACATGTCAATTATTTTGGCCTTGCAATTAGAGGTTACATGGCTCCAGAATATGCTATGGAGGGATTGTATTCGGTAAAATCGGATGTCTTTAGCTTCGGAGTACTTTTGCTTGAGATCATGACGGGGAGAAGGAAACTTTTTAGGCTTTCATCCAACAAATCATGCACCTACTCTTATAGGCTATGTAAGGTCTTTATTTGGGTTAAACTATACAAAAAGTTTCTCAAAAACTAATCAATGTAGCTTTCAATTTAAGAGTAGTACTTACATCTTTGAAGGGTATTAATTGCAGGCTTGGCAGTTATGGAACGAAACGAAAGGGTTGGAGTTGATGGATCCGTTGTTGAAGGACTCATGCAGTCCAAATGAATTTTTGAGATACATTCATATTGGATTATTGTGTGTTCAAGAAGATGCAAACAAGAGGCCAACTATGTCATCGGTTGTTCTAATGTGTTAAAAAGTGAAACCAGTAGTCTATCCAGACCTGAGAAACCAGCCTTCTTTACAGGAAGATCTACTGATCACCATGATCAAGAAAACGCTCATCATTGCTCAGCCAATGGTTTGACGATTTCTAATGACTTGCCCCGTTGAGGAAGATGACAATTAAGTAAAGATCATTGTATTCCATTAATTAAAGGCTAAATGTGAATTATGCACTCGCCCTAAATCTTAATTTCAATCACGCTGAGATCAACTAGTTTCTTAGTACTTAATACGTTTCCTTAGGAGCTGAATTTGCTATCCAGTTTGTGATCTGACACTCCAATTGGTGCATATCACTCTAAAGTAATCTGGAAAATTTATTATAAACTCGCATCAAGTAATTAAGTAATATCTTATCATTTTTCAGTTACTTTCATTTGTAATTATGTTTTAATTGTTAGTTCTTTAGTAAATAATTAGTATTAAATATTTTAATTAAATTCATAAACTAAAAGCAGCCAATAAAGATGTTTGGCACGAGGACCACCAATCCAATGAGATGGCTTCCTTCATTGGATTCTAACGTGCCAATGCATTCCAGGCGAACAAGATATGTTGGAATCTAATACGTTTCCTTTTGTTATTCGTGCCATACTGATGTCCGCTTCTCGTTATTGAATTTAATATTAACGTATATTAAATTCAGAAACTAATGATTCACTAACTAAATAATTTTGTAAAAGAAGTCAAAATGGACAAAATTGCCCTTATTTATTTTTGAATTTCCTAAGGAATCCTTTACATTTGCATGTTTTTGATTTGAAAGTTGAGAGATTTTTCTGTCTTTTTTGAAAAAGCTTTGGCTTTTTCCAAAAGTGAAATTTTTTTTTTGGCTAAAACCTAAATTTACTTAATAAATTAAAATATAACTACTAATTAAGTAATTAAAAAATAGAACTTCATATTATATAGCCGCGCCGCTATAATGTTGAAACTTTCTATTTAGAGGGGATAGCCGGCTATACTTTTGAGACTTTCTATTTAAAGGGTATAGCCGCGCGGCTATACCGTTGAATATTCCAATTGTAGAGTATAGCCGGGCGGCTATACTGTTGAAATATTCTACTTCATAAGGTTTAAAAGGGCAAGTAAAGTGGGTTAAATTTGTGGTTGACCCATAGCTTCGCACTTGTTTGCAATGAAATATTTCAAGCCTAGGCCGACTTAGATTTAAAATTAAAATGGTAGAGCTCAAATTAAATCTAGTGAGCTAATTCGTATCTATCCTGCTCGTGTATAAGCTCAAAAGGCAATATTTTCATATCATTTCAAATTATATTATTTATATATATTCATTAATACGGGTAGCATTCAAGCAAATTCAAATATTATATATGAAAAGGCTGCAATTAACTAGGAATGAATTGACATAAAATGCGACCCTATTTGTTCTGGGTGTAGGCTTATATAATCATATGGGTGTGGTCTCTCGATGAATAACTTGTAGAACAGTTCACAAAACCAGCTTTCTTTTTGCACAATAGTGCGGGATCTGACGTGTGTTCAGAATGTCGAGTAATTGAGAGGTGAGAACCGGGTCGATCGATCCAAGAGCAACTCTGTTGTTAAAGCACCAGAAGATTAGCTTTCACTGATCACCCAAGTGTATCCTCGATAGTGCCTGCAGATATATGCATGCATGGAAACTACATTTATGAAATTATATATAATAATTTGATTTAGCATTCATTTTTGACGCAGCACAACATCAATTTTATTCAATTTTCTTCTAAATAATGTTCGTAATTTACCAAGCCTAATATTCCTCCTATATATTCCAATTGTAGAGTATAGCCGCGCGGCTATACTGTTGAAATATTCTACTTCATAAAGTTAAGAGGGGATAGCCGGCTATACTTTTGAAACTTTCTATTTAAAGGGTATAGCCGCGCGGCTATACCGTTGAATATTCGTCGCAATTTTATTGAAATATTCCACTTCAAAAGGTTTAAAAGGGCAAGTAAAGTGGGTTAAATTTGTGGTTGACCCATAGCTTTGCACTTGTTTGCGATGAAATATTTCAAGCCTAGGCCGACTTAGATTTAAAATTAAAATGGCTGAGCTAAAATTAAATCTGGTGAGCTAATTCATATCTATCCTACCCGTGCATAAGCTTAGAAGGCAATATTTTCATATCATTTCAAATTATATTATTTATATATATTCATTATATATGAAAAGGCTGCAATTAACTAGGAGAAGGTATTGAGAGGAACAAGAGGGAGTCTGAAAAAAAGGGAGAACGCGTGAAAAAATTGGAGGGAGTGTGAAAAAGTTGTACAGCTGTTTAGAAAGGAGGGAGGAGAGAGAACAAGTTGAGGGACTCATTCTAGTACTACCGTTTACAGCCCATTCCTTTGTCGAGGTGACGTCTCCCCTGGAGTCTGCGGTGACTTGGGGCAATAGACAATTGAATATGAGAATCTTGCTCAACATTTCAATGAGATGCGGTGGAAGTGGGTGCCAAGATCAGCAAATCGTGCAGCTCACATGTCTGCGACGATAGGTTTGAGAGCTATGGAACTGCAAAGTTGGGTCATCCGACCACCATTGTCTCTTGTTGGGGTCCTGAACTCTGATGGTTTGCCTTGCCCCCCAGTTGGGTCATCTCTCTTGAACTAGATTTCTTTTCTGTTTTTTGGTTGGGCTTGAGACAGTTTACTAAACTCCGACGGAGCTTTAGATTTGTCTAACCCTTATTGTATTTTGCTTCTGTTCTGTGTTCTTGCTGGTTCGGCCAGCTGTGTTGTATTTGCTTCCCGTTTTGGGCTTTTTTAATACAACAATCTCTTTCAGACCAAAAAAAAGTCAAGTACTTTAGTTTGGTTTTAGTTTAGAAACAGAGCAGCTTTCTTATTCATATTAAATTAATATATATCGTAAATTATATAAAATGGATGTGTTGAATTGAATGAACCAGTTTTTTATTTCTTTTTCTTTTCTTTTCCTTTCCTTAAATTTGTGGCACCAAGTAATTACTGATGTAATTGTTTGATTACTTGATTGGTAAGTAGTAATTAACTCGTTAAAACAAATTAACAGTGGTTCTTGAATCTTGCTCATGTCCGCGTGTTTAAGGGGACAACCCGATAACAGTGAGTGTCCAGGCACCACAGGTCAGGCCTTCTCTTTGAAATGTCTAAGGAGAAACAAAGAAAGAAAAAAACCAAAAGCAAACGTACGCAAAACGAATTCTTGACTTTTGCTACTCCCTTTTGTCTTCCCAATATCCATCCGCAGTCAAGCAACCCTCTGGACCGGGGCAACAACTAGAGTCAAGGTCTTCTCTTAATGTCCTATATACGTCTAAGGAGGAAAATAACCCTATTAGTCAAGGTCTTGTAATAACGTAACTAGTGGCTATGAGAAGAAAGCCAAGTCAGTGAACTTGGACAAAGCAGTCACCAGTTTTTGCTATAAAAGCCCAAGTTATTTTCATACGGAGGAACAAACAGAGAAATGGGTTCCTCAAGATTGCTAATTTTCTTCGTTCTTCCTATACTCTTGGTCTTGGCCCCTCTTGCTCCTACCATAGTGGGCCACCATACCAGGGGCGCTTGCACGGAAAAAGCAGACTACTGCTGGAGCTGCGTCGACAATGACGACATGCAGACTTTGAACAACGCCTCCAACAATGGCGGCATCTACAGACAAAACCTCAACACCCTCCTCTCCTCTTTCCCTTCCGACCCCAAAATCAATCCCATATTTTACAGTTCTTCTCTGGGACAAGCCCCGGACACAGTGAACGCAATTGCCGTATGCAGAGGGGACGTTGCACCCGAAGATTGCCGCATCTGTTTCAAAAACTCTGTTCCCATTCTCCTGCAGTATTGTGCTGATCAGAAGAAAGGAATCATATGGGCAGAGCGCTGTACGGTTCGATTCTCGAACATCTCGATTTCCGGTGTGCTTAAAGATGAGCCTGTTCAGTTTGTGGATAGCCCAAATGAAATATCAAACGCTGAACAGTACAAGCAGGTGCGCGATCCCTTATTTGAAAATTTAAGTGAGAAAGCTGCAGCAGGGGACTCTGATTTAAAATTTGCAGCAGGGAATGCGTCGGTGCCTGTAACAAATGAAACAATATATGCAACTGTCCAGTGCAGCCCTGATTTGAACAAACAAAACTGCAGGGATTGCCTTAAAGAGTCCATCTCAGAAATTCCAGAGTGTTGTGGTAGAAAGGGTGGAGGAAGAGTTCTTAGACCCAGCTGTTATTTGAGGTTTGAGTCCAATCCTTTCCTTGAGAGTCTGGAGCAGATACCCTAATAAACCTTCCAAGGTATAATAATTTATTTTTGTTTGTTGCTTAATTTCTTGTTTGAGCCCCCAATTAGTTAACACCAACAAACAGAGCCTTGTGATTTTTGCAGGAAATAATATGAGGGGAAATAATACGAGTAACATTACAATAATAGTGTCGCCACCGTCGTACTTACGATTGGGATTGTCATTATGCTTATTAATATTATCAGCATTTGCATTCTTGTGAGAGTCTGGAAGCGAAGAAGGGCAACAAAGTTTATTCAATTTTGTTTTATTACAATTTGGAATTTAACAAGGGCACTCTTCGTTTGTTAGTGCTTGAATTTGTCAAGACCCATGTAATAGGGATTACTCCCTTTTTTCTAATAATAAAAATAAGGATTATTCTATGTTTTTATTTATTTATTTATTATTTTACAATACGATAAGCCCAATTCAAAATGAATGCGCATGCCAATTTATAAACGCCAATTAGATTAATTTATAATAATTTAAAATATCCCAAGCATAAACTAAAATAAAATAAAATAAAAGAGGGTACATTGGCACCACGCAAGCGGCATGAAGTGTCTTTGACTGCTTTTGTATTTATGTTTGCTTGAAATTGAAAACCATGTCATTGTCTTAGGCTTGAGCAATTAGAGCATCCACAGTGGGAGGTTGTATGTTAAATATACACCCCGAGTCATTGGAATCGTCTCCAATAGGGAGATGTAAATGGATGTAAATATACATCACCACCATGGGGATGTAAAATAAAATGTATATTTACATCTATTTTTACATCCCTTGTAGGCGGGACCCACCGAGAAAAGAAGAAAAATGAAGAAAAGTCAACATAAAAGGCTGGGACCCGAGGCTACACCTCAATTTACACCCTCACTAGAGCAAAAACATATTTACACGGAGGTGTAAAGAAGATGTAAAGTGGTTTTACACTCCAATTTACACCCCACTGTGAATGCTCTTACAGACTGAACCAATCAACACCATTCTATATACAATATGCATGGAAATGTCATTGTCTTAATAGATGCAAAAATAAACCCCAAGATTTTAGCATGGCGAGGTAATATATTAGATTTTAGCATGGCGAGGTTGTTCGTGCTTGATCAAACAGATGGAAGTACCAATCGAATTCTGGGGACCTAGTAAGTACTAGCAATGGTGCCCACGCAATGCTATGGGTTTTAAAACCTTGTGAAATGTATACAAAGTTGTGAAAATATGTAGGAAAGATGGTACTATTTATATAAATAGTGGCATCATGCTTTGTTTAGCAAGTCTAAGTTACAAAAAATAGGATAATAACATGTTTTTTATGTTGTTTGTCATGTTAAAATACTGACCATATTTTAATAAATGGTTAATTACAGTTTAGTACCCTATGGTTACATCCTTAAGGCATGTTAGTCTCTATATTTTCAATTTTAACAATCACATACCTAGGTCTTTGAAATTTGTTACAATGTGGTTCTACCGTTAGGGTTTTTGTCAAATCTCTTTGTTAGTTGCCTGCGTGGCACGGTGGATCCCACATTTTTCAAAATTTTTAATTTTAAATTGATTAAAATATTAAAAACCAAAAAAATAAAAATCTCTCTCTCTCTCTCTCTGCGCGTTTTCTCTTTGCAACGATTTCAAAACCCAGCTCTCTCTTCTCCCTGCTCTCTACCCCATGACACCACCACCAGCTCTCTCTCTCTCTCTCTCTCTCTCTCTGTTGGTCTTGAAAAAACTGGAGGTTGCTGGGTTCTTGGGTTTGTGTGTATTTGGGTCAGTGTTTATTTTGTTAGATGAAGGCCATGCCCTTATCCTTTGAGCAGTTTCAAGGGAAGGGGGTGTTAGATTTCTCTTCTTCAATTTCAGAGCCACAGCCCCCGCAAAATCAACATCTCCACCACCACCACAATCAGCAGCAGCAGCAGCAAAAGTGGAATCAAAACAGCAACAAGGAGAATTGCTATGTGGGCAACACTGAGCCCACCTCTGTTGTTGACACCAGAAGAAGCCCAAGCCCTTCCACATCCTCTTCAGCACTGTCTTCTTCTCTCGGCGGCGGCGGAGCCAACGGCAGTGGTGGTGGCGGTCCCCGAAATCTCCAAATTCCCCAATTTATCGGTCCCGTCACCGGCGAAGTTTTGACGAAGCGCCGCTCCCTTCTGAAAGAGAGTGGGATGAGCACCCACGGGAGGGAATACGTGAAGGGGTCTCAGTGGCTTAGCCCTGTTGAGTAGCTGAGCACCCCCAGAACCATCGAAGCCTTGGAAGCCCGTAAAGCTCAGTGTCGTTGTTGGGCGTTGACAGCAACCGAGTCGTTGGGAACTCGACGCTCGAACTCAATTCGGGAGTACCCATCTGAGATTGAGAATTGATGGCTGTGAAACCCATCAAAGCAAAGGAATTGGAAGGTTGGTTTCCCTGGAAGGAGCTGAGAAAGCCACTGTCGCAGCCCAAATCAAAGCCATTGTCAAAAGGGTTGGTGGAGACGACGTTGAGGAGAGAAGAGAAGCAGGATTTGGAGGGGAACATCCAAACAGCGCTGCTGGACATCGGTAGAAAACTGAGAAAAGGGTAGAGAGAGAGAGCTGGGTTCCGGGTTCGTTGCAGAGAGAGAGAGATTTTATTAATTTTTTAGATTTTTTAAATATTTTTGGTTTTTAATATTTTATTCATATTTTAATCAATTTAAAATTTAAATTTTTTAAAAATGTGGACCCACCGTGCCACGTAGGCAACTAACAGAGAGATTTGACAAAAACCTTAACAACAGAACCACATTGTAATAAATTTTAAAGACCGGGGTATGTGATTGTTATAATCGAAAAGATATGGACTAACATGCCTTAAGGATGTAACCATAGGGTACTAAACTGTAATTAACCCTTTAATAAATCAAGTAGAAGTCAAAACATCAAAATATCGGTAATATTGAGCTGCTCATTGTTCAAAAGAGTTTGGATAGGTCTTTATATATATGCTACTAGGTGATGGAAGAGGATTTTTCAGCCTTGATCTCTGTTAGAAGGGATTCTTTCTCTTGTTAGCTTTGCTGTAGAGGTGGCTTATGTTCTTTCTTATCCTCTGCGGAGGTTTTAACTATGTTGGTACAAATTTGGAAAATGACAGGTGTTAGTGTAGATAAATGAAAAATTTTGAGTGAAGACAATAATTATTATCACATAATTAAGTTCAAAAATCCAACAAGACAACACAACAATTTAGGTACATCAAGCATTCTATTAATATGATGGACAAAAGTATAACCCCAGTCTATTTAATCAACGGCCGCCAAAGCATCTCTAATAGTGAACGCAAATCTTCCATCACGCTTCACCAGCAACCCTAGTTCAAATCAATCGAAATGAACTCCTTCTCGAAGCGAACGAAGCGTTAGGGAAGAAAGACAGAAGGAGAAGGGGCAAAAAGGGAATAGCAGAAAAGGTTAAGTGGAGAACATTTTCGACAATTCACTGTGTTGATGAGAAAACAAAATTGAAAATAATAGTAAAAAGAGGGCATTTCCGTCATTACATTGTGCTTAAATACAGCGTAAAGTTGGATTGAACTTTAGTATATGTATATATACATTTTAGCGAGGCTTGATGGCTTATGTGACAATTGTGTGCGTTAATCTATATCAATAATCCAATTCATACTACTAACAAAATCAACTTTTATGTTATTGATATACAGTGTCTATATGCTTCCAAAGTTTGTGATGCATGGACACTTCTCTATTAATAATCCAATTCATACTACTAACAAAATCAACTTTTATGTTATTGATATACAGTGTCTATATGCTTCCAAAGTTTATGATGCATGGACACTTCTCTATTAAGTCGGATGTCTAATTTTAGCGTCTTAGTTTTAGAGATAGTAAGTGGACAAAGAAAGAGTTTTCGACGCAGCACTACATCAATTTTATTCAATTTTCTTCTAAATAATTTTTGTAATTTACCAAAAAGTAAAAAGGGCATCGCAAACCAAAGGAGTAAAGACTGAGAATGAATATTGGCTTGTTGACTTGAGAGAGAGTATATAACTTATAAGAAGTGTCAATGAAGCTAGAGATGCTGGTAACGAAGAAGCGTCAATCAAGCTAGAGATGCGAACTTTTTAAGCGTGGAATAAAGTATCGTGGAGGACTTTAATTTACTTCCAGATAATCAAAGTCTCCTCAAAAATCAAACCAGCTACCAGTCCCTTCTTTGTCAGCATCTTAGTTTCAACCGTGTTCGAAAAAAGTTGTCTTGTACACTTCTAACAAACCCAAAATAATTCTCCAAAATTTTATAAATCGTTTTTAAGCACCATAAAATTTCCTGGGTGTCACACGTACACATACTGTAACATAACATATTTAGGTTTGAGATTTTGTAGCACCTGGTATCTTCTTGCTTCAAATTCAAATGACTAGCTTCTCGTGGCTTCATTATTATGCCTGTTTATCCCCATGCAGTTCTTACACTCAATTATTTCTTAATTTCCTATCACCTTTTGCACAAAAGAATAATTGGATGAATTGTCTATCCTCGGTTCAGTTTGAGTGATGAAGTGGGTTAAAAGTTTTCAGATTCCCATTGCTTTCAATTCTGGATACATTGTTATCTGACAGTTTTTGCTTGATATGCGTGCTTGATGTCTTTGAACAACTGCAGGTCGAGTTAAATATTTTGTGTACATAAAGTAAAACCAATTTGTTATGGTATCAATTTATCAAATGCCAAACTAATCCAGACTGGAAACAAGTTTTCAACAAAACGCAAATCCAATCAAGCCATATTAAAATATTAAAATAAAAATACATTTTTGCATGAGATTTTGATTGATGGACTGACGGAAGAATATACATCGTAATTGCTTTGTTCTTTCCGGTTGGCCCACATCAGAATCTTCCAATCCAATGATAAAGAAGAGGATGTCAGAAGAAAATTCAAAGACAAGACTTGAAGAAGGAAAATATGGGATTGGTCAAAATTGGACCCCAACCGCTACCTCAAATTAAGGGTCAGGAAACCATATAGACCTAGTATATTTTTAAGTCAAGAAACCATCTTGTCTTTCCTTTAAGATAAAGTTGTTTGTACTTGTCAGTTGAGCAAGAAAAATGGGTTCCTCAAGATCAATGCTTTTCTTCATTAATCTTGCTATTATTATCTTTAACCTTGTTGCTCCCACCATAGCCCAAGATGATGGTGTGTGCACAGAAAAAGCTGAGTACTGCTTGAAATGCTCTGATACTGGCACCTACACAGCAGGTGACAAGTACCAAGAGAACCTCAACAGCCTCCTCTCTTCCTTCTCCTCCAACACCCAAAACAGTTCCGGGTTTTACAATTCATCCAGGGGACAAGACTCCAACAAGATCAATGCAATTGCATTATGTAGAGGAGATCTCTCACAGGACTCTTGTCAGGCTTGTCTCAACAAGTCTACTGATATTCTCTTGCGAAATTGTTCAACTCAAAAGGAAGCAATCATATGGGCGGAGCCTTGTATGGTGAGATACTCATACAACTTGATATTTGGTATTAAACAAGAGGACCCTCTTGAGTATGTGCCTAGCCCAAACCCTGCTAAAAATCCCCAACAGTTTGAGCTGGTGCTTAGCCCCTTGTTGGATATCTTAAGTGAAAGAGCTGCGTCAGGGGATTCTCTTAAAAAATTTGCAGCAGGCCATGCAACTGTCCCTGGAGGTGAAACAATATACGCACTTGCTCAGTGCACTCCAGACATAGACAAGCAAAATTGCAGCAGTTGCCTTAAACGGTCCGTCACAGAAATTCAAACCTGTTGCGGTGGAAAGCAAGGAGGAAGAGTTCTTAAACCCAGCTGCAATTTAAGGTACGAGGTTAGTCTTTTCTTTGGGTCTACAGCCAATTCGTTAGTAGATATTCCAGCTCCAGTTCCGGCAGCACCAGCACCTGAAGAAGGTATGTATGGTATAGTATGGTTACCTCGCATATCTTCAATTTGATCCATGTCTTACTGTTGTGTGGTGTGGTTTTGGCTTTTGATAAGATATCCCATCTGATTTTCAGCAAAAAAGAAGAGTAACACAAAACAAACTGTCATCATCATCGTTGTGGTTTTGGTTGTTTTTGTCACTATTGTCAGCAGCATATGCTTTTTCTTCAGAGTAAGGAAACGAAGGGTAAAACTTGAACAAGGTAAGTTCAACTCTGTTTATTTGTCTTATCTGAGGTTTTGGAACTCTGTTCGCTAATTCATTTTTCCCTTTTCAGATGAGAATTTGGAAGACGTTAGTCTGGTGGAATCGTTGCAATATGATTTTGAAACTATAAGATCTGCAACAGATGACTTCTCGGACGCAAATAAGCTTGGACGAGGTGGGTTCGGAGCTGTTTACAAGGTAACACAACAATCGCTTTCACAAGAAAAAATCTATTAATCTAAGCATGGTTTCCTCATTTTTCTGTTTTAAACATTCAGGGTAGGCTATTAAGTGGGAAACCTATAGCCGTGAAAAGGCTCTCCAAAAATTCTGAACAAGGTGATCGAGAATTTAAGAATGAGGTCATGTTACTTGCTCAGCTTCAACACCGGAATTTAGTAAGGCTCCTAGGATTTTGCTTGAAAACAGATGAAAGGCTTCTCATTTACGAATACGTACCTAACACAAGTCTTGATCACTTCATTTTTGGTACATTTTATTTCATATATTTTATAGTAATTTCTTAAAGATTAAAAAAGTTCATATTTCATTTAATGAAATTGTATTTAGACCCAAACAATCACGAGCATTTGGATTGGGAAACACGTTACAAGATCATAGGAGGCATTGCTCGAGGGATTCTTTACCTCCATGAAGATTCTCGGGTTCGAATTATTCATCGCGATCTCAAAGCCAGCAATATTTTGTTAGATGAAGATATGAACCCCAAAATTGCTGATTTTGGATTGGCAAGACTGTTTGTTATTGATCAAACTCAAGGAGATACACAGACAGTTAGGGGAACCTAGTAAGTACTGTGATAATATGGCTAACTTATACTTTCATATTGAGCTGTCCTTACAACAGAAAGCTTCATTGAAAAACAAAAAAAACTTGCATGTCTAATAGATGGAATATAATTCATGCAGTGGATATATGGCTCCTGAGTATGTAATTCATGGTCGTTTTTCTGTCAAAACGGATGTCTTCAGTTTTGGGGTGTTAGTTCTTGAAATTGTAAGCGGTAAAAAGATTGGTAGTTTCCAATATGGCGAGAATGAAGAGAACCTATTAACCTATGTGAGTATGAATACATTAAAGTCATTATATATTCTCTGTTTTGCCTTGGTAAAATTTCTTTTTGAATATATTGATGTATTTTATAGGCCTGGAGAAATTGGAGGGAGGATACAATTCAAAACATCATAGATCCCGAGTTGATGACAAATTCACAAATCGAAACGATGAGATGCATCCACATTGGTTTACTGTGTGTGCAAGAGAATGTGGTGGACAGGCCAACCGTGGCTTCAGTTGTATCCATGCTTAACAGCCAGTCTCTCGCACTTCCAGTACCCTCACAACCTGCATTCTATATGCATCACAACACTGGATCAGACATATCTGCACTGACTGAGTCAGACCAATCCAAAAGCCTCTCTGTCTATGTCACAGAAAATGACCCTTCAAATATTACTGAACCATATCCTCGCTAATGGTCGAGTACCAACCATTCTGTAACAAATTTAGGCTTTAAATTTTGGTTTCTTTGCTATGTCAGCATTATAGTTGGTGTCTTCTTGCTTCAAGTTGGTGTGTTCATCGTGAATAAAATGGCTTACCCTAGCTTCACTGTTATGCCTGTTTATCTTCATGCAGTTCTCTGTTTTCGAGCGGCAACAGAAGTTACTTTGATCAAAAGCTCTGTGCATGTGTCAGGAATTAAGGACTCAAATTTTACTGAACCATATGCTTGCTTGTGGGGCTGAGTATATATCAGCCATATTACAACGTTATGGCTTGCTGTGGAAGTGTATGAGATCCTTGATATCTTTCTATAACTGCAGCTGAAGTTAAAAGTTTTCTCCGCATAAAACCAGTTGTCATATCTTTGGGAGGCCAAATTAAAATTAAGAAAGAACTTGTAGAATTATAGTTAGGGGACATGGTGGAGTGAATTCGTTTTGGTATCAAATGCCAAACTAAACTAATCAATCCGAACTGGAAACAAATTTTCAACAAAACCAAATCAACCCAAATCCAACCAACCAAATAAACAAGCCAACACAAGCCAATAAATTTTGGATTAATTTGGTACAGACCCGCCGTAGAGCATAGGGAATGTAAAGTGTGGCTGATATCAGCCGACACTATACTAGACCCACATGGCCTCTTCAAAGTTATGAAGGGTGCAATAAATTCTACCTATTCAATTGAAGCTATAAGTGGAGACGAGTTGTTACTTGTGAATTGAGCAAGAAAAATGGGTTGCTCAAGATCATTGATTGTGAAACTTCACCTTTATACCTGACGACAAACTTGGGATGCAAGTTCCACTTTGCACGTCCTATGCCCACTTTCTCCATTTTCGGTTAATGAGAGTTGTGCGTGATCGACCCCCAACCGTGTTCATGTTATCCCACAATTCATGTGGATTGGGGAGTGCGAGTGTTTGAATATATCCACTAACCCACATCGGGCCTATTGTGTATGAGTGCATGTGTGGACCCACATTGAGTGGTGCACATCCAAACTCGCATTAAGTGGCGTGTTAGATATTTACCATAGAAGCCAATATAAAATAGATATTTCTAAGGAAATAATATATAATAATCAAAAGGGCAAGAACGTTGCTTTAAATACATAACGTACACAAAGTAACAAGTCTATGGATTAAGATATAAATGGAAAGTGATCTAAAAAAGTTAGAGGAGATCTCTCACAGGACTCTTGTCAGGCTTGTCTCAACAAGTCTACTGATATTCTCTTGCGAAATTGTTCAACTCAAAAGGAAGCAATCATATGGGCAGAAGATTGTATGGTGAGATACTCATACAACTTGATATTTGGTATTAAACAAGAGGACCCTCTTGAGTATGTGCCTAGCCCAAACCCTCCTAAAAATCCTTAAAATTTTGAGCCGGTGCTGTTGAATTATAAGCCTTAAGCTGACTTAAGAGTTAGTTAATCAGTTTTTTCCTTTTATCCTTGTTTTTTGACAAGTGTATGTTCTCCATTGGTTACCTAAGTGAACGGCTGAGATCATCTTGTGATGTAAGAGATCCAGCTACTGTGCATAACAGATATATTCCTCACACTATGTGTGTGAGGTTATTAGAGAGAAAATATGATGAAATGAACTCTCTGCTGCTACACGTATAGCAGACAGATTCTCTGCTAAATTTTCTTTCTGCTCCTTCTTCCACTTAATTTTTCCTTCTGCAAAATCTGAATACACTAACATGGCCTCAGAGCCAGGTTGGATTGTCTAAAGAGTGGGCGTTCAATCTGTGAAATAAGAAGATATCATCGGGAAATTTGAGTTTTCTTCTAAATCTGAAAGCAACTCGTTTTTGGAAGAATCAGAGATCAACCATGGCTGGATCTGGAAGCTCAGATGTGATAACTCCAATTTTCTCTGGTGAAAATTATGAGTTTTGGAAGATTAAGATGGTGACCATATTCAAATCATATGGGCTTTGGAATCTGGTAGAGAAGGGAATTCCAGTTTCAGATTCGAAGAAGAAGGAGAAGGCAAGCGAGGAGACTTCAGAGGAAGAAGATGATGAGAAAACAGCTGCAATCCTCATGAAGGATGCAAAGGCTCTGGGTATTATCCAAAATGCAGTCTCAGATCAGATTTTTCCACGAATAGCAAATGCAGACTCTGCCAAAGCTGCTTGGGAGCTATTGCATGGAGAATTTCATGGTGGAGATCATGTTAGATCGGTAAAACTTCAAAATCTTAGACGTGAATTTGAATATACTAGGATGCATGATAGTGAGTCATTGTCTACTTATCTTACTAGACTGAATGATCTGATTAATCAAATGAAAACATATGGTGAAGTGCTCTCGAATGAGAGGCTTGTGCAAAAGGTTTTGATTAGTCTTAGCAAGGTTTATGACCCCATTTGTTTAGTGATTGAAAACACTAAGAGTCTAGAGACTGTGGAGTTGCAAGAGGTAATTGCTATTCTGAAAAGTCAAGATCAACAATTTGAGTTACACAATGCAGATGCAACTGAGAAAGCTTTTGCCTCATTCACAGTGAGTTCAAAAGGTCAGAATAAAAATGCAACTAATTCTGGTCCATCCAAGGCTCAGAAAAATTGGAATCCTAAAGGCAAACCTTGGGAATCGAAAGGCAAGCCTCAATGGAATAATTCTGCACAGACTCACAGCTCATCTAGAGGTCAAGAAGCTGTAAAACCCCAATGCAAGGTGTGCTCCAAGTATCACTTTGGAGAATGCAGGTATAAAGGCAAGCCAAAGTGTTACAACTGTGACAGGTTTGGTCACTTGGCTAGAGAGTGCATTGCAGAGAAGGTGTGCAAAAGGCAAGTGCAAGTCAAAAGGAGGTGGTGGAAACTGTTTTATGCAAACTGCACTACCATGAGTCAAAACCGAATGGGGATTGGTATATTGACAGTGGCTGTAGCAATCATATGACAGGAAATGTGGATTTGCTTGTTGACATAAGGACAAATGTGGCTGGAAAGGTGCAGATGCCAACTGGTGCTCTTGTGAATGTGGCTGGCATGGGTTCACTAGTTATTGACACAACAAATGGAAGAAAATACATTAGGGAAGTAATGTATCTTCCGGGCTTGAAAGAGAATCTGTTAAGTGTTGGACAAATGGATGAGCATGGATATTGTTTGGTGTTTGGAGATGAAATGTGCAAGGTGTTTGAAAGCTCTTCAATGAACAGCCTCATTATCAAAGTCCAAATGATGAAAAACAGATGCTATCCCCTGTCATTCCTAGCTGAGAATCAACTGCTCATGAAGGCTAGTATTACACATAGCACATGGATTTGGCACAAAAGGCTAGGACACCTACACTTTAGAGGACTGAAACAGTTGAGAGACAAATATATGGTACATGGATTACCTCAATTGGAAGAGCAAAATGTTGTGTGTGAAGGCTGCCAGTTTGGAAAACAACACAGGGATGTTTTTCCAAATAATCAAGCTCAAAGAGCAATCTCTCCACTTGAGTTAGTCCACACTGATCTTTGTGGGCCTATGAAAACTGAATCTGTGGCAGGAAATAAATACTTCATGTTGATCATTGACGACTGTACAAGGATGAGTTGGGTGTATTTCTTAAGAAACAAATCTGAAGCTTTCAATTGTTTCAAGAAATTTAAATCTATGACTGAGTTGCAATCTGGACACAAAGTGAAATGCTTGAGAAGTGACAGAGGTGGAGAATTTCTATCTTCTGAGTTCATAAAGTTTTGTGAAGATCATGGGATTCAAAGACAGCTCACAATGGCCTATACTCCTCAGCAAAATGGAGTGGTAGAAAGGAAAAACAGGACTGTGGTTGAAATGGCCAAGTCTATGCTACATGAGAAGGAAATACCTTATTCTCTTTGGGCAGAGGCTGTACACACAGCTGTATATATCTTGAATAGATGCCCTACCAAGGTGTTGAACAATGTCACACCTTTTGAGGCTTATAGTGGAAGAAAGCCAGGCATTGCTCATCTGAAAGTCTTTGGCTCTTTATGTTATGTTCATGTGCCTAATGAACTAAGACATAAACTTGAGCCCAAGAGTGTGAAAGGAGTGTTTGTAGGATATGCAACCTGTGAGAAAGGCTATAGGATCTATGATCCAATCTCCAAGAAGCTCACCTTATCAAGTGACATTATCTTTGATGAAGAGAAGTCTTGGAACTGGTCCGAGCACTCAAATAAAGTTGTGACATCATTTCCTGATGAAAGCCTAAGTGAGCATGACTTTGATATAGGAGATGGAGCTGAAAATGTTGCACTAACACCTCAGACTCAAACCCGATATGAAAAGAGTCCATCATTCTTTCAAGCATCATCACAACATATCTCAAGTGACACAAGTAGTGAAGAAAGGAACACTCAAGCTTATGATCACTCACCATTGAAGTGGAGAAAGTTAGATGATGTGCTTGCACAGTGCAATCTCTGCATCATTGAACCAGAAAGATATGCAGAGGCAGCTCAAGACAAGGCATGGCTAAGAGCTATGGAAGATGAACTCCAAATGATTGAGAAAAATGGTACTTGGGAATTGGTTGACAGACCAACTGAGAAACCAGTTATTGGAGTCAAATGGGTTTACAAAACCAAGCTAAACTTGGATGGTTCAGTTCAAAAGAACAAGGCAAGGTTAGTTGCAAAAGGATATGCTCAGAAACCTGGACTGGATTACAATGAAACCTATGCTCCTGTGGCTAGATTGAACACCATTAGAACCCTCATTGCCTTAGCTGCTCAGAAAGAGTGGAAGCTGTACCAGCTTGATGTAAAATCAGCGTTTCTAAATGGTGTATTGCAAGAAGAGGTCTATATAGATCAACCGGAGGGTTATGTAATCAAAGGCAAGGAAGATAAAGTTTATAGGCTGCACAAGGCTCTTTATGGTTTAAAACAAGCACCTAGAGCTTGGTATGGAGAGATAGACACCTACTTCATGCAATGTGGTTTTAAGAAAAGCCTAAGTGAAGCTACTTTGTATACTAAGTCAAGAGGAGATAGAGATATTCTCATTGTCTCCATTTATGTTGATGACATTGTGTATACAGGGAGCTGCAAAGAATTGTTAGATGAATTCAAGGAAGAGATGATGATGAAATATGAGATGACAGATTTGGGCCTTCTACATCACTTTCTTGGCATGGGGGTGGTTCAAACGAATTCAAGCATATTCATTCATCAAAAGAAATACGCAGGTTCTCTATTGAACAAATTTGGCCTAAATGAGTGCAAGTCTGTAACTACACCTCTTGTAGCAACTGAAAAGCTAGTTAAGGATGACGGAAGTGGAGCAGCAAGTGAAGAGCAATATAGAAGCATCGTAGGTAGCCTCTTGTACCTAACTGCCACCAGACCCGACATTATGTATGCCTCTAGTCTGCTTGCTCGTTTCATGCATTACCCCACAAATAAGCACTATGGAACTGCTAAACGAGTGCTAAGGTATGTGAAAGGGACTCTAGACTATGGTCTAGAGTATGTAAAAGGAAGGAATGCAATGCTGATTGGCTTCTGTGACAGTGATTGCACTGATTGGGGAGGATCAATTGATGACAGCAAAAGCACTTCTAGATATGCATTCTCCTTTGGCAGTGGTGTCTTCTCTTGGGCTTCAGTCAAGCAGAATTGTGTGGCGCTGTCCACAGCAGAGGCAGAATATATAAGTGCATCGAGGCTACTGCTCAGGCCATTTGGCTTAGATTCGTGTTGGAAGATTTTGGAGAACTTCGACAGAAGCAACCCCATTGCAGTGTGACAATACATCTGCGATTGCCATTACAAAAAACCCTGTGTTCCATCAGAAGACAAAGCATATTGATCGAAGATATCACTTCATCAAAGATGCACTTCAAGAAGGCATCATTGACTTGGTGTACTGTCCTACTAAGGAACAACTAGCTGACATTTTCACCAAACCTTTGGCTAAGGATCCCTTCAATTATCTCAGGAGCATGCTTGGAGTTAAATCAGCTCAAGACTTAAAGGGGAGTGTTGAATTATAAGCCTTAAGCTGACTTAAGAGTTAGTTAATCAGTTTTTTCCTTTTATCCTTGTTTTTTGACAAGTGTATGTTCTCCATTGGTTACCTAAGTGAACGGCTGAGATCATCTTATGATGTAAGAGATCCAGCTACTGTGCATAACAGATATATTCCTCACACTATGTGTGAGGTTATTAGAGAGAAAATATGATGAAATGAACTCTCTGCTGCTACACGTATAGCAGACATTCTCTGCTAAATTTTCTTTCTGCTCCTTCTTCCACTTAATTTTTCCTTCTGCAAAATCTGAATACACTAACAGGTGCTTACCCCCTTGTTGGGTATTTTAAGGGACAGAGCTGCGTCGGGAATTCTCTTCAAAATTTGCAGCAGGGCATGCACTGTCCCTGGAGATGAAACAATATACACGCTTGCTCAGTGCACTCCAGACATGGACAAGAAAAACTGCAGCAATTGCCTTAACAAGACCATCTTAGATATTCCAACATGTTGCCGTGGAAGGAATGGAGGAAGAGTCCTTAAACCCAGCTGTAATTTAAGGTATGAGAATTATAGTTTCTTTGAGTCTAGAGCCGGTTCGTTAGTAGATATTTCACCTCCAGTTCCATGACCTGAAGAAGGTATGTATGCTTATTATGGTTACCCTGCAAATCTTCAATTTGATCCATGTCCTACAATTGTGTGGTGTGGTTTTGGTTTTTGATAAGATATCCCATCTGATTTTCAGCAAAAAAGAAGAGTAACACGAAACAAACTGTCATCATCATCGTTGTAGTTTTGGTTGTTTTTGTCACTATTTTCAGCAGCATATGCTTTTTCTTCAGAGTAAGGAAACGAAGGGTAAAACTTGAACAAGGTAAGTTCAACTCTGTTTATTTATCTTATCTGAGGTTTTGGAACTCTGTTTGCTAATTCATTTTCCCCTTTCAGATGAGAATTCGGAGGACGTTAGTCTGGTGGAATCGTTGCAATATGATTTTGAAACTATAAGATCTGCAATGATGACTTCTCTGATGAAAATAAGCTTGGACAGGGTGGATTTGGAGCCGTTTACAAGGTAACGAAACACTATCACAAGGAAAAAGATTCATCATGAAAGTTGTTTTGCGTAATTAACTTTTCTAATTTTCTTATAAACCTTCAGGGTGAGCTAGCGAATGGAAGATATATAGCTGTGAAAAGGCTTTCTAAGAATTCTGCACAAGGTGATCGTGAATTCAAAACTGAAGTCACGTTAGTTGCTCAACTTCAGCACCGGAACTTAGTGAGGCTGCTAGGTTTTTGCTTGAAAAAAGGGGAAAGAATCCTCATTTATGAATATGTGCCTAACACAAGCCTTAATCATTTCATTTTTGGTATGTTTGCTCTACTTTTTGTCATAATTCATAATCATTTCTGCCTCGATTTATATTATGGAAAAACATATTAACAAAATCATGTTTCATTTTGATGGAATTGTATTTAGATCCGACTGATCACGCACATTTGGATTGGGAAACACGTTACAAAATCATAGGAGGCATTGCTCGAGGGCTTCTTTACCTTCACGAAGATTCTCGACTTCGAATTATTCACCGTGATCTTAAACCTAGCAACATTCTGTTGGATGAAGATATGAATCCTAAAATTGCGGATTTTGGCATGGCGAGATTGTTTATGATGGATCAAACCCAAGGAGATACTAAGACAATTGTGGGAACCTAGTAAGTATCTGCAAATTTCAAAGCTCAATTACATTGTTGTGCTTGTTCACACCATAACAAAAATTTTAATTTGATGAATATAATAATGCAGTGGATATATGGCTCCAGAGTATGCAATTCATGGACGTTTTTCAGTCAAGTCGGACGTTTTTAGTTTTGGCGTGTTAGTTCTTGAAATCTTAAGTGGTAAAAGGATTAGCAGTTTTCGAAACAGAGAGAATGAGGAGGATCTTTTAAGCTATGTGAGTATGAATATAAGGTTTTACATTACCAAACTCTTTTTCTACAAAAAAACATAACAAGAGAAAGCAACATAATTTCTTCTTTAATTAATGTGTTTATGAACTTGATAGGCTTGGAGGAATTGGAGGAATGATACGGTGGCAAATATCACGGACCCAAAGCTGACGACAGGTTTAGGAATTGAAATGATGAGATGCATCCACATTGCATTGCTATGCGTCCAAGAAAATGTGGCAAGCAGACCATCCATGGCTTCAGTTGTCTCTATGCTTAACAGCCATTCTGTCACACTCTCACTACCCTCACGACCGGCATATTATTTGCAATATAACAGTGGATCAGACATAACAGGGTCCGATGAATCCAATATAAGTGTCAGGAAATAAGAATTCAGATTTTACTGAACCATATGCTCGCTAGTGGGGTGGGAGTGAGTAGGGGTGGTTGCGGTTCGGTAACCGCGAATTTTTACTCAAACCATAAACCGACCGACTATTTGCGGTTTGGTGATTTTTGAAACCGCAAACCGACCGCATTTTGCGGTTTACCGCATTGCGGTCGGTTACAATTAGCGGTTTAAAACCGCGAGTTCTCAAGCATTCACAAAAATATAAATTCACAACCTAAATAAATAAATACACAACCTCAATTTCTCAAACATATATAAATTCACAATCTCATCAACTTCTCAAGCATTCACAACCTAAGAAAATTAAAGTTACAATTTCAAGCATTCCAATTAAAGTTAAACTTCTCAAGCATTCCAATTCCAAATCCTTTAAAGTTATAAACCAAAAGGAAAATGCAAAGCAAAATGAATTAAAGTTACAACAAAAAAGAAAAATTCAATTCAAAGTTAATTAAAGTTACAAACTAAAAGGAAAATGCAATGCACCAATGTTACAAACTAAAGTTATAAACTCAAGTGTTGGTGGTGAGTGGATTTGAAGAACCCCGTTGTGTTGTTTGAGCACCAATGTTATTTACAAATAAAACAACATAGTGTAGTACATTTTATTATAAGAAGAAGCATAAATAACATTAGTATAAATAAACTAATTACTTACAAGTTGTCATATGTTCTATTTCCTTGTAAAATTCAACTTCATCATCCGTGTGGCTATACTTTGCGATTTGCGGTAACCGCAAGTTTTGAAAATTAAATACCGCAACCGCAAATGCAGTTCGGTTCTTAATACCGCAAATGCGGTTCGGTTTACCATGATTGCGGTTTCATTGCGGTAAATTATCGGTTGATTTTTTGGTTTTTCGGTTTTTCGGTTTAAAATGCCACCCCTAAGAGTGAGTATGTATCAGGAACAATTTATTTTCTTTTCTTTGATATGCGTGTTTGATTGATATATTTGAACAACTGCAGTGAGTATGTAAAACCAATTGTCGTTTATTTGAGAGGTTTATCAAATGCCAAGCTAATCCGGACTGGAAACAAGTTTTCAACAAAACCCAAATCCAATCAAGTTAGCCAACACAAACCAATAAATTTCGGATTAATTTGGGTTGGGCTAATGGGTTTAAGCCCATATTAAAATATTAAAATTAAAATAAATTTTTGCATCAGATTTTTATTGATGGACCTCGCAATTGCCTTGTGCTTTCTGGTTGGACCGCATCAGAGTCTTCCAATCCAATGATAAAGAGTGAAGAAAATTCAAAGAGAAGACTTGAGGTCAAATTAAGGGTCAGGAAACCATCTAGACCTAGTATATTTTTAAGACAAAGTCGTTGTTACTTGTTGTGAGTTGAGCAAGAAAAATGAGTTCCTCAAGATCAATGCCTTTCTTCATTAATCTTGCTATTATTATTGTTGACGCAGAAAAATGGTTTAATACTTTCCCGCGTAACTTAGTGATTAGGTCTCTTCGGTATCTGATGTCCTCGGTAGGGTGTGCGATCTGTAAGATAGCAAACACACGGTAATCCTAGGGCACCGGTGTGGTACCGGCCGAAGGCTCTCCGATGCTTAAGTAAGTACGGATTGAGTAAGTTTGAACTACAGATCAATAGGCAGTATGCCGTAAGTTCTGATTGACTACCTTCAAACTGGGATAGATGTCCTCTTTTATAGGCCTTGGGAGGTGTGCAATTTGTTTAGAGTTTCGATGTGGGACTCTGGGCGTCAATTGTGAGACTGCCACGCGTCCAGAGGGGCGAGTTGCCCTAATGTTGCGATCGGTAGGTTTGGTACCGAAGGTGAGTGCCGAAGGCACACGTAGCCCTGGTTTGGTCCACGTGTTTGGTATTCATTGGCTGTTGACTTTGGTATAAACAATTATCTTAAACCTTGTTGCTCCCACCATATCCCAAGATGATGGAATATGCACATTCACAGGTGATTACTGCTGGAAATGCTCGACATCGCACCTACACAGCAGTGGCAAGTACCAAGAGTACCCTCACAACCTGCATTCTAGTGGTTGAGTACCAACGGTACAGTAACATATTTAGGTTTTAGATTTTGTTTATTTATTTAGCACCAAAGTTTTGTTGGTAACTTCTTGCTTCAAATTCAAATTGGCATTGATAAAATGTCTTCCCGTGGCTTCACTATTATGCCTGTTTATCTCCATCCGGAGAGGATGTGGAATATCTTCTGAGTTATGTAAGTAAAAAGGAAAAAAACAGAATTTTTTTTTTTTTTATCTCTGATTATATTTCTACAAATTGACAAATTAATGGTTGCAGGCATGGAAAAGTTGGAGGGAAGGGACAGGTGCAAATCTAATAGATCCCACAATGGGGATTAATTCAAGAAGTGAAGAAGTTATGAGATGTGTGGGAGCAAATTTCGTCCCACTAGAATATTCGCCTAAGATTCCTTCGTCTTCTCTACTTTTCTTTCTCCCTGCAAAACAGATCGGGGTAAGAGGACCACACCCAGCAGGTGTTGGCCAAAGGCCCTCCGATGCCTAAGTTAGGTATGGTATTTCAAGGAAAACCGGGTGGCCGGAGCCGTGTGTGGTAGCCGGAGCCTATTTATAGTGGTCTCGGAGGCTAGAGTTTCAGAGGAATGATTCCATAAATGGAAGGGAATTATTCCTCCCCTATTTGGAATTGATTTGATTAATTGGGGTAAATCAAATCCCTAATTATGGTAGGAATCAAATCAATACCTAATTTAATTAGGTAACTCCTCATTTAATTAGGAATTGGGGTAGGAATCAAATCAATTTTCTCAATTTAATTAGGTAATCCTCAATTAAATTAAGTAACTCCCAATTAGGTTGAGTAATTCTCAATTAGGTCAAATAATCCCCAAATGAAATGAATTATTTGATCTAGGGTCTGATTTAATTCGGTTCCCACAAGATACATATCCACATTGGGACTAATTAACTCACATCACCTGCGCTTGTAAACTGACGAGGTTTTTTTTAGTTTTCGTACGAAATTGGCAAGTTGCCTAGAAAAGAAAACATGTCGTTGGGGTTGGAATGGGTTTGGAGCTTAGGCCATCTCCAGTCATGGGCTATATCCCAAATATAGCCCTAAAATAATGCAAAACTCTTCTCCGGCATGGGCTAAATAAAATTTTATAAATTTGGAAGCATTGGCTTTAGCCAATCGGGCAAGCTATGTAGCCCAGCTTTAGCCTAGGCCAAATTGGGCCCCATGCATTCGCTTTTTAACAACCAACATTAAAGCATATATATTTTTAAAAGCCTTTTTAAATGTTTCAATTCGTGTTGTTTAAGAAAAAAGTATAAAAAATTATTGGTCATGACCATTGGTAGTTAGACCATTGAAACCCATCCTTTATTTATTTATTTATTATTTTTAATTTTTTTATATTATAATTTTACTTTATATAAATGTGGTCACCTTTTTAAATGTTTTCAAGTGTTGTTTAAAAAAAATTACATAAAATTCTTGGTCATGACCGTTGGAGATCAGAATATTGAAACCTTTTTTTTCTTTTTTAAATGTGGTCACATATATGGAATATTTTCTCTAAATAGTAGTTTAATTAAATTAAACAATATATAATTGTGGAATGTATGAGTGTTGTACTATAGTTTTTCTCGAAATAATAAAATATGAAGGCCCCTAAAATATAGCACTGCATGGCTGGAGATGGAAAAATTTAGCCATGCACTATTCTTTAAAAAATTAGTATTTTGGAGGGCTAAATTTTTAGTCTTGGACTACATTCAGCCTTATGACTGGAGATGGCCTTATGGGCTTTCTTTCCTCGTTCGATCGACTAGCTTACCTGGGTCAACTGAAAAATGTGCTATGAAAGAAACAAGAAATGTATAATTGGGCTCTCTGTCTGGATCATGATCATGCATGGAACACAGACAGAGTGGCTTCAAAAGAAAAAAGAAAAAGTGCAAGCACTATAATTAGAATATGCTGGAGTCTTCTTCTTCGTCTTCCACTAAGGTAAACCATGTCTTCGTCTTCGTCTTCCACTAAGGTAAACCATGTCTTCGTCTTCGTCTTAGTCTTCCACTTCATCTTCCACTAATTCGTCTTCGTCTTCGTCTTCCACTTAATTGGAAGCATCGATTTAACTTGGTGGTGTGTGCACCAGCACCACTCAGAGGTCAGAGCTCTACTTTCTGAGAATAAAAAGCTCTAGCCGAAGCTTTTATATATTCTTATTTCTTGTTTGAGAAGCACCAGCACCACTCAGAACAAACACATCAATTGAGATCCTTAACCTTATCATATATACCTCTGCAGGTTTCACCTTGTACAACGAGCCAAAAGAAGATGTCTCAACTTCTATATTCATTTTCAAGATTAATGACAATTAGAAAGCAAGAACCCTAATTGCCAATTGGACATGGTGTTCAACTGGGCAGGCAAGGAAACCCTAATTGCCGAGCCGACCGGTAAAAATTGACCACTCAGTCTCCGCGTGCACGATGACATATACATAGGGGTGCTCAGATTTGATCCATCTTAGTATCTTTCATTACAAGTTCTATTCTTTTGGAATTCATTTTTAAATATGGACCGGTGATACAAAGCATTCAAGATCAGAATAATGGATTTTCTTGCTAATTTTTTTTCTGCTTTTCAAGACAAACACACAAGGCACAATATTACTACAGGATGGCCACCGATCCACAGTATCAACATGAGCATGACATAAAGAATTAATATCGTATCAACTTAATCTATCTGGATCTTCCACTTTTTGCCGATCAAACACTGCCACAATTAATTCTTATTATTATCCTGGATTTGAGAAAAGCATCTACATGTAGAGTCTACTTCCTGTATCGGGATAGTTTTTGCTATAAAAGCCGAAGTTATTTTCATACAGAGGAACAAACAGAGAAATGGGTTCCTCAAGATTGCTAATTTTCTTCATTCTTCCTATACTCTTGGTCTTGGCCCCTCTTGCTCCTACCATAGTGGGCGACCATAGCACCAGCGGTGTTTGCACGATGAGAGCAGAGTACTGCTGGAGCTGCTTCAATACTAAAAACACCAACAATGGAAACATCTACAATCAAAACCTCAATACACTCCTCTCCTCTTTCCCTTCCAACCCCAAAATCAATCCCAGATTTTACAGTTCTTCTCTGGGACGAGCCCCCAACAAAGTGAACGCAATTGCCGTATGCAGAGGGGACGTTGCACTCAAAGATTGCCGCACCTGTTTCAAGGACTCTGTTTCCATTCTCCTGCAGAACTGTACTAATCAGAAGGAAGCAATCATATGGGCAGAGCGCTGTACGGTTCGATACTCGAACATCTCGATTTTCGGTGTGCTTGAATATGAGCCTGTAAAGTTTGTGCCGAGCCCAAATAACATATCAAACGCTGAACAGTACAAGCAGGTGCGCGACCCCTTATTTGGAAATTTAAGTGAGAAAGCTGCAGCAGGGAACTCTGTTTTAAAATTTGCAGCAGGGAATGCGTTGGTGCCTTTAACAAATCAAACTATATATGCAACTGCCCAGTGCAGCCCTGATTTGAACAAACAAAACTGCAGCGATTGCCTTAAAGAGTCCATCCCAAATATGACAGAGTGTTGTGGTGGTGTGGGTGGAGGAAGAGTTCTTAGACCCAGCTGTTATTTGAGGTTTGAGTCCAATCCTTTCTGAGTCTGCAGCAGATACCCTAATAAACCTTCCAAGGTATAATAATTTATTTTTGTTTGTTGCTTAATTTCTTGTTTGAGCCCCAATTAGTTAACACCACGTCGCTAACAAACAGAGCCTTGTGATTTTTGCAGGAAATAATACGAGTGGAAATAATACGAGTATCATTACAATAAAAGTGTCGCCACCGTCGTTCTGACGATTGGTATTGTCATTATGCTTGTGGGAGTCTGGAAGTGAAGAAGGGCAAGAAAGTTTATTCAATTTTGTTTTATTACAATTTTGAATTTAACAAGGGCACTCTTCGTTTGTTGGTGCTTGAATGTGTCAAGACCAATGTAATAAGATTACTCCCTTTTTGTTTAATAATAAAAAACAAGGATTATTCTATGGTTTTGTTTTTAATACAATACGATATTCTAAATTATTTTAATATACAAGCTCTGATGCAAAGGGCAGACACTGTATGGTATAATCTTAATTTTGCTTTTGTAATGTCTAAGTGTATATTCGTGCCAAATCTAAAGGTCTTAGTAAGATTTTGGTTGAAGGAGATTCTAAGCTCCTAATTGATTCTGTTAACAAAGTTTGTGAAGTCCCTTGGCGTCTCCTACACTTTGGTTAAGAATATTCATTTCTTGGCTTGTTTTGAGGAAATTTCCTTTTAGTGTGTCCCACGTGAGGCGAATTTTTCTACAGACGCTTTGGCTTTGGCTGATCATTTGTACATGTCTCCCCATGTTTGGATTCATTCTCTCCCTCCTGCTGCTAAATATAATTGTTTGTTCGATTTAGTTGGTCAGGGAGGGTTGTAGGCTGTAGCAGTGGTTTTGCTTTGTAGTGTTCCTTTTCTGTTCTGTAAGATGTGCGGACTGGACAACTCCAAAAAGCCCAATTCAAAATGAATGCGCATGCAGAAATAAACCCCAAGATTTTAGCATGGCGAGGTAATATATTAGATTTTAGCATGGCGAGGTTGTTCGTGCTTGATCAAACACAAGGAAGTACCAATTGAATTGTGGGGACCTAGTAAATACTAGCAATGGTGCCCACTAGGCTTGAGCTTGGTTTGGGTTGGTTCGATTTTGGGCTCAACCTGAATACCGAATCGTAGGTTTTGGTTTGGCTATTTTGAAAACCGAAACCAAATCATAATTGATGAAAACCGACTACTTCAGTTAACCAGACTAGGTGGTTTGGTTTGGTTTGGTTTCAGTTTTTTGGCTTTCTGAGAGAGAGAGAGAGAGAGAGAGAGAGAAGAAATAAAGCGATGGAGAGGAGAAGAAGAAAAAAAAAGGGAGAGATGGAGAAGAAGAAGAAGAAGAAGAAGAAGGAGAAAAAGAAAAGAGAGAGAAGAAGAAGAGGGAGTGAAGACTAACATAGGAAGGAGAAAAAAAATAGAGAGAGTGGGAATGATGAAGACAAGACAAACAGAGAGATTGAGAGAGAAGAAAAAAAAAAGATTGAAACTATGTATTATATATATATATATATTTCTTATAATAATATTATATATATATATTAATAATCTTCAGTTTGGTTTGGTTAAACTGTGGTTTTGAATATTGCAAACTGTACACCGAACCATATATTTCGGATGGGTTTGGGTTCAAACCGATGACCAAAACAAATTGAAAAAAAAATCAAACCAACTCAAACCATCGGTTTGGTTTGGGCGGTTTGACCGGGTTACCGGTTAAGGGTAGGAAATCATAATCGGGATAGCAGACCTAAAGCTATGGAATTTGGGTATTCCCTAAATGCCTTTCTGGATATTCCTCAATGTCCCGGCGATTCAAGGTGCGGGCCACGAGAACGGTACTAAATCGAGGCAAACTCTAAATACTAAATATGACCTCAAAATAACAGGGAATAAACAGTGCAGTAGCAATAAATGCGAGAATATTTACTTCCATAATCTCATTTGTTTAATTTTAAAACCGTGTGAAATACGTACAAAGTTGTGAAAATATGTAGGAAAGATGGTGCTATTTATATAGACATGAAGATCTAAATATTGGCATCATGCTTTGTTTAGCAAGTCTAAATTACAAAAAATAGGATAATAACATGTTTTTTTTTATGTTGTTTGTCATGTTAAAATACTAACCATATTTTAATAAATCAAGTAGTAGTCAAAACATCAAAATATCGGCAATATTGAGCTACTCATTATTCAAAAGAGTTTGGATAGGTCTTTATATCTATGCTACAAGGTGATGGAAGAGGATTTTTCTACGTTGATCTCTGTTAGAAGGGGTTCTTTCTCCTGTTAGCTTTGCTGCAGAGGTGGCTTATGTTCTTTCTTATCCTCTACGGAGGTTTTAACTATGTTAGTGTAGATAAATAGAAAATTTTGAGTGAAAACAACAACTATTATCACATAATTAAGTTCAAAAATCCAACAAGACAACACAACAATTTAAGCATTCTATTAATCTAATGGACAAAAGTATAACCTCAGTCTATTTAATCAATGGCCACCAAAGCATCTCCAACAATGAACGCAAATCTTCCATCGTTGCCCCTCAACCAGGCCAACCAGCTAGTTTGAAATCAACTGGAGATGAACTCCTTCTCAGAGCGAACGAAACATTTACAGGGGAAGAAAGACAGAAGGAGAAGGGACAAAAAAGGGAAGAACAGAAAATGTTAAGTTGAGGTCATTTCGGCGCTGATGAGAAAACAAAATTGAAAATAATACTAAAAATAGGGACATTTTCGTCATTACACTGTGCTTAAATACAGTGTAGAGTTGGATTGAGCTTTAGTATATATATAATTTAGCGAGGCTTGATGGCTTATGTGACAATTGTGTGCATTAATCTATATCAAGAATCCAATTCATACTACTAACAAAATCGACTTTTATGTTATTGATATACAGTGGATATATGCTTCCAAAGTATGTGATGCATGGACACTTCTCTGTTAAGTCGGATGTCTAGTTTTAGTGTCTTAGTTTTGGAGATAGTAAGTGGACAAAGAAAGAGTTTTCGTCTGAGACTATGTGGAATATCTTCTGAGCTATATAAGTAGAAAGGAAAATAACAGAATTTTTTTTTTTTTTTAAATCTCTGATTATATTCTTACAAATTGACAAATTAATGGTTGCAGCCACGGAAAAGTTGAAGGGAAGGGACAGGTTTAGATCCCACAATGGGGACTAACTCAAGAAGTGAAGAAGTTATGAGATGCATCCACGTTGGGTTATTATGTGCGCAGGAAAATATAGCTAATAGGCCAACCATGGCTTCTATACTTCTGATGATCAATAGCTCCTCTCTCACTCTTCCAGTGCCCTGAAAACCAACTTTCTTTTTGCATAGTAGTGTTGGATTTGACGTGTCTTCGGGATGTCAACGTAATTCAGAGGTGACAACCGGGTCAGATCTATCCAAGAGCAACTCTGTTGTTAAAGCCCCAGAAGATGAGCTTTCGTTGATCACCCAAGTATATCCTCGATAGTGCCTGCAGATACATGCATGCATGGAAACTACATTTATGAAATTATATTATATATATACTAAAACCCAATGCAACTAAACACTGTAGCTAAGCACAGTGAAATGACGAAACGACCCTCTCTTTTTACTGTTTTGCAAACTCATTTTCTCATCAGCACAGTGAAATCACGGTTTTGCCCTTGATTAATTAGTTTCTTCTCTTCCCCGTTTTGCCCCCATCTCTTTCAATTGTAAAGACCACAGCCTTCGTTCTATCAGATGCTTCGTTCGGTTATGACGTTGGTTCGCTTTGCGGGGCAATGATGGAAGAGGACGATCTACTGTTGGAGATTATCTGGAGGCTTCGATTTTTATTTTGTTGAACATCTTCAAGGTTAGTCTCCTCACCTCTCTCTCTCTCTCTCTCTCTCTCTCTCTCTCTCTCTCTGATTCCCAATTTCATATAGAGAAAAAGGTATTCCAGAGTTAGGGTTTCGATTTATTTGGGCTGTGGAAATTTTTTTAGGGTTTGCCAGATGGTCTTGATTTGATGTTGTGTGGTGAAGGATTTGAAAGGATTGGCGGCTTAGTAGCCAAAGTTGGTCTGTCTGAGACGACATCGAATCGTCGCTGCCTGAGTTTCAATATTAGTTTGTTTCAGCCGCTATGATCTTATTGCCTTCCTCCGCCTCAACAGGTTTGGCGCCGTCAGGAAACGATACTTGAATCCCATTTTTCTCTACCGACCTTAGCCGCTCCTTCTCCTATCCGGGCCCGTCGCCTCTTCTTCACTCCACACTCAGCTATGCCTACCGAGGATAGCGGGACTCAAGATCATACCCCATGGGGTACCTCAAAGACCTTCAGATGCCAATCTCCGTGCTGGAAAGTCTCCGCCAAGTCACCGGATGTCCGAGAAATATGACCATCTTCATGCTAAGAACGTCGAGCTCGAGCATGACTACCGCACAAAGGCGTGAATCGAGATGAATCGGCCCAAGGCTCCCAACGCAGCCTTACTCAGAACTTGAGCGCATACCAAACCAGCCGAGCACTCCCACCACAATGTCCCAATCCAGCCTAGGCCCGGCAAAGGGTACGTAAAGGTCCCTCCATCAGATTTACCAAGTCGCGGGCTTCTCCATCTCCCGCCGAAACCGCCCCATGAACCAACAAAGGTCTATAGGATTGCAGGGACCGATCCTCGACCGTCAAATGGAACCCCTCTTATCTCCGTTAATCTCCAAGACCCAAAGATGACACACCTAGGGCCTCGCCAAGGCCTACCTAACTACGCTGAGAAGGTATAGGGACTCTGAGAATCAAAGGGGGATTACTCGTAAGACTACGAGTCTTATCACAAGGCGTCCAAGAATTTACCCACCCCATGGCCACCCACACACTGCACCCAAAGACCCGAGACTCTCCTCATACCGACTCGCAATAAGGCTTCTTCGAGAAGTCCGGTGCACGAGAGCAACAGCAAGAACCACCAACCTCTCTGGGGCAAAGCCACGACTGGCCCTTTATCAACGCATCCTTAATTACCACCAGAAAATGACATCCAGCCACCCGATCGCCTTCTACACCGCACGGAGGATCCTCTCACCCACATACATTCTTTCCACCTCGGGTGCAGGGCTCACCGACGAAGGCATGTGCCTCCTCTTCCTTCCACTCTGGCGCGACCCTAAATCGGTTTCTGTGAACCCCGCACTATCAACACATTTGACTAAAGCAGCCTTCCGACCATTTCATGATCCGACGACGCTTCTACTCCGCAGACGACCTATACATGCTTAGACAGGTGAGGACGAGCCCGCCGGAGTATGCAGCGTGTTCAGCCACGAATACTCCCGCCGACATCGATGATCGTGCGCTGGTGCTTTCAAGAGTGGCCTCAGAGTCTAACTTCCGCACCGGTCTACAACCCTTGGAACACATATGTCGGTGAAGCGGTAGCGATTCTCATGCCAAGGCTAAGTACTTCAACCCAAGCGCAGCCAAGATAATCCTTTTGTCGATCCTCCACCGCTTCAAGACTCATCCCGCCCACCTCAACATTCTGCCCTACACCAAACACCTGTGGTGCCCAAGTACCCCAAGAGGAATGATAGTCGCCAACATACGCTCAAGAATAACAAGCGAGGCATATGGAACCACCACCTCTAGTGGAAGCAACCCCCAGACAAATGACCGGGCCCCACTCCCATTCTCACCCAAACCCAGGTTCGAGGTCTTCACCACCCTCAACACTACCTATGAGAATGTCCTAGTGCACGAGGCACCTATTATACCTCAGCCTCCACCCCGAAACCAGGCAAAGCCTATGCCTAACACAGTGTCTTCTGTCGCTTTCATCGGTTCGGTGACCATGATATCAATCTTGTGTTGCCTTGCGCAACATCATTGAGGGACTTATTCGCGAGGGGAAGCTGGATAAATACGTGCACAACCTCCCACCCCCACCTAACCCTCACCAACGGCAGATTAACATGATCTCAACCATCAGCAGGCCCAACCATGGCTGGAACCTCCAACAACTCCATCAAACATTATGTCCGCTTCCACCTATGCGCACTGTGTCTTCAAAGATCAATGTGACGCTTGCCAAGACATAAAAATAGGTGGGCCTCCATTACCTTATGCGAGGAAAATGAGCGTGGCGTTATCCTCCCTCATGATGACCCAATCATTATTCGCGCCGACATATCTAACTTTGACGCTACGATCTTGGTAGACACCGCAGCTCGGTGATGTTTGTTGATGCCTTCAATGAGCTCCGTGTCCCGCCTCATTTGCTCGACTCACACCGTGAGCTTTTACGTGATGTGGTCCACCTATCGGGAGCATTCATCTCCTATCTCTATTGGAGCAAGATCCCAAATAACGACGGTCACCACTCCTTTCCTCATTATTGATTGCCCCACACCGCAACGTTATCCTCGACGCTCCGCCATGGCCTGATGAAGGTTTTCATTTCCACACGATGTTATCAAAAATTTCCTACGCCCATGGCATGGGTACGGCTGCAATCAACTTAGCGCCCGCTATGCTTCGGCGAAGTCTACCAATCGCCAACATAGGGTGAGGCCCTAGCGAGCAACCAGTGCCCTAGCCCCACCTCAAGTTGGCACCGAGCGCCGTAAGACCCTAGGAGGAATCGCCACCCAACAAGCCGAACATGTGGAGGACCTCAAGTGGTCACTCTCCATGAGGATATCCTGATCGACAGTCGATCGCACCTCTTACAAGAGCTTCGCTCGATCTTATTGCCTTCCTCCGCCTCAACTCGAAGTCTTTGCTTGGTCTTACAACGATATGCCGGGCATATCACCCGACGTCATCTCCCATAGGCTAAGCATTAATCCGCCGTCCGACCCGCTCGCGTAAGCGCCGTGCTTATGACCCAGAGCGGTATGAGGCCATGAAGGCGGAGGTGGATAAGCGAGCACTATTGGATTCATCAAAGAGGTGGATTATCCCACCTGGCTAGCCAATGTGGTAATGGTACGTAAACTAAGGAAGGGTTGGCGTATGTACGTAGACTACACAAATCTCAATCGGGTCCGCCAAAGGATAGTTTCCCCCTACCACGCATTGACCAGCTAGTTGACGCCACACCGACACGCCTCCTCAGCTTCATAGATGCTTACTCAGGGTACAACCAGATCTTCATGCACCCTGAGGACCAAGCTCATACATCCTTCATCACCGACCGTGGCCTTTATCGCTACAAAGTCATGCCCTTCGCCTCAAGAACGCCGGGCCACGACGCGATCCGTGAGCGACATCTTCGCTCCACTAATTGGCAACACTATGGAGGTTTATGTTGATGACATATCGGTCAAGAGTCGCCTGCGACCAAAGCACATCCCCAACCTCTGCCATGTTCACCATTTTGAAGCAGGTATAAGATGCGGCTCAACCCCACCAAGTGTGCATTTCCGGTGGCCTCTGGCAAATTTCTTGGCTTCATGATCAGCCAAAGAGGTATTGAGGCCAACCCAGAGAAGATCCAGGCTATCTTGGACATGACGATACCCAAGACGGTCAAGGACATTCAGAGCCTTACCGGGCGTGTCGCAGCGACCGATTCATCTCTAAGGCCAGCGATCGTTGTGCCCCATTCTTCAAGGCACTTAAGGGTAGCAAACGCGACATCACCGGATCGCCGAATGCGACCAGGCATTCGGCGAGCTCGAGGCATACATGAGCCGAGCCCCTTTATTGTCAACCCTCGAGTCCGGGACGCCCTCACCATCTACCTCTGTCTCGGCTACAACGGTTAGCTCCATGCTCATTCGACCACACGAAGGTGCTGAGCATCCGGTGCACTATGTGAGCAAAGGCTTGCAAGATGCGGAGGTTCGATACCCAGACATTGAGAAACTTGCTTTCGCCCTGTGGTTTCGGTTAGACGCCTCCGACCATACTTTCAAGCTTCACACCATCCATGTCTTAACCAACCAACCACTCAGGCAGGTGCTGCGCTGAGACTTCGGGAGGTTAGTTAAGTTGGCAATTGAACTTGGTGAGTTTGATATCCACTACAAACCCCGCCAAGCCACAAAGGGTTAGGCCATGGCTGATTTCATATCCGAATTCACCAAACCCCATACTCGGCCAGTCCTTAGATTGCAATCACGCCTACTCCTACCTCGAACCAGTCCACGCCCAAAGAACGACTCCCTAGATTTAACTCAGCACTTATGGACCTTGTATGTGGATGGCTCTTCCAATGCCTAGGGATGTGGAGTTGGCCTCGTTCTCATCTCCCCAGATAAGGTTGCCCTTGAGTACGCCATCCGCTTCAAATTCCACGCCTAACAATGAGGCCAATACGGCACTCTTAACCGGCCTTTGACTAGCCAAGGAGATGGGCGCCAAGCAAATCCAAATATTCAGCGACTCGCAGCTTGTTGTCCACCAAGTCAACCAAGACTTCACAGCCAAGTACGCCTCCATGACAAAGATACCTCCAACATACCCGCCACCGCTTACAACTTTCAATGCTTATCTCATAGGCCAGGTGCCACGCTCTGAGAACAGCCATGTTGATGCATTAGCAAGGCTAGCCTCGGCGATGGAGCAGGCATAGGTCGCAACATCCACATCGAAGTTCTTGGACCAGCCCAGACACGGGCACCACTCATTTGTGTCATCGATCAAAGCCTTACATGGATGGACCATATCACTTAGTTCTTGCAGAACCAGACACTACCTGCTAATCCTCACGCCGGCGTGTTAGCTATCGTTCCGCTGTTACTTGATCATCAATGGCGCCCTATACAAGCGCGGACCTCCCTACCTTCTGGACCCAGAGGAAGGTACCTATGTCCCGAGGGAGATTCATGAGGGTATCTGTGGCAACCACTCAGCGCCGCTCCCTAGCACACAAGATCATTCGGCAGGATACTTTGGCCATCACTTCACATTGATGCCCGCACCTTCACCCGTATGCGATAAGTGTCGCGATTTGCCAACATCCCACAACTTTCAGCCGAGCCATTAACAGCCATGGTCCGTCCTTGGCCATTCGCCCAATGGGGACTTGACCTCATTGGACCTATGCCTGAGGGCAAGGGCCAAGTCAAGTATGCAGTTGTAGCTGCGGACTACTTCACCAAGTGGGCTGAAGTCGAGGCCTTAGCCACTATCACTGCAGCCCGCATCGAAACTTTTGTTTGGCAAAACATAGTATGTCGCTTTGGCATCCCCAACACCATCGTCACGGACAATGGCCGGCAATTTGACGACGCAAAGTTCAAGCAATTTTGTTCCAACCTCAAGATAAAGCTTTGCTTCGCCTCCTAGCCCATCCTTAATCTAATGGCCAGGTAGAAGCTGTGAACAAGATTATCAAGAAAATTCTAAAAACTAAGCTTGACAAAGCTAAGGGTTGCTGGCCAGAGCTACTCCAGAGGTTTTCTGGTCTTACCGCACCACCTTCCGGACCTCAATAGGAGAAACACCTTTCTCTCTCTCATTTGGTACCGAAGCAGTGGCACCAGTGAAGATTGGCCAGCCCACATACCGCACCTCCACTTATGAGGCCGGTTAATGACGAGCTAGCCCCGAACCTCGACTTCATTGACGAGCAGCGTGGACCGATCCAACATGCGCAATGTCACATAGAAACAGATCGCTAAGACACGACTCCCAAGTCAAAGCCCGTGCTTTCAAACTTGGGGATCGGGTTATGCGCAAGATTTCCTTGGCCACTAGAAATCCTCAAGGTACCTTGGGCCCAACATGGGAAGGTCCTTATGAGGTTACAAAGTCTGCCGCCCCGGCATTTATCAGCTTCGTGATACCAAGGGCAAGACCTTGCCTCATCCTTGGAATGTTGATCACCTCAAGTACTACTATAAGTAAACATACCTAGACCCTAGGCCATTACGTTTTCTTAGACTTTGGTCTTGAGCCTTGACTCAACCAACTCTTGTACTTTTTGCCTTCCGGCACATATTTAATGAACGCCCGACCCTGACTCATTTTCATCAATCACATGGTTCTCATTTTGCTAAGCACAATTGATATCAAATGACAACAAGTCTAATATCATAGCAAATCAAAGTAACCGTGCCCCAGGCAAGGCAAAATGTTCATACATAAGCAAAATAAACATCAAGTGTTTAAACTAAAAAGCTAGAATATATAGAGAAGGCAACGCCTTCAAGACTAGGTAGATGGAGCATCCGTGGTGGCTGGCGGCTCGCTCGCTCGAGCGCATCAGTGGTATGACTAGATGAGGGAGGCTCGCCACTCGTGTCAAAGTTAATCTCCACCGAAGGGTTGAACATCGCCACCTCTCCTCCCAACCCAACGCATCGCCACCATCCGATCCATGATGTAGCTCCTCGCCCTCCGAACCCCGAATGACTCGATCGCTCGACTCGGCAGCAGCTACCTCCTCGACCTCAACCGCTTCAGCTCTTCCATCTTCTTGGCCATCGCCGTTTCGCAGCATGGTGTTCTTCTTGGATGGCCTCATGCACCTCCGCTATCTTATCCTTGGCCATCTCATTGCGCATCTTCAACCTCTGGATCTCCTTATCCGCCTTGGCCATATTCACGTACATCTCGCCATATGCCTGCAACACAAAGCATGATCGCTAAAGGCAAATTCAATTATATGAACAAATTCTTAAAATAGGACAGCTTATATAGGCCCGTGAGGAGCGCTTTGGGCCCGATCTGCATAGGAGGTAGCCGGTCCTCGCCAACCTCTGGGTCACTTTTCACGCCTTCCAAGAAGACGCTCACCAAGGAAACCTCATGTCGATGCATGGCCGTTCACCTCCTTCTTCGCCGACGCAGCCTAGATAAGTCCACTTCTCCACACCCTCGGCGTAAACATCATCCATACCAAAGGGGAGCCGGGGCGCTGGGTCAGCGAGGAAGCCTCACCGCCCCCATCACGCCCGGTAAGCTTCCTCCGCGCTTTCTTTCCAAAGACATCGAGACTGTGCCTTCATCATCTCTGGGCGCCCAACAGCTGAGCACCTCCTTCTCCTCGTTCTGGCCCGACTCCTCAGCCTTTTCGCGTGATCTCGATCATCAGATTCATGGCCACCTTCGGCTTCCCTTATGATCCCTGCCACTGCACATCAAAAGCCAAGTTAGCCTCAACTACAAAAAGAATCATAAGACAAACAACAACAAAGGACTGTACTTACTCCTTGCAAGAGTCCTGGACTGCAGGTGTCTTGTGGTGACTAAGTCTGCCACACTGGTCTCACAACAGGACTCTACTCTCTCGACCCGTCTCTCACTCCTGAGATCGTCCCCACTTCACAGAACCTGCACTACAGCTTAGATATCAACTCAGCCATTTATACTTGCACAAGCAAAAAAAAAATAAAGACCCAAGCATCAGAGCACAAGTAAAAACACTACAAAACAACTAGGCTTAAGAGATGGGGCTAAGGACCTATAGACTGGAAGTGGGTTGGAATGTGTCTGGCGACGATCTTCCCTGGAGGACACTCCCAATCACCATAGGCTAAGCACCATCTGTTCCACCAAGACTTCTGCATACTCGGCTTATGCCCAATAAAATAACCTCTCCTTTGCCTTCCGGCAATTGGCTTGTACTCACCAAAGGTTCCATGTTGCTTGGAGATCGAATACAAGTACATAAACTGCTCAAATGTCGGCTCCCCCAACCCAACCAACCACCAAGCAATGTAAACTCCATGTAGAAGTAGCCAAAAGTTGGGATTGTATTGCCCCAGCGCATACCCCAACTTGGCCAGCATCATCTGTACCCAAGGATGAAACGGTAGTCCGAGACCATGCTGGTACATATCGGTGAATATCATCACTGAACCCTCCGGAGGATATCTCACTACATCCGCAACACTGGTAACCTCAGCCCACATAGGTGGTACACTATAATCTGTCCAAGCTCAACCAACTTTGTTCTATAAGTGTATTCCGCTTCTCAATGGGACACCAACCCGATGTCCACCCTCTCAAGCCAAGCCACGGCTATACCCACAGACATCGATGGTGATGTCTGATTGCCGAGCTCACCTTCTGTATGTGCAAAGCTAGAACCCGATCAACACCGCTTTAACACTTTATACTTCTTATGCATCTCCCATATGCCTCTGACCCATACTCTCACTGATGGCCCAGACCATCTCACCCTTATGAACTACCATCCTAGCTTCTATAAGCCCTTCTACAAAACCCTCATGTCTGGGAACTCTCATCTTCAGAACAAACATACTCACTGGCCTCTTCACTCTCAGACATCTACAATATGCAGCAACAAGAAAAAGGAACTAATGCACATGCAAGGAGGATCCAAACACAAAAACACAAAATTGGACGGCCTCTACATGCTTTTTGATCTAGATGTATACATTCAACATGTTCATACTCATGCTCAAGGTGTTCATCATACTCTTCAACACGTTCATACCAAAAGTTAAATTTCATTTCAAAAATTCAAGGGAAATGAGGTCTAACCTTGTTTGCACCACCACGGACATTCACCGGAAATCTCCTTGGCCTTAGCACCACCACCAAAATCTCACCGGAAATCTTTTTCTCCTTCTCACTTTCTGGAACTCTTTCTCAAAAAATCTCCAAGTGTGATGCCTACGTCACTCCAAGTTCCTATTTATAAGGTCCCAAGGGCACAAAAGAAACCCTAGCACCTTTTCACCTTCCCTCCCAAATCCTTGTACCTACACAACATTTGCAATTTCAAATTAGTCAAAAACAAAAAACAAAAAACAAACGGAGAAGGAATTTAGAGGGGAGCGCCACAATTCCAAGTACCTACTTGCCGAATGGCCCAGCTACTTCAAGGCCCAACTCGCTCCAAGGCCTACTAGGGCAGGACCTAGCTCACACTGACTCACCACATAGGGGCCCAGCTCTCACCTTGCCTAAGCCTTGACGAATCTTCACAAAAGCCCACTTCACCTCCTGCCGAAAGTCCTCACACAACAAACAACAACCATCAATACATATTCCAAGGTCCTTGCCGTTCAAAACCAAATGGGGAGGCTCATCAACAAATCCAAACTTGCTAAGCCCAGCCCCAATACACAGCTAGGCCCCAAAATTGTCTTGGCTACCTTGCCGAATGAAAGAAAATGAAGGCCCACCACAACAAACAAAGGTAAGAGGCCTTGCCACAAAATTACTTACTTCTGCCCAGCTACAAAGCAAAGTCCAGCTCCAAGTCGCTTCAGGGCTCAATACAAAACCCAACTATTTTGGCCATAACCAACCTAAGGTCCCAAACCCTGCTGAACGGCAGGGTCATGAAGTTTTTCCGAAGGCTCCTACAAGTCTCCGCTATACAGAGTATCTAACCTTCAAAACAAAAGAGGCCACCTCACCTCCCTACGCTAGGTACTGCTGAAACTTCAAGGCTCCGCCTCTAGTCCAAACGAACACCTCACTGAGCTTAGCTCCAAAGCTCGACCGCCACAAAGCACAGCCCGGAAGACACTCTAGCTCACAAAAGGCAGACCAACACAGTGTCGCAGCACTTTCAACTTGTGAATCAAGGCCCAGCTGCAAGGACCCAGAGATCAGTTTCACCCCAAACCTCTCAAGAACCCAGCTCCAAATTTGATCAAGGCACCTGCTTTTTTCTACCAAAGACCCGGCTTACATTTCGGCGTCCAAAAGTCACGACAAATCTGCCAAAGAAAACACCAACAAATTTAGCCTATTTCTACAAGGATTCAAAAACAAAACAAAACAAAAATGCTTACTTCAGCCCGGCTACAAGGCAAGAACCCCGCCAAAAAATCCAACACTGACTCTGCACCAGCCTCCGAAGCCCACCTCACGGAACTAGCCCTCACACCAACTTCCAAAGCTTGAACACACCCTTATGGAACTGATCTATGGAGCCAAGGTCACCAAAGTCCAAGGCCCGGCTCAAATCTCTCTCCCAGTCACGGCCCACGCACAAAGAAGGTCTCAGCCTCACCGAGCCCTTGTACTCATAGAAGCTTGACAATCCGTAAAGTGATGACAACTCAACTAGTTGCCAACGAGCAGCGGCTCCGTTCAAATCCCAAGAGGACCAGGAATCTGTCTTGCCAAGGACCAGTGTAGATCTCTCCCTTGCCGAAGTTAGCTCACGAATCTCTTTCAAACCTCTTGCCGAAGGCCTAGTCTCAAGGGAACCTCCTCAAAATCCCAATGAACACTTTCTGCCAAACGGCAAGGGTCGAAGCTTCAAGCTAAATAGAGGCAAAACCAAAAAAAAATCTTGCCAAATGTTCCTAGCTTCTCAAAACCCAGGGCCTCCTTACCAAAGGTACAAAATCCCAGCTACAAATATCACAAGGGCCTAGCCACACAAGACCCAGCTCCTACCAAGTACTGGCCCCCTTTTGATTTCACCTTGCCGAACTGCAAGCATTGTGGGATTATTTTTATACTCCCCTCAATACCCTAGCAACTACCTAAGTCATACTTAGGCTAAAACTAACGGCCCAGCCCCAACAATTAGCTAGGTCAATGACAAAGGGACCCCAGGCCATATTTTCCCTTTTTTCTTCCTTTAAACAACCTTCCCAAAACTTATCAGTCCCAACTCCACCATTCAATTTCGCCAGGCCCTTTGCCTAGGCCAAACCAAAGGCCTTTCTCTTCGGCTCTTGTTCTTTAAAAGCCCATACCACAAGGCCATTCAAAAAAAAAAAAAAAGCCCAGCTCCTATTTTGGGCACTAGCGAAATGGGCTCCCAAGGGATTCTCTTTACCAAAATCTCATGCCCAGCTCCACAAGTATGTGTTACCCAAGCCCATACCACTTGGCCATTCAAAAAAAAAAAAAAAAAAAGGTCCCCGAATGGCAAGGGGGCTAGGAAAATGGACACATGGAAGCCCATATTCTTTTCTCCTTCAAGCTTCAGCTCAAACTTTTGGGATCCAGGCCTTTGTTACTCAAAACCATCACTTGGTTACCAAACGCGGACCTGGGTCATAAACACTAAGGCCCACAGATTTTCTTGCTGAAGCTTCAAAAACCCAAGTCTACTTTTCTTTTAAAGGTACCCAGCTACCAACAAACACTGAGGGCTAACACAGCTTTTATCATACATTCCAAGTGTTAACGCAACTTCTAGCTTGACAACTTGGGGGACTATGGACTGCCCTCGGCTCCCACTGAACCTGGAATGCTCGGTCATGATCATAAAAGCTTACAAGTTCCCAACCTGTAAGTCACTTCTTGACCGCGAACTTGGGGACTACTGCTACACCATAATCAACCGAGCATATCCAGGTCTCAAAACAACTAGCACCAAGGCAGACGCCTTCTCTCTTGCCGAAGGAAGACACTCTTCCGAGGTGCCAAGCACCTGCCGAAACTCCCGACTACCAAAACTCACAAACTGCTAAACCTAATTCTCATGACACGTGTCACCACCGCGGCGACTTGCACAAAGTCCCACATCGGAAATCTACACCAACCTCCCACTTTCATTTCCTATAAAAAGGGAACAGTACTTCCTAATAAGAGGGGTAACTACTTTTCCGCCTTTTACTATTACTCGCAAAAGTTACCATTCTTAGCTCGACTTAAGCATCGGAGAGTCTTGGCCGGCCCACACGGTGCCGAGCTTAACGATTTGCTTCCCTATTTTTGTCTTCTGCAGGTTAGCCTTTATTGAAGGCCCAGCACCCTGACTTTCCCCTGCTGAGAAGGCAAACCCCTTTTTCTCTAAGTTGACCCTCTCCGAAAAAGAGCATCAACAACCTCCATATTTGTATAACCAATCTATGGTTTCTCTCAAATTTCCACTCTGTCTTTACTGTCTTTCCTGTAGAATCCATTGAAGAGTTCCAATAACACTAAGCTAGCGTTCACACCAAAGAAGCCACTGAGCAAGAGATTAGAATCTAGGAAGTTGAATTGGAAGCTTCTATTCAGGCCTAGAGGTTTGTTATTTTTGCTTTGATTTCATTTGTTACTTTTGTTCTTTCTTCGTTGATTTAATGTAGTTTTTTTCTTCTTCCTGAATTAATTGTATTTGCCTGTTGTTTTTATATGGTGAAATAGTGTAATTACTGATAATGTGGATGCAATTACATTTTTTATATATAAATCTAATGCACATTTAAGCATGATATTCCATATAAAAATGTGGATGATATGCGTAGTGCTTACTTTTATTGGTAATTTTAGAGATGGGTAAAGATGAATCAAGGAATCATGTGCTTTGCCTATCAATTCACGCAAGGCAGGAAAAATGAAATTATAAAGGAAGCTGATCAAATCATCTTTAATAGGCTTTCCTATGGTTAATGAATTTACTTCAAGGAATGTTCTTCACATTGCTCTTCAGGAAAGCACGGGTCAAAAATATTCAATACAAAAGCTCAATAGTTATATTTGGAGATGATAATTGGTACCGTTAAATACGCACCGGCTGCACCACTATATAAACAGTTTAGGCTCCATACCTGTTTTGTTTTAATTCAAGTGACACAGGAAACTATCTTGATTTCTGTAGGTTAGCATTCTGTCCCCACAATGCGCATTCATCGTTGACTTAATTCTGATGATACCATACTATCCTATACACTTGATTATGAAGTTAGGATGGCTGAAGCGGTGGTGATAAGCTATAGTCTATGTTGTAAGATATTACCGATCAAGTTAGTTATTTTGTTTCAGCTTTGAAGCTATAAAGAGGACATAGGTCAGTTAGTAGTCTAAGCATCATGAAATTTGTTTATCAAAATATGACAGTATGGACAGGAGGGGAGGGAAGAAAATTTTGATCCATGCTATTGATGGAGTGGAAAAGGTACTTTTGGACTTCTGAAAGCCCTAGAAGCATTAACTAGGAAAGACTGCACACAATCAATGAGTATTTTGTCAATAGCTTTATAATGAGTGTAAATTATATGATATGGTTGGTTGATCTGGGATGGAAGCTTGGGAGAAGAAGTTTCTGGGGTAGAGCTATTATTATATACACTATTAATAGCTTAGACAATTCACTAAATTGGATCATGGATCTTGGTGCAATTCTCTCTGTTTTTTGGGGTTATTTTTTATGCTGTTTTGATTCATGGGTTGGTTTTTATGTATTTTGTTTTTAGAAGTTGGACTTTTTGGAATTTGATACTGATATGGGAATTGAAAGCTTTCAGTTCAGGATAATGCTTTTCAGTGTGTGTTAATGAAATTGTTCTCTGGCTTTTCCTTATCTGAAAAATGCCAATTTTCCATGGAAACAAAGGAGATTAGGATATTATATAGAAACAAAAGAAATTGTTGTGTTATGTATTGCAATACAGTTAGTGAAAGAACTTTTTTTTAATAATTGTTTTTTAATTTTCAATTCATAGTGGAAATAACTTTAAAGTGGGAAAAGATCATCAATTTTTAACAATGAGGATGATATATATATATATATATATATTTAAGGTTGGCTACATATCAAAACACTGTTAAAGATGTAGCACATGTGCCACTAATTACACAAATTGTGTAATGATCTATTGTTGTTAATATTTGCTTTCTTATTTCATTTTTTGTTTTTCTGTTCATGTTTTTTTTATACTAATTTTATGTAATATTTACTGATTTGGTGATGTCATGTTAGAGATGTTCAAAGCTTCTCTGTCTGAGGTTTGGAGGTGTGAGAGGAGTTGGGGTTGCACTAATTTTTGTTTGTGGTATCATGGAGTCACACAGTCGTTTAATGTTATTGATTACATCTGTTTTGCTTGGTTAGGCTATAGAAGCTCTGTTTAATTAGTTTTTGGACACTCTGTTGTTTGAAAATTCTTATTTCTATAGTTGGGCTATTGTTGGTGTGTGTCCATTTTGCTTCATTAGGCTATAGATGTAATTAAGAAATAATAGTTTAATTCATGAATGTTTTTTCCCTTCCCAACTATTGATATGTTGGTTGAAGTTTGACTCTGATTTTTGCTTTGGATTTTGATGATCGTGATATTCTGTTTTCTTCTATCTCTGTTTGTTTTTGTTTTCCAGGATTTTTCTTTTGTTTTAGAAGTGAACTAACAAAGTTCAGGCATCTCATATAAAAACACTGCAAAGAAAAACATATTTGGACAGTTTTGGGACTAGAAACACATATTTTGAATTTTTTTGTTTTTTTGAGGGAGCTTTTTTAACATGTAAAATGAGATGTAACTGCCTTTGGTTTCATTTGATTAATGTTTTGGGTTGATTTTTAGGCATATATGTTTAGTACAAATTGGAGCTTGATCTTTAGATTATTAGAAAAGACTTTGAGATGACTCAATTGTTGAATTAGAGTATGAGATTTTGATATCTGTTTAAAGGGGAAAAAGGGAAAACAGAAAAATGGAATTGAAAAATATATATAAAAAATCTTGATTATTTAGGGTGACTTTTGCATAGGTAACTTTTGATTGTTTAGACCAGTAACTTTTGATCTTATATTCTTTGTTTCATATGCATTTAGGATCATTTAAACAGCCATTTTCCCCTTTTGCCCAAAACACATTAATTTGGGTAATCTTGAGTGATTTCTTGCCTTGCAGATTTTGCTCAGGCTAAAGTTTTGGTTTAGTGAAAAGATTGTGCCCGTATAAAAATACGCAAGCTAATTTCTTCTCCATTTTTTCTGTTTGTTCTTCCTTTTTCGTCTCCTTTTTTATTTATTTTTTTTAACCCATGTTTTCTTTTGATATTTTGCAGGTGGTCTTTTGTTGCTTTGGATAGAGCAGTTTGGTTGGTGTTTTCGGTTATGTTAAGCAAGAGGTGAGTTTTTAGGCTGACACTGATAAGCAAGAGGTGAGTTTCTAGGCTGACACTGATATGGGAATTGAAAGCTTTCGGTTATGTTAAGCAAGAGGTGGGAATTTGATATTGATATGGGAATTGAAAGCTTTCGGTTATGTCGACACTGACACCTATTGTTCACCAAGTTTATACCAACAGAGTCAACACCCCTTGATTTGATTCAATTAAAATTGTCACCATTATTTTCAGTTTATTTTCAATTGATTCAATATGCAGCTCAAGGCTTGCTCATATTTTGATGTTTTAATAGCTGCTTGATATATTAAAATATGCATAATATTTTTACAACTTAAGTTTGCCAAATTAAGCATGATGGCACTGTTTAGATCTCAATTTATATATAAATAGGGCCAGTATTTTAACATAATAAGCAGCACATATATCATCTTATTAATTGATCTATCTTTATTTATTTATTTTTAATTTAAACGTACTAAACTAAGCATGATGCCACTATTTAGATCTCAAGATACATATAAACAAAGCCATGTTTCCTACATATTTTTACGACTTTATACACATTTAATGCAATTTCAAAACCCGCAGCATCGTGCGGGTGCATTTGCTAGTATGTACTAAAACCCAATGCAACCAAACACTGTAGCTAAGCACAGTGAAATGAAGAAACTGCGCTCTCTTTTTACTGTTTTGCAAACTCATTTTTCTTATCTGCATAGTGAAATCACGGTTTTGCCTCCCCTCTCCTTCGATTGTAACAACTTGGAGCCTTCGTTCTATCATATGTTGAGTTCGCTTCTAACCAAGTTGGTTGGCCAGGTTTGTAACGTCCCGGCCCTAAATAAATCTTTAATTATTAATTAAACATAGTAAATGACTTTTTTTTTTCTTTTGTGTTGCCTCAAAATTCCTTTACAAAATTCGACTTGGCTCTACTACTACGTGTTTTCTGCTCTCTTTCCTTTTGTTTTTTTCCCCCTGATTTAATCTCAAGCTTCCATGAAATTTTGATTGTTTCAGGAGAGCTTGGGTACGAAATCCAAATACGAGAAGCGGTTGTTTGCCCAAATTGTTTAACCATTCTTCGCTTTAAAGGTATAATTCATGATTGCCTCTCTATTCCTTATACTCTTTCTATTTTTTTGGTACTGATTTCTTTATTTTTGTAATGTTTGTTTGCTCATCATTTCTGCATTTTCATGTTTGTATATTTCTTTTCTTCCACAACTTTATACACATTTTACATAATTTCGAGCAGCACCGCGCGGGTCCTTTTGCTAGTTATATATAATAATGTAATTTAGCATTCATTTTTGACGCAGCAGTACATCAATTTTCTTCAATTTTCTTCTAAATAATTTTTGTAATTTACCAAGTCTAATATTCCTCCTATATATTCAGCTTTCCCAATTATCCATTGCCATCCACCAAAAAGTGAAAAGGGCATCGCAAACCAAAGGAGGAAAGACTTGTGAGAATGAATATTGGCTTGTTGACTTGAGTAAGAGTATATAACTCATAAGAAGCGTCAATCAAGCTAGAGATGCAAAACTTTTTTAAGCGTGGAATAAAGTATCGTGGATGACTTTAATTTGCTTTCAGATAATCAAAAGTCCTCCTCAAAAATCAAACCAGCTACCAGTCCCTTCTTTATCAGCATCTTAGTTTCAACCGTGTTCGAAACTTAACCAAATCCAAGAATGGTTTACCTTAACTTTTAGTTTTGTTTTAGTTTAGAAACAGAGCAGCTTTCTGATTTATATTAATATATATATATATATTTTTTAAATTATATAAAATGGATGTGTTGAATTGAATGAACCAGTTATTCTTCTTGTTTTTTTTTTCCTTAAATTTGTAGCACCAAGTAATTACTGATGTAATTGTTTGATTACTTGATTGGTAAGTACTAATTAACTCGTTAAAACAAATTAACAGTTGTTCCTGAATCATGGTCATGTCATGTCCGCGTGTTTAAGGGGACAACCCGATAACAGTGAGTGTCCCGACACCACAGGCCTACACAAAAGGAGGTCAAAGTCCACAGGTCAGGTCTTCTATTTGAGATGTCTGAGGGGAAACAAACAAAAAAACCAAAAGCAAACGTACGCAAAACGCATTCTTGTCTTAACCAAATCCAAGAATGGTTTACCTTAACTTGTAGAGCTCGTTCCTACGATTCTTGTTTGAGGGAGGAAGAAGGCTGGGCTCTCTCTCTCTCTCTCTCTCTCCTCTCTCTCTCTCTTGTCCAGCCAAGAAAACCATCCTTTCCCACCTTTTTCTCTCTTTGGAAACACCAACCCACACATGGGGAAAGAAGAGACCAACACGCGTCCTTTCAATCCTATTCCAGCGACACCTATGCTAAGTTGGCACAAGTGGTCGACAATCAGAATGACACGTGTTCCTTAGCTGGCCCAAGGATAGTCGCAGGATCAGATTACCAGTCGACGCCCAAAATTTAGCCACGTCATTTCTTGATTTCCAATATTCCTATATCTCTAAAAATTCACAGGGCTTTGACAAATACTACCAACCCATAAACACATGTAGTTTCCGCTAATCACAACTGCAGCTCAAGTTAAATATTGTGTGTACATAAAGTAAAACCAATTGTCGTTTATTTGAGAGGCCAAATTAAACTAATTTGTTTTGGTATCAATTTATCAAATGCCAAACTAATTTGTTTTGGTATCATTTTTGCATCACATTTTCATCGATGGACTGACGTGTCTGTTTTCTGACGAATATACCTCGCAATTGCCTTGTGCTTTCTGGTTGGCCCGCAGCACAGTCTTCCAATCCTTGTATATTTTTAAGTAAGAAACCATCTTGTCTTTCCTTTAAGACGAAGTAGTTGTTGCTTGTTGTGAGTTGAGCAAGAAAAATGGGTTCCTCAAGATCAATGCTTGTCTTCATTAATCTTGCTTTTATTATCTTAAACCTTGTTGCTCCCACCATATCCCAAGATGATGGACCATGCACACCTACGGCAGACTACTGCTGGAAATGCTCTGACACTGGCACCTACACAGCAGGTGACAAGTACGAAGAGAACCTCAACAGCCTCCTCTATTCCTTCTCCTCCAACACCCAAAACTATTCCGGGTTTTACAGTTCATCCAGGGGACAAGACTCCAACAAGATCAATGCAATTGCATTATGCAGAGGAGATCTCTCACTGGACTCTTGTCGGGCTTGTCTCAACAAGTCTACTGATATTCTCTTGCAAAATTGTTCAACTCATAAGGAAGCAATCATATGGGCAGAGCCTTGTATGGTGAGATACTCAAACAAGTTGATATTTGGTATTGAACAAACGAACCCTTTTAAGCATTTGCCTAGCCCAAACTATCCTAGAAATCCTAAACAGTTTGAGCCGGTGCTTACCCACTTGTTGGGTAATTTAAGTGACACAGCTGCGTCAAGGAATTCTCTTCAAAAATTTGCAGCAGGGCATGCAACTGTCCCTGGAGGTGAACCAATATACGCACTTGCTCAGTGCACTCCAGACATAGACAAGCAAAATTGCAGCAGTTGCCTTAAACAGTCCGTCACAGAAATTCGAACCTGTTGCGGTGGAAGGAATGGAGGAAGAGTCCTTAAACCCAGCTGTAATTTAAGGTATGAGAATAATAGTTTCTTTGCGTCTTCGGCCGATTCCTTCGTAGATAATCCACCTGGCAGTTCCCGCAGCACCAGCACTTGAAGAAGGTATGTATGCTTATTATGGTTACCCTGCAAATCTTCAATTTGATCCATGTCTTACAATTGTGTGGTGTGGTTTTGGCTTTTGATAAGATATCCCATCTGATTTTCAGCAAAAAAGAAGAGTAACACAAAACAAACTGTCATCATCATCGTTGTGGTTTTGGTTGTTTTTGTCACTATTTTCAGCAGCATATGCTTTTTCTTCAGAGTAAAGAAACGAAGGGTAAAACTTGAACAAGGTAAGTTCACTTCTGTTTATTTATCTTAGAGAGGTTTTGGAACTCTGTTTGCTAATTCATTTTCCCCTTTTCAGATGAGAATTCGGAAGACGATTCGGAAGATGTTAGTCTGGTGGAATCATTGCAATACGATTTTGAAACTATAAGATCTGCAACAGATGACTTCTCTGATGCAAATAAGCTTGGACATGGTGGATTTGGAGCCGTTTACAAGGTAACAAAACACTATCACAAGGAAAAAGATTCATCATGAATGAATTGTTTTGCGTAATTAACTTTTCTAATTTTCTTATAAACCTTCAGGGTAGGCTAGCGAATGGAACATATATAGCTGTGAAAAGGCTCTCTAAGAATTCTGAACAAGGTGAACGTGAATTCAAAACTGAAGTCACGTTAGTTGCTCAACTTCAGCATCGGAACTTAGTGAGGCTGCTAGGTTTTTGCTTGAAAGCAGGGGAAAGAATCCTCATTTATGAATATGTGCCCAACACCAGCCTTAATCACTTCATTTTTGGTATGTTTGTTCTACTTTTTGTCATAATTCATAATCATTTCTGCCTCGATTTTGTATCATAGGAAAGCATATTAACAAAATCATGTTTCATTTTGATGGAATTGGATTTAGATCCAATCAATCAAGCACATTTGGATTGGGAAACACGTTACAAAATCATAGGAGGCATTGCTCGAGGGCTTCTTTACCTTCACGAAGATTCTCGACTTCGAATTATTCACCGTAATCTTAAACCTAGCAACATTTTGTTAGATGAAGATATGAATCCTAAAATTGCGGATTTTGGCATGGCAAGATTGTTTATGATGGATCAAACTCAAGGAGATACCGAGACAATTTTGGGAACCTAGTAAGTATCTGCAAATTTCAAAGCTAAATTACATTGTTGCGCTTGTTCACACCATAACTAAAATTTTAATTTGATGAATATAATAATGCAGTGGATATATGGCTCCAGAGTATGTAGTTCATGGACGTTTTTCAGTCAAGTCGGACGTCTTCAGTTTTGGCGTGTTAGTTCTTGAAATCTTAAGTGGTAAAAGGATTAGCAGTTTTCGAAATGGAGAGAATGAGGAGGATCTTTTAAGCTATGTGAGTATGAATATAAGGTTTTACATTACCAAACTCTTTTTCTACCAAAAAACATAACAAGAGAAAGCAGCATCATTTCTTCTTTAATTAATATGTATATAAACTTGATAGGCCTGGAGGAATTGGAAGGATAATACAGTGGCAAATATCATGGACCCAAAGCTGACGACAGGTTTAGGAATTGAAATGATGAGATGCATCCACATTGCATTGCTATGCGTCCAAGAAAATGTGGCAAGCAGACCATCCATGGCTTCAGTTGTCTCTATGCTTAACAGCCATTCTGTCACACTCTCACTACCCTCACGACCGGCATATTATTTGCAATATAACAGTGGATCAGACATAACAGGGTCCGATGAATCCCAAAACCCTATGCATGTGTCAGCAAATAAGAATTCAGATTTTACTGAACCATATGCTCGCTAGTGGGGTGGGGCTGAGTATGTATCAGGAACAATTTATTTTCTTTTCTTTGATATGCGCGTTTGATTGATATATTTGAAAAACTGCAGCTCAAGTTAAATATTTTCTGTACTTAAAGTAAAACCAATTGTCGTTTATTTGAGAGGTTTATCAAATGCCAAACTAATCCGGACTGGAAACAAGTTTTCAACAAAACCCAAATCCAATCAAGCCAACACAAACCAATAAATTTCGGATTAACTTGGGTTGGGCTAATGGGTTTAGGCCCATTTTAAAATATTAAAATAAAAATACATTTTTGCATCAGATTTTGATTGATGGACGGACGTGTCTAACGAGTATACCCCGCAATTGCCTTGAGCATCAGAGTCTGGAGAAATTGGATTCCTTCTTTTGCCTTGGAGAAATTGGAGGGAGGATACAGTTGAAAACATCATAGATCCGGTGTTGACGAGAAGTTCATGAAATCGAAGCGATGAGATGCATCCACATTGGTTTACTATGTGTGCAAGAAAATGTGGTGGACTGACACGGACCAACCGGGGCTTCAGTTGTATCCATGCTTAACAGCCAGTCTCTCACACTTGCAGTACCCCCACAACCTGCATTCTATATATGAATCCACAACACTGGATCAGACAAATCGACGATGACTGAGTCTGACCAATCCAAAAGCCTCTCTGTCTATGCATCAAAATATGAGACTTGAAATTACTGAACAATTTTCCATCTCTCTCTACTGCTGAATTGAAACCCTCCTTTTTGAAATGGTGCGGCAGCTTTCCTTTGAGAGCCGGGGAACAAAACCTCATCAATTTCCCAATAGTCGGAAGGACAAGAGACGGGTGGGCCTGTGATACAAAGTGACATAAAGTGTTAATGTCCTAAAGCTTTCACGCCAATATCACTCATCAAATTAACTTAAGTTGGCGCCACATACTTCGCAATAACACACTCCTGCATTTATATGTAACGAGAAATTAAAACGGCAACTAACAAAATTGAAACCCAATAAAACCACTTGAGTTGGTAGAAATCAAGAAAATAAAATGCCTTTTTAGTCCCCCCAACAATATACGCTATTATAACATATTTAGGCTTTAAATTTTGGTTTATTTAGTTTTCACCAAAGTTTAGTTGGTGTCTTCTTGCGTCAAGTTGGTATGCTTATCTCCATGGAGTTCTCTGTTCTCACACCCATCAGTAGTGAGATGGACGTGGGAGGAGAGGGAGAGGGAAAAAACCCTGAAATCTCACTTTTTTTGTTTTCAATAATGGGGGTGTTTTTGAGTGTTTTATGGGTTTGAGTTTTTAAAAAGGGGCATACCAAACGCGTTTTTTGGACTTTGGACTTAAAATTTATTTTTGAGTTTATAAAATTAGATCAAAGTAGGATACCAAACTTAAGTTTACATTGATCTCAAAAAATGTGATCCACTTTCTTAATTATTTATTGATTTTCCTATCACCTTTTGCACAAAAGAACTTGGATGAATTGTCTATCCTCTGTTTGTGTGGTGATTACATTACTGTATGTTTTGATAGAGTAGATTAGAACAGAATCTGTCGTAATGGAAGATTCGAAGGTTTGTTTTTATTTTCTTTGTTTGTTTCTAAAAAATTTTAAAAGAAAAAAAAAACAAAAACAGAGAGGACAGAGAGACAATACGTATACCAAAGGGACGGGACATTTGAATTTCCTCTCTCTTGTCCTTCCCAAGAAGTGTCACTTCTCACTTGGCTTCAACCTAAGATACAAAGTTACAAGACCTCTTCAAAGTCACGAAAAATATCGGTACAAAAGTCAAGAAAAAACCTAGCTAGTCTATTGAAGCTGTAAGTGAAGTTAAAAGTTTTCTCTACATAAAACCAGTTGTCATGTCATTTCTTTGAGAGACCAAATTAAAATTAGAAAAGAACTTGTAGAATTATAGTTTGGGGACATGGGGGAGTCAATTCCTTTTGGTATCAAATGCCAAACTAAACTGATCAATCGGAACTGGAAACAAATTTTCAACAAAACCAAATCAACCCAAATCCAACCAACCAATTACCAAATAACCAAGCCAACGCAAGCCAATAAATTTTGGATTAATTAGGTACAGACCCACCGTAGGGGATAAGGAATGTCTAGACTCACATGGCCTCTTAAAAGTCATGAAAAGTGCAAAAAATTCTAGCTATTCTATTGAAGCTATAAGTGGAGACGAGTTGTTACTTGTGAATTGAGCAAGAAAAATGGGTTGCTCAAGATCATTGATTTTGTTCATTAATCTTGCTATTACCTCAAACCTTGTTGCTCTCATCATAGCCCAAGATGATGATGCCTCATGCACAGAAAGAGCTGACTACTGCTGGAAATGCACTGATGGTGCCACCTACACACCAGGTGACATGTACCAAGTGAACCTCAAGAGCCTCCTCTCCTTCTCCTCCAACACCCAAAACAATTATGGCTTTTACAATTCATCAATGGGAAAACACCCCAACAATGTCAATGGAATTGCATTATGCAGAGGAGACCTCTCACAGGACCTTTGTCAGGCTTGTCTCAACACGTCTATTGGTAGGGTCCTGCAAACTTGTTCAACTCAGAAGGAAGCAATCTTTTGGGCAGAGCGTTGTATGGTGAGATACTCATACAACTTGATATATGGTATTGAGAAACAGTACCCTGTTAAGTATGTGCCTGGAGCAGAGTTTCTGATAATCCTCAACCGTTTCAGCCGGTGCTTGACTACTTGTTGCATAATTTAAGTGACAGAGCTGCATCATCTCTTAAAAAATTTGCAGCAGGGCATGCAACTGTCCCAGGAGCTGAAACTATATATGCACTTGTTCAGTGCACTCCAGACATAGACAAGAAAAATTGCAGCAATTGCCTTAAAGAGTCCATCTTAGAGATTGAGAGATGTTGCGGTGGAAAAAAAGGAGGAAGAGTTCTCAAACCCAGCTGTAGTTTCAGGTATGAGATTAATTCTTTCTTTTTGCCTACAGCCAATTCATTAGTAGATATTCCAGCTTCAGATCCAGCGCCAGCACCCAAAGAAGGTACGTATGGTTACCCTGCATATCTTAAATTCGATCGATGTCTTACAATTGGGTGGTATGGTTTTGGTTGTTAATAAAGGAATCCATGTGATTTTCAGAAAAGAAGAAGAGTAACATAAAACAAATTGCCATCACCATCGTTGTGGTTTTGGTTGCTTTTGTCACTATTCTCAGCAGCATATGCATTTTCTTAAGACTAACGAAACGAAGGGTAAAACTTGATGAAGGTAAGTTCAACTCTGTTCAATTGTCACACAGTCTTTATTCTTGTTAAATTTAATGCTCACTTGTCTTGAAGAATTTAGAAAAAGTCAGCAAGATCAAGCTTTAAGATATAATTGTTGTAGGCATGCTAGAAAAATCATAATAAAAATCATAATAAAAATCTTGTAATATTGTACCCTAGTGGCTTGGACAATGGCGGCAGCCTATACCTATAAATAGGTGTCGAGGCCCCTTGTATAAGTGAACTAACAGAGAAGGCCAATAAGCCTAGTAAACATTTTCTAGCTGTAGAAGGCCAATAAGCTTAGTCCTCTACAAAGCCTTGTACTCATCTATTGTTGAATAAATAAAATCACTATATTGTTCTTCTAAAAAACACAACAATTCTTTAAAATGCATTTATCTTATCTGATAGTTGTCGGACTCTATTGCTAATTAAGTTGCGTCCTGGATCATGAGCTTCTATATTTACAGGTTGTGCATTTACGCGCATCACAATATTTGGACCATTCTAATTATCTAACCGTTTAAGACATGACTCAAATGTTGCAAAATTGGGAAAATGCACTACTTCTAAATGTAGAGGCTAACAATCTAAGTTTGTTCCTTTTCAGATGAGAATTCGAAAGAAATAAATTTGGTGGAATCGTTGCAATATGATTTTGAAACTATAAGATCTGCAACAGATGACTTCTCTGATGCAAATAAGCTTGGACGAGGTGGATTTGGAGCTGTTTACAAGGTAACAAAACAATCACTTTCACAAGAAAGAAAAAAATTTAATCTAAGCTTGGTTTCCTTATTTTTCTGTTTTAAACATTCAGGGTAGACTATTAAATGGGCAACCTATAGCCGTGAAAAGGCTCTCCGAAAATTCTGGAACAAGGTGATCGTGAATTTAAGAATGAGGTCATGTTGCTTGCTCAGCTTCAACACCGGAATTTAGTAAGGCTCCTAGGATTTTGCTTGAAAACAGACGAAAGGCTTCTCATTTACGAATACGTGCCTAACACAAGTCTTGATCACTTCATTTTTGGTATATTTTCTCTGCCTCAAATTTCATATATTTTATAGTAATTTCTTAAAAATTAAAAATGTTCATATTTCATTTAATGAAATTGTATTTAGACACAAACAATCACGAGCATTTGGATTGGGAAACACGTTACAAGATCATAGGAAGCATTGCACGAGGGATTCTTTACCTTCATGAAGATTCTCGGGTTCGAATTATTCATCGCGATCTCAAAACCAGCAATATTTTGTTAGATGAAGATATGAACCCCAAAATTGCTGATTTCGGAATGGCAAGACTGTTTGCTATTGATCAAACTCAAGGAGATACAAGGACAGTTAGGGGAACCTAGTAAGTTCTGTGATAATATAGCCAGCTAACTTACACTTTCATTTTGTGCTCTCCTTGCATCAAAATTCAAAAAGCTTCATCAAAAAAAGAAGAAAAACTTACATGTCTAATGGAATATAATCATGCAGTGGATATATGGCTCCCGAGTATGTAATTCATGGTCGCTTTTCTGTCAAAACGGATGTCTTCAGTTTTGGGGTGTTAGTTCTTGAAATTGTAAGCGGTAAAAAGATTGGTAGCTTCCGATATGGCGAAAATGAAGTGGACCTGTTAACCTATGTGAGTATGAATACATTAAAGTCATTATATATTCTCTCTTTTGCGTTGGTAAAATTTCTTTTTGACAATATTGATCTACTTTTATAGGCCTGGAGAAATTGGAGGGAGGATACAATTGAAAACATCATAGATCCCGTGTTGGCAGCAAGTTCACGAATCGAAACGATGAGATGCATCCACATTGGTTTACTGTGTGTGCAAGAAAATGTGGTGGACAGGCCAACCGTGGCTTCAGTTGTATCCATGCTTAACAGCCAGTCTCTAGCACTTTCAGTACCGTCGCAACCTGCATTCTATATTTATCACAAGACTGGATCAGACATATTGACATTGACCGAGTCAGACCAATCCCAAAGCCTCTCGGTCTGTACCTCAAATATTACTGAACCATATCCTCGCTAGCCGTTGAGTGCCAATCATACTGTAACATACTTTAGCCTTCAAATTTTGGTTTGTTTTATTAGATAGCACCAAAGTTTAGTTGGTGTGTGTCTTCTTACTTCAAGCTGGTATTTTTATCGTTAATAAAATGGCTTCCCCTAGTTTATCTCCATGCAGGTCTCTGTCTCTTGTTCTCTGTTTTCGACAGACGACGGAAGGACTCAAAATTTTACTGAACCATATGCTCGCTCTTGTGGGGCGGAGTATATATCAGCCATATCACAACATATTTAGGTCTTTTTGGTTTACTTTTGACACTTATATTTTTGGCTAGCTATTTTTAGCACAAGTTATGGCTTGATGTGTTTTTCTCTTGGTCTTGTGGAAGTGAATGAGATCCTTGATATCTTTTAGTAACTGCAGTTGAAGTCAAAAAGTTTTCTCTACATAAAACCAGTTGTTGTTTCTTTCAGAGGCCAAATTAAACTTAGAAAAGAACTTGTAGAATTATAGTTAGAGAAGATAACAAACCAAACTGACCAACCCAAATCCAACGGTCCAATAAGCAAGGCAACACATCAAACCAATAAATTTCGGATTAATTTGGATTAGGTTAAATGGGTTGTGCCCATATTCAAAAGGGGAACAGAAAGAACACAAGAGTAAACCAAAGCACTTTTCTTCTGAATTTAGCCAACATGACTTTGTTCTTTCTTTGTCCAAAAACAAAAAGAAAGACTGTGTTCTTTCTCGGTGGCCCACAAAAGTCTTCCGCATTCTAAGGTTGTTTATGTTTTCTTTTTTCTAAGAAAGTCACTTGGCTTGGACCCTAATTTCCATTAAAAAGAAAAACACTATCGACCAAAACAAATACGCAAGAAAGTTTTAAGGCGACATTGGAAATAAAATGAGGCACACACCCAACCAATGAACCAATGAACCAATGAACCAATGACCAAGCAATAGAGACAACTCAAGGGAAGGGACCTTTGAATTTCCTCTGTCTAATCGGCAGTCTAAAACGAACAGCCACTTCTTTGACAAGAAGTGTCTCTTGTCTTTATATTGGAAATAATGAAATATTGTCCAACCCAAAGCATAAGAATCTTGTATTTATAAGGAAATGATGAAATATTGACAATTAATTGTACTTTCTTTCTCAAAGTGTGTCTGATGTCAGCCCGCATTACACAAGAGTCACAAGACCTCTTACAAGTCACGAAACTTATGATATGGGTAGAAAAGTCAACGAAAGGCCATTGATGATATTTGAAGCTATTCCTTGTGAATTGAGGAAGTAAAAAGGGTTGCTTAAGATCATTGATGATTTTGTTCATTAATCTTGCTATTTCTATTATTATCATCTTTTGCACCTTTTGCACAGAGAAATTATTTTTTGACTTTCCTATCACCTTTTGTACAAAGAAATTGGATGAATTGTCTATCCTCTGTTTGTGTGGTGATCACATAACTCTGTTTGTGTGTTTACAGAGTAGATTAAAGTTTTCAGATTCCTACTGCTTTCAATTCGAGATACGTTGTTAGGTACTGAAACTTAAAAACATTAGAACCTCGCTCAAAAAGATAACAACTCATTTTGGTTTCTGCAGGAAATGAGAGGAACTCAACCAGAGCGCCGTGATCATTGTTATGCCAACTGTTGGTCTTGTGATAATTGTTATCATAATTGGTGTCATTTTGAGAATGAGGAAGCCAAAGAAACATGTTGAAAGTAAGTACTTATTACTGTTTTTTTTATAGAAGAATTTGCATTGTATTACTAATGTGACAAGCTCAACTTGCTAAATTTTTCAAATTTTGCAAAGCATTGGATGAAATAAGAAGCGCAGAATCCTTACAATTCGACTTTGGCACAATTTGAGCTGCGACAGATAACTTTTCTGACTCAAATAAGCTCAGGCAAGGTGGATTTGGTACAGTGTACCAGGTAGCTAGTTATTTAAGTGTTACAATATTGCATTTTGAGTTCTAATTTACAATTACCTTGACCAAATTTAAATATAACCATACATATTTTCAGGGCAGGCCTGCCAATGGGCAAGAAATAGCGGTGAAAAGGTTATCTAGAGATTCTAGACAAGGAGATCAAGAATTTAAGAATGAGGTGTTATTAGTGGCTAAGCTTCAACACCGAAATTTAGTTAGGCTTCTAGGTTTCTGTTTAGAGGAAATGAAAGGCTTCTTGTTAATGAGTTTGTTCCTAATGCAAGTCTTGATCAGTTCATTTTTGGTATGGTTTTCGTTCTCTCCTGCTGTCTGCATAATGTACTATAACAATCAATTTTTTTTAGTTAAATGTTGTGAAAGATTGCACATGTCAACTAATTATTAGTTTTCAATATATAGATCCGATTAAGTGCTAACTTCTAGATTGGGAAAGACGGTACAAAATCATAAGAGGCATTGTTAGGGGACTTCTTTATCTTCACGAAGATTCTGGGCTTCGAATTATTCACCGTGATATGAAAGCTAGCAACATTTTATTGATAAGATGTATCCAAAAATTCAGATTTTGGAATGGCAAGGTTGTTTGTAGTTGACCAAAATCAAGGTGATACAAGTAGAATCGTTGGGACTTAGTAAGTAACACAACATTCTAGACGGCCCTATTTTAGTTTTGTCATATTTAGTTCATTTTGTTTTTGACTCGTTCTCTTGTTTCATGTACTTGTGTGGAGATTGAATTACTCACAGATATGTCAATTCTTCAGTGGATGGCTCCTGAGTATGTATATCATGGAAAGTTCTCTGTTAAATCAGATGTGTTTAGCTTTGGAGTGCTGGTTCTGGAGATGCGCAGTGGTCATAAAAATACTAGCTTTCACATTAACGGAAATGCAGAGGATCTTCTTAGCTATGTATGTACAAGTTATGTATTATGAATATTATTTGCTTCTGAATCGTAGGACTCGACGACTGGCTAGTATTGTTGATCTAAATTAAAACATTGTTGCAGGCATGGATAAACTGGAGGGAAGAGACGGCTTTAAACCTCATAGATTCAACTTTGATGGCTACGGTTTCAAAAGCTGAAATATTGAGATGTATTCATATTGGGTTACTATGTGTTCAGGGGAATCTAGATGAGAGACCAACCATGGCTTCAACTGTTCTCATGTTAAATAGCCAGACTCTCAATCTCCCAATACCCACCAGCATTCTTCGCCCACAGCAGCATGGACTTAAGTACAATTCAGGGTTGAAACAATCGAGTGGATCTAGATCTGCTGAAATATCAGAAAATGAGGCTTCAATTATTGAGCTTTACGCTCGCTAACTAATATGTTATGATCACTTACAACTAAGTTATTAATTGTCGATAATGTGTCATAATATATGTTATCGATACATCATGAATAATATCCATACAAAATTCACCGATACATTGTGAATAATATCCTTACAAAATCTGTCCACCGATACATTGTGGATAATATTTATAAATAAAAAATTCGTAAATCATAAAATTTATGTATGAACTTGGATCCTATCCCTGCCTTATGGGTCAAGGTTTTATGTATCTCCTTCTTTAGTTATTTGTCGCTATATCAAAACTCATGATTTCGTTGATCCCCCTCCATGTTGAAGACTCGTCTTTCAGTGATTTAGACATTTCTCGGTGAACAATTTTGTTCTCTCCAACAAATTTTCACCGGGATAAACCTTGCGGGAGAATTTTGTTCTTTTCCGAATAAAAAAATTGCCAAGATAGACCTTTCCTAGTGAATTTTGTCATTTTTTGACAATTAGGCGTTGAGATTGACATCTCCTGGTGAATGTCGTCTCCCAACAAATTCCGTGGGGAAAGGGTTGTTCTTTCCCTACAAAATTATGACAAGGTGAATTTTGTTCCCTCCCGACAAATTTTGTCAGTATAAACCTTTTCCCGGCGAATTCATTTCTTTGCTGACAATTTAGTCGAGATGGATCTTTCCTAGCGAAAATTGTTCCTTCCAGACAAACTTTCGCCTAGATAGACCTTTCTCGATGAAGATGTTCTCCCAACAAATTTTAGCCGTGTAAACCTTTCACGGCGAATTGTGTTTCTTGCTGACAAATTTTGGTCGGCATAGATATTTCCTAGCGAATTTTGTTCTTTCCCAACAAATGTGCGCCGGGATAGACCTTTCTTGACAAATGTCTCAATAGTTAAAGCTAGCTCTTCAAGCACTTGAAACCCACAAACCATGTAAGTCATCCAGAGTTAGCGGCATATAATTTTATTCTTCATGAACATATTTCTGACCAAGGGAGTAGCCATGACTTTCCGAAAATCCCTTGACGTTTTTCAAACACCCCCCTAATACATAAAAATCATAGAGAGGAAAATGTTTACAATCCTCCCAATAATTAGTTGCAGCCTAATTATTATGTTTTATGAATTAGTCATAGAAACCATGTTGAATATGTCAACGCAAATTATTGAGAGCCTTTCAGGGATTGCCTCCTATTATAATTTAACGTCAAACTTGCAAACCTGCACGTCTTTTGCACCACTAATTCAACGACCTTCAACGATCGAGCATAGAAAGATGTCTCACTACTTTTCCATCACTCAAAACCAACCTTAATTACTAATTATAATCCTTTTGCACCGCAAGTTTAAGAACTTTTAACGATTTGAATCGAACAAATTAAGATGTCAGATCACGCCCTAACAATCGTCTCCCTTTCATTTATCGGCCTACTCAAACTGGTTTTTTGTTCCAATTCCATTCACTACATCCACCACTACTGCTCTTTAGAAGTTAACAAAACCCAAAACGCCGCTTTCCAAGACAACGTCGACCGCCTCCTCTCCGACCTCTCCTCCAAATCATATGGCAACAGATTCTACAACTCCACATCCGGAGACAACGACAAAAAAGTTTACGGCTTATTCCTTTGTCGAGGTGACGTCTCCCCCGGAGTCTGCCGTGACTGCATCGACGACTCCACCAAAAACCTCAAACAAAACTGCACCCACAACAAAGATTCGATCGTTTGGTACGAGGAATGCATGCTGAGATATTCAAACCATTCCATCTTTGCCACAGAGGAGGAGATGCCGTGGCGATATTGGTGCAGCGTGAACAAAGTTTCCAACACGGACCAGTTTAATCAGAGTTTGTCCACCTTGATGAATGGGCTTGTGGACAAGGCGGCGTTTGGCAATACCACTCCACCGTTTTTTGCGACGGGGGACGACAAGAAAGGCGGTGGCGGCATTTCAATATATTGTTTGATGCAATGCACGCCGGACATAAATGGGAGTGAGTGTCAAAGGTGTTTGAAGGCGGCTGTCGGCGGTTATCAGGAGACTTGTGAGGGGAGGACATGGTCTATGATATTTTCGCCTAGCTGTCAGGTGAGGTATGGGTCTGATCCTTTCTATGGGGAAGGAAAGCCAATCAAAAGTGGCGGTGGTAAGTATTATGAATATGATGATCAAGTTAATGAAGGGATTATAAGTTTTGGCTTAATTAATATTATTTTTTAGAACAGAATTAATTAATTGTATGTGTGTGTGTGTGTGTGCAGGAAGAGGGAAGAACAATTCATATGTGGCTGTTGCAGCGGTATTGTGCATGGTTCTGTCTGGCTTATTGGTTAATCTACGTGCATGATAGAAATGCTAAAGAAATGATAATGTAGCCATTTTTCTAAAACAACAGAAGATCTCATCATCTGAACATATGAATTAAGAACAGATTGGATTATTATGGGTACGTACAAGAAGAAGCATTCAGTTATAGACCCAGATGTAATGCAACCAAACTGAAATTGTCCTCATGCATGCTCATGAAGTTGTTGAGTTGCTCTCCCTTTTCCCATCCAGTCTCCACACCTGCACTTCCAACAAAATATCTGTGAGCACGTACAAGTTGTGTACGTAACCTTCCAGGCAATAGACAATTGAATCTGAGAATCGTGCAAGTGGATTGGACGAATCCACACCATTAAGTCAAATACTTTAGTTCGGTTTTAGTTTAGAAACAGAGCAGCTTTCTGATTTATATTAATATATATGTCGTAAATTATATAAAACGGATGTGTTGAATTGAATGAACCAGTTATTCTTTCTTCTTCTTTTTTCCCCCCTTAAATTTGTAGCACCAAGTAATTACTGATGTAATTGTTTGATTACTTGATTGGTAAGTACTAATTAACTGGTTAAAACAAATTAACAGTTGTTCTTGAATCTTGGTCATGTCCGCGTCTTTACAGTGAGTGTCCAGACACCACACCACCACAGGCCTACACAAAAGAATCTAGAGGCCAGTTTGGGATTGCTATCACTTTTTTAAAAATTTGCTTATGTTGTGCTTTGAAAATAATTAGTTGTAAAGTAAAACAGTTTTATGTTTGGTAAATAATATTTTTAAAGTATTGTTAATACAAAAGGCAGTGTCAAAACTATTTGGTAAATTTTAATATAAAACTGTTGTAACTATAAATAATGACTAAAATAGACATGATATTGAAGCATTATGCGCAAAGCATATAGTGGTAGTGGTGGTGGTGGAGGAGGTGGTGAAAAGATAGAGGTTAAGGTGGTGGTGAGGATGGTGGTTGTGGAAGTGGAGATGAAGGTTGTGGTGGTGGTGGTGGTGGTGGAGGAGGAGGAGGAGGAGGATGTGGTGATAGTGGCGGTGGTGGTGGTGGTAGAGTTGGATGTGAAGGTGGAGGTGGTTTCATTTTAAAAAATTAATTATGATATTTTGGGAATTAAAAAAATTCATTAAAGGCTCATTTATGCTTCTTTTAAAAACAACTTTTAAAAGCAATCTATAGCCTGCTTTCAAAAGCTGCTGTCAAAAAGCCACTGCTTTTAAAATAATCGAGATATTTTATTTTTGCTAAACACCTTAAACTACTTAACTTTAAAGTGAAGCAGATTTTTGGCCCAAAAAAGTGAGAAATGATAGAATTATACAATATCACTACGTCATTTGATGATACTTCCATTCAAAATACGCCACATGTACTATTTTTAAAGAAAAATTAACTATTTATACAACTGGATTTAAAAATCTAATTTTATAATTTAAAACCATAAAAATAAAACTAAAATAATTTAAAAAAACTCATTAATAATAAAAATCCCCAACAACCACTTCCCCGAGCTCGCCGACCAAGCCTCCGCCCCACTTTCTGCCCTGGCTCCCATCGTTCTCTCATTTTTCCAGTCTCTCTCTTTCTCCCTCTCCATCCCTCCTCTTTATTATGGATTTAGAGTTCATGGAATTTTCTCTCTATGATGGCTTTAAGGTTCAAGGAATTTAGATTGAAGATTTGTTGGGGGTGAGTTTATGGTATTTGAGAAATTATTTAATTTCATACGCGAAAGTCAAGAAGTCTAAAATTTTTTGAGGAATTTGATAAGCTTCCAAAGTCCTACAAGGTATATGGCCATTGAGATTATTGACAATAAAAGCAAATTTTATAGTAGGTGAATAGGAATCCAATCTTGGCTGCATAGCTTTCTATGTATCAATAGCCGAATCAATTTTTTTCTAATGATTGTGAAAGTGGAATCATCCATGTGTTGGGGTGTCATCAAATTCACACAGAGAATGAGGCAGTAGTCATGGAAGACAGTGGTGGGGGGTCACTTTCGATGAAGCGGTGGTTTTTGGGTTTTTTTATTTCTAAAGTTTTTTTTAAAATCATTTTATTTTTATTTTTAAAGTAAATATGAGTGTTGAATCCAATTGTCAAAAAATAATGCATGTGGCAAATTTTGAATGAAAATATCACCGGTTGACGTGGTGATACCGTACTATTCTATAATTTCTCCAAAAAAGCAATCTCAAAAGGGCCTAAATCTACGAGGTCTTCTCCTCGAAATATCTAAGGAGAAACAAAGTAAAAAACCAAAAGCGAACGTACGCAAAACACAAAACGAATTCTTGACTTTTGCTACTCCCTTTTGTCTATTGGCTTTACTTCCCTGCATCCATCCACAAACAAGACCAATAACAAAGCAGTCAAGCAACCCTCTAGACCGGGGCAACAAGTAGAGTCAAGGTCTTCTCTTAATGTCCTATATATGTCTAATTTGGTCAACCCTATTAGACTAAGGAGAAAAATAACAAAAATTCTAGGCTTACCACAATTGTACCACCTCTCTAATAGAGGTGGGCCCCATTGTATTGGGGCTCCACCTCTATTAGAGAGAGTGGTACAATTGTTATGAAAAATGTGTAAGCCTAGCATTACTCGAAAAATAACCCTATTAGTCAAGGTCTTATAATAAGGTAACACTATTATATTGTAAACTATTGGCTATGAGAAGAAAGCCAAGTCGGTGAACTTGGACAATGGCGGCAGCCTATACCTATATATACGTGTTGAGTCCTCTATACAAGAGAACTAAGAGAGAAGAGGCTAATAAGCCAGTAAAAGGAAGGAGGCCAAGTTTGTATTAATAATTGGCACAAATTAATGTGCTAATCATCCAATTAAAAATATCCGCAAGTGCATGAGTTTATTGGGGTTTAGATTTGTAAGTACGGGGTCGATCCCATAAAGAACTGTCAGCTTACTAAAAGTTCTAGTTTGAGTAAGTAAAGAACACTTTTTTGACATAACACAAAGGTAAGATACAAATTGGAAACTAGGAATGAGTAAAGAAAAGTAAAAGAAAAAAACAAAACAAGAAACCAAAGATAAACACAATCAAGAATTTCTATCACCCCTTTATCACTTGTTTATCACCTAGTGAACAGTGCGGTCACATAAACAGTGACGACCGATCGTTTTGAAGCAGATTGTGACTTGAAAAACAAAATGGAAGGCGACTGGTCGCATGAACAGTGACGACCGGTCGCATGAACAGTCAATAGACAATTGAATCTGAGAATCGTGCAAGTGGATCGGACGAATCCATACCATTTGGTTTTAGTTTAGAAATGGAGCTACTTTCTGATTTATATTAATATATATATATCGTAAATTATATAAAATGGATGAGTTGAATTGAATGAACCAGTTATTCTTTCTTCTTCTTTTCTTTTTTTCCTTAAATTTGTAGCACTAAGTAATTACTGATGTAATTGTTTGATTACTTGATTGGTAAGTGCTAATTAACTCGTTAAAACAAATTAACAGTTGTTGTTGAATCCTGGTCATGTCCGCGTGTATAAGGGGACAACTCGATAACGGTGAGTGTCCAGACACCACAGGCCTCCACAAAAAAAGAGTCTTAAGTCCACAGGTCAGGTCTTCTCTTTGAAATGTCAAAGGAGAAACAAAGAAAAAACCGAAAGCAAACGTACGCAAAACGCACTCGTCTTTTGGTACTCCCCTCTTGTCTATTGCCTTTACTTCCCTGCTGTATCCATCCACCGACAAGACCAATAACAAAGTTGTCAAGCAACCATCTAGACCGGGGCCGGTCTTCTCTTAATGTCCTATCCCATCCTATACGTCTAATTTGAGAAGCCCTATTGGACCAAGGAGGAGGAAAATAACACAAAACCGACTTACTTTGTGGTTCTAGACTAGTTGATAACAACCATCATTGATGTAGCAGTGTGAAGTATACCATGAATTAATAATGTTGAAGCTTAAAAGCAATAAATAAATACAATTCTCTATTAATTAAGGTACAAAATAATCAGCAAATATGGATTAAGCCGGTTGGTCGTTAGTCCTCCCCCCAAGAACACTCTCCCTTTATGGGGAAAAAAATTTCTACGAAAGGATCAATAATATTCAAACACAGTTTTTGCTATAAAAGCTGAAGTTATTTTCATTCAGAGGAACAAACAGAGAAATGGGTTCCTCAAGATTGCTAATTTTCTTCATTCTTCCTATACTCTTGGTCTTGGACCCTCTTGTTCCTGCCATAGCGGATGACCAAGACAGCCACACTGTTTGCACGGAGACAGCAGACTACTGCTGGAGCTGCTCCAATACTAACAACACCTTCAACAATGGCAACATCTACAAACAAAATCTCAACTTCCTCCTCACCTCTTTCCCTTCCAACGCCCAAATCAATTCCAGGTTTTACAGTTTTTCTCTGGGACAAGCCCCCAACACAGGGAACGCAATTGCCGTATGCAGAGGGGACGTTGCACTCAAAGATTGCCTTACCTGTTTCAACGACTCTGTTTCCATTCTCCTGCAGAACTGTACCAGTACTAATGAGCAGGAAGCAATCATATGGGCAGAGCGCTGTACGGTTCGATACTCGAACGTCTCGATTTTGGGTGTGGATGAAGATGAGCCTTTTCTGTATTTGACGAGCCCACATAAAGTATCAAACGCTGAACTGTACAATCAGGTGCTCAACCCCTTATTTAAAAATTTAAGTGAGAAAGCTGCAGCAGGGGACTCTCTTTCAAAATTTGCAGCAGGGCATGCGCTGGTGCCTGTAACAAATCAAACTATATATGCAACTGTCCAGTGCAGCCCTGATTTGGACAAACAAAACTGCAGCACTTGCCTTGAAGAGTCCATCTCAGATATTCCAAAGTGTTGTGGTGGTGTGGAAGGAGCAAGAGTTCTTAAACCCAGCTGTTATTTGAGGTTTGAGTCCAATCCTTTCTATGAGCCTGGAGCAGATACCCTAATAAACCTTCCAGGCGAACAAGGTATAATAATTTATTTTTGTTTGTTGCTTAATTTCTTGTTTGAGCCCCAATTAGTTAACACCACGTTGCTAACAAACAGAGCCTTCTGATTTTTGCAGGAAATAATACAAGTGGAAATAATACGAGGAACATTACAACAAAAGTGTCGCCACTGTCGTTCTTCCGATTGGTATTGTCATTGTGCTTTTTATCAGCATTTGCATTCTTGTGAGAGTTTGGAAGCGATGAAGAGCAATAAAGTTCATTCAATTTTGTTTTATTACAAAATGGAATTTAACAAGGGCACTCTTTGTTTGTAAGTGATTGAATTTGTCAAGGCCCATGTAATAAAGATTACTGCTCTTTTTCTTTTTCTTTTTTAATAATAAGAATAAGGATTATTCTATGGTATATTCTTTCTCCTTCTGTTTTACAATATGATATTCTAAACTATTTTAATATACGAGTGTTGATGCAAAGGGCAGACACTGTATGATATAATCTTAATTTTGCTTTTGTAATGTATAAGTGTATATTCATGCCAAATCTAAAGGCCTTAGCAAGATTTTGGTTGAAAGAGATTCTAAGCTCCTACTTGATTGTGTTAACAAAGTTTGTGAAGTCCCCTGGCGTCCCTATACCTTCGTTAAGAATATTCATTTCTTGGCTTGTTTTGAGGAAATCTCCTTTCAGCCTGTCCCACGTGAGTCAAATTTTTCAGCAGACGCTTTGGCTTCGGCTGATCATTTGTACATGTCTTCCCATGTTTGGATTCACTCTCTCCCTCCTGCTGCTAAATATGATTGTTTGTTCGATTTAGTTGGTCGGGCAGGGTTGTAGGCTGTGGCAGTGGTTTTGCTTTGTAGTGTTTCTTTTCTGCGGACTGGACGACTCCGAAAAGCCCAATTCAAAATGAACGCGCATGCCAATTTATAAACACCAATGAGATTAATTTATAATAATTTAAAATATCCCGAGCATAAACTAAAATAAAATAAAATAAAAGAGGGTGCAATACGCATGGAGATGGCCGACAACCACCCATCGAAACCCACAACCAACACCTCTCCGTCCCTCTTGTGTGCTCTCTGGTTTTTTCAATAAATAATTTTGGCTACTTTTTTAATTTGCATTTTGGGATGAATTCTTATTGGAAAATGACCTCCAATGCCACCCATTTGTTAATATTGACTAAAAATACCACCCCTTTCCAATTTTTTTACAACTAACACCTTTAAATATAAAATTATTGTCCACTTATTGTACCCATATCAGTTTTTCAGAAATTGGCTTCTCTCTCTCTCTCACTGTCTTTGCTCTATCTCTTCGGCTCGTCTCTCTCCCTGGTGTACCTCTCTCTCTTCGACGCAATGCTCTTTGTCCGTCAACAGTGGCTGTTCATCCAAGCGTAACTCCATCGTTGCCATCGACGAGGTACTGTTCATAACCCTTTTCTTTGAAATGTGGGGTTTTTGTGAAGGTTTATGGTGTCTGGATTTCTAAGAAATTGGTTTGGTTGCTCAGAAATTGGGTTTGGGTTTATGGGTTTCTATGAACTGGGTAATAACTCACACCCACTATCACTAGCTCACAGGCACTGTTCACAGAAATCAAACTCTTTCTTTTGTCACCTGAACGTTTGGGCTTCGTTCACTGGGTAAGTCCCAACTATGTATATTGTTTGATGAGATTTTAACAATTGAAATGATTGTATTAAACATTCTTATGCTGGACAGAACACAAACATTCTTATGACATTTGAACAATTGTATGTCATTTTCCATATTATGAGCTTTTAGTTCTGAATTCATAAATTCAAATTAAAAAACTTACAGTTTGATGAGGCTGAAGCAAAAACTTCTGACATTATCAATATGGAACTAATAGGATGAATGTCACAGCTGGTTAGGTATCAGCTATCCATATGTGATGTGCCATGCCTTAAATGTATGCAATTTAGTATTTTAAAATCCTGTATTCCAATTTAATGTAAATGGAGTGTTGTAGCATACGAAATGTATTATCGGCATCATCTCTAAATTTGGTTACAACTTATGAAACAGGTTGGTGATACGAAAAGAAGTGTTGAGGAACTTTATGTTACCGTGACTGAGTTGCAAAGTGCAGTTACGGTTTGGTGAGTTCTGCTTCAACATGTATTGGTGTAGGCCAAATTTGGTATTTTTGGGAATTCCTAGAGTTTCACATTACATGCACTCTCTCAGTTTTTTAGTTTCCCCTTATGTACTAATTTTCCTATACATCACTCTGTCTGAGACAACTTTTTCTTTGAATTTCTAGCAACTTATATTACTTTTCCTTTTGGCAGGATTACAAGCTAGGTTCCATTTCAGAAAAGCAGGTAAAACATCTTTTTTTGTTCGATTAGAGAAGCCATAATTAATGAATGAGAAAGTGTAGTATTTATTAGAAGCTATAATTAATGTGCATATAACTCTGTTGTTTCACCAGTGTGTAACACTTTTGTTAGTAAGATATGTGTTTGCTTTGGACTACTTGCAGTGGCTGTTGCATTTATTTCGATACACACATCATTTTATTTATCCGCTTAAGGTTGTACTGATGGAAATGCCTCGTGCAGGAATTAATAGCTGGGGTTTGAGCCATTGAATTAATAGGTCAGTTGTAAATAGCTGGGGTTTTGTTTATGTGCTGTAATTTGTGTTTATTTTTCACTTAATATCCTATAATAGGCCGTTGAATTGTGTATTGCTTGTTATTGTCCAGATTGCAACGGACTGAATTTTTTTTAATAATAATGGCGTGCATGGAAAGATGGTTTCTCCAATGAAGTTGATGATTGGAGAGGAACATAAGTTCCAAGGAAGAGCATTGGCCCTATCGCATACAAAGAGTGCAATCAGTACGATAAAGGAGAAATTCAGTGAGCAACAGCTACGAACCTTCGAAGAGAGTTGTTTTGGTCACCTCCTACTAATTGAGGACTTGAAGTGGACGTCGCCAATTGTACACGGATTGTTGCTGAGGAAGGCTGATCCAAAGACTGTTTCCCAAGTGAATGAGATCAAATTCATCGTTGGCAATAAGGTGATCCAATTCACACCGCAGCAATTTTGCATCATCATAGGGCTAAGGTTTGGAAACCTTCCCTCTATTCCGATTTCCAGTAATGAGAACTGTTCATTGAAAAGGAAGTACTTTGGCAACAATAAAACAGTCACCTTTTGGAATTAGAAAAAGCCTTCCGCGCTACTGATGCGACGATGTATTGAAGCTCGGATTTGTATACTTTCTGTGTTTGTGCTGTTGGGCAGTGAAAAACATGTCCACATTGACATGCGATATTTGAAGTTGGCGGAAGACCTTAAAGAGTTTGGGAAATATCCATGGGGTGCTGTGTGTTATGCCAAGACAAATGCGTCACTTCTTAGTGCACTTTGTGCAGATTACAGCGAGTGAAAGTGCCCAAAAAAGCTGCGAAAACAAAAAAATCTGAAAAGAAAGTAAAGACAACGGCAACTGGTAAACCAAGAAAGTACCACCTCAAGGGTTTTGCCTTTGCACTTCAGGTGAGCAATTTTCCATTCTTGTTGAAGTTAAATATCATTGTTGAAGTTAAATATCATTTGTTTACAGTAATGGGTTCTAAAACAGTAATGGGGGGAGAGAGAGAGAGAGAGAGAGAGAGAGAGAGAGAGAGAGAGAGAGAGAGAGAGAGAGAGAGAGAAAGAGAAAGAGAAAGAGAGAGAGAGAGAGAGAGAGAGAGAGAGAGAAATTGAGAGCTGGAAAGAGGAGCTAAAACAGTAATGGGTTCATGTTTATTTTCTGTAATTATTACTTTTTGGGGGGATTGATTGGTTTAGCTGTTGAAGGATGAAGACGAAGAAAAGGAACTTTGTCCACTGTTATTGTTTTTTGACAGATTCTTTTGACTAATGATATTGTGTTTGTGTATGTGTGTTGATAGATATTTTTTATGAGAGAGAGAGAGAGAAAGAGAGAGCAAATTGGGTGGCTATTCTGGGCGGCTGTGGTATTTAAAAAAAGAAATCTAAAAAGAAATAAAATAATTGATTAGTTAAAAAATTGATGGGAAATGGGAGAAAATGATGGGAGGGGGTCAGGGGTAGAGGGGAATTTAAGAATAGAAAATGAACAGAAGGTTTTATTTTATTTAATTAGTAATATTATTCTTTTTTGGCTGAATATTATATCATTAATATTCATGATTAGCCCCGTGTTTTTCTATCAACAACCCTAAGTTAACAATAATTACCTCATTATAGAAATAAGTTGTCAGAAAAACGAGTTTAAATTTTCACCCCTTTATGTAAGGGGGGGATATTGGATATTAGGAAATCAATTTTTTCCTAATTTGTGTTGAATGCTCTTAGACTAATGACTAATGTGGCCCGAACCACTTTTAGCCTCTATGCATCTCTAGATGCCTGTATTTCTTTTAACTTTTGTCAATCATAGGGCAAGGTTTAGACTGCAATTAAAACATGCTAATTATTTCTCTTTATTGTATGTTTGGCTTTTCATGCCTTATTTAAGCTTATAGCATGTGATCTCTAAGGCTTTTCTTCCTCAAACCAGATTTGGGCTTATGAGGTATTTCCAGCGTTGGCTGCACTACATTTGTTGGTGCACGAACATAATGCCTACATCCCTCATATACTGCATTGGAGGAGCAACACTTTGACGCGTTTTTATGAGCTAATGAGCCAAGTATTCGAGAACCGTGAGTTTAGTTCAGTTTGTAATGATAATCTTAGGCATATGAAAATATAATATAATAAGTTTACTGATATGTCTATTGTCTGTGTAAATTGCAAGCTGATGTGCAACTTATCCGGCCATCTGTAATTGACAAGCAGCAGCCGTATTAGACTTGGGGTGACAGTGTTGACAACACTGAAGAACTTGTTGAGTTGTTTGGCGATGACGCTGAACAAAAAACCAGCACGTCTGCCTTTGTAGAAGAAAAAGATGAGGACATTGAAGAAACTGCTAGCCTTCCGTTGTCTTCTAAGGCAAGCATTACCTATTTTCCAATATATATGTCATAATACAATAGGAAATTAACTGCTGTTTTGTTCCGATATATTTTGGAAATATTATAACACTTGCATTGTAACTGAATGCAGGGTAAAATGGCGTCCACTGAGTTACGCACTTTGAAGCGTGACTTTCAAAGGATGAAGGATGAATTGGCCAAAGTTGCCAGTTCAAATCGAGCGCCAACAGAGTGCATGAGTTGGAAGAAATGGTACGGAAGGAGTCATCCAAAGTTGAAAGAAATAAAAAGTGTGTGGAGGATTTCCCCAACACACTGGCTTCAATGGGGCATTATTTTAAGCTGGAGATAGAGCAGATTGCGAAAACAAGATGGTAGGTGAAAGAAGCTAGGGAAGGACATGAGGACCTCGGTTGTCACACCCCAACCGTCGGATTTACAAAACCTTGGGTTACGATGTGATTCACATCTTAATTATAGAATTGAATACAAACTATAACTAAAATGTGAAGAAGACATTTAAATAAATAAAACAGATATTTCACATAAAATATTCAGCAGAAACGCGGAAACGATAACGTTTGAAACCATAAAAATTTTACATTATTTTACAAGTTAGAACTACTCGAGAGTTCACTTAAAGAGTAGCTCATTACTCAACCACAAGCTATGTTACATTCTATAGACATGCCAAAAATCATCACAAGCTCTAGATTTCAGGTTCGGTACCTGCAAAATCTATTAGGGGGTGAGCGAAACCACAGCTCAGTAGGGACATAAACCTTTTTACTATAAATTGACATAATTAAATTAAGTGACAAATAATCAAGCAGCCAAATTTCACATTATTAGTAACAATGCATGAATGCTCTTCATCTAATCCCATTAATTCATATAACTGGATAAGCAGACCTGCACGTCCCATACCATGCTTTTACCACTTGGTCCCGAATGCCCATTTATATGAACTAACACCCATTTCAACTGTCCCATAATTCCCCTTTTGTTAGTCATCTTGTCTAACTCCCTTTCGCCAGTCCCGAATCACCCAATAAAAACCATGTGCACTGTGGGATCCCTGAGACACAGTACCTGCCAAGAGTTAGACTCAACTACACAAAAGACCATTCCCATTACCCTCTTTTTCCACCATTATTTTCTCAACCCAAGAACTCCAAATAATTTCCATGACATTATATAGTTCACATATCTCATAAAAACAATGTAATCATTTAAATATCACCAATGTACATATAATCATGCCCACATTGTTCAAACAGTTAAGAGTACGTAAATCAAACAATACCATGAATAATATTATGCTCACGAAATTTAATTAAATCAATTTCTGAAAAAGGCCCCCCAAGAAACCCCTACCTTATTTCCAAAGCTATCTCCAAGTTAAGAAAAACACAAGCTCCGACCTCTAACTCCTCCAAGAATATTATTACAACTCTCTCTCTCTCTTTCTTTCTTTTTCTCTCTACCAATATGGTCTTCTCGTTTCTTAAGCAAGCTATGCATGCCCTTTTCAAGATGTGTAAACAATTGTACATGCAACTCTCTATTTATACTAGGAATAAGGCGGCAACTATTAGTATATCATTGGTTGATATGTTTGGAGGTGGGAGATAAGTGCTAACATTTGGTTTTGAGATCATATTTTGATGAAGTAAAGCCAGCTAGCACTTGGATAGCAATGCAACAATCTTATATGTTTACACGTCCCTTAAGCAACTAAGAAATGGTGCCACCTCAAGCTTAAGTTATCCACCTCATGCTTCCTATATAATTAATATAATAAAATACATACCATAACAAGCTATGCATGCAGCAAGCTAGGACGTTTGTGTCTTCTCTACATTTTTAATATAATATATATATATATAATTATTAAAATGGTCAAACAACTATATATATAATCAAAATTATTAAATTTAAGTGAAGCAAATAAAACATAGATAAAATAATTTATAATTTTAATACTTACCAAAACAAATATTAACACTTTTAAGAATAAGGATTCTCACAATCTACTCCCCTTAAAGAAATTTCGTCCTCGAAATTTGAAACTTACTGGAATCAGAGAATAATTCTGGGTACTTCTTACGTATTTCAGTTTCTAATTCCCACGTAGCTTCTTCCATATTTCCATGTAGCCAAAGAACTTTGACCAATGGTATTGTTTTTGTACGTAAAACTTGTTCCTTGTGATCCAAAATTTGTATTGGTCTTTCCTCAAATGACAGTTCTTCTTTTAAGTTGAGTTCTCCCCAATCTAGAACATGGGTTGGATCAGGCTCATACTTCCGAAGCACAGAAACATGGAAAACATTATGTATATTCGAAAGTTGAGGTGGTAATGCTAACTTATAAGCTACTTCACCAATCCTTTCCAAGATTTCAAATGGTCCAATAAACCTTGGTGCTAATTTTCCAGTCTTTCCAAACCTTTTTACTCCTCTTCGTGGTGAGACTTTAAGAAATACATAATCCCCCACATAAAAGCTTAATGGTTTCCTTCTTTGGTCAGCGTAATTCTTTTGTCGACTTTGAGCAGTTAAGAGACGTTGCTTGATAACTTTAATCTTTGCAGTTGTCTCTTGTACCAAATCAGGTCCTAACAACACAGTTTCTCCTATTTCAGTCCAACATACAGGTGACCGACAAGGTCTTCCATATAAAGCTTCATAAGGTGCCATTTGAATACTAGATTGATAACTGTTGTTGTAGGCGAATTCTGCCAACACCAAATGATCTTCCCAACTTCCTCCAAAATCTAGAATACATGCTCTCAACATGTCCTCTAAAATTTGAATGGTTCTCTCTGATTGTCCATCAGTTTGGGGATGAAAAGCAGTACTAAAATTTAGTTGCGTACCCAATGCTTTCTGTAAGCTTCCCCAAAATTTAGAAGTAAACTTGGAATCTCTATCTGAAACAATCAAACAGAATCCCATGTAATCTTACTATCTCTCGAACGTAAAGCTTTCCAAGGTTTTCAGTGGACTCTGTTGTTTTGACTGGTAAAAAATGTGCAGATTTGGTCAAACGATCCACTATAACCCATATTGCATCTCGTCCCTTTGGAGACCTAGGTAAACCTGTAACAAAATCCATGGTTATATGATCCCATTTCCACTCTGCTACTGGTAATGGCTGTAATGAACCTGACGGTTTCTGATGTTCAGCTTTCACCTGCTGACATGTGAGACACTTTGCTACAAATTTTTCTATATCTCTTTTCATACCATTCCACCAAAAGTTACGTTTCAGGTCAAGATACATCTTTGTTCCTCCAGGATGAATTGTATAGAATGAATGATGTCCTTCTTTCAAAACTTCTTTTCTCAGATCAGAAATTTCAGGTACATACAATCTATCCAAATATCTTAGTCCACCGTCTGTGTGGACATTCCATCCATCAGGTGTCTTTCCAGTTGTAATCTTAGTTCGAATGTCTTTAGACACAGAATCATATTCTTGTGCCTCAATTATTTTTCCAATCAAAGTGGGGTGAGTTACTAAATTACATAGATATGCATGATCCTGGTGCATACCTACATACAAGTCAAAATCATAGAGAGATTCTACCATCTTCCACCTTTGATCATATAAACTGGCTATGACTTTTTGAGGATTTCGACTTAAAGCATCTGCTACCACATTAGCTTTTCCAGGATGATAATGTAAATCAAAGTCATAGTCTTCTAGATATTCCATCCAACGCCTTTGTCTTAAATTCAACTCCTTCTGAGTGAATAAGTACTTCAAACTTTTATGATCTGAGTAGAGTTCAAAATGTTCTCCATATAGATAATGTCTCCACACTTTCAATGCATGAACAATAGCTGCCAGTTCTAGATCGTGTGTCGGGTAATTTTTCTCATGTGATTTCAATTGACGAGAAGCATAAGCAACAACCCTGTCAGATTGCATCAAAACACATCCTAAACCATGCAATGATGCATCAGTATACACTATATAACTTACACCTTTTTCTGGTATAATTAACACAGGAGCTGATGTTAATCGAGTTTTTAACTCTTGAAATGCTTCCTCACATTTATCATCCCAAATAAACTTAACTCCCTTTTGTGTCAACTTGGTCATTGGATTAGCTATCTGAGAAAAATCCTTGATAAATTTCCTATAATAGCCAGCCAAACCAAGAAAACTTCGAATCTCGTGAACATTTTTGGCTGTCTCCAATTCAACACTGCTTCTACTTTTGTAGGATCCACGGCAATGCCTTCTTTTGAAATAACATGTCCTAAAAATTTCACTTCTGTTAACCAAAATTCACACTTACTTAGCTTGGCAAATAACTTGTGTTCTCTCAATGTCTGTAGAACAATTGACAAGTGTTGTTCATGCTCTTCTTGAGATGATGAATAAATGAGAATATCATCAATGAACACAATCACAAATTGATCCAGATAAGGTCGAAAAACTCGATTCATTAAATCCATGAAAACTGCTGGAGCATTTGTCAACCCAAAAGGCATTACTAAGAATTCATAATGTCCATATCGCGTTCGAAATGCAATTTTCGATACGTCTTCTGCTTTTACTCGTAATTGGTGATAACCAGAGCGAAGATCAATCTTTGAGAAGTATCGGGAACCTTGCAGTTGATCAAACAGGTCATCAATCCTAGGTAAAGGGTACTTATTCTTAATGGTGATTCTATTCAGTTGACGATAGTCAATACACATCCTCAGACTTTGATCACTTTTCTTCACAAAAAGTGCAGGAAAACCCCATGGTGACGTACTAGGACGAATGAAACCTTTTCTTTCAAGTTCTTGAAGTTGTATTTTGAGTTCTTTCAACTCTGCTGGTGCCATTCGATGTGGAGGTATAGAGATAGGTGATGTGCCAGGATAGATATCTATAGAAAACTCCACTTCACGTTCTGGGGGTAATTCAGATAAATCTTCTGGGAAAATATCACTGAAATTCTTTACTATAGGAATAAGCTCAAGTTTCGGATCACCCAGATCCTTATTGGCCATATGAGCAATCAATCTCAAATAATTGCAATTTTTATTATCCAAGATTGATTCAGGCTTGCAACTATTCCTATTTCCATAAAAACTAAATGTTTCCCCTTCACTGACAGTCATAGTCACCATCTTTCTACCGCAATCAAGAATAACTTTAAATTGGGTAAGTAAGTCCATTCCCAATATTACATCATACACCATGAATTCCAATATCATCAGGTCAACAACAAGTTTATGATATGATATCTCTATTGGGCAAGATTTACACAACTTATTAACTTCAACACATTTACCCAATGGAGATCCAATCATCAACGAGGATTTCATAAATTCATATTCTATTCCAAGAATAGATGCAAACGATACGGATATGAATGAATTTGTAGCACCGGGGTCAAATAATATTCTAGCCCACGAGTTAAAAACTAGAAATGTACCTTCCACCACAGTAGGTTCATTCGGCTCTGTCACTTGTCCAACAGCATATACTCGTCCTTGAGTGAGTTGTTCTGACCTCCTTGCTGTTCCTGGTGTCCTAGGCCTTTGTTGTGTAGGTTGTCCCCTTGGACGTTGTGTCTGTTGATTAACAGGACCTCTAAACCGATTCAGTGAATCTTGATATGGGGCTTGGTACGGAGCACGATACTGTGTTTGTGGAGCTTGAAATTGTTGTGGTGGTGCACGAAACTGTGATTGTGGTTATGGAGCAACAGGTATCTGATATGATTGTAGCTGGGGACAATCCCTCCGGTAATGTCCTATCTGTCGACAATGATAACAAAATCCTGAGTTTTGAGTTGCCTCAAATGATCTTGGATTTTGATATCGAGAACGAGAGGGAAAAAATCTTTGGCGTTTGTTACTTTGTCCCCCGTTAGGATTCTTAGGTTCAAAAACTCTTTTCGAACTAGGTATCCTTTGTTCGGCCATTAAGGCACGATCAACAACTTCAGCATATTTTTTCAATTTAAAAAGTTCTACTTTCTCCTTGACTTCTAGTCTCAACCCTTCTTCAAATTTCTTTGCTTTTGCAGACTCATCAGGAATCATGTAAGGAGCAAAACGCATGAGTTCTTCAAACTTAGCTTGATATTGTCCCACAGTCATATCATCTTGATACAGATTAGTGAACTCACGTACCTTCATGGTTTTCATAGTTTCAGGAAAATATTTCTCCAGAAACATTGTCTCAAAGGCAACCCAAGTTGCAACCTCAACATCAGGCATAGCCAAGACAGATTCCCACCAATGATAAGCTTGTCCTTCCAAATAGGTAGAAGCAATGGTCACTTTCAAGTTTCCAGGAACTCTTTGTTCATTCATCTTTCTCTTTATTTGTCTTAACCATTCTTCTGCTGCCATAGGGTTTGGATCACCCTTGAACACGGGTGGTTGTGTCTTACGAAATTCTCCTTGAATCCTCATTATTTGATCATCTTGAGTTTCCTGATGGGGTTCGTGGTTCTGTTGATTTGTCTCACGAATAGCAGATGCCATATCTTGAATGGCTAACATTATTCTCATACTATCACTCACATCATTCTCATTTTGTCCTTCTACTCCAGCCATCTTAATAATTAAACCTTGATACCAAATAATTCCACAAGATTAAAAATATATATATATATAATATATTAAAATAAGCATATTTGTTATATGCACAACGTAAGACACACAATGACAGATACCAATAAAAAGTGTTGATGCTAACGAAATCTAGTATGGATTTTTATAATCTAGTGAATCGAATAGTCAAATAAACTAAATAAAATGACTGAATGCTATACTTAAGAAAACTCCAAACTATACTGAAATGTACACAAGATTTTAATAGAATCTTAAAAAAAACTGCCACTTGTCTTTGTAAGTTAAATGCAAACCTATATGATACAGTAAAAAGAATTGCTAGTGTGTAAGCTGATGAGTTGCACATAACTGAGTTTAGGTTAAATCACTCAATATATCAAGATCAAAAATACTGGCATGACACAAAAATAATTGTATGAAGTAATACATATTATGAAAATTGACAATTAATTAATTCATAGCAACTTTTTATGCAATTTATCATGTCAATAGAAATCAGAAAGGAAAACATACCTATATATATAACATTGATAAATTATATGAAAAAAAAAAAAAGAAATATTACAGAAAAACATGCTTATTAAATATTTATAAGTTGTTACAAACCTATTTTAACAAAATGGTCACAAACCTATATTACAAGGAACTTTCTATTTAAAAACCTTCATAAGGCTGCTTACCAAAAACTATACATACCAAAATCAGCTTGTTAGACTTATACTATCTTATTAGTCAAACTTCTGAGAGAATCTATTCATCATCAGAACTAATATCTATAACTTCAACAGGAGGGATAATGGGCTCGGGATATTCATTTAGAACTTATGTTGATGATAGTTGGACTAGGATTTTGTGGTTCAATGATAACTACTGAAGCAGTGACGAAACAGATTCAGCAGATAAAGCATCAAGGTCCAGAAGTTCCAAATAGGCTTCATCTCCGGGTGCACAGAGGTAAGTTTAAGTCCTGTGGTTCTGGAATATAAGGTAAGTCTATTCCTGGTGGTGGCCACATATCAGCAGCAATAATTGCAGCATCTTCTAATACCTGGTTGTAAGAGTGTGCTTCAATATTCAACTGATATTGACTCCGTATGTTATTGGCCTGCAATCGATGTCTAACAACAAGTCTTTGCATTTCTGGTGTATAAAACATCCTTCTATACCCTGTCTCTACAACTTCATTAACGACATCCACATAGGCTTGGTTACGTAGACGGCTATGGTATACTTCTTCATCTATTGGGATAAGGCCTTCGGGTCCCATTTGGAACCCTCCCCACGTATCATTACTCTGATCGGGTTGCATCCTAAACAATATTTTAACAGATTAGTGAGTAACAAAACAATTTAATGAAATCGTAAAACAAAGCTCTGATACCAACTTGTCACACCCCAACCCTCGGATTTACAAAACCTTGGGTTACGATGTGATTCACATCTTAATTATAGAATTGAATACAAACTATAACTAAAATGTGAAGAAGACATTTAAATAAATAAAATAGATATTTCACATAAAATATTCAGCAGAAACGCGGAAACGATAACGTTTGAAACCATAAAAATTTTACATTATTTTACAAGTTAGAACTACTCGAGAGTTCACTTAAAGAGTAGCTCATTACTCAACCACAAGCTATGTTACATTCTATAGACATGCCAAAAATCATCACAAGCTCTAGATTTCAGGTTCGGTACCTGCAAAATCTATTAGGGGGTGAGCGAAACCACAGCTCAGTAGGGACATAAACCTTTTTACTATAAATTGACATAATTAAATTAAGTGACAAATAATCAAGCAGCCAAATTTCACATTATTAGTAACAATGCATGAATGCTCTTCATCTAATCCCATTAATTCATATAACTGGACAAGCAGACCTGCACGTCCCATACCATGCTTTACCACTTGGTCCCGAATGCCCATTTATATGAACTAACACCCATTTCAACTGTCCCATAATTCCCCTTTTGTTAGTCATCTTGTCTAACTCCCTTTCGCCAGTCCCGAATCACCCAATAAAAACCATGTGCACTGTGGGATCCCTGAGACCTGGTACCTGCCAAGAGTTAGACTCAACTACACAAAAGACCATTCCCATTACCCTCTTTTTCCACCATTATTTTCTCAACCCAAGAACTCCAAATAATTTCCATGACATTATATAGTTCACATATCTCATAAAAACAATGTAATCATTTAAATATCACCAATGTACATATAATCATGCCCACATTGTTCAAACAGTTAAGAGTACGTAAATCAAACAATACCATGAATAATATTATGCTCACGAAATTTAATTAAATCAATTTCTGAAAAAGGCCCCCCAAGAAACCCTTACCTTATTTCCAAAGCTATCTCCAAGTTAAGAAAAACACAAGCTCGACCTCTAACTCCTCCAAGAATATTATTACAACTCTCTCTCTCTCTTTCTTTCTTTTTCTCTCTACCAATATGGTCTTCTCGTTTCTTAAGCAAGCTATGCATGCCCTTTTCAAGATGTGTAAACAATTGTACATGCAACTCTCTATTTATACTAGGAATAAGGCGGCAACTATTAGTATATCATTGGTTGATATGTTTGGAGGTGGGAGATAAGTGCTAACATTTGGTTTTGAGATCATATTTTGATGAAGTAAAGCCAGCTAGCACTTGGATAGCAATGCAACAATCTTATATGTTTACACGTCCCTTAAGCAACTAAGAAATGGTGCCACCTCAAGCTTAAGTTATCCACCTCATGCTTCCTATATAATTAATATAATAAAATACATACCATAACAAGCTATGCATGCAGCAAGCTAGGACGTTTGTGTCTTCTCTACATTTTTAATATAATATATATATATAATTATTAAAATGGTCAAACAACTATATATATAATCAAAATTATTAAATTTAAGTGAAGCAAATAAAACATAGATAAAATAATTTATAATTTTAATACTTACCAAAACAAATATTAACACTTTTAAGAATAAGGATTCTCACATCGGTAGTCCTCATATGAATGAAGGAGGCGACAATGACTTGTCGCCATTACATGACAATGTCACTCCGCCTAAAAAACCGGCAGCAATGGAAACACAAGTCCCCAGTGATGGAGCGAACCTTCCGCAGCCATGGTCACTCCAGCCTGACTTACAAGTGCATGAAGTAGCTGCATGCACAATCCGAGAAGCTGCCTACCCCGGAAGATGTGGCGGGTGTGACAAAATTGCCAAAGATTTATATTTTTGTTAGAAGATTGGAAAATAGCTGACAGTGTGCCATCGGGAGGCCCGATAAATCCTCCAAGTATACCTACAATTAGTATGGCTGCTGATGAAGAAGGTAGTTCGAGTATTGAAAAAAAAGAAGTGGAAGGTAAAGGGTGTAGACAGAAGCACCCGGTCAAGACATTGTTAAGTCCATTTACTGATCCTTTGAGGAAGAAGAGGACAATGAGTGTGTCGGATGCGACTGCAACCCCGCCATGTTTTGATCCATCAAAACCGCTGCCCATTGAAGATATGAAGGCAGTAATAGATTTTTGCACTACGGAAAAACGATATCAGGTTCGGATTCTTGACCTTCGAAATCCAATCGTCATCCTATTAATATGCATGTGTATATTTGTCATCAAAAAGTCAGAATTATGATATGAGTACAAACGTAACCGTTGCAAGTTTGCCTTTTCTAGTGTGCAGGTGTAGCTTGAAGCATTTTCAGTGGGCGCTGATTTTTTCTACAAACTCATCGATGAAACGGCATGGATTAGCTCAAGGGTAAGAATACACAAATCTCTACTTTATTATGATAATTCAATTGTTTTCTCACCTTTTTTAAGTGTACAATTGTCTGAAAATGTGCTGATATTATATGTCAACTTTCAGCACTTGGAAATGGCAACCTTTCTTATCCGGAAAAGGCAACTCTCTCATCCGTTGCTATTTGGAACCGACTGGACAACGGCAGATTATGCCTCGCAGGTAAACATGTTACCATGTTACATTCACTGCTTTATTTGCTTCTGTTGTCATTATGTAATATGGCTTCATTTCAATGTCTGCAACAATTTCTAGAGCCGTTAAGCGGTGGCAAGACACGTGGATCAAAGAATGCAGCTGCTTCAAACACGATGACCTTCCACCACAAGTGAAGAATGTACATCACTTTGTGCACGCGACGGGCAACACAGGTATGCCTAAGCTTGGAAAAAGTTCGGAAAGTCTATTTTCCATATAATCTTGAGTCCCATTGGGTTGCAATCGAAATTGATTTCGTCCGACATACTGCAACTGTGTATGACTCATATGTTGAATATACCAAATCTTCGAAGTGGTTACACTACTGCAGCCTGTTAGCGATACGCTTGCACAGTGCTGTACAATATGAAGTTTTATGAAGATTCTGAGGTTGAAGAGGTTAAGCAAAAGGGGCTGCAGATGTCGAGGTTTAAGCCATTCTCGTTTGCATCATTGCAGGTGTGCCACAACAACGAGATGGGTAAGAATTGTGAATTTAGTGCATTTTATCCAAATTTTACATAAATGCAGTTGTAATTTCCCAACTTATTGGCCTCACAGTACGTCTTGCGGAATCATGACCATTCAATTCATCGAGAATCTGGTCGGGCTTTTGCATAAAGTTGACCCTTCGAAGATCAAATATTATCGATCTGCTTGCAATAGAGGTTTAAGGGGGGAGGCATATTTATGAGGTAAATGTCTTAATGTGTGTGAATTGACCTCAGTGAGGACTTATGACTTGGGAATTCACTTTGCTCATTATTTATGTCAGGAACTCCTTTATATGAAGATGTAGACGTGGAAGCTTTGCTGGGCTACTTTGGCTCGTAATCCTACCTTTTTGCTAGAGCTAGTTGGTTTTGTTAGTATTGTGAGGTGTAATATTGTACAATCTAGAAGCAGTGGCTAATTGCCTTACATGGCACACACACTGTTTCGATTTTGAAGGTTAACTATTTTGGACACCTCCATGTGTAAATATAGTTGCTGTTTATGGATGCTTTTCTAGTTGCTGTTTATGGATGCTTAAGAATGGTTAATTCTCTGACTTGATCGTAATACTTCAGGTACTGTTTTCATAATTTTTACTCTGCGTTGCTAGTGGAACTCGCACAACATTTTTATTTGGTGTTATTTTTGTATGAGTTTTTAATTTTTGTTATGCATTTGGTCAACTAGGGTTTTTATCAGTTAGTTTATTTATTTAGGAGCTTGTGTCTTGTTGCTGAAAAAATTGATGGATTTGTGTTTATTTCTGTTTTGTTTGCAGTCTTTGTTTAATGGAACCGGAGAACAATCAGAAGGTGACTTTGATGCGATCGCATCACAGGTATTGGAAAAACTGCTATAAATTTAGTGTTGAAGGATGCTTGATCGAGTTAAATTATTGTTTTTTCTAATCGATATCAATTTTCCTGTGTTACTTTCTTTTAGGTGCGCCGACTGGCAGCTGAGGTCCGGCAACTTGGCTCGTCACATCATATAATAAGATCTTATAGGAAAATGACAGCCAAATTGGTATCTTACTTTCTCTGCTGTGTTCAAATGAATTCTTAGCATGCTTTTTGCTTTGTCCTCTTCCTTATAACCACTAAATTAATGCATGGTCATGCCCTTACTTTGTGGTTAATTTCTAAAACTTATATTCCTTACATGTTATAATTGGTTAATTTTGTTGTCATTGATTTTTTCCATAGGTTTGCCATCACTAATAATGCCAGCAGCTACTTTGGGGGCATTGGGTTATGGTTACATGTGGTGATATATTTATGTTCATATTATTTCATCCATTGGTTCTGTGAGTTGTTGTCTTCTTTAAGAAAATCTAATATTTGCTCTTCACAAATTGTTAGGGGCAAAAATTCTCAGATCTTATGTATGTGACAAAGCGTAGTATGACTGCTGCTTTTCAAACTTGCATAAACATCTGGACAGCGTCACAGAGGCTATTGATGTACGCTTTTCTTTAGGCCGCATGCCATTCATCAACTTTCTCCTCCTCATCAGTCACCCACCTCTGGTTCTTTTGCCTTTTCCTTTGTTTATTTTTAATGAAAACGTTTTCTTTAGCCTCATTACATCACTTGAGCACTGTCAATTGGTCTTTTCCATGCTCTGTAATCAAGCACACTCATTTAGATTCAAGATTGAAAGCTTACTTCACTTGAATTTGTAAACCCAAAACAAGAATTTTGTCTCAAAGATTGCAGTGCTTACGATTCGACATATGGGATTATGTTGCCTCCTCTAAAATTTGGAATCTGTTGACACTGGAAATTTGTTTGTCAAGTTTACGAATGAACATCACGCTTTCAAGTTTAGTTTTTGCATCAGCCAATCGTTGGTAGCATTAATTATAGACAAAAGGAGTAAGTTTTATTGTTCATTAGAGCCACTCTATTAGGTTGACAAATAGCAATCCGTAGGTTTTAGACTTACAGTTCTAGGTTGTGTGGACAGCGAGACTAAAGTAAGCTCAAACAAGAACATATGTTAGGAGTTTTGTTAGACTGCTTGCTCATTCATTATGAGCTACAGAACCAACCTGTATTGAGCTTGCATTAGCAGAAGAAAACATGAGGGGTATTTGCTTTGAAGTCTGTGATGTGGTTCTTCATGCTGATGCCATCCACAGAGGAGGTGGTCAGGTCATTCCCACTGCTAGGAGGCTCATCTATGCTTCACCACCGCCAAGCCAAGGCTCCTTGAACTCAGATATCTTGTTGAAATCCAAGCTCCAGAGCAAGCTCTTAGTGGAATCTACAGTGTTCTTAATCGAAACATGGGCACGTGTTTCAGAAATGCAGAGGCCTGGTACTCCACTCTACAATATGAAGTATACCTCCCGTCATTGAATGTTTTGGGTTCTCTGTCAATGAGGGCTTCACTTCAGGGCAGGCCTTCCCACAATGTGTCTTTGATCATTGGGAGATGATGATGTCTGATCCATTGGAAGCTAGATCCCAGGCTTCACAGCTTGTGACAGATATCCGTAAGAGGAAGGGTTTGAAGGAGTAAATGACCCCACTATCCGAGTTTGAGGAGAAACTGTGAGCAATTTCTTTGATTATATCCAACAATTGGAGGATTGAGTTAGTTTGAGACAGTAGGTCCATTGCACTGCCTATTTTTGGTTTTCAGTTTTTTGTTTTTGTTTAATGTTTGTACCAACCTCGTTGTTGTAGTCACCATCCTGTGGCAAAGGGTAACGTTTTGTGCGTGCTCGTAAGATTATGTAATGTTATGCTCTTACTGTATTGCTTATGGAACCATTTCTGCCATTGCTGGTACATGCTATAACATGGTCCATAAATCAAGATTGCCTGCTTGACAAACCTTAAAGGCCACCAAATTGAAAATATTATTTTACTTGTCAATATCAATAGTGATAAGATGGTCCATAAATCAAGTTTGGCTACGTGTTTTAATTCATCAGAATCTAGTAAACCCTTGACAAGAAGGTTAAAGCGCATGTCGCTTGTTTATGAACTAATTGTTATCTACGATTATTCTACTCTATGATCAAAATTTTATCTTTCTCACAGTTACTAAGCATCATTCACTTTCTCTCCGTCAACACTTGTAGGACTTCATGGAAGATTAGGAGGTAATTGTGGCTTTTCAATCTCTTCAAGCTCTAGGATGCCATGTTGAACCAGTTTGCCCCAAGAAGAAAGCTGGTGAAATCTGAGCAACTGCTGTCCATGATTTTGACTTCATATAGGGTGGCAATATACATACACTATGTATACAATACTGGCAATATTAAGCAATATACATGCAATATAACAGCAATATTAAGTGAATCTACATACAATACACACACATCCATTACAGACTACATTTGACACATGCAAACCAAATCGCCTCCGAACCTTAACAATCCTATTCCGCGAAGGAAAAACGAAGGCACCAAAAGATCCATGTACTCGGTTGAGATGAACTGCAGCAGCACTCACCCTTACTACAGGTCCATGAAAAGATCCATGTCTATGTGCTTTCTCCTCGCTGCATGCACGAGGCTATGATGAGCCATTCCCTCAAAGCACCCATATTCAGACCTGCCAGACACCAGCTACATCAATTTCACTCCAATTGTAGTATGGTGAGATGACCAAAGCATAATCTCGGAACATTTCGAAGCCGTTGTTGAAACATTCAACCATTTCATGGTTATATTCTTCAGATTTTATGAATTTTTCGACGGCATTTTTCTTTCTCTCTTCCAATTTCAACTTCAACGACTCTAACTCTTTGCTCCGACTGTTTGCTTCTAGAGTTTGCTTCACTTCTCCAGCATATGCTTTGTTCAACTTGTTGGCCAAGTTTTCCATAACTTGGCCATGAATATCACATTTAGTCTCCACCAATCTGTTGCCTTAGACAAATATTGGAGGTCGTGCTTGACGGCAGAGATTTTGTCAAGCGGATCATTGCTCTCAACCTCACTTCCAGATGAAGTGGGATCATGATCTGGAGTCGGAGGTGGAGATGGGAATGGCACATGCCATGGCTGGTCCCCCGGTAACTGCCATGCTCGTTTGGAGGGCGTACATCCGACATCTTGAACTATTGATGGGGACAATTCACAACTGGAGACTAAAAGTTTGCATTTGAGTACGACTCATTACCTTTCTGAGGTTGAAGAAGTTGGCTAAGTTGCAATTATTTATAGGAAGGTTGAGTTATATGGAGGAATTGATATGAAGTATGTTGGGTATTTAGGTGGTGCAATCAATTGATAGGATTGCAAACTAGACCATTAACTCGTTGGCTGTAATTTACAGCAGTAGAGCATTACATTAACAACAATAAAATGGGCTGACAAACGGAAAAAAGCAAACCTTAATGGGAAATTGGAAATTGTGGATTTGAACCCAAAGTAGGACTATGTAACTAAGCATTTATTGCGAATTTCAGAAAAGAAAATTGGAACATAGCAAAATAGCAAATTAGCAAAAGTGGAAACTTGGAAAATGGGAAAATGGGAAATAAGGAAACTTGGAAAATTGGAAAATTGGAAATAGAACAAAAGGAAAATTGGAAATTTGGAAATTGAAATACAAAAATACGAAAATACGAAAAAATGGAAGCTTGGAAATTTGGAAAAGTGGAAATAGGAAAAAAGGAAAATTGGAAATAGGAAACTAGGAAATAGGATAAAAGGACACTTGGAAATTTGGAAAAAGCCAAAAAGGACACTTCGAAAATTGGGTAATTGGAAAATAAAGACCCTTGGAAAATTGGAAAATTGGAAATTGAACAAAAGGAAACTTGGAAAATAGGAAAAAGGAAAAAAAGGAAACTCTGAAAACATGAAAATTGGAAAATTCAAAATAGGAATTAGGAAAATAGGCAAATTGGAAACGAATTGAAATTGTAGAAATGGGAAATAAAACAATTACCATATTGGACAATTTTAATTACTTTCTCAATTAGGCAAAGTAGGCAACTTTTTTTAATTACATAATGGGAAAATAGGAACATTGAAAAATTGGAAAACTGGAAATAGTATAAAAGGAAACTTGGGAAATTGCAAAATACTAAAATAGGAAATAGGAAAAATAGGCAAAAATAATGAAAAATTGGATGACACATGGAAAATAGGAAAATATGAAAAATGGAAAAATGGAAAAATGGAAACGAATTGAGATTGCTGAAATAAGAAATAAGACAATAACCATATTGGTCAATTTGAATGAGTTGGTCAATTAGGCAAATAGGCAAATCCCTTATTTGAATTACATAATGGGAAAACTACCAAGTTCGGAACATCCAAAATAGAAATATATTACAAAAGGCATACGATCCAACTGGGTAATAACTCCCACCCAATACTATCCCGCCTCAGACTCCGCCAATTACTCCCTAATCCCTCCCGCCAATAACTCTCTCGGTTACTACAGGTCATTAAAGTCTGCCTATATTAATCAACCCAGCTGTTTGAAATTAAAACTTCCATCACATTAATTGTAGTCATTACCTTCCCCACTGATTTCACTCTCATCGCATTTAGACCCCTTTATTTCCAATGAAGTCGTACACCAACCTACAATAAATATCGAAGACCATGGACCATAACTTCACACCAAACCCAACGCTTTCAATTACTGAAGGAGGGAAGATTGAAACAGAAGGCAAGTCACCCAATTCACTCACTGCAGACTTGGTTCATGGCATGCAGCAATGTCGAGGCAATACCATGTTTTGGAAAAAGCTCCATGCAGACATAGTTTAAAAAATTGTGGAGGGCCAAGCTAGATGGGGTGTCATAAAAAACCGCACAATTCGCTCTCGTTATCATGCCCGCATGCATCTCTACATATAAAGGCAATGAAAGGAAAAATTGAAATTGCCCCTGCCACTGCAATTATGGTATTCAAGGAATCAGAAGAAATGGCCAAGTTGAAGCAACAAGAAGTGGAAAGCGGATTCGAACTATTTCGTAAGTTTGCAAAAATAGTGGATCCGGCAGGAAACTGCCAACATCATGTGGCCGGGGTCATGAATTTCATGGGTCGTGGTCGCCGCACTTGAAGAATATGCAACTTCGAATTTGTCAATAGCAGGGAAATGGAACTATGAGGTCGCCTCCTTTTGTATTATGTAACGATGCCGTGGCCTGTTGTTGTATTATGTAAGTTTGGAAATAGGATTTTATGAAATGATGATGCCTCTTTTTGTATTTGTGCGTATACAGTTTATTGGTGTCCAGTTGAGTGGCGATATAGCAGCAATAACTATGTAATAAACATGCGTATAATGGCAATATTATGTCAATAAGAGTACAATAGAGTAGTGATAGGGTTACAATATGATCATATTACAGTACGTACTGCATCAGAATGTTTTAAAAATTATTTGGTCCAAAAAAAGAAAAAAATACAACAACAAAAAGTAATTACAACCTGGAAAAAGGATGAATTATACATCCCTTAAAAGACATATGGCCTACATTACAGATCTTCAAAATGAACCCTATATATACAATGCATGCCTTGTAGCACCATCACATCCCCCCCTAAATTACAGAAACATGACACCCCAAAACCTCATGCTCCTTCCTCTTTCAACCCATAAATTATCCATTAGATGCCCAATACTAGATGACTGCTTGGGGGGTGGGATACCCTGCAACTCCATAACAGAATTGGTAGGGAGAGTGGTTCCAGAAGACGCAGCTTTGTCTCCAACTTACGCTACGAGCTCAGCTCCCACCCTCACATGGAGGACTAGGGGGCTCCTCCGTCTACATATTCACAGAATTCAGCTTCTCATTTCGTCGATTGCAACAACTAGGCAACCTTTATCATGCATGATACCCCAACTTAATAAGGTTGGAGCCATTGGAGGACATATATGTTCGTGGTGTTCATGATGCTCAACAACTCATCCATGTCCTTGGAGACCTAGAAGCATTTATTGCCATTGATCACACCCGCCTACTAGTGAAACTCATTGTCATTGACTCCATTGCTGCATTGTTCCGATCACAGTATCAGACAACCCCGGCAGATTTCAAACGGCAGTCTGAAATGTTCTTCAACATATCTGGGACATTGAAGGGTTTAGCAAATAAGTTTGGGTTGGCGGTGGTTGTCACTAACCAAGTGGTGGATTTTATTGGGCCACGTGATGGAGTGAATGGGGTGAGGTTGGGAAACTTGGAGTGCCTGGACACAAGAGGTAGACGGGTGAATCCAGCTTTAGGACTGGCTTGGGCACATTGCATAAATTCAAGAGTGTTCTTGGCAAGACATGAGCAATCTATTGGGGTTAACATTCATAATGCTCCTTCAACAACGATATGTAGTCAAACACATAGGACATTTCACCTTGTATTTGCCCCACATCTGGCCTATGCATCGGCCGAATTTGTAATCACAAAAGAAGGTATAGTCGGAGTATCACGGTAACTGTGTAATAAAGGAATTCTAAGAACTTTAATGTTTTGGATCTATTTGGAATTACATTCCAGGCCCTTTAATTTCGCACTCAAATTATAATAGCAATCTGGAAGTAATACCAAAGCAATAAAAGTACAATATAATGGCAATCTGGATTTAATACAATGATGCTGTAGCAATGCAACCCAAATTATGCAAATGTAAAAGAATTCTCATTCAACATAACACGAAACCCACCACAAATAAAAGTAAAGTTTACATGACCTACCAAAGCAACAGAAATCATATTGTCTAAGATACATTGCGCAATGGAATAGTATTTTTACAGGTGCTTTTATTGTGGCCTGAGGAACCACACCTTGAACACTTTCTTCTAATGGTGCCCTCTCCTTGCGAGGGAATTCTTATCTTCTTTCGTCTGCCTGGCATGACCCTTGCAATGGGAGGCAACACAACTCGACTTCGAACATCTTCAGGAATATCCCACATTCCGTGAGGCTGTATCGGGTAGATGCTATCCGAATAAGCATCCATCCAGGTTTTCCGAGTGTAATACCGAGAAGCCTTTGAGTATACATTTACTTTCAAGAAGCGGCAAACTGCAACTACATGCTTGCAAGGTAGCTGCTCAAGCTGAAACTTTCTACAACTGCAAGTGTTGTTCGTCAAATCTACGAGGCCATCCATGTCACCGTCCAAAACATTAAACTGTGCATTATTTACTTTAACCACATTCATCCTTGCAGCATCCTCCAACCTGTTCCTCAACTTCTTCTCTCCAAAATTGGGGCACAATGTTGTTGTACACTTCAAAGCCAACTCAGACGTTCGATGAACCATTTGACAAGGAGATTCATAATTTCCCCTATCAAATGAACCACTGGCAGCGTCCTTGCAAACCTAAGGACTGAGTTGATTGACTCCGTAATATTTGTTGTCATTACATTGTAGCGGCGTCCATCCATGTGAGCTCTAGACCACTTATGTAACCCTGCCTCTTCAAGATATTGAGCAACATGTTCCTTTCGCTTGATCTTGCGAAAATGACAATCAAATTCAGCAATGGAATAAGATTTCGCAGCCTGCTCAAAGTGCATAAGTATTGGATCACGCTTTTTCAACTTGCAAGTGCGTTTCATGTTCCCCTTCATATGATAAAAGCATATGCCATGTTGCGCAGTTGGAAAAACTTTGTTCCACACATTCTGTATGCTAACATTTCGATCAGAAATAATAACAAGATTGGGACACTCACCAATGGCTTCATGAAATTTAGTGAAAAATCAATGTCATGATGCATCCATCTCCAAATCCCCGATCCCAAAAGCAAGAGGATATATATTTCGATTACCATCAAATGCATTTGCTACAAACATAACACCCTTGTACTTGGATTTTAAATAAGTGGCATCCACAGCTATCACTGGGCTCATGGAAGAACAAAACCCTCTAATACATGCGCCAACCGCCATAAATAAATACACAAAGTGATTGTTCTCATCAGTTTGGATGTGTGTTTTTGTGCCGGGATTCATACGCTCCAATTCATAGCAATAAGCTGGAAGAATATAATATGCCTCCTCCGCTGATCTTCTAATGGACAATAGAGCTAACTCCCTTGCTTTCCAAGCTTTCAAATAATGGATTCTTAAACCAAAATTGTGTTTCACATCTCTCATAATGTCACTTGGTGTGTATATTGTCCGAGAATCCTTCAACTTCCTTTTACATGAAGTGGCTACAAGTGCTGCGGTTGCTTGACGATGGTTGTCACTTATGAACCTCAAATCACATTTATGGACAGTTGTACACCTCACAATCATGAAGCTGTATTCTCCAAATCTCGATGCTCGGACCCGCCATGGGCATGGACGTTGACAACAAACCACAAGCAACCTCTTTCTGCAGGAGAATTGCACCTTAAATTCAAAGTGGTCTCTTATTGCCATCAACTGTAACTCCGTCAACAATGCTTTCTTACTAGAGAAAATTTGCCCAACTGTAATTTTCGGATTCCAATCACTTCGCGAACACCCGCTATCCAAATATGCTTCTCCATCATTTACACCGGCTTCATTGTACCGGTTCTGTTCACCTATTTGATTCCAATAATGTTCACGAATGGGTTCAGATTCTCCTCCTAAACACATTATTGGCAGTTGGGCAGATGTGTTCAAGCAGCCCAAAATAGGAGGGGCAGAGTACATTGACACTTCATTTCTTTCAGTACCATTATCACCACCATGCATGTCCTCCACCTCGCTAAAATCAATTATATCCATAAAATCTGTTCCTACTTCACCTCCCACATCAGTTGCCATTTGTATTATTCCAACTTACTTCATTGCTTTCAACAATGGCAACTGAAGAACGACCCATCCGACTACTATTTGTCGTGATATGCATACTATCAACTACATCATTTGTGAGTCCTTTATCTTCTATACTCACGAGTAAGGGAGCTAGTTTTGAAGGTGTTACCTCAGAATTATACTTCATAAAAAAATTGACATCATCATCATCCTCAATCTTTATGTGCTTCCACTCATTCGAGGCCACCAAAACTGAGAATTTTAAGCAAACCTTGTCTTCCCTGCTATTTGTATTACCAATCTGATGCACACGGTCCAACAGTTCAGCAAATTTGATGGTCCGTGGAACTATTAACCTTTGAGTCACCCCCTTCGTATTTGCACATCTTCTTCGAGGTGACCCATTTTCCATTGTAGCACACGAGAATAACAATTGTCTCCATTTCCGACCATGACAAAACAATAGTTCATTAACACAATATAACCACAATAACCATACAATACATTAGCAATATAACAGCAATATAATGGCAATATAATAGCAACATAACAACAATACGACAGTAAAATAAGAGGAACACTGGTGTAACACATCAGAATCACACTATACAGATCTACTACATCAAATGGAAAATCTCAAGTTTCAAGATTCACATATCCAAACCAATCTAAGTGTAATTGGTACAAACCCAGATGAATGAGCATGGATATTCAACAAAACCTAACCCAAAGCAATTAAAGCCAAAACAAATTTAACACAAACCCAAACAATTAAAATGTAACCCATTTCACATAATCCCACTGATATTAAAAGAAAATAACCATCAACACTACCTTTTCGAGGTCGGCAATCCACTAGATCTTCACGGTTGCAAGCAGCTATTCAGAAGACATACCTAAAGGGAGGGGTTCGCGATTCCAAACAGAGAGCAAGACCAAATATAGGGAGAAAGAGACATAACGAAGCTAGAGAGAGAAAGAGCTGCGGTATGAGAAAGAGAGCAAAGACAAAGACAGAGAGTTGTGCTACAGAGAGAGAGAGCCAAGAGAGACACAGAGAGCTGCGATAGACATATACCAAAGAGAAAGAGAGTTGTGCCAGAGAGAGAGAGAGAGAGCTGAGTGAGCTAAGAGAGACTAAAATTTATGAACTTGTGATAAATCAGCAATAAGTGGACAATAATTTTATATTTATAGGTTATAGTTTTACAAAAATTGGGAAGGTGTGGTATTTTTAGTTAATATTAGCAAATGGGTGGCAGTGGAGGTCATTTCTCATTCTTATTTGGCTTTCTTTTTTGCAGGTTCCACTTTCTTAGCGTGGGTAGAGCGGTGGATCCAAGAATTTTGCTTGCAAGAGTAAACGTCTTACAGGTGCAGCTCATTGTCCCCATGTCTGTGTTGGCGGAGCTATGTTTAGATAGAGAGAAAATGGGAATGAAGATGCCATTTTATTTCTGAGTTTGAAGAGATAGGTTTAGATCGAGAGAAATGGAAAGGAAGAAAATTGGTGGAGCTAGGGTTTTTCTCCCATTGTTTTCTTTTATAGATGTTCATTATGACCCTCGAGCTTCACATTGTGGCATTGTGGCTTTCCGTCTCCGTGATTTCCACTTCGTGTTTTCTGACTTTCCACCTTAAGCTACACACTCATGGCTTTCTCTCTCTTTTAAAATTTCTAGAGACTTAGACCTGAATTTGTGTGCTTGCTTGTTCAATGAAAATGAACATATATTTTTAATTACCTGAAAAATAAATGAATATATTTTTTGGTTAGAGACTTAGACCAGCCCGTTTGACCCCAAAACAAAAAACAAAAACCTTGGACCAACCCGTGGATTTGGCCTACGTTTCTTTATTATTTTTTTAGTTTTTTGTTGCTACAATTACATGCCCATCACTTTGGGCTTAGCGTTGCATCAGTATCTGGCCTACCATTTTTATTTTTTAAGTTTTTGTTTAGTCTAGTACATACCCATCACTTTGTGCTTAGTCTAGGACTTTGTTCGAGAGCTCCTTCGCAGTGACAGCAACCACATCATCAAGCTCACGACCTCCAGCCACAAGCAGCAGCTGCTTCTTTCCACCACCACCACCACCACCAAATGAGACACTCCTCTTCTTCTTCCTTCTCATCCCTCCTCTCCATCTCCCAGCCTCGAAAGCCCAGCACTTATAGTCCCACCCAGCTGCATACAGTGACACAGGTTGCCCCTTTGGGGCATTTCGTCGAACACTTTGCGAGGGTCAAGTTTGGCTTCTCTAATGGAGGATTTCAGAGGTTGCAAAGATCAATTGACCACCCTTTCTCTCTCCTTTAATACTGCTATGCCAGGTGTCAAGTATCATTAGTTCGTAGTACCACCTATCATTGCCGCGTGGTAATACTGTAGTACCGTACAATATCTCATTGTGGTGGAGCACCAAATACCAATAATTTCAATTCAGTAGAAAAATCGATCAAATAACGTGTTTGATCCGCCAACTACTAGGCACTAGCCCTACCATACCATCTGTATCGACTTTTCATTTATTTCATCACCGACTTCGTCTACCATATATAGCCACATATCATAAAATTTAAATACAATATCCTCATACAGATCCCAAAGGGAAATGCAATGGTGTCCTCAAGATTTCCCTCTCTCCTTTTTCCCATTCTTTTACTCATCGCTACTCATCAAGCCTTTGCTGAATATAATTGGCGAACTTATTCAACCCACTTGTGTTCAAACAACAAAGGCAACTACACCACCAATAGTACCTACCACAGAAACCTCAACACCCTTCTCTCCTCCCTTCCCTCCAACAACACCGGTAACGGCTATGGCTTTTACAATTCATCCTACGGCCAGAGCTCCGACAACAACCAAGTTTATGCAATTGCACTTTGCTATATGATCAATATTGACGACTCTGGCTGCCGCAATTGCCTTAATGTCTCCAGGTACGCTCTCATTGAGCTCTGTCCTAATCAGAAGGAAGCTATTTTTGTCAACGACGGTTGTATGTTACGCTACTCAAATCGTTTGATATACGGCACCATGGAAACTACTCCTTCTCTCTGTATGTCCAACCCACAAGACGTACGGTCTTCCACCGTCAATGAATTCTTTGAAAAGCTTAGGGAGTTGTTAGAGAGCTTAAGAAGTGAAACTGCAGCTGCTGGTTCTCTTCGTAAGTTTGCATATGGAAACAAAAGGGGTGAAAATATCCAAACAATATACGGTCTTACGCAGTGCACGCCAGACTTGTCCGAGCAAGAGTGCAATGATTGCTTAATTGGTGCTATTGGAGGTTTGTACTTGTGTAGTAATGGGAAAATAGGTGGGAGAGTTATTAGACCCAGCTGTTACTTTATGTATGAGGTTTACCCCTACATTAACATTTCAGCTGTCAAGCCACTGCCATCTCTACCAAGCCCACCATTATCATCACCACCAATATCTCCTCCTCCGCCTTCAACAACTGGGAATTCAGAAGGTTTCTGAGTCTCTGAATTTTTGCAGTATATATATGTTGACGAGTCCTTACTTAGTTATGATTATAGTTACTTACCATTTATTTAGTCATATTATAATTGAGATTTATTTCCTATTATAATTTATATTTATTTTCTATTGTAATTTGGATTTATTTCCTATTTTATTTAGAGTTAACACATATTTGTACTTGTATAAATACTTCCATATTGGAGAAGAATAAAATATGAGTGAATCTGAGCATATCTGAATATTTGCCCTACTTTTTTTGACTATATATATATGCAAAATGTTTTGATTATAGAAGATTTGGTGATTTTTGCAGGATCCAACAGATCTCGGAATGTCGTGATTATTGTTGTGTCAATCGTTGTTTCTCTGCTACTAATTATATCCATCTGCATTTGTTTGAGAGTGAGGAAGACAAAGAAAAAGCTTGAAATACTTCCAGGTACTGGAACAAAGTGAACTCTAGTGAACATCAAAATTCCATTTGATTTGCTGAAGCTTATTGTTGTTATAATATAATCATTTTGGATGCTCCTTAAACAAAGAACCTATTTAATTTTTCTGAAATTGTTCCTCAGCCGAAGATGTAGATGAGATTGGAAATGCAGAATCCTTGCAAATGGACTTTGACACCATTAGATTAGCCACAGATGACTTTTCTGAAGTTAATAAACTCGGACAAGGCGGATTTGGCTCTGTTTACAAGGTAATTAATTAATTTCCTGCTAGCTAGAATTAATGGTACATCACAGTCATATGGATATCACCTACAATATCAATTATTTTTTCAACGTTTATATCCTTACATGAACACATATTATTTTCTTTGTTATATATTTGTCTATTTTGTCCTGATATTTTTCAGGGTAAACTTTTCAATGGAGAAAATATAGCAGTAAAAAGACTTTCTATGAATTCTGGACAAGGAGATATAGAATTTCAAAATGAGGTCTTGTTAGTGGCCAGGCTTCAACATCGAAATTTAGTTAGGCTCTTAGGTTTCTGCTTGGAAGGACAAGAGAGGCTTCTTGTCTACGAATTTGTCTCTAATGCAAGTCTCGATCGTATCATATTTGGTATGGATATAATTCTATTTGTATGACATTCAACAAACAGTACTATACTTAACATAATCTTCTATTTGGATGAATACGTAGACCCAATCAAGCGTGCAGAGTTGGATTGGGACAGACGATACAAAATTATAGTAGGCATTACTCGGGGGCTCCTTTATCTTCATGAAGATTCTCGTCTTAGAATTATTCATCGTGATCTCAAAGTTAGTAACATCTTGATAGATGGTGAGATGAACCCCAAAATTGCAGACTTTGGCATGGCAAGATTGTTCGTGCCTGATCAAACCCAGGCCAATACCAAACGAATTGTGGGGACCTAGTAAGTACTAGACCAGCTGGCTATAGAACTTATACATAACTAAGTGATGCTATATATCAATAATGTCCATCCATATAGTTAAATTTGATGACCATTTTGCTGATTTACAGCGGATACATGTCTCCAGAGTATGCAATGCATGGGCACTTTTCAGTTAAGTCTGATGTCTATAGTTTTGGTGTGTTAACTTTGGAGATAATAAGTGGACAGAAAATTAGTGATTTTCAGCGTGGAGAGAATGTGGAGGATCTTCTAAGCTATGTAAGTAAATAATAAAAAATGTTGTTTTGGCGCATTACACTAAATGAATGCAATGAGAAAGAGAACATTTGTATTTCTGATTATGTTTCTCTCACATTAACAAATCCTTGTAGGCATGGAAGAATTGGGTTAAAGGGACAGCTTCAAATCTAATAGATCCCACACTGAGGATTGGTTCAAGAAGTGAAATGATGAGATGCATCCACATTGGATTATTATGTGTGCAAGAAAATGCAGCTGATAGGCCAACCATGGCTTCAATTATTGTCATGCTGAATAGCTACTCTCTCGTTCTTCCAGTGCCCTCACCACCATCGTTTGTTATGCACAGCAACACTGAATTCAAAACTCCTTTGTGGGCATTGGACTCTAATTCAGATGATCAATCACAAAGCAACTCTACGAAAGTGTCGGTGAATGAGACTACTATTAGTGACCTATACCCTCGCTAGCAAGTGTTGAAGGTGTGAAAGCAGGAAATATTGACTTGACTTATGGAGAATTGTGGAGACTTGTGGAGACTGCAGCTGCAAGTTCCAGGCTTTGGAAACCAAATATGATTAATGGCACCAGCCAGTGGCGGAGCCAGGAATTTATGTGTTGGGGGGCCAATATATAAACCAAACAAGACATCAAAAAATTTCAAATTTTCAACCTTAACAATGTTTGGAAAAATTAAAGGCAAAAAATAATTGTTTATTCAATTAGGTATCAAAATAACACTCGTCGTTCTTTCATATCTCGAAAACCATCTATGATTGAGTCAACGCTAAACTTTTCTGCAATTTCCCTTTCGATGTACATAATCAAAGAGTCTGTGAGAAATTCGTCTTCCATCTTGTTACGGAGCCTAGTTTTTACTATACGCATAGCAGAAAATGATCGCTCTGCAGTTGCTGTAGAAACAGGAAGAGTAAGCACAAGAACAACCACTCTATAAACAAGTGGATATGTCGTTGATCTTCTAGTCGTTACCATCCATTGAGATAGATCAGAAATTGTTGACAAGTTTTTGAACTCTGGAAGTCTAACGACGTCACTCTCAAAATGTTGAAGTTGTCTTCTCAAACCTATCTTCTCATGATCTTCAAAGTCTTGTGGATAGAACTTATCTACCAATTGACAAATATCATCAATCCTAAAAGATTTATTCACTTCACGAGGATCCAAAGCCGACCCCATAATAAGCAGCTCTGTTGTTTGATCACTAAATCTGCTATTTAATTCTTGAAGTTGAGAATCTATTGTAGCATAAAAAATATCTATCATATAATAATGCTTAATCGTAAAATCATCTTGTTGATGGCGAGCTCTACCTCGTCTTGCAACATAACGAGCATTCATATCTAGTAAAGCTATGTTCCGTGCTTCACAAAAAGAATTCACCTTGGTAAGCAAAGAATCCCATCCATCATCTCTTAATTCTTGGATGAGTGCTTTAGTGGAAGAAACAAGATTCATGGCATTTATGATGTCTTGGGATTGACATTGCAAAGCTTGACAAAGATCATTAGTGATCTCCATAAGTTCTTTCATAAGATGTAAGATAAAGATAAATTCATATGAAGTCATTGCCTCATAAGCTGCATCAGCATCTCCTCGTTGAGAATAAGTAGTTCCGTTATCAATTATATTAATTAGAACTATGCATGTTGCACTAAACATATTTACCAAGCTAGTAATTGATTTCAAATGAGAACCCCAACGAGTATCACCAGCACGTTGTAAGGTGCCAATTTGGTTCATTCCTTTCCCAGTCTCGAGCTCATCAATTGCAATCATGTGCTCAATTTCAGCAGCTTGAGGCATTTTTCAGTTCATCATTACGCTTGCATGAAGCACCAACAATATTGACAATAGAAGTCAATTTAGTGAAAAAGTGGTGAACATGAATAACTTCTCTTGATGATGCAATTAATGCCAATTGTAATCGATGTGCTAAACAATGAACATAGTAAGCATATGGGCAATCATTCAAAATCAAAGCTTGTAACCCATTCCATTCACCTCGCATGTTACTTGCACCATCATAATGTCCAGATGGTTTGTTAAAAAGATAGCACCAGCATTTTTTCCGAATGTCCAGATGGTTTGTTAAAAGATAGCACGGTAGACAAAAAGCTGCATCTTTCACAGGTGAATATTCTAACCACGAAGGAAATAATTTGAACCATGAACTTTGAAAGCTACGCTGATGAGTTACTGATCCAGATTTTGGATACTTGGAAAGTATAGGTTGGTATGGACCGACGTTAATGTAAGCTCGTCGAATTTCGTCACGTTGATTAACAGGATAATTCCATATTTGCGGACGTAGCCCTGGGTCGCGCTCTAAAGTACTAATATCAACTTCATTATCAATAGTCTCAATTCTTGGAGATCCAGAACGATTTTCATATGCTATTGTCTCAATATTATAATCAGGTACAGATGAGGTAACTTCAATATGTTTTCTTTTGAAAAATCCATCAATTTTAGGTTGTCTCTTCATCTACAAACCAATTACAAATTTTATTAAGGACATGATAAATTATACCACAAACCAAAATAAAAAAATAAAATCATGTTCTATGCATAGAACATATACAAATATATTATCATAAAAAGTAAATAAACAAAGGAAAAAAAAAATTAACTGTAAAGTTATCTAACCTGGAATTAGAAATTCTGAAGTAGGAGGTTGGAGAGCAAACTACCAAATTCAATTATTTTCTTTTGTTGTGTGCGGTTGCTTCGAACTAAGTTCATGTTGCTTTATATAGGAACATAAATTAAAATCCCAATCCTTTTTTATTTGGGTAAAAGTCTATTTCCTATTTGATAAAGGAAATTTTTTGAAACTTTATTTGATTGACTGTTTTAACTTTTTTTATTAATATATTGATGGACATGAGATTCTACTTTTTAAAAAACCAAAACTGGCGTGAGGATAGAAACATTCACAACCTTCAATCAAGTGGCAAGTGGTTATTATTATATATATATTTAATTGGAAAGAGAAACACATCTTGAGGGGGCCACAAGCAAAATTATCATATTTACTTTCTAAAATCTATAGGAACAGAAGACCACAAATCAAATATTATGAAACTTTTGGGGGGGCCCAGGCCCCTTCAGGCCCTCATATAGCTCCGCCACTGGCACCAGCGGCCTTCCTACTTTTCTGAAGCAAATAAACTAGGACGGGGGATTTGGTTTTGTTTAGAAGCATCTCCAACCGATATGTCAAAAGTGCCACATTGACATTTAACGGTTAGAAATAACATCTTACAAGGCAATAACAAAATAACAATGAGTTAACCTTCATATATTTCCATGTCCCAAATAACAAAATAAATAAATGAACTTTCATATTCCTTACTTAACGTCACTCTTTGGTTCTATATTCTTTCAAGGTAGGTTATTTAATGGAGAATGTATAGCAGTGAAAAGGCTCTCTGTCAATTCCTGTACAAGGAGATTTAGAATTTAAAAATGAAGTCTTGGGTTTTTGCTTGGAAGGAATTGAAAGGCTTCTAATTTATGAGTTTGTCCCTGATGCAAGCCTTGATAAAATCATATTTGGTATTTATGCTTCAATGGTTTTCATATTTACTTTTAACCTAAGCTATTTATCATAAAATTTCATACATGTCACATATATGCAACAAACATCTTAACCTTGTGTTTTCATTAATACATATATAGACCAGGTCAAGCGTGCACAATTAGATTGGGATAAGTGCTACAAAATCATAGAAGGCATTTCTCGAGCGCTCATTTATCTTCATGAAGACTCTCAACTTAGAATTATTCATCGTGACTTCAAAGCTAGTAACATCTTGATAGATGCATAAATGAACCCCAAGATATCAGATTTTGGCATGGCGAGGTTGTTCGTGCTTGATCAAACACAAGGAAGTACCAATCAAATTGTGGGGACCTAGTAATCTGATATCTTGGCCAACCATGGCTTCTATTGTCCTCCTAATGCTTAATAATTATTCTCTCACCCTTCCAGTACCCCTCACAACCAGCTTTCTTTATGCATAATAGTGATGGATCTAACTTGTGCGACACAACCGGGTGGGATCGATCCAAGACCAACTCTCTTTTTACAGCACCAGAAGATGAGGTTTCATTGTTCCTCGATAGTGCCTGAAGAAGCATGGACACATTTATGAAATTAATTATAATATAATTTTGTATTCCTTTGATTCAACTTTCTTTTAAATAATGTTGTAATTTCCCAAGTCTAATATCACTTGTAAATTCTAATTGTACTCATTAGTCTTCGAAGGCGGCGGTAATTAACTAAGAAGCTTCAATCAAGCTAGAGATGCAACCTTTTTAAGCGTGGAATTAATTAAAAATGTTAAAGAAATTATAGTGGATGAGTTTAATATACTTTGAGATAATCAACTAGTCTCCTCAAAAATCAAACCACGGACCAGTCCCGTCTTTATCAGCTCATATCTTAATAATTAATTACAACCGTGTTTGAAACCTCACTGGTGGTCAAATTAGAACCAAGTCTCGATAGGGCTTGATCCATCCGTGAAAAATATTCTCAAACAAGAAGCTTCCTTAATGAACTAGCTATAGTCTAGAGAGATGTAAAAACTACAAATATATATACCAGGATTCTGCAGAGACCAATTACGCCATGCCAGCAATGGTTTCCTCAAGATTTCTATTCTTCCTGATTTATGCCATTCTGTTACTAATCATGATCACTCAAGCCTTTGCTCAGCCTGCTTTTCTGTACCACTTCTGTATAAACAACATAGGAAACTACACCAACAATAGTACCTATCACAAAAACCTCAACACCCTTCTCTCCTCCCTGCCCTCTGATGAAAACGGTAACGGCTATGGCTTTTACAATTCCTCGTATGGCCAGAACTCAGACGACCAAGTTTACGCAATCGGACTCTGCAGAGGAGATGTCAAGGCGGAGGATTGCCGCAGTTGTCTCAACAACTCCAGATATGCTCTCACGCAGCTTTGTCCAAATCAGAAGGAAGCCATTGGTTGGTACGACAATTGCATGTTGCGCTACTCAAACAGCTCCATGTACGGAGTCGTGGCAACTATGCCTTCTTTCTACATGCGCAACCCACAAAATGTATCTTCGTCGGGCGTGGACGGGTTCAACCAAGAGCTGAGGAAGCTACTGGAGAGCGTAAGAAGCGAAGCTGCAGCAGGCGGTTCTCTTCGTAAGTTTGCGTACGGGAACGCAACCGCTCCAACTTTCCAAACAATATTTGCTATTGCGCAGTGCACGCCAGAAATATCAGAGCAAGCCTGCAGTGACTGCTTGGTTGGTGCTTTTGGAAAAATCCCCCAATGTTGCCTTGAAAAAGTAGGAGGAAGAGTTGTTGGACCCAGCTGTAACTTCAGATTTGAGGTTTACCGCTTCATTGAGCCTACATCGATTCTGCAACTGCCATCGCGCCGGCCGCACCGCCAATATTATCTCCTCCTCCACCATCAACCAATATTATTACCACAGTTTCAGGAGGTACCTATATGTTGGTTCCATTACTTTGATAAATAGATCGCTTAATATATTATCCACAAGTATTATATTTTTTGTTTTAATTTTGTAGGACCAAAGAGTAACACATCTCGGACTGTCATCATTATTCTCGTGCCAATCGTTGTTTGTTTGGTACTAATTATATCCATCGGCATTTGGCTAAGAGTGCGGAAGACAAAGAAGAAGCTTACAATACTTCCAGGTAGCAGATCGATTATTTAATTATGTTACAACTACTCCTTCACTATAAACCTTGAACTTGATCAATTTTTGTTGAATTTTCAGCAGGCGAAGATGCAGATGAAATTAGAAGTGCAGAGTCATTGCAATTCGATTTTGACACCATTAGAATTGCCACAGATGACTTTTCTGAAGCCAATAAACTAGGTCAAGGCGGATTTGGTTCTGTTTACAAGGTAATAATACATCATTTTATATATATCAATTACATGCCAAAGTAACAATAAGTTTAGCTTCCTTGAATACAACTCATTTGTTCTCAATTATATTCTTTCAGGGTAGGCTATTTAATGGAGAAGATATTGCTGTGAAAAGACTTTCTACAAATTCTGGACAAGGAGATTTGGAGTTTAAAAATGAGGTCTTGTTGGTGGCCAGGCTCCAACACCGAAATTTAGTTAGGCTCTTGGGGTTCTGCTTGGAAGGAATTGAAAGGCTTCTTATTTATGAGTTTGTTCCTAATTCCAGTCTCGATCACATCATATTTGGTACATATATATGCTTCAATGATCTTTCATTCTTTCTTTTCACTTCAAAGATTTTCTTTTCACTGGTGTGACTTCCAACAAACATTAAAGAATCGTTTTCATGAATATGCAGACCCAATCAAGCGCACACAACTGGATTGGGATAGCCGCTACAAAATCATAGTAGGCATTACCCGAGGGATCATTTATCTTCATGAAGATTCTCGACTTAGAATCATTCATCGTGATCTCAAAGCTAGTAATATCTTGGTAGATGCAGAAATGAACCCCAAAATATCAGATTTTGGCATGGCAAAGTTATTTGTGCTTGATCAAACACAAGGCAATACCAGTCGAATTGTGGGGACATAGTAAGTACTTGACTAGGCTACATAGCTTATTATATTATAATTGTGATGGTTTGCTATATCACTAATCCAAAATTTTCATCCATGTTAATGATAATATGGACATTTTTATTGATATGCAGTGGATATATGGCTCCAGAATATGCAATGCATGGACACTTTTCTGTTAAATCAGATGTCTATAGTTTTGGTGTGTTAGTTTTGGAGATAGCAAGTGGGCAGAAAAATAATTCCTTTCGCCGTGGAGAGAACGTGGAGGATTTGCTAAGCTATGTAAGTAAATGTGTACATATATATAGCAGTTTATGTGCGTTTGCAATTGAATTGAACGGAACCAAGAAAAGAAGTTATATGTCTAACTCTATTATTTCTACAAATTAATGGTTGCAGGCATGGCAAAGTTGGAGGGAAGGGACAGCTTCAAATATAATAGATCCGACATTGAGGACTGGTTCAAGAGCTGAAATAATGAGATGCATCCACATTGGGTTATTATGCGTGCAAGAAAATATAGCTGATAGGCCAACCATGGCTTCTATTGTTCTAATGCTGAATAGTTACTCTGTCACTCTTCCAGTACCCTCACAACCAGCATTTTTCAGGCATAGTAGCGTTGGCTCTGACATGTCTTCTTCGGGATGGACGAACAATTCAGGGTTGACAGCCGGGTCAGATCGATCCAAGAGCAACTCTGTTGTTAAAGCACCAGAAGATGAGGTTTCAATGATCACAGAAATATATCCTCGATAGCCTGAAGATGCATACATGGAAACTTACATTTGTTAATTTTTTTTATTGTAATTTAGCATTTCCTTTGGTTAGGTGCGGAATAAGACTTGTCAATGCATGCGTCCGTTGAATTGTTAGTCTCACCTTGTGCAGAAGTTTCGATTAGGTGGTTTAGCAATCACAATAGAAGAAAAGGCAATCAATCAAACGACGACTCTGACTAATTTGGCTTGTTTTGTTGCCCACTCCCATCTCTGTCAAGTTTTTTATTTTTCTCTCGGACCAGTCTTCGTCACATGCTTTGCTTAGAATGAGATGTTCATTGACTTCATTAAAAGTATAATCTACCCTTAATTACACGACATTTATCAAAACTTCTTGTGGTTAGTTTACCCAACTCACATCAGCTGCTGCTTGTAAACTGACAAGGTTTTTTTTAGTTGTCTTGCGAAATTGGCAAGTAAGTTGCCTAGAAAAGAAAATGACATGTCGTGGGGGTTGGAATGGGTTTGGAGCTTATGGGCCTTCTTTCCTCGTTCGATCGACTAGCTTACCAGGGTCAACTGAAAAAGGTTCTATGAAAGAAACAAGAAATATATAATTGGGCTCTCTTCGTCTTGATCATGATCATGCATGCAACACAGTGAGGCTTCAAAAAAAAACAAAAACAAAAAACAAAGTTGCAAGCACTATAATTAAAATATGTTGGAGTCTTCGTCTCGGTCTTCCACTAAAGTAAACCATGTTCTACTTTGGCGGCGATGAATATCTAGACTAGCATCAACTATTTCCTTTAGCTCTTTTCACCTGTATTATAATTTATGTCCTTTTAACAAATATATAGGGTACGACGGACAAGAGAGAATGATTGTTAACTAGCAAAATTTAATTAATTAATAGAGGGAATGCTTTTAGTTAAACCAAACCTTATCCGATTCCATTGTTCTACAGGCTTCTAATAAGCGCTTTTAGCAATTTGACAACAAAAATAAGCGCTTTTAGCAAGCATTGATCCGTTTAACAAACGTGCAATATTAACTGGAACTGGAAGCATCGATTTAACTCAGAGCTCTACTTTCTGAGAATAAAAAGCTCTGGCCGAAGCTTTTATATATTCTTATTTCTTATTTGAGAAGCACCACTCAGAACAAACACATCAATTGAGATCCTTAACCTTATATCATATATACCTCTGCAGGTTTCACCTTGTACAACGAGCCAAAAGAAGATGTCTCAACTTCTATATTCATTTTCAAGACTAATGAAAATTAGAAAGAAAGAACCCTAATTGCCAATTGGACATGGTGTTCAACTGGGCAGGCAAGGAACCCTAATTGCCGAGCCGACCAGTAAAAATTCACCACTTAGTCTCCGCGTGCACAATGACATATACATATTTTACTGTAGGGGTGCTCAGATTTGATCCATCTTAGTATCTTTCATTACAAGTTCTATTCGTTTGGAATTCATTTTTAAATATGGACCGGTGATACAAAGCATTCAAGATCAGAATGATGGATTTTCTTGCTAATTTTTTTCTGCTTTTCAAGACAAACATACGAGGCACAATATTACTACAGGATGGCCGCCGACCCACAGTATCAGCATGAGCATGACATAAAGAATTAATATTGTATCAACTTAATCTATCTGGATCTTCCACTTTTTGCCGATCCAACACTGCCACAATTAATTCTTATTATTATCCTGGATTTGAGAAAAGCATCTACATGGAAAGCAACTTAACAAAAAGCACTGCCTGTCACACACGCACTCAAATAATAATAAGCTATCAACTTACTTAAAGACACAAAGTGTTAATGCCTCATACCATCACTGTGAGCCAAGTCTATTAAAGAACGTCACATGGCCTTAGTTGGGCTGGGTTACCTTTACTACCAACCCAACCATACTTCGTAACCTCAAAGGTCGATAAAAGACCTCCCACCCAAGATCTGGTGGGACAAAGGTCGAATTAACGCTCGGGAAGTTGAATACCGACCCGACCACTCTGGTGCTATTATTAACCAGAGGCGCATTAATGATCCACAAGCGTGACCAGACCCTTGTCAAATCAAATACTCTGCCCTTTTGGTAAGACAGCCTAGGAAGTAAGATAGATCAATTAATGTACATGCCGTCCAAGACCAAATGTCGCCTTCCCCTTTGATCCCCAAGTGAATAGACTGGTGATGGAGAGGGATCATTTAATATACCTCCCATCCAATGCCACATGTCACTCTGTCACACAATCCCTGCCAGATAGTACGGTGATCAGAAACAGGTCATTTAATGTGGTCTGGTCCACCAGGGGGGAGGAAGATAAATATATCCCCCTATAAATACCTCCTATCTTTGGACAAAGGTAATAACTATTCTCATCTTAAAAACCCTATATCCGTTCTCTCCACCTTATAACCACTTCTGACTTAAACATCGGAGGGAGTTCAACTGGGACCAACCCCAGTTCGCTCTTATTTTGATAGCTGTTCAAAGTGTGTAGGTCTTCTATGAAGAGCATGTCAACCCGGAAGATCTGGTATAAACTCTTATCTCAATCCAAGTCTAGGCTATACCTTATACGAGAAGGATAGGGTTTAGGGTTTAGGCTATACCCTAAACCCTAGAAGGATATGCGGTTAACACAAAGCTTCTCCAGAAAAAAAAAACACTTGGACCAACCAATATCAACATGCACTGTGCACAGTACTGGGAGTGAGTGGTAGAAATTGTAGCATTCTAATGCCCATTTTGGAAAGTAATAATATATTTTAAATTCATGAATATTAATTATGTCTTTTATTCACATTATAATGTGTATTATTACCCACTCTTGGTAGCCGAATGGTTAGGGCGAACTTGTGCTTGCTCCACAGGTCATGAATTCGATTCTCCGCATAATCCAACCAAAATTAAGTGGAAGAGTTCTAATCACTTTGAAATTTTGGGAGCACAACCAAACTTGTATATACACATAAGTGACAACACAGACATCCTCAGATATTATATATACGATGCAATGTTCAATGTATGGACATGTGATGTGATAAATCAAACAACAAACACCCAAAAGGGGCATATATATTTGTATAAAAAAAGAAAAGAACAAGAAGCTCTGTTGGAAAGCAAACTTTCCACGGTTCCTATATACTGCCCACTTCATCTATGGTGCAGCTAGGCAGTTTTCTGCCAGTTAGGGAACACGTGACTGCTGCAAGCTACTTGTTATGACTTACTTTCTCAGAATGGAAAGACTCTACATGTTTTGATTGAGAGATTAATTGATTGTCCAATAAATGTTCAATTTAAGCCATGGTTACCAACTTACCATGCTGCTGCGAAAAAACTTACCTATCACACATTGCATCTCTTTATCAGCATCACACTCGTGTTGTATATTTGTTCTTTTCTTTATTTCTCTCGTCACATAATTACTTAATTAATTAACTTTGATCATATGATGATGAGAAAGATAAACTGAATATAACATATTACATCGGAGTTTATCGAAATGGTGATGATGGTTTGTAGGAATATAGGGAAAGATGGGACTGGTCCATTGCCCACTATAGTTTTCACCCCTTAGAGCAAGTCCACCCTTGCTTCAAAATCGGGCAAAAGGCAGCCTAGGGGAAGGAAGCAGCTCCAGCGCAAGGGCCAGCCTGCAAGAGCTGGGAGCAGCAAGTCCACCAAATTCAGAGCTGCTTGCAAATCTTATGACGCCAAGAACTAAAAAAAAGGAAAAAATACCATAAATTAGAATTTTTAAATAAATACCTAGGCATATTCTTTACTTTCCACACCAAAACTATATACAAATTCATCTCATCATATCTCATATGAATAGTATTTGTCTTAGACGACTTAGTGGAATCACAAATTGACACTATTCAAGTGAATAGTGGCAGCTCGGTTGCAAGCCGTGAGGTAAAGTTGCCCCCTTTTTCTCGGTTTTTTTTTCATTTCAAGATAAGTTCGAAGTTCCTTTTCAAAACAAGGGAGGAGCTCCTTGTAAATTTAGAACATTAAAAAAACAAAAAATTCGCAACAACGATAGATTAACAGACTTCGGCTGCCTCCTCTTGTATCAAAACAAACTTAGGAGTACCATTATATCATAAAGCCATGACAGTCTTACCAACCAAATAAACATCAATTCAATTAGAAAAAACACAAATATATCTTTTGTTATTACTGTTTTCGGATGTTGTCGCTTCTGTCCACTTCCTCCCAAAAGCCACCGAAAACTTGCTCCTTTTCCTTATAAAAAGACCACTACATAAGATGACTCATCTCATAACAGAACTAGAACCAGAACCATCAAGGATCATTCAAAGCAAATGAAGAACCATAACCTTACATGGCTATGTCTTTCCCTTTCAATTCTCATCACCTTCTTCAGTCACTCTCATGCAAAACAAATTCAACCCATCTCAGATTTCCACACAATTGAGCACTTCCTCAACAAAACCTATGAATGGTTGAGCCACCAAAGAGCACAGCACAACCATGAAACCCCACTAAAATTTTCAGCCCCCATTGTGTTTGCAGGAATCTTCTGCTTCCTAGCTGCCTCTATATCCAGTGCTGGTGGAATTGGTGGTGGTGGGCTGTTCATACCAATATTGACCTTGGTGGCAGGTCTGGACCTCAGAACAGCCTCCAGTCTGTCAGCTTTCATGGTCACAGGAGGCTCAGTTGCAAATGTCATCTACAACTTGTGCAAAGGAAGTGCCAAGTTTGGTGGCAAAAATGTGATTGATTATGACATAGCACTTCTGTCAGAGCCATGTATGTTGCTGGGAGTAAGTGTTGGAGTGATTTGCAACCTTGTTTTTCCAGAGTGGCTGATCACCATACTCTTTGCTCTGTTTCTTGCTTGGTCTACCTCAATGAGCTGCAAAAATGGTTTGGTGTACTGGAAAATGGAGTCAGAGGAGCTGATGAGAAATGATTGTGAGAATTTGGGAAATGGGTTGAATGCTGAAACAGAAGGGGTCAAGGGTATTGCAGAACCGCTCTTAGGAACAAAAGGAAAGTGCATAATAAGACTTCCATGGACAAAAATGGGAGTCTTAGTTCTGGTATGGTGCTCTTTCTGCATCATCTACCTTTTTCGTGGCAACCGGTATGGACAGGTTAGGCTGCTCCTTATTCAGTTTTCCTCTAGTATGATATAGAAACATCAAATGATGTTTAAGACTCACTTTTCATCAATGAAAAATCTATGAATGCTATGCATTCTGTTTTGTCAAATGATAGTCCTGGAAACATCCGCCTAGAGACCATATTTAAGTCTGGAAATCTAGCTATAATTGAAAAAGAAATCAAATTTTAAGCATCAGGACAAGTGGAAAGAGTCGACTTCAGTAGGGCACAGCTTCAAAGCACATATATTCGAAAGTGTATTTTGTGAATGTGATTCTTCGATCCTTGCAGGGTATCACCCCAATAGAGCCTTGTGGAATAGGTTATTGGGTTCTCTCATCAGTCCAAATCCCTCTTGCCATAATCTATACAGCCTGGATCCTATGCAGAAAAGAGAACCTTCAACATCATACTTTAAACCAAAAGGTATTTAAAATTTGTTATTCTTTTCGACAAGGATTTCGATAAAACTAAACTGTTTCTATTACTCTTGGTGCAGAATATTGAGGACCTGCCAAAGGTTAGACCATCAAAACTAATTTTCCCACTAATGGCACTATTAGCAGGGATTTTGGGGGGTGTCTTTGGGATCGGGGGTGGAATGCTTATAAGCCCTCTTCTTGTACAAGTTGGGATAGCACCTGAGGTAAAATTATGGTCTCATCCATCACAATTCTATCTTCAAAACTGTTTACCAATTCACATTTTGTGCAGGTAACAGCAGCAACTTGTTCTTTCATGGTGTTCTTCTCGTCTTCCATGTCGGCGTTTCAGTACTTGTTGTTGGGCATGGAGCATGCAGATACTGCACTCGTCTTTGCCATCATGTGTTTTGTTGCATCACTTCTTGGACTTGTAGTTCTGCAGAGAGCAATTAAAGTGTATGGAAGGGCTTCTCTCATTGTATTTTCAGTTAGTACAGTGATGGCTTTGAGTACTGTTCTGATGACAAGCTTTGGGGCTCTTGATGTGTGGAGAGACTATGTATCTGGAAAATACATGGGATTCAAACTACCATGTTAATAATAACAATAATCCCAAACAAACAAAAAAATTATGTCAAAACAAATTTTGTAGTTGCTACTTTACCTAGTTAGTTTTCTTATCAAAGCTAAAAAGATTGGGCTTGAAAATCTTGCACTGTAAGGCAAACTGCTCAGTTAAGTCATCCTAATGTCCTATTGCTTCTCCACTTCAGAACTTTCTTAACGACGTGTCGTACAAATTTACTAGCATCTTCATCATCAAGAATCATAGTCAAACAGTTAAGCTCAGTTTTCATGGGCAACGAGTAGCGTAATATATGCTTCCCAGTTTTGTATTTTAGAACACAGACACCTTTGGACCAGAACAGTTAAGAGGTCAAAATTGGAAAATTTTATGAAGGAAACTTGTTCATGAGAACTACAAGTTACAACTTACCAAAGCAGTCAGTGAAAATATCCAGTCTTTCATCCAGTAAATTCAATCTTATGTGAAAAAATTTAAAACTAGAACACAAAAATCAAAAACGAGAAACAACAGCTAAAAAGGCTATCATTAAGCACGAGGCAGACAAATAAAAGCCTGGCACTCATGCAACAGGGGGGCGGAGAACATGGTCTTGTGAGGTATCAACTGCAGCCGGTGGCATGAACTGCCACATGGAAACTCCAGGATATCCGACGAAGGGCATCAGTTTGCCACCAACAACTTGGCCTGGGGCAGAAAATGGACCTGGAATTGCAGCAGGGTGAGGCAAGAAGCCTGGCTGAGTATTCAAGGCTTTAATTTGCCGCTCAATGTTTTCTTTCTCTGTTTTGAGCCTCTGCTTCTCATCACGAAGTTCATTCTTCTCAGCCTGTACAAAATGTATACAAGTAAATGAATAAAAGCATCCTATCGAAGAACCAAGAAGAATTTGGACGTCTACTCAAGCAATTTCAGCAAGCAAATCTCCTTACATGAACTGCATCCTAATATGGCTTATAACACATAAAAGAAAAACAAAAGAACAAACGCAGGCACACCTTTAATTCATTTATCTTCTCCTGCAGATCTCCATTTGAATCCTTCAGTTGCTGGGCTTCTCCGCGTAACTGATTCACCACTCGGACAGCATCACCCAATATAGCAGCCTTGTCAGTTTTGGGTGGCCTTCCAGGTTCAAGCATAGAACTCAATTCCAGGAACCTAAAAGTTATGCAACAAGTCAAGATGAGAGAGAGAGAGTGGGAAAGGGGGAGCGAATATCATTGAGTATTAGGGAACTAGAGCATGCCTGTCGTTCAGTCTATCCCTCCGCATTTTCTCTCTGCATGCTTTAGAACCAGTCACATTGCATGATCCAGACCTCACCCTATAATGGACACAATAAACACAAATAAATCATGCTGAAACAGAAGGAGATAATTTAGCATGAGTATTGAGGATCTGACCAAATTCAGAATAAATAAAAAATCCATCCATGCTAAAGCATTAATTCAATAAACAAATTCAAAAACCTGGAAACAGCAAATGGGTAGTAATACACCATTTCCTGTTTAACAAGTCAAGAAGAATAAGACTCAGTAGATATACCGTTTTCGACACCCACTTTCCTTGATACTGTCTGAATTTCCAAACGAGTCATCAAAGTCCACGCTGAGAAAATAGCAGCAAACAAATGAGTGTGTCGTTAGAACAAAGAAAAGTTTATCTTCGTCAACATAGTATAGCCAGGTTGTTAATTAAGCAGAATGGGAAAAAAATGAAAAAATGATAATTTAGTACTCAGAGAAAGAGAAAATTGCAGATAAGTTTTAGTTAGTCCCCTTATACCAGCAGCATCTTACTTGCACTCCAAAATACTCTTTTTACCAAATATCCTCATAACCCATTAAAGATTAACATAACAGACTGCTTAAAACACACACATGTAAACAAAAATGCCATACTTGAATTTGAGCAAACAAAAAAATGAACTCAATGAACTGCAGGAGGACATCATAAACCCTGCAAAAATGGCATCCTCATAGCCACAGACTCAATGAAGGTGATGATAAAACCGATTACGAATAATTAGCCAACCTTGAACATCCTCAAGGATTTAAACTTAATATAAACACTTTTTAAAGTAAATTCAGCTTAAATGGACATAGCATATGCTCAAGTCTATAACCAAAGCGGCTAGCATTTTAATGAAGTACGCGACATCATGTTAAATCAGAGAACAGCCACAGATCCACTTTTCATCATTTTAATACAACTAAGCTGCTAATAACATTATTATATTCACAAGACTCTCTGAGCATGTACCCTGCACATGCAATGCTTGCTTAGCCGACTTGCAGTTCATGATTATCGTAAAGCATCCTACTTTTTACTGTATTTCATATAGGCTAGAAAATAATTATACTTCAGGCCAGCAATATTATTATATTACCTCATTCGTCAAAGAAAAACCTCCTGAATTAATAAATAACGAAAACAAATTTGAAATTGAGACTTCGAATAAAGTACTAATAAAAACAACAGTTACCCTCCTAAAAAACAGACACCCAATTCACATTCAACAGCAAGGAAAACCCAATTGCAGCAAAATGATGAACTTGGTTGAAGAAAGTAAATGGGTTGCGGTACCTGGGAGCGGCCGGAGCGACAAATGAATGAGAGGGCCAAGTGAAACCGGGCAGGTCAAGGGGCGGTAGGTCACCGCCAGGTACAGGAATATCTTCTAAAACTCCATAATCGAAGACCCAGTTGTGATTTTGCGGCGTCGAACCCATGTTTTATCGGTTGCCGGAAATTCTGAATTTCCGGCGGTGACCCTTTGCAGGGACAGAGCCCGCCGTTGTGGGTTGGAGCTTGGGAATCGTGATGGAAATTTTAAACAATTATTATTGTTATGAAAAACAATTTTGAGCCAATTTTGGTTGAAGGGTTTCGGTGGTTCGGATTATTATTGCGTATATGGAAGTGAAAGAAAAGGTAAGATATTGTGATTTATGGAAAGCGTACAAAAGAAAGGCGCTGGCGGGTCTCCAAATTCTCGCCACACTGCACACGCAGCCACCACAAAACGTGCCATTATAAAAGTCTCCTTTTCAATTTTCGCCACTTTTATTTTCCTTCTTTATTTCTCAGGTCACTTGTTCTTTTGACATGGCCTTAGAATTCAAGAGCCTTGGGCTTTAGCTTTTGTCAACGGTGTAATCTAATGAGAAATGGTCCTTACTTGCATATCAGAGGTTTAATATTTGAACAAGAATTTTATAGTGAGAGTCTTATAAATAGCTCTTAGGTAAATATCTCTTAACCGTTTGATCAAATTAATTAGCCATTGGATCAAATTGAGTAACCTGTCGAACAAGAATTCTATAATAAGGACTTTATATATGTGTGAAAAATCTTTCTCCCCTCTATTTAAGACTATAACTTGTATTTTAAAAAACTTGGGCTTTTACATAAACAGAGAACCTATCTTTATTTTCATTACAAGGCCCGATGAACCCAACAAAGGAAAAGAGAATCAAAATTACCAACAATTTGGGCCAACGCATGAAAGCCACTGGTGAGAAGATATCTTTTGGGGCAGAATTTTTATTAAAAATCACAAGCAAAGGTGCACCATGTAAGATGACAATGAGAACAGAAAGAATTACAAGCAGAAAATGTTACATTTACAAAGTTCAACATCCATACAGCAAACCAAAGAAAAACTTATCATCCATATCTGTGCTAGAACCCATCACAACCACTTATTTCACATGTTCAAACTTGAAACTGTGTGATATCGCACACTGTTGCTACGCAACAGAAACACGTATGGACTGAACATAACCCTCGATCCATTTCCTTATCTCTTCAGGATTGGCACCCACAAGCTTGTCAACCAGTGCACCTTCCCTCATCAGCAAAAAAGTTGGCATAGCCTTTATCTCCAGTCGAGTCGCTACCTCCTAAGAAAACAAAAAGAAGGAGAGATATTTATATCCATATCACCATCATAAACAGCATCAAACCTTCCAAGAGTTTTTAGTCCCTATCTTTAATTGTCAAATGATTATGAATACCAGACAGCAAAGCCTTATGAAAAGCAATATCCAAAAAAGCATAAGCAAAGAAGATAAGCAATATCAGATGGAAGATGGTCAATTTCAAACACAAAGAAGATTCTAGGATATGTATACAAAAATTAGACATACTTTTGTGTCAAGGAATTAGGCTAAGTTAATTACCTTAACATCATCCACATCAACCGCGAGAAACAGAACATCCGAATAGCTTGATGCCAATTCCTCAAAGAATGGGTTCATAGCCACCGAAGGCATGCACCATGAAGCAGTAAAGTGTGCAACAATCTACGACATATCCAATTCCAACCCAAGTAGACCCAAAAAAAACCCGGCAAACAAACGCACAAATTAAACCAAAAACTAAAAATTCAACAACAAAGTCATAAGAACACGGAACTGTGTTCAATTGAGATGTCTGAGGAGACTTACAGGGCAGCCTTGGTTGGTGGCTTGGGTTACATACAAGTCCCAAGTCTCCACAGAATCAACCTTTATGACTCTGGACTTTATGGCTTGCGTTTCCTGTACTTGACTATCCATCTCTCTTTTCCTTCCTCTGTTTCTTCACTTGCTGACTTCCTGGCTGGCGTTTCAGTATTTGAGTGTATTGACAACCTGTAGCCCTGTCTACGACTCTAAATCTAGATGCTGCTAGATGAGATGAGATTAGGACGATATTTGACCAAAAACAACAAGAAAAAACAAGAATATATATATTTAGGATAGGTACGAATGTTAGAGTTGGGCCCACTTCCGTTTTATAATCCGGACTATGTTTTTCCTTTACCATTTTTTAGCGTCCTGTTTTTGCAAGTGAGACAGCCTGTTTTTGCAATTGCGACAAAAACATCCACTGATTTTTCTAATGTCTTGTTTCGTTACTTGGGTATATATCCTTCCACTGAAATAAAATAGCACCAGATTATTTGGCTTCTCATGACGAGAAAGTCAAAAGTTTAACAATCCCTGCATTCCTCAAGGGATGAACATTTTCCATATAGCACAAAATATTTATTGTCATAACTCATAAGCATACAAACAAACACAAAGAAGAAAAAAAAAAAAAAAAAGATAAGGGATCTCAGAGAGAAGTACAAATTAGTAAGTAGGCCTCAAGCAGAAGATCTGCAAACAAATTGATAGAGAGCCAATCTGACTCCATTATGCACAACACAACCTTTGTTTTCCCGTTACAAACAACAACGTGCTTCTGCTACGAACAAATGCAGTCACACAGTAAATCAAAGACAAACAATCTCAGCCATAACTTAAGCGAGAATCTGAAGGCGGCCGCGTGGTTGTTGTCTGCCTCCGAGGGATCCCAATTTCGCAGGCATTCACTCTAGCAGCAAATCGAAGAGAGCAGAGAGATTCACCGACTGAAGAAGCATCTGGGGAGATGTTGACGACCATCAACGTCTTCGAATCCCCTCCCAAACAAGGCTGTTTATACCATGAATAACGAAAGCAAAGAGGGTATTTTAGGTCCTGCTTAGAAATATCACAACTGCCATGCAGCAAACACACACATAAATTACTATACCTGAAGAAGATAGGTGAGCTTTGAGTTCCTAAAAGGAACGTGGTCTTCCTTTTTCGCCAAAGAAAATATGACATCACTCAAAGATGACAAGCTTTTGTTAATGGCCTGATTGTTATTATCAAACGTGTTAGCTAACCCATTCAAATATCTCTTCACATATAGTTACATCTATCAGGGAGAAGATTGGGAATTTCCAAGAAGAAAGACCTGAGTTTCCTTCAAACGTTCCCCAGTTGCGCCACTCCTTGAAAGTCTCTCACTTCCAGCAAGATCAATAAGGTTTAAGACCCCCTGAACTTGTTGTTCGGTATTCTAATAAGGCAAGAAAGCATATCAGCAGATACACATAGAACGAGCAAACCAGAATGAAAGATTTCTTAGAGTGCAATCGTCACAGCAGCCACAAGGAATACAAACCTCATTCATGCCGGATATACGCAAAGTAAACACGAAATGGCTTCTTGAAGATTGCTCATTCATCTGAGTCTTGCCCACAGACCTAACACATCATATATAATAGCAGCAAAAACTCAATGAACTTCTTAGCAGGCAATATTAAAAGTTTGATAGCAATATGCTATCTTCAGTGAAAAGAACACGCAACACATAGTTATGAAACATCACAAGACCAATTCAGAAAATTTTGAAGTATACCTGCTATTTCCAGCTTGTTGTAGAAGAGATGAAATTTCCTTTATACTGCAAACATCAACAATCGTGAGGTCAGAAACATGCGTGTTTCCATTTGCATCGTGCTTTATCGTATACTGCTTTCCACAGACACCATTTTCTGTCCTCGACAAGTCTGCACCACTTGATCGACTTGTGCATAATAAATCGCGAATGTTCTCGTTGTATATCTCAAGCATCGAGGCCTGCATATGTTTAGAAGGGAACGTTATAATTTGCAAATATAGACTAATGAAAAACAAGTTATAGTACCTGCATTCTGTATTTCCATCCCTGGGCTTGAAGAGATTGACTCGCTTGAAATATCTGCTCTAATGAACGAGGTATTAATCCTTTTTGCTCTGGAGCATCTGGCCTACCCATCATGGTATAGGTCTTGCCAGAACCTGTTTGACCATACGCAAATATGCAGACCTACAAAAAGACAGCCAATACTTGTTTTAGTGCATGCCTCTGCATGTATAAAATGTGAAAAGAAATCACCAAAGAGGGTATAAACAGTACTATAATGGTCTTAAAATTCCAAAGACATAATCCAATAATGCATTTAAATTGTTTAGTTCTTTAAAAAAAATTTGTACATAACATCTCCTAATGCACCAGTAATTTATTTAAAAGGACATAAAACAATATGTAGACACAACGCGTACCTTATAGCCGTCAAGTGCACTCTGCACAAGCTGCGATATTTCAACAAAAACATCTTGTTGTGAAGTCTCATGATGAAACACCTTATCAAACGTAAAAGGATATTTTTGCCCTGCAAATAGTTAAAGTATAATTAGATAAAAAACAACTAAGTAACAAAAGTGAAATTTCTAGAAGAATTTTAAGAGCATTTGATTGAAGACATAAAAGCACACATATCCATACCACTTTGTACCAAGTCAATGCCTCTGCCAAGAGTTTCAGTTGATGTAGGATAAGAAATGACTGGGGCTTCTGTTGTATTGCCATCATCGGTAGCAACGGACGCACTCGGCAGAACACCCTAATATTACCTTTTAATTCCTATTATAGAAGAAAATTAGTACCCTTGAAACAGAGTAAGCATAAAAAGAATATATATATATATATATAAGAACAAAAAAACTACCAGAATAGTATTGTGCAGCTTCTTCCTTAAATTCTCTCCTTCCAGAATTTGAAGCTCTGCTTCGGCCAGGCGATCTTGTAGCTCTCGCACAATTCTCTTATTCTCTTCAAATTCTGTCCTTGTTTCTGAAGCAGATAGATCGGCCATCTAGAATAAAGTAAATAATAGATGTTTTGAACTTATGAGTAGACAGATATAGCAACATTTTTAAAACCCCTACAGCATTAATATTACCTTAAGTTTCTCATTTGCAGCTTCTAACTCGTGTTTCAATGTATCAATCTGCATCCTTTGAGATGAACATCTCTCCTGCAAAAACATGCCTGCAATATTGGAAAGCTGACACAGCATGAAATCAAGAGAATAGCATCTGATACAAACCTCCACGGCTTTTGATTTTCTTGTCAAGGTATCTAATTCTGCACATGACTTCCCAGTGTATTCCTTATACTTCACCACCTCATCCTTCAAATCTTTAATCTCTCGTACATGGCGAACACGGTCATCTCTAACTTGTTGCAGTTCCCCTCGAAGGCATTTGAGCTCATTTACTAATGATTCCTTTTGCTTCAGTGCATCATCAAGTGAAGCCTACATGCAAATTATGTTTGATACTCAGTAAAGGCATGTGCTATAGTATGGAATTGCAATTGAATAAAATGGGTCATATCCCAAGCAAACTGTCTCTATGTTGACCAACAATTTCAATATACAATGATCATTACCACAATGAGTTTGAATTAGGCAGATACTAGCGTTCAATAAACAAAAAAAGTCAACAACTTTCAAGAATTGCGAAACCAGTCAAATTCTTCTGATGAAACAAAGGAGTAAATATGCTCCTCAGATGAATGCTGCACAGATACTTACTTTAAGTGAAGTCAACTGATCTTGCAATGCCTTATTGTGTCCCCTAGAATTGCTTAGGGTCTCCACTACGGTTCTTTTCTCATCTTCAACTCGTTTGAGAGACTCGGTGGTTGTTTCAAGATCAGATTGGAGTTTGCTATTGTACTGCTGTAGACTCTTGTTGTACTCTTGTGCTCGATTATACAAATCCTCAGATGAAGCAACCTGCAGAGCTTAACAACTTTAGGCATATGCATAATGCAGATTTTGAAAAACCGGAGGGGATTTAGTTATCAAAATCATATGCTTATATTACTCTTTGCTCAGCAACTAATTTCTCCTCCCGGACTTTTTCAAGCTCCACTGAAAGAGAATCTTGCAACTTCTCGGCAACATCCCTTGCTTCCTTTTCTCTTCTGTGACTAGTAATTGCATCCTGCATGCCAAACAACAGAATTAAAAATACAAAATACGAATAGAAGGATAAAAAGTTGAAGAAATAAGCAGGACATATAATTATATCACAAAATTAGTGCACAATGCCATGATTGGAAAACTTACCAGCTTCTCTGATTCTTCCTTTGCAACTGTCTTTTCTAAAGTAGCTATGTCTTCCCTCAGCTTTGAACTTACGGCATTGAGCTCATCTACCTTGTTCTTCATCTCCACCTCTTAAAATAAAAATCAACACATATTTTACAAATCTGTTCCTTTTTACAATTAGCCTTAATTTTTTATCAATCACATTAGAAGCCACATAGTTTCTCGTGTGAACATAATATTATCTACAAAGCCAGATAGTTTCATGAATAAAAAATACAAAATTACCAGTATCCGTGCACTTTTGTTCAGCAGAACTCAATGCATTCCGAAGCTTTTCTTCCTCAAGAAGATGGCCTTCCTCAACCTGCTGGAACCATTTGATGCAAAGCTTAAGCCTCTTAGTATAATCAGCTAACTGGTCCGCTTTCCCCTGGCACATAACCAAATAGAAAACGTTATAGAAAAAACAATTCAACAATTCATAGTTCAAAACAAGTAGGAACCTATTTAAAATATACCAGCCAACAGTTGGGTAAGAAATAGACCTTATGATCAAACTTCTTCACTTTTAGCTTCTCATTCAACAATGCCTCAACTTCTTCCTTCGTGAACTCAACACTGGCACATTCAGAACCCTCTGTGCTGCCTATGTCACTAGTAGGTGCTGCCTCTTGTCTAACAGAAAGTGGCGGTCGTGGGCGGCCCATGCTACCTTGTGCGTCTGTTTTTCTTGTTTCAATCCTCCTGCGCTTGTCTACGGGAACTTCATCAGCACTACTCTTTTTCTACACAAACAAAAAACCAAAATTAACCTCTTTTTTCAAGGCTATTGTACATAAAGATGCCAGTCATTGTGTCACCGAAATGAACTAAATAACCATAAAAAGGTGTTTGATCCATAAAATTCACCATTTGGAACATTGCAGCATACAATTCTACTCGAAGGGGATCAATAAGATCATAAAAAGAACTAAGTAAACAAAACCCCAATTTCATTTCTTTCTTTTTCCATTGCTTCAGCACCCAAACAACAAAATCGTCAGCCACCCAAGTAAGCAAACAAAATCTAAGATATAGAACTTTGTTTCTTTCATTTTCTTAAAAACCAAACATACCCAGAAGGAAAAGATCATTGCTATGAAATAAACAGGTAAATTAGAGCTTACAGTAAAAGGACTCCGAGGAGCCCTATTCTGGTTGCGAGAAGCCATTAATCAGGTCTCGTTCTCAGCCGTCGATCTGATAGAGCCGACGGTCGGAGATAGAGGTGTGACGTTCAGACCTTGGATTGTTCAGACTGGATTTTGAGTGAAATCGATTTGGGACTTGGGGGGAAGTTAGGGCTCGAGAGTTCAAAAAAGTGTGTCTGAGAGAAAGGGGAGAGAGAGAGAGAGCGACTGAAAATTTTGAAATTGGATCTGGCGGTACAAACTAACACGCTCTTCAACAAAGACGTTAGTCTTTATTTGGGCCGAACCGGGTTTTTGTGGACTACCACCAGCCAAGTCCAAGGGCCCAAGTTAATTAATTTATTATGGTTTTTGTTCTTTTGAATCTCACCACTTACCCACACTTTTCTTACACTTTATTATATGATTTTTTTTCCATAACAGACCTAATTAGTAATTACTCAATTTCTCTTACACACACACAAAAAAAAAAAAATTTCTCTTACACAACCCTGTGTTGTAATTCAAGACTGTTGAGGATGACTCTTGCATAAAAGAGAAATAGTTGAAGGCTAATCACCAGAAGAACTAGATTTCAAGGTTGCAAATAAATAGCGTTATTTGAAAACCAAAGTGAGGTTGAGCGTTTTCATTAATTGTTTTTTCTTTTTATATTTTTATGACAGAACAAGGGATTCATAATTCAAACTTAACCTAGATTTGTGTCACTATAAATTCATTGAATGAGTTTTGAAATTTCATTTTGGTTTCACTACACTTTAAATCTGATCATAAGTCACTAGACCAAAACGGGAATATCGCATATTTGCTATACATGATTTGAAATTTCGATAGATAAATTTGAACTTCAAATGCTTTGTAGAAATTGCTTGTGAGTTTGTGGTTTCTGTGAAAATGGATTTTGATTCTTCCAAATATGCGAACAGTTTGAAATGACTCATAATTATGCTAGTATTTGGCTGGAGGATATGTCTCTCTCATTCATTGAACCAAGGTCTCTCTATTCTTCTTAATAAAATTTCCTATGTGTAAATAAAATAAATATTAAAAAAAGGTGTTTTATCAAGAATTTGTCATCTATTCATAATTGATTTGGAAATAGACAATGTTCCTTTTAATTTTGTGGGGAAAAAAAAACTTCAGATGGATGGTATTAAGATTAACATCATTGTCATAATCTCATGGAGTCCACGTGTCAAAATGACAGAGTCCGTGTTGGATCATTATCCAGCTTGTCAAATAGAAAATGCAACGAGGGACACTTGTCAACCTCCAATTGGACAAATCCATATCCAACTTATCCAAACCGGAAAATGTCAGATAAGGTCCTTGCCCAAAATCACTCTACATCACATAAGCATAGAACAAAACTAAACATCATCCACCACCAATCACATGCGCCCAGAAATATAATTTCCACATTTCTGCCTCTGTTTTATCTCATTTGGAAACTGATCATTGTTAAGAAGAAATAAAACCCAGAAAGAAAGGTAAGGCAAGGAGGTTAAGGAGAAATGGCACAAGCTATGGCTTCAATGTCTGGCCTACATGGTTCATCCCAGGCTGTGTTGGAAGGCAGCCTTCATCTAAGCGGCTCATCACGCTTGAACATAGCCAGCAGCACCAACAGGCTGGCTGTGACCAAGTCCGGGTTCGCCATAAGAGCCCAGCAAGCGCCTGCAGAGCCTGAAACTAGCCGTAGAGCCATGCTTGGTCTTGTGGCCGCTGGTTTGGCCTCTGGTTCTTTTGTCCAAGCTGTGCTTGCAGAGGCTAAGCCCATCAAAGTTGGTCCACCTCCACCCCCTTCCGGCGGATTACGTAAGCCCTTCAATCTTGTCCTTGTCACTTGTTTTTAGTCTTAGCAAGGTACAAATTTCAGTTTATAATTTGAACTATTAATTGGATTGCGATGCAAGTACATTATTACACATTAATTTAATTTGACCAACAAAAAATAAAGAATGTGGAATGCATGGAATTGTTTATTGGGTTTGTTCAAGAACTTACGGAGGTGAATTTGGTGTTATGGCAGCTGGAACTCTAAACTCGGATGAGCCAAGAGACCTTGACCTGCCATTGAAGGATAGGTTCTTCATCCAACCCTTGACCCCAGCTCAGGCTGCACAGAGGGCAAAGGAGTCAGCCAAGGAAATTCTTGCTGTGAAGGAGTACATAGACAAGAAGGCATGGCCTTATGTCCAGAACGATCTTCGTCTCAAGGCCTCGTATCTCCGATATGACCTCAAGACTGTCATTTCTGCCAAATCCAAAACAGAGAAGGAGCCACTCAAGGAACTCACTGGAAAGCTCTTCAAGGACATTGACAATGTAAGTCCATATATACTTGAACTTTTTGTCGCCAAGTAATTAACATGTTGATGACATGCCGTAGACAATAATGTACCTTCAATTCATATAATTTTTTTGTTTTTGGTGTTTGTGTTTGTGTTTGGGGACAGTTGGACCATGCAGCAAAGATCAAGAGCACCCCAGAAGCAGAGAAGTACTATGCGGCGACTGTTTCTTCCCTGAATGATGTTATTGCAAAGCTTGGCTAAAAAGGGATTAATGTATTTTTATGTAAGGCTGTAAGCTTTATTTGACAGTTTATGAGACGAAATTATGTGGATGCTATTTGGAGGAAATCATTATCTTCACTCACATTCATGAATATTGCCACTAGCCTTGTTATATACTAGTATATTTTCACCAATGTTTTGAAAGGCGAGGCGTAGAGGCAATGCATTTTTGGTTCAGCAAGGCGAGGCGTAAGCCTTTTGAGACATAATTATTTTTATAATTATAAGACAAATTTATAAATGATACAATATAATTAAACTAAACCACTAATTGTCATTGAAGCTTAATAATCAATCAAATATAACTAAATATAAGTACTAATTATAATAGTCAATCTTAAAACTCAATTGGTCATACGGTTGAGAGGGAGGCTGGTTCATAAATTGAGTGGAGGGTTAGAGCTTAATAGATATGCGGCTGAGAATAATGAATTTGGGGTTTAAGTCTGTTTGATTTGATTGTATTGGGTATAGGAGAGAGATTGATTTGTTAAACCAAACATTAACTTTCGCACAAAATAAAAAAGTTTAAAACAACACCCAAAACGCACAGGTTCATTAAAACCGCAAAGTGATCAAGTCCAAGGGGGTATGATCCCAATAAAGATAGGATGGATTTTCAGTAATTGTGGACGAAGCAGCGGGCATACCTGAAATGGATTGTCAGGAATGGTAGATGGAACAAGGATGCATAGCAGGCTTAAAACACGACACAAGTAGGACGCGCTGAGGCCGAGCTTTCCTCTACTACTCATTGGAGCTAGCATACGCAATTTTCCGTTGAAGGGTTCCACTATCAGGGCGGCCCCCATCCCCAAAAACACAACTAAAAGTTAAAACGGCATAATCTCACGAAAAAAAAAACAGAGGGTTCAACAAGTCATCTTTTTCCTTGTGCAGTTCCGCCTCATACTGCAAAGCACACGAATTCTGACGCCTTGCCGTTGATGCTCACGCTAAGCATGCAAACAGCTAAACAAGGCAACACTCGAGGCAATTTGCTCTCGCCTCGCTCCAAATTTTTAAAATTCCAAATTTGTCATATACTTTAACCCAACAACAATAACATTTTAGCAATTAGAACCACTCTTGTCCAAATTCCATATAGTTTAGTAAACAACTTTAATAAGAATTCTAAACCCTAACTCTCCTCAATCCATATGGTTTATTAAACAACTTCAATAGGAATCTTGAATCTAATTCTCCTTAATCCAACTCTTCCTAATCTATGTCATTATTGTCTTGACCAACTGGCATAATCCACATCTACAATAAATCATTGATAATTAAGTTGTGTGTATTGAAAATAGAGGGCTTTGACATTAAATACTACATAATGCATAACTTTTATATTTAAATACTAGCTTTGTAAGTTTAGGTACCAACATAATGGTACTGAAGTTCTATCGTATTAGTTACAAGATTTTGCCACTCATGCATTGACCAAATTTTTTGATGAACCTCACTTATTTTTTAATTTCTTGATGTGAAGTAAACACATGAATTCTCCATAATTGGAATTTAATTACTGATTTGAATTCCAATTTCTGATTAGTAAACACACCATTAAAGCATCTCGTTACACCCAAATTTGAATTCTCCTCCGTCTAAACATGAGTTGGATCATGTATTAATTTATTGCTTAATAATATATGCCACATAAGAGGTGATTTGGTCCCTCTCCGCATATTACGTCAAAATATTTGGTATTTATTGCTTAATAATATATGCCACATAAGAGGTGGGTTCATCCCTCTCGGCACATTATATCAAAATCTTTGATAATTGGCGCCATTTATGCGTACACGCCAATAAACTAATATATATATATATATATATATATATAAGAGTAAAAATTTGAATGAGATAAGAAGTTTACACTGATCAGAAGAATTATGGATTTAGCTTCCGAGTTATTTATATATATCTTTTTTTAAGAGAGATTTTTTTAGCTTCATTCTTGACATAAATATAAGGGAGTAACAAATTTAAAATCCAACGGTCCTAATATGTCTTGCTACTTTCCAAAGTCCTTAACCTTTCCCCTATAATATGATGGCATCTAAGAATCTAAGCCCAACTTTCGAAGTAGGACCCTCTTTACTCTTTCCTTCATACACACAAACCCAATTCCTAGTTAGAAACCCTAATTTCGCAAAACCCTGTTGTATTGTCTCTTTAATGGCACCCAAGTGCCCATCTCCTCTAGATGAGCCTCCGACTGCTTCTTCTTTGGAAGAAAAGGTAGCCTCGTCCGAAGAAGAAGTAGACAAAGAAGAAGAGGAAGAATCCAGATCCATATTTGAATCCGAGTCCAAGGAACCCGAGCCTCCAAAGGCAACACCCACTCCTGTTGCTGAGAAGAAACCACCACCAAAGAAACTGAACTCGACTACAGTCAATTCAAAGCGTGATCTTCATCCTCTGCTCATAGTCTAAGTCCAATCCAATTCGAATAGGATAAAGATATGGTGGTCCGATATCTTCGAAGCCAATGGAAGATAAGCTTAAGACCAAGAAGCCCATATCAAAGGCCTCGGCTACTACTACGCCGGCAAGAGCCAGGTGGAAGCGGCAAAGCGAGAGCGACCCCAAGGATTCCAAGAGGCCCAAAAAGAAGATCCCATACCCGGATCAGGAGCCAGACTATGCCGGAAAGGAAACAAAGAAGGCGGGTGGGGACAACTCGAAAAAGCTTTTCTAGAGGATTTGGAGCAATGATGATGAGATAACAATCTTGGAAGGCATGATTGATTACTCTACTAAGAAAGGGGCGAACCCATATTATGATATGGGTGCATTTCGTGATTTTATCAAGAAATCGTTGAAGGCCGATGTGAACAAGACCCAATTGCAAGATAAGATTCGTAGGTTGAAGAAGAAGTATGAGATGAATGTGGCCAAAGGAAAGGAGTATAATCCTATTAAGCCTCATGAGCAAAAGGTCTTTGACTTGTCGAAGAAGGTATGAAGCAGCGATGAAAGGCCCATGGGGTCAGTGGGTTGTTTGAATAGTCCAAGTCTAATGGGAAGGCTAGGACAAATCAGAAGGGTAACAACAAGACTTTGGCTTCACTTAAAGCTGAGCTTTTGAGTTCATCGAGCCCTCAAAAGGAGTGTGAGAAGGTGGAATTTGGTTATGAAAGTTTGAGTGAGGTGATTGGGTATGATAAGGGTTTCAGCGAGATAGGGTTGCCGGAAGGTGTTATGAAGCAGGGCTTGGAGTTGATTGGAGGAGCCAGGCGAGCTGAGTTGAAGGAGAAGTGAAAGAAGCTGCATGTTGCCGAATTGGACCTTTTTGTGAAGAGGAGTGAGTTGATAAGAGATCAGGCTAAGGTGATTTTGGAGACGTTATACTATATGAGCATTAAAACATTGGATTAACTATTTAAAAGTTTTAATAATTTGGTGTTCGTTTTTTAATTTTATTTTGTGCAATCTCGCTAATTCGTAAGAGCTTACATCAAAATTCAAATACATTTTTTTCTGATATTTTCTTTCTAAACGTGGTAAATCCAAATTTGATTCCTCGTAGCCAAAAGAAATACTTCGGGGAGCGCTTCGTCAAAATTTGTATTTCCCGCTTCACACGAACGCAGAAGCACACGAAAAGCCCCAAGTTCTAAACATCATCATCTAACCGTCCAATTTTTTTAAAACGACCGGCTACAGATGTCGATCCGCGTGACTCTCTCTGATTGGCTCTCTTTCTACCCAAGCGGCTGTGCTCCCCTATATAAACTAAGAAACCCCTAATCCACTTCACCCTCCTTTGTTATAACTTAAAAGACACAGCTAGACGTAGATTTCTCCTCACACGTATCCTACTTTCAGATTCCATGGCAGGAAGAGGAAAGTCAATTGGCTCTGGTGCCGCCAAGAAGGCCACATCTCGTAGCAGCAAGGCCGGTCTGCAATTCCCGGTCGGCCGTATCGCCCGGTTCTTGAAAGCCGGCAAGTACGCCGAGCGAGTCGGTGCTGGCGCACCGGTCTACCTCGCCGCCGTCCTCGAATATCTCGCTGCTGAGGTCAATATCTCAACCCTAATTTCATTTAATTTTTGATATTTTATCTTTAATTTTGTTGTTGTGAATATAAATTAATTTTGTGAAATTTTAATAATTGTAGGTGTTGGAATTGGCTGGGAACGCTGCTCGGGATAACAAAAAGACGAGGATTGTGCCGAGGCACATCCAGTTGGCCGTCAGGAACGACGAGGAGCTGAGCAAGCTGCTCGGTTCCGTCACCATCGCTAACGGCGGCGTTATGCCCAACATCCACAACATGCTCTTGCCCAAGAAAACTGGCACCGGCAAATCTGGCCCCTCTGACGACTAGAAGAGTAACCGAGCTTCTCTCAATTCCCTTTTGTAAAAAAAGTAAGATGGAAAATAGAGTGATTTAGGGAGGTTAGCTGATCTGTTGGATTGTTGTTATGAATTTTATATTCGATCTACTTAAAGAAACAAATTGTGTTCCAATCGTTTATTTATTTTCTTATCCAACTCCATGATATCAAATTTCCACTCGGAATTGTCAAATTACAGTTGCGAACCGATAAAATAATGGCGCAAACAAAATTGCTGTGAGTTGCAATTAAACACTCTTGAATTCCCAATTGGGAAATTTGGAAATTTTAGTGAATTAAACTACACCAGAAGGGTTTTGTTTTTGTTGGGATCTGTTTTGTTCTCTGATGGTGGCCTTGGCTGAGACGTAATATGCTATCATGAACAATCCATGGAAGAAGCATAAGATGCCTCCGATGGACAGAATGCGATGGTGTGATAATCCGCATGATTTTCTTGATTTTGAGTTAGAAAAAGCCCCTGCCATCAGCAGTGAGAATCCCACAGCCAATGCGATCCTGCAAAACAAACATGCGTTGATTAGATTCGGGCTTGGGCTAATCATGTTTATGGTGTTTGAATTAGGGTTGATACGTACCATGACAAAATGAGGGAAGCAGCAGATAATTGCCTATTTGCTGTGGCTTTGGTATAATCTTCCCTGGACCAGATGCAAATGCACCCACCAAGCAAGTTGCCAATGATATGGGCAACTGCTAGAAGCACAGCAGCAGCCAACCCCAGTTTGAAGGCTTGGTAGCTTGGGTCTCTACACTCAAAGATCCACACCTTCAAGTGCTTCACCTGTTTTCATCCCAAGTAATTTCAATATAGTCAATCAATTAACTTAAATTTCCTTTCTTCAATTACAACTATTGTATGTATATGGTAAAGTACCTTGTTTTGAGCAATTTCAGCTTGGATGCCAAGTATCCCGGCCACTACGTCCATAAGCAAGACTGAGAGGCAGACCAGAGGGGTGAGGTTTTTCACCATGTTTGTAGGATTGGTTGAAGGCGGAGGGGATGGGTGTGAGATTTATATGCAGATGCTGCCTCTGCTGGGTTTATTTAGTAGAGGAAGGGGGAATAGGTTATAAAGGAGGGGGAGGCATGCATATTTTATCTGTCTATCTGACATATTAGGAGGGAAATTAGCTGTGATGCTTGGGTAAAAGCTTCTTTTGTCTTCACATTTTTCTTTATTCTTCTTTTAACTTGTTATTCGTTTCTTTTGGAACATGGATTCTTTTCATGGGAAGCAAGGAAAGCAGGGTATCAATCACCTGCAGGTGTGAATGGGAATGAGATTGGGAATGGTTAACTTTGATCCTTGCGTGTATGACAACTCACGAGAATCACCAATACTTCAAATTATTCCTTCAATTCAACCAGTCCCTTTGCCTAAAGAGCTCTCGTTTTATTTTTGGACAAGTCTTAAAGAGCTCAATTATCTCAATATTGAGTTCTAACTAAGAATGTGATGGTCATGGTTATTTTTGTATGTGAGGTTCTGTGTTCGAGTCTCGCCTTTCAATATCGCTTGTATGTGAAATTCTGTGTTCTGGGTCCACCCTCTCAATATCGCTTGTATAATTGAAAAAAGGGAGTTTCATTAAAACACCCAAAACGGGGGTTGAAATTATAAAAAAACCCAAGCACTATTTAAACATATAAACACACCCAAAATTCATCATTACACACACTCAAAACCCATTTATAAACACATCCAAAAAGTTGACTTTGAGGTTGATTTTGGGTGTATTTCTATATTTAAATAATGTTTGAATTTTTTTATAAATACATGTCTAGAATTGGTTTTATTTATAAATTTGTATTGAAAAAGATGTGTCGTCCAAGAGCTATAAGACTGCAGTCTTGGAAAACCAATACTTAAGTGAAACCGTTGGAAGACTTGGCGGCATTAGGAAAAGGAAAAACTAAAATAAAAAAGACAAGGACCTAAGAGAAAATGCAGTAGCTTGACACGTGGCAGTTTATTTCAGTTGCCTCCTGTATGATTACAGACTATTCTGGAAAGAACTGGTTTCCTCGATCAACTGTTCCCAGAATGAAAGTTCTAAAGAAAGCTAAGGGAACACCCAGAAAGGACTTGTCTTTCCCTTCCTTATTCCAATTTTCTCTCTGTGATTCTGTTAATTCGCGTTCTAGAGGAGACGATGGCGGCGTACAGATGGAAGTGCTTCGACGAGAACGAAGACCGTCCCGAAAAGCCTCGAAGCTATGGCGTCACGGAAATGAGAAGCCCCCATTACACCCTCTTAAGCCAAAACGTCCTTCAGGTATTCCCAAATCGCTTTGTTCTTTTCTTATTAGTTACTTAAATCAAAGTGCTGCACATTTTACTTCTAAATGTTTGACAAATCTTTATGTAAATTACAATTTTTTTCTTACTCCGATCGCGTTGCATGCTGTGAAATGTCAAAGATTCCTCTTTCTTTCAAGATTTGACAATGATATGGGGTTTTGGGTGCAAGATCAATGTGTAATTGTGGAATTTGATGTGGGTTATCAACATCTCTGTCGTAATTTGGAAATGTTTTTTCTTGGCAGGATATTTTTGAGTCCGTGGGGCAGTTCGTTGATGGGTTGAAGTTTGCTGGAGGTTCCCATAGCTTGATGCCCAAATCGTTTATTAAGGAAGTGACTGATGTTGCTCACAAACATGACATATATGTCAGCACTGGTGACTGGGCTGAAAATTTGCTTCGCAAAGGTCCCTCAGCTTTCAAAGAGTATGTGGAGGTGAGAAGCTTTTAAGAATTCCACTCTTTCAGTGTTGTAAATTTGTGGGTGGTGTTATTGGGGGCTTTAAATAAGCATGTCCTGTTATGATTTCTTTAGGAATGCAAGAGCTTGGGGTTTGACACAATCGAGTTGAATGTGGGATCTCTTGGAATTCCTGAAGAAACTCTTCTGAGATTTGTGCGCTTAATTAAGAGCGGTGGCCTGAAAGTGAAACCTCAGTTTGCAGTCCAGATTAACAAGTCTGACATTCCCATAGGGGATAGAGCATTTGGAGCCTACGTTGTCCCAAGGCCACGATCATCTGGTATGGGTGCACTCTTTCCTGGAACAAATTTTGATTGATATGTTTACCTTCATAACTAGATATTGCCTGAAGAGTTGTGAATGGAATTTTTAGATTTTGTTGTTGGGAAGAAACTGAATGAGAAAATTGCCACTCCTCTTTCTTTTGTCCCGCTGTTATGGAAAGGGTCACTCATTTTCTGCAAAGAACTAGTATGGTACAACTGTCGAAGGTAAAAGGAGAAAGACTTTAGCTCATGTGAAGAAATGTAGAATCTATGAGGAAATGGATGAAACCCCAGATAATCAAATTTGTAAACCCCAAATAATCAAATTTGTCTGGTGTATGTAATGTTAGTATCTGTTTTCACTTTGATGTCCAGGCAGCATAATACCAAGAAAACGAGTTGACCATTACTAATATTACTGAATAGGGCACTATAGTCTATATAAAAACTATTTGGATTCAAACACTACTACATAAACTTTTCAAATTGTAAAAGGAAGAACCGTTTTGGTCCTATATCCACAATTACCCTCTGCCCACAAGTTTGTGTTTGATGATATTATTTGGCTTGTCTGAAGTTTGCTGCAGTCATGTTTTCAGAGTGATGATTGTTCATTCTTCCATTCATCTTCCTGATATTGTTTTTTGACTGTGATGTTAACATTTTCTCTGAACATATGATCAGAAAGGAGAGGTAGTAGAATCATCTCTATGGTTGTTGGTTATGACTTATAGCATGACCATTGTCTCTGTTTGCACAGAATTTGTTGAAGATGTTGATCTGCTGATTAGAAGGGCTGAGAGATGCTTAGAAGCAGGGGCTGACATGATAATGATTGATGCTGATGATGTCTGTAAACAAGCTGATTCAATGCGAGCAGACATAATTGCGAAGATCATTGGGCGTCTTGGTGTTGAGAAGACCATGTTTGAAGCATCAAATCCAAGAGCATCAGAGTGGTTCGTCAAACAGTATGGTCCAAGGGTATAATGCTCTTTCATAAACTTTTACATAATTTCTTTTATTGGGAAAATGCGTTGCATGTCATTATATCCTTCTTGTTTGCCTGAATTTTCAGGTGAATCTGTTTGTGGATCACTCCCAAGTGATGGATCTGGAGTGCCTCCGGGGACGAAGCTTGGGTAAAAACCATACATCTGTGCTGGGCTCCTCGTATTTTCTGTTCTGAACTTTTTGTAATAAGAAGGGGGAGAAAGTTATGGTAATATGTGTGTGTCTCTTGTTGGATCTGGTCTTGTTGTCTTGTGAATTTGTGCTGTTGATGTAACCTTGTTCAATATAACCTTTGTTCCATTGTGTAAAACATTACTTTCTAAGATTTTGAGAATCATTGTTGCAACTGATCTCCACTCATGAAACTCATGACTTTTGTCTCCTCACACCAAGCTGAAATTCAATGATGTATTTGTATTACAATACAGTATTTATGATATTTCCACCAGCAATTGTATTCTTTTATGCATTTTATTTTTGTAAACGAGGGAAGTTCAGGTTCTACTCTAAAATCAATTGGCAATGGAGGAGTAGCTCAACTCATTATAAACCCAGGCTTGATCTCATAACTTTTAAACGTGGAACAAACACTCCTAACAGTAAATGTATGGTGCATATTGACAACAAATATAAAGCATTATATTATAGTATCAATCTTGACAAAAATAAAAAATATAATAATGACGAATGAACAAGTGAGGTCGGTGTCAGACCCCAAAAAAACATATAAAATGAAGAAGTGATATCTGTAATTCTTCTCGTAGCTACGTCGTCACGCGTGCGGGTGGCCGCTGCCCAGCTAACACCTGAATATCTAACTCAATCTAAACTATTGGCTCAACAGCTTATAGTCTGGGAATGAAAATAGTCTTATGTTGTTTCTTTTCTTTTAACGTAGTTAATTGATTTTTTTTTAAAGGTAGAAAAGGGTTTTAATATAATAATTAATTAGTACCAATAAGATATTTCTTACTATTAAACTTCAAAAAGAAATAAAAGAAATTGTGTTTTGAGTTGGTGGTGCATAGATCATCACGTGCTCACCTTCTTCCTCCAGATTCAATTAGATGGAGATGAGCAGCTTCTAGTCTATTTAAGAATTAAACATCCGTTCACAGAAGTACCAGTCTCATAATTCCTCCTAGTCCTAACCACCAGTGAACTTTGAAACTTAGCAACTGAAAGAGCCATGGCCACCCAACCCATCTCAAAGAAGACAGCCTGTGTGATCGGAGGTACAGGGTTCGTGGCATCTTTGCTGGTGAAGCTGTTGCTAGAGAAGGGCTATGCCGTCAAAACCACTGTCAGAGACCCTGGTTAGGCTTCCTCTTCTTCCCCTTTTCTTTTCAATGTCAACTTTTACTACAGTTTATCTGTTGCTTGCAAGTTCTGTTATTTTATTTTATTTTTTTGGGATCAAGTTCAAGTTATGCCCTGAAACCATATGTAAAAACATCAAATGGGAAACATATATAATGCTGTGGGCCCAGTTTCATTTCTTCTGCTTATGATGTTCTATATAACCGTTTGTGATGACATTAGCTGAAACATGAAAATGGGGTTATCTTTGATGAGACTAAAATGATTGATGCCAAGGTGTTATATAGTTCACACCATTATGTAGAGGTGTTAGTGATCAACCAAAGAAGCTGAAAGTGTACAAAATGATTTAGTCAGTCATATGAACATACTGTTGGAATACATTAAGGAGACTGATTCAGTTGCCAGATTAAGGGTTTTAATATGCTGGCATGAATTTCATTCATTTTGTGCATTTGGGTGCAGACAATCAGAAGAAGATCTCTCACCTCACAGCACTACAAGATTTGGGTGAACTAGAAATTTTAGCAGCAGATCTAACTGATGAAGGGAGCTTTGATGCCCCCATATCAGATTGTGACCTTGTTTTCCATGTTGCCACACCTGTCAACTTTGCCTCCGAGGACCCTGAGGTACAGATTTGTTGGAATTGCTTAATTAAATTTGAAATTCAATATAGCTGTTGCATCTTAAGGTCAATGCTACCTTTTCATTTCCAAAAAACAGAACGACATGATCAAACCAGCAGTTCAAGGGGTGCTAAACGTTCTGAAAGCATGCGTGAAAGCCAAAACAGTTAAACGCGTTGTTTTGACATCATCAGCAGCTGCAGTGTCGATCAACACACTTAACGGAACAGGTTTGGTCACAGACGAGAACGATTGGAGTGATGTTGAGTTCTTGAGTACTGCAAAGCCACCTACTTGGGTAAATTGCCCAATCATTTTAGTCTCTAAGCTTTAATAAGACAGTAGGCCTATACTGCCTATACTGAACTCATTAGACTTAGGTGATTGAACAAAAGCTTTGTCTCAAATTTTCAGGGCTATCCTGTCTCCAAGACACTGGCTGAGAAGACAGCTTGGAAATTCGCCGAAGAAAACAACATTGATCTCATCACCGTCATCCCTTCTCTTATGGCTGGTTCTTCTCTCACTCCAGACGTCCCCAGCAGTATCGGCCTAGCCATGTCTTTAATTACAGGTGTAAAACCAGAGGCCAGAATATGCTACACGTCCATATTCCTTTGACTTGAGGCCTTGTATCTAGAATGGGGAAAAAACAAAAAAAAACTACTTGCACAGTACCTCAGATAGATGGGTGGTGTTCTGATGGTTCCTTTTAATGTTTTACAGGAAATGACTTCCTCATAAATCATGCCTTGAAAGGGATGCAACTACTATCAGGTTCAATCTCCATTACACATGTGGAGGATGTCTGCCGGGCTCATATATTTTTGGCTGAGAAAGAATCTGCTTCTGGTCGGTATATATGCTGCGCTGTCAATTCCAGTGTTCCTGAGCTTGCAAAGTTCCTCAACGAAAGATACCCTGAGTACAAAGTCCCCACTGAGTAAGCCCCTACTCCAAGTATTCCAACATCTAGATATCTATATTACTGCTTTAAAACAATATTGAATAGTTAGGAGGTAACATTCAAAGGACATGCCCTTTAAAACAATTCATGTCTCATCTTTGGGGAACCTTGAAGTGAACTTCAATAGTTATTGCACCATTTCAGATGGTTATTTTGACTCTCATTTGCAATTGCAGGTTTGGAGATTTTCCCTCGAAGGCCAAGTTGATCCTCTCTTCAGAGAAGCTTATCAAGGAGGGGTTCGACTTTAAGTACGACATTGAACAAATATATGACCAAGCTGTGGACTACTTCAAGGCTAAGGGGCTGCTGCAGAACTAGAACTAAGTCTCGGTAGTTTAATTATGATCCTGTTACATGAATCACATATGTGTGATTGGCGTTTATCTAGCTATGTTCTGTCTTGGCCGTATGTACTCTTGTAAAATTCAATCATAATTTGTTGAGTTTGGCAATGGTGTATCTTGTGTGCAGTTTCTGAAGCATGATAAGTTGTCATTTCCTGGTAATAAAATACAACAGAACAAAGTCACAGCGACATGTTGCTACCTTCTGATAAAATGCTTTCTTGCTTTTTGTTCAACCACAAGAAAAGCACAACTTCTTTATCTCATCTGTAAGGCCAAGTTCATATTCCAACGGGTAATATGTCGTTTCTACATGATGGTAATCGTCCAAGTACGGTGATTAACTCAAACCGCATATTTACTGCAAAATTTCATGTTCCCATTAAAATTAAAACCATTTCTTGTTTGCTTTCCATTTTTGTTTAACATTATTGATAAGCATATGTTTTCTGTGTCTTCCTGCATTATGGAAGAAAAGTTGTTGATCAGGTGGGGTTCCTGGTGCTCTTAAGACAAAATTTTAATAATCATTGTACCCTTGAAGAAAATTACTTAACAACTTTTTTTTTCTCCTACCAACCATGGCAGTGAAAATAACAGCGATGGTCCAATTGTGATGGTGCCATGTAGAAAATACAAAATACATGTTCACCATGATTTAGAAAACACTAAAGTGGGCTGGTAAATGGTGGTTGGCAAGGAAAAATAAAAGCACCCTACACAGGAAAAATATGGAAGTGCTGATACAGAAAACCAGTTTGTCCTGTCCAAGTGGATTAAAAGTGAGATCCCCAAAGTCTTTATTGTAGATGAACTTTAATGAAAGCAAAATATTCTACACGACACGAGGCCCTACATTTAAATCCTTCAATCTAGAGGTTTGGCTCGTTTCTGTAAAAGCAATTGAAATCATAAAATGAACAAAGTTGAATATACAATTGCAAGGCTTCAGCTTATAAGTTTGATGTCTGCTTGTCTCTCTTCAGCGTTCAATGAAAGGATCCTGATTGTCCAGCAGATCTATTTCAATGTAGGTTTCTTCAGCTGCATCGTTTGAGGTCTGCTTGTAGTTCTCCGTGTCATGTTTCATCATCAAAATCCATGATAGGCTCTGTACAATGTCCCTCATGGAAGGCCGGTTTTTCGACAGACTACTCACACATTTGTAAGCAAGATCAGCAACATTAACGAGTTGTTCTACATTGAATCTTCCATCAAGACGAGAATCCACAATCTCTTGCCACCCCAGTTTATCTTCCGTGTCGATCGTCGCCTACCCATCAGCATGAAAACTCATCGAATGTGAATGTTACAGAATTATTATTATTATTATTATTAATTGAAATGAAGGACAATGCAACTTTGGTGAAGGTGAAGGCCAAGTAGCCAAATGAACAAGAGACGGTTCTTACAAGTTCCACATATTCCATAAGACCCTGCTGCGGGTTCCTGCCTGTAATAATTTCAAACAGCAGCACTCCAAAACTATAAACATCGCATTTCTTAGTATATGTCTTTGTCAATACATACTCGGGATCAACATATCCATATGTTCCCCTGATATTAGATGAACGAAGTTTGCTCCTGTCTTGTCTTGAAAGCCCGAAATCAGCAACCTGCTTGATAAAAACAATAGTTATACATTTTTTGGTAAGAGTAATTAACCTCCAGTTTAGCAACAAGTTCTTTGAAGGCTAATTAGTATTGAACTTTTGCAACTAGGTCTTTCATGTGTTTTGATACCACATTTGTTAACAGTAAACAAAGAAAAAAAAGGGTCACATACCCTGGCCCTCATTGACCGGTCCAACAGTATGTTGGAAGACTTGATGTCGCGGTGCACAACAGAAGGAACAGCCTGCCATAAGGAGAATGGAGCTAAATAAGCAGGCAGTTCCAAATCAGTTCTATTGAGCAGGAAACTAAAATGAAAGCATACCCCATAGTGTAGGTATTCCAATCCCCTTGCAATATCAAGAGCTATGTCAACTCTCAAATCCCAGCTCAATGGCTTGCGATTATCCCCTGCATGTCCCAACAATCAAGATATGTGCACAACAGAAGTACAAATTGTCCTTTTATCATCCATCAAAATGAACTTGACATAAACTTCGGTAACAAGTGATTATCACAGCAATCTCGGGCTTATCGATCGCTAGACTGAATTCAAGTTATAGGAAATTTCATGGGAATGACCATGAAGACCAGAAACAGTCATACATTGACTCAATGAACCTTGAATAGTATAATTGAATTGCTTTAAACGATACAATGTGTGGCTATCCATGTTAGAAAATAATGTGAATTGTCGCGTTGTGGAAGAAAAAAACAAACTGTGATTCTCGAGAGTTGTTACCATGTAAATGAGAAAACAGACTGCCATTACTCATGTACTTGTAGAGCAGCATATGCTGCCCTACTTCTGCCATATATCCCACCAAGTTGACAAGGCTCTTGTGGTGCAATCTTCCAAGTAAGAGAACCTGAACACAGATTTATGCACGTGCGTAAATACATAGACAATTCAATCAAGGCATGTACATGTACTAAAATTATATCAATCAATGAATGGTATGCAAATGCAATGAACCAATTACCTCAGCCAAAAACTCGTTTTGGCCTTGCGTGGAATTAGCAGCCAGAACTTTGACAGCAAAAGTCTCACCAGTGCTCATTTGGGCCTTGTAAACAGGCCCAAACGCTCCTTGCCCAATAGCTGTCGTAAAATTATAAGTCGCCTTCTGTACATCTCTGCCAACAGAACCCAGTAAATCACTGTCATACATAGACATATGCATAGAGAAATATTTATACAGACCTGAAAGAATACTTGGGTATGCCGCAAGCTGAGACGACGCTCTTTCTCCTGAGGCCCTCCAGCCAGAGGGGCATGTTGGTCCACTCCGAAGTTCTGGGCGAGTCTTGGCCAAAGTTGGAGAACTCAGAGACAGTGGTGTTGGTGTTGCTGGAGTCAACGCCATTGTTACTCACTGCCTTGACTGGTAATTTGGGTGCTTTTTCTCTCTGCGCTGAAATGGACCTCTGTGATTGTATCCTTCTGCACCTTCTTCCTCGGATTCTGAGGCAGCAGACCACTCCAATTCCTAGAACCAATCCCAATGCGAACCCTGCGACAATGCCTACCACCAAATGCAATATGATTGAGTTCATCATCTTTTTTTTTGGTTGGGTTTATAAATCAAAACCAACCCACCAAATGACGGCGTGATGGCTGTGTTACTGTTTTTTGACGTTCTTTTAAAGAGAAGAGGCAGCCACGAAGGTGTCGTTTATGTTGTCCCCCAGAAGGGTAGAAAATCAAAATGAGTAAGTTTGGTGTAAATTTGTAATTGGCTTTGCCAATAACGTAATTGACATATGATCAAACGTGACACAAGAGAACTTAATTGACAGAAAATCAATGGAGATAAATTATTGGACGTAGTAAGATATGTGCATAGTATATATGTCGTAGCTAAAACGAGAAAAATTGTTCGACACCTAATTTATTGGCCAGTGTTTTTATTTTGTTCTGCTTTTGGATGACTACCATATGAGCGGAGATCTTGTAATTAATTTCATCAAATCCGGTTGATTGAAGATGTTCTCTTCATTTTTAAATTCCATGCTTGAAATTGAACAACATTTCTGAAAGTTTGCACATATGGAAATTGCCAGGTCAGAAAACCCATTTCATATCCCAATCCAATAATATTGTGCCACCTGCCCAATCTTCCCAAAGCCATCTCTCTCCTGCTGGTTCAAACCAAAGCTCAGTTTTTTCATTTTCTCTCCTCATACACACGCAGAATCCGGCCTTCCACTCGAATTCAACAAATTCAAACAAACAAAAACCCAGAGAAACCGGTGGTTCCTCACCGTTGCTTCCACGGATGCCATCAAGAGGTCATGCAAACCGGCAGGTCGACAATGATTAAACTGAAAGTTCTACCATGGGTTTCTTTGTTGACGTGAAATTAGACGGAAATTTGAATTAAGTTTTGTTTGGGGTTTGGAATAATTAAAAGGTTTTGAATTTTTATGTTCATTCAAATGAATTTTTGTACACTTGAAAATTTCAGTATCATGGAAGATGGAGATGAATTCTTGGATTTTTCTTAAGTGGTTTCAATCTTGCAGTGACAGCCGTGAGGTTTGCTCTTGGAGAAAAAGAATATATTAAAAAAAGAAAAAAAGCAAAAAAAAGGGAACTTTGCTTTGCACAGGCAAAAGAGATGTACTGATCATATTGGACAGATGGCACAATCTTATTAGACTGGGCCCCGTGCCACGAAAGTTTTTCTCGTTTGGGTGACGTGGGAATCTTGTTTACGATCCCCCTCGTTTGGTACGAGTCGTTGTTTCGTACTCTGTTTCAATGACATCTAAGCCAGCGGTGGATATGCTCTCAATTTGATCAACCCATCACACCATGAGACACACGAAGGTTCATCTGTTTATTGGACCACGTAAACATTTCATATCATGAACCGAAAAAATCAGATTTGTTGGTATTAAATGTCGTCCTGTTTCACGTGGGATGCTAGGCCATATGGTCATGAAACATGACGTCATATAATATCATGAACTGTGCGTGCCTTTGCCTATATAAACCCCTCCAAGAAAGATGTCCATACACCAAGTTTCCATCATGGATTTTAGAACACACTTGCAAGCTGATGAGCAGCAAATTTTTGAATGCCAGATGCAATCCCAAGCCTCTTACGACTTGACACAACATGAAAGACGATCTGCCAATTACAAGCCAAATATTTGGAAACATTATTTCCTTGAATCTCTTGACAGCAAATACCATGTGAGTTTTCTTTCTCCTCCAAATTAACTTCCTGCTATAGCTATTAATTTCTCGATATTTATTAATGAATGATAATTAATATTGTGTATCTTAACTGAGTGCAGGGAGATGATTATAAAAAGCAGTCTGAGAAGCTCATAGAAGATGTTAAGAATATGATGTTTGTTGAAACTGAAGATTCAATAGCTCAGTTAGAGCTAGTTGACATCATCACAAAACTAAGCCTCACGAACCACTTTGAAAAGGAAATCAAGGAAACCCTAGACACAATAGCATCTGTTGAAAATAACAACCCCTGCATAAGCATAACAGATGACCTCTATACCACTGCCCTGTACTTTAAGATCCTTAGGCAGCAGGGCTACAAAGTATCACAAGGTAAATATATATTAGTTGCAGAATTAAATGTCATATATTTGCATGAACTTGTAAAAAACTCCCATAACTTAATCTTATTTCAGATTTATTTGGTGGCTTCATGGATGAGGAGGGTACATTAAAGAAAAGCCATCTTTCGGATGTCAAAGGAATGCTTGAACTTTTGGAGGCCTCGAACCTGGCTTTAGAAGGTGAAGATATCTTAGATGAGATAAAAGCTTCATCTATGGTAGCTCTCAGAGATTCCAGTATCTGTAATCTGGACAATAACCTTGCCAAGCATGTGGTCCATGCTTTGGAGCTCTCATCACACAGAAGAGTGCGGTGGTTCAATGTTAAAGGGCACATAGACGCCTATGAGAAAGACAATCAAGTCAACACCATTTTAATTGAATTGGCTAAACTTAACTTTAACATGGTTCAAGCAAAACTGCAAAAAGATCTAAGGGAAGCATCCAAGTAAGTAAAAGCAAACCAACCAATCAATATCTTCTTTGGAAACGAAAGAATATATCATTTAAGGAACGTCTTAAAAAAACAAAAATAATGCTAATGTTGTTGCCTTTATTGTTTTCTGATGTGTGACTTAGGTGGTGGAACAATCTGGGCCTCACACAGCACTTGAACTTTGCAAGAGATAGACTGGTCGAGTGTTTCATGTGTGCTGTGGGGTTAAATTTCCAGCCTGACTACACATCTTTTAGAATATGGCTTACCAAAGTCGTCAACTTGGTTCTGATAATAGATGACGTTTACGACATTTATGGCTCACTGGAAGAGCTAAAGTGCTTCACCACCGCCGTTGACCGGTTAGTTAGTTTTGGTATAAAACACATTAGTATTGGAAAAGGGTTAGTTTCATAATGTCTAGATAATTGTCATCAATGTCTTCAACTCAGGTGGGATGTTGGGGAAACTGAGGGGCTTCCAGAGTGTATGAAGATCTGCTTCCAAGTGCTCTACAACACTACTTGTGAAATTGCTCATGAAATTGAGGAGGAAAATGGTTGGAATCAAGTATTACCTCGGTTGAGGAAAGTGGTACTAGCCTAGCTTAGGCCTGTTCCTTTTTCTTTTTTTTTCTTTTTATATCTTCATATATGGTTGAGCTTGAAATTATTATTTTGACTCTTTAGTGGGCAGATTTTTGTAAAGCGTTATTAGTGGAGGCAGAGTGGTACAGTAGGGCCTATACACCATCCCTGGAAGAGTACCTCAGTATTGGATGCATTTCATCATCAGTTTCAGTGATTTTGGTTCATACATTTTTCTCCACAACTCATCATCAGGGAATCCAAGAGATTGCTGATTTTCTGCACAAGAATGAAGATCTTGTGTATAATTTATCTCTGATAGTTCGGCTCAGCAATGATTTGGGAACTTCTGCAGTAATCTTCTTTCTTTGTTAGGTTTTCTTAATCAAACAAGTCAAATATAATATAGTCTAATCTAATCAAATTAATTAATTGATTGATTAACAGGCAGAACAAGAGCGAGGGGATGCTCCCTCAGCAATCCTATGTTACATGAGAGAGGTGAATGTTTGTGAAGATATAGCTAAGAAGAACATCAAGGACATGATAGAGAATGCATGGAAGAAAATAAATGGAAAATGCTTGAGAACCCCACAAGTGCCTTCTCTGTCACCATTCATCAACATTACCACAAATATTGCTCGAGTGGCGCACAGCCTTTACCAGCAAGATGGAGATGGGTTTGGTGATCAAGAACAAGGGACTCGCATCCTGATGATTCAGTCTCTACTAGTTCAGCCTTTGTTACTTTGAGATCAATTGAACTAATAACTAAGCTCTCTATGTATTTAATTAGAATAAGGTACACGTGACATGATGTACAAGCATTTTTATTCTACTTTGGACGATGTACTTATCTTTGGATCAACATTATTGGCCAAAGTAATATATATATATATATATATGTGAGTTTTTCTACGTTACAAATGTCCTTATTTTAAAAAAAATGCACACATCCTTTCTTTCTTTTTTTTGGTAACAAACAACAACTAAACATAAATCAATCTAGACCTTAAAAGGCCATCCTTGTCTTCTTGGAGGACACTAATAATACCACCTGGAGGCAAAACAAAGCAATGAATACCCATTTCCATCTCATGCCCCATCTTGGCCAGAGAGTCAGCAGCAAAGTTAACCTCCCTGAAAACATGAAAGATGTTGCAGTCCCAGGAACTCTTCCAACAGACTCTGCATATGTTTAGCAAAGTAAGGAGGGGGTGATTCGGCTCCAACTTTGCATTCAAAAGGTGCAAGAGAAGAGTAGAATCAGTTTCAACAATAAGCTTTGTCATTTGCAACCTTTGAACTAGCTTTAGACCATGATACAACACCCACAGTTCAGCCACCAAAATCTCCCCATGACCCAAATTAGCAGAAAAACCTGCAAACCTGCACACATCCTTTCAAGGCTACCCTTGGATGAAGTTCAACAATCAAAAGTGTGTATGTTCTAGGTCCAACTTCAAGGGTCATCGTTGCAAAAAACCATCCATAAGGAGAACTGTTTGGTCATTTAAAATAATGTGTAAAATAACCAAAGTCGGTTAGATAAAATTAAAACGAAAATGTAAACAATTTTTTATTTAGCCTAATATTTTTGCATGAATAATCCTTAAAATATTTTAATAGAAAATCTCTTCTCAGACTTTTTAAAATATTTTATTGTTGCTTCGCCTTGGCTTTTGCCCTTTTTTCAGTAGTGAATGAAACCTAAAAATTCAACAGTTCCCATCACTATATCAAAATAAGTACAATCAAGAAAGTCTTTACATTTAACGCTACCGTTGTCATTTTGAATCTAGTTTTGTTTGTCTTCTTTTAATGGATGATTGTTTACTTTTCAAAAAGAAGCACCGATACGGATTACTGGTGTTGGATTCCTCATTGATTTTTGATGTAACATTATCAAGGTTTTTTTTTTGTTTTTAGCATGAATCTCTATAGTTTTATTGCAAGAGTTTGGCATTATGTAGCTTTACGTATCAGTGATGGGTATAAAAGAAAGAGAATGATTTTCATTCCTAACTTCCCGCGTGTTTACTTCCAATTAGGAATGAAGAAATACGTGGATATCACCTCAAAATTCGTAATCACATTATCTCAAAATTAGGAATCAAATCAATTAAAGAGGGGTAGTTGATCCGATTCCCATTCCTTTTTTCCCTTGCTACCCTCCAAAATACCCTTACCACTTTAAGATAATTACAAAACACCCCAACCCTGGAAAAATAAAAACTCACACCACTTTAATATTATCAATTTAATTTCGTTCAAATATTATTTGAAACTGGTTAGTTTAGCACCACAATCTAGAGGACACGTGAACATAAAACAAAAACTATTGACACTTGTTACGTTCTTCCATCCCATAAAATGAAGAAACCAAACTTTTGAAGCCTTTTTTGTTTAAAAAAAAAATCAATGGATGTTTATTAATCACCGTTGGAAAAAAGCAACTTGTTTATTATTTCAATGGCTATTTTTTTCTATTATATTCCTTATATTATTATATACTAGTTTTTAATCACTCGTTATATAGTATCTTATATTATTCAATTTGGTTTTTTACAAGTTATTTAGGTGAAAAATATATATTTATATGTGCATGACATTTTAGTAATCAAATTAATTAAGGTTCTCATTTATGAGAATTAGTAAACAATAACAATGGAAATCAACTCCATTCATGTGATGATTCCATATGGTTAATAAATAGCTTAATGAGAATGTTTTTTCTCATATCGATTCATTACTTTCCCGATTCCTAAATTCCCCAATTCTTTATTTACTCCATTCTTTGAAAGTAAACGGCGTAGTCTCGACTGTATAATTCTAGCACCCTTTCTTCTTTTGGGTCAGAAAGGGAATTCAATTAGGGCCTCAAAAGTAAAAGTATGCAGAGGAAACAAACATCAATACAACAAGATAGATAGAGACATCAGCTGAGAACATTTAGACCCAGCAATTGACAACTACCTATACACATACAGGGAACCCGAAAACATCACAATTACAGAATGAAACTTGGGGGACCCAACAATCCAACTCTTCCTCCCCTTCCACGTGAAATGTGAGGTTTCTGGTCCACAAGTTATCAACTCCAACTTTCTACCTTTTCGTTATAAACCATATATATGTATCTCAGAGAGGTCGTATTCTTTTCTTCTTGCTCGGTGAGGTCGTATTCTTTGGGTTGGTATAGTAATGAAATATTTGGTAATTTGCTATTTTCTTATCAAAACATATTATGATTTGTGCATCTCTTTTTTACACCGGAGACAGAGAGTGAGAACTTGAAGTTTGCAAGAGATAAAATTGGTCCAATTATAATGGATTGAGGAGGAGATGTTGGGAGTAGTTTTTCCTCATTTCAGCAAAGTGGTACTTGGCAGCATTGCTCATTTCAACATGCTATATATAAGCTATATAGCTCGTAAAGATTGTTGAAACTATTTTCTTTTTTCCTCGGAGCTGATTTTCTGCAAGTTAATGAAGACCTTGTGTATAATACCTCTCTCATAGTTCAACTCACCGATGATTTGGGAACTTCCGTTATAATGAAATCCAATCTTTCATTGTTATGTTATGATATGATATTATAGAATGACTATGTATGTTATAAATGGAGCATTTTGGTTCATCATTTTAACATAAGGTGTATCATTATTATTCTTCTCAATAATTGTCACGTGTCTATAGGTAGGGTCGGCCTTAGGGGTGGGCGGGAAGGGCCCTGGCCATGGGCCTCCAACTAAGGGGGCCTCAAAAATCTTTAATATTATATACATACCAGCTTCCAACTTTAATAAATAAAAAAATAAAAAACGATGAAATTGAATGAGGAAAACACGATTCCTCTTCCTGGAAGAAACACCAACACACTTCCTCTTTTCCTACGATGAAATTAAATGGAAAGACTTTGGTTCACCTGCTCCTACTACTCCATGGAAGAACATGCCCTCTATTTAATCCACCGAGCTCTCCACCACCATAGTTGGTGTAGCAATGGAATATTTGGTAATTTGTTCTTTTCTTATCAAAACATGTCTTATGATTTGTGCATATCTTTTTCACACCGGAGAGTGAGGACTTGAACTTTGCGAGAGAAAAGACTTGTCCAATTATAATGGATTGAGAGTGTTTTTTTTTCCCTCATTTGAGCAAAGTGGTACTTGGAAGCCTTGTCCTTTTTACCCTCGGAGCTGATTTTCTGCAAGTTAATGAAGGGATCCGGATCCTCTGCTTGGATTCTCTCTGTTATGATCTGCTTGACTTCTTTCCTCCATGTGACACCTTATTAAAATTTAATCCAAGGGGTTCAAGTTATACACATCATCTTTAAAATAAAACCTCAATTTTCTGATATTAAAAAAGGAAAAAACTAACTCTAAACAAACGTGAAACTTAACATCCTTAGTCTCTCTTCTCCCTTCTTCTTTTCCAAATTCTTCTGCAAGCATTCATTTTATGGATCGCGCCCTTATCCCTCCAAGCTGGGCTGGAGCATTTGTTTTTAACAGGAACCATGGTGAGCTTGAAATTGGTAATTGATTAAAAGGATTCAATTTAATAATGGAAAAACGAACAAAAGGAGATCAATATGCTACCATCTCGGTATATTGGTAGTTCAGCCTTTAATACTTAAAAAAAAAAAAATGTAAATACCACGAGATGTACCCACAGCCTTTACTACTTTGAGATCAATTGAACTAATAAAGCTCTCTATGTATTTAATTAGAATAAAGTTATAATATGATGTACTTATCATTGGATCAACATTATTGGCCAAAATATGGTTTTATTGCAAGAGTTTGGCATGATGGAGTCATTTTAGTCCCCACCATATAATTCTTGCAGCCTTTCCTTTGTTGGGTCAGAAAGGGAATTCATTCCAAGGGCCCCAAAACGAAAGGTACGCAGAGGAAACAAACAGCAATACAACAAGATAGAGACATGAGCTGAGAACATTTAGACCCAGAAATTTACAGGAAACCCCGAAAACATCACAACTACAGAATTGAGCACGGCAAGCCCGACAATTTAATGTGAGGTTTTTGGTCCACGAATTTCCAACTACAACTTCGCATCTTTTCAGCATAAACCAACATATCTTCGAGAGGTCGTATTCTTTGAGTTGGCATAGCAATGGAATACACAGTAATTTGCTCTTTTTTTTTTTAATATCAAAACATGTCTTATGATTTGTGCATATCCTTTTCACACCGGAGAGTGAGAACTTGAACTTTGCAAGAGAAAAGATTTGTCCAATTATAATGGATTGAGAGCATTTTTTTTACCTCATTTGAGCAAAGTGGTACTTGGAAGCCTTGTTCTTTTTACCCTCGGAGCTGATTTTCTGCAAGTTAATGAACACCTTGTGTATAATATGTACCTCTCTCATAGTTCAACTCACCAATGATTTGGGAACGTTCGTTATAATTGAAATCCAATATCTCATTGTTAACTTATGATACGATATAATAGAATGACTATGTATGTTGTAAATGGAGTATTTTTGTCACCATTTTAACTCAAAGTCTACCATTATCACTATTCTCTACACTTGCCACGTGTCTGTGTATAATCATGGTTCCACAAATACGTTAAGCCTTATTAAGATGGTGAGCAAAAATATTTCAGTGTTATAAAAAGGAACATTGTCTTCTAGTTTAGTGAATTTCATAGAATCTATAACCTTATAAGTTATACAAAAGGATGACTAAACAAGGAAATAAAAGTCAAAGAACTAAACAAGGCACGATGAATGGTGATGAAGATAATTAAGGACATTTAATATAATATGTATATTAATTAATCAATTGATTAACAGGCTGAACAAAAGAAAGAGAGAGGCGACGCTCCTTCCTTCATCAATCCTATCCTGTGTTACATGCGATGCGACAAGTGAACCTCTGCTTCTACTCATTTCATTCCACTTTGGGCCATCCTCTGGTCCTCTTAGTCCTAGTCGCAGTTTGTCTCTATATTAGGGCTCGGGCCTTTCTGGTTTTATTTTTGTTGAACTTTTAATCTTTACCCCAACAAGAGAAAATAAAGCCCAATTGAAATTGAATTTAACTTTAAATCGACGACTTCTCACCTGTCCTGGTTTAGAAAAACGACAATCTAGCTCATGTAAACCTAAATGGTCATGAGAATTGGCTATTTCCAATTCATTTGCCTAATTTCTTAGCTATTTTTAAATGTGATAGATGTAAGATATTGTTTTTTTCCCCCCTTGTTTATCTTATTTTTTGACAATGTTAAAGACTAAAGTACTATATATGTGTTAATTTCTTTTTGCGACTATGTAAATGTTATTTCTTTTAAATATAAGCGATATTGTAAGAGCGGGATTCAAACATACGACTTCCAAACGGGTGCATGAATAATTACTCTTACACAGTTGAGCTACAATACCTTACCCATGCAAAATGCTATTTAGCAAAGGATTCAAGAGGAGGAGAAACAAGAAAGAAAAACCATTTATGTAATGCTTGATAACATTATTAAAAAAATGGAAAAAATGGAGGGAATATCTTATAAATACATCCCATAGGTCGGTTAATGATCGGACGGCTCAGAGTGAAGGTGAGAGAGGCACATCTAATAGAAAGTCTAACGAACAGTACGGACGGGAAAGAACGCAAGTGCTGAAGTCCCAATAAGCAAAATAGTTTTGAGAGAGAAGCAGAGGCGATCTTTAAGGTTCGGGAGCTTTCCCTCTGCTTCTTCTCCACAATCTCTCTCTCTATCTCTCTGTCTTCTTCTGTCCAAATCTCCAATCAAAAAGTACCATCGTCTTCAACAACAAATCAAAGCGGAGCTCAGGAAGATCTGTCAAGTGTTTGAAACAGAGAGAGAGAGAGAGAAAGAGAGAGAAAGAGGAGGGGGAGAATGTCGAAGAAGAAAGTGAGTGGGAATACTATGACCCTTAAGGACTTTCATGGCGGTTCTATTCCCTCTGATCTCCCTCTCCCTTCTGCTCCTGGTGTGTAAGTCCCGTTTACCCCTTTTCTTGTTCTTTCTTTCATCCTATCGTTCTTATTTTTCTGAATATTTTTTTTGCTCTAGAAAACGATGAAAAGAAAAACCCTATTGATTTTGATTCATTTGTAATTCTCTGCTTTTAGATCTAGCCTTTTTATTTGATTTGTTTACGGTTATCCCAAAGAAATGGATCCAAAAACCCTAGTTAATTTTCAAGCCAATTTTGGAATTTCCTTTTTCGCAGAGTTGTTAGGCCTACGGATCGTTCGACTTACGACCGACCCACCTCTTGGGGAAACCCCATGGGGCGGCCCGATCACCGGTCTCGGCCCCATACGTCTCCGGCCACGAGGCATTTCGATGATAAGACTCCGTTTCTCGCACACTCCGTGCACATTGGCCGGAACTTTGATGAGGATGAGCGCAAGCCCCTTGATGGTGTCTCCACACCACGCCGGACCATCAGCGATGATAGCATTCGGGTTTTGCCTACCCGTGCCGAGCCCAAACCGGTGTTTGTGTCTTCAGGGGGCTTATCTGGCGCGCAGGGGTGGGCTCCAGCACCACAATCCCCCAGGGGCGCGGTGAGTTCTTACTCGGAAAGGGTTAGCGAGGCGGCCCATGCAGGGGTTAATTCTCAGACTTTAAGTGCCAATGGTGGGCGCGGCGTTAGTGGGGCTCATCCAAATGCTTGGGCAATGAGGAAGGAGATGGCGGGTGTTACTGAGCCGGTGCAATCTGCTTGGTCTGGACAAAGTGCTGTTCAAAAGCTTGCTAATGCCAGTGCCCTGGATAAGGTGTCTTCGGGTAGATGGCAGTCAAAGCCTTCAATCCCATACCAGACAAATATTGATGTTGTTATATCTCCCGAAACAGAGAGTGGCTTACATTCCAAGGGTTATGGTAATGATACTTACAAGAGGACGGATGTGATGGTTGAGAGAGAACATCATGATGTGACATTGGCGAGGCATGTTGAAAGGGGTCTACAAGTTGATGATGGCATTCAGGGTGTCATGAAGGAGCTACCTGATTATAGGAGTTCTGGGGCCCCGATTAATTCAGAGGTACAGGAGAGGAACGCAACTGCTCATAGCAACAGGGTTCAACCTGCTCAGGCTGATGGAAAATTTGGTCAGGCTGAATTGCAGGCTTCAGCTTCTCCAGAACCTATAGAGCGACCTAAGTTGAAGTTGCTTCCAAGAACAAAGCCAGTGGATGGTTTGGAAGCTCCAGTTGTCGATCATACACAGGTATTGACAAGGTTATCAAAGTGTGTGTTATAGGGTGTTTTGTCTCTCAAATCTAAGGGTACCTTGCACCAAATGCACTAAATTCTCATTGTTTGGTTGAATATAGGAGTACCAAAGGGTGATTGAGTCTCATGTCGAAATTGTCAATGAAGTGTATGGAAATATGAATTCTCCAAAACCTGGTTCAGCAGGCTCTGAGAGTGGGAAGGTGGAGCGTCCAAAATTGAATCTTAAGCCCCGGTCTCAGCCTCTTGAACAATTGGAAGGAAATGCCAAAAGAGAAAGGTCTGAATATGTTTTTGATTTCCACCCATGCTTTTGATTGTGTTTCCTTTTACTCTGCGGTTTTTTGAGCCAAAAAAAAAAAAAAACAATTAAGAGGATGAATTCAATGGCGTAAAGCTGAGTGAAACATGAGATATCTTTTCCCAATCTGAACATTTATTGGCTCGGGGAAATAGAGGGGATATTGATCTTTTTTTTGCGGGGGTGGGGAAGGCGGCCAGGGGAAACGTTTAATATGGTGTATCACAAGCCTAAATTTGTGAACACGGTGTTCACTGTATGGCTTTTATTCCTTTAAATCTTTTTTGAGTCTCGTGATGGACCTACAATATATAAGCTGTGGAATAGTGCATTATTAAGTTTCGTTGTTAAATAATTCATGTTCTCCTCTCCCTCCCTCCCCCTTTACCAAATTTGTTTAATGTAATCTTTAATAGCCATTGGTGTGATTTGCGGCTGAATGATTGTTGTTTACAGATCTCCGGTCCATTGAATCAATCCCATGGGTTATACATTTGTGTGCAATTTCCAGAGATAAGATTAATAATAGTTTTACAGTGTTGTGTGTGTATATTATAAACGGAAAATCATGAATTGTTGCCTCCAGTTTTGTACCATATGATTATCAGATGAAGTTAATCCTTTTCTGATATATATTTTATTTCCTGACTTCCACATGAAACTATGCGCTGCTATGATTGTTCTCAGACTCTAGCAATTTTTTCTTGTTTTGCTTACATGAATATTTGAACCTAAGATCTATCCCTCACCCCACCTCATCTCGTGCCACTCAAGCTAGAAGCCTTACATTGAATTTGTAGCATGGGAGAGCACAATTCTCCCGTTCTGAAATCTTGGTAGCCTTTGGAAAAGAATCTGTTCTTCATTGTTGTAAATTTTGGACCTCTACATTGGTACTCGCAAGTAACATCTGATCATATCTATGACTGATGCAGGATTTCGTTGTTTGGTGGTGCTCGCCCACGAGAACTGGTGAGTTTTTAATCTAAGTTTGACATTTCAGTTACTTTTAGTCATTGAGACTTAATTTTTCTTGTTTATATTGTCGTTTCTCAGTCTCTTAAAAATTGTGGATTTTTTTTTATAATATCCCTATTGTTACCTTGTTCTTTTTTACTACTGGTGGTGCTTCATGTCCCCTTCCTGAAACCTTTTCTGTTTGTATACTCAGGTTCTAAAGGAGCGAGGGGTTGATGATGTTGTGATTACCAACATCGACATGGTTCAGCATTCTGACAAGTATTGGCTTATTTTCCATCTCAAAGCTTTCTTATTTTATGAAGTTTTGTTGTTGTTATGTTTGAATGGAAATTTGGGTTTTTTGCTTACAACAAATCATTGTTGTTGTTTGAAGGGTTGAACATCAAGTTCCCAAGCCTGATAGAGTTCCTGTGCATGCAAATCCTACTCGCCACAATGAGAAACCTGAGAATCATCCTTTTGATCAGAGGACTGGAAAGAAATTTGATAGGAGGGATAATCGGGTAGATGTTGAGAGAGTTGATGTGCAGAAGAGGAACTGGCGTAATGATGGTAAGAGGAACAATAGAGAGCCTGAGAGACAGCAGCAACAGTCAGAGAGGCCACCATCACCAGAGACCTGGCGGAAGCCTGAACAGCCAAAACTATCTTCTCCTGGTGCTGTTGGTGTGCACCACGGGAAAGCGGCTTCAGCTCTTGAGCTTGCCCAAGCATTTTCCAGATCAGTCTCAGATCCAAAATTAGCTGATCGATTTTCTGGTCAAAGGGGCATTCCTGGGCGGGCTCAAATGCCTTTTTCACGGCTGATGGGCCCAACCCCAAGGCCTCAGATAAATGGTTACTAAATGTCTGAGAGTTTCTTGCGGCGGTTTGGGCACCACTTGGTGCTATAGAGATTCATAGTTTTGCTGGTGATCTTGTTCATTTCAAGTAGCTGGATCCAAGAAGGGTGACAAAGCGCATTCACTTGTGAGTGCCTGCCTCCACCAGATTTTTCCAGTTTCTTCAGGATAATTACTGCCATACAAAATTGATTGCAATCTTCTAGCCCGAGTGGTGTCTTCCCTCTACGACCCTCATCTTATTGTGTTTTCTATTCCTTTTATTTTTCATGGTTCCCTTGGAACCATTGAAAACTGTATTTTCCTCACCTTTAAGTGGAAGAAGTGTTATGTTGCCAGTGTAGCAAGAATTTAATATAGATTCTTGATTTAAGGAGTGTTCTTTTATTATATTCTTCCCTCCCTTTTCCCTTAAAGGTGCGGAGAAGTGGTTTTTTAATTTTATATTTATAGCTATTTCTATTTGATAGATCTCAGAAAATAACTTTGTAGAACATTTCTTTTTCTCGATTGTGGTTTCAAACTTTCAACGCAGCATAAGGATCAGAAAAAGTTGTATTTTCTTAATGTTTGTTTACGAAAATGATGTATTTATGCTAAAAGAAATGTTTCCAACGTTTTTCCATAATCCATTGAAATAAATGTACATAATATCTGTGTAGTATGTGTGAGTTTAGTATGCTATCGTCTGTCTTAATAGGAAAAGTCCTCAAAAAAAAAAAAAAAAACACACAAGGGTAGATATACATAAAAAATTATTAAGAAAATCTTTTGCAAAGTGGCTATGAAAAAGGCTTTTTTGTGGGTTTAGCCTTGCAAGATGTGCTTTAATTTCCAGGGAAGAGGTAATTCCAGTGTGAGTTAAAAATGTAATTATATCTAAAGCTCATCATCTGTTGCAGACCTGATTGCTGATCTTGAATGTCAAACAATCATTTAGAACATCTTATTTGACCTAGGTTGCATCCCAATTCACCTTTCTGAATTCTTTTGGTGGGATCCAACATCCACTAAAAGGAGACTGCCGTAGTCAAGCACTGAGAAAACTGGTGGCAGCTTAACTCCTTGCCTGCTAGAGAAAAATAAAACATGGAGACGGGGAGAGAGAATGAGGAAATTTGCTGCATGAGTAACGGAGAATAAAATATTCATTCAGATTTTGGGTTTATAATAAACTTTTACTGTACTTATGGTGTGCTACCCTAACAACAGGTTCACAAAATATTCAATTTCTTGGAAGGTTTTTGGTCTGCCTCTTATTCCTTCCATTGTCTCTTCACCAGTAACAGACATTTGCCTCTCTCTCTCTCTCTCTCTCTCTCTCTCTATGCTTATTCATGTCATGTACTGAGAAACACCAGTTTCAAAGCCAACACTTTCAACTTTTTCTTATTCTCTCCTTGGTATCACTGTTTAACTATTTTTCTCCTTTTTGGGTCAATCTTAAAAAGTTCATCTTTTCCAGACTCAAACTTTTGAGGTTGCCTGTATGTTATGCTTTGTCGAGATTTTCATTTTTCCTGTGTTTCTGACAATGGAAATATGCTGTGATCTTCAAGTAGATGTCAATGGCGAAGAGGTTTTCATGGTGGACAAGGTAGTTAATAAATGGTGCTCTGATTATTTACTCTGGTAATAATTCATATCTGTTGAGGGTTTTGACTGTTTTCCCACTGAAGAAACTTGAGCTTTAATATGTTCCATTTTTCCTTTTCTCTGCAACATGATGTTCTTAAATTTTCTCCACCTATTTATTGTTTTGTCTGCTTCAGTATTCATATGGGTCATGCATTCAGGCTTGTGCTACCTTCTTTCTATTGATCTTTATCCACTCCATCTACCAAGGCGGTCATGCAGGCCTCATGATTTTGTATATATTTCCCAAAACTGATATGTCTAATAATCCTTTCCTCCATTGAATTGTAGAGTAAATAGGACCACCCCACAATTTAATGTCAACTGTGACCTCTTGCAAAATGTTCCTCTATATTCCCTCACTTCGTTACTTACTGGGATATCTGACAAGGTTTCTCAATCAAATTAATTAATGCTTTTTGTTGGTTCTGTAGCAATTCACAAAGTTTTCTTATCTTGTTCATTAATGACAACATGTTACCATGCATCTTTCTTGTTTTCCACCTAAATATTTGTCTAGAACCAGTCATCAGAATTCTACTTCTCAAGCTTGCAATTACTTGATATTTTTTAGAAAAACTTTCTATGAACTCATGTATATTTGCAGAAAAAGTTGGCGTCTTTCTCCGGTAGATTTAGCAAATTATTTGGTAAACTGAAGGGTACATCGAGGAGCCTAAAAGTGATATTCCATGACTTTCCTGGAGGTGCAGAGGGTTTTGAGCTCATGACAAGGTTTTGTTACAATAATGGCACAACTGAGATAACCCCTTCCAACATAGTCTTACTATACTGCATCGCGCATTTCATGGAGATGAATGGTGATGGCTCTGGAAGACTCAACATACTATCCCAAACAGAGAAATCTCTTGAAGGGATCAGCTTTTGGACATGGCCTAACCTTGTAGTAGCTCTAAAGCAATGCCAAGATTTATTTCCTGCCTCAAATTCTTCATCAATATTGGAGAAAGTCCTGGACTGTCTCATAGCCAAGCTTTTTGGCCCATTTGTTACAAGCACTTATGCATCTTCATCAGAACATTTGAGTTTCCAGTTTTCAAGTGCAAGGAGCAGTCATAGTCTGAAAACCATTTGCTCTCAAACAACATGGTGGGTCGAAGACCTTATGTTCTTGAGTATCAATTTAATTGAGAAGGTGATAAGAAGGATGATGTTCCAGGAGCTTGATCATTCTACAATTTTCAAGTTTCTATTCCATTATCATCAATCAAAGTCCATGGGTGCCACCACACCAGGTGAGAAGTGCAAAATTACAGAGGTTGTTATTAGTCTGCTTTATTTGCTTGATAGAAGCTCCCTCTCTTGCAAACGCTTATTCAAGATATACCAACTGGCTTTAAGCCTGAAAATAAGCAGACTAGACAAAAACAAGTTAGAGAATATGATAGGCTCACAGCTAGATCAAGCAACGATTGATTATGTACTTGTTCCGTCTCCACGTGGGAAGAAGTATGTATATGATGTGAGGTTGGTTTTAAGATTTGTGAAATCATTTCTCCTTGAAAAGGGATGCCATGTATCTCAGAGCCGCTTAAAAAGGGTCTCCAAGTTGATGGATTCATACCTTGCAGAAGTGGCACCAGATACCTATTTGAATCCTTCAAAGTTTGCAGCATTGGCGATGTCACTGCCAGATTCTGCACGAGAATCTCATGACAGACTTTACCAAGCAATTGGTGTATATTTTAAGGTATGCTACTTTGGTTTTAACATGGCAAAGAATAAAGTATGATCTGTGTTTTTTAAAATTTTATATCAGTAATGCTAGTACTGACTAAATGTTCTACAGCGTCACGCTGATTTATTCGAAGAAGAGAAGATGAGCATCTGTTGTGCACTGAACTATGATAAACTATCAGCACATTCTTTGAAACACCTCACTCAAAATATAAAGTTTCCTCCACGAAGAGCAGTTGAAGCTTTTACTACAGAGAAATCCAAACTGAGAAGTTTACTCCACAAAGCCTACAATCTCAAGACTTTAGACTCTCTGCTTATTCACACAGATAATGAAATTAAGCATGAGAAACAGGACACTGAGCATATCATCCCTATTTATACTAAGAAGCTTGATCTCCCAACAGAGGCAGAGAAGCGAAGAGCAGATTTGCAAACCATGCATTGGAAGACATTGGAATTGGGAAACACTTGTGGGACAATGGAGATGCAGATGGCAGCTATAATGAAATCAAGATTGTCCTTTAGGGGTAGTATTCAATACTTGCCTAAACTCTTTCCATAATTCAAAGTTGGAAACTTGCCATGTTTAGATTTACTATCTGGCAGAAGGGTTTTTTTTATTCAAAGAAAATTAATGTAAATTCTTCTTCTTCTCTCAGTGATGAATTCTACTCTATATTTTCTCCATAACATAAGTTCAAAGTTTAAACAATGAACCCGTCAAACATCCCAAGATTCAAACTGTAATGGAAGTTTGAACATATCGAGACAAATGGGCATCTGTGTCATGGCCAACATCGAGAAGTAGTTTGGATGTTTCTAAAGAATATTTGAAGTGGTTTTCGAGTCTCCTCGCAGATTCACAGAGAACAGCCGACTGAGACAGCGAGCAATGCGGCAAAGGGCGCACACATTGCGGGGCTCATTAATAAACTAACATCAATACACCATTTGAAATGTTATAACTTATTGTGCAGACAGGACAGCTAGTTGAGGTTTGAAGAAACCAAAGCATTTTGTATCAACTCTAACTATTTGTTCCTGGAAAAGCCACTAGTTTACTGGGTAACTTTGGTTCAATGATTAATAATGTTCTACCCAGTCAACTGTGTGTGTGGATGGTAAAAATGAAAATGAAATGATGGGGGTGTGTGAGGCCATAAATGCTGGCATTGCAGCCAAGAAAGAGATCGATGTCGTTTTACTGCATGAACTCCAAGGAGACCAACATTTTTGAAATGACCACTAACTTAACATAGCGAGAAACAAAAACATTTTTGATTGTCGTGTTACTATTCTAGTCTTCCCACTAGTTGGAAGCAGTGAGCATTAATTGTCCTTTGAAATCTTTATTTTAATTTTTAAACTCTCTCTCCAAAAAAACGTTTGAAATCACTCTAAGTTTTACTTCCATAGGAATACCACAACTCATGCTTGCAATGATGACATATGCCACTCACAACATGTTGGGCTTCGGTTCCCCAGAATTACAGGACAGCCCAAATGAAGGGTCAAACAAAATCTACCATGGGCATCAAACTGTCAAACGACTGTGTTTTGATGCGCCTTCTAACCCAAACCCAAAATGAATTCTTCTTCGTCGTCGTCATCAATCACTTAGATAAAATTCCCAACCTTTCCTGCTTTCCTTTCTTTCTTCTGGATACATCAAACCCATCGAATTATGAATTTTTTGAAGTACGAAAGCATAAGATCCGAAGGGGAAAAATAAAGCTGCAAATAAGAGAAATTCGTTTTATTATTTATTTATTTAAATAAAGCTTTTGGCGTAGATTTGATTTGATTTGATTGATTGGGTGGAGCAAAGCAAAAAGATGTTGGAGAAGATCGGGTTGCCGGCAAAGCCATCACTGAGAGGGAATACTTGGGTGGTCGACGCCTCACACTGTCAGGGATGTAATTCTCAGTTCACCTTCATCAATCGCAAGGTTCATTTTTTCTCCTTCCCTCCATCTCCGATCCAATGACCCATCTATGAGTTCTTGACAAGTTCTTTTGTTTCTTCATTACCCATGCCTCAAAATTTCTACTTTTTAAATTTTATATGTGAACTCAACCGTAATTCCGATACTACGATTCGTGGGTTTCCATTTTGAACGTTGTGGAAAGCATATAGATTGTTTATTCTGTACAGGCCTATGATTATTTAGTTTAAGAATTTATTGGGGATTAATAGTTTGTGTTGTGCAAAGAAATCTAATTATATAAAGGACTTGTTATCCAACTTAAGCTTATTTGAAGGTTATTCTAGGATTGAATGTGATATTTTTTCTAGTTTCTGGGTCTTTTTATGATTCTTGATTATATGCAATGTGGAATTTCAGCATCATTGCCGGAGGTGTGGGGGATTGTTTTGCAACAGCTGCACCCAGCAAAGAATGTTTTTACGTGGGCAAGGTGATTCGCCTGTGCGTATTTGCGAGCCTTGTAAAAAGCTAGAAGAAGCAGCACGCTTTGAGAGACATGGGCACAAGACTAGAGCTGGGAGAGGTACCATCTCGATTTCTTCTAAGGTTGTTAGTTCATTTGTTGTTGTATTGAACATTTGTCTGTTCTGTAAGAAGTTGTGCTAGTTTTGTGCCACATTTTTTTTTGCTGAATTATGGTATAGATAGATTTTTTTGCACTTGCATCATTTTGTTGGCAGACAGAAAAAGATTGAATTACTCTACCCTTTGATGGTACCTTCTGTATCAAACCTCTAACTTTCTGTGCAGGCAGTTTGAAGTTGACATCAAAGCCTGAGGATGAAGTTCTGAACCAAATTCTCGGTAATGATAGGAAGGAATCAGGACAAGAGTCTAACAGTAATGTGGTTGCTAGTATGCAGAGGGCCAGTAGCAGTGCATCATGTTCAAATAGTCAAGAAGATTCCAGCCACAATGGGGTGGGAGAAATACATAGAAGTCTTTCTGTTGATGAGCCCAATCATTTACAGAGTGGTGATGGATCTGCTTCTCCTGAGGAGTTGCGTCAGCAAGCTTTGGATGAGAAGAAGAAGTATAAAATTCTGAAAGGAGAAGGGAAGTCTGCAGAAGCATTAAGAGCGTTTAAGAGAGGGAAGGAGCTTGAGAGGCAGGCTGACGCATTGGAAATACATTTGAGAAAAGAGCGTAAAAAGGTTTTACTCTCTGGCAATGTGGCTGAGAGCCAAACTAAAGATGGGCCTTCAGAATCTGGAAGAAGAAATAAGGTCACTCCTCCAGTGGGTAAATCAAAAGATGACCTTTCCGATGAGCTTAAAGAACTAGGATGGTCCGATATGGATCTTCGTGACGAAGAGAAAAAGCAAGCAAGTCTGAGTTTGGAGGGCGAACTTTCTTCTCTTCTTGGAGGAATCTCACAAAAGACCAATAAAAATAAGGGTAATAGCGCCATTGACAAGACCCAGGTTGTTGCACATAAAAAGAAGGCTCTCATGCTGAAGCGTGAGGGGAAACTTGCAGAAGCCAAGGAGGAACTAAAGAGAGCAAAAGTTTTAGAGAAGGAACTCGAAGAACAGGAATTCTTGGCTGAGGCTGAAGATTCTGATGATGAGCTATCTGCATTAATTCGCAGTATGGATGATGACAAACAACAAGAATTTTCAATTCAATATGAGCAGGAGAATGACCTTAATTTTGATCATCTTATTAGTGCTGCTGATGATCATATTTTGGATAGTAATTTTGAAGTGACAGACGAGGATATGGAAGACCCGGAAATAACTGCTGCTTTACAATCTTTAGGATGGTCTCAAGATTCTAAGAATCCTGAAACCCCTGCTACCCATATAGCTGCTGTTGACAGGGAAGCACTATTAAGTGAAATTCAATCCTTAAAACGAGAGGCTCTAAATCAGAAGCGGGCAGGTAATGTTACAGAGGCAATGGCACAGCTAAAAAAGGCAAAACTGCTTGAAAGGGACCTCAAAAGCCTTGACTCTCCAGAGGGCAATGTTGCAAATGATCTCACAACAATTCATAACCAAACTGCTGATAAATCATCAAAGTCATTTATGGTGGGTGATGGAAATGTCAATACAATAGACATGAACTCCAAACCTGCAAGGAAGAGTAAATTAATGATTCAGAAAGAGCTTCTGGGCTTGAAAAAGAAAGCCCTGGCTCTGAGAAGGGAAGGGCGATTAGATGAGGCTGAAGAAGAACTGAAGAAAGGCAGTATTCTTGAGCGTCAGCTTGAAGATAGTGAAAATGGTTCTACGCTAAAGGCAATGCCTGGGACTGTTGGCATTAAGTCCCAGATTTGTCACATGAGCATCCCAATCTGCCAGTTGCAGACGAGGAAGGAGACAATGTAACAGATCAAGATATGTATGATCCAACATATCTTTCTATCTTAAAGAATTTGGGTTGGGATGAAGATGATAATGAAGTTGCAAACTCATCATCCCGGCCTTCTAAGCAAATTGATAATCTTTCCACCAAGGTTGGTGAATCCTCTGTAACTCAAGCCCCAGCTAATGTACTGGCTGGAGGATCAAGGAGAAGTAAAGCTGAAATTCAGAGGGAACTCTTAGGCGTCAAAAGGAAAGCTCTTTCTCTGAGGCGCCAGGGAGAGACTGAGGAGGCAGAAGAACTGCTGAAAAAGGCGAAAGCATTAGAGGACCAGATGGTGGAGATGATGGAAGCACCCAAGAAAGAAGTTCAATCAGACTTTGGTAGGCACAAGGAAAATATCACTGAACGTACTCTTAACAGTGCTGAAGAGGAAGGTGATGGAGGTAATGTAACAGAGATTAATATGCAGAATCCAGCATTTCTTTCAGAGGGAACCTCTTCTTCCAAAGTAGCTGTTTCTGCACCAAGAAGTAAGGGTGAAATCCAAAGGGAACTTTTGGATTTAAAAAGAAAGGCTCTTGCCTTTAGACGTAAGGGAGAAACCGAAGAAGCTGAGGAAGTACTGAGGATGGCTAAGGTGCTAGAGATTCAAATTGAAGAATTGGATGCCCCAAAGGATGTGCGTCTGCATGATGATCCAAAGGAAGAGAATCTCGAGAGTTTCGGATTACTAATTAACACTGAAAAGGAGGGGAATTTGAAGAATGATATGGAAGTGAGAAGATCTACCCAGACAGCAGTGGGTCCAATTGACGAAGTAGTTAAGTTGTCAGTGGGGTCAGGAAGTGTAAGAAGTCATGCAGCTAATCCTCCTATAAGGAATCCTAATGTTTCCGTTCTCCCAACCTCACAGTTTGCTAAAGAAAACCAACCATTGCCAGTGGAATTGGGTGCTTCAGGTAATACACGTTCTCCAGACAACCAGAGAATTGCCGGAGGCTTTGGTCAGATGTCCCCACCTGTCCAATCTGGGAACTTCGTTGATTTGTTGACAGGGGATGACTGGAGAAGTTCACAAAGACCCGTGGAAAAACAAGATGATAGCCTAAAATTTGACTCTGTTGGTTCCTTTGCTGCCAGCCCTCCCATCCAGTTGGGATCCCTGACATTTTCAAATGAAGATCTGGCTAGCCAAGATAATGCTAAAATTCATAAAGCGGAAGATACAGTTCTGGTCAATAAGAAGAGAGATGCTGATGAAGCAAATTCAGTTCAGGAACCTGCTTCCCAGAGCAACCAAACTGCCATTCGGCAAGAAATCCTGGCTTTTAAGAGGAAGGCATTAGCTTTAAAGAGAGAAGGAAAACTGACAGAAGCTCGAGAGGAACTTCGGCAGGCAAAATTGTTGGAGAAGCATCTTGAGGATGATAGTCCTCAGTCCAAAACTACTTCAAGTGATGTTGTTTTGGGTTCAAGTGATAGTCCTCAGTCCAAAACTACTACAAGTGCTGGCCAAAAGGATCATGGTTCACCATCCTTGGACCCAAAACCATTGTCCAGTCGTGATCGCTTCAAGTTGCAACAGGAGTCTCTTGGTCACAAACGTCAGGCTATGAAGCTGCGGAGGGAGGGTCGGATGGAAGAAGCAGAAGCTGAGTTTGAATTGGCCAAGGCACTGGAAAATCAGTTGGAGTTGCCTTCTCAGGATTCCACAACTGTTGACAAAGTAGAGCCACTTGATGATGTCTCTGTTGAGGGTCTTCTTGATCCTCAACTACTGTCTGCCTTGAAAGCAATTGGAATTGATGATGCTAGCATTTTATCTCAAGGCCCTGGAAAACCAGAGCCTTCCAAAGTTAATGCTGGTAAGAGCAATAACCCAACCCAAGATAGAAGTCAGCTGGAAGAACAGATCAAGGCAGAGAAGGTAAAGGCGGTAAATTTGAAACGTGCAGGAAAACAAGCTGAGGCCTTGGATGCTCTTCGGAAGGCCAAGTTGCTCGAAAAGAAGCTGAATTCCTCACCTTCGAAGTGAAAAGTAAAGACGTCACCTTGTTAAGTTGGGAAGGTCCATTATTCGTTACAAGCTATGAAGCTCGATAGCTCAGTAAATGTTGTTGGTATGCAAAATTAGCCAGGAAACAGGATGATTGAGGATTTATGCAAGAATGGTTTTACTCATTGAATGGTAATAACGAAAATGTATCATCATAATGCAAAGGGGCATTTTCTGCCTGCACACTAGGAGATGTGTTTTTTGCTTCTTGCTTAAATTTTTTCTTTTTTATTTCTTTTTCCTTCTGTATTATCTGTGGAAGTTGTAATAGCACGAGATGCGTGTATCAGCAGTAGCTTCAACTGATTCAGTGGCATCGTTACATTTGTTAGCATCAACCTCATTTCTCCTTTCAGTTTTTTGACTCCATATGGGACCAGAAGGTTATGCAAGGGAGAGTAACAGTTGCTATAGATAGAAGAAAATCTCGATTTTACTTGTGGGAATTGCCAATTTACCATCATGGGTAAATAGATAGGATGAGTAAAACCTGAATCTGTAACTCATGACATATACCATGTATGTGGCGAAAAATATACACGTGTATTTGTAACAACAAAAATGCAATATCAAGTAGGGAGTTTGTAGCTACACGGTTAAGAGCAATTATTCATGCACCCAATGTTTCATTTATGGGAGCACCCAAGACTGCGTACTCGTATTCTATTATGCAAGCAGGTTCTTAAGCAATGTCTAGTCAGCGCTTACATAATGCTCTCCGAACAGTACCAGAAACGTGAGAACTTGAGAATTTGGTTGTTCAGAAATCTGAGATTCCTCTGTTCAATAATAGAACGAAAGACGACGAATATATAGTGTTGTTTGTAGTTGGTTGGGAAAGTCCTACCATGCCCTCCCGCGTAATACAAAATGATATCATCGTGCGTCTCCTACTTTGACGTCCAAGGGACATATCAGTCCTTTCAAGAGGACAATCACATGATGCGTTGTCGTTCTCATCAGCATAGTCCCAAATTTTGGGTTGGTACGACGACATGAAATTACGTAATAGTATTTTGTTACTTTCTTCGCACCTTGTTTTCCTTTTTTCCATGAACTTCGTGGCAACGACAAATTTGCCCTCGTGAACTTCGTGAAAATTGGGTACTATTTTTGGCAATGAAGAATGACCGCTACCCACTAATTCAAAGATATCACAAAACCGCAGTTCATCAAAAAAGATATCACAAAACAAAAAAAGGAGACCACCCAGAAATAAAAGGAGGAAACAAAAAAAAACACTTCTAAAAAGGGAAGTGCTAGAAAATAGGAATTCGTGTCCCAAAACAAGCTGTAGACTTGTCAAATTTATTTTAGCTTAGGTAAAAAAAAGAAGGAAGATTCATTATTATATCCAATATAGAGGCCCAAATTATAATATAACAACAAAAAGGTTTTTAGGTTTTAGACATAAAAAATTTCACTTTTAAAAATAAAACTTTTTCAAAAAGAAAAACCATTCAACTTTCAAATCAAAGACATGCAAATGTATTGGATTCTTAAGAAATCTAAAATAAATAAATATTTTTGTCCATTTTTGCTTCTTTTAAAATTTTTCTCTCTCCTTTTACTTTTTCCAAAATGTCCCGAGTTTAGAAACATACCCAAAGTCTAGTTAATAATTAAAATTAAATTCAATAGAGACAACTATCATTTTTTGAGTTTGTTTATAGAAATTAAATAGTATATGATTTACCTAGTGCTAAGAACAGGTACATAACTAAATATGTCAACCAAAAAAAAAAAAAAAAAAAAAAAGCAGGAGCTGCACCAACTGACACTGAGTGAAATGATTATAACCATATATGGATGTATGGATATGGATCATGTGGTTGGTTACGGTTCCTGCAACAATTATTGTTAGCATTTTGGATACATTGTTACTTCTTTTTCTCCCACCTAATAAATGCGCGCGCAAAACGTTGTGTAGAATAAAGGAGATGTCATTTGTCATCTCACCACTCAAGTCCGCAACGCGTTCTCATAGTTGTTGTGGTGTGGCCTATAAATTGGGGGGATGACTTCATTAATTTATTACAAGTATTCTAGTTCTCACTGTTTCTTTGTCTTCTCCTTGCCCTACTCGGCGTATTAACCACATGGCCTTTCTTCAAGCTCACACTGCTTCCCCCAACCGTCCAATTGTAAGCTCCAAAATAAGTTCACTGTTGATCCATGCAAATTTTTTTATTTTTTTATTTTTGTTGGTTTCTTATTATGTCAATTTTCCCCCCCTTCATTAGGTTGATTTTCACGTCCACCATGCTCAAAAATTGAAGGAATTGAAGGATGCACTGGCAAATGTTGGAGAAGATGAACTGCTGATTGCGGTTGATGCCATGCAGCACCTAGGCCTTGATCATCACTTCCGAGAGGAGATTGAAGCATTTCTGCAAAAGCAATATCATGCAAGAGCTTATGATGATTGCAATCATCAACTTCTTGAGGTTTCACTTCGTTTTCGACTCTTGAGACAACAAGGTTATCATGTAACCACAGGTTGTTCTCTTCTCTATATCTTTTTGTCCTTCCTAACTAAACTCTTCTTAAAAAAAACAACGTACGTAAACTAAATTAACCCACCCAGTGAAGTAAACAAACAATAACAATTCTTTTCTTTTTAATTGGTTTGGAATTACAGATGTGTTTAACAAATTCAAGAACATCGAAGACTTGACATCAGGACTACTAGACAAAGACATTGAGGGATTGGTGGGATTGTACGAAGCATCTCACTTGAGTTTCCAAGGAGAAGATGCACTTGATGAAGCCGGAAAGCTCAGCCACCAAATTCTTACTGCCTGGCTCCCAAACAATCTTGATGATCATCGAGCACCACTCGTATCACATTCATTAAAGCATCCTTATCACAAGAGCTTGACAAGATTCATGGCTAAAACTTTTTGGACTATTTCCAAGGCACAGAGAAATGGGCCAGAGTTTTACAGGAGCTAGCAAAACTAGAGTTCAACTTGGTTGAATCTATAATCCGAAATGAAATCCTACAAATATCCAAGTGAGTTCAGATCAAAAGACTTCACTTTGGCTATATATATTTATCCTCTTAACATTAAATTTTCATCTTAATAATCAGGTGGTGGAAAGAACTAGGCTTGACAAAGGAGTTGAATTTTGTGAGAGACCAGCCAATTAAATGGTATACGTGGCCCATGGCATGCCTCACAGATCCAAGCTTATCAGAGGAAAGGGTTGAACTTACAAAATCGATCTCTCTTGTCTACATAATAGATGACATTTTTGATGTGCATGGAACTCTCGACGAACTCGTCCTCTTCACAGCAGCAGTTGAGAGGTACGTCTGTGGGTAGGATAATAAATATACATCAACTACACCTTCATCCTGAAATGATGAACTTAATCAGTGGTCTGTGAAATAATTTGCATGCAGATGGGATCTTGATGAGACTGATGAACTACCAGATTACATGAAAATAAGTTTTAAGGCTCTTTATGACATTACCAATGAAACCAGCGACAGGGCGTACAAAAGGCATGGGTGGAACCCTATAGAATCCCTAAAAAAATCGGTATGCATTAATAATTAATTTATTACCAAACTGTATTTCCAGTTCGGAGTACCGGTATTTGTACCATCTTAACTGATCGCGTTAATTATGTTACAGTGGGCAATATTGTGCAAGGCGTTCCTGTTAGAAGCACAATGGTTTAGGTGTGGGCATTTGCCAAACGCTGAAGACTACTTGAAGAATGGGGTTATCAGTACAGGGGTGCCTGCAGTTCTAACCCACGCCTTCTTCATATTGGGTCAAGGTATAACTCAGCAAGCCATAGATATTGTTGACAACATCAACGCACCTGGCATCATATCTTCAACGGCGACCATTCTACGGCTCTGGGATGATTTTGGAAGTGCCAAGGTACTTTACTTATTTCAATCCGTAAAAGAACAATAAATAATTTAAAATACCTTTATTCAACAGTATCTAATTAAAAAGAAACAATCAAGTATTGTACTCTCTCATTTAATTAAACTTTATGTGAAAACTCCACGGACCAATGTGATAAAACCGAAAAACTATTGGGACGAAAAATGACTTTTTACTGAGTTTTATTGACCCCCGTCCCGGAAAAAATAAAATAAAATAACTAACTGTTCAAGGCTCCATGAAGTGTCCTTCTCCTTCCCTAACATATATTAATTGATTTGTGTGTGCAGGATGAGAACCAAAATGGGTATGATGGTTCGTACATACAGTGTTACGTGAATGAACACGAAGGTTGCTCAGATGAAGATGCAAGGGCTTGCGTTATCCATAAGATTTCAGATGAATGGAAGAGACTCAACCAAGAATGCTTCTCTTCAAATCCATTTTCAGAGTCTTTTACAAACTTGCTCTGAATGTTGCTAGAATGGTGCCGATGATGTATGATTACAATACCCAACATCGCCTTCCAAGCCTTGAGGAGAACATGAAGTCGTTGCTTTTTGATAGTTTTCTTGCACAAGGGTTTCAGTCCCCAGGCCAGACGATATAAATTGAGGTCTCAATTCTCAAAGGCCTCACTAAATTTGAGACAATAACAGACCCCCAGATTGCCAACTGTGCTCAAATTATATATATCCTGTTTTTTTTAAAAAAAAAAAATTAAATAGGGGGGAATAAACATTCGCTGTCTGTTAGTTTCGGAAGATAGGGTAGGGATGTTTTATTTTATTTTATGTATTACCCTGTTCTTGAAAGGAATAACAAAAGAAGGATTTGAACAACAACTATAATACTTTATGGATCCGGATTCTGTGCTTGGATTTTCTCTGCCATGAATCATAATCAGCTTGATTTTTCTTATAAACATGCACCACCTCATTTAAATTTCATCCGAGAGCCAAGAAAATGACACATCACACTTCAATAGTTAAAACCAATAGCCTCACTTAAAAAAAATGCAAAGAGTAACAAATACCTTCCTTCTTTGTTTATTTTTTCTGTTCTAGCATTTCCCTCCCACAAATTATCAATTATTTCTTCCATAAATTATCATTCATACTTTCAAATTGACACCAACAATCAAATACCTTTTCTTCTTGTTCTGCTGAATATTTTTCTTATTGTAACAAATTGGAAGATATGAAGAAGATATATCATATATCCAATCCAACCATGGATTTTGGGTGGGTAAGCACTGAGACATGATCAAATCTCCAATCTTGGCCACAAAAGAAATACAATAAAAAATTATCTAGCTTATTATATGGGAAACTAATGAAGATTACTTATGAACTTTATTAGGTTTTGATTATTTCATATGTGTTTTCTTGTAAAACCATCGTATCTTGTTCTTAGAATGGAGGAAGAAAATCTTGTGGGTATGGTGAGAAAGATATTGAAGCAAAATTGAATTGAGTAACGAAGACCCTTTTATTCTTTAATCAGGTTGCAGTGTGAAATAGCTATGAGCTGCTGGTTCTTCTATGGTTTGGTTTGCTTTGGGAAGATGGAAGGAGGAGGCGATGGGAAGAGACCAACAATCTGTTTTAACGTTTCATGATGTTTTGGGTGTGAAGCAAAGTTTAAAAAATAAAAATAAAAATAAAAATATATGTTTGATGTGTCAATTTTTTGTCATTTGGAATGAAATTTAAACATGTTTATAAGAAAAATTAAGTAGATCGTGATAGAGAAAATTAAAAAGAAGGATTGGCATGGATGCCGCTTTTTTCCTTACCGCCACTCATTTTGATGTTTATATTACTTTATTGAATATTTGTTTTTGTTTTTGTTTTTGATTTGATGGAGGAATAATTGTTGTGGATGAGATTACAAATCAATAATCGTTGTTCAAGAAATCTTGACCAATAATGAATAACGACTATGCAGAAGGGCAGGAAAGAAAATTACAACACCAAAAAGAAACGAGTTGACAAAAGTCAAGCTCAAGACCCACTGAACAGGCTGGTGGTGAGTCGTCTTCATGGGAGGGATGAGTGGGTACAAACATTATTGTGGTTAGAGTGTGGGCCCAAACATCAAGTCACGAGTTGTTGGTTTCAAACATAAGTTTATGGGTCGTGGGCCCAAAGTCGGCAGTCAAGGCCCCAAACCAATGTGCAAAACATGTGTTCTTCTGAGAGTGAGCGAAAGGAAAAAGGTGCATAACGTGGTTAATCCTGCATGAATGGTCACCAACCAAACGAAACGAAACTAAATCAAAGGGGAGGAGCCATGTTTATTTGCTTTTGTTTTTTGATATGAAAGGCAGAGCCATGCTCAGGCTAGAAGGAAGGGGGGCCATGCCATGTATTTCATATATTTTGTAGAGAACGTAAAAGAACAATTGCCATAATAATAACGTGGTTTAGGTCATGGTCCCTCGTCATAAATGCAATAATAAGAACGGCACAACTGCTACCAAAGAGGGGCCCAAATACATATAGCAGCAATTCCTGTGGCTCCAAACATATTCATACACATATCGTATAAGTATTGATAATATTGGAAAATATCGAACTTCGATAATTTCTCTCACATGATTCAATGATATTTAGTAGCCAAAATATCATTATAATATCACTGTAATATCGATAATATCGAGAAAATGAAGACAATGAAAATTTTGAAGAGTTATTTACACTAACACCTCTTGAGGTTTCTTGTGTTTTCACAAAACCCCCTCAGGTCTAAAAAATTACACGAACACCTCATGAGATTTCAATTTATTTTCAAAAAAGTACTTTTCATTGATTATTTGTCCAAAAATTTATGATTTCATTGATTTTTTTTTTTTTTGCAAATGACAAAATTAACCTCAATGAAGTATATGCAATCTAATCTCAAATGCCAACTTTGTCATTTGGAGAAATTTTTTTTTATTTTTATAAAATCAATGAAAATGAGTTTTGTGAAAACAATTTAAAACCTTAGGGGGTGTTCTTGTAATTTCTAAAATCTCAAGGAATTTTGTGAAAAACCCGAAAACCTCATGGGGTGTTAGTGTAAATAACTCAAATTTGAACATTATAGGAAGTCTAAGTGGCACTAAGTCATTCATGTATCTTACCATACAATGTATAAAGTGTAAAATATTGTAGTAAATCATTATAAATAAATGATTTTGATGTGTTTAATCTTCGTTCATTAGTTATTACATATTTCTACACTTGCAGTGTTTGTCAACTTGCTATATAATCAACTTAAATCCGTTAAACTCATTATGCAATGCATTTCCTTCCAATTTTTGAAGTACTAATATTTCCATCGAAATTTCTGTGTTTTTGAAGTACTAATATTTCCGAAACCATTGATATTTTAGACCTTTGTTAGTATTTTGCCAAATTTGTATTGTGTGCTATGGTATGAACAAGAGGAGATTTAAGAATTAAACTTGAAATTTATTTCGACATTAAAAATAAGGCACACCACATAACATCTATAGCCAGAAAACAATATAGAGGAAGCCTTCTTAGTATAAGCCGTTTATAGAACAAGGAAATATAGAAGCCTCCTTAGAGCATTTCCACCCATTTGCCATGGCAAGAGGCAAGGGGAGACGAGAGCTGTGACTATTCACATAAATAGTGCATGTCCTTGTATTTTTGTGGTTGTTAGTTTTCCACCAGTTTCCACATGAGATATGAGGCATGAGGAGAGGAATTTGCATAGAGTTTTGGTGTGGGAAGTGAAGAATATAGGTAGGTATTTATTTTATAAAAAAACTTATGCAATTATTCATGCCCTCTCAATTATTATAATGCGTAAAACACGTTTCTTTTGCTTTTAGTTTGGCAGATGATGTGGAGGAGTATTCACAATTCACGCAGTGCAAATCTTCCTCTTTTTAATGAGAACCCCAGAGTCACTGACACTCTCAAATTAAGCAACAGAAACAAACTGAGAAAAAAACAGGATCCTGCTGCAATTGCTCAAGTAAAAATGGCTTCGTTTTCTAAGGCCATCTTTGCTGTCTGTAATGCTCCAAAAAAGATCCCACATATTCAGCTTACACCTAAGCCCTCTTCTGAAAAAAGGAGCACTGCCCAAGATCATGGCTTGCTTTCAACTCCCTTGCACCTATTAACCGACTCCGAAACTAACTATGCTAATACAATTACTAGGGTACGTAACACTTGCTCTTTGCCTTTATGCATTTTCCTTCATGCCTAAAATAATTCTTTGCTTTTCTTGCAAGCAGGACGATGATGACATTTGTTTCTACATGCACTAAAGCTGGACGTGTTCAGGCATGTACTGAGAAAACTAGGAGAAGAAGCAGTTGAGGGTTTGAACATGATCGATGCTGTTCAACGGCTGGGTATTGATCACCACTTTCAAGAAGAGATTGACCAAATTCTTCAAAAACAGCATTTGATCATCACCTCCGGTAGTGCTCATGGAGCTGATCATCACAGTGATCTTCATGAGGTGGCAGTTCGCTTTCGACTGCTCAGACAACAGGGTTACTTCGTGCCTGATGGTAGGTATCATACGTATATTGGTACTCAGTACTAGCCAATCATTCGACTGCTCACCACATGTATAATTTTGTTAAATAGATGTGTTCGAAAAATTCAAAGAGCGATGGAAGCTTCAAGCAAATGTTGAGTGAAGACATTAAGGGATTGATGAGTTTATACGAAGCTTCACAGCTAAGTATAGAAGGAGAAGATACACTTGACGAAGCTGGACAATTTAGTTGGCATCTCCTAAATACATCCTTGTCACATCTTGATCATCACCAAGCTAGAGTTGTTGGAAACACATTGTCCAATCCCCATCACAAAAGTTTGGCCACATTCATGGCCAAGAACTTTTTCTCTACTAATTCCCGAGGCACGAATAATCGATGGTTAAATATCTTACAGGAAGTGGCCAAAACAGAATTTAGTGTGGTCCAGTCCCTACACCAGAAGGAAATTGTTCAAATTTCCCAGTAAGTTAATTGACAATATAATTGATGAGGACGTACGTAGATTATATATAATTGGACCCCTCCAGCTAATTAATCAATGTGTCTATTTGAATCTCAATTAGGTGGTGGAAAGAGCTGGGATTGGCTAAGGAATTGAAGTTTGCCAGAGACCAACCAGTTAAATGGTACATATGGTCCATGGCATGCCTAACAGATCCAAACTTGTCAGAGGAGAGGGTTGAGCTCACAAAACCCATATCATTCATCTATTTGATTGATGACATTTTTGATGTTTACGGGACGCTTGACGAGCTCATTCTCTTCACAGAGGCTGTCAAAAGGTATATTTCATAAACATGCCTCAACAATTAAATTTAATTAATTTCACAAGTTTTGCCCATTGACTGATCAATAAATTGTTGGATGCTTCTGCAGATGGGAAATTGGTGATATAGAGCACCTACCAGACTACATGAAAATATGCTTCAAGGCTCTTCACGATATGACGAATGAAATCAGCAGCAAGGTCTATCAGAAGCACGGCTGGAACCCGTTACACTCTCTAAGAAAAACGGTATGTATACCAACTGTGTGATGATTGGCTGATTATCAATTACCAGTATAATTAACTAAAGATTAGTTAATTATTCAATTCTATATTTCATGCAGTGGGGGAGTCTGTGCACTGCATTTTTAGTAGAAGCAAAATGGTTTAAGTCTGGGCATTTGCCCAAAGCAGAAGACTACTTAAAGAATGGGATTGTTTCTTCTGGGGTGAATGTGGTGATGGTCCACATTTTCTTTCTCTTGGGTCAAGGCATAACCAAAGAAAGTGTGGAGCTGTTGGATGAAACTCCAGCTATCATATCTTCTGCAGCAGCAATTCTTCGGCTCTGGGACGACTTGGGAAGTGCAGAGGTAAGCACGCTGTAAACATGTCTTGTTCATATCTCTAGCTGTAAATGTGCTTATGTAACTATATTGATTGTAGGATGAGAATCAAGATGGGCACGACGGCTCATACATACGGTGCTACTTAAACGATCACCAGGGCTGTTCGATTGAGGACGCAAAAGAAATTACTACTAATTTGATTGCAGAAGAATGGAAGCGCCTGAACAAAGAATTGGTGTCTCCTAATCCGTTTCCAGTCGCATTCACCAACGCTTCCCTTAATCTTGCAAGAATGGTGCCATTGATGTATAGCTACGATCAAAACCAACGTCTTCCCTCGCTTGAGGAGTATATGAGATCGATGCTGTATGAAACTGAATCTGTGTAATATATATTATTCTTCGTTTCTGGTCAGCTGTGTAATTTATATAAAGAAAATAAAATGTTTATGCATCGCACAAATATGTCTAGTAAATTGCAGAAGGATAATAGAACAATGGTAAAGGTATTTTCAGGTGAAAACTAGGCTAATTCAGAAAACAAAATGATCAAACTTCCACTTCAAAAGAATTCCATATTTCCTTACCATTTTGTGCTTTTGAATCACAAACCATTCAACATTGCAAAACAGAACAAACATCAAAAGAAATACATTATTCCTATGTAGACAACTTGAGATTATAACCCCGGTAACCAGCCCATCCACCACAATATGCAACAACGCCGAATCCATGAGGAGGCGCCTTTTGAAAATTTCGGCACTGGAGAGATTTAGCCCAAATTATAAAAAAACTAATATATGAAATGGACTTTAGAAACACACCCAAAGTCCATTTACAACATAACAAAAAGGTTTTTAACTTCTTTTAAATTACAAAACTACCATTGATTTCTTAAAACGAATACAACCCCAAAAGCTCATAAAAAAAACCCAAAACACTTAATAGGACATCAAAGTAATTTAATAATCAAAACTAAATTCAATAGGGTCAGCTGTCATTTTTTGGGTTTTTTTTGGTTTGTTTATAGAAATTAAATGGTGTAGGGTTTATTTATATTATTAGTGTTAAGAATGGGTATATGACTAAATATCTCTAGTTGTATTGCTTTGTTGATTTATTATTATTGGAATTGGATTGCTATTTCTAATTGCACTTAGAGCATCCACAATGATGCTATCTATTTTTTTTAGCTAAAATTTAGCTAAAAATATAAGAAAGCTATTTTAGGAGCTCTCTAAAAAATTTCAATTCCAACCATACTCCATAATTTGGAGAGTCATAAACTATAACTATTTTTTGATTGGTCCATCTCTATTAAAAAATAAAATAAAAAATAGTTAGCATTAAATAAATGTTTGAAATACTCATTAAATAAATCAGCATTGAATTATAGAGAGTCACTAGGAGTCCTTTCTCTCTCCTCAGATTTAGGAGCTCCTAGAGGACTCCCTATTTTAGGAGGTGGATAAGAAGCATGGTTGCAGTTGCATTTTTACAATTCCTCCCTAAAATTTATCTAAGGAAGTGGTTTAAGGAGTTCATTGTGGATGCTCTTACCAAATCTGTAGGAAAAAATTGGTAGACAAAATTGGGGAGGCGGTTGGGTGTGGCGAGGAGAGAATGGGTGATGGTTGTGGTTTAAGTTTTTTATTTTTTATTTTTAATTGTTTTAAATTATTAGAATATTTAATTATGCTTTTATCTATGTGGAGGTGAGCTCCACTTGTCATGTTGCTACTCATGTATACGAAATTATAAAAATATCCTTGCTACATCATCAAAGTTAACTGATTTTGAATGGAATTCACAGCATGGTTAAAGTGAGTCACCAAACCTCGATCAAGGGATGAAAGTGAGCCATTCTGAATTGGGGGGGAAGGGGGAGGGGAGCAAAATGGGATTTGATTGAAGTTTCATGGGGCATTAGTGTAATTAAGCCTTTTATTTTAAGTGGCAATCGTAGTGGTTTTCAAATCAAACACTACATACCATATAGTAGTACATTATGTGCCAAACATGTTTCTTTTGAGAGTGCCAGGGGAAAATGGAAGTATTAGTGTGAGTGCAAACACACTTAATTTTAGGGGTGTGCAAGATTCAATTCAATCCAATCCAATCCAATTTTATTCGATTTTGATGATTGGGCAGATTGGATTGAATTCTTAATTTCAAAAACTGACATAATTGGATTGGATATCAGATTTTCTTGTGAGGATCAAATCAAATCTAGTTAGTTTTATGCTTATTTTGTTCATTAAGTAATTTTCATTAAGAAAGAAAGTTATAAACATTTTAAGTAATTTGATGGAGTTATATTTAATAAATTATAAAATTAAAATAAATTTCTCTAGCATTTAATTTATATTTTGCATTTACGTCTATTAAAATGTTTAATTATATTAAACTTGGCGATAAATGTTTCATATTGAATTATTATCTTTTTCTATTATGAAAACCAATCATCCAATCCAATCCAATATCAATTGGATCAGATCAGATTTAATTTAAACCTCTAATATGATCAGATCGAATTAAAAAATCATAATCTAATCTATATTGAATCGGATACAGATTGATGAAATTATATTGGTTTCAAATTGATGTACACACCTAAGTTAATCTTTGCAAGAATTGTCTCATTGATTTTAAAGCCTAAGAACCAAATATTTGTATTTTGGCCTATTGATTTTGATCATGAAAATATAAATTTTTTTAAATGTAAAAATTTGGTGTAGAATAATAACTAAAATTAATTTATTTCATATATTTTGTAGAAAATATAAAGAAAAATTTGCACAATAATTTAGGTCATGGCCCCCTCGTCATAAATGCAATAAGAAAAGCAGAACCGCTACAAAAGAGGGGACCAAAAGAAAGAAAGGAGGCCTAAAATACAAGGCAAATAGAAGCAATCGCATTAGCAACTGTGGGCTTGTGGCACCAATAAAATATCCAAGTTGTCGAATTGAATGGATTATGGACCAGCACACCAGCACACAGCCCACGAGAGGGTCTCTTTCTTTGTCCAATAGAAAAATGTATTTCACACCCCAAAAACTAATGGTGTATGTGTCCGTCGTTTTATTGCGAAAACGTAGTGTGTCAGGCCCACATCAGGACCTGTCGATGTCATAATGTCACTTCAGATCTCGCTCATTCTCAAAACAAAAACAAAAATGTCATTTCAGAGTGATCTGTGGTCATCAAGAGGAGATTTTATAATTTAACTTGAATATTTTTCGACATAGAAAAGAAACACGACAACATTTATAGCTAGTACGAAGATATTTGGGTATGAAAACAGGTCAGTTGGGCAGCGTGTTTATAGAAGCTTCTTTCAATACATGACATTGTCTTCTCCACAACCACAAACAATATATGTATACAAATGGAGATGGAGATGGGAGCAATGGCTTCTATTATAACAACAAATTTGATTCTTTCTTGGATTCCTTGTATAATATCTCATAAATGTACTGGCTGTTGTCACTTCCGAATGTACTATATTTAACATTCAATGCATTTATTGTCAATGAGTTTGCCAGATTATGGAGGAGTTTTCACAATTCACGTGGATTGATGATGCACACATATCTCCTCTTGAGCATCTCCAAGGAAAGAGGCAAATGAAATAAACAAAATTGTACTATAACAACCTATGTGGCATGTTGTTGCCTACTCATTTGGTCACTCCAAAGAATTAGGCAATGTAAGTCTACAAACTATTATTATAATTTTTATTTTTATTTTTTACATTTACTATTATATTTTAGGGTTAATTACAGTTTAATATCATGTGGTTACACCCTTAAGACATGTTAGTCCATATCTTCTCATTTTTACAATTACAAATGTCACGTAGGTAACTAACAGCGAGATCTAATGGAAACTCTAACGGTGAAACTACATTGTAACAAATTTAAAAGACCAGGGTATGTGATTGTAAAATTTGAGACGATAGGGACTAACAAATCTTAAGGGTGTAACCACGTAGTAGTTTACTGTAATTAACCCTATATTTTATAGAAAGTAGGTGAGAGAGTGGAGATGGTATTTTATTATAGAAAGCAAGTGGGGCCCAACATACCTCTTTACTTTGAAGTAGGCAATATTGTCTTGTTGAGGAGAGTAGGGAATTTGTAGCTACACGGTTAAGAGCAATTATTCATGCACCCAATGTTTCATTTATGGGATCACCCAAGATTGCGAACTCGTATTCTATTATGCAAGCAGGTTCTTAAGCAATGTCTAGTCAGCGCTTACATAATGCTCTCCGAACAGTACCAGAAACGTGAGAACTTGAGAATTTGGTTGTTCAGAAATCCGAGATTCCTCTGTTCAATAATAGAACGAAAGACGACGAATATATAGTGTTGTTTGTAGTTGGTTGGGAAAGTCCTACGATGCCCTCCCGCGTAATACAAAATGATATCATCGTGCGTCTCCTACTGGTGAAATGATTATAACCATATATGGATGTATGGATATGGATCATGTGGTTGGTTACGGTTCCTGCATCAATTATTGTTAGCATTTTGGATACATTGTTACTTCTTTTTCTCCCACCTAATAAATGCGCGCGCAAAACGTTGTGTAGAATAAAGGAGATGTCATTTGTCATCTCACCACGCAAGTCCGCAACGCGTTCTCATAGTTGTTGTGGTGTGGCCTATAAATTGGGGGGATGACTTCATTAATTTATTACAAGTATTCTAGTTCTCACTGTTTCTTTGTCTTCTCCTTGCCCTACTCGGCGTATTAACCACATGGCCTTTCTTCAAGCTCACACTGCTTCCCCCAACCGTCCAATTGTAAGCTCCAAAATAAGTTCACTGTCTACATTGATCCATGCAAATTTTTTTATTTTTGTTGGTTTCTTATTATGTCAATTTTCCCCCCCCTTCATTAGGTTGATTTTCACGTCCACCGTGCTCAAAAATTGAAGGAATTGAAGGATGCACTGGCAAATGTTGGAGAAGATGAACTGCTGATTGCGGTTGATGCCATGCAGCACCTAGGCCTTGATCATCACTTCCGAGAGGAGATTGAAGCATTTCTGCAAAAGCAATATCATGCAAGAGCCTATGATGATTGCAATCATCAACTTCTTGAGGTTTCACTTCGTTTTCGACTCTTGAGACAACAAGGTTATCATGTAACCACAGGTTGTTCTCTTCTCTATATCTTTTTGTCCTTCCTAACTAAACTCTTCTTAAAAAAAACAACGTACGTAAACTAAATTAACCCCCCAGTGAAGTAAACAAAACAATAACAATTCTTTTCTTTTTAATTGGTTTGGAATTACAGATGTGTTTAACAAATTCAAGAACATCGAAGACTTGACATCAGGACTACTAGACAAAGACATTGAGGGATTGGTGGGATTGTACGAAGCATCTCACTTGAGTTTCCAAGGAGAAGACGCACTTGATGAAGCCGGAAAGCTCAGCCACCAAATTCTTACTGCCTGGCTCCCAAACAATCTTGATGATCATCGAGCACCACTCGTATCACATTCATTAAAGCATCCTTATCACAAGAGCTTGACAAGATTCATGGCTAAAAACTTTTTGGACTATTTCCAAGGCACAGAGAAATGGGCCAGAGTTTTACAGGAGCTAGCAAAACTAGAGTTCAACTTGGTTGAATCTATAATCCGAAATGAAATCCTACAAATATCCAAGTGAGTTCAGATCAAAAGACTTCACTTTGGCTATATATATTTATCCTCTTAACATTAAATTTTCATCTGAATAATCAGGTGGTGGAAAGAACTAGGCTTGAAAAAGGAGTTGAATTTTGTGAGAGACCAGCCAATTAAATGGTATACGTGGCCCATGGCATGCCTCACAGATCCAAGCTTATCAGAGGAAAGGGTTGAACTTACAAAATCGATCTCTCTTGTCTACATAATAGATGACATTTTTGATGTGCATGGAACACTCGACGAGCTCGTCCTCTTCACAGCAGCAGTTGAGAGGTACGTTTGTGTGTAGGATAATAAATGTACATCAACTACACCCTCATCCTGAAATGATGAACTTAATCAATGGTCTGTGAAATAATTTGCATGCAGATGGGATCTTGATGAGACTGATGAACTACCAGATTACATGAAGATAAGTTTTAAGGCTCTTTATGACATTACCAATGAAACCAGCGACAGGGCGTACAAAAGGCATGGGTGGAACCCTATAGAATCCCTAAAAAAATCGGTATGCATTAATAATTAATTTATTACCAAACTGTATTTCCATTTCGGAGTACCAGTATTTGTACCATCTTAACTGATCGCGTTAATTATGTTACAGTGGGCAATATTGTGCAAGGCGTTCCTGTTAGAAGCACAATGGTTTAGGTGTGGGCATTTGCCAAACGCTGAAGACTACTTGAAGAATGGGGTTATCAGTACAGGGGTGCCTGCAGTTCTAACCCACGCCTTCTTCATATTGGGTCAAGGTATAACTCAGCAAGCCATAGATATTGTTGACAACATCAACACACCTGGCATCATATCTTCAACGGCGACCATTCTACGGCTCTGGGATGATTTTGGAAGTGCCAAGGTACTTTACTTATTTCAATCCGTAAAAGAACAATAAATAATCAAATAATTTAAAATACCTTTATTCAACAGTATCTAATTAAAAAGAAACAATCAAGTATTGTACTTTCTCATTTAATTAAACTTTATGTGAAAACTCCTCGGACCAACGTGATAAAACCGAAAAACTACTGGGACGAAAAATGACTTTTTATTGAGTTTTATTGACCCCCGTCCCGGAAAAAATAAAATAAAATAACTAACTGTTCAAGGCTCCATGAAGTGTCCTTCTCCTTCCCTAACATATATTAATTGATTTGTGTGTGCAGGATGAGAACCAAAATGGGTATGATGGTTCGTACATACAGTGTTACGTGAATGAACACGAAGGTTGCTCAGATGAAGATGCAAGGGCTTGCGTTATCCATAAGATTTCAGATGAATGGAAGAGACTCAACCAAGAATGCTTCTCTTCAAATCCATTTTCAGAGTCTTTTACAAAACTTGCTCTGAATGTTGCTAGAATGGTGCCGATGATGTATGATTACAATACCCAACATCGCCTTCCAAGCCTTGAGGAGAACATGAAGTCGTTGCTTTTTGATAGTTTTCTTGCACAAGGGTTTCAGTCCCCAGGCCAGACGATATAAATTGAGGTCTCAATTCTCAAAGGCCTCACTAAATTTGAGACAGTAACAGACCAGATTGCCAACTGTGCTCAAATTATATATATCCTGTTTTTTTTTTTAAATTAAATAAGGGGGAATAAACATTCGCTGTCTGTTAGTTTCGGAAGATAGGGTAGGGATGTTTTATTTTATTTTATGTATTACCGTGTTCTTGAAAAGAATAACAAAAGAAGGATTTGAACAACAACTATAATACTTTATGGATCCGGATTCTGTGCTTGGATTTTCTCTGCCATGAATCATAATCAGCTTGATTTTTCTTATAAACATGCGCCACCTCATTTAAATTTCATCCAAGAGCCAAGAAAATGACACATCACACTTCAATAGTTAAAACCAATAGCCTCACTTAAAAAAAATGCAAAGAGTAACAAATATCTTCCTTGTTTGTTTATTTTTTCTGTTCTAGCATTTCCCTCCCACAAATACAAATTATCAATTATTTCTTCCATAAATTATCATTCATACTTTCAAATTGACACCAACAATCAAATACCTTTTCTTCTTGTTCTGCTGAATATTTTTCTTATTGTAACAAATTGGAAGATATGAAGAAGATATATCATATATCCAATCCAACCATGGATTTTGGGTGGGTAAGCACTGAGACATGATCAAATCTCCAATCTTGGCCACAAAAGAAATACAATAAAAATTATCTGGCTTATTATATGGGAAACTAATGAAGATTACTTATGAACTTTATTAGGTTTTGATTATTTCATATGTGTTTTCTTGTAAAACCATCGTATCTTGTTCTTAGAATGGAGGAAGAAAATCTTGTGGGTATGGTGAGAAAGATATTGAAGCAAAATTGAATTGAGTAACGAAGACCCTTTTATTCTTTAATCAGGTTGCAGTGTGAAATAGCTATGAGCTGCTGGTTCTTCTATGGTTTGGTTTGCTTTGGGAAGATGGAAGGAGGAGGCGATGGGAAGAGACCAACAATCTGTTTTAACGTTTCATAATGTTTTGGGTGTGAAGCAAAGTTTAAAAAATAAAAATAAAAATAAAAATATATGTTTGATGTGTCAATTTTTTGTCATTTGGAGTGAAATTTAAACATGTTTATAAGAAAAATTAAGTAGACCGTTATAGAGAAAATTAAAAACAAGGATTGGCATGGATGCCGCTTTTTCCCTTACCGCCACTCATTTTGATGTTTATATTGTAAGTTCTTTCTTGTCTTTGAATCTTAAATACTAACCTTGGTCTGACATGGTAGTTTAGGATTTGTATAGAAGCCTTCTTCACCTATGCAGTTCTTTATCTCTTTCTTAGATGGGGTGAGATTGCTTTTGAGAGAGTTTAACTGCTAGGGAAGGGGCTGCTATTTATATGCATTAGGTTCAGGTATTTTGCCCATCGAAGAATACCTGATCCTATCCTGATTGCATTAGGAATAAGTGTTTCAATCCATATATGATTAGGAATTCTCAAGGTTCTAGTTATCCAATTAATATTGCACTTTAACTAGAACTGCAGATCTGCTCTAATCCTATTTCTTGACTAACACCAAAGCTGTAAACCCAATGTGATTAGAAGACCATCTATAAGTGGATTAAGACGATGCAATGTCTTACAGTCTCCCACTTGGTCAAATAATCACAACAGTCCATGGTGTAATCACTTTAAGGCCTTGTGAAACAAGATAGAGCAATTCCTACTAAGCCACTGTCAATTACGAAAAACTTGTGAATTATCGAAATTACTTGAACAAAACATTTCAAGATTCCTATAATTACAACTGAAATCCTTCAAAATCACATAAGGCTTCGATCAAGATTGAAACCAGAAATCTGCATGACTTAACTGTCTGTGCAAAACAAGTCATGCTTCATTCATTGCCCCTTAATGACTACTAAGGTCTAATTGCAAAATTGCACAAATGTCATGAATATACTGTGTTATAGCAGTTACTTTATTTGCTAGCTATTACTGCTTTACATATACATTCAAGTATGAAATATATCCAAACAGATTAATTAATTAAAACAAAAGAAAACAACACTTTATAAATTCTCAAACTTCCAGATCATCCATCGAAACTTTTACTAATTAACCAAACATAACCACTGATCTTAAGACAAAACTGAAATGCTCCCACTGATCTAGCCACTCTTATCTTCCATTAATCCCATATTCTGAACATGTCTGTGAAAAGCTTCCTTTGGCAATCCTTTAGTGAGAGGGTCTGCCACCATGTCATTTGTGCTGATATGATCCAAAACTGTGTAGCCATCTCTTATCTTTTCTTTGACTGTAAGAAACTTAACATCCAAAATCCTTGAAGCCTTTGTTCTTTTGTTTCCCTTTGCAAACAAGACTGCTGCACTATTGTCATTCCACAGCTGTACAGGTTTATGTATAGAGTCCACTATTTTCAGGCTTGTAATAAAATTCTTCAACCACATTGCCTGTGCAGTAGCTTCATAACATGCTAAAAATTCTGCCAACATTGTAGATGCTACTGTTAGAGATTGCTTGATGCTTCTCCAAGATACAGCAGCATCTGCAAATGTAAACACATATCCTGATGTTGATCTGAGATCATCCTTACAACCTGCAAAGTCTGCATCTGCAAATCCTTCTAATGTCAAACTGTCACTTCTTTTAAATACCAACTTGTAATCCATAGTCCTTTTCAAATACCTTAATACCCTTTTGCCTGCAACCCAATGCGCCTGTCCAGGATTAGATTGAAACCTCCCTAACACACTAATAGGAAAAGCAATGTCAGGTCTGGTGCATACTTGTGCATACATCAGACTTCCTACCAAAGAGGCATAAGGTTTGTCACTCATTTCAGCCTTCTCTTGCTCAGTTTTTGGTGCCTGTTCTCTGCTCGTTTGTCTCCTTTTGATATAGGCATGTCAGTTCCACCACATCCTAGCATATTAAACCTTTGCAATACTTTTTCTATGTAGTTCTTCTGTGATAAACCAAGAGTTCCTTTCTCTCGATTCCTGCTGATTTCAATTCCTAAAACATAGGTTGCTTCACCAAGATCTGTCATCTCAAAATGTTTGGACAAGAATTCTTTGCAGTTATGCAACATTGACAAATCTGTGCATGCCAATAAAATATCATCCACATATAGTACTAGTATGATGAAATTCCTCCCACTCACCTTCATGTAAATATATTCATCCAATGCATTTTCTGTAAAACCATACTGTTTAACAACTTCATCAAACTTAATGTACCATTGTCTTGAGGCTTGCTTAAGACCATAAATAGATTTGCACATTTTGCATACAAGATTTTCTCCATTCTCTTGAATGAAACCCTCTGGTTGTTTCATATATATATCCTCCTTTAGATTTCCATTCAAGAATGCTGTCTTTACATCCATTTGATGCAAATGCAAATCAAAATGAGCCACTAGTGCCATTATCACTCTAAACGAGTCTTTGGTTGAGACTGGTGAGTATGTTTCATTATAGTCTATCCCTTCTTGCTGTGTGTATCCCTTGGCAACTAGTCTTGCCTTATATCTGTCAATTTTCCCTTTAGAGTTCCTCTTAGTCTTGAAAACCCACTTGCAGCCTATAGGTTTACAACCTTGTGGCTGATTAACTAGTTTCCATACACCATTCTTCTCCATAGAACTCAGTTCAGATTTCATAGCTCCCCACCAATTTTCACTCTTCTCACTGGACATGGCTTGTTTATAGTTCATAGGATCTTCAATTGAATTCACATCATGCTCAGATTCTTGCAAATAGACATAGTAATCATCCGGCAATGCTATTTTCTTTGGTCTTTGAGATTTTCTTAATTCTATGTCCATCTGATTATTGGTTTGTTCTGCAGGCAGATTCATATTTGTGTTTTCTGGTGGCAAATCTTGCATTTCTTGATTTTCCTGCTCAAGTATCATGTGATCTTCAACAAAACTATCTTATTGTACAGATGGCATGCCACTCAACTCAAAACTGGGCAGTGTAAGAATTCTGCTATCTGTATTAGAACTTACTGTTTCTGCATTTTCTGTCACTACTTCATCAAAATCAAAATTTTCTTCTTCTGTTACCTCAGTTTCAGACTCAATAAATACAGCTCTTTGTGTTTCTACGAATCTAGTTGTGTTTTGAGGGCAATAGAACCTGTAGCCTTTAGTCCTTTCTGGATAGCCAACAAAATAACCACTGGTTGTTCTTGAATCCAACTTTTTCTCCATAGGATTGTACAGTTTTGCTTCTGCCTTACACCCCCAAACTCTCAAGTGATTCAAACTTGGTTTTCTTTTCACCCACACTTCATAAGGGATAGCATTCACACTTTTAGTAGGTACCCTATTTAATATGTAGTTTGCAGTCTTTAAAGCCTCTCCCCAAAGAAATATCGGCAACTTGGAACAACACATCATACTTCTCATCATATCCTTTAGAGTTCTGTTTCTCCTTTCTGCAATTCCATTCGGTGAGGAGTGCCTGGATTAGTATACTGTGCAATAATTCCCTCTTGTTGTAAGAACTTAGCAAAAGAACCAGGATTTCTCCCAGGTTTCATCAAACCTTCCATAATACTCCCCTCCTCTGTCAGATCTAACTACTTTGATCTTTAGGTCCAACTGTTTTTCTACCTCAGCTTTATAGATTTTAAACATGTCCAATGCACTGGATTTCTCTTTAATAAGAAAAACATGTCCATATCTAGAGTAGTCATCTGTAAAGGTTATAAAATAGTTGAACCCTTCATGAGTTGGAGTTGGAAAAGGCCCACAAATGTCTGTGTGTATTAGTTCCAGCAACCCTTTGCTCCCTATTGCTCCTTTCTTCCTTAAATTTGTCAGTTTTCCTTTTACACATTCAATGCATACTTCTTCTGTGTTATGATTCAATGGTGGTATGACTAATTCTTTGCATAGGATTTTAATTCTATCCTTTGAAACGTGACCAAGTCTTTTATGCCATAGAGTGTAGGAAGCTTCTTTGTTTGTTTGAGTTTCAACAGAGTTAATTTCCATGATTGTTTTGCAACTTAATCGAAACATGCCATCAACAAGATTTGCTTTTCCAACTAATTCTTTATTTCTGAAAATAGAACAACCAAAATCATCAAAGTTCAAAGTGAACTTTGACTTTACAAGCCTAGCAACTGAGATTAGGTTCTTCCTCATAGCAGGAACATAAACCACATCTTCTAATTCCAAAACAAAACCAAAAACTAATTCAATCCTAACTACTCCAATAAAATCAACTTGAACTTTCTCTCCATTGCCTACGAACACCTTCACTTCATCCTTGCTTGGGGGCCTCTTCCTTATGAACCCCTGCAAAGAATTAGTCACATGAATAGATGCTCCACTGTCTAACCACCATGAATCACAAGAAAAATCAACTAAATTCGATTCAAAACAAACTAGGATCTGATTAGTGTTACCTTTAGCCTTTTGTTTGTCCAACCACCTCTTGTACCTCCTACATTCTTTCTTCATATGTCCACCTTTCTTGCAGAAGAAGCATTTGTTTCCAACTGGTTTGAGAGCACTTGAATTGTCCTTTTCTTTCTGTTTACTAGTTTCAGAGTTTTTGTTCCACTTATGCTGCTTTGCTTGAACCATATTTATCACCTTAGCTCCCCTTTCTCTTATCAGATTGTCCTCAATTTCGACACTTATAGTGATGAGATCATTAAGTGTCCAACTTTCTTTCTGGGCTATGTATGTATTTCGAAGGGGTTTAAAATCCTTGGGCAGAGAGTTCAATGCAAAATGCACCATCATATCCTCATCTACTGTCATGTTCAGCTCTTGTAGTTTTGCCCCAATGTCAATCATGTTCATAATATGAGCTCTAACACACCCTTGCCCATCATACTTCATGTCAGTTAGTTTGTTCAGCAGTGAGCTCTTGGCAGATTTTTCAGAAACTTTGAACCTCTGAGCTATGAACTCATAATATTCCTTTGCACTTTCAGTCTTTGGAATGCTGCCTTTAACAGAAGATGCCATAGCCCTCTGCATGATTAACATGGTCATCCTGTTTGCCTTTTCCCATTTGACATATTGAGCCTTGATTTCTGCAGAAGCACTTGTGGCAGGTGCTTTGAGAGGAGTTTCTTTGAGAACATAGTCATAATCCAATAATCCTAAAGATATAGCCAGATCTTGTTTCCACTTGGAGTAGTTTGTTCCAGTCAAAGTTTCGATGGAATGATAGCTGGAGGAATTCACTGTAAATCACATTTAAATGAATAAAACTGTCCCCAAAAACTGTATTCAAACATTATCAATTCATATCTTTGGACCATGAATCAAACATGTTTTCAAAACACTAGATTATTATGGCTTAACACAACACCCTGCACAAGAAAACTTTAATCTTTGGATAAAAGCTTTCCCGTTTGTTTGTGTGAAACCTTTTATCCATGTTTTCCATCACAGTTAACATCAATTCATACTATTCCTGTCTTTGGATCGAGAAGAATATAAAAGGCTATGAACTGTGATGCAAATATTGATCAATCTGTTGATTTAAATTGTATCTGCAACAGTTTAGGCTGCTATGGCTCGCCTAACTTATGCAGCTGCAATTTAAATCTATGAACAATAATCTTTCAAGTATGATCGAGTATGATACTTTATACTCTAGATCATACTTTAACAAATAAGATATGCAATTTTACTCTACATGACTAATTGATCAGAAAATTTATACAGATTTTAAAACAATACAGATTCCTTTTGAAAGTTTTAAAATCAGCAAAACAGTTGTAGATTTAAGAACAAGACCTAGTGCTCTGATACCACATGTAAGTTCTTTCTTGTCTTTGAATCTTAAATACTAACCTTGGTCTGACATGGTAGTTTAGGATTTGTATAGAAGCCTTCTTCACCTATGCAGTTCTTTATCTCTTTCTTAGATGGGGTGAGATTGCTTTTGAGAGAGTTTAACTGCTAGGGAAGGGGCTGCTATTTATATGCATTAGGTTCAGGTATTTTGCCCATCGAAGAATACCTGATCCTATCCTGATTGCATTAGGAATAAGTGTTTCAATCCATATATGATTAGGAATTCTCAAGGTTCTAGTTATCCAATTAATATTGCACTTTAACTAGAACTGCAGATCTGCTCTAATCCTATTTCTTGACTAACACCAAAGCTGTAAACCTAATGTGATTAGAAGACCATCTATAAGTGGATTAAGACGATGCAATGTCTTACATATATTACTTTATTGAATATTTGTTTTTGTTTTTGTTTTTGATTTGATGGAGGAATAATTGTTGTGGATGAGATTACAAATCAATAATCGTTGTTCAAGAAATCTTGACCAATAATGAATAACGACTATGTAGAAGGGCAGGAAAGAAAATTACAACACCAAAAAGAAACGAGTTGACAAAAGTCAAGCTCAAGACCCACTGAACAGGCTGGTGGTGAGTCGTCTTCATGGGAGGGATGAGTGGGTACAAACATTATTGTGGTTAGAGTGTGGGCCCAAACATAAAGTCACGAGTTGTTGGTTTCAAACATAAGTTTATGGGTCGTGGGCCCAAAGTCGGCAGTCAAGGCCCCAAACCAATGTGCAAAACATGTGTTCTTCTGAGAGTGAGCGAAAGGAAAAAGGTGCATAACGTGGTTAATCCTGCATGAATGGTCACCAACCAAACGAAACGAAACTAAATCAAAGGGGAGGAGCCATGTTTATTTGCTTTTGTTTTTTGATATGAAAGGCAGAGCCATGCTCAGGCTAGAAGGAAGGGGGGCCATGCCATGTATTTCATATATTTTGTAGAGAACGTAAAAGAACAATTGCCATAATAATAACGTGGTTTAGGTCATGGTCCCTCGTCATAAATGCAATAATAAGAACGGCACAACTGCTACCAAAGAGGGGCCCAAATACATATAGCAGCAATTCCTGTGGTTCCAAACATATTCATACACATATCGTATAAGTATTGATAATATTGGAAAATATCGACTTCGATAATTTCTCTCACAATTCAGCAATATTTGGCCAAAATATCATTATAATATCACTGTAATATCGATAATATCGAGAAAATGAAGACAATGAAAATTTTGAAGAGTTATTTACACTAACACCTCTTGAGGTTTCTTGTGTTTTCACAAAACCCCCTCAGGTCTAAAAAATTACACGAACACCTCATGAGATTTCAATTTATTTTCAAAAAAGTACTTTTCATTGATTATTTGTCCAAAAATTTATGATTTCATTGATTTTTTTTTTTTTTGCAAATGACAAAATTAACCTCAATGAAGTATATGCAATCTAATCTCAAATGCCAACTTTGTCATTTGGAGAAATTTTTTTTATTTTATAAAATCAATGAAAATGAGTTTTGTGAAAACAATTTAAAACCTTAGGGGGTGTTCTTGTAATTTCTAAAATTTCAAGGAATTTTGTGAAAAACCCGAAAACCTCATGGGGTGTTAGTGTAAATAACTCAAATTTGAACATTATAGGAAGTCTAAGTGGCACTAAGTCATTCATGTATCTTACCATACAATGTATAAAGTGTAAAATATTGTAGTAAATCATTATAAATAAATGATTTTGATGTGTTTAATCTTCGTTCATTAGTTATTACATATTTCTACACTTGCAGTGTTTGTCAACTTGCTATATAATCAACTTAAATCCGTTAAACTCATTATGCAATGCATTTCCTTCCCATTTTTGAAGTACTAATATTTCCATCAAAATTTCTGTGTTTTTGAAGTACTAATATTTCCGAAACCATTGATATTTTAGACCTTTGTTAGTATTTTGCCAAATTTGTATTGTGTGCTATGGTATGAACAAGAGGAGATTTAAGAATTAAACTTGAAATTTATTTCGACATTAAAAATAAGGCACACCACATAACATCTATAGCCAGAAAACAATATAGAGGAAGCCTTCTTAGTATAAGCCGTTTATAGAACAAGGAAATATAGAAGCCTCCTTAGAGCATTTCCACCCATTTGCCATGGCAAGAGGCAAGGGGAGACGAGAGCTGTGACTATTCACATAAATAGTGCATGTCCTTGTATTTTTGTGGTTGTTAGTTTTCCACCAGTTTCCACATGAGATATGAGGCATGAGGAGAGGAATTTGCATAGAGTTTTGGTGTGGGAAGTGAAGAATATAGGTAGGTATTTATTTTATAAAAAAACTTATGCAATTATTCATGCCCTCTCAATTATTATAATGCGTAAAACACGTTTCTTTTGCTTTTAGTTTGGCAGATGATGTGGAGGAGTATTCACAATTCACGCAGTGCAAATCTTCCTCTTTTTAATGAGAACCCCAGAGTCACTGACACTCTCAAATTAAGCAACAGAAACAAACTGAGAAAAAAACAGGATCCTGCTGCAATTGCTCAAGTAAAAATGGCTTCGTTTTCTAAGGCCATCTTTGCTGTCTGTAATGCTCCAAAAAAGATCCCACATATTCAGCTTACACCTAAGCCCTCTTCTGAAAAAAGGAGCACTGCCCAAGATCATGGCTTGCTTTCAACTCCCTTGCACCTATTAACCGACTCCGAAACTAACTATGCTAATACAATTACTAGGGTACGTAACACTTGCTCTTTGCCTTTTATGCATTTTCCTTCATGCCTAAAATAATTCTTTGCTTTTCTTGCAAGCAGGACGATGATGACATTTGTTTCCTACATGCACTAAAGCTGGACGTGTTCAGGCATGTACTGAGAAAACTAGGAGAAGAAGCAGTTGAGGGTTTGAACATGATCGATGCTGTTCAACGGCTGGGTATTGATCACCACTTTCAAGAAGAGATTGACCAAATTCTTCAAAAACAGCATTTGATCATCACCTCCGGTAGTGCTCATGGAGCTGATCATCACAGTGATCTTCATGAGGTGGCAGTTCGCTTTCGACTGCTCAGACAACAGGGTTACTTCGTGCCTGATGGTAGGTATCATACGTATATTGGTACTCAGTACTAGCCAATCATTCTGACTGCTCACCACATGTATAATTTTTGTTAAATAGATGTGTTCGAAAAATTCAAAGAAAGCGATGGAAGCTTCAAGCAAATGTTGAGTGAAGACATTAAGGGATTGATGAGTTTATACGAAGCTTCACAGCTAAGTATAGAAGGAGAAGATACACTTGACGAAGCTGGACAATTTAGTTGGCATCTCCTAAATACATCCTTGTCACATCTTGATCATCACCAAGCTAGAGTTGTTGGAAACACATTGTCCAATCCCCATCACAAAAGTTTGGCCACATTCATGGCCAAGAACTTTTTCTCTACTAATTCCCGAGGCACGAATAATCGATGGTTAAATATCTTACAGGAAGTGGCCAAAACAGAATTTAGTGTGGTCCAGTCCCTACACCAGAAGGAAATTGTTCAAATTTCCCAGTAAGTTAATTGACAATATAATTGATGAGGACGTACGTAGATTATATATAATTGGACCCCTCCAGCTAATTAATCAATGTGTCTATTTGAATCTCAATTAGGTGGTGGAAAGAGCTGGGATTGGCTGAGGAATTGAAGTTTGCCAGAGACCAACCAGTTAAATGGTACATATGGTCCATGGCATGCCTAACAGATCCAAACTTGTCGGAGGAGAGGGTTGAGCTCACAAAACCCATATCATTCATCTATTTGATTGATGACATTTTTGATGTTTACGGGACGCTTGACGAGCTCATTCTCTTCACAGAGGCTGTCAAAAGGTATATTTCATAAACATGCCTCAACAATTAAATTTAATTAATTTCACAAGTTTTGCCCATTGACTGATCAATAAATTGTTGGATGCTTCTGCAGATGGGAAATTGGTGATATAGACCTACCAGACTACATGAAAATATGCTTCAAGGCTCTTCACGATATGACGAATGAAATCAGCAGCAAGGTCTATCAGAAGCACGGCTGGAACCCGTTACACTCTCTAAGAAAAACGGTATGTATACCAACTGTGTGATGATTGGCTGATTATCAATTACCAGTATAATTAACTAAAGATTAGTTAATTATTCAATTCTATATTTCATGCAGTGGGGGAGTCTGTGCACTGCATTTTTAGTAGAAGCAAAATGGTTTAAGTCTGGGCATTTGCCCAAAGCAGAAGACTACTTAAAGAATGGGATTGTTTCTTCTGGGGTGAATGTGGTGATGGTCCACATTTTCTTTCTCTTGGGTCAAGGCATAACCAAAGAAAGTGTGGAGCTGTTGGATGAAACTCCAGCTATCATATCTTCTGCAGCAGCAATTCTTCGGCTCTGGGACGACTTGGGAAGTGCAGAGGTAAGCACGCTGTAAACATGTCTTGTTCATATCTCTAGCTGTAAATGTGCTTATGTAACTATATTGATTGTAGGATGAGAATCAAGATGGGCACGACGGCTCATACATACGGTGCTACTTAAACGATCACCAGGGCTGTTCGATTGAGGACGCAAAAGAAATTACTACTAATTTGATTGCAGAAGAATGGAAGCGCCTGAACAAAGAATTGGTGTCTCCTAATCCGTTTCCAGTCGCATTCACCAACGCTTCCCTTAATCTTGCAAGAATGGTGCCATTGATGTATAGCTACGATCAAAACCAACGTCTTCCCTCGCTTGAGGAGTATATGAGATCGATGCTGTATGAAACTGAATCTGTGTAATATATATTATTCTTCGTTTCTGGTCAGCTGTGTAATTTATATAAATAAAATAAAATGTTTATGCATCGCACAAATATGTCTAGTGAATTGCAGAAGGATAATAGAACAATGGTAAAGGTATTTTCAGGTGAAAACTAGGCTAATTCAGAAAACAAAATGATCAAACTTCCACTTCAAAAGAATTCCATATTTCCTTACCATTTTGTGCTTTTGAATCACAAACCATTCAACATTGCAAAACAGAACAAACATCAAAATAAATACATTATTCCTATGTAGACAACTTGAGATTATAACCCCGGTAACCGGCCCATCCACCACAATATGCAACAACGCCGAATCCATGAGGAGGCGCCTTTTGAAAATTTCGGCATTGGAGAGATTCATCCCAAATTATAAAAAAAACCCATATATGAAATGTACTTTAGAAACACACCCAAAGTCCATTTACAACATAACAAAAAGGCTTTTAACTTCTTTTAAATTACAAAACTACCATTGATTTCTTAAAACGAATACAACCCCAAAAGCTCATAAAAAAAACCCAAAACACTCAATAGGACATCAAAGTAATTTAATAATCAAAACTAAATTCAACAGGGCCAGCTGTCATTTTTTGGGTTTTTTTTTGTTTGTTTATAGAAATTAAATGGTGTAGGGTTTATCTATATTATTAGTGTTAAGAATGGGTATATGACTAAATATCTCTAGTTGTATTGCTTTGTTGATTTATTATTATTGGAATTGGATTGCTATTTCTAATTGCACTTAGAGCATCCACGATGATGCTATCTATTTCTTAGCTAAAATTTAGCTAAAAATATAAGAAAGCTATTTTAGGAGCTCTCTAAAAAATTTCAACTCCAACCATACTCCCTAATTTGGAGAGTCATAAACTATAACTATTTTTTGATTGATCCATCTCTATTAAAAAATAAAATAAAAAATAGTTAGCATTAAATAAATGTTTGAAATACTCATTAAATAAATCAACATTGAATTATAGAGAGCCACTAGGAGTCCTTTCTCTCTCCTCAGATTTAGGAGCTCCTAGAGGACTCCATATTTTAGGAGGTGGATAGGAAGCATGGTTGCAGTTGCATTTTTACAATTCCTCCCTAAAATTTGTCTAAGGAGGTGATTTAGGGAGTCCATTGTGGATGCTTTTACCAAACCTGTAGGAAAAAATTGGTAGACAAAATTGGGGAGGCGGCTGGGTGTGGCGAGGAGAGAATGGGTGATGGTTGTGGTTTAAGTTTTTTATTTTTTATTTTTAATTGTTTTAAATTATTAGAATATTTAATTATGATTTTATCTATGTGGAGGTGAGCTCCACTTGTCATGTTGCTGCTCATGTATACGAAATTATAAAAATATCCTTGCTACATCATCAAAGTTAACTGATTTTTGAATGGAATTGACAGCATGGATAAAGTGAGTCACCAAACCTCGATCAAGAGATGAAAGTGAGCCATTCTGAATTGGGGGGGAAGGGGGAGGGGAGCAAAATGGGATTTGATTGAAGTTTCATGGGGCATTAGTGTAATTAAGCCTTTAATTTTAAGTGGCAATCGTAGTGGTTTTCAAATCAAACACTACATACCATATAGTAGTACATTATGTGCCAAACATGTTTCTTTTGAGAGTGCCAGGGGAAAATGGAAGTATTATTGTGAGTGCAAACACAGTTAATTTTAGGGGTGTGCAAGATTCAATTCAATCCAATCCAATCCAATTTTAATCGATTTTGATGATTGGGCAGATTGGATCGAATTCTTAATTTCAAAAACTGACATGATTGGATTGGATAGCAGATTTGCTTGTGAGGATCAAATCAAATCTAGTTAGTTTTATGCTTATTTTGTTCATTAAGTAATTTTCATTAAGAAAGAAAGTTATAAACATTTTAAGTAATTTGATGGAGTTATATTTAATATATTATAAAATTAAAATAAATTTCTCTAGCATTTAATTTATATTTTACATTTACGTCTATTAAAATGTTTAATTATATTAAACTTGGCGATAAATGTTTCATATTTAATTATTATCTTTTCCTATTATGAAAACCAATCATCCAATCCAATCCAATATCAATTGGATCAGATCAGATTTAATTTAAACCTCTAATATGATCAGATCGAATTAAAAAATCATAATCTAATCTATATTGAATCGGATACAGATTAATGAAATTATATTGGTTTCAAATTGATGTACACACCTAAGTTAATCTTTGCAAGAATTGTCTCATTGATTTTAAAGCCTAAGAACCAAATATTTGTATTTTGGCCTATTGATTTTGATCATGAAAATATAAATTTTTTTAAATGTAAAAATTTGGTGTAGAATAATAACTAAAATTAATTTATTTCATATATTTTGTAGAAAATATAAAGAAAAATTTGCACAATAATTTAGGTCATGGCCCCCTCGTCATAAATGCAATAAGAAAAGCAGAACCGCTACAAAAGAGGGGACCAAAAGAAAGAAAGGAGGCCTAAAATACAAGGCAAATAGAAGCAATCGCATTAGCAACTGTGGGCTTGTGGCACCAATAAAATATCCAAGTTGTCGAATTGAATGGATTATGGACCAGCACACCAGCACACAGCCCACGAGAGGGTCTCTTTCTTTGTCCAATAGAAAAATGTATTTCACACCCCAAAAACTAATGGTGTATGTGTCCGTCGTTTTATTGCAAAAACGTAGTACAAATTTATAAATAAACCCAATTCTAGACATGTATTTATAAAAAAACTCAAGCACTATTTAAACATAGAAACACACCCAAAATCAACCCCAAAGTCAACTTTTTGGGTATGTTTATAAATGGGTTTTGAGTGTGTGTAATGATGGGTTTTGGGTGTGTTTATATGTTTAAATAGTGCTTGGGTTTTTTTATAATTTCAACCCCTATTTTGGGTGTTTTAGTAAAACTTCCCAAAAACAAAAATGTCATTTCAGAGTGTTCTGTGGTCATCAAGAGGAGATTTTATAATTTAACTTGAATATTTTTCGACAGAGAAAAGAAACACGACAACATTTATAGCTAGTACGAAGATATTTGGGTATGAAAACAGGTAAGTTGGGCAGCGTGTTTATAGAAGCTTCTTTCAATACATGACATTGTCTTCTCCACAACCACAAACAATATATGTATACAAATGGAGATGGAGATGGGAGCAATGGCTTCTATTATAACAACAAATTTGATTCTTTCTTGGATTCCTTGTATAATATCTCATAAATGTACTGGCTGTTGTCACTTCCGAATGTACTATATTTAACATTCAATGCATTTGTTGTCAATGAGTTTGCCAGATTATGGAGGAGTTTTCACAATTCACGTGGATTGATGATGCACACATATCTCCTCTTGAGCATTTCCAAGGAAAGAGGCAAATGAAATAAACAAAATTGTACTATAACAACCTATGTGGCATGTTGTTGCCTACTCATTTGGTTACTCCAAAGAATTAGGCAATGTAAGTCTACAAACTATTATTATAATTTTTATTTTTATTTTTTACATTTACTATTATATTTTAGGGACGTGGATTGATGATGCACACATATCTCCTCTTGAGCATCTCCAAGGAAAGAGGCAAATGAAATAAACAAAATTGTACTATAACAACCTATGTGGCATGTTGTTGCCTACTCATTTGGTTACTCCAAAGAATTAGGCAATGTAAGTCTACAAACTATTATTATAATTTTTATTTTTATTTTTTACATTTACTATTATATTTTAGGGTTAATTACAGTTTAATATCATGTGGTTACACCCTTAAGACATGTTAGTCCATATCTTCCCATTTTTACAATTACAAATGTCACGTAGGTAACTAACAGCGAGATCTAATGGAAACCCTAACGGTGAAACTACATTGTAACAAATTTAAAAGACCAGGGTATGTGATTGTAAAATTTGAGACGATAGGGACTAACAAATCTTAAGGGTGTAACCACGTAGTAGTTTACTGTAATTAACCCTATATTTTATAGAAAGTAGGTGAGAGAGTGGAGATGGTATTTTATTATAGAAAGCAAGTGGGGCCCAACATACCTCTTTACTTTGAAGTAGGCAATATTGTCTTGTTGGGGAGAGTAGGGAGTTTGTAGCTACACGGTTAAGAGCAATTATTCATGCCCTCTCAATTATTATAATGCGTAAAACACGTTTCTTTTGCTTTTAGTTTGGCAGATGATGTGGAGGAGTTTTCACAATTCACGCAGTGCAAATCTTCCTCTTTTTAATGAGAACCCCAGAGTCACTGACACTCTCAAATTAAGCAACAGAAACAAACTGAGAAAAAAACAGGATCCTGCTGCAATTGCTCAAGTAAAAATGGCTTCGTTTTCTAAGGCCATCTTTGCTGTCTGTAATGCTCCAAAAAAGATCCCACATATTCAGCTTACACCTAAGCCCTCTTCTGAAAAAAGGAGCACTGCCCAAGATCATGGCTTGCTTTCAACTCCCTTGCACCTATTAACCGACTCCGAAACTAACTATGCTAATACAATTACTAGGGTACGTAACACTTGCTCTTTGCCTTTTATGCATTTTCCTTCATGCCTAAAATAATTCTTTGCTTTTCTTGCAAGCAGGACGATGATGACATTTGTTTCCTACATGCACTAAAGCTGGACGTGTTCAGGCATGTACTGAGAAAACTAGGAGAAGAAGCAGTTGAGGGTTTGAACATGATCGATGCTGTTCAACGGCTGGGTATTGATCACCACTTTCAAGAAGAGATTGACCAAATTCTTCAAAAACAGCATTTGATCATCACCTCCGGTAGTGCTCATGGAGCTGATCATCACAGTGATCTTCATGAGGTGGCAGTTCGCTTTCGACTGCTCAGACAACAGGGTTACTTCGTGCCTGATGGTAGGTATCATACGTATATTGGTACTCAGTACTAGCCAATCATTCGACTGCTCACCACATGTATAATTTTTGTTAAATAGATGTGTTCGAAAAATTCAAAGAAAGCGATGGAAGCTTCAAGCAAATGTTGAGTGAAGACATTAAGGGATTGATGAGTTTATACGAAGCTTCACAGCTAAGTATAGAAGGAGAAGATACACTTGACGAAGCTGGACAATTTAGTTGGCATCTCCTAAATACATCCTTGTCACATCTTGATCATCACCAAGCTAGAGTTGTTGGAAACACATTGTCCAATCCCCATCACAAAAGTTTGGCCACATTCATGGCCAAGAACTTTTTCTCTACTAATTCCCGAGGCATGAATAATCGATGGTTAAATATCTTACAGGAAGTGGCCAAAACAGAATTTAGTATGGTCCAGTCCCTACACCAGAAGGAGATTGTTCAAATTTCCAAGTAAGTTAATTGACAATATAATTGATGAGGACGTACGTAGATTATATATAATTGGACCCCTCCAGCTAATTAATCAATGTGTCTATTTGAATCTCAATTAGGTGGTGGAAAGAGCTGGGATTGGCTGAGGAATTGAAGTTTGCCAGAGACCAACCAGTTAAATGGTACATATGGTCCATGGCATGCCTAACAGATCCAAACTTGTCGGAGGAGAGGGTTGAGCTCACAAAACCCATATCATTCATCTATTTGATTGATGACATTTTTGATGTTTACGGGACGCTTGACGAGCTCATTCTCTTCACAGAGGCTGTCAAAAGGTATATTTCATAAACATGCCTCAACAATTAAATTTAATTAATTTCACAAGTTTTGCCCATTGACTGATCAATAAATCGTTGGATGCTTCTGCAGATGGGAAATTGGTGATATAGAGCACCTACCAGACTACATGAAAATATGCTTCAAGGCTCTTCACGATATGACGAATGAAATCAGCAGCAAGGTCTATCAGAAGCACGGCTGGAACCCGTTACACTCTCTAAGAAAAACGGTATATAAACCAACTGTGTGATGATTGGCTGATTATCAATTACCAGTATAATTAACTAAAGATTAGTTAATTATTCAATTCTATATTTCATGCAGTGGGGGAGTCTGTGCACTGCATTTTTAGTAGAAGCAAAATGGTTTAAGTCTGGGCATTTGCCCAAAGCAGAAGACTACTTAAAGAATGGGATTGTTTCTTCTGGGGTGAATGTGGTGATGGTCCACATTTTCTTTCTCTTGGGTCAAGGCATAACCAAAGAAAGTGTGGAGCTGTTGGATGAAACTCCAGCTATCATATCTTCTGCAGCAGCAATTCTTCGGCTCTGGGACGACTTGGGAAGTGCAGAGGTAAGCACGCTGTAAACATGTCTTGTTCATATCTCTAGCTGTAAATGTGCTTATGTAACTATATTGATTGTAGGATGAGAATCAAGATGGGCACGACGGCTCATACATACGGTGCTACTTAAACGATCACCAGGGCTGTTCGATTGAGGACGCACAAGAAATTACTACTAATTTGATTGCAGAAGAATGGAAGCGCCTGAACAAAGAATTGGTGTCTCCTAATCCATTTCCAGTCGCATTCACCAACGCTTCCCTTAATCTTGCAAGAATGGTGCCATTGATGTATAGCTACGATCAAAACCAACGTCTTCCCTCGCTTGAGGAGTATATGAGATCGATGCTGTATGAGACTGAATCTGTGTAATATATATTATTCTTCGTTTCTGGTCAGCTGTGTAATTTATATAAATAAAATAAAATGTTTATGCATCGCACAAATATGTCTAGTAAATTGCAGAAGGATAATAGAACAATATTAAAGGTATTTTCAGGTGAAAACTAGGCTAATTCAGAAAACAAAATCGATCAAACTTCCACTTCAAAAGAGTTCCACATTTCCTTACCATTTTGTGCTTTGAATCATATAATTTGCAAAACAGAACAAACATCAAAAGAAATACATTATTCCTCTGTAGGCAACTTGAGATTATAACGCCGGTAACTATTTGACTTCCCAAGTTTCACAAGCTTATTTGCCTCCTCAATCCTAGAGGCCTTAACCAGCGCATCTACCACAATCTGCAACAACGCTGCATCCACGAGAAGGCGCCTTTTGAAAATTTCCTCCCCGAGCTCAATGGCAAAGTCCAAATCACCCTTCTCACAAACAAAGGGAAGGAGCCTCTGGAAAGTCCATTTCTGCGGAGCACAATTGCTCCGGCCCATTTCATGGTACCACTTCGTAGCTTCTTCCAATTTCCCCTCATCAACAAATCCCTTGATCAAGGCATTGAAGCTAAACGTATCAGGTTTTATTCCCTTGTTCTTCAATTCCTCAAATAACTCAACCCCTTCTTCAGTTCTCTTCTCTGCAGCCAACCCCAGCAACTTGGCATTGTAAGACCTAACATCAGGAACAACATTCTTCTCCACCATTCGACCCCATAGCTTCTCAGCATCCAAAAACCGACTATTTGCATATAAACCATTCAAAATCGTGTTGTACGTGATGGCATCCGGCTTCATGCCCTTCTTCTCCATCTCACCCAGCATCGAAACAGCGGAATCCAACGAACCCATCTCACAAAACGCCTTGATCATAGTATTATACGACACCACATCTGGTTCAATTGACAACTTCTGCGAGACCCCTTTAAAAACCTCATCAACCTTGTCGAATTTTTTGGAGTTAATGCAAGCCGCCAAGAGGGCGTTAAAGGACAACACCGTGCGCTCGCAGTTTTTATCAGGCATTTCGTCGAACACCTTCTGGGCATTTTCAAGCATACCGGCTTTACCATAAAGAGAAACTAGTCGGACAGCGAAGCCTTCATTGGAGAAGTCCGGGTACTTCTTCAGGTCCTCTAGGATCTCTTCGATCCACTTGAAACGTTTTGCGGCGGCGAGGCGGCGAACGGCATCCTCGTAAATGGGGGTTTTGGTTCGGAAGCGATAGAGCTCAGAGGACTTCTTGAACTTCTCGACGAGGCGTTTGAGGTTGCGCTCTTTGTAGAGGTCGGTGGAGATGGCCTTAATGCTCTGGCTGGTAGTGGGGTTGAGTTGGGTGCTGGAACAGAAGGCCCGCTGGAGGATGCGAGAGAACGACATCGTTCGCCAGTGGTGGTGGCTGACTGTGGGGTTTTGGGTTTTGGCCCTTTTGTGGGTTACCGATAGTAAGGTAAGTAAGAGAATGAAAAGCAATTTTAACCGAGTTTCTAACTGTCAGTAGATTTTCTTACTTTTTTTTATCTCTTTGTTTTCAGGATCCATCGGACCCAAAACAAACTTGTTGGGCTGAAATAAAATTGGACTTGGTTGAGCTGGGTCAAAGAAGGTTAAGAAAGGCCAAGTTTCTAGCAGTCCAACAAGTTTGTGCGGGGGTGTAATGCTGTACCAGAAAATAAAAGAAAAGGTGTAGTCTATATGTCTGGTGCTCTAACAAACTTCATTCGTTTGTACTTTTTCCAGTCAACAAGGACCAACAGGCATGACATGAACATTCAACAGAAAACACAAAAACCAGATTTTTTTTTTTTTTTGTTCCTCATTCAACATGTGAATGAATGCTAGCTGTTGTTGAGGCTTCTACTTCACTTCTTAGCTCAAATCCACTATGAAAAATGAACCCTCTTATCATTCAAATCTTTAAACCTTTCCATTGATTAATTTAACGCTCCAGATTATTGCAGAAAACATACAACTGTAGAAACTACTGATTAAACCAAAGCCTACCCAACCCAATTGCAATAACACAACTGAATGGTCTATAAGACTATAACTCTCTCTCTCTCTCTCTCTCTCTCTCTCTCAAGTTTAGTTAGTTGGACTATAAGGAACTGTGCTTCTTGTGAAACTCTTAACTGAAGCATCTTGGTTGCTCCTCTCTCACACAAAATGAAATGATTCCCTTGTGAGGAACAGTTATATAATTCATAGCCAACATTAGTCTCTCTCTCTCTCTCTCTCTCCCACTTATCAAACTTAAGTTTCATCAATATCTCCAGAACATGGAGTTTGTAGCCTCTTCCTTGGATGAATTATGCATAACTGAACAAGGTAAAAGAGGGGGTAGGATGGGTCATCGGAGTCACAACAATGACGACGAATACAAGTCCAAGAACCTCCACGCCGAGAGGAGGAGACGGCAGAAACTCAGTGAACGCCTCCTCACCCTACGTGCATTGGTCCCAAACATTACAAATGCAAGTATTCTATTCATTTCATATCAAGTTTCATAATTAAGGCCAATACTTTTTTCTTTTTTTTTATTCAAAGGTGGAGAGAGTAAAAATCTAATTCTTGTTTCTTGTCCTGTCTCAGATGAACAAAGCAACTATTGTTGAGGATGCCATCACTTATATCCACGAGCTGCAGAAGACTGTGAACATACTCAAAGACCAGCTTTTCGATATGGAAGCATCAGAAGAAGAGGCACCGGAGCAGAAGAAAGAAGAAATTCAGGCTGCAGAAGAGATGAAGAAATTTGGGATTCAGGTTTGGACAAACAGCTAATAACTCTGCACATTTGATCTCTTTGAAACATGGGAGTTCTTCTACTTATATTTTAAACGTTGGTTGCTTCTGGTGTTGGCAGGCAGAGGTCAATGTGACTCAGATAGGTGGGAACAAATTTTGGGTGAAGGCAATCCTTGAGAAGAAAAGAGGTGGGTTCACTAAACTGATGGAGGCCATGACTGCCTTTGGCTTTGAACTCACTGATACCAGTGTCACTACCTCCAATGGAGCAATGCTTGTTTCATCTTGTGTCATGGTAAGTCACCGCATATCAGTTCCAAGAAACTCACAACACAAATGAATATACTTTGATACAAAAGCACCACTTTACTGAATTGAGCACATGAAATTAATATCAATTCTAATGATTTTCAGGGATCCTACTGCGAAACGCTTGAAGTAGAGCAAACCAAGGAATTGATGCTAGAGATCATCAATAGCACATAGAGAAAATGGAAGCATAAGATATTCTAGTCTATTTACCCTGGAAATTAACAGAGTTTTCTGTTTTTTGTTTTCATGACTTGTTGATTTCAAGTCAGAGGTCAGATTGGAATTATTTACTATTTAGTCAATGTGTTTGGTAGCAAATGGTAATCCAGGACATCATTTATGCTTCATCTTCATATATATTGTACTGATTAAAGAAATGGCAAACTGCTGGCCTTGAGACATTTGGTTAGGAACCAACAGAAGGGACAGAATGATCCCACTAAGGTGGTCAACAATCTGGTTGAGACATAAACTCAAAAGCAAATACCACAAAACAGCTAACCAATATTACAGGCTTAGTGACCAAGTAACTACTGAGACAATATAAAACCCCAAAATTTCCAATCCTCATCACTTTTTCCTTGAGGGAAATCCCAAAACTTTGTCATTTGATTCCAAAACTTACACTCAATTTTCCCTTCTTTTTTTTACAATCTTAACAGCTTCTATGAACATGACACCTTTTTTTTCAAAATTGAAAAGCACAAAAATCAAAACCAAAAACAAAAGAGGAGAAAATTATCTGTCAACTGAAAAGATCAATCCTTCATCTCTGGGCCTGAAATCCAATCTTCCTCCCACCATCCTTCTTTGAGAAAATTCCTGCATTCCATGTTTGAATGTTTCTAATGTTAATTTTTTTGACCCCTTAATGCCAGAAAATTCCAAGAATGGATGGATTTAATCAAATAGCCAATTGGCCTCTGTTTGGCTGCCAATAAAAGACTAAAAGGAGGGGAAAATTGAAAATTGACAGCTTTACAATTTCATATCAAAGATCAGTACCAATCTATGTGAAACTGTAGAAAGAAGAGAGAGAAAAAGATGGAATTTTTTAGTACCTTGAGCTTCAGGCTTACAGACAGGAGGGTCTTCAAAGAGAGACAGAGAAAGCTGCTTATGGGCAACACCAATGTCAAACAAAATTAGACCAGAAGATGGATCACTCACTGAAATTCCCTTCACTGGAAGCCAGAGAAAAAGCTCTTCTTGGATCAGACCCTCCAAGCCTCTTAGACCACCATAGCTGAGATTAGCTCTGACTATGTTCTCAAAGTAGACCCTGGTCTCAAACTTGGTCATGCATGAACAGTCTAGATGAACCTCCAGGCGACCCATCGGGTCAAGATTGTAAGACTTTACATTGTCTGGGAAGAGCCCAGCTGGAAGGCCTTGGCTTTGGAGGAGGTTGTGGAGCGATGAGGTGGCTGTGAGAGGAAGAAGAAGGAGGAGAGAGAGAGTGAGCAAAGATACGGGTGTCAGAGACATGGTGTGAAGGAAGGAAGGGACTTTCGAAGGACAGACAAAAGCTGAACGTCTGAGGTTTCAACAAGGGTTTTTAATTTAAGGTTTCGTTTTGGGAAAGCTACTACGATGCTATCATAAAATAATTGATAATTAATATTATAATACAGGATTCCCAAAAATAAGTACAATATTTATTTAATTTCCACAAATATCTAATGGTCGACCTCACCTGATGTTGAGTATGTACATGAACTAAAAAACGGGTCAACCATTGGATCGAACTTAATTCGCTCAATAGACCATCTTGGGTCAGGCTACAATCCAAGCCTGGAGGACTGGACCAATCCTAATAGTTAATACAAGGTCAGCCCAACCTACGAGATTGGGTTGGTTCAGTGTTTCGAAAGCATGCCAGCTGGTTAAGGTAGCGTCTGCCCTTTATATTCGAGTTCAATTCTTCTTCCGATACATTAGAAACATTAGAGTAACATTTAGAATTTTTGTTTTCATAGCCATCATGCTTCTAGATTATAAAATACAAAACAGAGTAACCTTAAAGCTTATGGATTTATGAGTAAATTGTATAAAAAAAACCTACCAAATAACAATATGTTCATCTGCTAGACTGCTTGCATAATGATACTTTGGTGCATAAATTTCATTATTCTGGGTCATATATTTAAGGAAGAAGATGTCGATGCATCAGGCGGCATAATCAAGTCCTAACCATCAAATCTAATGTATGCTTTCCTTAATGGATAATTATCATTGTAACTTCACGCACACATGCTTTCATTTGATCCATGCTAAGCTAATGGCACTCTCCTAAGTTTGCCTGCTGCTGATGATGCCTTAACTGCAGTCATTATCGCCTTAACAACAATATAATCCAAGGCATTAAGAAAAAGAAAGAGCCATTTAGAAAATTTTGTCCAACATAATTATTCATCCTTACAAACCAAGACTCTGTGACAGAGAAAAGAAAACATGTGTGCCCAAAAAGTTGCTAAAAGCTCTTACAATCTTCAAAACAACTTGAATTTAGGCAACAATAATGAATCTTCCTCCTCATGCTCTCAACCCTGCCTATTCTGAGGCTGTTCTAGATAATGTCTTTCATAGGCATAAACAGATCCCCCATAGTAACTCTCTTCATCTCTTCTTTCTCCATATGGATTTGAGCTTCCAAAAAGATAATCTGCAGTTCCTTCCCATGGGTTGCCGTATCTTCCCTCCCCAGAAAACCCTTGACCAGTATCATTCCCTCTCTTAAAATCACGAGACAGGCAAGGCCAGTAGCCAAATAAACTCTCACAAATGTCCATGGCTTCCAATCCATAACCACTAGGAATTTGATGAGCTTGCTTCTCATATCCATGGCTTACAGACCAAAGATTGTGTTCATGGTCACTTCCCTTACTTTCTTCAACTTCCTCAACTTGATGATCAGGCTTTCCCTGGTCAGTGCTCTCTTGACTTGGCTGATCTTCCCTGCTCTCTTGGTGCTGCTTCTGCTCTTCTTCAATAGCCTGGATTGGTTGGCTTCCATTGATGGGTTTTGCTGCTTGCTCATTAATTTGCTCTTTATTACCACCCAATGGTGTGACAGACACAGATCCACCATTCATAGGATAACAAGTTTCATCTGAAGGTGAAAGGGGCTTGCCATACACTTGAGCAAGATCAAAGCCACCATCATAAGGTGTAGGATCATATTCTTCAAAACCAGGCTCATTAAACTCAGATACAGAGTAAGAGATCAAGAATTGAGTATCATAACTCTGCTCATAAAACTTTGGGTTGTATTCAATGGATATTGGCTTGCTACAGCAAGGAGAGGCAGAGTACGAATGAAAAGCATGAAAATATGGGGTTGGATTATACTCAAGGAAGTTTTGAAAGCTTGGTTCATAGCTAGAATAAGATATTGTTGGCCCTTGATCTGGTTGAAGTGGAGCAGAAAGATCATCAGCATAAGGGGTTAAATAATACTCACCATGATCATCAGTCTCGTAGTAGCTGGAGCTGTAGAATGCCATTAAGATTTGGCAAATACTTGTGGAATGAGAGAAAGGAAACTGCACTGAGAATTCAACAAATTTTCTGCATAATAAGTGAACCCAAAACTGTATCTTTCTATCTTGTTATTATATTCACACACACAAATCTTATCCAATTGGGAATAAAATGTGTGCGCAAGCAATTCATGTGCAGGAAAAAGGGAAAGGTGGGTGCACTAATTATTGTCAATAAGCATTAAGAAACTGGGAGATATCAGCATTTAGATCGTGGTTCCATGGCCATATGATTAGGGAAGATTACCTTTAGCCAGAAAGTGATTGAGATGTGACTGAACAAGGAATCTTGAGAAATTTCGCTTGAAAGAGATGACATCTCTGTTTCTTTTTTCTTTCACTTTTGTAATTTTGGTTGCACAGTTTTTCTTTGTTTTGCTTGGGAAGATGGCAAGTGCACATGTGTTGTTGTTGGCTTGTCAATATCATGGTCCCACTGAAAGAAATGTGGCACATCCCATCATCACTTTCGACCCTTGGATCATGCCATAATTTCCAGAACAGTTAATAAAGGAAGGACTTTTGATTCAGTTTTTAGTTTTAGTGCCATTCCAAATTAGATGATGACTTAAAACACCATGTGTCTTGAGGGTTACAGTATCATTCGTGTTATTAATTCGAAAGATATAATATAGATGAGCGATAAGATTAATGTCAAAATCATACTGAAGTATTTTTCGTTGTCTAATCATAAAATTAATTAATTATTTTTAAAATTACTACAGAGTGTTACTATTTGATGCACTGCGAGAAGAATGCACAAAGGTTTTTTTTTAAACTGAAATGGATGGACTCTAATTAACCTCATATTATGAGTTTGAATTTCTTGATTAAGAAGTAACACACGTATTTATCGCACTAATTAGAGGTACAACATGGCCTAGACCAAAGGCCCAATCTTAAAAAGAATTAAGAAAACTTAATTTAAATCACATGACCATACAGTGACAGATGGCCCAATGAAAAATATCAAAAGGCCCAGCTCATTTTAACAATTGGATCAGAAAATAAAGGAAAAGATAACCAGAAAAGGCCCAACTCATTTTTGGGTCGAGAGAATCGGGAACGTGGCCTAAATAAGGTTTTGACATATGGTTTCTTCTCCAAGTAAGAAGCGTTGACTTAATAATAAAATCTGAGAGGATCTTTTGTGAAGGAAACAAGTTAAGAAGTATCAATCAAATCAAGCATGGCAGGCAGCTGCCCTTTACGTATTCGCTACTTCATTTTCTGAGTACTTACAAGATTATTAGGTGCGTATTACATCACTGAAATTGTCGAATCCCAGTCGAAGAAAATGAAGAAAAGTCCTAAAAACTGGAGTATCTTTAACTAAACAAAATCTGAGTGAGAGTAAGGGGTCATGTGTATATGATATTGCGAAAACAAGCCCTCTTATTTTATGATTAATACTTGACCAAATCTTATAAACAATAGCAGTTCAACAAACAACTTGTTTATTTTATGCCAGGAGACGTCTGGACACAGGGAGGTAACACACAGCTAAACCTTTGTTTATACGTTTGCGCTGTTTCATTTTCTTCCTATTTAATATATGTGTATTAGAGGGGGATCCGAACACACATGACCTCGGGTGTAAAGGGAACTGCTTGAGCTACAAACCCCTCATAACTTTGATGTGCCTTTGGAGTTCAATTCTTGGACGAAAGCATTACTGACTTAATTAAAGTGGCAACATAAATGACAATATTGTCTCATCTTGCTTCCCATGGTTACAAAAAGCTGTTGTATGTGACCCTCCTTGTCCTTGATATATATGCAGGGACAGGGAGGGCAAGTTACTTAACCGTCCAACTTGTTCCTCCTCACCAGCCACAGAAGCTGCAACACTTTAGAGTAAACCTAATCTTGAAGAACTCATGACCGTCCTGTGATGTGGGTTAAGCAATTTATTATACCCTAAAACACAAACTTAGATTTGAGAAGCAGCCAAATGACCTCAGATAAGGGACAAGAAACAGGAGAGAAGAACAAGTATATGTTTTTGTTTTTTTCTGGAGAAATTTATAGTCGATAAATATTTTGTTTAGTAATTATGAGATTAGAGAAAGAAACAGAAAGAGTAGGTCCAACCCATCTCTCAACTCCATTTTAGCATCATCAAATCAAACCCCTACCAAATTACTTCCTCTCTTTAAGTCCAAGTCCTTTGATCAATTACAGTTAACTTGACTAATTGTATTCAGAGAAAGTGTTTCTCTGTGTGATGTACATGTGTGATATCATACGCGGGACCCACATTTTCTTACCAGCTCTGTGAATTTAGTATGATTATTTAGTTTGGTGAATTTTAATAATTACTTTGATATTTGGGGATGTGTGTAATTAAATGCATATATATATATATATATATTGTGATTAGAGAAACCTAGGACACATTATGTAAAATGATGAGCTCTACTCTACATTTACATTATACCTAAAACTAATTAAAGATTTTAATACAAAGAAATTAAATAATTAAGGGCCCTAATTAAAGACAAAGAGCATGATGAATAAAAGATACAGAAGGATTTGCGTGAAGAGCATGAGACAAGGGCATGACCCATATATTCAATTGATGTTCCTAAACGTTAACCCACATTTTAATTAAGATGTTTTTTTTTTTCCTTTTTCATAATTAAATAAAAAGGGTTTATGAGATGTGGGGCCCAATGATGGATGACTAAAGGAATGTTTTCATCTAACATGGGACAATCATCCATGCCAAGATGTCAAGTTGTCAACCTCACACACACACACACCAAGGAAAGGGGCCAAGGGGGGAAGACCAATTTGGTGACGTTTCATATTTAGGTCAACAAAGCCAATGATTAATGACTTGTCGTTCTTTGGAATTTAGGAGAGCCTATTCTCTTTGGTGGAAAATGCATTAGAAATTAATTGAATTAGACTCTGGAAGTCAATCTCGCTTTAAAAGAGAGAGATGGCCATGGAGGGCGGGAACAAAACCTCATTTAGAATAGGATCACATTTTGGATAATGCATGAGAGAGAGAGAGAGAGAGAGAGAGAGAGAGAGTAGGTGAGGACTAATTAAAAAGATTAATTAATTAAACAGCTACTCAATCCAGATGATAAAATAACAAGTAGGAGGGCTGCACGAAAAAAGCAAGGTTTAGAGCTTTTATTTTGCACTTTAATCATTCTTCCATTGAACATGCCTTATCCCCACATCTTCAATACAATATTGCTTACTAAGAATACCATATATAATTAATGTATTGTGTTTGTGTTGTGCCTGCCTCCAAACCACTAGTCGCTGCCTTTTCTTTTCGTTTCATATATCCGGATGTCCACACGTTATTATCGTATGGATGCTATTCTAAATAATCAAAAAAGCATAAAGAGATGTAATACAAAATATATATGTAATTGAATTATTATTAGAATATTGGATGGCTCTCATCTAAATATGGTGCGTGTTTTAGTTATTAGTTTGGGGTGGTTGACTAAGGATAGATAGCCAAGCAAACACGTTTGATTTACAAAACAAATGGTCCACTCCCTTAGATTGGACTCAAATTACTTCACTTAAGGTCAACTGGTAGCCACACAAACTTGTTTTCTTTTCTTCTTTCAATTTCTCATTTTTCCCATCTTCTTCTTGTGTTTTTTCCTCCATGTTTTTCATTGGGCACACCACGTGATCCCATGGTACTATTCTAGAGTCTCTACGCATGTGATTATTTATTTATTTATATATATATTTTTTTTTTTTTTTTCATGCACACCTCAAGATGAGCTCAGCATGACAACTTCGTATAATTGCCTATATGAAATAATAATTGATCATATAATTGTATGTGTATAAAAGAATTGGGCAAGGATTAAGGGCGTATTATGATTTATAATAAACATATAAAACAGATGAATAAGTGCTAATGGACCATATACAATAAGTGCTTTGGTTTTTTTAAAAATCTTTAAGATAACCCTAAAAATGCACTAACTAATATTAATCTATTATAATTAAGAACAAACCATTTGGGGTGTGGTAGAGACTAGAGACTAGAGAGAGAGAGAGAGAGAGAGAGAGAGAGTCGCAGGTCATGACATGAGCATGAGGGTCCAAAGTGGTCATTTTCTAGAGGAAGGGAAGGAACATTTCTGAATGCAAAAGAATACAAGAAGAAAATCCAAGAGTTGGAATTGGATGGCTGTGACCTAATTTCCCTTTCTTTATCATTTAGTGGGACGTGTCTTCCCCTCAACTGCAAGCTGACTCTCTTCTCTTTCTTAACCCATTAAGCCGATTCTCTAAAACTAAAAACTGAAATCTATTTGAAATTGCTTTTACTTTCAAGTTTTTATTTTCACTTTTGTTACTTCTTCTTCTAATTCTTACTTGCGTTTTCCTCTATACTCTAGCAAAAAAATAAAATGGTTATCAAACTATTGCAAGTAAGAAAACTAATTAAAAAAATAACTATAGAAAAATAGTTTTTGAAATTAGAGATGCATAAAAATATGAAGTCTGCAAGCAGCATTACCAGTTGAATATACACTTTAAAAAAAGAGTAATGCTACACTTACAACATTTATATCCCATATTTTCATATCACCTTTATACGCATATGAAGTGGACAATCACATCAATTAAAAAGTGTCAATAAATCATAAAAGTTAAGAAAACTTTAAATTAATTTTAATTGATGTGTTGTCCACCTCATCTGCCATATAAGGTGGTATGAGAATGTGGTATACAAATGTGGTAAGAGTAGCATTATTCTTAAAAAAATAGTTTAATTTATCCTGTGGCTGGCTGAGATTAATTTTGGGAGTTTCACTAAAACACCCAAAATGGGGGTTGAAATTATAAAAAAATCCAAGCACTATTTAAACATATAAACACACCCAAAACCCATCATTACATACACTCAAAACTCATTTATAAACACACCCAAAAAGTTGACTTTGGGGTTAATTTTAGGTGTGTTTCTATATTTAAATAGTGCTTGAATTTTTTTATAAATACATGTCTAGGATTGGGTTTATTTATAAATTTGTAATTAATTTTTTCCTGGGTACAAAAATGTGAAGGAATACCACGTTTCGGATTTGAATTACACAACTTGTCTTTTTATTATTTATTTTTAAAAAGTGTATACCGCCCATGTCAGAATCCGGCTCCCACAAGGCGGTGGGTGCGGATTCGCTGTGGAAAACCGCACGATTTGGTTATTAAAATAGACGGCTGTGATTAAACGGCAGGTGGGGGAGATGGCTACGTGTCAGCCACCCGAAATGATTTGAAGGAAAACCCCTTCTCCCATTGTCGTTCTCGATCTCAAGTCTCACCCTTTGACTCTCTTTGTAGAAGCTCAGCCAGCCAAGCTCTACAGAGGCCCCACTTGACCACGCACGCGCGCCTGCTCGCCTGGGTCCCAGGTTGACCCATCTTAGCTTGCCAAATCATGATGCGCAACCAGTTAATTAATTACTAATTATTTAAATCAAGCTGCAAGGTTCTTTATAAAAGAACAAGCCGGATCGTTAATTTGATTTAAACCTTGCACTTCTCTTTATTTATCTCATATTCTAAGTTCACCTCAACTTCTAATTCAAATTTTCACAATTTTTAAGAAAACCTCATTATCTTCACGAACTAAATACGCACCCATTAGAAAAATAAAAATAAGAAACTCATCAACCTCACACCCAACACCCGACACTCTGCTATTTTGCTCATCACTAATCTAAGTTCATCTTAATCTCACATTACTTGAAGAGATAAAAACAACTGTTATCAAATGTGAGGATCTTTGTTGTTGTTGAGGATCTTTTCTATTGAAATGAACGATAATATACTAAACTTACATATACTATACGGATGCTAAGACTCTAATCCAAAACCTTGCATGAAAGAGTAAATAATCCAAACCCCCATATTAGGTCCTTTACTTTTCCGAATGATTTTAAAATGTAGTTATTATTTATTTTGCGAGAAGGTTGAGTTGAAATAGAACCAATTACATCAAATATTGACGATTTTAGTAGTCAACACAGATTTTTGATGGAATTAGAAGTCAATATTAGGTAGTGGTCCATTGTATTAAAATGTACCATCGAATTGCAAAAGAATAAAAATAAAATAAGAATTAGGCTGCGGTCCATTATAAAATGTAATTTTTTTTAAATTTAAAAAGGAAAAAACAGTGAAGCTATCTTATCTGTATACACAAGTTTGTATGATTAATTTTACACGTTTGTCGACGCTGACAAAGTTGTTAGGAAGGAACTAGGATCAGCAGAATGAATCACTGTCAAAATAGATTTGCTTCTTTACATTACTATACTAAGGAAAGCAGCTGCAGAAACTCATGGATCTGACCTAACATCCCTTTGAATTTTAATTCAATATAATAAAGTCAACCATTTTCTTAATGTTTTCGTGCAGAAATTTGAGATGGTACATCCAACGATGTCCACAGCTTTTTGAGCAAGTTGTGACTAGCGAGCAAATGTTCAAGATATATGGGCCGTAAAAGCTTGTGTTTTTGGTTAGTTGAGAATGATATCCAAATTGAAGCAACCGAGATCGTACCTGCAACTTCGCACTAATAATTGACCGACACCGGGAATATTCATTCTGTGTGGTCCTTATGAGTTTTTCTTCTTTAATTACTAGAAAATATGGGGATTCGAACTTGAATGCAATGAGTCGGACATAGTGCTCTGCACCGACACTCGTGAGTTTAAGGTAAGTGCTTGCTTCTACTTGATGCTCTGCTGCAAGTTAAGCGGATCCAAATTCGGAAATATCGATCAGACTTCGTTGTGGAAAAATTGCGCAGCAGATTAGTCAATTCATTGTCAAGTCAACTGCACATTCCCACAACTTGCTGACTTCACTGAAAGATGAGCTTAGAGCCATCTTCTTCCTCCCAAACTTGTTGGTTGGGTTGAAATTCTTATCCTTTTTGATATTTTGTGGTGATCAGATATTTTTTTTCCTTCTTCTGACTCAACTCAAGTGTTTGAACATATTGGTTTGGATGTGTCAATTACAAAGGTGGAATGGCAATTGGAAAATGAAAATGATAATAGTGAGGTGGGGGGATATCAGAAAATTTCAGAAGATACAAGCGTAACCCATAATCATCATATACGTGGTCCATGTAGTCCCCCATGGCCATGGGTCCGAAAATCTGAAGATTTATTCTGGGGATTGGACTTATGAATTATTATAATTCAAAAACTCACAACAAGTTTCAGCCGTCGGATTTCAACAAATACAATGAAGAAGTTGCAAATTATTCGTCCAAAACAGTGAGGTGTCAGTCAGATCAAACACCATCATCATCATCCCTTTATTCGTAAGTAAGAAGAATTTTTCCACACAGACATCATAAACAATAGAATAAAATAACTATATAAACCGAAAAGCAAGAGAGAAGGCATAAAAATATGGATAAACCAAGAATAATAATAATAATAATACTAAAACAAAATACTAAGCAATTTCAAAGCTAAAAGAAAATTCGATTCAGAATGCTCTCTCTCATTTGTCCAATCATCTCCCTTCAACAAAAAAAGAAAAAGAAAAAGAAATGTCAACTGGATTCCCGTAAATAATTTCCAACTTCTAGTCCGTACCCCTAACCGTTTGATATATAAATTGCAACTCTGCAAAGCTCACAACAAAACCATAATATATTTCATATTTGCTAATAGCCATAGCCTCTCTCTCTCTCTCTCTCTCTCTCTCTCTCTCTCTTATGATATATAAAACAGAGTGCTCCTACGTGAGAGTCAAAAATACTCAAGGAAGCAAGTTAAGTTAAAGATATATAATATAACTTTTGAGCTTAATAATATCATGGCGGAGGAGTTTCAGGCCGGGATTTGTGGCAGCAGCTGGTGGAACACATCGAGACACGCGCTGGTGGCGTCGCCATGTTCTGTGGGGTTTAATGATCATATGGGGAGCTTTGGCTGCCCAAACGACATGGTGGACATCAAGGCATCAAGGTCTTCTTGTGGTGAGATTAATAACTCGGTTTCTGATCATGATGATGATCATCAGCATACTGATTCTGGTAGTGTTCTGATTGATTCCACCTTGCAAATGATAGGTTTTGATCATTCATCTTCCTCGTCGTCAACACCCTCAGATTTGAACCAAGCTTTGCTCCTGTAAGTTCAATTTCAATTCTCTAGCTAAACATCCACTCCTCCTATAGTTAAAACTCATGCATGAAGATTCAACACCCTTAATTAATTTGTTGTGTTCATTACTTCAGAAAATGGAGTCAATATGTTGAACTCTAATGATATTGGGAAAGTGAATTAATATGAATTAGGTTTTTGTTTTTTTCTTGCAGAAGTCGTAGTGGTGGTGGAAGAGCTGAGAGCAATTTTCATAATTCTATGCTCCAAGAAGGTGTAGGTGTTGATGAAGATTCGTCATCTCTAATAGATGGTTTCAAGCCCATGAGTCAAGATTTTTCTTTGGACCAATTAGGCTCATCATCTTCTTCTGGCTTTCCCATAACTTCATCATCCTCAGCTGCTAATTCCTATGGCTTCCCCTCAACATTTTTGCAAAGTATATTTGATTCTGAAGTATCCCAACCCCAACCCCAACAATCACTTTTCAACAATAATCACTTTTCAAATGACTTATTGTTACCTCCTTCTCCTACTAGTTCTTGTTGGCCACCCAGATACTCTCCTAGCAGCTGCCTAAGGCCCTCAGCAGTATCACTGCCAAAGCAATTACAACCTGGTGGTGGTGGCGGCGGCGGCTTGCACTTTCCCAATAATATTAACACACCCTTCTGGAACACCCCAGCTGCCACCGCTCTAAATCATGGCAATGGAATTCGATCTAGTAATGGCCTTTTTTCCTCCTCACAATCACAACTTACAGCACCTGCCTCTTCAGCACTTGTTCATGAACACAAACCTAATTCCCACAACTTTACTACCAAGGTAATTAATTAAATTTTTAGTATTTATTATATCTATATATTTATATAGCTAGGTAGGTTATGATTTAAGGGTAATGATTTGGATGTTGAAATTTCAGGGCAACACTAATGAGGATATTCAAGACTCAAACTCAGTTGTAAAGAAAAGTGGGAGCAGCATGAGCAGCTGTGAACCTGTATTCAAAAGAGCTCGAATTGAAACACCTTCACCCTTACCGACTTTTAAGGTACGACACATCCAATCAAGCTTTTGGCAGCAGCCATCGAACGAGGAGCTTGCTTTCTCTTTGCCAAAGTGATTTTTGATGTTTCCTTTTTAATTTAATTAAAGGTTCTTTTTTTCTTTTCCTGTTGATTAGGTTCGGAAAGAGAAGCTCGGGGACCGGATTACTGCTCTCCAGCAATTGGTTTCGCCTTTCGGAAAGGTGAAGTTTTGGAGTTTTGTTTCTCTACTTTTTCAACAACAAACTTTACTAATTTGTAAAATATCAAAGGAATTATTCAAACTTACCTTCATTCCTTTTTGTTGTCTTTTTTCTTTTCCAGACTGATACAGCTTCTGTCCTTCACGAAGCTATTGAGTACATCAAATTCCTCCACGAACAAGTCAGTGTATGTTCCTTTAGTATCTTCCTCTCTCTTTTTTTTTTCCTTTCCTTTTTTGTAAACCCTAGTTTTGGAGGCTGATCTTAATTACGATTGCTAGCTAGTCGTTGAACGTTTTGTTTAATTCATGGAATTTCAGGTTTTAAGCACTCCATATATGAAAAATGGAGCCCCCATGCAACACCAACAGGGTAGTGATCATAAAATGAAGGAGGCAGAAGGAGCAAAACACGATCTAAAAAGCCGAGGACTGTGCTTGGTTCCGATTTCAAGCACCTTCCCGGTTGCTAATGAGACGACTGATTTTTGGACACCGACATTTGGAGCAACTTTCAGGTGATCAATCCATCCATCACAAGAGAAGAGGGAGAGCCAAGCTTAGGCCCAAGGGTGCCTAAGTTATCTACCAATAATATTTTAATGGAACTGGTTTTCTACAAGCCAGAGCTAATGATCCATGTAGGCTAGCAAGTGATTAATTAGTGACCATTAATGAAATTATTATGTAAAAACCCAATATTACTATTAATTATTAGTTAGAGAGGGGGGTTGGGAACAGGAACAGGTGCTAAATTTAGCGGAAGTCGACATTAGTTTAGGAAGAGTTGTTATTTGTTGTTGTTGTTGTTGTTGTTGACAATAGCTGAATTTAGCAGATGAGGGGATAAAGAGCTGCCTTTTGTTCCTGTTTATGTAATGCTGTCAGGGGTGGCACCACCCAACTACCACCTTTTATCATCTCAGAGAAGAAAAAACAGATAAATAAAAGCGATTTTACATTGTATTTGATTTGTTTATATAATTTATGTTGTTCAAGAATCAAGAACAAAAGAGAAAGATGAGTGAGTGGAGCTTATTTCATTGGCGTTTTAACTTTTTTCATTTGTTTATTATATGTTTGGAATGTAGTAGTGGGAAGTCAGAGGGCGGCCCACTGTTCCTGCTTTTAGGGCTTCTGGTCATGACTCATGTGAGAGATAGCGAGAGAGACAGAAACAGATGTGCATGCGCGAGTGCATGTATTTGCGCGTGTAAATCCATCAATAATTAACTATAATATATATATAGAGCTTCAGTTGCGAGATAAAAAGAGCCGACCGGCCACACTCATGCTGCTTGTGAGCGACCGGCTCTATCTCTCGCATATGTATTATTTTTTCCTAAAGAATAACCACATAATTCTAATTAAAGTGCACCTGAATAAGAGTAGTACGTAGCTCTATGTGCTAATTAATTTCAAGGCAATAGACTCAATTCATAGATGCATGTATATATTTGTGATGAGAAAAATATTAATCTCTCGTCAATAAGATGAGAATCAGAGTCATTTATCAAGTTGATTGTTGAATAAATGTGTTGCCAAGATTTACTATCTAACAATATGTCACTTGGGATTGCATCTCCCATCTTCAAAGGAGACTATGCTGTGGTGGTTGAAGTCGTAAAGCGAGTAGGACAAGATTATTCAAACGTCGGTACCATTGTTGAAGATGTAAAGCATCTTCAGAAACAGATTCTTGGCTATCTTTTTCAATTTACTCATAAGAAAGCAAATGGTGTTACACACCGACTTACTCGATTCAGTTTGCATAATGTAGACAGTTTTATTTGGTTTGAGGTGCCCAATGATCTTATTTAGGACACCTTATTAAGTGATTTGTTGAGTTGGAGTCAAGCGTATTGTCCTTCTCCGTTGTAATTCTTCGTTTTATCAATAAAGTTTCTCTTGTTCCTTCTAGGGTCCCTCAAAAAAAATAAAAATGTCTGACAACATAAACAAATTATGAGAAATAAAAGAACATTCACTTATATTTTGTGATGATTATCTCCAACTTCTACGACTCTACAATCAATATTATCCTTGGTGACAACTCGAACCAGCTCAGTTTGATAACTCATTTTGCTTTTTTGTGTTTATAATTACATGGAACTTCTGTCAAAGCATGGCTGCATGGGGGTGAAAGCTTTCCCCACTTTTCCCAACATAAACAGTGCGCAGCAGATGTATCATCATATATATATATATATATATATATATGTATTGTTACTTTCAGAATCATTGCTGATTTAGATTGCAAGTATATATAGCAGAAACAAATTTCCTCCATTAATACTTGGGCTGTCTAATAAGCATAAATTTTAGTCTAATCATATATCCATATACACGAGGTTAATCTGGAAATACCAAAACAAGGTTTATTGAAAGTTGCTTTGAACAAATTCTTGATCTTACTAATATGCGTGCGTGTGTGTCTATATATATATATATATATATATATATAGAGAGAGAGAGAGAGAGAGAGAGATTAATTAAGGTGGCAATTGATGAAGAGGCTAATCAAGTAATACGCAAAGCCCAAGAAGCTTAAAATTGAAGAATCCCTATAAAAGATGACTAATCATGAGAGGGAAAAAAAAGAAAGGTACTTTAATGTTTAAAATCTATTACAGATATTGGTATCTCTTGGCGCCCACTTTATTTTTATCTTTTTGTGACCTGTGAATTGATCGGCAGAAGGCTGTGATACCATACTTTGAAGCAAGCATCGGGATCAGTACCATTTGTTCCTCTCTCTCTCTCTCTCTCTCTCCCCTCTGGAGAAGTCGATGGAATTGAATTCTTTTTAGAGTATTTTTCTTAAGAGCTTTGGCGTATGTATGGAATGGTACTCTCTCGTCTCAAGTCATGGTTACTTATTTAAAAGAAGAAACATAGAAGGAATACTTAAAAGGAAAGCATCTTAGCATCATTGTGCTGTTAAGAAAGTGAATGTATGACTTCCCAGCAATTCTACAATCTTTGCTTTAATGGAATTATACTTCTTTTTCGTGTTTTGGCTAATCAATGCCAAGCTCTATTTTCGTCTTCTGCTTGACGTTTTCCAGCTTAGAAAGGCTCATTTCTTTCTGCAACTTTGAATCTTTTTTTCCACCCATTCATTCTCACATCACATATATATCAAACATAAAGCTTAAATTAATTAAGCTCTTAATCAAGTTTAAAGATCCAAGATTCAATTGGATTTATGGGCCACCTAACCATTTGGCCCACCCAAACCTTTTGGACATCGGGCTAACTGTGTCATTTGGGCTCACCTATTACGCATAAAATGGGATTTATGTGAGTATACAATAGAATGATCACAACTGGAATGTCCTTAGTTATATGATCAGATCACAAGGACCACTCATCCTGTATATATTCCACAACATTTTCCCATCAAGATGCATGAAGATGAAGCTATATGGGCAGCCACTCGTGTCTCTGATGATTTGGGCAAAGTGTATACAAACTTTGATCTTTAGTAATAGCCACTGTTTTAGTCGATATAAAACGCATTACAACAAACGTATTTGACAAAGTACATATTATTTTTTACGAAAACATGAGGTTGCAAAGTGAAACCTGGAATGGGAATTAAGAAAATAAAAAATGCGGAATAGAATGCTGGACAGCAATTGTGTACTCGATCATAATCAGACAGTTGAGCCCTTAAGCTTTTTCGCAATGCCCGCAAAGTACTTTCCCTGGTGGAAAGCTTGTTGTAGTTCTAGTTCAGAAGGCTGTCTTGTGCCATCCCCAGCGTAAGTTCCTGCACCATAGGGGCTGCCACCCTTGATCTGCTCCATCTCGAACATGCCAGCTCCAAATGAGTACCCAATAGGCACAAAGACCATTCCATGGTGAACAAGCTGAGTAATTGCTGTCAAGCTGCACAGTTTCAAGTACAACAAAAAACAGGACAAGGAAAGTCACATTACTGCAACAAAGTAGGGAAAGAATGAGAAGGAAAAAAAATTAAGAAATCCGTCTCTTTCCTTTTCTTTTGTTATGGATGAAGACACTTAACAGAAAGCAAGACTTGTTACAGAAAACTTACGCAGTAGTCTCTTGTCCACCCCCTTGAGATCCAGTGCTGTAGAAAATTCCTGCAGGCTTGCCTGCAAGTGCTTGGGTTCTCCATAAGCCTCCAGTTGAATCGAAAAATGCTTTAAATTGTGCAGCCATCATTCCAAATCTGGTAGGGAAACCGAAAAGTAACCCATCAGCCTCAGAAAGGTCATTGGGTGAAATTATAGGGACTTCACTCTTTGGTGGTGCACCCATCTTTCCAAGAACATCGTCTTGCAGTGTTTCTGCTACCTGTCAAGGGGCCAAATACATTGAATCAGGCAATCACTTTTTGTTTGTTTGTTTTTTTCCGGAGAGAAAATGATGTCCCTTTTAAGGATAAAGTCCCAATTCACTATGAAGCTGAAGATCCCAGTAAAAGAATTCCTAATATTAAGCCATTTTGATTACAAATTCAAGTCAGCTTAGCCTCAAAGCCACATGATAACGACTCTGCACAAGTATGTATTCTAGAAGCTTAGTTTCTAAACATCAAGGATCATACTGGACATTTTGAAAGAACAAGTAAATTTGGAATTAACCACAATCAGTAATGTCAGCGTCATGGCTGTGTGCCAAAATCAGTAAGGGGCGTCCATGTTTATCAAAGGGGTAAAGACGGCAAACAATTTCCCAGGATAACTTCACTATACTTTCAAACTGATATGACTTCATTGGAAAACTACATTTCAAAAGTCGTTTTCTGGCTAACAGATGCTTTCTGTAGCTTTGGTAATTTAAGGTGTCAATTCAATGAAATAAAATGAACATATCATACGGTACCTGCCATAGTTTGGCTTCTACTCCTTCCACAGATGCAGCTCCTTTTAGTATCTCTTCAGCCAGCTTCTCAACATGTCCATACATAGAATAGTAACTGTAAAATGCATAGGAGGGCTCTCAAAAATTTACTCAAATATCTACTAGTAGATAACATTTGAAAACCGTTATTTTATTGTAATAATCGGCTTGGAAACCCCCAGGAAAAAAAAATAAAATAAAATAAAATTTGTGCCTGAAATTTTTTATCACATTCTTTCGGTACATGATATATAATGGAAGGACAAAGAAAGCTCTCCTGTGAAATGGTTTACATTTTTGGGTAAAAATACAATTTCTGTAGTACCACAACAGAAAATGTTTATCATTCAATTTTGCTTGATTCCAGGATATAGTGGTAACTAGACAGTATCAACACATCAATTAGTGCACAGTGGGGGATACACAATGACCAAAAAGAGACTTAGCTTTTAATTAACTTTCCATGACAAAACATAATAGTGGTTTAAGTGTTTCACAAGAGTGTAAAATAGAAGAAATGGAGAACAGTTCAGAAGCAAATCTGCCCATTCATAAGCATACGTCTGATTATATTGGTAGGAACTAATGTGCATATCAATTTGGACAGAGAAGCAATCTCAACAATGATGCATTCTGGGACCACATAAAGCAGAAAAGCAGAGGCCTGGCATCTCTCTCTTGGTTATGATTTCAAAAGGTAGGTCAGGTATCACAATCACTTTCCTGTTGCTGCTGGTTAACAGCACAATGTCTCCTTCTACCTTAAGCCTTTCAATTTTTTTTCAATTACTAATCACTTCTTTTCAAGATATTGACGAAAAACACACGGTAACGTAAAGTTTAGACACTTGCATGCATCAATCATGAAAATCAAAGAAAGACAGGCCTCTGTCTCCCCTCTCCTCACCCCACTCCAGGCCCCCAAAAACAAGATTTAAAAAAAACTAAATTGAAAAATACCCAGAAGAATGCAAGCTAGACGCGCTTTAGGCTAGTAACTGCAACCTCACTTTTATTTGAGAGCAGATAAAAATTCAATCTTTCAACCTTTATTTCTCCCCTAATCTCTGTAGGGGATGATGAACTGAAAGCAATTGGTAGATAAGAAAACTGCAACACTTTCTACCCTAAACAGTAGTGAAACTTAGCTAATGACATCTCAATCCCACAATACAACCAAAAAGAAAAGGACTTATATGAGAGATTAAGGAAACAAATTAACACTTTCTTGTAAATTAACACTCAATACCTGGAACCTTGGCAGCTATTTACATCCAAAAGACAGAGCCTTTTAGAAGTAAAAGATCATTTACAGCTAAATGGTCCATGGATAGTTCTTCCCAATAACAAGTTAATACAAAATGCCCAGTGCAAATTTCCACACACCAACTCCAACAAAATGCCAATATTTTCAATTACTTCAGTCACAACAACTCATCCCATCGCCTCCCAAGAAGCAAACTGGATCAACCCAGAAATGATTTCACTTTTATTCATCAAAGATCATATCTTCACTTAAGCTAATGAAAGAAACAAAACCCAGAAAGCATACATGGAGAACAACTAAAAACAAGGTCCACCCAGAGAGAGAGAGAGAAAGAAGACTTACACAATGTAGACTTTGGTGGCCATTGATGGAAGAGTTTGCGTCTGTGTGTTTGTTGTGTATGCGCTTTGTGCTTTGTGCGTGTTGTGAGTGAATGAAGAGTTGACAGGAGTGCACCTTGAAGGGGACCCCTATTTATAAACGCAACATAAGCCTCAAGCTTTGTATATTTTCTAAACACTTCCTTTGATTGAATTGATTAGTCTTTGTTAATTGGAGAGCTTATTCCATCATTAGTGGATGGTGTTTTTTGACGCGTAATATATTCGGTATTGTTGATGTCATGGATTACTCTCCAAGATGTATTTCCTTATACATATAATTATTTTTCGATATTTTATTTTCTTTTGTTAGAGCATTTCATTACAAAATTTGATTTACTTTGTGTAAATATTTCAGCCGGCATTTCTGTATTTTCAAAACTCTCTCAACATTGTGATAAACATCGATAATTATCACATTTTTGTAATTAATGTAAAAACAAAATTAAGATGTCCTCAACCTCAAGTCATCTTTCTTATATGGTAATTTGGTTAACGTTGGTGTTTATTTTGGTGAAAATTCGACCCCTATTTTTACTCACGAAATTCTGTAATTTTATAATTTTCTTTATAAGTTAATATGGTGCACCAAGCCCTTTATTAAAAATTTTGCTAGTAGATTATCAAAGGTTTTTTTATTTAAAAAAGAAAAAGAAAAAGAAAAGGAAGTTGAGTTTGACCAGATGAAGCATCATAGCACAAAGCCATAGTCATGGGTGATGCATATGGTATGCATGTCACTATTGATTGTTGTGTGTGTGTGTATTGAATATAGATTTAAAGAAGAGAAGTGTGATGCATTGATTTATTATAATTTGCAGGCATCTCATGAGAGACATTTGACTTTGTAGATGCCAGTGCCACTAGTAGCAGAAGAAGAAGAAACAATTAATACTTTGCAATGAGAAGCCCAGAAGAAGATTCTTCTTCTGTTATAGATAGTTTGGATTGGAGCATTATTTATGTATGACATGCTGCTGTGCTGTGTGTACTATTCTATACGATAAAAAAATTGCTTATAAAGGTCAAGCCTCAGCCTGGAGTCCTGGACCTTGGACTTGGAGGGTTTTCTTTTCTAGTTTAAAAAAAAGCTTGAAGCCTTCTTCCTTTGATTGAATTGATTAGTCTTTGAAAATAAACGAAATGATTTTGGCATGAAAATGCAAGGAACAGAATGATGAGTCTTTGGCTTTGCTGTAAAACTTGCTCTCTCCATCTCTTTGGAGGAAACACCTGAAAAGGGCATCAATGGCTCTTGTCTTGAAGCGTGCTTTTTCTTCTTAATACCTATCAATCAATCATCCGATTCCAGGGGCTGCCCTCCTCTCCTCCCTCATCAATTTCATCCAGTTTATTACGCATTTAGAAAAACACTGCCATTATTATAATTTATAGCCCACCAAAATTATAATCATACATACAAGTCAGAGTAACTTACCCTTACGGTACCTAATATAATTGTCCAAGATATGCGCTAGCCAACAACCAAAGGAAGGAAGGAAGGAAGGAACCCCACACCAGACAGACATGAGTAGGAGAATTGAAAAATGGCTGTTGCCACTCCACAAATGGCATGCTGGACCCCCACCCCAACCCCCACCCCCTCCCATCATGTTCATATATAATATGAGATACATGATCCATCCAAGAGAGACACAGAGAGAGAGAGAGAGAGGACAGAGGAGACCAAATGTCTCATCCCATCTTTTTCATTAATTACTCAATTCATTATGAAAAACTCCATTGTACTGGAGAAGTGCCACCTGAATCTTCTACTCCATAATTATTATGGCTTTGGCTTTTTGTGGGTGTTTGTTTCTTCGTCCTTTTCCCTGTTCAGTGCTTGCTGGGGTGGTTCCACTGTTTTCACTATTCACAAGTCACAAGTCACAACCACACCATCTTTTTCTTTTTTTCTATTTTGCGTTAGGAAGAAGTTAGCTACCTGCAATAATGCAATCATTCCTTTGGTTTGGTCAACCACCAACACTGCCCCCTTAAGTCAAATGGTTCATGTGTTTGTTTGAGAATTGGCATCCAAATTGAAGAAGCAGCAAACAAATCAAGTTACCAAAAAAGTTATGGGCTGAAAATTCATATCCAACAGAAGCTCAGAATGTGCTTCTAGGTATGTGGGCCAAAAGTCCAGTGCAGGCCGGAGAGTTGTTTCATTTTCCCCAAGTGCTGCTAGATCTAACATGTCCGCTAGACTTGTGCTCAAATCTCATATAAATGACATTTACTATATAGTAAGTAAAACTAACCCAAACAAGAACACAGCACGGCATGGCATTATACGTAAATCTGCAACACAAACATACATTTCGTGTTAATTACATACTAAGCAAGTTCTGCATCATGCGTGTCATGTTGTTGTTTCCAAAATTACAACCACTACACAAAAAGCAAGCTAGTTCTACATGTAACAATTAATTATATCTATCCATTACATACATTTATTATGAATGAATGAACGAAAGAGGCCGGCAGCGACTGCTCCACCAAAGATATCTATCATTCATTATATGTTCAGCGGGCCCTGGACAAAAATATAAAACAAGGTCAACCTTGAGTAGTAGAGGCGGCTGTCCATGAAATTACAATTATTTAACAAGCTCCTATGCTCTGCTTCAAATGGAAGAAGAAAAAACATTTATCCCTGAAAGAAAATACATACAAGAATCAACTTTAAATAACCTACCAGGTACCAAGCAAACAGGGGCTGACCAAAGAGCCTTGTATTGTATCAGATAAAACCAACATCACTAGCAGAGTATCCAAATCTGAAGCAATCCCACAACTCAATACTTGATTGATCTCCTCATTCCGGAACAGTATTGGGGAAGAAGATTAAATAAAGTGGAAGGCATCCATACCTTGCACATGGATGATATTTTACATATAAAACCAATCAATTCCTCACTTTCCATTTAAGCATGCCTCAATCGAAGACCGGATATGCAAAAAGAGCCTCCATTATTGCATATGTTGGAAGTTTCCATGACATGTTTCTTCCGAGGGAAAGATCATAAAATGCTGCACTCAATTCAAATATCGACGTTTAACTGGCTATCTATTCACATAAAAGATATGCAGCTGATTTCAGCACACAGCATATTACATTAAAGCTCTAGCATGCTGAGTCACCAATCTTCAATATTGCAAGGCAACAGTATACAAGGACATTAGGTGAGCAAAAACATAAATTCAAAATTCATGGCAGCAAGTAGTCTGGGATGTTAATTACTTGAGCAACCACTTCTCATTCAACGTCATAGCAGCAGCCATAAAAAATACACATGAGAGGCCATTACAGAGAAGTTCATTGTTTGTGCCTTAAGAACCCAACAAGTCTGGCACAATAACACTCACATGCTAAAGAGACTACAATTACGTTAAATTAAAGGACCAAATACAAAATGTCTCACTAAAGAGACCCTTGAATTCAGGAGAAAAAGCAGTGGATGGAATTCCTAAAATTCAGGTACCTCTTACTCTTCACAATATACACCCCAAAACTTCTAAGTGAAATTTTCCCTTAGCATTTCAAACAGCCTCCCTACTACCACGAGTTAGGAAGATATATTATGGCTTAAGCCTACAGCAGGTCAATTTACATCATACCTCATATTTTTACGGGAACAAATTTGAAAAGAAATAAGTATTACAAAGACACAATCCATTAATATTTCTATTCCTTCAAAAACTGTTTTCACAAACAATGAAATTAGTGACAGATTGTATAACATAAAATTATGTTCATATGTGCACCAGATTGAGAGTTAGCCTGTAACCCCTCAGCGCATATTGCAATGTTAATCACATGACATATGAACCATAACTTAAAAAAAGAAAAGGCAACTGGTGGTATATGAGAGCAACACTTTATGATAGATTCCTAAGCTGCCATTGCATACTGAATATATCCATACAAGAAGTGAACAAAAATAACTAAGGAGAATCCAATGAAACTCCTATGAATTTATTTGTCCAATAAAAATTCAACTTCTTGCTCTTGTTTACGATTCATAATCAAAATATCCAAAACATAAGAATCATGTGAGACGTGAAGCATTCAAGGACTGGTCTCTTAAGTTTTTTCATTTATGCATGCATAAGAAGCTAGGATTACGTCATGTATAAGTAATTACTCTCTAAACTGAAACTGTGTTTAAGTAATAAGCATCCTAAGAAATCTTGGCCATTTATGCTCTTCAGGAATAAAGGCATGAGAATCAGCAGGACCTCTGATTGGAAATGTGAAAGCATTCCTCTGTACACACATGAAAAACATTGAGAGTTCCTGATCACCACAACCACTGACAATATATATACCCATGAAGGTTGCATGGGAAAACTTGTAAAGTACTTTCCTCGCGTAACCCTTCCTAGATCTCATCATTTCTAAAAGAATGCAATTGACCAATCTTTCCTTACTTTCTACAATCTAATCATAAACCGTTTAGGAAAATCCAATAGTAGAGATTCATCATTCATCTCCCATACGAACACTTTTTGTAACTGTTGATTTACTTGGTTCACTTTTAACACTAGTGTTTACATATGTGTATCACTGCTGGATCTAGTCGTATGGGATAAGATTTCCTACTATAAATGAACTCTCGAGTTATAAGTTCTTACAACAAAAAACATATAAGTTCGTCAATCAAGGTATTCGAAAACTAGAGTTGGCATGGAAGTATCTAAGATAGTACAGAGGATTCATTTATATGAAACCAATAAAATTCTATAAGCTGAGGCAAATTACAATTCGGATACCCATTTTGAAACGGTCATAATACAAACTTCAACAACAGAAAGCTAGCTCATCTGTGTAACCTTATTTAGAATGTACAAGAAACAAAGAACCATATCCCAACAAAAATCTAAATCATTTTTTTTTTGTACATTAACTATCCCAACAAAAGGAGAAACAATAAACCAAAAACCCAACTCACCTCCACTGATGACAACAGTTATAACCGCAAAATCGACCACTTCTCAGATTTCCACTGGCAATTCACCTCATGGAATGGTTACCACTAAGAACCTGAACCAAATTTGAAGCATTTTTTCTAATCCTTTCATTATCGTCTTCAACCAAACCCACACAAATAGCCAAAGCCCCTTCATTTCTAGCTTCCACACACATTGGTTCACTGAAAGAACACAGTGAATTCAAAGTAAGGAGCGCATATTGAACCCCCCTAGAGCTCCCATTCTCCAAAACCCTCACTAATATCCCCACACACCCATTAAACCTCTCCATCTCTTCCCTACCTTCCCTGCACTTAGCCAATAGACCCAGAACTTCGACCGCCCGTTCCAGGCCCGATTCGGCAATTCGGATCAAAATCGACACCGCCCCACATTCCACGGCCCGGCGCCGATTATCCGGGAACAAACAGATGGTGTAAAGCGCCGTAGCCGCCTCTTTCTTCTCTCGACTTTTTCCGTCCCTAAGAAGCGAAACCAGCGCCCGAATTGCATAAGGGTATGCCCCAATTGTGGCCTTATTGACCTCCACAACGGCTAAGCTCGTCAACATGGTTGCCGCCACGGCTCGGCTATTGGGGGACCCGCCTTGCAGCACCGTTACGATTCGAGCGATGGCTCCCTCGGCTACAAGACCCACTTTGTTATCGTCGTCCAAACTGACATTGAGCAGCAAAGTTAGGGCCTTTTCTTGGAGGCGTGGCTCGTCCGAGTCGACACACTTGAGGACGGCAGAGACGGCGCCTGACTCGGTGAGTTTGGCGCGAAAGGCGGAGTCGCGCTTGGAGAGGCGAGCGAGCTGGTCGAGCGAGTCGAGCTTGGACTCGAGGGTTGAAGCTCGGGAAGTGAGCGATGAGATTAGGGTTGGGGGTTGGTAGTGGCGTTGCTGGTGGTGGTGGTGGTACTGGTGGTGGTGTTGATGTTGGTGTTGTAATTTGGCAGGGGAGAGAAGGGTATAACTGGAAATCAGGCTGCGAAGGGCGTGGTTGGGGATGAGGGAAGGGTGGTCGGGAAGGGGCAATTTGGTAATAGGGCAGGTGCGGTGGCCGGCGTCAAGCCAGCGTTGGATGGAGGCCCGATCAAAGGTGTGACCCGAAGAGAGTATAACCGGGTCGGACATTATTTCGAGCGAAATCGGGCACTTGAAATCGTCCGGGAACTGAGTCGCCATTTCTCAACTCGCTCGCGTCACTCGTGAAAAATCAATGAGAAAGAAAAGGGTTTACGAGGTTTTCGTGTGCTACAGGTTGGGTGTGTTTTTGAGACTTCCAGACTTTGAGAGAGAGAAGAGAAGAGAGAGACAAACAGCGACTTTCACCACCAAATCCTAATTCTCTGAATTCTAAATACACACTTGCAGTCCAAAAAAAGAAAAAACAATTGTAATAAACTTTGTCAATTACCGTTATACCCTTCCAAAGCTTCTTTTTCTTTTCTCCTTCGGCCAAGAACGAGTTTTCACCTCATTGGCCAGCAAAAAATAAGGGTTTCCACTCCCAATTGTCGAAGATTCAAGTTAGCTGAGTTTAGTCATGATAGTGTCTCCGTTTTATTGTATTTAAGTTCGAGTCTTGTTCTCTGTAAATCATATCAGTTAACTTATAGTGATTTAGACTATCGATTGTATATATAGCAATTGACACGATATTTCATGAGAAATGACTATAATGCCCTAATAACGTAAGTTACTCTCTTTTTTTCTTATTTGGAAATTTAAGAAGAACATGAGCTGGTGTCGGTTACTTACCAAAGAGTGTCGCGTGCCTTCTTTTCAAATTTTCAAAGGGAAGAAAGTCATCATTCCCTCTCTGCTTTTTTTACTGAGAATGACCCAAAAAGGTCATGTCTTTAGCAGATGCCGCAGAGGGGTGATTTGGGAAAATCAGATTTCTGCTTCGTTTCTAACGGTTCTCTAGTTTTAATCACCGTCACGGGAAACCTCTACAGTAACCCTGGTCCGGAACAATGGAATCAATCACCAACCTTTACTTTTAACGGAATGACTTAAATGCCCCTGTTAGAGTCAATCTTGCGGGCCAAAAAATATTGCCTACTTGGAAAACACGTGTTTCCTTCTGATTATGTCACGTGAGTGAAGAGCCTCACCGGTTTCACACCAGAGATGAAGACACAGAAGCACACGGTGACTTTAACAAATCACAAATTAAGTTTGACTAATCCTCCAATTAAGTTTGACTAATCCTCCGATAGATCAATTTGAGCAAGACGTGCTAAGCAATCATACCCAATTTATTTTGTTTAAAAATCTAGTAAAAATAAATAAACCTCAAATTCCACGTCCATATGAACATAACTAAAAAAAAAAATGTGAACACTAGTAAGTCTAAACGTAATTATTTAGTAATTTAATTAATAATTTGGTTATATCTTCACGGTCGCAAAAAAAAAAAAGGAAGATATATTTCTAAGTTGAATGAGACCTAATTCGTGCTTAATTATATGTTTTTTTTTTAAAATTTTGTCATCAAGATGATCTTTGAGCTTTTTATAAGTTTTCCTTCCATATTCTATTGCAAGGTGTGCCTCGTACAAGTTATCTCACCGTTATTAAATCATCAATTGCTTAACTGCGACATTTAATTAGATTAGATTAGGGACGTCATGAGGAAAGCGACGTGCATGCATAATTAAATATTGTGCCTTGAAGATTAACCCAAACAAACTATGGATGATGCTGACTGTACACGACACATAAGATAAAAGCCTAATTAAATTTCCATCCAAGGGTAACGACAAAAATCGGTCATAATTATCAAAGCACTCATTCAAGAATCTGTTTATGTTCACAACCAACTCTAATCCATTGAATTTTAATCAAGAGGGGGAAGAAGTTTGAATGTCTCGTTGTTTTTCTTAACTTCAATATTTGATTGATCAAGTATAGAAAAACAAATCTCAACCTCCTTCCTTTTCGAGTACTTTTTTTTTTATAACTTCTTTGCTTTCATTTCTCAAAGTTTAAATTTATGGTATGTGTGGGAGCAGATATTTTCGTCTCCAATCACAGCTCGCCACGTGGAAAAGAAGATTATCTCTTTTAATTAATTAATTGAACTAGTTTATCTGGCCAATTAATTAATTGGGATAAATATCTTAATTAACATGATATTATCTTTATTTAATAAGATAATATCATTAATTAAGATATTATCCTAATAAAGAGAAGATAATGTCATTATCTCATATATTATCTCCATAAAAAGAGATAATATCATTTAATTAGATATTATCTTAGTCCGACTCGATCCCTACGAATTTGGGTAGAGAATAAACTCAAAGATATTCAGATAAACCCTAGCCCCGAGGCTCCTATAAATAGATGACTTCATTCATCATTCAAGGTACATCTAAACCTACTCCTAATACCCGAGAAAAATACCCGAAGCTCTCTCTTTCTCCCTCTCCACTCTCCATATTTTCTCCACACTACCCGCCACCACACACGGCTCCGGCCGCCCGGTTCACACCCTACATAAACACTACTCCGTACACTTTGCTTAGCTATTGTTTTCCTACAAACACTCGAACTAACTTAGGCATCGGAGGGCCTTTGGCCAACACCCCGGGTGTGGTCTATTTACTCAAATCTGTTTTACAGGAATCGAGGAAGAGAGAGAAGGAAGATCGAAGGTTGAAGGATCTAGAAGCGAATATTCTCCCGTGAGATTATTTGCACAAACATTTGGTGCTTTCATTGAGAGCACGAGTTATACTCAACGCGTGCTCAAGGAATCCGTTCCTCCTATTTTCCAATCCACCGAAGCCTTCCAAACAACCATGGTTGGAAGCAAACGCACTAGGAGCAAAACCGCCGCGGCTCGATTCGAGATGGCCCAAAGCCATTCCACCCACGATCCCACGATCGACATGGTGGCACCACCACCTCTCGCCACCGTGCCACCTACCGGACCCGCAACCGGATCTAGCAACCTCCGCGGCACTGTCGCCGAACATGGTGGACCCTCCCATCAAGGTGGGCTCGTTACCACCACCGATTTAGGCCCGATCTTGGAGCAACTTCAAGCGTTCCCTCCATTGCCTCCACACTCGACGCACGCTCTCGGGTACACGTCCAATGAAACCCTAGGTCGTGTGCAATTGGGCTCCACACGCTTATCTCCTCCCGATCCACAAAGTCAAGCAGATCTCAACCTGAGAGTTGACCAGCTAGCTCAGAGAATGGACGACCAAAATGCTCTTATGAGGCGTTCATTAATCAAATAAGCGTGGCTCAAAATCTTGGCCTTGGACAACCAGGCGAAGAGAGAAGAATAGACGAACGCGCCGGTGGGCAGCTCAACAGCACCAAGCGAGTCGAAAGCGAGCGAGCGGACAAGGATGCACAACCACGTGATCGGCTTGCGACATGTCGCAAGCATCCGCAAGCCACACACAAAGCAACGTGCGAGAAAGGCTCGCCCACGACTTGACGCGTTCGTGCTCGCTTGGGCCCGCAGGAAATGTGCTTCAAAGGCTAGGCTCCCGGAGATCAAGCCGACAATCACCGCAATGAGGATCGTGAAGATAGGCGCCCGCTGCCCACTCACAGAGAAATATTCACGAAAGGCTAGGCCCCCAGGGAGGTCAACCCGGTAACCATCGCAATGAGGATTGTGAAGAGAGGCACTCCACTGCGCTCGCCGTCAAGCTGCAGAAAATTCCTCGCAAGCGTAGTCCACCAACACGCCTCCTAGGCAACGGAGAGGACCGACCGCGCGACCAACGAGGAGGTCAATCCGCCGCCGAATCGCAAAAGTCGCCAGCGTGATCGACCAGCAATGCGCCGGAAGACGTTGAGAAGCTTGTGAATGACCGACTTCGAGACTTAAAGACTAGCGGGAACCTCGAGGATGCACTACGTAAGGAGATGGACCAGGCGATCTCTACTCCTTTCACCTGAAATCGAGCAGGCTGCTCCTCCGGCGATTCTCGGTGCGCTTCGTTTACGCATTTCAAGGGAGATTCCGATCCCGAGAGCCACCTAAAACACTTCAAAAGTGTCATGATCCTCCACAAGGCCGACGATGCACTGATGTGCAAGGCGTTCGCAATGACCTTGCGAGGAATGCTCAGACTGGTTCCACACCCTGCCATCTGGGTCGATCAACAGTTTCAAGGAGCTTGCCTATGTCTTCACTAAAGAATACACTTCTTATCGGACGATCAAGAAGAACCCAGATCATCTGTTCAACCTGCACAAGAAGTCCAATGAATCCCTGCGAGACTACATCAAGAGGTTCAAAGCGGAGAGGGCAAACATTGTAGGATGTGATGACCAAATTGCGTCCTCTGCCTTCAAGAGGGGTTGCCAACGAATGTGAGTGTATCGCGAGCTGACCATCTATCCTCGCCAAACACTGGTAGAAGTCTTCGCTATAGCAGAGCTCTACGCATTATGGGACGACGACCGGATCGCCACGAAGAAGGCTGATCAAGTAGCCGAGCAAGCCAAGAGAACGGCAAGCGTAGATCACGCCTCGGAAGGTGCTTGAGCGGAGAACTACACCAAGTTCACTATCCCGATACACGGATCCTGGCCCAAGTAAAGACATGCCTTGGTTGAAGAAACCATCGCCTTTAAAGGGAAACCCAACCAAGAAGGATACGGTGATATCTGCACATTCCATGAAGGGCATGGTCATTACACAAACGATCGTCCTGGAAAAGACACCTTGAAGATCTAGTCGAGACGGCCATTGCACGAATTCATCGCAAGGAGGGCTATCCAGCAAATCAAGGATTGTGACGCAGCTTAACGATGAACCTCAACGAAAAAGGTCATATGGATCAACACGATCCTAGCCGACTCAAAAGCCCGAATCGACCACCAGGGGCAAAGAGAAAGATCAAGCAGGCGACTCCGTCTCTTAAGCCGTCACTAGCTACCAAGTTGTGGAAGACGAACCTTTCTTCATCTTTCAATGGAAGGAAGTTCTAAGACAATGAAATACTTATCACCTCCAAGGGTACTATCCATGAAGCTCTTCACCTATCACTCGGCTCTAAGCAGGCGACCAAGCCTTCCTCACCTTCATTGAAGAACAAGTTACTTTTGATGTTACTCATGGACTCATCGACACGTCTTCGGACGTAGGCCAAACGGGTCACTATCATCGACACGTCTCCGGACGTAGGCCAAACGAGCCACACACATCGACACGTCTCGGGCGTAGGCCAAGCGGGTCATACACATCGACACGTCTTGGGCGTAGGCCAAACGGGTCACCATCATCGACACGTCTCGGGCGTAGGCCAAACGCAGGCCACACACATCGACACGTCTGCGGGCGTAGGCCAAACGGGTCATACACGCCGACCGTCCCCGGGCGTAGGCCAAACGGGCCACTATCATCGACACGTCTTGGGCGTAGACCAAACGGGTCACTCTCGCCGACACGTCTCGGGCGTAGGCCAAACGGGCCACACTCATCGACACGTCTCGGGCGTAGGCAAGGGTCATACACATCGACACGTCCCCGGGCGTAGGTCAAACGGGCCACTATCGCCGACACGTCTCGGGCGTAGGCCAAGGGTCACACATCGACACGTCTCGGGCGTAGGCCAAGCGGGCCACTATCATTGACACGTCCCCAGACGTAGGCCAAACGAGCCACTATCATCGACATGTCTCGGGCGAGACCAAGCGGGTCACACACATCGACACGCTTGGACGTAGGCCAAACGGGTCACTTTCATCGCACGTCTCCGGCGTAGGTCAAACGGGCCACTATCATCGACACGCCTCTCTGACGTAGGCCAAACGGTCACACATCGACACGTCTCGGGCGTAGGCCAAACGGGCCACTATCATTGACACGTCCCCAGACGTAGGCCAAACGAGCCACTATCATCGACATGTCTCCGGACGTAGACCAAGCGGGTCACACACATCGACACGCTTCGGATGTAGGCCAAACGGGTCACTTTCGCCGACACGCCTCTCGGACGTAGGCCAAACGGAGTCACTCTCATCGACACGTCCGGACATAGGCCAAACAGGCCACCCTCATTGACACGCTCCGGACGAGGCAAAACATGCCTCAACCTGTAAGCACTCAAGCTTCACAAGACACTATGCAAATTTAAGTTGAAAAAATAATGAAATTTCCTTAGTAAAGTGACCAACTGCCAAAGTTCAACAAAAGAAGACGATCAGTGCAAGACCAATTACTCTAAATGAGAAAGTAGACTACAAAGCTAAAAAGAGATAAAGAAGTCTTCATCTATTCCGAGACGCCACGAGATTCTGATCTGCAGCCACTTGTCGTCGATCACCACACTCTCCCTCCACCGCTCGATCCTCAACGCTCGCCCCCACCTCCTTTTGAAGGAGAAGAAATGTTGCTTCCTTTGTTTTTCCAAAGAAAGACTTGAGAAGCACCAAGATCGTGACGGATTTGGTCAACCAGACAAGAGGATGGACTTGATAGAAATTGCGTCTTTAGCATCGACACGCCGCATCCTGGCTAGATTTTTCAACCTTTGGATCAGCCGCTGAAGTTGCAGAAGGACCTTTCGTTCGGGCAGATGACTCTCTTGCTTTCCTAGCCTCCGCCAACCTCACTTCCAAAGGAATTTGCGACGTCGAATCAACTCCACGCTTGATTGCTCGTGACTCAACAGTTGAAACATGATGGTTGGATGGATGAGCAGACTGCCCAGATCGACTTCCAATCTTCGACTAGTACAAACGACTCGAATTTCAAAAAGGAGCATCCGCATCTCTTTGCCTCTCAACAAGTGAGCTAGATCGCGCACAGACTACTTTACGGAGCATATCACGATCTCCAAACTCATCAGGCTTGAGCTCTCGAAGACTTGACATCGCCTTCCTCTTTAGGGAGTTTAGCAAAACACTCCTCATGTCCAGCAGCAGATCATCAAGGCTCGAACCATCCCGCTTCCATCTATCGACATCCTTAGCGGGGCACCCACCAACTTTCTCCCGATCGCCGCTCAGCCCGCCACGTCACCGCCGCACTAATCGCCTTTGGCCGCCAACGACGACTACCAGCCTAGTCCCACCCAACTGGTCCTCGCCTTGAAAAAGAGAAGACGAAGAAAAATTTACGTGCTCGACTTACTTTGGGATGCACGGCAACTCCTCTCTTCGACAAGCAGTACAAAATTCTCCAAGATCTTTCTCAAGCTAGAAAGTAGAGAAGTTAAGTTTGCAATGTAAGAAAGAGTGAAGAGAAGCCCTGTATTTGTATAAGTTGGACAACTCAGGTCAAGAAGGAATCGCAAGCTCATTCCTATTGGGAATCCAACTCCAAGAATCAGAAGCCTACGCCAATTAGTAATCCTATCTACAAAAAGCCTGCATACATTGGAGAGCCTGAAAAATAATTTCATCTCCCATGCCACACAAGCGCCATGCGAGGGGCATTTGTGGGAGCAGATATTTTCGTCTCCAATCACAGCCACGTGGAAAAGAAGATTATCTCTTTTAATTAATTAATTGAACCAGTTTATCTGGCCAATTAATTAATTGGGATAAATATCTTAATTAACATGATATTATCTTTATTTAATAAGATAATATCATTAATTAAGATATTATCCTAATAAAGAGAAGATAATGTCATTATCTCATATATTATCTCCATAAAAAGAGATAATATCATTTAATTAGATATTATCTTAGTCCGACTCGATCCCTACGAATTTGGGTAGAGAATAAACTCAGCATATTCGACGAAACCCTAGCCCCGAGGCTCCTATAAATAGATGACTTCATTCATCATTCAAGGTACATCTAAACCTACTCCTAATACCCGAGAAAAATACCCGAAGCTCTCTCTTTCTCCCTCTCCACTCTCCATATTTTCTACACGGCCCGCCACCACACACGGCTCCGCCGCCCGGTTCACACCCTACATAAACACTACTCCGTACCCTTTGCTTAGCTATTGTTTTCCTACAAACACTCGAACTAACTTAGGCATCGGAGGGCCTTTGGCCAACACCCCCCGGGTGTGGTCTATTTACTCAAATCTGTTTTACAGGAATCGAGGAAGAGAGAGAAGGAAGATCGAAGGTTGAAGGATCTAGAAGTGAATATTCTCCCGTGAGATTATTTGCACAAACAGTATGAATAATACTAGTCTTATCATATTTGTACATCACAATTTTATACCACATGATATGACAGTTGATATGTTATATGTACATACCACATCAGCTAATTAATGTGATTAACATTTTTTATTATTATTAAAATATACTTCATTGATTTAATTAATGTAACATATGATATGGACATACATTATGTGGTATAGAAATGTGGAATAAAAATGTGGTAAGTGTATCATTACTTTTTATAGTTTAACTCTTCTCTACGTAACCAAAGTGGATAAAATAATTACGGTAGAAGTAGAATCATGCATGCACCGCCCTTTTGAATACTTTAGTTTGGTGGTGCGTAAAAAAAAGTTCCGCCCGTATAATAAAAGCTCTCATAGTCTCGAGAAATATTCCTTACTTTCGTTGCATTGTTTCGTTCTATTTATGTTCTTATGTCACTTATCAAAGAAGGAGAGAGATAGGAAGAATGAGACAATGCAACATGAGTACTCTCTCTCATGTCAGTTATCAAAGAAAGAGAAATAGAAAGAATGAGAAAATACAACATGAATATGGAAGTTTTTCTCCAAAATCTCAGTCAAACAAAACAGAAAAAAGAAAAGAAGAAAATCTATTATTTAAGAGCGTTATAGAACGTTACCCAAAAAAAAAAAGCGTTATAGAAACTCATCTTTAATAATAGAAAATAATAATAATAAGTGTAAATCCTAACAAATAATATTATGCATAGCCCCAAAAGTTAAAAATAACATAATATAATCCCATTTAAAGTTTTTAACACAAAAAATTAAGAAGGTTATTGCAAAACAAAAAAAGAAAGAGGATGCGAAAGCGACATGCTGAACAAGTAGAAAGTGATGGCATGGATTATTTAGATCATCTAACATAGAAATTAAGGGAGAAAGTGAGTGATGGATGGACCTCGAAAATTCTCAGCCTCTTGCTGAAAAAAAAAAGAAGAGAAAAAGAGAAAGGGACATCAACAATAGCAACTGACGTGTCAAAACATTAAGAGATAAAACGTGATTCATGAGTTAAACTACATTCAATCATACTAATCACAGCTTAATTACGATTACTAATTAATAAGCTTCAAGCTAATATTGTAGTGCACATTACTACTTGTACTAATTAGCTTATAACGTACAACATTTTGCAGCCTAGGCCCTTCATTAGCGAGCTTCTATTTCTGTACATGTTACATCGTTTACAGAGTAAGCTCCTTCAATGCTAGCTGATGGGTCTCCACTAGTATGATAACTTCTCTTAACCAAAAATCCAGGTTGCCTTGGTGAAGGAGCTGTTGCATTATTTCCCAGCATGGACACAACCCCTGACATTGTCGGACGATTAGTCGCATGCTCCTGAACGCACAAGAGCGCGATTTGAATGCATCTTACAACTTCATCGACAGGGTATGATTTGCCCAGAGTTGAGTCAATGATTTCCGAGGCTCTACCTTCTTTCCACAAGTCCCAGACCTGAACATGCACAGCTTACAAATTAATCAAGTTTGGGGAATAAGTAGAGAGTAGTTAGGCTTGCAAATAGCTAGACTTGTATGCTTGCTTACATGTCCAACCAAATTTGAGTCTGGATTGTCATGGTAGTAACGGGTATTCTTTCTGCCACTGACGATTTCTAGCAGTAAAACGCCGAAGCTATATACATCACTCTTTATTGAAAACAATCCTTGCATTGCGTACTCTGGTGACATATAACCACTGCAGCAAAAACACAACATAATTTTGTACTCCTTCAGTTTGTGGCATTGTGACATAAAGTTGACATTATAACAAATAGGGGTACTAGAAATTGGTAAGATATCTTTTATTGTGAAGGAAACTTACTATGTCCCAACCACACGATTTGTATTTGCTTCGATTTGTTCTGCTCCAAATATTCTAGCCATGCCAAAATCTGAAATCTTAGGATTCATAGCAGAATCCAGTAGAACATTGCTGGCCTTTAGATCTCTATGGATGATTCTTAATCTCGAATCGTGATGAAGGTATAAGATCCCTCTGGCAATCCCATAGATAATCTCAAGGCGTTTTGGCCAATCTAAAAATGTCCTTTTTGCTTCATCTGATAAAAAGTCAGAAATTAAACAACATTCATGCCTGATTTAGCTTTTAAAGAGGCAGTGAAAGATGTAGTAGCGAAAAGAAGACGTACTAAAAATGAAAGAGTCCAGACTTTTGTTAGGCAAGTATTCATAGATTAGCATCTTCTCTTCATCTTGAACGCAGCAACCTAAAATCCTGACAAGGTTCCGGTGCTGGAGTTTTGCAATAAGCACAACTTCATTCTTAAACTCTTCAATTCCTTGGCCTGAATTCTTGGCTAGTCTTTTCACTGCTATTTCCTTCCCATTGTAAAGCACACCCTGATCACATCATAATCCAAATTTAACTCATTGAGCAGATATCCTGTCCCTCAAAATGCACTTGCATTGTACATTCAAAAAGAGTAAAATCGATGCATGCACATACATCGTGTGAGGGAAAATCAAAATACCTTATAGACAGAGCCGAAACCGCCTTCTCCAAGCTTGTTATTGGAAGAGAAATTGTTTGTTGCTGCAGCTATGGTACGTAGTTCAAAGATTGGTAAGTCTGAGTTTATTCTGCTTTCCCCAAGATCTGTTCTAGCAGGAGAATCTTCCAAGTAGGTTGATGCTGTGGTCAGACTGAAGGGAAGTTTATCTTGTCTTCGCTTACCTGCCATCAAATACAGAAACAGATAATCTTAACATAGTTTGTGAAGCTCCAGTCATTTCCAAAAATGAAAATAAAGACCCCAAGAATTTCAGACAATCTGAATGCAGTACGTTATGTTGATTATAGCTTTTTTCTTATTAACAAACAATAATTAGAATTAGTGAAAGTAAATTAGTTTACCTTTTCTCTTCCTCTTTGCCAACCAAAACACAATGCAGAGCAAGAGAAAGAACACTAGACCAGATGCTAGTGAAACTGCCAGCTTCTCCTTATGGCCAAGAGAACCATTTGACTTCATTGCATATTGTGCTGCAGAGATACGAAAGGACCAATGAGAGAAAACTGAAATTAAAATAAAACCCAATTAACTTAACATTTGGAACTCAATTTTTGGTGTTTATGGAAAATCCCAAAAATTCTATAGAAATTTGGCATTAGTTTTTATTTTTGTTTTTGTACAAGCGATGTTAAAAGAGGAGGGATTCGAAATTAGAACCCTGAGTGCGAGAATAATTATTAAGTAATTACTCTTAACCACTTGAGCTACAAATTTATTGAGAAATTTGGTACTTGTTTGTTAAACAAAGAAAGAAGATAAATTGATGAAGGAACCATACCTAAAACAGTTGCATTAACTCGAACGTATAAATCTTGACCCAATTTCAAATAAGTCCTCGTGTCCACCAAGTCCCCATGCCATGTCACGCACCCGATCCCTCCCTTTCTTTCATCTGCACTTGAGTACGCCATGCAAGAACAATTCCTCAAGCACTCCGCTTTGCACGCTTCCAGACCCATACTCAAGTTCACACGTGCTGCCGACGAGTCAGGCGCCTTTACACGTGGCACCTTCACGAACCCTTCCCCGTTTCGACAAAGGGACGCTCTTGTACTCACGCACCCACCCGACCCGTCTCGCAAATACCATTCGTGGAGCAGCTTGGGTTCGAAACCGGGTAGGCACGTGCACTCGAACTTATCCACATTGTACGGGTCACAATTGCTATTTGCACCGCACCTTCCATATTCGTCACACTGCTCTTGCGGGGCCGACCAAAACTTGACCCACTGGTGTACCTGATTATACCACGTGGACCGTTCAACGGTTCCTGATTCATCAAGCACCAGCCGCGAGAAAATTGATTCATCTGTGATAGTAAACACGATAGATAGCTCATCTTGATTGTTCACAAAAGTGACGTTGAATATGAAACTATTTGTCGTTTCGGGCACACCACTCCATCTCTCCTTGATCCATGCCCTGCCCCGCCAGCGCGGGGCTTGACCCTTGTATAAAAACAGCTGCGGAAACCCACTCGGGTCAATCCCATACGAACAGGTACCAGTTCCCGGGTCATCTTTGGACTTCCAGGATGTGAGAAACCGGTTCAGCTTGGACCGCCGGTCCAGCCCAAGTTTCATAAATGGGAGCATTGTGTTAGAGGGATAATCAAAACCTTGCCAAAGAGGACTTTGGCTACCGTTTTCAAGCAAAACAAGGTTCCCTGTATCCAAGAGCTTGGCTGTGGAGTTGTTTGGTGAAGAGACTGTGACATTAGCGGACCAAAGTGGGCTGCTTTGGTTCTTCCAGTAGATTACAAGGCCGCCATGGCTGTTAATGGCTAGGAGGCCAGAGCTATCAGTGACAGGATTGTCTCTGTTTGCAACCCAGACGATGGTTTGCTCTGGAACTTTGTTGTACCAAACTCCAACATAGCGTTTCTGAGAATTGCCGGGACTGAAGAACCCAAGTGCAAAGGTTTTCTTGCTAGACACCAAAACGTCGCCATCTCTGAGTGGTTGGTTTGGCGTAATGGTGTCGAGGGAAAAAATGCAAGTAGGGAGAAGAACAAGGAAGATAAGCAATATATGGGTGATCATGTCCATGGTTGGTTTTTTCAATGATGATTTTGATTGCAATGGGAAATAAAGATGAGTTTTTTTTTTTTAATTTAAATTTTTTAGTAAATTGAGCTTAGACCCATAAAATTCATTTAAAATCACCTATAACCATTTCCTTTAGTTTTCTATTTAAAATACCTAATTTTTTCAAATAATACCCGATGACTAGGATCCAACTAAGAAAGTTACCTAATATAACTTAAAATCTGATTTATTATATTTTTTTGGATTTCAAAACTACCCATATTTGTAAGTTAATGTGTTATGGGGGGTGCAACTAATGACACCCGTTGAATTTGGAAATATCTCCAAATAGTTGTAATAGATGTAGGAACTAATTTAGAAACTTATTTGAAATTAAATGTTAAATTCCACATTAAAGTATTAGTAATCTATTTTACAACTAGTAATCTATTTTTGAATTAATGGTGTTTTCCTTCTATGAATTACGACTAGTAATCTATTTAAAGTATTAATAATTTAAATTCAATATTAAATTTAGGAATTAATGTTGTTTTCTTTTTATGAATTATACGACCAGTATTTTTTTTATTATAATTTTATGAATAATAGTGTACATTCTAATTATGTTAAAAAATAATTTGATAATCTATTTATTGTTTTATTTTTAAAACATTTTTTTTAATGAACCTATTTTTTCTCCAAATATTGTACCTATTTTTTTCTTTATTACTTGTTTTATGAAAAATAATTTGATCATCTTTTTATTGTTTGTTTTACGAAAATAATTTTTTTTAAATGAGCCTATTTTTCCTCTCAAAATAATGTACCTATTTTTTTTTCTCTAATAATGTACCTAGTAAAACAATTTACCTAGTATAATGAACTTATTTTTTTCTTCTAAATAATGTACTTATTTTTAATTTAAAAAAATGTGCATAAATTTCAACAACGTACCTATTTTCTATAAATTATTGAATTATTGTGTACCTATTTTTAATTAATGAAAAATATACGGAAATTTAAATTACAAAGTAATTGACCTATTTTTGTTAATTTTTTTGGGGTAAATAATATACCTATATTTTTATACGTATGTATTTATATTTATATTTTTCATATGCACATTATTGGATATGTAATTTACATATATATATTTTCAATTTTAAGGGGCCATATGTTAGAGGGAATGACAACCAAAAGAAATGGGGTGATTGATATGCTATTAATAGGGAGTTTTAATTACAATTATGGCAGTTAATGGAATATTTGGAATAAATTATATATAAAAAATGAAGTCTGATGGCAAGGATGTAAAAACATAGGAATACTACGACATCTTATATTCTACTGGTCATTTAAGTTTGAAATTGAGTTTTACACATAGATTTATAAAATGATGGGTATATGTCTAGGAAATAGAAATTATAGAGACCTATATTGGACAAGCCCTAAATTTTTTATTTATTAAGGCTGAAATTGATATGCTAGAGGTAGAGGGTAGCTGAGATTTTACGCACAGAGAGGTCCACCTGGGAGTGGTTGTAGAAAGAGAGCATGACATAGACACTCAACCAGAATCTTACGTAGCTGTTTAGTTATTGGGTGGAGTTTCTCTAAGTGTTGAAAGGTGATGAACTTCAAAGTTGACTTTATTTATCAGATTGGGTTCTTATGTCCAAGTTTGTAGCGTATACGAAGGAAAATCTTGCTCACAGATTAGACTTGAGACTTTTCAAGTCTTTATGTTCAGCAATTGATCAATGGTCGAAAATATATCGTGAGACCAATAATTCTAACTTGCCCCACACGTCAACTGATAAAGAAAATTGAAAATTGTTGTTTTAAAAAAACTTTTTTTTCTATATTTTTTTAATTTTAAAAATATGATACTTTTGCAAGCTTAGAGCATCCACAATAATGCTCTCTATTTCTTAGCTAAAATTTGGCTAAAAATATAAGAAAGCTATTTTAAGAGCTCTCTATAAAATTTCAGCTCCAACCACACTCCCTAATTTGGAGAGTCATAAATGCTATAACTCTTTTTTGATTAATCCATCTCTATTAAAAAATAAAATAAAAAATAGTTAGCATTAAATAAAAGTTTGAAATACGTATTAAATAAAGCAACATTAAATTATAGGGAGCCACTAGGAGTCCTTTCTCTCTCTTCAGATTTAGGAGCTCCTAGAGGACTCCCTGTTTTAGGAGGTGGATAGGGAGCGTGGTTGAAGTTGCATTTTTACAATTCCTCCCTAAAATTTGTCTAAAGGGGTGGTTTAGGGAGCCCATTGTGGATGCTCTTAGGGAGTGGCATTTGCATCAACAAACCAATTTGAGTTGGCCCTTTCATGTAGCAACAAATTATATTTTGTGGTAAATAGTCTTTCGCAAGCTGCTGTAGGTACCGTAGCTTAACGGGTAACATTTTCAAATCCAGACTGTGCCAAAACCGCCTTTTCCAAGCTTGTTTGCGACAGAGAAATTGTTGGCGGCTACTGATATGGTTGCTAGATCAAAATCTGAGTTTATTCTAGTTCCATCAACATCTGCAGTAGAGTCTTCCAAGTAGGTCGACCCTGTAGCAAGTCTAAGTGAAAATTCATAGTCTCTTTCTTTACATGCAAGTAAATGCAGAACAAGTAATCTTATAGCCTTCTAGACATGAACAATGTGAGAACTGAGTAAAATCTAACTGCCCCAAACTTATACGAATCTTAAATAAAGCTTGTAGCAAACGACAACGTATTTGAACACGAATACCCTACCAGTCATCATGCCAGTGCCACATTGTAGGAAGACAATCATGCAATCCAAAGATCTTTTCTTCCTCCTTGCCACGCAATACCAGAAGAAAACTACAATAAGGAGCACTAGAGCAGCCACTACAGAAATTGCTATCTTCCCCCTTTTGCTAAGAGAACCATTCTTTGAATATTCACCTAAACTCAAATAAAATCCAATCAGCTTATGATTACGCATCCAACATTAACCCAAGAGAAAAAATAGGCCATCAACAATTTCGGCAACTATGGAATCTGATTTATGATTTTTATATTTTAATTGTTGTGGGAGCAAAAATTAAGGCCCGAGTAACAAGCCACTTCCCATGAACCCTAAATTTAGGGAGTGGAGGGAATTAAATAACATGATATCCACTACCATTGAGCATGGATATAAATAAGGAATATGAGACTTGGAGTCCAAGGGTTCAATGCCTATAAAAGGCTAACTAATCCCCCAGCATAAGGGGAGAGAGGTACGAGATTATTCTAACTATACGCAATATTCCTAAACGAACATTGACTTGAGCGTCGGAGTGTTTTCTTGCAGATACTTCCCTCTCATTGGTGGCAATCGAAGATGGTGTCCGGATTCTCAACATGGAATACAAGATTACTTGTTGGAGGATCCGAAATTTCATGCTCCAACAATTGTTTTTTTTTTTGTCGGAATTTTTATTTTAATTGTTGGAAATCCTTCATGCGACTCTGCATTTATTATCATTAGGCTCCGGAAAGATTTTTAATAAAGTGATCTTTGAGTATAATTTTTTTTTTAACAAACGAAAAAAAAAATTATGCTATGATGAATAGTTCACACTTCTATTGGTAATAATTACAAGAAAAATAAGGGAAAATGATACCTAATGTAATTGCATCAACTCGTATGTATAAATCTTGACCCATATCCAAATATGTCCTTGTGTCCATCAAATCTCCATGCCATGATTCCACCCTTCGCCTTCTCATCTGCACTCGCGTACGCTATGCAAGAACAATTCCTCATGCATTCCTTCTCACAAACTTTCAAGCTCAAACTCATGTTTGCATGTGCAGTGGACAAGTCTGGTATCTTCACACGTGTCAACTTCACGAACCCTTCCCTGTTTCAACATGTGGATGTTCCCCTTTTTTTCTTTTTTCTTTTCATGCACCCACCCGACCTGTTGGCAGTGGTGGAGCCACTCCTAGGCCCGTAGTGGCCTTGGCCTCCCATATTTTTATCTCTCCTTGTAGGGGCCTTTTGTTCTAGCAGCCTGTCGAATGGGCTTGGGCTGTCGTAAGAAGGAAACGAAAAAAATTCCCCAAGTGCCTGAGTTCGAGAATAAGCTCCCAAAAGAGTTTTTGAAGAGTCTAATGAAACTTTAGAAAAACTCTTTTAGGTCATCTTCACTAATAGCCAAAAGACACAACAAATCGATAAATGACTTGGTTTGAGGAGCTTGTGGCATGGGAGCTAAGCTTTCACAAGTTTAGCAATTTGAGAGAGAGGAAAGCATGAGTTTTTTTATAGAGGACGAAAATTTAAACTGGGGTAGAGGAAAATTAGGAAGATTTTTATCTCAGGAAAAGAAGAATCAACGGAGGAAGAGGATTGGGTGTCTTGCGTAAATTCCAGGTTGCTTGACAAAGCTTGGTCAGGCTTTGGATGGATGTTTCGCTGGGTAGAAGAGTCCCCCTTTTATAGGCACGAAGAACCCTAATTTCATCTAGCCTTCTTCTTCATTTTCTTTTGGCTGCTCCCCACTTAATCCTATTTTGGTGAAATTCTCCTATCCAAGGTGCATGAGTAAGGAACCCTTTGTGGTTCCAAGGATTTTGAAGCAGCTGGACCTCCCCATAAGAGTAAGGTGCCACCTGCCTTTCCTCTTGATTTTCAAAATGAAGCTTTGTAATGAAAAATAAGATGGGTAGAGCCTTTTGTCCGATGGATATTCATCCTACCCCCATAGGTTTCCTTTAGTCTCTGTCATGGCTCCTCTGTTGACCATTCTTAGAGTTCTAACAGAGGTAGAACTTGGTGCCAGGTTTTTTATAAGTTGTTGGGCTGGGCTTGTATACACGGTTTGGGTCATTTGGTTTGTTATTTCCAGCGTTTGATACGCTTTTCGTCAAGCTGCTGGAAGTGGCTTGACTAATTTTGGGCATTCTTTTGATGTGGGCTTATCTAAGTATGCAGGCTACTAAATATCTTCCTAAGATATTGGACCATTTTTCCCTTTTCTCTCATGCTAACCCATGTATTTGGATCTGAGGGATGAGCTTGAGTTTTAATGTTCCCAAGTGACTTAAAACTTTCATTTCCCAAACCCTCAATGAGCCTTGTGATTGCTCGTTACCATCCATACCACAACCCATTCAAGCAAGCCCAGGGTAATTTTGTGGCTTGGGCCCACTTAAGCTTGTGGCATAGCTTGGTGTTAAAACAATGGTTCTTCTTGCATAACACCTATGCTTGTGCTTGAGTTTTATTATGCCGTGATAAGTTATAATCGGGCCAAGTAACGCCGAATATGCATGTGAGCGTGATTTTATAAAGTTGGCATGCTCTTGGCCTTTGTGCACGTGCTTGCTTGGCATGATGTGTGGTCCGTGGCTTGTATCGGTGTGTCCTACAAATGCTCTTTTGTCCTGATTGAACTTCCTTTGTGTTCAACTATTTGTGTTGGGCCAATAATTAATCTGGGCTTGGCCCTTTGGATTTTTGGGCCTCAACACTCCTCTATTATATTATATATAACATATAGAATTTGTAACAATAACTTATAATAAGTTATAGTTCCCTCTAAAACAAATTAAACATTACTAAATTATAAGTACTTAGCTCTAAACATGTAATTATTGAATACTTAGATATTTTATATACTTGTATTTTCTACTTCGGCCCCCCTAACTTTACAATTCTAGCTCCGCCCTGCTTGTTGGAGTACTTCCACTCATAGTTTGACTTGGTAAATTAAGAGATAAAACGTGATCCGTGAGTTTAGTTACATTCAACCACACTAATCACAGCTTAATTACAATTACTAATTAATAAGCTTCAAGCAAATATTGTAGTGCACATTACTACTTGTACTAATTAGCTTATAACGTACAACATTTTGCAGCCTAGACCATTCATTAGCGAGCTTCTATTTGTGTACATGTTACATCATTTACAGAGTAAGCTCCTTCAGTGCTGGTTGACGGGTCTCCACTAGTATGACAGCTTCTCTTAACCAAAAATCCAGGTTGTCTTGGTGAAGGAGCTGCTGCATTATTTCCCAGCATGGACACAACCCCTGACATTGTCGGACGATTAGTCGCGTGCTCTTGCAAGCACAAAAGCGCAATTTGAATGCATCTTACAACTTCATCGACAGGGTACGACTCGCCCAAAGTTGAGTCAATAATTTCAGAGGCTCTACCTTCTTTCCACAAGTCCCAGACCTGAACGTACACAGCTTACAAATTAATCAAGTTTGGGGCAATAAGTAGAGAGTAGTTAGGACTTGTAAATAGCTAGACTTGTATGCTTGCTTACATGTCCAACCAAATTTGAGTCCGGATTATCATGATAGTAACCGGTATTCTTTCTGCCACTGACGATTTCAAGCAGTAAAACGCCAAAGCTATATACATCACTCTTTACTGAAAACAGTCCTTCCATTGCGTACTCTGGTGACATATAACCACTGCAGCAAAAACACAACATAATTTTGTACTCCTTCAGTTTGTGGCATTGTGACATAGGATTGACATTATAACAAATAGGGGTACTGGAAATTGGTAAGATATCTTTTATTGTAAAGGAAACTTACTATGTCCCAACCACACGATTTGTATTTGCTTCGATTTGTTCTGCTCCAAATATTCTAGCCATGCCAAAATCTGAAAGCTTAGGATTCATAGCAGAATCCAGTAGAACATTGCTGGCCTTTAGATCTCTATGGATGATTCTTAATCTTGAATCCTGATGAAGGTATAAGATCCCTCTGGCAATCCCATAGATAATCTCAAGGCGTTTTGGCCAATCTAAAAATGCCCTTTTTGCTTCATCTGATAAAAAGTCAGAAATTAGACAACATTCATGCCTGATTCAAGTTTTAAAAGATGTAGTAGCGAAAAGAAGACGTACTGAAAATGAAAGAGTCCAGACTTTTGTTAGGCAAGTATTCATAGATTAGCATCTTCTCTTCATCTTGAACGCAGCAACCTAAAATCCTGACAAGGTTCCGGTGCTGGAGTTTTGCAATAAGCACAACTTCATTCTTAAACTCTTCGATTCCTTGGCCTGAATTCTTGGCTAGTCTTTTCACTGCTATTTCCTTCCCATTGTAAAGCACACCCTGATCACATCATAATCCAAATTTAACTCATTGAGCAGATATCCTGTCCCTCAAAATGCACTTGCATTGTACATTCAAAAAGAGTAAAATCGATGCATGCACATACATCGTGTGAGGGAAAATCAAAATACCTTATAGACAGAGCCGAAACCGCCTTCTCCAAGCTTGTTATTGGAAGAGAAATTGTTTGTTGCTGCAGCTATGGTACGTAGTTCAAAGATTGGTAAGTCTGAGTTTATTCTGCTTTCCCCAAGATCTGTTCTAGCAGGAGAATCTTCCAAGTAGGTTGATGCTGTGGTCAGACTGAACGAAAATTTATCTTCTCTTCGCTTACCTGCCATCAAATACAAAAACAGATAATCTTAACATAGTTTGTGAAGCTCCAATCATTTCCAAAAATGAAAATAAAGACCCCAAGAATTTCAGACAATCTGAATGCAGTATGTTAAGTTGGTTATAGCTTTTTCTCATTAACAAACAATAATTAGAATTAGTGAAATTAAATTAGTCTACCTTTCATCTTCCTCTTTGCCAACCAAAACACAATGCAGAACAAGAGAAAGAACACTAGACCAGATGCTAGTGAAACTGCCAGCTTCTCCTTATGGCCAAGAGAACCATTTGACTTCATTGCATATTGTGCTGCAGAGATACGAAAGGGCCAATGAGAGAAAATTGAAATAAAACCCAATTAACTTAAGATTAGGAACTCAATTTTTGGTGTTTATGGAAAATCCCCAAAATTCTATAGAAATTTGGCATTAGTTTTTATTTTTGTTTTTACACAAGCAATATTAAAAGAGGGGAGATTTGAACTCAGAACATTAAGTGCGAGAATAATTACTCTTAACCACTTGGCTATAAACTTATTGAGAAATTTCGTACTTGTTTGTTGAACAGAAAAAGAAGATAAATTGATGAAGGAAGCATACCTAAAACAGTTGCATTAACTCGAACATATAAATCTTGACCCACATTCGAATAAGTCCTCGTGTCCACCAAGTTCCCGTGCCATGTCACGCACCCGATCCCTCCATTTCTTTCATCTGCATTTGAGTATGCCATGCAAGAACAATTCCTCAAGCACTCTGCTTCGCACGCTTCCAGACCCATACTCAAATTCACACGTGCTGCTGACGAGTTAGGTGCCTTTACACGTGGCACCTTCACGAACCCTTCCCCGTTTCGACAAAGGGACGCTCCCTTTGTACTCACGCACCCACCCGACCCATCTCGCAAATACCATTCATGGGGCAGCTTGGGTTTGAAACCGGGTAGGCATGTGCACACGAACTTATCCGCATTGGATGGGTCACAATTGCCATTTGCACCGCACTTCCCATATTCGTCACACTGCTCTTGCGGGGCCGACCAAAACTTGACCCACTGGTGCACCTGATTATGCCACGTGGACCGTTCAACGATTCCTGATTCATCAAGTACCATTCGCGAGAAAATTGATTCATTTGTGATAGCAAACACGACAGATAGCTCATCTTGATTGTTCACAAAAGTGACGTTGAATATGAAATTATTTGTCATTTCGGGTACACCGCTCCATCTCTCCCCGATCCATGCCCCGCCCCGCCAGCGCGGGGCTTGACCCTTATATAAAAACAGCTGCGGAAACCCACTCGGGTCAATCCCATACGAACAGGTACCAGTTCCCGGATCATCTTTGGACTTCCAGGATGTGAGAAACCTGTTCAGCTTGGACCGCCGGTCCAGCCCAAGTTTCATAAATGGGAGCAGTGTGTTAGAGGGATGATCAAAGCCTTGCCAGAGAGGACTTTGGCTACCGTTTTCAAGCAAAACAAGGTTCCCTGTATCCAAGAGCTTGGCTGTGGAGTTGTTTGGTGAAGAGACTGTGACATTAGCGGACCAAAGTGGGCTGCTTTGGTTCTTCCGGTAGATGACAAGGCCGCCGTGGCTGTTAATGGCTAGGAGGCCAGAGGTATCAGTGAGAGGGTTGTCTCTGTTTGCAACCCAGACGATGGTTTGCTCTGGAACTTTGTTGTACCAAACTCCAACATAGCGTTTCTGAGAATTGCCGGGACTGAAGAACCCAAGTGCAAAGATTTTCTTGGTAGACACCAAAACGTCGCCGTCTCTGAGGGGTTGGTTTGGCGTAATGGTGTCAAGGGAAAAAATGCAAGAAGGGAGAAGAACAAGGAAGATAAGCAATACATGGGTGATCATAGTCATACACCATTTTGTAAAGTCCATGGTTGGTTTTCTCAATGATGATTTTGATTGCAATGGAAAATAGAGATGAGATTTTTATTTTTATTTTTAAATTTTTTATTTAATAAAGCTGAAATTGATACGCTAGAGGTAGAGGTAGCTGAGATTTTAAACACACAGAGGTCCACCTAGCTGGGAGTGGTTGTAAAAAGAGAGCATGACACAGACACTACTCAACCAGAATCTTAACTAGCTGTGTAGTTATTGGGTGGAGTTTTCTTCCTTTGGCAACTTAGAGAAAAGTGTTGCAAAATGTAAATTTGAAAGCTTTTTTTAACAGAGAACACGTGAATATATCGTGAGACCAATAATTCTAACTTGCCCCACACGTCAACTGATAAAGAAAATTGACAATTGTTGTTTTAAACAAACTTTATATATATATATATATATATATATATATATATATTCATTTTAAAATGAATGATTTCAAACTCTATTTTATCACTTACACTCCTTTTTAGTTATAAAAAGGAGTGTAAGTAGATAAAATAGAAGAAAAAGGAGTGGACAAATCACCACTCTTAAAAATATGATACTTTTGCAAGCTTATGATTACGCATATAAATATGTCCTTGTGTCCATCAAATCTCCATGCGATGATTCCATCCTTCGCCTTCTCATCAGCACTCGTGTACGCTATGCAAGAACAATTCCTCATGCATTCCTTCTCACACACTTTCAAGCTCAAACTCATGTTCGCACGTGCAGTGGACGAGTCTGGTATCTTCACATATGCCAACTTCACGAACCCTTCCTTGTTTCGACACTTGGATGTTACCCTTTTTTTTTTTTCATGCACCCACTCGACCTGTTGGAGTACTTCCACTCATAGTCTGATTTGGGTTCGAACTCGGGCAAGCAGCCATGCTCGAACTCAAAATAGTATGGGTCACAGTTTCCATATTTTTCACATCTCTCCATTAGGCTAGAGACCAATTTACGAGCCACTAATGTTCTCGATCATTCCACACCAACAACTCAACAGTACTTGATTCTCCTACCACTCCCATTGAGATTGGGAAGATTGGATTGTTGGTAATTTCGTACATAAACGATGTCTCATCTTGGTTGTTCTTGAAACTAAAATTGAACATACCCTATAAGGATGTGATTTCCGGGATACCGCTCCACTTTTGGCCGGTCCAAGATCTGACCCGCCATTCTAGAGCTTGATCCTTGTATAAAATCAACTGTGGCAAACTACTTGGGTCAATTCTGCATGAGTAGTTTCCGATTCCCGAGTTATCTTGGGACTTCGAAGATGTTAAGAGTGAATTTAGCAGACCCATTTGTGACTTGGGTTAATTCGATAAGAATAATTCTCGATTATGAGTCATCTTGGGCTTTCCAAGATGTTAAGAATATATTTGACCTGGACCATCGATCCAGCCCACGTTTCATAAATGAAAGCATTGTATTTGTAGGATAATGAAAGCCTTGCCTTGCTAGAGAACCCTTTGGCTTCCATTTTCAATCAAAACCAGATTTTATGTATCCAAAAGCTTGGTTGTGATATTGTTTGGTGATGAGAGAGTAGCATTAGGGACCAAAGAGGGGTATTTTGGTCCTTCTAATAGATGACAAGGCCTCAACTCCTTGGCTATTGATTGCTAGGACGACACCGTAGGTATCATTGACAGGGTTGTCTCTATTCCACAACGACAACCAGAAATTAGTCACTTGTTCACGTGAAACAAGTAATGGATTGCATAAACCAGGCTGGACAAAGGACACGTGGTACCTCTTAGGCAAAGCTCACAGTCCCACATCGAAATCTCACTCGAGGTGCACGCCTCCCAAGATCCATAAATATGGGTACAAATTTTCAAAATAAGATAACGGTTACATTATGCTACTTAGCCTTTACTCTGTCCAAATTGCTATTCACTTCGTCCTTAAGCTAACTTAAGCATCAAAGTGTTTTCGGTTGGTACCGCCCCAATGCCCAAGGTCTTATCGTTGTTCTCTATCTTGCAGATCCTCCTCATCTACTAAAGAGCCTAAGAGACCAAAGGTGACACAATATCACTAAGCCGGGCCCGAAAGTCCTCATCCATTTTGAGGCATCAACAACAACTCTTGAGGTTTTTAAAGTCTTATTACGAGAAAGGACTAATGGTGTCACTGGAAATGTCGACAAGATATGGCAATTCCCTAGTACTGATCCTGGCTAGAAAGTTGCACTTCATTAATTAAGACCACTATGATAAAACTACTATGGCTTTCTAAAGATCACTTGGGTTGGGTGTGAAATAATGATAAAGATATATATAAATAAACGGAGTACTATAGGGAAGTAAAGGTAAAAAAAAATTGAAAAGTCCAAGCTTTTGTTTGAATGCAGTGCGGTAACCAAAAAGCCTGACCAGGTTCCCACGCTGAAGTCTTGCTTATACAACAATGAAGAAGAACGAATCGAATAAGGTTAACCAACCCTTCGGGGAAATTAATGATTATTTTTGTTAGTTTTGTCAAATCGAAGGCAACCAGTTAAAGTATATTCCACCACAGGTAAAGGTTCTAAAGTTACGCATTAGAAAACCTCAGCAATTCCTGATGTTGTCGTAACTTTAAAGTTTCTAAGACATTCTCACACTTAAATGGTTCTTAAATCTCTTAACGGAATTGACTGAATATATTATTAATACCGGACAAAGAAGTCCACCATATCAGCTTTACTATATTGTTAACGTTAATGTTGACACAACACAAGTGCAGTGCAGATGGTTGCTTATGTGTTGCAACCAAGGTCTTAAATATCGATACTTTTCAGAAATATCGGTGGTTCAAAAACACAGAAATATCGATGGAAATATCGGAAAAATATCGATATCGATAAAAATTGGATAAAAACCACGGAAATTATGATAAATACATAGAAATTTTTAATGAAACTTTAGAAGAAGATTATTTAGTCAATCATCTATTATTTTGACACAAAAAATTGGAAGGAAATGCATTGCATAGTGGATTTGTGTGATTTAAGTTGATTATATTGCGACTTGACAAACTTTGTGACTTAGAAAATTTGAAGTAATTAATGAAAGAGAATTAAACACCCCTTTGAAAATTTGAAGATGTAAACCAATTTGATTTTTCATGAAAATTAGGCACTTTACCATGCTTAAAAAATAATAGTGAAGATTGAAAATCAACTAAGAACATAAATAAATTTATCCAATGAAGAATTAAATAGCAAATAATGAAAATGATTATAGAGATTTAAGTAATTAAGTAACAATTTGAAGGAGAATTTAGTAATATAAGTATTTATAATGAATAATAAAATAATTAATAACATTAAATGGATTAAATAAAAAAATTATATTAAGTAATTAAGTCACATCTCACACTTCCCAAATGTTTTCACGGCTCTCTCTCCTTTCCTTTATGTTGGATTTGATGGAGATAACACCATGTGTCTTGTTGTGTGCCAGTGAATGATGGAAAAGTAACAAAACACTCATTTTCTGTTTTCACTGCAAAAAAGGGGTCCTCAAATAAAATATTATCATCCTTCCTTCCAATCCAAATCAAAGGTAAATCCATTATGCATATGTTTCAATCCAAGCACGCAGCTGACTTTTCTTCATAGGAACCAACGTTGCAATAGATACACGCAACCTTCTCTCTCTCTTTTGGGCATTCACCCATCTCTCTCTTTTTATTTTATTTATTTATTCCTCTCTCTCTCTCTCTCCCTTTCTTCTTCTATCTCTCCCTCTCTGTCTCTTCTTCCTCTTCCCTCTTCTCTCTCCTCCATCACAATCCTCCATACCTTTTTTTTCCTCTTCTTCCCTTCTCTCTCTCGCTCTCCTCTATCTGTTTTTTTTTTTTTGTTCTTCTATCTCTCCGTCCTTTCCCTGCTTCCTCTTCCCTTTTCTCTCTCACTTCATCACAATCCAAAACAGCAAAACATAAAACCCACTCCATAATTTAATTTTTTTCCTCTTCTTCCCTTCTCTCTCGCTCTCCTCTTTCTATTTTTTTTTCTGAGTTGAGAGACGGAGAAAGGCTGAGTTTCGGCGGCTGAGGGATTCATCTGAAGGCTTTTTTTTGGTCGAAGATTCATCTGAAGGCTGAGTTTAATTTGGTAAGTTCATATCACGATATTATCGATAATATCACGATATATTGGCCATTTAAAGCTGCAACTTGAACGAAAATATCGTTACTGAAATATCGGCGAAATTATCGAGAAAATTATCGATAAATTGACGATATATATATGGAAGTGTGCTAAAATATCGCTGCCCCAAGAAAACCATAATTTCGCCGAAATTATCGATATTTTGTTCTATGGTTGCAACTTGCAAGGACTCTGTACTTTCGTATACTTCTAAGGATGTCAATTTGTTCCTCAGCTTTGCACATATCTTCTGTATGAGTCAAGACAGTATGCAAATTTTTTGTTTTTCAGTTCAAACCAATATACGTTCTTTCGACCGCGAAAGAAGTCCTCAAGATGTTTTGTTCTAAAACAGGATAACAGGGGAATCAAATATCTTACCAAACAATTACAACCAAGATTTTAGTTGGAAGATTTACTAAATGTTGTCTTGAGTTTGATAACAAATAACAATAAATAAGACCTAACTGTAATATACATGACCAGGATGTGCAACATATAACTCATTAGCGTGCTTTGAGCATGGTTATCGTTACATCATTTAGAGAAGGAGTTGATCCTTTTGATGCTGTTGAGTTTGGATTGCTGGATTGTAATATAAATGCAGGTTTCTTGGGAGAGGGAAGAGTTGTTTCATTACCCAACATAAAAATAACTTCCGACATGGTTGGCCTATCTGATGCACTTTCTTGCACGCAAAGTAGCCCAATCTGGATGCATCTTGAAACCTCATGAGCAGGATATGACTCCCCCAAGGATGGATCAACCATACCTAATGCCTGCTCCTCTGTCCACATATCCCAAATCTGATGCCATTCAGAAGATCAGTTTAGCATAAAGATTCGAAAGTAAAAATTTGTAAGTCATTGCATATGTATTTTAGAAATAGTTTGAATTGCCTACTTGTCCAATCAAATTTGGGGAGGGAATTTGGTTATCATAACTAGTGTTCCTTTTGCCACTGATGATCTCTAGCAGTAAAACACCGAAGCTGAAAACATCAGATTTTTCTGAATACCGCCCTTCCATTGCATATTCTGGTGACATGTAGCCACTGCAGTCAGGGAAAATTGAGATAAACTAGTGAGCTAGTTCAGTGTTTCATAATAATCTCCATTATGCTTCTAAGTGTATGTACTCTGAAATACTTACTATGTTCCAACCACTCTGTTTGTATTTGCTTGGATTTGGTCTTCCCCAAACATTTTAGCCATTCCAAAATCTGAGATCTTTGGGTTCATTGTAGAATCCAAGAGGACATTGCTAGCTTTTAAATCCCTGTGGATAATTTTTAGTCTCGAGTCTTGATGAAGATATAAGACACCTCGAGCAATTCCAAATATAATTTCAAAACGTGTTTTCCAGTCTAACAAGGAGCTTCTTCTTTTATCTGACCCAAAACATGAAACCTCCAGTCAGTATGCAGAGTTGGGAAATTAAGCACAAGCTAACATGTACAAGTTCTGTTGTGATAATTTATAGTTTAGTTTATCTAAGTTATGAGAACCATTGTTTATCAAATTACAACAATGGCTACTCGTGAATTGAAAAGTATACCAAATATGAAGAAGTCCAAGCTTTTGTTTGTCAAGTACTCATAAATCAACATCTTCTCTTTTGTATGAATGCAGCAACCAAAAAGCCTCACCAGGTTCCTGTGCTGAAGTTTTGCTATCAACATAACCTCATTCTTAAATTGTTCTAGACCTTGCCCTGAATTCTTTGATAGTCTTTTCACAGCCACCTCTTGTCCATTAGCTAATAGACCCTGAAATTGTCATCCTGACATTAGTTTAGTGATTTAAAACAGTAATGCAAACATGAAATAAGCAATTCAGAGATCAATTTAATTACAAAGCTATCATGTTTCACATACCTTATAGACTGGGCCAAATCCACCTTCGCCGAGCTTGTTAGCAGCAGAGAAATTGTTTGTAGCAGCAACAATGCTTTTTAGGTTAAAAAGTGTCAGGTCTTGATGTGTTCTACTGTCATCATCATTCTTCCTTTCCCAGGGATATTCTTTAAAATAGAATTACTTTAATTATTTTGTCTAGAAAACAAGACAGAAAGGAAAAATGCATACTGGGTAACCGCAATTACTATATAAAGATTAAGAGTTAAGTTAATTCACATTTTAGTCTCAACTCAACCTATTTTAGTTCATGTGTGTATTCTTTGCAGCACTTATTCTACACCAAATTCTATGAAGCTGGCGTCATTTGAATCACTTGATATTAAAAGAAAACGAGTAGGAAGTTTGCTTACTTTTTCTCTTCCTCTTTGAACACCAACATCCAAAGCAAATGAAGAAGGATATCATAGCAATAGACACTACCAAAATTGGCAGCATCCCTTTTTTGGCAAGAAAACCCTTGGACTTCTTTGTGTACTCAGCTAATGTGGAAAACAAAAAGAAGAAGAAAAACCTCAAATATTGACTATGCATGAGAAATAAAGGATGTGCAATGTTAGTACATAAAAAGGTTTTCTTCTGCTTTGATTCAGGAGAGGAGAATGGTAAGGAATCAAACTGTGTTTTAGAAATGTTAAGAGAAGTTGTCAATAAAAAAGAATACCTAACTCAAGTGCATCTACACGTAGGTATAAGTCTTGATCCCCATCTGCAAAATTCTTTGTATCTACCAACTTCCCATACCATGTCATGCACCCTATTATAGGTGCATTGCGGCTGATGGTGTATGCCAAGCAAGAGCAATCCCTCAAGCACTGCTGCTCACATGCTTTCCAACTCAAATTCATATCCACCCGTGCCCACGATGTATCAGGGACCTTCACTTTTACTAACTTGATGAAACCTTCCCTGTTCTTGCACGACTCGAGCCTCCTCACGCAGCCACTAGATGCATTTCTCATGTTCCATTCGTCTGGCAACTTGGGTTGGAACCCTGGTAGGCATCTGCATTCAAACACGCTGATACTGTCCGAGTCACAGTAACCAAACGCTCCACACCTGCCATAATAATCACATCTGTCCATGGGGCCAGACCAGATTTGATTCCATCCAAGGTCTTGTTCATACCAGTTAAATTGTTGGATCGTTCCAGAATAGTCTACCACAATTCTTGTGGAGATGGATGAGTTGAGAAGACCCCAAGTAACAGTAACCTCATCTTGATTGTTCAAAAAGCTAGAATTGGAGAAAGAAGTAGCTAGCACCACCGGTATGTCACTCCACCACCACCTACCAGTCCTCCAGTATCGAAGATTACCATTGTACAAGACCATCTGAGGAGCTCCATTTGGGTCAATCTTGTAGGTGTAACTTCCGGTTCCCGGGTCATCTTCGGATTTCCAGGAAGTTAGGAACCAGTTGAATCCTGTCCGCTTGTTTATTCCAAGTTTCATGAATGGAATCACTGTATGAGTGAGATAATCGAAGCTTTGCCATGTTACCTTTTGGCTGTCTTGTTCAACCAAAACAAGGTTTCCAGTATCTAAGAGCTGAGCTTTGTATTTAGGATCAGGGGTGGATGATGATGAGATTGAAACATTGGATTTGGTGGACCAGAGAGTAATGTTGCTTCGGTTCCTGGCGTAGAGGATGAGGTTTCCATGTGCATCAATTGATAGGACCCCTGAGGTTTCATTTATAGGATCGTCTCTGTTTGCAACCCATACAACTGTTTTTTCTTTATCTCTCTTGTACCAGATTCCAACATACCGGTTGGTGGATTTTCCAGGGCTGAAGAAACCAAGCTCAAACACTTCTCCATTAGAGACTAGAACTTCACCATCTCTGATGGCTTGATCAGTTGTTATGCTATCTATCGAATTACAGCATCGGATAAGAAGAATGAATTGAACAAGTGCTGTAACGATTAAACCTTTCGTAAAATTCATGAACATATTTTGTAATGAAATGCGACTGAGCCCCAGGGAAGAAGTATGGTCCATTAAGAAACTTCAACAACTATCATGTGGTCAGAATTTGCTAACTCTAAGATCTTTCAATAATTTGTCTGACTATATAAGAAGACTAGGAAGTCCACTACGGCAGCTTTACACTCATTCTTCTTTTTTTTGGCTGTTTGACATTTATATTATTTTCTAGCTCAATATTGCTACCAAATATCACAAGCAATACTTTGTTATACAAATCAGCTTTGCACATGTCTTCATGGAATCATGAGTCAACCAAACGGTGTTGTAGTAACTCCGGAGTCTCTAAGGCATTCTCACACTGCAATGGTTTTAAAAAAATTTCAATGTGATTGACAGAGTCTATATTATTATTGCAGGAAAGAGAAGTCCACTATGCCAGCTTTACAATATTGTCAACGTTCATGTTGACAGTTCTTAAATATTCTGTTCCAAGACAGGGGAGCTGGGGTGAACTTTTGTATACAAATCAAAATGTCAATTTGTTCCTCAGATTTGCGCGTCTTCTTCACGAGTCAAACCAATATGCAATTTTTATTATTATTATCATTATTTTCACTTCAAACCAATATAAATTTCGACCTTAGAACAAGTCTTCAATATGTTTTGTATTAAAACTGGATAACCACAGGGGAAGCAACATATTCTACTAAACAATTACAACCAAGACTTTTGTTGGAACAATTACAAAATATTGTCTTAAGTTTGATAACAAATGGCACTACGTAAGACTTAACTGTAAGACAAGAAAAAAATGAATATGATGTAGAACATATATGTCATTAGCGTGCTTTGAGAACCGTTATTGTTACATCATTTAGAGAAGGAGTTGATCCTTTTGATGCTGCTGAGTTTAGTTTGCTGGATGATTGTAATATAAATGCAGGTTTCTTGGGATAGGGAAGAGTTGTTTCATTACCCAACATGAAAATAACTTCCAACATGGTTGGCCTATCTGATGCACTTTCTTGCACGCAAAGTAGCCCAATCTGGATGCATCTTGAAACCTCATGAGCAGGATATGACTCCCCCAAGGATGGATCAACCATACCTAATGCCTGCTCCTCTGTCCACATATCCCAAATCTGATGCAATTCAGAAGATCAGTTTAGCGTAAAGATTCGAAAGTAAAAATTTGTAAGTCATTGCATATGTATTTTAGAAATAGTTTGAATTGCCTACTTGTCCAATCAAATTTGGGGAGGGAATTTGGTTATCATAACTAGTGTTCCTTTTGCCACTAATGATCTCTAGCAGTAAAACACCAAAGCTGAAAACATCAGATTTTTCTGAATACCGCCCTTCCATTGCATATTCTGGTGACATGTAGCCACTGCATTCAGGGAAAATTGAGATAAACTAGTGAGCTAGTTCAGTGTTTCATAATAATCTCCATATGCTTCTAAGTATATGTACTCTGAAATACTTACTATGTTCCAACCACTCTGTTTGTATTTGCTTGGATTTGGTCTTCCCCAAACATTTTAGCCATTCCAAAATCTGAGATCTTTGGGTTCATAGTAGAATCCAAGAGGACATTGCTAGCTTTTAAATCCCTGTGGATAATTTTTAGTCTTGAGTCTTGATGTAGATATAAGACCCCTCGAGCTATTCCCAATATAATCTCAAAACGCTTTTTCCAGTCCAACAATGAGCTTCTGCTTTTATCTGGTCCACAACATGAAACATCCAATCTCAGCATGCAGCTTGGGGAAAGCAAACGCTAACATTTACAAGTTCTGCTGTAACTGATTCTTCATATATGCTTTAGTTCATTTAATCTATGAAAAGACGTACCAAATATGAAGAAGTCCAAGCTTTTGTTCGCAAACATTCATATATCAATATCTTTTCTTCGGCATCAATGCAGCAACCAAAGATCCTCACCAGGTTCCTGTGCTGAAGTTTTGCTATCAACATAACCTCATTCTTAAATTGTTCTAAACCTTGCCCTGAATTCTTTGATAGTCTTTTCACAGCCACCTCTTGTCCATTAGCTAAAAGTCCCTGAAATTGCCATTCTGACTTTAGTTTAGTGATTCAAATTTGAAAACAGTATTGGAAATGTCATGAGCAATTGTGAGATACGTTTAATTAGGAAATTATCATGCTTCACATACCTTGTAGACTGGGCCAAATCCACCTTCGCCGAGCTTGTTAGCAGTAGAGAAATTGTTTGTAGCAGCAACTATGCTCTCTAGGTCAAAAATTGTCAGGTCTTGATGTGTTCTTCTACTATCATCATTCTTCATTTCCCTTGGATATTCTTCAAAACATAATTAAATTACTTTAATTTTGTTGCCTAGAAACTGAACTATACAACTGAAAGGAAAAATGCTTACTATATAAGGATTAGGGTTAAGTCTCGGCCTTTTTTAATTCATCTGTGTATTCTTTGCAGCATTTATTCGACACCAAATTCCATTATGTTGGCAGTGAAATGATACGTGTCAGATGACTCACATGATGTTATAAGAAAAAGAGAAGGAAGTTTGCGTACCTTTTCTCTTCCTCTTTGCAAACCAACATCCAAAGCAAATGAAGAAGAATACCATAGCAATAGACACTACCAAAATCGGCACCATCCCTTTTTTGGCAAGAAACCCCTTGGACTTCTTTGTGTATTCAGCTAATGTGGGAAACAAAAAAAGAAGAAGAAAAACCCTCAAATATTTTCTATGGATGAGAAACAAAAGATATGCAATGTTAAGAATCCAACCATGTTTTGATTCAGGGGAGGAGAATGATAAGAATTGTTCTAGAAATGTTAGAGAAGTTGTCAATAAAAAAGAATACCTAACTCAACTGCATCCACACGTATGTACAAGTCTTGACCCCCATCTGCAGAATCCCTTGTATCTACTAAATTCCCATACCATGCCATGCACCCTATCATATTTGCATTGCTGTTGATGGCGTATGCCGAGCAAGAGCAGTCCCTTAAGCACTGCTGCTCACATGCTTTCCAACTCAAATTCCTATCTATCTGTGCCCACGATGTATCAGGAATCTTCACTTGTTCTAACTTGACGAAACCTTCCCCATTCCTGCATGCCTCGAGCTTCCTCACGCAGCCACTCGATGCATTTCTCATGTTCCATTCATCTGGCAACTTGGGTTGGAACCCTGGTAGGCATTTGCACTCAAACACACGGAGACTCTCCGAGTCACAGTAACCAAACGCTCCACATCTGCCATAAATATCACATCTGTCCCTGGGGCCAGACCATATATTATTCCATCTGAGGTCTTGTTCATACCAGTTAAATTGTTCAATCAATCCCAAATGGGCTGCCACGATTCTTGTGGAGATGGATGAGTTGAGGACACCCCAAGTAACGATGATCTCATCTTGATTGTTCACATAGCTGGCATTGAAGATATTAGTATCTAGCACTACCGGTATGTCACCCCACCACCACCTAATCCCATTCCAGTTACCAGTCCTCCAGTATCGAACATTACCATTGTAGAAGATAATCTGAGGAGCTCCATTTGGGTCAATCGCATAGGTGTAATTCCCCGTTCCCGGGTCATCCTCGGATTTCCAGGAGGTCAGGAACCAGCGGAATCCTGTTCGCTTGTCAAGGCCAAGTTTCATATGCGGAAGGATTGTATCCGTGGGGTAGTCAAAGCTTTGCCATGTTACCTTTTGGCTGTCTTGTTCAACCAAAACAAGGTTTCCAGTATCTAAGAGCTGAGCTTTGTATTTAGGATCAGGTGTGGATGATGATGAGATTGAAACATTGGATTTGGTGGACCAGACAGGAATGTTGGTTTGGTTTCTGGCGTAGAGGATGAGGTTTCCATGTGCACCAATTGATAGGACCCCTGAGGTGTCATTGATAGGATTGTCTCTGTTTGCAACCCATACAACTGTTTTTTCTACATCTTTCTTGTACCAAATCCCAACATAGTGGTTGGTGGACTTTCCGGGTCTGAAGAACCCAAGCTCAAACACTTCACCATTAGAGACTAGAACTTCACCATCTCTGATGGCTCGATCAGTTGTTATGCTATCTATCGAATTGCAGCACCGGATAAGAAGAACAAATTGAACAAGTGCAGTAATGGTTAAACCTTTTGTACACTTCATGAACATATTTTGTCATGAACATTTATCTCTTTAACTCGATAGTATTCAAAGAACTTTTTCTTTCCCAAAAAAAATATGTGAGCCCCAGAGAAGAAGTGCAATCTATTAAAGAAACTTCAACACCTATGACCTGGTTAGAATCAGCCTGGCTCTAAGATCTTTCAACACCTCATCGATTTGTCCATTCTTTCGGGGATTGACTGGTAGGAAGTCCACTATGGCAGCTTTACGCTCTTTCTTTAATGTTTGTGTTATATGAGTTGGGACATTTGTTTACTTTTCTAGCTCAATATTGTACACCTGAAGATATATTGAAGCTAAGTTCCGCTGCTGCTTTAGCTTATGTTTTTAAATGTATATAGATTTGACTGCAATGACACTTATTATATTTTTTATACTAAGGCAGGGGGAAAACGGGGGAACTGGGATGCTACAAAATATCACAGCCAAGACTTTTATATAAAAATCAACTTTGTACATTTCTTCATGGAATCATGCATGACTCAACCAAACGACCTAACTTTGAAACATTTAGGTGATTTTAAATCTATTTTCATAGAAATTACTGATTTATATACATATATATTAATCTGCCATTTCTGGAAAACTTTTCATGGTGAGCATGGTTGGTTTTAATAAATCTTTGGTGATGCATGGTCAATTTGGAGTGTAGTGTTTTCTGGAAATACAATGAGCCTCCCTCATATCTTTCATGTACAAAGAATTCTCGATTTGAATACAAAAGTTTAAAAGTAATAGAAAAGTCTACAAATTTAACGAGCTTCAATAACTGTGACTGTTACATCATTTACAGAAGAAGCTCCTCTAGATGTTGAAGAATCCTGGCCACTATTTTTAAAACTAAATGCTGCCTTTTTAGGAGGTGGAAGACTAGTTTCATTCCCCAGCATAAATACAACATCTAACATGGTTGGCCTATCTGTTGCATATTCTTGCACACACAAGAGCCCAATTTGAATGCATCTCATAACTTCATGAGTAGAATATGACCTACTCAACAACGGATCAACCGTGTCCAAGGCTTTTCCTTCAATCCACAAGTCCCAGATCTGAAAACATTTTAAGCATAATCTTTAGGTTAACTATTCAAAAAGTAAATTCACCATCTGAAAAAAAGAAAGAAAGGATATCTGTTTACTTACTTGTCCAACCAAATTCAGAGAGGAATTTTCAAAATGGAAATTGTTCTTCCTGCCACTAATGATCTCTAGTGCTAAGACTCCAAAGCTAAAGACATCAGATTTTGTGGAATATAGCCCATCCATAGCATACTCTGGTGACATGTAACCACTGCAATGACACAATATCAGTACCTAAAAAGATATGGATACCATCGGAGTTTCATTTTGTAAATCGGTTGTGCATGTTTCGGATTGAGAGCAGAGAGTGAGAGTTTTACTATGTGCCAACAACTCTGTTTGTGTTTGCTTCAATCTGGTCATCTCTGAACATTCTTGCCATGCCGAAATCTGATATTTTTGGGTTCATTGAGGCATCCAGTAAAACATTGCTTGCTTTCAAATCCCTATGGATAATTTTTAGTCTTGAATCTTGATGAAGATATAGGATGCCCCGAGCAATTCCGATGATAATTTGAAACCGCTTTCTCCAATCCAACAATGACCTTCTGCTTTTATCTAAACCAGTACATAAAATCTTGTATCAGATACAAGTTTAGGATTGCATAATTTTAGAGTTAGATGGGTGTAGAGATGACATACCAAAAATGCACAAGTCCAGGCTGCGGTTTGGCATGTACTCGTAGATTAGCATCCTCTCTTCTTTATCTATGCAGCAACCCAAAAGCCTCACAAGATTTCTATGCTGGAGTTTTGCTATAAGCATTACTTCATTCTTGAATTCTTCGACGCCTTGTCCTGAATTTCTTGATAATCTTTTGACAGCTATTTCCTGTCCATCAGCTAGGCATCCCTAAAATAGTAAAACAGATTCAAAAATTATAATCACAACTTCAGATCAATGTAATGTTTGCATTAATGTGTTGATACATTTGCAGCAAAGTAAACTGATAACACATGCATATTTCACATTTTTTACGAGTCATAAGGTACTGAGATACTCAAAATGTTCTAAAGAAAATACCTTATACACCATGCCAAAGCCACCATGTCCAAGCAAGTTAGCAGAAGAGAAGTTGTCCGTGGCTGCAACTATGGTGCTTAGATCAAAGAAAGGTAAATCCGTTTTTCCTCTGTGTTCATCAACCTCATTTTTCTTCAGTAGAACTTCATGGCTTCTTGAACCAGCAATGGCATCATTCAGCAATTCGGGTTGTCCTCCTCTCCCTGTTTCAATTCCATTACGATTTCAGGAATAATGATTTCAAATTTTAACTATCCAAAATTTGCTTTTTGTTACTTTATTAGCAACCAAACAGAATTCTAGATATCTAAGATCCTTATGAATTTACAAGATGAATAAATGGGAAGTTTTTGCATACCCTTCCTGCTCCTTTTCCTAAACCAACATAAAGCAGCGACGATAAGCAATGATGTAACAGCAATAGACACTCCTAATATAATAGCCAGTCTCCTATCTTTGGCAGAGAACCCTCCTCCTGACTTCTTTGTATACTGAGCTGAAAAAGAAGAACAAAAAGAAAAAGCTTTTCATTAATGCCATGAGTGATATATTAGATTTAACAATAACCAAGAAACTAAAATTCCAACTTCCATGAAAATTCAGAGAGCAAAAATGAAAAGCTTGCCCCCCTAACACTTAAGTTGAAAACTCAGGTACCTAACACAAGCGCATCAGCACGAATGTACAAATCTTGCCCCCCTTCTGTGAACTGCTTAGTATCCATTAAATCTCCAAACCATGCCATGCATCCACTCCCTCCATTCCTCACATCTGCACTGGCATAAGCCAAGCAAGAGCAGTTTCTCAAGCACTCTTCCCCACATGCTTCCAAACTCAAACTCCTGTTCAATTTTATTGTGGAAGTATCTGGAACCTTAACATTTTCCATCTTCACAAACCCTTCACCATTCCTACACATGGATGGTGACCCCTGAGGCCTCTTGCACCCACCCGTCCCATCTCTCAAATCCCAATCCTGTGGCGAGTTGGGTTCATAACCAGGGTAGCATGTGCAGTTGAACCCACTGTTAGTGTAAGGATTGCAATCACCAAATTGACCACACTTGCCATAGCTGTCACAAGCATCCAATGGTGCTGACCAAAGGGTAACCCACTGGTGCTGCTGCCCCTGCCATGAAAGCTGGTTGAGTGATCCTGTCCCATCTATGGTTATCACTGAGTAAATTGAAGGGTCAAGAACAGACCATTGAACAGCAATTTCATCTTGGTTGTTCACAAAATTGATCTTAAACACATTGTTGCCGCTCTCAGCCGGTATGCCACCCCATTGAATCCCATTCCATTGACCTGACCTCCACCACTTAGCTTGATTCTTGTACAAGATCAACTGTGGTGAGCCATTTGTGTCCATTCGTAATGAACAATTCCCAGTTCCAGGATCATTGTTCGAGTTCCAAGATGTGAGGAACCGGTTGATACCGCTTTTTTTGTCCAATCCAAGTTTCATACTTGAGAGAAGAGCATGTGTAGGATGATCAGAGCTTTGCCATAAAACATTCTGGTTGTCTTGTTGAACCAAAACAAAATTTCCTGAATCCAGGAGCTGTGCTACAATATTGTTGTTACCTGATGATGGGACGGAAACATTTGTTGACCACAGAGGAAGGCCTTGACTGCTATTACCATGAGCTAGTATGAGATTTCCATCAGTGTTGATTGAGAGAACTCCAGAGGTATCATTGAGAGGGTTGTCTCTGTTAGCTACCCACAAAACCTTGTCCTCTGAGAAGTTGTACCAAATTCCGACATAGCGGTTGCTAGATGTGCCAGGACTGAAGAAACCAAGCACAAAGGTCTCATTCTTAGACACCAGGAAATCACCATCTCTGATAGATTGATCAAAACTGATGGTGTCCAAAGAAAAGCAGAGCTGCAGAAGAAGGAGCTGAAGCACTAATGCTATTAGAAGACCTTTTACAAATTGCATTATTGCAGAACAATTGCAGAACAAGGTTGACAAAGCACTGATTGCTAGCTAATGTAATGTTGAGCAAGTTATCTTGTTATTATTATTATTTTGTTTCATTTTTCGTACTTTATTTAAGAAGAGAAATTTGGCCCACCACAAAGGACTTCATGGAAGAAAACTTTAATACAGACAATCCATTTTGAATGCAACGCCTTTGGACTTTGAACAGTTGGTGGGTGGGATATAGCGTCGCCAAGTCAAAAACATATGTTTTAACTTATATTATTAGAGCATCTGAAATGATTATGATCAATGCAATTTTATTACATGAAATTGAACTAAAACAGTAAAATCTCACTTGCAATGGAGTGAGAACTCTCAATTGAATTGCAATAAGTTAACTATGAGACCCACATGCCAATAAACTAAAGCTATTAAACTGTATCATTACAAGTAAAATTGCAGTTCAATTCAATAAATGCCAAAATAATTCAATTTATTAAACTATTATATTCAACTATTGAACACAACACGAGGATTGACCATTTCAATTCAAGAAAGCCAAAATTTTGAGGAAATTGACACACCAACGGTTGCCATGGGCCCCATCACTCACACATGAGGGCTAACGTTTTTACAGCCTTAAATCCACTTTGGAATTTTCCAAAAAGCAATAGATGTTTCAACCACTCGCTCATTAATATGTATTATCTCAGTCATGGTGGGCGTGCGTCTTATAAAATAAGATGAGGACAACAAAGTCTAGATGCAAAGTCAGAGGGTGTGTTCTCCCTTTCACACTTCCTTCCAGGTTCCAAAAATGAACTATGTGGAGCAGATGACTCTACCATTCAAATTAAATTTAATTAAATTTTATCATCAGTTTACAAGAAGATAGCAGCAGCCAGGGCTCATTTGCTGTGTGGTTTGTGGCTATAATTTGCTTAAATGGTGGCTGAATCAAAGGATAGTCAACCCCCAGAGTTCGTGTCTGGAGACAAGTGCTGTGTTGTGTCGTGTTGTCTGTGGGCAGCTGTTAACTAAAAGAAACTTTTTCCAAATGGATTCCAGTTTCTGGGAAAGTCAAGGTTTAGAGTGAGTTGATGTGCATTTTGATGTATACTAGTATGAACCTTTCTAATAACTAACCTCTCCTCACGCGCGGAACAGTTTTAGGAACAGTCAAGGTTTAGAGTGAGTTGATGTGCATTTTGATGTATACTAATATGAACCTTTCTAATAACTAACATCTCCTCATGCGCTTCCGCGCTTGTCATAGGTTATTTATTTTATTTATATTTATAATTTTTTTAAAATTTAAATTTATTTTAGAATTAAAAAAGATAATGGGTAGTTGTGTTCCATAAAAATATGATTAATTATCTGATTTTTCTTTAATTTTAAATTTTTTAATATGAAAAAGTGTGAATTTATCATATTATCCTCATTTAATTAATAATTTCAATTCTTAATGTTTGCTTTGACCAATGACATTTTCTGATATTTTGAATGTTTTATTATTCTTTACTTTTTGCTTTATATATAGATAAAATAGGGCATTAATATACTTTATACGTGCTCTGTATGTATGGTTGTGACTTGTGATTTGTCACATGACTCACATCTATAATAGGAACCTTTTTCCGTTTTATTTTTATTAATTGGAAACGGAGCATTTGAATTTGGAGCATCTTCTAACATTTAAAAGTGAAGTACAACTAGACTAAGAACCAAATAGGAGCTTTACAATAAAAATCTCATGTATCACTTCTTATACAATAAAAATCCATGTATCTAGATGCTAATTAATTTTTTATAAAAATAATCTTATAGTTCTAAAGACTATTGCAATATTAGGAAATGTAATTGAAAAAATAGTCAATTTTTTGGCGAAGTGGAAGCCTGAGGCCCAAGCAACCTTTAAGCACACACAAATCTGGGCCGAGTAACACCCACACCATCACCAACACCAGCACCAACATGAACATGGTCCTCAAACAGGGCTCAGCCAATTTGGGTTTGGGTAAGGTCGTATCGGGCAACACATTCCTAAATTTGGCCCATGTCTACTTTGCGGGAACATTCCAAGTGTTTTGGGTTTCAATTTTTTTGTATTTTTTAATTTTATGCAAGCAATAACAACTTCATTATAATAAGTCAGAAGTCCCTAGCAGTAGCCGCCGCACTAAAATCTTGGCATAAAAAAACCCGAAAGAAAGAGTATCTATCAGTGAATTTCAAGTTAAGCAATGATCACTTCTCATTACGATTAATAAATAGACAGTCAATAATCATTTTATATAGATGGTTGGAAAGGCGGTAACTAACCAATACCAATAGTCAACTACCAATAATCGGCTATAGAAATGTGTTCCTGTAACCTGTTGTACAGCTGACCATTCAGACAAGTAGCAGCCATTTCAATACAAAAAAGAAACATCAATGAAACACCACCAGATTCATCGTACATGCAAAATCCCAAATTCCCAGAAAAACAAAAATGTTTCTCAAAGCTTTGCTTGTGTTCTTCCTCCTCCTCTTTCCCTTTTCCTCATCCATTGACACCATAGCACTGAACCAACTTGTGAAAGATGGTGACTTTATAGTGTCCAAAGAAAACAACTTTGAATTAGGCTTCTTCAGCCCCGGCAACTCGAGCTCTCGCTATGTTGGGATTTGGTATGCAAATAAGTCTGAAAAGGCAGTGGTTTGGGTTGCAAACAGAAACAACCCCATCAATGATACCTCTGGTGTTCTCACAATCAATAGGTACGGAAAATTGGTTCTTTATGCTCACAATATTGACAACGTTTCTATTTGGTCAACAAATGTGTCGGTCGAAACCACAAGCACTTGTGTAGCTCAGCTTTTAGACACAGGAAATTTAGTGCTTTTCCCGGATAGTATTAGTAAAAGTGAAAGCTTTATATGGCAGAGTTTTGATTACCCTACAGATACTCTACTTTCCGGAATGAAAGTTGGGTTGAATTGGAAAACTGGGATGGAATGGATCTTAACATCTTGGAAGTCCCGAAATGACCCTGGAACGGGGAACTATAGCTTGAGGCTCAATTCCAATCAGACTGCTACGCCTGAATATTTTTTGTACAAGGGTTCGACCAAATATTGGAGAATGGATCCAGGGCCAAGGCCCTTTTTTGTGACGGATAATGAAGAAATGTACTATTCCCCATTTTTGTCTGATAACACCTCAGTAATGATATCGGTGGTGACGGATTATGGGGTTTATCAACAACTGCTATGGAGTGAGGCTACTAATAAATGGGAGGAGCTCTGGGCTGCACCAAAATACCGGTGTGACCCATATGGCCGCTGTGGTGCCAACAGCAAATGTAGCCCTGACAATATTAATAGGTTTGAGTGTGAGTGCCTACCAGGGTATGAACCAAAATCTCAAAATGCTTGGAATGGGAGAGATGGGTCAGATGGGTGTGTGAGTAAGCGAATGGGGGTGTCAAAGTGTGGGAATGGGGAAGGGTTTGTGAAGGTGGCACGGGTGAAAGAGCCAGACACATTGGACGCAGCACGATTGTTAGCAAGTATCAGTGCCAATGAGTGTGAGCAGGTGTGCTTACGCAATTGTTCCTGCACGGCATATATACACATAGAATGGGACGGTCGCAATGATTGCTTGGTATGGTACGGTGAGTTGCTGGACATTTTAGTCCGCTCAGAGCTAGGACAAGATCTATATGTTCGGGTGGACAAAATGGAATTAGGTACTACTTGGCTTGCCAAGGAAAATTTCAGTTATAAATTTTCAGAATCTGTGAAACTTACTAGACTGGTTTTGGTGTCCATATGAGTTCTCTTTTCCATGGTTCTAATCCTTTGTCCCACTCTTATGTGTAGCTGATAATACCAGAAAATCGAAAGGTTTTCTCAAAAGGAGGGGTTTGCTGGCTATTGCAATAGTGGCTGTGCTTCTCACATTCGTACTAATCATTGTGTTTGTGTACTGGTGGCTGAAGAGAAAGAGGACGATAAAAGGTATGAGAAGTACTTATCTGTGTTGAATTGTTTAACTGTTTCATCTAAATAAAACAGCAATGTGCTCATGGAAGTATGGAAGTACGGAATTGGTTGTTAAAAGTTCCATTTTCTAGTCATTTTGTCAATGCAAATGGGACACTGAGGAGAAAAGGAACACTAATTTTCTTTTTGTGATTGCGAAGACTTTGTGGAGGCGGATGAACTTGAGGAAACTAGGAGACACCCAGAGCTGCAATTTTTCCATCTGAGCACAATAATAGTAGCCACAGACAACTTCTCTCCTGTCAATAAACTTGGCCAAGGTGGTTTTGGCACTGTTTATAAGGTAAGGTCCCATTTCAAAGTCCTAACATTTCATAATCGAATGATTTCTTCTGAGCAGTAGAAAATACTCTTCTTCTCAAAGCTTTATAATGGTGTTGAACCATAACTTCAGGGTCAGTTAGCAAATGATCAGAAGATTGCTGTAAAAAGATTGTCCAAAACTTCAGGACAAGGAATTGAAGAATTCAAAAATGAAGTTGCTCTGATAGCTAGACTTCAACACAGAAATCTTGTGAAACTTTTAGGCTGTTGTATAAAGGGAGAAGAAAGGATGTTAGTTCTGGAACACTTGCCAAACAAAAGCTTGGACTCCATTCTTTTTGGTATGTCTAGAGGAAAGATTCATTTGTACATGCCATTTCTAAAATGATGAAGAATATTCTTGAAGCTTCCTACTGAACTTTATAACATTTATTTACTCGAAAGCCAAATATCTTGATACAGATCACGCTAAAAGATCCTTGTTGGATTGGAAAAAGCGGTTTGAAATTATCAATGGGGTTGCTCGTGGGATTCTTTATCTTCACCAGGACTCAAGACTTAGGATAATCCATAGGGATCTAAAAACCAGCAATGTTCTTCTAGATGCTGAGATGAACCCAAAAGTTTCAGATTTTGGCATGGCAAGAATATTCCATGGGGACAAACTGCAGGATAAGACCAATAGAGTTGTTGGAACATAGTAAGAATCATATTTGCACTCACAAATTCTTGGAATAAATCACCATATACTGAACTTTCACATTCATTTTACTGTTCTTTGGCTGTAATGCTGTTTGATTTTGTTCATATGCATAATGCAGTGGCTATATGTCTCCAGAGTATGCAGTGTTCGGGAGATATTCAACGAAATCAGATGTCTTTAGTTTTGGGATCATATTGTTAGAGATTGTAAGCGGCAAGAAAAACAGCGGTTCTTATCAGCAGGATGAATCGCTAAACTTGATAGGACATGTAAGTAACACAAGTTTTGCTAACAATCTACTCTTTGCACTTAATTCTTATGCATCCCTTTTCAAAACGTTACTGTCAACAACTACAGGTTTGGCAGCTGTGGAGAGAAGATAGAGCCTTAGAAATTGTGGATTCGTCAGTAGCGTCATATGTGCCTGATGAAGTCATGAGATGCATTCAAGTTGGTCTCTTGTGTGTGCAAGAAGATCCAAAGGACCGACCAAGCATGTCAACTGTTGTCTTCATGTTGAGTGGTGAAGCATCTCCTCCATCTCCTAAGCAGCCTGCATTTGTCTTCAGAAAAAGTTCCGGCAATGATGCTGCTGATCCATCAATTCCAAAAGGATTAGATTCGTCTATAAACGACTTGACAATAACTAAACTTGAATCTCGATAATGATACATGCTCTTGCTGTCATAATTATCAAAGTGCTATTCTATTTGGCTTCCTTATCAATTTACCGCTTTGCTAGACTCTTGGAATGGTCTTTTGACAAAACAGAAACTCTTGGAATGGCACTAGTATATATTGGTCATAATTTAAACAAGACAAATTTTCTCGTTTATGTGACATACTTGTATTAGCAAACAATGTAAACTATTTAGTACGTTTTTGGTGAAACGGAGGCCCAAGTTCCAAGAACTTTAGGCATGGGAGGGGGCCTAAGTTGAAGTTGTGTGTTGAGGGGTTTAAGAGCATCTACTATCATGCTTCATGTGTGCTCTGTATTGTAAGTATAGTTGTGACTTGTGATTTGTCACATGACTCACATCTATAATAAGAACTTTTTTTCGTTTTATTTTTATTAATTGGAAACGGAGCATCTCCTAACATTTGAAAGTGAAATACCACTAGACTAAGAACTAGTTGGTTGTAGTTTTACAATAAAAATAATCTTATATAGTTCTAAAGACTAATGCAATATTATATATAAACATTAGGAAATGTAATTGAAAAAATAGTAAATTTTTGGGTGAAGTGGATGCTTGAGGCCCAAGCAGCCTTTAGGCACACACGAATCTGGGCCGAGTAACACCAACACCAACACAAACATGAACAAGGTCCTCAAACAGGGCTCCGCTAATTTGGGTTTGGGGAAGGTCAAGTATCGGGCAACACAGTCATAAATTTGGCCCATGTCTACTTTGCGGAAACATTCCAAGTGTTTTGGGTTTCAATTTTTTTTTTAATGCGAGCAAGAACAACTTCATTATAAAAGAAGTTTGAAAAAAATCAATCAATTAATAATAGCAAACAGAGGGTACCTATCAGTAACCGCCTCACTAAAATCTTTCCATAAAAAAACCCGAAAGAGAGTATCTATCAGTGAATTTCAAATTTAATCAATGATCACCTCATGACTATCAATAAAAAGAAACTCAATAATCATTTTATATAGATGGTTGGAAAAATCGGTAACTACCAACGTCAAAGACTTTGAGTTGAGCCAAGAATGGCGCCTATATATAATCGGGTATAGATATCAGGCGTGATTGAATGTCGTTGTCCTCTCCTACCGCTGACCAAACCGAAAGTCCCATGCTGCTGGGTAGTGTTCGTGACAAACAAGTAGCAGCCATTTTCATCAAACATTGTCAATGATTAGAAAGTAGCATGCAAAATCCCAAATTCCCAGAAAAACAAAAATGTTTCTCAAAGCTTTGCTTGTGTTCTTCCTCCTCCTCTTTCCCTTTTCCTCATCCATTGACACCATAGCACTGAACCAACTTGTGAAAGATGGTGACTTTATAGTGTCCAAAGAAAACAACTTTGAATTAGGCTTCTTCAGCCCCGGCAACTCGAGCTCTCGCTATGTTGGGATTTGGTATGCAAATAAGTCTGAAAAGGCAGTGGTTTGGGTTGCAAACAGAAACAACCCCATCAATGATACCTCTGGTGTTCTCACAATCAATAGGTACGGAAAATTGGTTCTTTATGCTCACAATATTGACGACGTTTCTATTTGGTCAACAAATGTATCGGTCGAAACCACAAGCACTTGTGTAGCTCAGCTTTTAGATACAGGAAATTTAGTGCTTTTCCCGGATAGTATTAGTAAAAGTGAAAGCTTTATATGGCAGAGTTTTGATTACCCTACAGATACTCTACTTTCCGGAATGAAAGTTGGGTTGAATTGGAAAACTGGGATGGAATGGATCTTAACATCTTGGAAGTCCCAAAATGACCCTGGAACGGGGAACTATAGCTTGAGGCTCAATTCCAATCAGACTGCTACGCCTGAATATTTTTTGTACAAGGGTTCGACCAAATATTGGAGAATGGATCCAGGGCCAAGGCCCATTTTTGTGACGGATAATGAAGAAATGTACTATACCTTTTTGTCTGATAACACCTCAGTAATTAGATCGGTGGTGACGGATGACGGGGTTAATCAACAACTGCTATGGAGTGAGGCTACTAATAAATGGGAGGAGCGCTGGGCTGCACCGAAGTACCGGTGTGACCAATATGGCCGCTGTGGTGCCAACAGCAAATGTAGCCCTGACAATATTAATAGATTTGAGTGTGAGTGCCTACCAGGGTATGAACCAAAATCTCAAAATGCTTGGAATGGGAGAGATGGGTCAGATGGGTGTGTGAGTAAGCGAATGGGGGTGTCAAAGTGTGGGAATGGGGAAGGGTTTGTGAAGGTGGCACGGGTGAAAGCGCCAGACACATCGGAAGCAACACGATTGTTAGCAAGTATCAGTGCCAATGATTGTGAGCAGGTGTGCTTACGCAATTGTTCCTGCACGGCATATATACACACAGAATGGGACGGTCGCAATGATTGCTTGGTATGGTACGGTGAGTTGCTGGACATTTTAGTCCGCTCAGAGCTAGGACAAGATCTATATGTTCGGGTGGACAAAATGGAATTAGGTACTACTTGGCTTGCCAAGGAAAATTTCAGTTATAAATTTTCAGAATCTGTGAAACTTACTAGACTGGTTTTGGTGTCCATATGAGTTCTCTTTTCCATGGTTCTAATCCTTTGTCCCACTCTTATGTGTAGCTGATAATACCAGAAAATCGAAAGGTTTTCTCAAAAGGAGGGGTTTGCTGGCTATTGCAATAGTGGCTGTGCTTCTCACATTCGTACTAATCATTGTGTTTGTGTACTGGTGGCTGAAGAGAAAGAGGACGATAAAAGGTATGAGAAGTACTTATCTGTGTTGAATTGTTTAACTGTTTCATCTAAATAAAACAGCAATGTGCTCATGGAAGTATGGAATTGGTTGTTAAAAGTTCCATTTTCTAGTCATTTTGTCAATGCAAATGGAACACTGAGGAGAAAAGGAACACTAATGTTCTTTTCGTGATTGCAAAGACTTTGTGGAGGCGGATGAACTTGAGGAAACTAGGAGACACCCAGAGCTGCAATTTTTCCATCTGAGCACAATAATAGTAGCCACAGACAACTTCTCTCCTGTCAATAAACTTGGCCAAGGTGGTTTTGGCACTGTTTATAAGGTAAGTTCTAATATCGAAGTCCTAACATTTCATAATTGAATGATTTCTTCTGAGAAGTAGAAAATGGTCTTCTTCTCAAAGCTTTATAATAGTGCTGAACCATAACTTCAGGGTCAGTTAGCAAATGATCAGAAGATTGCTGTAAAAAGATTGTCCAAAACTTCAGGACAAGGAATTGAAGAATTCAAAAATGAAGTTGCTCTGATAGCCAGACTTCAACACAGAAATCTTGTGAAACTTTTAGGCTGTTGTATAAAGGGAGAAGAAAGGATGTTAGTTCTGGAACACTTGCCAAACAAAAGCTTGGACTCCATTCTTTTTGGTATGTCTAGAGGAAAGATTCATTTGTACATGCCATTTCTAAAATGATGAAGAATATTCTTGAAGCTTCCTACTGAACTTTATAACATTTATTTACTCGAAAGCCAAATATCTTGATACAGATCACGCTAAAAGATCCTTGTTGGATTGGAAAAAGCGGTTTGAAATTATCAATGGGGTTGCTCGTGGATTCTGTATCTCCACCAGGACTCAAGACTTAGGATAATCCATAGGGATCTAAAAACCAGCAATGTTCTTCTAGATGCTGAGATGAACCCAAAAGTTTCAGATTTTGGCATGGCAAGAATATTCCATGGGGACAAACTGCAGGATAAGACCAATAGAGTTGTTGGAACATAGTAAGAATCATATTTGCACTCACAAATTCTTGGAATAAATCACCATATACTGAACTTTCATATTCATTTTACTGTTCTTTGGCTGTAATGCTGTTTGAATTTGTTCATATGCATAATGCAGTGGCTATATGTCACCAGAGTATGCAGTGTTCGGGAGATATTCAACGAAATCAGATATCTTTAGTTTTGGGATCATATTGTTAGAGATTGTAAGCGGCAAGAAAAACAGCGGTTCTTATCAGCAGGATGAATCGCTAAACTTGATAGGACATGTAAGTAACACAAGTTTTGCTAACAATCTACTCTTTGCACTTAATTCTTATTCATCCCTTTTCAAAACGTTACTGTCAACAACTACAGGTTTGGCATCTGTGGAGAGAAGATAGAGCCTTAGAAATTGTGGATTCATCAGTAGCGTCATATATGCCTGATGAAGTCATGAGATGCATTCAAGTCGGTCTCTTGTGTGTGCAAGAAGATCCGAAGGACCGACCAAGCATGTCAACTGTTGTCTTCATGTTGAGTGGTGAAGCATCTCCTCCATCTCCTAAGCAGCCTGCATTTGTCTTCAGAAAAAGTTCCGGCAATGATGCTGCTAATCCATCAATTCCAAAAGGATCAGATTCGTCTATTAACGACTTGACAATAACTAAACTTGAATCTCGATAATGATACATGCTCTTGCTGTCATAATTATCGAAGTGCAATTCTTTTTGGCTTCCTTCCTTCTTATCAATTTACCGCTTTGCTAGGCTCTTGGAATGGTCTTTTTTACAAAACAAAAAACTCTTGGAATGGCACTACTTGTATATATTGGTCATAATTTAAACAATTTTTCTCGTTTTTGTGACATACTTGTATTAGCAAACAATGTAAACTATTTAGTAAGTTTTTGGTGAACCGGAGGCCCGAGTTCCAAAAACTTTAGGCATGGGAGGGGGCCTAAGTTGAGGTTGTGTTGAGGGGAGCATCTACAATTATGCCTCATGTGTGCTCTGTATGTTATGGTTGTGACTTTATGACTAGTCATATGACTCACATCTATAATAGGAGTTTTTTTTCAACAGAGCATCTTCTAATATTTGAAAGTGAAATACAACTAGACTAAGAACAACTTAATTATAATCGACTAATAAAAGAAGTTTTTTTTTTAAAAAAACAATCAACTAATAATAGAAAACAGAGGGTACAGCCGCCTCACTAAAATCTTGGTCAGAGTGAAATGCAACTTACCAACTGCCAATAGTCAACGTCAAAGACTTTAAGTTGAGCTAAGAATGGCGCCTATATATAATCGGTTATAGGTATTATGCGCCATTGAATGTTATTGTTCTGTTCTACCGCTGACCAAACCAAAAGTCCCATGCTGCTGGGTCGTGCTGCACGTGATAGGACTTCAAAAAAGTAGCAGCATTTTCATCAAACATTGTCAATGATTAGAAAGTAACAGACACACCAACCGATTCATTGTACATGCAAACTCCAAAAATTCTCCGAAAACAAAATGCTTTTCAAACCTTTGCTTGTGTTCTTCCTCCTCCTCTTCCCATTTTGCACATCCATTGACACCATAGCACTGAACCAGCATGTGAAAGATGGTGACTTTATAGTGTCCAAAGAAAACAACTTTGAATTAGACTTCTTCAGTGATGCCATAGGGGTGGATCAAGATAGATATTTACCATTTAATTAGCTATTTCTTGCTATATTGTTATTTTCTTATTTAGGTAGTTTTAGGATATCTTTTATTATTTATGTGTGATTTTATAATTAATTGGTTTGCTTTTGGACCAAGCAGTCGCCCAAGTAAAGCCTATAAATAAGGCTATTGTAATAGTTGTAGGGAGGGAATATTGATGATATGAAATAGTTTATTTGCTGAATTTGCTATGATATATGTCTAGACATGTGGTTGGTGAGTCCGATGGTATCGAGCTATGACTCAAGATCTGCTTGATGGAGGGTCGTGCGACAACAGAAACAACCCCATCAATGATACATCTTGTTAATCATCAAAGTTATTAAATTTGGATTTGCCTGATAAGCAATTTATTGATCATGAAGAGATGAGAATTGAGAAAACTTTCAAAGATATTATTGATTTTCATTAATGTTTTCACTTGGAAGGTTGCAAAACTTTGGTTGATTTTGTCAATCGGTTGAAGATTCTAGAGAGAAACATTTGCATTGTTCTAAGAATTATTCCAAATATCTTTTTATTTGGAAAGGAAGGTTTCAATTGGATGCTAAAGATCCAGATTAATATGAAGCAATTGAAGATTCTACTCGGATTTTCCTTAATCAAAGGCTTGGTTCTTTCAACTAGGGGAGTCAATTGATGGGGATCGGGATCAGGACACAGGTCACCAACCACATACACGAGCACCGAAATCTAAGGCTAGTGCAAACTCACATATATCGTAGCAAATCCATGCCACAAATAAACTATTTCATTAATCATCAATATTCCCTCCCTACAACTATTACAATAGCCTTATTTATAGGCTTTACAAGACTTGGGCACCAAGACTGCTTGGTCCAAAAGCAAACCAATTAATTATAAAATCACACATAAATAATAAAAGATATCCTAAAACTACCTAAATAAGAAAATAACAATATAGCAAGAAATAGCTAATTAAATGGTAAATATCTATCTTGATCCACCCCTATGCTCCTGCATCAGACTCCCCTAGTTGGAAAGAATTCGTCCTCGAATTCAAGCCTTTGATTGAGGAAAATCCGAGTAGAATCTTCAATTGTTTATGGATCTTTAGCATCCAGTTGAAACCTTCCTTTCCAAATAAAAAGATATTTGGAATATTTCGTTATTCTTGGTTTCTTCTTACTCCCTCTAACAATGCAAATGTTTCTCCTAGAATCTTCAACCGATTGACAAAATCAACCAAAGTTTTGGCAACCTTCCAAGTGAAAACATTAATGCCCATAAAATCAATAATATCTTCGAAAGTTTTCTCAATTCTCATCTCTTCACTGTTGATCAATAAATTGCTTATCAAAATTGCTTTGAACACCTAAACAATTTTCATTGCAATTTTCACAGTTGCAAGGATCAAATATTGGAGGCAAATCCAAATTTAATAACTTTGATGAATAACAAGATGCACCAAAATTACCAAATCTATTTATACCTTGAAAGACACAATGAGAATAACCGTGCCCCTCTTCACTTGACTCACATAATGAAAAGGGCTATCCCCTCAGGAAGTGTCGATGCTGGTTCAAAAACTCTTACCGAAGCTTCGAGGAGACTCTCACCAACCACATTCTAAGGCTAGTGCAAACTCACATATATCGTAGCAAATCCATGCCACAAATAAACTATTTCATTAATCATCAATATTCCCTCCCTACAACTATTACAATAGCCTTATTTATAGGCTTTACAAGACTGCTTGGTCCAAAAGCAAACCAATTAATTATAAAATCACACATAAATAATAAAAGATATCCTAAAACTACCTAAATAAGAAAATAACAATATAGCAAGAAATAGCTAATTAAATGGTAAATATCTATCTTGATCCACCCCTATGCTCCTGCATCATTCAGCCCCGACGACTCAGGCTCTCGCTATGTTGGAATTTGGTATGCTAATAAGTCTGACAAGGCCGTGGTTTGGGTTGCCAGAAACAACCCCATCAATGATACCTCTGGCATCCTCACCATCAACAGGTATGGAAAATTGGTTCTTTATGCTCACAATACTGAGAATCTTTCTATTTGGTCCACAAATGTAAACCACAAGCACTTGTGTAGCTCATTTTAGATACAGAAATTTAGTGCTTTTCATAGTAAAAGTGAAAGCTTTATATGGCAAAGTTTTGATTATCCTTTACTCTACTTCCAGGAATGAAAGTTGGGTTGAATTGGAAAATTGTTGGAATGGGTCTTTAACATCTTGGAAGTCCCAAAATGACAACTACAGAGGCTCTATTCAAACTAGGACCAAATATTGAGAAGTGATCCAGGCCATTGTCATAATGAAGAAATGTATTTTTCCTTTAACCGATAACACCTCTGTAATTAGATCCTTGTTGACGGATTATGGGATACTACAACAACTGAGATGGAATGATGCGGTTAATCAATGGGAGGAACTCTTTGCTGCCCCAAAATATCGGTGTGACCGATATGGACATTGTGGTGCCAACAGAAATGTAGCCCTGACAACATTAATATGTTTGAATGTGAGACTACAGTTGGTGACAGTAGTTGGTAGATGTTGGTAGGTGACATTGTATCTTAGCCACCTACTGTAGTGGTAGGTGGGATAGGACAATATATAAAGGGGATGACACATTGTGCATCCTCACCTCACAACTTGTAAAGCATTTGAGTAGCAATACAAGCATATATTCTCCAAAACTCTGTTAAGCATTCTTACTGCTTGCTCTTGCGATTGTTCTTTGCTTGGTTCGATCTTATGTTGTAGGAAGGAGGCTGACTTAGCTTGTTCGAGAGGCGATCAAGTCTAAGGCCGCACGGAAGGAAGACTCCGAAAAAGTCATCCCGTGACACTAGGCGCGAGGGTGCCGGAGGCAACACAACGCTCGCATGTCGCAAGACAATGTGACTAGGCACGAGGGTGCCGGAGGCAACACAAAACTCGCTTGTCGCAAGGCAATGTGACTAGGCACGGAGGTGCCGAAGGGGACACAAAGCTTGCATGTCGCAAGACGATGTGACTAGGCACGAGAGTGCCGGAGGCAACACAAAACTGCTTGTCGCAAGGCAATGTGACTAGGCACGAAGGTGCCGGAGGCAACACAAAACTCGTTTGTCGCAAGGCTAGGTACGGAGGTGCCGAAGGCAACACAAAACTTGCATTGTGACAAGGCATTGTGGCTGGTATGAGCAGCAGCGCCGGTTGATGGCTGGCTATATGATGAAGATTGTATAGGTGCCAAAGGGCACTGAGGAATGGGAGAATGACATAAGCCTTTTGTATCATTTCCCACAGACGGTGCCAAACTGTTGATGCTCTTTTTGGGAGGTCAACTTAGAGAGTAGGTGATAGTGAATGATGGGTGAAGGTGAGGACCTTCAGCATATGTGTAAAGACTTGGGCAAGCGATAAATGTAAAGAAGACAAAATATACGTGGTTCACCCTTAATGAATGGGCTACGTCCACGGAGAAGTATGTTCTCATTATAATAGTGTATGATTACATTTGTACATGAGGTTGGACACGAACATAAAGATGACAAGTGAGATGCCCAGGCCAGGGATTTAGAAGAGAGTCATAGGGTCTAGCTTTGAGACTTGGATCCTCCTCTAACTGGAGGGAAGAAGTTCCTGTTTTACATGGATACTATTCCCTTTATAGGGAGGTGAAAGTGGGAAGTTTGTGTCGATTTCTGTGGGACTTTGTGCAAGTCTCTGTAGTGGTAACACGTGTCATGGAGAGTAGTTTTGGCAATTTAGGAGCTTCGCAAGCACATGAGAGAAGGTGAGTGCTGTCACTTTGAAGCTGGATATGCTCGGTTGATTATGGTGTAAACAAACTATATAATATTTATTTACTCGAAAGCCAAATATCTTGATGCAGATCACACGAGAAGATCCTTGTTGGATTGGAAAAAGTGCTTTGAAATTATTAATGGGGTTGCTCGTGGGATTCTGTATTTTCACCAGGACTCAAGCAATATTAGGAAATGTAATTGAAAAAATAGTCAATTTTTTGGTAAAGTGGAGCCCTGAGGCCCAAGCAACCTTTAAGCACACACAAATCTGGCCCGAGTAACAGCCACACCAACAGCAACATGAACATGGTCCTCAAACAGGGCTCCGCCAATTTGGGTTTGGGTAAGGTCGTATCGGGCAACACATTCCTAAATTTGGCCCATGTCTACTTAAACATTCCAAGTGTTTTGGGTTTCAATTTTTATTTTTATTGTTATTTTTATTTTTTTATGCAAGCAAGAACAACTTCATAAGTCAGAAGTAGCTAGCAGTAGCCGCCTCACTAAAATCTTGCCATAAATAGACAGTCAATAATGATGGTTGGAAAAGTCGGTAACTGACTACCAATGTGTGTGAATGTTATTGTCCTGTAACCTGTTGTACCGCTGACAAAAAAGAAACATCAATGAAACACCACCAGATTCATCGTACATGCAAAATTCCAAATTCCCAGAAAACAAAAATGTATCTCAAAGCTTTGCTTGTGTTCTTCCTCCTCCTCTTTCCCTTTTGCTCATCCATTGACACCATAGCACTGAACCAACTTGTGAAAGATGGTGACTTTATAGTGTCCAAAGAAAACAACTTTGAATTAGGCTTCTTCAGCCCCGGCAACTCGAGCTCTCGCTATGTTGGAATTTGGTATGCTAATAAGTATGGCAAGGCAGTGGTTTGGGTTGCAAACAGAAACAACCCCATCAATGATACCTCTGGCGTCCTCACCATCAACAGGTATGGAAAATTGGTTCTTTATGCTCACAATACTGAGAATCTTTCTATTTGGTCCACAAATGTGTCGGTCCAAACCACAAGCACTTGTGTAGCTCAGCTTTTAGATACAGGAAATTTAGTGCTTTTCCGGGATAGTAAAAGTGAAAGCTTTATATGGCAAAGTTTTGATTATCCTACAGATACTCTACTTCCAGGAATGAAAGTTGGGTTGAATTGGAAAATTGGGTTGGAATGGGTCTTAACATCTTGGAAGTCCCAAAATGACCCTGGAACTGGTTACTACAGCTTGAGGCTCTATTCAAACCAGACTGCTACGCCCCAAATATTTCTGTACAAGGGTTTGACCAAATATTGGAGAAGTGATCCAGGGCCATGGCCCAGTTCTGTGAGTAATAATGAAGAAATGTATTTTTTCCTTTCAACTGATAACACCTCTGTAATTAGATCCTTGTTGACGGATTATGGGATACTACAGCAACTGAGATGGAATGATGCGGTTAATCACTGGGAGGAACTCTTCGCTGCCCCAAAATATCGGTGTGACCGATATGGACAGTGTGGTGCCAACAGCAAATGTAGCCCTGACAATATTAATATGTTTGAATGTGAGTGCCTACCGGGGTATGAACCAAAATCTTCGAATCATTGGAACCGGAGAGATGGGTCAGACGGGTGTGTAAGCAAGCGAATTGGGGTGTGTCAAACTGTGGGGATGGGGATGGGTTTGTGAAGGTGGCACGGGTGAAATATCCAGACACAATGAAAGCAGCACAATTGTTGACAAGTACTAGTGCCAATGAGTGTGAGCAGGTGTGCTTAAGCAATTGTTCCTGCACGGCATATATGAGCATAGAATGGGAAGGTAGCATTGATTGCTTGGCATGGTACGGTGAGTTGTGGGACATTTTAATACACACAGAGCTAGGGCGAGATCTATATGTTCGTGTGGACAAAATGGAATTAGGTACTACTTCGCTTGCCAAGGAAAATTCAATTGTAAATTTCAGAATCTTTGTGAAACTTACTGGACTGGTTTTGGTGTCCACACGAGTTCTCTTTTTCATGGTTTTCTAATCCTTTGTCTCACTCTTTTGTGTAGCTGAGAATACCGGAAAATCGAAAGGTTTTCTCAAAAGTAGGGGCTTGCTGGCTATTCCAATGGCGGCTGTTGCATTGGTACTAACCATTGGGTTTGCCTGCTGGTGGCTTAAGAAAAAGAGGAAGACGAAAGGTATGAGAAGTACTCACCTGCTTTGAATTGTTTAACCGTTTCATCTAAATAAAAAGCAGTTTGCTCATAAAAGTATGGAATTGGTGATAACACTCTTGCAGCCTGACTGAACCACTCCGCTTCAATAGGATCCATATGAGCTGCGTTAAATTTCCATTTTCTAGTGTGCAAACAGAACACTAAGGAGAAAATGAATGCTAATATGCTTTTTGTGATAGCAAAGATTTTGTGGAGGCGGATGAACTTGAGGAAACTAGGAGAAACCCAGAGATGCAATTTTTCCATCTGAGCGCAATAATAGTAGCCACAGGCAACTTCTCTCCTGTCAATAAACTTGGCCAAGGTGGTTTTGGCACTGTTTATAAGGTCAGTTCTAATATCAAAGTCCTAACATTTCATAATTGAATGATTTCTTCTGAGAAGTAGAAAATAGTCTTCTTCTCAAAGCTTTATAATAGTGCTGAACCATAACTTCAGGGTCAGTTAGCAAATGATCAGAAGATTGCCATGTAAAAAGATTGTCCAAAACTTCAGAACAAGGAATTGAAGAATTCAAAAATGAAGTTACAGTGATAGCCAGACTTCAACACAGGAATCTTGTGAAACTTTTAGGCTGTTGTATAAAGGGTGAAGAAAGGATGTTAGTCCTGGAATACTTGCCGAACAAAAGCTTGGACTCCTTTCTTTTTGGTATGTCTAGAGGAAATATTCATTTGTACATGCCATTTCTAAAATTTGGAAGAAATTTTTTTAAGCTTCTTACTAAAGTATATATATATATACATTTATTTACTCAAAATCCAAATATCTCGATGTAGATCACACAAGACGTTCCTTGTTGGATTGGAAAAAGCGCTTTGAAATTATCAATGGTGTTGCTCGTGGGATTCTGTATCTTCACCAGGATTCAAGACTTAGGATTATTCATAGGGATCTAAAAACCAGCAATGTTCTTCTAGATGTTGAGATGAACCCAAAAATATCAGATTTTGGCACGGCAAGAATATTCCATGGGGACCAACTGCAGGAAAAAACCAACAGAGTTGTCGGAACATAGTAAGAACTATACTTGCAATCACACATTCATGGGTTAAATCACCATAATCTCACCTTTCATATTCATCTTTTAATTCTTTGGTTGTAATGCAGTGGATATATGTCACCTGAGTATGCAGTGTTTGGAAGATATTCAACCAAATCAGATGTCTTTAGTTTTGGGATCATATTATTGGAGATTGTGAGTGGCAAGAAAAACAGTGGCTCTTATCAACAGGACCATTCCATGAACTTGATAGGACATGTGAGCAACACAAACTTTGCCAACAATTTCCCCTTCCTACTTAATACTCATATTCATCCCTTCTGAAAATGTTACTGTCAACAACTACAGGTTTGGCAGCTGTGGAGAGAAGATAGAGCCTTAGAAATTGTGGAATCATCACTAGAGTCATATCATTTTGATGAAGTCATGAGATGCATTCAAGTTGGGCTCTTGTGTGTGCAAGAAGATCCAAAGGACCGACCAAGCATGTCAACTGTTGTCTTCATGTTGAGTGGTGAAGCATCTCCTCCATCTCCTAAGCAGCCTGCATTTGTCTTCAGAAAAAGTTCCGGCAATGATGCTGCTGATCCATCAATTCCAAAAGGATCAGATTCGTCTATTAACGACTTGACAATAACTAAACTTGAATCTCGATAATGATACATGCTCTTGCTGTCATAATTATCAAAGTGTTAGACTCTTGGAATCGTCTTTTGACCAAAAAAAAACTCTTGGAATGGCCCTACTTGTATATGTTGGTCATAACTTAAACAATTTTTCTCGTTTATGTGATCACTCACCGTTGGATGTAAATTCAACGATTCACTCACTCTTGCAATTAATTGAATGGTCATTATAGACCCCCTCAAAATAACCGGTCCGTTGCGGCTATTGCTAGGAGGACGAAGTGCGATAAAGTTTGGCTTGACAGACCCCCTTCTTCCCTTGTGTTTGTTCTTCAATCGGATGGTCTGCCTTGCCCCCCTTGTTAATCTCCTTTTAGCTAGAGGCTGACGTGCTCCTTTGGTGACGTCCTAGTTTGTGGCCCTCTAGTTTCTGTTACTTTCTGTTTTCTTTTTCTCTAGGTTGTCTGTGTTTTTTCTGCTTGCTCCTGGAATGGTCTGTCCCCTAGGCTGTTATCTTTTCTTTCCTTGTTTCTGTTCCTTTTGGGTTGCTTCGCTTTCCCTTCAATGAAGTTTCCCTTTCAACCAAATTATAAATTTTTTTTTTTAAAAAAAACCCTCGTTAGTGTCTCTCTACTTTAGGCGCACACAGTTTTGGGTTGACAAACACCAACATTGTCTTCAAACAAAACTCTACCTATTTGGGCTTGTGGAAAGGTCAAGTATGGCCAACCCATTCCCAAAGTCGGCCCATAGTTGACATGGCTATCACCCACCGTTCCCCTATCAATCCAGTGTTTAAGATGAGTTAAAATTAGTACCAAGCAAATCAAACATGCGATAAAACGTTAGTACAAGCCAGTCCAAGCCCAGAAGGTGTAACAAACAGGCCCGCATATTATTCACGGGCGAAGAGTTTTGGATTCCAACTTAATCATAATCATCATGCCATGATTATCTATAAAAAGAAAATCAATAATGACTGTCTGTCCGCCTGCCGCCGATTTCGTCAGTCAACATTCAACACTTTGAGTAGAGCCATGCTGCTGATATAAAACATTGTCAATAATTCAAAAGTAGCAGAAAAACCAACCGATTCATTATACATGCAAACTCCAAAATTTCCCAGAAAACAAAATGCTTTTCAAAGCTTTGCTTGTGTTCTTCCTTCTCCTCTTCCCATTTTGCACATCCATTGACACCATAGCAGTGAACCAGCATGTGAAAGATGGTGACTTTATAGTGTCCAAAGAAAACAACTTTGAATTAGGCTTCTTCAGCCCCGGCAATTCGAGCTCTCGCTATGTTGGAATTTGGTATGCTAATAAGTCTGACAAGGCAGTGGTTTGGGTTGCAAACAGAAACAACCCCATCAATGATACCTCTGGCGTCCTCACCATCAACAGGTATGGAAATTTGGTTATTTATGCGCACGATATTGACAGCTTTTCTATTTGGTCCGCAAATGTGTCTCTTCAAACCACAAGCACTTGTGTAGCTCAGCTTTTAGATACAGGAAATTTAGTGCTTTTCCCGGATAGTATTAGTAAAAGTGAAAGCTTTATGTGGCAGAGTTTTGATTACCCTACAGATACTCTACTTCCCGGAATGAAAGTTGGGTTGAATTGGAAAATTGGGTTTGAATGGGTCTTAACATCTTGGAAGTCCCAAAATGACCCTGGAACTGGGAACTATAGCTTGAGGCTCTTTTCAAACCAGACTGCTACGCCCCAATATTTTCTGTATAAGGGTGTGAGCAAATATTGGAGAATTGATCCAGGGCCGTGGCCCGATTTTGTGAGTAGTAATGAAGAAATGTATTTTTGTTTGTGACTGATAACACCTCTGTAATTAGATGGGTGTTGACGGATTATGGGTTAAATCAACAACTGAGATGGAGCGACGCTGTTAATCAATGGGAGGAACTATGGGCTGCACCAAAATACCGGTGTGACCAATATGGACAGTGTGGTGCCAACAGCAAATGTAGCCCTGACAACGTTAATATGTTTGAGTGTGAGTGTCTACCAGGGTACGAACCAAAATCTTTGAATGATTGGAACAGGAGAGATGGGTCAGAGGGGTGTGTGAGTAAGCGAATTGGGCTGCCAAAATGTGGGAATGGGGAAGGGTTTGTGAAGGTGGCACGGGTGAAAGAGCCAGACACAACAAAAGCAGCACAATTGTTGACAAGTATTAGTGCCAATCAGTGTGAGCAGGTGTGCTTAAGTAATTGTTCCTGCACCGCATATATGAGCATAGAATGGGAAGGCCGCATTGATTGCTTGGTATGGTACGGTGAGTTGCTGGACATTTTAGTCCGCACAGAGCTAGGACAAGATCTGTATGTTCGTGTGGATAAAATGGAATTAGGTACTACTTGTCTTGCCAAGAAAAATTTCAATTGTAAATATTCAGAATCTATGAACTTACTGGACTGGTTTTGGCGTCCATATGATTTCTCTTTTTCATGGTTCTAATCTTTGTCCCACTCTTATTTGTAGCTGAGAATACCAGAAAATCGAAAGGTTTTCTCAAAAGGAGTGGTTTTGCTGGCTATTCTAATAGTGGCTGTTCTTCTCGCATTGGTACTAATCATGGTGTTTGCCTGCTGGTGGCTTAATAAAAAGAGGAAGATAAAAGGTATGAGAAGTACTCATCTGTTTTGAATTGTTTAACTGTTTCATCTAAATAAAAAAGCAATGTGCTCATGGAAATACGGAACTGGTCATAACACGTGTGCAGTCTGTAATTCACATCTAAACACTCCTCTTCAATAGGATCCTTATGTGCTGTGTTAAAGTTCCATTTTCCAGTCATTTTGTCAATGCAAATAGAACACTGAGGAGAAAATGAATGCTAATTTTCTTTTTGTGATAGCAAAGACTTTGTGGAGGCGGATGAACTTGAGGAAAGTAGGAGACACCCAGAGCTGCAATTTTTCCATCTGAGTGCAATAATAGCAGCTACAGACAACTTTTCTCCTGTCAATAAACTTGGCCAAGGTGGTTTTGGCATTGTTTATAAGGTAAGGTCCCGTTTCAAAGTCCTAACGTTTCATAATTGAATGATTTCTTCTGAGCAGTAGAAAATACTCTTCTTCTGTAAGCTTAATAGTAGTACTGAACCATAACTTCAGGGTCAGCTACCAAATGATCAGAAGATTGCTGTAAAAAGACTCTGCAAAAGTTCAGGACAAGGAATTGAAGAATTAAAAATGAAGTTGCTCTGATAGCCAGACTTCAACACAGGAATCTTGTGAAACTTTTAGGATGCTGTATACAGGGAGAGGAAAGGATGTTAGTCCTTGAATACTTGCCAAACAAAAGCTTGGACTTCTTTGTTTTCGGTATGTCTAGAGGAAAGATAGTCGCTTCCCGAATGCCTCTTGACTTTGTTCATTCGATTTCTAATATTATGAAGAATATGTTTGATGCTTCTTACCAAGCTATATAACAGTTATTTACACAAAAGATAAATGTCTTGATGTAGATCACTCAAGAAGGTCCTTGTTGGATTGGAAACAGCGGTTTGAAATTATCAATGGGGTTGCCCGTGGGGTTCTGTATCTTCACCAGGATTCAAGGCTTAGGATTATCCACAGGGATCTAAAAACCAGCAATGTTCTTCTAGATGCTGAGATGAACCCAAAAATTTCAGATTTCGGAATGGCAAGAATATTCCATGGGGACCAACTGCAGGATAAAACCAACAGAGTTGTTGGAACATAGTAAGAATCCTACTTGCACTCACACATTCATGGATTGAAGCACCATAATCTTACCTTTCATTTTCATTTTACTATTCTTTGGCTGTAATGCAGTTTTATTTTGTTCAATTGCAGTGGATATATGTCACCAGAGTATGCAGTGTTTGGAAGATATTCAACCAAATCAGATGTCTTTAGTTTTGGGATTGTATTATTGGAGATTGTGAGTGGCAAGAAAAATAATGGCTCTTATCAAGAGGACCATTCCATGAATTTGATAGGATATGTGAGCAACACAAACTTTGCCTACAATTTCTGCTTACTACTTACCACTGACTACTTATATTCATCACTTTTCAAAATGTTACTGTCAACAACTACAGGTCTGGCAGCTGTGGAGAGAAGACAGAGCCTTAGAAATTGTGGATTCATTACTAGAGTCATATCATTCTGATGAAGTCACAAGATGTATTCAAGTCGGGCTCTTGTGCGTGCAAGAAGACTCGAAGGACCGACCAACCATGTCAGCCGTTGTGTTTATGTTGAGTGGTGAAGCATCTCTACCATCTCCTCAGCAGCCTGCATTTGTCTTCAGAAAAAGTTCCTGTCTGCATTTATATTCGGTTAATGACTTGACAATAACCAAAGTTGAAGCTCGATAATGATTCATGCTCGTGCTTTTATTTTCACAATATCAAAATGCTAAATTTGTTTTATTGATCTTCAATGGCACTGGCATTGCATAATGTGAACTTTTAGAAAGTGTGATGAATTTGAAGATGCAACCTTTACATAAGCCACAAATTGCAACCTTTACGATCTTCAAAATGTCACACGAAATAATGCCATTTGCAATCTTCGGTCTTGTTTTGTCTTCATACAATTACAATTGCACATTACTCATAACTTCTGATAGTAAAAAAATCCTCAAAATCACTCATAACTTCTCAATCTCAAAATTACTCGTAACTTCTCAACCCATTTATCTAGATGCAGTTAAATTATAACAGTTCTACCAAGACTAATGCAACCCAATCCTCCTGAAGTCAGCATAGTTAACAAGGATATCAATCCAGCATTTAATCTCAATGGTTGACTCATTGAGTCAGTCAACATCCAAGACTTTTGAGTTCAGCCCAGAATGGCGCCTATAGATAGCCAGGTGTGACTGTTGTTATCGTGTTGTACTACCAATGACCAAACGAAAGGTGCCATGCTGCTGGATATTCAAACGTGCCAACTACCCAGAAATTTCAACACAAAAAAGATCAAACACTTGACCCAAAAAAAAAAAAAAAAAAAAAGATCAAACATTGTCAATGATTCAAATGCGGACAGTGACAGACAATCAACTAACCAAGAAAAAATAAGTGAAACACCACCCCGTTCATCGCACATGCAAATTCGCAAATGCCCAGAAAAATAAATGTTTTTAAATACTTTGCTTGTCTTCTTCTTCGTCTTCCCATTTTGCTCATCCATTGACACCATAGCAGTGAACCAGCAGGTGAAAGATGGTGACTTTCTAGTGTCCAAAGAAAGCAACTTTGAATTAGGCTTCTTCAGCCCCGGCAACTCGAGCTCTCGCTATGTTGGGATTTGGTATGCTAATAAGTCTGAAAAGGCAGTGGTTTGGGTTGCAAACAGAAACAACCCCATCAATGATACCTCTGGTGTTCTCACAATCAACAGGTACGGAAAATTGGTTCTTTATGCTCACAATACTGAGAACCTTTCTATTTGGTCCACAAATGTGTCGGTCCAAACCACAAGCAGTGTAGCTCAGCTTTTAGATACAGGAAATTTAGTGCTTTTCCAGGATAGTAAAAGTGAAAGCTTTGTATGGCAAAGTTTTGATTATCCTACAGATACTCTACTTCCAGGAATGAAAGTTGGGTTGAATTGGAAAATTGGGTTGGAATGGGTCTTAACATCTTGGAAGTCCCAAAATGACCCTGGAACTGGTAACTATAGCTTGAGGCTCTATTCAAACCAGACTGCTACGCCCCAATATTTTCTGTACAAGGGTTTGACCAAATATTGGAGATGTGATCCAGGGCCATGGCCCGTTTTTGTGAGTAATAATGAAGAAATGTATTATTTCTTTTCAACTGATAACACCTCTGTAATTAGATCGGTGGTCACGGATTATGGGGTAAATGAACAACTGAGATGGAATGATGCTGTTAATCAGTGGGAGGTACTCTTTGCTGCACCAAAATACAGGTGTGACCAATATGGACAGTGTGGTGCCAACAGCAAATGTAGCCCTGACAATATTAATATGTTTGAATGTGAGTGCCTACCGGGGTATGAACCAAAATCTTTGAATGATTGGAACCGGAGAGATGGGTCAGACGGGTGTGTGAGCAAGCGAATTGGGGTGTCAAACTGTGGGGATGGGGATGGGTTTGTGAAGGTGGCACGGGTGAAAGATCCAGACACATCGAAAGCAGCACAATTGTTGACAAATACTAGTGCCAATGAGTGTGAGCAGGTGTGCTTAAGCAATTGTTCCTGCACGGCATATATGAGCATAGAATGGGAAGGCCGCATTAATTGCTTGGCATGGTTTGGTGAGTTGTGGGACATTTTAGTACACACGGAGCTAGGGCGAGATCTATATGTTCGTGTGGACAAAATGGAATTAGGTACTACTTCGCTTGCAAAGGAAAATTCAATTGTAAATTTCAGAATCTGTGTGGAACTTACTGGACTGGATTTGGATTCCACATGAGTTCTCTTTTTCATGGTTTTCTAATCCTTTGTTTCACTCTTTTGTGTAGCTGAGAATACCAGAAAATCAAAAGGTTTTCTCAAAAGTAGGGGCTTGCTGGCTATTCCAATGGCGGCTGTTGCATTGGTACTAATCATTGGGTTTGCTTGCTGGTGGCTTAAGAAAAAGAGGAAGATGAAAGGTATGAGAAGTACTCATCTGCTTTGAATTGTTTAACTGTTTCATCTAAATAAAAAGCAGTGTGCTCATAAAAGTATGGAATTGGTCATAACACTTTTGCAGTCTGACTGAACCACTCCGCTTCAATAGGATCCATATGTGCTGTGTTAAATTTCCATTTTCTAGTGTGCAAACAGAACACTAAGGAGAAAATGAATGCTAATATGCTTTTTGTGATGGCAAAGATTTTGTGGAGGTGGATGAACTTGAGGAAACTAGGAGACACCCAGAGCTGCAATTTTTCCATCTGAGCGCAATAATAGTAGCCACAGGCAACTTCTCTCCTGTCAATAAACTTGGCCAAGGTGGTTTTGGCACTGTTTATAAGGTCAGTTCTAATATCAAAGTCCTAACATTTCATAATTGAATGATTTCTTCTGAGAAGTAGAAAATACTCTTCTTCTGAAAGATTTATAATAGTACTGAACCATAACTTCAGGGTCAGTTAGCAAATGATCAGAAGATTGCTGTAAAAAGATTGTCCAAAACTTCAGGACAAGGAATTGAAGAATTCAAAAATGAAGTTGAGCTGATAGCCAGACTTCAACACAGGAATCTTGTGAAACTTTTAGGCTGTTGTATAAAGGGAGAAGAAAGGATGTTAGTCCTGGAATACTTGCCGAACAAAAGCTTGGACTCCTTTCTTTTTGGTATGTCTAGAGGAAATATTCACTTGTACATGCCATTTCTAAAATTTTGAAGAATATTTTTTAAGCTTCTTACTGAAAGTATATAACATTTATTTACTTAAAAGCCAAATATCTTGATGTAGATCACACAAGAAGTTCCTTGTTGGACTGGAAAAAGCGCTTTGAAATTATCAATGGGGTTGCTCGTGGGATTCTGTATCTTCACCAGGATTCAAGACTTAGGATTATTCATAGGGATCTAAAAACCAGCAATGTTCTTCTAGATGCTGAGATGAACCCAAAAATATCAGATTTTGGCATGGCAAGAATATTCCATGGGGACCAACTGCAGGATAAAACCAACAGAGTTGTTGGAACATAGTAAGAACTATACTTGCAATCACAGATTCATGGATTAATTCACCATAATCTCACCTTCCATATTCATCTTATTACTCTTTGGTCATTGTAATGCAGTGGATATATGTCACCAGAGTATGCAGTGTTTGGAAGATATTCAACCAAATCAGATGTCTTTAGTTTTGGGATCATATTATTGGAGATTGTGGGTGGCAAGAAAAACAATGGCTCTTATCAAGAGGACCATTCCATGAACTTGATAGGACACGTGAGCAACACAAACTTTGTCAACAATTTCCCCTTCCTGGTTACTACTCATATTCATCCCTTTCTGAAAATGTTACTGTCAACAACTGCAGGTTTGGCAGCTGTGGAGAGAAGATAGAGCCTTAGAAATTGTGGATTCATCACTACAGTCATATCATTCTGATGAAGTCTTGAGATGCATTCAAGTCGGGCTCTTGTGCGTACAAGAAGATTCAGAGGACCGACCAACCATGTCAGCTGTTGTATTTATGTTGAGTGGTGAAGCATCTCTACCATCTCCTCAGCAGCCTGCATTTGTATTCAGAAAAAGTTCCCGCAGTGGTGGTTATCTATCAAGTTCACAAGGATTATATTCTGTTAATGACTTGACAATAACTAAACTTGACGCTCGATAAGGATTCAGGCTCTTGTTTCCACAATTATCAAAATGTTATTTGTTTTATTGACCTTCATATGACATATGTGGGCACTGCATATGCGCCCATCACCTTAATACAAATTTCTAAACTATCCATTCTTGTGAACTTTATGAAAGAGTGATGAATTTGGAGATGCAACCTTTAGATAAGCCACAAACTGAAATGCATAAATTGGCTGTTACAATCTTCAAAATATGACATTACACAGCAGATTGTTGCTATGGGAACGAATTTACACCATCTTCTTCAGTATTGTGGCCACAAAAGACTTTATTTGTGAGCTTCTTGTTTTTTCTTTATATCTTGACAATTGTACATTGCAAAATGTGATGCCACCGTTGGAAATTAAACCCTGCTGGGTGATTCTTCGTCTTCACAAGTGCAAAGGCTGCGATTGAACTTTCCGTAGAGTCGGTGTTTTGTTTCTGGCTTTTTGCTTGATCTTTTGGGCTTTTCCCGTGTCTTTGCTCAGCATGTTGAGCTTGCCCTTTGTTTACTTTCGTTCTGGCTTGGTGTACTTGGTTTAGGCCCTTTTGGTTTAATGTATTCGTTTGTTCACCCCAAAATAATTGTGAAGTCATACCTTTCAGAGAAAAACTTAAAGTGTACGCGAGCGTATAGACCGTTTTTCTCTTTCTTTGTCTCGCATCACCTCATGACTTCTAATTCCTTTGACACAAAATTAACCACAGATTAAATATACACAAGAAAATCGTGTTTGTGTAAGATGTATAAACATCTTGATAAGGTCATACCTTAACTACCTACCGTCTAACGCTGCGATCGTTACTTGGTCTGTAGTGTGAGATCCTTCCAACTTGCTTGAAGATGAGTCTGTTTGACCTGCAGGGTTCCTTCCTAGGCAAAAACCAGGGGTTTTAGGCTGCGGCATTGTTGCATCTGGACTGCTCAACATGAAAACCACAGAGGACATTGTAGGCCTATCTACCACATGCTCTTGGACGCACAAAAGGCCAACTTGAATGCATCTCAACACCTCAGAGGGGCAATATGAATTCCCAAGTGATGAATCTACTATCTCCAACCCCTTTCCTTCTTTCCATTGCTTCCAAGCCTGCAACAAATCCAAGTCATTTCTTTGTTACTTGTGCATCTAATGAAATGTAATTACAATCTATGCGCTTTTTACTTACACAGTCTAGGAGGTTTGGTTTATTGTCTGAATAATTAAAAAATCCCTTGTTCTTTTTGCCACTAATAATCTCCAACACTAGAACACCAAAACTAAAGACATCTGACTTGGTTGAGAAGAACCCGTCCATTGCATATTCAGGAGACATATAGCCACTGCAGATCACCCAATAAAAAGAAGTGAGATTAGTATTTTGATCAGCTAATTGGGTTGACATCATCAGCAAAATAGAAAGCTTATGATACTCACTATGTTCCTACTACTCTTCTTGTATGAGATTCGTTCTGATCTTTACCAAATATTCTAGCCATTCCAAAGTCTGATATCTTTGGGGTGAATTCTCCATCAAGTAAAATATTGCTTGCCTTGAGATCCCTATGGATGATTCTAAATCTTGAATCCTGGTGAAGGTAAACAAGTCCTCGAGCAATACCACAAATAATGTTGTAACGCTTTTGCCAATCCAACGTAGACCTTTTTTCTCTGCCTACAATGATTTTTGACTTACTTTATAACAACTTTATTTAACTATTAAGTAAAGATAATTAAATTTGAGGCACTTACTGAATAAAAAGGCATCCAGGCTTTTGTTTTCCATGTATTCATAAATCAGCATCTGTTCATCCTTATCAATGCAGCAAGCAAGCAGTCTAACAAGATTTATGTGCTGAAGCCTTGCAATTAACTTCAATTCGTTTTTGAATTCTTCAGTTCCTTGTCCAGAGTTTTTTGAAAGTCTCTTGACAGCAATTTCTTGACCTTCTGTCAATGTCCCCTGGCATTAGCCACACATAAATCTGTCAGGTCACCTTAATATATATATATATATATATATATATATATATATATATCAAACGAACTTGGGACTTTAGTGTAAGGGTAAATAGTCTTAGCCACTTCGGGTGCATATGCAGTTTCTTTTATATCTAGTGATTGATTTCTAACCAAATGTACTTACCTTGTAAACATAACCAAAACCACCTTCTCCGAGTAGATTTTCATCAGAAAAGTTATTAGTAGCCACTGCTACAGTACTGAAATCAATCAATGCCAACTCTGGCTCATCATTGATCCTTTCCCCTGAGTAGAAGTCCTTACTTGTGAAAACAACCTCATTTAGCAGAAGAACTTGGCTTCTTCCACAAGGACCTGTTCAGAAATAAGCAAAAAACTAGAAAACAAAACACTTGGCTTCTTCCATAAGGACCTGTTGAACATATAGAATTAAGTTACCAGGCGCGTACCTTTTGGTTGTGTCCTTGCATTGCGGCTAATACGCAAATTCCTCTTCCATACAATGTAGAAACTAAGTCCTGCTAGAAGAATGACAAGACCAACTATAGCGACTACAATTATGATTGCTAGTGTTTCCTTCCCATCACCACCTGAAATGAACATAACTGTAGTTAGTGATAGTTGATGTTATTATAAAGTAGTCTGAATAATGGAAGGTACCTATTTCAGACGGTGCCAATCGAACATAGAGATCTTGGCCACCATCTGCATATACCCTCATGTCCATTAGCTCCCTGAACCACATAACGCAACCTCTCCCTCCATTTGTAATCTCCATGTTACAATAAGCACTGCAAGAACAGTTCTCCAAACACTTCTCTTTACATGCCTCAAGGCTCATGTCCCTATCCACAAATGCACCCCAACTCTCAGGCAATTTCACACTCCTCAACCTCAAGAACTTGTCTTTCGTGCATTTCAATTCTCGTTTTCTCACACACCCATCTAACCCATTTCCCAAATTCCAGGCCTCCAAATTCTTAGGCTGAAACCCCCTCACACATTTACACACAGGTGAAGCATTTGTGTCACAAATACCAAATGGACCACACTCTCCATAGCTGTCACATTGGTCCTTTGGGGGATACTGAAATATATTCCACATCTTTGTGCTCTCAACCCATGTAATCTGTTGAACGTCCCCATTTGGACTCACTGTCAAGCCTGAATATTCAAGTTCCAGTTTGTTCTGTAATGAAAACGAGTAGTAGACCTCATCTTGTTTCGTAACGAAGTTGAAATCGACACCATGCTTCGAAGCACACATTTCCGGCACACCACTAAATATCATCCCATTCCAGGGGCCGGTTCGAAAGTTTTTAACATGTTTGTGCCAAAGGAAAATCTCCGGGAAGCCATGGTAATCTAGTTTGATAGAAAAGTCCCCTGTTGATGGGTCCTCTGAGCTTTTCCACGAGGTCAAGTGCCTGTTTAAACCTGTGCTCAAGTTCCATCCAAGCTTCATATCCGGAAGCAGAATGTGTGTGGGATAATCAAAGCTCTGCCAGAAAAATGTTTGGCTGTTTTCGGTTCCTTCTTTGATCACAAGATTGCCTGTATCCAAAAGCAGGACATTTGGTCTCAAAACTTGGGTGTGATTGGATGACCAAGTGACGTTTCCAGATGGATCAAGAAGGAAAATGTTTCCATGATCACCAGTCATCAAAAGAGCTCCTGATGAATTTGAAAGTGGGGTGTCTCTGTTGGCCACCCAAACAACTGTTCTGTTTTGGACATTTTTGTACCATATCCCCAAGTACCAGCCTGAATTATTGCCTGGCTTGAAGAAACCCAACTCAAAGACTTCACAGGGGGAGACAATGGTCATGTTTCCTTCGACCAATATATCTGGAGTGAAAGATAGGTCGTCTTCTAAGCTGGCAATTGGGGAGAGAGTAAGTAAACTGTTGAGGCACAAAATGGTGAAAAACAGAGACTCTTGCTTTGTTAAAGCTCTCATTTTTTTTTCTTTTCAATATCTCTTAGGGCGAAGAGGAAAACAGAGCTACTTTCACTCTGGCTTTTTATGTATTTTCTTGGTCTCTTCTTCAACTACGGCAGCAATATGGGCCAAAAATGGATTTTTTTTTTAATTTTAATTTTTTATATTTTACTTGGGGTCTTTTACAAATTCCCAATCTTTCGGATTCTCAATCAAAGATGTAATTTGGGGTTTCCCAAATTGTGGTTTGATCTCCTCTTGATTTGATTAACTTTTCCAAACTTGTATGTATGCATGATTTGTCCCAATATTTACTTTCCTTAGCTTCATCATTCTCGATTTACTTGAATTGAAATTGATCACTGACATTTGATTGCTTTCCAAATCATGTTTTTATTTCGCAGGGTTAAATTAAAGTAATAAACAACTTTAAGAAAATTGGCATAATTTTCTAATTTTTCGTAGGCATTAATTTATTTTTCATAACAGATAATATTATATTATAGGGCTCGACAGGCTTCATTTGGAAAAAAGAGTCTAGCCCACTTTCAAAATTTTAATTCTAAAAATCCTATTTTTCCTCTTTCAATGTCAATTTAAGATTTGGTTGGTAGTGATGGATTATTTGATTCTTTCTTTAATTCCGTTATTACCATCAAGGGCATTGTTTTGCAACCAAGGATTGACTGCTTTGAGTTTAGGTGGATCTATGGCAATCTATAATAAAAATAATAATAGAGAAAACGGATTCTTTCTTCCATACATATGTGTGTGAGGCGAAGGAACAACACTTGACAAACAATGACCAAAAGTCATAGCATTGTGATGTATATAACAATTTGCTATTGTTTATCGTCCTTGAATCACTGTTATGGTAGCTTCATTTCCGGAGTAGATATTGTCATACTTTGGTTGAGGATCAGAGACTGACTTTTGTACAGTAAATATAGGCCGGTTAGGTTGCGGACGATCTGTCTCAGTACTTAGCATGGAAACTACATCTGGCATGGTTGGCCTATCTGCTGCATTGTCCTGTACACAAAGAAGACCAATATGCACACATCTCATCACTTCTGACGGTGAATATGAATTTGCCAATACTTCATCAACCAACTCCAATCCCCTGCCTTCATTCCATGAGTGCCATGTCTGACAAATTTCATGTATGTTTGGCCTGAATCGTTAGACTCTGCTACATTTAGCTTCATATATATATATATATAGGTTGCTTAAGCTGTATGAAAGAAAAAATTTAGCAATAAGATTTAGAGTCTGAGCTTACATAAACTAGGAACCCTAGCTGTTGGTCACTGCAATAGAAGCTGGTATTCTTTTTGCCACTAATAATCTCCAATAGCAAGACCCCAAAGCTATAGACATCAGATTTTTCAGAAAACATCCCGCCCATGGCATACTCCGGAGACATATAGCCACTGCACAATCAATTGAGTAGTATTAAATTGACGAAATTGCTTCTTTGTTTATAGTCTTGAGAAAAATGATACCAGAAAAGTTAAATCTAGATGCTATGCTATGCAACTAATTTTCAGTTAATTATGAACACAAACAGAAGGGAAGAGGAGTTAGTTAAAATTGCAAGGGTTGTAACATTGAAGTGCTGGTACAGCTTGATTTACCAATATGTCAAGCCCAATGTTCGAAACAAGGTGGTAGGCGGGCTGCAGGCAGGGGTCTAATGCCTAGAGGAGTAATGGGGGTTTTTTTTTTTCTTCTTTGTTTCAACAACATATAAATGCAATTTTCCTTCTCAAACCCTAACTCTAACACGATCCGTCTTCCAGCCCCTCTCTCTTGCTCAGACATAACCCATGACCTCTCTTCTTTTTCAATCCTCATCTCTCTCTGGCTCATAGCACCATCGTCATCTCGTCATGACCTTGGAGATTCCAAAATGGCGTTTGTTTTTCTCCAGGCGCTAGAGACAGCCTAGCCCGCCTTCCTAGACAGCCTAGCGCCCGCCTAGTGACCACCTAGATCGCCTAGCTCCTGCCCAACGACCGCCTAGACCGCCTAGCCACCCTAGCCCCCTCCTAGGCCATTTATTAAATAATATTAACAATATGAGTGACAGTGTCTTCAAGGATATAACTTCTAAAGAAGATTTTTGAGAATTGGAAAAGAAAGAGATGATGCTTACATTGTTCCCACAACCTTGTGAGTATTTGCTAGACTCTGCGTGCTTTGAACGATACGTGCCAATCCAAAATCTGAAATTTTTGGGTTCATGTTCTCATCCAAGAGAATGTTACTGACCTTCAAGTCTCTATGTATTACCTTCAAACAGGAATCATGGTGGAGATAAAGAAGCCCTCTAGCAACACCCTGAATAATCTTGAAGCGTCGACCCCAATCAAGCACTGCTCCTCCTGTCATTGGATCTACAATGCACCAATTCAACATATAACAGTACTGTCATTAATACATCCCAACCCCATGCACTTCACAATGAAAAAATTGACCACCACTAGGTAACAAAGAGCAATGAAACTAACTGAATAGAAGAGTATCCAAGCTTCCATTTGGCATGAACTCGTAAATTAGTAACTTCTCATCATCCTGGACAGAGCAGCCCATGATCCTAACGAGATTTTTATGTTGCATTTTGGAGATCAACAGCATCTCATTCTTGAACTCTTCTATGCCTTGCCCTGAGCTACTAGATAGTCTTTTTACTGCTATTTCCTTCCCTTCTTGCAGTTTACCCTACATTGCATAATTGCATTCATGTTTGTATCTTCTAATAGTAGTTGTAGGCATGTAGTAGCTGCAGTAATACTAATATTTTCCAATAGAAAAAAGACAAAATAATTTTAACAATCACCTTGTAAACAGGGCCAAATCCTCCTTCCCCGAGTTTGTTTGTGATACTGAAATTGTTCGTAGCAAGTAATATGTTATCAAAATTATAGATGAGTAACTCTGACCGATCATGCCGTCTGATATATTCTTGAAGAGTGTTACTTGAATTCCCAATGGTATCATTCAATTCAATGAACTTTCTTGTTACTTTGATGTTTCCTGATTTGGTAAATGTAACAGACAAATAAGGGATACTCAGAGCAAAGCAAAACACAGAAAAGTAGGAGCAGTTAATCACCCCACCTTCTTCATCATAGCAAGTCTATCAAGTTCAGAAAATCAACCAGTAAATATGCTCTTATAAAGATACTCATGGATTTGATTAATACTTTAGAGAGAGATCATTCTCTTACCCGTTTGTTTTGCTCGCAACCTGTGCAAAATGAACACTATGGCAGCCAAGACACACATAAAACAAATAGCTACTGTGAGGCTAACAATTAACCTTGTTCGCTTTCCTTCACCTGAAAAAATGAATTTGTAATGCATAAAGTATGAGACAGAAGAGTGAAAAGATATGGCTAGTGCAAGCAATATTATCACTTACCAGATTCTGTGCGTAGGCGAATAAAAAGATCTTGTCCAGCAGATGAAAACTCCTCAACATCAATAATGTCTTTGGACCAGACCAAACACCCTATATTATTAACATATGTATAGGCCAAGCAAGAACAATTATCTAGACACTGTCTCCTGCAGTTTTCAGTACTCAAAGACGAAATATACTCATGAAAATCTGGTAGTTTTACTCTTGACATCTTCCAAAACCCATCGTCATTTCCTCTCGAAGCAACTGACTGATTTGTGTTACTCTCACAAAACAATTTGGTTTTCCTCACACACCCTCCTGTCCTGTTTCCTTTGCTCCATTCCTCAAGTGACTTGGGAACAAACCCTTTCAAACACTTGCAGATTGGAGATTCAGAAGCTTTGCAAGCCCCAAAAGGTCCACATGCTCCATAATTGTCACATGGACTCTTTGGGGCTTCCCAGAAAGTATTCCAGTTCTCACCATGTGTCGAATAGATAAGCTTTAGTACACCCTCTGAAGAGATGTCCATATATGCTGCCACAGTTTTGTCAAATAAACTAAAAGAGAAATACTTTGTTCCCAGTTGCGCATTTTCATCTAGATAAAATCCACTTTGATATTGATCATCCATTTCGGGTACGCCGATGAACTTTGATTTATCCCATGGCCCGCTTCTCCAGTTGAGAGTTGATCCATTGATCCAAACCACCAACTGTGAAGGCACCTCTGGTCTCAATCCAGCCAAGAATATCCCAGTTGATGGATCACTCTCACTTTTCCAGGCACTCAAGAAATTCCTCTTTCCTGATTTACTATCAAATCCCAGCAGCATACTAGGTAGAAGTGTGTCACTAGGATAATCAAAGCTCTCCCACAAATGATCAGCTGCTCCTGCATTGACTTTGACAACAAAGTTTCCATCGTCTAAAAGAAGGGCGGCTGCTGAACCATTAGATGGCACTGAAACATTATTTGACCAAACAGAATTCTGCTTCCCATCTACAAGTTCCAGAGTCCCATTGCGGCTAATTCTCAAACTAGCCACGGTATCTGCAACTGCAAGAGGCTTTTCTCTGTTGGCCACCCATACAACTTTACGAGGAAGTATATTCTGGTACCATATCCCCACATATTTATTAGCAGCAGAATTATTAGGACTGAAGAATCCCAACTCGAATAAGTTGCCTGGGGAGACAATAGTTTGTCCCTCTGCTAATGGTCGCGACGGAGTTATGTCATGAACTTGAGAACAACACTGTAATGGAAGCAAGCTGAACAGCAACAGGATGAAGATGGAGAAATTTAAAGCACTAAAACCTTCTTTTCCAGTATCCATTTGCATCCCAGTATCTTCTGTTCATAAAAAACAACTTTGGGATACTTTCCTTCAAGCTTGTTAGCTTGTCAGATGCAAACCTTATCAATAGCAAATGGATCATGGATGCACATTTTTGAAGCTTGTTAGCTTTCTCACCCAACAAGGGGTATCTAATCTCTGTTCTCTCTATCCTAGAAATTTCATCTTCTCTGGTCGAGATGGTCAACCTTGTCACCCTCCTCATTTCAGTACTTTTGGGATTGGATTGATACAAGTTGTTGTAATGGCTTTTTTCTTATGCTTGGTGAAATTCAATTTCTATATCCACTTGCCTTGTCTTGCCTCCCCTGTTTTCGCATTAGGTGGCTAAGGCTTTAACTTATTTTCAAAAATAAATATAAAATAAATGTTGGGTTGTATCTTGTTGACTGTTTGACTCAATAATGCGGTACCGATGACTGCCACGTAGGACCAGAAAATGCTTTGAAAAATTCATTCCCAACAAAGCCCTTAGGCCTTGGCTCTCTTAAGAGAGCAAGCAAATATGTAAGAGTCTCTGACAGAAAAAAAAAAAAAAAAAAAGGGAAAACTGTTATTGATTCTAAATTAGGATTGCATACGATTTTGAAATATTTTTTTTAAGTGACAGATTTCCTGAAATTGTATAACTCCTATAGGTTTTATCTGGATTTGTTAATAAACTTGTATAAGCTTTTATTATAGACTTTCATACTTTGGTATGAGCTTTTGTTATAGATTCAAATATATTTGCATAGACTTCCCAGTACTATTTTCTTTTATCACTCTTTCTTCCCAACACTACTTTCTTTAAACTATCTTGACCTAGCCAATAGTCGACCATACCTTTTTTTTTTTTTCCAAATTCTTCCTCTACTTGTGTGCACAATAATGAAATTTCCATGAGTTGGAAACTTTCATACTCTTCGTCCAAAAATTCAATTAAACCTAAACAATGAATTTCCCTTTGAAATTTTCACAAGTTGGAAATTTCCCTTTGATTTTGTTCACGAACAACAAACTCTTCGTCCAAAAATTCAATTAAACCTAAACAATAAATTTCCCTTTGCAATTTCCACGAGTTGGAAATTTCCCTTTGATTTTGTTCATGAACAGCAAACTCTTCATCCAAAAATTCAATGTTAAAAAAAAAAAAAACAAACAAACCTTTGTCCAAAAAGCAAGGGCCCTATCATCTGGTAGTGTTATGGGTGATGGAAATATATCTCAACCTTCCGCCGCCTTGACGTTGGCTTCACGTTGAGATGATCTCTAGGGGAACTTATCGAAGATCAAGAAATCTCTAGATGAGCTTTCCTCCCAGCAACTCCAACTAGTTGATTTGAAGAAATCACTAATGGAGGAGCTTTGCTTAATACATGACGCCACCCAAGGTTAGTGTATGGCTTAGTGCATTGTTTACCAAACGATGGAAAAATTTCTAACACTGAGACAAAAAAAAAACACATTGGATGAAATCTTTAGGGTGGAGGTTGGACTTATGTTGGCCTTTATTATTTATACCTAAACCCTACAAATTCTCCAAACTCCAACATTTAATTAAATCCTTCCAAATCTATCTCTTTTTTAATACAGGTAAATTTATTTGGACTTTTTTCCAAGTCCTAATTGAATACACCCGCATTTAGATGGACATTTTAAAAGTTCAAACAAGTCTAGATTGAATACACCCAAACTGTTATAGACTTTTTAAAAGTTTGTATAAATCCAAATTGAATACATCCGGATTTTTAAAATCTTTTTAAATGCTCTAGAATCCTAATTGAATGTATAATTTGTTTTGGCAGTGTCTCTCCGGGATTTTGTTGCTTGCTGGGTTTATTTTCAATGTTGATTCATTAGAACTGAGGTATTGTAGGATTATCCTCAGCCTTTGATTTTTGCTTTTGATTGGACTGGTTGATGATTTTGCTTTAGATTTGGATTGTTTGGAGGATTTTTGTTGTATTTTACCTCAAGCAATAATGATGTTCCTATTTATGGATCCCTTAGTACGAATGTAGTTTGTGATTAAAAACTTTTGGGCTCCAAACAAGGAATTGATTTTTAATACCTGAGCTTATCAACAAGAAGAAAATATTTTACCCCTGAAATTTTTTGGATGGCTAGATTTTAGGGGTTCAGGGCTCTTTGGATGATGGTTTTAGATAGGAAAAATTGTAGGATTCACTGGTGCTGAGATATAATCACGTGGCACAGGCCAGCGTGCTCTTCTCCGCTTTATGATTGGATTGTATGTCTGCCTGAATAGAGATGTATATTCAAACACTCAGCAGGTTTGCTGTTGCCTTTACTTCATTCTCATACTATTTTCTAGCTAATCTCTTATGATTTCCTTTTCTTCTTCTCTGTCTTTCTGTCTCTCTGTCTCTCTCCCTCTCTACATCTCTCATGAAATCTTTGCAGCGATCCACAGAAGCAGCAGGACGTTCTATAGTCTCAATTGTCAATTGTTGTGGACCACATATTTCTCTGCATTAAAGATACTGGTTTGTGATTTTCCTTTATAAGGGCTATAGGGATTCAATACTTTTGTACATGAGTTAAAAAGATGTATGTTATTACAAATGTTAATTTTAAGCATTCTCAGAAGTCTTGGGTTTACTTGCAGAGTTCCAGCTCGAACTTTTGATGCAATCACTCTTATTCTCATGGGTACTGTTCCATGACTCCTACATACTAAATTAAAATTTTCATTGCCAATGTTTTAGTATTCTATGACTCTCGGATTTACTTTTAAAAAAAAAGCTTCAGTCTATGGAGTGCGTATACATCAAGGAGGGTCCTATGTATTCTTTTTGTTTTGTAGTTTTTATTTATTTATAAATTTTATTTATTTTAGTTTTTAGTTTTTAATTTTCCAAAGAAAAAGAAAGCCAAGATTACAGCTGATTACAAAGGACCTATTACAGCTTTCTTTAGACTTTGTTGAGATCAGCAAAGAACCAAGTATGTAACTTGAGGCATTAGTATCAAACTTTATAGTTTTATGTTGCTGTCATCATCTTTAATTTTCTGCAATAAGGATCCTTTGTGCTAGCATTGTCTTAGAATTGTTTGATTGTGATTGTTAATTTGCCCGGACGACTGCTTGATGTATAATTTTAGAAGGGTTATCTAATTAATATTTCACAATCTGGAAACATAGACTTCACTTTTGGGTATGGTTATAAGCTATACTTGTTTGAACTGTGTTCATTTGATTTGTGCTTGCTGAATTATTTCAATTTATGTTTTTGTGATACCTCATTAGCTATTTGATCTGGTCTGCTGCTATGAATATGAATGAACATGTATGAGACTGAGAGAAACAGAAAGTGACCTGATGATGTTGATGAGAGCTAGAGAGAGAAAAACAGAGGAGAATAGTAGGTTGCTAAAAGAGAACTAGGGTTTCCCAAACTCCTCGGATCTGCGCCATGGAGTTTGAAAGTAGACGAGTGTTAAAAAGAGGCTCTACACATTTGGATGTGGATTAGGGCTACAGGTACGGATCATGGAACACTTTCTATCTTTTTCGTTTTGATTCATTAGAACTGAGGTATTGTACCATACGTGGGTTTAGCTTGCAGAGTTTTCGTAGAGGTAAAGAATGTTAACATATACAGACCATTATCTTGTATATTTAATCAATCATCAATGTAATAGGACTGTTAGAAATGCAGAGAGATTTGATAGATGAAAGAAGAGAGAATTTCAGAGAGAGTGAACTTGGAGAAGAAGCTAGCTAATTGATATTAGCTCAGCTCCAATATAATATTCATATATTGTGCTCTGACAAAAAACCGTTAGGAATGGAATATTCCTCATTACATCATTCAATCCTAGCCAATCATTTACTACCCTATGAGATAAAAACAAGTGGCATAAAGCTATTACATTCTCTGCTGTACACTTGGACTATGATCCAAAGCAGCCTTTTAAACAAAGAATAGAAACTCCTATTCTGATTACATTTCAGCAATCACACTTATACACCAACAAAGAAAGCCTCTGCATTACAAGGTTCTGATTTCATATGTACACTTTTGTTGTTGTTGTTTTCTTAGTTGTTTTTATTCTGGGCCCTTCACTGGTCTCTCTCCCCTCAATCCTCTTCTCTCGCTTGGCCTCTCCGATATCACTCTTTTCTCCATCACTTCATTTCCTTTTGCTGTTAAATTTTCTGATTTCGCTGAATTTGAGGGGTATAAATGGAGGTGGAGGGAATTGGGTTCGGTTGTGCGAGTGAAATTATGCATCTTTGTATGTTATTTCTGTCCAAGTTTGTACCTTTGTATATCTGTGTGTGTTATGTTTTCATAAATGGGAAGGCAGCTGTGATTGGGTTCCTATTGTTGTTAGATTTTGAACTCTTGACTGGTAAAGGTCTTCCCAAGGGAACTGGCTTCTTGAACTTTTGTTGCAAAACATACTTATGGTCGAGCATTTGAACTGATGTTATCCGTTTAGATGGATATATGAAGGAGTGCTTATTTCATCCTATTTAAAGGTCATTACTTTAACCTAGGAGATGGGTGAATAGAAATATTAATCAGAATCGCAATCAGTTTATCTATTATGCTGAGTCAATGATAATGGGCTGGCATAATATTGTGTTTCATATATGTTATTTCAAATTTTTACATGTTTTATACAGGTTTAATACTCGCGTCATCGCGCGGGCACCTTTGCTAGTATTGCTTATAACCTGTTATGAAATATAAACAATTTGATTGAATATACAATTTGCATACCTATAAAGAAATCACAGAAGAAACAAAAAGGAAAGATTTTCAGAAAAAAAAAAATGGTGGGAAGAGGGTACAAAGCTGGGTAATAGAAGAAATTGTTGCAACCAAGGATTGCCTACAATTCCTTATCGTCCTTGAAGCAGTGTTATAGTATCTTCATTTGCGGAGCAAATGTTGTCATACCGCGGTTGAGGATCAGAGACTGAGCTATGGAAAGTAAATATAGGCCGCTTAGGTCGTGGGCGATCTGTCTCCCTACTCAGCATGAAAACTACATCTGGCATGGTTGGCCTGTCTGCGGCATTGTCCTGTACACAAAGAAGACCAATATGCACACATCTCGTCACTTCTGATTGGGAATATGAATCTGCCAAGACTTCATCAACTAAGTCCAATCCCCTGCCTTCATTCCATAAGTGCCATGCCTGAAAAAGTTTCATATATGTTGGCAACAATTGTTAGCCTCTGTTGTATTTAGCTTCATGTAGATTTTTTAAGTTATAAATTCTAAATTTATAAGATTTAGAGTGTGATCTTACATAAGCTATCAATCCTAACTCTTGGTCATGGTAATAGAAGCTGGTATTCTTCCTGCCACTAATAATCTCCAATAGCAAGACCCCAAAGCTATATATATCAGATTTTTCAGAAAATATCCCGCGCATGGCATACTCCGGAGACATATAGCCACTGTACAGGAAATTCATTATCCACTAACTTATTATTATTCCTGATAACATGCTAAAAAGCATTAGAAATTTAGTTGGTTAATATCAATTCTGATAATAGGGAAGAAATGATTCTTACAGAGTTCCCACAACCTTCTGAGTGTTTGCTAGATTCTGTGTCCCTTCAAAGATCCGTGCCAGTCCAAAATCTGAAATCTTTGGGCTCATCTTCTCATCCAACAGAATATTACTTACCTTCAAATCTCTATGTATTACCTTCAAACGTGAATCATAGTGGAGATAAAGAAGTCCTCTTGCAACACCTTGAATAATATTGAAGCGTTCAGCCCAATCAAGCTCTGCTCTTCTCATTGGATCTAATCAATTCACCCATTTGAAAAGTGTCATTCATATATTTGGTACATAGTACAATGAAAACAATGATTTAATTGCTATAAAATGGAGACACAGTTGTAAGAACACTAGTAAGTGGCGCTTAAACAGGTAGGTGTGATATATTGAAGAGCTAAACTGTACTCAAAGATCGTGCATATCAGTTAATAGTTCCCCTGAGCTCCGCATTCTAGGAAAAGCTCATAGATTACCAGTGATATTGAAGAAGGATAGGTAACAATGAGAAATTGCAGCCAAACATAAAGGGCCAGTGAAACTTACTGAACAAAAGAGTATCCAAGCTTTTGTTTGGCATGAACTCATAAATTAGTAGCTTCTCATCATCTTTAATGCAGCAACCCATGAGCCTTACAAGATTCTTATGTTGGAGTTTGGAGATCAACAGCATCTCATTCTTGAACTCTTCTATTCCTTGTACTGAGCTACCAGATAGTCTTTTTACTGCTATTTCCTTCCCTTCTTGTAGCTTACCCTACACAAGGTCCACAAATTAATCATTGCATTCATGTCCGTATCATTATATATATTCCTTTGAAAGGAAAAAAGAGAAAGAATAATCACCCTATATACAGGCCCGAATCCTCCTTCTCCGAGTTTGTTTGTGATGTTGAAATCGCTCGTAGCAATTAATATGCTATCAAAATCATAGATTACTAGCTCTGATGGATCATGTTTTCTTATATATTCATGAAGAAGAGCGTCTCCTGAAGTCTCAATCATATCAGCCATTTCAAAGTCCTTAGGTGTTACTTTGACGTTTCCTGGTTTGCAAATATAGCAACCAAACTCAAAGTCAGAGAAAAACAAAAAAGCAGTAAATATGCTGTTATAATGTAATGCATTGAAGTTATACTGTTTTGATTAATACTTCAAACAGAGGAAGGGTGAGATCATGGGCTAATGCATAAATTGCATCCCTCGGCCTCATTCTCTTACTCTTTTGGTTAGATCGCAATCTGTGCAAGCTAAACACTATGCCAGCCAAGATACTGATAAAACAAACAGCTATGAGGCTGACCATTAACTTTATTTGCTTTCTTTCACCTGAAAAAATGAATTTGTGTCGCATAAAGTAGGTGACAGAGAAAAGAAAAGATACTGCTAATTAGAGTTGTGCAAGCAATATTATCACTTACCTAATTCTGCATATGCTAGGCGAATAAAAAGATCATCTCCACCAGAGGCAAACTCTTGAATATCAATAAGGTCTTTGGACCAGACCAAACACCCTATATTGTTAATATGTGTATAAGCCAGGCAAGAACAACTACCTATGCACTGTACCTTGCAGTCTTCAGCACCCAAATTCGAAATATACTCATGAAAATCTGGTAGGTTTACCCTTGACATCTTCAAAAACCCATCTTGTTTTCCTCTCAAAGGAACTGACATACTTGTGTTACTCCCACAAAACAATTTGGTTTTCCTCACACACCCCCCTGCACTGTTTCCTTTGCTCCATTCCTCTTGTGACTTGGGTTTAAACCCTTTCAAACACTTGCAGATTGGAGACTCGGAAGCTTTGCAAACCCCAAAAGGTCCACATATTCCATAATGGTCACATGGATTCTTTGGGGCCTCAAAGTTAAGATTCCAGTTCTCACCATGCTCGGAATACATAAGCTTTAGTGTACCTTTATAAGAGATTTCCATATATGCCAGAATTCTGTTCAAGAAAAAAGAGAAATACTTTGTTCCCTGCTGCACATTATCATCTAGATTTAATCCACTTACATATTCATCCTTCATTCCTGGTATGCCGAGGAACTTTGCTTTGTCCCACAGCCCACTTCTCCAGTAGGGAGTTGATCCATTAATCCAAATGAACATTTGTGTTGGGATCTGTGGTGCCAATCCAACCGAGAACAACCCGGTTGATGTATCACTCTCACTTTTCCAGGCAGTCAAGACATCCCTCTTTTCTGATTTGTTATCAAATCCCAGCAACATCATTGGTAGAAGTGTGTCACCAGGATAATCAAAGCTCCTCCATAATTGAGCTCCTATATCATCTTGGACAACAAAGTTTCCACTGTCGAAAAGAAGTGCAGCTGAACCATTAGATGACACTGAAATTTTGGTGGACCAAATAGAACTCTGTTTCCCATCTACAAGCTCCAGGTTCCCATTGCTGTTAATTGTCAAACTAGCCAATGTGTCTGTAACTGAAAGAGCCTTTTCTCTGTTGGCCACCCAAACAACTTTGCGGGGAAATATAGTCTTGTGCCATATCCCCACATACTTGTTAGCAGAATTATTAGGACTGAAGAAGCCCAATTCGAAAATGTGGCCTGGGGAGACAAGAGTTTGTCCCTCTGCTAATGGTTGTGAAGAAGTTATGTTATAAACTTCTACACAATAATGCTGTGACAGAAACAAGCTGAAAAAGAATAGGATGAAGATGGAGGGATTAAAAGCATGAAAAGTTTCAGTTCTCTTACCCATTTCAAGCTTGTTAATCTCCCTGCCCTACACGGGGTATCTAATTGTCAACCAAAACAATATTGCTAGTGGTTTAGGGATAATCAATCCCTCTCTCTCTCTCTCTCTCTCTCTCAATAATAACATCTTGCTTATAGGACCACCTATGAATATAATCTTCCTCATCCCGAAATTCAAATTGACTAAATATATAAATTTGGGTATCTATAAAGAAATCACAAAAGAAAGAAAAAGGTCAGGAAAACAAACAGTTGGTGGGAAGTTGCTACGAACCTAAAATTTACAGCAGCCAAAAAAAGTCAGAGCTTTGTTGCCATTTTTGACACAAAGCCGTATTAACAAGTTACAGAAGCCAATCTTTGACATGGTCATGAGGCAAGCATGGGTGTTTCGAACATTCAGAAAGCTTTATAATCATTCTCCAGGTCAACAGTCAAGAATCATGTTAGTCGATAATGTAGTTTTCAATTTGAAAGATAAAGTTTTGTTATTGCTGTCACATATTATGTGTTAGACAATCACAATTTGTCAGAAAAATAAAAGGCAGGTGAAGTTGAACCCAAAAAAACTGCTTTTTTCTTTACCTTTTAATAATAGCATAAGATATTTGAACATGTACAAAACATATGTTTCTAATCTAATAATAGCATAGGCTAGCATTGGATCAGGACATTAACGGGATGTTATACTACTAACACCTGTCTTATAATGTTTTTTCGGCGCATTTTAGCAAAATATCCCATGAAAGGAAAACCTTCATTCACTATACCAAAAGTAAAACTTCAGAATGGCCAAAAGTCAGTAGATGCAAAAATTTGCGATTTCTTATCGTCCTTGAAGTAGTGTTATGGTATCTTCATTTGCGGAGCAAATATTGTCAAAATGTGGTTGAGGATCAGAGACTGAGCTTTGGAAAGTAAATATAGGCCGCTTAGGTTGTGGGCGATCTGTCTCCTACTCAGCATGAAAACTACATCTGGCATGGTTGGCCTATCTGCAGCATTGTCCTGTACACAAAGAAGCCCAATGTGCAGACATCTCATCACTTCTGTTGAGGAATATGAATCTGCCAAAACTTCATCAACCAAGTCCAATCCCCTGCCTTCATTCCATGAGTGCCATGCCTGACAAATTTTCATATATGTTGGCTACAATTGTTAGACTCTGATGTATTTAACTTCATGTAGACTTTTAAAGTCATAAATTCTAAATTTATAAGATTTAAGTGTGAACTGACATAAGCTATCAAGCCTAGCTCTTGGTCATGGCAATAGAAGCTGGTATTCTTCCTGCCACCAATAATCTCCAATAGCAAGACTCCAAAGCTATATATATCAGATTTTTCAGAAAATATCCCGCCCATGGCATACTCTGGAGACATATAGCCACTGCACAGGAAATTCAATATCCACCAACTTATTATTATTATTCCTGATAACATGCTAAAAAGCGTTAGAAATTTAGTTGGGAAATAACAATGCTGATAATAGGGAAGAAATTATTCTTACAGAGTTCCCACAACCTTCTGAGTGTTTGCTAGATTCTGTGTCCCTTCAAAGATACGTGCCAATCCAAAATCTGAAATTTTTGGGCTCATCTTCTCATCCAACAGAATATTACTTACCTTCAAATCTCTATGTATCACCTTCAAACATGAATCATGGTGGAGATAAAGAAGTCCTCTAGCAACACCTTGAATAATATCGAAGCGTTTAGCCCAATCAAGCTCTGCTCTTCTCATTGGATCTAATCAATTCACCCATTTGAAATGAAATCAGTAGTGTCATTCATATATTTGGTACGTAGTACAATGAAAACAATGATTTAATTGCTATAAAATAGAGACACAGTTGTAAGAACACTAGTAAGTAGGGCTTAAACAGGTAGGTGTGATATATTGAAGAGCTAAACTGTACTCAAAGATTGTGCATATCAGTTAATAGTTCCCCTGAGCTCCGCATTCTAGGAAAAGCTCATAGATTACCAGTGATATTGAAGAAGGATAGGTAACAATGAGAAATTGCAGCCAAACATAAGGGCCAGTGAAACTTACTGAACAAAAGAGTATCCAAGCTTTTGTTTGGCATGAACTCATAAATTAGTAGCTTCTCATCATCTTTAATGCAGCAACCCATGAGCCTTACAAGATTCTTATGTTGGAGTTTGGAGATCAACAGCATCTCATTCTTGAACTCTTCTATGCCTTGTACTGAGCTACTAGATAGTCTTTTTACTGCTATTTCCCTCCCTTCTTGTAGCTTACCCTACACAAGGTCCACAAATTAATCATTGCATTCATGTCTGTATCATTATATATATTCCATCTAAAAGAAAAAAGAGAAAGAATAATCACCCTATATACAGGCCCGAATCCTCCTTCTCCGAGTTTGTTTGTGATGTTGAAATCGCTCGTAGCAATTAATATGCTATCAAAATCATAGATTACTAGCTCTGATGGATCATGTTTTCTTATATATTCATGAAGAAGAGCGTCTCTTGAAGTCTCAATCATATCAGCCATTTCAAAGTCCTTAGGTGTTACTTTGACGTTTCCTGGTTTGCAAATATAGCAACCACACTCGAAGTCAGAGAAAAACAAAAAAGCAGTAAATACGCTGTTATTATGTAATGCATTTGTACTGTTTTGATTAATACTTCAAACAGAGGAAGGGTGAGATCATGGACTAATGCATTAATTGTATCCCTCAACGTCATTCTCTTACTCTTTTGGTTAGATCGCAATCTGTGCAAGCTAAACACTATGCCAGCCAAGATACTGATAAAACAAACAGCTATGAGGCTGACCATTAACTTTATTTGCTTTCTTTCACCTGAAAAATGAATTTGTGTCACATAAAGTAGGTGACAGAGAAAAGAAAAGATACTGCTAATTAGAGTTGTGCAAGCAATACTATCACTTACCTAATTCTGCATGTGCTAGGCGAATAAAAAGATCATTTCCACCAGAGGCAAACTCTTGAATATCAGTAAGGTCTTTGGACCAGACCAAACACCCTATATTGTTAATATGTGTATAAGCCAGGCAAGAACAATTACCTATGCACTTGTCCTTGCATTCTTCAGCACCCAAATTCGAAATATACTCATGAAAATCTGGTAGGTTTACACTTGGCATATTCAAAAACCCATCTTGTTTTCCTCTTGAAGGAACTGACTGACTTGTGTTACTCCCACAAAACAATTTGGTTTTCCTCACACACCCCCCTGCTCTGTTTCCTTTGCTCCATTCCTCTTGTGACTTGGGTTTAAACCCTTTCAAACACTTGCAGATTGGAGACTCGGAAGCTTTGCAAACCCCAAAAGGTCCACATATTCCATAATGGTCACATGGATTCTTTTGGGCCTCCCAGTCAAGATTCCAGTTCTCACCATGTAAGGAATACATAAACTTTAGTGTACCTTTATCAGAGATTTCCATATATGCCAGAATTCTGTTCAAGAAAAAAGAGAAATACTTTGTTCCCTGCTGCACATTATCATTTAGATTTAATCCACTTAGATATTCATCATTCATTCCTGGTATGCCGAGGAACTTTGCTTTGTCCCATAGCCCACTTCTCCAGTAGGGAGTTGATCCATTAATCCAAATGAACATTTGTGTTGGGATCTGTGGTGCCAATCCAACCAAGAACAACCCGGTTGATGCATCACTCTCACTTTTCCAGGCAGTCAAGACATCCCTCTTTCCAGATTTGTTATCGAATCCCAGCAACATCATTGGTAGAAGTGTGTCACCAGGATAATCAAAGCTCCTCCATAATTGAGCTCCTATATCATCTTGGACAACAAAGTTTCCACTGTCTAAAAGAAGTGCAGCTGAACCATTAGATGACACTGAAATATTGGTTGACCAAATAGAACTCTGTTTCCCATCTACAATCTCCAGGTTCCCATTGCTGTTAATTGTCAAACTAGCCAATGTGTCTGTAACTGAAAGAGCCTTTTCTCTGTTGGCCACCCAAACAACTTTGCGGGGAAATATAGTCTTGTGCCATATCCCCACATACTTGTTAACAGAATTATTAGGACTGAAGAAGCCCAATTCGAAAATGCGGCCAGGGGAGACGAGGGTTTGTCCCTGTGCTAATGGTTGTGAAGAAGATATGTTAAAAACCTCAGCACAATGATGCTGTGACAGAAGCAAGCTGAAGAGGAATAGGATGAACATGGTGGAACTTAAAGCGCTAACAGAAACCCAACAGGGACAATTAAATACTATGATGGGCTAAAATTCAGATGCACCTTAGGTGAAGCATAATAGTAATCTAATCTTCACTATGAGAAAATTGACTTTTCCATTTTTTTATGAAGAAAATTCTTCCAATGCTTTCAAAGTCATGCGCAGATAAGTTTGACACATTGTTCACTATTTGTAGTCCAGGACATATGATTCATTTAGTTGCTCCTCGTGGCCAACTCGGAGCCATTAACCAATGTGAACCACATGGTACGGCCCATCTCAATCAATGGCCCACTTGGAACTCTTCCACACTGGAAATATCAATGGTAGGGCCCATCCTGGTCTGACTATTATTATGTACAGCTCTCTTCTCTGCATCGAGTCAATTACCAGCTTGGATGTTAGGGAATGGGATGTTAGGAGGACTATAAATGATTCTTGAGGAGCTTACTTCATAACTAATTAACACATTTCATATTGTCATGTATATGTGATTTTGATATGCAAACTGCAGCAAAACATGCAATTCAGATTGGAAAGCAGCGGGCAGAGGAAGGTGGTGCCAATGAGGCAAGTAAGAATATTAATTGTTGATGCCCTTTTTGGGAGGGTCAACTTAGAAAGGATGTAGTCTTCAGCAGGGAAGAAGGTGAGAACCTTCGGTAAGGGAAGGACCTGCAGAAGACAAGAAGGAAGAATTAGTCTTCATGCTTTCATATTTTGGTAGAGTAAAAGTAAAGTAAAGGTGAGAAAATAGTTACCTTTTTTACTCGGGTACTGTTCCGTATTTATAGGGAAATGAAAATGGGAGTTTTGCACAAAGTTTTGATGTGGGACTTTGTGCAAATTGTTGTGGTGGTGATACGTGTCCTTGGAGATTAGGTTCAGCAGTTGGAAGGTTCGGCAGTCGGAAGCTTCAGCAGTCGAGCTTCGGCAGGGCTGCCGCTTAGGAAGAGTGTCTTCCTTCGGCAGGTAAGAAGGTGACGACGTCAGTCACCTTCTAAGGATTTGTCTGTGTGTCCATTTGGGGTATTTCAATAGGAGAGAAGGCGTGTCTGCCTTGGTGCTAGTCGTTTTAATGCTGGATATGCTCGGTTAATTATGGTGTAAACATTAATAATTCAGTTTGCAACCTTCATTCAATATTGAATCAATAATTAATTTTCTCAGTCCCATATTTCCTTAGAATCTTTGATTTGGTGGCCTTTCCATTTGTGAGAAAGATTTAACAAAGGATTACCAAGAGTAACATTGTACACAGTGAAGTAAGCAATAGTTACAACCAAGGATTACCAAGAGTAACATTGTACACAGTGAAGGACCTGGCTAGTCTCTGCTTTTGGGAAAACCTTCATTTACGGTCCCAAGAAAAAAGGGGTTGTTTTGTACACCAAAAAGAAAACGTTCTATATGTGTAAGAATAATTCAGAATGCTCATTGCATTTGATGTAACAATTTTCTATTTCTTACCTTACCGTCCTTCAATCATTGTTATCGTAGCTTCATTTGTGGAGAAAATATTGTCATACTTTGGCTGAGGATCAGAGACTGAGTTTTGGAAGGTAAATATAGGCCGTTTAGGCTGTGGAAGATCTGTCTCACTTACTTAGCATGAAAACTACATCTGGCATGATTGGCCTATCTGCAGCATTGTCTTGTACGCAAAGAAGTCCAATATGCACACATCTCATTACTTCTGATGAGGAAGATGAATCAGCCAATACTTTATCAACCAACTCCAATCCCCTGCCTTCATTCCATGAGTGCCTTGCCTAACAAAATTCATATAGGTTGTGTGGAATTGTTAGACTTTTAGGCTATATGAAGGAGACTGCTCATAAACTCACAATTTCACATTCAGCTGGAATTGTTACTTCTGATGAGGAAGCTGACGCTATGTATTCTACCTGGGAAGAAGAAATGCCATGGTTCAGTGTTGCCTTCTCAATTCCATGATCAGAAGCTTAAGGGTTATTTTTCTTAGCCTTTCTACTGCCAAAGAAGTTTGGGATGCTGTTATCCAGACCTACTCTATTGGCAAAGATGGATCAAAATTGTATGAGCTTTAGTTAAGGCACTCGCAACTTCTCTATCTGATTATTATGATACCTTGCAGTTAATTTGGCAAGAAATAGACGTATTTCTTGGCTGGTCTTGACCATCATTTGGATAGAATTCGAGGTCAAGTCGTAGCCGAAGATCCCCTCCCAAGTTTGCAGGCCGCATATGCACAGGTGTGCTCTGAAGCCAACAGGCAAGCAACCATGTTAGCTGGTTCACATGTCAACGGGTCAGCTATGACTACTTTACCTCGCAAAATGGCATCATGCATCAAACTTCCAGTCCATATACTCCTCAACAGAATGGTATAGCAGAACTTAAAAAATCGTCATCTTTTAGAAGTGGCTCGTTCTTTATACTTTGTTGATGCCATTTGTATGTACCTTATAAATCGTGTCTCATCCCAGGTTCTTCAGTACCAATCACCTATGCAGACCCTTTCTTAGTATCATTCTATTCCCTCAGTTCTTCATATTCAACCTAAAGTGTTTGGATCTGTTAGTTATGTTCATGTTCATGTTCACCAGCAAAGCCATGACAATAATGATCCTTGTGCCCTCAAATGTGTGTTTGTTTGGAATTCTGTCTCACAGAAAACAAGTGTTACTATCCCCCATCTTGGAAAATATTTATTCACATGGATGTTACGTTCTGCGAAGAAAAGGCCTATTTTATGTCACTCCTCTTTAGACTTCAGGGGAGATTGGTGAAGCGGAAGAGCAGTTTGTCCTTCAGCTAATTTGACCCAAAAAAAAAAAAGTTTGTCCTTCTGCTAATGGTTTCAAAGGAGTTATCTCATAAACTTGAGCACAATACAGTGATGGAAGCAAGCTGAAGAATAGGAGGAAGAAGATGGAGGGATTAAAAGCACTAAAATTATCAGTTCTAGTACATCCCAACATCTTTTGTTCATAAAAACAGTGATGACAATTAAATACTGTTTTGGCTAAATATGAGATTCAAATGGATCATGGATGCACAAGCTTGTCAACCAAAACAATGACGAGTGTTAGGTACTGTTGGGCTAATCAATGACTTTCTTAGTGAACTTCATTTCTGCTCCTCTCTCATATAACATCAGAAACTTCATTGAAAATTCCACCAATGCTTACAAAATCATGTTGGGGCCTGCCTTACTGATGTACCCATTACTATTAATCCTTGAGCGATTGACCAGCAAAAAGAAAAAATAATCATGTCTAGTAATATAAATTTTTTGCATAATATGACCAGTTATGAATATAAATTCAAATTGACTGAATATATAAATTTGGGTATCTATAAAGAAATCACAAAAGAAAGAAAAACGAAATATTTTCGGAAAAACAAACCATTCGTGGGAAGTTGCTACGAACCTCAAATTTACAGCAGCCAAAGAAAGTCAAATCTTTGTCGCCACTTTTCCACCAAGCCGTATTAACAAATTACAGAGTCAATCTCTGTCCTTGGTCCCTGTCTCGAGCCAGTCTGAGTTAAATGGGTTCGCATATTTACCTCTCTATCTCTTTGAGATTAGAGTGCTAGGAGGAGGCAAGCAGTGGTCTTCGAACATTCAGAAAGCTTTATAATCATTCTTATGGCTCCAGGTCAACAGTCAAGAAAAAGGGCCTTTTTTTCCTCTGATACATAGCTCATTGTATATTAAACATACAACAATCCAACTGGGTGTTTGTTTGTAGGTTCGAACCGTTGAATATGAATCAAATTTTTCAAATTTTCAAATCTAATTAAATGGACCTTGAATATTAAATGGAATAATCAGTTTCTTGGCGAAGGAGAAACAAAGTATACATGAAGGGAAAACTTTTCCCTTCATTCACTATACCAATTCCCAAGAAAAAATAGAAAAACAAAACAGGGTTGTTTTCTAAACCAAACGGAAAACTTCTATACAGAATACAGAATGGCCAAAGGTCACTAGATGCAAAAATTTGATATTGCTTATCGTCCTTGGATCATTGACATGGTAGCTTCATTTGCTGAGGAAATAATTTCAGACTCTGGTTGAGGACCAGAGACTGAGTTTTGGAAGGTAAATATTGGCTCCTTTGGTTGTCGACTATCTGTCTCGCTACTTAGCATGAAAACTACATCTGGCATGGTTGGCCTGTCTGCAGCATTGTCTTGTATACAAAGAAGCCCAACGTGCATACATCTCATCACTTCTGATGAGGAATATGAATCTGCCAATATTTCATCAACCAACTCCAATCCCCTGCCTTCATTCCATGAGTGCCATGCCTGACAAAATTTCATATATATGTATTTAGCTTCAAATAGATTGTTTAACAATTTATAAGATTTCGAGTGTGAACTTACATAAGCTAGGAAACTTAGATGTTGTTCATAGTAATAGAAGCTGGTGCTCTTCCTGCCACTAATAATCTCCAATATCAAGACCCCGAAGCTATAGACATCAGACTTTTCAGAAAATATCCCGCCCATGGCATACTCCGGAGACATGTAGCCACTGCAAAGGCAATTCAGTAGTATTTTAACTGACAATATTTCTTCCTTGTTTCTGGTCTTAAGAAAAGGGCCACAAAATTTATCTCCTAATGGCATGCAACTAATATTTCAGTTAAGATTGCAGGGCTCTAAATAAAATGAATGGTACAGCTAGATTTCCTACATGTATGTGCTTCCATATAAATTCACTAATATTTTGATATGAATGGCATTATGGCCATATGCTGAACATTGAAAATTAAGTTTTGATGTTCTTCCAAGAATAGGAAAGGGAATGATGCTTACAGTGTTCCCACAACCTTCTGAGTGTTTGTTAGATTCTGTGTCCCTTGAACGATACGTGCCAATCCAAAATCTGAAATTTTTGGGTTCATGTTCTCATCCAGGAGAATGTTACTGACCTTCAAATCTCTATGTATTACTTTCAAATAGGAGTCATGGTGGAGATAAAGAAGCCCTCTAGCAACACCCTGAATAATATTGAAGCGTCTGCCCCAATCAAGCTCAGGTCTCCGCGCTGGATCTAATCAGTGCAAACACTCAAAATATAACCAATAGTTTCATTCATATATCCCATGCATTGTACAATGAAAACGTTGACTGTCACTACATTTTTAACCTTAAATTGCCATAGAAAATACTGACGCATTTATATGAACAATAGTGAAACAGGAGTGTAATCAGATTCAAAATTGATTTCAGGTCTAGTTCAACATAGTCTCTTATACTTTATAAAGAACTGGAATGTACTCATGTGGTATACAATTCAGTTTACATTTATGAGCATTAAATCTGCAGGATGTCTTGCTTGACTGTTTGTGTTGCAAATAAATCAGTGATTCTTTGTATCAATCAAAAATAATTTTGATTCTTTGTGCCCGAACATTTAGTTCATGTGAATTCATTTGTGGCTTTAAGTTAGTAGGCAAATTACAAAGATAAAGTCCAGTGAAACTAACCAAATAGATGAGTGTCTAAGCTTCTGTTTGGCATGAACTCATAAATCAGTAACTTCTCATCTTCTTCGACACAGCAGCCCATGATCCTAGCAAGATTTTTATGTTGGAGCTTAGAGATCAACAACGTCTCATTTTTGAACTCTTCTATACCTTGCCCTGAGCTACTAGATAGTCTTTTTACTGCTATTTCCTTCCCTTCTTGTAGCATACCCTACAAATTAATCAAGGTATTCATGTCCTTATCTTGTAGTTGTGTAGAATTGTATAGATGTTGTGATACTATATTTTCCTTTAGAAAAAGATAAAAGAAATAAATAATAACCTTGTAAACTGGACCAAATCCTCCTTCCCCGAGTTTGTTTGAGATGCTGAAATTGTTCGTAGCAATTAATATGCTATCAAAATTATAGATGAATAGCTCCGATGGATCTTGGTTTCTAATATATTCTTGAAGAGTGTCTCTTGAAGTCTCAGTAGTATCAGTCACTTTAAAGAACTTTGTTGTTACTTTGATTTTTCCTGATTTGGCAAATATAAAAATCAAATACTGAGTCAGATCAAGCCATAAAATTTCTTTGTTAGCTTACACAAATGAATTGCATCCCCCGTTCTCCCTTACCCCTTTGGTGAGCTCGCAACCTGTGCAAACCAAACACTATTGCACCCAAGATACTAATAAAACCAATAGCTGTGAGGCTGACAATTAACTTCGTTCGATTTCCTTCATCTGAAAAAATGAAGTTGTAATGCAAACAGCGTGAGACAGAAAAGAAAAGATATTTCTACTTGAAGCAGTGCAAACAATATTATCATCATTTACCTATATCTGCACGGTCTAGGAGAATAAAAAGATCTACTCCGCCAGACGAAAACTCCTGTATATCAATAAGGTCTTTGGACCAGGCCAAACACCCTATATTATCAACATATGCATAAGCCAAGCAAGAACAATTATTTCGGCATTTTATCTTGCACTCTACAGCATCCGAAGACGTGATATATTCATGAAAATCTGGTAGTTTCAACCGTACCATCTTCGAAAACCCATCCCCTTCTCCTCTCAAAGTGACTGACTTGCTAATGTTACTCTCACAAAACAATTTGGTTTTCCTCGCACACCCTGCTGTCCTGTTTCCTTTGCTCCATTCCTCATGTGACTTAGGTACAAACCCTTTCAAACACTTGCAGATTGGAGACTCAGAAGCTGTACAAACCCCAAAAGGTCCACATACTCCGTATTTGTCACATGAATTCTTTTGTGCTGCCCAGTGAAGACTCCAGTTCTTCCATTTACGGAATCCATAAGCTTCAGTATACCGTCTGAAGTGATGTCTATATATGCCACAGTTTTGTCAAGGATATTATAATAAAAAAAGTTTCTTCCTTGCTGCACATTATCATCTAGGTGATATCCACTTTGATATTCATCATCCATCATTGGTACCCCGATGAACTTTGATTTATCCCATGGCCCAGTTCTCCAGTAGGGAGTTGATCCATTCATCCAAATTACAAGCTGTGATGGCACCTGTGGTGTAAGTCCAGCCAAGAACATCCCAGTTGATGGATCACTCTCACTTTTCCAGGCAGTCAAGACATTACTCTTTCCCGATTTGTTATCGAATCCCAGCAGCATGCTTGGTAGAAGTGTGTCACTTGGATAATCAAAGCTCTGCCACAATTGATCAGCTGCTCCTATACTGACTTTGACAACAAAGTTTCCACTGTCTAAAAGCATTGCAGCTGAAGAATTAGATGGCACTGACATATTGGTTGACCAAACAGAATTCTGTTTGCCATCTACAAGCTCCAGATTCCCATTGCTGCTTATTGCCAAACTAGCCAAGGTGTCTACAGCTGCAATTGGCTTTTCTCTGTTAGCAACCCAAACAACTTTTCGAGGAAGTATGTTCTTGTGCCATATCCCCACATACTTGTTATTTTCAGAATTATTATTGGGACTAAAGAAGCCCAATTCGAAAATGCGGCCAGGGGAGACGAGGGTTTGTCTCTGTGCTAATGGTTGTGAAGAAGATATGTTATAAACTTCAGCACAATGATGCTGTGACAGAAGCAAGCTGAAGAGGAATAGGATGAACATGGTGGAATTAAAGCGCTAACAGAAACCCAACAGGGACAATTAAATACTATGTTGGGCTAAAATTCAGATGCACCCTACGTGAACCATAATAGTAATCTAATCTTCACTATGAGAAAATTGACTTTTCCATTTTTTTATGAAGAAAATTCTACCAATGCTTTCAAAGTCATGCGCAGATAAGTTTGACTACATCACATTGTTCACCATTTGTAGTCCAGGACATATGATTCATTTAGTTGCTCCTCGTGGCCAACTCGGAGCCATTAACCAATGCGAACCACATGGTTCGGCCCATCTCAATCAATGGCCCAGCCACCTGGAACCTTCGACACTGGAAATATCAATGGTAGGGCCCATCCAGGTCTGACTGTTATTATGTACAGCTCTCTTCTCTGCATCGAGTCAATTACCAGCTTGGATGTTAGGGTATGGGATGTTAGGACTAAAATGATTCTTGAGGAGCTTACTTCATAACTGATTAACACATTTCATATTGTCATGTATATGTGATTTTGACATGCAAACTGCAGCAAACCATGCAATTCAGATTGGAAAGCAGCGGGCAGAGGAAGGTGGTGCCAATGAGGCAAGTAAGAATATTAATAATTCAGTTTGGCAACCTTCATTCAATATTGAATCAATAATTAATTTTCTCAGTTCCATATTTCCTTAGAATCTTTGATTTGGTGGCCTTTCCATTTGTGAGAAAGATTTAACATGGAAAATCTCGTTGGTAGAGAAGTAAACAATAGTTACAACCAAGGATTACCAAGAGTAACAATGTACACAATCAAGGACCAGGCCAGTCTCTGCTTTTGGGAAAACCTTCATTTACGGTCCCAATAAAAAAGGGGTTGTTTTGTACACCGAAAAGAAAACCTTCTATGTGTAAGAACACTTCAGAATGCTCATTGCATTTGATGTAACAATTTTCCATTTCTTACCTTACCGTCCTTCAATCATTGTTATCGTAGCTTCATTTGTGGAGAAAATATTGTCATACTTTGGCTGAGGATCAGAGACTGAGTTTTGGAAGGTAAATATAGGCCGTTTAGGTTGTGGAAGATCTGTCTCACTACTTAGCATGAAAACTACATCTGGCATGATTGGCCTATCTGCAGCATTGTCTTGTACACAAAGAAGTCCAATCTGCACACATCTCATTACTTCTGAGGAGGAAGATGAATCAGCCAATGCTTTATCAACCAACTCCAATCCCCTGCCTTCATTCCACGAGTGCCATGCCTGACAAAATTCATATAGGTTGTGTAGAATTGTTAAGACTTTTAGGCTATATGAAGTAGACTGCTCATAAACTCACAATTTCACATTCAGCTGTAATTGTTGACTTACATAAGCTAGAAAGCCTAGATGTCGGTCACTGTAACTGAAGCTGGTATTCTTCATGCCAGCAATAATCTCCAATAGCAGGACCCCAAAGCTATATACATCAGATTTTTCAGAAAATATCCCTCCCATGGCATACTCCGGAGACATGTAGCCCCTGCACAATCAATTCATTAGTATTTAACTGGCAGAATTGCTTTCTTGGTTTCTGATCTTAAGAATGCAACCAAAAATTATATATCTCAATGCCATGCAACTAATCTTCTATATAAATTCACTAACATTGAAAGTTAAGGTGTATTGTTCTTCCAAGAACAAGAAAAGGAAAGATGCTTACAGTGTTCCCACAACCTTCTGAGTATTTGTTAGATTTTGTGTCCCTTGAATGATACGTGCCAATCCAAAATCTGAAATTTTTGGGTTCATGTTCTCATCCAAGAGAATGTTACTGACCTTCAAATCTCTATGTATTACCTTCAAACAAGAATCATGGTGGAGATACAGAAGCCCTCTAGCAACACCCTGAATAATATTGAAGCGTCTGCCCCAATCAAGCTCAGGTCGCCTCACTGGATCTAATCAATGAAAACATTCGAAATGTAACCAATATTTTCAGCCTTTAATTGCTAGAAAATAGTGACATAGTTGTATGAACAATAGTGAAACAAGGGTGTAAATGCAATTAAATTGAAATTCATTTCCAGGTCTAGTTCAACATTGTCTCTTCGACTTTATAGTGAGCTGAACTCTCATATTATGCAATTCATTTGATAACTATGAGCATTATATCTGCAGGGCTGTCTTGCTTGATTGTTTTTGTTTCTAAAATAATCTTTATGAGCCCCCCTGAGTACAGCATAGTACAAAGAACTAAGGGATTATCAATTATATTAGTTTAACAAAGAAGGAGACAGGTAACAAAGAGAAACTGCAGCCAAACATAAACCTCCAGGTGAAACTAACCGAATAGAAGAGTATCCAAGCTTCTGTTTGGCATGAACTCATAAATCAGTAACTTCTCATCCTCTTGGACGCAGCATCCCATGATCCTAACAAGATTTTTATGTTGGAGTTTGGATATCAACAGCATCTCATTCTTGAACTCTTGTATGCCTTGCCCTGAGCTACTTGATAGTCTTTTGACTGCTATTTCCTTCCCTTCTTGTAGCTTACCCTGCAAAATAATCATTGCATTCATGTCTGTATCTTGCAACTTTTGCAATACTATATTTTCCTTCAAAAATAGAAAAATAAATAAATAATCACCTTGTAAACAGGGCCAAATCCTCCTCCTCCGAGTTTGTTTGTGATGCTGAAATTGTTCGTTGCAATTAATATGCTGTCAAAATCATAGATGAATAGCTCTGATGGATCATGTTTTCTTATGTACTCTTGAAGATTCTCTCTTGAATTCTCATTCACATCAGAAAGTTGAAAGAACTTTGTTTTAACTTTGATTTTTCCTGATTGGGCAAAGATAGCAATCAAATACCGAGTCAGAGTGAAAAAAACAAAGAAGTCAGACCAATTAGCCTACCTACTTCATCATAGAAAGGCTATCAAGTTTTGGATATCAACAAGTAAAATATGCACTTATGAAGTTATCCATAGAAGCTATGCTAATTTGATAATATATTTTAGAGAGAGAAAGGGAGAGATCAAGTAGTAATGCATCAGCTGATATCCCTCTATATCGTTCCCTTACCCCTTTGTTTCACTCGCAACCTGTGCACACAGAAAACGATGGCACCCAAGATAACGATAAAGCAAATGACTGTGAGGCTGACAATTAACTTTATTGGCTTTCCTTCATCTGAAATGAATTTGAAAACATAAAGTATTAGACTAAAGAAAAGATATTGATGATTAGAGTTGTGCAAGCAATATTATCACCTAATTCTCCGTGAGCTAGGCGAATAAAAAGCTCTGATCCGCCAGAGGCAAATTCTTGTATATCAATAAGGTCTTTGGACCAGACCAAACACCCTATATTAGTGACATATGCATAAGCCAGGCAAGAACAATTCTTTAGGCATTCTATCTTGCACTCATCAACATCCATATTTGCAATATACTCATGCAAATCTGGCACGTTTAACCTTTCCACCTGCCGAAATCCGTCTTCTTTTCCACTTGAAACAACTGAATTACTGGTGTTACTCTCACAAAACAATTTGGTTTGCCTCACACACCCTCCTGTCCTGTTTCCTTTGCTCCATTCCTCACGTGACTTGGGTTTAAAACCTTTCAAACACTTGCAAGTTGGAGTTGGAGATTTGGAAGCTTTGCAAACCCCAAAAAGTCCACATGTTCCATAAATGTCACATGGATTCCTTGGTGCCTCCCAGTCACGAAACCAGTTGCTGCCATTGTCTGAAAACATTAACGTAAGTACTCCTTCATAAGAGAGATCTAGATATGAGAGAGTACTCTCAATTAACTTATAAGAAAAATACTTTGTTCCCTGCTGCACGTCCTCAACTAGAGTAAATCCACTTAGATATCGATCATTCATTTCTGGTACACCAATGAACTTCGATTTATCCCATGGCCCAGATTTCCAGTAGGGAGTTGATTCATTAATCCAAATGAACACTTGTGATGGAGTCTGGGGTCCAAGTCCAGCAGAGAATATCCCAGCAGATGGATCACTCTCACTTTTCCATGCAGTCAATAAATTCTTCTTCCCAGATTTAGTATCAAATCCAACCACCATGCCTGGTAGAATTGTATCACTAGGATGATCAAAACTCTGCCACAATGGATCAGCAGCTGCTATACCATCATCTTTGACAACAAAGTTTCCAGTGTCTGAAAGAACTGCAGCTGAAGTATTAGATGGCACTGAAATATTGGTTGACCAAACAGAATTCTGTTTGCCATCTACAAGCTCCAAATTCCCACTGCTGCTAATTGTCAAACTAGCCAAGGTGTCTGAAGCTGCAATAGGATTTTCTCTGTTGGCTACCCATACAACTTTACGAGGAAATATATCCTTGTGCCATATCCCCACATACTTATTAGCCGAGTTATTAGGACTGAAGAAACCCAGTTCAAAAGTGTGGCCAGGAGAGACAAGGTTTTGTCCCTGTGATAATGGTTGTGAAGGAGTTATGTCATAAACTTCAGCACAATGGTGCTGTGACAGAAGCAAGCTGAAGAAGAATAGGAAAAACATGGAAGAATTTAAAGCACTAGCAATAGTTTCAGCTCTAATAATACCCATTTAAATCCTACATGTTTGCCAGAAAAGCAATACTAAAATAACACAGTTTTGGTATAAAATTCAGATGATATCTAAGCAAGTGGATTCACATTTGATGCTTGGCAATTTTCTTACGCAACATCAACATGGACAATATGAAGCACATTAGGAAACTTCATTATGAAAAAAAAAAATTTGAATTTTAAAGTCAACAGCAGAAAACTTTGAAATATATTTTGGCTCCTTATGGAGATATTTTGACCGATTAATGTAGTCTACTGATCTATGCGTGCATAGGGAGCCATTGATCAATGTGAACCCCATGTTATGGCCCATCTCAATCAATGGCTCTCCTGTCTGGACAGGGGAGCACAAAGTCTATGCTTACCTTAATCAGTGTCTGACTATTATGTGCAGCTCTCTTCTCTGCTTAAATTCAATGACTACCTTGGAGTTGGATGTATTGAGGGCATGGGATGTTTCAATCAGACCAATGTATAACAGATTTGATTCTTGAGGTGCCTACTTCACAAATGTTTAAAAGAGCAAGGTACAAGATACATATTCTGAGGATGGAAGTGCTTTTCTTTCTGTGGTCATTCTTTAAAGGATGAATTTTACCGTCTTCAGATTTATTTTTAATAGGTGAGACAAGCATCTGCATGGATCAAACTTGTTAGAAAAAGTTTTTAAGGGAATCTGCAAAATTGGTTGTGGCATAACTAGTAGGTTCTTCCACTTATAATGCATGTGTGATTAGAAAGTGGAGAAGGATGGTGGTGCCAATGAGGCATGCAATTGAGTATGACAATCATCAAAAACCAAAACTGCAATCTCTATTAGAATTCTGGTATGAGTATTTACTTTTTCATCTCACAATTGTTTAACCCAAACTATAGACTCTACACATTACTTTACCCCAATAATAGATGGAATAGCATATAAACATGTAGCAAGTTTATATGTCACCTCCCATCTACCATTGTAATTGTGACATCATTTGAGGATGCTAAATCCTGGCCGTCTGTACTAAATTTTGTATCCACATATCTCCTAATTGAAGTAAATATAGGTTGTATTGGCACTTGAAGATTTGCAGTTTCACTCTCCAACATTAACACCACGGACGGCATAGTTGGTCTAAAAATTGCAGAGTCTTGCACACACAATAGCCCTACTTGGATGCATCGCAATAATTCAGCTTGATTTTGGGAACATGTTTCTGCAATGGAAGGATCAATGAGGTCCACTGCTCTATTCTCATTCCAAAGATGCCATGCCTGAAAACATTCCCAAAATTCATTTCATCATTACAGTTTCTGAATAGTACTGACTAGAGAAGTAATAGCTAGCATTTAATACTCAAAACATCATGTATAAACTTACAAATCCAATGAGGCTTAAGTGTTCTGATGAGCGTAAACTAGTGTTCCTCCGGCCACTCACAATCTCTAGTAATAGTACCCCAAAGCTGTAGACATCTGACTTTACAGAAAACAGACCTTCCATTGCATATTCAGGTGACATATAACCACTGCATCACGGATATTTGAAAATTAGATTAATAAACTTTGAAATGATCTAAATAGGTTATATTAGTTTCAACAAGTCATTCTTACTATGTTCCAACAACTCTGGTTGTATTTGCTTCATTTTGATTCCCCCCAAATATTCTTGCCATACCAAAGTCTGAAATTTTGGGAATCATATCTTCATCTAGCAAAATGTTGCTAGCTTTTAGGTCTCGATGAATTATTCTAAGTCTGGAATCTCTATGGAGATAAAGGAGCCCTCTTGCAATCCCTTCAATAATTGCAAAGCGTTTTCTCCAATCCAGTAGTGCTTGCTTGGACGGATCTGCCATTTTACCAAAAAGGCAACTACTAAATGAAACAAACCCCTCCTAATAACAATCCCTATATATCCACAATGTTATGAATTTGAAGTACATATATTTTGATGCAAAAGAATACGTTAATTAGCTGAAAGAGAACATACTGAAAAGAAAGAAATCCAAGCTTTTGTTTGGCATGTATTCATAAAGCAGCATCTTTTCTTCTCCTTGAATGCAGCATCCTAATAGCCTAACAAGATTCCTGTGTTGTAACTTAGCAATCAGACTAATCTCATTTTTAAACTCCTCCAAGCCTTGGCCAGACCTTCTCGAAAGTCTTTTTATAGCTACTTCTTGTAGCCCTGGAAGGTTGCCCTGGTAATGGGAGAAAAAAAAAGGGGTAAAATCTCTAGTACATAACACCTTACTTTAATACTTGCATACATGCTCATCATATAAATTCACCTTGTAGACGGTACCAAAACCGCCCTTCCCAAGTTTGTTTTCTTCAGAAAAGTTGTTTGTAGCAGCTGCTACACAAGTAAAATTGAACAATGGTAACTCAGATCCATTTACTTGATTCCCTTCTGCAAAAAGGTCAATTGACCCTGAAACATCTGTTGAGAATTCATTGCTCTTGCTAGCATCGAGCATTGGTGGATCGTTGTTCCTCAACCATGAAATGGAAGAAGTGGTAGGCAACACTAGATAATAACAAAAGAAAAAGTTAGAAACAAAAAGGAAAGAAGGTTATATAATGGAACAGTCGACATTTTTCTTAAGTTGCCTAAAGATATAGACCCTCTTATTCACCGTAAGGAAGGGAAATGTGTATCCTACCTTTCAGTTTTGCTTTAAACCTCCATAATAGCAACATGAAGATGACTAAGAAGAGTGCTCCCGCTACAGAAATTACTATTATCACAAGGGTGGATAATTTTTTCTTGCCACCTATATATAAAAGGAGACAAAAGAAAAGGTATTAGGGTGGTTTTTCAGTTGAAGTCATGTGTGTAGCACAATGAAGTGACTCCAATTTTACACCAACAGAAAAGTAAATCCAATTCACCTTGATTTCTCTTGTATAGAAAAACAAACCAAAACCAGAAACCTCAACAATGACAAAGAAAGCTAGTACTGGCCTTTTGGTTATAGCAAAGATTAACAGAGACAAAAAAAAGACTCCAATAAAGCCAAAGGAATAATTAATTTACCTAAATCAGAATGCGCAAGACGAATGTTCAACGTATTTCCCCCCTTTGTAAATTTTTGGACATCCAGCAAGTCCTCGGTCCATATCATACAACCAATCCCTTGAACAAATGCATATGCAGTACAAGAACAATTCTTAAGACAAATCTCCTCACAATTCTCATCTGAAAAAGGAACAACTAAGTCTGCAAAATCAGGCAACTTGGCACACCTTAGACCTACAAACCCATCTTCTTCATCATTTTCCTCTGTTCCAATTGTTCTATTTCTATGACACTGTAACAGGGTCTTCCTAGAACACCCATCTGACCAATTTCCCTTAATCCATTGATTCAAATCCGTTGGTTGAAATCCATGCATACAACTGCACTCCGAACCCGAACCATGCGATGTACTACAGACCCCAAACTTGCCACACCTGTTGTAAAGCTCACAGTCATTGGACTTGTTAGGCTGAGACTGTATCACTTCCCACTGGTTTTTATCTCCCACCCACATAAGCTGCTCTTCATAACCATCCCACCTTATCTGAAACCTCAACTTAGCCGAAACATTCCATGGTGTGTAAGTAAAATACATGCTTCCATTGCCATTCTCATCACTAAGCTTAAAACCATATGAGTATGTAGTTGGCATATTTGGAACACCAATAAACAACTGCTTGTTCCAATGGCCACTTCTCCACCGCCTATTTGATCCTTCCCATATCACTATCTGTGGTGATCCGCGTGGATCAACGCCCATCGAATACGCTCCTGGAGATGGATCATTTTCTGACTTCCATGAAGTCAAAAACCTGTTCTCTCCAATTGCAGAATTCACCTCAACTTTCATGCCAGGCAAAAATGTATTTGTTGGGTCAGCAAAGCTCTGCCAATACTGCTTGCTGGTATCGCCACTGTTTGAAAGAACAAGATTTCCTTCATCATTGAGTATGGCTGTGGAGTTAGAGGAGGCTGAAGCATTGCTAGACCAGACTGCGGTGTTATTTCCATCTAAAACCACCACATTCCCATCGCTTCCAATTTTCAAGATCCCAAGTTTATCAAAAATTGGCCTTTCTCTGTTTGCAACCCATATGACTGATGGCTCTGAAGTTGGAATGTTGTAATACCAAATCCCAACGTACCGGTACAATGAATTCTCCGGGCTGAAGAATCCCAGTTCAAACTTTTCGCCGTCAGAAATAAGAGTCTCTCCATCTCTTAAAGATCGGCCTTGCGTAATTGAACTGGCAGCAGAGCAAAACAGAGCAAGAGAGGAGAAAGTGAAGAGGAAGGAGAAAATATGGAACTTGAAAGCTGGGTTTTTGCTAGCGATGCCCATCATCTGACAAACTCTGAGAATTGCAGACATGCATCTAACAGAGAGAAACTGTCTAGAAGTAAAGGTGCTAAAGTCCGTGAATAGGCTTCAATGGCGGCTTTGTGCTCGTTTCGTCTGACTCTGACTCGCGCTTGTGTGAGTTCTTCTGGACTGCGGAGTTAGGCGACAATCTCGCGTTTGAAAATTATTTTAGGCTTGACTGACGTTGATGGTGACTGTTTCTGGCTTGGGCATGAGCCTCTGGATCTACGCAAAAGACTTATTTTGATGAAACGAATATTTGTTAGTTGAGGAAACAATTGAAATCACATCACGTCACAGGCCGTTGACGCGGTTTAAGAGACACATTTCAATAAATATATTTATTTATTACTATAAAGGGGTGCCAACTGCTCAATTCTTTCCTAAACGGAAGATACAATTCATAAATTGATTCCTTTTTATTTTTTATCAAAATTAATAAATTGTTTCCTAAAATAAGAATTGACCCACTGGTCCCCGCAGAAAAATGTCGGTGACTCATTATAGAATTTTGGGAACGTTCCACCATTTTCCAACCGGTTACTTTACTTGTTTGTCACTTAATTTTAAGTTAATTAGATACCTACCTCCTCCTGCGGTCTAATTTTCAAAGTAGTTCGGCCGATGATTTTTTTTTTTTTTTTTAATGAAAAAATGTTTAGGGTGAGATTGGTTGTTTTCATCACTCATGGTAGATCCACAATCTATAATGAGGACTACTGATAATTGAATCAAACACTAGTGGTCTACACTTTCCAACTGAACCAACTCTTATTGGCTTCGACTGATGATTTAGATTTACTGTAAAATTATGTTTTTATTTTTTAATCTTTATTTTTCATGTGTTTATGTTGCCTTTGCGATGGGGAAGGGACTAGAAGCATCATAGAATATAAGTGTTGACCTCACGTTGCATGGTACAAGTTTTAATTAGGAGATGGCATCATGGCAGTAAAGACGATTCACCATTAACTTAGTAACAATAGATGTCGTTTTGGATGACTTACAATACATTAAAAAAAAAATTCAAGAATTTGATGTTTAACTACTCCATCCTTGAATTGAAAAGACAAAAATAGTTGGTATATTTCGTTCTAGGTAATGTGGGTTGTTACACGCATGTAAGACGTGGACTTTGACAAATTTAAAGAATCAATTAGCGCGGCTGCCACACGAGGCAAGGCAGAACACCACGTTGGACAGGTTTGGAGTCGTTGGATTGGGCACGTGCGCTTTCTTTCTATGAATGAAGGGAAACGCGCGCTTCAACTTGACTCAAAATTGGAAATATATAAACGGACAATATCATATGAAGAGAAGAAAACAGTATCATAACCATAAGGTCCTATTTTTTGAGTGGGCTAAAGAAACATGCAGACCTAAGGTACACACTGCAAATTAATTCATTATTTGGTTTATGTTGTTAGCAGCAGTTGTTTTTTATATAATCAAAGATAGGAATTCATGGATAAGAGAACAAATATAACTATTAAAAAACCGATTATGCGCTAAGGGATTAGAATTTAGGTGAGTCCTCTACACATAAGGGTTCGATCTTCAAACTAACCAAGTAGTCTACATTCTCAATCGCAAACAGAGAAGGTACCTTGTCCCTGATAAAATCCCCCCAAAATCCCAATGTTAAAAATTATTAATTTTGTCTTCAATCCAATAGTAAAGCCCACCATTTTCATTTTCAAATATCCAACCTCCTAAAGCCCCTTGAACATTTTATGACCCAACAAAAACGGCCCTTTAACATTTGCACTAGTTTCTTTGTGAGAATATTTCAGAATTTGGAGCTTGAGAGTATTTCAGAATTTGGAAGTGTCAACTTGGCAAACCTCCAAACAACTGCAAAATAGTGATTCTAATAACAAGGCAGATTTTTATCAATACTCAAATCCTTTAAACTTGTTTTGGTAAAAAAAAAAAATCCTTTAAACTTGGAACTATATTGTAGAAACTGATTTTCCCTTGTATTATTCATATGATCATTATACAATATATATAAAGTCTGCAGAGAATAATCTACAGTTACAACAAATCATTATCACAAACATAAAACTGACAACTGACCATTTTCTATCATTAATAGGATTAACTATTGTAACTGAAATACTATTGTAACTTCATAACACTCCCCCGCAAGTCGAGCGCGCACAGCATAGCAAGATTTGAATGAAGAAACCACATGGTGATGGAGATGGCAGTAGTAGTTGTCTGTAGTAGTCTAGTAAGGGCAACAAAAAAGAAGAACTCCATAGGTGCAACAACGGCTTGAGAGAAACAAAGTAACAGAAAAATAAAAATAATGCCCAGTGAGAGGCAGCAAGTGAAGGAGCGCATGGGCTCATGGAAGGAGGGAATAAAATGAAGGGCTGACATACAAGTCAAATGTACCTAGGGAACAACTCTAGGCACCTGAGAAACATAACTCTACCTAAGAATCACCTTTATGTAGGATAAAGAGCATGCGATAAGCGGGAAAATAAAGGGATGGGGAAGTGAAACCCATCATCAAGTGGGAAAGGCCAGAAAGTCGTGCACAAAGAGAGAGAAACACAATTTTAAAAGTAAAGGGATGGGGAAGAAAAAAAAACCACAAAAAAAAGAAGAAACACTTGCCAAGTGAGACAGAGAAAGGAAAAGAGAGTGTGGGCAAAACATATAGAGTTAAAATCTTTTCAAAATAAAGACGGAAAAAAAAAAGAGATGAGAAAAGGTAACACCCATCAAAAGGAGAAAGTAGGCAAGAGAGGGAGAGAGAACAAGAGGCAAGAAAACCCATGAAAAGGAAAGAAAACTCAAGATGCCAGAGACAACCCATGACAGGGAAAGAGACAACACAATTTAAAAGAAGAGAAGAGAATACCCCAATAACATAAAAGAATTATAAAGAAAAGAAAACAATACCCTTGTAACAGAGAAGAAGAAAGGCAGTGCAAGACAACATTGAAGAAGACAGAGACCAACAGTAAAATCAAAGAAAGAGATTGGGCTTAAGAGGGGAGAAGAACACAGGTTGAGCATAGATAGAGTGTGAGAGGCCGATACCACAGAGAGAGATAGAGAGAGAGAGAGAGAGAGAGAGAGAGAGAGAGAGAGTTCAAAGAGACTAACGACAGTGAAGCACAGCGGGACAGAGACAAAGGCCGACTAGGATAAGACTTGGTGAGCGAGGCTCAATCTTCAATAGAGAGCATAAGAAGGAGAAATGGCTCAATCATCAACAGAGAGCTAGACACAAAGAGAGTGAAAGATAAAGGCTCATCAATGAGCATAGAGCTTGACAGGGAGCGTTGAAAAATAAAAAGAAATAGCAGCGGCAGAGAAAAAGAAAAAAAATATTACTAATTATAGAAGGGAGGAGAAGATGGAGAACTATACAAAAGCAAACACCCTTTTGGGCGAGGAGAGCCAACGACTCTCAATGTTGGCAAATGAAGGATCGCTAGTTGGCATTAGCCATTAATAACAACGTAACTGACAACTAACCATTTCCTATCATTAGTATGATTAACTATTGTAACTGAAATACTATTGTAACTCCATAACATATATGATACGGCCAAATACACGAAAGCTGCCCCCATTTGATTACCACATATCATACGTAATCATCATATGTTCATGCCCTTTTGAGCAACCTATAAAAACAAGAAGAAATCCTTACACGAAAATTCCCACTAAAATCACCCTCCACCATTACAAAAATAATTTCGAGCGCGTAATTCTCACATAAACTCTCAACTTTTGTGCACACCATATTCAATAATTGTCACGTGAGTATAGGTTAAGTAATATTTGTTTCTTTATGGAATCCAACTTGGGCACGAGTTAAATCTAAATCGGCCTCCACACGTACCAATCGCTTTCTTGACGATATTTACCAAACAGAGAAGGGAATTTTCTTGGAAAGTGGCTGCTACTCGAGGAAAGCCAAGAAAAGTCTTCCAACAATTGCAGGTAAAGCCAACTTCCTCATTCTTTCTCTTTCTTTGTCTGTTTTTTGATGGAGGAGTTATGGGCCTGGCCCTCGAACCCAGCCAAACGCCGCAAGACCCACCGTGAAATTATATGAAGATGAAAATTGTTTCCCAACTTCCAATCCAGGCACAAGGCCCCCCCGGAAAGTGCGGTTCACTTTCCCTCCATACCAAATTCATAAGAATATTTTTGGCCGCTTTAACTCAAGGTATACTATTACCATCCATCTCAACACTTGACACGTGGTGAGCTAAAATATTTCTATTTTATATACACATAAATGGAAATATCATGAATGACTACGAGAATTCAAATCTTTCCACAGTGATGTAAATTAGGGTTTTCAACTTAACATGTATATAATAGTATAAGATGACTTCCATAGATATGTACAAATCTTTCCTCAGTTTCGGAAAAATATTGAGCACACATTGAGAATAGCATAGAGGAAGAGAAATTGACGTTTGCGTGAGACAAAAATCTCACCATCCTTCAATAATATGCCCATGCTTTTGCACCTTCGTCCTAACTCCGCAATGAGACACATAGTCTAACATCACAATGAGAATAATATTTTTTAAATGTTGGGTTTTCAACTTTATCAACACTTTAATAATTAATATAACTTAGAAATGGAATTATATATAAGCATTTTTATTATTTTGAAAAATATATTCATGCTTTTCTCATGATGAAGGATTATATTTATATACGTTACGTACGTACCACATATCACGAGCGATTCTTGCCCTTTTGTTTTTTTTGGATTTAAACCACAATATTGTGTGTACTTTGAGAATACTATTCTTTTTTCTTTTCTTTTTTTTCCGATCTATTTGTTTTCTCACAACACAGCAAGAAAAACGTTGCTTTCTTTTTTAAATGGAAAAAATTGACCTCATTAAAGAATGGGCCCTTTCGTCATTCCAAACGAGTTGAGCTCAGCTCTTATGCCAGCCGCTAGTACTGGCATAGTAGCTTCCCATGCAACTTCGAGGAAGGAGATAACTTTCTGATCAAATCAAACATTGAAAACTCTCGGATCAAAATTAATGCCCCTGCAACAAATGCCCTTGAGTCTTGAGTCTTGACAAAACAAATCTCTTAGGATCCGCACCTTCCCTGTCACCAAAAGCGACCCTTTTGGAAATTTTCCATTTTCCCCTCTGGTCTAGCATATGTATGTACTATAAATAGTGTTCTTAAGTTCCTAGCCTAGCAACTAGTAAGTTTCAATTCCTTCTTGTTATAATTAGCAGACAATGGCGTCGAGAAGTAACGGAGTTGTGTTCGAAGATTTCTTCCCAACAATGGTGGAGAGGTTAGGCACAGAAGGGTTCATGAAGGAGTTGAGCAATGGGTTCAGCTTGTTAATGGATGGGGAGAAAGGTGTCATCACATTCGAGAGCTTGAAGAGGAACTCTGCATTGCTGGGTTTGCAGGGGATGAGTGATGAAGACTTAAGGTGCATGCTGAGGGAAGGTGATTTGGATGGGGATGGGTGCTTGAATGAGATGGAGTTTTCTACTCTTATGTTTAGATTAAGTCCCGAGTTGATGCAGAATTCTAAAGAATTGTTGGAGGAAGCTCTAACTTTTTAAGAGAGCAGAGCAGTGATCAAATGTACTCAATTAATTGCTACGCAATTTAATTTTCTCTTTTTATTCCCTCGCTGGGAGGCTACGTTGTACTATCTCTATCTGTAATTTTGTGCTTTATCAATGAAACTACGTACTTCGTTCATTACGCTACTTCAAGCTTATGTTTGTGCTATATTTCTTGTTCCTAGTCTTGTTAGGTACGTATAAATAAGGAAAAAGTGCTGTTATTTCCACCATCCGTCTTATATTCCCACCTACTTATCTTTAAAAATTTTAAGACAAATTTATCCCTTCGTAAAATGACTTTTAAGAGCTTAGAAAAAAAAACCACCTATTCTCCCTCATCCATATCAATCGCAAGGGCTACAGAGTACCCCTCTCCCATTCAGCGCAGGACCGTGCCCCTTATTCTTGGAGCACGTGCCTCAGGGTGGTGTTACGGTGCTCATTCTCTCTGCCACCAGAGTTGGCCCTACAGACTCGCATATTTACCGAAGAGCTAGGCCATTTCATGAGTACATATATACCATTTTGTTTCGAAGTTTGGTATTTTTTGTGTTCATGTCATTTGATGAAAGAAATTTTAGGAAAGTGGAAGAATTTGAAGTTCCCTGTTGATGAAAAATATTGGGTTTTTCAATATAGTCAATTTTTTAATGTGTTGCTTGCATAAGGTCATAAACCGAAATCATTGTCTATTTTTTGCACATGTCCAAATTAGTTTACTAGTCGGTGGTGATAGCAAGGAAACTCACTGATTGGGGAACTCAAACCTGGGTGTTGAGGCCTTTGTTGTTGATGAATGAAATGATCTAGAATTGATTCTTTTTTCTTCTTTTTTTTGTTATTTGGTATGATTTTAGGTTGAATGACTCGAAGTGTTGTTGGGTTTTTTTATTGGTAAGGGTTGAATGGTTGAAGCATGCTTTGAATGAAAGTTTGGAGAATTTGCTTGAATTAATAATTAAAGGGCATTTTAGGAATAATGATGGGTGTAAAGATAGAATTGTGTACTTTCAAATTACATGGTGGGTAGGAAGATAAGGTGGAGAAATAGGACAGTCGGTGGAAATAGCAAGCACTCATAAGGAAAATGATTGTCTCCTTACATGTAAGTCATTTCTCTTGCAACAAATCATAATATGACATTTGTACTAAAACTTTTTATTTTGTAGTTTAATAAATTACTTTTGTATATGTGTCAAACTGTAATTGATTTATAAAAAAAAAATGACTTATGTGTAAATACAATAATTAACAATGAAAATTAGCACGTACAATCAAAATATTCTCAATATTCGTTGGGAAACAAATATGATATGTGTGAGATGGTGAATGTATGTATAAGATTAAGAAAGAAAAAGCTGAGAAAAGTCAACTATATAGATGAATTAAAAAACTACGCGTTTCCTTCCACAATCCTTATAAAGTAGGGCACTTGAATATGTTTGGGGATTTGAAACATATGACGACTGGTCAAAAGTAATTTCCCCGAATCAGCTAATTAGATGACACAAGGCTGAATTTGAAGACAACGTCATGGGATGGGATATTAACATTTCGTTCCAGGTCGTCCAGGATCTTTGATGAATTGATGGAGAGATACAAAGATGGCCATCTCAAAAGGATGACGAAATCTCAGAACACCTAGTCCACATTGATCAACCAACGATCAGAACCGGAACCAACCATGCATATATATATATATATATATATATATATATATATATTCAAACCGTGTGTTTGGTTCGTAAAGACTTGTGCAAGCTAAGGTCTTAGATATGCAGATAACCTAAACCTAGAGCTCCTTTTGTTTTCTCACCTGGCATACACTTGAAAGTAAAAAAGTATATAATCTTCATTTCTTTTCCAACAAGAAAATTAATAAAGTCGTCAATGAGCTTTATTGTTGTCCTGTACAAGTTTCTTCTTTCTTTTCATTTCTTAGTGAGGGCATTTTTGTAAAGAGCTGTAGCAATTGTGTTAGGACGCTTAATTTCGAAGGAAAATGCTTTGCCATGACCATGCCAAATTGGTGCTACTTTCCCATGCAACTTCGGGGAAAAGTACTAGATATGTGGAAGAAGCCATGAAATTAAGTTAGAGAAAATGGCTGCAACAAGAACAACCTTCGCGGACAATCCCTGATCAACATGTACATAACTTTGTCATCAACGCAGCCCACTCTTTCCTCATCACCTTCATATTTCTCCCTCCTTTTGTGACTCCACTCCCTCATGTGTATATATACACATAACACCCCTCACAATGCTCACCACCTTTCTGTATATACACGTTCAGAATTTAATATAGTTAATGGCGTTAGGTGGTGGAGTTGTGTTTGAAGACTTCTTTCCAGTCATGGTGGAGAGGTTGGGAGCAGAAGGGTTCATGAAGGAGCTGTGCAACGGGTTTCGGTTGTTAATGGACGGAGCAAAAGGTATGATCACATTCGAGAGCTTGAAGAGAAACTCTGCATTGCTGGGGTTGCAGGATATGAGTGATGAAGACTTGAGGTGCATGCTGAGTGAAGGTGATTTGGATGGTGATGGGAGTTTGAATGAGATGGAGTTTTGTACTCTCATGTTTAGGTTGAGCCCTGCTTTGATGCAAACGTCTAAAGACTTGATGGAGGAAGCTCTTGCTTTTGAGTTCTAGTTAGGCATAGCTACACTGATCTCTTAGTTTGTTGTTCTAGGGCATGCATGATGCATGTATACTTTTTTTCCTTCTGGCTATGATCTATGATCATCTGTAATTGGAGCTTATTATTATCAAAATTATTATTCTTCTTTACCACACGTATAGCTCTCTCTCTTTAACTTAATGTTTTGCTTTTCTGTTCTTTAAGAAGATTGAGGTTTGCTTATAATAATTATATACCAGGGAGTTGTTACAGACTAATCACAGGAAGGGTTACAAAATAATTACTCGAGGCAAAAATTAACCCATCGCTTTCCATTATGTACGACTCTTAATTTGAATGGACTCATAGTTGTAGGGGTGAACTTAATTTTGTAGGTATGCTGCCTCTCATTTTCCCATTTGGAAGGTACGTATAGCAAGCATAACACCCATTTTCCCATTTGGAAGGTACGTATAGCAAGCATAACACCTCTCATTAAGGAACATAATTCAAAGCAATAATGACATATGCATTTTCCACTGTCCATTATTGCCATTTCATCTTGGGAGATTCCAAGTGGACTTTTGCATATCAATAGTTTCTTCTTTGGCAGGTAAGCTATACATAATAAGGAAAATCCTATTTAATTTACCAAAATTAACAACTGCCTTGCTAGGATCATTTACTTTGATTAGCACCTAAGAATAGGGTCTCAGTCCATAGGAATAATACTTGGAGCTTTCGTGTTGAATTAATCAATTTTAATCTGGTTTAACATACATGGAGTCATATATTCTATAGTATAAGGCTCTTAAATGAGGCCCTATTTCTTAATCGTTGAATCAAACAAACTAATTTTATCCAACGATTAAGAGAGATAAGGCCTCACTACAGAATTCTTGAACGTAAATGATATATAAGTTCATTATTTTTAAAGATTTATACATATGGACGGAATCAGATGCTTTTGAATCATTTCTGGACTTTGGATGGGAAAAGAATTACTTACAAGGAAACTAAAGCACTCTTGTGGGGTTTCAAATTCAAGTAGCATAGTACTTTTTTTCTCCTTAAAGAACATGCATCGGGTTTAAAGTCTACGCATATTTGAGACTTATCACACAACAATGAGTCGCATTTATATTAGGTCTTATATCATTTTTCATCTTTATTTTTGGCTTAATTATGTTATTCATTTTTCTTTTTTTCTTTTCTTTTTTAATCTGACAGGACTTAATTTGAGCAACAAACGAGAAACAATACATTAATTTACTGGTCGAATTTGACACAAACTAAGCCGTTTTTCAATTTAAATTCCTTAGATAAACAATTTCGAGGATTAATAATCTTAATAATAATCAATATTGGTAAAGAAACTCTTTCTTTGTTGATTCCTCCTTTATTATAATATCCTTATGAATTTCCATCCTAACAACTTAACTAAATAACGTGGCAAAACCCTCTCCTGTGTGTCTGATAGCTGTCAGATGTTGGATGTGGATATATGCTGATTTGGAAAGAGCCCGTGTATAATGTATGCCAACAAAGCTGCCAAGCCAAGTTTCATGTTGTCATAGGAAAATGCTACATTGCTTGCCATGACTGCTGACCCTCTCTGCTTTCTGGACCTTCCCATGTAATTTCGAGGAAAGAGAAGTCTCTGCTCAGAAAAAGAAACAGAGCAAATTTCGATCATGCCGGCAACAAACATAAATTCTCTCTTATCTGTACTCTACCTTTGTTGTCATCCACAGCCACCCTCTTTCCTCGAAATCTTCCTCATATTTTCCCCTCACTTAGTTCTACGCCTTATAAATCCTCATCTCATCTGGTCACTTTTCCACAGTACTACTCCATCCCTTACATAAAAAATACACGTAAAGCTAGCTGGCTAGCAGCCCTTAAATTTTATATAATTGCTTTGAGTTCTTTCATTTTCCCATATTGAAAAATCAATGGCTTGTCGAAATGGGGTTGTGTTTGAAGATTTCTTTCCCGCCATGGTTGACAAATTGGGAGCAGAAGGTTTCATGAAGGAGCTCTGCAATGGGTTCCGGTTATTGATAGACAGAGAGAAGGGCGTGATCACATTTGAGAGCTTGAAGAGGAACTCAGGCCTGTTGGGGTTGGAAGGCATGAGTGATGAGGAGATCATGTGCATGCTGAGGGAAGGTGATTTGGATGGTGATGGGAGTTTGAATGAGATGGAGTTTTGCACCCTCATGTTCAGATTGAGCCCTGCCATGATGCAAACTTCTAAGGAATTATTGGCGGAAGCTTTAGATTTAGATAGTGAAATGTAGTCTCTCTCTCTCTCTCTCTTAATGTGGGAATTTCATTTTCTTTCAAGTTCTTTCTTCTTCTTGGTTATCTTTCTATCTCCATAACCATCCTACTTTGCAATTTCAGGTAGCTTATAATAATTATGAGAGAGTCTTCTTCTTTATATTGTTTATTGCCTTCTTTTCTTTTCCCCTGATTTTTTTTTTTTTTTCCTTTGGGTCATTTTTTCACTGAATTTGGATAGGCAAGCATATATGATCATGCAATACTGTCGGCTTTGAAATTAGGGAGGTGCAATGTTTCAGAAGATTATTAAGATCTTATAGAAATCTGGGCCTAAACTAAAGTTGGGTCCTAGGCTTATCATGGATCACAGTATTGGATTCACCAATCCAATCCAGGTTTGTGCATGACTTTTCTGAAATCATGGGCCTAGATGGAACTAGCCAATTGGGAGCCCAATCCACCTAAGCCCAAAATGGGGAAATTCTTGGATGTCTCTAGGGCTGGTCTCGATTCGGGAATCATAAACCAACCAACAATTTGCGGTATGACTATATTTGGGACCGGTCTCAGCCTGATAGAGGTCGGAGAGGTGTGTTAACCGTAATTCGGTTAGACTGAAAATGCTATCGGTATCACCAAATACCGCCAACACCGAATTAGGCTGAGAAATCAGAAAAAAAAAAAAATCCCCTGTGAAATTTGAATCCCTAATTACAAACCCCAATTCAATTGCATCATTTAAACCAATTGAAACCCTAGATATTCCCAATTTGAAACTCTAAATATTCCTAATCAAAACCCTAAAAAGTTTACCTAATGAGCTCATCTATGATTCAGAGAGAGAGATATATATATATATATATATATATATATATTGAGACTAATGACAGAGAGGTGAGGCGAGATTGAAACCCATATATTTTTTTTGGATTTGTGTTTCAGCCGAATGGCGAGGAGAGAGACGGGAGAGTGAGTGAGGGAGAAAGTCTGAGAGTGTGAGAAAATGAGAGAGTTATACAAAATAATTATAATGAATTAATTAAATATATGTCGGTCAGTTTGGCATACCGTCGGGATTGGATTTGGGAAACTACATTGACAATTGGAGGTGTCGGTCAGTTTTCATGACTTGTCGGCCGGTTTGTGGTAAAATGTTGGTCAGTTCAGTCGGTTTTTCGATATTGCGGTATAAAATGTGAACCCCCAAACAACAAAGGAGAAAATCGACAAATGTGATCATCAATAATTTGATTCGTTCCATTTGAATGTACTGCCAAAAACCTCAGCCACATATGTGCATGTCTTTCTGCTTGCGAGAGATTGGTCCAATAATGTATATCTTACTTGATCTAGCTACTCATCAAAATTTGAAGTTCAATGGAAATGGACACCAACCCACACACATGCCACAGGTTTTTCTTTCTTCTTTTCCTTTATTTTTTTCTTGGAAGGAAGACACACAGCTACTCCTGCTTCATTGGCATTTGCAAGTAATCAAAATCAACTTTCTTTTCCTTCAATAACAAGTTATATTTGGTTACCAAATTGCTAAAGAAAGAGGCAAATTGAGTTTAATTTTGAGATTTTTAAACCCACCATCCAATGGTGACACATATGTCATATGCAGAGCAATTCGAACACCTTTCCATGAAGATACCAACTACCAAAGTGACTTCCCCAACCCACTAAACCTCATTTTAGAATGCAACGTGATTGAATTTCTTCTAATGAAAAAAAAAAAAACCCCTTTCCACCAACCTCTAAATTCCAATTAAATCACTACAACTACCCTGAAGAGTGTTTTTTTTACCAAAGAGTTCAAGTGAGTCCCCATAATTTCTTGTTCACTGCAATATAGACACCTGTCCATCTGTCTACATATGCAAGTACAACAATTGTTGTTATTGTTAGCAGAATTGTGTGAGATATTTAAATCTGAGAGACAAGGATGAAAGGGCAAAAGTAGCTTATCTTGCATCCATCTGGGTGTCTAAATTCAGAGAGCACTGAGTGCATGCATGACCAACCACAAATTGCTTGAAACGGGGCCGATGGGTGGACCTCTGGTCTCTTCTACTTACCCCACCCCAAAAATCCATTAAATCCATTGCATGGCATTGGTAGGTGCCATCCGATGTGTCAAATTTCTAGGTCATGTTGAAGGGTCAAGAGTGCTGACTCAGTGCACCTAATTGTCATCCTTAATTAAACTTCTACCGTGCGAATGTGAATTAAGCCACTTGATCAATGTGAATTAAGTCACTTGATCAAGATAATGTATCTTCCTCGTTACACTCGAGTTTGAATTCCTTCTCATATATTAGAGTAATTTTAGAACTTTCTCCTTATCAAACAAAGAAAAAAACTTGTGTGGTGAAGTCTCTGCCTACAAAGTTTTTACTCTATTTCCTTCCATATTGTGCTAAAAGTCTTCTTGTGATTCTTATTCAAACAAATGTGTACAAATAATACACAACAATATCAACACCAGTGATATCACATCCAGTTGTCACATCTTTTTTTTCCTTTTTTCTTCCCAAAATCAATGGTGTTCTGAATGAATTGTTTTATGGTCTTTTTTTAATTTTTCTTTTTCTATGATGGGATAAGTATGTTTGTGAGAATAGTTATCCATAAGTAGGTCAATGCTCTCCCAAAGTAACTTTTATCTGTATTTCTTCTGCCAATCAAGTTGCCCCATAAACTCAAGGAGCCAGAGTGATTGGTGTATCTTTATTCTCTCCCAGCTCAGAAGGGAAATAAAAATTCCGTCTTTGAAAAAAAAAATGAAGGAAAGAAAGAAAGAAAACAGGGGGTTTGTTTTGAATATAAATAGGTGCAAGTTGCCCTGCACCATGTGTTTTCAGTTTCTTCCCTTTTATATACACCCAGGGAATTAACAACAAAGAACAGAAGTAAGATGTGGTTAAGGAATCAAAACTAAGAGGGATTGACTTGTCTTGGCGGAGAGAGAGAGAGAGAGAGAGAGAGAGAGAGAGAGATGAAGAAGAAGTGTGAGCTTTGTGATTCTGCAGCAAAGATGTATTGTGAATCAGATCAGGCTAGCCTGTGTTGGGAGTGTGACATCAAGGTTCATGCTGCAAACTTCCTGGTGGCTAAGCATTCAAGGACTCTGCTTTGCCATGTCTGTCAATCTCCAACCCCCTGGACTGGCTCCGGACTCAACCTCGGCCCTACAGTTTCGGTTTGCGAGAAATGCATTCATACTTCTAACCAGGAACCCAGAAATGAAGAAAATGATGAACAAGAAGAAGATGATGATCATGACCATGATCATGATGATAGAGATGATGGAGAAAATAACCCTGAAGAAGAAGATGATGGTGATGATGATGATGGGGATCGGGATGATGATGATGATGAAGAAAATCAAGTTGTTCCATGGTCTCCTCCACCAGTCTCATCAAGTTCTTTAAGTAGCAGTGAAGAATGTTTCAGTGAAAGCCTCTCCAAATCAACAACAGCATTTTCGTGTAAGCGCATGCGCTCCTGCAATTCACACTCGAATTTTCAGGTATTTTAGTTCTTCACTTAAATTAACCTTGCTACTATTTTTATGGCTTTTCTCTTAGCCTCACCTAAACAGAACAACTTTTCAAAAGCAGAACAACGAGGGCCTCAATTGGGACAAAAGGACCCGAAGAGAACCCAGATGACCAGATCAAGCAATGTTGAAGTGAAACCGATTTCAAGAAAAAAAAAAAATCAAGGCAAGAACAAGTTTAAGACCATCATTGGTTTCTGCAAATCTAGCTGTTAATGAAGGCTTTAAAGATTAAGAGTCACACAGTTTCAGGTGAATTTTCTCATCTTTAAGGCCATTGTGAGTTTTGTGACTTCAAATTTCAATTGGATCCTCACAAGTCTCACCATTACTCTTGTAATGTAAGCAGATTGTGCTGTATAAACCCAATATTATTCTCTGTTTTTTCTGTACTTTATGTTTGCACAAAGTTTCTGCAAGTAGCAAAACTCCATTTTTCCTCCACCTAGCAAAAAGTCTGAGCCACAAGTTTTTTCCAGTCCCCTGTTTTTGAAGCCCTCCCTCTCTCTCTCTCTCTCTCTCTCTCTCTCTCTCTCTTTCTCTCTCTCTCTCTCTCTGCCATAATTTTCCAGCATCTTGGAAGGAAAAAAGTAGAATATGATTTGACCGTACGAGTAGACCAAATGGTTCGCTTTAGCCGCGCACATAACGCAAGATATAATAAAAAGGTCTCCATATTTAGGTTTACGTTGGCTCAGTGTCAGATCAAAGGTTATTTTTCTAGTCAAATTTAGTTGTTAAACACTCAACAACACATAGGAGGAATTAGGGGATGCTAATCTTAAATTAAAACATCCCTTAATTCTAAATCGGATGAGTAATTTCGTAGACTTTTTGTTATTATATTGGGGAGGTTTGGTCTGAGCAGGTTGTTACCAGATTGAGAGAAGCATAGAAAATTGCTTTTGTAATGTGTAATTAGTATTACTAGTAGAATATATAGCTCTAGAGAATGGGAGGTGGGGTCAAAGCATGAAACATGTCCACGTGCCTGCCATAATTCATGAATTAGCAAAGAGTATTTTTTTATTAGCAACTTGATTAGTGATTTATTATGAAAGCTAAGCTACTAATAAACTAATATTAAAATTTGAAAGAAAGAAACAAGGAATCAAAGAGGAAGGGGAGGGGAGCTAGTCAGCCTAGGCCTTGAGGGTTTTGTTTGTGGTGGGAAATTGTTGCTTGTAGAGGGAGACAAGTTTTATTATGTGGTTGTGGTGGATCCAATTGAAGATTTCTAACACCCGGAGATGTGAGATAATTTGGGTCCGTCTGTGTTTTTGATTGGTTGCCCTTTGGATTCTGTTTTACTTAAGCTGTTCACCATTTTTGTCTGCCGTGTGCATACGTGACAGCCACGATCCACAACGGGAATAGAGAAGTATTTTTCCGCCACGGAACGAGTTATTCCTTCCTATTATGTAATTTGCAATGGTGGCCACTTTTTAAGTAGGCCTTTATATGGAAAATAAATATTCTGCCCTTCTTCCGTCCTTTACTTACATCACCAAAGTGACGTCGTTCTTTTGCACTTTGGATTTGCCGAGACAATGAAATCTTGACAACAGGGACCAAATCCTCTATCATGGATTCTTCACACATGCTTTCTTTTTCTTCTCTCTTTTTTACCTCTTCAAAGAAGAAAAATACACACTAAAATGCTGGTACAGACTGACTGATTAAGGTTAAATCTAATCCGAGATCTGATTCACACTAATTAAGTCATTATTAAACAGAGAAGATGCTATCAGAGCAAAGATCATTGGCTTTGATGAATTTTATTAAGACTAACAGCTAGCTGGTAGCCCACCACTTTTGAATTTATGTACCAATGATTTATTTCACTCAAAACACTTTTTCCATTTTAACAATCACAAAAAACGTGCTCCTAGAATCAATAATTCAAGTCACTCATGCATTTACATATATAAAGTGTAAAATATTATAGTAAATCATTATATATAAATAAGTATAGTGTGTTTAATCTTCTTTCATTAATTACTACATATTTTCTACACTCATAGTGTTTGTTATCTCGCTATATAATCAATTTAAATCAATTAAACTCATAATGCTATGTATTTCCTTCTAATTTTTTGTAATAGACTAATAGATAATTGACTAAATAAACATTCTCCAAAATTTCAATAAAAATTTATAAATTTTTCTTACAATTTTCATGATTTTGATTTAATTTTTATCAATATCGATAATATTTCCATTGAAATTTCCGTATTTTAAAATTACCAATATTTTCGATATCCATCGATATTTTAGACCTTGTTTCACTCAAAACACTTTTTCCATTTCAACAATCACAAAAAAGTGCTCCTAGTCCTAGCTATATAATCAATAATCTAATCAAAGAGTTCCAATTTCCAAATTGAAAATAGATACAGATCTCGGAGTCTGGACACACTGACATGTTTATTTAAAATTCCCAAATTGCCCTTTATGAAGCCCCAAAGGCCCAAACCAAATCAGGCCTGGGGCTGAATTGGGTTGGTTTGGGCCTTTAGGGCTTCATAAAAGGTAATTTGGGGTCTTCGGTTGGTTGGGTTTTATGAATCCCCAAACAATTTAGAAGCAACAGTACCTTTTTTTTTTTTTTTTGCCTACAAATGTTATGAATCTCGAAGAGGAAGAAGTGCAGTCTTATAAGTTGTATGTTCAGAATACTAAAAAGGAAGAATAAGATAGAAATCATGCATTATTCATCATCCCGGAGCTCCATAAACATGCAAGGCAGTGAAAAGGTGGTTAAAACAAAAGATGAGCAGATTCGGACATTCAGTCAATAATGCCACAAACCAAAAAGAAAAGACTGAGACGGACTCAGTACTACTACCGCCACACTTTTTCATACAACATGATTACATACGAACCAGGAGTATTTGATAAACATCATCTGAAAGCTCTTCACCATCTCCATCTGTTCAACGCGCCTTGTCTGAATCTGCAAGCCATGAAATTCAGTGTGAATTTTCAACTGAATCATTGATAGAGAGAAATTCAGCACCTCTAATGATGATTTGTGGAAGATAAAATCATAGAAAAGCTATTCCAAAAGACCTAACCTAACCTAACAAGATGAACTTATTTACTTAAATACCCTACCCATGCCCTCTAGGTCCTCCTTTCTTGAGGAGGAACTCTACCAGTAAGCATTTGATTTCAGCCCTTACAAGATTATTATCCATTATAATCATAGGCCATTCATAGCTACATTTTGGGTTCAATGGGTTTGTATCACACTATCATGCAAACAGCATTGTCATAATACCACGCATACAATGCGCCAGGTAAGATTCAATCACTCATCAAACACTTACCTAATCACCATCAACCCCTTGTTCAGTGTTCTTGAATCGTTAGTTTCTAGCAGAACAAACTTCTATAAAACAGGTTTCAGATGTACAATGGATACCACCCACACAACAGCACAAATGAATTGAAACAAAATTCTCCTCTCATGAGACAGGTCTAGTGCAATGTATACCCGCCATGCAACAGCACATATAGTAGTTTCAATCTGCCATTTCTATTTGCCTTAGGTCCGTTAAACAAAAATGTATCTACTGGTAGTAGATGTCCTCATTGTAGACATGGAGCACTAGCAAGGCACGCTAGTTATAAGCACCATAAAAACTACTTTTTGTGCTAGTTATAAGCAAGGATTAAAATATCGGCCGTGCAGATAATATCGGGCCTCCAATTTATAGATATTTTGAGGGATATATCGTTATCGTTTTGGGTATCGGGAAAAAATCAACAAAAATGACAGATATAGGCATTGAAACACATAATTTTGGTGTAAAACTTTCATAAATGTTATGTACATTGTCAATGAATGTATTGAACAAATAAAACTCAAAATTTACTAATAATAAGATATATATATATATATATATGATGAAATATAAGTGGTATGTAATACGCGTTAATGAAAAGTTTGAAAATAAAAAGTTGATTAGAATGAATAAACCATGCATAAATCCATAGTTTATTTGAACATTGGATTACAATTTAGATGAGTGTCCAACTACATAAATGAAGAGCTCCTATGAGGTTCAAACAATGTAGAACAACCATCTAGATTCGTACAATAATCATACCAAGTCATGTAACCCGAGTAGTTTGTAAGCCATGTTTGAACATGGTGCACATATGTCTCTCTTGAGCTCCCTACTGTCATCCCATATATGGGATAGTTAGGATTAACCCAACTAGTAGGTCCATAATCTGTTTCATCATCTTGAACTCCATATCTAGTTCCACTATAATCAGACATGACATAACCATAGCCATCATAAGATTCATTTGAGTTAGTACTAGGTCTATATTCTTTTGATGCATACTCTAAAACATGCATACTCCAAAACATCTTTTGAATTGAATATTGCCAAAAGCCTTCACACATATATCTAATCACTGCACATATACCTCCAAAAAATCTTTTCAGTTTCAATTTGCTTCAAAACTTTTGAATTTTTTTGGGTTTTGTTATGGGTATCGGAAAATATCGGGAATATCGGCAAAATATCGGGGATATCGCACTTATCGGGGATATATCGTCGATATCGGGGAAAATATGACCTTACCCCCCAATATCGGTGTCGACAGTTCAAAATATCGATATATCGGTGTATCGGCCGATATTTCAATCCTTGGTTATAAGCACCATAAAAACTACTTTTTGTGTAACCAACATTTACATTCAAAAGATCAATGGAAAAAGGAAAAAATCACACATTGATGCCAAGAGAAAACATTTAGAAGTGCTTGAAAGAACCTCCTGCGTGACGAACATAATTCAACATGGGAATCAAAATTCCACCATTATAACTTTTCCTAATAAAAGGACTTCTTTTCATTAAACCAAGGAAAAAATAACCCTCTAAGAATATAGATGGAATACTAGAGAAGTCCTAAGCATTCCCGCAATTTATATTTTACACACTATCAAAGTAAATGAAAGAAATTGAAATGCCAACACCTAATTGTTATATTTGGTTCTTAGAAATCAAATGCATTGATGCTGAATTAGTCTCAAAATCTAAATATGAATGTATATGAAGAATCCATGATTTGAGGATTGCATTTAATGAGGAGGAAAAGAATGAAAGGAGACAAGCAAGTGGATCACCACCCACCACCCATCAACCCAGGTGTTTAGCTACATCAACTTATCACCAGGAGAAAACAGAACAACATCTGCTTACGTGTATTAGGTAACAAACAAATAGTAATACGTTACTTTAGAAGAGGTGACAAAAAAAGAGAAACCGTCTAACTAACCAGACGCAAAATATAAGGCTTTAATGACGTATCTCGTTCTTGAATGCAGTGTTTTTGGCACAAAAGATCAAAAGAAAGGAAACATACAACTCTGTCAACTTTTTGATTTAGATTGCAGTGGCTTAGATAGAGCATTAAAGAATTGGAACACATGAGTGAAACAAAAATCAGAAAGCAAAAACTTTAACATACTGGAGCATATTTCCAAACATACCCAGGTGGAAAAAGAAGGTGAGGGAAGCAAATGGTATACCTTCTCTGCAAGAATGACCTGAATGCTATCTCTTAATCTCGTCATTTACAATCATATGGCAAATGAAGTACACTACTAACAAAGCTACTTTTTAAGCACGAATCTTAAACCAGACATCAATCCAATTTAGTTAAAACTAAACAAAGAAAAACTGACAATAATCTCCAAACACATGGATTCTGAATCCAATGCATAATTGTTGTCTGATAATAACTAAAACTGTATTATGAGGAATTTATTTGCACCAAAAAAAAAAAAAAACAGAGCAACAATGAATTTAACAGAAGCAGAGTTAATATTCTATGCATTGTAATAAATTACGAATTAGAAAGAGAAAAAATGAAATGGAGCTGAGAAATCAAAGAAGAAACTGCAGAGAGATAGAGATTCAACCTTTCTCCAAAGCGTCATGGAACTCCGGCTCTTCCTCACGCACGACCGGACAGCCAAATTTACCTTGCTTTGCGACGTCGTTTTCGTCCTTTTCATCGGAGAACCTTACGACGATGACAGGACAGACGCAGTGATGCACACAGTAGTCACTGACACTGCCGAGCCTGGCCTTGGAGGTCGTCTTTGAAGCGCCGAAGCCCCGGCTGCCCATAACGACGGCGCTGAGGCCGAGCCTCTCGACCTCCAAGCACAACCTCTCCTTCATGTCGTGGTCCTTCACTATGTGGATCTTGTACGGAGTCTTAGCCTCTTCCAGAGGCTTGGCGAGGTCGTTGGCCTTGGTGACGGTGAAATTGTCGAAATCGTCCTCGAGCTTCTGCTGAGACTCTTGGTCTTCAGGGATGGAGACATCGGTGGCGCCCCAGTCAGCACCGTAGAGGACGCTGGTGGGGCGGACGTGGAGGAGGATGACGGCATCGCCGGGGCGGAGGTAATTCTGGACGGCCCATTTGACGGCGAAGGCGCTCTCGTCGCTGAGATCGACGGCGATCCCGATTCGGCGCTGGGCCCCGGAGGTGGGGGTCCCACTCGGAGGGTAACGCGGGGACGACGGTTGGACTACGATTGCCGCTGACTGACGATCTCCTGGTTCTTTAAGTGGGCTCTTCCTCGGAGAAGCCATGGATTGATTGCTATTGAAGAAGAAGATGGCAAAGAGAAGAAGAAACAAATGAAGGGGTTACCAGTACTTTCTCAGTAAACACCGTCAAGGTCACAAGGTCACAAGGTCACATGTGTTTGTTTGAGTCAATCTCCAAAGCTTCTTAAAATATAAGAGAAAGCTAATTAATATTTTATTTTATCCTTCTATATTTGGTTACTTTGCTCTGTAAATACTGTAATTTCAATATTTATTTTAATTAGACTTTCTTACAAATTACCACTTTTTTATTATTATAAGAAGGCAATAGAATTTTATTAGATTTATAAGAATAAATAGTACAAAGGATAGATACATAAGGGAGCCATTTCAATAACAATAAAGCAATTATGGGTAAAACTTCCGCAACCTGCCGAAAAACTGAAACAATATGGAGAGAATCACACTAAAAAATAACTTTTCTAAAACTCCGTTTAACTGTCATAATTTTCCCGTATCTAATTCAATGACATCAAAGACAAAAATTAGTCACTAACCAACATGACTATCTTAAAGAGACTAAGGACACCCAGCAAACTTAACTAAATTTTTCTAGAATCATGGGAGAAGAAAAACACATAAAACTCATAGAGTTTCTAAATTTTATTGAACAAACTAAATCAAATAATAAAAAAACTAAAACAACCTCCACTAAAGGAAAATCAATCTCATCTAATCTTCTTTCGGAGCATGACATAGAGAGCACCACCTAGTTATTCTTGGACATCAATGCACCAATGAGCAGTGGATCTATCATGAACAAGCCGCAACACCTCAAGAAGCAGCCTCGCAAGATGAAGCACAACCAAACCCAACCCAAATTTGAGACAATAGATCTACCAAAACAAGAGTAGATCGACATAGATCCACCAAAAGCCGAAGAATATTGAAGATCCGACGAGATCTAACATAATGAAAAAGGACATTGACTTGCAAATTAATGGTCTCATATTTGAACTCTATGTCATTATAGTAATGTATATGTGAGAAACTTCCCTCCTCTCTAGTTTAGATTATCACTTGGAATTAAAAAAATGACTATAAATCTATAACTTAACCATATATGCAACGATAAATTATAAATTGACTCCAAATTTTTTTCCTGTGGTAAATTGCAACACGAAGTGTATAATTCCAAAGGTATTAGTGTAATGGTTAATTAAAAAAGGAATTGTGGTCGCCATGTTGTCGTTGTAGTTCCCGCGGCATGTCGTTTAATATGGCGGTGGTAATAAAATTCCTAATCCAAATCGAAATCGGGTTCAGGCACCTCAAATATATTTAGGGCTGCTTCTGTATCTCTCTTCCCAAATCCCAAATCCCCAAATCGAATCCGAATCCAAGACCAGACGAGCGTACCAAATTCGTTTCAATCGTCTCTGAGAAAATATGCCTCAGAGGCACTCAAAGAACAACAACGACCTCGCTTTCTTCACCTACGATGAGAAGAAAAAGCTAGGCTATGGAACGCAGAAGGAGAGGCTGGGCAGGGACTCCATCAAGCCTTTCGACGCTTGTTGCCTCTGCTTAAAGCACTTCATTAACCCCATGTGCTGCCAGAAAGGCCACGTGTTTTGTAAAGAATGCATTTTCGAGTGCTTGCTTTCTCAGAAGAAAGATATCCAGAGGTACGTTGCCTCTCTATCTATCTCAAACCTCCAATTTTCACAAATTTTTTGTTATTATTAGTGTCCGGTTTTATTTTATTTATTCGTTTTCTCTGTGAATTTGGCTTTGATGCATTGAATTTCTGTATTTGACAAAGAGCTTATGAGTAGAAGATAGGGTCCAATAGAGGTGGGAGCTCTTCGAAAATAGGGTTAGGTTTTTGGATGACATGAATATCACTGTGTACCCGAAAGCTTCCACCTTTAATAAAGTAGAAAGTACTTAATTGGCCCAATAAACCAACTTCAACTCGTAGAGAACACTATTGACACTCCTAAGATCGTTTGAGAAGCCCCATTCTGCATTGGATAAAAAATTTGAAAGTGGGATTTTGCTTGGTAATCATAATTTCAATGCCATTTATATTTGTTTTTGTCACCTTCCTTCATAAAGGAGCTAGCTTTTTCAGCTACCTAGGACCCCTCTTGGAGGTTGCCATAGTATTATCTCATTTGAATTGGGTTCCGGCTTTCTGTGTAGTATGTTACTGTTGATTACAACTCAAATGTGGGTTTTCTTCTATGGGATGAAAGAATTTCAGAAGTATGTTCTATATTAATGGCAAAAGTGAAAGATAGGAAAAGAAATGCATTTTTTATATAGTTATTTTTCCTTCAATTTGCATCTTAACTAACATAATTCTATAGCTTTTCTTTGTGTGATTGGTTAATCATTTTGGCTCAGCTACTAACATGGTTTCGGAATATAAAGCCTAATAAATGTTATTCAAACCCTATTCGACTAGGCTAATGTAGTTTTATTTCGACTAGGCTAATGTAGTTTTATAGTTTTATTACTGAATGAGATTATCTGTTACTGAGGAATATGGTTTATGCATGTAGTGCAATTCCATGGAGCCTAATATATGTACTTCCATAGGGAAACCAATTGGTAACTTTAAAACTGACATGCATTTAAGTGTGCTTATAGAAGCCAAACATGGTTGCTGGTTGTTAGTTTTTGTAGTTGCGTGGTCCATGTCTGTGTTCTGGGTTCCTCAAGGCTTCCTATGGAAGCTGTGAGCTTGGCCGAGCTTGATGCCTTTTGGCTGTATTTATTTTCACTGGCTCTTGAGTAAAATGTCTCCTGGGTTTGTTATATATAAATTCTATCCTTTCTGCGGTTTGTGCTTAAGAGGTTGTTTCTTCCACTTGGCAGAAAGCAAGCTGCACATACTGCTCAGCAGAAGCAAGAGAACCAAGAGGAAGAAGAGAAGTTACTGCAGCAGAAAGCTAGAGAGCTCGAGGCTTTTGATCAGCAAAACCATGGTGCACTACCGCAATACAATGATAGAAACCAGAACCGAGATAAGACTGGTTTCCATGGTGCCAATAGTGTTAAGGTCACCTCTTATGAAGAAGAGGCGCTTCGGACAATGAAAGCATTTTGGCTTCCTTCCGCTACACCTGCAGCTCCTGCTAAAGTAGATGCTCCTTCTACAAGCACTGTCTGTCCAGAAGGAAGCGAGAAACTAAAGCTGAAGTCCCTTTTCCCTGTTTATTACACAGAAGACAGTAGTGAGGAGAAGAAATCTTCATCTCTGGATAAGACATTTATCTGTCCGAGCTGCAAGGTTACTTTGACCAACACGATGTCGCTCGTGGCTCTTAGTTCATGCGGGCACGTCTTTTGTAAGAAATGTGCTGATAAGTTCATGGCTGTAGATAAGGTTTGCCTTGTTTGCGACAAGGGATGTAAAGAAAGGCATTTGGTGAACTTGGCAAAAGGTGGAACAGGCTTTGCTGGCCATGGAGATAATCTTGAAGCAAAAGACTTCAAGCATTTGGGGAGTGGCTCGGGATTAGGGTTGGTTAGACCCGCAGTGAAGACTTGACCTCTGAAATTTTAGGGTTTGGTGACTTTAACACCAAGTTCTCCATCCTTTTTTGGATCTCTTTTGTTGTGGCTTTCAATGTTATTTATATACAGCAACATTGGGGCATCTTTTATCTGTAAGTTGAGTTGTGTGTCTATGCATTGCTTGAACATGTTTTATGATTCTGCACTTTGGTTAATGAGCAATTAAACATGGGCTGTGGTAAATTGGTTTTAGATAATGACTTTATTGATGTTGCTAAATGAGTGGCCCACTTCACAAGCCATTATACCCAAACTTTGAAAGTAGGGGCCCCACACCCATGTCTGGGAATGGAATGCTGACATTTTTAGGCAAAGCTTTTTGCACGTGGGGTGGTTGAGCGTTAAGCTTGAGAAATTACAAATCAGAAGCTCATGCTTATCTAAAACTAAATCCATACAGCCATGAGCCAGCACTAGCGGTCCCCACGCACGAGATATCTCCTGTTGTTATCACGTATAAATAATTTAATCATATGGTACAATGCAACAGGATTTTAATTAATTGATTTAATTACTAATTATTACTTCAACTCTAAAAAACAATCAATTTAATTAATCATGGGGATTAGCCATGAAATAACGTAGGATACAGCTCAGGTTCCGGTGGGCGCTGGCTAGCTAGGGGCAGCTCACTGGCACCTGAGGCTACGCGGTCCTGAATCCTGATTCTTTTCCCACCCACCATCGCCAGTGCCACTCATTCGACTCATTCCTTGTTGTTTAATATTACTTTTTTAATTGTATCTTATAAATAAAGATAGATAGATCCTAATCTTGTGATCTTAAAACTATGATCTCCACTAATGACGAAACCCATCAATTTGATATTCCGACTGTTGTGTGTTGTCCACCCAAACCCAACCCAACCCAACCCAACCCAACCCCAATATGTACGCTTATCCCTTTGTTGCTTTTAATAATTAAACCGCAACTCAATTTGATTCGGCCGCTGCTGCTGTCTGTTTTCGATGCATGATTAAGTTTCTCTCAACCAATACTAAATTAAGACCATCTATTTGTATGATTAAAAGTATATTTATCTCCCCTCAATAGGATATTATCTTTGTCATGATAAAAACATCTTCTTAGTAAAGACAAGTAAGGTGGGAGTTTGAGGAAAAATTACGGGTGCCTTTATTTTCTTCAAATCACACACCCACAACAAGACTTGAACACCGTAAAATGAAAGACAGATATGATGGTGGGTATCGTTTGTTTGGGTAGGGAAGGTTGATCTTTAAATGGCATGAGGGTGGCTTGCCAAACAAATACCAACAAACTTTGCAGAAAGAAAGAAACAGAAACAAATCAAAGAATAAAGAAGAGAGAGAGAGAGAGAGAGAGAGAGAGAGAGAGCGTTAATTTGGTGATTAAGTGAGTGGTGGTTCCTAAATCTCCTCCTAATATCTCTGTTTCTAAACACGACAAGAGCAGGACCGTTCATCAAACAAAAACGCCCCGGTCCCACATGAAAATTAAAGCAAAAAATAAACGATTACTAGCTTAAACGCCAACAAAAACCCCACCCGTCTCTCAACAGACAAACGTCACCATCCTCTCCACCTTCACCCAAATCGTATTCACAAATAATAAATCACCCCCACCCCCCCCAAAAAAAAAGTTTAAATATTTTTATTTGTTCAATAAATAAAAACTTGATTATTTCTTCACAGAATCACATTCATTGAATAAAGAAAAGCGAAAACGCATAAAAAGAAGGGGAAGGAGGAGAAGAGAGAGAAACGAAGCTAGGAAGGGAACCCTTGAGCTTCTTCTGGTTTTGGGGTTCGGAAATGGGGGATTTGGAGAAGCAAGAGACAGTGCTCAAGAAGGTGGAGGAGGAAGAAAAGGAGAAATTTTTGGAGGGAAATGGGAAGTCTGTGGTCGATTTCGACGTGCTGTGCTCAACGGTGGCTTTGCAGACCCAAGGCAAGTTGGCGGCCAAGCTGCAGAGCTTTCATGGTGGAGAAGAAGATGGAGATGTTGGGGATTTGGGTGGCGTCTTCAGGATGTGGGAAGGCGAAGTCCTTGATTGCCTCGACGACCGTCGTATTGCCGTCGAATCCCTTTGGTCCGTACCTCTCTCTCACTCGTCTTCTTTTTCATTTAGAGTTTGTTTCTTTTTTCATAGCGATTCTGTTTGGCTTCCTGGAAAATGTTTCCCGGAATTCTTCTCCCTGGGAAAAAAGTTTTAATTTTGGGTGTAAAGGCGAATTTTTTTATTCAGGTTCAAAAGTTGATTAATTGGGGAGCCAAAAAAAATTTGCCCTTTATTCTTTTTTACTTTCGAATCATTTTTATTTGTCCAGTTTCTTTTCTGATGATACATATTTTCTGTCTGTCGTTGATTTATAGAAGTAGTCAAAGAAATGTGAATCGGTCAATGTTTTGTCATTGGCTGTTTAACTCAGTCGCTAGACTGTTGAAGACGGCATTCCGTTTTTATTTTTATCTTCAGAATGGGAATTTCTTGTTTACTCGTTGTTGGACTAATCTTTTACTTATGTTCGCCCCATATTTTTATGTTGCAGTTGCCCGTGCTATAGATTTGGGAAGAACATGAGTCGAGCTGGTTTTGGTCCTTGTTCGTTGCAGGTTTATCATCTTTTTCTTCTCTTTTTATCTTTTGGCCAAGTGCGCAAAAGTCAAAATGTTAGCTATGGAAGTGAGAAATTGAAAATGTTCTATCTTTTCACATCGTTTTGATTCTAAGATTGTTTTTTTCCCCCACAATCAAGGCTGTTTTAGGTAGATTCTGAATTTCGGGATATTATTTTGCAGGGAACTCTTCATTTGATTCTTGCTGTTCTTGTCATTCTCAACTGCGTTGCCTTCATTGTTACCAAGAAGCACTGCTTTATATATTTGGCGGTTGCTTTCACCATTTCACTAGGAACATATTTGGGGTACTTCCGTACACAGATGAAAAAGAAATTTAACATCAGGGTAAGCTTTCTTTCTTTGTCCGTTTGTCCGTCATCGTGTGTGGTTCCTTACTAACTGATAATTTTTGGTTTACCGTGAATCAGTAGTTTTCTTTTCTTCGTCTAATATTAGTATTTGCCTCATGTTGTCTGTTCATATTTTTAATCCTGTACTCTTCTGCATTAAGGTTGCTCTCTCGTTTTAATTCCAATTATAAGGTTTAAATCTTACAACTCGAATAGTTATTCAAGGGTGCAAAAGCTACATGCTATAGAAAAATAGAGAAAATTTGGGTGTGGTTGGGTAGAGGGATTGCATTTTCTATTATTGTAGAGAGGGTGCTATCGCTATATGATTGACCATTGGCAAGTGTAATGTTATGAATCCATGCATTCTTAGGAAAGAAGATAGTTCCATGTGAATCTACTAATTACGTACCTTCCTGGTATTTATGATATGATTGCGATAAAGTTTTCACAATCTTTTAACTTATGCCTTCTGTTGGTTGTCTTGCATGGTTATACTTGAATTACACTAACATTGTTGTGTGGGAAATGTTATTATTTTCAGGGTAGTGATAGTTCCTTGGATGATTGCATCTACCATCTTATCTGCCCATGCTGTGCATTATGTCAGGTGATTATCCTTGCAGAACCTGGGCCTACAAGATAGTTGCCAAAAGTTAAAAGTAGACTTAGGGCTTAATTTTGATTAAGCTTCTTATTCCTGAAAACTTATAGATAGTATTCTTGAAATGTGAACAGGAATCCAGGACATTGGAGATGAACAATGTCCAAGATGGCACCTGGCATGGTCGGGGTGATACAATATACATAGGTAGCCTTGGAGAAGGAGGAAAGTCGATCTTTGAGCTACAACCGCCTCCTATTGTGTCAATCAAATCCCCTGACCCCTGAAGCTTGTAAAAGAGCACAGGTTGTTGTGAATATTGATGAGTTTAATAAGCTGGGCATTTACCATTCCAGAAAGTGGCTACAGCTATGATTGGAAGTTGACTTTCGGTTTGATTTCTTCCCCAAGGAAGGGTTATCTGCGTTATGGAATGCCGGCATTTTGCATTCAGGATTTTGCTGTGGTTGCCACTGGGAATTAGAGCTGCTTTGAGTTTCCTGCTCCGCCTTTGTGATTGCTGTGTTTTCAACTATGGAAGGTGATCTGCTCTGGATGATTATTTGATGAGGAAGATTTCATTGATCTACGTGCATGATGATAACCATGTATTTGTACATGTTACGGGGTTTCTCAGATTGATCCCCATTCTCTAGGATTTTTTTGGTTGTAATGTTGTTTAGGTGTAGAACATGTTATCATTATTGTTATCGCTGATCAATGAAATGCCGATTATATATTCCTCATCACAACGTTTCCCAAATTAAACTATATTTTGGTTGGCGCTAATTATAATTAGGGTAGAATGAAATTGATTGGAACAGTTAACAGGGAATGGCTTAAAACTCAAGTTGGGCCTTGTCATAGCTTAAAAATTCCTTCATATATTTTGAACAAGTATGCAAACCAATAATTTGCATCTAATATGCAAAACGAAGAAGTGTAATATATGTAAAGTAGAAATGGCAATCCATTTTAAGGTGGTTAGTGCATAATTACATGATTAAATAGTCAATGAAATTGAGAAACTTCATAATTATATCAGCATGTGTTACACACCCCTTTTTTTCATTTACTAATAAGTTCTTCAAAACATCGATTTCGACTTCGACTTCGACGAAATTCAGAACATAATTGTTAATAAAATTTAAAATTAGTCCTCAATGTCCACCAAAATCTAAATCAAACAATTAAAATTATATTGATGCTGGGTTATTTAATTTAAATTTGATGTAGCTACACCATTATATAATAGACTAATAGTCGTATTATATTATAGTTAGTATGTTGATCATGTGCAAGTAGTAATCGATCCCTCGTGTTTTAGACTGATGAAGTTCAAAGTTGATGTACTGTTTGTCATCTTGTACAATTGTCTTTGTATATTACTTTCTACGCCACACTTGTAATTTAATTTAAACCCTATCTATAAATTATAATTAATTTAATTTAATTAGGCCTCCCAAAGCACCAATCAAATATTAAGAATATTACTCTGATTTTTTTTTTATGAAATGAATTTTTATTGCGATGAAATTTCAAAGCTAAGGATTGCACGTAAATGCTATATCAAAATGAACATGCATGCTTTTGCTGACTAAAGAAGATATTTAAGGAAGCTTAGCTGAACAATTTTGACCACTGTTCCATCTAAAAGAAAAGATATAATGCTCAACAAATATTACCTGAATTTTATTTTCTAATTTATTCTGGCTAATAATAATAATACTAATTAATTAACAGCTTAACTCATCTTTCCATCGTCAAATAAATTAATGCTCCTCTCAGAGTCTTAATTAATTATATATAGGAATGGGATATGGTGGGGTGATGGCAACAGCATTAACTTTTGGAAGGAAGTTGACAGGATTGACTTTGTAATATTTGCTTGTATAGTCAAACTAATAAAAAATAAAATTCCGCACTGAATGAATGTCATCAAAACAAATATTAAGTGATATACTGAAGCACCCTTCTGCGTGCTCATCTCCTTTGAAAAACTTCCTAATTATTGGAGAATTTGGACTTTGGTGACATGTTTTACATATCCAGCTAGGCACATGTGGTCATAAATTTATTTGGGGCACATTCAAGACATAAGAAGAATTGAGTGCAGAGGCTGAGAAACCAACTTGGGAAAACTAATTGATTCAGAGATACAAAGATAGATTGGTGTAGAAGATGGTGAAGAGTCAGCGGTGTGAGAAGGCAGCTGTGAAGAAAGGGCCATGGAACCCTGATGAGGATCACAAGTTGATAGCTTACATTCAGAGATATGGTATTTGGAATTGGAGTCAGATGCCAAAACCTGCTGGTATGAAACTCTGAAGCCATTCAGAGGTTTCCTTTCATTTTGGTACTTAGTTTCTGTTTGTTTTTGGGGTTCAAGTTGATGCCAATGATAATAGTCTGCCATGTTTCAGGTCTGGCAAGGTCTGGGAAAAGTTGTAGGCTTCGTTGGGTGAATTACTTGAGGCCGGATATTAAGCGCGGAAGCTTCAGCAAGGAGGAAGAGGAGGCCATACTCAAGTTGCACGAAACATTGGGAAATAGGTAAATATAACTATCTACCAGTCAAAACTTTATGAGTTTGCATTAAAAACTTCATGAAAGAATAAGCATGCAAGTTTCAGTTTAGGAGGGACTGGAAATCCATGTTCTGATTAAGCAATTTGTGTAGTTTCATCCAATTTTTTTTTCTTTCTAGATGGTCTGCTATTGCTGCAACACTTCCTGGAAGAACAGACAATGAAATAAAAAATTACTGGCACACCCACTTGAAAAAACGCTTCAAGGCGACTGAACCAGTACAAGAAGCACAAGTGTTCAGTGACAAGAAGAAGTTTTCTGAAACTGAACTCTTTCTTCTGGGTGAAGCTTCAAAAGCATCAAAGTTGGAGACAACTTCAACAAGCTCTGGTCCAGTTCATGGTGATCATAATAAAGACCAGATTGCAGAGCAGAACATTTGTGCATCTGAAACATTTGGTGAACTACAAAGTTTGTGGGCTGAGTCACACATTGTGCGGGATTCTGAGGCAATATTTACAGATCCTGGATTCACATTATCCAATCCTCCAACTCAGAGTTGGCTGCAAGAGCCCATATTCCCTTCTGGTTCATCATACAATGATGCCTCCAATGATTATTGGGTTAATTTATCAATGCAGGCTGAAATAGATGGAATCTGAAAATGTATTCTTTGCCAATAGTTAGGAGTTTGTTTCAACTTTGGAACCAATGGGAATTGTATGTCTTGCCATTTCATGTCAATTTCAATCCAATGCCTTCTAATGATGGTATAAAGGTTAGGGCTGGTTACAAATTACAATGGAGGAAACCTTGTTGAATGAATGGAAAAAATGTTTGTTCAAATTAGGATCTGGAAGAGAGGCTCAAAAAATGGTAAAAAAAATGAAGAAAATATTTGCTTTCATTGAGAGTCGAACTCAAGACCTCCCGCTTACTAAACGGGTGCTCTAACCAACTGAGCTATGAAAGCTTTGTTGATAACTTCATGTAACTCTGACTATTTAATCGTAGGTACAACGCTGCCGGACGTGGCAGAGCTGCAGAGGGCATTCAAATCCTATCCTCCCCGCTGGATTGAATTGATGACTGAAACTGAAATCTAAAACCCACTAACGGAATTTTTTGCATTATTAAATTCCATTTGAGCTTTTGTTTGTTTTCTTGAGCCACGTCTTTGTCTACTCTCAGTTCCGACGAAACATGAACCTTGAGAGCGTCAGCGAAACCGCCATGGTTACGTTCTAAAACAGAGCAAGGGTTTTTACAATAGCCTGGGTATTAAGGTTTCTCTGTTTGTTTATAACACCAGTTTTGGGGTGTTACATTACCACCAAGCTTCGTTGTGTTCCCTGCAAATGAGGTTATAAAGAAGAGGTTTAATGGCAAAAAAGAGGGTCGAGCAAATTGCTGATGGGTGCAGAAAAACTGCAGACTAGAAAGTGAACGACCCTTACCCCAATTTTTAGTATAGCCGAACGGCGATACTCGCTAAATATATTCGAATATTTAATAGTATAGCCGCACGGCTATACCTTTTGAATATTTAAACGTATGGCTAGTCTAGCCGAGCGGCTAAATATTTAAACGTATAGCCGCGCGGCTATACTATGTGAATATATTCCGATTAATATATTGGAATATTTTAATAGTATAGCCGGCCGGCTATACGGGTAAAATATATTTCTAATGTTTACGGCTATACATATAATCGAATAGTATAGCCGCGCGGCTATACTATTTAACAACAACAATTGACTAAACCATCAACTCCACAGTAGTAGAAATCCTTTTCGCAAGGACTTTTTCTGCATTCATATTTGCTGAGCCCAACTTCGTAGTAGGTGCATCTCAGAAAAGGGTACTTGAGTTGAACACCACCCGAAAGAGAATGAGAAAACTACTTACCACAGGATAGCCAAAGCAAGCAATGTATGGTTACCGGATATGAAGAATTTTATTTCAAAAAGAAGATAGATTAAGCCAAAACTAGAGCCCTGAAACACCAGACCAAAACTGGAGATTCTTCTATGAAGGAAAAGGATTCTTATGATATAAAATCTCTGTCCCCGTATGTTTTCCACAAGAACCTTGTGGAGCAATATATTTCTTCTCAAGTATGCAAGAGCAAAGAATTACACCAGACAGGGGAAAGCTTTTTTAATCAGAAAGATTTAAGTAAGATACCAATATCACAGTGACTCGAAGCAATCTATCAATCAGAACTTGAAGGAACTAGAATGCTACTACTAACTTGTAGACCTTGCGGCTTTTGGTGTTGTGGAACAAGCACACTCACAGCATACCATGTTATTCCGAACTACATACGTATGTCAAACCATATATCCAACATTTTCGAAACTCCATGAACATGTGAATCTTAACATATGTACGTCTAACATTTTGAAACTCCATTAGCATGGGAATGTTTTCCTCTAGTTTAGAAGCTAGTATTTACCTACTTTTGGACAAATTGGGAGCACAGTAGTATTTACCTATTTTAAGAGTGTAGCCGATCGGCTGTACTAGTCAAATATATTGGAATATATTTCAATAGTAACGCCGAACGGCTATACTCATTAAATATATTCGAATATTTAATAGTATAGCCGATCGGCTATACATAGTAAATATATTCGAATATTTTACGTAACGCCGAACGGCTATACGCTTTAAATATATTCGATTATTTTAATAGTCCGGCTATACTCGTTAAATATATTCGAATATTTAATAGTATAGCCGATCGGCTATACATGGTAAATATATTTGAATATTTTACCGGTACAGCCGAACGGCTATACGCTTTAAATATATTCGATTATTTTAATAGTCCGGCTATACTCGTTAAATATATTCGAATATTTAATAGTATAGCCGAGCGGCTATACACGGTAAATATATTCGAATATTTTACCGGTACAGCCGAACGGCTATACGCTCTAAATATATTCGATTATTTTAATAGTCCGGCTATACTCGCTAAATATATTCGAATTTTTTAATAGTATAGCCGAACGGCTAGACTCTTAAATATATTCGAATATTTCAACATCTAACTCGGATCAAAGAAGCATTAACTTTTTAAGTTGGAAAGATTACCAAAACAGCTTACTCTACATGAGAACTAATACTGGGAAAGGAATTAGCAACGACTGGCAGACAATTGTATATCTGCACTGCATGTTTCGCAAAATCATTTTTTCTCTCTGGGTCGAGGATGTTGACTTGATGCCAACAATAAGATGCGAGTAAGCTAAGACAAACAACTAGCACAACATTGCACCAAATTGAAATATTCTCTAACATCTTCAGGAAACATGGCTCTTTTGCTTAACTTTAATCATAAATAATCATGCAAGGCGATACTATTCCAGTTGGAAATATCAAGAAAATATAGGCCGAACCAATTCAAATATCACACCAAAGAGTGAAATACAGAATCAAGGAATAGCAGAAGCATATTTAAGAGTAAGAACAATACCTAGTAACAAACTAAAACATTGAAAATGATCAATCTCTCCCTGATGTCCACCAGCACTGTTAAATCACCCAAAAATATGAAGAAAAACATGGAGTTCGTGAGAAAACAATTCGCAATTCATTGTCACATAATGAAAGTATAAAAGAAACTAGTTAGCATGTTGTTGTCTTTGTAAACATACACAACATAATTAAACTTTCTCCAAAGAGGAAGACAACCAATAAGGTATTCCAAGGATGCCAAAAATTGAAAACTTGAAGGTCAAACATACTCCAGATTCTTCACTTAGTTTCAAAATCCTCTATCCAACTTCAAATTACATGCATTGAAATGAGTAATTGAGTATTATAGAGAAAGTACAAAACAAACTCACCATGAAGTGAAAAAAAACATAATCCAGTAAAAATGGTACCCATGTCACAAAGCTTTACGTGATTCTGCAAAGGTGATCAGCGAAGCTAATAGACCAGCATATGGAAGCCTCTCTGGTGAACAGACGGCATTCGTCTGCTGTTGCAACCAATCATGTGGCATATGTTTTAACAGGGTTACTTTTTCTATGATCTGCGGTCCACGGACCTCCAAAATCTCCGGGAACCCTTTTAAATTCTGATGTTAGACTCAATGAAATGTAATATAAACAAAGTGTCAAAAGCGTTTTTTTAAAACAAACAAACTTTTGACTACTTCTTTTATGTCTCCCGAAGCCAAATTTAGAATCCATCTCTAATAAGCACTAAAAGTTCATTCCTAATAACATGATGATGAATGAAAAAATAAGTGAAACACATTTCAGTCAAATGGAATACCACTTAAAATTTAAAGACAAGTGGCCGCGGATTATTGGTTAGGAAACAATAGCACTTGAAGGGTTCGTTTTAGCTTGGGTTCATAATGAAGAGACCATCGTCAATGGATTTGATCTGACGACAAGGAAACATTAGTGATTGTAAATCAAATTCCTCAGACCTTGTATTACTTCTCAAACCTAGACTCAGCATGATCCAAGACCAAAATTGATTACTCTTATTAGTATCGCCCACTGGATAGGGTTTCTAAAACCAGCCTCCCCATATCAGCTTTCCTGATGGCATGATTCTTAGTAGATAAAGACCCACACACGTAAATTGGAAAGTTACAAAACTATGCAAAATAGCCCCAGCATCATAATCACATATCACAACTTACAAGTCAATGCATACCTCTGAATCAACAAAATATAGGCAATCCTCATCGGCAATATAAAATGCCAACTTGGTGGATTCAAAATTTCCACCCTCTAAACCGAGATATTGGTCGAGATAGGAACCAATCTGACACACAAACAATGGAAGTCCAAACTTGAGCTTGAAATTATTTCTGTAATTTATTTAATAGTACAGCCGCTCGGCTATACTATTTATTTTAATAGTATAGCCGCACGGCTATAGGCTTGAATATATTTGAATATTTAAATAGTATCGCCACGCGGCTATACTCTTTCAATATATTGGATATTTCAATAGTATAGCCACGCGGCTATACTCTTCGAATATTTATAGAGAAACAGACATGCGACCCTTTTAAATTATGTATCTGTTTCTGCAGATTAATAGTTTCAGTTGGCGTAAAGGTTAGGCATCCTGGTGTTGATGAATCGATTAGGAGAGATTTTGTTATAATCAATCTTGTAGATTTTGTTAAATTCAGGAAAAAATAATAATCTATTATAAAAAAATATATAATAAAAAACACCCAGAACCGCCTAGCGCCTAGGCGGATTATTTTTTATTTTTTTAATAATAATTATTATTTCTGATGATTCAGTCGCCTTTAATTTGTGTTGATACAAGTATGGGACAATTCCGTCTTCCCCAATAGAGATTCTACAGGGACTATACGTTTCCTGCTATGGGAAATACCCCATTCTCATTGTACAATACCGCGAACAGTTTTTACCCGCGAGATTTATGCATAGCTCTCAGAGCTTCACACCAAAGCTCCACGAACGAGGGTTTGGCCGCAAGCTCCTGAGATTTTTGATAATTTTGACCACAGGATTCTATTGTTTGTGGCATATTTCTACTGACTTGTGCTATAACATGGACAAAAGCAATGCTGGTCTTGAATTCAGTTAGACCCTGTCGGATTTCTTTTTCTTTTTTCCTGATGAAGTATAGCCTACTCATTCTTTCTTTCTTTCTTTCTTTTTTTTCCCTGATGAAGTATAGCCTACTCATTCTTTCTTTCTTTTCCCTGATGAAGTACAGCCTATCATTCTTTCTTTCCTTCCTTCTTTTTTCCTGATGAAGTATAGCCTTCTGTACGTAACTTATGCTGTTTACTCTCTTTACCATTTTCAAGATGCATGCCTTGAGTTGAGTCTCAACTTTTGATCTGATAGGAACCTTTTAAGAAGAATCGGAGATTGCGTTTAATGAAAGGTTCTTCTCATATGATATTGACAACTAGACTTTGATTTGGATCCAGAAAACCTGCAGACTAAGGTAATAATTGGTCTTAGAACTCCTAGTTCTTAAAGGGTTGGTAATTGGTGTCCATCATGATTTGTTAGGAACATTTAACGTGAAAAATTGCAGTGATTAAGTGATGGCAACAAAGGAATTGATCGAATCAAGACAATCCCTTCATTGAGAAACTGAGCATCAACTTTTTCCAACTGTCCAATACAAGCTGTGGAAAGTATAAAAGAAAAAGAAAAGTTGTGAAAGTATTAATGCAGAATGTAATACTTTATCTTTAGGTGGCTTGGCTTCTTGATGTTCCGTTCGTGTAATTACATGATTGCGCCAACCTCCATTCTAGCTTTAGCTCTCCAGCGGGATCTCTTGCCTGGATTTGTAGTTGATTTTGGCTCATGAAAGTTTAAATAGCTAGCATATGCCCTTATGTACCCATAAAAAATTTCTTCTAATCAGACGTTGATAAGGTCTTTCCATTTTGGTAAGTAGAAGTTTTCACCTTCATAAATATATTAACATTTTACATTGGTAATTATAATTAATTGTAGATAAGTGAGTCAAAAAGCCAGAGTGACTTTGACAGTGACAGTGACCTTCATGCCGAATGTAATTGTAGATAATTATAATTAATTATAAATTTGTATTAATTAAATTCAGTTGGCTTTAGTGACAGTGACCTTCAAGTCTTACTTTGACAGCTGGGCTGGGCCACAATGTTCCCCATGTTGTTTGGACTTTTCCCTGCTAGTATTTGTTTAGCTTCAATGAAGCTAGTTTCAAACTTTCAAGCATAGTATGACTTAGAGTTGACTGCCAGCAAGCAATTAGCATGGCTGAGAAGTATCATATCAGTACTGGACCAACAGGAAATTAAGCACACTTTCATTAGCCTTCTGCACAGCTTAATTGGTTTGTGCTTCAGACTTTCAGCTTCAAGTCCACTCAACCCAGCAGGTTTTTCCTCTATCCTTCTTCTTATCTTCATTTTCGGCCTTGTTTCTTTGCTTAATTGGTTTGTGCTTCAGACTTTGGTTTGCCATGAATTGTTTATTTGGTGTTGCTTTCTCTGTTGCCAAATTGCTAATATTATTGTTGGCTGTGGACTGTAGTTTGTGAACCGTTAATCACATTATACACTGTGCTAATCTTTTTTAAACACCCTGCTATGCATGTTATCATCAACTTAATATCCTGATTACCGAAAATTTGTTTGAGCTTGTCTATGAATACATTTCAGTTAATTTCTTTTTCTTTTTTTTAATAGGGTGTGTTGTTAAATGTATCCGAAACTCCATTTTATGTTGTTTTTGTTCTTCAAAAGCCTCACTGTATGCTCAGTATAATGAACGAAGGTGAAATTGGCAATTTGGGAGGCACCCTTTTTTATCCCATAAGTGTCTGCCATCCTAGTGAAGTTGAGGTCAGTCTTGTTTTTTCCAACAACTAGGGTAGCTAGTGATTAAATCTACTTCTGGCTAGCCCAAAACTACAAAGCCGCAGGTAGTAAGTAACTTTTGCAGTTTTGGCCACTCACCATCCATAATGATTAGATTTCCTGCTACAATACCCATTAGGGAAAACTGAATTTCTTTTCATTATGTGCTTTTGCAATTGAAAAGATCCCATCCGGTGATCGATAGACGTTTGATCACCAACATACCATTACTAATGTTTATTTAATATCATATTAAGCAGAGAATTTCAAATTTGTCCTTGTGCTTAATTGATTTGTAGAAACTTTGCAATTGCTGAACTTCTAGGATATGGTTTCCTCCATAAATCCCATTCCTACGAGCGTCAAGAAGCTATGGGAAAGGTGGAACCTCCGGGGCTTTATCCTCTTAAGCCTCACATTGCAGACCATTTTAATTCTTGGTGCACCCTTCAGAAAGCGAGCACCCAACATGGCAATAATCTTCACCATCTGGTCATCTTATTTGCTGGCTGACTGGGCTGCTAACTTTGCAATTGGGTTAATCTCAAACAGCCAAGGCAATGCTCGAGGTACAGGCGATAACAATGAGGATCTTTTGGCATTTTGGGCTCCATTTCTCTTGTTACACCTTGGTGGTCCAGACACCATTACTGCGTTTGCTCTTGAAGATAACACGCTGTGGCTAAGGCATTTTCTTGGCCTCATATTCCAAGTTATAGCTGCCATATATGTCTTCATTCAATCATTTCCCACCAACAAGCTGTGGCCATCAACAATCCTCCTGTTTCTGGCAGGAACCATCAAGTATGCTGAGCGCACACGCGGTTTGTATCTTGCAAGCTTGGACAATTTCAAGGAATCCATGCTTAAAACACCTGACCCTGGACCCAATTATGCAAAGCTCATGGAGGAGTACTCCTCAAAAAAAGAAGCCAAACTTCCAACTCATATAGAGTTGACAGCAGAACGCAGCAAAGAATCCAGGACAGTAACTTATGTTGCGGAAGCAGGTGATATGGAGAATGATATTGCAATGGTGCGACATGCTTACCACTTCTATAAAATCTTCAGGGGTCTTATTGTGGATCTCATTTTTAGCTTCCACGAACGCTTTGAGAGCCGTGCATTTTTCCAAGAAAGAGAGGCAAAAGATGCTTTTAGATTGATTGCAATTGAGCTCAACTTTGTATATGAAGCTCTCTTCACCAAGGCTGTTGTGGTGCATTCTACGCAAGGATGCATTTTCCGGGCTATATCCTTCACTGCGGTTTCCATAGCCCTTGGTTTCTTCTATAAACTAGAGAAACACGATTACCATAAGTTTGATGTTGGAATTACCTATACCCTGCTTTTTGGTGCTTTAGGCCTGGATTCAATAGCTCTTTTCATGCTTATATTCTCTGATTGGACTGTCGCAGCTCTGACAAAATCTTGGCAAAAATCTTTTGTCGCTACTATTCTAAAAAGTACCTCAGTTTCAAGAGACCAAATTGGTCTAAAAATACAAGTTGTTTGGACTGGATTAGACAAATCCTGTTTCGAAGGTGGTATGAATCCATCTCTACATTCAACTTGATAGATTACTCCCTCAAGGAACGCGAAAAAATGTTTCCTAATATTTTTGACTACCCTGGCATTGCCTACATTAAAATCATCGATCTCTTGGGCCTCAAGGATCTTCGAGATAAAATGAAATATAGGCACAGCACGCCACTCACTAAAGTGTTATGGGAATTCATTTTTAAGGAGTTGCAAAGTAAATCCAGGCTTGCAGATGATCCTGAAACAGCCAAGAGAATATATTCGGCAAGAGGTGACTGGGTTCTCCAGGATAGTGATTGGAATAATACTGAACACAGTACCTTACTACGATATATTGTTGAAGTTGATTATGATCAGAGCATTCTATTGTGGCACATTGCTACTGAGTTCTGCTATAACATGGAGCTGAGCGATGTAGATGGCCGTAAAATCAGTAAGGCCCTGTCGGATTATATGTTATATCTCTTAGTTATGCAGCCCACTTTGACGTCTTCTGTAGCAGGAATTGGACAAATTAGATTTCGGGATACGTGTGCAGAAGCCAAAAAATTCTTTAGCAGAAGAGAACTAGGGTCAGGAAGATCAGGTGGAGATGAACAACTAGAGGCCTGTCAGAGAATCCTTGAGGTGAATACCGAAGTTGAACCTGTTGCTGTCAAAGGGGATAGAAGTAAATCCGTTCTGTTTGATGCATGTATTTTGGCCAAAAAATTGATGGAGAAGGAACAGAAATGGGAGCTAATGAGTAAAGTATGGGTGGAACTACTCTCATATACTGCCGGTCATTGCAGAGCAAATGACCATGTTCAATTGCTGAGCAAAGGTGGAGAGCTTGTCACTTTTGTTTGGTTATTGATGGCTCATTTTGGCATAGGGGAGCAGTTCCAAATAAATGAGGGCCATGCTAGAGCAAAACTCATTGTGGGGAAGTAAATGGCAATTTGTATTGGATAGAACTATTTGAAGTTAATCTTAATTATGATATGAATCTTTTTTCTCATGAGACATTTGTACTGAATCCTAATAAGTGAATGAAATATTACTGAATCCTAAATAAAAATACACTTGTTGTCTTATGTTTCTTTTTTTCAGATGAAGCAATTTGACCCGGTATAGTCGTTTCTGTTTAGGTGACTTCTTCTTAGGCCAAGATAAGTTGCAAACTCCATTTTAGCTTAGCTCTTTCTAGTGGGATTTCTTTGAACATTCTCGTTTAAACAAAGTATAGACTGAGACTGTGCTGTGGTCCCAAATTATTAGAAGACTATAAATATAGGAGGGGCCTCAGTTCTGGTCCAAAATCATGCTTTAAGTCAGTCGTCTCATCTGCTTCCTGGTAAAAAAGAAACTATTTAGAAGACAATGACACTAGTACTCAGAGAAAGACAAAACTCTTTTTTCCTTTTTTTCCGAAACAATTGACTAAACCATCAACACCACAGAAAGAGAAATCCTTTTTCTGCAGCTGGATACCATGAAAGTTTTAGATGCATTGTCTATCAAGATCATGAAGGAAAATATAATTATGATTGTAAAAATGAGACTGTTTAAAAGGAAATGACACCACTACATGGTTCAAAGTCTCCAAACCTGTAAAAACGACTTACTATAATAAAAGCAATAGAGAAAGACAAGTCTTTTTACTTTTTAATAGAAAAAACAAAACAACAATTGACTAAACCCACACGAGCTTTCTCTGCAGCTGGATACCATGAAAGTTTTAGGTGAAATATCTGCATTCATATTGCTAAACCCAACTTCCTAGTAGGTGCATCTTAAAGAAAGGTACTTGACTTGACTATTCAAAGTCGGTACGAATTGAAGTATATCACCCCAAAGAGAATGAGGATAGAAATTTCCACAGGAATAGCTAAAGCAATTACCATATGATTGTGGTACAATGTCTCTTTTAAGTCAATCCAGAGAAAAAGTCGTGCAATCAAGAGAGAGTGCATAAGTTGGTTGCTCATATGAAGCAGAACAGAGACTAGGCCAGGCTTGCTAGCTTAACCAAGGTAAAGGGGTTTGATGAAAACTATGGAGCTACCTATACCGAAGGAGGTCATGAAGATATGGAATGAATGGAATCTGAGGGGCTGTATTATCTTGAGCCTTGCACTTCAAGTTTTCTTATTTTTTTGTGCACCACTCAGGCAAAAATGCAGAAGCAAATTGATTGTAGTGTTGATCTGGATTGACCCTTGTGACTCTGGAAAGAATAAAGACCTTTTAGCATTCTGGGCTTCATGTCTTTTAGTGCATCTTGGTGGCCCTGATACTATTACTTCTTTTGATTCAACTCATTCGTTCTGGCTCAGGCATTTGATTCAACTCATTCGTTCTGGCTCAGGCATTTGATTCAACTCATTCTACAAGTCCTGGCAGCTGCTTACAGCTTCTATATGACACTTTTTTAAAACAAGCTTTGGTTCCCAACAGTAGTGTTTGTTGTGGGAACTATCAAGTTTGGGGAGAGAACATGTGTTCTGTATCTTGCTAGCTTGGACCATTTTGGAGAGACTGTATTGCCAGAGCCCGAGCCTGGGCCTGACTATGAAGAGGCTGTGGAAATATACTCTACAATGAGGTCAGTCGAAGTTCCAACACAAGTAGAGCTGCCAATAAGGCCAATGCACATTGGGAATTATAAAAACCCCAAATTTACAGTTGAAGGAGTTCTTAAAGAATCTCTAGATGACGTGCAGTTACTGCAGGAAGCATATTGCTTCTTTGAAAGTTTCAAAGTTGGGTACATTCTCTGCTTACTTACCTTCTGTTCAACAATTGGTGCCTTGATGTTATTTGCTTTAGTTGGAAAACATAAGTTTGATAAATTTGACATTGCTCTTACCTATGCTTTGCTTACTGGGGCCATAATCCTGGACACTCTGTGTTGAATCTCATTTGTTCAGACTGGACAGTCATTGCCTTCAACAACATCTGGAGCAGATCATATATTGCTGCAGTGATATTGAAACCGAAAAGAGGAAGGTGGTCTGGATCGGTGTCCAAGTATAATATGATAAGCAATTGCCTGGATGAGCATCCAGAATGGGTGTACACTTTTGCTGGTTATGTGGGCGTTAGAGGAATTCTAGATAAAATAAAAGTCTGTTTTTTTTCAACCTCAGAGGCAGTCACTGAAGATGTCAATAAATTTTTGTTCAAGCAGCTGAGGATAAATCTTTGGAAGCAAACAACAGAAGAGCTGCCGTGGAGGCATCTTCACAAAGAGGTGACTGGGCTCTCCTGCAGACTTCAAACTATCTGGAAGTCAAATGGAGTGTAGGGGAATATCAATATGCAGAAAGTGTTCTTCTGTGGCACATAGCAACGGAACTCTACTTTGCGAAAAAGAAGCACAACGCTGACAAGGAAAGAAGAGAAATTTGCAAACTACTTTCAGATTATATGTTTTATCTTCTGGTGATGCAGCATAATATGATGGCCCCATTTTTGGGGAATTGGCATATAGTCTTCCAGGACACACGTGCAGAGGCCAAGAGGTTCTTTTTCAAGCACAAAATAACTGATCATGGGAAAGCTTGTGAAAAGATTAATGCTGTGGAAGCCAAATTCAGATCAGCCGCTGTGAAGGGTAAAAGCAAATCTCTGTTGTTCGATGCATGTTTCCTAGTAAAACAGCTTGAAGAGGTCGAAGCAGACCCATGGAAGCTAATGAGCCGAGTGTGGGTGGAATTATTGTCATATGCTTCCATTAAATGTAGACCAATTGTGCATGCTCAGCAACCAAGTAGGGGTGGAGAACTTCTGACTTTCACTTGGCTACTGATGAATCATCTGGGCTTGGGAACACAATTCTATGAGCTGGAAAACCAAGCTGGAACCAAAATGGTGGCAGTTAAGTAAAGGAACCAAATGAAAATCATATGGGCTTGGCTTTTCATTTCTTTAGAAGGGGATGGTTGAAATGAATCACAACTTTGTTGCAGTTTATTTTCTTGATATTGTTGGGATTTTAGGGTGAATAAGAAAGTGATTTTATTTATTCAACAATAGATGGGTACAAGGCTTTATAGTGGACTAGGCTTAGAGCATCTCCAACCGATATGTCAAAAGTATCACATAGACATTTAACGGCTAGAAATAATATCTCATATCACTCCAATCGAATTGTCAAAGCTGATGTAGAATGAAGGCTAGAGGTTTAGTCGTTATTTTTGACATCCCAAAAGCAATATTTTTTAAAGACAGCTGGTTGTTACTTTCATTTATTATTTTCATTTATTATTATTTTCTTCTTTATCTTAAATGATTTGACTGTTGAAATAATTATTTATTTGACATATCGGGTGGAGTGTAAAACTGTGTAAATGTCAAATTGCCACATCAGCCATCAAATTTAAATTTGATATTTGGTATTTGACATCTCCATTGGAGATGCTCACAGCTTTACACTCCAGCCGATATGTCAAATTAAATTATTATTTTATTAAATTTTAGTGCTGATTCATTTTTAATTAAAAAGAAAAGAAAAGAAAATTAATAAAATATTCATTTGACATCTTGCTTTTCGGATGTCAAAAATAATATCTCAACCTTCAGCCTTCATTCCACATCAATTTTGACACATCAATTGGAGTGATGTAAGCTGTTATTTCTAGCTGTTAAATGTCTATGTGGCACGTTTGACACATCGGTTGAATATGCTCTTATTAGCCTTCAATAACTAGAAACTGTTTACTAGGTTTTTCGGCCTTTTTCCTATTTTCTGGCTTATTGGCCTTTTCACTCTCTTTTTTTTCTATTCTTTTTTTTAGAAGAACAATAAAGTGATTTTATTAGGACTTTTCTAGAAGCCTACAACAATTATGTCTTAAAGCTTATCTTTGTCAAAGTTGGTAGACATTTCTTGAGTTTTCTACTTTTTTCTAGATTCTTCTAAATTCTTCAAGACAAGTGTATATTAAATTTAACACACCTCCTTAATGCACACTTGGAGCTATATTGCTAGATATTCTGATCTTGTTGATGCCATATTCTTTGCTCCAACTGATAATTGTGCTGCAGTCTCTTTGTCTTCCTATCATTGCCGCTGCTGTTAATATACTAATTTGTATTGTCTTTTTCTGATGGTGCTGGACATGCATAGAACACATGCTCGTACTTATCATTTTCTTCTGTGTAGTTAGCTTGATAGTTTTTCTTGAATCAACAATCTTTTTCTATATGCCCAAATCTTTTGCAATGCCAGCATTTTGATATGCCTCAGTACCAACAATCTTTCTCTTGGTGGCTTGTCTTTTTGCATACCTGACACGGAGGATAGTCTTTCCTCTCCACAATTTCTCTTTTATTTTCCCAATTATTGTGGGGATCATTTTCTACTTCTCTAGAATTTTCTTCAAATTTTCTTTCATCATCTTTAGACTTCTGAGACCTTAAATTTAGTTTCGATTGGAAGGCACTTTCTACTGGACTTTCATTTTGCCTACTCAGTCTTTTTTTCATATTCTTCCAGGGAGCCCATTAATTCTGTCACTGACATACTAGTTATATCTTTTGTCTGTTTAATGGCAATTATTAGTGGATCATACTTATCACTAAAACTTATAAGTATTTTTTCTACAATTCTTGAATCATAAACTTTTTCTCCATAGGCTTTCAATTGATTGATTATTTCTTTTACTCTAGCATAGTACTCTTGTGTGGTCTCAGAATCTTTCATTTTAATGTTTTCAAAATATCTTCTCAAAGTTTATAGCTTAACTGCACGTACCTTGGCGTTTCCTTGAAACTCCTCCTTCAAAGTATCCCGTGCTTCCTTTGATGCTGTGGTTCCCATAATCCTTGGAAAAATAGTGTCATCCAAAGCTTGTTGCAGCGCAAATAAAGCCTTTGCATCCTCTTTGCATCCTTCTGCTGATCTTTCTTTAGCTACCTTAACTGTTCCACGGTTGGATTTTCTGGATTATTGAAGCAACTATCAACTATGTACCATAGATCTTGAGACATAAAATAAGTCTTCATTTTAATACTCCAGAAGTCATAGTTTTCTCCAGTAAAGATTGGAAATAGGATAGAAGTTTGGTTAGCGGTAGACATGATGGAGGACTATATCAAACCCTTACGCCCAAGGTGATCGAACTTTGCTCTGATACCACTTGTTGGGATTTAGGGTGAATAGGAAGGTGATTTTATTTATTCAACAATAGATGGGTACAAGGCTTTATAGAGGACTAGGCTTATTGGCCTTCAACAACTAGAAACTGTTTACTTAGGGGGGTGTATTCAATTAAGAGTTTAAAAGAGTTTAAAAGTTTGGGTGTATTCAATTTAGATTTTAAAAGAGTTTGTAAAAGTTTGGGTGTATTCAATTTACTTAGGGGGGTGTATGAAATTACTTTTATGTTTTTACTTTTGCATTTTTCATAAACATGCAGACATAAATCCTTATTTGGTTGCATATTTGAACAAATTAGATGCCCTTTTTTTAAAATTTTCTTTGGATGTATTCATTTGGAAGTTCAATAGCTCAAATGTTTATGTAAAGGTACTTTTCTCTTTTGAAAATCTAGAAAAACAATAAACAACCCATATATATATATATATATATTAGAACTCTAATAAACTCTTTTAAAATCTACGATAAAACTCTAACAAACAGCATCAAAATCCATCTAGGAATTCAATCAAACTCTATGTGGAGTTGATAGAAATCAATTGAACTACATTGAACTCTATAAACTTTATGACTCCATTTAACTTTTTTAAAATCTTAATTCAATACACCCCCCCTTAGGGTTTTGGCATTTTTCCTATTTTCTGGCTTAGTGGCCTTTTCACTACTTTTTTTAAATAAAAATTAATTAATTTTATAGAAGAACAATAAAGTGATTTTATTAGGACTTTTCTAGAAGCCTACAACAATTATGTCTTAAAGCTTAACTTTGTCAAAGTTGATAGACATTTCTTGAGTTTTCTACTTTTTTCTAGATTCTTCTAAATTCTTCAAGACAAGTATATATTGAATTTAACAGATATTTTGGTCCCTTTGGAACCAAATGAACTTTTTGTTAATTTCAATTTAAACGATGTAATTTGCTCACCCAAATGAATTCCACAAACCAAATTACACCTTTCTTTTAGGGCCCGTTTGATAACCATTTCAATTTTAGTTTTTAGTTTTCATTTTTTATGCTAGAGTAATGGAAAAAAAGAGAAAATTAAAGTTAGAATGAGAATGGAGAATGGATTGAGAGGGAAGATGAGAGGAGAAGATGAAAGGGTGGAGTAGTAAAAGTGAAAACAAAAAATAAAAAATGAAATCTATTTGAAATTGTTTTCACTTTTGTTACTCCCCCTTCCATCATCTCCTGTTAGTATGAAATTGTGTTAGCATTTCCTAGAACTTAGTATTGGTTTGGAAGTGTCATTTAGCTGTAGGGTTGAAGCAAAATTATTGTCTCTGATTTCCAGAAACTAGAGGATTGAAACAGCTCAGCTGTAATAACCCAAACCTAAAATTAATATTTAATTATTAATTTATTGGAAGAAAAGACTAAAATGCCCTTAGAATTTTTATTAGGTCAAAGGTTGACTTTTTGACCAAGAAGGAATTTGAAAATTTCAATTATACTGTTGCGTAGAGCACAGCGAGATGAATTCGTAGACACGTAGTGGGCCCAAATCCGAGTTGTATTGAAGGAGATACAGTCAAAATAAGTTCGAGGGCAAAATAGTAAATTTGGAAGGCCAGTTTTTTTAAAAACCTTCATCTTGTCTCTCTCTCCCGTCGCACCAGCGCCCCCTCCCGATTTTCCCTCCAGCGGTGGCTAGCCACCGCGCCACCACAAGCCACGGCGGGCCATGGGGCCGGACTCAAGCGGACCGAGCTTCCCCTTCCTTTCCGATCAAACCCCACCGTCGAAATCGCCAGAGCGCTAGAATTAGCCCAGAATAGCCGGTTTTTAGCAGAATTTTCGAGCTTCTGTTCTCCCTCCTCCGGCCACCAAATCAGTCGAGTAAAGTATAGATTTCTAGCTATTTTTCATGCTCTAACTGATGGTTGAGTAGGATTTGAGGAATTTCTAGCGTGAGAGGGTTAATTTCGAACCTAAAGTTCAGCCGGTTTTGAGATCACGGTTTCGGCCACTTTCGGCCACTTTTTGGGGTAGGTCCAAGAACAAAAGTGGTTCCAAATAGGGTGTTTTACCTAGGATAGGAGTCTTGAGCCAAGATGTTGAGATTTTCCGGCAAAGCGTTATCGCTTTAGGCACCATGCGGCCAGCGCATGTGGCGGCATGTGGGCAGCAGGGTGGAGACCACAGTCAGTCCTAGAATGATCTCCTAGTCCTCACGAGCGCGTAGGATTTCGCGGAGCTTAATTCGGATATCGTTTGAACCCCAAACGGATCTCGCCTACTGTGCGATTTTCGGGTTCAATACGTTTGAACCGTTGGATCGTAGTTAATTCCAAGTATGTTAATCTAGACTTTCCCAAGATCGTATAGTATTTGACGGATCGTAAAACAGAATCCGGATACTCGAAATGTCACCCTATAGTAAGGTTTACGAAATGCAGATTCGATTCAGTCGGGAACAAAGGAAAGAACTACTTGTGACTTGATCCTCGAAGAAGTGGTAGGGTAGCCTACGATTACAGAGCATAGTCATGAGTTAGGGGCTCGGGGTTTATGTTATTGTTTAGCTGGGTATTTTGGTCTTTTTACGACCCACGGTTACTAGGTGTCGATTTTAAGCGAGATTCGGCCCGGATTTCAAAGTGAAATTTGGGTCAGTCGTTTATCGGCAATCCCGAATTCCAGAATTGTGACTTAACACGTATGAGTCATTTGATCTAAAGGGTAAGACGTCATTTTTCATGCACTCATAATAGGAAACTTTTTGGGAATCTAATATGATTTTATTTCCTTGATCTTCCTTGATTTTAATAAATTATAATCCATTTAGGAGTGCATCTCATTTAGGCATATTTTGCAATATCTTTGTACTTATTCTTTCTTTCTCTTATCTTGTTACTTATCTTTTAAAGTAATTTACTTGCAAATCAAGTTTTAATCAGATCACATTATTAAAAATATTGAGATATTCTTGGTAGTTGACCTATGAATATTAGGACTCATTTAATGGTGGGATTATCATAAATTTCCTTTATTTGGGATTTTACTTTTCTATTGTTTTTGGCTTCACGTGTGATCATCATTAGAATAGGAAAATATCTTTTTGATGTTATTCAATTCATGCAAATCAAGTAATTTGGTTTTGACCAGGAAACATATCTTTGGTTATTTGGTTAGCCTTCAATGAAATTGCTTGTGTTTTGGACTTGGACTTTTCTTTCAAGAGAAGAAAAAGTTATATAAAATAAGGCTTGATGTCTTTCTTCGTGTACAACTTTTGAACAATAATTTTGTGTGCTTAAATATTTAAAAAAGCTGCATTTTTATTTTAGATAAATAATTAAGTGTTTCATGTTTACTTGGTGGTTTATCAAATACTTTTATCATTCATATTGCATTTATTTGCATGTTCGTTGACTCATACGGTTGAGGGCACTAAGACCATTGTGGTTGTTTTTCTCTGGTGAGCTTGAATCGATTGTGACCAGTATCAGATTCAACATAAGGAGAGTTGGAAGAACTCCGGCGAGCTTGAAGCAATCGTGACCAGTATTATGTTCTACATAAGGAGTGTCAGAAGATCATCTCATGACAGAAGTTGAGTTACAAAGAAGTCGGTAAACATTATCCAGAATGTGTCTAGGATAAGTGTGTGTGAGTAATTCTTGTAATCATCGTTTGTGTTGGACTGATGAGTCCCGTGGATTTTCCTTAGATGTGGGGTTTTATCACGTAAAATAATTCTGTGTGCTCTTTTATTTTATGCTCAGCATGTTTCAAGACTGATAAGCCATATTAATCATGTTACTGAAGTTTATTTTTTGTTTATTGATTATAATTTTAAATTGGCTTATTCACCCCCTCTAGCAATTTTTAGTCATCCTACATGTAATTTCACCTCTCATCCTCTCTCTCAATCTCATCCTCACTCCCATTCTCATTCTCATTTTCCTCTATACTCTAGCACAAAAAATTAAAACTAAAAACTAAAATTGAAATGGTTATCAAACAGATTATATTTTTGACAACTGCTCCTTTTTTTCATGGGAGACCTTGACTCCATAGTCTTTGACAAGTCCATGCAGCAGCATGCCAAAGTTTACTAATCAAACCATTGGAAAAAGGGTCCCTAGTGGTGCTGCTGTGTATCATTCAACAGAGGGGCACATGACTACTTTACAACTCATCCTTTTTAGGTGATCAATAACTTTCTGAGTCCTTTTTTCTCTTCATTATTTGGGCCATTCCTTCTTTACGAACGTTGCAATTCCTTCTCTTCACAACTGTGTCCACACGAGCCCTTGTCACCACATCTTTTGAGTCACCTTATGTGTCTCTAGATCTTCTTTCATACTTGAAATCTAGGCAGGTCACACCATTCCAAATTTTCAATGAGGTTATCATGCCAGATTTTCTCCACCAAATGTCCGAGTTGAAACAGCTTGTTGAACACTGCCGCAGCTGCGGCAGCGGCAGCAGCACCACCAACAACAATGGCGATGATACCATCATTGAGGAGGACTCCTACCTGCAAGGGATGTTTGAGGAAATTCAGAATGATCTCATCTACATCAAAAAGGCCTGTGTGAAATTTAAGCAGTGGGAGGAAGATGAAGTAAACATTTCTATGAAAGGTTTAGTTTTCCGGCCCTTGGATGATGCCTTTAAACAAAGAACAAGGTCACAAGAACGTAGAGAAGAAACCAGTTATCTCAGGGACAAGCTCGTTAAAACTCACCATCTTGTCTCCATGTTAAAGAAGTCTCTGCATTCTTCTCCGCAACTCTCTTCAGGCAATTTGAAATCCCAGAGCCTACAACGTGCAAAACATTCCATGATCCGTTGGGAATTGAACCTTCATGGTCGCTCAGTTTATTTACCAACCAAATTGCAGGAAATAGAGGCGGAGAGTTCAACATTCAAAGAAATAGAGGCGGTGTACAATGGTCTAGATGTCACATTGAAGCTCTGTTTCCTCTGTTTCTCAGTGTTCCCTGAAAATGCTGTCATAAAGAAGAAGGTTTTAGTCCATTGGTTGGTGAGGGGTTTATAGAAACTTTAGGCACTCAAGTGAAGACTGCTGAAGATGCTGCAAACGATTTCTTCAAACACTTCATAGAAAAAGGCCTCATCAAGCAGGTGTACAAAAAGCGAAGACCAAGTGCTGACAGCTGCAGCATGGACCCTTCTATTCGTTATGCTGCGATCAAGCTTGCAAAGAGAGCTGGATTCTTCAGTTTTGATAGCAATGGAAATCCCACTGAAGATTTTACTTGTTCTAGGAGGGCATGCCTTGTAAAAACTGAAGAAGGGTCTTCTGTACACGAATTGCCATACCGATTAGAACAGGAGAAGGTCCAAAGTATAATCAATGTGAATGAGCCTAATCTTGACTTTAGACCTGAATGGTTCTCCAAGATGAAATACGTCGCAGTTTTGCAGCTTGGGAGATGGGAGAGCTCAGCCAAGCCTCTTATTCAAGTGGAGGACAGTGAGTTCTTAAAAGGGTTGAAGAATATGAGACACCTTCGGTACTTAAGCCTTTGAGGAGTCTCTAGAATTACGGAGCTTCCTGCTTCAATTCGCAAACTCTGCAATCTGAGGATCCTGAACCTCAATGGTTGTGTTGATTTGGAGCAGCTCCCTCAAGGGATAGGCTCACTCAAGAACCTGACACACTTGGATATGTATGAGTGTTACTTGATCAGCCACATGCCTAAGGGACTTGCTTTGCTCTCACAACTCCGAGTGCTTAAAGGGTTTGTGATTGGTGAGCCAAGGCCTGGAGGCAACTACTGTAAGCTGGCTGATTTGTCAGGCTTGGAAAATTTGAGGAAATTGAGTATCCATGTGGACAAAACGTCTGTTGCTGCAAAAAGAGAGCTCGTTTCTTTGGCAAAGTTCAAAAAGCTCCAATCTTTATCTATATCATGGTCAAGACTTTATGACACTCGAGCAAAGTTCAAAAAGCTCCGATCTTTATCTATATCATGGTCAAGACTTTATGACACTCCCAAAAATCCATTGATGATGGCTCCAGTTCCTGTTCCTTTGGTGAAACTTCCCTTGGTGAAACTTAACCTCCATTACTTCCCTGGTTCTAATATTCCTGATTGGCTAATGCAATGGGAATTGAATAACCTAAAGAAGCTCTATATCAGGGGTGGAAGCCTCTCAAATCTGTGTCACGGGAAAGAAGGCAATTGGGCTGTCAAAATGGTGCGCTTGAAGTTCTTGGAAAAGTTGCAGATGGATTGGCGGAAACTGCAAGAATTGTTTCCAAGCCTGACCTACTTGGAGATGGACAAGTGTCCTAAACTCAGTTTCATCCCATGTGATGAGAATGGTGTGTGGAAAAAGGCAGACTGAGTCTCAATCATTACTAGAAAAATTTATACTTCAATTTTTGCTGCTGCTAGCTAATAAAACTCCATCACCAGATTATATGCTTCTGTCCTTAAAAAGAAGGGTTCTTGAGTTGAGCATTCAAAGTTCTCACTCTTCACCATGATATGTTTCTTTGTTTGTCAGCACCATTGACTGAGTTATAGCTCATCCCACAATGTCTTTAACTTTTCTTTTTTGTAACAATGCCCACAAGATTCAACCCTTTTTCTTTTTTTGAATCTTCGGCCGTCCTTGATCATTGCTTGGTAGCACTTAATTTTGAAGCAACATAAAAAGAAGAAAGAATTTCAGCATTATTTGTAATTTTGCAACAAGTAAAATCCACTGTGGTCCTGAGATGGATGTCTTAAAGACCAATCCAACAAATCTGCAGAAGCCATTCTGCGTTCATTCAATTGTATCTTCAATTCCCAACCACATTCATGGGGGAGTTAATAATATTGAGGACTGAGGAATGCCAGCGGGTGATATGAATCATGGTTGTGTGTGTTTTGTTGGGTGGGATTCACATGCATTCTGTACTACTTTTAAGCTTTAGTACTACTTCCTACGTCGCTTTTCAAGCACATAAATGGGCCAATGCCCTTGGACAAAGATACTCCATTCATCTTAGTGGATGAAAATTACGCGTCTTCAACGTTCCATTTATTTTACTCATTTCATCCGACCATGAAATGCCTTTTCCCGCCAACTTTAATTACTAAGTTCATGCTTTAGGTTGACCAGGCAATGCTTTTTTTTTTTTTTAATACAAGCGATATAGGGAGAAGGAAATCGAACACAGAATCTCGGCTATAAGAATAATTACTCTCAATCACCTAAGTTATAAACTTGTTGACGCATTTTTTCTTTTTCTTTTTTTAAGAAAAAAGGAAAAAGGAAAATGCTTTTCTTACCAGTTGAAGCAAATCATTATCTTATTGAAACATTTTGATGCCACCAAACAAGAGACCCATCATCCCACATCCCAAGTCCCAACTCGACCCAAGAATCCAAACAGGGCAAGAGCAACTCACACCATTCTGTCCTTCCCTTGCCCAACTTCAAAACCCCATAAACCAAATTAAATTCTCTCTCTTCAATATTTATACTTTGTTTTTTGGGCAGAAAAATGGGACATTGCTTATCTGGTAGTGAGGAGGAGAACAATCAACTATTGTGAGGCATAGACAATTAAACACTAAAACAAATCAGCACTTTTGAAAATGATGGGAGAGCCGGAACCTATTTTCACTGCACAAAGTACCATTCAATCTGCGCCGCTTGCTGTCTCTCTTCTCTGCTATAATAGTAGAAGAAGTATGTGTGTTCTGTCTTTGATCTGATTTGGTGAGCTGACGGTCCACCACACTCATTGTGGTTCTTGTTGTGCATGACAAAGTATCTAACATGGACTCGCACCCTTCATTCACCATCATTTCTTGCACCAAAGTCAAGCATTTGAACAAACTCTCCTGTAATGTAAGAGCAGTATAGAAAAAGAAAACTTCAAATTATATGATGTTTTAAGTTTGCTGGCCAATTTATGCGCTATAAAGATTGTGCTTACTTTGTTTACATATTGGAAAGATGATACTGAAGCTTTAAAAGATGGAAACTGCAGTGGGAGCAGCTCTTGACATGCAGATAGGGCCGCTGATGCTGCAATTATCGATGGTTTGAACTCAACAATCTTAATTTCTGTAATCAAAGTCCAAACAAAATGACAGAATTATGAGTTCCAAGTATAACTAATTCAAACAAAAATTTATTTATTTATTTATAATTGAAGCACTTGAACAACTAACAAGCACTTTTACCATTATGGGCATTGAAGATGACATCCGAAGCTCGACTTTTGAGAGCTTTTGCAAGTGTTTGGTCATTTAAGTCCAGAAAAGAGAGAAAGAACGGCAGAAAAGAAAAGGGTGTTATCGATCTCATCCGCCAATCTAGAGTGTCAAGAATGAGAAGCTCCATTTTATGAATTGTCTGCGCATCAAAGATGAAGCCTTCCCCTCTCTGTTTCGCATATACATTAAACAAAAGAAAATTAGTTCCTCTGCCTGCTTCATAGATGTTCTGAGTTCCGTTTCGCTAAAATTGAAGGGTTGTTTAATTACCTGAAAATCGGTGGCGGAGAAGGGTGTGTTCTTCATCTTTGCAGCTAGAGATAGACAGGAGACTTCAAGGAGCCTTGAGACCCAAGGCTTTCCTTCCTGCAATGTGAATGATGGATTTAAGCATAGAATTTAATGTAACATTATCTGGGAATTTCACCAAATTAAAGAAAATCAAGCTCTTTAATTACCGGAATATCTCGCTTGGATAAGAACCGATCCAGGTAGTTAATGGCAAGGTATGGTATGAAAGGGTCAAGGTTGCAAGAATATTGTGCCTGATAAATTATGACAAGTTTAGACCAATATGCAAGAACAGAGAAATTAACTGAAGAAACAGAGCTCACAAGTGTTCTTTTCTTCTTCTTCTTCTTCTATTTCATTTTTTACCTGTAAAAACAGAGAAATGGCTTCGAGGCGAAATACAAAGTAGAAATCTGAGTCTTTTGAGCAGCTTAAGGAATTGTGTGAGGGCATGTGGTCAGATTCTGAGGCAAAGAGATCTGGGATTGTATCAGGGTTGTATTCTTGGAAGCTTGCTAAAGAGTGTGGCTCTTGAAGACCAAACTCATCCATTTTCTTTGCTTGGTTTTGTGTTTCAAGTGAAGTTGTTTGTGAAGTCTTAGTAGGAACAGAGGCGGTCAAGGAGAGGACATTGGAGCAGCAGTTTGAAGAGAGTAATAATAATGATGGAAAAGAGAAGCTTCGCATTCTGTGCTGATAAATTCTTCACCTTCACTCCTCTCAGTCTTCTGTCTGCAGCTCCATTAACTTATATGCATGTTGGACACTTTTCTTCACTGTCTCATTGGAAAATAAAACAGGATAACTTAGGTTAAATTTTTTATGCTTTTTTTTACCCCTAGTGGTAGATAAAAAGAATATTTCTTTAAATGATATTCCTAGTTGAAATGAAAACATCTATTTTCTATTTGTATATGTATAACCTTGTTCCCTAGAAGAAAAAATAATATTGTATTTGCATGTCTATGACAACATTCACATGTGTTGTTTTTTTTTTCGAATAAGACTATATGTTAACCTATCTAATAAGAATTTATATCTTCCCATAATCCGGGATAAACGCCAATACATTTAGAAAGAAGACTACTAAATCCACCGTTATGCACACAATACACAGCAGTAGTAGTAGCATCAGCTGGCATACCATTTTCCTCCTCATGACTTTTATCATATATGCTTAACTTATAGAGGATCTTTGCTTCGATAGTCGTCTATGCGATTATATTGATGCTTAAAACTTTCATCATTTATCAACAGGTGACAATACAACTTTATATTGATGTCCGTGAGACTCGTTATAGAACTCTCATACATAAACGATTGACAATGCATGTGACATGCAGACTTCTCTGTATACGACATAAATAAAATTGTCTACAGTATTTCTTTATTTAACAATCAACAGACGACCTTGGCAGTCAATCAACGTGATTATTTTCTATTAATGGAGAAATGTGAACGTTTTGATCATCGTCAGCTGAAAATTTAATGGAGAAAATGGTGAATCGTCATGTGTCAAATCAGCATCTTCTTTCACATTTGAATCCCATCATATTGAATATTTTTCCTTTCAGCTATAATAAGATTAGGCACTGGGGCCATTTGAGCTTTCCATGCCTCTTCATGTGATTCACGTGTGTGCAATAAATGCCAATATCGTATTGCCATAATTTAGTCTTGAAGCTCCTATCAGAATCTTGCAATTGTAAAACCCAGAAAATCAAGTGAACCCCACCAAATGGGATCTCAGATTCATAGAAATTTCCCATTTGAATGAACCCCACCACTCAATTGAGTCTCAGATTCACAGAAATTTCCTAACCCAATTGCTTTTCCTTTAATTTGAAAGGAAAAGTTTGAGAGAAACTATTTTCTATTTTTTTCTTTCATTTATTTTTCATCCACAACAGAAGAACAACAAGCACCAATGAAGACCAAAACAAAAAATATAAGTGAAAACTGATGAAATTTTGGTGTTGTGCAGAGGACATAAATAACGTCACCTACCAAGAGTTACAAACCATACACAACCATGCATTGCATTCCAATGATTTTTTTTTTTTTCTTATTTTTTCTCTTAAATTTAAAGATCATACATCCAAACTGTGATACTAGTCTTTCCTTGTCATGCCAGGGTGACAGCTAGGGTTCATGTCCTTGTGTTCAATGTGAGCCCCTGTTAAGTGCATCAATCTAAACTTCTTGAGTTTTCTAAGCCCCATGCACACATCAAGTGTCCAAAATTACCAACTGGACTAATTCACATTTGCGTTACGGCTCGTGCCTGGTTTATTATTTTTCTCACTAATTATATGGTACTTAAGTGTGGCAATTAGGGAGATGTGCAGGGCGTTGCATGTGCTTAATTAGAGTTTGAAAATTCATAGAAAAGTTGTGGGGTGCTCCAAGCTGTCCCATATTATGTATAAATACAAACTTTTTCAACCATTTTGTGTCCATTGAATAAGACATGCATTCATCAATTTGCATAGGCATAATCAGACTATGTCGAGTTCATGTCAGTGCTCTTCTTTCTTCATATCTTGATCCAATTTGTGAACTTGAGCCTCTCGTTTACAGGATAACAGGTAAAGCAGCAGACCCACATCACATAGCCAAGACAGGAGCTTTGGGAAACTTCCAAAATTATAACGTTTTGCTTTGTCCCTTGATCAAAAGGGTAGTGAGGGGACATATAAAAAGAAAACAGTTGTATGATTTAACGTTTACACATTGTTTATTTCCTAAATGTGAAACATGCACCTGGTTCTTCAAACACGTACAGAGTCCATATCTCTCTCACGGGCTCACGGGCTCATCACATACCCAAGTAAATGACCCAATTGTACACACTCATATGATTCTGTGTCAAACTAGACCATTCCTAATTTGCAAAACGAGGTCTTAGGTTCGTTTCTTCTCTATCTTATATTAAACAATGTTAATATAACGCAAAGATTCGATGAAAGAGACATGGGATGAATATAGGAAGAGGTAGAAGAGCTGGCGAAGGAGCCAAATAGCTATATCACCATCTTCTTTATAAATTTGTTGTTTCGTGAATGTCTTCTTCTTCGGGAGCCTCTGCCAATGGAGGGGACGCAATTAAAGTCTTCGTTTGTGTGTTTGGCAATTGGCATTGATGCAAGAGAAAGCTTGTGAATAAATATCCCACTTTTTTTCTTTTGTAAGTTTTTATGGCGAATACAAATCCAACTTTAATTAGTGATCTGCTTTCTGCTTTCTGGTGGCTTCTTCCACATATTATAAAATTATAAAATTATATATTATATGCCATGTATGGATATCAAGAATTAAATAACTAATACACACTTGAAAAGAAAATGTATGTGGCATGTGACACCAGGCAGACCAACGATTTGGCTGAATGAAACTCTTAGGTCCTGTTTGGTTCATGAGAAATGAGGCTTGAGAATGGAAATTCAATTGCTTTCTCATATTTGATAAGTCCAGGTATGAGAAATGGTTGTCTGGCGGCACATAGGAAAGTATGGGAGAAAGTGAAGCCCTCTTTTCAACTTGGGTTTTGTTTTCCCTCATCATGAAAAAGTTTGGGAAAATGAGTCAACATTCAATGCACAATTTTCATAACTATTTTGTCCCCATGAACAATTTAGAATTACAAAGTATCATTAAATGCATTCTTATTTTATTTGATTTAATATGGGTATAATTGGAACATTATACAAACTTTGTTTTCCATTCCTACTCAAAACAAACATAGGAAATGAAACAAAGTGAAATCTCCCGGTTACTTTCTCGACATTACCAAACGTGGGAAATGAATCTTTCATTTCTCATTTCTTAATAAATGACATAAGTGATTTCCACTCAAATTCATTATGTAACCAAACGCCTTATGGCATGTTGGTTTGGATTCAAACTAGAAACTTTTTGTGGGCTTATGAATTCAACTCGAAGCCCAAACAATAGTTGTGGCATATGAATGATTGAGCCCGTTAGCAAACCTTGCCAAGATGCTTGACCCCAAAAATAAAATAAAATAAATTTGCCAAGATGCAATGTATTTGTGACTATCATAATATAATTAGTTAGTGTGATTGGAAACGCATTTAGCATTAATCTATTTATCTCTTGGCGGTGAGGAAGACTTTTCCCTTAATCATCCAGTTAATTAGGATATATTATTTACTAAGGGTGGGCATAGGTTGGGTTGGGTCGGTTTTAGTCCCAACCCAATATATAGTGGTTTATGATTACTTAAACTCAAAGCCCGCTCACTTTTAGGCCAACTCAACCTAAACTTTTTGTGATTTGATTCAGCTGTTCAATCGGATTAATTCAAAATTAAACTTACTTTCAAGTTTTAATTCTAACTTATACATAGCGGTTTATAATTGAACCGAAATTGTGCCCACAATATAGTTATGTCTGTTCACTATAGAATTCTCACTTATTTACAAATCATGATGGGCTGGGCAAATCCTGGCTCAGACATATCCCTGAGAACAATTGGAACATTTTTTTAACTTGTGAACTCCAAAATTCAGCCCATGACTTTGCATGCCCAGCCAATATGCTTCCATCAATTCATATGAATCTAATTTGGCCCTTCCATATCAATCCTGAATTGATATAAAAAAAATCATAAATTAAGAAAAGGCCTTTGGGATAGTATAAAAATCTAACAAAGCCTCTTACTATTAGTTTTACTTTTTTTTACAAAGGAACTAAATAAAAGCATTATTTGAAAGCAAAAGTTTTCACTTTTCTATACCATTTTTCCCTTTTTTAAAAAAAGCACTTCACAATACCAAGTTGAAAAAGCTAATTACAATTGTATCATCACTCACTCAGCAATCATCATCAACAATAAAATAACCACACTTTAATCAATCACAGTAATGAGTCTTCTTTCCCTTCATGCATTGCATTTGCATGTCAAGATGTATTGGGGCCCCGACCCATATTTATTTCGGGTCCAGGTCCTTGCCATTCTTCCCCAGAAGATGGCACCACCATACCTGGACTGTATGCCGAAACCACAGCAGCATTTGGATTCCTCACTCCATAGTACACCTGCTGCTGCTGCTGGTTCACTCCATCAGAGACCACCCTAGCTGACACATCATATGGATCCAATCCCCCAACTGGCCTCAACCCTCCACCATATACTTGACCCATACCCGGTATCTGGTTATGATAGCCCACCGGAATCTGACCCGGGTATTGCTGATGAACAAACTGACTCCGAACTGGAACCGGTTGGACCTGTACGTTTGCTGGTGGAACCGGACCCGGGTAATAATAAAGGGGTACTGACCGAACAACATGACCCGGGTAATTAGGATCCGGAATGTAATGCACACCGGGATTGGCTGAGAACCCCGTCGCTTGTGGTACCGGCAGATCGACCGTCTCTGTAAAACCCTCTGAATGATTATCTTTCGTCTCGACAACTTGATTGAAGTCGGGTCGGGTCTTCACGGGTGGGAGACTCGGCATCGATGGAATTGAAGGCACAGACGACGTCGAGCAAAACGGCGAGGAAATAACCGGGGCAGGAGAACCCGGATCCGAAGCCGACACGTTGTCTTGCAATACGGTTCGGGGTTTCGGTTTGAACTCACCGCGCGAGTGAGTCTCCTCGGAGTTGTCTAACCCGAACAGGTAGTCGGGCACTTCGGAGACAATCGAGGAAGCTTCGGAGCGGCCGCGCTCGAGCACCGAGGAATTAGACGCGCCGCTGTTGAGCGCGTCGAGGAACCAGAGCTCACGTTTAGCCGAGCCGTCGAGCAGTGAGCTGATGCTGGAGGATCTCGAGTTAGCTGTTGAGTCCTCGCCTTTAGGGAAGAGAAAGAGGCGGAGCCGAGCAGACTTGGGGTTTTGATTCTGTACTATACGGTCGTACTCTTCTATCATGTTGTCCACGTCCTCGTCCGTCGTGACTGAAATCAAAGCGTCAAGGTCCTCATTCGGCAGCTGGTACTTCACCGTCACGTTACTCAGTCCTGCAAATAATCAAAAATAACAACAACAAAAAAGTACAATAAGGAAGAGTGCAAAACCACTGAATTGCGATTTGACGGCGTGTTTTGAGGAGTTTGCCTGAGAGTTTAGAGAGCTTGGTGAGGAGGGAAGAGAAACTGGCGGCACGGTGTACGGCAACTATTCGAGTATCGCCGCCGACGTAACGAAGCTGATTATCGTGTGGGCGTGGGAGAATCTTGCCGCCGAAGCTGCACATGAACCGTACACGTGTATTCAGATCGTGAGACGGGTGGTCGGAGCGTGGGGTGGACGAGACGGAGTCGGTGGCGGCCGAGTCCAGCTCGGAGGGGTGAAGTGACGTCATTCTCCGTTGAGCAATATTAACTCTGCTCTGCCCTGCAACAAAAGTTATGAAGTTTTAAGGGTCAGCTTTGGCGTATCGAATTCTACGCCGAGAATCCAAAATCGACTTGAAGTTGCAGACCGTAAGGAATGTCTGCGTGTTGGAATTAGCGATTTGGGCGACTGTGATGGATGGCCGTCACAGACGCTTCCCTGACCTGACCCGACCCTGGTTTTCAGTTTGGGTTTTTGACTTCTTTACTGGGCCCCCGCTTACTTTTTTTGTGTCTCAATTTTATTGATTTATTTTACCTAATTTAGCTAATTGAGTTCCGTAAAGCTATATATTAATCTTAGCTTATATGTAATGAGTATTATAATTATTGCCCAGTTGTCGTTGAAAATTGATATACCTCTGTCTGTCCCCTGACTCAGTCAAGCAGAGTAAAGCGTGCTTTTTGTTTAACTTTTATACTGCCATTATAAAAGTTTCTAAGATAAAAAAGCATGGAATCTTCAAAGGATCAATCCATTCCAAGTCTTTCAACGGAAAAATCAATACCATAATCATAAGTATACTTCTAAGATCAAACTTGCTACATGCATAGGTTAATATTTTGCATAATTTTCGATCGAATCGGTGATCGATGATTCGATATTCAAATGGATATTTAGAAGATGAATTGTGCTCCAAAGTTAAAACAAACAAACAACATCTTTTGTGCATTTTGAAAAGACAAAATAAACGAGGTATAAAATGAGGAAAATGAAAGAGAGATAAATAGAAAGAGAATACTCACACTTGGTAATTATGGGGCTTGAAAATTGAAATGATGATCCGTCCGTCCCTAATCTCCTCTATAATAATTGGACCCCGGCCCAGCGAAAACCATTTGCTTCTAAAGAAAGGAGATTGAGAGACTTGCCGAAGAGGAGAGAGGAGAGATCAGAGTGCGGAGTTGGGTGAGCTGCTCAAATACAGATGGTTTATTGCTTAAGTAGCAGGGCGAAGGAAGGTGTGGGCCCCGGTGGTGGTGGGTATTATGCTTTAAAATACTGGTTTTGTGAGCCCATTTGGTCCTGTCTGATTGTGAGGTGCCACGTGGCTGTTTGTCACCATTTTGTCCTGGGTCCCAGGATACTTCTACCCTCACTCGCTTGCTTCCGTGATGCCCTCACTGTCCAATCATACGACAGTTTGATATGCCGCATTGTCCGCGAAACCGCGATCAATGGGTCCTACCTTCTTTGTGCTTTTTGCTCTATGGTAAACTATTGATTTTCTGACCCCAAAAAAAAAACTTATTGATTTCCACGTGTGAAAAGTTTAATACAGACAAATCTTAAAATAAAAAAAAATCTTTTCATGGTCAGAGACTATTAGCTAGTTGGAAATGATTAAAGGGACGTTTATGGTAATATCCCGCTTGGGCGGTGCTGGTTGTTGCTTACCCAAAAAAGAAGAAGAAAAAAAAAATACTGGAGAAAACTTTGGGCGGTGGATAACATCCTTTTAGAGACAGAGACATATTTTCGAATGTTTTTTTTTACTGAATAAGGGGAGGTTTTCAATTTTTGAGTGCTGCATTGCATCACCTTCTCTTTCTCTGACCCCATAATAAGCATCATGCTTTCGCCTGTACACAAAACAAATCTTTTATTTTCCTAGGAACTTCCTTTTTTCCAATCTTGGTCCACACTAGCAAAGGATTGGTCTTTGGGTTGGGTTGGGTTACCCTCTCTCTCTCTCAACCAGGGGCTGCGACTTCTTCCCAAATCCTAATTAATTTTAGAACATGAAATTGGACCCAACCCGTAAATAGACCATAGCATTAGGCCTTACTTAAATGCCCAACTCAGTACATTCGATTTCTTAAAACTGGGCCTTTGGGGAAAATCTTAAAACTGGAACCATAGCATTATGCGTCTTCTACAACACTGTTGTTGTAACTTGTATTTGATTGGTCCAATTACTATTTCTGTTATTGTTTTCAAGCTACGCCGTTTTTCATGGTATTCATCGTTACAATATATGACTGTAACAACGTCACATCACGCTACGTGTAATATACTTTAAATTGAGAAAATATCAATCACACTTAATAGTGTAACACGCAAATTTGTAGTAACCTGTAACGATGCCCAAATACTTTTCCAGGATTCATACTGAAAAACATACTGCGGGATATTCCATATTTGACCGCCCAATATATTGACCATAATAATAGGATCAACATATTGCACGTGTGGACGCACGCAATGAATATAAAAACACCACCACTTAATTTGTGCAATTATATTCGTGCCTCGTATACATTACACATACCGAGGATCAATTGGTTACCCATTCTGCAACCAAAAGCTTCTTCTGCAGGCTAGCCTAAGTTTTTTTATTTTCAAACTTTTTTCCAAAGTAGTTTTGATTCGATTATCAACAATACGTTACGTATAAGGCACAAAATAAATAAATTTGGAAAAAAGCCGACTGTTTAATTGTTTGTTTGACTCAACTTCGGGAGAGATTCTATCACATTCCATTGAATAAAAGGGAATCAAGAAAGTTTTGAAAAAGTAGGGAATTTTTTAAAATCAAACGTTTTAAATAGATATTAATGCACCTTTCAGATTGTTTAGGAAGTAATCCAAATTTAAGATTATTGTCTATATTTTCATTAACTATTCCAAAAAATTCCAAATCACACCAGCCAATTGAAAATGATGAAAGATAAACAATTTGTATTTGTGCGGGACGCTTTTATTTATTTTTGATAATCCCCAACTGTTGACGAAATGAAAGTCGTGATGCAAGCAATTCCAATTGAAGCACTTTCAACTCCCTCCAAGCAAACGAAAGTTGTTCGTCGAGGTCTTGCATCTGAGCGAAGCTAGTTGTTTTACAAGTCAATATCTTGGAAGATTCTTCTTTTATATATTCATTTCTGCTGCACCTTCCTGTTCCCATTCCTGGTTCTTCCTCCTCAGCTTTTAGCCATTGTCAATCTCATTCACCGATCACGTCACAGCCAGCTTCCACTTGCTCTAAAAGGAAGAAGAGACCCTTTACTTTTTTTGGCTTTTAAATTCCACAGCCTGCTGTCATTTTTGCTTTCATATTCAGGATTACTTCACACAGTCCATCCATCCGACCCCATCTTCTCAAAAACACAACAGAATCTCATCTCTTTTTCTGTCCACGTGGACAATAATAAAAGCCTGCAATAATTTGTATATTTAATTCCTGCTTCTCTACAAGCATTGCCTTTATATATTGCTTGAACAAGTCAAAACCCTCTCGTCCAGTTTCTTAATCATCTTTTATATTCTTCTTGTTTCTGGAAACAGTGAAGGATATACTATTGAAAACCAAGTTGCATATTCAAGTCAGCCTTAGGAATCTACTCAGGTAAACAAGTGTATGCATACTGATTCTGAAACCCATTTTCATTTTTATCTCCTTCTTCTGCATCTTTGATTTGTTCCCTGTTTACCATTTTCAAAAATAGTCATAAAGCAGTCAAATTTATAGTGTACATGAAACTTATATAAAGAGTTTAATTCTGTGTTTCTCAAATATAGGGACTAGCCATGACAGAGGACAATGAAAGCAGGGCTTCAATTAAGCATGAGGTTTGTGCTGCTCAAAGCATTGAACTTTTCTTCATTATTTGATTTACCTGACCCTGAAATTTCTAATATCTCATGTGACAAGCAGGGACATTATAAAGCTATGGCGGTTTGTTGGTTTCTAGGACTGGGCTCCCTTGTCGCTTGGAACAGTATGCTGACTATAGGAGATTACTATTATAATTTGTTTCCAGCGGTAAGCGGCTACTTACTATACACTTCTGTTTTGTTTATGATTAAAGGAATGATCTTTATCATTTGAAGGATCTGGCGGGTGTCTAAGAACTTGTTCAGGTTCAAGGCTGAGTGCTTTGTTTGAACAGGATATATTGTAATTCAGTTACAATTTGTAAATCAATTAGGCTTCTAGTCAGATTATCATTGCCCTTTTGAAATTGCAGGGCAACAAAAAAATTTGGACTTTTAGTAGTGGGAACCTCTGTTCCATTAAATGAAAGTCTCTGATTAAAAGTCTGATGAGCATTTCTCTTTTATAGAGTTACCACCCGTCGCGGGTTCTTACCCTTGTTTATCAACCATTTGCACTTATTACTATGGTAACACTAGCATACCATGAAGCAAAGTTGAACACCAGGAAGAGGAACTTAATTGGATATGCTCTCTTCTTCCTTGGGACCTTGATGCTAATAGTGGTAAGTAACGCCTATGTACATACTCTATTTTTGCGCCCCTTTCTACTCCATGTTCTTAACTTCATTTTCACCTTTGTAATAGGTGGATTTAGCTACGTCTGGGCGTGGAGCGATTGGACCCTATATTGGTATATGTGCATGTGTTGGTGCATTTGGGGTTGCAGATGCCCATGTTCAAGGTGGAATGGTCGGAGACCTGTCTTTTATGCATCCTGAATTCATCCAGGTTGGTCTTCTTCTCAGAGTTCTTCAATGTTTGTGACCTCTTTTGTTATCGTCTGTAACATTAACCTTACAGTTTCCTATCTTAGTGAGTGCTGTTTTTATGTTCTGCTTCTGCAGTCCTTCTTTGCTGGCTTGGCTGCATCAGGTGCTCTAACCTCTGGCATGAGGCTGATGACGAAAGCTGCCTTTGAGAAGTATCACAATGGTCTTCGTAAGGGGGCGAGTATGTGAATTTTCTTTACTAATAGACAAATTGGTGGTTGATATTCATATACCTGTTGTTGTAGTGTGGTTAAATGTGTCAAAGCCGAAAATGTGGACTTGTGGTACATAGAAGTAACGTTTCAAGTTCTTTATCTGATCAGCTGCTTTCAGAAGCTAGAGTCATACTTTCTAATTGACTTTAAGTACTTCGATCAATGACAATTTGTTGTATGATTGGTCTTTTGCAGTGATGTTCCTAGCAATTTCCACACTCATTGAGTTTCTGTGTATTCTTCTATATGCAATTTACTTCCCTAGATTGCCTATAGTAAAGTACTACCGCTCAAAGGCAGCCTCAGAAGGCTCTAAAACTGTATCCGCTGATCTTGCTGCTGCTGGCATCCAAACACAAGCAGACATAGAAGTATTGAAACTTTCTTTAATCTGATGATGTATGTTCTTGAGGATATGCTTAGATGTCTAATTACTAACAAGCTTTCTAAAATTTTCACAGGTCTCAAATGATACTAAAATACTTCCAACTCGACTGAGCACTAAGCAATTGTTCATGCAGAATATAGATTATGCACTTGACTTGTTTCTGATATATGTGCTGACATTATCAATCTTCCCCGGCTTCATATTTGAAAATACCGGAAAACACCAGTTAGGCACATGGTAAGTTTCAATCCTTTTGTCTCTTAAATGCTTGTTTTCTGAGTATGGCCCACAATCTCATGTATTACCAATTCCTCTTGTAAATTACAAAATAAGAACTTTGTGTTGGTTGCCTGGTGAACTCAAAGGTATCCGCTTGTTCTGGTGGCAATGTACAATGTGTTGGATTTGATATCAAGATACATACCCCTTGTGAAATGCCTGAAGATCGAATCCAGAAAGGGCCTCATGATTACAATTCTATCGCGTTTCCTGTTCGTTCCAGCATATTACTTCACCGGAAAATATGGCGACCAGGGATGGATGATCTTGCTCACATCAGTCTTAGGATTAACAAATGGTTATCTCACTGTATGTGTCATGACAGTGGCACCCAAGGGTTACAAGGTTGGTCAACATGGTTCTAAATATGAAGTTACTTTTACTGGTTTCTCATGAAAGTTAATTAATGTCTTGGGTTCTTTGATTTGCAGGGACCTGAGCAAAATGCCTTGGGAAATATACTTGTGTTGTGTCTTTTGTGCGGCATATTTGCAGGAGTTTCCCTTGACTGGTTATGGCTCATTGGCAAGAGCAAATTTTAAGGAGCCGAAGTGTGATCACCAAGAAATAAAGTTGCTCTAGTTTGAATGCTAATTTCATGATTGGCTGAATTGAAGACCAAATAGGAACTACTTCTTGCAACCTTGTAAATTATTGGTTTTCTTTCTTGAATTAAGATGATAGAAGAAGATTAGTATGACATATTGAAGATATAGTAGGCCTGCAGCAAACCTTATGCAGTGTGTTCCCATTGTTGCGTAACTTACATTTTTGTTCACCAAGTCTTGATCTTGAACCTCGTGCTACCAAAAGAAGAGAGAGAATATCCCAGTCTCTTGATCTTGAACCACACTCAGAACCTCACTTAAACCCCAGCATGTTGAATCTTGATGATCTCCCCGACCTTGTATTGATAGAAATCATTTGTCGACTTCCCTTTGCATCTGTAGCTCAATGTATGTGCGTGTCCAAACGTTGGTTCAGTCTGGTTTCTTCTAATCCTTATTTCGTTTGCCGTTTTCTATGTGTACCAAGTGATAACCAAAAGCCCATCCCACGCATATCTTCACGAATCCAAGGCAGCCAAGGAAATTCTTTGCGACGCCCTCCTCTAATCCTCTAGAGTCGTTAACACGCAACATGAATTTTAATTCCTCCCTTGTTTTCAAGGGCGTATCAACACACCAGAGTATGAACCAATTGTGGTCGGAGCTTATGACGACTTAGTGTTATGCTGCGCAACCATGTGTTTTCAATGTGATTACTACATTTGCAATCCACAAATCAGGCAATGGGATGCTCTTCCTCCCGCTCCTCGATGCCACCAGGAAGTAAGAGTGGGATTCATCTGCAAACCCTACTACTACTATAATTATAAGAAGCAGCAATGTGAGGAGGAAGACCACCGAAAAGAAGTAGAAGAAGAAGTGATGCATGTAGTAGAATCTGGCTTAATGTTGAGTACAGGTACAAGGTTGTGCGAATAATTCCTCAGTGTCCAGAGAATTCCTTCGAGTTCAACATGGAAATGCTCTCCTCCGAGATGGTAGATGGATAGAGTCAGTTGTATGGAATGCTCTACTGGTGGAGCTCTAGTGATGGCTTTGTTATTGGTTTGGATCCCTACTCCAACGACAGCTCCAACTCGGGTAAATACTGTTTCCATTTCATTGATAAACCTGAAGATGAGTCGGAGTCGGAGTATGGAAGAGCATTTGATTTCATGGGTGTCTCTAGTAGAGGGCGTTTGCGAATGTGCCAGTACTGCCTGCGTATGTTGGTGATACCGATGGTGATGTGAGTGTTTGGGAGTTGAAAGATGACCACCAGATGGACAAGGACATGGACATGGATGACGCTGCATGCAATGACAATGGCAGATGGTGTTTGGTAGGCAGAGTTACTCTGTTAGATATGCTTCCGGAAACCCGTTGATGGTAACAAGGAAATATCAGGGCAAATGGCTTAACACGGTTATGGTCCTCGCTTTCCAACCCAAATGATGATGATGTCTTGTATTTAGAGTTGTCTCAACACATCATCATGTGCAACATTCGCCAAGCAAGGCTAACGGAGGTTTCGAACAAGCCATATTATTATGGTAAGATTCACTCTGCTAGACCTGTCTTCCCATTTGTGTTCCAGTGGTGGCCGACACCGATACTTACTCGACACAAACTGGCCTCCTCCTCCTCGAATTCCCACGTGTGCCGTGTAACCACTAATACTACTAGTACTACTAGAACCAGACGAGCCACCAAGAGAATGTTGCAAAAAAGAAAAGAAAAGCTAGCTCCACAGAAAAACAAAGCTAGCGCACACCATGCATGCAAGGCAGCTAGCAACTAATTCGAAAGGATTCGAAGCTAGCCGATGAGGCAAGAGAAAAAAAGTTTCACCTTCCCTAATTTGGTCTGAATTTGATGTTCATCTTTATATTTCATTATGTAACAGTTAATATTATATATGTCCCATTGGGATTACTACTAGTTAGGCTAGTTTAATACTTGATTGCCACTTGTATGTAAGTGTGTGCTCTCATCTTGATTAGATTTATGTTATGTATATATAGTATACTTGATTTTATAATGGAGGATGCAATGAAAACCAATTCTAATTCAATAACAGAGATTTGCCTAATGTTAGAAACTCAATCACAGTTGAGGAGATTTTTTTTTGTTCCTCCACTGATTGGCCTAACTAATTTTGTGGGGATGGAAATCTAAGGCAACTGATTAGATCATCTCAATCACAGATGACCAATGTCAAAGACCCTATTGCATGCTTTCTCTATATCTCCTCCTCAAGTGCATTCCTAAAAAAACTAATCAAATTTAGGCATCCTTACCTTTCGGATTTCCCACCAATTTTATAGAAAATTGCTGTTAATTTGCAATTTTTTATATATTAAAAATCCCATTTGGATAAAATCAGTAGGTTTTTACAGTTACCATTTAATGGTCAATGTTGGAGTTCACTCTCTCCTCAAGTCATCACGCATTCCTTCTACATGTAATAGCAAAGCATGCAATTTCTCAAAAATTCAAGTCCAAATATCAGAACAAAAGAAGAAGAAAAAAATGTCTGCAGAATCAGAATTATATGTTTGAGAGTTCTTGAAGAAATCTCTCTGGCCATTTTCATCATCTAAGTATATATATTGCATTACTTTAGTGCTGCCTTCTTGTTGTAAAATATGAATTGTACCTTGCCTTCTCTCCACTCCAACTTTATCAATGCATGGTTACGTGAAGCAATAGTTTCTTAGGTTCCAAAGGATTAATGGCCCTGGTTTGAGGTTTTAAATTCATAACTTAGCCATTAATAAACTTTTCCACCTGCAAACCTTTGCCTTCCTTTTGTTCTGCAAACTTTATCCCCCTACTTTCAAGCAATTTCAGATTGTACATATGTAACTTTGATACTACATTGAATTTTACTTCTTCAATCTTGTAAACTTTTTCTCTACGAAATAATTCATTTCTTCCTCTCAATTTTACTCTCAGCATTTTTTTCCAGTGTGCTGCATTCATGCAGATGTTAATTAGAATATATATTTTTTAAGAGAAGTAACTGCCGGAAAATGTTAGCCTTCACTAAGATTTTGAGGTTTGAGAAATTAATACAAAACCCGGTATGTCTGTTCCGGAGTTTGCACAAGGCCCCAATTCCAGTGACATGGGAAAAACCCAAAATTGGCTGGACAAAACTGAACTTTGATGGATCTTCTAAAGGCAAAGCAGGAAAAGCCAGCATTGGAGGGCTATTTAGAAATCATAAGGCTGACTTCTTACTTGGCTATGCTGAACCTATAGGAAGAGCCAATAGCATTATTGCAGAACTGGCTGCACTCAGAAGAGGCCTTGAGTTGGTACTGGAAAATGGTTGGAGCGATGTGTGGCTCGAAGGGGATGCAAAGACGTTGCTTCAAATCATCGCGCAAAGGAGACAGATTCGATGTGCAGAAGCACAAAGGCATATTAGTCACATAAACTTGATCATACCAGAGATCAACAACTGCATCTTGACTCATATTTACAGAGAAGGCAACAGAGCGGCTGATAAGTTTGCTCAAATGGGACATATGTGTGGAAAGCCTCAAGTTTGGCAACACATTCCGCCTAATCAAGTTTTATCCATCATGCATGAAGATGCTGAGGGTAAGATTGTTTTTCGTAAAATATAAGATTTTAGTTGTTGCTCTTGATCATTGTAATTCTTTGATGCACATAAGTTTGTAATTTAGGCAATTGTTGTAAATGAAATCTTAATGCAGTCCATTTTATATTAAATTCATGCACTGTACTACATTAGTTTACAAAGGGTCTGATGGTAAAGTCCATAACCACTTCTCGTAAGAGTCTGGTTTGAAATTAGGTTGTTGGCTTGTAATTTCAAAGCATCTATTTCACCTATAACTGGCAGGTAGGATGTGAGAATTATATATCAGAGTTTCAAGATTGGACCTAGTCCTCATTAGTGGTTTTTACTTAAATATCTCAAACTACTTAATGAAACATGATAAGACTAAATCTAATCATGATAGTAAAAGAAAATTACAGAGAGAAAGAGAGAGCAGAGGTTTGGGGTTAGTTTAATATAGGTGGTGGAGATGTGTAGTACAACAAGTTTTCAGTACCTTAAACAGTACAGGTAGAATAGAGCAGCAAGTAACAGAGTTGAGGTTAGAAAGTGAAATGGTAGTACAAGGTCAAGATTCAATACAACAAAAGCTTGGTCTTGGTGTACTGCATTCTTTAATGTCATCTGTTGCCACAGCCAATATATATATATATATAGTACTTAAGGGTGGCTCAAAATCAATCATGCAGATGCAGATGATGAGAGCAGTGGAGGTTCCAGATTGAAGAAACATCATTGAGTGCAGCGTTGATGAATTGAACTTGTTTCGAAATTTCATCAGCGCTGCACCCAATTATGTTTCTATCCAATTTTGGCGAAGTACTGGCTGGCTTCTCTGGTCTTCTTCTTTCTTTTAGGCCTTTTTCTTGTTGCGCAGCACATTTCAAAGGCCAGGATCAGCAGCCTGCAGCCCTTTTAAGTTTGGATTTTTCTTTTTTCCAACCCAATTTTCTCCTCAATTCCGGAAATGCATTTTATTGTTTTCCTTTGCTTTTGACTTTTGAGGAGAGAATAGGAACCAACCAACACCATTGGCAAAAATAGAATTACGTACCTTAAATAAAATACCGGTAGTGATCAACCAGGGAGTTGACCATCCTTACAAATAGGAATAGCCCAAATAAAAATTCAAATTGGGTGAAATAAAATTGTCTTTATTTATTTACTATAATGTGTACAATGATCTCTAGTCGATGGGATGTCATTGTTCGATGTCACGGTGACAGTGACGATGTCGTTGTGGCAAAAATTTGTGTTAGTAAGTTTATATTCAGAATTAAAAAGTGTGGTAAAAATGCTTACGTTGAATAATGCTCACTCATTTATACGAGAGTGTGTTTGAGTTTTTTTTTAAAAAAAAAAAAAATCATGTTAGAATTGAAAATAAAAAATGTGTCAAGTGAAAAAATTAAAATAATAAGGCTTAATAAGGAAAAATAATTATTTTGCAAATATAATATAAACGTTACCATGAAAACAATTATTGATGTAATTCTTTTTATTTGTAATAATTATTTAGCTTAATAATATTCTGTCATAACTCATAATGTGCCACGACTGCTTCTTCTTGATCTTCTTCATTGACTTGAAGCAAGCTCCAAAAACAATATTCTTTTTTAGCTGCGAGTTGGGCTGAAATGATGTTGTAAATTGTGGAGTAGGGTTGGCTGGGCTCAGAAATCTAACGTGGAAATTTTTTTCTTTTTGGGGCCAAGCTTTAGCAGGCCCATAAAGCACTTCAATTGTTACAGTCCATTTTTGGCCCAGAAAGCATAACAATACTGACCCTGTCCATGTTGAATCTTGATCATCTCCCTGACCTTGTACTGATAGAAATCATTTGTCGACTTCCCCGTGAATCTGAGCTGTATGCAGGTGCGTGTCCAAACGTTGGTTCAGTCTACTTTCTTCTAATACGTATTTCGTTGGCCGTTTTCTATGCGTACAAAGTGAGAACCAAAAGCCCATTTCGGGCACTCTCATCTTTACGAATCCAAGGCAACCAGGGAAATTCTTTTCCTCGGAGCCTCCGGACCGCAAGTTGTCTTTGAGTTTCCTCCCTTGTTTTCAAGGGTCTGTCAGCAACAGCACACCAGAGTATCAACCAATTGTAGTAGGAGCGTATACCGACTTAGTTTTATGCTGCCCAACCATGAGTTTTCAGCGTGATTACTACATTTGCAACCCCTACACCAGGCAATGGGATGCTCTTCCTCCTGCTCCCCAATGCCACGAGGAAGTAAGAGTGGGATTCATCTGCGAACCCTACTACTATAATAATGATAAGAACCAGCAATGTGACAGAAAAGAAGAACAAGTAGATGAAGAAAGTGAAATCCGGGTTAATGTTGAGTACAGGTACAGGGTTGTGCGAATAATTTCTCCTAAACGTCCAGATAAATCCTTGGAATTATTCAACATGGAGATGTTCTCGTCGGACACTGGCAGATGGACAGAGTCAGTTGTATCATGCCCAAGCGTTTTAGGACGTTGTGTCGCGATGCAGGGGTTGCGTTACAATGGAATGCTCTACTGGTGGAGCTCTGGTGAGGGCTTTATGAATGGTTTGGATCCCTACGAAAAGTCGGGTAAATATTGTTTTCGTTACATTGAGAATAAGCCTACAGATGAGCGGACGTCTGGATCATTTAAGTTCCTAGGTGTGTCTAGTAGAGGGCGTCTGCGAATGTGCCAGTTCACCCTCGCGGATTTTGATGATAACGATGGTGATGTGAAGGTTTGGGAGTTGAAAGATGATCACCGGATGGACATGGACGTAGTTGCAGGCAACAATGGCAAATGGTGTTTGGCAGGTAGAGTTATCCTGTACGATATGTATCGGGACAATCCGTTGATCAAGTCATGGACACGTCAAAGACGATGGAGGTGCTTGCTTTCGACCCAAATAATGAGGACATCTTGTATCTAGAGATTGCTCAACATATTGTCGTGTGCAACATTCGTGAAGAAAGGTTAACGGAGGTTTCAAAAACACCGTATTCTTATTTTGAGATTCACTCTGCGAAACCTGTCTTCCCATTTGTGTTCCCGTGGTGGCCGACACCAATACTTACTCGACACAAATCGGCCTCCTCCTCCTCGAATTCCCACCTGCACCGTGTAACGAGTACTACTAGAACCAGACGAGCCATCAAGAGAATGTTGCGAAAACGAAAAGAAAAGCCAGCTAGTGCTTGTGCTTGCAGACGAACCATTGCAAAAAAGAAAAGAACTACTATCTACAACAACCACTACTTCTTAATCTAATTCTTTTAAATAAAAGCCCCATAAAATTTGAGAATTTTTCAAGAAACCTCTCTCCTAATTTCATAATTGTTTGAGAAATGATCAGAATTCTGAATCTTTTCATTTTATTTTTCATCTATATATAATTCATAATAATCTTCCTCATCTCTGCAAATTTGGTTCAAGTTATCAATACAACTAGATAGAGGATGTTTGCTTCGCAAGTGTTCGGAGGGAGGTGCCAAAAGTCTTAGCTACTACCACAAAGCCCAGTTGGGTTCTAGTCAGAAAGAAACTATTGCCGTTTGTGAGATGGGAAAAGCCCAAAAGTGGCTGGACCATATTGAACTGCTCGATCGGCTATGCTGAACCAATTGCATACGCATTGCACAAAATAGAAGCATAATTTCTTGTGTAACAAGAATATACATGACACAACAATTTCCTTTGTTTCCATATAATATCCTAATTTCCTTTGTTTCCATGGCAAACTGGCATTCTTCAGATAAGGAAAAGCCAGAGAACAATTTCATTAAGTAGAGTCTCAATTGCACTGGACACTTGTTTTTTATTATTTTATTTTTCTGGCTTAATCCAAAAAAAACAGAAAGGAGGGGAAATATTATGAGTCTCTGACTGACGTATAAAAACACACACACACACTAAAAGCAATGCATTATCCTGAACTGAAAGCTTTCAATTCCCATATCAATATCAAATTCCAAAAAGGCCAACTTGTAAAAGCAAAATACATAAAACCCATGAATCAAAACAGCATAAAAAAATAGCCCAAAAAAAAACAGAGAAAATTGCACCAAGATCCATGATCCATCCATTTGTAGTTACTGTCACTCTATATATTAGCTTGCTTTCAGGGGCTTCCACTGTCGAATGAACATCAAACTTCCAAAAGAAAGAAAGTCTCTTTCAATATGAAATTTGCTTTGGTTCAGTGACTCTGCCCAGAATTGTGATTGGGTGGCAATTATCATGAATCTCTTGAATCGTAGGATCTGACCCAAATTGAAGATTTCGAGACCAAATTGGACTCTTTCTTTCCCTCTAATTACGGAATATGCCCTTTTCCTTGCTCCATTTTTTACATTAAGCTCTCCAACTGTTTCTCCCAATAAATACAATTCTGAAAACCCCTAAAAATCTCTCTCTGCAATCCTCTGCCCTCGCAATTAAAAAGTTTAGCCCTTTCCTATCTTCCACTCGCGAGCGCTTTCCCGAGAAAACCACAAATTTTCCTCGAAAGTCAAAAATCAATTTTCTTGAATGGATGAAGAGGGAGCGTTGCCGGACCATCTGCGCTGTGGCCGGACAGACGGCCGGCAATGGCGGTGCAAACGGAGAGTCATGGACGACATGAAGCTCTGCGAGATTCACTATCTCCAAGGACGGCACCGTCAGTTCAGAGAGAAAGTCCCGGAGTCACTCAAACTCCAGAGAAAGCCTAAAAACGCACCGAGCAGAGATCAAAACCACAACGGCGTCAAAATTAGGGCACGGAAAGTCGACAATTTGGTGAAGTTGTTGAAGAGGAAGCGATCCGAGGAGACGTTGAAGAAAAGTAAGAAGAGGAAGAAGAAGATGAAGTTGAAGAAGAGCGAGTTGAATTTGGAGCTTATACGAATGGTGCTGAAGAGGGAGGTCGATAAGAGGAACCAGACGAAGAAGAAGAAGGTTGTGGAGGAAGAGAGTGAGGATGATGACGATGATGATCATGATGATCTCACCAGAGACTTGCCTAATGGCCTAATGGCAATTTCTTCGTCTTCGTCACAGTCGCCACTGCTTCGTTCCGGCAATGCAGGTTCCAATTCGTCTTCTGATGGTAAGGTTGGGGTTGATATGGGGCCTGCTGCTATGCGGCGGAGGTGCTTTCGGTCCAAGAACATCGAGCCAATGCCTGCTGGCACATTGCAGGCGAGCTCTGACTTCAACCTTTATGATAATATGGTTTTTGTGGGATTTTTAAATTATTTTTTTTTCTCAGTGGTTTTTTCTTTTGTTTAGGTTTTGCCTTATAATGTGGGGAAATTGAGAAGGGGTAAGAGGAAAAGGTGCCATTGGTGTCAAAGAAGTGGGAGTGGTGTTTCTTCCTGTCTAACTAAGTGTTCGAGTTGCCAAAAGCATTTCTTTTGCTTGGGTTGCATCAAAGAAAGGTTTGTTTTGTGTTCTTTTGGTTATGGTTGTCAAATTTATGTTTGAAACTTAAGAGCTTCGCTCTATGGAAGAAGTTGCTAAATTGCTGCTTCCATTCATATTTTTATAGAAGTTAAATGTGAAGTTAACAATTCTTATAGAATGGTGCTTAGACCGTAGTTTGAACTCTAGTAGCGTGAATGTATGAACTTCATTTTTGAAAGGGGTCATTTGTATGGTATTCTGTACTCCTCTCATTAAAAATAAATAAATAAATTGCAGAATCTGGTGCTTAAGAATCGAATCTTCATCAGTTAATCATCAGAATATCAGCTCATGAACCAAAAGTAAGAAATCAATCAATTCAAAGCAAGTAAATACTGGTGTGAAATACTGAAATTTATCTATCTTTCTTTTGATCAGAAAGTGATAAATTTTAAGAGAACTTTATGAACAGCTTGGATTTTGCTGGCACATTAGCAAATTCACCTTCGTCTGCACCTGTAGTAAACTACCAGAAGCCATGGTTTTGTAGAATGTTCTGCATCCTACAAGATGAAAAGACAAAAGAAAAAAAAAATGATAGAGACAAAGTGAGAATCCAATTATCTCCTTCTAGCCACAGCTGACAATGCATTGCTCGAAACAAAACTGAGTGAAGATAATATCCTTATGCTCCTTAACTGTATGCTTGAATTCTTCTCCTTGTTATATGGGATGAGATTTGATGACTCTTGTTGCTTAAAACAATTTAGGTATTTTGATACACAAGATGAAGTCAAGATGGCGTGTCCAGTTTGTCGAGGAACTTGCACCTGTAAGGAATGCTCTGAAAATCAATCAAAAGATGCTGAAAGTAAGGTCTGACATTAAAGTTAGCTGATTTGTGAACTAGATCATGCTTATTGTGATATTGTATGCTGATACTTTAAATCGTTCATACTCCTTTTTTCAGGATTATTTGGGGGTTAAGAATAAAGTTGAAGTAATATTACATTTCCATTACCTGATCTGTATGCTTCTTCCTGTGCTAAAACAAATAAACCAAGATCAGAAAGTGGAGCTAGAAGCAGAGGCAAAAATGAGAGGTAGTGTGCCATTCTTCTTAGAAGGTTGCTCTTTGCACCAACTTTATGGTCGATAACTAAAAACCTTTTTTTTTCTTTGTTTTTCCTTTCATCTTCATAATAACAGGGGAAAAACTATCTGAAGTTCATATCAAGAAGGCTGAATATAGCTGCAATGAACAACAGTGCTGGTATGTTCTATACTTCTGTAATGTTTTAATGGTTTAAATGAAATTTTTGTAATTTTCTTGCATTGATTTTCTGGGGCACCATTGGCTTTTGGAACAGCAATAAATGCAAAGCTTCAATTGTGGATCTCCATAGAAGCTGCCCAAATTGTTCCTATAACCTTTGTTTAAGTTGTTGTCGAGATATTTTTAACGGGAGCCTCCTTGGAGGTATTAACACATCTCTCTCAAAGCACTCTAACAAAAAGAAAAATTGTGCCTCTGGTAAGGGGCAACTTTTAAAGAAGCCAATAGCCAACCGTAAGCAAAATGTCCGCAGTTTGTACCTTTCTTCTTCTGCATCAGTACTCAGCTTGAAAACTTGTAATGCTGTTAAGGGTATATCTTGCCCACCTAAGGAGTTCGGAGGTTGTGGTGACAGCCTTCTTCATTTGAGATGTGTTTTCCCATTAAGTTGGATCAATGAGCTAGAAGTAAGTGCAGAAGAAATAGTTTGCAGCTACGAATTTCCAGAAACTTCTGACATGTCTTTGTGCTGCACACTATGTTTGGGCATGGACCAGAAAGTTGATGGAATTAAACAGTTGCAAGAAGCGGCTGTGAGAGAGAACTCAAATGATAACTATCTGTACTACCCCACGCTTTTGGAGATGCATGGTGATAATGTTGAGCACTTTCAGAAGCACTGGGGTAAAGGTCATCCTGTTATAGTTCGAGATGTGCTTCAAACTACGTCAGATTTGAGTTGGGATCCAGTGTTAATGTTCTGCACTTATCTTGAGAGGAGCATTGCTGGCTATGAAAACAACCAGAATTCACACGAAGCTATCCACTGCTTGGATTGGTGTGAGGTCAGTGATTTCCACTACTTGAAGATTAAAGTTTATAGAATTGTTCTCTTTTAATTCACAATTGTCTACAACCAATCCCATTCTCAATTTTAGCTCTCAAAAGGAAAACTGATTGTGTGCTTTGTGCATCTTTATCTCTAAACTCTTCAAGTACGCTTAGTTGTCCTATCACCCACTGTTTTTTTTTTTTTTCTTTCTAAAAGAAGAAATATCATATGGCAGGTGGAAATTGGAATCAGGCAGTCTTTTATGGGTTCATTGAAGGGGCAGGGACAAAGGAATATGTGGAATGAGACACTGAAGTTGAGGGGTTGGCTTTCTTCGCAGTTATTTCAGGAACAGTTCCCAGCTCATTATGCTGAAATAATACGAGCTCTACCACTTCAAGAATACATGAATCCCATGTCGGGTCTTCTAAATCTTGCGGCAAGGATGCCACAGGAAATCCCAAAACCTGATCTAGGTCCCTGTGTTTATATTTCATATGGCTGCACTGAGCAACTTGTACAGGCTAATGCAGTGATAAAGCTATCTTATGACTCATATGATGTGGTATGCCTTGAAATTATCCCTTCTACATTGCTGTCTAGTTTTTTTTTGTCTTATTATTTTATGTTGGGAATGCTGTCTCTTTCCATTTATGCTGTAATGACACAATTAGGCACAATATCATATTAATTGTTCAAGTAACTGTAACTGCTTTCCATGCATATTATTTGAATTTATAGAATGGTACCTGTAGAAGTGTCACCTCATCAAACCAACGTCACCAAGCATTAATCCAACTTTTGGTAATTTCTTCTTAATTGTAATTTTTAAACTAACTTAATAAAATTTGGGTTGAATTATATAGAGAAAACCGTAAGCCTTTGATAAAGCTTCACCTCTTGCATTGCATCTCTAACATTTGAATTTGGGTTATCTGATTTTACGTTAAAAATTATTTTTGCATAGGTAGCATTTATTTTTTAATCTATCTAAGTTTTATATTCCATTTATTCTGTTTATGCTTGTGACCCCAGGTTAACATTTTGGCACATACATCAGATGTCCCTATCTCTGAAGAACAAGTTTCTAAAATAAGAAAGTTACTGAAAAAGCACAAGGCTCAAAATCAGAGGGAATCTTCTAGAGCTACTTCTGAACAAACTATTGCAAAAAAAGTCAAAGGAGAATCAGTATTGCATAGTGAACCCATGGAAGAAGCAGGGTCGCATAATGTGATTGGAGAAGAGATGCATTTACGCAAAAGAGTTGCTAGAGAATCTTGCTTTTCCACACATGCGGCATGCACTAGGAATCTCAAAGAAAGTAATATGCCCCACGATGGGCAGTCTGATTCTGAGACTGATTCTGAAGCTACACTAAGTAGCTCTGAGACAATCGATGATGATGCTGAAACGTCCAAAGATAAAATGTCTCAGGTTCTGCTTGAAAGCTGCAATGGCTATAAAAGGAAAACCTTGGCCGAGTCTTGTGGTGCCCAATGGGATGTTTTCCGCAGACAAGATGTTCCAAAACTTATACAATATCTCAGAAGGCACTCTAATGAATTTACTCGTAAATTTGACATTCATAAGCGTGTAAGTCCAAAACCTAAAGTTACTGCTTTTGGGCAGATCAGGTTAAACTCTATCTTACTTTTTAACTTCCACACTTACTGCAGGTTGATCATCCAATTCTTGATCAGAGTTTCTTTCTAGACTCAAGTCACAAACTAAGGCTTAAGGAGGAATTTAGTAAGTATAATTCGTGGCATTTCCATCACTGGTTGATTTATGAATAACTGAAGTTAACCCACCACTCACTATTACCAGAAATTGAACCTTGGACTTTCGAGCAACATATTGGAGAAGCTGTCATCATCCCTGCTGGATGCCCATACCAGATTAGAAGTCCTAAGGTAGCATGTGTAACACTTTCATGATCTAGTATTTAGAAAACCATTTGAATCTTTCCTACTTTTACTTCTTTTGACTTTTTGGAGTGGTTACCAAGAATGTGTAGCGGATTTACACTTGTTATGCATATAAATTTATAGTGTCCCCCATTCATCACACATCATTTTGGCAAATTAGTAAAACTCTTTTGGATTTCATGTGTTTCTCCCATCTTATTAAATTTGTTAGAAGACTAAATGACATTCACGATACGTTATCATAATCTTGTACATTCTGTTTATTTTGGCATGCAGTCTTGTGTACATGTGGTGCTGGACTTTGTCTCACCTGAAAATGTTAATGAGTGCATCCAGTTGACTGATGAAGTCCGTCTGCTTCCAGAAGATCATAAAGCAAAAGTTGACAAGCTAGAGGTGAACTTTCAATGATCCTAGTAACAATGTCTTATTTTCTCCATCATCTGTTTACAAAGTTGATCAGTGATTGAAAGTGCCTACCTTTGTCATGAAAAACAGGTGAAGAGAATGGCCCTTTATAGTATTAGTTCAGCAATCAAAGAAATACGTGAGCTTACATGTGCAATGTAAGTGCCACTGCTGGGAAAGACATGTATCTCTTTTGTGCTTCCACATATGGCACCCGAATTTCAGAAAAAGAGAAAAGAAATGGAGATTCTTGAACATATCAAGATGTTGCATGACAGTTGGGAATTCAAATGATTGCCGAGTACCACTGCATGTTTGTAAATGCTGCATTGCTCAGGCTTTAGGTGCCCAAAATTGTTGGACTGTATCCATACCTCCAATAAAGAAGGTATATAGAACTCGTATTTTTTTAATAAATCATATTTGTGGCATCGAATAGTATACGGGATGGCAATTTTTGTGTCTGTGTGCGTTGTGTGTAAACCTTGCACCCAGTGATGCGTATAATGTCACAAGGTCTCTGTGCTTAAACAATTAATGGTGCTTTAGCAAAGCATGTGAAAGTATCGTATATAGTGGCTGTTGGAAATATAAGCATCAGTTTTGTTCACTGCTATGTCGATTACTGCAGGGTTGTCTAAGCACCTGCCATGTTCCATTACAGGTAATGGTTAGATGATCACGGCTATATAGTTTCTAGGAACATCTGGAAACCACTTCAGCTAATGGAGATTCTACAGATGTTTCATTTTTATTCTATTGTACAGAGAATTGTTTATTCTTTGTTCCTTTGTTGCAGCCTCGACAAATGAGCGCAGTGTTCCCCCAGTGTTACTATTCTCTTCTGCTCGGCGACATCCCCTTCCCAGTGGAGAGAATAAGTTTCTCAAAGCCCTGCTTGGTGTTGCCAATTATTTTCATTTCACTCTTAAAATGTTTGTGGTGTTGGACTTGAATTGGACCATGAATTGGACGATGAATTGGTACCAGCATATAACCTTGATTGCTATGGAAATCCAGTCCCTGTTTCCCAATCGTCTATGGGCATAGACAGGACTTGGGCATTTTCAGATGGCACAAGAGAGGATTTGGCTTCCGTCACTTTTTGAATCATGTATACAAGTTTGTTAAACATAATCCTGCACTTGTGCCATTACATAATTAGACAGGTTCTCTTTCTTTTTAAGTTTTACCAGAAGAAAGATACTACTTTGTATTCTCATTTTTACAGCTACGTTCAGCTGATTTGCTTGCCGATCGATTTGAGTGATCGTTTTGTTTGGCAACTGTAGTTGTACGTGGAAGATGGCCATCTTTTTTTTTCGTTATTTATAGAAAACATTAGGATTTAAGGGCTTGAGTAGGCTTTCTAAGATGAAAAAATGGAATTGCAGGAAGAAGGGGAGATAAAATAGATTTTATGTATAAATGTAAATGATAATCATCAACTAAATATGTATACAGATATGAAAAAGAAATGGTCAAAAAAAAAAAATTGGGCAAGTGGCATCAAGAACAATCATTCACGTTAATCTGCAACATGGACAAGATTTTCCAAAATACACCTAGATAATTATCTTCCTTCCATTCAAAATCAAAAGTAACAAAATGCAAGCTGTACAGAAAAGTATATCTAAAATAAATGAATAGAATCACTTTATTTCTGTCTTTTACCTCTCTACTGTTTTTGCTTGTGAATTGTGAGGCTTCAAAAACAGTAATGCTTTTGATAAAAACAAACTAAGTACAGAAGGATTATTGAACCTTCAAAACGTATTGCAATTTCCAAAACCCAAAAGATAAAAAAAAAAATGAAATAAATAAAGATCTAAATGTTCATGTCCACTTCTTGGGACTGGTATATTTTGGATTTTATAACTGTCAAAATTGTTTAGTAATCGTAGCATTAGCACTGACAAGACCTTCTTACGGAGCCATTAGCCCCTCAATCGTGTAGGAAAGGGACTTTGCCCAGTCAGCTTTGAGAAGCAGTGTTTGCAACGTTTGCATGACATTGTACCCGGGATCAAGTTTCCGCTGCCATCCCTGCAAAACATAATCAGTGAGATATGTATAAGATCAGTTATTGATGACCACACCAATGATAATATAAATTGGAGCAAATTGCCTCTCAGATTTGTATACAATCAGTCATTGTCTATTTCGGCTACACATGATAAACCTATTATAATACAAAAAATTATCGTATTTGTTTTTCTGAGACAATTAAATTAAATTTATAAAGAGAAAGGAGTAAAGAATATATGACCAACAGACAAAAGCAGAAAAACAAAACGGTGTGAAATAAAAAAGAAAACACAACTTTACAATCTGTGTGCGCTTTAATTTAATGTCTTTGTACTTATAAATTGCACATGCCTATATAGCAAAGATCACAGAATTTCATAAGAGAATTTCCATGCTTCAGCTGCAGTAGATAAAGGAAAAAGAAATTACCTCAAGAACCAAAGTGGTTACCATGACAGTACAGACATTGCCATCAACATTGACTCTATGACGCCTAACTTTCTCCAGTAACTGCTGCATACACTCAGCAGGATGGACCAGATCACCTTCTGGAGTACCCCAGAAAGCGAATGACTCCTCCACTTCCTGAAAAAAGAAGAAAATTAGAAACTTTGGCCGAAAATAGACTAAATCAAATACAGAATGTAGATAAAGGAGGGAAACTTGTAACAAAAGCTTCCTGAGTTCATATTATTGAGGAACTGCATTTGTCTACAACCATAACACACACAGTGATGAATAAACGAAATACGGAGTGAATACCACACAAATATCACATATTTCAATTGTGCTTGACAAAATTCACGCTTTGAGACAAGAAAGTATTACCAGGGGAAGTTGGATTGAAAAGCATTCTAATATGAAATTCGTTCTTTGCATAATCTTAAGCATAAAGGAGGAATAAATATTTAAAGGGAAAATATCAAACTTGCAAGTTATTTAATAAGGAACACCCAAACAAGATAAATGCAACGGATCTCCAGAACTGTTAAGGAAAAACTAACAAGGCAAAACCTTTGAAGTTGAATTAGGGTTCAAGAGAGCTGAGTTTCATAAACAAACATAAAATTACTAATGAATTTTCCAAGTTCCAATTGAAAAATCAATGATACAACCTTATTCCAATCATTCCTAGTAATAAATTTAAGATGCCTAACAATATTACCTCAATGAAAGCCTTCGGATCTGGGCACTTCTGTTGCTTTGATAGTCTGAGCGTGCACTCAGCAGCAGTACGCCCATCACGAAGAGCAACAGCCTTGAAAAATTCCACTAAATTTACTCTATCACTTTTAGAGAGTTCAGCAGTCATGCCTACGTCAAGGAAAATGACATGAGGCTTTGATTTGAAGAGTCGCTTCCGAGAAGACTTGCTCTGAGCCACCCGGACAAGGATATTTCCAGGATGCATGTCTGCATGAATAAAGTTGTCCACCTGAAAGAAGAAATTCTGATAACTTAGAACATAATTAAACCACAAAAAATAAAGGAGAATCTCTCTCTCTCTCTCTCTCTCTCTCTCTCTCAAGTTACTTGCCCATTTTTAGAGAGGAGATGGTGGAAGATAGAACAATACAGAGAAAAAAAATCAACCATGTAAATTTACATGAAAGACAATAATTTATTGGGCTCATGTTTCAATATACTAAACAAAATAGAAAAGAAAACGACACACATGAAGGATAAGATATTAGAAAGATAGTAGCTTTCCTACCTTTTTTTCTTTTTTTATATATTCAGACCACATTCAGGTATATCAACTGGTATAATTCACAAACTTTAAGACACAACAAGATGCTTATCATATTTTTACACAATTCAATCAAAATAGTCCAAAAGCATAAATGCATTGCAAGCAACATCAAAGGTATATATATGTTACCAGGAGCATCTTCAAAAGTGCGTGTGTCCCAATGTGAGCAAGTGCGGATTTAATCCGATCATGGCCTTCAAGATCATCGACATAGTGTGAGACACATTCCCCTTGTTCATAAGTTTCCACCAAAACAGCAGGATGCACAAGTGGATACAAAGGCTTGGGGAAAGAGACATCCTTCCATCTACGGAAATTATATATAAAGCGACTCAAATGGGCAGCTTCCCTTGCAAGATCAACTTGAGACATCATAAAAACTGCAAACTGCTGTACACTCTCATCCAATCTCCACCACTTTAAAGCAGGAATGAACTTTGAAATTTTTGCTACTAGATTGATTATAACAAAATCTCTCCTAATCGATTCACCAACACCAGGATGCCTAACCTTTACGGCAACTACTATGGGCTTCACCTGTTGACCAGGGTACCTAAATCTTAAAGTAGCTCGATGCACTTGAGCAATACTTCCAGATGCTACTGGTTTCTCTTCAAAATTATCAAAAATCTCAGGGAGCTTGCGGCCAAACGCTCGTTCGATAGTTTTCTTCGTGTAGGCAAAGCTATGTTCAGGAGCTTTGGTGTGAAGCTCTGAGAGCTTGGTGCATAAATCTCTCGGGAAGAGATCAGGCCGTGTAGCTGCCCATTGACCCCATTTTATGAAAGCTGGACCTGCCAATTCCAATGTACGGTGAACAACATGAAGCCACAATCTCCTAAACTCAGGTCCACAGCAGTCAGCAAAAGCAGCCATCATTATACTGGGTGAGAACAAGATCCCTAGATAGAGTGCTCTCATAACCAAGATTGCACCTTCGAAAACTGAAAACACTAATGAGGTCATAAAAGCATGTCCATCTTGTGCACGCATGTACAATGTATTTGGTGATGGGTGGTAGTCCGTTTCTGAAAAAGACCTCTGCGCCCATGCTAGTTTCCCACTTGTGATGGCAAAAATACCAGGAAGTATGAGATTAGAGCGGGTTACAGCCAAGCTGAAAGCTTGAGCAATATTAATTACACCTGAAAATCCACGACCATTAAAAGAAAATCTATCGGAGAGCCTTTTCCAAGCGAGTTGAGCATGATGTCTCACTGCACTTCTTGCTGGAATGACCGCAAAACTCCTGGAATAATTACTCCGGTAAAAAATGTTGGCGGTATTGTACAATGAGAATGGGGTATTTCCTCTAGCAGGAAACGTATAGTCCCTGTAGAATCTGTATTGGGGAAGACGGAGGCCAACTCTAACAAACGTCCCATACTTGTCCGCTTCTGGACAGCTGTGTTTCTGGCTTGTAACAAAGGAATTTGCAACTTTCCTAAAACCTCTGAACGTCAAAAATCTGCGTTGCAAATATCAAGCCAATTAAATTAGCACAATACCATTTCCATTGGTGGAGAAAATTTAAGAAATTCAAGGCTTGCTTCATTTCTCAGCTCCCTTTCTCATTTGCAATATATATCCATTTTTCAAAACGAAGAGAACGAACTGTACGCGAATTCCAGTGCATCACCACAAATTAAAGGCGATTGGATCATCAGGAAAAAAAAAAAAACTAAAGCTAGCTGAAGCAAAACGATAGAAAACAAAAAGAAAGGCGACGGACCTTGACATGGTGATCGAATCTGAGGAAGACTGGTTGGAGCTAAAGTGCGCTGATGTAGGAGGTGTGAGGTTGCAGTAACCAGCATCTTTTCCTCATGGACTCTAGCCTTAGGCAACGTCCTTGTTCATGCTCGAGAGCTTTTGATAATGATTTTCCGGATTGTTATAGGTCGGTGAGTTTTAGGGTTTCAGACAACGTAAACAAACAGCAGCGGATCAAAGCTTGGATCGGAAGAAGAAGAAGGAGAAGAAGAGAGCGGCCTTGCCGTGGGTAATGGGTCGTTGTTGGGCCCAGTCTCGTGGGCCTCACGCAATGCTACTTTTCTTAGTTGCCGACCTATCGAGAGATATTTGATGCGTTTAATAATAGCTTTTAATATCACCCATGTACTGGGAAAGAGTCTTTAGTTTTAAATGGAGGACCTCCCATTATTACCCAAGTTAAGTCTGTAATTAGAATGCGCTAATAAAGAATTTACCCGGAAAATCCAATGCTATAAAACAGTTAATTAAACTAATCCGAATTAATAAAAAATAATAATTAATTTGAAACTAAAAAATTAATTTAAATCTGAAATTGCCCAAATGCCCCAAGGCCCGTCTTTTTGATAATTAAACATAATTGATTATTTATATAATATTCAATGCCCAAATTGATTTTGAAACCCAATTGGCTTCCACTTGGCCCAACTTACATTTACTAAGTGTGGGACTTCCACACTTATAAAGACCCTACTCTTTCTTCTGTCTACCAATATGGGACAAATGTCTTTGAAATTCATTCAAACTTCCAACAAACTTAACCATAACATATGTGAATAAGTAGTTAAACATGGTATTCTTTCCATTCAAATTTTAAATTATATAGTCCTTATACTTTAGCTGGTGTTTCTCTTTCGCCATTACCATCAACGATTTTAAGTAGTTAATCATGATTTTAATATGTAGGAGATAGTACGTGAATTTTGTGTGTCTTATTATATTTTTGTAAAAAATATGTGTATTAAACATGAGAAATATGTGCGTACGTATATAATACATTATTAAACATAAAGGCGCTAGAATCTTTTTACCGGTAATAACTCTGAAAAAGTAAAAAATGAAAAAGGGACATTAGATACTCGAGTAATGGCCTAATAGTAATGGATAGGGCTCTTGGGCTATGGAGAAAATTAATTAGGACAGCCAAACGATTTCACAAAGGACTTAGTAAATAGAAATTAATTATTTTGTGGACTTTTTCTACAAATTTTTTGTATTAAATAATAAATAAAATATAATTACTAATTAAAGTAATTAAAAAAGGATAAGACATTATATAATTATATAGATATTGACTTAAAGAAGTAGGAAAAAAAAAAGTAAAGAAACTAATTATATGTTTTTTAAAAAAATTAAACAAGATCGCTGGCTATACTATTTATATATTAAAAAGGGATGCACATAGCGCATAGTGCCACGTGTCAAAAAAGTACAGCGAGGTTGCTGGACTATTTCTCATTTTAAAAAGGGGGAAAAAACGCAGTATAGTGCGGCTATACTATTTCTTTCAAAAAATTTAAAAGGATCTAGTATAGCCGGATATAAAGACAAACCCAGCGCCTGTGCGCCACGTGTCAAACACGTACAGCCACCGGCTATACTATCTTTGTTTTAAAAATTCAAAAAAAGGGTATTGCCGCGCTATACTATTTTTAAAGGCAAGGAAAAAATGAGTATAGCCGGGCGGCTATACTCTTTTTTTCTTTTGTGGTTTTGAAGTATATATTGTTTTTATTCAATAATACGTGAGAATTATGTGTACAATACGTGAATTTCGTGTGTCATGTTGTTTTTTTGTAAAAAATAGGTATATTAAACATGAGAAATACGTGCGTACATGTATAATACATTATTAAATGTGAAGGCGCTAGAATCTTTATACGGGTAATAACTATGAAAAAGTAAAAAAATGAAAAAGGGACATTAGATACTCGAGTAATGGTCTAATAGTAATGGATAGGGCTCTTGGGCTATTGAGAAAATTAATTAGGACACCCAAACGATTTTACAAAGGACTTAGTAAATAGAAATTAATTATTTTGTGGACTTTTTCTATAAATTTTTTGTATCAAACAATAAATAAAATATAATTAATAATTAAAGTAATTCAAAAAGGATAAGACATTACATAATTATATAGATATTCAATTAAAGAAGTAGGGAAAAAAAAACAAAAGTAAAGAAACTAATTAGATGTTTTTAAAAAATTATAAACAGTATAGCCGAGCGGCGATACTATTTATATATTAAAAAAGGGATGAGCACATCACAAAGGAGCCATGTGTCAAACAAGTACAGTGGGGCTGCTGTACTATTTCTCATTTTAAAAAAGGGAAAAAAACGAGTATAGCCGCGATACTATTTCTTCGAAAAATAAAAGGATCTAGTATAGCCGACCGACTATACTAATTATATATATGTATATAAAGACATGATCAGCGCTTGTGCTCCACGTGTCAAACACGTACAGCACACTGGCTATACTATCTTTGTTTTGAAAATTCAAAAAGGGAGTATAGTGAACGCTATACGATTTTCAAAAGGCAATTAGGAAAAACTGAGTACAGCCGCGGCTATACCCTTTTTCGTTTTTGTTGTTTTGAAATATATGTTATTCTTATTCAATAATACGTGAGAACTACGTGTATAATAGGTTAATTCAACATGAGAAATACCTACGTACGTGTATAATACATTATTAAACGTGAAGGCGCTAGAATCTTTATACGGATAATAACTCTGAAAAAGTAAAAGATGAAAAAGGGACATTAGATACTGGAGTAATGGCCGAATAGTAAGGGATATGGCGCTTGGGCTATGGAGAAAATTAATTAGGAAAACCAAACGATTTCATAAGGACTTAGTAAATAGAAATTAATTATTTTGTGGACTTTTTTTATAAATTTTTTTTTGTATCAAACAATAAATAAAATATAATTACTAATTAAAGTAATTCAAAAAGAATAATACATTACATAATTATATATATATTGAATTAAAGAAGTAGGAAAAAAAAAGTAAAGAAACTAATATCTATGTTTTAAAAAAATTTCAACCGTATAGCCGTATGCTATACGATTTATATATTAAAAAGGATGCGACAGATAGGTGCTGTGTCAAACAAGTACAATGGTCACTGTACTATTTCTCCTTAAAAAAGGGGAAAACGCAGATGGCTATACTATTTTTAAAAAAATGAAAGAGGATCGGCTATACTAGTTATATATATGTATATAAAGACACGACCAGCGCCTGTGCGCCACGTGTCAAACACGTACAGCCCACCAGCTATATTGTCGTTGGTTTAAAAATTCAAAAAAAGGGGGTATAGCCGCACGGCTATACTATTTTTAAAAGGCAATTAGAAAAAACTGAGTATAGCCGGCGGCTATACACTTCTTTTTTTGTGGTTTTGAAATATATATTATTTTTATTCAATAATACGTGAATTTCGTGTCTTATTGATTTTTTTGTGAAAAATAGGTGTATTAAACAGGAGAAATACATGCATACGTGTATAATACATTATTAAACGTGAAGGCATTAGAATCTTTATACGGGTAATAACTCTGAAAAAAGTTAAAAAATGGAAAAGGGATGTTAGATACTCGAGTAATGGCCTAATAGTAATGGATATGGCTCTTGGTCTATGGAGAAAATTAATTAGGACACCCAAACGATTTCACAAAGGACTTAGTAAATAGAAATTAATTATTTTGTGGACTTTTTCTATAAATTTTTTGAATCAAACAATAAATAAAATATAATTAATAATTAAAGTAATTCAAAAAGGACAAGACATTACATAATTATATAGATATTGAATTAAAGAAGTAGGAAAAAAAAAAACAAAAGTAAAGAAACTAATTAGATGTTTTAAAAAAATTAAACAGATAGCCGAGCGATACTATTTATATATTAAAAAAGGGATGAGCACAGCGCATGGGTGCCATGTGTCAAACAAGTACAGCGGGCTGTTGTACCATTTCTCATTTAAAAAAAGGGGGAAAAACGAGTATCGCCAAACTACTATACTATTTCTTTCAAAAAATAAAAAGTATCTAGTATAGTCGGTCGGCTATACTAATTATATCCAGCGCCTGCGCCACGTGTCAAACATGTACAGCCCATCGAGGAGTATCGCCGCACGGCTATACGATGAGTATCGCCGGGCGGCTATACCTTTTTTTTTTTTTTTTTTGGATTTAAAATATATGTTATTTTTATTCAATAATACGTGAGAATTATGTGTATAAGACGTGAATTTCGTGTGTCTTATTGAATTTTTGTAAAACATAGGTGTATTAAACTTAAGAAATACGTGCGTACGTGTATGATACATTATTGAACGTGAAGGCGCTAGAATCTTTATACGGGTAGTAACTCTGAAAAAGTAAAAAATTAAAAAAGGGATAATAAATACTAGAGTAATAGCCTAATAATAATGGATAGGGCTCTTGGGCTATGGATAAAATTAAAGGAGTTTCACTAAAACACCCAAAATGGAAGCTGAAATTATAAAAAAACCTAACACCCAAAACACTTTATAAACACACTCAAAACCCATCATTACACACACTCAAAATCCATTTATAAATACACCAAAAAAATATACAATTGTTGACTTTGGGATTGATTTTGGGTGTGTTTCTATGTTTAAATAGTATTTGAGTTTTTTTTTTATAAATACATGTCTAGAATTGGGTTTATTTATAAATTTGTATAAAATATTAATTAGGACACCTAAACGATTCACAAAAGACTTAGTAAATAGAAATTGATTATTTTGTGGACTTTTTTTTATAAATTTTTTATATTAAATAATAAATTAAATATAATTACAAATTAATTCAAAAAGGATAAGACATTACATAATTATATATATTGAATTAAAGAAGTGGGAAAAAAACAAAAATAAAGAAACTAATTATATGTTTAAAAAAAATTTCAAATAGTATAGCCGGGCGGCTATACTAGTTATATATTAAAAAAAGGATGCGCTCAACGCATAGGTGCCACGTGTCAAAACATTACAGCTGGCGGCTATACTATTTCTCGTTTAAAAAAAAGAAAAACAAAGTATAGCCTCTCGGCTATACCATTTCTTTCAAAAAATAGAAAAGGATAGACACGACTAACGCCTGCGCGCCACGTGTCAAACAAGTACGCCCATCGGCTATACTATCTTTGTTTTAAAATTGGCTTAATTATGTATACGCCTTTCTTATTCGATTACACTGTAAAACGTCTCAGTACTTCAACGCAAAATCGTTCACGTTACCCTTTCCGTCGCTTTTTGAAGTTCCGCTACGTTATCGTTCATCTCCCAAAATTCCGCAATGCAGCCTCCCATTTGTTACCGCTCATCGCACCGCTTTTGGGCGCCATCGCCTCCTCCGCCACCCTGCGACGACATGGATATCAAAAGAACCAAAGACGTTGTCCTCTACCACCTCACATCTCACCACGCCAACCGCATTTGGATCACCGAAAAGCAAGAAATTGGCGGTTTTTACCCAAAATCTCCATTGCTCGTTCGGCGATTCCGAGCACCATTTTCTTTGATCCGTATGATTTTTCAACCTCTCGAGTTGTTCTTGCCGCTAGTTGTGTTGGTTATGAGAAATTTCGAGTTTTGGAGGGTAAATAAGCGATGAACAAGAATAAAGGGAGGGCTACTGCTCGAATTTTGGGGAGATGAACGAATATTCGTGAATCGGAACTTCAAAAAACGGAAAGGGTAACGTGAGATAGTTTTTGCACGTTGGGGTACTTTGAGACGCTTTTCACCACAGTGGTAATCTGAGATAAGTTGGAAAGCACGGAGGCATGTACATAATTAAGCCTTAAAAATTAAAAAGGAGTATAGCGCATACTATTTTTATTAGGAAAATCGCTTATAGCCGAGCGGCTATACCCTTTTTTGTTTTAAAATATATATTATTTTTATTCAGTAATATCTGAGAATTACGTGTATAATACGTGAATTTTGTATGTCTTATTGAATTTTTGTAAAAAAATTGGTGTATTAAACATGGAAAATACCTATGTACATGTATAAATAGCAATTAGTCTTTTTTAATTTTTTCTTTCATACAATATTTAAATACTAATTATTCAGAGTTATCTACTGTAGACGTCCCTGAACTTGGCCCCCAATTGTAATTGGGTCTGTGAATTCTTTTTTTTTTTGTGCCAATTACATCCTTTAACTGGACAAATAGTTGCAATTGGGTCCTACCGTCCAACTTTGTCAATTTGTCTATCAAAATGAGGGGTAAAAACGTCCTTTTGAGTCTGAAGAAAAAAACTGAAAAAATAAATTAAATAAATAAACTTAAAAATAAAAATCCCTCTCTCTCGCAACCCATTCCCCCCTCAAAACCCATATCCCAACCCCCACCTCCTACTAAACCCATCTCAATCTTCATCTATAAAGTCCAGAAAATCAATCACCCAGCAAATATCAAACTTGAAATTTCAATACCCACATCAAATCTCAGCCCCAAATAGATGAAACTTTATACTTTCAACCAAATCAAATACACCCAGCATGGCTACAATTTCAGATCTCAAATAACCATAATTTCAAGCCACAAAGAAAACCCAGAAACAAAATAAATCCAGAAAACACAAGGGTCAAGAGAAAACTATATACTCCAGTTTCGGCATGCAAAATGGGATCATGAGGAATTGATTGGATAAGGCAGCAAAGCAAGAAGAGTCCTTCTTTGGCACTGGAACCATTCCCGGGAAAGTGAGAGTTTCAACTGAGGGACATACTTCTTTTTTTCCCGGAAAACAAACAGCCATCGAAGAAGAAGAAAGATATGATTCGATCCGATTCGCTTAAGCGTCAAGCTCTCTCTTTGAATGATTGATTTCTCATTACACTTGTACATATAATGATCTTGCAATTTCTGTTGCTGTTGTTGTTGGTCTTCCTCGGTGTTCCTCTGTGTTTTGAGGGGGGTGGGATAAGGAGGGGGGAATGGGTTGCGAGAGGGAGGGAGAAACAGAGGGAAAGAAAAAGGGATTTTTATTTTTATTTTTTATTTTAAAGTTTATTTTTTTATTTTTTCAGTTTTTTTCTTCTGACTCGAAAGGACGCTTTTACCCCTCATTTCTGACTCGAAAGGACGCTTTTACCCCTCATTTTGACGAATACATGGACAGAATTTGACAGTAGGACCCAATTCACTATGTAAATAGTAATTAAAACATTACTACTAATTAAATTTATTTAAAAAGAGAAATCCAGATGTTGCTATTTAAAGGGTATAGCCGTGCGAGTATTCCCTTCAAATATTCTATTTATAGAGTACCTCCTCGCGGGTCTATGTTTAAAATATTATATTTACAAAGGATAGGGTATAGCTGCTCAGCTTTACTTTAAAAATATTACTGAATATTATTATTATAGAGTATAGCCGCTCGGCTGTACGCTTAAAATATTATATTTAATGTTTTTCTGAAAGCTAGGAGATGTCCAAAAAATATTTTAAGTACACACAAGAATTTAAAATAATATTTTTAAAATGCTTACAAAATGGGGTCGGAGCCTTGATCCGTATACATTTGTTCGCTTGCTTCATTTACTTTCTTGTCCCAAAAGCCTACTTATAAAACCTGAGTCTCAAAGATTGACATTGGATCGGAGTACCGAAGCTTCGTTTAGGCTGAAGAATTAGGAAAAATATGTTGGTTCAGCTTCCGCGCCTGACCAGCTCTCTGAGAGAGCCCTTTGACATCGACCAGGCCTATTTGCAGCGCAAGCTCATCCTTCAGAGCCAGAAGCCTCGCCAGTACTTCCTTTCAACAATTCACTCTCTTTTTTTTCTTCCTTCTCATAGTTTTTTTTTACTGTAATGTTCTGTTTGGCTGCCAAGAAAACCTAGGGAAAGTGAGGCAAAGTAAGCAGGAAACGTATTAGTATAGGATAGGACTTGGAATACCGAATTTTCCCCTGCAATGAGATTAGTGCAATTTGGCTTAGCTGGTTTTTAATGGAAAAGTTCAAAGCACGTTATCGAAATTTCATGTTCTATAAATTTTCTGCGCCCCTTAGGCTCCTTAGTGACCAAATGGAGGAGTAATGCACTGCTGGGCACTTGAAATTTGTGCTAATTTTTACTAGTCAAGCTGTGTATAATTCCTAATTACTTGGTCTTTGATCAATTAATCCCAAAATAACTTTTGAACCTTTGAACTTTACGCTGTAGGTCTTGAGCTCAGTTGATGAGTCAGAGCTTGCACGGAAGATAGTTTATAGATGGGAAGAAGGTAAGACAACTTGCTGTAATGAAATTGTGGACATACCACGTCGTATATGATATATTGAATAAATCGAAAATTTGTGGACAGCTTCGATTGAAGTGCGGCAAGCTTACAAGCAGTTTATTGGGGCTGTGGTGGAGTTGATAGATGGAGAAGTTCCATCCGAAGAGTTTCGTGAGGTGGCACTCACCGTGTACCATCTTTTTGGCAGGCCAGAGGAGGAAGACAATGTTGAAACAAATATTGCCGGAAAAAAGTAAGAATTATGTTCCCAATAATTAACATTCCTTTTTATCAGACAGAAATTAAATTAGTATTATAAGTGGTTGAGGTGTCATGTTCAAATTATGATATTTACTAACTATAGTATAATTAATGTGCATGGATATCCGGAAGAAATAAGTAATGCATCTATCCAAAAGCTAGCAGATCCAGATAGTACATTTTGCTTTTTTTGTTTTTGTTTTTGTTTTCTTGATAAGTAAAGTTAATTTTAGTTGTACAATTATATTTAAAATTTAGAAACTTCGGAGTCACTGCATTTAGGAATCTCTTGTGCTCTGGCCTCCGGGAACACAATGAACACGTTATTCAAATCCCACTACTAATAATTAAGTCTCAAGATACTTAACTGAACAGTTCTATACCAGATTAAAGGCATGCTTGAGACTGGTTTTGGAAGGTCTAAAAACACTTTTAACATCCAAAAGTGCTTTAGACAACGTCTGGCAGAAAAATTAAAGTGTTTATGGGTCACAAAAGCACCCCAAGTACTTTTCCTGGAAGCACTTGGATTTTTAATAGGTTTTTATGTGTTTAAGAAAGTGCTTCTAGAAAAAGCGCTTATGAACCCCAAACGAGCCTTGACTCATGAAGGATAAAACCAATTCAGTGCATAGTTATACATGATGTTTAAATTTGTCATAAAGATAAAATTAAAGAACACTGGGATTGTGTCTAATGGGTATTTATTTCATTTATTTATTATCCGGGGTTTGAGATTTTGAATAATTTTAACAATAATTATGGATAAAAATGAAGAAAAGTTTCAAGAATTTTAATTGTGTTTACTCATGTTTGAAATGCAGGCTGGAAGTGCAAAAACTACTTGGTCACGCCGTTTCAGATGCTAACGTGCGGAAAGTTGCCTCCCTAGCCCAGAGACTTGCAGGGATGCAGTCCAGTGATAAGGGGACTACACTTGTTTCAGAAAAGCCTGTAAATGGGACTCATGACAATGTGGAATTTGGTGCTGACCTTGTTTTCCATGCACCAGCTCGATTTCTGGTGGATGTTTCTTTGGAGGATGGCGAGTTATTGGGTGAGGAAAGCACTGGAATTTCTTCTTCATATTATGAAGGATTATATAGTCGCGGTAACTTGAATGATCATCATCCTTCTACTGATGGACAAAGCTTCAATTTGAGTTGGTTAAAAGATGCATGTGATCAGATAGTAACAAAAAGTAGGTCGCAGCTTTCTCGAGATGAACTGGCTATGGCCATTTGTCGGGTGCTTGACTCTGATAAACCTGGTGATGAGGTACTCGTTAAATTTCATTTAATTTTGCTATGGGTTTCACTCTCGAGTTTTTGTAGACAACTGATTTCATACTAATTTTGAGATATTTTCTCAATGAAGATAGCAGGTGTCTTGTTAGATCTTGTTGGGGATAGTGCATTTGAAACTGTTCAAGACCTCGTATCAGTAAGACTATAATTATTCTATTACTTTGTTGAACTAATCTTAGTTACTCTTTACGTTTTCCTCCCAAAACAGCACGAACACACACATGTATAGACAAAACAAATTCCCCTTCCCACAGTACACTTTTTTATGTGTCATCATGATCTTCATTTGAAGAAGTGGTACTATGCCATGCGGTGAGATCTTATCTGTTAAATAAACTGATTTGATCTTCAAATGCAAAGTTCATTCCCCTCTCTTTTAACAGCATACCACATTTTCAATTGAAGGATACAATTGTTTCTCTGGCCATCTTGGTATACATATTGGATGGGTTTTTGTTAGAGAAGTCTATTCCAGATTTATGCTTTGATAAGTGTACAGCTAAAGTTTCTTCTTTAAATATTGTTTTCTATATTTTCCCAGCATCGAAAGGAACTTGTTGATGCCATCCATCATGGGTTACTGGGACTGAAATCTGACAAATTGTCTTCAAGCTCTCAATCACGTATGCCTAGTTATGGCACACAGGTATAACCGCTTATGTAAAAGATTTGTTCTCATTAACACATAAATCATCAAAAACATATGGAATCAAGCATTGCACATCTGTTTTCAGGTTACTGTTCAAACAGAAACTGAACGACAGATTGATAAACTTCGGCGCAAAGAGGAAAAGCGACAAAGACGAGGAACAGAATATGGCACTGATAGTGAACTGGCTGCTGTAAATTTTTCTTCTTTACTACAAGCAAGCGAAAGAAAAAATCCTGTTGATGATCTCTTAGCGCTTGGTGAAGGGCCTCAATCTTTAGCAGTAAGTGCTCTTCCTCAAGGAACTGTGAGGAAGCATCATAAGGGATATGAGGAGGTCATTATTCCCCCAACACCAACAGCACAAATGAAACCTGGAGAAAAGCTGGTACCCATTTGCAGTTCCTTCATTCTACTTTATGTTTATCATTTTAGTTTTATTTACTGGTTCTCAATATTCTTACTTAAATTTGATGATTGGAGATGACTTATAAGGACCTTTAGGAAATGCACAAGTGGACCCCAAGTGGGTGAATCTCCTATGTTTTTAAGATACTAGCTGCTCTCATAACACTGAAATACTAGACATGTTTTTTTTTTCTTTCCATGTCCAATAGGAATTGCCAAGTTTATTATACAAAACACGCGAAGAAGGCATGAACAGAGTATAAAATAAAATTAAGAATTCTCGGTGTACAGGTCCTTCTTAGAGAACATTGCCACTCTTTGTTCATCAAGGCAGTCAACTAAAAAAAAAATTTCTTTTGTTGTATTACTTATGAACTTATGAAATGAAATCAAAGTAGTCCTATCTTGGAACTTGCGCAAGGACCTATAAATTGACTGATATGACTTGTGCTAGCTTATAGAAACTTCCCTTATGTCCCCGTCCCAGAGAAAGAAATATTTCTTGGAGGCTTTCTTCATTTTGCCTACATTTTATCCTTTTTTTATTATTTTTTTTTTTTTGGTGTTGATTTCGAACAGGGGAAAGGGATTGGATAGAATGTTGGTTACATGTATAAGCCTCTGGATAGTACTTTCTTTAGGAGATTATATTGAGCATGAAATTCTTTGTAGCTCTAAGATAATTGTATGACTATATATTTCCAGTATGGAGTTTGTAATGCAATTGGAGTTCTCTGGCAAACTAGCCATAATAATTTGCGTGTTTTCTGGTGGTTAAACAAATAGGATTGCCCTTGCTTGTTATTTCTTTTATCACTTACTGACCTCCATTTCTTTTATTGCAATTTATGTTTACTGTCTTATGCTGTCAGATTGAGATAACGGAGTTAGATGAATTTGCTCAAGCTGCTTTTCGTGGATATAAGTCTTTGAACCGTATTCAGAGCCGCATATTTCATACTGTTTATTACACTAATGAAAATATACTAGTAAGTTATTGATTCTGTTGATTATGTGAATACCAAACCATTGCAGTGAAAGTGCTGATATGATATGCTTGAATGTGGTTTCCATTTACTTGCAGGTTTGTGCTCCAACAGGAGCTGGCAAAACAAACATAGCTATGGTTTCTATTCTACATGAGGTATGCAAATGCTTGGCTATTCCTGGGTCTCTATTCTCAATTTTGGCAATCATACTTTTTCTCTTACTACTCTGGCTTGATCTCAAATTTATACATTTGGTTTTGTATTGTGTATGAGTTAATCTGGGTTAATTGCATAGTTAAAATGGCAAGGGAACAGCTGTACTGTCATATGAGCTGGTATATTTTCCTGGGAGGGTTAGTGTGTTAAAGATATCAGCTTGCAAAATAAAGCAAGGACTAAGCTTTTGGCTGCCTTAGTTATTCGACTCCTTTTATGTCATGATGGTGTACTTATAGTACTTTTCATGTTGAATTCAACCTATTTAGTCTTTGAAAATATTCAGTATGGAAGTATAACATCCATTCTGAGATTTAGATAGTGAGTAGGCATTTTCTGTGGCAGATTGGACAGCACTTCAAAGATGGTTACTTGCATAAAGATGAATTTAAGATAGTTTATGTTGCACCAATGAAGGTATCCACCCTATATAACTCTCTTCCTTTTTTTTTTTTGAGCTGGTGGGGTGGGAAAGTAGGCATTGAAATAGTGGCTTGTTATTTATTATCATGTATTTTTCAGGCATTAGCTGCAGAAGTTACATCAACTTTTAGCCATCGCTTATCTCCATTGAATATGACTGTGAGAGAACTTACTGGAGACATGCAACTTTCTAAGAATGAACTTGAAGAAACTCAGGTCACTTTTATCAAATTCTGTGTGATCCGTGTGCTTTTAACTGTACCCAAAAGAGGAAAATGAAAATCTTAACGGCTTCACTTTCTTCTTATTCAGATGATAGTGACAACACCTGAGAAATGGGATGTCATTACTCGCAAGAGCAGTGACATGTCACTTTCAATGTTGGTGAAGCTCCTAATTATTGATGAAGTGCATCTATTAAATGATGATAGAGGCCCTGTAATTGAGGCACTAGTTGCTCGAACTTTGCGCCAGGTAAACTTTTACTGAATTATTAGTGTTCTTGGCTTCTTTCTGCTGAATAACTACCGCACTATTTAAATTAGTTGAGAACATTTGTACAATTGCAACTTGTGCTTATGAAAGTTGGAGAGGTATTATCTGTTTCTTATTAGGGTTAATGTGATAGCGGGATGTTTATATTTAAAATGTTTATCAGATGTCTGTTACAACTTACATTTTACTTATGTAGTTTATGGTTGGTTGCAAAAAATTTAGTTGCTTATGACCTTTTGTTTACTCTTTTTTTGTTGTTTTTTTTTTTAAATTTTATAAAATGTGTGTGGCAGGTGGAGTCTACACAGACAATGATACGCATTGTGGGCCTTTCAGCTACTCTACCGAACTATTTAGAGGTATTTTGGTCACCTGATGATATCTTTTATCTGTATCTTTTGGCCTTGAAATGCTGTACTCTGAAGTCTATTCTATTTATTTGTTAATGTGGATTATTCTTTTATAACCACCCAGGTTGCACAGTTTCTGAGAGTGAATCCAGAAGCAGGACTCTTCTTCTTTGATTCTAGTTATCGCCCAGTGCCCCTCGCACAGCAGTATATTGGTATTAGTGAGCAGAATTTTACAGCCCGTATTGAATTGCAGAATGAGATATGCTACAAGAAGGTTTCTTTTTCCTTGGGCTCTCCTTTGTGTAATGTACATATTAGAACGATTATTTAACTGATTGATAATTTTTCTGCCAGGTTGTTGAATCACTCAGGCAAGGTTATCAGGCAATGGTATTCGTTCATTCTCGAAAGGACACAGCAAAAACAGCTCAGAAATTGGTATACCTTTATATTCCATCTTACTTTTGTGGGTTTCTAATTGGTTGAAATTCATTTTTGCAAGTGTTAATAATAAACTAGTCATGTTGACTTCAAAAAGGAGGAAGCTTCAGTTGGTTGCTGATGCAATTGCATCAGCTGGACCAGTACGATTCCTTGCAAGTTTTGATTTCAGCAATTGTAATTGCCTAGATATTTGTATAATATGTTTCCTTTGGAGAATATGTGCCATTTCTTTTCTCTTATATTGTTTTTAGTTTTCAAGTTAATGATATTGCTTTGGTTCAAAAAGATAAAATTTATCAACAATATGACTTAAGTGAAAAATAAATATATTAATGTACTAAAAAACTATGATCTGTATTGATGCAGTAATCATTGGAAGTTTGATTTTACATGTGTGAACTTATTGGGATAATTTTGAAGTTCCTTAAGATGTCAGTTAAATGGATTATAAGGACCATGTGGGTATAATTTGAAAGGGATGCAATTGGGGATGCGATATTACATATAATCTGAAAGGAGAAAATCTGTTTGTGACAGTTAAATTCTTATAGAGCAACCACCAATGTGGTTTATCATAGCAAGATGAGCTAGTTTCAATTTTTTATAATTTTTCAATGTCAATCATGTGTGGTGTGTCATGCTCTGCTTTCACTTTTAACTACTTATTACATGTTGAACAGGTTGAACTTGCTCGCAAGTTTGAAGGACTGGAGTATTTTAAGAATGATGACCACCCACAATTTTCGTTGATCCAGGCAGGGAAAAAGAAGAAGAAAGAATCATTATTATTAGTATCACACCTTTTATATCTTTTAATACATGCATCATTTTATGAATTTCAGAGGGAAGTTATGAAGTCCAGAAACAAAGATCTTGTTGCACTTTTTGAATTTGGAGTTGGAGTTCATCATGCTGGGATGTTACGTACTGATAGAGGGCTGACTGAGCGCCTTTTCTCTGATGGACTGTTGAAGGTAGATATCATCTAGTTACCCTTTGTAGCAGCACTAATATATTTGGCTGAAATATTTTTCAGATAGTGTTATTTTCTGTTTTAGGTACTTGTTTGTACGGCAACTTTGGCATGGGGTGTAAATCTACCAGCTCATACTGTTGTGATAAAGGTTTGTGCGTATTTCTGAAATTATTTTTTATCTCCATGGCTTAAATTTTGTGCTAATTTAGGTACTTTAATTTTCTAAAGATGCAAGATGTGAAAAAAAACAAACATTATATTTGAGGTACCTGGTGTTTTCTTTAGGGGACTCAATTATATGATCCAAAGGCTGGCGGGTGGCGAGACCTGGGCATGCTAGATGTTATGCAGGTGAGACTCAAAGCTCTTCTCTTGTAAATACATCTTAAGTAAAATTTATCATATGTTGTTTTTTTTATTTTTCTGTTCTCATGATATATTTCTTTAGATCTTTGGACGGGCTGGGAGACCTCAATTCGACAAAAGTGGTGAAGGCATTATAATTACATCTCATGACAAACTGGCCTACTATTTGCGGTTGCTGACAAGCCAACTTCCTATAGAAAGTCAGGTACTTGTGTAGTTTAAGTGAGAGCTTGGAACATTATGTTATGTATGTAGCCAGGTCAGTCAGTGGGTGAGTTCCTCTTATTCCTAATGTCAAGTACCTAGTTAAATTTTAGACAGTCCTTGCATTGCTTATTAGTCAACTTTAGGTGGTTTTGACATATTCAGATAAGTTTTAGGTGGTTTTGAATCTGCGTTTATTTGATTATTTACTTTAAACATTGCTTATCATTCTGCTTTAGATCTGAAAATGTAACTAATTTGTGGGACAAGGTACACTTCAAATTTTGCTTATTAGTCAATTTTAGTAGATCCGGAAGTGCTAGGCCAAGGTATCATTGATCCGGATGTGCCTTTGGGTACTTCATTATGCCTTGACATGCTGCAAAGAAAAGTCCTCCGCATGCTAAAGTTTTATGTTATAAAAGGAAGTAGAATTTGATAAAAAATAAAATGAAGTAGAATGGTGATATGATAACATTCTTGTGTGTTATAAACTCTGAGTTTTGCATGTTTGTATGTTTGAAGTTATCCAAGGATATGTTAAGATGATTCACTTTTCCTTATTGTTCTTGAAATTTTCTCTGTGCAGTTTATTAGTTCCTTGAAAGACAATTTAAATGCAGAGGTGGCACTTGGTACTGTCACCAATGTCAAGGAAGCTTGTGCATGGCTTGGATATACGTACCTTTTCATAAGAATGAGGCTGAACCCTTTGGTGTATGGTATTGGGTGGGATGAGGTAGTCTGTTGATTTGACTTTACCTATATGGTTGATTAGTTGATCCTTGTTGAACATTTTCTTGACTGGCAGCCTGACTTTATTCTCAAGAAGGCATGATGTATAATTCATTTGTCTTTAATGGTGCTTATGTATAGGATATTTGCTTTTGCTTGTTTCAGGTTATTGATATTTTCTTCTGCCTTTTGCAGGTTGTTGCTGATCCTTCCTTGAGTTTAAAGCAAAGAGCTCTCATAGCAGATGCTGCACGTGCCCTGGACAAAGCGAAAATGATGCGCTTTGATGAGAAAAGTGGCAACTTTTATTGTACAGAGCTTGGTCGAATTGCAAGCCACTTTTATATTCAATATTCAAGTGTTGAAACATACAATGAAATGTTGAGACACCACATGAATGAGACTGAGGTTATTGTTTTTGTGAAATATTTTATCTGTATTTTAAATTTATTTTCCTACCAGTTACACCCCCATTCATTTCTTCTATCAAACTCGTTTTCAGAAAAGAATCCTATGCACAGCCTCGAAATATGTTTCTCTGTATTTCTTGTAATATAGAGTTTCTTTTTAATAATTATCATTTAATTTGATTTCGCTGGTGCTGCTTTTTCTGTTCCTTCAGGTAATAGACATGGTAGCCCACTCTTCTGAATTTGAAAATATTGTTGTTCGAGATGAGGAACAGAATGAGTTAGAGACGTTGGTGCGATCATCGTGCCCATTAGAAGTTAAGGGGGGTCCTTCAAATAAACATGGAAAGATATCCATTCTCATTCAGGTTGCTTTGTGCTCAACTGGTACCAAATGCTAGTGAAGAAGTTAGAAAAAGGAAATATTTGTTGACTAATTTATGGCTTATGTGTTTTGCAGTTGTACATATCTCGTGGCTCGATTGATACCTTTTCGTTGGTTTCTGATGCTGCATACATAAGTGCAAGCTTGGCACGCATTATGCGGGCATTATTCGAGATTTGTCTACGAAAAGGCTGGTCTGAGATGTCACTGTTCATGTTGGAATATTGCAAGGCTGTGGATCGCCAAGTTTGGCCCCATCAGCATCCTCTCAGACAATTTGACAGAGATCTTTCAGCAGAAGTTTGTACAACTTACTTTTATAATATTAATTGCAGAAAGTGTAATCCATTGTTTGAACTTATGTTTCTATTCATACAGATAGTGCGAAAGCTTGAAGAACGAGGGGCTGACTTAGATCACCTATATGAGATGCAGGAAAAAGACATTGGAGCACTGATTCGCTATTCACCTGGAGGAAGGGTATATTGTCTTAGTATGGTGCTTTAAAGTTCACCCTGTTGGATACACCAAACAATAAGAAATTTGTTTAACCCTTTTTTCCTTTTCTTTCATTGGCTAATTGAAGTTGGTCAAGCAATATTTGGGATATTTTCCATGGATCCAGTTGTCAGCAACTGTAAGTCCAATCACCAGAACTGTTTTAAAGGTAGCTTCCCTTGTGAACCTCATATTTCTTTTTATAGTAATTTCTACCTCGGTAAATATTGTTGACTCATCATTCAAGAATTATATTTTGAAATACTAAAATATTTTTTTTAATTTTCAGGTGGATTTGGTTATTACACCAGACTTTATATGGAAAGATCGTTTTCATGGCACAGCCCAGCGTTGGTGGATTCTAGTTGAGGTGCTGATGTGGTATCCACTTTCTAGTTAATTTTGTGCTGGTCATGGCTTCATATATTATACATGTTTAAAGAACAAAATTTTGATTGATATTTTAAATTTTATCTTGCATTATAGGATTCTGAGAATGACCACATCTACCACTCAGAGCTTTTCACTTTGACAAAGCGGATGGCAAAAGGGGAACCTCAGAAGCTTTCATTCACTGTGCCAATATTTGAGCCACATCCACCTCAGTATTATGTTCGTGCTGTTTCTGATTCTTGGTTGCATGCAGAGGCTTTCTACACCATATCCTTCCAGAATCTAGCACTGCCAGAGGTATTTATATTTTATTGTTTGTTAGGATATGGTGGATTTTTTTTATTTGTTTCATAAATGCAAGGTACTCCTGCCAAAAGATTTGTCTCATCAGAAAACTATTGGTTTCTTCAGGCTAGTACTTCACACACAGAATTGCTAGATTTGAAGCCTCTCCCTGTGACTTCACTTGGCAACAGTATTTATGAAGCGTTGTACAGATTTTCACACTTTAATCCAATACAAACACAGGTTTGGTTCAGTGGTTCTACACCTTTTATTCGTGTTTTATTTTCAGGCGGACCCATCACATTTCAATGACTTGATACTTTTTTTCGGGAATTGGGCAGACTTTCCATGTCCTGTATCACACAGACAATAATGTTCTATTAGGAGCTCCCACTGGAAGTGGGAAAACTATATCTGCTGAGCTCGCTATGCTTCGCCTATTCAATACCCAACCTGATATGAAGGTATCTCCTCCACTTTTCTGTATACAATATAACACAGAAAAAGAATAGATAGAGAAATGCTAAACGAGAAAGGGTTTGGTTTGTTTCCGGAAGACGGCACTTCTTGGTGCTGATCTGGGTAAAGCTAGGAAATCACTGTCACTACTCACCTGGTCTTATGCTTTCACATTTTATCAAATTTATAGACTGAATTACTTGTGTGTTTTCATACCATACAGCTCTGCTGTGATTTGATTCTGATTATCATCAAATAGTATGCTCTGTAGTTAAGTATAAAATTTTGATTCTGCACTTAAGGTTCCTTTTTGTGCGGGTGAAACATTTGGTGTATGATCTTTGTGCTCCATCACGTGTTTTGAATGCTGCTTTATACACTAAAGTGTACTGTTTCTGAATTGTTGACTGTAGGTAATTTACATAGCACCTTTGAAGGCTATTGTTAGGGAAAGAATGAATGATTGGAAAAGACGTCTTGTCTCTCAGCTAGGGAAAAAGATGGTGAATTTTTTCCCCTTATAGCTATAAATAACATCTTAACATGTGGTACTGGTAATAACTCAATCGTTTATCAGGTTGAAATGACCGGAGATTATACTCCAGATTTGATGGCCATATTGTCAGCGGATATCATAATATCTACACCTGAGAAGTGGGATGGTATCAGTCGTAATTGGCATAGTCGAGCCTATGTTAAAAAGGTGCAGTCATTCATCCACATATTATTATTTTTTTCTTCTTCAAGAAGGCATTAGTTTACTTGTTTTATTACTTTTCTACTTAATTTTTTACTTGTTTTTTACACACTTGAATTCCACTAGATCTTCTCAAGTCATTGTGCAAGCTATGTCTTAATGTGTGTATTTCATCAGTAGGTTGGGCTTATGATCTTGGATGAGATTCACTTGTTGGGAGCTGACCGGGGACCCATCCTTGAGGTACCTTTGCAAAACTCTAGTGCTCTAAGCTAAAATGAACCAAATAGTTTTTTGTGTAACATCCTTTTTTTGGGTCACACTTTGTGTAACATATTTACTGATATTATGGATTGTGTAGTAAAATTTGAGTTTTGAGCATCAAGTATTACCCCTATAATATTTCAAATTATTTATTCAACTCAAATAAAAGAGGTAACTCAATGAATATATGGATTGAATGTAGCTATTCCTTTAATTTGTAAAGGATTTATAATGGGATGCTTCAAAAGTTCTGCTCCATTGGGTTCTAAATCACAAAAGTTGACATATAAGAGAAATGAACTTGCTTATTTTCATGCTGCAGTGGCAACTGGCAGATACATATCTCCATATGTGTGTGTGGACACTATTCTTTAGATGACCAACTGATATACTTCTGGAGAAGGAAAACTATTCTTTTATTACTTTACTTTTTTTATATATTCATAATATCATGAAGATGATGAACATAAATGTACTACAAATAAAAGACAGAGAGACTTATAGAGACTTATTAACTAAGGAAAGTTGTGGGGCACCTTTTATTATTTAGTTTTCGAAACACTGCCTGAGCTTTTTCAAATAACAATTAGGCATCTTATTTCCAACTTGGTGTTTGTTGTAATATGAAAAGACTTTCTCATTAATATTAGAAAGACATACTACTTTAAAGGACTTTTCTAAAACAGTTAATAGTTCTTTCAACTTTAAATATATCTAATGTGCATGTTTTTTAGGTCTGTATTTAATGTATGTATTAGGGTTATCAACCTCTGTACAAGTTGGAGCAACTTTTGTAATTTGTGATCTAGAGTCAAGTGTGATTAAATTTTATCATAGGCTTTCTGTTCTCTATTTTTATTCTTTACCTATTTTTTTTATTTTTTTTTTCATATGTAACGAAATAGTAGATAAATGACTTGATTTCTGAAGGGAAAGTCTTGTGATAGCATTATTCCTTATTGAATGTAAACTTTTCAATTTCATGTTTCTTGTATTATTACTTAGCAGGTTAGTATTAGGCTCATAAGTCTGCCAATCTTAATTCAATCCTGTAAATATTTCTTGAATCTTTGTTATTTATAATTGGATCCCTTATTTTTTAAATAGTTATGTAATGTTTGCAAAATTATATGTACAAATTTGATGGAAACCAGCACATATTTGTTGGACTGGGTTTGAGTGCAATTTTTATGTTCCAGGTTATTGTGTCAAGGATGAGATACATATCATCACAGACAGAGCGTGAAGTACGGTTTGTAGGCCTTTCTACAGCTTTAGCAAATGCAGGGTATGTTTTTATGTATCTTTGATCCTAGCATCATGTTATCTCACTTCGAAGTCCTCTAGTATTTTTTATGTATAAATAATTTGTTGCCATACGTACATCTGATGCCGAGTTGGATCCTTGAGTGACATATGTTTGTAGATCACTCAATGCAACCCTCTCTGATGCATTATTTAGTTAGATATGGTTTAATTTGTCATCAATATTATCAGGATTCTTGGGCATGTTTTAATTATACTGCTTTTATAAAATTGCAAAGCTAAGCAAGAGTGGTAGTTGTCACGTGCTTTATGCTCTTTTGTGGAATTGGCGCACTTGAATTGGTTTATTTTTCTCTTTATCCTTGCTTAATATATTATGTTCTTATATTCTTATGATGTTGCAATTACTTAGGGATTTGGCTGATTGGCTGGGTGTTGGGGAAATCGGACTCTTCAATTTCAAACCAAGCGTGAGACCTGTACCTCTTGAAGTCCATATCCAGGTAATTGATTTAGTGTTTCAAATGGATTCTGATTTCATTTTCAGTCTCTCTGTTCTACTTTAAAATGATTTGTCAATTTGTTCTCCTGGGGAATAATGTCCTTAAATTTGCAAGCTACTTTGTAACAACTTCTCTGTTATTTCTTGTTCTGTGTTATTAAGTTTTATTGTAATTGTTTTGGTTTTATAGAAACAATAGTGGTATGGTAGTTATTTTTAGATGCAGAGTTAATTGTGAGATTTTCTGATCATGGTCTGCAATCCTTTGCATTAATATTAGCTGTTAAATTTGTATCTCACTGGACACTTAGTCCTATGTAATTGTATCTTTTCTCAATAGTACATACACGTGTTGAGAGATATTACATACAAAGGTATTTAAAATTGGATATGTGGCCACACAAATTATACTGTTTTCCTTTTGATCTATGCATGTTAACTTACCTATTATTATGATAGTGATGATGTGCACTAGATGAGGTAGACATGTGGAGCTGTGTCTGCTTGTACATGCGTGCCTTTTTCATGTTGAGATGAAAGTAGATAAGGGCCTTATGTATATTTACTTCATAGCAGTAATATGTCAGTTTATGAACAGGGATACCCTGGAAAGTTCTATTGCCCAAGGATGAATAGCATGAACAAGCCAGCATATGCTGCAATAGGCACCCATTCACCTACGAAACCAGTTTTAATATTTGTTTCCTCTCGTCGACAGACAAGGCTTACTGCATTGGACCTCATTCAGGTTGGATTCAAGGTCATACTGGAATTATGAAGCATTCCATAACTGTTGACTAATTTTTTTTGTGCTTTTCTGTAATTGAAGTTTGCGACATCAGATGAACATCCAAGGCAGTTTCTTAGCATGCCAGAAGAAGCCCTACAGATGGTTCTTTATCAGGTCACTGATAATAACCTGAGGCACACTTTGCAGTTTGGAATTGGATTACACCATGCCGGTCTGAATGACAAAGATAGATCTCTGGTTGAGGAGCTTTTTGCAAACAACAAAATTCAGGCATTTCTCTTTTACCTCAGTAATCATGAGTCTTTCCTGAAAAACACATTAGGAAAGGAGAATATAAAAAGATCATTTTCTTACTCTATATACTGATTGGGCATATGTATTAAATTATAGGTATTGGTTTGTACCAGCACATTGGCATGGGGTGTAAACCTTCCAGCTCATCTGGTCATTATTAAGGTATGGCAAAATTTGTGCGGTATCTTTTTCATTTGGTTCCTAGATTTACAAAGCTTTCTAGCAGGAGTATACTGCAGCAGCTGTTCTTCAGGACAAATTTACAGAACTGTTGATTCTCTTGCAGGGAACAGAATATTATGATGGGAAAACAAAGAGATATGTTGATTTTCCAATCACAGATATCTTGCAAATGATGGGTCGTGCTGGCCGCCCACAATTTGATCAACATGGGAAAGCAGTCATTCTTGTTCATGAACCCAAAAAGAGCTTCTATAAAAAGGTTAGATTTGATGTGGTGAACTTTATATAGTTAGTGGAATGCTATATTTCATAAGGTGCTGGAATAATTTGTGGTTTTATGCATTGCAGTTTTTATATGAACCATTTCCCGTTGAGAGCAGTCTGAGGGAACAGTTGCACAATCACATCAATGCTGAGATAGTTTCTGGCACAATTTGCCATAAAGAGGATGCGTTGCATTATCTTACCTGGACATATTTATTTCGTAGACTGGTATGGTTTTGGTCACATGACTATAGAATAAAAAATGGAAAGAAAGAAATATGTGAATCAGATTACTTGCTTTTCTCCCTTTATAATCAACAGTTGCTCAGATTCTAGTCATCATTTTTTCTTCTTTTTGGAAAAGAAACACAAACTTTAAATGAATAGAGAAACAAATATATCTACAAGAAAGATGGGAGTAGATGTTCATCACAATCTGCCCGCCTAACAATTAATAAACAGAAATCATATTACTTTCACCACACATATCACAAGCAGTCCACCAATTTTCAATATGCATGATCAATTAATAGCTAGTCTATTAGGGATGGCCAGATGTGCCCGTAGTGGTAATTCATGTTCTGAATGTTCACCTCAAATACTAGGAATCAGGTTGTTTGGGGTTTTGAATATCAGAACTTCTAAGAAAGTCAATGGATGAAGTCTTGCAGTCCTATATCTAATCAATAAAGCATTTTCCTTTTTATTTTTTCAATACTCTACACCTATTTTTTTTTTGCTGTAAAAGTTCAGAACACCTATCATTTCCATTGCTGTTGTGACAAGAGCAGCACAATGATCCTCTTGTACTTAAATATGGTGAAGACACAAATTAAAAGCCTTTGGTTTTGATTATTTTGTGTCCTTAGTATTTGATTTATTGAGCCTGTACAATATCTTACATGAGCATTTCTGCAGATGTTTAATCCAGCTTACTATGGCTTGGACAATACTGAACCTGAAGTTCTCAGCTCTTATTTGTCTAGGTAATACCATGCTCAATTCTCATGGATTTTTATTTTATTTTAATCAGGATATGCTTTCTCTTTCGGTGGCATTGCTTTGATTACTTATTGATTATTTTGGCAGGTTAGTGCAAAACACATTTGAGGATCTGGAAGACAGTGGATGCATCAAGATGAATGAAGACAATGTAGAGCCAACGATGCTGGGTTCAATAGCATCCCAGTATTATCTTAGCTACATGACTGTATCAATGTTTGGTTCAAACATAGGATCAGATACATCGCTTGAAGTAAGAAATGGTTCTTGAATATTTTTATTCAGCATTCTAATTTCTCGCTTCTACTTTTTATGCCGTTTTGCTTAAAAAGGTTCTGTACTTCAGGTCTTCTTGCATATCCTATCTGCTGCTTCGGAATATAACGAACTTCCTGTGCGGCATAATGAGGTAATTAGTCTATGGTTGGCTCTTACTTGGGTACTTGCTTTTTTATTTTTTATTTGGATTCATAATGAGGCACACTTGAGTGATCTATTAACCGTGGATTCTGAAAATGGAGACAATTAACACTTGACCTATGACAACTAGCTTGTGAGTGAAGTGGCATCAGTCCTATTTATATCATATATCGCGTCATATGGAATCATTCTACCTCCATACAAATTTGCTAACAAGAATATGTTTTTCTTTGCATACCACAAAGACAACCTAAAGTTCTACATCGGATCATAGTGAAATTTGAAATATTAAAAAATTATGAGATCTTTTTCTTGATTTCGAACTGTAATATCTTCTTTGATAATAGGAGAATTACAATGAAGCATTGTCTGAGAGAGTTCGATATAAAGTGGATAAGGACCGCTTAGATGATCCACATGTCAAAGCCAATCTGCTATTTCAGGTCAGAGTTGTCTTCAACTATATGTTTTGTCCTGTCGTTTTCCTTTTTAGTTCTCTCATCGTTTTATTCTCTTACCAAGCATGAATTCTGCATTCAGGCACATTTCTCGCAGTTAGAATTACCAATCAGTGATTACGTCACAGACTTGAAGTCAGTATTGGATCAAAGTATACGAATCATCCAGGCCATGATAGATATATGTGCTAACAGTGGGTGGATTTCAAGCTCAATTACTTGCATGCATCTTCTGCAAATGGTCATGCAGGTATTCTTCTTAGTAGTTACAATTCTGACTTCTTAGTAGTACTTGCCCCGAATAAAAGACGAGTGCAAATTGGCATTCTGCCTTGTTAATATTATTACATTCTACTGCCAGCATATCAGTTGATTAGTTAGAGAGGTTAATCGGCTATGCTGAGCACCCTTGAATGTTGTTAGTCCATGCTTCTTTCCTGTATTGTTTATGTTGTTTTGTTTTTTCCTTTGTCTTCCAAGAGAAGCTCCTCTTTTGTGTCTTTCTTTTTCACAGTAAATTACCCTAAAAAAATATAGATCCATTTCAGTAGGACTCAAACCTTCTACAAAATCACAAATAAGAAATTCCAGGTGTTAATATCATTGAGGATTTTGTATTCTGAAGAATCAACTAGAAAATTGATGCCTGTCTATAACAATTTAGTATTGTCTTATTTAGGTAGATTTATCTGGCCTAAGGAAGGATTGGATGTGAGTTAACCAGACCTTCAGAGACTCCTAAAACGTGAGAAATTATGACTTACTCATTAAAATGTTGTTAGAAGGGCCACTTTGGAATTTAGCCATATTTTTGTCTGTAAGGACAATGTGCGACACTTGCACTTAAATGGTACACTAATTGTTTCTGAAAAAGGTGAAGATTTGATTTATCTATTTATTTATTTTTAACAATTACTCTTTGACTCGGATGATTTGTTCCTCAAGAAAGTAGAGTTTTCAGCGCCTAGTCTCTTCTCATATCTTTTGGGTTCTTTTCAGGGTTTATGGTTTGATAGGGATTCTTCCTTATGGATGATGCCATGCATGAATGTAGAACTTGCTGACTCGCTAAGCAAAAGAGGAATATTCAGCGTACAGCAACTATTGTATCTCCCCAAGGCAACTTTGCAGACCATGATTGGAAATTTTCCTGCTTCAAAATTGTATCAGGTACGGACTTCTAAGATAGTTGACACATGGCTGACTAACCCACAGGTCAAGATTTAACATGACTGGACAACTTTTTGAGTGGGCTGGGTAAGTTATTGAAATACAAGTCAGTTATGGGCTTTCAGGCATGTTAACTGATTTCAGTAGCTTTGGCTGCTTTGCATCTACAATTTTTCGTTGTTCTAGGATCTGCAGCCTTTTCCACGCATTGAAGTGAAATTAAAACTTCAGCAAAAGGACAGCGGAAAGTCTCTCTCTCTAGACATCAGACTGGTGAAGACCAATTTCAGGCAAAACAAATCAAGAGCATTTACCCCGCGTTTCCCTAAGGTAAAAATTTCTTGTTCTAAACTAGTAATGAGAAACCAAACTGAGCTTCAGGTTCTCTTTTGCAGGTGAAAAACGAAGCATGGTGGTTGGTCCTTGGGAACACCTCAACAGGGGAATTATATGCTCTGAAAAGAGTATCTTTCTCTGATCACTTGGTTACTCACATGGAGTTACCATCAGCTCCTAATACTCTCCAGGTACTATGTGGCTTTTTTTGTCAATTTGACTAAGACCATTATAGGAATATACATCGAGTACATTGTTCATTTTTACTGAACATCCGACTTTTGATATTTTATTAAAATATGGTCACTACAGAGTAATTTTCGAGAGACGTTTACTATGGATGAATGGGGGTTATTGTAAATGGACCTTTATCTATTACTGCCCACCACTTAAAGAAATTTTCCTACATTATAGATTATTCACAGTTTTGTATTTGTTCTTTCTTAGTGATAATAATAGTACTAGTTTGTTTTCAAAAAATTTAGTACAACTACGTCCACCACAACTACTACTTACGCATTATCTTAACACCACTACCACTACCACAATTGAAATTATTATTGTTATTGTTGCAATTCTTAACAATAGTTTTCTTAAAAATTTGTTAGGCAGAGTATTTTTATTGTTGTGGCTGTTATCAGTGATAGTAGTAGCAGATTATTACTATCTCCAGACCTATTACTAACACCACTAAAGAGTCCATGCATTTATGTTGTAGGAAGAAGACAAGCTTGAATTTTTTCCCCCTTGAAACTTCGTCTTTATAAGTTGAACTTTTTCTTGCTTTGCTTGCTGACATTTTTTTAACCGTGCTTTTCAGGGGATGAAATTGACTTTAATTTCAGATTGTTATCTGGGCTTCGAGCAAGAGCACTCTATTTCAGAGCTTATTCAACGGCAGTAACCAAAGCAGGATATATTATCAGTAGATGCATTGGACCTTAAGGTGTATATTTATTGATATTTATTATTTTCTGTCTTTTAAAATAGAAAGCATGAGGACTATAAAATTCAACAGCGAAATTTAAAAACCAAAATAAAACTCAAATATATATATATATATATTCATGAATAAAATAACTGCTGTAATTAGCTCCCTGAGAAATTAAGGCTTTATGATGGGCTAACTGAAAACAACCAAACTGCATAAAATTGCAAGACCAAGATTAGGAAGAAAATTAAGGCAGAGGTCAATTATGGGGTACAAGTAACAGAATGAAAAGTCAATGCTTTCAGAAAAATCCAAAGGTGGAGATCATGGTGCTGCTATGCGTTTTTGCCTCTAAAATGCGGCCACGTTGACGGCCGGTATATAAATACTTTGGCTTAAACATATTCGTTTATTTCACCGGCTTTAAATGGCAAAAACAGAAACCAAAAAAGAAAGTCCAAATTGGGCTAACTTGGAAATACAAGCCGAAAATAATAAATAATGTCAAAAATTCCCACGTCTTGTCTGGGCACCAAACTTGAGCGATTGTGACTTGAAGTTGAATATGAACACCCCTTGCCAATGTGCTGGATGACCTTCTGTTTCTCTCATATGATCCATTGTCCTAAGTCCTTACCCCAAGCTATCCTATAATCTTTGTCACCAATTTGGAATTAATTTCTGTCATTATAGACGACGTGCCTATAGCTTTTAATCTAATAAATCTGAATATATGATTTTTGACGACAGTGGATCCTCCCATTCTGATTCCCGGACTGTTCACTTTTTCTCTTATGTTAACTTGAATGTGTCATGCAAACAAAACTTTGAACAAGTCAATCTGTAGAGACAACTATACATGATCACATATCTCTTCCTTGATGCGTTTACATTGATGTACATCAATCCTTCGTTTGTCTAGTTGTCACTCACCAACCGGCTGAGCCTGAAATCTGTACGATTTTGATCGTGGAAATACATTATTGGGTAACCCTAGAAAGGGTGTGTGGTGTGTGCGCTTTTATTACAATAAGAACGTTAGAAAAAATAAAAATAAAACAAAAACTCTCTTCCAAACATAATGTCAAAGACTTAAATTCCACCGCAAATGTTTCGATTCCTTCCTTGATAAGGATCGTATATGGCTAGGGACATGGATTGACAATTGCTTCTTGCTGACTTTAATGGGTTATTAATGTTTGAAAACATATACAATTTCCCTCCAATTATATCCCAAGCGTTGTTTGACTCAAGTAGTCTTTGATTATATGTAGCATTAATTCGATTATGACAAGGGAAGAGGTGATGTTCCAAAACCCAAATTTTCATCATGCGGCCGAAAGTTTGAGCACAATATTCGAGACATTCCCAATTATTCTTGTTACAAGTCAGAGGATCGAAATTAATGCACGGTGAAGAAGAAGAAGAAAACTTTGATATAGATTTTCATCTATTATCAACACTCTAAATTTTAGGGAAAAGTCTCAAATGTATATTGAACATTAACGTTGCGTTTAGTGATTGACAACTTTTATCAGTGAGAAATGAAAACTCATAACTTTTGAGAGGGATTTGATGGGCACACAAGTTGGCCTAACTTTTGCTTCTGCAAGTGCAACAGAAACCCCATCTGTCTTTCTTGTTCCAAGTATGAGAGGAAGCCTCCAAAAGTCCATTCATTCATTGTCAAAGGAGCCGTCACACCTCAATGAAAAATTGTCACATGCGAGACCCCATTTTCCTAAAATTCTTATCATCATTTTCAATTTTTTTGTGCGTTTTTGTCTCAAATATACCGAGAAAGAAACAAACAACACATGCTAGAAAGAAAGTTGAGAACCAATTTGTTCAAAGAAAAACTGAGGCGCTGAAAGACACAAACCCACTTTAGGAGTTTACTTATTCAAAACGTTGAAGGTCTTTTTTCTTTGGGCGGTCGAGAGAAAGTGAGAGATATGGAAAAGCCTCTCTCTCTCTCTCTCTCTCTCTCTCTCTCTCTCTGTCTGTAGATGTTTGTGGTCGGCTGCTAGTCATACCCCAGCCGTAATCATTGTATTCCACAAAGTTGTCTGCATTTTATACAGATGTAAACAATTTCACGCATTTATAATTTTTTATGAAAATTATAGTTTTGGTTTTTTCATCCTCCCCTCTCACCCTCTCAGAATCCCATCATCACCCTCATTATCACTCTCATTTTCCTCTATATTCTAGCACAAAAAATGAAAAATAAAAACTAAAAAATATAATTGAAATGGTTATCAAACGGACAGTTTCTCATACCATACCAAACACATTGGAGGCAGGTGTCTAGTTGGCGCGCAATGCATACATATTAATCAGTTACCTAAGTTTTCCTTGACGCATGAATGATGCAAGGCTTACATGCATGAAAGGGGTTTGACCTTGAACATCAATAATTAATGAATGAGACTTATGAGCTCGATATTTGATATTGGACCTTCTAATCGGGCGTGTAGAAGATCATACCTAAATATCTTGCAAATATCTTTTACTCTCACTTTAATTTTTTTCTTAATTAGGATTAACTTGTAAGACGGTCATACCTAAATGTGCACACACAAAATGCTAAAACCATTGGAGAGACCAAGCCAAAAGATCGTCCACACGAGTTCAATGTGCAAGTAAATCTGCAAAAAGGATGTTTCAGAGAGACGTGTGGATAACACATTCCACGAACCACCAAGACAGACATTAGTACAGGAAGAAACAATGTGAAGTGGAGGGAGATCTGTTGAGAAATACACATGGGACCCGCTTGAGATATATACAGCTCTTTGTTTTTCTTTTGATTGATGATCATATTAAGGCCAGGACAAGGTTCAAAGTCATATTTGGTCATGATTCACGAGCTGTCCATAGCTGATTTATCTAGGGACAAATATTGTCAATAAATTTTGATGTCCATTTCTGAATTTTGTAGCCAACTTTACAAAGAAAGTCTGAAGTATGAGTTGTATTTAGGTCAAATCCCTCGCTTTAGATTTCTTAACATCAACAGCTGAGAGTCACTTATTTGTTTTGACAATCACAGTTAATTAACATTTCTGATTAAATATCGTAATGTATATAAAAAAAAGGGACCCACTCAAGCTAATCAATAATCATCAGCCCAACTATTCCCAATGAACACAAAATTCTTCCCGAAAACATCAGCAATTGTAGAAATTTGCAGTCAAAATCCTCACCACCACCACCATGTACTTTGTCTTCCTTTTGCCACAGCCCACAAAGGCCTCAGCACGACCTCTAAAGTTGTAAAGTTCCAACTGGATAAGACCACTCTCTATCGTCCAACCGGTCACACCAAAACTCAAGTCCCGGGCCCACATATGCATTATTGAGTCCACGTGTCCCAAACGCTGACGCAATTAATATTAGGTTCTAGCATGATACGGCAGCAAACTAATAGCATGAAGAAGAAGAAGAAGAAGAAGAAGAAGAAGAAGAAGAAGATGATAAAAGAGACGAAACCAGCACATGAAGCACGCCATGATTTTTCAATAAAGCGAGGGCTTGGCTTACGTGGTCCCCACAACATAATAATACTCACCGCTCATGCAACGCCACGTACTTACCCCGTTTCGTCAAACTTGCAATTTCAAGACAATCCGCCCATGCAAATAATTACTTTATTAGTACGTGAAAACGACACTTAGCCATACAGGTGGCGTGAACAGGTGTCACTCCCATGTCCCCCCCGGCAGACTTCTCCGACTCTGTCGCCGGAACATTGGACTCACTGTCGGCATCCAAGAAACCGAATCTTTGAGCTCCTCTTCCTTTCTCTTTGTTAACTTCGTGCAAGCAAAGCTTTTCACTTAGATTTTTTATTTCCTCTTATAGTTATTTCTATATATAAATAGAAAATTAAAAAAATAGTTGCTTTACTGTGACACATTTAATTAAAATGTCACTCTTCTTGTGAGTCAGCCAAAATAATAATATTATTCTAAATCGATTAATTATTATTATTGTCTGCATCAGGTTTTGTCTGAGCATTTGTCACAAGTTCAATACATGACAAGCTTTTTACTATGAATAAGTAATAAACTTTTTTATAATATGATAGGACATAATCCTAATTAAGGAGACAATTAATAAAAGACACATCAATAATTGTGTCATTAGAAAAAAAACAAGGGACATGAAGAACTTGCTTAAGGATACAGTAAGATTACGAAAGTTGCAAAGACTAATTATTAGACCATTTCACATGTATCAACAGCACCAAATCCCAATGCCCGGAAAATTGGAAAATTCTAATTATAGGATGATCGTTTGATCCTGACAACAACAATAATAATAATAATGAATATTTTTTCACATGAATTCATTAACATCCAACATGTCTTGGATGTCAAACTTCAACATGTTGCTACAGTAGCTTTCGCGTTCGTCCTCTGTGCTGCTGTTGAAATTGTGCGTCGTCGAATTTGAATTCAAAGGCGTTGGGCTTGAGGAAGGGGTTGAGAGGACTGAAGTAGTGAAGCTGAAATTCTGGTTGCTGTTGTTGGAGTGAAAATTTGAAGTCTCAGGTGAAGGATGCAAAATAGTTTGGTGGTGATCTGAGCCATACTCGTATGCAAAGCTTGGTAATTCAACATACTCATCAGTAAAATTTGAAGGCCCAACATTGCTTTGCTGCCAATCACTGGGTTGAGAGTTTTGTGAACTAAAATCACTTAGGTTTGATGGGTAGTCTCCATTGGCCGGCTGCATGATGAGTTGTGGAGCTTCATTGGAGAATGAGATTTCTTGAATGGGCTGCTGAAGTTGGTTAGATTGGACTTGTTGAAATGGGATTTGGAGATTGTTGCAAAGTTGGTGGAAGTTGTTTGTTTCTTGAGAGTTTTGAAGAAGGAAACTGTTTGAGTTATGGTTGTTTTCTCTTTGAGATTGGATAAGAGAAGTTGCTAGCCTCAGTAGCTCTGGGTTGAGGCCTATGGGTTGGCCAAGCAGCCTTGAGAAGTTCATTTGGTGCTGGTGAGACGAGTTGTAGAGAGATGAGCTCAGAATGGATGACAAGTCAAGAAGGTCAAGACGAGGGCTGTGGGTGACTGGATCAATTCCCATCCGGAGAAGCCTCTTTCTAATGTGGGTGTTCCAGTAGTTCTTGATTTCGTTGTCGGTTCTTCCGGGCAAACGAGCCGCAATTGCAGACCACCTATATATGAAATAAACCCATTAGCTGTTGAACTATATATTATTAAAGAGACAATTTGAGTTTCTACTACTAATTAATTAAAAAGTTTAGCTTAATTACTTGTTGCCCAATATGCTGTGGAGTTGAATAATTGTCTCCTCCTCTTCAAAAGAAAATCGACCTCGTTTGATATCTGGCCGGAGATAGTTGGTCCATCGGAGACGGCAGCTCTTCCCGCACCTTTGTAGCCCTATTGATCATATACAATTCAAAATTATAAGAGAAAAAGTTAATTTAATGAAAATAAACAAAGCTTCAAGTCTCATAATCCCATAATATATACCTGCATTCTTGGGGAGGGTCCTCCAGTTGCCATAACCATGTTTCTGAATATAATCAAGGAGCTTCTGATCTTCCTCCGGAGTCCATGGACCTTTCTTGAGGCCATTTTTGTCGCAACAAGGTGCTCTTCCCATCCTTCTACTTTGAACGGCTGAGATTAGGATTAGTGCTCCAACACCCACAGGCTTATAAATATATGTATTTAGCTTAGTGGTACTGTTTGTAGCTCATGTATTAATTGATGAGAAATATGGGTCGAAAATTTGGAGGATTTAGACGGAAGAGGGTAGCTAGTAAGAGATAATGGATTAGTTTGTAGGGTCCGTATGGAAGACGTAGATGTATAAATAGGGCATGAAATGGAAGGGTAAGAAAAAAAAAAGGGAGAAGTCAAAAGGATTCGGTGCCGTCCTCTGTTAATCAACATGGCTACGTGTCCCTTTTCCTTTGAGAAACCAACATAGCTATTGTCATCATCAAGATTCAATAAGTTTTCAACTCCAATCTCTCTCTCTCTCTCTCTCTCTCTCTCTCTCTCTCTCTACATATATTTTAGATTTGCATAATTTTGTACCTACCCATCATCCATGATCCATGGCCATGCACTGCATGAATTATTTTTTTAATTAGTTTTCTTTTTAATTGATTGATGCACTATACATACAGAAATCAATGTGACAACTTGATGTGTTTAATAATAGAGATATTTAATTATATATCTATTTTTAGCACTAATAATATAAATAAATTATATACCATTTAATTTCTATAAACAAATCTCAAAAAAACTCAAAAAATGACAATTAGCCTTATTGAATTTAATTTTAATTATTAAATTACTTTAATGTCTTATTGAGTGTTTTTGGTATTTTTATGAGGTTTGGGGGTTGGGCTTGTTTTAAAAAATTGATGGCAGTTTTGTAATTTATAAGAAGTTAAAAGCCTCTTTATTATGTTGTAAATGAATTTTGTGTATGTTTCTGAAGTTCATTTAATATATGTTTTTTTTTATCATTTGGACCCTTATATTAGATATAATAGAGAATCTCCCTTGGTAATATTGATTTTTTTTTTTTTGTACAAGCGATAGTGTAAATTATTTTAAATTAATCGAATTTACATGGAAGATAATTCAAACTTGAATGTAGGGGGCAGTAACTATTCTTACTTGGTTTTTACTTCTTGGGTTATCGTTTTCCGGCGGGATTGGGTTGTGTCACTCCTGGCTTTCTGCATTCATATTAGGGAGGCTTAGCTGTCATCGACATAAGATATTGTAGTATGGGTGCCACGTACGTAACCCCCCCGGGCGTCTTTCCTTTGTGACTTGTGAGCTGACCAGTATTGTGTCCTTACTGGAACTTCACGTTCACGGCGTCGTTTCTTCTTCCCCTGCACTGCATGGCTCAACTCACGCCAATATCACGAGCCCTCTTCATCTTGCTATAAATACATAACTCAGAAATAATTGCTTGCCAACTCAATTATTCCGTTTTTTATTTAAAATAAAACATTTTTTTCAAAGAGAATCTTGACGGAACGAGAAAAACTTTATTGATAAAATAAAAAATTACAACGGGATGTTGCTTCCGACTGAACAAATCACATAATAAATCATTCTGAATAAAATCAGAAAACACCTCAAATCAAATAAAATTGTACATGTTATACAGACCGAATCGGAGTACAACACCATTTGCTCCCTTACAAGTAAATTGAAAAAGATAGCCGGGAATCTGCAGTTTCGTGGTGGGAGGTCAAATGATTCAACATTTTTGAGACATCAATTTAACTGTACGGACACTTCCAAAGAGGCAGTCAAAGCTAGCTATGAAAATGTTAGGTTACGTGATGAGACTGAGGAGAAGCATTTAATACAAGATGTGAAGACGGCAATAATGGAGTTCGGTGTTTGCCGAAATACATAGAGGCATTTATTATGCAGATAAAAAAGGCTCCTACAAAATTTTAATATTGCAAAGCGGATGTCACATGTTGCATATTAGTACGTACACACTATTATACACACACAAATAATTAAGAAATTTACTTGAATTATAATGTAATTAGCATGGTTATCATCTTATAAATAACCAAAAATTCCGTAATTAATCAGAATCAAATTCAAATATATAACATCGTTTTAAGCGCTTGTGTTTTTTTCTTTTGTTAGTTTGATTTTACCAATTAACAGTGTATAAACAAACAAAACCAGTTTGACTTTAACTTTGCTTAGTGAACTAAACCACGTTCTACTCTCACTCTCACTCTCACTCTCAAACCCATTTGGAACTTGCTGTCAATCAAAACGTCAACAACTTCACTTCATTGACTTGAAGCGAAACTGATTGAGCAATTATATGTGTAATGGTTTTCTTATACAATTTCCGATTAGACTAAGAATAGTAATTACACTAGTTCAAGAAATCGACTCAAGATTCCTTCATTCTAATTTCAATCTTAACTTAATTAATTAATTAATTATGGTTTGTCTAGTCCCGTCAAACTAACAGTGGCCATTAGTGATGTAATTATATTAATATATTAAAAGAGCTCCAATCAGCAGAAATGCACACTATTTTTTTCAAAGCTTGATTATCTATATCGTGGTTGGCAGTTGGCACCTTATCACTTTATGACTATTTTAAGCAATGGTTTTTATAAGTTGACCCAATCATAGCCATTAATAGCCATGCTTGCCACGTACACCGATCATGTGCATGATCTATGATCTACCGTCAAATAATGTTGATTAGTATGACTTATAACAATCTATTTTCCTGGAGGAAAACAAAATTGCATTGCAATTTGCATGCATGACGATCTCCAGTTTACGAAGCTGTTTTGCTTAGCGCAAAATTGTTGGAGACTCTGAGTAATTAATCTGATTGATTAGGTGGAATGCAACTTTACATGTTACGTGTCTGAATGCAAGACGTTAGTTCATCCGAAAGAGGGTTGTAGACCGTTGAAAAAGCAAGCACTTGCCTGAACCGGATGGCCTAATTTAAAATTAATTAAATATATCGGACCATCATTAGCCTGCCACTTGAGGAAATCTGACGTCTATTATTTAATCTCCAAGTCTCTTCCCAACAACAAAATAAACAAGGTCCCTCCGATCATGACGTACGAAAGTCTATGCTGTACTTTATTTGTTTCTCTCTCTCTATTTAATTAATCATTATTATTACCTTAATCAGGGGATTGATCAACGAGTTTATGCGATGAGTTTGAATTTCGTGTGTTAAACTTCCTTAATAGGCCATCTGGTGATCTGGAAGCATTTTGGTCATCCAACCAGGCCAGTAGTTTCAATTAGTACTACGTTAAGTCAACTTTAAAAACACATTAATTAAAGTACTAATTGAGTTTATAAAACTAAAACAAATGTTTAATTTGGACAGGTGTCCCTTAGATGTTTTAGTGTACACTTTTCAGAGGTGCCCATAAATTTAAATATAATATCGTTGTAATAAACGTGATTTCATGTGGACACACTGTTCATGGCGTCTTGTCTTATTCACCTTTATATAAGCATACAAATGGTGTACGGTCAAACATTATTTTAATCATCTACTAAGATCTTCACCTTGTAATCTCTAAGCCAATCCCTCACCTTGCTTGTGTCCCCTTCTCACCCCTTACCTTTGATTATAAAACCCTCAAGCTAGCCTAGATTTTCATTGGTTTGAACGGCTACATTAATGTAATTCAAGCTCGAAGTCATATATTAAAGTCATACCTCCCTCAAAATTATTTGTATCATTAAAAGGAGTCATTAATTTAAAGATAGCACAATATGCATGGGAGTTAGAGTTTAAAAAAAAAAAAAAAAAAAAAAGGAGCTGGGTAGTATATAATTGTATACAAATCGTATAAGAAGAAGAGTATTACTAGCTTTGGTATTTTCATGATTAATATACGCGACCGTAGGCTAATGTCTCCATGCTTGGTATCAAGGAGGCAACGTCCACTTAATTTAATTAACAAAATAGCTTAATTATTATACAGAAAAGTGGATTACTGCTTAAAATACAGAATACTGACGATTACGTCTAAAACTAAAAACGGTAATTAATGGTCCAAATCTTAGGGTTTGCTTGTACATACATGTAGCCAAAACACAAATGCATATACGTGTTAGTGTTGACTGAATCCCAAAATACATATATACCTGGCAGATTTTTTAAAATGTCGTACAACAAACGTTGAATAATGATTAACAAGCACGAATTAATTATTTGTTCCATGCAATTTCGTTGACAGAGTTCACATAAATTAGAGTATGCTGAGATACGAGATCCAAAGAGTTGCACAGTCACTATTACAACTCATAAGCAAATTTATATAATATTTTTCTACGTTTTTTAAAGATGTATATAATATTTTGTTTTCTTTATTAGTACGTAGTCCATGTTGAATCCACAAGCTTCTAAACTACATATTATCCGTGTGATCAAACCCTAAAGATGATGAGATTTCAAGAACTAGAATTGTACTCAACGTAAGCATTCTGGGGACACGTAGGGCATGTTGATGGGTTTGATGGAAGCCTCTGGAAATGGTGATAGGATGAGCACCATTCACGAGATCACAACGTGTCATAAGAACAGTGGTTTCAAGCTGAAATGTCAATGTATGTACGATCTTCGGGCTCGTTTGGGATTGCTTTTTCATGAAGTACTTCTGCTCATATGCGCTTCTAACAAAAACGCTTTTATTATAAAAATTTAGAATTTTCATAAAAAATTAAAGTGCTTCGTGAAAAAGCACTTGGGAGTGCTTCCTGAAAAAGTACATAGCAGGTGCTTCTCTAAGAAGTGCTTCTATGACCCAGAAGCGCTTCTAAACTTTTCTGCCAAACACTGTCAGAAAAGCTTTTAGCCCTTTCAAAAGCACTCACAAACAGGCGATTTGTTTGACTTTCCCTATTTGGGGGCCAATCATTTCTTGGCATATTGATTTACTTATGGTGGGCTTGAGTTCATCTGAAGGAAAATATTTCTCTAGAAGGGTTTTCATAGAAGTTGCTCAAAACAGAGCCATGAACGAACTGTTAATTGCTGCGGAATCTACAATAAGGATACCTGTTTGAACGACTAACGCTAACATGCTTCCTATTAAGATGGGAGCCAAGGATGGAACGTGGTTAAGAGAACTCCTATCAATCAGAGCAATTGAGTATAAAAAATTGTAGTTGGTGAAAAAATGCACCACCTGACCCAACCCCTATGGAACAAGTGTCAGAAAGGGTATCATACTTTCACAAACCTAAACGATCTTTTGCTTGAGGAACTGAAATCTCAGACCAAAAGAAAAAAAAAAGGAACTGAAATCTGTTTCTAATAGAAAGTATGGTTATTACATTGACTTGTAAAGAATCTGGTTTCTCTTACACTGGGATCTGGTAGCTGGAAAAGAATTGTGTATGACAATTTTAGGGGACAATAGTGCACATGAAGAATTAATGTCATATGGCATTCCGAAGAGTTTCTTGCCATATTTCAAAAAATACAATCAAATTGAAACAAAAATATAAATACGTATTTGAAATAGTAATCACCGTGCAACAGTGGACGAATTGGAAGATATCATCTCTACAAGCCGGTTATGCAAGTTGCCATTTGTCACAAGGATACCACCAGAAGGGTATATATTCCTCCGTCCAATTTGATCTGCTGCAAGATTAATTTGATCTCCCTTCCAGTCAGTCACCTGGTTTTACAGGGGATAATCTCTTAAAAGGAGGATATTGGGATTTCTCAATGGAACAAGTATCAATAAACAAAGTACTGGCTCCTCCTGTTGTACATGTAGGTGTTATTTTGTTTAGTTCGCTCTATTTAGTCCATTGAAGCAAGAGGTGTCATCCTAGATTATCAGTCTGTTTTACCTAGTGTCAGAAAACACTTCTCCAAGGAAGGCTGGAGAAATTTTGTTTTGCAATAGATAAAACAATCATAAATAACTTTAAAAAGAAAATATAGATACCAGAAATAGTCAAAGGCCTCCAATTTTAGTTTTCTGTTCTGAATTCTCATTAGTTAACCTCTTTGCAGTTTATACCAATCCTACAGTGGAGCTTAGCAGCAAACTCATATTTTATAATATGTATTATGACTTAAATGCACCAAGTTGGATACATTATGCGATACTTCAAAAAGAGTCATAGAAAAATACCTTTCCCCCTGCTTCATGCACACATATAATACCAGCAGCGTGATCCCAAGCCTACATTGTGATAAGTTGAAGTAAGTCATACTGATGTAGTTCCAAAAATCCACTTACAACTGGAATGAATTGCAATACCTTGGTAACTTTTTGAACTTTCACATTCTGCATATAAATAGATATCCCGCCTGAAGCCACCATTATATACTTGGATAAACTGCATGAGAAAAAGAAGAAAGGTACATACAAGTTCCTGTAAGCATTGACCAAGAAGCTGAAAGTAATTTGTAATGGATAATGGAATTTCAGAAATACGGACCCTTCACTTTATTCTAATAAGACTAATATGTCAAGAGCCAATTGTACAATGGTGAATCAGATTCAACACTAATAGAGAAACTTTTGCTATGTAAACTTGAGACACAAGGCCATCCTGTGCAAACAGTGGTCAATGAGTCATTGTGCAACACAGGCAATTGGTGATAGAGTATAGATTGTTTTTCTATGTATGCGAGAGTAAACAGATAGAAGAACAAGTTTAACAATCACCTAAAACTACTTTAAGATATATGAGCAATCTGACTTTTTGGTAGAAGTAGTCAAGGAGGAAGATAATAAACCTTCCGCAACAAGATTTCACAAGAAGAATTTGACCCTCATCAATGCTATCAGCACTAGTTGTTGAGGTGAACAAAGCTGACAGCGGATATGACTCCCATGCATCACTCGCTCTGATAGAATAGCGCGCCTCTTCCACCATGCAACATCCATCAACGTAGCATTGGGTCCAAGAATAATGCATTTTGGCTGTGAGATTTAGCACAGATGACAGGCGTTTTGTCCACGTGCCACACCCTGTATGAGCAACCATAATAATCCCTGATCCAGGTGGAGTGTTTTTTTCTTCCTGGACTTCAGAGGTGGATTTGTTGGATACATCATTCTGCCAGTTTGGGCAGCCCATGACACCTAATACAATCTGTCCGTCAACTACAAGAGCCAAACCTACCTGAAAATTGAGGTCGTTTATAGGCAACTCATATGGTAATAAGCAATGCAGTGAAACAGGTACGAAATTCTATACAGAAAACAGCTTCAATCATTTCTTTTTGCAACATAAAAGTGCTATTACTATGTTTGATTTGACACCATTGGCCTGATTTGACACCATTGGCCTTACTTCTTAAATAAGAAAGCAATAGCAACCATAATCACTTAAAAGCTGTAATCTCCTGAAGATTTATTTTCAGTCTGACCAATAACGAAGACATCCATTTACCTCTGGGTTTTTCTCCACACAAAAAAGGCATTATATAGAGATTTCTATAACAATAACTTGGTAGAATTTGTCTAAAATTCCTACTTGAGTTAAGCTTCCCCTCTTGCTCTTTCTCTTTGCCTCTTACTTGGATACTTCCATTGTGTAGAACAGATTGCGTGTTCTTTCTGTTTCTATGATTATATTCACAATTCCTACTTGAGTTAAGCTTCCCCTCTTTCTCTTTCTATTTGCCTCTTACTTGGATACTTCCATTGTGTAGATTGCGTATTCTTTCTGTATCTATGATTATATACACAACATAAATTACTCCATTTTGTATTTATTTCCTGCATCCTAAGTTTGAATAAAAACATCCTTAGTAATACTATCAGGAAGGTTGGGTTGGAAGAAGAGACTCTTGAATAGTATAATTTCAATAGTGTCAACTTCTAGCAGCATTTGATTAGTTTAGATACAGTAAAATGCATCTTGTAATGTCGATACGACATTAGACGCAATTATATAACTACAACTTGATGACCGATGAATAAATTTACAAGCAAATATCTGTTGTATTCCATAGCAAAGTTAATTACAGGTGCCATAAGATTCAAAACTCACTGTCATGACCAAATATCAGGGAGAGGAGAAAGAAACTCAATGCAACATTGTTGAAGTTAGTAAGACATACCACATACAATTCCTGATTTCCTTTCACAAATCCTTTTGTGCCATCAATTGGGTCCAGTACCTGCATTATGCTTCTCAGTTCATTTTGGAAGGCAACAATGTTTAACTAAAAACTGCAACCATGAAAGAAAGCAACGATTTTTAAGGAGAGAGCATAAGGAACACACACAAAGCTGCAATCTTTGTAATGTTCAATTCAAGCATACGATGCAAATGCAAATCCGAAACAAACCCAATACGTGGCCGGCTGAGCTCCGAAAGTAAAACCATCCTGGCCCCCTCTGTCAATGGCTTCCAATACATGATCAGGCGTCCATGGGTTTTCTCCATGGCTGGTCTTGCTAATAACCGCATCGAAAACTGGGCCCACTAGATTATTTGAACGTACAAACGCAGAGTCTTCTTCCGCCACCAAGGGAATGGAAGGGAAGCGTTTACCAAGCTCTGCCACCACCAAACTCCAATCAAAATTTGCTAAGAAAATAAATACCAAAAACAAAAGGACTAATTAGCAATTACCCAAACTCAAGAGCGCCTGGACACCAAAATCCGCCACCGTGACCGGAGTCTGGTCGTTTTTTTCAACAACCCGTCGTTTACTCGATAGCAAAGACGATTGGACTTCGACGCAGAGCGCGCAAGCTCTCTCTACGGCATCGACGGCTGCTTCCAGCTCCCGATGGTGCTTGGCCTTCTCAGTGCCGAACGGCAAACTCGACCTCACGCTGAAGCGTCGCCTGCGGACCGCCGGATCGGGCTGACTGAATCGGACGGTCGAGAAATGCCGGGCTGAGTGGACGAGAATCATGGCGGGTTAAACGGTCGGCTGTAGGGATGGGCATCTCATCCGAATTATCTGCATACCAACCGTACAGTACTGACGTATGACGTATTGGTTTGGTTTGGTTAAATAATTATTTTTTAATTTTAATTATTCCGATCCGATCCGTACTGAGATATTTGATTTGATTAATGTAACAATATTTCTAACCCGACGAAAATCCGTATCGATCCGATATTTATACTTATTCTATTATTTAAATACAAAATAAGAAACTAATAATAAATACAATCAATACTTTGTATCACTCCTTTATCACTGTTATATCACTTCTTTATCATCATTGTATCACTCATTATTCTATCACTTCTTTATCACTCGGGTATTGTAGCACTTTTTGATCATAGATGAATTTATGAATTTCCTATGTTTTTCAATTTCGACATTTGTATCTTTTTTTACCTGTAACTTTCCAACCGTTAATCCAAATTTTATTTTCTTTATATGGTTGAATTCAGCATGAAAAACTAAATAACCCTACGCAGAATAAATGTCAACACCATTTACATAAATGTAGAGAATTCGGTAAAAATAACACTCAAATGTTCAAACAACAAACACAAGTGGCTCCCATTACATCTTGAGTATTTATTGAATGATATAGTGACTAAGTTATTTGATTTCATACTTGAATGAATTAGATTATTGGATTTTTATATTTTATAAGGATAATTTGGTGTATTTGTTCAAGAACTTATGTTATGTGAAAGTATTATAAATTGTATTTTTATTAGTATGTTTTTATTACGGTACTACCGGCGTATCCGAATCAATCCGAACCGAATATTAGGTTAACCAATCCGAAGTCTACAAGTCTTTGGTTTGGTTAACGGAAGAGCTTTCTACCATTCCGAACCGATCCGTGCCCAGGCCTAGTCATTGTATAGTTTGAGTTAAACATTGTTAAAAGGCGGTTGGTGGAGATCAAGCTGCAAATTTGGTAAAATTTTATAAGGCCCAAATTCGCTTATCCATTTTATCATTTCAGTTTGGGCCATTTTTTAAACCCTTCTCTTTAGATTATGACTTCAAACTCGCCCTAAATATATATATATTTTTTTTATAATGTAAAATTGTTTGGTTAGAAATATTAATCTTGCTAGTTGAAAAATAATTTTGAAAAAATAATTTCAAACAATTTGTGCTTAGCTTAGACTCATTTTGTGCTCCACGTTCTTGGATGAATAATCTCATAACAACCTAATACAATTTATACTCATGTCACAAAGTATACAATTTTATAGGTCAATGTCTCGATAAATCAAGTACATTTGCTAACGTCTCGATAAATCAAGTACATTTGCTAACGTCTCAATAAATGGGCTATTTTGTTGTTTAGAAGCCTCTTGCCATGTACATGCCTCATCTATTTTCTTTAATACAAATGATATTGTGGGATATGACCTATATAAAGGAAGGGGACGATATTGAATAGGGGAGATTCGAACATACGATCTAAAATGCATAACTAACTACTCTCAACCAATTGAATTTGTAAGGGTCTTTTTATTCTAGCAGCTTGACGAATGGACTTGGGTTGCCCAAAAAGAGAAACAAGTGAAGCTGCCCCTATGTCTGAGTTCAAGGATCAGGCCCCAAGAGTGTTTCGAAAGGGTAGCTGAGCCTTAAGAAACACTTTGGTCTGCTTCACCAATGAAACCAACAGTCGCTTACAGATAACTTCTTGAGCTTGGCATGAGAAGCTTGTGGCATGAGAGCTGAGTATTCATGAGTTTAGCATGAGAGAGAGAGAATGAGTTGAGATGGGAGAAAATGGAGGAATATGGCTTGAAATTGCAGGGGTTTTAGGGATGAGAGATAATGATTGCTCTCTGGATGTGTGTTTATGGAAAGCGAGGAAGAAGATAGAAGTATGGGTGGCTTTGGCATATTTCCAGCAGCTTGACGAAAGCTTCATCAAGCTCCTGGGTGATTTGACAGAAGAGAAAATAGGAAGCAATGGAATAACAAGACTTGAAATTGAAGGATTTCAGAGATGAGAGATGATGTTTGCTCTCTTGGATGTGGGTTTTGAAAGAGAGAAATGAGGAAGATGGAAGAATAAAGCATGAAATTGAAGGGTTCCATAGGGGATGCTTGCTTTCGATGAATTCTCATGGTTGCTGGGAGGCTTGTAGCAACCAAGGTGAGTTGTCTTTGCTGGGAAGAAAGTGACTCCTTTTATAAGCTATGAAAACCTTACTTTTGTCAAGCCATCCTCTCCTAATTTCCTCACTTTCTTTCATTTACTCTTATTTGGTGAAATTTCCCTAGCCTGAATCCATAGGTACGCAGCTTTTTGAGGATCAAAGGTCCTCAGGTAGCTGGACTTCTCCATGTTGGTGAGGAGCCACCCACTTTTGTTTCTTGTTTTCTTACCAAAGCTTGAAGAGGAAAGAATAGGTAAGGGTATTTGGTCAAAAAGGTGATCAGCACATGGGTTTGCTTGTTTTAGGTGGTTTGGTTGCGATTTGGTTTTAACAGATATGCACGACGTTGGATATTTTATAAGGTCTGGGCTTTTTTGTTTTCAACTTGTGAGTTCATTTTGATTTCTTCAGACTATTGGAAGCTTTGGCTAATGTGGGACTTTCTCACGTGTTATGGGCTATTAGGTTTTCTTAAGGTGATGAGCTACTAGGTTTTTTCTCATGCTTACCCATATGTTTGGACTCAAGGAATATGCTTAAGTTTTGGTGCTCTCAAGTAGCCCAAAACTTCCACTCTTTGACCATCAATGGCCTGTGAATGCTCGAACCATTCATACCACAAATCGTTTAGCAAGCAAATAAGAATTTTCTGCTTAGTGTTGTAGTGGGCTGAAAATATATTTAAGCTCACCTTGAATTTTTGGGCCTCAATGAATTACAAATCTCTTAGACCATCTCCAACCTTGGGTGGAAACTCAAATTTTGAGTTTAGCCTCCAAAACCATCTCCAACCCATGTATTTTGGGGTGGAAATTGAGAAATCTCAAATCTTGGGTGGAATTCATCCATTTTGCTGGTGATAATTTTGTGGCCCAAAATCGCTTTTTATAATTTTTTTTGAAGCTGTTATTTTTTTTGTTTTTTTTTGTTTTGTTTTATTTTAATATTCCAACAACTATATTTGTAATTAATAATCATGATTAATTTTAAGCAATCTCAACAGCAAAATTTAATGATTGTCGTTTATTTAAAAATACTTAGATAGTTTAAACACACTTACATAATTCAATGAAGAGTTCGAATTATTCCGCATACGTATGGTATTGTACTTATTTTTTTTTAAGTGAAATTCAATTATGTTTTGGAATTTTATTTTTTTAGGTTAAAATGTTTAGAAAATTAAATCACGAGTGTTGAAACAAAAATAATGTCAAGAAAAATTAACAAGAAACAAAATCTAGGGGTTAATCATTCTTAAACAATTTAATAAAGTTGCGGACTCAAATTATGAGTCTACAAGGTTGGAGGAAAAAAATTTTTGAGTCCTGAAAATACATGAATAGTTGTATTTTGGAGGGTAAAAATTTGAGTTTAGCCCAAACATGGTTGGAGATGGTCTTACCGTGCCTCATCTATCGTTTAGATAAAATCATTTTATAACGTGTTTACCCTGATCAAGAATAATTCAAAACATCTAAATCAGAAATGATCTTTTATCATGTAAAGGATAATTATTTAAAATCCGGAAGACAGAAACTTCCAGAATCCCACGTCGAAAATCTTGTCCTTATCCTGAAGTTTAGAGCTATCCTAAGACACGTGGCCCTCGCTCACTGGATAGGGCCCCACTTCCCCCCCAAGTTGTCATTGCAAAGTCCGTTGTGATCACGCTATCCATCACATCACTGCCGTCTGTTTCCCATGTTTTCAGCGGTCAACAAAGCCATAGATTTCTAAAACCTGGGATTCATCTACTGAATTCACCTTTTTCTCTCTTTACCCTCTCTATATATACAAGCAAGATCAATCCAAAAGCGAAACTGATATATAAAAAAACAATTGCAACCCAAGATTTTTTGTTGCTTTGAAAATTCATTTGTGGGATATTATTATCTGGGCATGAGCTTGAGGGACGTGAGTAGAGCGGTGTACCAGGCAGGGATGAGGGTCATGCAGGGGGTCAAAGAGCAGGCTCCCAAGTGTGGTGGTTCATCATCTTCTTCTTGTTCTTCTTCTTCTTCATCTTCATGGCGTTTCTCTTCATCTGTTGATTCGGGTGCTTTCAAGGCTGGCAACAGTGACAAGGTTAAGCAAGCAGAGGAGTCTCTCAGGACTGTCATGTACTTGAGCTGTTGGGGTCCTAACTGATCAGCGGTGTCGTTTTACTCTTTAATCTAAACCAAAGCAAGCAGCTACAAACGAGATTAATCAAATTTGAGAGGTGTCTCGCTTTTAGCTCATCAGCTTATTGCTTTTTGGTGTAAATTTTGATGGGACATGTATAAATTTCTTTTGTGTAGTTTGTATACATGTATATTATTTCTATCAAATTTCAAGTCAATATCCTATCGGTTTGAAAAATGAGTCCAATTGCAAGGTTGAGTTAAGCTAGTTAGTTAAGGCAAGGCAATATATCCGTTCCTTTACGCTCAAATTCGATCGATCTCTCTTTCTAATCGCTTGAATCTCAATGTATGTGAGCAAAACTACCCTATTTATTACACAAAATGAATGAAAATTGAGAAGTTAAGGACATTGGGAAAACTCAAAATCTACTGGTATGATAAATAATTGATGGCTATGTTGACTTGGATTAAAACGTGGATGAATTCAGTGGTTACAGATCAAATTATGCACATGGCAAAATTCCATGGGCTCATTTTAGAAAGATGGAGTTCAATAGTGCTCACTATAGCCCAAGCCAAACCCATCGGTCTTGACGCCACAGGCTGCAAAGCCCAATCTAATCTGCTAACAAACCACCTTCTCCGGTCTCCACCACAAATAACAAATCTTTCAAAATAAAAGCGATAAGCTTCTCTTCCCCTGTTCTTCTTCTTGCTCTTGTCTTGCCACTACGAACACACGCATTTACTTCAAGAAACAGAGCAAAACCCTTCACCTAAATCAGATAACATGTTCTCGCTCAAGCTTTGCAAAAGCCACCATAACTCACCCTTCCTCTCAAACCCTCATCAACTTCAACAAGCAGCAAAAACTCAAAGTGCCCATTTTGCACCATGCAAAATACTGAGCCCCCATAAAAGAAAACTTGGCGTGAGAGCAAGTAGCAGTGGACAAGGAGGAGAAGCAGCTGAGGAGAAAAGCAGCGAAAGACGACCTTTCCTAACCCTAGAAGAAGCTGGTCTAGTAGAAATATCTGGTCTCAGCACTCACGAGAGGTTCCTATGTCGTTTAACGGTAAGTAGAAATTAATATATACACATTTTTATTCTTTAATTTCCTCTCTAAATATTTATTCATTTTAAATTTTGTGTATAAATATGTGTACATAGATATCGTCTTTGAATCTGCTGAGGGTGATATCAGAGCAAGAAGGTTGCCGAATTGAGGAGCTAAATGCTGGCAAGGTATGCGACTGGTTTGTGAAGGACAAGCTGAAAAGAGAGCAGAACTTAGACTCTGCTGTCCTTCAATGGGATGATTCTTCCGAGTTTCTCTAACTAAACAAGACTTTGTAAAAACGACATCCAGTTTTGAATAAAACGCTTGCACGGCTTAATTGTCTTATGTTTACAATTTAGGAGGACGCCTTTCCTGCTTTTGTCACGCTTTTTGGGCATTGGAAGGCAAATGTTCCAAGTATTTTTATTTTCTTGGTTTAATTAATTTAATAATAATTCAACCAAAACATTCTTGAATTTTAATTTGAATAAGGGTTCCAGGTTGTTTTCATGGCCAAGGCGACTTCAAACGCGTAATTGACGCTAAAATTGAATATTTTTTTTAATTTTAAATTCTTGGTATGGAATCTCTATCTCCACGTCTTAATCATGGAGGTCACGTCCAAAGCCAAATTGCTATTTAGATAAGCTTGTGGGAGAATCGTTTTTTTGGGATAAATTACAATTTCTTATATAAAAATAAGAGTTCAACAATACCACTAACTTATTAGAAATGAGATTTGTTTAGCAAGACAAAATTATTTATTATCTTTTGCAAATTAAAGTAAAACATAAATTAACTTTTTCACTCTTTCAAAAATGAAAAGATAAGTTGAAGTTGCATGTCTTAGGCCAGTTGGTCAAATCAATGAGCTCGTTCTTTTCACTTAATTTCAAATTCCGCTATATATATAAGATTAATTTAAAATAATTTAAATTATGATTTGTTTGTTCTATTATAAATAAATTCCCAAACATATCGATAATAAAATTAAAATTTATTGTGGGCTTGGTGGGTGGCAGTCCATTGTATGCTATTTGCTATCCTCCAATTCAGCCTTTGATTGATTGGCAGTCCATTGTGGCAAAAAAGAAAAAGAAAAATCAAAGTCTAAAATGTTGTTGCGTTGGGTCAGCTTGGAGGAAAAACAGTGAAAAGCTGCTGTGATTTGTTGGTCATCACTGGCACCACTCAACTCAAGCATTTCTCGTGTTCACTTTCCGCATAGGATTTAATTAATAATTAAACGCACACTCAGGAATTGGTTAAGCAAGCAAATAAGAACCTAATCCCACCAAAACCCACCGTTAACAAAAAATTACAGTCTGAGACTCTCTCGGCTCAGGCCTCTGATTTGATTAACGCAAAGTCAACTCCGCAGCCTCGCGTCAACGGTTTGTCTTTTGCGACCCAGACTTGGGCTTGGTTCACTTTCACAGAAAAGTGGAAAAAGCATTCTATCCTCAGTACGGCGTCGTTTCCACCATTGTCCAAGTAGTAAAAGTACAAAGCGGGAGGAGAGGACGCTACAAAAGGTGAGCACAAAAGGCCGGGCGTGAACTCAATCGGTCAAATTCAATTAAATCCTCCCCCTCAGTTCCGATTTGCCCCTCTCACTTGTCACCACCAACCAACGCAGACGCAGAGTTACAGACCGTGAAGCCGGTAACCGACGCCGTTTGACTTTGTCTAATGCTCTGAGAGATGACCATAGCTGACCAAAAGTCGTCGTCCGACGGAAAAGTCTGGGGCTTCTTCAAGCGGCCGTTTCGGCCGTCCGGGAACACCACCGTTACGACGTCGTCCACATCGTCGTCGCACAACGCTCCTCAGCATAGCAACGGTCCTCAAGGCGACGGATCAAATCCACCAGCTACGAATTCGGTGTCGTCCGTCGCCAGGTCGCTGCTCCCCACTCGCCGTAGACTCAAGCTCGATCCCCACAATAAACTCTATTTTCCTTGTACGTCTTATCTAATCCATTATATTAATTTATTCTAATTATATACACACACATATATATATATATATATATATATGTATATACACACACCATATTTGGTATGTTACAGTTTAATTGCGTTTGCCTAAAATAGTTGTATATTGTGATAAATTGTTGTGGATTTAGATTTGCTTCTAGATTTTAGATTATGTTGCGGATTTTAGTTAGTATGAAATTATTTGTTTTAGCTTGATGATTGTCTAAACATAAGGATTAAAGTTGAGCTAATCGTGTTGCTCATCAGCGATATCAATGATTTTTGTATTTCTAATCAGAATTCTTGGAATGGTTTAATGGCTAAAGTGGCCAATCAAGCAGTTTATTTCGGTATTTGTTTGTGATTAAAGATGTATGCAGGTTTGCTCGCTTTATTGCTGCCTGATGATTCATTTGGTTATTTATATGTATGAACTCTGTGTTTCTTGAAGGTGAACCTGGAAAGCAGGTTAGGAGCGCCATTAGAATTAAAAACACAAGCAAGTCATATGTAGCTTTCAAGGTACCGTAACCATCTTATGTTTACAGTTTTCTTTCTGCTAATGTTGATGACATTGTCAAAGCTTCTTATCCTGTTTGAATTTTTCTAATGAGTTGCTTACTTTTCTTACTGTAGTTTCAAACAACTGCACCAAAAAGTTGTTTCATGCGTCCTCCAGGAGCTATTCTTAGTCCTGGCGAAAGCATTATAGCAACGGGTAATGGTTTTTGTATAACTTTTTGCAATTTCATCGAATGCCCTTTTATATTATAGAGTTGGAACCATTATTATCTTTCTATTCAAGTGGTTTCTTAATTTTGCTTTTCTAGCAAGTTTTTCTTAATTTTGGTTTGTGATGACAGTATTCAAGTTTGTGGAGGTTCCAGAGAACAATGAAAAATTGGTGGATCAAAAGAGCAGGGTTAAATTTAAAATCATGAGCCTGAAGGTGAAAGGAGCAATGGACTATGTACCCGAGCTGGTGAGTTGCATGCATCCTTTAAAAACTATCTTGAGGTTTATTGTTAATTTATTAACTAAATTTGATAACCATGTTCAGAAATATTTGATTTGGGTGTTCTCTTAGGTGTGCTTATTTATAGGCCTGAACATTTCTATAACTAGGCTATTTAGATTTTTCGTGTATGTTTAATCTTAGTTCTTTTTTAGGATGGTACATTTAGTATATAATACTGATTGCAGGTAGTAAGCGACACTATGAAGTTTTGTATTTGAATAAGAAACCGGGCATTGCTGTAGTTGTCCTGGAGTAGATGTCAAATGAATTATGGCTATATGCGGCAATTTTGTTTTATTGAAATCATAATCTCCCTGCCGTGGTGATACTTTTCGTGAGGTGACTATTAAAGTGTCCAGACTTAATGGAATATTAACTCTTTTAATTAAAAGCTGATTTGAGTGTAGTTAATAGCAGACTTCATTCTGAAGAAGTTGTAGCCATGTCTTCAGAAACGGTATAAAGCTTCAGTTTTTAATACATTTGAATTATCTTAGCTGTTGATTGCATAGTTTCTTCACAATAGATACAAGTTGATATGAATTGGCAGTCATGTTGAAAAGTGAAAAGCTTGTGTCTGCTGTTTGCATTTATGGTATGCAATAAAATTCAAATTTGTTTTGAATTTTTTGAATGGTCTAAACTGAGCATGTGTCTGCTGTTATGGTACTCCTGCTGCAGAGGATGCATGTTTCAAGGGATTATAACTTTTTTGTTTCGTTAAGGCTATGGAAAAACTGAAGTGCCAGTCATGTGGAACATTCTTTTGAAAAAAAATTCTGGCACTAACCTTAGAAATTCTTTCTTGTGAACAGTTTGATGAGCTGAAGGACCAAGTGGCAATAGAGCAGATCCTACGGGTTGTCTTTCTAGATCCAGAGCGTTCTACCCCGGTAAGTGTGGTTGATGTGTCCTTAACTTGATGTCAATATTTGTATTTGTAAAGTGTATATCATGAACCTGCTTAGGCACATGTTCACTGTTCACATTTATGATACTGATACTGAAAGGGATACCTGTTTTAAGAGATGAACCTTTTTTTGTTTCTTCAAGGCTATGGAAAAACTGAAGCGTCAATTGGCTGATGCTGATGCTGCGCTTGAGGAACGCAAGAAACCTCCAGAAGATACTGGTCCGAAGATTATTGGAGAAGGGCTCGTGATAGATGAATGGGTGAGTACTTTGTTCTGTTGTGACGCGAAAGTTGGTTGTGAAATGACTTTCCCCTTATTATGTGCTTCATCCATTTTTATCGTTTCTTTCTGTCTTGTTTAGAAGGAGAGGAGGGAAAGATATCTTGCTAGGCAGCAAGTGGAAGGGGTGGACTCGGCATGACCTGGTGCTTCATTTGTTTTGTAAGGTTTTCGCTGATTGAGTGGAAAAATCAATAGTCCACTCTGGTCTATCACTTGTAACCATCTTTTATCTTTTCCCGCAGATGTTGTATTCAAAAAAATGACGAGGACAATCCATTATACTTTGATGTAAAAAAAGAAAACAATTTGAAGTGGAGTCTCTTGTAATGTGGGAGTACTCTGAACTTAGCTAGTAGTCACATCTCTCTGTAGATAATGCGATTTTGTGTTGATTTCGTGTCTCTTTCGAGAATAAAACTGGTCTTTTGAATGATGTGGAAGTGTACAAGGTAAGTTGAGCATCGACTAACATTACCATACTTTTAGGCAAATGTTGGTCCAGTTATGTTATATGCAGGATCTCTTTGCAAAGTCTAGGATATTTTAAGTAAGAAATTAGAAATATGGTTCCAAGTACCAAGGCCAACTATGATATTCTCAACCGTTATTTGACGGACGTGTGTGAAGCTCCTAGCAAGCATTAAGAACTTCAAACTTTGATATCTGCTTCTACTTGCCCAAGAAGTTAAAACTTTTCTTTGTTGTCTTCCCAAGAAAGAAGCCTTTGGATTTGGTCACCGTCAAATTTGTAGAACGAATAAATAAATAACAAGAAGAATAGCAGCCACTGGTAACACCAGAAACCATGGCTTCCTACCAATGGTTTTTGGTTTTGTTTTGGGGTTATCCAAAACCGCTAAAACCCCATCCCTCTCGAGCCAACTGATAAATACTCTGCCAGCCAAAGCTCCCTCTCCCTCTTCCTCTATATAATAAACTCACTACTCAGAGCACCCCTTAAGACAAAGGCTTGTCCAATTCAGTTATAAATTACAATACAATCAAGAAGAAGACGAAGAAGAAGAAGATCAAAATGAGTTATTGGGTAGGTGCGGGCGCAGGCACAGGCACTGTGGAAGGCCGTAGAGATGATGATGCTGATGATGCGAGCAGCCGCAAGCTCAACAAACAGAGACACTTGTTCTTGTCATGCAATAGTAATAGTAATAATCCAGCGAATGGAGGGAGCGAAAGTGATAGGAGAAAGCAGCAGGCTATGGCTGAAGAGTCCCTTCACAAAGTCATGTACTTGAATTGTTGGGCACAAAGCTAGCTAGCTAACGGCTTGCTTGCTTGGCCCAGAAACAAACAAGCATACAAGCACAAATTTGAAATTTCATTTGTTCCTACCTGTAACTTGGGATATGAAAATGTTTTTAGTCTGTTTATCTCTATGCTTGCAGTCATGGCTATTTTTCCTACAAAAATTAGTTTGGGATGGTTAGAAGAAGAAACAAATGGAATTGGAGTTTTCTAGAATACAAATGCTCCACTCAGACTCTCCGATCAACACATTACAAACAAGAAAGTGCAGCTCTATGGAACAATTAAAAAAAGAAACCTGCCTATTATTTTGAACAATAAAAAAAAAATTAACAAAGCCAAGTACAAAAGATCAAACAGAATGCAATATTGATGGCACGGCTATACTGAAAGCGGGGACTATAATATATTATATTTATATTTTAAAAAAGTATTAAAAAACCCAGTATAGCCGCGCGGCTATACGGATTAAAAGTATAGCGACGCGGCTACACTGGGGACCTTCTTTTTTTTTAAATAAATAATATGGCCGCGCGGCTATACGTTTAAATATATATATATATATATATATATCAAGAGTATAGCCGAACGGTAGTACCCTTTAAACATATTTTTTTTATTTCTTTGATAAATAGTATAGCCGCGCGGCTATATGGATATATTATATGTAAAAAAATATAGCCGCGTGTCGATACTGGGTTTTTTACTTTTTTTAAATCAATAGTACAGCCGAGCGGCGATACCTTTAAATATAATATATTTCCATAGTATTGGCGCGCGGCTATACTGGGTTTTGTACTTTTTTAAATAAATAGTATAGCCGCGCGGCTATAGGTTTAAATATAATATATTATAGTCCCCGCTCTCAGAATTTCCTATTGGGGCACAACGACATGTTTTTCGATTATTTTTGGTAGAATAATCTAGACCTTTCATAAGGATTTTTGACACAGATCCCGCGGCTTAAATTTCACCTCCCATGAAACTTGATTTCAGCCATCCATTTCTCCGAATTTTCTCTGTGATCATGGCATGGAAATGGAAGATGTGAGCTTTGCTGGTGCAGCTGTATTGATCAAGCAGACAGTGGAAATCAAAGTATAACATATCTGTAAACGATGCACTTTTTTCTACACAAATAGCGCTGCTAATTGCTAATTAAACACCCCAAAATTCTTTCTTCTTATTTTTTTGCTTAAAACTAAGTGCTAACAATGATCAAGGACAGCCAAAGATTCCAAAACAAGAAAAAGGATCGAATCTTGTGGCCTTTAAACATTCTTACAAAAAAGAAAAAGACATTGTGGGCTGGGCCATACTCAGTCAGTGGTGCTGACAAAGTGATAACAAAGAAACATATCCCGGTGAAGACTATGAATGCTCAAGAACCCTTCTCTCTAAGGACAGAAGCATAGCATCTGGTAATGGAGCAGCAAAGTAATAATACAAAGGATACAGCAAATTGAAGTATAAATTTCTAGTAATGATTGAGACTCAGTCTGCCTTTTTCCACACACCATTCTCATCACATGGGATGGAACTGAGTTCAGGACACTCGAATATCTCCAAGTACATGAGGTCTGGAAACAAGTCTTGCAGTTTTGACCAATCCATCTGCAACTTTTCCAAGAACTTCAAGCGTACCATTTTGGCACCCCATTTGCGTTCTTTTCCGTGAAACAGATTTGAGAGGCTTCCACCCCGGATATAGAGCTTCTTTAGTTTATTCAAATCCCACTGCATCAGCCAATCAGGCATCTTAGAACCAGGGAAGTAATGGAGGTTAAGTTTCTCCAAAGGAACAGAAACCGGATCCATCAATGGAGGTGGTGGTGGTGGTGGTGGTGGCTTTGTTGATTTTAACCGGCTCGTAAACTTCTTGGTTGCAATCCTCTTGAGAGTTAAAGGCTTTTTGGGAGTGTCATAAAGTCTTGACCATGATATAGATAAAGATCGGAGCTTTTTGAAATTTGCCAAAGAAATGAGCTCTCTTTTTGCAGCATCAGACGTTTTGTTTATGTCCACATGGATACTCAACTTCCTCAGATGTTCCAAACCTGACAAATCAGCTAGCTTACAGTAGTTGCCTCCAGGCCTTGGCTCACCAATCACAAACCCCTTAAGCACTTGGAGTTGGTTGAGCAAAGCAAGTCCTTTAGGCATGTGGCTGATCAAGTAACACTCATACATATCCAAGTGTGTCAAGTTCTTGAGTGAGCCTATCCCTTGAGGGAGCTGCTCCAAATCAGCACAACCATTGAGGTTCAGGATCCTCAGATTGCTGAGTTTGCAAATTGAAGCAGGAAGCTCTGTAATTCTAGAGACTCCTCGAAGGCTTAAGTACCGAATATGTCTCATATTCTTCAACCCTTTTAAGAACTCACTGTCCTCTACTTGAATCAGATGCTTGGCTGAGCTCTGCCAACTCCCAAGCTGCAACACCTTGACGTATTTCATCTTGGAGAACCATTCAGATCTAAAGTCAAGATTAGGCTCATTCACATTGATTATACTTTGAACCTTCTCCTGTTCTAATCGGTATGGCAATTCGTGTACAGAAGACCCCTCTTCAGTTTTTACGAGGCATGCCCTCCTAGAACAAGTAAAATCTTCGGTGGGATTTCCATTGCTATCAAAATTGAAGAATCCCGCTCTCTTTGCAAGTATGATCACAGCATCACGAATATAAGGGTCCATATTGCAGCTATCAGCACTTGGTCTGCCCTTTTTGTACACCGGCTTGATGAGGCCTTTTTCTATGAAGTCGTTGAAGAATTTATTTGCAGTATCCTCAGCAGTCTTGCCTGATGTACCTAAAGTGTCTATAAACCCCTCACCAACCCACCAATGCACTAAAACCTTCTTCTTTATGACAGCATTTTCAGGGAACACTGAGAAACAGAGCAAACAGAGCTTAGTTGTGACATCTAGATCATTGTACACCGCCGCAATTTCTAGGAATGTTGAAATCTCTGCCATTATTTTATCGTTGCTCTCAACTTGCAATTCGGCTGGTAAGTAAACTGAGCGATGATAACGGTTGAATTCCCTGCGGATCATGGAATCTTTTGCAAGTTGTAAGCTCTGGGAATTCAAATTGACTGAAGAGAGTTGAGGAGAAGAATGCAGGGACTCCTTTAACATAGAGACAATGCGGTGAGTATTTTTGAGCTTGTCCTGAAATTCTTTTGTACGTTCTTGTGACCCTGTTCTTTGTTTAAAGGCATTATCCAAGGCTTGGAAAGCGAAACCTTTCATAGAATCGTTGACTTGATCTTCCCATTGCCCAAATTTCCCGCAGGCCTTTTTGATGTAGATGAGATCATTCTGAATTTCCTCAAACATCCCTCGCAGATTACAATTATGACAGGAGGAGTCGGAGTCCTCCTCAATGATGGTATCATCGTCCTTGTTGGTGCTGCTGCTGCTGCAGCTGCCGCCGCCGCCACTACTGCTGCTGCTGCCGCCGCCGCCGCTGCTGCCTTCAACAGGCTGTTTCAACTCGGACATTTGGTGGAGAAAATCTGGGATGATAACCTCATTGAAAATTTGGAATGGTGTGACCTGCCTAGATTTCAAGTATGAAAGAAGATCTAGAGACACATAAGGTGACTCAAAAGATGTGGTCGAAAGGGCTCGTGTGGACATAGTTGTGAAGAAAAGGAATTGCAACGTGAAGAAGGAAGGGATGCCCAAATATTGAAGTGAAAAAAGGATTCTAAAAGTTACTGATCGTCTAAAGAGGATGAGTTGTAACTTGTAAAGTAGTCATGTGCCCTCTGTTGAATGATACCCAGCACACCAGTAGGGACCATTTTTCCAATGGTTTGACTAGTAAACTTTGGCATGCTGCTGCATGGACTTGTCAACGACTACAGAGTCAAGGTCTCCCATAAAAAGAAGGAGAAGTTGTCAAAAATATAACCCGTTTGTTAACCATTTTAATTTTAATTTTTAGTTTTAATTTTTTGTGCTAGAGTATAGAGGAAAATAAGAATGAGAATGTAAGTGAGGATGAGATTTAGAGAGGGGATGATGAGAGGGAGAGTAACAAAAGTGAAAACAATTTCAAATATATTTCAGTTTTTAATTTTTGTTTTCACTTTTGCTACTCATCCCTCTCATCTTCCATCTCAATCCATTCTCCATTCTCATTCTAACTTCAATTCTCTCTCTTTTTCCATTATACTCTAGCACAAAAATTGAAAACTAAAAGCTAAAATTGAAATTTATCAAACTAATGTACGAAAAAAATTGAAAACTAAAAGCTAAAATTGAAATAGTTATCAAACGGGCTCTAAAAGAAAGGTGTAATTTGGTTTGTGGAATTCATTTGGGTGAGCAAATTACATCATTTAAATTGAAATTAACAAAAAGTTCATTTGGTTCCAAAGGGACCAAAATATCAAGAAAACAAACTGCAACAAAGTTGTGATTCATTTCAACCATCCCCTTCTAAAGAAATGAAGAGCCAAGCCCAGCTGATTTTCGTTTGGTTCCTTTACTTAACTGCCACCATTTTGGTTCCAGCTTGGTTTTCCAGCTCATAGAATTGTGTTCCCAAGCCCAGATGATTCATCAGTAGCCAAGTGAAAGTCAGAAGTTCTCCACCCCTACTTGGTTGCTGAGCATGCACAATTGGTCTACATTTAATGGAAGCATAGGACAATAATTCCACCCACACTCGGCTCATTAGCTTCCATGGGTCTGCCTCGACCTCTTCAAGCTGTTTTACTAGGAAACATGCATCGAACAACACAGATTTGCTTTTACCCTTCACAGCGGCTGATCTGAATTTGGCTTCCACAGCATTAATCTTTTCACAAGCTTCCCGATGATCAGGTATTGAGTGCTTGAAAAAGAACCTCTTGGCCTCTGCACGTGTGTCCTGGAAGACTATATGCCAATTCCCCAAAAATGCAGCCATCATATTATGCTGCATCGCCAGAAGATAAAACATATAATCTGAAAGTAGTTTGCAAATTTTTCTTCTTTCGTTTTCAGCGTTGTGCTCCGTTTTCGCAAAGTAGAGTTCCGTTGCTATGTGCCACAGAAGAACACTTTCTGCATATTGATATTCCCCTACACTCCATTTGAGTCCCAGATAGTTTGAAGTCTGCAGGAGAGCCCAGTCACCTCTTTGTGAAGATGCCTCCATGGCAGCTCTTCTGTTGTTTGCTTCCAAAGATTTTATCCTCAGCTGCTTGAACAAAAATTTCTTGACATCTTCAGTGACTGCCTCTGAGGTTGAAAAAAAACAGACTTTTATTTTATCTAGAATTCCTCTAACGCCCACATTTTCAGCAAAAGTGTACACCCATTCTGGATGCTCATCCAGGCAATTGCTTATCATATTATACTTGGACACCAATCCAGACCACCTTCCTCTTTTCAATATCAATTCACCAATATATGATCTGTTCCAGATGTTGTTGAAGGCAATGACTGTCCAGTCTGAACAAATGAGCTTCAACACTGACAAGGTGTCCAGGATTATGGCCCCATTAAGCAAAGCATAGGTAAGAGCAATGTCAAACTTATCAAACTTATGTTTTTCAACTAAAGCAAATAACATCAAGGCACCAACGGTTGAACAGAAGGTAATTAAGCGGAGAATGTACCCAACTTTGTGACGAGCCACAACCACCTTGGTATGGAGAACCTCATACATGAAGCTGAGCTCATACTCTATCAATTGAAAAGCACTAACATGGGTTCTTTTGAGAAAAAAATCTCGACTGCGTTCTCGAACTTTGGAGCTCAGAAGGAAACCAACAATGAGCCCTTTGAAACTTTCAAAGAAGCGATATGCTTCCTGCAGTAACTGCACGTCATCTAGAGATTCTTTAGGAACACCATCAACTGTAAATTTGGGGTTCTTATAATTCCCAATGTTCATTGGCCTTACTGGCAGCTCTACTTGTGTTGGAACTTCGACTGACCTCATTGTAGAGTATATTTCCACAGCCTCTTCATAGTCAGGCCCAGGCTCTGGCTCTGGCAATACAGTCTCTCCAAAATGGTCCAAGCTAGCAAGATACAGAGCACATGTTCTCTCCCCAAACTTGATAGTTCCCACAACAAACACTAGGACTGTTGGGAACCAAAGCTTGTTTTCAAAAAGTGTCATATAGAAGCTGTAAGCAGCTGCCAGGACTTGTAGAATGAGTTGAATCAAATGCCTGAGCCAGAACTCATTGTCCTCAAGAGCAAAAGAAGTAATAGTATCAGGGCCACCAAGATGCACTAAAAGAAATGAAGCCCAGAATGCTAAAAGGTCTTTATTCTTTCCAGAGTCACAACGGTCACCTTGGCTTTTGGTGATTACCCCAATTGCAACAACAGCAACCCAGTCGGAGAGCAAGTATGCCGACCAGATCAGCACTACAATCAATTTTCTTCTGCATTTTTGCCTGAGTGGTGCAAAAAAAAATAAGAAAATTTGAAGTGCAAGGCTCAAGAGAATACAGCCCCTCAGATTCCATTCCTCCCATATCTTCGTGATCTCCTTCGGTATAGGTAGCTCCATAGTTTTCACCAAACCCTTTACCTTGGTTAAGCTAGCAAGCCTGGCCTAGTCTCTGTTCTGCTTCATATGAGCAACCAACTTATGCACTCTCTCTTGATTGCACGACTCTTTTCTCTGGATTGACTTAAAAGAGACATTGTACCACAATCATATGGTAATTGCTTTGGCTATTCCTGTGGAAATTTCTATCCTCATTCTCTTTGGGGTGATATACTTCAATTCGTACCAACTTCGAATAGTCAAGTCAAGTACCTTTCTTTAAGATGCACCTACTAGGAAGTTGGGTTTAGCAATATGATTGCAGATATTTCACCTAAAACTTTCATGGTATCCAGCTGCAGAGAAAGCTCGTGTGGGTTTAGTCAATTGTTGTTTTGTTTTTTCTATTAAAAAGTAAAAAGACTTGTCTTTCTCTATTGCTTTTATTATAGTAAGTCGTCTTTCTCTGAGTACTAGTGTCATTTTCTTCTGAATAGTTTCTTCTTTACCAGGAAGCAGATGAGACGACTGACTTAAAGCATGAAATTAGGCCCCTCCTATATTTACAGTCTTCTAATAATTTCGGACCACAGCCTATACTTTGTTTAAACGAGAGAGCTAAGCTAAAATGGAGTTTGCAACTTATCTTGGCCTAAGAAGAAGCCGCCTAAACAGAAACGACTATACCGGGTCAAATTGCTTCATCTGAAAAAAAGAAAAGAAAAAAGAAACATAAGACAACAAGGGTATTTTTATTTAGGATTCAGTAATATTTCATTCACTTATTTAGGATTCAGTACACATGTCTCATGAGAAAAAAGATTCATATCATAATTAAAGATTAACATATAACAAGTCGTGTAAAAGAAATGGGAAAAAAAAAATTAGAAAAATATGTCTATATAGCCGAGCGGCTATACTGAGGTTTTTTAGCTTTAGTATAGCCGAGCGGCTATACGCTTTAAACATATTGTTTGTTTATTTAATTTAAACTATTAATTTTGTTATTAGTTTATTAGTTTTGACCCGTGTTTCTCTTGTTAAGAATAATTAAATTGAAAAAAAAAAAATGTATCCAAGAATGTATCCAATGATGTGAAAGATACTTTGAATTTTGAGCTCATAAACTAGGCTTGAGAAACAAAGCCCATGGGCTAAGAATTCAGGCAAAGATCATGCAACAATAGCGTTGGGGAAGAATTCCTGGGATTTTTTGACATAGCATGTTTCGTTCCTTGGGGCACTAGATTGTTGGAGATTGATCAAATACAAAACCCGATGCAGCTTTTAACTGAAAGGCAACCAAATGACATTGGAATCCAACATCCATCCACATTCAGATGATGATATCATGGAAATGGAAATGGAAGATTTGAGCTTTGCTGGTGCAGCTGATAACATAAGGTCCATATTGATCAAGCAGACAATGGAAATCAAAATATAACATAAAAGTTGTTCATCCTTATCCAATTTTATCATCTACAGTTACATAAATGACAAGTTTATTAGATGATCTACGTGGGCAACTGTGGTTAACATTAGCCTTTGATCTTTAAGAAATCTACCACCCTACAAACTGCTCTCAGCAAGCCTCAATTGCCACTGTATTTGTCTGGTAGCCTGAGCTTAAAGCATTGGTTCGCCCTCTGGCTTATTTGAGGTTCCACATGGGCTTTGGACTCGTCGGTCTTTAAAAAAAAAAAAAAAAAGTTGCGGCTCTTGGGCAATTTGGAGGAATTTACATATGGCGGCCACTGAAGAAATGGACGGTGTAACTGTTGAGTAACGACTTTGGACCAAGAATAGTAAAACCGTTTTCTTATCCTCGTACGTTACCATATCCTTTCCCTTCCCGGCACTAGCTGCTACCACACTCTCGTCTCGTCTCATCTGTTGACTTTTCCCTCTGACCACCACCGCCCAAATGAGGTCTAGCTATAATATTATTATTTTTTATTTATTTTCATTTTTATTATTTGGTTCGGACGAAAAGCTATTGACAGAAATTTCGCCACATGAGACAGTTGCCTGGCTGGCTCCTACTACCGATCATCGTATGGGAATTTCCTGGATGGATCAATGGTCTCATCTGCTAGCTTTGCAAAGGAGCTATCTACCTAGGTCCTTATCCTTTTATTATTTATTTATTTATTTACAATTTGATTTTGACAGTGTGACTAAAACGGTGCACTTTCTCAACACAAATAGTGCTGCTAATTGCTAATTAAAACACCCCCAAACTCTATCCTTTCGTTCACACTCCTCATCTGCGTCAATCCTCCCAACTGGGAGGGGTCCACGCCTTACCCACACCCCCACACATATATATAGTTGGGAAGTTGATCAAGTTTAGGTGGAGAATAATTAATGCAAAGTTAGTTTACGTACGTGTCACAGAAGTTGGGGATTTGGTGAAATCGCAGGCATGCAATTTGGAGAAATTCATGTCCACACAAAAAAAAAAAAAGAAGGCTGTCTTCAGATTTGGACCAGAAGAAGTTCACCTGAAATTATAGCACCAACCAATTGACTCATCTTTAGTTTTTCTAGCCATGTATGCATTGCTAATTAATTCTCAATTAAATAAGTAATTGACTACCCCCACGTCTTTCAACGGACAATAAATTGCCATTTGCATATACATGGTCCCATTTGTTTCCATTATCCGTTTCGTTTTTTCATGGGTGGTCGGTTGTCTCTAGAAAAGCAGCTTACCCAACCATGCAAGCCTCCCGTGTAATCTTTTTAGCTGACAGTCTACAGCTTACTTTCATGTAGCTTCAATTGTGGGACTCGTAAAATAAGTTTATTTGACATACATTCTTATTTGTTTTTTTATTTATTGGTATTTTAATGAGTTTAATCCTCTATTTTTTAGGGTTTTGATCCAGAATGAAAGATCTCTCACTAAAATATATCCTCTGTAAGTAATTTGTCTCAATATATATCCCAAAACATGATCATCAAAATTAAAGTGAGGTGGTCATCTTATTATATGTTAGTGTTAAGAGTACTATTGCTTTTTATTAAAAGGTCTAGATGATCTTTCATCATCGGTCATACAACATGACCGTGTATATATATATGTTTATTTGAGTTGACAAGCACCATCTCGCTGTCCCTCTTTCTTTCGCTGATAATTTTATGCTAACTACATATACCTATTTTCTCATCTAATCTAAACGAATTATGTATTAATATATATAATGCCACTTAGTATACTTTTATCCTCAAATAAGGTTATTTGATGGTATCGGTCTATTACGAATTTTACTTCAACTATTTGAAACATTTATTTATTTTTCAATTTTTAATATTCAGATCATTGAAATACAATGCAACGTAAACCTTAAACAAAGGATGTCTTTCAAACAAGACTATTATATATGTCTCAAAACTTTATGCAAGTATATAGCATGCATGCATGCAACAAATATTGTCGCAATATTAATCCCCATGCATGGCCTATAGTAGTGTAGTTTGTCAAATCTTTCGTACGTATTGATGATACTGCCCAAACGTCTTGCTCTGAAAAGGCCTAGACTTGAGAAAACCTTTTTTATTTTCTGCCTGCAAATAATTAATTTACATACGTGTGTGGTGGAAATTGTATACTCAGAAGCTATGAGTATTGTTTTGCTGGATGTGAGGAGAACGTACATGTGTTGCCGTCACACATAATTAAGTATGTAATGATATCTCAGCATGTGTGACAGACTAAGATGGTTTTGTAGTATTCGATCGACTAAAAACAGTGCAAGATTAAGTTTAGTCAACAATATAATTATTATATTTAACAATATAATATCTTGCTAATGTCATCAAATAATATCCTGCTCATGCATAATAATAAGGGAATTTCACTAAAACACCCTAAATAGGGACTGAAATTATAAAAAAACTCAACACCCAAAATACTTTATAAATACACCCAAAATCCATCATTACACACACTCAAAACTCATTTATAAACACACCCAAAAATATACAATTGTTGATTTTGGGGTTGATTTTGGGTGTGTTTCTATGTTTAAATAGTGTTTGAATTTTTTTATAAATATATGTCTAAGATTTGGTTTATTTATGAATTTGTATAATAATAATTTACAAAGCTTCAAGACGAAAACAAATCTGGCCTCCTTTCCACTAATTTTAATTATCTTTTGTAAAATGAAAATAACGGAAGTAATTAAGCAATTTTCCTAACCCAGCTGTACCTGAAAGATCGATATGGTGCGAGGGCGTGGTCGTGGTCGTGGTCGTGGTCGGTTTAGAGGTGCCTTAGACGTGTTGCAAGACACGTGTCACTTGTAAGCCAGCTTAGGGTGATTTCCAGGATGTTTCTACACTGTCCTTGATTAACGGTCTTAAGACCGTTCTTCAGCCCATTTAAATATTCAAATTAGTGCTTTCTATTTTGGATTTAGTTCTAAACTTTTCTGTCACCTAAAGGCTAAAGCCAAACCTCTTTACCTTGATCTCAAAAAAGGTTTGCGACCCCCCCATTTACAAAAAAGAGTTTATGAAAGAGTATTGTAATGATTTTAATTCCTACTTTTCTGTCAGAATAATTTAAATTTGTGATTTCCTCACCTTTATTAAACATACATAATAAAAATTTGAGTTTAACATTAAAATAAGTAATTAAATATCTTCAAAATTAATAATGCAATCAACTAAGAAGTAGTTCATCAAATTCTAATTCCTGAATTTCCTCATTGCAAAAAAAAAGGTTTCGTGTAAAATGGAAAGATTTTATTCATGTTTGAACTACGATTTCTAACCGTTAATTAAATATGAATTATCATGTTTATCAAGAGGCCAAATTTAGGAGCATAACTCTTGAGATAGAAACTAGACTGTTACACTGTCACTTATCAAAAGTTGCCAACTTGACAAATTATAATCATGCCATGCCCACGATTGACGAAGAAAAAATGTCACTCGCATTAAGGGGAGACTCTAGCGTCCAGCTCTGATACGTGGGCCCCTACGTGGATATTCCTCCGACACTGTACAAGTAGGCCCGCCCCGAACATCTAAGCCGTTCGTTCCTCCTCCGAATGATCCAACGGTTCAAACCCCTTTAGAAAAGCGCGTCCGTTACTCTCCCTCCCTCCCTCTATATATGTATATCTCCATGCATCATCACTCAATCCACCAGGACTACCAATTACTTCTCACTACAAACACAACATTTTTTCAGACTTAATCCCTCACCATAATTAAGTACATAATTAAGACTTGATTATAATTATAAATCAAAATGGGGTGGATTGCTTCTTTGAAGATTGTGCTAATTTCGAGCGGCGTGGTAGCGTTGGCGTGGGCTATGAAGCTCTCCGTTCCACTGGCGATGGAATTCGTAGCCTCTCACTTGCCGCTCGTGTGCGCCTCCTTCCGATCCTTGCTCAGGCCTCCGTATATCTACGTTCTCATCAACGGCATCATCATCACCATCGTCGCTTCCTCGAGGTTCCACCACGACCGCTCGCCTCAGCCTAAGCCTCAACCGGAAGAGTCTGAATCGACCGTCTTGGAGTTGGAGACGACGGCGGTTTACGAGCAGCGGAGATATCTAGGGCCTCTAGTTCATGAGGAGGTGCACGAGGAGAGGCCTGCGGTGATCAATGACTCTGTAGAAGCAGAGCCTGAGCCGGAGGTTGAAGATGATCGTGTAGACGAAGACGAGGTTGTGATCTCGAGCTCCACGTGGACGCCGCCGAAGAGTGTGATGAAATCCAACGAGATTGCTTCGCCGGAGGTTGAAGATGTTCGTGTAGACGAAGACGAGGTTGTGATATCGAGCTCCACGTGGACGCCGCCGAAGAGTGTGATGAAATCCGACCAGATTGCTTCGCCGGTGGAGAAACCTCTGGTTTCTGTGAGATTCAGCCACCGGAAACCGGCTAGATCCAGTCCTGAAGGTATTTAATTCTCAATTTCGTGGTCGTAATTTTCTGTTTAATTAATATAATCGTAATTAGGGTCTAGGTTTAGAGCTTCGTTTGCCGGTAGTGAAGTAACGGTGTTGAAGTTTGAAAACAAAGTAGAGTTCCAATGTGGCGTGCGTATATGTCTATTTCGTACACGGTGCGATTGAATTGTCTATGACACCCTTTTAAATCAAGGGTTGAAAAGTAAAAAATGCTCTGTCTCATAAGGGTACAGTGGTCATTTAGCGATTTATTAACCGGGAAACATTTTGCCAGGTGGGAAGCCGTTGAGAGTAGCGAAGCCAAAACGGCACGACACATTGGAGAACACGTGGAAAGCGATAACGGAAGGGCGTTCGATGCCGTTGAGCAGGCACATGAAGAAGAGCGAGACGTGGGAGAATCACGGCCGTCAAGTTCAACTCAAGGTTGACTCAGCAGTGGACACGTCAGCGGTGCTGAACTCAGAGACGTTCAAGGACTGGACGAATCAGCAGCAAGTGACAGCATCGGCTGGGGGCGTAGGGAAGCTGAGGAAAGAGCCGTCGCTGAGCCAGGACGAGTTGAACCGCCGAGTTGAAGCGTTCATAAACAAGTTCAATGAGGAAATGAGGTTGCAGAGACAAGAGTCGTTGAATCAATACATGGAGACGGTCAAGCGTGGAAGCCATTAATCACATATATGGTCAAAGTTTTTTTTTTTTCCCTAATTTAGTCAAAAGAGATTTTTAAAATTAGATTGAAATTAATTTTAATCAAAAAGAAAAGAAAAAGATGGGAGTTACAAATTCACAATTATTGTTTTTTTGGGGTTGTTTCTGTTTTTCAAAGTTCCATTTGATTCATAATTCATGTAACAAAGTTATATAGTCATAGAAAAGGAAGGAAATATATATATATATATATATATATGTATAAGTCAGTCAGTCTCTCCGTCTGTAAAGAAAGAAACCTTTTTTCTTTTCTTCTCTTTTTGGTTGTATTGTAAAGGAAGAAACTTTAATCTATTTAAGTATTTTTGTTGTTGTTGTAACTTGTGTATATCTTCGTCTTGATTGTGTTTTTTCAGTTGTCAAATTCTTTTTCTCTTACTTTGGTCTTTTGGCAAAACCATAATTTTGAATTGGTTTAGTGAATAAAAACTTAAAATTAGTGAGAAAACTCTGATCCGAGACTTCTGGAAACTCACTGGTCCATAATTATGATTAGTCAAAATAGTTAAGGGACTGAGAGCATCCACAATGAGCTCCCTAAACCATCTTCTTAGACAAATTTTAGAGAGGAATCGTAAAAATGCAACTCCAACCACTCCCTATCCACCTCATAAAATAAGAATTCCTCTATGAGCTCCTAAGAGCATCTCCAGCGCTCACCCAAAACCTCGCAAAGGCCCCTAGCAGCCCAACTCCAGAGAAAGAGCTCGGCAATGGCTGGTCCCACCAGCCCAGCCAAAAAAAATCAATTTTTTTATAAAAACCAAAAATTATGGATATTTTCCCTATAAATACATAACAATTTTATTCACTTTCCTTATAAATACATAACAATTTTATATTTTGTTGCATATATTTTTTTTTTACTTAGACTTAGCAAACTTTTATTTAATGCTATTTAATGAGTATTTCTATTTAATTAACTATTTTATTTTACAATACAGATGGACCAATTAAAAAAGAGTTAAAGCATTTATGACTCTCCAAATTAAGGAATATGGTTGGAGTTGAAATTTTTAGAGAGCTCCTAAAATAGCTTTCTTATATTCTTAGCCAAATTTTAATGAAATAGAGAGCATCATTATGAATGCTCTAAGTGACCTAAACATGGCTTTCCATCTGTCTAAATTGTATGGGCCCTACCCTATAGTTTTGTGTGAAGCTCATTAATTTATAATTGATTTGCTTGGTTGGTTCTTATCCAAACCCATAATGAATGACGCATTATTTTTCTTGTTGAGAACTTGAGAATGAGACGAGTTATTTACCTTAGGCTTAATTACATCAATGCCCTTAAAATTTCAGTTAAATCTCATTTTATCCCTCTCAAACCCAAGATGATACACTTTCATCCATTGACCGAGGTTTGATGATCCACTTTATCATCTGTTGTCAACTTCATTCAAAAATCTGTTAACTTCGATGATGTGACATGGATGTTTTTGTAATTTCATACACTTGGATTATTATCCACTAATTGAGTGGGTGACGTGGCAAGTGGAACCCACCTTCATATAGATAAAAACATAATTAAATACGCTAACAATTAAAAATTAAATAAAAACTTAAAACTACATTTTAAAAAGGATAAAATGTTGAAAACCTAACAGTCACCACCATCACACCCAAGCAAGACACAGCAACCACAACCACCTCTCCGGGAGCTACTTCTTCAAGAAGTGTTTTTTTGGTCAATCTTCAAGAAGTTCATGGGATAAATATATATAACAATTGAAAGCTCATCATTGGAAACTTGTTAGTTTTGTGGGTGACCATTGGACTAACCATTAAAGCATTCTAATTTCCCCATTTTTAGATGAAGTTGACAGCATGGGGTAAAGTAGGTCACCAAATCTCGATCAAACGATGAAAGTGAGTCATTTTGAGTTCGGAGAAGCAAAGTAAAATTTGACTAAAGTTTCAAGGGACATTAGTGTAATTAAGCTTTATCTTAGTAGAAAGAGTTAATTTCAACTTAGTACCTTGAATTCTTATCTTTAAGGCACATTTGCTCCTACATTCTCAATTTTAAAGATTGCATACGCTAAACTTTTCAATTTTGTGCAATATGGTTCCAGCGTTAACTTCATCGTCAAAATTTTTGTTAATTGCTTGCGTGACAAGTTTGGGTCCCACCTATTCACTTATTTCAATGTCAGTTGAAGGGAGTTATAAAACAATTTGGTATTAATGCATACAATGTGTTCTTTATGGACGAGAAGACGCCAATTACCCGAAAATACTCTTCGACTGACATCGAAATATGTGAATAGGTGAGACCCATGCATGCCATGCAAGCAATTAACGGAAATTTTGATGTCAAAGTTAACGCCGAAATCAGATTGTAAATAATTGAAAAGCTTAAGATATGTAATCATTAAAATTGAGAGTGCAAGAGCAAACATGTCTTAAGGGTGAGAGTTCAGGGTACTAATCGAAATTAACCCTAATGGAAATGTAGTAACTTCATTCCGTTGAACCTCTTTCAAAATCTGCAAACAAGAAGAAGCCCCTTTCAGACTCCGCTACCCAGCAGTAACATTTTGAGTGTGAACAGAAAACTACAGCTACTTTCTTGCATAAGATATACAGGTCCAAGATACAAACCAGAATACAGGGGGCTCAACAGTTAGTCGACATATGCTTCAATTTGTTCTTAAATCAACCGCCTCGTTTTAGCCTTTTTATTCTCTCAAGGGCGCCAATGTGGCTGTCACCGTCCTTGGTCACAGCAGCACCATCTCCGCCCTCATCTTTTTCAGCCTCCTTTCTCTTGTTAGCCAACTCTCCAAAAACAGCAGATGGGACCTCCTTTTGTGCAATTTCAACCCCTTCATCATCTTCTGAATCACTTGCATCGGGTAGCTCAATGTCTTCATGATTTGCAGCAACTTTGATCCCTCCGTCCGTCTGTGATTCTACTCCAGCACTCACAAAGCCCACTTTTCTGTTACCATCTTTGGTGGTAGTACCGTTAGCCACTGGTGCCAACTGCCTCTCTAAAGCAGCCATTTCATCTTCAGGAACTCCAGCCTGTTTCAACTTGTCTTTTGCCTCATCCATGTTCAACCTCTGATCCTTTTGCATCATATACTCGGGTAGTATAAAATGTGTCTATAAGAACAAAAAGAGAGAGAGAGAGAGAGAGAGAGAGAGAGAGAGAGAGAGAGAGAGAGAGATTTGAAATGAGCAATTGAGGAATTCTTTTTCTAAGACCTCAAAAGAACCTCTACCTAGGTTGCTGACAAAAATTAAGGGTAACAAATATTTAAGATAAAAACAAACCTGGCTATAGCTTGCAGAAACACTTCGCTTAATTCGAAGCATCTCTCGGAAGGTATCTTCATTTCCATGTTGCACCTCAAACTCATGCCATTTGTTCCAGAAATCTACATCAGATCGTGGATCCGAAAACTGTGATGCAAATATATATACCCCCCGAGCACGATCAATTTCTCCTAAGCTCTTCTCAAGCTCAGCATACTTCAAGCACATTGTCTTCACATCTTTGTCTGGAAGACCGGATTCTATTGCTTGCTCATATATCTCCCTTGTTTTGGGGATGCCAAATATCTCCGCAGCACGGGCAATGTAGATTTCATACATGCTCAATTTCTCATGGTTTGGAACAGCCTTAGTTGCTTCATCATAGACCTTCATAGCGCGCTTTGCTAGACCATAATCCTCCTCCAGCTTCGCAAATTGAAGATACAGAGGTTTCTTTGCATCAGCAGGCGCCTGAAATACCATTTTCAGGTTAGTAACACAATAAAATAATGATGTACAAAGGCAACATTCTAGCATGTTGAACTCAAACCTAAAAAAGATTTCCAAGATGTGAAGAGCGCGCGCGCACACACACACACACACTAATACACATCAGTCAGTAGAGTGATTGGCATCTGCAAACCAGAAGGAGAATCTGGACACGCAAAAAAATACAAGATCTAGCAAGTCAGGCTAAAGGTAGGTTAACATGTTGATTAAAATTAAGTAATTTCCCATGTGCTCCAGATGTCCTCAAGTTTCAACATTTATTTTGGTATGTTATGAACCTAAGACCTACCACGTTTTCTCACAATTGAATTCATGGAAATAACACAGAGGAAGGTCCTTGCACACTTCAAAACAAGCTTGGCTTATAATAATCAGGGTATCCTCCCATTCATCCCAAGACAGAGTAATAGAGTATTTACAATCGTAGTGTGAAGACAACAAGATAATTATTGGACACAACAAACACAGTGACGCAAGTAAACAGTGTTGCAGGCCCCATTGATTGTCAATGAAACGTAGACCACAAGCAGACATACAAAAACCAATTGCAATTAGACCTCAATATCCAGTCAAGTTCACTTTAAACAATGGATAGTAGGATGCAAGAATGATGTGACAAGACAGAATCCCAATAATCAACTTGCTAATCAGATAAAAGTATATTCATTAACCAAACCAAGGTGAAAACTAGTCATGTTCAGCTCAGATAAACCGTGTAATCCTCTACTAATTGTCAAAAAATCAAGAATCCAGTGCTTTAGAAATACCAGAGTAACTTATATTACCAGAATAAAGTCTAAAGGGACTGATAATGTTCTTACCGCTTGAACAGCATCCTCAAATAGCTGTCTTGCACGTTCCAGTTCTTTCTTCCCATATCTCTTTACAAATTTAGAGAGATATGTAACCCATATGTCTTTGACATGTGGGTACTTAAATATTTTGGTACCTTTTTCATACACCTTGAAAGCATCTTCAAAGTATTTATGCTCCTGCGCAGTCAAATTATCATCGTATGATAAATTGTCATCATAAGAAATTTATAAGTAAAAATTCAAGAAAAGAGCAATGAAAGGAATGCCATACCTCCAGAAGCAATGCATAATTGATTATGATTTGTGGCGTGGCTATCTTCAAATCCAGTATCCTCTCATAAACAGCCCGGGTGGACTCCAATTTACCCAGGCTCTCCTCTAAATCCACGTAAAAAGTCCAAATTCTTAAGGACTTATGCAGCTTCATCTGAACTGGTTGGTTCCCATCAGCCGCCACTGCAAAAGCATAAGCCAAAGGTTAGAAGTTTAGTTATAGCTCCACAAATGCCACATAAGTTATAGCTCAACATTCAAAACAAAGAAGTGAGAAATAAAATGAGGTGTCTAAACCAAAAATAGAAAAAGAATGGGAAATGAATAATAATAATAATAACATAAGCTCAGAGAAAAATTTATTTTGAGCATTTCTGGAACTGAAATTTAGCAATATCAAAATTATAACTACAATGATGAAGGCACTTGGAAGTCCATGACAATTGTAGATCTCAAATACATTATTTGGAATAATTATTAGAGATAAGACCAAACAAATCAAAGCAAACACCTTTAAATTCATAACAAAATATATGGCTTCAAAGTATAAAAACAATAGCATAACAATTATCTGCAGGATTCTACGCTGAAGATATATCAGGAAGTGTTTCTATGTTTGAGATAACAGAACAATTAAAATACTGAATTACTCAAGCTTCTTCCATTTTTATTTTTATTTTAAATTCCAACTCACACACTCTAATAAAATGTAGTAACATACTCGAAAGTAGCAGACCAGGAAATAAAAAAAACACACAGAAAACCAATTAAAGATGATACCTCTGCGTTTCACCTCAACGGATGGCTCTGCGGTGGCCCGCCTCATTAGTTCCAGTGCTCCTTTGAAATTCTTATGCCTCAATTCCATTTCTGCCCACTCACACCAAAGACTAGCCAAATTATCCACTGTCTTGTAGTTCACCTGAACTGCTTTATCAAAAATCACTCTTGCATTTGCAATATCTTTGTGATTCTCGTACAACTTAGCAAACGCAACCCACAACGTATGGGGCTTCCCCACCGCTTTCATTGGATCAACTGTCCTCACCGCCTCTGTGTAAGTAAGTATCTGCTTCGTGGGATTGCCCTCAAAGAGCTTCACTCTTCGGTGCCACTGCTCTACATTATGGGGATTTTGTCGTAAAAGAACACTATTAGCCAGTATAGGTCTTCTATCCATAAGATGCTCCAATCGAGCCAACCTCAAATCTACATCCTTATCATCATGTAACCAAAACCCATTAAGCATTTTCTTCTCAAACTCAGCCAAAGACAAGTTAACATCCAATCGAAGATCTTCTTCCTCCTCATTTCCCATCCTCTTCTACTCCCTTTTCTTCTTCCTCCTCTTCATCACTCAAATCCACTGTCTCCATCTTATGGACAAGCATACTATCTTCAAACCCAGCATAAGAATCAAAAATTACACTAAAATCTCTTACCGTTACCACAGTAGTCATACCCTCCTCAAATATATCCCTAGCTTTCTCGTGCAAATTCCTCCTAATGTAATAGTCCGCCAGTGAGGTCCATAACCGTCCCACCTCGTCTGTAAATTTCCTAATCCCACCTCTAATAATAGCATCTACATTGAGGCCTGACACCTCCGTAGCATGCTTAGTAAGCAAATCACACAATTCCAGCCACAGCCTATGTTTCGTTTTCCCCTTTATCGAATAAAACTGATCATCATTCAAAACTGAAGCCAGCCTCTCGGCGGCCTCTTGCCAAAGACTAGAATTTATCAAGAACTCAATGAAATCTTCAATATGGGTAGGGTCATATTTCAAATACCTGCGATAAACCCGAAGCGAGGTCTCAATTGGGATACCGGTTTGGCTCACGAACTTCAGGTACGGGTCCCAAATGCGGTCGTGCTGCGTCACCGGAAGAGCACACAGAGCTCTGTCGAAGGTCCGGCGAGTCCGAGTGACCAACTTCTGCTCCGTCAAAGTTTGCAAGTACATAGTCCAAATTTTAGGCATTTTGTGCATAGTAACCAGGGCTCTTTCAAAAGTGTTGTTGAGGGTTTCATACTGGAAGTGAGTGATGGGTAAATTGCGAACAAGCTCGAGGCGTTCGCGAAGGTAAGCGTTCCAAAGCTTGTAGCTCCCAGGAAGGGCCTTGAGTGCTCGCTCGTAGATTATAAAACGCTTCTTGAATGGAGATTCGGATCGAGCGATGAGGTAACGCCACCATAGCTTGAGGCTAAAGGGGTTTCGGAGAAGCTCTTCTTCGTAAAGAAGGTCGTCTTGGGATGGGTATAATTCCTGAGAGATCGACATGGACGAAGTTGCAGACATAAGAGTTGCTAATCCCTGGGGAAAGTTCGGGTATACAATAATCGGGAATTTTGGGTTTGAAAAAACCCTAAATATGAGGGAGGATAGGAGGGAACACAAGCTTCGATCTACCGTTAACCGGAATTGGAATTTGTTACGAAAGATAAATTTTATTTTATTTTTTTTTTTTTTGGTTGGAGCGAAAGATAAATAATTAAGAAAATACTCGTGTACTTTTCTTCTCACTCGATTTATAGAGTTGGAATTTTTATTTTTTATACAGATATTTTATTTGTCAAGTAGAATTATGATTGACTTAATTATGTACATACCTTGTGCTTTCAAACTTATCTTAGATTACCACTGTGTTTGTAACGCGTCTCAAAATACTCCCAACCTTTTAAAACCGCTCACGCTTCTGCTCACCGCTTTTTTAACGTTCTTCTGAACGTTGGGCCCCACTTCCTTTTTATTCTTTTTCTCATCCTTCCCCCATTCGAGAACAAGCCCCTCCAGATTTTCAATCGCTTATTTACCCTCCAAAACCGAAATTTCTTCTAACCAACACAACTAACAAGAAGAACAACTCGAGAGGTTGAAAAACCATACATGGATCGAAAATGGTGCTCGAATCGCCCGAACGAGCGATGAAGATTTTGGGTAAAACCAGCCAATTTCTTGCTTGTTCCAAATCAGATGCGGTTGGCGCCGAGATGTGAGGTGGTAGAGGACAACGTCTTTGGTTCTTTTGATACCCATGCCGTTGTTTGGGGTGGTCGGAGGAGGATATGGAGGCCCAAAACTATTCAGATGAACAAGAATAACAAATGGGAGGGCTACTGTTCTCAAACAAAACTTAACGAAACGTCAAAAAAGCGGAACGGGTAGCGTGAGACGATTTTTAAAAGGTTGGGGGTACTTTGAGACGCTTTGCAAACACATGTAATCGAGACAAGTTTGAAAACACAGGGGACATGTACATAATTAAACCATTAGGATTACATGGATCGCCGCAAAAATAATAATAATAATAATAATAATTCTTACTTGACATGGAATACAACTCTATGAATGTCATTTCCTCTGTTTATTAGGGTTTTCGGGGAACTTAAGTGGGGTATAAAATATAAAAATCGAGTAATGAGACAAATGTGATGAATTTTTCATGTATAGATCCCCTACCTAAACCCTCCTTGTTCTTTTTTTTTTGAATAGTTGGTATCATGATTCTTCATTTAGATTTATACCATTAACGTTGTAGTTTTGGTAGGCACTAATTTGGCTAACAAGTTCTTATTTTGTATTAGATTATTGGGCTCATAATACTTCTTTCAAGTTCTAAAAAAATTGATATTTTTGTTATGGGGTGAGTCAGAAAACCTAATTCAACGAAAGTGGAGACAAGAATCCACAATTTGAATATTGCGAAGATAAAAAAAGGCATAACGAGAGAATACTTGATGAGGATGGGAATATAAATGGCATACTCGCTCCAATTTGCGTCATTATCATCCCTAAATGTAACCATTTTGACCCCCAAAAAAAATGCAACTCTAAGTATTACTGTTCTAGGCTAGAAGCCCATTAAGATTAGGCCCATTAGCAAGCCGACCAAAACAAAACCATATTCTATGTTCTAAATGGGCCTATGGAGGTCCATGATGATAATGTTCAGAAAGTGACGTAAACGACGCGGTCTGGGAAACAGAGAAAAGAAAGAAGGCCTTGTCGCTTTCCAACTGCTACACGGAGATGCCGTAAGCAGCAGCAATCATATACGCTAACGCACACGCAACCTCCATCTCTCTCTCTTCTCTCTCTTCTCTGTGTCATAATATCAGACGTTCTCCCTCTTCTTCTCCGAGAGACAGATATACAACGCTCTGTGGCGCGACCCCTCTCTCGAGTTTTTTTCTTTTTTCTTTTTCTTTTTGTAATTTCAGCAACCCACCTCAGGAGCAGCCCCAAGCTCTCTCCTTTTCTCTATCTGAGTTTCTCTTCGGTAATCTCTCAGCTCTTGGATTTAGGTTACATTTCTGAGCTCGTTTCATTTGGGTGCTGATTTATGCTGGCGGTGTTGTTTGGATGTTGTAATTCCTTCTTTTTTCTTTTTAATCTGCGGGCATGGCCTCTTGAGATGACAAGGCCATGGCGTCCATGTTTTCGCAGTTGAGATTGGGGGCCATGGCTTTCATGTTTACATAGTGAGACTGATTTGCTTTTCGGTGTGTGTTTCTGTTGCCAATTTAAGATACTATTTGGTTTGTGTACTGGGTATGCCATGGATGTGTTTTTTTTTCTTTTGTCAATTTTCTGTGAAGACCTAAACATTCATGTATATTTAGGTTCCAGGTGAACCAAGGTCTCTCTTAGATTTCAGAGTTTTTATTGAGCATAATGGAGTCCAAGACATTATACCTATGTTTGTGGTGCTCAAGCTGAAATATTTATATGTAGGGTGAGATTTTGAAAATCAGGGTAGTTTTCTTGGTGTGTGTTTTAGGTTGTGATCTGGAACTTTTCGCTGTTTAGCTAGTTCCATTATTCTAGCATGCTTCTTACTTGCTAGGATTATACATTTTGCTTTGGTTTTCCCATGACTTGGATAAAATTAGAGACCTATGTTTGACATCTTTGTTCTCTGGCCAAAAGGAAAAGAATATAAGTCATCATTTTTCTTAAATAAAGAAGTGGATCCATATCTAAATTGAATTTTGCAACACACTTTATTGACTGGAGTTTTCTGTTTTGTAGGCTAGTTAACTGTAATTCTGACCATCAAAGACAACTGTAATTTATGGTATGTTATGAATCTTTGTATTGAACTTTGTTCTGTTAAATTATCTTGATTTGATCTTCTTTTCTCTTTCTGGTTGTTGCGTGAGGGATAAATTCTCATACTTTTTTTTTCTTTGGATGCAATTCTGTCTTCAGTGAATAAGGTTCTCTCTCCTTTGCGCGTGTCCCGTTCTCTTCTCCAATCCTCCACATACACAAATCTACCTGAGATTCTTCTTTTCTAACCCAAAGAAGTATACCCATACACATTAGTAAAATGGAGGTCAAGCTGGCGAATGACAAGCGTGAAAGAGAAATGTATGATAGTTTTGCCGAACTTTACGCCATTATAAAGACCACCGAGAAGCTTGAAAAGGCATATATTCGTGATGTGATCTCTTCATCGGCGTATGAGACTGAATGCCAAAAGCTCATTGCCCACTTTAAGACTTTGGCTTCCACGCTTAAAGACACCATCCCAAGCATCGAGCGCTTTGCAGAAACATACAAGATGGACTGCCCAGCAGCTATAAACCGCCTTGTGACCTCAGGGGTGCCTGCCACAGTGGAGCATCGGGCTGCTGCAGCTGCCTCCATGACTTCCTCAGCTGCTGCTGTGGCAGAATGCACACAGAATTTCATCACTGCAATGGACTCATTGAAGCTGAATATGGTTGCAGTTGATCAGGTGCACCCGCTGCTCTCGGACCTCTTAACGTCTCTGGGTAAGTTGACCTTTCTGCCACCAGACTTTTTGGGGAAGGTGAAGTTGAAGGAGTGGATTGCAAGATTGTCAAAGATGGGAGCGGCCGATGAGTTGACAGAGCAGCAGTCTAGGCAGCTTCATTTTGATCTTGAGTCGTCCTACAACTCATTTATGGCAGCTTTGCCAAACTATGGTACTTGACACAGCTACTTGCAAGAACCTCAGTGATCTCTCAGAAGGGATTTATTAAATTTCTACTGCATATATAATATTTTGGGTATGCCTGAGTTCTGAACTTAGTAATTAGTATTGATATTTTGTGTCAATCATGCCAGATATGATTTTCAAGCTACATTGTAGGAAGTACTTCAATTTGGTTACTTGATTCTTAATGGTATATGATCTCAGTGGCTTGATTGAAATGAAATGCTCAATATCAGGCCATTTTGTGAAAGCAATTTGTTTGATGGATGAGTGGCTGTCCTCTGTACAAAAATGAATAGTTTTTCTACCTTTTTTTTAAGCGTGGTGATTTTCCCACTCCAATTTTATCCACTTACACTCCATTTTATAACTAAAAAAGAAGAGCAAGTGGATAAAATTGAAGTAGGGAAATTATTGCCCTTTTTTTATTGTGCCATAAGTTAACAACCACAGGGTTCTCGAAATCTGAGTTTGGTTAGGTGCACCAAACTGGGGCCTTATTCAATTAAATTAGCGTTTAGAATCTTAGATAGGTGCACTAATTGTGGCTTTATTTGTGTTGTTTTAATGCTGTTTGGAATGTTGGTTGTAATATTACAGGGTCATTCTATAGTGAGGGCCTTAGATGATGCCCCATTTCTTAGCTGTTGAATCAAATTGGCTAGCTGTTTAATCAAATTGGTTAGTTTGATTCAACGGTAAAGAGATGAAAACTCATCTAAGGGCCTTAGATTTGGCCTTCACTATAGAATGACCCTGTAATATTAAATATCAGAATATATAGCTCATCCCAACCGTTTTCTCTTAATAGATTCATCAAACTCAAAAGGGTGCACAACTTTAACATTTGAGAGTCTTGGACAAATTGTAAGAAACTGGGAAGAGGCGGGGATAAATGCAATGTCATTCATAGAATGAGATAAAAATCAATTATAACAATGTCTACAACCCTCGCATAAGAATTTCATGTATTTACCCCATCTGCAAATTTGGTCGCTTTCATGATTGGTGGCCCGAGAGACTCAAAAGCTTAAAGATGCCCAAATGTGAATGAACGAACCCATTGAACCTCCATATCTAAGTTTGCTATATTTTTGTGTCACAAATGGAGTTTGTGAGACATTGAAACATCACCCCTCGAGAACCAAAATTTTTTATTTATGTATTTTTTTTTAATATCTGAACTCGTGCAAGATCTAACTATGTTCCTATTGTTAGAATCAGAATAAATGCATGCATTCAGAGTTCCAATTAGAACAAAGTAAAAGTCTCCCCCATTTTCATCTTCCTACAACATATGAGGCAAAACTTGAATCAAAATCGGAATTAGGAGGAGAATGACGAGGACTATTCCAAGAATTATAGCAATGCATGTCCACTTCCTTGATTTCTTCTGCTGTTCTTTGGCCTCTTGAAGATTGTCGGTGCCGCGTCTGACAAACGAGCTAGCATGCATGACATGGCTCTCAATGTCATTGAGTTGGTGACCCTGTGCTTCAACCAGAGCAGCCATGTCCAAGAATATCTGATGGAGCTCAATCAAATTCTTCTCAATCTCCTTCACAGCATCATGTCTTTCTTGCATTTCTGATATGGTGTCCAAAATCTGACCTCTCCCCTGTTCTTGAATAGCCTTCTGCAGGAAGCTCTCACTTTCTCCACTCGATATCAAATTTTCGATAGTTTCCTCACTCGCTTTCTCTCCGGTTATAGTAAAATACCTGCGCTCTATTGTTTCTTTATACTCAGCTGTCATTCTACCTCTCAATCCCTGAAAGTCATCCATCATGTCCTTGAGTTTCTTCCCCAAACCACTAACCACTGAGGTCCTGGTTCGATCCGCGGAGGAGCCAGGGCCACAACCAGGAAGGTTTCTGTGAGTTGCGTTTGAACGCTCCAAACCTTCAAGCTTGCCCTTTATGATTTTGACCTTCTTGAGGACCTGCTTCGACATCCAAGTCCATGCGGGTTCGGAGCTCTTTCATGGTTTTAGCATTGTGCACAGTCTTGCTCTCTTCATTGGCTTCTTGTAGCTGCTTGTACAGCTTATCAACCTGTCTCATGTCCTCCTTCACATTCTCGACATCTTCGAAGAACTTGTCAAGATTAATAGTCTCCTTCCCGGCCTCCATATCGTCCAGGTAGGCCTGCTGTTTCAGGTCAGTGTATTTCTTGAACGAGCTCGAAAATAAGTCGTTCATCTTGGCGTGATGATGATATTATGTATCACTCACTCTTGTTGATCTTCTGCAAAATGGGTTTTCCTTCCTTTTCTTTATGTCTCTGAAAAAATGGAGTGGACAACAAACGAAAAGTGCATTAAAAACCATGCATATAAGTAAGCTAAGCTAATCAAATCTCTCCTTCATGTGTTCAAAGTGTTTGTAGGGCTTCTGCATCCTCCTCTGCATCACATTGATGAGGAGGAAGACAAAGGAGGTGACAAAAGCAGAAGCTGTCACCAAGATATGGACGAAAGTAGAAGTTTCCTTATTTTCGGTGAGGGTGGATGCATTTGCGGCTTTGGATTAATTGCATATGAGGACCACCCAAATTAAGTTAATTAAACCTATAAGGCCGTTTAAGGATGGGTGTACAGTGGCTCATGGGTTAGTTAACAGGTAGCTTCCTATTTTTTTTCATCTATTATAAAAAGGATATACAGTTTGGTTGACTTGGTCGTACATTTCTCTCCTCCCAATCATATAAGAGACTGCTAGTCTGGTAAAGATATTTGTGGATCATAGTGTAACCCACTTTTCTGAACCTGCCCTAATTATAAATGGATAGCAACAACTAGTTATAAATTAATGAACCATTTTGTATTTGCAAACTGATGGTTAATAAGCCCATAAAGATAAAAACCTAAGGACGGAAATAAAATCAGATCCAAAATAAGCCGAAGTTGCCCATCTAGATTTACGAGTAATTGTAGTGTAGTACAGTAATACATAACAGAGATAGATTCACTACTATGTAATTTATGAAGAAACCAAAATGAAATAATTCAGCTTGGACCACTTCAAGGGAAGTTTGATTCAAATATATATATATATATATATAAACAAAACTAAATGAGGTGAATGCAATTTCTATTTTACTAGGCCGAAAAAGGAGATATTTAGTTACATCCTCAAAGTCATTGCATCAAGGCAGCGAGGTGAGCTTCTAAAATGAAACTAAATAGCTTCAACCTGCCACCCACTTCAGTTGCATTTATCGTTTCCGTATTAAAAATAATAAGGCTTTCATGTCCGCTTAATTTTACTTTAGTGACGACAACATTCGCAGAATCACATTATAGTTTCTCAACCAAGTTGCCCTCTTCCCACCTCTCTTCTTTATGTACAAACCTGAAGATGCGAGATCCCATGTGGATGAATGTACAACAAAACTATCTCCAGTTCAGAAAAGCCCCGCGTTGCTCATGACTGACATATCATTGTACAGAAGAATGCACTAATGTTATCCCGTCGCAGTCATGGATGCTGATGCCTTAATGGATAAAGTTGCAGGACAGTCGTTGCCACCATCATGATTGCTACTTCCGAGGGTTACACCATTGCTGAGGGGTTCCCCCCCACCGGCTTCACCTCCAACTTGCTGTGACCGATTGCCTGATGAATTTTCACTGCCACCAGAACTTGACAATCTCTGTTGCTTGAGATACCTTTCTGTGGCATCTTGGAGCAACTTCATCATGCTGCCAGAATCGGAGCCAGGTGACAGCTCTTCCTCCCGCTCTGGCTGTATATTCAGGTCAATTTGGCCTTTAAAAGGTGGGGTTGACGATTTCGTCCTGTTGAGGTCATCATCAGAAAGTTCAAGGACCTCCTTTTTCTGGTTTGGACTACTGCTTCCTGCGTTACAACATATGGGGGTGTCGTCGTCTAGTTTATCAATCACTACTAATTGCTGCTGCTGCTGCTTTTTGCGTGTACTTTCTGCTTCTTTTTCTGATTGTTTCTTCTCACGCCGCATCATTAATGTACGGAAACGGCGCTTCACTGTTAAGCATACATTACAGGTGCAGGTTTGCTTGTGTTTTGGACCCTTCCCACTTGGGGGTTGGATGCAGACAATGCATGAGCATCCAGGTCTATGTCGGGGGTGCTTTGTGGTGGCTTGAGCTGATGCTGGGAGTGACTCACCCTCTCCCAAGATAGCGAGGTTTGCAAGTGTGTCAAGCCCTTCCAGAGCTTCAATGTTATCTGGGTCCTGTTTAGCAGCCTTCATTTTCTTGGAAGTAACTGCCCAAGCAGAATATAAAAAAACAATGATAAGCACATGCATGATGTAAGAGAAAAAAATTCAGGTATGAAAGGAAAGAACCATTTTAAACATACGCAGGCAAACATATGAGAATGGGACCCAAAGCCAAGTTATGACACATTACTCAATGAGCTCTGGATTACAATAATTGTCTCAAGCAATTCATACCTGTACTATGGGAAGGTAGAAGATCTTCAAGCTGTTCTGCTGTCAAATCTTGCGCTGCTGAACACGAAGATCTGGTAGATAATTTTTAACATAAAAATGTAGTTTATCCATATGTGCACGTCCTTGGAGTTCATATCAATTTAAGGTGAACTTACAGAAAATGTCCATTTTACCTTTCAGGGTCCCATGAATTATCAGAACAAGTCCATTTAGAGGGTAGAAGTGCATTCATAGGCAGTTTGCGCCATTTGAAACAATCTTCGCATTGAGCCCATTGAATCTTCTCACTGGGAAGAATGGAAAAAATCATTAGATATGGAGATTAACAGATAGAAATTATAATAAAATAAAATAAAATAAAATAAAAAGCTTCAGGGTAAAGAATACACAGGATGAAAGTAACTCTTCCGATTCATTCTAGGCATTAAAACATGCTCCATATGTGAAGACCAAGACAAGGTCTGGAAAGGAGGAAACCCCAAATACTGTCTTCCATGCATGGTGCAAGTTGGAGACACCATTTAACCAAGATTCTTTTTCTAATTGGAAAAACAGCATTTTCTTACCTTGAAGAGTACAAGGCAAATCAGTGAAAACAAAAGGCATACCATGTATAATCTAACAAGAAGAAAATAACCAGACAGCCCTAAAAAAAATCCCCATTAGGCTCTTCAAAATATTCCAGAAATCTAAAATAATTATAAAAATTTCACCCAGCAGCAGCACCTAGGCACAAAATTTTTTGAACCACAAACTTATCAATAAATTTTCTCGATAAATATGCAAAAGTTAACTAAAGCATTAAAAAGTAACACAGAAAACTAATATAGAAGTCTTCAGAAACAGATCTTAGCACTAAAAATGATTTACCCTGCACTGCCCGTAGCATAAATTGTTGGCATCCCAAGAATTGGAGCATCCTGTAAGAAATAGCAGATGTCAGAATCCATAATGGAGGGATCCCAACCCTATATTCAACATGATAACATAGTTAGAAGACATAACACATGAAAAACTACAAAGATACAATGAAAGATGTAACACTGCCATATGAGCACCAAGAGGTATTTCCCGCTTTATGTGAGGAAGCTTTGATTCAACATTTGACATGGGGTTTTTGGGTTCGGGACGGTTGGGAAATAGGTGAGGGCAGCCCTCATTATATAACCCGCTCGTGTCATTCAGCCAAAAAATGAATAGAAGTATTCACAACTTGTAACAAGTTTGGTAAAGACCCAAACCAAGAGAAGGATTCTTGCATCCAGAAAAGAAGAGAGGGGAATCACTAGCAGACCAGAAAACTCTACAAGTATAAGATCACAAGCTTTTATAAAGTAAAATTTTCAAAAGCCACTTTGGAATTATTCAAGTAAAAGCTGTCTGAAATAAATAAATAATTTTTTAGTTTTGGAAGTCAGTATCGAAATGGCGTACAAATAAAGTGTATCAATGTAGTTCCATTATAACAAGATACGATACTAAGAATTCTTCACGGTTCTCATCACAAGATACAGAAGTTATTGTACCTCGTTACTTTCTGGGGGCACTTAGCAATTGTGATGTATTAGAAAACAAATCCATGTAACAGTTGTGGTCAAAGGGAAAGAATACAGACATCATAGTGAATTGGATTGCACACACACATCAGAGTGATTGAACAAGAAAAATTATGAGCAACATTTGGCAATGTAAATCCTATCAAAAAAGTAATCATAATTAACTATGTACCTCATATTCCTCAATCTCAAAGCCTTCAATCACCACAACAGTAGGTATATGGTTAGCAGGAGCGCGAAGCAGGCCTTGAGCTTCTTCCCATGTTAACTTCAGTTCTATCAGGTCTTCATTTTCAATTTTCAGGCGCTTACTCTTAGAACCCAAGGTACTGTTCTTCCTTTTTCTAGAGATCAAAGACTTAGATCCCAGTGCTTCTTTTGCTATGTAACCAGACTTATCAACTTTAGACCATGAGCTAGGATCTGCCAATTCAGCCTGGTTCATTGATGAAAATCTAGGTGATTCTGTACCATATTTAATGCGACATCTGAACCATTTTTTATATGACAAATATTGAAAAAACTTAACCAGAATTAGTTTCTGTTACACTAACATCTGCAAGGGCTGAAACTCCATTGCTTGCCTTGTTTGTCTCGTTTTCCTAAAAAGCAAACATAAAGTAAAAGAAAACGAAGCCTTAGTAGTAGACCTTACAGAAAACCAAATGCAAAGATTCATATAAAGGAACAAAAATGCATTCAACAAAAATTATCAAGTAATTCAAAGCAGACTCAGAAACAAAATACCATGGTCATCCAACTTAACTGATGTGCATACTGGAAATATAAAATACTGCCTTTTAATATGGTTACCAGTTGCCATTTATCCACTTAAATCACGCATATATCGCCAATCACAACTAAAAAAAATAGTCACAAGGAAATAGGTGTTGAGCAGCAAAAAAACCTGATCAGATGGTGGGGCAGTTGAAGCCTTTCTGAACCCCATAACCAATTTCCCTTCTGGCTCCAATCGACTAAAGGTTACTGATAAAACAGAATAACTCTTCAGTGCCAACGTGAGGGAACAAAGTAACAAGATGGATTAAATCATAGTAAGCTGACAACACACACAGAGTAGGGAAATTACTAATACATACACAGATCATATATATATATATATATATATATATAGGGGCATGAAAACAAGAAATTACGTAAGGAAACATGGAAGACACTCTTCGAGAGCATAATAAGCCAAAAATGCAAGAATTCAGAAAACTAATAAGATTGAACTAAATCCAAAAGAACTCCTAAAATAATTGCTGGCAGAGTCCTCGCCAAGTTTAAGCACGAACAAGGTACCATTTAATAGAAATTTCTCCAGTGATATAAGATCATTACCTATGTCGCCTGCCTGCAATTGCATGGACTGTATGCACGGAGTAACCCCCTCCAGAACATACATTCTGCTATTATTGTTGGGCCAGAAGCGAAACTGAAATACCCATTCCTTGCCTTTTGAATCCTGAACTTTAAGAGGTAACCCTTCAGGCTGAGAAATTGGAGGAAAGTAGGCCTGTCTCGTAGGGAAATAATGTTAATTGATTATGAAATAATAAACTGTGTCAAGCTAAAACTTATAAGACAGATTCAGAAAATAATCAAATATATAATATAGCTCATGCTAATTCTTTCCATTATGCCTCAAGAAGCCAAGGCCAGGTCCAACTGAGAAAACATGAAGACACACCTCTGCACATTTTTTTGGCAACACCAGACGTCCAATCCGCCCAGCATCACTTGCACTTAACATTTTCTCGAATAATGGAGTTATTAAAGAATTTTTACTTAAACATGGTTAAGGTTTACAGTATGTAAGATTCAAGGCACAACAAAGTTTAAGAAGAGCCATGACCACTATACAAACAGCCTTAACAATTATAATATTAAAACATATACAACATTGTCTTTTTAGAGAAAGGAAATAAAAAGATATTGAATCAAAGGATACTCTCCAGATATTTGCTGTAGCTCTTGATCAGTAAATCTAGGCCAGTACCGTGGAAGTAATTGATTTCTTCCCCGGGCATCCGCTCTAGGCCTTGCATTGCGGATCTGAGTATCACCAGATGATTCAACTCCATTCTGTAAATTACCATTAAACTGCTTTGCCAAAGGAAGGGTTGGCCGCAAATTAGATCCAGTAACCCCCACTTGAGCATTTGTTTCGCTCACAGATCCATATGGACCAAATTGTGGAGTAGAAGGGTCCTCCTTCAAAGAGGCAGACTGCTGAGATATATTTAAACATGAACTACTTTGCTCCTCGCGGTTATTTCCTACAACAAAATGTTGACAACGATTTAACAGCCATCTACCTACAGCTTGGAAACAGAAATGTGGCAAGTTGGCATGTATATTTCACACTAGCTTATATGCCATGAAAGAGTCCATACCTGGCTTCCCGTTTTCAAGACTTTCTTGTGTGCTTATAGTGAGGTTAACTTTCATTAGTCTTTCAGAAAAATCCTCTACTTTCTTCTTTTCCATGGAGGATACAAAAATTCTTTCACTGGCATTAAGTTTGTTAATACCAGTTGAAACATCAACTTCATACGGCACCCTCGTATGCAACTCAGATGAAGGAATCGAAGAATTGAATAAACTGGGGGCTTGCCTCCATGGTACAGGACCAGATCCAGCCAAATGAGTCCAATTTTTGACAGACAGGTCCTTAAGTCTCTCAGATAAAGGTGAATGGAAGAACATAGATGTTGGCCATGCTGGATTTGGTGTCTGTTCAACAACAGAGAATAACACGGTTGTGGTACGTTCAAGGAACATAACATAACTAAGATAAACAAAGGTTGATGTGGCAGAATATTGACAATTGAAACATACGATATTGAAGTCTAGTTATTTAAACTTTTAAACAATCCCTACCAAAACAAAATTTTTCCTTGCACATGTCATGCACTCAACTCCTCCAGGATCCAACAATGTAAATGCATGACTTGAAACAATGCATCCACAATGAACCCGCTGCAAAGGAAGACTAACCAAATAAACATTCATACTAGAAATCCAAAACTAAAGTCAGTTAATCTATTACAACATTAATTATAACACTAAGCGTTTATGCTATAAAGGATACAATATAGACAGCATAAACTATCTACTGACCTTCCCACAAGACTCGCAGCATCTCCAACCAGCGGCATTCATATGGAAAGTCTCACAGAATCTTCCTTCCTCATAAGCAAGACTTGGATCACACAAAAAAGCGAAAAGCTATCTGTCAGTGTAATCTACAAAGCCTACAATATTATACTTAGAACTTGAAAGATGAATGAAGATTAAGGTAGATGAATCACCAGATACAGTCAAGTTGTGATCTATATAGCCGGTTGAAATTCTAACGTGTTTTAAAATGAATTCAACAGGCAATAGCATTTCCTTGCCATCCTTACTTCCCCAATTAACAATAAGTATCGCAACTGACTCAATCACTGGTAATTAAGCTTGAAAAGTTGGGAAACCTTACAAAATAAATTCGTTCTCCAAAATAATTCTGCACCTTGACACCATAGGCGGACCTTCCATATGCCTAGTGGGGGCAACAGCTCCCATGGAACAAATATTTATTTTTACTTTTTTGTCATTATTTTTCTGACATATATACGTCTTTTCTGATTGAGAACATAAACTTCCATTACCATTAGATGCCGCGGATATTTGATTAATTTTAACTGACTCAAATAGTCAAACTCTCATATGAACCTTCCATATTTTGTCAATTAACCCAAAAAGAGAAGAAAAATAATCATTTTGCAGTTTCACTCTTTCTTCTTATGGATTTCATTGCATCTCTCTAAGTTTTTTTGGCCTATAAAGCTCTCAACAAGAGCTCCAACTGCCTTAAGCTACTCTACATTTTCACCTTCATGTCCTATGGGGTTTCAATATCCCAACAAATACAGACAAACAAAACAGAAAGGATTGTAATATTGCACGTTCAAGAGAACTACTTATATTAAGGCAAGCAGGTTAGGTTAATTAAAAAGTATTTCATGAGCAAAACTGTATATGAACATTTAACCAAAGGGAAATAAATATTCCCAAAACCAAGTGAAGCAACAAAATTGTTTCATAAAAATCACACTAAAGCATCCGTCGAATTCAATGGAGAAGTTAAAACAAAGAATCTTTTAATCTTTCCCCTAAATTAAATTATAGTTTCTCTCCAAACTCCTACTTCACCAAGCAGTTCAGCTCAGCACTAATCAAAATGACAGCTCCCGCGCATTTACCTAAAGGAGCCAAACTATTCAGCGCCCTCAATCAAATTTGAAAGAATACGAAGTAAACGGAGGTAAAGCCAGTGTTCCCAAACTACCCTTTTTTTCAAAAGCCCAATCTCGTTCTCGAAACTAGAGCATAACGCCACGACTTCTTCCAAATTTAGTAAATTCCCCCCTAAAAACCCACTACTAAAACCCTAACCTCGATCTCAAATCGATCCATTCAACTCGAAACGACGTCAAATGAAGCCATGACTTGAAACCCAAAAAAAACACTGAAACAGTTCAAATTAACAGATTTTGAAAAAGAAAAAAAAACAAACAAAACAAAATGCTTGGCTTACTAGCATCGATCGCATAGCTCAGCATACTCTCCCGTACGTAGCCGCCAGCCCTTTCTCGGATGCTCCGATTTCAATTCCTTGCACTCGGAATTGTAGCAGACCTTGGAAGACGACGACGACATCGAAGAAGCTCCACATACAAGAAACTAAAACCCTAGAAATTAAGCAGCGGAGGAGTTATAGAGAGAGAAAGTAGAGCGAGAGAGAGAGAGCAGTACAGATATAGAAATACAGTGGTTTGTTTCGGCCTGATCTGTACGTAATCATATAGAGCGAGAGAGAGAGAGAGAGACAGAGACAGAGGAGTTGGAGAGGGTTTTAGAGAGAGATAGAAAGAAAGAAAGAAAGAAAATGTATTTATTTCTGGAAGTGAGAGAAAATAATTAAATAAATAAATGCGTGAAAATTATATTTAAGCCTTTTCCTTTTTTTGTTGAAAAATATTTAACACTTAAAAAGAAGCTTTAAAAACACGTCCAGTCGTTTTGACCCAAAAAAAAAAAAACACGTCCAGTCGTGGCCTTATGTTCGGCGTCGTCGTTTCTCTCTCAAACTTTTTTTGTCGTTGTTTTGTTTAATTTTTTTAAGTTTCTAATAATATCTAATGTCGTTGTCGTCCCGGCTTTGAATAGCAAATTCCCATTTTATCCGCAAAAGCCACAGACGACAGACCTGTATGTATGCCTACCTCCGCTAACAAGACGGGCGTTTTAGTAATTTGGAGCTAAGTTGGATAGAGAGAGCGAGTTTAGAAATTTGTTTACTCGCGAGAGTAGGGAGTTTTGGTCGCTTACAAGGTGCGGGTGATTTGGGGTATAATCAGATGCATGGCCCGCTAAAGGTCATGCAATCACGTAACGCCTACTTCTCTTGCCTTGTTGGTTTGACGTCTTCCAGTCGCTAATGTTTTTACTATTTATGGTACTGTTTGGTTTATGTTGGTTGTTTGTTATAAATGAAAATATAATTTTTTAAAAATAACGTTTACACAGTGTATTTACACATAATGGGAATCATACAAAAGTTACGAATACTGTAGAAAATGAATGACTGTGAGATTTTTCAGATATTAGATATTATGAATTTTAATGTGAAATTCGCATTCAACGCATAATAGGTAATTTGCGATACAATTTTGCATATCGACTATATCAGTGTGATAAAATATTAAATGCTAAAACTTTCTTGATGCAAATTATGAATAATGATGAAGCTTAGCCAAAAAATATAGCCTGTCTCGGCCACATCTATCCAAGCCTAACAATGTTGTGTTGTATTCCTTCTTGGTTACTTCTTATTTCTTCCTAGGAGGAAGCTAACAAGTTTTGCAATTTAGTGATCAGACGCCCACGGACAGCCAGCCACATATACCTCTCCATATCCAATAACAATTTTGGACACTTATGTGAAAGAGATAAGAGGGATTTGTTTTTTTTGGACTTTTCACATGTAAATCCATAAATAGAGACCAAAATATAAATTTATCTTCTTCTTTTTGCCCTTTAGGCTATAGATTAATACATACACGTGAAAATGAACATATATATATATATATATATATATGCTGGCTAGATAAGATAGATAATACCAAATAAATTTTGTACTAGTTTGCCTTAGCTGCCATCGATACGAAGCCTTAATTAGCTCGTTTTCACTAAGCTGTACCGTTATGTACTTAAGAAACAAAACTAATAATAATAATATATAGGTGATTGATAATTATGATTAAGATATAGGCTGAATAAAAGAGGCTAATTGCTTGGTGGTGGCGTCTCAAGCTAAGCTAGAGTGGCATTGTAGGTCTAGGATTCATCATACGTGATTTGTAACAAAACTACAAAAGGGGAAAACCCACTAAGAAAGAATGTCCACATATGCACGTATTTATGCATGTATACCAAGTAAGCAAGGTAGATATATATCACAATTTACATGGCAAAAATTAGTGTTTGGTTTTCTTGGTTGAGTTTTGACTTTAGAAGTTGAGATGAAGGGTCAATGGAAATTCCAATGTAGAAAAGTGGTGGGAGTATAATGTTAAGATTTTAAGGATAAAAAGAGTTTCGCGTGAATTAGGTCAATTGGTCAACGACAATATGTCCGGCTATTGATTCCAAATTTGAACCTTTCTTACAATAGAACCAGAGTCGTTAAAACTTTTTTACTTTTGTTCCCCTTTTTGTGAATAAGAGACCTGAACTGACTGACATATGTATGCATTGCTCGTCAATCCCCACTTATCATTGACCACAATTAAATTTGGAGTTGAAATGATTTGGGCCACGTTGTATATTTGAATTTGAGTGAACCCTGTAGCAGGCGTGTTGACGCTGCCATGATGAACCCCCACGTCATACCTGACTTTTAGATGCATATATAAATCATACATAAAAACCTATGACTGGTATTATTATGATAACGTGCCCATCATTGTCACATATTGCATCATAATGAATTATATTCCATAATTGTTATTATTAACTTTTCATCACATAATTGTTATTTTTTTAATCTTTTGTTTATGGAGTGAATGAATTCTTTTTGTGTACTAGAATGCTAATTATTTATGTCAACGCCAGATTTCTCAATTACCAAAACACATGGACGACTTTTATTACAAAGGTCAATGATTTAAGCTGTCGAAAACAATTATATGTAATTACTTTAATTACTAGAATGTCGGCAGGCATGTTCAACATGCCTTCTATTATTCGTTTCCAGCATATTAACATTATAAATTAATTAGCATTATACAAATACATTTCGTACTGGTCATCTATATATATTGGATGCATTAAGGATCTTGTTTTATTTCATGGCTTCGTGCAGCCTGCAGTCTCCGTCGATGGGCTAAATTTGAATCTTTCCGTATTGCCGTCTACGAATCTGTGCCATATAACAGTGAGGAGGCATTGCAGAAGGCTGTTTCGATGCAACCGGTCACAGCTGCGGTTGAAGGCGGAGGAATGACATTCCGACATTACTCCAGTGGGGTCTTTTCTGGAGGTTGTTGTGGGATGTTACTTGACCATGGTGTTACAGTCGTTGGCTATGGCAAAAATGAAGACGGCATTATTGGTGGGGTGAGCGTGGCCCATGAGAATTCCCAAAGATGTTGATTTTCCAGAAGGTCTTTGTGGCATTGCCATGTATGCTTGCTATCCAGTTGTATTACACGCACATGACTACAATTTTTCAATTGGATTACTTTTCACAGAGAACATGCATGGCCGAAAAAGAGACAATTGGCTTGATGATGGAGTGCTGAAATTAAAGAGATTTGTCACATGAGATTTGGGCGACCAAAAGTGACATGAACTTGTTGGCCCTAGTCTCTACAATGACAGGCTTCCACACAAAAAAAAAAGTGGGGTTCTTTTCTTGTTTATGGAAAAATTACCTGTCTTAGAAAGTAAGTGAGCAATCTGCATTCACATTTGGTCTTAAGGTTTCTATCATTGAAACGCTTATGTATACATGTATTTCAGAAGGTGGAATGAAATATGGTCTCTGGATTTACCGGAGTCGTATGCATTTCTGTACTACAAATCTGTTTCAGAACAAAAGGAAACTGTAAAATCAAAGCAAAAGAGTGAAAGACAAACTGCACATTACTTCGACAGTAATCTTGGTAGCTGTTACAAAATCACTTTTCAGCAAGCAACTTGCCGACGAACGAATCGCTTTTACTCCTTGCAGCTTTGTACAGGGTGGATTCTGCTTGGTATCTCGATGTGTAACCAAAATCAAATACTTGATAAGAAGTAGATTTTATACCGGGGAAAACAGAGTAGCTAAACCTTGATCCACAGTTATTTGAAGTTTATCATAGGCCATCAGTGTCTTTTGGTCACATTTGTATGCTCCTTTGCCCCTAGCCAGGACCTCACCATCTGAGTCTATAATCCCTCCCCTTGTGGGGTCCTCAGTGAGAGGACCTGGTTCCAAAATTAATGCTTTCACCTGCAGTATGTGGCGAGATAAAAGAGAATGTAAACAGAAGTGGAACATTAGTAAAGCTTCTTGTATATACCAAAAGGCAGACACGGAATACTAAAGCTAAACTAAATGCTTGATAATTTGGTTTTTCCGACCTTGAAGTACATGACATATGGTGAATTGACATGACTTCCTGTGCTCAACCCTGACATCAACGAGAGCAAGGATAGTTTTGGGCAAGCCCTCATGATTATCATGTCTAGGTAACCATCTGAGAACTGCACACCAACAGGCAAAAAGAGCACAAATACATGTGAATTATTCGAGTTTCGAATAAATATCCCTTGACAGTAGTAGTGGAGAAGTATCTGAAGCAGATGCTAATCAATTTTACAGTCCAACCTTAGCATCAGGCGCTGCCTTTGTGTCTTCACTCCCCCAAGGGACATTGTGAAGCCAGACTGAAACGAATGGCCCACTGATAGTTCTCCAGTCCATGTTCTCCAAGTTAATATCAGGTCCCTCATAGCCATGCTGTCGAATGTTAACAGACTCCTCTTGACTTGGACCACATTTATTGTGATGGTTAGTAGGTTCACTAATGTTGTTGTAACCAGTAGGCTCCCCATAAGCTTCAAAGCCAGGTGCAGGCACAAAGGAAATAGATCCATTATATTGCCTCAAATGCACAATTCGTTGAACAGCCTAAAATATAGAAACAATTAGCATACAAGTGAGCCGGTGCAAAAGGTTTGGTTAACATATGCCAGATTCCATTCCACCAAGTGTACAAATGGGACTCTCAATTACATGCATTTTCCACCAAGAAATGCTACAAAGAAGAACCCTATTTAATTGTGACATTTTAAGTTTGAAATCCTTGAGGAAGAATCGGATACTACTAGTTTTCATTATTTTACAACTGTTGGAGACCTAATTGTAATATAAATTTGATTTACCATAAGAAATTATTAAATTTGAACTAACCTGTTGAAGCATTCTATAATAATTTCTATTTGAAGACACTATCAGGTCCTAAAAATTTGTACAGCAACTAATTTAACAAAACAAATAGTGTTATACTTGGAAGTTTTGATTCTAGACCTAAATTCAATGCAGTGGTTAATAATGATACCAGGGCAACAAATCACGTAAAAGGATACACAAGCACACAAACATCTAAATGAGCAACTGCTTAAACTAGTAAAGTAGAACATAATAAATGAGAGCTAAACTTACATAGAAATCTAGACGAGCACTTCCCATCCACCTATACTTCTCAGACTCAATGTCAACATCTGCCACTAAACCTGAAAGCATATGAAAAATCATATTGCTGTGAGAATCAGATATTCTATTAGGAATTATTCCAGTACAACTAGAAACTTATAGAAATAGCATAGTATATTCCACTATCCAGTGGTGATAGTTTTGACGCACCCCATGCAAGCATCAATACACTGAAGAATTTGGTCTTCCCCTGCCATATGGTAGCTACATCCAGTGAACGCTTATTCCCTGGCCATAAATAAACCACAAAGAAGAAAATATCATTAATCAAAAGAACTAAGTACCAACAGATTAGAGGGAGAGAAAAGGAGCAAAGCTATTATTTTGAACACAATATAATGATGCACAGACAGCATATGTAACCTCGAATAATGGCAAGAATAGCATTAGATGCTGTACAAGGTTCACCAACAGAATCCAAAAGTGATTTTGCCATTCCATTTCCTGTACCTAAATGAAGAAACATCTCTTGTCAGGAATTAATCTTGAAAACAACCAACTAATAACTCTGTTTGTTTTGATGCACAAATTATCACAATTCACTGCAATGGCCTCACCTTCCATAAAATGAATGATCTAGAAATTTTCAGAGATTTTTATTTTCTTTCTAAATATAAAGAAAATTGAGAGAGAAAGAGTATTGAACCTGCAGGAACTACTCCAAGAGGCATCTTTATTGCAGCTTCCCAATCCTCTCTCTCAAGGAGTCCATTTACTACCTACTAAAAAGTGCAATGCTTATAAGAAGAAAAATGTAAGCTTAATCTATGCATATGATCCTGAAGACAAATGTACCGGATTAGCATGATATAAACATAAAACTAAACCAAAAATAGATTCTTTGTTGTGTTTCAGACTAATAACATTGCCAGTCAGTTGATTTGCCACTTTCAGTTAGAGACCGTCGCAGCTTTAAAAACTTGTTAGAACAAATTAACACTATATGTTTACCAAATTACCAGCAGCTCTGAAAAAAAATAAAAAAATCTAACTCATTGGAGGAAAACAAAAGGGCTGGTCATTATATATAAGTAATTTGAAATTCCTCGAGGAAGTTGTTTGCACAATCACAAGATGGCATTCCTTGTGTTTAATAACTCTGCAACAAAATCATATTCACATAGCTAGTGATCACTGGCAACCAACCTCAACCAAGATTCCATCCCCACTAACACAAACAATGCCATCATACTTTGAAAGATCTAGTGTTTTAGCAACTTCCTTCGCATGTAGTTGATATTGAGTTTCTGAAACATTGATTGAAAAAATAATTACAAAGGGGATAAATTAACTTGACCTACAATCCACAAATCCAAAACTTGGCACATCAACTATTAAGCAAGATTTTAAGGAAGATTCCGAACCTTGTAGTGTAAATTGGATATTAGCATCCTGGAAAAGAGGTTTTACGTGTTCAGCATATATTTTTGAAGCGGATTTGCTCCCACCAAATGGATTCACAAAAACGAAGAGCCTCTTTGGCCGCCCTGTTAAAAAGAGAATAAGTTACCATCTATATTATCACAATAAATGCAAGAAGTAATATAAAAAAACCAAAAATTCAATTTCTTTTCAATAATTAGGCTTAAAAAAAAAAAAACTTAAGTGGAATTTAGACTAAAAAGAGCTTCAGTAGCTTAAGTTAACAAAATTGAAACAAAAACAACGGAAATTCAAAATCGCGCAACGGTCAAACAACACAAAGTCAAAAGTCAAAAGTCAAAACTTCCCAAGCATTCATTTCCGTTCCTGCATTTTCCTATCAACCAAACAGGACAGAAGCCAAATAGAGCATAGATGATTACCCAGAGAATCAATGTGTTCGCGGAGCTTCTGGCACCAGAGCCTATGCGAGTCCTCAGAGAGAGGCTTGAAGACGAATTCTTTCCTCACCACAGCTCCTCTGCTCGCGACGCAGCAGATTCCATCTCCGTCTTCCACTAAGGCTCTGATCCTGATCTTCGGACCCTCCGCTGCGAACCCGAGGACCTCCTTCTCCACGATCAAGCTCCGTTGACCTCTCTCCGCCCACCGGAGAACTCCATCAGCGAATAGAGTCACCGGAGTGACGGTGCCGTTTATGAGGACCCGGTCGGAGAGGACGGGTTGCGGTTGAGCGGAGTAGGGTCGGTCCATGTTGGATTGTGTTTCAAGTCTTCAAAGAGTCGTTGAGGCTCTTCTTTGGAGTCCGAGGTCTGATGTAGAAATTTATGCGCTCGTTTGCGCAGACACCGGTTCACTTTGGTTGAGGTTGAAAGAAGCGAACCGGACGTGAACGATGCCAACGGAAATTGGTTTCATTTACCAAAAAACCTTATAAAACCGAAATTAGTTGTTGGGTTGATTGTAATTTGCATTATTCGGTTTATTCTATGATGCCCACAAAAGATAAAGAAATGTAGCGTTGGGGCAAAAGCTGCTTCGACATCCATCGAAAAAGGGAAAAGTATGTATATGAGATAAATTAAATCGTGACCTGTCCCTGCCCATTGGGGAAGCGAAACAAAAGCGTCAATAGTTTTTGACATCATATTTGGGGACAATGAAAATGTTTGGATTATTACAATTAAAGTTATACACTACTTGCAAAGGATTAATTTCTAAGTTCGAGTCTCAGTATCCGTATTATGTGTGTGAATTTAGTATATTATTGCCCTTTAAATAAAAAAAATTCTTTAAAAAAAAAAGGTCATACACTACTATTTGAAACATATATATCCCTAAACTAAGATGTAGTTGGAAATAGCCCGATCTAATAATGTTTCAACGTTGTTTAAAATCCCGCTTAGTTTAAAAATAGCAAATCAATGTTTCAAAGTTGTTAATGTTACATCAATTAGCTCTTATTTTGGCAGTACTTTCTTTCCAATATTAGGAGAAGTCCATAATTTGAAATCCCACTGAATGATTATAATTTAGAGAAACCTTTGTTACTGCTGGATTTGACGTCATGCCCGAAAAAGGGTCGTGTAATGGCTTTAGGCATCAATCTGACCTAGGTCCATTCTGGCTGGATATCCAAGTCCCAAATTATACGTTCTGGGCCGAGTTGAATGTAGTCAAACCATTTGGGCCAAGTCGAATGTGCTCAAACCACTTTCATGTACTGAAGAAAAACACATGTGAACCGGCCTCTTAACCACAAGCGCACCAACTCGGGGCAGTGAAGCTGCAATGGTAGGCAAGGTCGAAGTGGAAGCGATTCCGGCGCCAAATCCCCGAGGCCGTCACATAAAGAAGAGGGCTCTTAAAAACAAAGCTCTCGCCGTCACGTTCAACGAGAAAGATCTCAGGTAGTAGACCGCCATCACGAGCTTCATCAGTAACGAAAACTAAGCCCTGAATTTTGTTCTTTTTGTATTTTGTGAATTGGATCTTTTTCATATTTGGGGTTTAACGTTTACTTCTTTTGGGTGTTTAACTTGGGGGGCTTTGGTTTGTGAAGCGATTTTGTGTCTGGGTTTCACAAGAGGAAGAAGAAAAGGAGAAAGGAAGCCGAGAAGAAGCAAGGGGAGGCGCTACGGCGTAAGCGTCTTGAGCTGCGCAAAAAGGTTAGAATTTATGGTCAATTTTTGACCCTTGGATGGCCTTTTTTTTATGGTATTTTTTCGTGTAATGATGTAGCTGTATTTTTTTGATCTTTGGATAATAGTCGATTGATGTAATCTCATTGTTGCCAAGTTGCTGTTTTTGTTTGCGGATGACTGAAAAAGCAAAAACATATGTAAAGTTTATTTATTGACCGCAATTTCTTGGAACATAAGCTTAAGCTATTAGGATGTGGATCAGGAATAGCATTTCCCATTGACCACTAAGTCTCTGTTTGTTGGTCTGATTATCTGATACGAGCCATGAAGCCTGAAAATATGAATAGAATTATCAAGCTGTCTACAATAATGCAATTATATTGTCAAGTTTTGGTTAGTTGTGCTTTCATATTATTAATTTCTAAAGAAAAATTGATTATTGAATTGCTGTATGTCCGCAAATAAACTTTGTTTCTCTTTTCCCTATGATGATTTTCATGCGCGTAACATAAAACATTATTATAGTACAGAAGATTCAACTTCTGGTAGGATGGTAGTTGCTGTGGAGGGATACTACTGCTAGGGATGTTACCAGAGCCTTATTGTTGGAAAAAGCCAGTAGCACCATTTTTCTATGCCAAAAATTGAAAATTTTGAAAATTTTGGTAACCAATGTCAACAAACTTAGTCTTGTTCTGCAAACATTTTCCACCATAGAAATCAGAAGAGAATGCCATATTGCACATGCATGATAGGGGTGTATTGCTTCTGAGCATGTCCTCTCAGGCAGTCAAAGCCATATTGCAACTGTTCACCTTATGCAAGGGCTTTGATCTCAGGTAAACTTTGGCTAATTAAACCATTTTAACCCAGTAATTCTTGAATTTTGAGGCACAAAGATTTTATTTTTCTGCTGGGGGTGGGGGTCGGGAAGAGGGAGAAAAGGGGTCATCGTTGTTCATATATATTTCATCCTTTATGAGATTCTTCTTTTGATTTTGTTTGTTTGTTTTTTTTTACCAGGGCACTGATGAATGTATGTTAACGTACTTGAAAAACAACCCAAGTTTTCATTATCTTACCTTTGGTAACGTTTGTTGCAGAGGAGACTAGAAAAGGAACTGGCTCTTAATGGTGACGCTCCCCCAGCCACTGACACAGCAGCTGATGAGAGTGATGAGTATGACGAGGATGATGAAAGTAGTGAGCCAGCACTACCAGTTTCAGGTATTTTCCAAAACTTTGATTCACAATGGATACAAACATGTATTTAAGCTACTTTTATGTGTCAGTACTTACTAAGAACTCGTGGGTTATGTTGGGTGCTCTAGTGCTGCTAACCCTGCTCTAACCCTGTAGTGTTAACTTTTTAGTGGTTGGTCTTTTGGTTAGTGAGACAGTAACAAAGTTGGAACCAAAGGCACACACTATTGAATTTAGGAAATCTTTGACTTAAGTGGCAATTTAATCAAATCACTTGCTACTGATCACAGAGTATTCATTTTGTATGGCAAGATGGGAGTTATTAATTCTTTGTGTTTCCATATTTATAGATTTCTTCCCATACTTGTGATATATGAAATGTTTCTAGAGAACTAATAGTACCAAAAAGGTTTAAACTGTTGGGCACTAGTCTTTTGATGACTCATTTAAAGCCCCTTGAATGTTCTTGCCTAAACAAATATAAAAGTATAACTCATAGTAATGGCCTTTTGAATGTCAGATATATGAACTTATCCGTGAATTTGTCCTTGGATTTTATATAAATAGAGGTGGATTGTGGTTTATTATGCTGTAATGCTTCAGTTCATGCTTAATCAGATTTGAGTTGACCTTTTGTTATTGCTTAAGGTACAACGACTTATGACAACGGTGACATGAAAGTTACTGTGACAACAAGCGAGATCTCTCGAGAAGAGGAAAGTGATTCAGATGAAAAGACAGACGCAGCAATACCCCAATCAGTTGGAGCTTCTAAAAAGCAGAGTGTACCTGTGAGCAAGACGAAACCTTTGAAAAAAGTTGCAAAACGAAAATCACGGCCCAAGCTGCAACGTAAAAGAGATAAAAGGAAGGGACCGGAAAAGACCAAGAAGAGGCGCTAGGTTTTGGTCTTCCCTTTCCCGATTCGTTGAGGTTGTAGGATCAACATGTCTTTCCTATAGAGAAATATGAAGTAGTGAACTCAGCTGCCCAGAACTTCCATTTGGGTCTGTGGAGTTTTTGGTTGTTTGAATCAAGCTTTTAGTTGTATACTGCCCATTTTTGTATTAGACCTTTGATTGAAATGGGATGTGTTACATTTTTTCTGTTCTGCATAATCTCCTTATATTTCTTTTGGATATATTATATCTTGCATCCTTATCTGCATATGTTGTAGCATCTTTGTTAAAGTGAAGCTGTCGTCCCTTTATAGAGGAATTCAATTTGTTGAACATATTTAATTATTAAAGTAGTAATGATGGGCAATGGAAATACTTAGGTGTGACCGTCACACACATATTATTAATAATAAATACGCGTATTATGACACAAGGGAATTTTAGTATCATGTGGTGGTGTGACAATCACTGGAAGTATTTATCAAGTCAGATGGAAAGAAAATAACTCATTCACTACACATAACCAGAAAGAAATGTCCTAATCATAAAATGAAGTTGCTTAGCAAAGTAAACAAATTGAAATGGTAAATACCAGAAGTTTTGGTGCTTGTTCGTATCAGATTAGTAGGAAGAAAAATTGCAGTTTGATTCCTTAAGCATGCTTGACTTTGTTCATTACTCATTTCTTAATTTTCTTTTAATACTCGTTTATTTTTGGTAAAAATAAAATCTTAAATTAGACGGCTACAATCGCCAAAGCACACACTTTTTCTGGACCCATACAAGCACACCCGAAGACTCACGTGGCCAATCATTAAAAAATTCAAAATATTCCTAAACTTCAACGGATCCAACGGTCCTTATCGGTCGATTGTCTGCTCGCAAAAAATCTCAGCCACCGACCGAGGAGCAGCGAGAGATTCGCCACTGTTCGGAGCAAAAGAAAAAAAGAAAAGAAAAGAGGGCCACTGTAAGCCCAGCACACTGGGACAAAAAGCCTATCCCTCTCTCTCTTTTAATTGTTTCAAAGACGTTAGCCAGCGAGAAAATTCGCAGACGCTTCGACGAAACTTCTCAGATTCCTCAAATTCTCTCCCTCTCAGGTTTTTTTTTTTTCACTTTTTCCCGCTCGCTTTTTTTCCCTACTTTTCCTTTTTCCTCTCATCCAATTTGATTCCACACATCACACATGGACTAAAGCAGAGAACGACTCGTGTTTTGGATCAGATTTCGTATTTTGTTTGGCTGCTCAGAAAACGGAAGAAAGAAAAGAAATTCGAGTCGTTTTGTTGACTTTTGTTTGTTTATTGGTGTGTGTTTGCGTCTGGGAATGGAAAATTCAAGTCAAACTAAACGTTAGCTCTAAGTGATTTGAAAGTTTTGTGTATTTTGTCTGATTGGTTTCTTCCACTTTCTCAGCAACCGAACAGGAGGTTTACTTTTGGGAACGGTGAAGATGCAGACGAGGTACATGGAGAGATCGAATAGTATGGCGAGGGAGAAGCGAGGTTTGGATTCGTCTTCAGCTGAAGAAGGCCAGCCAGATAGGAAACGGCCTGCTCTAGCCAGGTCCTTTTTTGTTTGGTTAAAAAAAACTTGGATTTCCAGTTAATTTGAACTAATTTGTTAATTGCTGGGTGTGTTCTGTTTGTAATTTAGCTGTAATGTAAAAATGGATATGAAATCTGTTAGAATTTTGTGTTTTGTGTGAGAAATATTGCAACTTGAAGTGTTGAACTGATAAATGTGCTATAGAAACTCAAAACTCATTTATATGTTGCGAATAATATGTAAAAAGTACAATTAAGAAGCTTTTTGCTCACAGTGCAACTGTGATTAAGAAGCTTTTCCCCCCTTCAAAGGTCTTGGTCTCAGTTCTATGTAATTAATTCATGCCCACTCTATAATTTATGTGTGTTCATGTCCAACTTCCCATATATCGCAAGTAGGGGCAACTATAATGTTCTGGAGTTAATTTTTTATCATAAGGGATGGTGGCTGACATACAAGTCCGCATTTTCTCTACTTGTGGAGGCGAAAAGAGTGTTGGTGCCCCATAGTGTGGCACGCATTTTCTCTAATTGTGACATACAAGTCGTCTAATGACTCTATCAGTTTCTTTTCAGATGTCTGATGCTTCTCTTATTCTTAAACACAACAATTTCATTGTGTTATCTAATTCTCTTAGGATTATGTTGGGCACAGTATCTGGAAATTAATCACTTTTGGCTTATATTGTTGTGGATTCATGTTATTCATTTGTTAGAGATGGACTTAAAAAACTACTTTTAGGAAAAAAGAAAAAAAAGAATATAAACCTGGAATGAATTGAATGTCTTATGCATGATGAATGCACTCAAAATGTTGTTTATTGATAATATTCAACTTAATGCAGTGTAATTGTTGAAGCTCTCAAGGTGGATAGTCTGCAAAAGCTTTGCTCGTCATTGGAGCCAATTCTACGTAGAGTTGTAAGATATTTTAATTTTCTTGTGGACTTTTGTCTTCTCTGTGAAAGCTTAATATAACTGTCTCTATATGAATGTCTAATGACCAGTATTCGATCCTTTTATATAAGGATATTGTGTGCAAAGCATTGTTGGATGTTTCTTATTTATTTAACGCTGCTGAACAGGTTAGTGAAGAGGTGGAGCGTGCTTTAGCAAAATTAGGCTCTGCCAAACTTACTGGAAGGTATCAACCCTTTCCCCCTTTTCCTCCTGTTAACGGGTTCCAATTCTCTTTTGTTTCCATTTTTCTATTTAGGCAGTTCTGATGCTTCCATATAAATAGTTTGTTCTTCTAATGGGTTCAAAAACAGCAGGTCTTCTCCTAAACAAATTGAAGGGCCTGATGGAAGACACTTGCAGCTGCACTTTAGGTCTAGGTTGTCTCTTCCTCTCTTTACTGGTGGAAAAGTAGAAGGGGAGTGGGGTTCTGCAATCCCTATTGTCTTGATTGATGCAAATACAAAGCTCGTTGTCACATCAGGCCCAGAGTCTGTGGTGAAACTAGATGTTGTTGTGCTTGAAGGTGATTTTAACAATGAGGATGATGATAACTGGACCCAAGAAGAATTTGAGAGCCATGTGGTGAAGGAGCGTGAAGGAAAGAGGCCACTTCTGACTGGGGATCTGCAAGTGACTCTGAAGGAAGGTGTAGGAACACTAGGGGAGCTAACATTTACTGATAACTCTAGCTGGATTAGGAGCAGAAAATTCAGGCTAGGACTGAAAGTTGCCTCAGGCTATTGCGAGGGCATTCGTATACGGGAAGCAAAAACAGATGCCTTTACTGTCAAGGATCACCGTGGGGAATGTGAGTTCATAATTAGTGTTATTTCATGTTTCCTTTGTTTGTTTGCTGAAAAAAGTCAGAACGGTCAGTTTTGTTTTGTTTCCTTTACAGTATACAAGAAACACTACCCACCTACTTTAAATGATGAGGTCTGGAGATTGGAGAAAATCGGAAAAGATGGCTCATTCCACAAGAGACTGAATAAAGCTGGAATTGTTACAGTTGAAGACTTCCTAAGACTTGTGGTTAGAGACTCGCAGAGATTGCGGAATGTAAGATTGTGGAATTGTTTGTCGTGTTCGGTTAATGAAGTTTCAGTTCCTAATTATTTTTCTGTGCATTTGTCATAGATTCTTGGAAGTGGCATGTCGAATAAGATGTGGGATGTCCTTATACAGCATGCAAAAACTTGTCTTCTAGTTGGGAAACTCTATGTCTACTATCCTGATGATGCAAGGAATGTTGGCGTTGTTTTTAACGATATCTATGAGTTGAGTGGCTTAATTACCAATGAACAATTTTACTCTGCCGATTCACTCTCGGACAGTCAGAAGGTATGTGACCCTCTGGTTTCTCTTTTTTCATGTATATTTTATACTGCCTGGATTTGATATATTTTATTGTTTTGTGCCCTTGTTATAACAACTGATACTACTAGTGCAATGTTGTAAACCACTAAACTCAATTAGGTTGCCTCCGTTTTGTCCAAATGGGCAATTCTTTCTCACTGAAGAATCCAGTCCATATGCACTTTCTATTTTATTTACAAATAACCCTCTTTCTCCAGAGGAGATTGACATGGTTAATGTATCTGAAGTGATGCAAAGTAGTAATTAGCCGTGATCCCTCAAAGTTCTATTGGGGCTGTTAAAGCGATACTTTTTATATGTTAGTAGATTTTCCAGAAAAGAATTCTTTAGTTTCTAAACTATGCCAAAAAGGTGAATCTGAGAGAATTGTGAATGGTTTTGTTTCTTTCAGGTCTACGTGGACGGTTTGGTGAAGAAGGCATATGACAACTGGATGCATGTGATGGAGTATGATGGAAAGTCTCTTTTAAACTTTAAGCAGCAGAAGAGTCCTGAGGCTTCTCTACCTGAGGTTCCATTGGCCACGCAAGATTATCCAAACTCATTTGATCAATTCACCCTACCTAGCCTTCCAGTTTCAGTTTCTGCAGAACGGCCTACTATGGACTCGGGCCTAAGTGTAGGAGGTATATATATTTAATTTTGGCACAAATTGGTCATATTCAATTATTCTTTTAACTAGCCCTGAAAACTTGTGTTTTTTTTTAAAGTGTAGGTATGTGTTTTAAAATCCCCTGAGATATGAAAGGAAAAAACTGTTGTTATGAGTGTTTCGGCTAAACTGTGGTTTCTAATGTCTGTGAATGCTCTCTCTCTCTCTCTATCTCTCTCTAGGTTATAATGATGACATGGCTACCAGATTCTCAACACAGAATGTAAATCTCAGTGCTCCCATTCAGCTTGATGGTTTGGCATTTCCTCTACAGAATCAGTTGCCCAGCACTTCAAACCAGGCTCATTTTCAAAGAAATGAAAACATGCTTGCCCTTGGTCCACCACAGTCATCCACATCAGGGTTCCAGAATATTGGTACATCCAATCTTACTTCTTATAGGGGAGTTGAGGACCTCTTCCCAGAGGAAGAAATTCGTATGAGGAGCCATGAGATGCTTGAAAATGAAGATATGCAGCATCTCCTTCGTATCTTTAACATGGGTGGTCAAGGTCACGGTCACGGTCATGGTTATGGACATGCCTCCATGAACGTTACCGAAGACAATTATCCTTATTCCACAGCATACATCCCCACTCCACCAGTGAACTACAATATTGATGATGATCGCAGTCGTTCATCTGGAAAAGCTGTTGTTGGCTGGCTCAAGCTCAAGGCAGCCCTTAGATGGGGCATATTCATCAGAAAGAAGGCTGCTGAGAGACGGGCACAGCTAGTTGAGTTGGATGATTCATAAATATGACTTGTATGAGGCAAAGCTGATCGGATTTTGGTGTCTCTAGGCTTTCGTCTTCTCCGCCTCCCTGATTCCTGTCATGCTGCAGCTTCTAACACAATGGAGGACTATGGTTGTGGGCGGATATCAATGGATAAAACCTTAAGTTTGAGCTGTCCTGCTGTTTCTTGGAATACAAGCCTGACATTCTTGGGACCGCTCTGCTTGTACAGTTCATGTGCAGTAAGCTTATGTCTTCTATTGACACCTGCTTTTACAGTTGTGTTTTACTGCCGGCAACATAAAACAACATTCTTGCCTGCAAGTTCTGAAACCAACAGGAGTTGAGCTGTTTCAACTGAAGGCCTTTGCTAATCTGAGAATGGCATTTCGGAGGGGAAACTTTCCTGTATAACTAGAGAGTCGGCGAAGGTTTTTTCTTGTTTACATTTGTAAGTGATTATGATAGTATGAGGGTAGGCGAGTTCTACAGTCATTTGCTAGTATGCGGTACTTTTATCATGCCCTTAATTTGTGTTAGTGGCGATCTGACACCACTAATGTGCGTTTTGTGTTGCTTTGTAATTCGATATTAATAATTGAAATTGTTGGATCGTTTCATGTTTTCACATTTCATCAGCAATAAGAAGCTCTATGTTGATTTATTTGTTTTTTAAGAACATATGGCTATGGACATTTCATCTTATTTTTCAAGATCATCAAAGCTTCGTTCTTTTCCTTTCTTTTGGGTAGAAGGTATTTGTTAAATTGAGTTTACAATACGAAACTCGATTAAGAAATTCAGATGTTACTCGTACCAAAAAGCAACCTACGATTTTTTTGGTTTTGTTCGACAATAAAAGCCCAATTTTCAGTTCTCTATTTTATATTTACAAAATGTAATTACGTGAGAAAAATAATTATGACACATGCTCTAGAAACAAAATGTAAAACACATTTGTTTGCGAGAACAAAATTATGATACACGCCGAGGAAGAGAATGTAAAACAAACAAATTTGTCCTAGGAGAGAGAGAAATTAATTTATGTATACAAGTCATTCTGCATCTGAGACTTCGTCTTCATCTTCCTCCAGAATGTAGACCAAGGCACGTTTTCTTGCAGCAAAAACACAAGCCACGCCTCTTGATGCTGTTACAACAAATTCAGCCGATATTTCAAAAAACAAAAACATAAACACGCACAATTCCCATGTTGCAGACACAAAGTGAAAGAACAAGTTGATTTGAACTCAGAAACAATTTAAAGAACTTACAACTGACTGCCAGTGGAGCAATAACAGAGTGAGGTATACTGCGAACCTTCTCATTCTCCATTTGCAAGTGAACGACAGAGTCCTAAATGTACATGTTTTAGAGAAGTATCATATACCACAGAGCAACATGCGAACAGAGAGATCGGGAGTCACAGGATTTTTTTATATTAAGTAATTTAACACAATGAATGCGCGAGGGAGCAAAGATTAGAATTACCTCTAGTTGATGCAACTTCCAGTAGTTTAGACCAGTGGATCTTGAGATAGATACAAATGGAAGGTCATTTGCTTGCACAATCATCATAGAAGCATTTCCAGAACTTTCAGAAGTGGCAGTTGTTTCATTCAATAACAGAACAATCTGACTTTCCTGTTATATATTATAAAGCACTTTAAGTGACCTTCCAAAAAACCAAAAATTGAGATGACTGCACATGGTAACTTAGGTCTTTACCTTATATAAGGAAAGATCCGCACAGCAATAACCACCAGGGACACACAATAATACAGCTTCTAGTGAAGTATAACCCCTCTTTACACTGATCGAGTCATGCATAAACCCTCTCACTATGCCTATACAATTCGAAACTCCGAAGAAAGAATCATCTGGTATTTGGAAAGATAAGTAATCAAGAAGCATGTGTCGACTCTGATGAGAAGAGACAGATTGGGAGGCATCCTATGGAGTATGAAAGAAAACAAAGAGTTAATGCCATTGATAGTGAATTTTAAGTATTGGAATCCCTTTTTTATTTTTCTGAATAATAGAACAATTGCTGGTTGATCACGCATGTTAAAAACATCCTTAATTGCAAAAACAATAAATACCTCGTAATACGATACTGACATCGGAATGGTGGAAGACAAAGATGATGATGAAGGTGGAAGAGGGCAAAGCGGCAATAAATCCCCGCACAGTATCTTTCTTGAAATTGTAGTAAAAGGCATCAGAAAAGCCTCCTTAAAACTAGAAGAACAAGGGGGCATCTGTAAGTTCAAATAGAAAAAGCACGTACTATTCAAAGAAGACTATGTATAAATGCTTATATGTGAGTGTGTGCACGCCCACTTGCTTGTCTTTGTCAATGACTCGGTGTTAAGTTAATCAAGCAGGATCTCATTTTCATTTCATGTTACTTGGGAAAGTTTTGGAGTAAAGAATAAACAAATTTATACTTTCATGGTGACTGAAGTAATTAAGTTAAGTTTACTGACTGCAGTAAAAGAACAGAAAAATATATGATAACTAGAACCACTAAAAACAGGAATGGTGATTTGAAATCATTAAAGCAATATTTCTCTGATCTCTGTCAGAGAGCTCATAATAGATTAAAATTTTCCTTCAACAGTAAATAATGATATGGTTACATTTTGAGGAATGGAAGCACGTCAATTTATGAGAATGCAGGTTCCATGGCAAAATTTATAGATGAGGGCATGAAAATCCCCCAAACTGAACTTATTCGCCAACCATCTACGTACCTAGACTCCACCTGCTGAAATTCCTTGGCTAATGTCCTTTGCAGATATTCAAAATCTGAAAATCCCCCAAACTGAACTAATTCTTTAACTCTCTGCATTGTCTCCCTGAAAACAAGGCAACTTCATATTGTTTAGAGATTTAATATGAGAATCCATATACTTGCACAATTGCCACACATGCAAGCACATATGTCCATTCTTCATATGCACATGCATGTATACAGATAGGCACGAAGTATCTGGTGTTTTTAATTTGGATAAGGATATTAGATATCAAACCATCTGCAGCTATATAAAATAGATGGCTACAGATAAGCGATAACTATGATATGCATAAAAGATACTAAATGATAGTTATACCAATTGAGAAAATGGTTGTACTATAGACTAGATTGTCCGTCAGTGTAATTTAAAAACAACTTACAAACCAACTTCAATATGGTCATCGGCTTCTGATGCTTCCAGCAACTGCTTCACAGGATCTTGATCGTATAAAAACTTCAAGAATATAACAACAAGTTCACTGCCAAAGTGTTATGTTGTGAGTTAAAGAATATATGCTGGTAGGCAGATGAAACAAAGAAGAATATGTGGCACAGACCTATTGTACAGTAGAAGATGATGATCACTAGGTTCTGACATAAGTAACTTTATACATTTCAACAGCCAGTTGAAGAAATTTGAAAACTGAAAGAAAATACGTCAGAATTTCAGAAATTAAGAAACTTTTCATTTTGTACAGAACATAATCATCAAACTGCCTGAATTATTATACTTCCTCAGTTATTTCTAATATTAGTCTTCTTAAAAGTTCAGGTGGCTTTTTGGAGTTAAATAACAATGGTTTCTCTAAATTAACAGAAAATCATCTTAGTTAAGATATCCGAGCAACTATCATCTCTGACTACAGCCTATGTAGTAAATATAGTTGGCAACAGTAAAGGAAAAGAAAAGTAGGAAAAGAAAAGTAGGAAATCTGCTAGATCATGCATATAGTTATACAAGCTCCATCTGAGAACATTCTAAAATAAACGAGTTTTTAAGATGCAAACAAACCTGCTGCACCACAGTTGAAAGCACCCTAATAAATCGTTCTACTTGTATAAGTATCATTCCAGCTTTCTCTGTCGCATTATTGATGAGTGCCTCATCCAAACCAATACCCTGATATCTTGCTCGCCATCTTGAAAGGCCTCTTAGTTCGCCCATCCTGAATGCAATAATTTCTGCAGCAGGCTGGAAAAAGGCAGTTATGTTCAGTTTGCACCCAAACCCTTTGATAGAAGGAACATTAGAAAACAGGATCATATATATTAGGCAGCAGGTTTACTACTTCTGTAAACATAAACATGGATCAAATTGTGAACTTTAAAAAAAGGTAAATAATATTTCCTACTTCCGTCAGTTTCATATCCATGTATGAGAAGCATTGTATTTTAATATAGATCCTGATCAGGGAACTATTAAGTGATGTACCTTTTTGTATAAGATGATACCAACAGAAAGTAGAACAAAAATCAATTGCTCCTAATAGGAAACTATTGCATCAACAGCAAGAGCTAACAATAACACACCTGGAGATGATTTAGGACAATAAGCTGAAGTTCTTTCCCGGCACCACAAACAGCCTTTGAGACGCGCTTCACACCCTGTTAGTAAATACACTTGTTGAATCCACTATGCTCTCATGTACACTTTTTTTAGCATATCACTAAATGCTAATGTCAAAAGAGGTTTCTATATAGGACTAAGCATACCACTTCACCAAGAGAGTTAACTAGAAATTGATGAACTGCTGGACTAGTCCTTGCACCACCTAAAAGACTCAAAAACTCTTCTTGGGGACAAGAGTCCAGTCCTATATACAAATGGTAGGAAATGTATGAATGGAAAACTAAAATAAGCAAGAATTGCATCAAGAAAGAGGGATACAAGTCATTGAGAAGTTACCATTGTCAATAATCAGAGTAGAAAGAGAATCAAACTTTTCATGAAAAGTGTGCATAGCGTCAGACCATTGCTTATGCATAACTGAAAGTGATGCCCGAATAACCTCAACCAATTCCTCAATGTTAGAAGCTTGTTGAGCCACTTGGTGAAGCTCATTTTTCCTACAATGAGAAAGACAGTCATAAAACATTATAAATGCAGAAGGGAAATCAACAGTTGAGTAGAAAACATAAACTCCGAAACTTTACATCTAGAGCAGATATTGGTAAGCATTGAAACAGTGAACAAAAAGATAAAAAGAAAGAGATGATAGAGACTAGCAATATGTGGTATCCTGGTTTTTATAAGAAAGCTACCTCTTCCAAAATATAGATGTATCAAGCACTGTGCAGTGTAAGCCACGCACACCATGTTGAGTCATTGACCTGTTTTCTGATTCTTTCCTATCTTCACTCAATTCTCCTGAACATATGACTATCAAATGACAAAGATCTTTTGACAATGCAACCTAATGACAACATGTAACAATATCAGCTTGATCTGGTAAAGTATTTTTCTGTTGGCCTGCGAAAAGCTTCAAAAATGAAGCATATGACATTAAAGTGAAATAAAATAAAATAAAAGGTAAAACTGGAAATTATGATAGCATTAGGAAATGGAAAAATCCTAACAGAAAGAAATCTTCCAAGACCATGACAGTAACTTTGCCATCAACTTTTCCCCATACTGAAACAAGGATGAATGTACCTTGTGAACAGAAGCATTCTGAAGTCTGCACTCAGCTTTTGTATCCATAAGCGGAGTAGGAACACAGAAGTTGTGTATGTTCTGGCACATTGCAAGTGCGTTAAAAATTAAAGATAACAGAGGCAGTTAAGTGATATATCACACATAAACTGAAATAAGTAGTTTAACATAATAAAGCATTATCAACTCCATCACTTTTTAAGAATGCTTCAGATGTTACAACTTACAATTTTCCCTATTGGGAAAATCCCAAATATGCTGAAGCAAATGAATCCATCTTTGTCCCCACTACAGAGGATATTAAATCGTTGCTGTGAAGAATTTGACAGCTCTCGAAATGAATCTTCACTATCATCTATAAAACCAGTATCACCAGATACCAGTCCAGGCATCCGTGGAACTCTTGGAGGAGGTGGGAAGAAATGAGGAGTACGGTCTTCATATGTCGATATGCTGCCCTGCTCATCCTGAAATTAGTTTTCAAGAAATGGATTGAAATGAGACCATACATTGCCACTAAAAAAAAAAAACTCATCTCCCTCCTTCCCCACCACCCCCAAAAAAAAATTTAGAGGAAAAATACTAACAAAGATGATTCCTGAAAGCTTCTATAAAAATTATATCAGAAATAGAGTCAGAAACGTCAGAAGTTCAAAAAAGTTAGCAAGTAAAAAGGGAAGCAAGAGCATGGTTAAACATCCAGGCAAAAGTTTTGTAAGAAGAGATATATTTCTGACTGAAATTTAACACACACAAAAAAGTTAAAGTAAATAAAAACAAAGTGATTTTCACCCGCTAAACTCAAATTGGTGCGTGGCCTACAATTAGATCGATAACGACATACTTTAGTCATCTGTCCATCCTCCTCCCAGTTAAGAGAAACAACAGCAACACCATGGGATTTTAAGCTTCTCAGCAACTTTCCATTCTGCCTTGCATTTAAAAATCATAAATGAAGAGGCAAAAAAAATAGAAAAGCATAGGTTATAACTTCATATCGTAAAAAATGTTTATGCTACTTACTTCAACATCGTGCAATGAAACTGTTCCATCTTCAAGCCCAACAGCAATTGCTTTACCATCAGGACGCCAACATAATGATGTTATGCTCTTTCCTAGTCAAAATTCAGAAATAGAAAAAAAAACAGTACCACTAAGCTCACATTCAAAGCACTCAATACGAGAATAACATAAAATCAAAGAGAGAGAGAGAGAGATATATATATATATATATATACCGGGAGAGACCGTCCACAACCTCTGCCAATTAAAACGGTGCAGCAAAATCTTGGAGTCTTCAGTGACCATAGCCAGCAAATCCTTCTCGGGGTTCCATTCTGCAATTTTAATCTGCCATTCAAAATTCAAAGTTACAAAGACCGAATTTGGCACGCTGCCACATATACATTGGGGATTTTATTGAGAAACTGTAAAAGAAACCTGAGAGGCAACTGGCTTATCGAACTGAAGCTGAAAGGGAAGCACTCGTTGAGCCTCATCAGTTTCCATAGCAAAATCTGCACACAGAAAAAGTCTGTGAACCGCAGTTTGCTTGCTAAGAGACGCTACAAAATTACAGAACCTTAAATCTTGATAGCACCAGAATGAATGGGAGCAGAAACGGTGCCGTCTAGAGAAGAAGATGATATCTGACTGAGCGGTGAACTCTGATCAGTGAAGAGTGAAGAGAGGGGGAGATGTGAGTTGTGAGAGAGAGAGAGAGAGAGAGAGATTGAAAATGAGGGCGGGCTTTTTTCTTTTTGGGTTTTAAAGCCCGAGGCCCTGAACCGAAGGCCGTGGAAATCGAAAAATTCAGATCAAATGTCCAAAACAAAAAATTAATAAATAAAAAACGCCGTTGCCGGGGATCGAACCCGGGTCACCCGCGTGACAGGCGGGAATACTTACCACTATACTACAACGACTCTGTTGATAACCATGGATTGAAAATAGTTATTTCACAGCTAAGAACTTGGTTAAAAATTTCTTTCGCCTTGTGTTTTGTTTCTTCCACTGGAGCCCAAAAATGATTTCTCTGCTAAATTTGAGGCTGGGCACAAGTCACGACCCAGCTTCAAACTGAAGCTGCGGACCCTATTTTTGGCGGTAAGACCAAATACAGCCTAAAGCCAAGTAGCTAACGCAGTTGGTCAGTGAGGCTCAAGCTCAAGCTTAAGCAATGGGAGAAGAAGAGCAGCGTCGCCAATCCCATTCGCCCAACCCAGACACAGAAATTACTGAAAACCCAACGGAGCAAGACTACGCTTGGCCTTCGATTCGGTTCGATGTTCCTCCACAGAGAACCTACCACTTCTGTCACCAGTTCAGAGCTTCTCCAAACCCCAACAACTTTCTCAAGGGCGTCAAATGGTATATGTTGCACCAACCCTTGCTTTCTCATTCTTTTGTTTTCTTTCCAAATTTTGGTTTTTTGATTTTGTATTTAATTTTTTGGGTTTAGGTCTCCAGATGGGTCGTGCTTTCTTACCAGTTCCGAGGACAATATGCTTCGTGTTTTCGCATTGTAAGTTTTCCATTGATTGCATTGTGTGGATTGTGGAGAGTACAAAAGGGGAATGTAAATTGTATTTGAGTAAAGCAGTGCCATTTGGTTTGGGTAACAATTTTCGGTTTTACTTTCTTGCCTTTATAACTACTCAAAATGCAATTCAAAAAACCAACTTTCTTAAATTGCAAACAATGGTGTCTGCTACTGCTTGCTTTATATTGGACAAAAACAAGTTTTGCTAACTATACTCTTGTTTGCTTCTTAACCAGACCAGATTATGGGAGCGATAATGTTAACGCGTGTTCTGTAGCTGCTGATGAAGGTAAGTTCGCTTTCAGAAGATATTAGTCTAAAATTTTATTATATTATGTACTAATATTAGTCTAAGATATTAGTCTAATATTAGTTTCTTCCAAATATATTATCATGAAAAGAATAAATTTTTTTGCTTGGTATTATTTGTGAATTAAAGTCTTCATTGTCGAGCTAGGTTTGATTAGTTTGTATTTGCATCTAAGTGAAGTCATCCTTTTTAAGCTTTTATGTTTTTACTCTTAAGCTGCAGATTCCTATGCTGCAAACTGTGTTGTGAATGAGGGAGAGTCTGTATATGACTTCTGTTGGTACCCGTACATGTCTGCTTCAGGTATCTTGGTAACTCTGTCATGGGGAGAACCTGTTAAGTTTATCCTATTATTATTATTATTATTATGACAATGAGAATCTCCATTTGATATTTCAAAATATATGTTTTCTTGCGGCTGATTTAATACTCTAAGCTAAAGCTTGATTTGGAATCTTGGTTGGCATTTGCAGACCCAGTTACCAGTGTTTTTGCAACAACATCTCGTGACCATCCAATTCATCTTTGGGATGCTTCTTCTGGGCAGGTGCGGGCTCATTATTGCAAGTCTTCATTATGCAAATAAAATTAGTATCTTTGTAAAGTTTACCACTTGGTATGTCATTGCAACATATACAATTCGGCTATTCCATGTTTAGATCACTCTGTTCCCTTGTATATGAAGTTCTGATATGTATTTGGGGATTCAATATTTGTGTATTTCATTAACACCATTTTCTTTGGCTTAAAATTGCAGCTACGTTGCACGTATCGTGCTTATGATGCTGTGGATGAAATCACAGCTGCCTTTTCAATTGCCTTTAATCCCACTGGAACGAAGTAAGCAAGATCTTCTGCTTTTTTCCTTTCTTTCTTTTTTGCCTTTTTCAAAGGTTATACAATTTAATCACATGTTTTGTGCTTTTTTTTTTGTATTATTACTTTCATGTTTGAGAGTAGAAATTTTGTGGAATTTAAATGGACATCGAATCCTGGATTTCAATATTGGACACTACACATGTAAGTTCTCAGAATGAACTGTGATCTAACTGTAAGACACCATGTGGAAATGGCTCTATGGTTGCCTCTAACTCGTCATATTCACTCCCCTGTGTTTCTCCAAATTTGACAGAAGATTTAAGAGCATCGTATTCTTCAATTGTTTTGTAGGATTTTTGCTGGATACAACAAATCTGTTAGGGTGTTTGATTTACATCGTCCTGGTAGGGATTTTGAACAATATTCAACTGTTCAAGGAAACAAAGAAGGCCAAACTGGTACGTGTTATCAGTTTAGCTTTATATAGAAGTTCCAATGATAAATTAAAAGAAGTTATGCAAGTGCACAATCCTCAGCATTTTTATTGTGGACAGGTATAATGTCTGCAATGGCTTTTTGTCCAACCCATAGTGGAATGCTAGCTATAGGTTCTTACAGCAAGACTGCTGCAATATATAGAGAAGATAATATGGAACTCTTATATGTATTGCATGGTCATGAAGGTGGGATTACACATGTAAGTCAGTATTCCTTATTGTTCATTTCACTTTTATCACAACTTCAACAGATGAGCAAAATCATTTTCCTTTCAGGTCCAGTTTTCAAAGGATGGAAATTATTTATATACTGGAGGCCGGAAGGTAAATAGCTTCATGTGTTTGATGTTTTTTGGTTGGTTTATGATGCGAGTAAATTTTTATTATTTTTTGGCATTGGCTTGATTATTTGAAATGCAGTAAACAAGTTCTCTATAACAGCTGTCAGTTTATGATGCGAGTAAATTTTTTGAAGTGTTTATATATTAGCATATGTGCTCTTGCTTTCTATTTTAAATGTGATTTTCATTGGCTTACATAAATTTTACTTGAAGGATCCTTATATACTATGCTGGGATATGCGCAAAGCTGTTGATGTTGTGTATAAGTAAGATTCTTTTTTATTATTTTCTCTAATTTAGAAAATTATCAAGTATTCTGTACATTGAAAATCTTTTTTGCTCACGTTATTTTATTTGCACCTTGGAATTAGGTTATACAGGTCGTCGGAAGATACCAACCAGCGAATTCTGTTTGATATTGACCCACTCGGCCGACATCTTTGTACAGGTGGCCAGGTAGCACCTTAGCTTTAAATTATGCTTCAATGTCCAGATGTTATGCCACAACCAAGTCAAAACCCTATTTTATATTGATTTGTTACTTATCTGCTTATTTGTGCATTTCGGTTTCAGGACGGTATTGTTCATATCTATGACCTTCAAACTGGACAATGGGTATCAGGCTTCCAAGCTGCATTGGGTAATTCATTTTGTATCCTCTAAAGATGTGAGAATGCTACTTCAATATGACATTTAGTCTCTTCTATTACCTAACAAGTTCTTCTGTTCTCTACACCACGCAGATACTGTTAACGGATTCTCTTTTCATCCCTTTCTGCCCATGGCTACATCTTCTTCTGGGCAGCGAAGATTTGTTGGTCCTGATGATGGCAATGAGGAATTGCATTTAAGTGGTAGATCCTATGACCCTAATGCTGAAACCAAATTTCTTTGTTTGGAGATATTTTCAATTAATTACGTTGTATATCCTTCTTCTAACTGTAGTCTCCTATGCTAATCGTGTTTTTTTGTGTGTGTCATTTTCACAAACCTTTTTTTTCTTTCCCAATCTCAATCATGATTATGGGTGCATGATCTGGTCATTCCTTAGGAGTTAGTTTTTATTATTCGGATCGAAAAGGTAGTAAGAGGCTGATAGGACTGTTCTTTGAGCTTAATTCAGTTTCTTACATGCCTGCTTTGCAAAGACTTTTAGATGAATTTGTGGGTGGAGTGTTGTAATTTACGAAATACCACTCGCGTGCCCTGTACTATTATACTTGTTGTGGTGTTGATAACCACGAACGAAGAATCAGAAAGTGTGTTAGGTTATCCCTCTATCTTACTTCCCAGGCTCTTTAAATAACAAGATACATGATAAGGTTCATAAGAAGCATGAAACATGAAACCTGTCTGAGTTTTAATCTTAGCTGCCCAACTTTTTAACTTGCATAACATAGCAAAAGGTCATTGTACTAATAGGAGGTTAATTGTCCTGGGTTATGCAGGTGAAGAAAACAGTGCTTCTGTGTGGAGTTTCTCTGTTGCTTCAGTGGTGGAGAATGATGTTAACATTGACGGTGATGATCATAACAGCCATAACCTGCACCGAGATCCCTAGTCATATTACAATAGCTTCTGTCCAACGAAGTGTGCACTCGATAATCCCTATGAGCTTCGGTTACATTTACAGCTTGGCCTGTGCATCATTTGCCTAATTGTTGTACATTAATTGTATTACAAGGTTGCAAACAAGATCAGTCAAATAGGAAATGTCTTCATGCACCTATATGTAAAACACAATTGTTTGAGCTCAATTTTGATGGGTGTATCGTACATTTCGACTTCGAAGCTTCTGCTGACTGAACTAATTTTTATGCTAATCGTGTTTTTGTTTTTGTTTTGCCCTTTTCTGAGTGGTCCAAAAATTCAAAAACTACATAAAAGTAAATCTGACCAATCATTTTTTAAGAACACATTTTAAAAGAAAATTAATAGTTGATATACTTAGTGATAATAATATTTTTATGGTAAATTTTCCTTTAAATAGTTACTAGTGACTTTTAATCTAATTATTTATCGACTTACAAACTTAACATCTAACTTGCAGTGACTAACAAGATAAAACTATTTATATCAAATTTTCCAATCACGTCTCTCATAAAGTCCATCTATATTAATAAGTGTCACATATGACTAAACTGATACACATTTATCATTATTACATTACTAAACTTTTTTATAAGACGATGCAACGACAAGTCGTATTTGTTGCACATTGACCTTTAAACGAGCCCATGATAATGAAATTAAATTTGCAATTTAAAGGCCATGACTTCAAGTTGGAAAGGTTAACAATATTTTCATAGGAGATTAAATATTTAGTTAGGGATTAAATTCTTAAAAAGAATACCAAAATGAGTAAATTCAAAACCATTTCAAAGGTTATTTCCTACCGGGTCCTAAGAGGATGTGCTTTTCATAATTAGAAATCTAAACGAATAAATGTTTACATTCTTCTTCAATGACAAAAATAGCATTTTGGCATAAATAAAAATGTCCTGGGTTGATTCCAAAATGAGTAAGACTGCACTAGCTTGCCATCCATGCTTAAGCACCTAGATTAGTTTTTAGAAAAAGCCATTAAAGCTCTCTATAAAAATCCACCTACTCAAAACAAAGGCCAAACAAGACTTTTCATCACTAACAGTGGGACCCACCAACAACAGCCAAAAACCCAATAAGTTAACGTATGGTCATGAGCTGGAGGTCCCGCCACGTCAGCAATTTCGCCTGACCTTTTTTTAGCCGTTCTTTGGTTCATTTCATGTCATTGCTCCTGAGAAAGCCAGAAAAGGCAAAACCAGCGGAAGCTGATTTTTCCTCATTCATTTACTTACATACTAAAAAACAATGGAGACACGCTCTCAAGCCTTAGAGCCACCCAAACCCTCTTCCCCTATAATAACTCAGCCTCCACCAGAGATTTCCACACACTGGCTTTCTCTTCCTCCTCACTCAAAGAAAAATTAATTCCAGTTTTTCTTTCCTTTTCACTCTTCTAGCTGCTAGCTTCTCGCTCACCAAACAATTATGTTCCCAGTAAACAAGACCAGAAGAGACACACGGAAAGTCGTCTACGGGCCGCCGCTGAAACAACTAAGGACGTTCCTCCGTCCTGTCGTTGGATCCAGCTCCAGCCGCGGCTCGTCGCGCAGCCGTTCTGTCCAGCTGACAGACGACCTTATTGAGTACATCTTCACCCTCCTCCCCATAAAAGCCGCTGTCAAAGCCGGCCTCGTGGCCAGAAGATTCAGAGACTCCTGGCGTCTCGCGCGCAGGATCCATTTCGAGAAAGAGCTTGCCGAAGGGTACGACAACGACAAGTTGGAGACAATACTGAACCATGTTTTCGAATCCCATAGGGGTGACGAGATCAAAAGCTTCCGGCTCCACTTCGATCCCAATGCCCACGAGCTTCACTTGCCGGAATGGGTAAGAAAATGCATCCAGAAACGGGTCCAGGAGCTGGATCTCGACATCTCCCAACCCAAACAGGAGCCTTCTTTCCTTCTCCCTCCGCACTTCCTCGACGTGGAGAGCCTGAAAGTCTTGAAGCTCTCGTACTCGGTCTTTCAGCTCCCACCAGAACTCAAAGGCCTGTCCTTGCTCACAACTCTCGTTCTCCGGAGAGTTGACATAACCCCGATGATCATCCAAACTATACTTGACCGGTGCGCCCTACTCGAAACCCTTGACATGGAACGGTGTCACGGGTTTCGGCTTCTGAGAATCCACGCTCAGAAGCAAACGAGGTTGAGGGTTTTGAAGGTGGGAAATTGTCGGGCGGAGGTTCGGGTTATTGAGATTGATGCCCCGAGTGTTGGATCTCTTTATTATAATGGAAATATTAGTAATTTCCGCGTAATTTCTCAATCTTTGCTGTTTTTGAAAGAGGCCATGCTCTATTTCAAGCCCCTGAAAGGGATCACAAACCCTTTGCAAGTTGAAAGACTTGCTTCTACTATCTCGAATAATGTCGAGCTTCTCACCATTACAAGTACATTTCTTGAGGTTAGTCTCCTTGATTTATTAATTGATTACTTTAATTCAGTGTTAATGTGTTCTTATAATCTGTTTTTATGTGAGTTAGGGTTTGTCTCCGAGAATTGTTGACGGGGTTTTGAGAGAAAAACAGGTGAGCTTTCGCAATTTGAAGGAGCTCCAGTTGATAATGGAGAATCCTAGCTATTGCAATGCTGGCGACATTGCTTCATTTCTCAAAAATTGTCCACGCCTCGAGAAATTATTTATCGATGTGAGTATCAGTTATGAACAGATTATCTATATATATCTGATCTTTATGAACAAATTATTTGTAATGATAATGTTACTGCAGGCGGATGAGTTTACTTTTGATGGCGGAGCTTTCTATGAACTGCACCAAAAGCCATTACTGAACAAACACTCGGCCTTGTTCAAACACCTAAAGCTCATCAAAATTATGGGTTTTAGGTTCCAACCTTGTCACCTCGATTTGACGAGGTTTCTTTTGGGGAAAGCCATGTCATTGGAATACATGTTTCTTCTTCTCCCCAAGAGTTTCCGTTTCAGTAGGGCTCTGCGTCAGGATATGGACTTTTTCACCGATGCTTTTCTCTCTTGGAAATTATCTCCCGACGCAGAAATATCTATTGGTTTTGCTTGGGAGGACAAAAGCTTTGTTTATCCGAAACAATCGAGGAGTTGGTACTGATTTCTTTAAGATGGTTTTATGTATCAATTTCATTGCAAATTATTAACTTAAGATTGTCTTTGGAATTCAGTTGAAATCCTCATTTAAATTTAATGTTTCTCATTTCATTTCCTCCATATTGTTAAATTCTTAATTCTCTCTTAACTTCATACATCAATAACCTCCCATTCGACATGAACACTTCCTGAAATCGATTTCGATCTTCTTTTTTTCAGGCCAAGAAATTGATTTCGATAATTAGTCACTCCATTTTCCAGTCTATATATTCATGTACCACATACAGTACAAAAACAAATATAATGGTTTCCATATACTTGATTAGATGCATAAGAATCTATGATATCCAAAGTCATTCCAATATATATACAGCAATTTGACCCTATTTCTTGTGTCAAAATGTTTTATGCTGTTTATATGTGATCATGTACTCTACATGTTTATATATTACTTATAAAAAAGATGAACCATTATTATATAAAATATACTCTGGCTTGGTGTTATTGAGCATATCTTATGGGTCATATATGTAGTTTGCTCTAACTCATATAGTTTATTGACTAATGCTTGTAAACAAAAAAATATTCTTTATATGTATGGATTGAAAAGTCACTCCATGATGCATGTGTTTTGCACGTAAAATATATAGAGTGAGATCGTATATCATGCACATACGTGATATGGTACGTGATAAATTCTTGGCCCTAGATTCTCGGCGCTAGTTCATACGAAGATTTTGTAACCGAAAATACTTCTTAGTTCAATTATGAGTTACATGGTAAAACAATTAATTCAAAGAATACCTATGCACGCGTTAATTACTACTTTGAAACTTTATAGCTTAACTACTTATTATGGAACTAATGCGATCTAGTTATTAATCTTTTTAGAGCAAGATCAAATTGGGCATATCACACGTCATGTAATGATAGATTCCATATGCTAAAAGATAGGACCTCAGATCTATAGAATGACTCTACAACACAAGCATCTTACAAAGAAGACCAAAGGCCCAAAACAAACTAATAGCAAAACAGCCCTAAAGATGGGCCATAACAGCAAGGTCCTCAGCCATCACCTTTGCCAACTTGGGCTAAGGGAAGTTCGAGTACCCAGTAGCCCTTTGTAAAGACAACCCAAAATTCCCCCCAAAAAAGTTCAAAATAAATAATTTGGCCTCCTCAAATCTTGCTAGTTGCTTCTAACTCAACTACTCTTCACTGCACTATGATTGCAATGCTGTAGTTATTTTAGATAATCACATGATGTTTTAAAATCGATCCATGGCCCAATCAATCTAAATTTCCCTAATTAAGAAAACAAATTGATAATTTAAGGGGATAATCACATTTTTTATAATTAAAAAATTGCGCACGTTTTCTTACAGATAATTATAAGTTTGATTTTTGAAATTCCAATTTTACCAAATAGAATTTAGCTAAAAAGAAGAAATTAATTTAAAAACAATGTTCCACTCACCGTCACAGACATGCTTTCTCGAGAGCCCACCCATATAAACGCGTTACATGGTTTTGACGTGTAGTTTATATTGGCTGCTGCTAATGCAACAGCCGTCAGCCACCAATCTAGAATCTTCAGTCAAACAAGGCCCACTAGCCGTCGTAAAGTGAAACTACATCAAATGCTCACCGTCCAATTCCATCACATCTACACGTGTCGCCAGAATAAGGAGTCAATGAAACTCGACTGTGAGCTGACCGGCCCTTTATTAGAACCCCAACCCCAAGCAGACGTCGTTGGACTCTTTAACACGTACGCATCGTGTTGAGTAAGCTACCGACACAGCCGACTCGGACCGACCATACCGCCACGTCGTCCCCCCCGCAGCACACGTGCAGCTTCCTACGTGCTATCTCATCCCGCCACGTGTCCCACTCAAACGGCTAGTTTGCCTCCCTCCTTTTTTTATTTCGTTTTTTTAACCGCCGAGGGGATAAATTAAAGGAAACGCAAAGATTTTTCCATAGAAAATTCGAGGAGATTCCGTAAAGCGCGTAGATTTTACCATTTTCACTGTTTTCAAAAAAGAAAGAAACTATCTTTTCGTTCGATATATAAACCCAAGCAAACCCAACTGCTCAGTCGATTCTTTGTTTCCATTTCCACGGTAAAACAGAGAGAGAGAGAGAGAGATACACAAGATTTATAGACCTATATACTCTCAGAGAGTTAAATCCAACACAAGGTTTCCTACTCTCTTTGGTTTTGGATTCTTCTTTAGATTTCAGAAGTTTCATAATCTGTTACCAATAGATTTTCTTTTCGTGGGTTATTAATTGATTCGATCTTTGCTTGTGATTTTGTTTTGGATAGGGATTGAAGATTTGGTAATTGGTGATTGGAGAAGATGGCTTTGGGAAAGAAATGCAAGAGTTGCTTGAAATCGAAGCGCGGGGGTTTGGTGGCAGAGGAGGGGCTGGAGTTAGGGTTTGTCAAGTACACGCGAGCTTTGGGGAGGAAGAGGATTGGGATTTCTAACAATGGCGAGCCTTCGCCTACTGATTCGTATCCCAGCACTCCATTGAAGAAGCAGCGAAGTGGGAAATTGGTTTCGGATTCTGAAACCTCTGCCCTAGAAGCTCTGCCTCAGGAGATTCTGGTTAGTCCCAAATTCTCGAGCTCTGCTTGAAATCGATAAATGCATATGCAGAATTCTGAATCTGTTTTTATTGAATTTGTGATCAATCGGGAATTAAATATGTATGTTCGTTTTTGTCCATTGCAGATTAAGATTGTGTGTGGCGTTCATCATGAGGATTTGAAACAGCTTTTCCACGTATCAAAACCTATTAGAGAAGCGGTGAGTTTAGTTTAATTTACTTAACTAATTAATTGATTTTTTGTTTGTTTAAGCGATTGGCATTGATTTTAATTTTCCCTTTCTGTGATTGCAGACTCTGATTGCTAAGCAGTGGCATTTTGCCTATAGCACACCTTCAAAGACCCCTGCTTTCCGGACCGCCATTGATTTCTCAAGCGACGATATGGATGAGATTGAAGCTCCGAATGCTCCGAAACAGTGGAGGGAGCAGCATAGGCAGTTGCCGAGCCGCAAGAAGCTTGCTGAGATATCAGTGAACTTGTTTGCTTCATGGGACGAGGAGTAGATGAATCTGCAATGTGGGTTTTGTAAATACACAAATTCATGGCTGTGATGGTCGTAGTTTTCGGCTGGTCTAAAGAGATAGAGATGACATTGGAGTGAACATATAGAGAAAAGGGTTGCAAGCGGTTTCTTCAAAGCTATCATTGAAGATGATATAATTGCTTGTTCGTCTCTTTTTGTACATGTTTTGAAGAGGAGGAGAAAGAGAGAGATTTCCACTATTCACAAGTTTGTTAAGGGCTAATCTTGTGCCCTTTGGTTCTGACAATAAAATGAAGAATGTACAAAAGCATTAGATTTTAATGAAATGAATGATCTTTCCATGCAATTTGTTCCGTGTGTTTTCTCTGTTTTTCCTTTTTGTTCTATGATTTTCCTTAGATTTGATGAATCATCACTTTAGGGTTATGAAGATGCACAAATTTTTAGGGTTTTTCTGCACAATTGGGAGATTTTGTGCATTGGACTGAATGAGCAAAATTTAATGACAGTATGAGCAAAATTTGGGAATGGGGACAGAATCAATTAAAGATCTTTATTTAGAGCAATTGGTGGGTTTATGTTTCTTCACTTGCTAACTTAGTTCAAGAGTAGATTGCCTAAATTTTAGCTGTTCAAATTAAAATCCTCCTGCAAATGTCTTTCCTTATATTTAGAAAGCAGGGCTGGTTTGAATGCCTAAACTTTAGCTGCTCAAGTGGTTACATTTGGAATTCCAATCTAATTCCATAACGCTTTGCGTTAAATATCTAGTATTAAATACAGTTTACATTTTCCCTTAGCATGGCCAAAATATAGCAGTATTGATTGTCTGCTTGTCTCCAACTGTTGTCCTCTTTTCTGCATTTTCAAAAGGAAATAGTTTTTTGGCTAATTGAATGAAATTTTTCGTTTAACAAATGTGATTTTTTAGATATGAAAATTGGGTAAAACGATGAGTATGAACAATTAAGTACTCGTTTATTTTCGATTAAAAAGATAAAAAGAGAGTCCATCTCTTTACATTTTTAGTTTGTTATTATTTTTCTATCATAACTGTTGTTTATGAAATTTGAAATAAAAACCCTTGCCCCGAAAAAGATAAGGGGCAAAATAGATAAGAGGAAGGAAGGAGGGAAGTATAATATTTAAAATTTGATTTATTTTGGGTCAAATAAAATTTGATTCTTATGAATGCAAGGCCCAAATACAATATGCAGTCCGGAACACAAACAAAGTCCAAATATGAACCCAACCCAAATTCAAAAGTCGGTCAATCTAGGCCCCTGAATTTCCACCACCTTAAATAATTCCATATAAGTACCAATGTCTTTAGCCAATAATCTCATGATCATAAGTTCATGAACACTTGACCATTACATTTCGCGCGTTTTATCTCTCTTTGCATCTGCTTATAGTTTTCTCTTTCTAATGGCGTCAACGAAACGCGAAGCTCCTAGTGAAGACGAACATCAGGAGGCCTCCAAGAAGACCAAGGTCGACGATGACGTGCCGTCTTTCTCGTCTTGTTCAGAATCGAGCCGGAAGCAACGCGTGGCTCTCAATCGTGCCGATTGTGCCCTAGGTACTTGAATTTCCTGGTTCTTATTTCGAATTTAGTGAATGTTGCGTGAAACCCTAAACCCTGAAACCAATGTTTTCTGTGATTGATGATGTGAATTGTTTTCTTGCGTTAAGATTTTATAATCGAAGGCGATGAGCTTAAAGGATATGCACTTCACGATCAGGGCTTTGCTTACTGCTGGTCTGGCGCTCGAGCGAATGTGGGTATAGCTGGAGGGAAGTACTGTTTTGGTTGCACGGTCGTATCTTTGCAGTCTGTTGATATGGAGGACACTGCTCCTGATCGACAGAATCTGTGCCGCCTTGGAATTTCTCGAGGGGACGAAGCAGTTGGAAACCTTGGGGAAACAGCGTACAGCTTTGGGTATGGGGGCACAGGAACATTCTCACATGGTGGTAAGTTTTCGGATTATGGTGAGAAGTTTGGGCTCGGCGATACCATTGTTTGTTCTGTCAATCTTGAAGATAAATCTATGGCTTCCATCGGTTTCTCCAAGAATGGAAAATGGTTGGGTAGAGCAACGTACTTTGATGTTTCTGCTTTGGGTCTTTCAGTGGCGGATTCTCCGGAGAGGAAGATGCCATGGCAATCAGCGGTTTTCCCACATGTTTTGTTGAAAAATGTGGTGGTGGAGTTGCAGTTCAGTGTTGAAGATGGCCTTGTTGCTGAAGAGGGTTTCAAGCCTTGGGCGTCTGCACTGGAGGATGGAAATGCAGTTATTGGACCCCTTTTTTCTGACCCGAGGGACTGTGAGGTGGTTATGATGGTAGGTTTGCCTGCGTCTGGCAAAACAACTTGGGCCGAAAATTGGGTGAAAGAGCACCCTGAGAAGCGTTATGTTTTGCTTGGAACAAATTTAGTTCTCGATCAAATGAAGGTGGGGTATGATTGTTTTATTTTCTTTGTTTTGTTCCATTATCACCATTCTAATGTACCTGCTATAGCTTCTACTGGTGTTTGTTTTATCGATCAGTATTTCATTGCAGAATGTGAAACTGTGTGCAGGTGCCAGGGCTTTTGCGTAGGAACAATTATGGGGAACGGTTTGATTGTCTGATGAATCGAGCAACTGAAATTTTTAACATCATTTTATCCAGAGCAGCCACCACACCTCGTAATTACATTATTGATCAGACAAATGTGTACAAGAGTGCTCGTAACCGTAAACTTAAACCATTTGCTCTCTTCCGAAAGGTTGCTACCCGTCCATGATGAATTTATATGGCAAGATTTGTATACAGCTTGCTTAATCTATATGGATAATTTTCTATTTCAGATTGCTGTTGTGGTGTTTCCAAGCCCCGAAGAGCTAAATGTTCGTTCTAAGAAAAGAGCGAAAGAAATGGGAAAGGAAGTACCTGCTGATGCAGTAAATAATATGTTAGGTAATGGTGTGCCTTCACCAATTTTGTTAGTCTAATATTTATGTCTGTGTTTGTACTGAGACCCGTATAATGTTTTTGGCAGCCAATTTTATTTTACCTGTCAGCAAGGATATGCCTGGTTCAGATGAGTTTTTTGATCAGGTAAACTATTCACACACAGGACACTGTTATTGCACTTTTTATGTTTGTGGCTAATTCTTGTTTTCTTCTATAAGGTTATGTTTGTAGAACTCAACAGAGAAGAGTCACAGAGATATTTGGATGACATGAAGCAGTCACTTGCATGTAAATCTGATTGGAAGAACTCGAATAACTCTTCACGATATTCTGTTGGCCCTGGTTTTTTAATTTCACCGAATTATGGGGAAAGTCCTGTGCAGCCCTCTTCACCGTATTCTGTTGGAAGCTATGTTCCTAACTTTTCACCAAATTATGGGGAAAGTCCTGTGCAGCGATTTACTATGCCTCCTCTGCTGCCTCCTCGGCCTGTACCTGGGGCTGTTACTCCTTATGGATCTTATTCTGGCTACTTTGGCAGTTGCGGTGGTGTTACAGATCCTTACCAGAGTTATGGGCCAGGTGAACCCCACAGCAGGCAAAATATCGAACGCAATAGTACCACTTTTGATGCTGCCACTAACCCCTACAGTAGTTGTACGATTGTACCCTCGCTGGTAGGAAGTGCAATGACTTCATTCACAGGCAATAATCCTGGATATCCGAGAGCTGCAGTTCCTCAGGATCCAAGAGCACCCACATTTCTTCCCAGTCCTTCCCCACCTGCATATGGAGGTAGCTTCATTATAAATTATCATTACATGTATCTTTAGAAGATTTATACTATGCTTATTGTTTAATTGGATACGGTTCAGGCTTACCTTTTGGAACTCCAGCTCCTAGACTTCCATATGGAAATTCTCCTGTTAACACTGCATATCCTGGAGGCTATCCCCAACCTGGTCCGAGGTACTACTGATCTCTGTACAGATTTGACGGTCCTTTTTTGATCCCATAGGCTACCCCCCAAGTTGGATTATTCATGAAAGGGGAAGAACTGGAAGATAGATCAGGTTTCATGAACTGCTGCCTCTTGTAAGCTTGATCTTCCATCGTTGCGTAGGATGATAGGACCAGCTCTCCTTTCTTTGATCGTTTTTTTGTTTTCGGATATATGAATGAAATCCTATTAATATTTGAAGGGAGAGGGAGGGAGTGCGGGACTTGAACTAGCTGTATCTATTCTAGTCTGGTTTGTATATGACAGCACTTTGGTTCTTCACCTAGTGCCATTATTTTCTGACTGAATGATCAATGACACTTATGTTCATTAGCAGTTAATCATACAATCATGTTATAACATTGTAGTTACGTTGCATGCTTGCGGTGGGAAATTAGCTAGTTGAAGGACTCTGCTTGTTTTGACACTTGTTTTCCTGATAATTTATCCCAGCATGTAAATCTGCGCTCGGATAACGATTTGAGCTTTCAGTTTTCACATGGTGATGAGTGATGACTTTAGGGTTAAGCAATACAGCACATGCATTAGACAACAGTTTAGGGACCGGCCATAGCTGACGAGGTCGCTTGGTGTGTTGACATTGAAGGGTCCCAAACCATGTGATGAGGCCTTCTGAAAGTTTTTGTGATCCATTCGGCTTTTGAACAATGATTTTTTTTTGGGGTGGTGGTGGTGGTGTGTGTGTGTGGTGTGGTGGTTAGATTCGTTGTCTGCCACAACTAACAACGCACATCAATTTTGCCTTTATAGCATGGTTTCCTGTCTAGAAGCAGCTCCACTGTCGTTTCATTTTCCGTTTCATACCATACCAGTAGAAGAATAGAAGCCTTCAAAGCAAGGGCGGAACTAGGAATTTTTTGGTGAGTGTGCTAGCTAAAATTCAAAGCGTTGTTTGGAAATGGAATGGAAAATGAATATTGTTTCGTCCTCTTTCTCTCTCTAGGTCTCTGAGTCTGAATGATTATAATCGCTCAATGAATTCCTTCATTTCATTTATTTATATCATGTATCTGCATTAACCCATACATGCCTAAATGCAAACAGAGTAGCAACCTTTGGCTTTGGTTGATATTTCTTCTTGTTTCACATCCAGTCCAATCATAACTACTCTGCATTATTTTCTTGAAAGTCAAGCTAAGGATTTAGTGGTAGAGCCCAGAGTCCAGAGAGGCCTGTTTATAATTGACTGATTATATATATATATATATATATATATAGAGAGAGAGAGAGAGAGAGAGAGAGAGAGAGAGAGAGAGAGAGTTCTATCTATCCTTTTCAGTTCAATATTCAAACCCAACACCGATGTCATAAAAAGCGAAAAAGAAACCTCCACTTTTTATTTGTAGTTGCCCTCTTCTTTTTTCGGCACTGAAAAGCCATTGTTGGTATACCATAGCCTTTACTAGCATGTGCATGGTGAGCAAAGTGGAATGCCATTCTCATACCATATGACTTTGATGTCACTCACCCTCTTAACCACAGAAATACTTCCCTAACCCCATTGCGCTTGCCCTTTCTTTATATCTCTCTCTCCTCATTTGATAAGTGACAAGAGGATAGATAAACCGACAATATGAGTTAGTGAGTAGTTAAATTTAGGTTGCTTCTGCTTGCTTCTTGGCAGCTAAGAACGCACCGCATGCTTGTTGATATGCCCATATCCAATTACTTGGTTTTGAATATTTAGTTGATTACTTGGTTTTAAATTAAAGTAAATGACAAGAACAATTAAAAGTTAACATGGAAAACCAAAGAACCTCCGAATGAGGGCTGGTTGACGTTTCCGATGATTGGACCTTTTTGGGTCCTGCTTGCTTTCTGAGATGGGATTATTAAGTGAATGTGACAGATTAAATTCATGAATGAACATAATTAAAAAAGCAAACATCTTTTAAGGTTGATATTTACTGTAGATTTCATGGGACAAAGGTCACCTTGGTAAATGCATATCACAGACAGAGGGAGCACACAACCATGGCAGATGGCACCCACCCACCACTACCCCTCCCCTCCTCTCCCCTCCTACTCTCAATAGTAATATTCCGTGTCGGCATTTTCTCGTACGTTAATTAATTTAATGTAATTTAAACAGTCGCCTGTATAAAAACTTAAAAAGGCTTGTAAACCCCACAACCCAATCCTTCTTCTAATAACCCCACCTCCTCGTTATCCATCGCTCTCCTCCTGCGCCTTCTTTTACCCCCATATCCAAGCTTGGCTCTTTTTCCCTCTTTTTCCTCTCCCACTACTTAATGGGATTTGGACCATTCCGTCCTCTACTCGTCGCTTTCTCTTGAGAAAGTTTGTAACTTTCAGGAAGAAGATGCGAGTCTTATGATGTGCCAATTGAATTCCATTTCCGACTTGGTATTCACTGAAACCATGATCAGCTTTTGTGCTTCTGTTTCCTCAAGTCCTCTGTTTTCAAGCATTGTCACTCTCTACGCTCTGATCCTCCTCTATTTCCCGTACCATTTCATCAGAATTGTTTTCTCACCAGTGCCGATCATAACAGGAATTCTCTTACTCACAATTCTACGACTTGGTGCTGTTCAAAGATTTGAAGGCGATGAACACAGAGAAAAGGAAGACAATTCTTGCCTGCTCGAAACAGAGTGTACCAAAACCAACGAGAGCAAAGAATGCAATGAGGAAAACAAAGAAAACAGGGGAAGCACGAGCACCTCCACTCAAAGAACCGAAGTCCAAGAACAAATCCCAACTTCACCAGAAGCTCAAGATCACAGCTTTTTCACCTACCAATCCGAAACGGACTCCGAAAGCGAAATGGGTTTTGATCCGAACCCCCGTTTTGAAGACTTTTTCGTCGAGTGGAACCTGAAGGCGCCATTAGAGGTCATATATGAAGAGAATGAACGTGAAGAAGATGAGATGGATCGTAATGGAAATGACCCGAATTCGAAACAAGAGCAAGAAAGCCAAGCTCAGGGTCTTGAAAGGTACCCTTCGTTGTCTATGTATTACCCGGAGTCGGACTCGGATAGCTCATCGGACGGCGGGTATTCGGTGACCGGAGTTTGGAACTCACCGGAGAGCATGTGCTTCAGGTGGGAAGAGGAAGACAGAGAAGGGTTGATAGAGATTGCTTTGGAGGAAAATTCAAAGAGAGGCATGGATTTTCAAGTTGATCACGAGGAAGATAATTTGATAGAGATTGATATATCTCCGACGAGAAACAATGAATATTGCGGCAAGAAATGGCTGTCTCCCGGCGAGGTTAGGTTCAGCTAATGTTAGGGTTAATAATGGAATTAATGTATTAATACAAGATGGATTGTGTTTTTCGGAGATCGTGAAAATTTGAGTGTTTTGGGGTGTTGAGTCGAGATGTTTGCTTAATGGTTTACCGTTGTATTATACCAAGGTTCAAGTACATATTAATCACTAATCCAGAGGTTTAAATGTTTGATTGGTTACTATCGCTTAATTTTTTTTAAATGTTTGATTTGGAATGCCTAATATGCCCCTATACATTTTATTTTCGATTAGACCAATGACTAGTTGTCACCTTGATAAGGTTTGAGAGACACGTGGAGGCTAATGTGGTGGTGGTGGAATTTTCAACGTTTGGTCCGAAGTGCACCTTTGATAAGGAGGTGGCGGAGGAGGAGGAGGATGAGGAGGAGGCAACAAAGTCGTGTACATGAACATTGGCATTTTGGAATTGTTGGAGATTTGATGCATCATGCATGCACAGAAGGAGGGTTGGGGACAATCTCACATCAAGATAGTGATCCCAATTTTAGATGTTTGTGGCCTCGTCAAAGGCTCAAATCAAGAACCAAAGCCTTACTTATTGGTTCTCATCAATGTGAATTATCATGCATTTTCTGGGGAGAAATGTTGGTGTTATAAATTCTAGGCATTCTTATTATTTATCACAAAAACTCAGCTTAAACTGTTTGCATCAGCCCGATCCATTTGGGCTCTTTATATAGAAATTGGGCTTTGGACGTCCCTTGGTCTAGTTTTTAGATCAATTTAGTTCAAGAATTCTATAGTGAGGGCATTATTTATGACACTTAGGTAAAGTCATATTTCTTAACCATTTGATCAAATTAGTTAGTCTGATTCAACGATTAAGAGATACCTAAACTCAAGCCCAATCACCGTGTACAACCACGTCAATTAAAAAGTGTCAATAAATCATAAAAGAAAAGAAAATATTAAATTGGTTTTAATTAATATGATTGTACACCTCATCTACAACATAAGATGGTATGAGAATGTGATATACAAATGTGGTAAGAGTATTACTCTTAAAAAAAACCTATGAATTTGATTTACATCTCCATTAGTTTCAGTCAAATTCCCAAATGAAATAGAATGAATGAGGAAGCGATGACATTTGTTGCTAACTGTCAAATAAAATAAAAAAGAACAACTTATGTCAAACTTGTTTTGTAACTCGACTTGTACTGGATTATTTCAATTATATTGGACTAATGTTCTAGTTGATGTTTGGTAAACTTATAAAAAATGGAAGAGACTGAACTCATTAAATTATAGAACAATCCAATATATTGTGTATTGCAAGTTAAGATTCATACAAGTTGATTGGAATCAATTCCAATCCAATTCAAACGAAATGGAGTTGGGCAGCTTATTTGGTTCAGCATGGAGAATGCGATTCTTCATGCTTTTGACCTGTAGGGGTATATGCAAAGAATATTATATATCACATGCAAATTTCATCCCACCAACTGTTGGAGTAATTGAACATGATGCGTGGGTTGACCAATGACCAACCAGTAGCAGCAAGCAACAAACTTTGAAACTTCATTGTAATTTGACACGCTTCTAACCCCATCATCGTAATTTTGCTTATACCTCTCATCAATCTCTGTCTTTCAATATGACAGCTGCCATGTGTACTCAACAAAAAGAGTGTCCTAAAAAATACGTATACGTCGAAGTATTAGATTTCTAAAGAAATGAATACAAAGCTGGTATTTCTTGTGCCCAGCATTCAAAAAGAAAAGAAATAAAAAAGCGTTACAGAATCTAACATATTATGAGGTGTAAAAGTCAAATGCAGACATCTTGGAAAGTGAAAAGCATGTTTCAGAAAATTGGTCAAAATGTCTTTTCGTCTAACCTCGAGATTTAGTCTAATAAAGGCCACAAAATCATAAAATAATAAAATAATAAAAGTTGAGGTTTAAATTTAATGTCTGTATAAAAAAAAATAATAATAATAAAAGATTTGGTGTATTCCGGTAATTCTGGGGTGCATATGCTCTCAAATACAGCTAAGGTGTACTTTCGCTTGGCGGAAAGCCATGTGGCATGTGATGATGTCGATGTGCCTTTTTCTTTCCTTGACCTAATTCATATATTTCTTTTTATAAAAATTACAAAATAAGAAAGAGGCGTGAATTGCTCTGTGCATCAATTTGATCACGGAGCCTCTTCAGCGTCCAGCCCATCAGTGGGGCCCACCAGGGCGGACGTGTCAAAACCCTTACAAAGAAAGCGATTCGCTTCGCGTCCGCCTTACACGTGCTAAGGTTTTGCCTTGCGCTCCAAGTCGGCGCTCGAGAGCAAATCTGGAAACCTCCCAAACACACACGCATCACGTTCTCCAACCTCTCCGGATTCTTTTGACACATATATATTTGAAGCTTCTTTTTCACACATTCCTACATTATAGGCAAAGCCGCGTCTCTCTCTCTCTCTCTCTGTTTTTTCCTCTGTAACTTCCCTCTTCTTCTTCCCTCTGCTTCTCTCTGTTTTGTGCCTTTTCGGCTGTAGATCTGAGCGCCGAAAAGCTTGAAAGCAGTGAAAAATGAGAGGTTTCGCTTTCTTCGATAGAGTTTCTAGAGCTTTCCATGACTATCCTTCGGTTCCCAAAGTGCTCGTCGTCGTCGCCGTCAGGTATATTCACTTTCTCTGTCTATCATCTATTTCATCTTCTACGCGTTTGCTCTGGTTTCCTATGCGTTTGTTCAGTTCTACATATTTGTCTTGTACAAATATTTACTTATAATATTAGTATTTTTTTGGGCGATTTCTAATATTACGTATTGCAGTAGAATATGGACAGAATTTTAATTTTCTTATATGTTTAAATCGTTCAGTTTGGCGTATACTTTTATTAGAAGCTATAGTATTGCTGTATTACTCCATTCGATTGCGTTTCCTTGCTAAAAAATATGTTCTCTGTTTTATACCATGCTGAAAAATATATGCTCTGTTTTATTCCGTAGTGAAAAAATATGCGCTCTGCCTTTTTTTTTTCGTTCCGATTTTGTTGGCAGTCTCTGGAGTCAATCAGATCTCTTGCACTTATTTCATACATATAGAAAATTGTATAGGAAAGGCCAAATTTTAGGAAATTGGATTGCTATGAGCAGAATCACCATGCGCAGATTCATATCATTTGCCTATATAATCATGGCGAAACTATGTTAGCATACCAATAAATTATGTTTGTGTAGTGTAAATTATGCCCAAAAGTAGTGAAGAAACAAAGACGTGGCCATTTCCTTTTAAGAAAAAGAAAATTTGTGCTTTCAATGCTTATTTGTAGATAAACTGTAAGATCAAAAAGTAACACAAAAAAAATGCTCGTGCTGCTAACCCTTCAGAGGTCGAGAAACTGCATTTTTGTTATTGGTATGCTCACATGATTATATGATGGTTTTGTCTCATGGCTGTTGGTTCAAAATGCAGTGGTTGCGGCCTTGTGGCTTACGCTGAGGCAAACCCTGAGCGAAAACTGGCCAGCAGCGCGCCTGTCCTAACTTCAGCTGAAGTGGACAATAAGAAAAAGAAGGTTGTGGTACTTGGAACTGGCTGGGCTGGAACAAGTTTCTTAAGGAATCTGAAAAATCCAGATTATGAGGTTCATGTCATATCACCTCGGAATTACTTTGCCTTCACCCCTCTGCTACCAAGTGTTACCTGTGGTACAGTGGAAGCTCGCAGCATTGTTGAACCAATTCGAAACATTGCTAGAAAGGTAATGGTTGGATAATAATTGTATCACTCTCTCTAACTGTTGGTGTTCAATAAATTGACAACGATTTTTTTTGGGGTACAGAAAACTGTAGATGTTCAATTCAGTGAAGCTGCATGTCTCAAGATCGATGCAGTAAACCAGAAAATCTATTGCCGATCTAATGTAGAAAACAATTTGAATGGACAAGAAGAGTTCGTTGTGGATTATGACTACCTTATAGTAGCTGTGGGAGCCAATGTTAATACATTCAATACTCCTGGTGTCGTTGAGAACTGCCATTTCTTGAAGGTAACTTCTTTGTAAACCTTGTACATTTATGTATCAATATGTTCCTGTAAGTTTTCTCTTATGAAATCAAGATCCTCAGATCAGCTACTCCCAGTAGGACGAAGAAAGTGAATAAAGCTTTTTGGTTATAGGATTAATTGATGTATGCTTCTTTGTTGTTTTATTCACCTCGTGAAATTTACTTCTTCACGCAGGAAGTAGAAGATGCTCAAAAGATCCGAAGAACTGTTATTGACTGCTTCGAAAGGGCAAGCCTTCCAACTGTTAGCGATGAGGAGAAGAAGAGAATTCTTCATTTTGCTGTTGTTGGTGGTGGCCCAACTGGTGTGGAGTTTGCTGCAGCACTTCATGATTTCGTCAACGAGGATTTAGTCAAATTGTATCCCGGGGTCAAAGATCTAGTTAAAATAACACTTCTCGAGGCTGGAGATCATATTCTGAATATGTTAGTAAATAATCTCTCACATATAAACCTTTGTTATATATTTCGAAATAGTATTTTGTTGTTTAATCTAGCATTACCCTACGATAAGCATGCATTGATATGCTTTAGCAGTTTTATTATAATCTGACTGAAATGCATGTGTGCAGTTATTTCTTTGTGATCACTGAAGTTTTTTCATGTTTTTGCAGGTTTGATAAAAGAATCACAGCTTTTGCTGAAGAAAAATTTCAAAGAGATGGTATTAATGTGAAAACAGGATCCATGGTTGTGAAAGTAACTGAAAAAGAAATTTTTACCAAAGAATTGAAAAATGGAGGGGAAGTTTCGACCATGCCTTATGGAATGGCACTCTGGTCAACTGGTGTAGGAACGCGTCCCTTCATAAAGGATTTCATGAGTCAAGTTGGTCAGGTGTGTTTGTCCTTCTTATTGATGTTGTGTTGACTTCTCCGTCTTTAGAAATCTTATGAAGCTCAATTGTATGTCTTTTACAAGTACATGTCACTCTTATTAAACAAGCATCTGTTCCTTAATGCACAGGCTAATAGACGGGTGTTAGCAACTGATGAATGGCTGCGAGTGGAGGGATGTGACAAAGTGTATGCAATTGGTGATTGTGCCACAATAAATCAGCGCAAAGTCATGGTAAGTGCCCCTGTTATTTCTCGAACGTGTATTTTTGTACCAAAGTTGCCAAAAATTGCAGTTTCCAGTAGACCTTTGTCTCATCGTTCTTTTATTTGGGAAAAGTATGTTCAGCACAACTGTGGGATTTATTTTTCTCGTCATGGAATGGCTATTGTGAGATGACTACAACATGGTGAACAGTTAAAACTAAAGGTGAATGGGATCATGGGAGTCATGAGAACCAGTTAATTTGTGGTTTCTATATTAGAATTGATAAGTAGACCAGTTCTTTGGTTCTCTATTTGCTCTATGGAAATCTGTGTTCTTCCGTATTTTCTTGTTAATAAGGTAGTGAAGAAGTATAATCAACAAATTCTTTGATTTGCTAATGCTAAATTACCGTTACATCGCTACATTATCTATTATATTGGAACAGTTGTTTGATGTGAACATTCCTTTAATTTGTCTTAACGCCTATTTGTTTTTCAGGAAGATATCGCTGCCATATTCCGAAAGGCGGACAAGGATAATTCAGGAACACTCACAGTTGAGGAATATAAAGCAGTGATTAATGATATTTGTGAAAGGTATCCTCAAGTGCAGCTTTATTTGAAGAGCAAACAGATGAAGAATATGGTTGATCTTTTGAAGGAAACACCGGATGTTTCAAAAGGATCCGCAGAGCTGAATATTGAAGATTTCGAAACAGCTCTTTCCAAAGTGGATTCCCAGATGAAAAATCTTCCAGCTACAGGCCAGGTATTATGCGTTTTTATGCACACTTGAGTATATTATTTATTGAAGGCATGTCTCTCCACGTGCATGTCTCATTTCCCTCTCAAATGGCATATTCCAGGTTGCTGCTCAACAAGGTGTCTACCTTGCCAAGTGTTTTAACCGAATGGAAGACTGTGAGAAAAATCCAGAAGGTCCTCTCAGATTCCGTGGGGAAGGCCGCCATCGGTTTCACCCCTTTAGGTATGATTTAAATTGAAATCTGTGTGTGTTTTTCTGAAGCCATGCTTTGCGATTGGATGCAACCTAACTGTGAACATTGCCATTGTCTAATCTTAATATTCTTCCTGAAGGTACAAGCATCTTGGACAATTTGCTCCTCTGGGTGGAGAGCAAACAGCAGCCCAGCTTCCTGGAGATTGGGTATCGATCGGCCACAGCTCCCAGTGGCTTTGGTATTCTGTTTATACAAGGTACCGTGTGACTTTTTTTATTTCCTCTCTTGGTTGTTGAGCTGAAATTTCAATTTCAATCCCCTGTTGGTTGTTGGATAATAAACAGAGACTGATTTTTCTCTTTTGACTGTTTTATTTTAACAATTCAGCAAACAAGTGAGCTGGCGCAACAGGGCATTGGTGGTAACAGACTGGGCTAGGCGTTTCATCTGGGGGAGGGATTCAAGTCGCATTTGAGGCACATTTCATTTCAATTCAACTGCCAGAAGCTATCTTATCTGAACAAGAGAGTTTTGACAAATAAAGAACAAGTTTTGTTTTCCGGATTCAAGTGGTTGGTTGATTGATGAATGAGTTTAGGTGAAGCAGAAGCAGCAGATCCTTGATGTAGTAGTTGTATCGGATTCGTCGACTCACCTCACCATTGTTTTTTTTATTTTTTTATTTTTTATAATCCTTTCTAAATATACGCATATTATATTCCTAACCCTTTGCTGCTGTTACTGGAATGATTATGTGTGGGATTTGAAGGTCCCAAATTTTGCAGTTATATTCCGTCTGATTTTTGTCGGGTGGGTGGTGATGTTTTATTTATTTATTGAAAGGACGCAGATTTACGTTCCCAATTGCAAGTTGCAAACTTCGTGTAAGTGAGATGTGATATTTTGGTCACTTCTTGAATGTGCGGACGAAAACAGGAGTGCAGGTTTTGAGATGAAACCGATCCGGATTGGATCGCGCACACAATACTTTTCCGGAATTGTTTAATTCAAAGAAGAAATTGATTGATTCCTTTCGGAGAAACTACAACTTTTATTTGAGACATGACATCCCATCAAATTTCCTTGCTTTCTACTATGAGTGAGAGGAATTGGTTCCAAGCGCTTAGAAATGAACTGAACTGAATAATGAAATGAATTGAATGGGCTACACGTATGAACAACTGAGATCCGATCAGCAGCTGCCACGTGCAAATCCCGACGTTGCCGAGCCGACAAGTTTATGGAATCCACCATTTTATAAAAGAGGACCGTTGGTAGAACATGGGCTTGTTAAGCTTTAGGGGGGACAAAGAGAGAGATCAATAATGCACTCTTAACAGTAATTAACTTCGTTGGTGACGTCTAATCACCTCGAGGAAGTTTTCGTTCATCCATAGATTACATTCTAGCTTGTTAAACAAATAGTAATTTAATTAACTAATCACCATTCCTAGATCCCTAAACCATTATTTTTCTCTGCCGCTGCTGCTGCCAACCATTTGCTTCTTTCTCCTCCTCCTCCAACTCAACCTCCATATTCTGCGCATTTTCAGACACAAAGGTCAAAGCCCTCTTCTTCTCTTCTCTTGCTCTGTTCAGACTGAGCTCTGTTTTTATGGATTCAAAAATAAAGAAGGTGCTGGAGCAGCTCCTGAGCCTGGGACTGGTAAACTCGTGCAAGGACCGGAGCTCGGTCTCGCTGGTGTGCAAGGACTGGTACGAAGCGGAGCGGTTGTCACGCCGCCACGTCTTCATCGGAAACTGCTACTCGGTGTCGCCGGAGATCGTGACCCGGCGGTTTCCGAACATTCGGAGCGTGACCCTGAAAGGGAGGCCGCGGTTCTCGGACTTTAATCTGGTCCCTCCGAATTGGGGCGGCGATGTTCAGCCTTGGCTTGAGGTGTTCGCCTCCGAATGCCCACTTCTGGAGGAGCTGAGGCTGAAGAGGATGACGGTGACTGATGAGAGGCTTGAGCTTTTGGCTGTTTCGTTTCCCGAGTTCAAAGCTCTCTCGCTTCTCAGCTGTGATGGGTTCAGCACTGATGGCCTTGAAGCCATTGCCACTCACTGCAAGTAAGTGTCTTTCTGGGTTTGGACCCTTTTCCAGTTTTTGAGTTTTGATTGTTAAGTGTTTTTCGATTGGTTTTTGGGTTCCAGAGATGAGATCTCAGAGAGAGAGGGAGTAATGGTTGAAGAAAAGAATTCATCCCTGATTTATAACTTTCTGAACAAAATCATTTGGTTACAGGAATTTGATTGAGCTCGACATACAGGAGAATGACATTGATGATAAAAGTGGGGACTGGTTAAGTTGCTTCCCTGAAACCTTCACATCATTGGAAATACTAAACTTTGCCAGCCTCAATAGCAACGTTGATTTTGATGCTCTTGAGAGACTTGTAAGTAGGTGCAAATCATTCAAGGTGCTAAAGGTTAATAAAAGTGTAACCTTGGAACAACTACAAAGTCTTCTTACCCATGCTCCTCAACTTTTGGAGCTTGGCACCGGCTCATTTTTGCAAGAGCTCACAGCTTCTCAGCATTCACAACTTGAAAGAGCATTTAGCAACTGCAAGAATTTGCACACCCTCTCTGGCTTATGGGAAGCAACGGCCCTTTATCTCCCAGTTCTGTATCCTGCCTGTACAAATCTCACTTTCTTGAATTTGAGTTATGCTACTTTGCAAAGTTGGGACCTTGCTAAGCTTGTTGCTCATTGCCCACTCCTCCGGTGCCTTTGGGTAAGTAAATTTCCCATTTATTTCCTTTTCTACATAATAGCTTCTTCATTTTGAAAATGCTAATCTATCAAGGTAGATGAGAAGGAAACACACTATAATCTTTACAATAATGACATGGTACATAATTGGGGTTTTGAAATCGTTACTTTTGACCACACTGATGAAATAATAACTTAATCCTCTCTTTGATTGGCTTATTTATTTTTCTAAACACTGCAAGTACATCTACAACTGTTGAATGAGAGGATATGTTGACTATTGAAATCCTCAGGTGCTAACTCTTGATATCAAATTTTTGATACAGGTCCTGGACACAGTGGAAGACAAAGGGTTGGAGGCTGTTGGATCTAACTGTCCTTTGCTTGAGGAACTCCGTGTTTTCCCTTCTGCTCCTGACGGTGATGATATTATCGATGGGGTGACTGAATCTGGGTTTGTTGCTCTGTCTTATGGCTGCCGAAGACTCTGCTATGTCCTCTACTTTTGTTGGCAGATGACTAATGCTGCTATAGCAACCGTTGCACAAAATTGCCCTGATATCACCCACTTTCGTCTCTGCATAATGAACCCAAGGCAACCCGATTACCTAACAAAAGAGCCTATGGATGAGGCTTTTGGGGCAGTGGTGAAGACGTGCTCTAAACTACAGAGGCTTTCAGTTTCAGGTTTATTGACCGACCTTACATTTGAATACATTGGGAAACATGCCCAAAATTTGGAATACCTTTCAATAGCCTTTGCTGGAGAAAGTGATTGGGGGATGCAGTGTGTGCTGGATGGTTGTCCCAAGCTCAAGAAACTTGAGATACGGGACTGCCCATTTGGGGATGTGGCTTTGCTCTCAGGTTTAGAGAAGTATGAATTTATGAGGTCAGTTTGGATGTCAGCCTGCAATGTGACAATGAACGCGTGTCACTCATTGGCAAGTGAGAGGCCAAGATTGAATGTTGAGGTAATGAAGGATGATGGGAATGATGAAAATCAAGCTGACAAAGTCTATGTTTACCGTTCTGTTGCTGGGCCAAGAAGGGATGCCCCGCCTTTCGTTCTCACGTTTTGAAGATTGAAGCCTATTGTGCTCACCCCTTTGAAGCTTACAAAATACATGGTAATCTCTCTCCGTCCCTCTTCCTCTCATTTAGTCACACATACCATGTTGCAAGTCTGAGGCTCTTATCACATACAGTTAACATTGATAGTGTGTGCATGCACTACTAGCAAATATTCATCAAGTTAATTGCTTAAAGTTTAGTGCTTCTTAGTTCTGTATTCTATAATGTTAGTTGACTTAAGTAGCAAGAAAATTATCATCTTAGTTACCATTATACTAGAATGATAAGACAAGTTAAACAGTTAGTGATATGTCTTATTGAGGTGCCAATTTGTGGATGATTTCTTGTTTGAAGATAGGAACATCTTGGACAATTTGGTCCTTTGGGATTGGGATGAGAGCAAACAGCAGCATACAGCTCCCAGTGGCTGGCTGGGTTGAATCGGACATAAACAGATTTTGATTCTCAGTTTTACTCGTGTGTTTGAATATTTTGCTTCCTAAACAAGTCAGCTAGCGCATCAGGGCATTGTTGATATCAGACTGACTGGGATAGGCGTTTCATTTGGGAGGAGGGAGGAGGGATTCAAGTCGCATTAGAGGCATCTGACAATTTAACAACCAGAAGCTAGATCTTTGACAATAAAGAACAAGTGATGTTTTTCGCATTCAAATAGTTTCGTTGAGGAATTACGCGAAGCAGCAGATCAATCCGTCATAGTTGTTGGACTCGTGGATGAGATACACAGTCTCACCATTGATTTTGATAAATAACAGGGGCATCTTCCTAATCCAAGTGCAACATGAAAGTCGTATGTTGTTTTGGTCAATTACTGTGGAGTGGAGTGGCGGACTAAGATACGAATCTCCCATGCTGAGTGAGCATCATGAAATTATTACTTTATCTATTGTTTGAGTTTCTAATATTAGCCAAATCTCTGTTATTGAATTATTAGAATTGGTTTTCATTGCGTCCTCCAATATAAAAATCGAGTATACTATACACGTACTAACATAACATAAATATAATCAAGATGAGAACACACACTTACATACAAGTGGCAATCAAGTATCAAACTAGCCTAACTAGTAGCAATCCGAATGGAACGTACATAATATTAACAGTTACATAATGAAATATAAAGATAACATCAACTTCAGACCAAATTAGGGAAGGTGCAACTTTTTTTCTCTTGCCTCATCGGCTAGCTTCGAAACCTTTCGAATTAGTTGCTAGCTGCCTTGCATGCATGGAGTGCGCTAGCTTTGTTTTTCGGGGGAGGATTGAGGACGCACAAGCAATGGCCAGCTTTTCTTTTCTTTTTTGCAACATTCTCTTGATGGCTCGTCTGGTTCTAGTAGTACTAGTAGTACTAGTAGTATAAGTGGTAACACGGCCCACGTGGGAATTCAAGGAGGAGGAGGAGGCCGCCAGTTTGTGTCGAGTAAGTATTGGTGTCGGCCACCACGGGAACACCAATGGGAAGACAGGTCTAGCGGAGTGAATCTTACCATAATAACACGGGATGTTCGCAACCTCCGTTAGCCTTGCTTCGCGAATGTTGCACGTGATGAAGTGTTGAGAAAACTCTAAAAACAAGATATCATCATCATCTGGGTGGAAAGCGAGCACCATAACCGTGTTAAGCCATTTGCTATGATATTTCCATGCTAGCATAAGCTGGGTTTCCGAAAGCATATGTAACAGGGTAACTCTGCCTACCAAACACCATCTGCCATTGTCATTGCATGCAGATGCAGCGTCGTCCGTGTCCATGTCCTTGTCCATCTGGTGGTCATCTTTCAACTCCCAAACACTCACATGACCATCGGTATCACCAACATACGCAGGGGAGTACTGGCACATTCGCAAACGCCCTTTACTAGACACACCCAATAAATCAAATGTTCTTCCATACTCCGACTCATCTTGAGGTTTATCAATGAAATGGAAACAATATTTAGCCGAATTGGAGCTGTCGTTGGAGTAGGGATCCAAACCAATAACAAAGCCATCACTAGAGCTCCACCAGTAGAGCATTCCATTGTGCGCAACCCCTGCATTTCTATGCAAGCTATTAAAACAAAAGCTTCTTGGGCAGGATACAACTGACTCTGTCCATCTACCAGTCTCGGAGGAGAACATTTCCATGTTGAACTCGAAGGATTTCTCTGGACACTGAGGAAATATTCGCACAACCTTGTACCTGTACTCAACATTAAGCCGGATTCTACCACATGCATCACTTTCTTCTTCTTCCACTTCTTTTCGGTGGTCTTCCTCCTCACATTGCTGCTTCTTACAATTATAGTAGTAGTAGGGTTCGCAGATGAATCCCACTCTTACTTCCTGGTGGCATCGAGGAGCGGGAGGAAGAGCATCCCATTGCCTGATGTATGGATTGCAAATGTAGTAATCCCGTTGAAAACACATGGTTGCGCAGCATAAAACTAAGTCGTTATACGCTCCTACCACAATTGGTTCATACTCTGGTGTGTTGATAGGCCCTTGAAAACAAGGGAGGAAATTAAAATTCATGTTGCGTGGTAACGAGTCCGTCACAAAGAATTTCCTTGGTTGCCTTGGATTCGTGAAGATAAGGGAGCGTGGGATGGGCTTTTGGTTATCACTTTGTACACATAGAAAACGGCGAACAAAATAAGGATTAGAAGATAGTAGACTGAACCAACGTTTGGACACGCACATGCATTGAGCCGCAGATGCAAGGGGAAGTCGACAAATGATTTCTATCAATACAAGGTCAGGGAGATGATCAAGATTCAACATGCTGGGGTTTAAGTGAGGCTCAGAGTGTGGTTCAAGATCAAGGGATTGGGATATTCTCTTTCTTCTTTTGGCAGCACGAGCATCACTATCCCCAGGTCTCATGGCGAAATTGTTAAGACTCGTCATTGATGTGCAGATTGATTGCAGTTTGCAGAGATATATACAATAAGACTCGTACCCACAAGCTCTATATATAGTGTTCTATCTGACGAAGTGAAATAGGAATAGGAAAGATATCCAAATCCAACAAGAAGTAGGAAACGAATCAACTTCTTACTCATTGCTCTAATTAACAATCCCAATCCAGCGAATAGGAAAGGAAACTACTTTTAGAAGAACTCTAGAGTTTCTTTATTTATTATCCTTAGAAAATTAATTATTCGTCCTATATCAATAGGGAAAACAATGAATTTTCCCTAACAATATTTAGCCGAATTATATTTATATAATATAATTGTGCATTTGAGGCAATATAATGGATCTATTTCCTTTGTGCCTGCACCTGGCTTTGAAGCTTATGGGGAGCCTACTAGTTACAACAACATTAGTGAACCTACTAACCATCACAATAAATGTGGTCCAAGTCCAGAGGAGCCTGTTAACATTCGACAGCATGGCTATGAGGGACCTGATATTAACTTGGAGAACATGGACTGGAGAACTATCAGTGGGCCATTCGTTTCAGTCTGGCTTCACAATGTCCCTTGGGGGAGTGAAGACACAAAGGCAGCGCCTGATGCCAAGGTTGGACTGTAAAATTGATTAGCCGCATCTGCTTCAGATACTTCTCCGCTACTACTGTCAAGGGATATTTATTCAAAACTCGAATAATTCACATGTATTTGTGCTCTTTTTGCCTGTTGGTGTGCAGTTCTCAGATGGTTACCTAGACATGATAATTATGAGGGCTTGCCCAAAACTATCCTTGCTCTCGTTGATGTCAGGGTTGAGCACAGGAAGTCATGTCAATTCACCATATGTCGTGTACTTCAAGTTCAGAAAAACCAAATTATCAAGCATTTAGTTTAGCTTTAATATTCCGTGTCTGCCTTTTGGTATATACAAGAAGCTTTACTAATGTTCCACTTCTGTTTACGTTCTCTTTTATCTCGCGACATACTGCAGGTGAAGGCATTAATTTTGGAACCAGGTCCTCTCACTGAGGACCCCACAAGGGGAGGGATTATAGACTCAGATGGTGAGGTCCTGGCTAGGGGCAAAGGAGCATACAAATGTGACCAAAAGACACTGATGGCCTATGATAAACTTCAAATAACTGTGGATCAAGGTTTAGCTACTCTGTTTTCCCCGGTATAAAGTCTACTTCTTATCAAGTATTTGATTTTGGTTACACATCGAGATACCAAGCAGAATCCACCCTGTACAAAGCTGCAAGGAGTACAAGCGATTTGTTTGTCAGCACGTTGCTTGCTGAAAAGTGATTTTGTAACAGCTACCAAGATTACTGTCGAAGTAATGTGCAGTTTGTCTTTCACTCTTTTGCTTTGATTTTACAATTTTCTTTTGTTCTGAAACAGATTTGTAGTACAGAAATGCACACGACTCTGGTAAATCCAGAGACCATATTTCATTCCACCTTCTGAAATACATGTATACATGAGCATTTCAATGATAGAAACCTTAAGACCAAATGTGAATGCAGATTGCTGACTTACTTTCTAAGACAGGTAATCTTTCTATCAACAAGAAAAGAACCCCACTTTTTTTGTGTGGAAGCTTGTCATTGTAGAGACTAGGGCCAACAAGTTCATGTCACTTTTGGTCGCCCAAAATCTCATGTGACAAATCTCTTTAATCTCAAGCATATTCTCTGTGAAAAGTAATCCAATTGAAAAAATGTAGTCATGTGCATACAATACAACTGGATAGCAAGCATACATGGCAATGCCACAAAGACCTTCTGGAAAAATCATCAGCTTTGGGAATTCTCCTCCTCCTTCAGGGCAGGAGTTTTCTCCTCCTCCTTCAGGGCAGGTGTTTTCCCCTCCTCCTTCAGGGCAGGTGTTTTCTCCTCCTCCTTCAGGGCAGGAGTTTTCTCCTTCTCCTTCAGGGCAGGAGTTTTCTCCTCCTCCTTCACCGCAGGAGTTTTGTCCTCCTCCTTCAGGGCACGGGTTAGGGCACGAGTTTTCTCCTCCTCCTTTACCGCAGGAGTTTTCTCCTCCTCCACCACGGCAGCAGCAGCTGCTTTTTCCTTCTCCTCCTCCCCTGATGTTGGCTTTCTGTTGGTTGAGTGTTTGCCACAAATTTTCTATAGACAAAAATTCAAAAATCAAATCTATAATTCCAAACATCTAAAGCCCAACGAACCAAACATCTAAAGCCCAAGAAATGTATACCTGTGGTGGGCCAGTTTTTTGGGTGAAGCTTGAAGATCCTTCTTGGCTGGAGATTCTCTGAAATAAAAAAACCCCCAAATTCTCTAAAGCCCATAACCCTAAAAATTGCAACCAATTCGAGACCAGAAATCAAATTGACAAGCCCAAGAAATGCACTTACCTGTGGGTTATCAAAGCCAAGATCAATTCTGATCCTTGGAGTTGAACGCTGCAAGAAAACTTCCTTCTCCCCTGATGTTGGCTTTCTGTTGGTTGAGTGTTTGCCACAAATTTTCTATAGACAAAAATTCAAAAATCAAATCTATAATTCCAAACATCTAAAGGCCAACGAACCAAACATCTAAAGCCCAAGAAATGTATACCTGTGGTGGGCCAGTTTTTTGGGTCAAGCTTGAAGATCCTTCTTGGCTGGAGATTCTCTGAAATAAAAAAACCCCCAAATTCTCTAAAGCCCATAACCCTAAAAATCGCAACCAATTCGAGACCAGAAATCAAATTGACAAGCCCAAGAAATGCATACCCGTGGTGGGCCAGGTTTTTTGGTTAAGGTTGAAGATCCTTCTTGGTTGGAGATTTTCTGAAATAAAAAACCCCCAAATTCTCTAAAGCCCATAACCCTAAAAATCCCAACCAATTCGAGACCAGAAATCAAATTGACAAGCCCAAGAAATGCACATACCTGTGGGTTTTCAAGGAGGAAGGAGTGCCTCAGTTGGCAAGACATTGCAGTCCGGCTGCCGTTGAACATATCCGCAATAGTCTGCCACTGAGCTGGAAGTAGTGTAGACAGCTGCCGGAGCTTCGCATCCTCCACTTGGCTCCATTCATCTGTTCTTACTTGGGGGTGGAGCCAACCAACCCACCGACTCTGGCATTCTCTCCATGTTCGTGTTCCAAGGAAGCGGGCCACAGCTTCCCATCTGTGTGTGCCGTATCTCTCCACAGCCTCGATCAAATCTCTGTCTTCTCCCACAGTCCAAGGTCGTGCGCTGATCTTCTTCATCTTGAAAAAGAATAGAAGAAATTGTTGTAATCCGTCGCACTAAGAGCCAAAAGAATAGAAGAAAATGTTGTAGTCCGTCGCACTAAAAGCCAAAAGAATAGAAGAAATGCCACAGAATTTTGTTTTCGTCAGAAGAAATGCAGATTATATAACCTGTTCGACTGCAGTCATTGTTTTTATTTATTTGTTTATTCTTTCTTCCAGTTTTTTCGGGATGTGCGCAGTACATTTCATGCACAGTGTGAGTCTACGTACCTACGCTGCAATTAAAGGAGAGAGAACGTGAGCATTTAATGCTTGGGCAGCTGGGTTTCTCAGAGGGGTAAAACAGGAAAATAAATAATATCACATGGTTTTCTCCTAACACGTTTAACATTGTAAAATGACTTTTTAACAAGTAAAAGAAATTTGGAAACTGATGGCTGCAGCAGCGAATTTCAATCGTGACAGGATAAATATAAAAATGACCCAATGCTTGACTTGGTAAGCTTTTGGATTTTTCAAAATAAAGCTAATAAAATCTATATGCTAGATTGTGTCACGTACAATACATAAATTTACTATTTCGATGTATGTATGAATGAACTCGAGAGTATAATCTTGGCCAAAAAAGCTATAAAAAAATAGTGAGCTTATACACCCATTGTCAAATACAAACCAATGAAACTAACCCTTACGGAAAGAGAGGCAAATGGCATGAAAAGAAACCGATTTTGGTAAGTAATGCTCTTCATTGCTATTTATTTTTCTGAATATTTGTTATACTCGAACAAAATTTTCGTACTAGAAAAACAAGTTGGCTGAAAAGAAAGAATATTATTATATTTTGAAAATTTCTTGGTTTTCTCCTAACACGTGTAACACTGTAGTTGAAGAAAGTACACAGTCGGTCGCTTTTGAGCGACAGCGACTGTGAATAGCATACCCCTATCACTAACTGTCAATTAATCGCACACGACAAACGTCAAGCCTTGGTAGCCGGGCCCACATGTGACAAAAACCAAACGAGTCAATTTCTAGGTGTCAACAAAATATAACTGTTGCTGCTGTTTGTTTTTGGTTTTTTTTCCTTTCCATTTTTTCCTATTTTTCTTTGGAAAAATGATTTCATAATAATAAGGGAGAATTATTCAACAAAATCAGTCCAACATTAGTTTATGATGCTTTAAACAAAGTTCTAAAGACACCCTCAAAATAAAAAATAAAAAAAGACAATCCATTATTCAAAATTAAGTAGTCACCATTTGACTTGGATCAACAAAAATGTATGTTACGCAACAATGGGAGCACACTGCATAAGGTTTGCTGCAGGTATACTATATCTTCAATATGTCATTATGTCACACTAATCTTCTTCTATCATCTTAATTCAAGAAAGAAAACCAATCATTTAAACTTGGCATTCAAGCTAGAGCAACTTTATTTCTTGGTGATCACACTTCGGCTCCTTCAAATTTGCTCTTGCCAATGAGCCATAACCAGTCAAGGGAAACTTCTATGTCTGCTTGTGTTTGGATGCCAGCATCAGGATCAACAGATACAGTTTTAGAGCCTTCAGAGGCGGCCTTGGAGCGGTAGTAATTTACTATAGGCAATCTAGGGAAGTAAATTGCATAGAAGAATACACAGAAACTCAATGAGTGTGGAAATTGCTAGGAACATCACAGCAAAAGACCAATCATACAAAAAATCGTCATTGATCGCAGTACTTAAAAGTCCATTAGAAAGAATGAATCTAGCTTCAGAAAGCAGCTGATCAGATAAAGAACTTAAAAATGTTACTTCAATATACCTCAAATCCACATTTTCTGCTTTGACACTTTTAACCACAATGCAACAACAGGTATATGAATATCAACCACCAATTTGTCTATTAGTAAAGAAAATTCACATACTCGCCCCCTTATGGAGACCATTGTGATACTTCTCGAAGGCAGCTTTTGTCATCAGCCTCATGCCAGAAGTAAGAGCACCTGATGCAGCCAAGCCAGCAAAGGACTGCAGAAGCAGAACATCAAAACAGCACTCACTAAGATAGGAAACTGTGAGGTTAATGTTACAAACGATAACAAAAGTGGTCACAAACATTGAAGAACTTTTAGAAGACCACCAATCTGGATGAATTCAGGGCGCAAAAAAGACAGGTCTCCGGCCATTCCACCTTGAACATGGGCATCTGCACCCCCAAATGCACCAACACATGCACATATACCAATATAAGGTGAAATCGCTCCACTCCTAGACATAGCTAAAACCACCTATTACAAAGGGGAAAGTGAAGTTAAAAACATGGAGTAGAAAGTGGCACAAAAATAGGGTATGTACATAGGCGTTACTTACCACTATTAGCATCAAGGTCCCAAGGAAGAAGAGAGCATATACAATTAAGTTCCTCTTCCTGGTGTCCAACTTTGCTTCATGGTATGCTAGTGTTACCATAGTAATAAGTGCAAATGGTTGATAAACAAGGGTATGAACCCGCAACAGGTGATAACTCTATAAAAGAGAAATGTTCATCAGACTTTTAATCAGAGACTTTCATTTCATGGAACAGAGGTTCGCATTACTAATAGTCCTAATTGGATAGAAACATAATTGGGTGCAGCGCTGATGAAATTTCGAAACAAGTTCAATTCATCAACGCTGCACTCAATGATGTTTCTTCAATCTGGAACCTCCACTGCTCTCATCATCTGCATCTGCATGATTGATTTTGAGCCACCCTTACGTACTATATATATATATTGGCTGTGGCAACAGATGACATTAAAGAATGCAGTACACCAAGACCAGGTTGTTGTTGTATTGAATCTTGACCTTGTACTACCATTTCATTTTCTAACTCAACTCTATTACTTGCCTGCTCTCTTCTACCTGTACTGTTTTATGGTATTGGAAACTTCTTGCACCACACATCTCCATCCTATATTAAATTAACTCCAAAGCTATGCTCTCTCTTTCTCTCTGTTATTTTCTTTTACTATCATGATTAGATTTAGTCTTATCATGTTTCATTAATTAGTTTGAGATATTTCAGCAAAACCCACTAATGAGGACTAGGTCCACTAATGAGTCAAGTGATTTGCCACTTTCAGTTGGAGACCATCACGGGTTAATTGTAAGAACAAAATACCACTATATGCTTACCAAAGTAACTTTGGCCCACAATCCACAAATCCAAAACTTGGCATACCAACTAATAAGCAAGATTTTAAGGAAGATTCCAAACCTTGTAGTGTAAATTGGATATTAGCATTTAGCATCCTGGAAAAGATGTTTTACGAGTTCAGCATATACCTTTTGAAATGGATTTGAATAAGAATTACATCATGAGCATGTTATATATCCTACCTACATTTTATTTAAGATACGTAACAATGAATCTTCAAAAAAGTCAAAAGCAAAGGAAAACAATTAAATGCATTTTCGGAATTGAGGAGAAAATTGGGTTGGAAAAAGGAAAAAAGAAAAATCCAAACCTGAAAGAGCTGCAGGCTGCTGATCCTGGCCCTTTGAAATGTGCTGCGCAACAAGAAAAAGGCCTAAAAGAAAGAAGAAGACCAGAGAAACCAGCCAGTAGCGAAGTGGTTATTGTGACATTGCCAATAACTTGATAGCACTTTGCCAAAATTGGATAGAAACATAATTGGGTGCAGAGCTGATGAAATTTCGAAACAAGTTCAATTCATCAACGCTGCACTCAATGATGTTTCTTTAATCTTGAACCCTCACTGCTCTCACCATCTGCATTATTGATTTTGAGCCACCCTTAAGTACTATATATATATATATATATATATATATATATATTGTCTGTGGCAACAGATGACATTAAAGAATGCAGTACACCAAACCAAGTTGTTGTTGTATTGAATCTTGACCTTGTACTACCATTTCAATTTCTAACCTCAGCTCTGTTTCTTGCTGCTCTCTTCTACCAGTACTGTTTTATGGTACTGAAAACTCGTTGTACTACACATCTCCATCCTATATTAAATTAACTCCAAAGCTCTGCTTTCTCTCTCTCTCTCTGGTATTTTCTTTTACTATCATGATTAGATTTAGTCTTATCATGTTTCATCAAGTAGTTTGAGATATTTAAGTAAAAACCACTAATGAGGACTAGGTCCAATCTTGAAACTCTGATATATAATTCTCACATCCTACCTGCCAGCTATAGTGGAAATAGATGCTTTGAAATTACAAGCCAACAACCTAATTTCAAACCAGATTCTTACAAAAAGTAGTTATGTACATTGCACTCCATTAAGATTTCATTTATAAAAATTGCCTAAATTACAAACTTAGATTTCAGTCTATATCCATTGCCTAAAATACAAACTTATGTGTATGAAAGAATTACAATGATCAAGAGCAACAACTAAAATCTAATCTTTTACCAAAAAACAATCTTACCCTCAGCATCTTCATGCATGATGGATAAAACTTGATTAGGAGGAATGTGTTGCCAAACTCGAGGCTTTCCATACAAATGTCCCATTTGAGAAAACTTATCAGCCGCTCTGTTGCCTTCTCTATAAATATGAGTCAGGATGCAGTTGTTGATCTCTGGTATGATCAAGTTTATGTGACTAATATGCCTTTGCGCTTCTGCACATCGAATCTGTCTCCTTTGCGCCATGCTTTGAAGCAACGTCTTTGCATCCCCTTCGAGCCACACATCGGTCCAACCATTTTCCAGTACCAACTCAAGGCCTCTTCTGAGTGCAGCCAGTTCTGCAATAATGCTGTTGGCTCTTCCTATAGGTTCAGCATAGCCAAGTAAGAAGTCAGCCTTGTGATTCCTAAATAGCCCTCCAATGCTGGCTTTTCCTGCTTTGCCTTTAGAAGATCCATCAAAGTTCAGTTTTGTCCAGCCAATTTTGGGTTTTTCCCATGTCACTGGAATTGGGGCCTTGTGCAAACTCCAGAACAGACAAACCGGGTGGGGTTTTGTATTAATTTCTTAAACCTCAAAATCTTAGTGAAGGCTAACATTTTCCGGCAGTTACTTTTCTTAAAAACTATATATTCTAATTAACATCTGCATGAATGCAGCACACTGGAAAAAAATGCTGAGAGGAAGAAATGAATTATTTCGTAGAGAAAAAGATTACAATATTGAAGAAGTAAAATTCAATGCAGCATCAACGTTACATATGTACAATCTGAAATTGCTTGAAAGTAGGGGGATAAGGTTTGCAGAACAAAAGGAAGGCAAAGGTTTGCATGTGGAAAAGTTTATTAATGGCTAAGTTATGAATTTAAAACCTCAAACCAGGGCCATTAATCCTTTGGAACATAAGAAGCTATTGCTTCACGTAACCATGCATTGATAAAGTTGGAGTGGAGAGAAGGCAAGGTACAAATTCATATTTTACAACAACAAGGCAGCACTAAAGTAATGCAATATATATACTCAGATAATGATGGCCAAAGAGATTTCTTCAAGAACTCTCAAACACATAATTCTGATTCTGCAGACATTTTTTTCTTCTTCTTTTGTTCTGACATTTGGATTTGAGTTTTTGAGAAATTGCATGACTTGAGGAGAAAGAGTGAACTCCAACGTTGACCATTAAATGGTAACTGTAAAAACCTACTGATTTTATCCAAATGGGATTTTTATATATATATAAAATTGCAAACTAACTGCAATTTTCTATAGAATTGGTGGGAAATCCGAAAGGTAAGGATGCCTAAATTTGATTAGTTTTTTCAGGAATGCACTTGAGGAGGAGATATAGAGAAGGCATGCAATAGGGTCTTTGACATTGGTCAACTGTGATTGAGATGATCTAATCAGTTGCCTTAGATTTCCATCCCCACAAAATTAGTTAGGCCAATCAGAGGAGGAACAAAAAAAAATCTCCTCAAATGTGATTGAGTTTCTAATATTAGGCAAATCTCTGTTATTGAATTAGAATTGGTTTTCATTGCATCCTCCATTATAAAATCAAGTATACTATACATGTACTAACATAACATAAATCTACTCAAGATGAGAACACACACTTACATTTACATACAACTTACAAGTGGCAATCAAGTATTAATTAAACTAGCCTAACGTAACTAGTAGTAATCCGAATGGGACGTATATAATATTAACTATGAACATCAAATTCGGACCAAATTAGGGAAGGTGCAACTTTTTTTCTCTTGCCTCATCGGCTAGCTTCGATTTCTTTCGAATTAGTTGCTAGCTGCCTTGCATGCATGGAGTGCGCTAGCTTTGTTTTTCGGTGGAGAGGACGCACAAGCAATGGCCAGCTTTTCTTTTCTTTTTTGCAACATTCTCTTGATGGCTCGTCTGGTTCTAGTAGTACTAGTAGTATAAGTGGTAACACGGCCCACGTGGGAATTCAAGGAGGAGGAGGAGGCCGCCAGTTTGTGTCGAGTAAGTATTGGTGTCGGCCACCACGGGAACACCAATGGGAAGACAGGTCTAGCAGAGTGAATCTTACCATAATAACACGGGATGTCCGCAACCTCCGTTAGCCTTGCTTCGCGAATGTTGCACATGACGAGGTGTTGAGAATACTCTAAAACCAAGATATCATCATCATTTGGGTGGAAAGCGAGCACCATAACCGTGTGAAGCCATTTGCTATGATATTTCCAAGTTACCATCAACTGGTTTTCCTCCGAAAGCATACGTATCAGGGTAAATCTGCCTACCAAACACCATTTGCCATTGTCATTGCATGCAGATGCAGCGTCGTCCGTGTCCATGTCCTTGTCCTTGTCCATCTGGTGGTCATCTTTCAACTCCCAAACACTCACATGACCATCGGTATCACCAACATACGCAGGGGAGTACTGGCACATTCGCAAACGCCCTTTACTAGACACACCCAAGAAATCAAATGTTCTTCCATACTCCGACTCATCTTGAGGTTCATCAATGAAATGGAAACAATATTTAGCCGAATTGGAGCTGTCGTTGGAGTAGGGATCCAAACCAATAACAAAGCCATCACTAGAGCTCCACCAGTAGAGCATTCCATTGTGCGCAACCCCTGCATTTCTATGCAAGCTATTAAAACAAAAGCTTCTTGGGCAGGATACAACTGACTCTGTCCATCTACCAGTCTCGGAGGAGAACATTTCCATGTTGAACTCGAAGGATTTCTCTGGACACTGAGGAATTATTCGCACAACCTTGTACCTGTACTCAACATTAAGCCGGATTCTACTACATGCATCACTTTCTTCTTCTTCCACTTCTTTTCGGTGGTCTTCCTCCTCACATTGCTGCTTCTTACAATTATAGTAGTAGTAGGGTTCGCAGATGAATCCCACTCTTACTTCCTGGTGGCATCGAGGAGCGGGAGGAAGAGCATCCCATTGCCTGATGTATGGATTGCAAATGTAGTAATCCCGTTGAAAACACATGGTTGCGCAACATAAAACTAAGTCGTTATACGCTCCTACCACAATTGGTTCATACTCTGGTGTGTTGATAGGCCCTTGAAAACAAGGGAGGAAATTAAAACTCATGTTGCGTGGTAACGAGTCCGTCACAAAGAATTTCCTTGGTTGCCTTGGATTCGTGAAGATAAGGGGGCGTGGGATGGGCTTTTGGTTATCACTTTGTACACATAGGAAACGGCGAACAAAATAAGGATTAGAAGATAGTAGACTGAACCAACGTTTGGACACGCACATGCATTGAGCCGCAGATGCAAGGGGAAGTCGACAAATGATTTCTATCAATACAAGGTCAGGGAGATGATCAAGATTCAACATGCTGGGGTTTAAGTGAGGCTCAGAGTGTGGTTCAAGATCAAGGGATTGGGATATTCTCTTTCTTCTTTTGGCAGCACGAGCATCACTATCCCCAGGTCTCATGGCGAAATTGTTAAGACTCGTCATTGATGTGCAGATTGATTGCAGTTTGCAGAGATATATACAATAAGACTCGTACCCACAAGCTCTATATATAGTGTTCTATCTGACGAAAGTGAAATAGGAATAGGAAAGATATCCAAATCCAACAAGAAGTAGGAAACGAATCAACTTCTTACTCATTGCTCTAATTAACAATCCCAATCCAGCGAATAGGAAAGGAAACTACTTTTAGAACAACTCTAGAGTTTCTTTATTTATTACCCTTAGAAAATTAATTATTCTTCCTATATCAATAGGGAAAACAATGAATTTTCCTTTTTTTTCCCCTTCCTATGTCAATAAGGAAACTACTTATCTGCTTATTTATGCATTCCGGTTTCAGGACGGTCTTGTTCATATCTACTTATTTGTGCATCAATACACTGAAGATTTGGTCCCCCCCCCCTGCCATATGCATCGTTTATATGCCCTGGACGTAAATAAATTCACAAACAAGAAAATAAGTACCAACATATTAGAGGGAGAGAAAGGGAGCAATGAAACGCAATATATAATGCACAGACAACATATGTAACCTCGAATCATGTCCAGAATAGCATTAGACGCTGTACAAGGTTCACCAACTGTTGCCATTCAAGAAGTCCATTTACTACCTAACCTACTAAAAAGTGCAATGCTTGTAAAGTTGCAAGAAGAAAATGGTAAGCTGAATCTATGCATAAGATCCTGAAGATAAATGCACTGGATTAGTATGATATAAACATAAAAATAAACCAAACATAAATTCTTTGTGAGACTGTAGTGTGTGTTTCATACTAATGACATTGCCAGTCAAATGATCAACCAGAAGCCTGGCTAGCTAAAGCTTACCCTCGTTGACATTCCATCCACAGCCTACGAACTTGCTTACGTGGCACAACTTCATCGGTGGTGATCCGAACACACACGGTTCGTTGGGTGAGGACAAAATATGGGCTACGATCTTATTGGGCTGTCTGTGTCAGCTTGAGCTTACCTAGGCCTTTAGAGTCCGTTAACAGAGGTTACAGACAATAAACAAATGAATAATTATTATACAAATTTATAAATAAATCCAATTCTTGATATGTATTTATAAAAAAAATTCAAACACTATTTAAACATAGAAACACATTCAAAATCAACCTCAGTATATTTTGTTGGTGTGTTTATAAAATGAATTTTGAATGTATATTTTGTTTAATTATCTCTCTCTCTCTTCGCTGCTTTTGCTACGCAAGGCCTTGGGTTGGGCTTTCTCTCTCCTTCTTTCTCTCCCCTTCTTTCTCTCCCTCAAGCTGCTCAAGCTGCTCAACCTCCATATCCAGCTACCTCAGACCAAGCTCCTTCTCTGTGTCCATGGCAGATCCAGCCTCTAAACATTAAAATTTTAAATCTTTCCTTTAAAGGTTTCTGCTTCTCTCAAATCTCATATCCGGATCCGTACAGCATTTCTCAGCTCGAGCTCACACTACTTAAACCAGGCTCCGAGCTTCGTTTTGCTTCATGGGTTCGAAAAGAAGCAAGTCCGATTCACCGGACCCGGACGAGCCGAACCAGGTCGGGTCGGATTTTCCAGACGAGGTTTTGGAGCAGGTCCTCGGCATGGTGAAGTCCCGCAAGGACCGGAGCTCGGTCTCGCTGGTGTGCAAGGACTGGTACGATGCGGAGCGGTGGTCCCGCCGCCAAGTGTTCATCGGAAATTGCTACTCGGCGTCGCCGGAGATAGTGACCCGGCGGTTTCGGAGCATCCGGAGCGTGACCCTGAAAGGGAAGCCCCGGTTCTCGGACTTCAATCTGGTTCCTCCGAACTGGGGCAGCGATGTTCAGCCTTGGCTGGAGGTGTTTGCCAGCGAATACCGGCTTCTGGAGGAGCTGAGGCTGAAGAGGATGACGGTGACTGATGAGAGCCTTGAGTTCTTGGCTGTTTCGTTTCCTGGGTTCAAAGCTCTCTCGCTTCTCAGCTGTGATGGGTTCAGCACAGATGGCCTCGCAGCCATTGCCACTCACTGCAAGTAAGTGTCTTTCAATTTGGCCCCTTTGGAAGTTTTGATTTTTGTTATTGGGTTTTGGGTGTCCAGAATTGAGATCTGGGTTGCGGTGGTTTGAGTTTCAGAAAGCACAAAACTTGATAATGGGACCCATAAAACTCACAAGTAGGGGTTTTTTGTTGTTGGTAAATATCCTTTTAAAACATACAATAAATTGTGTAATTTTCTGCACTTACACGTGGACTGCAGAAACTACAACCGAGCACCGAAGAAATAACCCAGAAACTGAAATGATTCTGTTATTCTTTTTCTACCTCTCTCTCTTGAGGCGACGTTTGAACTGTTAATCCAAAGTCTAAAAGAAACAATTCATTTTTCTGGCTAGAATATTTTACTTATATTCTATAATAACCACCGCCCAAATTTGGTTCGCATGATAGGTAAGTCAATTGTTCTGGCAAAAAAAGAAAGATAGGTAGGTCAATTAATGAGAACAAAGAAATAGTTAATTGCACATAATCAAAGACAGGTATACAGAATTTTGATCTCAATGAAGTATTTTACTTTTCAAATTTGTCAGATTTTGATTCAACTGTTGGTGATCATGAATTTTCAAATCTGTTCGAGATCATTAAAATTCCCATATTAAGCTTGTAGTTGACTTAAGCTTTATGCTGAACTTCGGTTGTTGAAGAAAATAACTAATATCCCATCCTAATTTGGTTTCAGGAATTTGACTGAGCTGGACATACAGGAGAATGAAATTGATGATAAAAGTGGCGGATGGCTAAGTTGCTTCCCCGAAACTTTCACATATTTGGAAATACTAAACTTTGCCAGCCTCAATAGCGATGTCAATTTCGATGCTCTTGAGAAACTTGTACGCAGGTGCAAATCATTTAAGGTGTTGAAGGTTAATAAAAATGTAACCTTGGAACAGCTACAGAGGCTTCTTACCCATGCTCCTCAGCTTCTGGAGCTAGGCACTGGCTCATTTTTGCAAGAGCTCACTGCCTGTCAGAATTCACAACTTGAAAGAGCATTTAGCAATTGCAATAATTTACACACGCTCTCTGGTTTATGGGAAGCAACGGCCCTTTATCTTCCAGCTCTGTATCCTGCATGTACAAATCTCACTTTCTTGAATTTGAGTTATTCTGCTTTGCAAAGTTGGGAACTTGCTAAGCTTCTTGCTCATTGCCCACGTCTGCGGCGCCTTTGGGTAAATTTCCTCCTGCATAATAATTTCCTCATTTGAGAAAGTTAATCTATTAAGGTAGATGAGAAGAAAAGACACTTAATGACATTATAGCTTAAGCTCTGTTTAATGAACTTATCTGTTTTTTCTGAAACACTGCAAATACTTCATCTATAACTGTTGAAAGAGAATGCTTGTTGACTCATGGTATCAAATACTTGATACAGGTCCTGGACACAGTGGAAGACAAAGGGTTGGAGGCTGTCGGATCTAACTGTCCTTTGATTGAGGAACTCCGTGTTTTCCCTTCTGATCCTTATGGTGATGATATTATCCATGGGGTGACTGAATCTGGGTTTGTTGCTGTGTCTTATGGCTGCCGAAGACTCCGCTATGTCCTCTACTTTTGTCGGCAGATGACTAATGCAGCTGTAGCAACGGTTGTAAAAAACTGCCCTGATTTCACCCACTTTCGTCTCTGTATAATGAACCCAAGGCAACCAGATCACATAACAAATGAGCCCATGGATGAGGGTTTTGGTGCAGTGGTGAAGACTTGCACTAAACTCCAAAGGCTTGCAGTTTCAGGTTTATTGACTGACCGCACATTTGAATACATTGGAGAATATGCTAAGAATTTGGAAACGCTTTCAGTAGCTTTCGCTGGAAAAAGTGATTGGGGGATGCAGTGTGTGCTGAATGGTTGTCCAAAGCTCAAGAAACTTGAGATAAGAGACTGCCCATTCGGGAACGCGGCTTTGCTCTCAGGTTTTGAGAAGTATGAATCTATGAGATCACTTTGGATGTCAGCCTGCAATGTGACAATGAACGCGTGTCGGCTATTGGCAAGTGAGATGCCAAGATTGAATGTTGAGGTAATGAAGGATGATGGGAATGATGATGATCAGGCTGATAAAGTCTATGTTTACCGTTCTGTTGCTGGGTCAAGAAGGGATGCCCCACCTTTTGTTCTCACTTTCTGAAGGTTGAAAACCTATTGTGCTTACCCTTTGAAGCTTACAAAATACATGGTAATCTCTCTCTCACCCTCACACATTCCTGGGGATCTTACCAGAGTCAGCAATGACAGTGTGTGCACTTGCAAATATTCATCGATTTTGTTCCGTATCTTATATGTGGTTACACACAGGTACCTTCCGTCATCAGGTTACATGGTCTTTAATATCCTGCTAAGGGATGAAACTATTTCATGAGCCCTGCCTCTGTGCGCTTGTTCAGGCTGTTCATGTTTTTCTATCATCAATCCACCAGTTCCTATGATCTAAGACCAATATTGTTCATACAACCTCAAGTTTCTGCAGAGGACATTTAAAGACATTGGATTTGATAATTTTACTTTGGTTCAGCTTAATAAATGGAAAGTTGAGAAAACGAAGGATGATGAATTACTGAACTTGGAATTTGTTCATTTATTATGATATACAAATTCAAGGAGAACAGGAAGGCAGTAAAGATTTATGAAGCAGAGCTTTATGCCTTCACAGCTTCCAATGGCGGGATCCTATTTGCATCAGCAGCAAGATTGACCGAACCCCTGAAAAGCAAGAATGCAAGGCTACCAATCAAGAAATGAATGAAGCAGCCTTGGCTGTGTGTCACAAACGAACCAAAATCTGTTCCTACTATGCACTGCCACCCAGTCCCGTATGACTCATCAAATTCCTGCATGGAAACAAGCACAGAAAAAGACACATGAATTTCAAATGATTTAGTGATGATTCAGTGCTGAGGATAATACTGGAAAGAGGAGCTGACCTTCTTTATGAATTGGGCGATTTCGGTAGGCTCAGTGATATCGAATATATCGAGAGCCTTTGCAGCTAAATGGAGCGCGTCTTGCTGCATTGTTTGAAGCATGTCAGTCTCGTTAACGACGGCCTTGCCTTCTAACATGGCTGCAGAAAACCTGCCTTTGAGTTGCTTATGTTGAGATTGGTGAAAGAGCTAAAAGCAGATGAAGCAGTCTAGATTGAAGACATAGGCAACCGGGCTATATGGAAATTGGAACTTTGAGTTTCTACGCAAGTCCAGGCTTTCCGATCATTCTCAAAGAATTAATGCAATGGAATAAAGCCTGGTGGTCAGGAAACAGACAAGCTGATTGGTCATGTAAGATGGGGACATGGAAGATGCATTGCTAGTGCACTTGTTCTTGCATCTGGTTTGATCAATGGCTCAGAATCTGCGGTAGCAAAGGGCATTTTTAGTTTGGGGTCCACATTATCTTGGAGATGCAGGACGTATGTGGTTGCATAACGAAGACACTTCCCGTGAGTGTCATGGATTATGTTGTGAGGTTGTTAATGAGTTATCTGTTTGCTTGTACTTCTGTTTACTTTTCTTCTCTTTGTTGATGCGAAGACCTTTTAGCTTCTGACAGATTCAGGTTCATGGGAAAAGAACCAGAAAAAGTTATCAATAAAACAGAAAATTGCTTCTCATTCAGGTCCTCTGCTTGCATCAATGGGCCATCTGTGTTTTTTGGGGGATTGAAGGCATGCAAGCACTTTACTGAACAGACAATTAAAATTTTCTAGACTAGTGTCGGGCACAAAATTCATCAACAAATAGTTTGAGTGGAATGAATCTCAAATGCTTGAATAAGCAAACACCATTTGGGTTTGAAGCTAAAGAAAGAGAGACGAATGGCGGAACTGAAATTTGTCATCATATTAAATAAACATATAACAGATGAACATCCAAGCCTAAATATTTAAAATGTGAGATTATTTACCTTAACAACTGCAACACCAACTAAAATATCATCAAACGCTTTTATAATTATTCAGTGTTTGATTTGAAAGTTGGGAGAAAATCAGATTCTTTAATACTTAATAGTGCCATACTTAGATTTTATATTCATGTCTATTCATCAGAAAAGTTACAAAATAACTTTTAGATGGAATAGTTTGGTAAGAGGTCCATTCTTGAGATCATGTCTTGGAAATTATACTTGCAAAGTTCATGTGGATTGTTGCTTCTGTAAAAAAATAATCTCAAATGTGACATTAGTAATGGTGTGAAGGGTGTAGAGAGACAATCTTACATATGGTACTTACGTATCTCTTTTTAATTATAACTCTAGTGTAATTAAGTAGGTTGTGGTAAGCTGTCAAATTCAAATCTTAAGCAAATAATAACCATACAAGTCTTTTAGCAGATGCTGGTCCCATGCACGATTTCTAAGTCGCACGTCATTTTCTTGGAATGTAAGTTGTAAATGACAACGTTCTAGTCTACAAGTTTTTTTATCACGGCTATTTGTCAAGATCGTGAAAGAGGCGATGAACACCCAACACCTACATGTTTGAACGCTTGAGCAGAGTCCACAAGTCACCGGTCTCTCACATAAACATATTCGGTGTCGGTGCTGGATTTAATTTTCATTTAAAACCCTGTAATTAAGTAGGAAATTTGGGATGGATGCTTGGAAGCAAAAAAAAGACACTGGTTAGAATCTTGGGGTTAAGAGTTAAGCATAATTAAGCAGCTGTTTGATGTTTACGAACAAGTGACAGAACTCAAAAAAAGCAGAGTTTTAGACCCTTTTGATTGCCAAATAGTTTGAATTGTGAAACGCATCCATGGGATTGGCAAACACCAAATTTGTGTAACTTTATGAAGCAAGGTCTTTTGCTTTATTTTGATTTTTGATTATGAGTCACCTAGATAGCTAGCTACTTGACCAGCATTGCATTTGCAATTTTGCATTGGAGTAGATCTGATCAACATGGGCAGCAGCAATTTATTGTTATATGTACTTTTCTCTTCAAAGCTAAGGTATATATCGTAACTGTGCTACTAGCAGTATCGAATTTCACTTGTTCCATACTCAAAGTGTCCCAAGCAATCACTTTCGTGCCTGTGCATCCAAGTGCCATTTCTACCTAACACTTCGTGAAGCATTAAACACCCAACATACATAGCACGTACGGTGTTCGGGTTATTGATTATAAAGAAAATGACCCGAAATTACTGAGAAACTCTCAAAAGTGAGTCGCATATTAAACACGTGATTTTATTTGACGGCAAATAGCGTTTAAAATTAGGAGCTTTTATGCAACATGTGTAGCTCTACATGTAAGATATGGGATCCCAAACCCTAACACTGGTTGAAGACCATGCGCAGATTCAATTTATGCCCAAGGGCCAGAATCTCTGCTATTGATTGTTGCTCATTTATCTGACGGAGTGAGTGGCTGGGGGAGGGAAAGCATGGCGGCCAACGAAGTACAAATATTTATAAAAAGTTGAATAGATAAAAAAAGAGCTTAACACAGTTAACTGGAACCAAATTGTTGCAAATCATACTCATTATCATGACAAAATAACATGAAGATAATCCGTGAACAGCAGAACACAAAACAAGTGTTTTTGTCATGTTATGAGACAGCGATTTAGACATCTAATCACATCATGGGTCATTGATTTTTATTTTGGAATCCCCATTTTGTCATCTTCTAGGGTTTTAATCTGTGCAATGCTTCCAAATCTTATCTTGTAATTTACTATGCAAGCAAAGGATGCTCAATGCCTTTCACGCTTGCTTTTCACATTTTTTCCCTTCAAACAAAAGCAGCTTTTGGCTTTTTTTAAGCTCCTCTCTCATTGTTCAGAGTTCAAAAAGTGTTATAGAAACAGCTTTGGTTCAACTTTTATAGAGATTACGCTGCACCTCCATTTCCAATTTGATCTACAGAAGACTGATAGCTCAAGGCATCCAACAAAGGCCTTCTTCACATGGTGGGGTGGAGGCTGTGTCATCTCCATGCCAAGGTCATTGAAAGCTACCCTTTTCTTTTCTCTTTTCACCTAATCCAAATAGTGTCACTATTTTAAGGGTGGTCCATAACTAACCAGTCCAGTTAATTTTCTCACTAGCTATTAATATCACAGCTTTGTCTCTTGCTTTGCTGGCAGTGGTTATAATTAGTAATTTTTTTAGCGGCTCCTATTTAATTAACTTCTCCATTAACACGTAAAAAGTTCATATAAAGTTTTTTTTAAGAACATTTCCTATTGAGAGGGGTGACAGTATATTAAACTCACACACATTACACTGGATATTGGACTCGAACTCAGTAACCTTACCAGAGGGAAAAAAAAACACTTCAAACTACTACACTAATGGGTCTTTTGCAAGTTCATATAAAGTTAAAAGTTAGAAGTTCTTTTTTATTTTTTTGTGAACTAAAGTTAAGTTAGAAGTTGATAAAGGTCCAAGCATGGAAATTTCTTAGCATAAAAAACCTTCTTTTTCTACTCGTGAACTGAACGCAAACCTTCACTTTCTTCTCCGTATAAAGATGATTTTTGGGTAAAGCTTTGATGCCAAATTATGTCAAAGTCTTGGCCCTTCACATCTTTCAGCCATTTACAATGTGTTCTTTTATTCTCCTTTGTCTTTGCATAGGTCATGCTTGCATCACAGATAATGCATCTTCAAAATATTATATTAAGGAATCGTTTCCTAGAAGTAAGAATTAGCACTACAGTATTTCTAACCTGAGTTTACTAAGAGTAGGGTTACTCCCCCTATTACCAATTGGTTTTGGGATAGAACCTCAACTTCCTTACCTAATTTGTAGGAAGTAGGAATGTCTCTTTTTAAGAAATGAGGAAAGACAATGTCCTTATATTAAAGAAGAAAAAAAAAATCAAAAAAGAGAGTTTTTTTTTTCTTCATGTTGGCCATATTTAAGGAAGAGAAATGGCAAAGAGGAATGATGAGAATCAAACTCTCCCTATTAACCAACGAGAATAAGTGATCTATCATTGAACTTGGAAGGAAAAAGCAAAAAAAAGCAACCAAAAAAAAAAAAAAAAACTTGATAATTGAGTGTTGGGAATTATGATGGTTAATTTGTTACATCTTACAATTATTTAGATTGAAATGGTTCCACTATAAAGTTTGTAAAATAATAATAAAAGAATGCACACATAATGTAAGCATTGCTTTAAAGTTTTTACCACCAACAGTGAATAATATTATCTTATTAAAAGCATGTTTAAATTGTATAGCTCATAGCAAAGGAACCATCACATACAATGATTAGATTATAATTAGAAGAGATAATCAAAGATTAGAAGAGATAAACAAAAAACTTCCACCTCCTATAAATAGGCTCCAACTTCCAACAGATTCAGATCCCCAGTTTAATGACAAAAATACCCCTCTTTAATTTCCTACTCATCCGTCACCACCACACGCCACCCCAAAAGGCCAGCCCTGTAAATTCACACTAAAATCTGCCAAACCAGAGAGAGATAAGAGATGGAAAGTCAGAGCCTCTCTCTTTGTTCACGATAAGATTGTCACTTAGATTCCATTCTGTTCCCAATTTCCGATCAAACTGGCCAGAATCTTCGAACCCATCTCGCCGGAATCTAACCCACTTTGCTGTTACAAAATGAGTTAAATCCAAAAACCAATGAGAACCACAAAAATGGGGGAAGAAGGGAAGGGACCCAAAGAAACAGAGCAAAGCCCAGACTTGCCGGAATCTTCAGCCGGCTCATCAAGTCTCCGGCGAGCCGTTGAGTCCATATCATCTTTGATCTCACTCTCTTTTTCCATCAAAATCTTCGCAGCGAAATGGAATACAATAAGGACCAAGCTCGAAGATTTGAACTCTGGCCTAGCGGCCGTACAAAACTGCGAAACTGATGAAAATCCAGTTCTTTTAGGCCTAGTGTCGAACATATCGGGCACGGTCAACGAGTGCCACGGTCTTGCTCGGCGCTGCGTTGATCTTTCTTACAGCGGGAAGCTTCTGATGCAGAGCGACTTGGATATGCTCTCTGCAAAACTCGATCTTCACTCAAGAAACCTCTCGGAGATTTACAACGCCGGGGTTTTGACTCACAGGTTTGCGATCGTCGTTTCGAGGCCTGGAAACGGAGCTTGCAGAGACGACATGAGGTTCTATGTTACAGACTTGATGACAAGAATGAAGATTGGGGGCGCAGAAATGAAACGACAGGCTCTGCTTAATTTGTATGAGGCTGTGGTGGAAGACGACAGGTACGTGAAAGTCGTCGTGGAACAGAGTGACATTGTGAACGTGTTGATCAGCCTTCTTGATTCGCATGAGGCTGAAATCCAAGAATGGTCTGCGAAGGTTGTTTCTGTAATTTCTGGGTTTGGTTCATATAAGGTTGTTCTCATCGGAGCTGGGATCATAGCGCCATTGATTCGGTTGTTGGAGTGTGGAAGCGAGGTTGGGAAAGAAGGGGCTGCGAAGAGCTTGCAGAGATTGACTGAGAATTCCGATAACGGGTGGTCGATTTCAGCTCACGGCGGTGTCACAGCTCTGCTTAAATTATGTTCCGGTTGTGAAGGTGGTGATGTGAGAGCAGAGTTGGTTGGTCCTGCTTGTGGGGCACTCAAAAATCTTGTTGGGGTCGAAGAAATAAAGAGATTCATGGTCGAAGAAGGTGTAATTTCAACGTTTATTGGGCTTACACGGTCGAAAGATGAAGTTTTGCAGATAAATTCGATTGAATTTCTGCAAAATATAGCGTCTGGTGATGAAGCAGTTCGTAGCATGGTGATCAAAGAGGGTGGAATTCGAGCACTGGTTCGTGTCTTGGAGTACAGATCAGCTTGTTCTTGTAAAGTGAGGGAGACAGCATTAAGGGCAGTAGAAAATTTGTGTTTCTGTAGCACAAGTTGTGTTAGTGTTTTGATCAGGTATGGCTTTGTGGAGCAACTTATGTCCTTTCTTCGAAATGGAGAGGCTTCAATTCAAGAACTGGCGTTAAAAGTTGCAATTAGAATGTGTGCAAAATCAGAGGAAGCCAAGAAAGCACTGGGGGGTGCAAATTTTATGACAGAGCTGGTTAAGTTTCTTGATTCAAAGTCATTTGAGGTGCGAGAAGTTGCGGCTGAGGCACTGTTGAACATGGTCTCCATCCCGAAAAATCGAAAACGATTCGTGCAGGATGATCGTAGCATGGGCCTCCTTTTGCAGCGGTTTGACCCGAAGCAAGGAAACTCAGGTAACAAGAAGTTCTTGTTCTCCATATTAATGTCATTGACAAGTAGCAACAGCGGGAGGAGGAAGATTGCGCATTCGGGTTATTTGAAAAACATTGAGGAACTTGCAGAAGCAGAAGTTTTAGATGCCAAGAGACTCGTGAAGAAGTTGTCAACAAACAGATTCCGCAGTATGTTGAGTGGAATCTGGCATTCTTGAACCAATGTAGCTTCGGTCTGTATTGATTTAATTTTTGTTTGCATTTTTGTTTATAAATTGTATATGTGCTCTGCTCAAGTTGGAATTCCATTTCAGTTTTGTTAGATCTTCTTTCACAATGGCAGTCTCACAACAGCTTTCTGTTATTAAGATACTCTGGCATTGCTGCCGCTACAAGGAATGAATGATAGGAGAGAATGCAGTTGCATTTATTCAAGTCAGATTATTTACATAATATTTTGTTGGTGTATTATTAGGAAGGAGCACATGGGAAAACCATGGATGGGCATGTGAGTAGAGGCTGATCTAACCTTTGTGAAGAGAGAAGATGGTGATAGACGAAGTCTCCTTACTGTATTTGCTTGTTTTTTCACATGATATTGTCTCTTGTGAAGACCTGCCTTTCAGCATCATGCAGAAACAGAACTGTAAATAACATTTCATGCGTCTTTTTTCCTTCTTTTTTTTAAAGTGTATTATAAAATCAAGATTTTTAAGCAATGCCCTCCTGCTAATTTGAACGGTTTTTAAGTCTTAAACTCTTAATGAAAAGAGAAAAGAATGCGAATTATTAGTTAGACAGAAAGGGGGGTTGGCTTCCATGCTCAAGCTGCTCATTAGGAAACAATGTAGGGTACCTGGACTTGGACAAGTAGTAGACCATGAAAGTTTCTTCTGATTCTTGACAGGTTGGGTATTGATTGTGTGTTTATGTTATGATTACCCCAAAAAAAAAAAAAAAATAAATTTGAGTGTTCATAATAATATGATCTTTGATTCTTTTTTCCCCGAATGCCATTGACATGACAAAGTGTGATTAAGTTGGGATTGGCTTGCTTGTTTGGGCTTAGGTACTAAGAAGAGAAACCAAGAGCTTGTAGCCGCTCTCTCTATATATATATATTTGGGCCTTGAAATGGGATCATCTTCAATTCCTCATCCGGGGGTGAGCTTAATGGGTTTTGATGTTAACTATCTTATCATGGAGTCATTGCTACTAGGAGGCGTCTTCCCAGTCAAAAAGGGAAAAGCATCAACTTGGTCTTGGTGACTTTGGCTTTGGGTGCAACCAAATTTTAATTATTCTAAGTGCTGGCTGTATTGACTTGAGCAGTCAAGTCAATGGCATGGAGAACCATTTCTGCAGATTATTATTCTGGACTTAACTGCAAAAAGCAAGCTGAGTTCATATATAGAAACAGAAAGAATGGTCCCAATGAATTAGAGTTGGCCTTCAATAATGTCCAAAGCTTCATCAGTGGTTTTATTAATTACAACTCTGTTAGTATTTCCTGATATTTAATTTTAATTAAAATTTCGTTGGGTACGTATTAGATTCCTAATTAATTCACTAAGATATTCTGCATGACTTCATCTAACCAATCAATGAAACTTCAAAGGCATGCATTATTTTAACCATCATTAGTATCTATAATAATAATTAAGTTCATAAGGAGGAGAGTTTAACGGCACTCGCATGCACGTTCTTCTGTCTTGTTGTTATATGAACAAGTTGGTAAGTAGTCACATATCACAAAACTACAACACCAAGAAGATGATGATGATATCGATGCCGGCTGATTGATGCTTGCTGGTTGAAGAATGTGCATACACAACAGCAAATTGGGCAACTTGCACACATTGGACTTCACGTACCCCTCCTTCCTCTCCTCTCCTCTCCCTCCCCTCCACGAGTGCTAGAAGTTAGAACGGCAAAATGTTATATCACGAGGACAGCAAATAGTTTCAATTTCAGAAAAATCATGCCAATTGAGAACCAAAAAGTTAAAGGAAGTTTATCTTTTATCTTGATTCTTGGTGGTTGTTTGAAAATATATGTACACATCGTTCTTAGTTTTTAAATTTCTTTTGTTTTTACTTTCAAACTTTAATAATAATATAATACAAAGTCTTCAAAACCTAATAATTAAAATTGTTAGTTACGTATGACGTATGAACATACAATTTAAATTATCGCTTGTACTCAATCAATAAATAAATAAAATAACGTAGGAATGTTTAAGCTAATATTGGTCAACGGATTCACGATCCAACAAGAAGCTAGCTAGCGTATACCCATGGGAACCAACCATATGATCATCACCTTGTCAAGTTGTCATAGTATCAAACTTTTCGTCTGTCGGATCCATGTTCTTCGTCCTAGGATCAGCCATGCTTTCAGCTAACTATGACCAAATTAAATAAATGGGAACGATCCACTCAATACCAATATTTCATGCCATGTTGGTTGACTTTTAAATTATTATTTTCTTTTCTTATTCTTGTATTTCTGGAAGTTGACTTGGAAGGGCTTACATATCTCTACCTTATCTTGTTTATAATATAGAAAAAAAAAGAAAAAAAAAGCAGATAATTGGGAGATATATAAAAGAATGCATGGAGAATTGGAGATGGAGGCTTTAGGCTTATCCAGTAGCTATGTGAGTCTTTAACCTTTAAATGCATATGGGAACGCCAGCTTGCTAAATAGCAATAGCTGGCTAGATTAATCCTTAATTAACCCTTAATTATGACCAATGATGGCTAAATGGGAATGAATGTGTGTGTTTGCTTTGCTTTGCTTTCTATTAATTGATGATTAATATGTTAATCTCTATCCAAATCACCGCATGTTGGAGAACAATATGGGCCAGATTCACGTAATATTATTATTACCATCGGAGCATCTTATCCATACATTAAGCAATGTGAACAAAAATTTTACACGTTTTTTCATATTTTCAAATGAATTTTTTATTATTTGAGATTGAATTAGTGGATGCAAACTTTACGAAAGATAAATAATTAGCATTATTTATGGATTTCTACTCAAATGATATGAGATGAGTGGCAATGACGAATTCTTATTCATTGTTGATCTTTTCAGTGTTTATTTTGTCCTCAACGCAAGAGTCACGATATGTATGAAAATGGGACGAAAAAAACTTGATGTATCAAAATGCTAAAACTCGGTAAACTAAACCTAGTGGTAAAATGAAAATTATCCTATTATTATTTTAAAACATAAATGTAAGATCAACAACAACACATCAACAAAACTATGAACCTACTTTTATGCATTTTTTTAACAGTATGACATACTAAAATATTAGTATAAAGGGAAAAAGAAAGAAGAACAGAATAAACATTAAAAGTAAAGGTTGAAATAAGAGACAATTAGACAGAATCACAATCTAGAGGGCTCTTATGCCGGCCTGTAGATACGATTATAACAGAATAAATTAGAAATCAAATTAATTAATTTTATAAAATTGATCAAGATGAGTCATAAGTTATTGGTTATATGAAGTGAGTCTTTCCTTTCCCGTAAAAGTTAAAATCGTCCTATGACTTTTTGTTTTTATTTAAATGATGAATACAAAATATAATTCTTCTATGTGACAGTCATATCGTATTTATTTATTATCGATCATATTGTTCGTTCATATTATAACCCGAATGCAATGAAAACGAATTCTCACTCTAAGCAAGATTTTCATTCACGTGTGAATGCAGTCATGGTACGTGTGAGTGACTCATGAGTCATGACAGCTTCGATAAGTTAAGTTGGAGAGCAAGAGAGCATGAAGTCAATGTCCCTCATGATGAAATATGACTAGACGGCCACGATTGCAAATTTTAAACCGCAGTGGTTCCCACATCCGTTGCATGGACTTTGTTTTTGTATGGGTCAAAGTCAAGCCAGCAATGTTTGAAAATTGAAACCCAAAGAGATTTATTCTTTCTTTTAGGCCTCTAAACTTTACAACGGTACAAATAAAATTAAATATAATATAATCTGTCCAATAGTCCAAGTGGAAACACTTGCTTCTGGGCAGTGGGAGGAGTGGCTATCTGTGAATTTATGGGATTTTTCATAAGCAAATAACATGGAGGTTTTTATTTATTTATTTATTTACGTTGAAATGAGGTATTAACCTTTAAACATAAAATATATAATAATAATAATAATAATAATAATAATAAGAGACGCTACGAGTTCTAGGAATTCTTAATACATCATCATCAAAGGTATCCCCTCAATCCAGCTAAGAATATCTTCAAGCACAAAGAACTCAAAATCAAAATTATAATTCCCTTTCGCTAAACAGTCAGCCATCCTCGTAGACATGGTCCATCACACAATTACTCACTTGTCCGAAATCAAAAAAATCTGACAGAAAAGTATATGAAACTGAAAGCGAACTAACCTCCAAATAGAAAAAGTGAAAAGAGGCCATATAAGAAATCAAGAAGTTGGTTTGGAAGAAGATTTAGGGGCCCAGAGAATACGTAAAAGAGTTTTCTTTCTCCTTTTCATTTTCAGTCGCTTTTCCTTTATTTGAGTTATTTTATTTTACAAAAGAAGTCATATTTCTTATTCACATTGTAATCTAGCACCAAATCACAACGAATTAAAACAATAACTGATGCATCTCATTCAAAAACCCACAATTAGCTGACGTGTTTTTATTTCTTTTTCTCTTCTAATCGATTCTAAGTCTGATTTGATTATATATTCGAGGATGATGCCATATCTTTGAGAAAAACTTTCCTGGCACGGGAATGCCAGGGTCAGCAAGACATCTCAGTATCCCACACCAATCATATGATGCCAGCTGTCCATTATATTGAGTGTCCTTTTTCCTTTCATCTCTCTCTGTTCTCTCTCTCTCGCCCGCAAGTGCGCTGCTGCAAACCTCTTTTTTTTCTTCTGATTTTCACATATATTTTCTCTTCCTTTCCGTTCCCTCTCGCCTGGGATCCACCTTCGCCTTTTTTTCCTTCTAGTCTGAACTCAATCCTCCCCATTTTAAGTCCCTCTCTCTCCTCCAATTCAAATCAAACTTTGCTCCCTCCTCAGCAACAACTCTTTCCCTCTCCTCTTCCAAATACTCTCTCACAAATTTTCATCCAAGATTTGTGAGATTGTTATGGAAGATTAATTTAGATTTTAAAGCTCAAGTTTTTTGTAACCCTAAAAAAAAAACCACGCTTTAATATCCTTGTGCACTTTGATGGGTAATGAAAAAAAAAATGATACTGAGATTAAGAGGCTGAAGCACTGACTGAAGGTTAACAGAATAGAAAAAAATGGAACAAACGAGCGTTGAAGCATCACTTGCAGGCGAGAGAGAGAAAAAAAAAAAAAAAGCAGAAGGAAGGAGATGAGAGAAAAGGTAAGTCAACAGAATAGACAGCTGGCGTCATATAATTGGTGTGGGGTTCTGAGGTGTCTTGCTGACCCTGGCAAGGAAAGTTTTTCTCCATATGTTCTCATGTAGATGTCACTTGTCATATATGAATCATCTTGTGTTATGCCATTAATGTCAAAATTAAACATCTTGTGGATAACCTAGCAAAGCTAATCTAAGTTTATAAGGTAGGATTGTAAAACGCGTATCAAAACAATTTGGAAACACTTTAGTCTTGTGGTGGAAACGCAATGTTCGGAAATTAAAGCCAAATTTCCATATCATGCCTCTTATATATATATATATATATATTTCTTTCTGCATTATATGGAATGAATATAATCACGACACTAAACTAATTGGGTAATCAGACTCTCATGACTTATTATCAATAGTCTGAAAGAAACCACAAACGATAGTCTTGAATTTAGAATGTCTGAATTTACGTATAGTCTCATCCTTATTCTTAACCACCAAATCACGAGGAGTTTGTATAGAAAATTATATATCTAAAATACGATACCCCAAATAAAATTCATGATTTTCATTACCTCTTTCCAAAACATAACTGAGAGATTGCTCAAACAGCAAGCAAAAAATTGCACTGTTGCCTCATAATAAAAGCCCTCCAAAGTAACCAATTGACCAGAGAAAGGTAGGTTCAAAGAACCATTTGCATAAAACATTAAATAAATAAAAAAAGAAAAAGGTAAAAAGAAAAAAGGAAAAATAAAGTGAGTACAGAGCTGCTCCTGCTGCTGAAAATCATTTATCAGTCTTCGCTGTATTTTCCGCGAGTTGAGGAACAGACCACCCATGGATTGGTCCATGTCTGTCGTAACCCAAACCCTCGTCATCTTAGCGTCAGCCTCAAATACCCCGACCTCTGCTCTTAATTACAATACTACCACCCCGGATTCGGAAGTCGTATTCTTCCCGTGTGTATGCTCACCGACTGCTTTTCTGCCTTTGTAAAAAGGCCTTTTGAGTCACGTACGTATTCTCCTTCTTTTATTACAATCCCATGATTAATGAGGGTATAAGTCGACGTACCAAAAAGATGTTGTCCTACTAATTCAATCCAATCCAATCCAATTCAGTCCCAAGTATCCTACACATGAAATGAACCGTCAAGTATATCCAACATTATCCAAAATCTTCAACCACGCAACCCAAATTCTGGTGAACACTGAAGAAGCAAAGTAAACAAATTAAATCCTTTGACAGCTCAACAAATTACCCATATCTTGCTGAGTAATATCTGACGTGTAAATTGACGAAAGTCTCATGGTGTCACCGACCCTTATCCTCCAAGCATTACTACTATTTTCTTTTCAGGTTCAAGTTTGCTGCCCAAAAGGTAAAAACATTAAATGGTGATGTCCCATGTTGAATGCCCTGGCCCTTCCCTCCCTGTGATTATACGAAAAATACTTTCCTATTCCCGTTTTATTATGAGGTAAAAAACAGCAAGAGAGAATCAGTGTAAAAGTTTTTCTCAATTTCTCAATATGGTAGCATTACTTGACTTGTTTACATGCTACTCCAATACAGTATCTAATCTTATCCACAAACAGTTATGTAGCGTGTATGAAAATTAAAATAATAATTTGAATGATAATTAAGATAAAATTTTTATTTATTGTTTTCTTGACAGCTAAATGGTTCTCTGGAATTTAAGCAAGTTGAATATTTTGTTCTATATATACACCTGCTAAGCCTGTGCCCAAAAGCTCTATCTTGTTCCTCTTGGTCTATCTGCTCTCTCACTTCCTCTCCACTTCTCCTAATATCCCTTCTCTCTGTTCCAAATCCAAACCCTTTTGCCTCCTCTTTTTGATCAGTCTGCTTAGCAGCTGAATTTCCCAAAAAGGCCAACAATGCCTGCTGTTGGTATTCCCACTAGTGGGAACAACAAGGAGTATGTTGGAAACCTCACTCCTTATGTTTTAGCAACATGTATTGTTGCAGCCATGGGGGGTCTCATTTTTGGCTACGATATCGGAATTTCTGGTAATTTTCTTTTCATTTCCCAGATCACACTTTGATCACTAACGTACCTTTTTATTTATTTATGATGAATTACAAATTTGAAAGTTTCTTTTTTGAATTATGATTAGGTGGTGTAACGTCCATGGACTCATTCTTGAAGAAGTTTTTCCCGGCCGTGTACCGGAAAAAGGAAGAAGACAAGACCACCAACCAGTACTGTCAATATGATAGTCAAACACTGACCATGTTCACATCGTCTCTGTATTTGGCTGCTCTGATAGCTTCAATTATAGCAGCCACCGTCACACGTAAATTTGGTCGAAAACTGTCCATGTTGTTTGGAGGTCTGCTGTTCATGGCTGGCGCCATCATCAATGGAGCTGCCAAAGCTGTCTGGATGTTGATTCTAGGCCGTATGTTGCTCGGTTTCGGTATCGGCTTCTCCAATCAGGTATGCCCTAGAGATTTTCCTTTCTGATCTCTCTGTTCGGTTCTTTGTGTGTGTGTTTTTTTTTTTGGGGGTCAAGAAATCTTGATATCTTGCACATGAATCATGATATTTTGTTTGTGTTTTAGTTTTTGTTCAATGCAAGTTGTCCGTAAAAAACAAGGAATGTGCTGTTCAGAAACAAACAAAACAAAGCCCAATGATTTTATTCCTTCCAGTTTTTTGTGTCTCAGTTCTATTTATGCTTTGGCTTGGGTTGTTTTCTGGGTTTGTCGTTTTACCATGTCTCTCTGTATATCTTCAGATCTGACCTGAAACGGGCTTTAAACTTAGATGACTCAGACAAACTTGGAACGTGACAAAACTGGATATGAAATTTCAAGCCTTTTTGTATGTGCGTGTTGTTTCTTTCTCTGCTTTCTGGGTTCACGGGGACAAATAATTTATAGCAATACACTGTTTGGTTGCCAAGAAAATGCAGGAAAGAAAGATGCTAATTTTTTCAGTTTACTCAGCAACCAAACAAGGGGTATGAAAAATTAAATTGGAAAAACTCAAAGTCTGAAACTTTGTCTTTAGCACTCACTTTTCACTAAGTTCCAACCCATGCTCTGTTTTTTCTTTGGGCGTGACTTCACTTGCACCCTTTTCGAGGCCTGCGTTTACCCTTCGATGCAAGAGGGGTTGAATTGAAAATTCAAATTGCAATCTGATAGCGGTTTTTGACTTAATTTAATACAAATGGTCATTTTCTTTGAATTCCTTATAAAAAATTAAATTCATGACATCATTGAAATGTTTACTTCCAACCAACATGACAACTTGTCAAACCATCCATGTGGCCCTAGACTGTGACCGTTTTGTTCACTTTGATCAATGTTCATGAATTACCATTAATAAAATGTAAAAGTTTAATCTAAACAGGGGATAAGCATTGATGAATTAATTTTATTCTTTTGTTGTCATGTTTGTTTTGTAATTACAGTCTGTGCCACTCTACCTCTCTGAGATGGCACCCTACAGATTCAGAGGAGCTCTCAACATTGGCTTCCAGCTATCGATCACAATTGGTATCCTTGTGGCCAATGTCCTCAACTACTTCTTCGCCAAAATCCACGGTGGCTGGGGATGGAGATTGAGCTTGGGTGGCGCTATGGTGCCAGCTCTTATAATCACAATTGGCTCCCTTGTCCTACCAGACACACCCAACTCCATGATTGAGCGCGGCCAACACGATGAAGCCAAGGCCAAACTTCAGCGCATTCGCGGCGTGGACGATGTCAGTGAGGAGTTCAGTGACCTTGTTGCTGCTAGTGAAGCGTCGAAGCAGATTGAGGATCCGTGGAGGAACCTGTTGAAGAGGAAGTACAGGCCTCACCTCAGCATGGCCATCCTCATCCCCTTCTTCCAGCAGCTGACCGGGATCAATGTGATCATGTTCTACGCCCCTGTTTTGTTCAACACAATTGGGTTTGGAAGCGATGCTTCTCTCATGTCAGCTGTGATCACTGGCAGTGTCAATGTTCTTGCAACTATGGTTTCAATCTATGGTGTTGACAAGTGGGGAAGAAGGTTTCTTTTCCTTGAGGGTGGAGCTCAAATGCTTATTTGCCAGGTACCCTTTATCAAAAAACATAAAAAGTTCAGATCTTTTTGTAATTTAACAGTTGGGTTTTTCGGTTTTTGGATTTTGATCAATTGGGTTTTTGTTTATCTTCAAATTGCAGGCAGTTGTGACAGCTTGTATTGGTGCAAAATTTGGGGTGGATGGGACCCCTGGAGAATTGCCGAAGTGGTACGCAATTGTGGTGGTGATTTTCATCTGCACATATGTTGCAGGCTTCGCATGGTCATGGGGTCCACTGGGTTGGCTCGTCCCCAGTGAAATCTTCCCACTGGAAATCCGATCAGCTGCTCAGAGCGTCAACGTTTCAGTGAACATGATCTTCACTTTCCTCGTGGCTCAAATCTTCTTAACGATGCTCTGCCATTTGAAATTTGGGCTCTTCCTCTTCTTTGCGTTCTTTGTGTTCGTGATGTCCATTTTCATTTACTACTTCTTGCCGGAGACAAAGGGCATTCCAATTGAGGAGATGGGCAGAGTATGGAGGACACACTGGTATTGGAAGAGGTTCGTCAGTGAGGAAGAAGGTCACCCCAATGGAGGTTATGAGATGGGCAAGGCTGGTCAAACTGTCAAAAATGTGTAATTGGTCATGGGTTATTATGTGTTGTTGCCCATCTCCTCATTTACTTTTTATTTTTATTTTATTTTTGGTAGAAGTGAATATTATTATTGTTTCCAACGCCAAGGTTATATATAGAAAAAAATGGTTGTGCAAGCATTTATGTCAAATTTTCATTTTTGCTATAAATTTGTGTCCATTATTTACAAGCATCTTTGAATCAACCAAAGAGAGACACTTTCGTGCGGACTTAGGATAATTTTTTCATATATTATAAATATTATTTATTGAGAGTAGCGAAACAATATTTTTCCAGTTAGTGGTAAGTTTTTCTGCATATATTGGGGAGGTGCTGACTTATGTGGGTTGGGCCACAGCTAGGATTGTGTTTTGGACTTTTAACAAAAGCACTATTCTGGTTCTACTTTTCCACGGCAATGGTTGGGTCGAAACTTGTGCAATATAAGCCACTCAGACTTGTCCAGCAAATCGAAAATTTAAAAAATCGAATGACAAAACAGGCAAAACAGAGTAAAGCTGACAGTCTATAATTGTCCACCAAGTAAGGATCAAAAAGTTGTAATTAAAATTTCTTGATGAGTACCATGCAATTACTGGGGCTATAAGATTGGCTCAATCAAAAGGCATTTCAATTTAGGTATAGTTAGCAGTTGCAGGTATGGTAATGTCCGGCTTGGTTTAGGGCCATTTTTGAGTGAGACCTTTATCATATATAGTTCTGTCTACATAAAATGAATTCGTACATGAGTTAGCTATAACCTTTACAACCTTCTAAGCAACCTTATAATTGAGAGGCTCGAAAGTTTCATGTAAATACCGCTATGGAGAGCACGTTATTGTACTATATTTCTAAAAGAATCTATCAATACAATTAAATTTCACATTTAATAGCGAGCAGATAAACGATGTGGTATATAATAAAGTGATCCCTCTAGCAAAATATGGAAGTTATAACAGATAAATAATAGTTTTAATGACATAATTGATAAGGCATATTATTCACAGAATATCGTGGATGGTTGTGAGCCATTGATGTGATCAAATAGATAATGGGGCACATTGGATTAAACAATGTTTTGTGTGGAAAACTAGAGGGAACTTTCTCGGGTGAATGGAAACTGCACCCAACCACCAAATCAAGATTGCCATAATTCATATTACAACTTTATTGCAAAGTGGTGGGGGAATCAAATTTCACATGCTTTTTTGGGAACCATTTTTTTCTTTTTTCTTTTTCTAGAATGTAATAATGAGATTGCAACAAGGCATGGTATTTTGAAAGCTTGAATGTGAAGGCAACAAATAATGCTGTACGAATTACAAGTCACATGCCAAATAAATCCTTGTAGCAAAAGGGAGGTGTGAGGGAGGTTGTTTGTCAATTTGGCCACGGCCTTCCTATGAAATGAAAAAGAAAAAGAAGAAGTATCGCATGACGCTCTCCTAAATGCTAATGGATATGTTTTTGGATAGATTTGGATAACTGGTTTCATTTCTTTTTCTAAAACACAAGTTGGGTATCATATGCTTAGCTTTAAATTTTGGTTCTTTTGCATCTCTTTTTAGTCTCTCGTCATCTCAACAATGCATTCAATTAAGCACTTTTGGGTCTTGACATACAAGCTGCTGCGTGATGCAAGTGTCTTTTTGGGTGATTCCCAACTGTTTAAAAAGCTATCAAACTACTTTTATACCAAACAAAAGCACTTTTGTGTTTGAAGGAAATTCTCAATGGATTTTGTTGTTGGATAAGTTTTTGAGGTTCCCATTTGGAATTGCATCAAGATTAAACACAACTGGCCCAATCTGACCCTTAAGACATTGGGCCGAAAAGGCAATCAACAAATACATTTTGTGATCTCCTTATTCATCATGCATTGCATGCAGAATGCAGATGCAGCTTAATTAACTAAGTGTGCCGTTAAGACAAACCCATTGGCCTACAAAAAGAGCTGTGCAATTCAGATTGGGATTGATTGAATCGAAGAACTCAGTTGGCAAGCTGAAAGCCTGTGCAATCTCAAAACAGGTGTCTCCAGTTTTCACACCATACGCTGATTCACATTTCAGGGTGGCCGGCGGCTTCAAAATCCCATCTGCTAATTTCAATATTAGAAAAAAAAAAGTCAATATAATTCTTAAAAATTACATAGATAATCATATTACATATCTATTTTTGTATGCTGCATTTTTTTTTTCCGAAAACAAAAAAATTATATTTACCAAGAAATTGGCCTTCGGAAGCGACTACAAGGAGAAGAGAGAGCATCAAAACCAAGTTGAGAGTCCTAGCCATGCTCTTGTATTCTTTCTTTTCTCTTCCTTTACACAATAGAAACTTTTATTTATTTATTTATCTGGGTTTACCATCCTCCTATTTATATTTGCAACAGTGTGGTCTATACAAACAAATGAAGCCAACAAGTCGATAATATCTGAGCTTCACACAAGAGCCAGCTTATCTATGAGCTGGACGTTGCTCAAGACGATAACATCAATACAATACCACACCAGACATTATACCATACAAATAGATATTACAAATTTACACCAGACATTTATATCATACAAATATAATTTTTAACTACAGTATTCAAATATTTTTATTACCGATTTAAAAAAAAACAATGTAGTTGAGAAGCATTCCACTTATGTAAACCTAAAGTAGAAGTGGGCTCAGAATGAGGCACAATAATTGTTTTTGTATTAAAACCCAAATTTGAAAATCTTCGCTGGATAGACCTTTCCCGACAAATTTTCGACTGATGGGAAGGGGAAAATTCAGAAAGAGAGAAAGAAAAGAAGATAGAACTTTCCCGGCAAATTTTGTTCTTTCCTGACAAAATTTTTGCCAGACTTTTTCGGCACCTTCTGTTATTTTCCAACACAATTTCGACGGGATACACCTTTCATTTTGAGGGCAGACATTGGAAACACCTCAAGCAAATCATCCAGGCCGAGAATTACCAGAATTACTCACCCCATGAACCCAATTGTAAGCTACACTTCACATAAATAATTTCAAGTTTTCACTTTTATTCCTCTTTGCTATTTTGAATTTAGTGTCCTTTAGAGATATTTCTATAATAATAAAAAGTTTCCTTTAGAGATTGCTTAGTTTGTGTTTAAAAAAACATATTCATTTTAGTTTAGTACTTCATTTTTTTGAACGTGGCATGGCATGATGGTTGCATTGCAGATGTTAATGTAGAGTCGGCGCCCTCAATGCATCCATGCAAGAGAATATGTGATATTACAGGATATGAGGCAGCTTACTATGATCCAAGTACCAACCTCCGCTACGCCAATGCTGATAGCTTCCCAATAGAATATGTCCAGACATATCCGGCTCACAGAAATGCTGCTGTGGTTTTGAAGTAACATTTTCCCAAGTCAGGAGGAAGGAGGCTTCATTTTTTCCTTTCTCCTCTTTTATTATCTTTCAAACTTAAAACAATTTTGTAAAGATATGTGGTATGGTATGCATACTAAAAAGGAAATTTTTTGCCTTGCTTTTAAGTATTATTAATTTCTTTCAATGATGAATTAAACTTCAGAAATACACAGCTGCTGATACAATTGAACTCACCATCTCAGGAAGGAACCAACTAGGTAATGCTGCGGTTAAAATGAGCAATTGCTCATCGTTTAGTAAACAATCCTTGAGTTAATGATGAGAAATCAAAATCCCTTCCTGACTTAGTGGGAGGGATGGAAGATATCGGTGACGCTGTTGAAAATCCGGTAGCTCTAAGGTTTGTGACACCATTCACTGAAGTTACTGCCCTTGTCGCGTACATGCTGCATATTTTCAGAAAAATAAAAATAAAAATCTTACGCAATCAGAATATTTCTCAACCAGGTCTATCAACACTCAAATTGTATGATTTGGAATCCATTGATCTATAATGTGTACCTTGATGTTGGGAAAGGAACTGCATTCCCTACCGGGCGTGTAGGACCGCTGTTTCCAATCTGTACAGAAAAAAAGATGACAAAAAAGATTAGAGACGGAACATGAAATGGAAAAATTCTAGTTGTAAGCTTTTTCATAAGCACAACCCGAGTATAATGTTGTGGAGGAGGATGAGCAGGCACCAGGTTTCCAGGAACTTGGCGGCCAATGCTTTGCCCATTTCGAGTTGGCAAGTGGATGGCATGGGATCCAGGTTGTAGGTTTGCAGGAACTGAATGGGGTGCGCTAGATTTCGCTGCAGAAGACATGAGTGACGACTGTTGTTGAGATAGAACTGCAAGTTGCTGTTGATGCATGGATGGAGAAGCCATACTGGACTGACCAAAATCCAATATTAAATTTGTGTTAGAAACATAAACCAATATCTTAAGTATTCATAGATCGTGTTCTACCAGCATTACATCAACAGCTACTTATGGCATGCTAAACAGATTTTGCAACTTATACCTTCTCAAGTAAGTTCATAACGTCATTCTGGGGTTTCATTGAAAAGGGTTGAGTGACTGGGGTTGAATCTATAAATAAATCCTCAATACCATAACCATATTTTGGCTGAATCTTGCTCTCAGATGATTCTGCTCTTTTACTTTTCTCTTCGGTCAATTTTGTTTCATCTGCTGCACGTTAAGGAGTTCAAGGTCAATCAATGGTAATCCTAAACCCAAATTTATAAGATGTTAATGATTTGAATTATTTTTGTCCTGGGTGGGAAAACAGTATGATGAAGCAACAGTTGTTCTAATGATATTAAATAAAACAAACATACCATGGAGACCAGCCAATGTATTCTTATTGGCAGATATCACATAGTCATTTCCTCTAGATTCTTCCACAGAGAGCAAATTGAACAGATGAGTAGCATAATCCACTTTAACTGGTAGGGAAACCGTGGCAACACTAGGTGCTTGACTTGCTGCAGGTTCAGCTTTCGAGGCTGCTTCTGGTTTTGATTTTTGCTCAAGTTGGTGTGGTTTTGAATCATGGTTGACCTGTGCATCAAGATCATAAACTTACTTGCATGCACAGAGATATGGAAGAAAAAAGGAACCAAGACATACCAAAACAAGAGGCAGCATGATATGCATCAGTTGTCCATTGATTTGAGAGGGAAAACAAACAATACAACATTTACCTGCTGAGGTTCCCTGTTACTTGCACTGGGTGGATGAGCACCTTTCTGCTCTTCATAAAATCGTTCCGTCTCTTTCACATGGCCATGTGGACTACTAGTTTCAGGTCTCGCTCTATAAACGGAATTCTTCTCTTCATTCACCCTTGGAGGTGATTTTGCTTTTCCATCCCTAGGAACCCATTTCTTGTGTTCATACCTAATGGATAACATAAGCACCCAAACACCTAAGCCCAAAATATGAACTACTAGTACTGCATCATACAAAAACCAACAATCTTAGCCAATAATAAACAAACCTACTTTGCACGAATGAAATTTTCAATTCCAACTCTGTCATAATTAGGAGGCAACTCTGCTTCCCAAAAACTATTTGATTTCTCGTTTCCCATAGCTAGCAGCAACAATGAACCAAAATGAATTTCAGTACTCGTATCGTATCATGGTTTTATACTTGACTCCCAGCAGAATGAAAAGAAACCAGTCATATGACATTGTACTTACATTGGATAAATGCAACCTGCTCTGGAAGCCATGTGTCCAATGTGGCAGATCTCACCTGCATCAACATCAAAATCCTTGAAACAATGCAAAACATATACAGAATAGCAAGAGGAAAAAAGAATGAACCTCTAATTGCACGGGTTCATGTGCCTATGGCCTAAAATATAAATAGCACTTCGATGTATACAAAAAACACGAAATTGACTGCAAAATAAATAGGCAAAAAGATTTGCCACCTTTGATATATGTACCCCAAGACTCCTGTGGATCCCCGAACATTGCATGCATATGAAGATCCCAAGATTCACACTAGCCCATCGTGGAGCTCTGCGCAAAACACCATTACAAGTTAACCATCCATATAAGATGACAACGATAAAATTAACCTCCACCAAAGTACAGCATTAAAATCTAAAAAGTTTTCATTACTTTGTGTCTTCCCCTTAATCCTTGCTATTGAATAAAAACTATTCTGTTGTTTCTGCTTTAGCAAAATAAAAATTACTATCTACATCATTCCAAGATACGCACTTGGTTTTGCAGTCTGCACATTCTCTGTTCCCTGGTTGTTTAAGAAGACCCTCCAATATCTACATACAAGGAAACCAGATGAGACCAAAAAAAATCAGAGGTAATTGTGAAACTGGTTCAAATGCTAGTTAGAAAACACAAAAATTTACAAGGGGAAAATTAACACCCAGTCTGGCTCAGCTAATCAGCTTTAAGCAAAAAAAGTGTTCTAAAAATGCTTAGAAACTAAAATACTTTGATTAAAAACAATTAAAAAAAAGAAGAAACATCTAATGTAATGGACAGCTGTGTTTGTGTGCTACATGCAGAAATAAACTAATGTTATCACTATCTCCCGACCAAGTGACAACTCATTGTGGACCTTCACTAAACCACGCTTGCACCATCAACAGTTCAATTATACTTGTAGATACTATATGATCATGAACTGATTACGGCTGAATTTTCAATTATTTAAGTGAAATAACTGAATGCAACATAAGACGAACAACATAGGCAGTGTCAGATAACCAATTCTGTTTATAAGGTGCACCAGAATCAAAAAATTTAAAAAAATTTAAAAATTTAAAAAAGGACCCGCCCAGGCCGCCTAGGCGGGCCCAGGCTCTAGGCGGCCGCCTAGGCGGAATTTTCGAACACTGCTAAAGTTGAACAAGATGCAACGAACCGTCTTGCTAAAGACCCAATTAACATCTTGAAAAAAACCCAGTTAGCTCAAAGAAACATTGATAACGGTCATGAATCACTAAAGCACATGGAATCCAATTACAGTGTTCCAGGTACAAGCAAACCCCAAAAAGATTGTCATGAAGCCATAAGATTGCAAGCTAGTTAATAACTGACATATGTTTGTGTTTGAGGCCAACCCATCAGCCCAAAACACTTAATCATGCTCAGCTTCAAACTCAACCAACAACAAAGCCAAAAATTTCATCCCCACGAAACAAGAAAAGAAAAGAAAAGAAAAGAAAAAAAACCAAATCTTTCAACCATATAACAGAGAAAAGAATAGAACTTTGAGACTGTATAAGTAAAATGAAGAGAAGGAGAGAGACCTTTCTGTGTCTGGCATTAAGCTCTTTAGAAACGTTTGCCTTCTGGTTCATGTTTCTGGCAATCCAAACCAAACAGCTCTCTCTTTCTCTCCTTTCAAAAAGAAAAAAGGGTCGGTCTTTGTGTTGTGATTCTGAAAATGAGAAAATGAGAAGTGGGTATCTTTCTTCGCTCTCTGCTTTGTTGTTGTGTTTGGACTTTGGAGGCTGGCATGGCACACGCGTCACGTATGTCAATGGGCAAGCCAAGGTTTCGTATTCTGGCTTTTTGGCTCCTTTTTAATTTTCTTCTAAGGGCTCGTCACGCGTGTTGGCCTTTGACGGCGCCGTCCTCTGTTTTTTCTTCTTTTGGTGTCATCTCCGGTCTACTGTTTGGTTTGCCCGACCAAACAACCAAACATATATTTAGTCCATTTAGTCCCGACCCAAAAATAAAAAGTGTTCAATTAATTGTCCAATCTCTATCTGCCGCTTCAGATAAAAATACAATTACAATCTGCCGCTTGAGTGTGAATTCTACCTTGAAAATGCCCCCAACTTTTTGTAATCATTCAGGAAATGGAATCTTGTACATGTGACATCTCCTTTAGAGCACTTTCACCCACAAGGATTAAGTCTAAGGACAATGTCACTATTCACGTGAATAGTGTTAGCCTTTGCATTTGTTCACCATGAGAGCTAAGTCTAGCAAGTCTAAGACAAATACTATTCATATGAGATATGAGGAGATGAATTTGTATATAGTTTTTTGTGTGGGAAGTAAAGAATACGCCTAGGTATTTATTTAAAAAATTCTGAAATTTTTGGTTATTTATTTATTATTTTTTGGGGTTCTTGACGTCATTATGACGTCAAGATTGCATCACTTGCAGCAGCTGGCTGAATTTACCTTGGGCTGCCCATGGTGGAACCCACCATGAAACCAGTGCATCTGCTGGAGGTGTCTTGGGCTCGCCAGGCAGCCTTTCCCCCAGTTTGGGTATGGCGTTGGCGATGCTCTTAGGCTACCACAATACACACATACGTATAAACATATACATATATTAACATGCTAAATATGTTTTACTTAATCCCCAACCAAAGTATTTTTTGGGACATGCAATGAGCAAGGTTATGGTTTTCATAAGCAAGAAAGGCATGAGATGCTAAAATTACTGCCTTGTATTGTAGGATCTCCTCTCTGGCTTGCTAGCTCTGGTTGATAATTGACGATTGATGATTGGGATATTAATTTGGTTTGGTAGTTGATCATTGGACCCTCTCTCTCTCTCTCCTGTTTACATGTGTTTTTTTTTAATCCAATCCATTGGTCATCCCATAGCTTAGATTATTGCTAATCTGCTGTGATTTTGGTAATGCTGGTTTGGTTGAACCAACAACATTAACATGTTTTTTTAATATCATCAATTACGAACATTATTGTCATCACTAACTAACCAACTAACAGAGGAAATAGAATAAATTATCCTGAAAAAAAAATTTGTATGAAATGCATGATCCAATTGAACACCTCATCTTTTAAGGAAGATAGTTCAAAGCAGTTCAAAGTTGGTCCAAACACACGTCATATTATTGTTGAGAGGTGATACATTTTACTAAAACTTAAAAAAGAAATCACACTCTTGTATATAGTTTATATGAAAACTATTCAAATCACTCCCTCTTCTTGTTTAATTTCATCTTTGATTCTACGTCTCCGCTGTAAGGTGCAACATGGTATGCATATTGCTGGAGAACAGAAAACACCACCATCTCCAGACATATCAAGACATTCTGAATAGCTTCCTCAATGTGCTCCACGTCTAACCAGAAATGATGAGATCGAATGACGCCTACAGCAGCTAATACGTCAATCACCACTCCCTGCAAATGGTTCAAGAAGTCTTATTTGTTAAACAAGTAATAAATGGCACTTCAAAATAAATAAATACGAAAAGAAAACAGCAAAAGGAATCTCTTGGTAGTGATCAAGTTTTTGACCGGAAACCAGTTTCCAATAGAACCAGCTGATTAAGTCAATGGTGGTTCAGTTACAAACCAATTCCCACTTTCTTAAATGTCTTAGCTTCCAAGTCTAAAAACAGAGAATATTATACCAAACTCTCCCTAAGTTGCAGCAAATCGCTCTTAAATTGTAATTCCGTCAAATGAGGTGAGCAGTTCAAAACAAGTTAAATTATTTTTGAGTTCAGAAGACAACAACCAGCAACTCAGATAATACCAATAACTAGGAGATTCTATAAAGGGGTTTCATATCCTTGTCCTTGGTGTTTTTGTGGATTTGCTTATGTTATATATCCTTGACTGCATTTTCTTTAAGGCTGCATATATAAATCAGGCATGCAAAAGAACTGAAGGGGTCGAGAAATTGTACCTGCCAAAAGCAGAAGAAGACTATTCCCTTGATGCACAGGAACTTTGCAAGGGGGGAATGTGGTGCCAATTCCTTTGCAAACACATGGTAAAACACCACTAGAGAGTATAACGCTAATGAAACTGAAACATTAAGAATGATAGTGAATGTCCAGCTCAACCAACTGGGGTAGAGTCCAAGTGCTTGCAGTGTTATCATCAAGACAGAACAAACTGGGCGTATGATGACAAACTGCCAAGTCCAATATTTGAGTAGCTTCAGGGTATGGTGGTTTAGCCGAACGGTGTGAGGCTGCAGTTTGTTAAGCCACATTGTATCTGTTAATATATGATAGATTCAACATATTTAATAAATTATGCTTTTTAACTAGAAAGATAAGCTTATATTCCAAAATCAGTGTTAGAATTCAGAACCAACATGTCCATTGCATTGGAAACTGAAAGAGCATAAAACTATCCCGCACCTGAAAAAGAGTCATAGGAAACGAGTGGTGAATTTCTCTTCCTTTGATTTCATCTGGCACTATATTCTTGCTTATGGATATCTTCAGGTAACTATACATTAGAGCCAAGAACTTAGCAATCACCTGGAAGTAGGAACATGAGAAGTTAGAGATTCTGGCAGGCCATAAGAGACACTTGAAAAGGACAACCGCCATAAAGAAATTGGAGGTACTCACCAGAGCCTCATAACACTCCTTAATAGAGTCCAAAAACATGAAAAAAGTTTTGCTTCCCTGAATATCCAATAAGCCCACAAATGAGTCAACTGCATATATTGGAGCCATAAGAATAATAATTATTATAGCCTTCTGCTCCTTCGGGTTCTTCCAGTAAAAGAGATGTTGTGACAGTAACTGGACTGAGAAATGCATTGTAAGCATCACACAAGATGCAGATCCTAGCAGCGTCAATTGGCCCCGATCCATTGTACTTAAATCCATTATTCAGCAGTGAGATGGAGCCCAAGGTTGGAATCTGCCGAAAGAATATTACATGATCTTCAGATTCTACATGTTAAGTTCAATATGGAAGGTACTAAACAGCCATCCATATCCCAACTGATTCATTATTCAAGCATATGCCATCACCAAGTAAACATTTACAGGAGCAACAACTCTAAAGGGCATCTGCAATTTTCATATTGCATTCTGTGAGCACTAAAAGGTCACACGCTTATTTGATATCTTCTTGCAATGTGGTCTTTTTAAAAGGTGAACCTAACTTTGTAAGATGTTTCAAAGTTTTTAAATTTAGGATATTGCCTGATGTTGTCAAAACTTTCACTCCAAAGTTTTCACCTTTGCAATTGGTTTTTGAGGAAATTGCAATAAAGATCAGATATTGAAATCAAGACCTCACAATTCGTTCCACTATTCAGGATTATTGAGCGAACCAGAAAACCCAAAATTGATCAGACGCAGCATAAAAGGATAGAGGAATTTCAGCTACCAGTAAGTACAAATGTAAGGCAATCAACCAAAACTTGGTGCAAGAATCAAAGCAACGTCTGTTCTCTAAAATGAAAAACGTGTTGGATAGAGAGAAGAAACTCACCGAATCGGAGCAATCGAGCGGTCCAATAAACCCAAGATACCCTTTTGTGATTGAATTTGAGTGAAGAATCAGATTGTTTCAGTCTCGTCTTGAGGGTCTTTGTGTGAGTGCTCATACATATCAGTCCTCATTTATCACAAGCCCACCAACCCCTCCCAATTATGGCATTCATTTACTCGCAGACAGGGCCTGGCCCTGCTGGCTGCCGCTGTTATTTTATGGGTCTGGGTTATTTTTAACACCTTAAAACCCGTTTTTACCCTTTAGAGAGTTTGATGGAAAACCAGATTACCAGTTTTAGAAAATAAAAAAGAATCTTGTTAAGAATGTGAAAATTTCCATTTTCTAACATAAATCACCATCATCAAACCTCAAAAGTTGAAAATAATTAGAGATTTTGGGCAACATGGTCCATCATGGTTCCTCCACTCTCATGATGGAACTTCTAGCTATTCGCCATGCGCTCAGTGAATGTTCTCACTTTCATCTAACAGACGTAATTGTGGAATCGGATTCTCAAAAGGGAATCTCAATGCTTAATGGTCGGGTTACAGTGGACTCAGATCTGGAGGGGATTGTCTTTGATATCCAGCAGTTGGTGGCTTCTCTTTCTCGGGTCTCCTTTGTGTTTGCTCCCAGTGTCCTGCAACCAGGCTGCCCATTCTGTTGCTGGTTTTGTTTCTAAACAGGGGGGTAATCATGTTTGGGATCACCTTGGAACTGACTGGCTCTTTAATTCTCTTGCCTCTGATGTAAACCTTCTCATTCGTTATTAATATCATTTTCCAGCGTTTTGACAAAAAAAGAAAAAGAAAAGAGCATATACTCATTCTGAGGAGACTTTATTGCCATGCTTGTCACAAAAGGAAGGATAATGAAAAAAGGTTTTTTAGGTTTTAGACATAAAAAAAATTTCACTTTTGGAAAAAGCCAAAGCTTTTTCTAAAAAGACAAAAAAACCACTCAACTTTCAAATCAAAGACATGCAAATGTATTGGATTCCTTAGAAATCTAAAAATAAATAAGGGCATTTTGTCCATTTTTGCTTCTTTTAAAATTTTTCTCTCTCTTTTTGCTTTTTCCAAAATGTCCCAATGAAAAAAAGAAGTACATTACAAATATAATTATGGATCAAGTGGTCGAGCAAGGACTGTCTTGAGCCCTGTATTATTACAACGATAAATAATATTTAGTGAAAGGGTAGGTAGATAAAGTAGTTTATTTTGGAACTCTAAGGAAGGTAGAAGAAAGAGAGTAGGTTTAGTCGTGCTCTGGGATGCCAATGTTGGGCTCAATAGCATTTTCCTCTTCATCCTGGACCTGCACATATAATGAACTGCATCATCAGAAACACTATATAAAGAACAGAACTCTCTATAGAACAAAAGAAAAAAAGTAACACTAATTATTTGGTTACCTGAGGAATTGTCTCTCCAGCATTTTGACGTCCGGCCTGTCTGGACCTGATGGTTGCAGTAACTATGTGCCCCAGTAGAACCCTAATTATTACGTTAGGGTTAAGTAGTAACCCGTGGACCGTGTTCCCGACATTCTGTAGAATGCTATTATTACTATTGTCAGCAGCTGAAGGTTTAGTAGTCGGTTCCAAAAGCTCTTTATTATCTGTATCAAAAAAGGGAAGGAAGGGGATTAATTACCAAATAAACAGCTAAAAGTGGCCCTGCAACGATAATTTCAAATGCAAATGATCTCATCCTTCATAGAATATGAATTGGGTAGTGTATGCTGTGAGAATGTGAAGAAATGTCCCACATTATAAGAAGTGCATTATTAGATGACGTGAAGCTGTTTAGCCATTTAGCCGTTTTCAATGTGGAAATATTTCTTCACATTCTCACACATAGGACCCTCCCGCAAATATGAAAAGTATACAAACTGATATCACTACACTTCTTCCTATCATTTTCAAAGTCTGGCTAACAAGGAACAAAATACAACCAAGTTAACATGTAAGAAATTCCAGTTCAATCTGGCGGAGTTGATCAGTCATGAATCCTGAGAAAGAAAGAAAACAGAGTTCAGACATTGCTTAATAAAAGCGTACCGTCTGCACTGGCTGCTAGCTTCTCTATGGAGTCTGCAAACACCGAAAACAGAATGTTATCAGACGGAGAAGAATAAATAATCCTCATAACAATTATGTGAAAAATTGAGTGCGAGAGGAAGGACATACCACTGCTCCGACTCCTTTGAATCCGATTGCTAATACTGAATGATCCCGTATGATATTTTCATGAAAATAAAAGTTCAGAGTTAATAACTTCCAATTAATATAAGGGGAACAAACTCAGATTTGCATTTTTGTTTTACCAAATCGCTTCAAAATCTAAACATATCATAGGACACCACCGTGGCCATGTGGATCAATCTTCTAAAATAAATCTATTGCAAACTTTTAAAGACAAATGCCTTTAAAGACAAAGTAAATTGCCAAGTCATCCAATTACATTCATGGAACATACTGGAGGACAGATTAATCCTCACTGCCTTGACACTGTTGTTTGCGTGGCAGAAAAAAGATACAAATTCGAACATGTACAATGAACAAGGTCTAATTGTTGGTGGCATACTAACCTTGGCAGAGAAGTTATGATCTGCATCTTTAGATCAGGAAAGTACCAAATGTGTTCCCGAGGATTATCCTTCTTTTCAAAATAATAATCTTTCTTCAATTCAAGTGGATCAACCGACACAAGGTCCGTTGGTCTTGGATGAATAGTAGGACAAGCGTTGGGTTCTTTCGACTCTTTATCCACTTTCATCCTCCGGCGTCGTGTAATGCATATCTCTTGGAGGTTTGGGAAGCAGGTCGAGTACATCTTTTTTTGGTCAGAGGTAGACTGACAAGAATCCATCTTAATCCTGAATAAGTAGCCCAAATTTTTGCAGTCTGAGATATGGATGACCTTTAGTTTATTCAAACAAAGTGCAAATGGCAAAGGGTCTTCTTTTGATATTAAGCCTTCCATCTTCTGACATTTTCTAACGGAAATTTTTTCGAGGTTTGGCAGGTTGTATGATACGTTCCTCTTGAACGAAAACAAATAGACCAAAATTTCGCAGCCAGATATATCTATGACCTTCAGGCTGTCTAGACAACGTCGACGGCTGAAAGGCAACCAGTGTAGATCCTTGTTGCTCATTACATGCAGCTCAGTTGTGTCTTCTGGGAGTAAGATTGGTTTTTTGTTCACAAGGAAGTCACTTTTGATGAAAACTATGCTGTTTTCAGGCAACTTCTTTTCATCCCAAGAACCACCCACAGAGAATTTGAATTTGGATAGAGAATGATTCTTCGAACCAACATATGTATTGAAGGATTTTGCATCTAGGAAGTTGACATGAAGAATAGCTAAGTGCTGAAGGGATCCCAGCTCCTGAATACTAGCTGCTTTCTCTGATCCCCACATTCTACTTGCTCCTTTATCTGATCCCCACGGAGAACCTGCAGAGTCATTGGTTATCATCAAGTAGAGTTCTTCCAGATTTTTAACTCACGCACTATTTCAGCTTGAAATTCTCCCACATTTGTACGAGACAGGTCGAGGCGAATAAGCTGGTTTAGTTTCTTCATGCCGTGAGGTAATTCTGTTATGGGAGTATCAGAAAGGTCCAGAACAAGTAGTTCCCCAGAGTTTGCTAAAGAAGGCAGAGATGTTAAGTTGCAACAACCGCGCAAGAGGAGTGCCCTTAGTTTTGTCAAGTAAGAAGAGGCTGACTTTGGAAGGGTAGAGATTTTGGTGTGAGAAAGGTTAAGAACTTTGAGGTTAGGCATATTACGGAAGAAATCGTCATCGAAGTGAGAGATGGGGTTGTGCTGCAGAAGTAACGTGGATAGCTTGTAAAACTCGGGTTTTTTTGTAAGTGCTTTAAGCTGACTTTTCATCAATGAGGCTCTCTCTACTTTAGACTAGTTCCTCCCTATCAGCGGGCAGTCGGTAAGCTTCAACCCGGCTTCGATGAGAAACTGATCATAATCGGGGGTTGTTTTGGTCAGATGGATTGCCATATGCCTAACTAAGTTGCGCATCTTGATGCATTCTTTTCCACCTTCACTAACTGCTTCCAGAAGGTAAGCTCCTTTGATCTCACCCAGTATCTCTCTTGCATATGTCGTATCTTCTATCAGCTGCCCCTTAATTCTTTCTCTGCTACTCAATAAACCTTCCCAAAACCAGTGCTCCACTAACTCTTTCTTTTCAATGCAATGACCAGGTGGGTACAATGCACAGTACAGGAAGCACTGCTGAGCTTCTTTCTTCAACAGAGAGTAGCTATATAACAGGCGGGCAAATGCCTTCCTATTCTTTTTTACCAAGAGACCACTAGAATTTCTCAACTTATAAAATGCTCCATTCCATTCTGCATCGACATCGACATCGACATCAACATCGCTAGGATCCCATTTCATTATTTCTTTCAAGGTTTGAGCCAGACCAGCAATCGCCACGGGCAGACCATCACACTCACGTACCATGTTTTCCGCGGCGGCTCGAGTATCTTCCCTTAGTGCAGATAATCCAATGCCAGCTTCAACCTCGAACAACTTGAGTGCTTCTTCGTCTGATACAAGTTCGATTTCGACCTCTCTATCAAATGTGATGTCCCTGCACACTGGACGTGATTTCGAAACGATTATAACCTTGGAGCCATTGTCGGTTAGCCATGGAATCCCAATATGCTCGAGAGACAACTCTTTCCGCATGTCATCCAAAATGATCAGAAATCTTCTCTTCCTCAACGCACTGTCCAAATTGTTTGCTCTGTTCCCGGCATTGTGGTCAAGTTGGTACTTTTTTTGGATTTCATTCCGCAGGGCATCAATGGCTGCCTCAGTTGATCCAATATTCTCTACAGTCACCAAAATAACTTTGTCAAAATGGCCTGCAATATTTCCATCTCTGTCATTGCTATCTTCCGAGGAGGCCCAACTTTTGTACTCTTTTAATATTTGGTTATTGACTTGCTTTACAACTTCAGTCTTGCCCGAACCAGACATCCCATAAACACAAATGGTTCCAACCTCCATTTCCGAAACGAACTTCATAATCTTCTCAAAAGCACTTGCTGTCTTGCCCACCAGTTCTTTTGTGTTCTCCTGTATATATCCCACCACAAAGTATTCTTCCGCATTAAACAACTTTGAGCCCTCCTCGTTCAGCAAATTCACCGTTTTATTTCTTCCAACAATATTTTTCCCAGCTTTATACTGTGAGCGATAATAGTTTGGGAAACCACACAAATTCCCACTTATTGTGTCCTCAAATTTCAACTCATTAGTTTCAGCTATGAATTCATTTGCCTTGTTTAACCAGTCGGAGATTTTGCAAGGCTTGCTCACCACCTTCTCCTCAGATTCTCTCTCTACTTCACGCCTTCGTTTCTCCAAATCGTCCATGCCTTTTTTTAAAGTATCTAGATATTCTTTGCGTTTCGAGAAAAAATTATATTTCTCTTCAAGGGGCTTACCTAAACAGGGTGTTTTCCACAGACAACCAATGAAAGAGGTAAAAAGCCCCAGAAACTCTGCTACAGCCAAAGAAAGAGAGAAGTAGATGATGAGAGCCAATATCATGCATGGTACGTATAAGTTAACATGTAAATTGTAATATTGCAAGAAGAAAATTATATGATCATTTTCATTTTGCTCCTGCATAAAAAAAAATGCGGCAGGTTGAGATAGAAACCAACTTTTGTTTCTCTTATTTTTTATCTCTCATTATTTTTCTCAGTGTTGCCTCAGTAGAAGAGAAGACTTGAAGAAAAAAAATTCTTACTTTCTGTTGAGAACAAAAAAGAAATCAATACCGCACCTGCCATTGCTATCCGTTTTGATCAGTCACTCTTTCACATCTAAATTCCAATTTCAGGTTTCCCGTCTCCTGTATTATATAGACCAGTGAGATCCTTATACAGAAACAATAATAATGATATAGTTAAGTAAATTTTCAAAAGCGCAGACTGAACAAACAAAATTATCAAGGCAATAGTAAAGCATGAAAAAAAGAAAACGTGTTTATTCATTCACTAATCTTCATGTCACATAAAATTTTGTATTCAAATAGAACTAAAATATTTATACAAGTGGTGGCTACTTGGTCTACAAGTACATTCCTATTTGGTTACAATTATCTATAATTACATGGGATTACAATTACCTATAATTACATGGAATTACAATATGACAATAAAGGGAAAGTAAATCACAACGATTGGAGTGGCTGATTTGTGCAGATTTAGCGCCATCTCTATTATCCCCCTACAAGTTGATGTGCGAAGAGCTCAACAGCTTGAATTTGAGAAAGGCAAACCGAAGAAGCGGGAGACCCTTGGTAAAAATGTCAGCCAGCTGAGTATGGGTGGAGACATAACGAACATGCAATGAGCCAGCAAGGACAAGTTCACGGACATAATGATAATCAACAACAATGTGTTTGGTGCGCGCATGAAAGATTAGATTAGAAGCAAGAGCAATAGAGCTTGTGTGTCACACCGAAGAAAAGGAGGTGAGGGCAAAGAGACATGTAATTCTGGTAAGAGTTGTTGAATCTATGAGAGTTCCATAGCGGTGAGAGCCAATTGATGATACTCAGATTTGGTACTAGAGTGGGATACGGTGGGCTGCTTCTTGGAGCTCCATGAGACAAGGTTTGAGCCAAAGAAAATACAATATCCCCATGTATAACGACAATCATCGGGATTACAAGCATAGTCGACGTCAGAGAAAACAATCACAGAAGAGTTACCAGGACAAAAAACAAGGCCATCATGAGAAGTGCCAAGAACATAATGTAGAATGCGCTTGACGGCTTTCCAATGAATATTAGTAGGTTGATGATGCATTAATTGACAAACTTGGATGATGGCAAAGGAGATGTCGGGACGGGTGAGGGTGAGATATTGAAGCACGCCAACAAGATTGCGATACTCGGTGGGATTGGAGAGAAGGGATCCATGAAGAGAGCTAAGTTGAGAACCAGTGGCAACTGGAGTGAGACAAGGATTAGCCTCACGTAAGGTGGCCCTTTTTTAGAAGATCGGCCGCATATTTGGCTTGAGTCAAACACAACATATCCAGAGTACGCTTTAGCTCAATACCCAAAAAATAATAGAGATCCCGAAATCTTTCATAGCAAACTGACGATTAAGAAACTAAATAAGGGCTTGAACCTATGACAAAGCATTACCAGTAACAATAATATCATCCAAGTAAATCAAAAGGAAGAGAAAATTGTCATCTTTATGATAGATGAATAAGGAAGGATCCGCTTCTGAAGCCGTGAAGCCCAAGGTAATAAGAAACGCAGATAAGCGGGAGAACTAAGAATGGGGAGATTGCTTGAGACCATAGAGAGATTTTTGAAGGTGACATACATGATGAGGAAATTTAGGGTCTTCAAAGCTGCGGGGTTGACACATGTAAACCTCTTCGGACAAATAACCATGAAGAAAAGCATTAGTGACATCAAGCTGGCGAATGGGCCATTGCCGAGAACAAACAAGAGAAAGAATAATGCGAACAATAACATGCTTAACAACGGGACTGAAAGTTTCCAAGTAGTCAATGCCATATTGTTGATGAAAACCATTGGCCACAAGACGGGCCTTATATCGTTCAATGGAACCATCGAAGCGGCGTTTGATACGGTACACCCATTTTCAAGGCAAGGCATGGCGGTGAGGGGAGGGAGGAACAAGATCCCAAGTATGATTGTGGTGGAGGGCTTGGACCTCTGTGAGCATAGTTTGGCGCCATTGATCCGATTTGGTTTCTTCTTGGAACGAGGTAGGTAAGATCTCAGATACCTGCGAAAAAACAAGATTTGCATATTTGGGATTCGGTTTCTGAATCCCATCTCTCAAACTAGTGACCACTGTATGGGTAGGGGGAGAAGCGGGGACATCAACATGAGTGAGTGTGGGCGAAGGAAGAGGAAGGGAAGGGGCTGTGGGGAAGGAAGGGGCGGTGATGGAGACATAACGAGGGAGGAAGACACAACCAAAGGTGGAGGATAAGGCATCGGGGAAGCACGAGAGAAAACCTGAAATGGAAAAGTAGATTCATAAAAAACAACATGACAAGAGAGATAAACAAGACCAGTAGAAGGATCATAACAACGATAACCTTGGTAATTGAGAGAATAACCTATGAAAACACGAACGAAATTGAAGTTTATGTTTATTGTAAGGACGCGTAAGGAAAATAGGCACAGCCAAAAACACAAAAAATAGAATAGTCTGGACGACGACCAAACAAAGATTCATATGGAGACAAATAATTTAATTGAAGGGCAGTCAAACGGTTGATTAAATAAGTAGAAGTATTACAAGCTTCAACCCAAAAGGAAAAGGGCACGTGGGCGGTGGCGAGGAGAGTAAGAGCCATGTCTATGAGGTGTCGCAGTTTGCGTTCGGCGAATCCATTTTGTTCGAGGGTGTGAGGATTGGAAACACGGTGAAAAATCCCATGAGTACTTAAGTAATGCTGGAATTGGTGACTAAGGAATCAACCCCCCCTCTCCTCATATGTTTGAAGAGATTTGATTATGCACACACGATCAACAGACAATAAATTTTCCACCAATATCCTAAATTTCTAAAAATAATCAAAAGCTTCATACTTAAAACCCATGGAAAAAACCCATGTAATCATCAACAAACAAGATAAAATACTTGGAACCTTTATTTGATAAAACGGAAGATGTCCAAATATCACAATGAACGAGTTGTAACGAAACAGTAGAAACATAAGAAGATAACTAAAACGGTAAACGAATACTTTTGCCTAGATGACAATGAGAACAAAAAGAACTACTAGGAGAACCACAAAGGGGAATGTGAGCTGAAATCTTCTGGAAGACAGCAGGAGATGGATGACCTAAGTGTTGATGCCACACGGGAAAGGAAGTACGGATACCAAGGAGGGCCACGGAGGTGGTAGGAAATGAGGAGGAGGATGGAGGAGACCGGAACGAATAGAGATCATTTTCACTCTTGTCGTGGAAAATCGTCTTCTTCGAGACGAGATCCTTCACATAGAAATCAGAGGGGGTGAAAATAAAATTGACAGAATCATTGAGAGCAAATTGATGAACACTAAGCAAATTATGAGATGCGGAAGAACACTGAAGAACTTTATTTAAATGATATTGAGAGATTGAACCATAACCCATATTCGATATTTGCAAACTTTGACCATTATGCACTGAAACTTGATTCGAACCACCATAATTCTGAAAGAGCTGGAGATGAGCAAGATCATTTGTTATGTGAGCGGAGGCACCACTATCACTAATCTAGGTAGATGACTGAGCAGGAGTATGAGAGGCAACCATGGCTTGGGGAGCAACATGAGGGCGAGGGCAATGACGAGCCATATGACCACATTCACCACATTTATAACAACGACCGTGAAAACCAGGAGATGAACCATAAGATGGAGAGGAGAAACCACAACGACTAGCAGCAACGGGCACATAAGGTGTAGCTTGGGAGGGGAGAGGAATGATGCCCCGACCAGGAGAAGAACCGGGGGAAAAGCCACAACAAGAGCCAGAGAATCCGCCACGACGACCACCACAGGAAAAGGAGGACCCACGGTTGGAAAAGCCATGGCCACAATTAGCATAAAACACTTGAGTGGTAGAATCAGACATCATGGAAGAGGTGTAATTAGCCATACGAGTCTCAGCAGTCAATAAAAAGGTAATAACATCATCTAAGGCTATAGAAGGGTCACGAGACTGAATAGAGTTGACGGCGCTCTCGTACGCGTGTCTGAGACTATTAAGAATGAGGTTAATAAGATCATCATCATCATCCACAAGGTTCCCAGCAAGAGCCAAACTATCAAAAACAGTAGTCATCTAATCGACAAAATCGGTGATGGAGGAGGCACCTCTTTTGGTGGTTTGCAGCCGATGCTTCAACTGAAGAATACGAGAACAGGACTGAGAATTGAAACGTTTCTCCAAAGAGATCCAAGCATCATGAGCTGTAAGACAACGAGAAACTTGAGAAAGCACACCAAGAGTGAGGGTAGAATTAATCCAACTGAGCGTTGTTGATCAAGTTTATGCCCGTCTGCATAGGCGGATTAGAGTGACACCATCAGAGGTAAACTGAGAGGGACACGAATTTGTTTGATCAACATATCCGATTAAACCGGTGCTCTTCAACAGGGGCAAGAACTGAGCTTTGCAAATGATGTAGTTCATACGATCCAGTTTGATAGAAATAACATAGGAGATATTAGGAAGAAAGGCCATAGAAGAAGCAAGCGACGTCGCAGACGAGGAAGATGTCATCAGAGAAAAAGGAGAAGATGAGGGAGGAGTATTTGCCGGAGAGGGTTCAGTAGAAGAAGGCATATGTGGGCAGAGAAAAACACAGCGGGAAAACACATGGAAGCTAGGCTATGGTTTATTGCTTTGATACCATGTCAGATATTCACTTAGGTTTGAAATTGGATGATATGTATTCAAATAGAACTAAAATATTTATACAAGTGGTGGCTACTTGGTCTCCAAGTACATTCCTATTTGGTTACAATTACCTATAATTACATGGAATTACAATATCACAATAAAGGGAAAGTAAATCACAACAATTGGAGTGGCTGATTTTGTGCAAATTTAGCGCTGTCTCTATTACATATATTGTTTTGTTAATTGCAGTGATTATAGAATACTACGGTAGTGGTGGAGCTAAGACAACCCATTATTCTTGGGATCCACTATTACGGTAGTACGGCCACATGGTTCTAAATCTCAAAGTCGGTCTGATCATCCTAAGCACAGTTCATGATAGAAGAAACGCAGTTCATGGTAAGACAAGCAAAGAAATAATCTCCAAATTAATGCAAGGAGTTATGATGCATATAAATATATTACCCACCAAAATTAAAAGGATACCGGTACCGTACGTAAAAGAAGCAGCCGTGAAAACTATAGCCACTTTACTTATGAAATCTACAATAAAAATGGTCTGCTAAGAGTTAAAGGAGAAGAAGAAGAACCTCGTCCGTCCTTCAAACGTCGCTCAAACAGTAACAGGCTACCTCTTTCACTTCTTATGCAATCGAAATGTGCCAAGCGCATATCTGAACCGGAAATTGTTGGATAAGAATAAGGACAACATGATTGAACAAATGATGGTTTTGGAAAAATGGGATTTTACATCCATCGACTTTCAGGTTCCTAAGTTGAACTCAAGGAGAGTTGCCGATTGACCATAAATTTATAAATTTATTTGGTTTTCCACTTGATGTGTTTCATAGAATGGTAGATTCCCACCAATGCTGTCAGTCAGTCAATCCTGCAAATGAACGTTGGATCCGTAGTATACTGTCAAAACCTGCACCGGACGGTCCTGAGCCTGGGCTGTAGTCAAGGGGAGTTGATTTTTTTGTAGACTAAAATAATACCACAGTCCACGTGACATCATCCCCATCCCAGCCAATTAAAGTCCATTAACAAACCTACCCCATCTTTGCTTCAAAGTTTTGAAGTTTTAAGTTTGTTTTAACCATCAAAGTGAAATTTTATGGCTCAAGTGAAGCAAATAAAAGACAGCAAGAGAGACTGGCATCAAATTATATGCAATGCATCTACTTCATATTTAAAGGTTTATCGATATGAGAAAATTTTCAGTGTAATAATTATGCCTCACGTAATATTACTCCTCTCTAAAATATAAATTCATCAGATAATGCAGAGAATCTCCCAGCATATAATGCTGACAGATGCCAACACTTCCTTTCGCACAAGATTAGGAAATGCAGAATTTGATCTCAGGGCCAAAAGCCAAGTATCGATCTTGGAGATTCTCTGCATATCGGGTTTGTAGCTCAGAGGTACCACACACCCTTCACCCATGACAGAGAAACAGAATATGCTCTATAGATTCCTCATATAGTTCACAAAAAGGACATAAAGGATTTTTTTTTTTGATCGAAAGATACCTCCATAAAAAGCCAAACAAGGCCAAAACGAAACGAAACAAGAGAGAGCCCATCCACCAGGGAGAAAGGCAAGAAAGCAAAAGAAAATAAGAAACAACACAAAATACTGCCTACTAAGAACAGTAAGCACCAGATCCAAATTACAACAAAAACTAAGGGGCGCTGGCAAGCCAAAAGGACATAAAGGATTGCAACTAACTTTCCTCCTATATAAGTTAAGTTTCGTAGGGATTGCGTTTGACACCGCCCTCCACAGGAAGTTCCTTATCTTTGGAACCACATAAATTTTCCAAATTGTTTCAGTGTCAATCTGGTGAGAAGAATGGGCAGGAAGGGACTTTTTGCCCAAGCTTGAGAAAGCCCAAAAATAACAACTCTTCACAGTAAGTATTCCGCTTTTCTCCCTAAACCCAAAAGCTGTTCATATTGGAGAAGACTCTGCCTTCTTTTTCATACTGCAAAAGGATGACCCACACAATAACGATGGCAATGCAGGGCCCAAATTCTTGCCCAACAGACAAAACTATGGTCGCAGAGGAAAAGCTGGCCCAAACTTGTAGAACTGCCCAACACTTGTTTTTCAAATTAAGGGCCAAAAACTTCAACGGTCGAGTCATGGATGATGACGAAAACTGAAAAACACGCTTGCACTGAAAGGATTTGAACCAAGAGTTTGGTGGCATTTGTTCTTTTTGCTCGCCTAGTTTTTGAAGGTTATTTCACTGAAAAAGTGCTTTCTGCTACTGTGACATATGACCACAGAGCACTGGTTATTGATGGGAAGCGGCGGATTTTGCAGTCGGGCTCTATCCATTATCCTCGAAGCACTCCAGAGGTGACTTCTAGAATCTGTGGTTAATGTGATTGTAATTTTTTTGAGAAACTTTGAAAAGGCTATCAGAGGATGCATGGTAATGACACTGTCGGGATTGTGCTTGTTGGGGAACAATGCAGGTGTGGCCGGAAATTATTAAGAAATCTAAGGAAGGGGGACTGGACGTGATAGAGACTTATGTTTTCTGGAACTATCATGAGCCTGTAGAAGGCCAGGTATGAATAATTCTGGCCTCTGATGTAAATTCATTCTAATATGAACAAACCACTAGCCTCTCAGCTAGCTAGTTAAGTCCTTTAGGAATATTGGCATCTATTTTCCCCTAAATTTGTCATTAATTTGATGTTTTCTTTCATTTTTTGTAGTACTACTTTGAAGGCAGGTTCGATTTGGTAAGGTTTGTGAAGACAGTGCAAGACACTGGCCTTCTAGTCCATTTGAGGATTGGCCCGTATGCTTGTGCTGAATGGAACTATGGGTTTGTTTCTGTTTCATGCTCTCTTGTGGTGTACATTGCACTGGCATCAGTTTCCTAGTTCTGTATTTTCCACTCTGTTATAGCTTTTACTGATTCTGCAGATATCATTATCTTATGACAGAGGATTTCCTATTTGGTTACACTTTATTCCCGGAATTCAGTTTCGCACAACAAATGCACCTTTTAAGGTACTTGGTACATTTATTTTTGCCAGTGGAAATTTTCTCTTTGGATAAAACAAGACCTCTTACTTTTCCATCTTTATTTGCATTGCTACTTGCTTTTGAAAAACTTGTTCACTTTAATGCATTGAATCTTATGGATTGGAAAACTTTATATACTTGTCAAAATGCAGATTGAAATGAAGCAATTTCTTGCAAAAATTGTTGAAATGATGAAGAAGGAGCATCTCTTCGCATCACAAGGAGGCCCAATCATTCTTGCTCAGGTGCTTTCCTTTGACAGTAGGCCATACACTATATGAAACTTATCAGGTCTAACTTATTAATTCTTAATGTGATGGTTTAATTGTACCCCATTTATTTTTTAATTGCCAAGTGAAGCATTGTACCAAGTGCATGACTAGTTTAAGTCGTTGGATGCTTATCAAGACGTACACTAAAAAGATGGTTATGATTATGTATCCAAAACGTAGTTAGGGCACTCATGGTGTTTCGATCATGCATGTTGATTATGGTAATCTTGCATTTATTCAAGCTTCATTTACATTCCAAAAAAGTAGGCTAATAGAAATTACAGTTCTGTTTTGCATGCTCAATTTTCATTCTTATATGTGCTCTGACAGGTTGAAAATGAATATGGAAATATTGAAGGTTCATATGGAGTTGGTGGAGAATTATATGTCAAATGGGCTGCAGAAACTGCTGTCAGTCTTAATACATCTGTACCTTGGGTGATGTGTGTGCAAGACGATGCACGGGATCCAATTGTGAGTATTGTACTTGATTTTCCATGAAAAGGTGTTGCCTACGCTGATATGAGTCATCATTACATGGAAGGTCTTCAAGTTTGCCAATCCTTGTACCTTCTAATTGTTATCTTCTCACAGTTTTTCCCACCTTTCCATTGTACCCGTTCTTTCAATATTTCCATTTGAAAGGATTCATTATTTTTATAAATTACCTGCAGATAAACACATGCAATGGATTTTATTGTGATAGGTTTACCCCAAATTCCCCATCCAAACCAAAGATGTGGACAGAGAATTACAGTGGATGGTAACAATCTAGCCTATTATTATGACATATAGGAGACAAGTCCACCTTTGGAGTTCAACTTGGAAATACAGAATGTTGAATATCATCATATGTAATGTGTAGGTTCCTTGGATTTGGCAATCCAATTCCTTTTCGACCTGTTGAGGATCTTGCTTTTGCTGTTGCACGGTTTTTTGAAACAGGTGGCACTTTTCAAAACTATTATATGGTAAGCTACACAGATTTCTCTTTCTAGTTATAGTCTTGATTGGTAAGGTTTAGCATTTTCACCACCATATGCTTCCATAAACATCATCATAATGTCCTTTTTCTCTGTTATTTCCTTGCAGTATTTTGGGGGACCAACTTCGGGCGAACAGCTGGAGGCCCTTTGGTTGCAACAAGCTATGATTATGATGCTCCCATAGATGAATATGGTAAATTTATCCAACACTTGGATTTTGAGAAATTAGTGAAACAGATTAATTTTTGTTGTGTGGCTCAGAAATTCAGAATTGTCATTCAAATATCTTGAGGTTGTTTCATCTTGTGAGGAACCTTATGCAGGTTTTCTTAGGCAGCCAAAATGGGGCCACCTGCGTGACTTGCACAAGGCGATAAAGCAGTGTGAAGAACATATGATCAGCTCCAATCCAACACAAGTGCAATTTGGTAAAAACTTAGAGGTGTGCAACATATTTCAAGATTCTTCAATAAATTTTCTGGACTTAAATCAATTGTCTTTGAGGATCAGTTTTCACCATTATTTTCTCATGCTCATATCTCTTACTCCATCCTCACTTTGGTTTTTCCTTTCTTCATCAGGCACATGTCTACTATAAAAGTTCCAATGAGTGTGCAGCCTTTCTTGCTAATTATGGCAGTAGCTTGGATGCAAATGTCACTTTTAATGGAAATATCTATTTCCTCCCAGCTTGGTCCGTGAGCATCCTTCCCGATTGTAAAAATGTTATATTTAATATTGCGAAGGTACATATCCTATTGTAATTTAGTATTTCATTCAAACTGGGTCAATTGGGACTAGCAGCTTCTTATAGCACAGAAAGAAAATGTTACAGAATCTCTTGAACCTGTTAGGATTTTGGTAGTTAAGGAAGAGGAGAGAGAAGAAGAGAGAAAATAAATAGTTTTTGTAAGGTCTATGCTCATGTCTTTATTAGCTCAAGCTTTGTGACAGCTGGTAGCTATACTACTTCTCAACTAGGGTTGAGCTACTTGACTCAAGCTTTGTGAGGACTGATGAGTCAAATTTGTTGACTCGGTTATTTACACTGAGTTGCTGTGGATAGCACACTTAAACTTTTATGTGAGCAGATACATTTGTTTTCATTGAAGATATATAAGTCCAATTATCATCTCATCTAATCTAATCTGGATTGAGTTATAAACTGATAAATACTGGATTTGTCCTAAACACCCTGAAAGGACAAGATTAATAAGAGAAGAGTTTTTATTTTGTTCTTAATGTAAAAAGGCCTTGTTGATCTAAATCTCAAAGTGGGTGGTCTGATCAATCCTAAGCGCAGTTCATGGTAGAAGAAACGCTATCGGTAAGACAAGCTAAGAAATAATTTCCAAATTAATGCAAAAATAGTGTGCTAAGAGTTAAAAGGAGAAGAAGAAGAACCTCGTCCGTCCTTCAAACGTCGCTCCCAAACAATAACAGGCTACCTCTTTCACTTCTTATGCAATCGAAATGTGCCAAGCTTATCTCAGCCGAAAATTTGATGGATAAGAATAAGGACAATATGGTTGAACAAATTATGGTTCTGGAAAAATGGGATTTTACATCCATCGACTTTCAGGTTCCTAAGTTGAACACAAGGAGAGTTGTCATCCCTAGCTTTCCCCAACAAAATGTAAGTGAGATCATTGACAATTGGTCGAAATTTTAAACAAATATATTGGCGATGGATAAACAAAAATAATGTTGACAATTGACCATAAATTTATAAATTTATTTGGTTTTCCACTTGATGCTTCATAGAATGATGCTGCAGAGATTCCCACCAATGCTGTCAGTCTGTCAACCCTGCATGTGAACATTGGATCCGTAAGGATACTGTCTAAACCTGCACCATCTTCCTCGCTTCATATAAATTTGAAGTAAATGGGAGAGAAAATTAACCGTCTTGATTTCATGTGTAAATTTGTTTTCTACTCCAGGTGTGAATCTTTGTATCTTAGTTGTAGACTTGCATAGGTTTTGTTGTCATTCGGAAATTCTTGTGTGCCAAGCCAAGTCAGCTTCTTCTCTCTGTTTCTTTGAAAATAAACGATCACGACTTATCACTAATCATTTTTATAAAAATAAAAGAGAGGTGTGAGCTGTGGAGTAGTTGTGTGTGCAGTCACAATTAATAATCATCGGAATAATGCACATGTATTATTTTATCAGCTCGTGTTTCTTATCCAGTTTTATTTTATTACAACAGAACTCGTGATTCCTAGGTTTTCTTCTAGTATAGAGGAAAATGATAAAAACCTGAACCCAGGTAAGGATGCGTTCAGTCTCAAATTCTTTTGAGAGGTAGTCATCTTTCGTCACTTTGAAAATGAGGTGAGACACGGTGTGGATCTTGAGATTATTTTATGTTATTTGAAATCACATTATTGACCGCATTTCTAATAGAGGCAGAACTCCCATACAAGAGCAACACCTCAAAAGACATTTGTAATCTTACTGCTCTCTGTGGGAATTTAAAGGTTACAACTTACATTTGAAAATTGAAATTTGTTTTACCCATCAAACTGAATTTTTATGGCTCAAGTGAAGCAAATAAAAGACAACAAGAGAGACTGGCATCAAAGTCCACAAATTCTACTCAATGTTGACTCTCAAGTCAAATCTACTTTAGTTTGGTAATGAGAAAATTTTCACTGTAACTGTTATATGTAATGTTACTCCTCTCTAAAATATGTGAATTTGTAGATAGTCACACCCAAAAGTTGTTCATATTGGAGAAGATTCTACCTTCTTTTTCGTATTTAATATATATATATATATAAGTAAAAGGCAGAGAATGGTGAAACATTCAAAATACTAAAAAATGTCATTGGTTAATGCAAATATTAAGAATTGAAATTATTAATTAAATAATGATAATATGATAAATTCACACTCGTTTTCATATTAAAAAAATTAAAATTAAAAAAAAATCAGATAATGGATCCTATTTTTATAGAACATAACTACCCATTATTATTTTTAATTCTAAATTAAATTAAATTTTTTTTAAAAAAAAAGCATTTCGTATGCGCGAAAGCATATGTGAAGTGAAGAGCCTAGTATTGAAAGAACTCTCAAGCTCTATTCCTCTTTGATTAATTAAAGAAAAAAGATTGCAAAAGGATGATCCACAATAACGATGGCAATGCAGGGCCCAAATTCTTGCCCAACAGCAGACAAAACTATGGTCCCAGAGAAAAAGCTGGCCCAAACTATGGAACTGCCAGACACTTGTTTTCCAAATTAAGGGCCGAAAACTTCAACTTTCCTCAAATCAACGGTCGAGTCATGGATGAATACGAAAACTGACAAGCATGCTTGCACAACTGGCCGTCTGCCGCGATCAAACTATCTCCATTCTTCACCGCTTGCACACGATGTGCTTCCAAAAAACTTGAAAATGAAGTTCTGCTCTCTGTGTCAGCTCCTTGTACTCTTATCCACTGACAGCAAACACCTTTGTTTTTTCTTCTTAAAACTAGTTTAGTGCCCTCAGCTTCCCTCCAAAACCAAGCTTTGGATATCTCGTCTAGATAATCATTCAGGTACAATTCTTTTCCATTTAAAACTCCGTGTATGTATACATATACTTTGCACTTTCAATGCCAAGAAACCAATTCCCACAGTAGCCCACATGTTAATATATTATTTGCGCCTGTAAAATTTTATCAATCTCGTGCTCTTTCTCCTCTTGATGGGAAGTACTAATACCAACATGGGTTGTGGAAAATGTTGAGTCTTTTGGATTTTTCTTGGACATTTTGCTTGGTTATGCTCCGTTGCTGTTTTCTGCATTCTGGGTTTAGTGAGTTTGGTTAAATTGAATGATGGGAACCAAGAATTTGGTGGCATTTGTTCTTTTTGCTCTCCTAGTTTTTGAAGGTTATTTCACTGAAAAAGTGCTTTCTGCTACTGTGACATATGACCACAGAGCACTGGTTATTGATGGGAAGCGGCGGATTTTGCAGTCGGGCTCTATCCATTATCCTCGAAGCACTCCAGAGGTGACTTCTAGAATCTGTGGTTAATGTGATTGTAATTTTTTTGAGAAACTTTGAAAAGGCTATCAGAGGATGCATGGTAATGACACTGTCGGGATTGTGCTTGTTGGGGAACAATGCAGGTGTGGCCGGAAATTATTAAGAAATCTAAGGAAGGGGGACTGGACGTGATAGAGACTTATGTTTTCTGGAACTATCATGAGCCTGTAAAAGGCCAGGTATGAATAATTCTGGCCTCTGATGTAAATTCATTCTAATATGAACAAACCACTAGCCTCTCAGCTAGCTAGTTAAGTCCTTTAGGAATATTGGCATCTATTTTCCCCTAAATTTGTCATTAATTTGATGTTTTCTTTCATTTTTTATAGTACTACTTTGAAGGCAGGTTTGATTTGGTAAGGTTTGTGAAGACAGTGCAAGACACTGGCCTTCTAGTCCATTTGAGGATTGGCCCGTATGCTTGTGCTGAATGGAACTATGGGTTTGTTTCTGTTTCATGCTCTCTTGTGGTGTACATTGCACTGGCATCAGTTTCCTAGTTCTGTATTTTCCACTCTGTTATAGCTTTTACTGATTCTGCAGATATCATTATCTTATGACAGAGGATTTCCTATTTGGTTACACTTTATTCCCGGAATTCAGTTTCGCACAACAAATGCACCTTTTAAGGTACTTGGTACATTTATTTTTGCCAGTGGAAACGGTTTCTCCTTGGATAAAACAAGACCTCTTACTTTTCCATCTTTATTTGCATTGCTATTGCTTTTGAAAAACTTGTTCACTTTAATGCATTGAATCTTATGGATTGGAAAACTTTATATACTTGTCAAAATGCAGATTGAAATGAAGCAATTTCTTGCAAAAATTGTTGAAATGATGAAGAAGGAGCATCTCTTCGCATCACAAGGAGGCCCAATCATTCTTGCTCAGGTGCTTTCCTTTGACAGTAGGCCATACACTATATGAAACTTATCAGGTCTAACTTATTAATTCTTAATGTGATGGTTTAATTGTACCCCATTTATTTTTTAATTGCCAAGTGAAGCATTGTACCAAGTGCATGACTAGTTTAAGTCATTGGATGCTTATCAAGACGTACACTAAAAAGACGGTTATGCAGATTATGTATCCAAAACGTAGTTGGGGCACTCATAGTGTTTCGATCATGCATGTTGATTAGTAATCTTGCATTTATTCAAGCTTCATAACTTACATTCCAAAAAAGTAGGCTAATATAAATTACAGTTCTGTTTTGCATGCTCAATTTTCATTCTTATATGTGCTCTGACAGGTTGAAAATGAATATGGAAATATTGAAGGTTCATATGGAGTTGGTGGAGAATTATATGTCAAATGGGCTGCAGAAACTGCTGTCAGTCTTAATACATCTGTACCTTGGGTGATGTGTGTGCAAGACGATGCACCGGATCCAATTGTGAGTATTGTACTTGATTTTCCATGAAAAGGTGTTGTCTACACTGATAAGAGGCATCATTACTTGGAAGGTCTTCAAGTTTGCCAATCCTTGTACCTTCTAATTGTTATCTTCTCACAGTTTTTCCCACCTTTCCATTGTACCCGTTCTTTCAATATTTCCATTTGAAAGGTTTCATTATTTTTATAAATTTCCTGCAGATAAACACATGCAATGGATTTTATTGTGATAGGTTTACCCCAAATTCCCCATCCAAACCAAAGATGTGGACAGAGAATTACAGTGGATGGTAACAACCTAGCTTATTATTATAACATATAGGAGACAAGTCCACCTTTGGAGTTCAACTTGGAAATACAAAATGTTGAATATCATCACATGTAATGTGTAGGTTCCTTGGATTTGGCAATCCAATTCCTTTTCGACCTGTTGAGGATCTTGCTTTTGCTGTTGCACGGTTTTTTGAAACAGGTGGCACTTTTCAAAACTATTATATGGTAAGCTACACAGATTTCTCTTTCTAGTTCTAGCCTTGATTGGTAAAGGTTAGCATTTTCACCCCCATATGCTTCCATAAACATCATCATGATGTCTTTGTTCACTGTTATTTCCTTGCAGTATTTTGGGGGGACCAACTTCGGGCGAACAGCTGGAGGCCCTTTGGTTGCGACAAGCTATGATTATGATGCTCCCATAGATGAATATGGTAAATTTATCCAACACTTGGATTTTGAGAAATTAGTTAAACAGATTAATTTTTGTTGTGTGGCTCAGAAATTCAGAATTGTCATTCAAATATCCTGAGGTTGTTTCATCTTGTGAGGAACCTTATGCAGGTTTTCTTAGGCAGCCAAAATGGGGCCACCTGCGTGACTTGCACAAGGCGATAAAGCAGTGTGAAGAACATATGATCAGCTCCGATCCAACACAAGTGCAACTTGGTAAAAACTTAGAGGTGTGCAACATATTTCAAGATTCTTCAATAAATTTTCTGGACTTAAATCAATTGTCTTTGATGATCAGTTTTCACCATTATTTTCTCATGCTCATATCTCTTACTCCATCCTCACTTTGGTTTTTCCTTTCTTCATCAGGCACATGTCTACTATAAAAGTTCTAATGAGTGTGCAGCCTTTCTTGCTAATTATGGCAGTAGCTTAGATGCAAATGTCACTTTTAATGGAAATATCTATTTCCTTCCAGCTTGGTCCGTGAGCATCCTTCCCGATTGTAAAAATATTATATTTAATACTGCAAAGGTACATATCCTATTGTAATTTAGTATTTCATTCAAACTGGGTCAATTGGGACTAACAACTTTTTATAGCTTAGAAAGAAAATGTTACAGAATCTCTTGAACCTGTTAGGATTTTGGTAGTTAAGGAAGAGGAGAGAGAAGAAGAGAGAAAATAAATAGTTTTTGTAAGGTCTATGCTCATGTCTTTATTAGCTCTTATGTTGATGATATTTTCCTCACAACAATGTGTCACAATTGAAGGTTGTCTCACAAAGAACTCTTGGAGATTCTTCTTTTTCCGCCACAACCAGTGTAAATGATTTTATATTGGAACCATCTTCATGGAGTTGGTATAAAGAAAGAGTCGGTATTTGGAGCAACAATTCGTTTATGAACTCAGGCTTACTGGAGCAGATAACTACAACAAAAGATACTAGTGATTATTTATGGTATACAATAAGGTAATAATCCAGTTTTGATGATAATTTTTACAGTCAATCCAGTGCATTTCTGTGCTCATCAAATGGATATATTAGAAATCCTTAGCATACTTGTATGCTAGTTATTTTTAATCCTATTCAATTTCTGACATCTTCTTGAATGTGCTTCACTATACTGGCAGTATTAATGTGAAAGAAAACAACATACCTGGTCAAGAGAAAGAACTTTTTCTGCATATTGAGAGCCTGGGGCATGCAGCACTTGTTTTTGTAAACAAAAGACTTGTAGGTTGGTACTCTATTGAATGCAGAGAAGTAAAAAACTGATCAGCCAACTCTTGAATCCCTATGTATTCAGAAGTTTAGCCTTTGTGCATCTAAAAGAACATTTTATATTGTTATCTTGAAGGATTTGGATACGGTAACCATGAAGATGCAAGCTTCATCCTAGATGAGAAGATTACTCTAAACCATGGAAATAATACCATAGATCTGTTGAGTATGATGATTGGTGTACAGGTACATAATACTGTTTGGCGCTAATTTTCATGTGGATTTTCTTTTAATATTAATTAAAAAAGAGCCATCCACCTTAACATGCTCATGGCCTCTTGATATAAACTCCTTCTGTAATTTTCCAGAACTATGGACCATGGTTCGATGTTGCAGGAGCAGGAATCTTTTATGTTGCTCTTCGTGACTTAAAGAACGACACAAGTGATCTTTCTTTTGAAGAATGGACCTACCAGGTTAGAGCATTTTCTTCATAGCGGTGACATTGGTTCAAAATTGAAATTGAGTTAGCTGACTGGCGTGATATATGATTGCTATATATATACATACACATAAGCACAATTTATACGCATAATCTTGATCTCACAAGCCCATATTTGATATTTCCTTATCTTAAGGTGGGACTTGAAGGGGAAGACCTTGATTTGGATAACATAAATCTTGCAAACAGTTCACTCTGGACTACAGGAGCAGCTCCACCAGTTAATCAGAGTTTGATATGGTACAAGGTAAGCAGTTTGCATGCTTGGTTCAATGTTTTCTTTTCATTTTGCTTTCTTCGATTGATGTTCTTCTCATCCTCAGGTTGCATTCCTTGCTCCTGAAGGAAAGGGTCCTTTGGCATTAAATCTTGCTAGCATGGGAAAGGGACAAGCATGGGTTAATGGGCAGAGCATAGGGAGATATTGGCCTGCCTACCTCTCACCATCATCTGGTTGCACCAATGGCAGTGATTGTGACTACAGAGGAGCCTACGATCCATCGAAATGTCTAAAGAACTGTGGTCAACCAGCTCAAACTCTGTAAGAGTGAATGCATTGCTGGTTTTGTTCATTTATGTTGTCCTGCATAGTGATGCACCAAAAGTGATATAATCATATTAAAATCAAATACATTGTATATAATTTTTAGGTACCATATTCCCCGTACGTGGGTGCATATTGGAGAGAACCTTCTAGTTCTCTATGAAGAGCTTGGTGGTGACCCTTCTAAGATTTCTTTGAGGACAAAAACTGGCCAAGAGATATGTGCACATGTATCAGAGACTGATCCTCCGCCTGCCGATTCCTGGAAACCAAACTCGGAATTCATATCTCAAAACCCTGAAGTTCAACTGACCTGTGAACGAGGATGGTACATCACTTCAATCAATTTCGCTAGCTTTGGAACTCCTATTGGAAAATGTGGCACATTCGCTTTGGGAGCTTGCAATGCCGACATCTTATCAATTGTTCAGCAGGTAAGAGAAACCTCAGCTTCTTCATATTATAATGTGGAACCAGTAACCCAGGTTCTGATTCAATTTGGAGTTAGAGGTCCTTAAACTAGAATGTCCTCTAAAAAAACATGAGGTTTTCTTGTACGATAAGCTGGATTTAATTTCAATGGACTTGCAGGCTTGCCTTGGCCAAGAAAGATGTTCAATCCCCATCTCCACAGCAACCTTGGGTGATCCTTGTCCTGGAGTGCTAAAATGTTTAGCTGTTGAAGCTCTTTGCAGTGATTGAAAGTTCCACTTGTTTACACCAAACCACGAGACTTGAATGGATAGATAGGTTGGCACGATGCACTATAGTGCTGCTGATGACGTATCTTGTGATCTTTTTGGCCCTTTACTTGCGAAGATGTTATTTGACATGGATATTACACAGGCAAGTGCACAAAAATTATGAATTACTTGACTTGAAAACCCACCATTTTGATTAAGGTGAATCAATATTGCATTAATTCTGGGAACATTTTCACTTTGATAACCCTGGAGGCCGATTAAGGGCACATTATTATTGATTAAGATTAATCAATTTTGCATGAATTCTGGGAAGGGCACGAAGTGGCAAATTGAAAACTGAATGATCGTGTAGTAATTTATTCTCATAATACAAGAGTACAACATAAGCATCATCGCCATACCACAATATTAAATATATGCACACTCAGCATCATCCTAGACCCGACCAACCTAATGAGGTCTGAATTATTCACTTGATTATTACATTTTATTACAGTTAACATTCATATATCATCACGCAACAAGCAGTATCTTTCCAATATGCTGGCTGCTTTCCATGAGCCGGTGAGCTTCTGCTGCCTCAGATAGTGGAAAAGACTTGTAGATCACAGTTTTCACCCTGCCGGCAACAATTGCAGGCCACACATTGTTCTCCACCTCCCTAGCAATTTCCGCTTTGTTTTCTGGACTTCTGTACCGCAAGCCAGCCGCTGCATACACAACCACCATATGACATAAGGATATACCAAAAACATTCTTATATCAAACAAAGCGCAACAACTCTTTGCAAAAAGGAAGGGAAAACGGTGTCACTAAGTTATGAATCATTGCAAGGCCAAATCCACCCAACTCCAAAGTTCAAACCTATGGAACTTAGAAACCTAGTATAAATTCTACTACCTTGGATGGTGAGACGCCTCGAAAGCACAACACGGAGATCTATTTCTGTAACAGCACCACCCAACATCCCAATGACAAAAAGCCTCCCATCAAAATTTAAGCTGTCAAGGTTCCGCCGAAAGTAGCTTGCCCCAATGCTATCCAAGATAACATCAACACCTGTCATTAGTTATATATCAGCATGTTTTTCTCCTCCGACAGTAACTGAAAATAAAAATTAATCCTAATTTCTAACATCAATGAAGTGTTGATACAAGAGAACAAACCTTTGCCACCTGTTTCTTCCTTTACCCGTGCAACAAAGTCCTCGGTCTTGTAATTGATGCACACATCAGCTCCAAGCTCCTTGCAAACAGCTAACTTTTCCTCACTTCCTGGTGATCAAGATCTATATCGATAATTACAAAGGAAAAAAAACTGATTTTTATGCCATAAAAGAATAATTGCGGCTTACCTGCTGTGACAAACACCCTTACTCCCTGGTATTTGGCTATCTGAATTGCAAATGTACCAATTCCACTGGAGCCCCCATGAACCTGAAATTTTGGCAGTCATTCAGTGATATATAAAGCTAGCATCAGAGACAAAGAAAGGAATTGACTTTATCAATTATGTTATGCCCAGAGCATAATTTGTGATAGTATACACAAAAAAGTGCAATAATACCAACCTAAACATATAGATATGGTAGAAAATTTATTTCTGATAACATTTTCCACAAATCTTCATGAAAATAAATGAAAGCACCTGACATTTAGACAACAAAATAAAAAAAGCCACCATAGCTATTTTGGACCTACAACCATTACAGCATTTTCATTCAAACGATCAAATAGGAGAATACTATAGTAGGTTCAGAAGTTACCAAAAACGTTTCACCAGCAGATAGCCGACTCATCATAAAAACAGTCGACCAAACAGTGCATGCCACCTCAGGAAAGCTAGCAGCATCCTTCAAAGAAATACCTGGCGGGACGGGAAAAACTTGTCCAGCTGGAACGGCCACCTTCTCAGCATACCCTCCTCCACTAAGAAGAGCACACACCTGCACAACACAAATTGATACAGTTCAAGTATGTGACAGAAACCCTTTGTGGGGAAACAAAGTCTCAAATCCGGTTCCACTGACAGAATGGAACAAAGGGCTGTTGTAAAAAGCAGTGTTTTTACTAGGCTTAACTCATTCCATCGAAAGTTTTTTTATAAGCGAACTGGGATATTAATCCATTACCTTTTACTAAGCAAGCACTATTGAAGCAAATTCAAATTGTGATTACACCAATTTAAGATCCTTATATGATTTATTTTTCATTTGGAGCCACTAAAGAGTCCCATTACACAAGAACCCCGGTGAACCCATAGTTTCAGCTCATGAAAGTGAATGGGATAATAAAAGCTTTGATTTTAATGTTAAATTATATATAAACCACCAACTCCATTGGCAACACTATATTCCCAAATTCCTTTCTTTTCATCTTTGCACACCGAATGATCATAACACCCATTTTCCTTCTACTTTCCACCATTTTCTCAGCAAGAAAACACAACATAAAAAAATATATATATCCAAATTCCGTATTACCCGATCACCGACTTGCCAGCGTAAGACGTGTTCCCCAACGGCCTCGATGGTTCCAGAACATTCGAGACCCAGGTAGGGGCTGGAACCCGGGGGTGGCGGGTACGCCCCTTTCCTCTGCAACGTGTCGGCTCGGTTCAGCGCCGTGGCCGCGACTTTGATCAGGACTTCATCTTCTTTGAGTTCTGGGTCTGCAACTTCTTGTAGCTTGAGGACCTCTGGTCCACCTGGAGTTGTTACGACTACGGCCTTCATCATCAAAGATTCAACTTTTGAGCTTTTCCACTGAAGAAGAAGACCGACTTCACTTGCTCGTTCGCAGCAGAACACAATAACTTATAGTAAGCGGTGAAACAAACGATATGTCGTTGAATTCGTCTCTGGGAGGCCATAAACGACAGGTCGTGTGCATTTATCAAACACAAAGTCCATTTGTGGTTTAGGTTCTTTCCTCTTTGTTTGGTTTCTGAGGAAGGACCCACCAGCCTTTTAGTTCCAATTCAAACCCGAATGACTTGTTGGGTTTTGGTCTTACATTTTCTCAGCTGCCAAAAATTGGGTTACTGATTTCCTGGGGAAAATTTGAGTGCTTTCTAGCTTAATTTCTGCTGGGAATATTTAGCAGTGTTATTGACAGTAATGGCTGGGCCTGGACTATGGTGGACTTGGAGGGTGCTTGGGTCTCTGCTGTTGGTGCCAGGAATTCTGGGTTGGGGCAAAGAAGGCCACTTCGCAATTTGCAAGATAGCAGAGGTGAGTCGGCATATTTAGTCATGAGGAATTAGATTTTATTCTTACCAACCCAACATGAAAATGCATAACTAGAAGTGATGCAAGCTTGCTGGTATTTGTAAATATTTTGTCTATAAAATTAATTGGTCGATAAAAAAATGGCTTTAGTAGAGAAAAGAGTGGATTGATAAGATGGATATGAAAATTGGGAGAGCGCATCGTCAGACTAGTTGCATAATTTATATGCAACTTATTACTTTTAGCTTCATTTGGTTCAAAAATGTGTTTGAAGTGCTGATGAAGATAAAGGATGGGGTTTTGTCCATGTCACCTCATTTTTGTGCTTATATTGTAATTTTGACGATGGTGGTAAGATGGGTTCTGAATCTTCAACATTTGTTTGATACAGGGCTTTCTGAGTAAAGATGCCCTGGCTGCAGTAAAAGAATTGCTTCCAGCGTCTGCCGCGGGTGATCTTGCTGAAGTTTGTTCGTGGCCTGATGAGATTCGATTCCATTTGCGGTGGAGTAGTGCTTTACATTATGTTGACACACCAGATTTTTTGTGTAACTACAAATATTGCAGTGAGTAGCTAGTTTTTCAGTGATTTAGTGGTGCTATCTTGATAGTTTTAGGTCTGATACTTTCTTGACATTAGCCTATGTAATTATTTCAGCAGTTTGTGCCTGCTGGATCATGCATCTGTTCATGATCTGCAACTGCTCAGTTTAATTCATAGTCTGTTTTGCATGGCTTCTTTCTTTGACTTAATTCTCAAGATGAACGATAATGTTATTGCCCTTGTCTGATAGGAGACTGTCATGACCCTGCTGGACATAAAGATAGATGTGTGACCGGAGCAATTTACAACTATACAATGCAACTCTTTTCAGCTTATCGTGACTCCATCTCAGAATCAAAGTGTAAGCACCTATATTTATTGGATGTTGAGGCTTGCCCATTCTAACATATAACTATTCCTAAATATCAATTTCCCTCATTTTTTTTATGACAGACAACTTAACTGAAGCACTTATGTTCTTGGCTCATTTTATTGGGGATGTCCATCAGGTTTTCTTTTCACACTGGTAACTTTAACTGCCTTAGAAAAAGAGTAAACCATGCAGTGGCATCTCAAATTTTCCGGATGAAGTGGTGTAAATTAATGAAAGACACTATCTGAATGGTTTAGACTAGATTAGATTTGTGCATATTTTAAAAGAGAAATTATCACTTTCGTTTTCTTTAAGAAATTCATGTTTGGTGTTGACAGCCCCTACATGTTGGCTTCACTGGAGATGCCGGCGGGAACACAATAATAGTCCGATGGTATCGCAGGAAGACGAATCTCCACCATGTATGTCTTAATTCCATAGTAAACCCCATCGCCGTGGACCTAAATGAATGATTATATTATTATCTCCCCTTTATTTCCCACGTACATCCCCTTCTCTGTTTTTCTGGCTTTTTTTATTTTTTTATTTTTTTATTTTTGGACAAGAATGATTGTGCAAAGCAGCAGTCAGATGTGAGAGGTTTTGGAACTGTAAAAGATGGCATATTTGTTGTTTGTGTTCAAGCTTTTGACTCTGTAAAACTGGTGCTGTTCTAGGTCTGGGATAATATGATCATTGAATCTGCTGTAAAGACATTCTATAGTAAAGATCTTGCAATCATGATAAAGGCCATTGAAAGTAATATTACGGTATGAAGTTCATATTTTATTGTTGTTTGAGTTTGTTATAAGATTTTTTTGTGCTTTTGTCCTCACAAGAGTACACATCCCTGTGCAGCAATGCGATACTCATTTGCTTTTCTATTTATTTGCAGGATGGCTGGCCCAATGATATATCAGAATGGCAGATTTGTGCAAATAATCAGACTGTATGTCCAAATGAGTATGTACATGTTCGTTTTAGTTCCTCCAATGCTTAATACCTCGTGTATATGTGATTTAACTTGTTTTTGGTCATGCAGATATGCTTCTGAAAGCATTAGTTTGGCATGCAAATATGCTTACAGAAATGCCACACCAGGAAGCACACTGACAGGTATGCAAGGATTTGTTATTCCATTTAAGGTTTTCGTTTTCTCTTTCATACATACCAATAGACAAAGTAACGGAATTAAAGGTGTGAAAATGTTTGATATCTAGGTCTAACTTAAGAATCATTTTCTTAAAATGAAAACGATATCCCGCCAGGCTATTTGCATTTGTATTGGTTCCCTCTAGCTGACTATTGCAGCAATGACAACCTACCTGCATAATTGCATGTCCTAGAAATATTTATATAATCACATTTCTGCTTTTGTTTTTCTATCTCTAACTCCATCACATACATCACATGGACTTGGAACATTTTGTTTTGATGCTAGTATATTCTCATATAGTTTTTTGTTTTATCTTCTTGTTTAGATGATTACTTCCTTTCTCGGCTACCTGTTGTGGAGAAGAGGATAGCTCAAAGTGGGGTCCGCCTGGCTGCTACCCTCAATCGTGTTTTCTCTTCTGAAGCAAAAATTGCTGAAGCATGAAGGTAGAGGATAGAGGATAGGGATGCATCTTCGGAAGATCACCTATAGTGGGGCCCACCATTGTTGCTTAAAAGCGTCAAGTTCCCCATACGCAAGACCTCCCTCATGTATCAAATTAGTGAAGTCTTAATGTATTCCTAATATGTTGATGATGCCCCTAATATGCCAGAATATGCCCAACACCTCATCCCATCTGGCTTGTGTTAAAGAATCAATCAAGACTGACTTTTGGTTTGGGGTACTTAAAATAGTTGGAAGACCAAACTTGTACTCATTGAATAACTTGAATGACTTGTAAATATAAGCAACCAAGTCCCTCTGTCGGGCCTATAAATTATCAGTATTGTGTCATCATATTGAGGAACAAATTAGTTGGTTTTTTTCTCAGCAGATAGAAATTAAGATGGACAGGTATAGATGCTTTGGGGGATTTTCCCTTCATGGGTTTGTTTTGTTGTTAGCGTTTGTTTGCATTATAGTTCCAAGAGCTCGAGGATGGAGCAAAGAGGGTCATATTATGACATGCCGGATTGCACAGGTAAACCCAAATTCCATCACTCTGGGAAGTGGGAAGTAGGTCCTGTTCTGTTTGAGCAACATCATGATTGTGGAACTATTGAAATGAATTGCCCAAAATTCCATCTAGTTTAGAATCATGTCCATTAAAAAAAATGTAAATGCAGTCACTCCAAGTAGTTTACACGTCTCAACATTTTTTACTCTTCAATTTTTTAATTTTAATTTTTTGGGTTTGATTTGATCATCCAATCCAAGTCAGATGGGTTTTTGAATGAATTGAAACCTTAATGAAAATTCAAATTCGGACCTACACCGTCCTTTGCATGTCCTAGATTTTTGAGTTTCGATAGGATCTCAATCCTTATAAAGATCATTGACTAATTATTGTTAAACTGCAGGCACTTCTAGAGCCTGAAGCAGCAGAAGCCGTTAGAAATTTACTACCTCACGACGTCGATGGCGACTTGTCCGCTCTGTGCGTATGGCCAGACCAAATCAGGCATTGGTACAGATACCGGTGGACTAGCCCGCTTCACTTCATTGACACACCTGATAATGCTTGCAACTTTGACTACTCAAGTAAGCTTTATCAATATATACCATGCCTGTTTAGTACTTTTTAATCAATTAGCAGAATTGCAACATTATTAATTGTGCCATGTTAACTTTAATTTGGGATAACAGGGGACTGTCATGATACACATGGCTTGAAGAACATGTGTGTTGCTGGTGCCATCCAAAATTTCACCTCTCAGCTTTCACACTACACAGAAGGAACCTCTGACCGTCGATGTAAGGAACCCCGATTTTATTATATGTGCAGATTGATTCCATTGCTTTAGGTTTTGTCAATGGCTAATTTCTTGCTTGCACGACAAACAACAACAACACCATGGTTTGTTTGCCTTGGACTCTTTGCAGATAATATGACTGAGGCCTTGCTTTTCTTGTCACACTTCATGGGAGATATCCATCAGGTATGTGGCCAATTCCAACATTTTACGTTCTTCTATAGCTCTCTTTGGATTGAACTTATTAAGGATTTCTTTTTGAGTTTTTATATTCTGATCATCTTCTTGTGTATATTTTGGCAGCCAATGCACGTTGGATTCACGACAGATGAGGGAGGAAACACAATAGACTTGCGTTGGTTCAGACACAAATCAAATCTCCACCATGTAAGCCCTTTTACTTGTAGCTACATAGACCTTTTAAATAGACAGACACGGTTGCCAGAGAAACAAAAAGGGTTTGAGAAGCCAAGCAATATAGTTTGACAGGAAGAGAAAATACTTCTTTTTTTAATGAGTTATGTCGGATTGGATTACTACCAGTCAAAAAACAATGTATGTTGTGTTAACCTTTCGTTTTGTTTAAAAATTAAGAACAGAAATTTCTTGTTTCCGCAGGTATGGGATAGGGAGATTCTATTGCAAGCCCTGAAGGACTATTATGACAAGGACATGGAACTCCTCCTACAAGACATACAGGGAAACATCACAGATGTAAGGACCAATGTTTATTAACGTAACTATATGAGATTAAGGGATGCTTGGCAAAATATGAATGAATTATTAAATAACTTGAGCTAAATTATGTATTAATTCATTATATATACTACGCAAACAGGGAATCTGGTCTGATGATGTTACATCATGGCAACATTGTGATGATCACCATTCATGTGTGAACAAGTAACTCTCTCTCTCTCTCTCTCTCTCTCTCTCTCTACATACACACACGGACACACACGTGTACATATGTACGATGCATACATACCTTTGATATTTTCGTTGTCGATATTAGTATTGAATACCTTGTTACGTACGTAGTTATGCTACAGAGAGTATAAACATAGCTTGCAAGTGGGGTTACAAGGACGTCAAGAAGGGTGATACTCTAACAGGTATATATACTTGGCAAACACATTTTACTGTCACTTCCAAATTTCAATACGAAATTGGCAGAATATTGAAAATGCCAAAGTAAAAGACCCAACAGCAAGAACAAGCAGGATTTTGGAATTTTGATCCAATTTCCTTGTTAATTAATTAATTATGTGATTGAATATTTTAGATGATTACTTCCTTCCTCGGCTACCTGTTGTGGAGAAGAGGATTGCTCAAGGTGGAGTCCGCTTAGCTGCCATCCTCAATCGCGTCTTCTCTTCTCAAGAAACACAAGTTGGTGATGAAGCATCACGTTCACCCACCTAACCTAACTATACAATACAAGCCAATGCCATCATCAACTACAACTTACACCAAATTCAAGCATGAACCTAAACCCATGCACCAAATTGTGCCTTAGAAAATTGTTATTTCACTTCATTCCTAATTTATAAATTATGTGTAAAAATTATTTTGTAACATCACTTGTCGTGTTGATATAGTAATGTAGTGTTACGGATCCCTAATAAAAAAGAAAACATTTTTTTTCCAACCCTTGTAAGTTTGCTCAACTTTTTAATGAAATAACAATAATGTTCTCAAACTTTGACAGCCAGGTTTTTTATTATATATTTCTTCTTTAATTGAGAATGGACAGTAACTAACAAAAAAAAAAACAAAAACAAAATTAAGCTCATATTCATGGGCCCAAATTTGGACCCAAAAAAGTAATGGTTTTGGGCCTTGCCAGCCATTTGACACCACCAAAAAGGAAAGAGGAAAGAAACAATCAAAGGACGACCCCGATATCGTGGAAGACAAGACAATTCACACGCCAACCTCAAACTTTGTCTGACCGTGTCTCTTGTCTTTACCACTGACTAAGTGCTAGGGTTTAGGGTTTATAGGATCTGATGGTTCATGGGAGTGGGACCAACTGAAGGAGGACCTCCATTAGTCCAAAACCTTGACCAAACAAAACGACACCAAAACACGTTCGCCGTACGAAATGCCAAACTACACACAGTAGCACTCTTTCCTCTTCCCGTGTCTCTGTATTTTTGTGTATCTGCCTCCTTCCTCGAACCAACATTCAGACCCTTTATTTATTTTTCCAGTCTTTTGATGTTTACTATTTTATAATATGTACCTCTGAAATCTCAACCAAACTTCCTTGCGCCCCAAGCCGGCGCCTTTTCAACTCCCTCTGGCCTCCATTTGTTCGCTTCTCATATTTATTTTATAGATCGCCATTTAGATTTTGTGATAATTCATTAACAACAGACATGGAAACCCTTTCGCTTTTGTCCTAAGAAGCTGCTCCAACAATCTTGGATCTTATACCACATACGCACGACCTCTGTGTTCTAAAGCAAAAAACTTTCACTGATTCATCGCTCCAATACAGTAATGTTCTTCAACCTTATGCTTCATAAAGATCACTGCTGTCAAAGATTTCGTATTTGCTGTGTTTCTCAATCCTTTGGCTGTAGTTTTGTTTTTTTTTTCTAATGTATAAAACATTTTTTTTTGTTTCTTTGTTTTTTTAATAGGATCTGCTTATTAAAATGTCGATGAATTAGTATTACATTTGAGTTTGATTTTTGAACTTGAAAGTTTTTATTTTTCGCCTTTTGGGTCTAATTTTTGGTGCCTTTTCATGCTGATCTTTGCATATAAAACAGAGTTGTTCTGTTTACGAGTAGCTTTGTTGCTTGCTGCCATCCAGTATGTTTACCTTAATTATTCAATCGAAAAAGTTCATGAATCTGGAGGTTGGGATTGTCGATAAAGAAATATTTGGCAGAATTGAGCGGTCATGAATTTTTTTTCTTTTAACATGGAAGAGTTATCTGCGTTGGATGTGCCAGTTACGTATTAAATGTTAATTTGTGCAGGCAATGCATAAGTAATAAGCTGCTGTTCTTTATGTTTTTTTTTTTTGGCTCCTAAATTTACAAGAGCTTTCTCTTTGTTTCTGCCATCAGCTGATTAGCAAGCTAAGCTGTTTTTTGTTTTCTAGTCAACTAGTATCTTGGACACTATCGTTGTCATGTGTCAATAATGTTACCTGCTTTGATTGGTGTGTAGCTCTAATTGTCCTACCTGTTGTCATCACCTCTCCACCTGTTTGGAGTGGTCAATTCAGCTGCCTATAAATATTTCTGTCTTCAAATGTTTCTCCTACAGTGGTAGCAAGTTTCATAACTCACTTCCTCCACCTTCCTTGGTTCAATTTCAACAGGTTGATCAAGCACCAATTTGGTTCTCTTTAGAGGGTTCAAAGGGTACTTTGTGTCTTGCTTCAGGGACTGGTACTCGATCCCAGCATGGCATTAGAAAGGATTGCTAGGACTGCTAGAAATGGCTTCAGAAGGTCGCCATCAGGGCATCCGCCCGCACGAGTGAGAAGGATATGTTGTGCGAGGGAGCATCCACACGCAAATATTGTTCCTTACCTTCACTCGAAACTGACACTAGAAATAGAAACTTTTTGTACCTCTCCAGCATTTCAAAAGTGAATCACAATAGTTTTTGGAGCAGGGGAATAAGGGGAACCCCAACTTATCAATATCCTTCTGCAGAAAGGATTGTTGAGGAGTCTGATTCGGAGTACAACGATCCCAAATATCCGGGACTAGAAGCAACCAAGCCAGGTCAAAAGCCAAGAGTGGTTGTCCTTGGTACTGGCTGGGCGGCCTGTCGATTCCTTAAGGGACTAGACACCAAGATCTATGATGTTGTTTGCATATCACCAAGGAATCACATGGTCTTCACTCCTTTGCTTGCTTCAACTTGCGTTGGTACCCTGGAATTCCGTTCAGTCGCTGAACCTGTTACTCATATACAATCTGCATTGGCAACAGATCCCAATTCTTTCTTTTATATGGCTTCCTGCGTTGGTGTTGACACAGACAAACATGAGGTAACTAAATCCTCTCTAACAATTTCTTTTCCTTCTTTTTCTGTTCAACATAAATTTTATCAATTATTTTCGTTTGAGGGTAATATATGCAATGCCATAGCATGTGATGCAAGATCAGTTCCTACCTAAATTCATTAAGATGATATTGGTAGGGTACTGCAATAACGTACCATTTTGAAGTCAAAGCAACAGAAGAGTTAATCTTCTTCTTTCGTATTAGGTGTACTGTGAGACGATTAGCAAGGGTGGCTTGCCTCATGAACCTTACAGATTCAAAGTTGCCTATGACAAGCTCGTCATAGCTGCTGGAGCTGAGCCCCTGACATTTGGTATCAAGGGTGTGAAGGAACATGCATTTTTCCTCCGTGAAGTGAATCATGCCCAAGAGATTAGGAAGAAGCTTCTCTTGAACCTGATGCTCTCTGAACATCCAGGTGAGTGTTATATGTCTCTCAGAGGATAATAGATATTTGAAAACTATGTTTTGCTCTCTGAAGGATGAGTGCAAGACAATTGCCTAGAATTGGAATTCCTCTCTCAAACATCTTATCCATTTTAATTTGCAGGCATACCAGAGGAAGAAAGGAAACGCCTCCTACATTGTGTTGTTATTGGAGGTGGCCCTACAGGGGTAGAGTTCAGTGGCGAGCTGAGTGATTTTATCATGAAAGATGTCCGTGAACGGTATACTCATGTTAAGGATTACATCAAAGTCACTCTCATTGAGGTACTCATTTGTAATTGTCTTCTATATTTATGCATTGGATTTCTGTGGAGATGAACTACGAAACCAATGATTGTTTTTTTCTGTATTATTTTTAACAGGCAAATGAGATTTTGTCATCCTTCGATGTTGGGTTAAGGCGATATGCAACAAATCACTTAACCAAGGTAAGTTGATTTGCTTCTAACATTCTGGAGGCTATTTCTTGTCAGTTCAAGATTAATTTGAAATGTAAACTTTTGCATCAGTGTGGTGTTCGCCTTATGAGAGGTGTTGTGAAAGAAGTGCATCCAGAGAAGATAGTTCTCAACGACGGCACTGATGTTCCATATGGCCTTTTGGTCTGGTCTACAGGCGTTGGTCCTTCAGAGTTTGTGAAATCACTTGATCTTCCCAAGTCCGCAGGCGGAAGGTAAATGCACCCGCATTTCTTTGGTTGATTTCTTCCTTCTGTTCAATGTATTAAGAACCTAAAATCAGCTCTTTGGAGTAATACAGGATTGGTGTCGACGGGTGGTTGCGGGTTCCTTCCGTGGAAGATGTGTTTGCACTTGGAGATTGCGCTGGTTTTCTTGAGCAGACAGGGAGGCCAGTTCTTCCAGCTTTAGCTCAGGTTTTTGTTCCCTAGAAACTATACATTGCTGTCAAGCCTGTCATATATCATGCATTCTCTTGTTTCTTAAACTAACTCATTTGACGATGTTTCAAATAGGTGGCAGAAAGGGAGGGAAAATATCTGGTCGAGTTGTTTAACAAGATTGGGGCACGAAATGCAGGCAAGGCCTTGAGCTTAAAAGACATCCCTCTAGGAGAGCCGTTTGTGTACAAGCACCTTGGAAGCATGGCAACAGTTGGACGCTATAAGGCACTGGTTGATTTACGCCAGTCGAAGGTAGGCGCTTTTCAACCTTTTATCATAAAGGCAAATGTGATTTACAATCAAAGCATTTGCCTTAATCTCTTGAGCATGTTTTTTGGCAGGATGCAAAAGGCATATCGCTTGCCGGATTCTTGAGCTGGTTCATTTGGCGTTCCGCTTATCTGACGCGAGTCGTCAGCTGGAGGAACAGGTTTTATGTTGCAGTAAACTGGGCTACCACGATTGTCTTTGGCAGAGACAACTCAAGAATAGGTTGATATCATTTGTACAACACAACACACTCATTGGCCATATTATTTATGGTTACATATGTTAAAGAGGCTTGAGACCTTGAGCTGGATTTAGTCTCTGCGTTTCTCTCAATTTGTTGAGTTGGGTTCAAATTTTGGTTCAATTTAAAGATGATCTTTGCTAACTGGAGTCTGTTCTGAAACCCTTGTCTTTGATATTCAAAGTATAGGCTGAAATTCCAGACACACGCTCAAGAAGCAAAACAGCAATTGGCGATAGAATTTATAAAAAGGACCCAATAGTAAAAACAAAGCATATTCCACTGGATATAATCTTTAAACTACAAAATTTGTACAGCCTTTGTTGCAAAAAAATACAAAAAACCAAGACAAGAGCTTAAAATTTTGTACCCTTCCCTTCCTCTCACTCATCAAAATCTTTAATTTCACCGAAAACTGGATTCAGAACATCATCAGCAGTTAAGAGAAGTGATGAGCATCACCACCACGGCGGCGGCTACTGGCAGAGAATATGGAAGAGAAAGAGTGGAGCAGAACCCCAACAATAGCCACCTTGACCTGGCCCCTCTTTGGGATCAGACGGCCGGAATTAAAGCTCTGAGAGAAATTCCCACCGTTGATCATAGCACACCTTGCACCCTCCATTTCTTGTTTGCTTCTGATTATCTTATGGGATCAAAAGGGTCAGTCTTTCTCAAAGCAAGACAGAAGAAATGGCTATGGAATTTTGAAAGCTTGAAACTTTTGAGCTGTGAGAATGTTTTGTGATTTGGGTTTTCTTCCTCGCGTGGTTTATATAGCACTGGCGAAAGAAGGCTTCTTTTTTTTAATTTAATATATTTTTGGGTTGGTGCGTTAGATACGGATGCTGCATAATCATATGATAATGTTTGCTGGTAGAATTTGACTGTAAGAGTTTGATGAAAGACAATTTTGACCTCCGAAGTTCGCGTTCATACTTCACCTTCAGTGGTTTCCTGTGTCGGTTTTCCATTAAAAAAGCTTAAAGCTCCCTTGAATTCATAACCCAAATATCTTATCTTCTCGACGACTTGACCTTGAAAAGTCAGTCTCATTTCATTTTCATGTCATCACCTCACGACTAGTAAAAGATTAAGAAACTTTTGCATAAAACTCACGTGGCCATTTGATTCCCATCATCAAAGTTTTGACTGAAAAAGCATATGCCCCCACCCACGGCACCTTTTGTCTGCAGCTCTTCTTTTTCTCAAGAGCCAAGGAAGTGGGCCCGCTCCCATGCTACCTAACGCCATAACCTTTTTCTTCTTTTTGTTCAACTGCTAATTTAAATATGGGATTATGTTATTTTCATTCACTGAATCTGATCTGATAGTGGGAAGAAGGAGCTTGGTTCATTGTATTTCATCTAACCTAAACTCACTACTAGACAGTGGACACAAATATATTTTAATGATGACAGATTGTGTTTAAACGGAACAGATTAGTTCTAATAATTTGGATTATCGACAAGATTAAGGCTGAAAATTGAACCTATTATTTATTCTAGTAACTATCTGCAATTATAGAGGGAACCCTTCTTCATTTGCAGTTTTTTGTATTGTCAGTGTTTGTGTGTTGATTTTAAATGGAACAAGTACAGTCCCCTCCCCTTTATGCAAATCTTTTTCATTTGTACAAAATTCTTTCTTGTAGAAAAAGTGCAAAAGGTTTGCTATTTTCGGGTAATCATAGAATATCACGTGTGGTATATTGTGATTGACTTAAAATAGCAAAATAATGTTTCACACGAGTGTTTCACCTGCTTAAACTAATCTCCATTCAAAACCTGATATGCTGAACAATTCAAGGAATTAATCTGTGGGATTATAAAAATACTTTGACCTTGCCAGCTGTTCAGTTCTCTGACCAACAAAAGAAACTAGCAAATATGAACACGACAACTTCTTCTTTGTTTTGTTTTAATGCAACATGATAACTAGTACCTAAAGTCTGGTTTAAGTTAATCAAAGGTAAAGCTTCAAACTAGGACCAAGGTATGAATCCTCGGTTTTTGTTTCAACTAGACAATATTATGGTCCACAAAAATCACATGGCCATTTTGTTCCCACTGAGAAATTAAAAGTCACTCTTTTCTATAAGGACCCAAGTGACTGTTTAGTTGCGGGTCTCCTCATGCACGGCTTGTTCTTAATTATTAATTTAAGTGCACAAAATCAAACAGGTTTGATTAGGAAGATCTTTATTTGAAACTTTGTTTCGAAAACGATAAGACTAGGAAGGAGATGTTGGAATATTAATTAGTATAATAACCCTAATTAGTGCCATACACTGGATCTTATAGTGAAAAGGAATTGGTTCATGTACGCCCCCAGAATCTCTACAAACATGTGTTTAGTTACGTCAGATTGTGTTTACATAGGCATAGATTCGATCTATGCAGTGGGATTATTATATTGGAGTTGATTGATGGTTGTTTTTCTTTTAGTTTTATAATAAGGTTGTTTGGTTTTTTTATTTTTTTCAACATCATATTTTAGTGAACAAATACATGCGCCGGATCTAAATATGAAAATATGAAGATGAGCATGAATGCTACGTTTGCTCCGCCGTAGATGATATTGTCTGCTTTGAGCCCTCTCTCTGCCCTCACAGTTTTGTTTATGGGAACTGGGTCACTTATATTGGGATTGCTCTAGCCTAAACTCGCTTACTTGAGTTCCCATGACCTCGGCCAGTGAGCTCCCAAAATGTCTCGTGCTATATGGAGGTAAGTATGTATATATAAAGCACATCACCCCCTCTTTATTGGTCGATGTGGAATGTTATATAAATCATTGATCACAATGATTCTCATATAAAGCGCTCAAATCATTTTACCGCAAAACACAAATAGTTCCCCAAATGGCTGGTTTGATCCTTTTTTCTTCTGTGATTTTGCCGCGCCCTAGTTTCGATTGTGAAGCTTCAATTCAGCATTACCACTGTACTGATCGAATCAAATCCCATGCTATTGTTACTTGCATGTGGTAATGTTCTACTTATGTAGGTACGTAGGCACTTACATATCATAATCAAGATTCAAGGCCAAAGAGTGGAATTATACACTATTTGACTAGGCTATAGCTATTCAAATTATACTCTTTAAAGCGATTGTTGCTTGTGGTGTTCCAATTTTTGAACAACTTTTTCTACTGATAGAGGGCTATCAAATACACTACACAAATGTTAGGATTTGAATTCAAAACCTTGCTTGATGGAGCAATTGATCCAAACTACTACATATTAGTGGGTCCTTTATGCTGTGTTCCAATTTTAAGTCTCAAATTCCTGGCTTCTTTTCTAACTAGGGGTTTAAGATTTAATATCAGCCAAATTTTTGAACAATATACCTATCTGGGTACCAAATAAATAAATAATATTGTATCAATATCAAATGAAATGATTGAACAAATTCTCATTTCAATATATATTTGAAGAAAATTCTACAATGTACAAACATTAAAATCCATTACATGATGAACAAACAGCAATCGAATAGTAACTCTAGGAGTTGTTCCTTGACTGGCTGTGCACTGATGGACGGCGGTGAGGACCAAAGATGGAAGCCACAGAATTGGCTAATCCCACCACAATTCCCATCTTCACCTGACCCCTCTTCGGAATCGGACGGGCAGATAATCTCCTGGACAAATCTCCACCGTTCATCATTGCTCTCCCGGCAGTTGCTGTGGCACCCTCCATCTCTCTCTCTCTCTCTCTTCTTCTTCTTCTTTGTCTTGTGAAGTGGTAGAGATACAATACAACTTGGTTTTGCTGAGTGCTCTTCTTCCAAGGCCAGCAGCTTTCTTATATACCAGTACCACTCGGCTTCTTCCTCATTATAATGACCATATTAACCATGCTGCACTGCAATATATTGCGAAGTTGGGCATGGGCAATCCAGTCATTTCGGTTTTTATTATATATTATAATAAACATACAATAATGCAAGTGAAGTAATAATCAAAGTGCACGGGGTCCACAAAATAAAAGGATCACATGATATATAATATAATAGATGATAGTGGTGTGGTGGCTGGCTGCTGCTGCATATTGATCACGTGTTTATTAGTTTATGTTGGTGAAAGGAGTCAGCATTCCACCACAACCACAAACATCATGTTCAACTGTATGCTTTCTTGTCCTTTTGTTACAATGAAAAATTAATTAGGTGGTGATTATAATGGATTATCTTGTATGAAATACAAATACACTCAATCAATCAATCACATGATTAACTAATAAATTATTTTGAGAGATAATCTCTAGTAAGTTTTTCTCACACAAAATATGAACTATAATAAGTCGATGATATTATCATAAGATGCTAGGTATCCATTCAGAGTTTCATGTTAGGACAAATTGAAATCATATTGTGCAATGGATTTCAAGTTCCTTCCAATTCAAATTTCAGGTTCAAGCACTAAAGGAGCTTGAGCTTTCACCTTTTTATTTTTCTAAGATAAGATAGGAGAAAAGAAAAACGGAAACCCAACTCAATTTTCGTGATGTGAAATGGATTGATTGCAACATCCATCCACCTGAGTGATCTCTTAATTTATGAATACGTTGGTTGCGTATCATTCATGAAGGGCTTTTTAGTAATTGTTTTGTTTTTAATTCTCGATTTTCATGTTTTAGTTAATTAAATATAGAAGAGAAATATGTAGGAGAAAGAACAAAAGAGAGTCAGGAAGGAGAGGAGGAAGGAAACGAAATAGAACAGTATACAATGTAAAAACTGAAACCTATTTGAAATGGTTTTCCTTCTCAAGTTTTTATGAATTCTTCTTGATTTCTCTATCCTTCCTCATTCCACTCGTTTTAAAAATAAAAACAAAAATTCATTTCTCCTATATATTTTTCGCTCTCTACATAAAAATAGAAGAAATTGAAAATTAAAAATGATATAAATTATTGAACGGCGCCTCTAACAAATTTTGCAGCATATGGTTTGAAATTGAATGGCTTTCTACTCCACATAATTATGCCAAGGCAAACCATTCTTCTGGTCGTTTAAATCGTTGGTAAACCCCGATAAGTTGGGTTTGGATTTTTATAAAGCATGGGTAGACTAGGCCCAAACAATAGCTACATTGCAATTCCCGTTTGAGCTTAAGCCCATATTTTTATCACTATATTGGGCTGATAGGGCTCTGCACACGAAGGCATCTACCACACCTCACAGCCCAGAGAAATAAATTCCTTAACTTGTGTTTTGACCTGGCAAAGTTTACAGGTTGTTTTTTTCTGTCTTTTTCGTATCGGATTTGGCATGATCCCTAAAGTTAACGAGTTGACATGAAACAACTAGTTAAGTTAAAGGTGAAAATATTCACCCCAAAGTTATTGCTTGTAGATTTAAATTCAACATTGAACAAGGAAGATAGGGTGTATTTGTTTACGATAATGACATGCGGATGAGATAAGATGTTGTATCCACAAGTTAAAATAAAATGGGAAACTACGTCATGCTATTGAAACGCTGAAGTAAGTTGAGTTGAAGGCTATGTTGTTGTGTTGAGTTCAAACTTGAGCCGAAAAGAATCCAAAGCAAATCAGTCGACATAACTTAACAGTGAAAAATCAGATGAACATGATAATGACGTGTTTTGCTCCTCTGATTACGAGGCTAAGACCATTGTGGATTCAATTTTGGCATCTAATGCCTAGTGCTTTCAAAATTTTCAAAGAAAGTGGCACACTTGGCCTTTTTATTGCATGAGATAGTTTTGCTTAGGGTTAGTGTGTGTGTGTGTAAACCGAATCAAAGTTCATGATAAATCTAATCATCTTCTTTCATTAAAAAATAACTTGATCAAGGGCACAAGTTTCCAAAACTAGATGAAAGAAATCATGAAATCCATGATTATGGGGGCCTCTCCCTTAAAGATAAACATCATGTCTTTCTTTCTTTCTTTCTTTAGTATCACAACTTCCACTTGCCTACCAAAAACTGCCCCAAAAACGGTCTGAACATGAAAAAGAGAATCCAGCCGCTTAAAATAATGTCATCTATCAAACATGTAATGATCAATCTTATCAGATTGCCACTCCTCATAAGTTAACCAGTGCTAATATTAACACTTCTCAACATGCCGCATACGTCTTCATGAGTTCATAGTGACCATACTCTCCCTGCCGCATACGTCTTCATGAGTTCATGATGACCATACTCTGCTTCTATTTATTTGTGCCTTTCTATTTTTGTGTTAATTCCATATTAGTTTAAAATCTAATGATTTTTTTTTGGTACTTACTGTTTCTATAATTGTTCTATAAATAGAAGTGCAACATTAAATCACATAAACCACGTTAGTTCATAATTTGATTGACCGATTTTCAATAAAACATAAAACCAATATATACTAAATGTGACAAAAAAATACATATTATCAAAATTAAAATATGTTAAGCAATAGAATTGAAAGTGTATTTATTCAAGTTGTGTTATGCAATCCTTGATAGAATTAACAAATTTTGTTATTGAATCTAAATCAATAAGCAAGTTTTATTGGTAATATGAAATTAATACATACTCGGCTATATTGATTATTTTTTCTTTCCTAAATACTTCCCTAGGCTACAGCCCACCATAGCCATTAAAATGGTTGTTTTGTTTTTTTCAAACTTTATGAATTAAAAAAAAAACCCAAAAGGAAAAATAAATGAAGATAAAATGAGATATAATTAAAAAAAAAGTTTGTATTTAAAGTGACTTCCTTCTCCGATTATGATCCCAGAAGCATAAGCCATCACTTTCTCTTGTTTTTTCCCCCTTTTAGGCCAGCCTTCCAACGTCACCAAAACCCACATACTCCAAATCATAGGAAAACCACACTCACACACTCACTCAATAACTCACACAAAGCAAGATTTTTTTTCCTTCTTTCCTTCTTTCTCTTTCATTCATTGATTTGATGATATGCCTTTACATTCTTCAAGTATGGCTATAAAAGTCTCGCCTAATTTGGGACTTGGAAAATGGAATGACAAGCACAACAACTTCATACCCAACCACGTAGGAAGCTTCTTTATCTTCTTACGCGGCAACAAAACCCACCACAAAGCCATGTCGAGAGGCCACATTGGCTGCTGCCTATCCAGCTTCAACCAAACCCAGTCCTTCCCTGTCATGGAAGACCAGAAAAAACTCAGCTTTTCATCCCCAGAACCTGTGAACTACTCTCAAGAATTGGATGTGGCTGTGAGAACCGTGCAATTGGCATGCTCTCTCTGCCAGAGAGTTCAAAACAGTTTGATTTCCAAGACCAGCGATGAGTTTCAATCCAAAGATGACAATTCCCCTGTCACTGTTGCAGGTCATTCAATCTCTAACTCTTTCTTGTTCCTTGCTTGGTAACCCTTTTGTTGTTGTTTTTTTTTCTGAATTGGGTCATCAAAAATATTGGTTGGTTTTGGTTATTTGGTTGTTTGATTCAGATTTGTATGGTGTAGGCACAAAGGTTCTGTGTTGCTTTAAATTGTTTGGAGACTCTGTTTTGCTTCCTTTGATTATGAATACGTTTCTTCATTTGATTTCCTTTCTTGGGCATTTATTATATTTTTAAATGGAAGAAAACTCCTGCGCAGTCGTTGAATTATTGGAAGGAATGTAATTGTACAATTTACTTTCCGGGTTTCCTAAAAGATAGGCTTGAAGAAATAAATTCTTATTCAATTGACCTATGACGTATTCACTTTGAATTCTTAAGTTTGGTTCTTTTGGAAATTATGGAACTGTGGACATAATATTAAATTTCCTTTTAGTTCAAAGTGCTTTTGAAATTGTATTATAGAAAACATTTTCATCAACTTGTGCTGCTGTTTGGTGGTTTCCTAGTGGCAACTTTAGAGCATGTTGATAAAGTACAATGATGCTGCTAGTCCTAGTCTCCTAGAGTGCTTGAAAGATGCCTCCTTTGTGCATCAAGCATTTGTTCTAGTATTTTTTTTCTTTAGTATTTTACTATGACACCTTCACCCGTTAAGTTGCAGAATGTATGATAAAATGTTGAACCGAACGCACAAAACTCATCTCAGAATCTGCAAAGGTCATTATATCTTAGTCTCTGTGTTATGTTATTCCTTGAATTGATTCCGCCTTTTAGAGTGTGGAATCTCTAGAAAGGCACATTTACATTTTGGACCAAGCATAGTGGCACCTTAAGCCCTTATCTTGCAGTCTATTCCAGCAGCTCTATGTCTTTCTTTCTGCACTACCTTCAGAAACAATCTTCCTATTGTCCTGTCTCAGACTCCTAGTAATCGGTGTTCGTCTGCTCCCACATAGCTTTCTGATTGAGGATAGCATTACCTAATTTTCTTTTTACGTTAGGCATCTCTACAATTTGGAGTAGTTTAGCTTTCAGCAGTCAAAAGATGGGTTCCAGAAAAAGATGGAATATTTGGTACCATCATCTTAAGAAGTTGCTGACGGTTACCAGTTTATAGTTCTAAGCATTTCTCTAGGGATAGCTTACAATATAGCACCCTATTTTATACTGAGTTTTAAACTTGTTTATTTTTCGAATGGATTCCAATATATGACTTAAGAAACTTGGTACAAAAAACTGAGTGAAAAGCTGTAGCGTGCGACCAAATGACCTCCTGTTATTGGAGTCTAGTCAATTTGTAATGAATAAAGCTATGAATCTAGTTTAATAGATATCCTCTCTGCTCTTTTGTTATGCAATTTGGAATTGGATTGACTAATTTTCTTGAAATGTACCATGCAAACAGATTGGAGTGTCCAAGCAACTGTGAGCTGGATACTGTCAGAGTCTTTTGGGAGCAGTAATGTGTCCCTTGTTGCTGAAGAAGATATTCAAAATCTTTCCAAGGCTAAGGCAGGTGGACTATTAGAAACTGTGGTGAAAACAGTAAATGAATGCCTAGCTGAAGCACCTCGCTATGGACTTAAAGGTCCGAAAATGGCTCTTGGGACAACAGAGGTTCTTGAAGCCATCAGTCGATGCAACTCCATTGGAGGGCCTACTGGGAGATTTTGGGCACTCGACCCTGTTGATGGCACATTGGGTTTTGTGCGAGGTGATCAATATGCTATTGCTCTGGCATTAATAGAGGATGGAGAAGTTGTGCTTGGAGTTCTTGGCTGTCCTAATTACCCAATGAGGAAGGAATGGCTCAACTATCATCACCGGTATCATAGAATTATATCTAAGTTGACCCCATCAACATCAGAATCATGGGACAAAGGTTGTGTGATTTATGCTAGAAGAGGTAGTGGGGAGGCTTGGATGCAACCACTGCTCCATGTAAATAAGAACTTAGTGTGGCCAAACTCTGCAAGACCTGTCCGAGTGTCCTCCATTGACAATCCATCATTGGCAACCTTCTGTGAACCTGTTGAGAAGGCAAATTCAAGTCATTCCTTCACAGCGGGGCTAGCTCACAGTGTGGGGCTCAGGTACCGTATCTTTTGAGTTCCATTCTGTTTTCCATATATGTTACATTCTACTGATCTCATTTGGAATCTCATAGGACTTGAGCCATATTAGCTATTTCGATATAGATTCAAAGCTGTTGTTGAGTTAAAGTTGAAGCCTAAAAGTCATGTGGTAAATTAGATGCACAAGTTTTATTGTAAGAGAGATCATATTATCATGTTTTGGCTACTTGCAGGAAGCAGCCATTGCGAGTATACAGCATGGTGAAGTACGCGGCCATAGCTCGTGGGGATGCCGAGATTTTTATGAAGTTTGCGAGGGCTGGCTACAAGGAGAAGATTTGGGATCATGCAGCTGGTGTAGTTATCATACAAGAGGCTGGTGGTGTAGTTACAGATGCTGGAGGGCGTCCACTGGACTTTTCAAAGGGCATATACTTAGAAGGTCTTGATCGAGGTGTAATTGCTAGCGCTGGAGCCAACCTACATGACAAAATCATCAGGGCTGTTGATGCTAGCTGGGACTCATCTGCTTTATAACTTATAACAAGGGCAATGCTCTGATATGCTGCCTCTCTCTCTCTCTCTCTCTCTCTCTCTCGCAACTGCTTCTTGGGCTGCAATTACGTGAAACTGCTTTCATTTGTGTTGGGGCAAGGCCCATCTGGAAACCCTGTAAATTATGGAATTGAAACCCAGTTGACATATGGATTTAAAACACCATGCAAATCCATAGACAAAGTGAAAATGGGCATTGGCTTTCTGGAGGGAGCAAAATAAAAGGATGAAAAATAAGAAGCACAAAACAGAAAACAGAAAGGATAACGTTGAATCTTTGGCACGTTACAGTAAATAAGGCACTCACATCTGTGAGACTGTTCTGTGATAGATGGATGCAGCACGCAGAAGTAGAAGTAAATGACTGCTTCTGTTCAACTCTGTTTCTTTGAAAAAGATGCAATTTCAAGTTCAACGGAGAAAGAAGTTATCATACAAGTCATGACTCATACGCGTTGTTATTTAATGGCAGTGGACATGAAATCTTGACTTTGTGTCGAATTAATTAAGCAAGGACGGTTGCCTTTTGTAGTCCTAATCAATATATTAGCTAGCTAGCCATAAGCTTCGGGGATGCAAAACAAACAACTTCTATCTTTCTTTTTTTTTGCCTTTTCCTTTTGGGAGTTGAGAGAGACGTGTGTATCGAGTCAGAAAGTCAAATAAAATAAGTGGTCGGCCCTCCAGTTTTAATTGCTCAGCTCCTCCTGTTGACAACTCTGACAACGTAGTGGTTGTCAAGATCTAATGGGATTTCGCCAAAGGCAACTCAGACGGAGAGATTTAAACAACTTAAAAGTATCACTCTTCGAGAGACCTGTCAGCCACTGTAGTTTAGTGTGCATATCTTTCTTGCAAGCAGGGCAAAATTGAGCACAAAATGTGGGTCTTCTGAAAGCTCTAAGTACTGTTTAACATAATTTTTCAACAAATAAAAGAATGAGTTGAATGCGACACTTCCTCCTTTAATATTGCTTGTATTAAAAAGGAGAACTGTACCAAGTTGGACCACATTGAGCCTGAAAGGAATGAAAAGTTGGGCAAAACTTGTTAGGCAGTGTATAATTATCCTAAGTAAGGCACGAGGGATGCAAGTGTGGCACTAAAACAGCAGCCCTAGCTTGCTATATAACTTATAAGATGATTGTTTGTTTTCTAGCTAGCTCTATGCGTAGAATATAACATTTGATCTCAAGTCAAGGTGCCCACTATCATTATTAATTTGTGTCACCTTATTTGCCCAATCCAATCCCATCACAATATATATACGCGTACTTGATCATATGTGCAAATTAGGTTTCTTATCCATTACAGGCGTGCTTGATTGATGCATATGCTCAGAGGTCGTGATGCCTGCTTTTTCCTTCCAAATGCAGAGACTTCATATTTTGCATGTGCCCGTGACTTGAGAATCACCGTCGGCTTTAAATGAATTGCAGATTGGAAGTTAGCCACATTTATTCAGTGTTTTATGATATTGCTGTGAGTCCTGTGAGTAGCCAATTCTAACTCTCTCTTCTGTTCTGCTCATCTCTCTGCACATCCCATAAATATCTTCAAGGTTTCATTCAAAAATTAGATACGTAATTGTATTCAACAAGTAACATCTCAAAACTAACCTCAAAGCTAATTTTAACTGCTATAAATTGAGTAAGACATCGAAATATTAACAGAGTATTGACAAAATATATCAAATCAAATATCGACAATCTACTATGCACACTCGTTTCTAAAATGTAAAAATTGATTTCTGCATGTGGGTTCCCGCCGTACTGTTGATATCAGTTAATGCATAGACCAAACTTCATGTGTCAACTTATTACACAATATATAATACAAAAGGAATTTGAGAAAAACTTATCTATACCGAGAATGAGTCAATCACTCATTATTATGTGTATCGACATGATAATGCAACTTTTCAACATGACAATGCATGATAGGCTTAGAATACTATCATGATGATATCCCAATACATGTAACTTCTTCTCAAGAAATTTGGATATGTAATATATGTCAAATGTGAGAAACAAAGAGATGAGGATAATAAATGCACCCGACCTACTCACATTCATAGAGGGCCTTGCAAACTGTCCTCCAACACCATCTCTATTAAATGTGCCTTTTCTTCCTCATCACTGCCACTACCACTAGTACCACCACCAGCAAGGAAGGAAGGATATGTCCCCCACTCCACTTGTATATATTCATTCCCGGTTCACAAACAATCCTTTCTCAATTCTCATCACACTCTCTCCCCACTAACTCCCACCCAAAAAAAAGCAAAAGCAAAACGAAAAAATGATCCCAATATCAAGTCTTTTCTTAGCCACTCTGCTCCTCTCTGCTTCACTTGTTATCTCAGCCCGACCCGAATCCAGTTTCTCAGCTGAACTCAAGCACTCAAATGACAAACCCACCAACCAGAACAACAAAAACAACAAAGGTGGTGGTAATGGTGGCATGGGCGGGTTCTTTGGACCCGGCTTCGACATACCCGGGTTTGGAAAGGGCTTTGGCAGCGGTGTGGGTGGCGGGTATGGAGGCGGGTATGGGGGTCCGAATGGAGGGTACTCCAGGGGTGGTACTGTGAGGACTTCTCTGGTGTGTAAAGAAAAGGGTCCATGCTACAAGAAGAAGCTGACGTGCCCTGCTAAGTGCTTCACCTCCTACAGCCGATCAGGAAAGGGGTACGGTGGCGGCGGCGGCGGCGGGGGGTGCACCATTGATTGCAAGAAGAAGTGTAGTGCTTATTGCTAGAGGAAAATAGGGTGGTGTTCCTGTTATGCTGCTGCAGCCGGCAGCCGGCAGCCGGTAATATTAATATATAATATTAATATGATGAAGTTTTCAAGTAGTAGACCATATCATATATCCTATGGGACTATTTAATCTTCTTTTTTGCAAGTTTCTACTACTACTTCGAGTGGCTTAAGAGCATTTGTATGTTTTCCCTTTTTGGTGCTACGCTTTGCCGGTTGTATTTAAAGCTTTTTGTGATTGTGTTGAAACCTCAGGTCTATGTGATATGATTTTGCTTCATTTAAAGGCTAATGATGTCCTCTATGCTCCAGAGTCTATCAACTTTGGACCACACCACGCATCTCAACAAAATTTCATTCAAGTTGATAGTTATTCTTGATTCTTTTGACAAAGACAATATTTTCTTTCATTTAGGATATACGTTGCTTTCGTAATTAATATTACAGTCTAGCGTTGATCTGTTGCAAAATTTTAAAATCAGCCTTTTCATATCTATTTATACCTTATACCTTCACTCAATACGCAAATAAGGGCCCAGGTTACAGGAACAATCATAGCCGAGAGTGACATTTCTAAAAATTAGGCGAAAAATGATGGAATTAACAGGATCTTTAGAAACAGCAAAATGAAGAGAAAATGTTGTTTTTTTCTTCTAGCAAGCCTCCTAATCAGTCTCCAGTATAGAAACAGTGGTAGCACTTAAATCAATCAATCTCTATGAAACAAGCATAAAAAGGAAGGAACAAATAAAAAATAAAGGCTCAAACAAAACATCTGTGTATCCGCAAATCCTGCAACTAAGGGCATATACAACCTATATCAATACAGAAGTCTCCCATCTTTTCTTCTCCGTACAAGCTTTTAACTTCAAAGCGCTGCCCTCACAACTCCTCTTGCTCCTTCACGCCTCATTTCGGCCGCTTTACCGCTTCCCCGGAAGTACATGTACACTTGCTGCACATGCAAAGGAAAAAAAAAAAAGGTGTTAAAAGAGGACCAGAGAATAAGTGCTACAACAGCACCCAACACATTGCTTATCTTTTTGTGAGAATCTGGCAACAAGAATTGGATATTGGAATTGGACCTGAATAACCCAGATGCTAAGCAATGATTCAAGACAGAACATTCCAAATCCAATGAAGTAGAAGATCTATAAACAATGAAAAAATAATTAGTATCCTCAAAGAAAAAGAAGCATCTGAATGTGCTCCACGCGTGTGGGGGTGGGCAGTCATACAGAATGTTCGGAAAAAAATTGACTTCAGGACCAGCATTCTTACCCCAACCAAAGCATGGTTTCCCACAACATCAACTGCAGCCAGAATGCCACTGTTCCAAAGGAACACAACAGGAAATCATAAGCAGCAAACAAAGGGAAAAAGGTTTTCTCTTATAAAGAATGTTGAAGTGCATTCCTAATTTAAAAGAGGGCATACGTGAGAGATTTTCCTTTGAAAATTAGTGGAGGAGCAACAGCAGCAAAGATGCAGAAGCCAATGTGGAGCTGTAGGAAGAAGAAAATAGATTATGAGTAATAGTTATGCTGAGTTCCTGAAATGAATTGCATGCCTACTACCCAACTTACCAAATAAAACATGAAAAACCATCCATACTTCAAAGCACTCTCGGACCTGCAAAAAGATTGAATGAGAATACAAATCAATTTCACAAGTAAAAATCCAGGAGCTAAAACATCAGTCCACATTCTTGAAACAATTACATGATACATTAGCGCTAATGTCAGAACAGAGGTTAACAACTTGGAAGTTGCAGCAGCTGAACCAGATTAATTCCTCATAACCATCATCACATACTATCATATTACTAAAATCCAATAAAATTTCTTCCCTACATGTTCACTAAATTGTTCTTTGTTGCTTCATTATAGTCTCACATGGGTTCAAGCTTCAGAGGGTTTCTTTTTGGCTTATAAACAAGAGGAATCACAAAAATAGGAATTCAGAAAGGCTAAAAAAACAAGAAGAAGAAAAAATACATATCAAGGACCAATTTTATAAAAATGGGCAATATATACCTGAAAACTCGGTACAGTGGCCGGTACCACAAGACATAGGATCCAGGAGCCCCTGCTATGAAGTAGATAACAGCAAGGAACCAGATTTTTACCCCTACACAAAAATCACAAAATGTTCAAATTCACCAGACTTGAGGATCCAAAATAAATACTTGATCATGTGCAGAACAGGTGCACAGTATACTATCACTCACCTTCGCCCTTAATCCACGCTGTAGTAACAGCTATTATATTCCAGAAAAGGCAAAGAACAATTCCTGCATAACATCACCATTCATCACCAAAATCTAGAGAGTCCCTGATGAACTTTAGTTTAAAAGTTAAGGATACTTAAAAAATAAAAAATAAAAGAACAGCTCACACAGCCTATCTCACAACCAAATCATGATGGCATGATGAAGTAATGCTAAGAAACAGACGATTAGACACTACAGCCACTAGGTAAAATAAGTCATCTTTTGAAGTCAAGAGCATGCAATGGTATATAGAAACTAAACCCAACTGCTATACTTATGATTGTTATAAGTTTTGGGCTTTCATCAAATTTTCAGGCCTAACACCATAGTACAAGGTCAACCACCAACAACAACGATTTCCGCCCAAGGGAACAAAAAGCCACACACATATACAATTCATTTACATTAAATTTGCAATTATAATTGTGATTATAGTTAACACATAATCATAACATCCATAAAATTAGATGGTTGGCATACCTAACCATGTGGTAAACGCAACATACTGCACCCTTTGTAAGTGAATCGGTATTTCATTTGCAATATCATGATGGATAATTGGGAAGAAAGCTGGCCAATTTTTTTCCTCAAGAACAATTCCAGCTGCAAAACAAAAGGGAGCATGGAAAAACTATTGTTGATAAACTTTCAAAGGACATCAAACTTGTAAGTGTTTGTACAGCATTTGGAACACAATACTTTAAACCCCCCCAAAAATGAGAAGAAGAGGAAAATAAATTTAAAAACAGTTAAAATACCACGTGCTGCAGCATCTTCTTTCCGTTTTACTATCTGCACAATAATAAATTAAAAAACAGTTAAATTTTGTATGGATGAATGATCAACCATAACAGGAAGTTAATTGAAACATATGTTAAGAAAGTAAAAGTCAACAAGAGAAGAACGAAACAGAACTGCTCTGAAAATATTCAAAGAAAAAACTCATAAGCCAGTCCCTTTAATCCATCCCAGAAAATTGTCCCCTTAAACACCCTCCTACTCCTCCCTAACCAGACACCAAGAAAATGCATAATGGTAACAGCCCTTCAAACACGTCCCTTATACCTTGTAACAGGACAGCCATGTCATCCTACGAGCACATCTATAACCATACCAGATTCCACCACGGAACACCAAATTTGGAGAGAACGAATTGCCACACTTTTTGTTTTTTGTTTTTTTATTATAGAAAAAGGCATTAATGAAAATCAGCACTATCTTTTTATGTAAAAATGCAATTCACACGCGCATGACATTGTATCACTGACGTCACCCCCTGCCTCTCTTTATGGGGTAGGATTGTACTCCAGGAAATACAAGCGGTACAATCCAACCCAAAAAGGTCACTTTCACACTTTTTAATTTGAGAAGATTTTCAGCCTCGTATTGATGACCAGGTTGACAACAACAGTGTACTAATTAAGTACATAGCCCAGTAAGAGAAAATTTCACACATTCAAAATTTATAGTTTCTTTCAAGTCATACCTCCTCCCGCTTTCTCAATTCAGCTTCTTTAGCTTGGAGCTCCCTCTCCCTCTTTTTCAGATCCTAGATTCAAAAGAAAGAAAAAACTAAAATTAGTATTTAAAAAATAGGTCAATTTCAATTGACTATTTAACAAGTTGAGTTCAAACTTACTGCATTTCCATCGATAGGTATATCAACGGTGTCACCAAGGCCATAATTGAAACCAGCACGCTCAGGAGGAAGAGGTGAAAGTCTTGAGTTTTTGGCAGGAGCAACACTTCCAGGATTCTGATCAATTTGTAGCACATATGCATGAGAGCTCAAACAGTAGGTGATATAAGCCAGTATATTTCCTCAGTTTCTTTTACATACAAAGCCATGATTACCGTTTCCAAAGGAAACAGAGAAACACATCATTTAAGAACCCAAGTAATGAACTCAATGTTCCCTGTTAATAAAACCCTCTATTCTCTACCGTCAATGTACTCCACAGATACAACTACATGTCTAGATGTACTTTAAACAATAATTGGATGGTTTTAGAAGCTCTGAATTTTGGGAACTTTATAGGTACCCCTTCCATCCACGATTTGATTGTAATCCAAAATCTGTTCTGGGGGTATCAGAAATTAGAACAACTACTTGTGAACGGAGACATTCAAGTATGATCCATTTTCCTTAACGGGGTTACATGAATCTACATCCTTTTTTACAATGCAATGTCGTATCTAAAGTTGAACATTTTTGTCCTTTTAGAGTCAAACCTTAAGTTAAGAGTCCACACCAAAATCATTTTCTACAAGCAAAAAACGTCTAAGGAAGATAGTTTTTAAACCCTATATGTGCAAGGGACTGAGCACTGTGTCTGGAATCCCATTCCGACCATATCCAACAAGATTTTGGCTGGTATTAAAAACCACACAATCTACCGCCAACGCCAACTCAAAATCGAGAAAGAAAAAAAGAAGTTGCGAAGCTGGATTTAGATAAGGTTACTTGTATATATGGATTTCGATCATAATTTCTAGAGAAAACTGCTATAATAAAAATTCAACAAGACAATAAAGCTCCAGAAAAGTTGCGCAGTTGGAGAAAAGTCGATCGATTTACTTTAATTTCACAACGAAACCCAAACACACAAAAAACCATAGATCTTAAAATCTACTAAAACACATCCAAAACCCAGCAAGTCAACGACCTTACTAAATCAGATTCACCAAATTAAAAAACCCAATTCGAATTCATTTCAATAGAAACAGTAGGAAAATGATTGGCAAAGAAACTTACAGAGAAGGGATTGACTTCATCTTCCTCAGCAAAAGGGTTACTATCGTATCGACCAGCCATGGAAGAGAGATAGATGAGATTTGAGTGCCGAGGACCAGTCTCAGAACTTGGAGGCAAATTGTCTTAAGAGATCTGAGACTACAAGCAGAAAATGAAAAGAAAAAGCTTGTAGGCGAAGAAATAGAATTGAAGGAGAAAAATTATTTTCAGGCACAAAATTAAAAGAAACTGAGGAGATTAATGGAATTTCTAGAGAGAGAAAATCAGTGAACGGTTGCTGTCTTTAAATATTTTTCTAGATAGAGAAAGCGGAGGACTCGTCTACTCTTTTGTCCGCTTTCGACAACGAAGGCGGCTTTTTATTTTGATTTTCATATTTCTGGGGATAAAAACGAAATTTCCGTTTTTTGGTTTTCATTTTTAATTTTTTAGATAATACCGAAAATGAAGAAGTAAAACTCAAAAATAATTTGAATGCGTAAGTTGCAAAGTTGGTCAATTAACCCACATGCTGCTGTCCTGTTAGCTGTTGCTTTGGTTGTAACAAAAATTCCTTGTTAATTTTTTTTATGGTTTTTTGTTCATAATATTCGTGTCAGCGTCCAATAACATGGGCAGCTAATTTTTTTTTTAATTCTTAAATACAAGCGATAATCTAAACTACAAGAAAATAGGATTTCTCACACACATACAACTATACAACTGTAATCGTCGTCAACTAATCTTAAATAAGGGTTTTTTTAATCTTCTTATTTATGATCTCATCTACAATGAAGTCCGCTGCTTTCCTCTGTTTTCATTTGCAAAACAGCAGCATTTACATAACACTAAAAAAATTATTTTTTAATACAATAAAATAAAAAAATTATACCCATTAGCAATACTTAACCCAAAACTAGAAAATTCATTTCGGAATGATTATTATTTATTTTAATAGAGTAGCAAGCACCAGCTGTAAAGACTTTGATTTGATCATATTACGGACTACGCGCTATTGATGTGCTTCTAGAAGGATTACCCTTTTTCTTTTGTGTTTAATATTCAACTCATAAATATTAGCCCCATGTCAGCCCAAGAAGGCTGCTTCTTTTCTTTTCACATCCCTTAGCCTGTGATTTTGCAGTCATGCTAGGCTAGCTGTGATATTGAATTGATTAAATGTGGTCAGAGATGAGACCTCATGAAAAGAGAAGAAAATGCCTATAAATTAAGTCATCCAAAAAATGGACAGAATTTGCTGTTTATATTGTCCCTGCCAGCTTCCCAAAGTCACTGTGTTGGTTTTTTCAACAATGTATGGGAGACCAGTATACCAGCAATAATCTTACACCAAAAGCTAAATAGCTTGTATAAACCAAGATAAAGAAAAGGGAGTAAGCGACCGGAACAAGATACACAGGACATGGGGCTAAATCTGAATTGCAGGGAACAAAATTAATGAATATCCAAATAATGAATTAATTATGTGTTTAAAAAAGGCTACACAAACTATTGGTATAGATGGAGACTGCCTGTAAATGAATCTGCACTAACATTTTACGCCACCCCCATTAGGATTAACTTAAGAGCTCAAATGGGTGTTTCGTTTGCGCTGTTTCCGGCGTCTTATGCTACTTTTAAATGGATCGGTCCAGTTCATGTCCTCGTCTACAGCATTATTCCATCGCTCTTTGAAGATTGAAAACTCCCGCGTTGATTGCCTCCTAATCTGCAAAGTCCATATTGAATGTAAAACAAATACGTATCAAGTCACCAGAGATTAGTACTTTTCACCATTTCAGATTATACAATTGAATATTTATAAACACATAATGGAAAGCAGGCTACAGATTCATTAGTCTCACCTCAGTTCGCACATCAAAACCTGAAGCACCATGTTTCTTCTGCATATCATAGAATGAAAGTTAACAAGATGATATTTAGACTGCTTGTAGCTGTCGAATATTTTATGAAAAAAAATAAAGAGTGAAAAAGATTTCTAATGCTTATAGTGAAGTTTACCTTGCTTGTCTTCCCACGACTGGAAACCTGCAAATAGAGAGAGAGAGTTGAGAAATTTTTATAGTCCAAGAAAAAGGGAGAAAAAAAAAACTGAGCTGTTAAGATGAATATGTGCAGGAGATTGTAAAGGGCTAATCTGAAAACAATCCCACCATCAAGATAATTGTTCATTTATGGTTTAACACCAGTAAACATATAGTTCGAACAATAGCCCACCACTTGCAAACACTAGCAAGCATCAAACAAAAGCGTAAAAGCTTTCTTGCAGCCAAGGAAGAGGCAGAGAGCAACTAACCTTTCTTGCAGACAAACCACCATCTCCCAAAGTTTGTATGCCCTTATGAACAATATATTCACTATCAACAACTCCCACCTTCGTCGTACGGTCTCCCTGCAAAATGTGGCATTTTATTTATGGCGACTGCTAAATGTTACGTAAAGTAAACTCACATGGAACTGTTGATTTGATATAATCAATAATCAAGCAAAGATAAGAAACTGAAGCAATTTTGGGCAACCAAACCCCTCAGTGCAGAAAATCTCATAAAAAGAGTAACTGAATGAGGAAATTGATTCTAAACCTTACCCAAGAAATAGGAAAGTAAGTAGGTTTTACCTGTGCACAATATCCAAGTTTCATGTCCAGACCCCATCCATGTACAAGATCATTCTGACCAAAAATAAAGCAGCTCTGTGAATAACTTAACAAAGATATTTTCGAAATTGTATTTGACATGGCAGTGGTGCTCAAATTTTATAAGAGATAAGCACTCCAAATTTTTTGAAAATTGAAATAGCAAGGGGATGATCCTCCTCTTATCAGCGAGAAAAGGTTCCAGCACAAAGAAAGAAATCCATGGCAACAAATACCAAAAATAATAAATAATATTTCAAAAAAGTTTGTTGGGGTTATAGTGGAGTTGAACAGACCAAGATAAAAAAAGGATACCTGTATAAGATGCCAAGTACAATGCCAGGCAGCTCTTGAAAAAACCGGAGCCATACCTTCCACAAACCTGCATTTGTCAATTTAAAAGGCTAAATAACCATTCCACAGTCCATTAGAGAAAATTATAGACTATATCCTAAAAGAAGACATTCATATCCAGATAACCAATGTTAGATGTATATCACTTAAGAACGCCATTATAGCGATTCATCAACTTGTGTGCCCACTCAGTCTAATAAGAGAAGATAGTGTAGGACTACCAAATAATTGTTAAGCCACACCTTAACAATCAATTTATCAGATTTTTAGGATGTGCAAACCATAAAAATTTATTATGATATCAGAGGAGGAGATCCCAAAACACAAATCCTTATATCCACAACCTCCCAAAATAAGTTGAATTACACATAGTGAGACCTACTGGTGGAGCAAGGTCCAAACATACATGAGAGCGTCAGAATATAAAAAATGTGTCAGCTCCCATCTTTACAGATTAGATATTTAGAAACAGTGGTAAACCAAGGAAACATATCAGGTAGGTCAGATATCATAATTACTCATCCCATAGATAAAAGCATTCAACAGATTCCTTACTCTTAGAAGGAATAGCTATATCTATTGTACCAGTATGACAACTCACCCAGTGCATGGTGGTGTCTGACTTGCTTCTGTACACTTCACACTGCCTCTGATGTCATAAACTCTTCTGCAAAGAGTGAAAATTTTGTTTGAGTATAACAAACATTCAGAAAAAAAAAATAGTTTACGATACAGTGGTTTAGACCATGATATTCACCTATGGAACTTCTTTTTTCTAGCACGAATTGTAATTCTATGATGTATATCTGTTGAATTTGGATGCAAAGCTGGCTGAGATATCTCCAGTCCTGCTTCTCTAACAATTTCAAGGTATCTGGGAAAGAAAATCCAAAATTTAAATTATATGCAATGAAGAACATAAATGGTCCAGATAAAAACACACAAACAAAATCAATATGCTACCTATGGGACCAAGTTAATATATTCAGAGGCAAACAGAAGCAAAGTATGCCTTGCATAAATTGTGCTAGACACCCATTAATATTACCTTCCTGGATGAAAATTCTCAACCCCCAAATCTTCATCCCAAAGAAACACGTAATCATAAATGGACACAATATCTGGATGTAGAAAGCGTTTGGCAAACCACCTGAAAATAAACCATAAAAAAAGTTAGAAGGATGAGAAATGAGAAACGAAACAAAAATCAAGGAACATCAATAGTCGGGAACCGCCCTTTGATAAATGCAAATGTGAGATACAATGAGTTCATTGCACGCAGTACATCCATAGTTAACGCATTCAAGTAGATGCTGAACTCTTGGAATAATTTAATATATATAAAAAAAGGCCATTTTTTCAGTGGACTCGAGCCAGATAATTGCAGAGAATCATGAAGGCAACTACTAACTTACCACTTTGTTTGGTTCTGGGCAACTATGTGTATGGCATCGCTACTCCACTCAAGATCCCACCACCCATCAACATTCCCATCATAATGGAATAGAATGATGGTAAAGTTTTCTGGAAGAAACTGAAATCGATAAAATTAGGACAAGTGTCACTTGATGTCACTTTGAACATAACAGCAGAAAAATGTATTACTTACCTTTTCCACAATAGCATCAACACTATCCTTTTGCTTAATACCAACCGGAATAGCCAGCAAGTTACGATGGCTATAATCATTGACCTGAATCAGAATAACCACCCCAAATCACAAAAAATATATATGTCATCATCAACACAGTTATCACAATTAATGAACTTTGGTTTACCCCTCACAGAACAAATAATCTAGCAATCATCTATAATTTTTTATTACTGAGGGCAAGTGGGCGTGCAAGAAAGAACCTTAAAAATTATGTCAAGCACAAAACGATCAGAATCTTACCTTTAACCTTGACCCACTTGTCAACCATAAAGGCCTTAGCTCTAAATCTGACCTAGCTTGTATTATGCCATGAGGTAAACTGTCCAACTTTTTGGAAGTCACAAAAATATCCTAGGGGCAAGTAACAGAAGAAATTTAGAATATAGTGAAGGTAAGAAACATACATCCAGATTGGATCATCCAATCATGCAAGAATCATTAATCAGGCTGGTAACTTCAGTTATAAACCAATGAAGAACAGCTACAGAAGACTTACTTAAAGGTGTTATGAAAAACCGATTAGGCAGGGTAAGAAAACATTAACTTGGCAACATGGCTACAAGGGTCTAAGCAGTTACCTTTACTGTGTCAAAGGGATTCCATTTTGCATCCATCTAATAAATGAGAGGAGAAAAGAACAATCAGTAGACTGAACGCCAGGACAACAAAAACAGTAATTTGAAGAATATCATATAAATCATTAGTAATGCTCCTATGTTACTTTGGGTTTCTCTAAAACCAGTGTAAACTTATTTAAATCGGCCAATCAAATGCAGTAAAATCGTTGATATATTCTTGAGTAAGATGGTGTCAACAGATTCCAAATGGATTGCCAGAAGGTCATCAAGAGAATATCCTGCCAACCTTGGTTGATCCTTATAAAGGATGAGTGACAAGTTCAGATGAACAGAAGGTGTACCTCTGTCTGCCGATAAGCTTGATATTGGTAGTTGGTGGTTCTATACACAATGAACAGCATTACTGTACATACAACTCCCATAAACGACAGCTGCTTCATCTTCAATCCGCATTTTCCCTGCACCAGCATTATACATTATAGGAACACTTGATTAGAAAAATAATAACTCCAAAATATCACTCCATAGCAAAACCTTTTGGCATCATTTGAACTTAACACAACAATAAATAAATAAAAGGTGCTAAGATTGTGGATCATACTCCATCAGAGAAAGCATTCCTTTTCTTGAACACCCATATCCATGAGTTTGGCGACTTCATAGACAACCAAGTCTTCTATTTTATTTTCATAACAATAACATGCTGCAATACACGCACATTAAACAAAGACAAAAATTAGTTGTGATTCCAACCAAATGCTACCCAGAATACACTATTTTTTAAGAAGTAATTCCACAAATTTGCCAAAATCCAAGTTTGACGGCTGATTCTATATATAATCATGCATCTTATTTCTGGATGTTTTGAGTCTACGAAACGGGGTAAGCCAGGGAGGGATTGAATTTCTATTGAAGTAATGGGAATGTCTGAGAAGGACTCCAAAGATCAGTACTACAAGAAGGGGCTTCCATACATAATCTGGGCAACAGAGACTTCTTTCAGATTTTCAAAGTAAATACTAAATCTATTAATAAATAAGTACACTTGCAGAACCGACCCAACTTTAAAGAAATTACCAATTAAATACTACATAAGACTACCCACCCTGAACACAAACAGATAAAAAAAAAAGTGTTATTTTTTAAAATTTACCATCAGGGGAAAACTCTATTATACAGAAATGAATTCCATGAGATCTTAATAAGGCAAAAATGATTTAAACCCAGAGACAGCAATTTCTTTAAATTTAAAAATAAAATTAAAAAAAAAGTTTGCACATTTTTTTTGCGGACATCATTGAAGAATCTTGAAGCTGATCAATCACTGAAGAGAACCCAAGAGAAAACTCACCATGAAACCAGAAAATAAGCACCTCCTCTGTGAATCGCCAAGAAACAGAGACTGGATGAAAGATCGGAAGCCTCCAAAAGCAAAGGCCTGGAAGAAAGAAAGTGGTAAATCGATCGAGCTCCAGCTGAGGCTGTCACTAAAGTCTGAGCTGAACCCAAAAGCAATGACTATGATTCGGTAAAACCCAGCAGAAGAAAGCAGAAGCAGAGAGAGATATAGAGAGAGAGCAAAGAAAGAGACTGAGCAATATAGAGAGAGAGCGAGAGTATTGAGGGGGGGAGAGAGAGTCGAAAGACGAAGGAGACGGAGGGGGCGGGTTTCAAGGGAGTGAGTCAGCTGCCGATGTAGTAGTGAGGGCATGCGCAGAAGAATCAGAAAACCATGGAAATGAAGAAATGATGATGAGAGAAAAATGGGTTTTTTCTTCGTTTGGTTTTGGGCTCTGATTCTCGCCGACGAGTGTCACTGTGTATCAGACACACGCGAACCCTCGGATCCTCGTGTCCTCCTTCGCTAATTTCATGTGTATACTTTATATTGGAGAAATCTCAGACCAGACTCTCAATCTCAAGTTTTCATTTTTCTGTTTTTTTTGGTTTTTGCTTTGTTTTTTTGTTTAAAAATAATTTAAAAAATACAAACACACAGAGAAACTGTGAAATGTCACCGTCTGCTGGTGTATGTCCAAAATCTGTCAATGTTACCCGATCCTTTGGATTTGAATTTTCTTTTCTTTTCTTTTCTTTTTTTGAATAAATGGTTTTTGGAAAATTTTATAACAGCACTGCTGATATTAAAATTAAATCCAGAGATTTTCTAATACAACTTTCATGTGCTGGAACAGATTTGTCCACTTAATTTCTTTTCCGATAAGGACGAAGAATAATTTCCTTTTCAAGCTAATGATACTTCAGTAATATTTTTGTCAGCTTTACATTCAATTCCCACACCTGTCTAAGTATCCTTTTTATTTTGGGCGACTTTTAATTATCCATTAATCACAAATTAATGGGTTCAGCGACAGTTACCAGTGGTAGTAGAGGAGCCAAACTTCTAGAGGAGGGGACCTGTACTGTGAAAGAGAAGAGGAAATTAGGGCTCGTTTGGAAGGGAGAACTAGACGGGATTAGATTAGACTAACATGATGCTTATATTTTATGTGCAATCAAAGCATAATATGAATATTATTGTTTAACTTGAAGGATATACGAGGACTATTCATAAGAGTTTGTTGTTTAACTTATGCTAATCATTTTCTCATTATCCACTCATACGAGTCATAAAGAATTTGAATTTCCTAAATTCACACGCGGTATTCAGCAATTCCGAATCCTGATTTTGTATGGTAAATACATGAAAGCATGGACCCATTATGGCAAAAGTCACTTTCCTTCGCTTCTCGAGTTTGGAGATGGTTGGGTGTCGGAAACCTCTGGCCAATCAGATTCTTCCACATACTCCCTTAAAAGCCGGATTCGAACCAATCTTTTGACGACATACGAGGACGACAAATGCGAGGCGCGTTTGTCAAAGTGTAACTCCAAATGCTGAATAGTTAGTGAACCACCGCTGATCAACTCCCCCTAGCAAATTAATTATTAATACTTTCGATTAGAATAAATAAAATATCAATTTCCACTTAGCACCTACCTTTTCAATTTCAACCACGGTATGATTAATTTACTAATATTTGTTTTTCAAAATATTAAAAGGGCGATAAAAATATTACAAATTTATAAATAAACTCAATTCTAGACATGTATTTATAAAAAAAACTCAAGCACTATTTAAACATAGAAACACACCCAAAATCAACTCCAAAGTCAACTTTTTGGGTGTGTTTATAAATGAGTTTTGAGTGTGTGTAATGATGAGTTTTGGGTGTGTTTATAAAGTGTTTTGGGTGTTGGGTTTTTTTATAATTTCAACCTCCATTTTGGGTGTTTTAATGAAACTCTCTAAAAATATTCAGTAATGCTTTCAAGGGAAAAAAAAAAAGGTATGTGTAAATCAATTTGTTCTCATTCCTAAAATAATCGTTTGACTCTAACTTTTCCTGTCTAATGAATGAAGGAAAAAGATAAAAGTTTGATGTGGATTTTTGCTATTCAATTTTAATTTTAAAAAAATTATTTTTACTCAAAAATATAGTATTTAAGTATCTATTAATTTGTAAATGACCTACTAGTGTAGTGATTTGGAGTATTTGTTTTCCCATATAATGTTCTGGGTTCGAGTCCAAGCATATATGTAGTGTGTGAGAGTTTAGTATATTATCGCATCTCTTAATATAAAAGATCCTGAAAAAAATAATTATTTATTTTTATTTTATTTAGAATTCGGTGAGAGATCACATCTTACTTACCAAAATCTTTTTCTTTTACGTGTCGTTTGCCTTTATCTTTCCGTAAGGGTTAGTTTCACTGGTTGGTTTTAGAAAGTGAGCATTTAATTTAAAATTATTTGACAATGCATGTAGCTCTTTAGCTAAGCTTTTATCCTCTCAACATTTGTCCTTTATATAATGTGTAGAATAAGTCAATCATGATAAGAAATTTAGAAGGTACAGAGATGCTCATTTAATTCTCTTACTTTATATTTTTATATTTTTATAATTGTGATTTCATTTATACGTGGGAAATAGTAAATTTATGCATTGTATGTGACAAGATGAAAAATAAAAAAAAAAAAAATAAGAAGAAGAAAATATGATAAGCACTAGATTTTATTAGCTTTATTTTAAAAATAATCCAAAAGCTTACCCAAGTCTAAGCATTCTGTCGTTTTTATGTTTATGATCATCACATCTATCATGTGACGATACATGCGGGTTGCAGCCATCTCTTTCCAAAGTTATTTTACTTGTTTAAAAGGCATTTTCTTGTTCCAAAACAATATTATTTATGCGTAGAAGAAAACGACATTGGTATTAATACAATACACTTTGAGTTAATTAACATAATAATAAAATAATTAGATTAGTAACATTATTTAGTGGAGGCTGGGAATTAAATTACGTATTAAAACACATTAAAATAGACATTAAACGGCAAATTATTGTTTAAGATGACACGTATTTTGGCAGACAATACAATATTTTATATTTATACATGTATGTAGCAATAACTCCTACACTGTTATCTGTTTATGTGGCTCGGCGGTGCACACATTAAAAAAATATATATATATACAATAACGATGAAAAATAAATAAAGTTTTATTGTTTTGACTTTGAAGGCATCTATTGGAATTGGAGTTTATTTTATTTATTTATGAAGATCTATTGGAGTTAATATGGAATAAATAAATACATAATCTAATTAGTTGCACTGACCAAAACAAATTAAGTTAGGAGTTTTTGTCATCATTAATTAAAGAAATCACATGGATTGGTTTATTCTTGTGTTTGGTACGTAATTAATAATCTGATATATAATGTAATAAATATTTATTAAAAAAACAACAACTAGGGAAGTTGGGCTTGGAGGAGTAGTTGGGATTGGAATTTGGGAAGTAAGTTGTGCTAGTTACGTCTAAGTTTGCTGCAAATTTATGGCAGATGACATGAAGATGAAGTGTATTATGGACCCAACCAAAACAAAACGCACGACTCAATATTTATGATTTCTGTGGTTTTTGTCCCGCACGTGGCACCCATGACCCATGCAATGAAAGATCGATGCATGCATCATGCATGGTTGGAAATATTGGATATGGTGGGTGACATCAATGGTCATTTGCTGTAAAGGCCACCTTCACGGCTGTGTGTGTATTTGTTGTTCTTATATCATGCAATTGGGGGAACCAGTTTCTGTCATTTGTTGTATGTGACATTTTGCTAAAAGTTACAATGGAATTTTATATTTATGTGTCTCGAATAGTCGTTATTAATCTATATTTTGTAAAACTTAATTAACTTTATAATTTAAATCTTATGAACGATAGTTGTTGGATAAATTTCATGAATCAGTTGGTATAACTTGTAACGTAAATGTTATGAAGCACAACTAATGATTAAACAAACATAACAGTCCATAATTGACATTATATTGTATTGCACTTTTAATCCATTTTTCAGATGATGCTCAAATTTCAGTCAATTTTATCGGTTATATTTGGTGTTGCATCTAATCGGCTATAATTATGGCATATTCAGTAGCTTTAAGCATGATATCGAGTTTGAAAAAGAAAAAAGAAAAGGAGGATTGATGTAACATGCATCAATGGGAAATGATAAAAGCCGCTTAGTTTATTACAAGATAAGTGGGTTAGAGAGATTGAGTGGCTGCTTGTTCTGGTAAAGTAAATCTTAAGAAGCAAGCATTATGTATGTTAATGTTTGATGAAACATCCATGTCTGAGATGGATCATTTCAGAAATTATACAATCGTAGGTGTTTTGATTGATGCTTTACAAAACTACATCTTCTTATACTGGTCATACTGAGAACCAGGACCAGGGAAAAAGGAACCAGAAACTTTTGTACACAAGATCCTACAAACTCTACATCCGATTTTCTGAATCTAGAACCTGAAGCTAAACCTGGACTTTAAATGGAAAAAAAGGATAGGAACAATTTACAGCTACATCTACTTTGTCCGACCTCTTTTCCTTCCCTTCACGGGAGTTACATTTTGTTGACTAACACTTCTACGTCCAACTTTTCTTGGGTGCCCGGAGGTTTTCTTCGTCACAGCGAAAGATTCAACTGAAGGAGAGGAAACAGCATTAGCATGACTTGGCTTCTTACTTCTGTTTGAAGTCTTAGCAGCCGCATTTCCTGCATGGGTAGCCTTTCCCGACAACCTTCTGTTACCAGCTGGGCGAGCACTCCGGGGTTTACCGGGAGGATTACACACTAATGCATTTGAGGAGAGGTTGGCAGAGGTAGCCTTGCCTCTAGAATCCTTGAGATGCTGCCGCAATGTTTTGGTGGTGAGGTCTCTGAGAAGCAAAGCAGATTTGTATTCGCGTGTGTTCTTGGAGTAAAACACCAAGGCATTGTTTGCAAGCAGCAAGAGATCTCGAAAGAGTTCCTTGACTGACATCACAGAGTGGTTGGAAATCCTCGATCTTATGGTGTCAAAATCCATGTGTCTATGGATCAATTTCTTATATCTTCGTCTCTTCTGTCATGAAATACGGTTGATAATTAGAGAAAGTTTACTTCATACATTATGCCAAATGCTTGTTTCATACATTATGTCACAGTATGCCAAAGGTCTGTTCATTGTGGATGGAATCCACAATTTCTATCAGATGAAACAAGTAATGGATATCTCTAAGTCATAAACAACATGCTTAAGAGGTAACTATTTTTCAAGGTATACGTGCTGAAAAGCAGAAACCAGCACAGCACAATGATCAGTTCACCAAGGTGGTGAGTTCAGTAGACCAATTGAACAAGATATAGTTGTAAAGCATCAAACACACTCCATACCTGGCTATCAAGTCGATGACGAAAGACAGAGGCACTTTTATGCTCCAAAAATGAATTGAAAACGTTCCACAGATGGTCAGTTTCATCCTTGGTCGAACCTCTATTGCAATCACCCGCACCAGAAGAGGCAAATTCCTCACGACATTCGCTGTTTGAATTTTCTATACACCGCAAGGCAGTTACAGCATCAGGAGAATCCAAAAGGCGACTTTCTCCAATGCTGGCTTCCTTAACATCCCTACTAGTACAATCCTTCCTCTTCCTCTTACCCCGTCTCTTTCTCAGATTCCCTCCTAGTCCTACTCCTACATACAAAGTTCCTACCAACTTCTCCATGCTTGAGATTTTCTCATGCTCGGAAGAGTGTGAAGCTTCTCTTTTAGTCTCTGTTTCTTCAGTTGACTCTGTAACTGGTATCTGGCATTCAGGTGAGCAGCTTGTCAACGCTTCACATGTGAAACTGCCAGCAGATGGCTCGTCCTTAAATGCCTCTTTAGCAGAAGGGTAATGTCCCACTGATTTTTGATAAGCAACAGGTGATTCTGTCTGGGTGGAGCCATAATTGTTGTAACCATCTTCTCCTTTCTCTGCCTTGAGAGTTTCAAGCTTTGATTCCAAAGATCTGTAACAGCCACATCGAATAAATCTTTAACCAAAACGCAAAGAGACAACATGGAGGACTCTGTAGACTTTAAGTTTTCTAGTCAAGGTCTTGATGGCATATAGAATACGAAAGGATAAATGCAAGGGGAAATTGCCAAAGTGCTTGAAGGGAACTATGTCAGTTCTCTAGGAGCAGTTTGGTCTAAACACAAATCTAGAACATGCGAAGCATTTCTGATCATTTTCTAAACATAAACATCTTGAAAAGAAAGGAAATGACTAACCCTATTGAGTCTTCAGATTTTTTGAGAGCTTGTCTCAACTCTTCCATTCGTTTCTTTCGTAGATCTTCAAACCAAGCCCTAAGGAGAAAAACACAAGATTTAAAGATGAACACATACAGTCATATAACTCCTTCCATGCGTGCATGATCACAGACACCACATAGATACATTATTAAGGAAAGTCGAAGCTAATCCATGAAAACAGAAATGATAACTTACTTACATACAAATCTTAAAATATTTATGCAAAACCAAAAAATGTGCACTTTACACATAGAACTTACTTGCATCCAGAGTATCGCTTTCGCAAGTCATTATATTTGGCTTTACACACCTGGGAACAAAACATAGATAACATGTTCATCATACTGGATGAGCAAATAATGATATGAACAAAATATCAACCAGATTATATATCTCCACAGAACACTTGCATCCAAAAACTAATACAAGGAAAGTCTAGCTCAAGCAATAAGTAGAGCTTAACATGTCTAGCATTAGTAACCTTTTGTTTTTGAGGTTACATAAAAAAGCCATGCATATATACTTCTTTGACCTACCTACTTTATGGACTGAGCCAGAAAGAAATAAAAAATTAAAAAATCAAGGCCCAAGCAAGCAGCCCCAACAACTTATTCATTTTATTCCTTTTGATAACCTCGTATTAATTTATTCACCTGGGAAGGGACCCACCCAATAAATGAAAGGCATCCTTAAAAAAGTAAAAAATCATCGGATAAACAACAGACCTAAAAAAAAGACCTCGCAGACGAAGAAGGGAAAACAATAAATCAAATGAACAATACAAAGAAATGTAAAAGTGTTTTACAACTGCTTCAAAATGGAGACAAAAAAACTAGCAGTAAAAATATAAAATTAAGAAAGAAAAAGAGAAAAAAAAAAAAAACCTGGGGCGTGAAAGTGTACGGACAAGCGGTTCTGCCTCGGAGCTCTGCGGCCACCTGGTTCCAGTCTCGGGTTCCGTGTCGTAGGATGGCCCCGGCCAATAGGAGCTCCACCCATGTGCCCCACGTACTACCTCCTATTACCTCCGCCCCCATCTTCACCTTCCACGTGTACGCCCCTGATCATCACCCACAACCACCGCCACCTTCTTTCCCTTTTCTTATTCTACGCACCCCCGACCCCCGGCTCACGTTAGCGTACGCCGCTCCACAAACAATACATACCCAGCCACCCACCGCCCCTTCCGATCATGAATGAAAAAAAGAAAATAGATGATAAAGAAAAATGAAAGAAACCCAATTGAATGGTCCGTACAGGAATTAAAAGACCACCTTTTGGGTATTGGAAAACCGGCTCTTGGAGATGTTGGGTAGGCTTGACATGAAAGGTAGGGTTTTTTTTTCTTCTTTTTTTGGTATTAAAGAAAGGTAGTTTTCGCAGATGGAAAAGCGGATATGGATGAGAGAGAAGGTGGTTTTGGGAGGTTTAGGTGGTGTTGAAGGTTTTTTCGTTTTGGGTTTTTTAATTATAGTATGCGTGGGACAAGGTGTTGACGGATTCTATTTTCTATTGAGGTTGACGAAGAAAAGCCTTAAACAAACTAAAAACAAGGTACCTTAAAATGGAGGCTATGAAAAATGTGAAGAAAATGAAAAGAAAAATGGGAGACTATATAACCAGAAATAATAGAGCACGTTACATGTAGGTCAAATATAAAAGGGGTTTCTCTCTCCACTCTCTCTCTACCATTGGATTGCCTTTAGCATCGTTAATATTCTGTTTTCTACATGTGCTTGTGTTACAAAGCAACATAGGACAAAATTTCCCTATGATAGTTCAATATTGTGTCATTTTCACAAGTCACTCTCTGTCTCTCTACTTTCTATCTTTAAAAGTATCCCCTTCACATCCCTCTATAAGTTTCTTTTTTCATGAATGTTGTTGATAACCTACGGAATGTGGATGAAAAAGAAGTGCTAGTTTGAAGAACAAGTATATTTATATATATCATCGAAGGATAGAAATTGCAGTGTTCATGTATAGCATTACAGGTTACAAAATGAATCGAAGTTACAAACAGCAACCCTCCCCACCATACAGAGCAACAAAATCAGGAGATTCTCACTCAATGCAATGTGATGCCTGAAAATGATCCAACGGTAGGGATGACTACTTCTGTCTTCCAGCTCTTAGAAGCAAGTGAGAGATTTTTCTTTGAAGCTTTGCCTCGCAAAATTCTTGAGCTTTAGTATTCTATTCCGTTATTGACTAAATCCCAAAACTCATGAGGACTTGTAAAACAAAATTGTGAGAGCCAGCCAAGCCAAAGCCATCCTTTTGCACTTTTGGCAGACAGTATCTGTTCTTATGACTGTTGAAGAACTAGATTCAATTCCTGAGCACATCTTGCCAGCACACCACCCCTCCTACATTCAAAACAAATTAAATCATGCCCAATCCTTATGGCATTAGCAAGGACATCTTTAAAAAAAAATTATTGTGGCTTAGATCATCGGAGTCCGCATCTAACCTTACAAAGACCGGAAGAATTTTCTGGATCTTCTGCAGCTGGATAAAGCATTGGTTGCAGCATTGGAGCCTGTATACTCAAATTTTCAAATTGAATTTCTTTCGCAACATATGAAAAGAGAATGAGGCAAATTTCTTAATACACATTACCTTTGCTCTGCCTGAAGGTTGACACCAACAGCTGGAGGTGCTGAAATGGTCGAGTGTATCACTGGGCCAAAGACTGCCACTAGCTTCAATAGCATCTCCAACGACACAATTGCATGCCTGTACATTTGCAGCATATACAAAACATTTTTTGTAAGACTGCAATCAAATCCAACGAATACTTACGGGCATGGGGATTTGGGACAAAGACCCTTACCCCTGAATATAAGCACACAATATAAATTAAGCTGCGTGGGAGACTCTCATTGCTCAAGAAGATTTCACAATGACGTTTATAAATCATAAAATAAAAAAAAAAAAAGATCATCTAAAAGAATAAAACTACCAAAAAGTTCATTTTGCTAAACTAGCAACACTGCGCTCCTATACAAATGAAATTGAACTGTCCTTATTGAAAACAAAAAGGACAGTATTTGTTCATGTGTTGGCACTACTATTATTAGTAGCTAGTAATTCATGTCAAAGATTTTACCAGTTCCACTGAAATTCCAACTACTCACATCATCCACTGCTAAAATCATGAATTTGTTTACAACCTCACTCATTAAACAATTACCTTTCAATCTTGCTATCAAGTAGGCCCAGAAGCACAGGAAGCAAACGAGAAAAGAGATCTAAAGTGAGGATATCCATTTTCTCTAGAAGAACACTAATAACATCCGCTTGTACCTGCACCATTATAAGATCATTCTAAGAAAACCCAATTATGCACAGAGAGCAACAGCGGTTTACTTGTTAGAACCACTGGAAATAGTATATGCAACACACATGAACTCATCCAACAAATACCCACAGAATGATCTGGCAGCTTCCTGATAGCACCAATAGCACCTTTAATATCATTCCGTTCCCAAAAATGCCGCACCACCTGCAGTTGCACAGAAGTGTATGTCATGACTTCCAGCAAGGCAGCAGTGCTTGAAAGAAATATTCAAGAGGCAATTCATATGTGGCCCAAAAAGAAAATGAAGAAATTAAATTAATGTAATGTGGCACCTATAAATTTCCTTTTCAACCTATTATCGTAAGAACAGATTTTCAATCACATTGGGTGAAGCGATTCAGACATTATAAATATCGTGTATTAACACAGAACCCTAGATTGGAACAAATCTGAGAACAAAATATCAGGCGTCCGACGAAGTTACCTGTATTAGGTTGCAGAGTCACATAAAAATTAATTTTCAGAAGAATGACAACAGATTATGTGCGAAAACTTCATGGAACAAACATGCACAGAAAGTTAATTTACCTGCAATTTTGTCAGGCGGGAACGAAGGGTACTGAGAAAAACTTCATGAGTTTGCATCAAATCTTCACTAGGACCCCCATTATTTGTAGAGGCCATACGCCTCCCAGAAATCTGAGGTCCTTCTTTCTGCTAGTTACAAACAACAAATAAAAGGTATGTTTATGTTCCATTCCAGGTTGAAAGAATAAGTGATATGTACATTGGCAAAGGCTGTGGACAAATTGTCCAGATTCCCTCTTTTTTTTTTTTTTTTTTGCATGTCAAATAAACCCCTTGCTCTTAAGGCCTAATCTAATAGAGATGGTAACTTTCTTCATAATGTAAGACTAGAAAAGCTTCATGAGGCAGAGAAAATTTACCAGCCTGGTGGATGTTTTTTCCCTTTCAGGTATCACAGGACTAGAGATGCTAGCTTCAACTTCGGGAATCACAGGACTAGAGATACTAGCTTCAACTTCAGGTATCACAGGACTAGAGATACTAGCTTCAACTTCAGGTATCACAGGACTAGAGATACTAGATTCAACTTCAGGTATCATAGGACCAGATATACCAGTTACTTGATCTTCAGGTGTCACAGGACTAGTCATGCTAGTTGCTAGGTTTTCAGGTATTACAGGACTAGAAATGCTAGTTGCTTGATCTTCATTACGATCAAATCTCTCTCTCCTTTCAAATCTCTCAACCAGGGTGCGAGTCCTTCCTGGTACAACTGCAACTGCCAAAAGCAGAATCTTAAGAAATCCAGTGACATCCACTAATATGTTATTTAGATTTAGAATCACGAAGAAGGTAAGCAATGGCAAACCTCCATTCACAAATTTAACAGAGTTTGCCTCCTTGCTGCAATTGAGGGATCCATTTCCTGAAACATTATAGAAAATCAATAAGTACCAGCTAGAGAACATAAAAAACAAAGATTATTATTACAGAGAACAACTACTGAATAAATATTATTATTCAGAAATACAATTAAGACTCCTTATATTACATTTCCTTGTTTTATCAATTTATCTATTTCTTCTAGTATGGGTTGCAGCAGAGTGCAGTAAAGAATAGAGAAACGCCCTCATAAACTTTCTCGGAAGTTGTACTAACAGCTCTGATGTTAGCAATAAACATATACTCCTAATGGAGATTGTTACATGTCTGATACTCGCATAAAACCTCAGTAGTTAAAACATTTATGATTAATAAGACCAATTATGGATCCCGTGAAGGGAATAGCACAGTGTTGCTAGTTTCGTTGGCCAATGCTTTAACTAAATGCTGTCAGGAGAACAGCATTTAGTTAAAGACACAACAGCTCGAGTAAGCAAACACAGAAGTGAATTAAGGTTTGATAAGCAAAAAGGGATAATGAACAGGTTCTCAATCAAGAGAAATCAAGGATAACATAAGTCAAATTTATAAAAAGAAAAGAAAAGAAAGAACAAGAACCAATTAAAATATATAATTTAGAGTTATAAATAGACGGCTATATAAGAGCAAAAACTTACTGGATTCCTGATTAGAGGCCTTCTTCAGCGATATAACTTTTTCAAACTTCTCTTCTACACTCTTGATCTCAGAATGATTTTCCTCGCACGACTCTCTAGCCCTATCTTCTGATACAGTTTTGGTTTGACAGTTAAGATCCATTGCACTATCTGATTTGCTCATCATATTGTAAAGTTTTCCAGATTCAACATCCGGTGGCAGCTCCTCGAAGTCAATTTTGCTATTTGATGCTCTTCGTGCATGAGCTGGTTTGAGCAACATACCACGTCTGGTCCTTGAAAACGCAACAGCTTCCCTTCCAGAGTTAGCCGTATCCTTTCCATCAGGACTGCTCCGAGGTACAATATTAGGCACAACCAGGGATTTATTGACTACTTGTTCGTTAGATTTTGGAGGCAACCCTACTGAAGGGCTCTGCTTTGCAGCAGTGGCTTCCTTTGAATCCAACGAGGGTACAACTCTTGGAGAAACCATTCTCTGTGAGGTAACTGGCTTTCCTCCACTAGCTTTATAGTGAACATAAAACAGAAAATAAGAGTAAGGAAAAATTGAAGTCAGAAGAAACATAAATGCACACAAAAAGTCACATATCTGAAAAATCTAAACATATGTTTCTCTGACAGTGGGAAAATCTAGATTCCCTCATGGGTTCATACCCACGACCTCCACATTTTTATATCATGAATGGAGAGGATCATCTCTGTCTACAAAGACCAGAAACCAAAATGGTTTTCAAAAGCTAATGCTCTGATCAGGATCACAAACTACTCATCTCTGGTCTCGATGTGGTTTAAGCAAAACCAGGCCAATCCTCAATGAATAAGAGTAATAAAAGGTTTTCAATTTAATCAAGGTAATGATAATGTGAATAAATTCAGTTTGTACATGCATCTAAGATAATTGCCAAAACAGGATTCTCATGGAAAACTAAGAGGATGAATAAATCTAGAACTAAAAAGTCAACAACCAAAATCTGACACGGGGGACCAATCTATGTCCAAAGTGCAAGCCATACCATAAGCATTATGAAAAAAATAAGGATGGAAACAAAGCACCCAAATTTAAATAAAAAAATTTAAAAAATCAACATGAAAAGAGAAAGCTTACAATCAATGTATATGTTTTTTATGTCCTTAGTGTCATAATCAGGAGACATGCACCGCAAGCCCGGACTCCTTATACCACTCTCTACCTTCCCCGTGGTTTCCTGAAGTTTAACATAAGGTTTCTGGGCTGTACCGTCATTTTGCACAGGTGTTGAACCAGCTGCATATGGCTTAATAAGCTGAGACAGAAAGAGCGTAATGGTACTATTACAACTCACAGTTTTCAGGCTTAATGACAACATTTGGAGCTTCAAAACAACATAAAAAGGAGTACCCAGGAAAAAAGATTTAAGGTCAGGTGACTACCGATACATCCGCTACCCAAACTCCAACAGAATTTTGATAGTATGAGCAGCCCAATAGTTTCCCATCATGAATGCATAAGTCACCAAGTCTTGACCATCCCATATCAACAGAATCGTGACATATTACAGGTTCCCATGAATGAACCTACAAATAGAGATCTTAAGTTTCTGATTCATTTCAGATACAATCCCATAGAGTACTGAAAGAAACAAAACAAAACCTTCAAACTGTCATCCAATCCAGAAAACAGGGTCCTCCCATCAGGATGAAAGGCAATTGCGCGTACTCCTGTAGGCTGGAAAGGCAGAAAAGATTCTGTCAGAGGAGCAGGATGAAAATCGCATTACAAGAAGCAAGGACTAAAGGAGCATACAATGTGTTATTTATCCATATGAGAGAGAAAGAGAGAGAGATGAGAAAAGTTAGAAAAGAAGAAATGGCAACATAGCAGGCTTCATCTGCAAGATAAACAAATATATTGTTTCAACTGATTTAATTCCCCTTAGATATTTTGTTTTTCTAGCAACCACATTCCGGCTTTATTAAAGGAAAACACAACAGAAATAAAATAAAATAAAAACCTTCAATATTCACCATAAACTTTTAGTTCCAGAACATAAACTCAATACCTCAGGTCTGGAAGATCCAATCAGTTCAAAAGTTTCCAAATCCCAGAATTTTACAGTTCTGTCTGCCGAACCTGGAATATATTTTGTAGATTAGGCTAATACATAAACACAATGATGAGAATGCTGAGATTAAAAGGCGGAGGAGAAAATATGAAGGGACAAACTGCATGCTTAGAAGCTTACAAATCATTAATAAGGCTGCAACCTTTGCATGGGTTATAGAATAGTCGTGTTAAGCATGGCTCAAAAATAGAAAAGATAAAATGAACCAGAGCAAGAAATTGATTTCCATATGCAATTTTAAGATTCATTAAAATCCTCAGCGAGATGTAAGAGTTGCTTGAACAAGTTGGACACAAATGCTATCCAATTTATATCTCCGGAAATTCCTCAATCACATGCAGAGCCAACTTATATCTAAGACATGCCAATATAAGTCTCACTGACCTGTGGCCAAGAGAAACTCAAGGGGATGAAAACCTATGGATCGAATATGTCCTTCATGGAATTTAAAATCATGCAAGAGCTTCCCAGCTGTTAGATCCCATACCTACATAAAATAACAGGAGGATCATGGAAAAGATAGTTTGCTGGAAGCCACCCATTAAATGTGTGATCATTTATTAGTTTGTTACCTTTACTACATTGTCAAACCCACCAGAAACTACCCAGCGACCATCGGGCGTGAACTTAATTGTACTGATGCCCTGAGTATGACCCTTGTACGTGTGGATGCATCCCTTCTTTCTAATATCCCATATCTTTAGATTAGTGTCCGTGGAACCAGAAGCAAAGAACTCACCAAATGGATGAAATTCAACAGCAGTACAGCTGGATCTATGTCCACTAAGTGTGCGAACCACTACACTTCAATAACAATAACAAACACATTAGAAGTTTACTGAAAATATTACTCTTACTTTCAAGGCTACTAGTCTGCAGGCGCCAATCAACAACAGGTGAAGACTTGGACACAAGAGATGTACTCATAGGTTCTCATAGCAGGCTAAGCCTATCAAATGGGTGCCATGATCCCTTAAATTATATCACATTATCTCATGTTAAGTCTAACAAGATATCACTTCTGCCATGCATCTGTTGCCTCGCAGAATCAGAGCATGTAACAGTTCTTAAAAGGAAGAGTCATGTTTGACCAGCAACAATAAATAGATTAAGCAGCCAACTTACTCTTTGTTTCCTCAAGATCCCATATTTTTGTCACACCAGAAGAAGCTCCAGCAAGTACCAAAACTTCTGCCGAATTAAAAGCTACGGATTCAACCGGACTCGTATGACCGGCAAGACTCTGCATATTTACCCCAAAATGAATAGGAGCGTAAGCCATGGTTTCCAACAACCAAAACAAACGTGAAACCATGAAACCATAGAATTAATAAAAAGTAATGTACTTGATTATCAAAATTAGAGAACTTCCTACAACTCACTGCACATCAAAGAAAAATCCAGAAGTAGAAAACAATTACAAATTTTCCATATTGTGTTGAAAGTGCAACACTGAATATCAAAGCAGGAAGACCAGTACCATTAAAGAAGTGGGTTTGCCAATTGTCCAAAGATTGACTATGTGATCATCACCGCCGGTAACAAAAAGTCGACACGCCTTTTTCCCAATATTTAGACAATTAATATTGTCTGAATGAGCCACAAATTCCTCTATATTCCATTAAGTCAAGAAAACATTCCTTTGAGAAAAATACATAATCACAAAAATGCCAAACACAATGCACAACAGGTTACCAAATAAATCTGCTCTTATGCTCCTCTCCATCCCTCGTTTTTCCATTAAAAATAAAATCCAAAATTAAACAACTAGGCGAGATTAAATGAAAATCCTAAACTAAAAATTTATAACCCAAGTTGAGTACTTTTATTGAAATCTTACCTTATTATTATCATAATGGGAAAGCATAACTGAACTAACAGAGTGACAGCCCCATTTCACGAAACGTAAAATCTTTATAAATTTGCTTATTTTCCTACATTTTCTGAGCTACCAAGCAGAGCATGAAATTCGTCAATTTCCAACCAAAAAAGAAAAAGAAAAGAAAAATATAAATCTCTCTACTTTCAAGTTGAGCTTAGCCACTGCATGTTAGAAAGATACCACATTATAATTAGATCAAGATTGTGAAAAAACAGAGCTCAATTCCAGCTAAGCATCTCAAGAAAATCAAACATTTAGAAAAGGATACGCAGCTTATATGAGCGCTTAGCCATTCTGAGCTAGTCGGAAAAGCTGAATCCGGAGCCAAAACGACGTCGGGAAACGGAAAACTTCAACTTGATATCGGTAACTTCAGCTTGATCAGAACTAGAGCTTTGAGCTGAAGCGGCTTTTCTTTCCTTTCTCAAAAATTTCAGCTGAAATGGAAATCCACTGAGAAATATAGGAATTGGATTCCGATGGAATAATCTAACAGACGAAGTCGATATTCAGATTCAACAGTGAAAAATAAGATGAAGAAAACCAAAGGAACTCTTTGCTTTTGAAGAATCTGAGGACCTTGACTGTCAGAGAGCGAGCACCAAGTTCTCTACCTCTTCTCTCCGCTCGCTGCTTCTGTTTTGATTGACCAAAATGCCCTTCGTTTTTAACCGTGCGAGCAGTGAAACTACGTCGAAGCCCCTGATCGGTTATTTTGTGAGGCGCTGGTGTCTACGTGTTCAATTTGGGTGGTTTGGAATTTCCAATTTTTTTATTGCTTTCATTCATGTAATTTATTTTTTTAATTCTGCACTGCACGTTGGGGAATATATATTTAATTTTAATTATTTTTTATTGTCTGTGAGTGAATGGATAATTAAAATACTAATTAGATCAAATTTTATTTGGAGGTGGGAAAATGACTTTTGTCCAACATTAGTTAGTTAGGATAGTAGACTTGCCTAATTGACAACTAACAGATTCCTTAAAAACCAGTTTCTTCTTCTTGTTTTATTTGTTCTTGAGGGTTAATTAATTGTGTTAAATAGAAATTATAGGATTAAGACATGTTACTTACATTATTAGTTAATGGTAATTATAATTTGATTTACAAATAAAGAAATGATTGGCATGAGATTTGGAAGTTTGTGGCCAAAACCAATTCATTGCACAAACACAATACACAGTGCATGTGATTATCAAAATTTGCTTTCCACGACAGGAATTAATGTTTTCATTTTCACTCATTCTTCTAACTTTCAACTACCATGGATTGGACCCATTTCCAGAAGAAAAAAAGTTAGTCTTTTTCTGGTAGAATGATTTTCAGAAAACTTCACGGACCAAATAAATTCATTTAGAAGCAACCAACCACAAACTAATCAGATGAAACCATCAATTCCCGGGTTGCTGCAAAACGCATATTATTTATTAATATACCAACTGCAGTTTCAGAATCAGAAGCCTCTCCTTCAACTGTCTAAACCACCAACTGGACACAAGTCTGAAGACTGAAAATGAAAGGTATGGTCCTTGCACTGTGTGTAGCCCTACTATCAATGTTCGAGTCCCGCTGCTAGCAATCCTCATTGGTGCGTGATATGTAACTTCATACATAAATCCATATCGATGGCAGCTGACAGTTGGGTGCCGCGCGTAAGTCTTTCCGACTCGAGATTGTGGATTTGCCCTAACACTGGTGGTCAGTGTAGCCAATCAATCATAAACTTTTGATTTTTTTGAAAAAAAAGTGAAAGTGAAAGTGAAAGCTCAGTTTTTAACAGAAGTCCAAGAAATAATGAAAGAATGAATTACAGTTAAAGTTTGGTTTTTTTTCCTTTAATCAGTCCTTTTCTCAACCAATATTTTGCATAACCAAACTAATCTCAAATTCATATCGGCAACAAAATGGAAATATATATAGTAACGAATCATATTAAGATACAGCATATGTTGCATTCAAGGAGTGTTTCAACGTGTGAAGCACAGCCCTGTCTTTGAACTGATATAGTTTTTTGTTAAAAAAATATTTGACTGCCAATGGGGCAGTGAGTCATCCGACATCCCACACAAGCATCATGGATGGCACTCATTTTGCCATAAATCTCAAAGAATTTTTGACTTTCTGTCCCACCTGGATCTTTCGTTGCCTATCAATTTGTATTCTTGAGAATATATAGAAAACTACGTATTTACCACAAAAAAAATAACACTAGCCAAGACAAAACACACAACTAACGACCACAACTATCAATATGTTTGCGAAGGAGAAAGACCACATGCACCTCCTCTCCTAGTGAGTAAAAAATAACCACAAAAACAAAGGTCTCACTTCTATTAGACAAATAATTACATTGGTAAACAATAATCACACACAAAAATTGTCTGAACATTTGCACATTAAATTATGTTAAACGAGGTCTTGAGGATGTTGCTTTGCCCTGAAAACACTACTCCGGAAAGTCCCTGTCAGACCCCAACTTGCAACTTCTGCAACCTTACCATCTCGGTTGGGAAAGACATGTTTCCCAGTTAAGATTTGTTCCTCATTATGTTCATTGCCGGAGAGGTGGAGGCTCCGACTAAACCATTTGTAAGAGTTCCTGGACAATTTCAGAAATTGGTGGTCGAAACTCTGGCTCCCGCTGCAAAAAGATTGGATATAAGGTGACTTCATGTTCTAGCTAAACGCTAAACAGTCCTTCAAAAATATTTATGCATTCAAGTGTTGTTTAATGAAAATCACATGCTTTCTTTGAGACATGAAGATGTAATTCTGAACTTAAAACACATAAAACTTCTCCATATATTTATTCAATTGTAGAATTTCTAAGTTCTATATTCATTATGCATCGTCTAGCAAGAGCCTTGAACAAATAATTTGTGAGAGGTAAAGGAATGCAGAAACTCACCTGTACGCATGAGGAAATAATATCAGCAAAACGTGACAGAGACTTCATAGTAAATGCTCCATTTAGTGAGGGATCAACCATCCTTGATAATGCATCAATGTCATGAAGCTTAGGAACTGCCCATCTAACCAAATATTGCTCCCCACGAGGCCGCGACCTAGAAATTTAATAACAAGAATACATAATCTTGCATGATAGGTAATACATTTGAGTTGAGAACTTTTAGCAGTGAAAAATGCAAGAAACACACAAGCATATTAGTCTTAAAATTATTGCAAACCTGTCATAGGACTTCCGCCCTGTAAGGAGCTCTAGCATTACAACTCCAAAGCTGTAGACATCACTTTGATGAGTATAACTTCCGGAATCAAACTCTGGGGCAGCAGAACCATAAGCAGTGAGGAGGTGCCCAGACATCTGAGAGTGCACGAACAAATCAGCAACAAATTATATCCTTAAAACAACTTTATAGCTTAAATTGCACAGACTCTGTTATCTCCAACAGTGAGTTGGCTTCACCCAACAAGTAAGTTTATTACTTACAAGTATAATTTCGAGGTTTCAACCTAAAAGTTAGGAGACTTACAGAGGGAGACATTATCAGAGGAGCTAAACCACAGTCTGAGACGTGTACTTCAAGTTTTTCATCAAGGAGGAGATTGGCAGACTTGAAATTATGGTGCACAATGGGTGGCTGACAGACCTCGTGCAAATACCTTTACCACAAGTGAAAGAAAGAAACTCAGGTACAAATGATTAATGAAATGGGTGGAGGGCCACCTCTTTGCCCAAGTGCACAAGTCAAAAATGAATAAATTACGGGTCCTTACAGGGGATGCCCTGAGCCACCAATAAAGGGGAAACAACAGAGACATTAAGAATTTCTAATAACCAGTTAATGAATTCCATAAAGGATGGTCTTGGTTTTTGAGTCATTGTTCTACTTACTCAAGAGCTCTTGCAGCTCCAAGTGCAATGCGGATGCGCACACTCCATAAAAGTTTCTGATGGATTTCATCATCAGTATGCAGTGCATCATGGAGAGTCCCATTTCTGCAATACTCGTACACAAGTAGCCGTTGACCATGCTCAGCACAGTAACCCACTAGTTCGACAATATTAGCATGCCTAGTTGTACAGATATTAGACACTAGATCAATAAATTCCTCATCACTCTGCTGCCTACAAGCTGTATTGTCCAGTTTCTTGACTGCCAAAACCTACAAAGGAATCAAGAAGTGGAAGATTAGATGTCAGGGCAGACATAAGAAATGAGGAAGCGAACCAAAGCTTGCAAGAAACAAGCAGCATCATCCCAACCCCAAAGAAACCTTAATTAGTTAACTACGGAACGAAGAAACAACACCACATCCAAAAATAACAAACGGAAGGTATAATGTAGAAGGAAAAACAAGCCAAACGACCAAATGGTCAGATGGTAGTCTCCGCAGTCAACAAAAAAACAAAGGAATCATACCTTTTGATCAGGAAGCTTAGCCCTGTAAACACTGCCAAGCATGCCTGCTCCAATAAAATTTTCTTCAGAGAAGCTATTGGTATACTGCTGAAGTGATGCAACAGTAAAAACTTTTACAGAGCTTGGGTTTGGACTCTTCATGGGACACCTGCTTGTAGTTACTCTAGTAGGCCCAACAGGATTTGTGGTATCCTTAGCAAGGAAAAATGGGGGAGGGGGTGGTGGCAAAAATTCTGCATCCATGTCTGTCATGTCAACCACATGATCCTTCTTATGCGTTGAACTTTCAGCAATACTTTGCACATCTATCTTGTTTTCCTTTTGCGGCTTTGGAATTACAGCCATTCTGTTGCTGTCCACTCCATATCCATCCAGTGGTTTCATAACTGCCTCTTTTGGGACTGTTAAAGAAGTTCAAAAAGGTACCTTTATGCAAAAGCAGAACTTAGATGTTTGAGTAAAATGATAGAAATAAAGTTACCTTTCTCCATTGGAACACCTTCTGGAAGTGATGATTCACTGTGTTTAGTACTCTCTCTAGGGATCTTATATGTATTAAGCTCATGCTGCTTTGCTTTCTTGTTTTCTCTCCTTCCTTTGAAACATCTCACTAGAAGACACAAGATTAATACAATAAGTACTAAAAATCCTCCGACAGCAATCCATGTGACCGTCTTAGCTGTCAAAAATTTCCTAGGTGTAGCAGAATTTAGTGTTACTGGAAAAGAAGGTCCATTAGCCTGTTTCCAAGGATGTTCAGAAGAAGAAGGTGCCCTGGCTAAGAACGAAGGTGCTGGTGCTGGAGGTGATGGAATAATGGTAGTATTGAAAGGATTTCCATCTTTTCTGCACAGCAGATGTCACCATTAGTAAAAGGAGAAAGAGGTTTAAACAAGACTACATACAGTAAAATTTCTGGGGTAGATTGCCATGGGAATGAAGAACAACCCAAACAACATGTATATACTGAGACAGAAAGTGATAGCCATACAATCTTGCCAAAATAATACAGTGACACCATTCTACAATGATAAAACCATTTTCTGAGTAACTGTATCCTAGAGGTCTAAAGGCAACTTACTTTTTGTATAAAAAAAAAATTCTCCGGACGGTAAATGTCCAATTTCTACTCTTAAATAATGTGTTTTCAGCTTTTTACTATCATAACGTTTACATGGCACAATCCAGTTCAATGCATAAAACAGAATAACTTCATTATTTCATTTATGGTGTGATGCTTCAATCCCGAAGTTTATGTTTTATTTTCTGCCCAAATTATTTAAAAGAATCTCATAGGTTTGTCTATAAAATGACATAATCTCAGTAGAAAAAAATTAACTAGGAGAAACTAAGGAAGCATATTAGTGGCACAAGTTTCAATGTTAGCATAATTCATGTTACGGAAAGGTTTATGCCTAACAACAAACTAGCAAGAAGAAAGTTTTCCTCAGGATTACCTGAAATTTGGAATACTAAGCAACTTTGCAGGTATTGGCCCTGAGAATAAATTGTTTTCAATGTTCCTACATCAGAAAATAACAATTTTGAGTTGCTGAAGAGAGCTTCTGAACTAAAATGGAATCATCTCTCAAGCAAACATGCAAAGAAAAAGCCATGAGACCAATTTAAGCTATGAAGGATGTCAGAACTTACAGATCCTGTAGGGGAAGATCCTGTAACACATTAAGGGTTCCAACCAGGCGATTGTTCTGCAAGTTCCTGTATTTAAGAAATATTTACAGTTAGCAAAGATTAGGCATGGATAGTAAATAGCTGATGAGATATCTTATGCAGTCAGTAACTTATCAGGCACCACTAGTTCCAAAAAAAGTCAAGTTTGTCAGGGAGACTCACAATGTAGAAAGAGATGACAAATTACCCAATGAGGGGCACAGTTGACCACTTAAATTATTACCAGACAGATCCCTGCACCATGATATATCATTATGACCGAAACGAGGAACTGTAAAACAGAGGAACACTAACTGAATCAATTAAAAACCCATACAATCTGTTTAAACCAGTAAGCAGTTGAAAGGCATCTGGCATTTCACCGCTGAGATGGTTATTGTCTAATGACCTGACAGGAACATAGAAATGAAATCATTTTGAAATGAAAAATGACAACAAACTAAGTAATTACCAATACAACACCAAGAAAAGCAATGGTTGTATGAAATCTTACAGTTGCAACAACTGAACTAAAGATGACAAACCACCTGGGATGCTTCCAGTGAACAGATTATTTGATAGAGAACTAAAGAAGGGGAAGTAAAACATATAATCTTGTTAGGAGCTGTGCAAAAAAGGATATACTGACTGCTAAACAATAGTCAAAACTGATTGGGGTCCAGACATACACGTTTCTGACAGTAGGGGGCAAAGATGATGGAATACTCCCTCCAATATGGTTGTTGCTCAAATCTCTGGTCCATAAAATTTAACAAAGCTTCATAAGATTATGTATATAAATTCAAAGAACGTAAGCAGGCAATTCAAGTCAGTGGTAAGCAGGCAATTCCAGTCAGTGGGTAGACTATTCAGATGCTGAAAACCAGAAAATGCAGAATGATTGGATTAAACCGATTATTTATTCACTTACACACCAGAATCACTTCAAGCAAATAGTTGTAAAAGGTACACTTTCTTTTGGAAAAATACAATTTGTATTACAAGTTTTACAGTATTTTAGTTCATAAATCGATGTGTCGACATGCAACACCAAATTAGCTTCTTTTTTTTTTTTTTAACATATAGATGGTGACCCAGAAGGTAATGGAATTCAGGTTTCAAACCATTATGAACGGGCAGATTCAGAAAATAGCTTAAGAAGTTAATCTGAATGATGTGAACCTTAGCTATATGATAACTGGAAGCACAAGACCAACACTTCAATAGAAAAGGAGACTCACATTTCTATAATTGAACCGAAGAGTCCCAAGCTATCACCCAGCTGTCCTCCCAGTTTGGCTCCATTAAGCTTTCTGTTAATCCAACTAGCTCAGAAAATACTGCTTAAAAGATTCGATTGTGCTATTTACAAAAGAGGGAATCAACATACAGTCCTGTTATGTTTGAGAAGACGCAATCAACCCCTTGCCAGTGATCACCACATGGGTCTCCTCCAACAAGAAGCCATCCTTGAAGAGGTGGGTAGCCTAGAGCAACGTATAAGCCATTTATTGCCGCAACTGAAAGACAAACGTGCACAATAACCATATATTCATCCATAGTAAGAAGAAAAAGTTCAAGACTTCAAAAATCATAAATAGCAAAACAGCAGAATATGAGAGTAAAGAATTGAAATTTTTTGACAGATTCGAAAGCCAGTTGCTAGCAACTTTTGCTTCTAACTTGCCTCAAGTTTTCCCAGGAATCAAACAGAGGACTATCAGAGAATATAAATAGCTTTAAAAATTTGAATGCTGTACTTACCATCAAGTGGGTCAGTCAATGCAACAGAAAATGGCACAATGAGAATCAGCATCAACCCAATGAAGAACTGCATGTGTAACTCCCACCTCACACAACCCATTCCAGGCTGCGTCAAGAAACCAACTTTTTTGTCGTTATTTTATTTTATTTTCCCACCAAAAAAAAAGTAGCAAAACCCTTGAACATGAAAAACCTCAATAAAAAAGCACACAGAGTTCTAAACCCAGCTAAAAAGTTCAAAGCTTCCAAAACGCCATGGCTGTGTATAACGAACTATATGAAGCTTGAAGGTGCGAGATGAACTGGGTTCAGCTAAAAATTGTGGTTAGCAAAAACAACGCGGGCAATTATGTCTAAGATTTCTGAGACTGAAAATGGAAAATAAATAATAAATTATCAAGTCTTTGATGGGCTTTGATAGAGAAAGAAAGCAGCAGCTGAAGAAAAAAAATTCGGACTTGAACAGTTGCACTGTCTTTTCGAGAAAAGCAGGAAGTGCTCTGTACCTGCTGCTCTATATGCGTGTATTTTTTTGAAAGAGATGCGTTTCGAATTTTCGAAAGTTTGAAAAAAATTAAACCGTTTCTTTTTGGTCCTTCTGATTTTTTTGTTTCTTGGACATTCTCTCCACTCAAATTATAAATTATAAATTATATCATGCTTAAGATAGCTGGGAACTCCGCGCCGGTTCTTTTTGCTTTTTATAATCAAATCCCCCACTTATACAAGGGCCAAGGATGCGAGTATAATAATCCCAAATATATCCATCCTTTAACAGCAATTTGGAAGTCCCCTGCACCTTGTTCTTTCTTGTTGGTTCGGCACATTTCATGGATGGTTTGAACACCTTCATGAAAGAAGACGACAAAACTACGTCGGGTTGATGGATTTATATCGTATTTGAGAAGACTTGATTTAGATATATGCTCGAATTGGTTATGACTTTAGAAAATTTAGTCATGCCTCTTCTAGAAAGTGTACATTATATCGAAAGAGTGGAGGTAAAATTTAAAAACTAACCAACTTATGTGTACTTTCTCGTCTTCTTGCTATGAATTTATGTTGTGCTTAGTATGCACACAATACTATATTAGTAATGACTATAATAAAAAACACATGTAAACCAACCACGAAGAATTGCATACACGCGACAACGTGATCCCTTTTGAAAAATTCACAATAAGAATAAAAACAATTTTAGTTTACAATCAAAACCCCCTTAGCACTAGATTGTTTAACCTAACTCCCCAAAGTTATATTTATACCCTATAGGACTTACATTATAATACAACCCGAAGTAGGAAACAAAACCCTACTAAATGGGTTTAAAAAAAAGTAAAAGGGGAAAGCTTGCACGACATGATAAATTATTGCACCTCCTAGGCAATTGCCAAACAGGCTTTGGCGGAACAAGAAACTTATAATCGTGAGGGGATGGGTATCAACCTCTTACATGTATATACCATTTGAGAGTAAGAAAAGAAAACAAACTCTAAACACATTTTAACTTGTTGGGAGAACGTTTATATTTTATTGTTGAGATGGATACAATCCCAACCACATTTATTTATATAGAAAGAATTCATGTAGGTGGCACTCATGTGACTCATACGTCAATTTCTCACATGACAATTAGGGCACACCAATGCATGATGAGTGCCATGATTGGTGAGCAAACTTAATTATTATAAAAACATGTATTTTTCAGAAAGAAAAAAGTATGGACTTGTGGGCACGGAAACAGCTTTATGCTCCCTCAGCTGAGTCTGGGGTCTTGACTAATGCTTTATCTATGTGAATGAATGATTTCATGTAAACCAGAAGCACGCAATATTAATTATTGAAATCTTGGAATAGTTGGCTGCTTTATTTATCCAATAAGGGACTTGGGTTCTGATCTTTTACTTGGCAACTTTGTTCTGCATTTTTAGTGGCCTATTCATATGCGTCAAGATCACGTTTGATGATCCAATCATAGAATCCTTCTACATCATCGACACCCACCAAACTTATCAAACACCCTGTCAAGCATTTTAATCAGTATCTAGGAATTGCATTCGTTTTCTTTCTCCTCAAGAGTTAATTGTTGTCCTCCCTGAGAAGAACACATAAATTTCAGCTGAATAAGTAGATTAATTAGATGAACAAAGACAGATAAGTGAGCCTTGAACAAAGGATTGAGTGTTGAGAAAACAAATTCCAAAACCGAAAAAAACCATCATATTTGTTTTCTTGTTCATCCAAACTCATCCCAAGGCCAAAACCAGCCCAAAGTTAGCAACAACAGTGAAAACTTCCATTGGCATGCATGGCAGGCCCAAAGACATCTATGCCACAAAGAAAAGCAAACAAAAGGCTTGTAATGCAACACTTATTTACCATATCTCCTTGGCCACAAACAAAAACACAATTGTAGTAAATTAAGAGGGGGGCCTGGGCTACCTGGCTTTGGGCAAAAGAAACATCCAACCCAAGGCTTGGAGGACTTGTTTTCTTCGTTTCTGATAAGCAACTTCTGGCTCTGTTCTGGTGTCCGGGTCTTTACTTTAGGCAGGTGAATTCTGCAGGAGGTACGATTGATACACATCAAGCCACGTGTCCCGAAGATCTTTTTCTTGCCCTTCTTCTCATACGTTTCTGTCTGTGACTCTGTCGAATTAAAGAAGGAACTGACCCCCAATTTTATATCCATTTTTTTACAATTTTGTTTTTACTTCTCAATATGCCAATTCTGTGTTCGGTTCACTGCTTACTGCAGATCTTTCTTTCTTCCGTTCTCTCTTGCTCAACAGTTTTATCTCATTGGTTCTTTCATAATTCCTAATTATGATTTTATCATAAATTCCACATTGGTTTATTGTAGCCATGAGCCAACTGTCATTAATTATCTCATTAGGGATACCAACGGTTATTAGCAACTATTATTTCTCTTTTTAAATCCAATTTTAGTATGCACAACACCGTAGTATGGTAGTGTAGTGAAATGCTAACGAGGGTTGATTGAGTTGGTAAGAATTATTCTCTTAGTCATTTAAGTCTAAGTTCAAGTCCTACTACCGACAGTTTTTTTTTGGTAAGTAATCTATAAAAATAAAAAATGAAGTTAAAAATCCCTATGTAAGTTCTTTAAAAAAATTGCTTATTGCTATATATTCACTACAAGTTAATAGTTAATATATTTATAACCACTGAGCCATGTTCCAGTGTACCACACTCAATTACCTGTGGAGTGGCCATGGTGTACAGTCCCATACTGATTAGACATCACACTTGTCTCTTTGCTTCACATTCACATGCACATGCACTGCACAGTTGTGACAAAAACAATTGCCATTGCCATGGAAATAATGAATGATAACATGCGGCGCTTCTTAAGAATCCAAGGAAAAATTATGAGCCAGGCACAGATCACGAGACAATTATCACATGAACCTTAAGATAATGTACAAAAATTTGGACTAAACTCAATAAATTAGATATCGATGTGCAAGTATACTCTTTGCTAGATCTCCTTCTACTTGTTTTTTTTGGAAAAAATATATATTTCCTTTTACTTTTTGTCCTCCTACCTCATATTGCATTTGTGTCAAGAGTTGGAGACCCTACCTGCAATGCAATAATAAATACATTTCATTGACCCCCAAAGCTCCCAACCTTGAGTATTTTCATCAAGAACCCCTGACCAGTCCTTTCCCTCTGCTGCTTTTTATAGCAATCAAATTATGACCACCACCCACCATCGTAAAGCATGGTCTGTGACCTCAATTCCGGCAACAATGACCAGCCCAAACCCCACAATGCCTCTTCCAATTTGATTAAAGCCTACAGCGGCAGCAGCAGCAACACTCACTCACAGCCCACAAGCAGCTACTAGCTACTAGCTTCTCATTAGCAAATCTTGTTTGAAAGTTTGAAACTTTTGACAATCAAATGGGTTGCTGTATGAGCACCACTACCACTGAAAAGTCCTCAGCTTTAGGTCCTCAAAAGCTGCAGCATTCTTTGGTGGGCACTCAAGGACCAAGATCTGATGATGCCCATGACAGCAGAGCACCACCTCCAGTAGATGAAGAGACTGTGAAAGAAGTGCTTTCTGAGACTCCAAGGCCCAAACCAACACCATCTTCACCACCACCGCCACTCATGCCTTTCACAAAGCTCCAAGAACACGAGCCAGAAGATCAAGATCAAGAAAAGAGAGCCCAAGAACCAGTCTTTGAGAAGAAAATCAAGCAAGAAGACCCAGAAAAGATTGAGGAGAAAATACCCATTTACAACAACAATGGAGAGATCTCAGAGGTATCGGAGATTTGCAGCTTGAGTGAGAGCATGTCCACCACCACCATTACCAGAGACGACGATGAAGAGGTCCATCAAAGGGTCAACAGGTCTCCGATGAGAATACCAAAGAACCGGGACACAATAGGCCAGAGGAGAGACCGGGTCGTGGGTAAGTCTCCGACCCGGAGAACTGAGTCGTCGCCGGGTCGGAAATATGGGCCAAATGGTAATAATGGCGCTGGGTCAGTGAGATTGGTTCAGAGCAGAGAACTGGGTCCCGGTCAACAGCCACTGTCCCGGCGTGGGTCGAGGGCCGAGTCGAACCGGTGTGGGTCGAGGGCCGAGTCGAACCGGCGTGACCCGGGTGAGAGTTCGGGGCGGAGGTCCAGGTCACCGGCTACAAGGGTTACGGATGGTGGCGGGGCTAATAGAGCGAATGTGGGTCGGAGCCCGTCTGCCAGGAGATCTGGGAGGTATCCGGGTCGGACCGCGGTGGGTCAAGTTGAGAGTTCGGGTTCAACCCGGAGAGTTGCAGAGGAGCCTATGACGGAGGAGGGTAAGTGGCCCGCCAATGAGTCTATTGACAACCCACTTGTTTCTTTGGAATGCTTTATTTTTCTATGAATTTGGGAAATTAAAATGTAACTGTGACCTGAATCACTGAATCCGGAGCCCCATCTTCTTCTTTCTTTGTTTTTTTGGCTTAGAACTCAGTCAGAAGCTAAGAACTCAACTTGGATTTTCTGGGATGTTTAGATTATGTAAATAATGGTTATGTCAAAGGTCAATATGGGAATTTGGGGTACGATTTTGCAATGTGAAGCAAGTTCCTGACAGGAAATTTTATTAGGTAACAATGCCACTGGTGTCACAGTTTGTAATTGTACGGATAGTTGGATACGTCATCTGCCATTAATTGTGGTCTTCTTAGTTGGATATATTTTCCTTTCTTGTACTAGTTAGTCTGTGTAAAAGATGATACCTTTGCTTTGCTGAGAGAGTATTGCCCGCTTTTCTTGCACCAAAAATATTTGCCAAACTTTACATGTTGCCGTTCTGAAAGATTGATGAAACTTCACAGCATAACCTAGTGAGAACAGAACAGAATCTGCAATTCTAATTTACAATTTGTGCTGCACTGCCTGTCAATAGAATAATCCAAGCAAGTGTTTAACTTGTTATAGAAGGCGGGTTTCCTTTCAATGATTTTGAGGGGCATTGTAATTTGTAGTTTCTACTTTAACTTTTATTTGTTCCTCCCTCCTATGACCCGCCCTTGTTCACAACCAACCAGACAAAGCATTGACATTTGCAACTCATTCTCACACTTTAGCCACATCTGTTTGGTTGGGGCAGCAAACCCAATAATAACAATTATAATACAAAAAGAACAAGGGGATTTGGATCAAATGGGTTATTCAGAACTTTACTGATGAAGATTGATGAGAAATGAGGAATTTGGAAGTTGAAACTTGGACTAGGAGTAGGAGGGAGGGAGGGAAACTGATTTATTTTTGTAGCCGTTGGGGTAAGTAGGACAATTTGATTTGATAATAGACAGTGGTGGTCCCAATCCTAAGTTTATTTATTCTTTCATACACTCGCATTGTGCCGTTGCTTTGCTGGTTTTGGTTTCATTCATGGATTTGGTGGCCTATTTCTCCAATATCAACTATTTTGGACTGTTTCTTAAACTTTCTGTGGTGTGCTTTTCATGCTGAGAGACTATACAACTCACTTTTTAATCCAATAATATAAATATGCGAAATTGGATAGTCAGACTCAGAGGAGGCATTTCTTCTGAGGGTTTTCAAAGTTTAAAATTTAAGCCCGAAGGAAGGTACCATACAAGTGCATTATTGTTGTGGAAGATTATGAAATTTTGGCTTCTGAGGATTTCTAGCAAATCGTGGGTCTTCATATAAAGGAGAGTAACCCATAATTTTGAAGCTGAAATGGGTCAAAATTGGGCATGAGAAAGCAAACTGCTGCACTAAAAGATTGGGCCTAAAGTCGTATCATAGTCTAAGCCAACCTTTTTTGCCCAACTTGTGTCTCTGCCCCAAAAAAAATCTCTACCAATGATTTAAACTCTTGCAAGAAATGTTACAAGTTTAAAAAAATTCATTGTTTTTTGTTGGGGATACATGAAATCTAATCTTTCTTTTAGGATAACCTAAGTAAGAAGGCATAATATTTTGTCAGTTGCCATAAATATATGAGTAACTGGTTGAATAGTCACCTATTACTCAATAGTCAATACCAATCATAAACTGTTTACAATGTACAGAGACACTTATGACTGATCCATTTAATGGGCATTATAATCCATCTTCAAGGATCCAATTCATTTGGAAAATCTGATCATAATGGAAAGTAAAGGGAAAGTGAAGCAAGCTGCTGCATTCAGCTGCAAAAGCCAAATCCCCCTTTCCCAAGTAAATGACATATACAGAATCAGGTGCTCTTGCCTGAAGAAAAATTGGGCAATTGGAGTTGTGGTCTACAAATTCTTGCTTGCATCATCCTAACTTCTGCTTCGTCTCATACTCATAAATAGAATTTGATATGAAAAAACAGGCTTTTCTTGTTTAAGTTGTGTACTTGTCAACTTGAGTTTGAGCTCATGTTCGAATTCGAGTTTGAGTTTGAGTTTGAGTTTGAGGCGGGGTTGGGGTTGGGGTTGGGCAAGGAAATATGTTGATGTTGAGGCAAACAAATGCGTTCTTGGGGGCAAGGCACAGGGGCTGGATGTGCAATGAAGGTGGGGATATCATCTCCAGGCATCAACACTGAAACTCCACTTGCATACACAGTCATCTGCATAAATAGACAAAATGAAAAACCGATAAGCTAGAACTTCAGAAGTACAATAACTTGAAGTTGGCTTGAAAAGAGAATCAGAATTGACAATGTATCAAAACACTATCCAAATTTCGAGGAAAATTGCATAAATAAATTATGCTTAGTCAAGCCTTTTCCAGCAAAACAAATCAATTTCCACATCAAGTTGTTGCTACATCACACACCAAACTAATGAAAAATCTCTAGTTGCAAAATGCTATGACTCTGTTTTACAATGCCTAGTGAGCTAAAAACCAGTTTTTGCACAACCCATCTCTGGTTATATGCTGAAGAGTATATATACTGGTCAAGGACAGGAAAGAAACAATATGAACAAGAGGAAAAATTAAAGCTCCTTGCTTTGTCAAGAAAAACTTGTCAAGAATCCACAATCTCATGGATGTAGGCTCGATCCAAGACAGACATTTCAAAATGACAAACAAGTGACAGTCATGATCCACCCGAAAATAATTAAATAAACAGGATCAACAAAAGCACCAATGACAATGGTTCATAAAAACATTGTGAGATCAAACACCAAGGTTAGTTTTCTACTGCCAATGCTGTTATGTTTGCTTTCATTGAGTCATAACTTTTTGCACATGCTAAGGTGACCAATCCAATTATTTAAATAATCAAAAAATTGCATCAAGGATATAGTGTGAACAAGATGCCTGAATGACATGGATAACCTGGATAGTGCACATTGCTCTGGCAACAAATGATATATGTAAATCAATAAACAGCAAATCCCCAACAATAAACAGCACTTTGAAACCCGATCACATGCCTGTGTTTGATGATGGTCTTCCTCTTCTACTACCTTTACTTTTCCAACTAATTAGATAATGTTGCAATGTCTTCCTAACTACGAGCATATGCATTTGACCTTTTGCTTTCTAAAATAATATTAGTGGATGCTGATAAAACAATAGTTAATAAGGATTTAGTCTGCTGTACTTAATTTGAGCCTGTTTTATTTCAACATTACTGTCAAGGCTTATAAGTTTCTACAATCACACACTTGGCAACCTCAAACTTCCTGATACAAGAACTGAACAGCATGTGCCCAACAAATTCAAGACAATTTCCGAACACAATCGGCCTGTAATGTTCATAGATTTATGTTTCACTGACATTTATATACTAGCAAAACACCTCACAGAGTCGACAGAACCTTATTTTTATCAATTTGTTTGATTTTCTACCCACCTATAGCAGGAGAAAACCTTTTATTTTTTAGCATAACCGTGTAAGTAGGAACCCTTTGTTCGAAGATTTAAGCAAGTTAATCTGATTCAGATGGAAAATTTTCAATAATGATAAAACCTTACAGAAGCATGCAACAACAACATATAAATAGCTTTATTCCATTTGTTTCCTAGTTTAGTGAAGCTAGTTGGATGCACGATTAAAAGCTATACAATATATAAAAAAGACAATAAACTAAGACTTGCTCAGAACGAAAAGTTGACCACCTGTCTCCGGCCTGGGGCTCAAAGCCATGCTATCATAAAAGATTGCCAGTGATGGTTCTGATGAACACCACACACAGTGGTGGGTCTAAACACCTAGTACGTACAATCCCGAGTCACTTTGCTTGGGACCAAGCACCAACCACTAAACACACAACTACTTAGATGGGCCCTTGCCCACAGACCACTGTATTAATTACAAGAAAGCAAAGTTCTTGGGAACTCATGGAAAATTCAAATCGAATAAACTCAGAAACACCAAATGATGTGTAAAACTGTAATTTAGTAAGAAGAGAAAGAACAGCATGATGGTCTGTATGGCCAGTACAAGAACATGGGAGTGGGAAGGTCTAACAATGAAACTGGAACTGAATCCATTGTTCACATAATAAGTAGCTATTTGGTGACTTAAAAGAGGAACATAAAAACTAATAAAACAGAGAAAGACAAAAACTCGATTTGAGAGGTTCAAGGAAATTTCACAGTAAAACCAAAAGAGGGGGTGGGGGAAGACATTGAGGACTTCAAATAGAAGCTGGAGTGTGCAAGAGATCTAATGTTGCATTCTTCAGAAGTTGAAAAAAAAAAAAAAAAAAAAGTGTAATGAGTTAAAACCCTTCAAACTTTTAATTCCATTAGCAACAATGCAGAATTATAAAAAACTTATTGTCAGAGAGATAACCATCACCTTAATATACGCAACAACAAAAATAACCACCTAAAACTGTCAAAGATACTTTCCTAAAATCCATCACCATTTCCAAGTTTGCTTCTTGTAACTAAAAATATTAAAAATTACAACTTTTCCCAGAATCAAACAGAGCCTCACAGGGCTGAAGAAAGACAAACAAGTCATACCAAAATGCAATTCAAAACAAGACCCAGAAAACTTTTTGGAATGTAATCAAAAAGCAAAAGAATTTGGTTTTTGGTGGCTTACTTTGGGTGAAGGGTGGCTGAGTTTTCCATTGAAGCCCAACTGGGCCTCAAGATCTCCGCTTCTCCGGCGACTGGACGGTGTCAAATCAGACGAGGTGGGTCTGAGGAATCTCTCAAAGATAGCCATGACTAAGAACATGGAGATGAGAATGGCAGTGGCTACGAAACCAAACGACACCGCATTGACAGAGCTATTAAAAGCAGGAGGGCTGCCCGGATGCTCATCTCTCTGCATGTTTAGTGGAGCTCCTATTGGCGGCCATTCAAAGCTATGTTCTTTCACAACAACCATTTTCACCTCTCTCACTCTCTCTATATATCTAGGTCCGATTCATTCATACCATGTTAATTTCTACGTAACTTTTCTTCCAAGCGTGTAAGTGTGGATGTAAGAAGCAGAAAGAGAAGCAGAGAGAGGTTTTTGTGGCAACAGTAAAGGCTTTTTCTTTTACACCATTATCAAAGCTTGTTGGAGTACTTAAACTGGTAAGAGAGAGAGAAGCAGGCAGGGCATGTGGGCTATCTTTACAGAGAGGTGAAAAAAATAGGAAGCTATGAAATTTGGATAGCCCCTAGACACAATAATATATATATACAATAAATTAATGACCAAAATAATAATAATAATAATAATTTAAAAAAAGGACAAATTGTCAAATAGCCACTGAAGATGACTTTTCAGTTTCTGTATCCAAGAGTGGGATAAATAGATGGGCCTTTTCTTTAGCCTTATTTGTGGAGGTTCCACATGTTTTTAGATTAAACTTTTGTAACATTTCAGCTTCACAAATTGCACTCATGATCTGTTTTTCCAAAAAGTTAGATGTGTTTTTACTGCAGAAACTTTTCTCATAATTTTGGGCTGCAGTTTTGCATAAGATGGCTTGGAAAAAAGAAATGTTTGCTTTGTTATTTCTTTTCTGTCAAACCAACTTTAAGGTCAATCTCACAATTATGACCAATATTTATCACCTTTTGGTGAGTATTTATAAACCTCTTTTATCTGGAAAGAAGGATTGAGAACACACAACATGCAAAATGGGAAAATCTGAGTTCCTAGCCACAAGATGCAGAGACAGTTTAGGCCCAAGGAATATCTTTTCCTTCCTTTTTTTTCTATATCCAAAGACATGCATACAACATCGATGGCCACAAGGGCCATGCCAGCTCCAAACACATTTTCTCTTTTGTTTTGTTGTTTCTTTCCAGTGAAGGGGACCTGGGGAGGGCAGCCCTGTAGCCTAAGTAACTTACTTGTGCTTGGACTGACTTACTCTCTCTTAATACCACAGGATGTTATTCAATTTACCAAAAATACCATTCTTCCATTGAAGCTGTAGCTTGTTTGATGCTAGCTCAAAGGAGCTGTTAGTGAAATTACTGGCTGAAACATGGGTATGTATGGTAAATGTGGTATATTATCCAAAGTGATAGTTGCCGTTATATCGAACAGAACACAGAGAGAGAGAGGGCTAGGGCAACAATTTCCATGGGAATTGGGAAAGTTATGAAACAAAGTAGAGTACCATCTACTTGCTCTCTTTCTCATCTCGAAAAGGGCAACAGGGACCCTATGGCCCCTACAGTTAATCTCATTAAGAAATAGAAACTCATGTCCATGAGTACGTGTCGTCCCTAGTCATTAGGCAATTAGCTGCTTCCTTCACCCTCAGTATTCTGTGTGGAACTTATATATAACATACATTAATATCACTCACATTCATATGCTTGCTCGGAGAATGGTAGGGTTACTACTACCGACCGGACGTGTTACTAATTTTTAGCCGTTAATGTATGTGGTAGGCAATAACAATCAGATGTAGTGGTCACTTTTCTACTATGCTTGTTTGAAGAATGGTAGGGTTAGTACCAAATAGACGTGTGACTTATTCATAATCGTTGATGTATGAGTTATTATTAATTGGATGGGTGATTGATTTATAATCATTGATTTTTGTGAAGTTTAATGTGGCATTCACGTTGTTATGATCAAAAATCATCCGCATGTATGTGAATACTGAAAGTAAAGTATCTTTTTTATTTTCGTTCTGATTTGACTATGGGCATCCGAACATGTTATCAGTTCACTATTTTTTTTCCTCACACACTGTAAGAAATCATTGTAGTCAACTTGGTATCGTTTATACAGGACATGAAGGCAAAAAATAGTGAAGTGATACAATATTGTAAGACGGTTGTTGTTCATATTGGCAACTTGAGCACACTGGAGACAGACCCCAGCTTAAAAACCCATCTTAAACCTTCATTAACCACATGCACATGCAATTTGTCGGGGTGTGTGCCTTTGTCTCCCTCCAAACCCATGGTCCCCACTGTTCCATTTCCACGTGGCACACCAATAAACAGCCTATTTGTTGCCACGTGGCGTGAGCTGGACTTGTCCAAAATGAGTGAAAAATAAAATAAAGGCATTAAGAGGGCCAAAGTCGAAATCACTCTGCTTTGATCTCTCGTTTCCCCATGACAAAACCGACATATCAGCTTCCAGTGTCGGGGTTTCCAGGTCCTAACCAGCATGTGGAACATCTTAATCCTCGAGGATTGTTCCCCATGTCAACGACTCAGATTCAATTCCCAAAGATACCAAATCCTGGCCGTCCATTTCATTTCACCGGTATGTCTTTTTTAAAATTAAAAACAAATAATAGTTTAAATTATTATTATATAAATCCATTTCACCGATTCTTTTTTTGTTTGTTGATAGTCAAAACTCAAAAGTCACACGAGTCAAACACCATCAGCCTATGCATGATAGGCCAGTAGTACTATAGAGTGAGTGTGAGGTCAGAGTTGCACAATCTCACGCGTGCAAAGGCAGAGAGATGGTTTATCGTGGCACGTGCGGTGGCGTGTGCAAGTGTAGAAATTTTGCAAAAAGCGCTTTTGTAAGTTTGACGGGGAGTAGGACAGATATTCGGAGTGCATGGAGTGGAGAGTGTCAGGGGTGGGGACCACTGCAGACCAGGGTCGGGGTGGCTCAGTGTGGTTGGGGTTGGGGACCATGTCATGAGATGGTGTAGAAGACGCAAGGGACCGACGGATCAAAGGTGAGTGAGTGAGTGAGTCAGTTTGTGGGGTGGCTCGTGGCAAAAGATTTCATTTGAGTTTGATTTCATGGCTCACGAGTCACGTGAATGATGAATCTTTTGCTTTCGCTTTCTTCGGCTGAGAGTTTTCGGTTTGCTTTCTCTTCTTTTGAGGGTGCCTAAAGCTGAACCACGCCCTTGACCACTTGAAAGCTCACGAACTGGGCTAAGACACTGGTACACTAGAAAAAAAAGTAAAAGAAAAAAAGAATGACCCAAGTCCATTTTCAGCCTAGGAATTCAGAAAAGGAAAAAGTTGGATCTTGGGTCCCACTTACAAACTGGATATGGCCAACCAGAGAGATGGACCAGACCAGATTGGGTTGGTCATTGGTGGCTCCCTATCTGGGCTTTTTCACGGCAAGCATGGCCCTTGGGGCATGTGGGACATTGATAGGGCCCAATTAGGGGGCAACTTCATGAAGTCGCGGCATACAAAAGATGTAAAGGGTACATGTGTGGGTTCAACCGGTTGGTTAAGATCGTGTGTCCGTCTCATCTATTGTGTTGCTCGAGATGAGTGTAAAAGTTTTAATCTGAAGAAAACTAGTGAAACAAAAACATAATAATGATTTACAGTTTACTTGAAAGTGATCAAAAGAAATATAATAATGATTTTAGGTCACGTTCATTTCTTTCCAATTTTGGACAAGCATCATGGAATGGGATGCCTACCCTAGCCCTATGATGGAAAACAAGAAAATCTCCCCCACAAGCCTGTAGGCTATAGGTTGGTTTATAATATTCTTTTGGGTGTTTGGCAGCAAGCACAATGCACCTCCCTAGTAGACAGATAGAGAGCGAAGATATCAAGGGGCTGATTTGGCCTAGCCTCCTAGCTAGGTAAATCCCATTTTCTGGTTTAGTTTAGTATATGTTTCCAACCATACAAATACTAATTAACTACTAATTGGCAGCAAAACAAAATGACCCAACTCAAGATAAATGAAATGATCATCAATATATTACAGAAAAAGCAGCAAGAATAATAAAAAGCAACAGATATTATTTTTCTTATTTTGTCACAAGGTGTGCAAAATCATCAGGACTGCTCCATAAAGTTCACAACTTGGGCATAATCCACCTAATTAAGACAGCTACCGAGGAAACTTACGGATCAGTCAGCAAAACCTTATACAATAACAATAATATTAATCCATAATACCATACTAATTAACTACTAATTAAGCAGGTACCAATATATATATATATATATATTTTGCTGCTATGCTAGTAGCAAAAAACAGCTGATCATGTGAGTTGAACAACACAGCAATGCCCGCAGAGCTCTTTCTCTCCATCCTCCTCCATCGGCTCCATGCTTGTCCATGCATCACTGGTTGCTGAGATATCAAATTTATGAACGATCGACATTGTTCTTGACAATTCTCTGTATATGCCATACCCTGCCAGGAAGTACAAGTTAACGCCAATGGGTGCCATTGTTAGGTAACGCCTCTGGCTAAGTGCCCAATTGTGATCATCTTGCGTGCCCAATGCAGATATCAGGGAATTCAGACTTTGTATTTGGGACCCTTCAACTTCATTCCATATGTTGAGCTTCCCATCATATGACTCAATGTGACCTTTCCATTGCTTGTAGCAATCACCAGAGCTAAAAAGCCTCCCATCTACTTCCACAATTTGATTTGGTGGCACATCCAATTGCCACATCCCCACTATGAGGTCCCACATCCTTGTTTGCGTGTCGTACACCTCAGCACAGCTGCGCACCATTATTGGAGGCAGCTCTGAGTCAGCCCTCTCTGCGAAACCTCCCACCACGTAGATTTTACCCAGCCATGTCACGCCCACGCAATTGTACCTCAATGTGCTCATGTTAGGTAGAGGGGTCCACTCGTTGAGCTCGGGATCGTACACCTCAGCTAATGGAATCCCCCTTGCGCATGCTAGCGTGGACTTACCCCCGGCCACATAGATCTTGTTCTCGGAAACCGTGCAGGCAAAGTCACACCTTGGGATGCCAAGTGGCGCACACGTTGACCATTGGTCAGACCCAACATTGTAACGCAACACAGATGAAGAGACTTCAATATCCACGTCAACAAGCTCACTGCACTCATCTGACGTGTGAGCTCTCTCCTTACGGCAAACCCTACCACCAATTATGTAAATCGAGTCACCTAAAGACACCATGGCAAAACCCTTCAAGATATGGTTCTCAGTGAGGCCAGGGATCGAGCTAGCATGTGTCCATGTGTTGGTTGATGGGTCGTAGAACTCTATCCAGTTAGAGATGTTCAAGTTTGGTGCTGGTTCTCTGAAGCAAAATGTGGCGCAAACCCTGTAACTAGATAAAGAGTTGTTTGGTGAGGAAGGTGGTGGAGTTGAGGGTCTTGGTGGAGATGGGAGAGAACCCATTAGAGTGGCTTGGGAGAGCTTGGTGGTGGAGGGTGGCTTTGAACTAATTAATTTTGATTTTGTCAAATGGGAAATGTAACATATAAGGAAATGGAAGATATAGAGAGAGAGATAGCGGAGAATACAACAAATGTGTGGTTTGAGGACATCGACTAGAAATAAGGGTTGGTGTGAATTTCTAGGATTTCTTGTGTTGCATGATTGAATAGTTGATAATAATGTTTTTGGCGGGTTATTGTCTCTTGCATTGTCCATTTTGTAAAATAATTAAGATTTCCGGAGGATTCGATGCAAAAATAAGAGAGAATCGAGTTATATAATTAAAGATTAGAGAAGAGTGTGGAATTTGAGTCACTCTTTATCTGATGGTTAGTATGTTTTGATTGAGATCAATTTGACTGATGACAACATTAACAAGGACATTAATTAGTTTAATTTAATTAACCAATTATTATATTTTTCTTGGTTCACTGGTTACTTATATATATATATATATATGTATATGTATATTTGTAAGGTTATAGAAACTCACACCTATGCTGGAAAATTTTGAGGGGAGAGTTAATGGTGAATTGGTGATTGAGTAAAAAAAATTTACCTGGTAAGTTGTGTTTTCTACAATTTCTACTGCTTTAGAGATGCGGAAGTGATTTGAATTTAGATTCCTATCTAACTTGGGGAAGTAGTTTGTGTTGGACTGTACTAAGTTGAGCTTAGATGAACTTAGTTCAGAAGTGTTGACGTGGCACTGATTGATTAGTCCATCAATCAGTGTTGTGCTGCTATATGCTATACATTGTTTGTGGCGGGGCCACTTTTAAGCTCGGAGTGGCCCTAGCCCCTCGAAATTCGGATCACTCATCTATTATATTATATATGTTTAGAATTTGTAATGAACAAGTTATAAGTTAACATTCCATCTAAAACAAATTAGACATAACTAAATTAGAAATATTTAGCTCTAAACATGTAATTATTGAATGCCTAAGTGCTTTATATACTTGTATTTTCTACTTCGGCCCCCAACTTTACGATTCTAGTTTCACTCTGTTTGACAGGGTAAAGGTCTCCCGTAATCTCAACTAAACACATGGCCTGTATTGATCAATATAAAATAATTCATAAGAAATCAAACTTAGGAAAGGAAAAAAAAAACAATAAGCACTGTTTAGACAGGAAGATTGGGAGTTGAGCTAGGCAAACATGCATGAAACAGCACTCTGAAAAAGCACTTAAAAAGGCATCAGTAGGGCAAATCCACATGAGATACTACTATATGATAACATTAGAATCTGAAATCTAACACCTTTTCTTTCTCACCAAGCCAAAACAGAATCGTCTCTTGGATACGGGTTTGCTTATCAAGAAATTAATGTCCCAATTTTATATGTAAAAAAGTGCATAACACTATACTTGTTTGTGCTCCTGGGATCTCATATCTTTATATCTGCTTTTTATCATGCAGATTTTTCAGACAGCAGAAAGCAATTTTAACATATGGGGAAACCAACAGCTACCAAGGCATGTGACAACTAGGAATCAAACCATGCTGAGGGTGCAATTTGGTCAAAGGGAATTGGATACTGCCCGCTACAGCAGGAACATGTGTTTCCAGCTGATGGGTTGGGCTGAGACCATGGTCAGATTGAAAAAAATATATAATGTCGTCTTCTGCAAATTCTTTAGTTGAGGTGTGGATGATGATGATGATGGTGTTTAGGCTTCGATGATAGCATAACCCTAATCCGAAACCCTAAATTCTAAACAAGTCACTTATCATTACGATATTATTAAATGCTTCAACTTTTCAAATGTAGTGGAGGACAAAAGATAGAAGGCTAGAATTGCTGAGCAAGGCTGTAAGAGGAGAGCATGATGAAGCACCATCAAGAAATTCAGAAAGCAAAATCACATGAGAAACAGGTACACAGTGCAGCATTATTGGAGAAAGATGATAACATTTTATGGGCTGACAGGTTGAATGTGTGTAAATGTGCGCTCTGAAATGGATATAATTCGGGGGTGGCTGGCACATTGTTTTCAACCCCCATATACATAAGCCTAAGTTGCAAGATGCAACCTTTGATCAAAGACAAAATCTCCATTGTCTTGAGGTCCACCAGTACTTAACCCTAGCTAGGAGAAGCCTAGAACCATTGAGCCAAAGCATCAAAAGGGGACCCCACTTGAAGAAAAAGCCAGATGGCAAAACCAAAACCGAAATATTGGAATCATCCAAAACTAGAAAACCCAAATCCAAAAGAGAGATAGCTACATAAGCAGCAGCGCAGAGAGGTGCCATAGGTTGCTCTGTTGGGTAGAATGACAGGTCATCTGAAATGGGACCTAGTTGGAGATGGTGCAGCAGCACAGGCGCACAGAATGGGCAAAGGGCCACGAGCAAATGTGAAGAGAGAGACAAAAGGGAATTTAATGAGCATATGCAAAAGCAAAATGGCTTTGAAGATGAAGACAAAAAAGAAAGAGAAGCAAAGAACCTCTCGCATTGCCTTCTATTGGAGACAAACCAGTTTTTGAGGGAAAAAGAAAACTCTGATTTGACTGATCAATGTAGAGATTCATTGCCCATTTTTTTCTTTCGTTTTGGATTCATGTGTAGACCCTGGGTCCTTTGCACATGATGAAACTGAGCTTTCTTTGTGACGCACATATCCAACAATTTTACATTGGTTTAAACTTGAATAATATGTGTTATTTTTCACTAATGATATTATTAAGCAGTCACTTAAAAAGAAACCACATGGGTAATTACCATGAAATCAAATTCTCTGTGCAGTGAGTGGATATGTGTGGCTTAAAAGTGATTTGGTCGAATAAGCAAGATAAGAATTTTAAACCCTTTGTTATCCGAAGAATTTGAACGAGTTCTTAGAGATATTGTGACCCTAAAAAGAAGAAGGGGATTTTCTACCACTAAACAAATAAAAAGCAGAGTGAAGTTTTCAATCCAAAAACAGAGTGCAGTCTTCTATCCAAAAACAGAGGCAGTTTTCAGTTTTAAAAAAAAACAGAGTGCAGTTTACAGTGAGGTTTTAGGCGTCCACTAATTGCCAGACGGTAGAGGGTTTAAGGTCCTAGATTTTTTATGGCTTCAAAATGGGTAAAAGTAAAGGCCGAGGAAATACCCATGAAATAATGATTCGTTATGCTCCAACCACATTCTGATAGTGATACGACCTTAGGCTCACTGCCCACTGTCCCTGCTCTCACTCTCTCTCTCTCTCTCCGACTCTCTCTAGATGGTGGAATTTTAGCATCCCAATGTGATTTCAAGAAAAAAGTATATCAGTGTAGACTACGGCAGAAGCTGCGCAGCTACTTTGAGAGACCAGAAAGATTGCGTTTTGCATCCGCATTCCCTTCACCATCACCCTTTCTCGAAAAGGTTGTTTCTCCTCCTTTTTATGTCTTCGCATTTCAACCTTCTGCTGCACCATAACAGATTTTCTTTTCTCAAGTCTTGTATTTTCAGCTTCTCTCTTCTCAGTCCGTGAAGGAGCTAGCTATTAACTCTCCTTTCTCTCTCTGCCTAAGTAACAAACCCAGAGCAAGAGACATTGCAGCCCACCTCTCAACTTATTTAAAACAGCGAAGAAAACAGGGGAAGAGCCAATTGGGTTTTTGGTGCAGGAGACTCAGTGAGCAGCAGTGTAAGCGAGCCACTTATGAATATGGGTTTGGTGGGAAGCTTGGTTTGGGTGAATGCATACAGTAGGAAGCAGTGTAGGAGCCTGTTCTGGAGAATGAGAGCGGCATTGAAGAAGGCTCTCAAGAACTCTGGCAAGCAGCAGTTGAGATTCCAGTATGATCCTTCCAGCTATGCTCTGAATTTTGATGATGGCTCTTGGAAATCAGCCCAGGAAGCAAATGCTTTGAAATTGAAACATGCAACAAAACCTCAGCCCCATTCGGATTCAGATGTCAAAAATACTGTTTGGGTTTATGTTCTTTGGGTGGTTTCGGAGTGATGTTTGCGAGGGGAAAGAGGGGAGCAGATTGTTTTTTCTTTTTTCTTCGTGTTTGTGTGGTGTCCAAAAAATTTAGCAGCTACAGTGCCATGCTTGCGAAGAGTGTGGTCGTTGTCTAAAAAATGAACGCTTATAATTACAAGTGTGGCTTATGATTTTCTTATTTCATTTCTCATGTTAACAACTTCGTTGTTTGGCTAAATTGTCTAACATTTATTTTCTAGAGTGCTCAAGGAAATTACATGATCATGATGTTCTTATGTTCAGTGAGATTACATGCGATCCATTAGAAGGTAAGGGAACGTAAGAACGCTTACCTTACCTATAACTTGAAAGCTGCGATAAGCGCATGTACATTCTAGCTTCTCGAAATTTTTACAAGACCACAGCAATTTTTCTTTTAATTTTTATTATTTGAAGTAAGACCACATCAATGCATTATTGTAGCTCACTACCTGTTTTGCTGCACCTAAGACAGCCAACAAGATTTACTCCACAATCTCAAGAAATAGACGTAAAGAGATGTTATAGACAATCATTTGTACAAATGTTGAGAATGCCACAGAAACGTAAATGATAATAAAATTAACAAAGATTGCAATGAAACAACATCCAAAGGAGGAATGTAGATACAGCCATTTCGCGATAAATGTACATACATCATTTTTCATTCCATGAAAGCCTAGATGAAACCTAAATCCTCCACACAAGGAGGTAGGACGGACATCCTCTAGACAGTAGGGTCTTCTAGCATGGCAGTGGAAAGATCATTTATCCGAGGATAAGCAGCTTTTTCATCAAGCTGGTTCTGGGCCCATATCAGCATCTTCAACAAGCTTGGTAGCTTCGGGTCTGTGGTAGGACAACAGGACATACAAAAATTGTTAACCTATTTGGAGATTTGTATTGGATAAGAAGTTAAAAATTGTTTCTTCGGAGATCTATCTCCTAATCAATATTTGATCTAAAAAATACTCATGAACGATTTGGCATTTTACCCTAGAATATCCCTTCAAATAGTATTAAATTGATGAACAATCTTGTTGGATTTTTTAAAGCGAATTTTCCAAATGATTTTGTTACTGGGAAATAGTGTAGTTTTCCAATCATGTAAAGACCATGATCAATGTACTCAGCAATGAAAAATATTGTGCTGATACAACTATAACTCGACCATACTTTTTCTTGTGGGGTTTACGGTTTACCAACTAAACCTTTTTACTCCAAGAAAGTTTGGGGTCGGCAACCAAAAATAATATTAACCAAACTAACAGTATAAATGCTTTTGAAGATAAATAATGAACATAATCCAGTTATGTTCTATCATAACTGGGAACACAAACAAAGGTAGATACAGAATAAATCAAACTTTAGACTAACCTTTTTCATGACTCTGGCTGGTAAGGATGGCCGCATTCACCTCACTTGCTGTCTTTAGGCGTTGTGATATGTCCAGAAGCTCTCCAACAGGACAATTGGACACATCTTCAAAGGCTAGCAGTGCAACAGTCCTCTCCAACTCTTCTAAAAAGCTTTGCTGCATATGATGGTATTAATAAGTAATCATAACTCTAACTTTCTAAGGATAAGATAGTGATGATACAAAATTTAACACGGGAATATGGTCAAATGAAGCATTCAATAAATCAGTAACTATCTTCCACCTTGGTAACATTTACAACAGTTCAACTTCAGCGAATGAGTGAATAAACAACAAAGTCAATGCAATTCAGTGGGATGGAGTTAGGGGAAGCCAACAGAAAGTTAAATCATGAAATTATATTCATCATAGTCAATCGAAGCAAAGTTACAATGGGCTGAATCTTACATTTTCTTCTCCCCTTGGTGCTAGCTCTTCCTGAGCAAACTCAAGGGCTTCTTCTACTTTTCCATTCCGAATTAGTTCTATCAACCGTTGCTGTTGGAGATGGAAAAATAATTGGGGATTTGTATCCAAAATCTGCAAACAGAGTTATCACAGATCTTTAAATATTTTAGATAACAGGCTGATCACTGGCAAGCAAAAATCTCTAAAGGAATAGACTCAAATAAAAATTATAAAAAGGAAACGAAGCTACTTGAATGTCAATCTAAAAGAAAAAGGAAACCCTCCTCATGGATGGATGTCAAACTACACTACCTGCATGTTTACATAAAGAGAAAAAAAACAGGTTGCCGAAAACCATCCATTTAAGCATAGGTTTATATTCTATGTGTCCAAGTTCTTTTTTCTACAAGTGTAGTAGTCCTAACCATGATGGCAGACTGACCACAATGAAAGTGAGTCACCTTATTTATAGTTTACTCATATGCTACCCTTCGGGTTTAAAAAGTCGTTACTAACTGATCGAGGCTCTAGGTGGGAGGTAAAACTAACAAACTTGGCCAAGAAATCCCATGATTTTGACAGGGAGTAGCAATACCACTCTGATTTTTTTTTTTCCTACAAAGGTTTGAGAGCCACAATAATTCTTCTACTCCCAAGTTACTTCCAGAGGAAAAGTCGGGACTTTAAAATCCCAGTGAATGTTTTTCTTTTCCAGAAAAATGACAGGATATTTTAATAAGCTGAAGGACATGATTCTCTTAACAGGTAAATCAAGCAACATCATGCATTTAATAGCTACTTCCCTAAGGCTCAATAAAAAAAAAACGAAAAAAAACAAAACAAAAAAGGCCAGGAACAACAACCACATACCCTGCTCAACAAACTCATCCTGGTTAGAGGTTGATTAACGCACTAATTACAATCACCACATAATGAATCTCATGATTATCATCAAATAAGTGACTATTTGACATATGAACCGACCTCAATTATAAAAGAGCTTCATATGAGGCTGACAAACTTCATATCAAGTTTGGCACAAATATGATTATTCAAATTGCAGTGCCACAATTAATATGACATGGCATATTTTCAGAGAAAAGGAATGATATAAGATTTTATCAAAGGAAAAAAAAGAGCAATAATTTTTTCATCAATAGTATAAAACTACGGACTTTATGAAGATAACCAAAAGTTTTAAAAAATGGCATCCTACCTCCGGGTTTAAGTCATTCACTTTCTCAATTGCATCCTCTACATTACCACACTGTACTGCCTTCTTGACAGCCATACGGTCGGTGATTGTTGCAAGATCAATATCTGCTATCTAACCATAAGGAGAAACACAACATATAATACAAAATGAAGCACACCACCAAGACATCGACAATAAGAACATTCCATAAGTTATATATAAAAAAAGGATACGTTCGGTTCCAGATTCCTTTCGGAATTTCTCAGCAGCATCAACATAACCCTCGGTGACAAGAAAGTTCATCACCAATTTATTCATGTCTTCTTTCTTAATTTTTACATCCTTGAGCTTCTTCTCCCACTCTTCCCTTGTTATGACTTTCTTCGACGCAGCCTATGGCACAACATAGAAATATTAGACAAACTTGCATTGTCACAAAACATACCCTCTTCAACTACAGTTTCTTTTTCTTTCTCCTATTGAAATTGAAATCTGCTCCACTCTACCATGCCAATGGGGATAGTTATTGACCTAATAACTAAATATTCAACCTCAAATCAATGTAGTGAACCCGTTCTAAAAACTCATAATTGAGCAGTCAAAACCACGAAATTATAATCTAGATGTCAATTTACCATTGCTTCGATCTCTGCAAGTTGATGAACCACAATCCAGAACAGTGACATCAGTGCACCGCCTTGAATCCCATCATTCAACTCCCACAACTATACTTCCTTCAACTCGCCCTGTAAATTTTACACACCGATTCAAATTGCAACAAGAGACACTATACTGACCAAACATCTGGGAATCATAAACTGGAAACCCTAGTTCTGCCTAAATGCGATAGAACTGTAAATATAACTGTAGCTGAGTGATAATTTTCCCGATAAAACTTTTTCCACCAAGTGTTTGCCAAGAAAATACTGAAGTAAAAGGTACCTTGAAGAGTGCTGGGTTTGCGATGATTGCGTCTATATCTATACTGCTTCGTATTCGTCTGTGCGTGTGAGTGAGTGATTGGGATCCCGGCGATCCCTTTCTTCTCGCTGCTCAGAACCTCTGGGTTTGGTGGTTAGTGTTTTCGGGTTACCCTTAATTTGGATCCTGACCTTAAACGGGTCGGATCCCGGTTTGTTTTATTTGGTTTCTCAATGGTTTGACGTGTCACGCGATTATGCGCTCAAGCTTGCATTCGAATTGGGCTCGCGGAAGCGTTGGGCTTTGACCCGAGCGTAGTTCGGGCTTTGATTTTGAGTTCAAGCTTGATATGCAGACCGGCCCATGATTAAACTTTTATTAAAGCATTTTATTCGAGAACAAGGAGACGGACACATTATCTAACTTTTATTAAAGCAAACGAATGACATATATACTAAAGGGGTAAGCAAGTATTTTCTTCGCATCTAACATTTTTGTCCCCATTATGGTGTGAGATTCTTAATTTCCGTACATCATATACAATTTTTCTAAAATAAAAACTAAAAAAATTATCAAACGGATCCTTAATTTTATAGTCGTACTTTTTTATTTATAAGATATAGTCGTACATTTCAAAATGAAGAAGCCGCACGAGGTCTTTTTTAAATATATTAGTTGATAACTTAAGATCACCATCATCCTTTTTCACCGACTCAATCTTTTACATGTTTGTTGAATTACCTTTTTCTTTTTTTAATGAACCTTTTATTGAATTACTTAACTTATTGGCAATCACGGGTCCAAGGGAGGCCTTGAATAAAAAATTATTAAAAATCCCAAAAGTAGAAGAAAACAGGTACTATAGTGGCGCGAAATGGACAGAGTTTAGGTATAGCCAGTACTTTCATATTAAAAAATTTGACACGCAATTGCGTTGGCCGGTTGCCAATATCATAGGCACGAATTACGCCACTGCCCTTCTTTTCCTTGTTAGCAAGTTGGAACTTTCGCAGCCAGTTGAGACGCTTTTCCATTCAATAGCATGGAATTTCACACCGACATTAACATTGTGTTTGTGTACAATTTACAAAGAAGTTTCCATGCAAACCTCAAACAACATTTTTTTATTTTTATTACTGTCTACTTAATAACATTTTGAGCTTTCAAATAACATTTTGGATGGACGTATTCGAAATGTATTGGACTCAAATGTATTATACTTCAAATACATTTAATCTAATATGATTATTGTTTTTGACGTAAATTTAGCCCTGTAGTCAAATTCAAATCATTTCTTTCAAATTCCTCCGTTATCAAGGGAATCCTTAGTTTTGTAATTAAGAATTTAGATTGTGTTATTGTGCTTATATTCATAATTATGTAGTTCGATAATTTATTTAATTATTTTATAATATATTGAGAAAAATATAATAAAAATTTAAAATGTAGATAGTTTCCTCTATGGGGTTGATGAGAAAAAATAGGGCTTCTCATTCCATTTTCATAATTAAATAATAACATTTGCAATATTTGCTATTTTTGAAAACTTAAGTTAGGTGTCCTATAAAATTTAAAAAAAAAAAAAAATTAGGCGATATTACGCATGAGCATGACAATCCGCAAGCGTGAGTGGTTGCGTGGCAGTCGAATCTAAGGCCATGGTCCGCAATAATGAAATCAAATCTCCAAACCCATTTCGGAATTCCTAGTCCGATCCGAGTAGGAAAACGAAAGCAAAAACCCCAAAAACCACCAACCAGAAAATTAGAACGAGTCCTTAACCTACGCACCCCCCAAAAACCCATACCCAATGTAAACCTGCGCCACCACATTCTTCACGATCCGCGGCTTTGAGGACGACAAAAGAGAAAAGAAAAAAAGAAGAAGAAAAAGTTATAAAAGAAAAGTCGCATCGCGAGAACTTTCTCAGAAGCCTTCACATTGATAACGATCCAAAACCCCCTCCCTCTCTCTCTCCGCGCTCAAGTTCCTTAGAATTTCTTGGTCGTTTCGCTGAGAATGCGATTGCAATTGCCCGGATCCAAGCTTTTGTTTCTAAATTCGGAGCATAATCGGACTGAGTCTACTTAGGGTTTTCAAAGAGGTTCAAGAGTCGAGAAGCTAGGATTAGGGTGTCAGTATGTTGCAGGCGGAGGACAGCTCGAATTGGAATCAGTTACCGGCCGCCTATGGATTCGCCGGCGTGGATCTCGACGATGAGGGTATGTCGATGGATGTAGACACGCTCTTAGGCCTTATCGCTGAAGAATCCCCGGTAATTTCCGCACTCTTGTCTTGGGAAAGGGTTTAACTTCTTTGCAATTTTTGGGATGCTTCGTTGCACAGTGGGCGGTGCAAATCTCGTGTGCTTTTTGGAGTTCTTGTGCAACCTTAAGTTTGAGCTTGGAAACACTTAAATGCAATTCTAGTGGAAACACTTAATTTCAGCTGGTTATTCGTGAAAAATCATGGCGGTGTTGATAAGAATGATCAATTTTTTGTCTCTTTAATTACTAGCAGAAGGGGTAGTATGGTATAGTAACTGGAAGCACCAAAGGGGTTTATGAGTATATTGGCATGTCAAATGTTGTAGAAAAATTTCCACATGCCTTTCTTGTTTTGTTTATTGCTACATCTGGCTGAAACTTACAGACGTCTTCCTTTTTCATTGCTATGTTTTGTTCTATTAAAATTATTGCCTCCCTAGCCTTATGGTTAGCACTTTATTTTTCTTTTAAAGCTGACATTTGGAGTACCAACTGCAGAGTCGTCCACAGAATTATTCCTTGGAAAATCAATTGCAAGCTGAAGCAGTTTCCGATGCTCAGCTCCAAAGTGGTAAATCATTTTGTGCTGACTTTTTAGTTTTTTTAATGTATCTTTGTTTCTGCCATCTATGAAATGCTTTTCTTGGCGTTCTTTTGTAGTAGGATATTGTTGTCTTCTATAAAGTTCTGGTATTCTGGAAGGTATATTACAAACATCTACATTTGACTACCATTTGATTGCTTGTTTAACTGGTGATTTTGTTAGGATTTCAAGCGTTGAAAGAAGAACCACCAATTGAAAATGATTTAATGGGTCCAGGCTCATGGCATACTCCATACAGCTTAGAAGCTTCAGATTCTGGGGCAGGGGTTCCAGACGGCTCTTTTGAATCTGCAGGGAACCGTGCAATGAGTTTTGATTACAAAGAGATGGAACCATCAGCACACACTGGTTCTCCTGGGCATGCCTACTCTACAAGTCTTAAAGACTGGAATTCCTTGTTTCCAGGCAATGAGGCTTGCTTTGCAGAGAGGGTTGCAGTTTCACAGCCCACATGTAGTACGGCATCTAGTTTTGCTGAAGGGCATGCTAACCACATTTTGGACCACGGAGATCCCAATGTCCTGCAGCAGAAAGCTGACATGGCAGGGAAAGTTGATTCTGAATGTATGTTAATCTTTCATCTGGGTTATAAACTGGATCAAGGAATCACATTTTTGTTATGTTTGAAGGTTTAATATAGATCATTGCATGTGTACTTTGTATTGTTTTTAAAATTTGAGGTGGAAGCACTAATTATGCCTTCTGATGATTGATTGCAGATGCTTCACAATGCCTTGGTATTGAGAACATGGATCTAAGTTACAGAACCTATGGCAATTTGGGGGAGAATACCAGAGAAACCCAAGGACCTTCAGAAAATAATTCCTGCACATCTATGGAAACTACTCTCTGTCAAAATTCTGATGTTTTCAGTGACCATTACCCAGCTTTGTGTGGGATGAGCTTAGATAATACGTTTTTGGCTGATACCTTAATGCATCATAGTCCTACTAGTTATTATTTTCCGAGTAATGAAGAAATGATGGCTAATGTGAAGGATGAATCAGGGGAGTTTCCAACTGATAGTTCATGTTCAAGTAGTAAGATGAATTTAAATGGTCAGGAGGGAATAACTGGTAAATCTTCTTTCCAGCCATCAATGATTGATGTTTTAGATGTGGAGTGGAATTTTGGGTATGATAATTGTTTACCAGCAATCAGTGGAAATTCTTCATTCGATGCTGACTCTTTTCCTGCTGACAACAAGTCGTCAATCAAGCCTCTGAGTTATACTCAGACATATATATCAAGCAAAATGGAACCCATTGGCGTGAAGGATGAAATGATCGATGAGTTAGTTGCACCTAGTAGTGTTATGTGCCATCCCTATCGAGCCATGGATGAAGCTGTCAGTAGACAGTCTTCTTTCAGTGCTGATGATCACTTTTTTGACAAACACTCAAAGCTTTCTGGTTTTGGTATATCAACTCAGAATCTTGGTAACCCAGTGGATCATAAAGAAGACATGATTGTTTCATATAAAGGAGCTTGTCATTTTCAAGATAATATGAATGGAAGTTCTACATCTCCCATTGATGGTCCATCTATGAATTCAAATGCCTCGGAACGTTATTTGCCAGTTGCTCAGCCATTCACTTCAAGCAATAATCAGGCTTACGTTAAGGACGAACATGCAGATTCTAAGAGCATGCATCTTTCGAAAGTCAGCCCTGAATCAATTCATAGTAACTTCTCTGACAAGTCTCCTGCAGAAGATGACTTTGATGTACGCATCATTGAAAATATCAGTCATCCTGCACCCTCAAATCGCTCTCCAGTGGTTATCAATACTAGTTACCATGCGCCCTTGAATCGCTTTCCAGCACTTGGAAATACCCTCGTTAATTCACCACAATTGGCACCTAGTGATCATTACACAGGAGTGGGAGGCATGAGATGCAAGGCAAGAGATGAGCAATTGATTTTGAGAGTAGCATTGCAGGTTAGCTCTTTTAGTTTGGAACTTTATTGCCTCTCAATGGTTTTTGGAAATATGCTGTCTGCATGAAATACTGAAAAGCTTTATTAATATTGTTTTTATTATTTCATTATTTTTATATGCTAAACATATTTTTTATGGTATCATATTGGATGCTCTTTCTTGGGCGCATTGTTTATATTTTGTCCTAGTTGAGATTGGGATATATCTGGGATTTATTATTTTCTGGAACATTTGGATGGAGCGTAATAGGAGAATTTTTGAAGACTATAAGGGAGTGGGAGTGAGTGATCTGTGGGATAGAGTTAAGTACCGGGCAGCTTTGTGGGCTTCTGTTACAAAAGTTTTTAAAGACTACTCTTATTCCACTTTTATGAGGGATATGGCAGCTGCGGTTATCTGAGTGTTGGGGGGTGGTTGTTCAGCTCCGCCCTGTTAGTTTGGGAGGGGAGGGTGTTGTTTGTTTGTTTGTTTGTTTCTTTTTGTGTTGTTTTTGTTCTTCGGATTGTGGTTGCCTTATCCACTTCCGTGTTCTTTTTGTTTAATAAATTTCGTTTCTTCTCAAAAAAAAATTTCAACTTCTCTGCTGCGTATGTTCGAGATATGTTCATCCCTTCGAATTCTACTAGTTACATTTTGGTGCAAGGTTTTTTTTTTTTCCTTCTTTTCAAAATGCTATCATGCCACCCAGATTTCTATTGGGTGACATATTTCTTTGGTGCTTGTTTTAGTAAGAAAATGTAAAAGCGCTTATGGGCTTTACTAAAACTTGAGATCTGAAACCTTGGTGGGACAAATTTTGTGATGCACTGCAGGACCTTTCACAGCCGAAGTCGGAAGCTATTCCACCAGATGGACTTTTAGCAGTTCCTCTTTTACGACATCAGGTTTTGAATTGTACCCTCTTTTTAACTTTCATTGTAGATAAATATTGTTTTCAACCCCCAAAAAATGGCAATTGGGTGGGTCCACTGGGAATCTAGTGTGATAAGTATTTAGTTTGGTATTGTGATTATCAACTAAAATAAACTCAGATACAAGTACTTTGGAGTGGTTATTTCCTTGTTTCAAGGTTTAAAAAATGGTTTTCCGGTTGTGTTCCAATAGACAGGCAGAAAGCTTATTTATGTAGATCGAGTTGTACATGTTTTCTAAAATAATGGCAGGTTATCAAGCGGTTCATGTTGTGGAATCAAAATCTTCTACCTGAAATTAGAAGTTGGGTTTCCTCAGCTTGCACTTGGGTTTTGGCATGTCTGTTTAATGTTCATGATTTTTTAAAAGTCATAACTGGCTGGTTATATGGAACCATGATTATTTTGGAATTTTCTCTTTCAAGGAGTCTACTTCCTTGTGCCTACTATCCCTCTATTTGAAAATTGGAACCAGTGCCTTTTTGTTTTAGACTACTGCTTTGCGTATATTTGTGTATCGGTGAATGCACTAAATGGGGCCCATTTAAGTTTTAACTCATATCCTGGACAGAGAATTGCATTGTCATGGATGGTTCAAAAGGAGACAGCTAGTTTGCACTGTTCGGGAGGAATTCTTGCGGATGATCAGGTCTGTACTATATAGTTTTTATTAGCTAACACAACTTCATCTGACAGGACTTGTGCCAAATATTCTCAAGCGTTTATATACTCATCATTTTGCAGGGATTGGGAAAAACAATATCGACAATTGCACTTATACTTAAGGAAAGGCCTCCTTCTTATGGGGCTTGTCAAGATGTTAAAAAGCACGAGCTGGAAACTCTTGATTTGGACAATGATGATGATATGCCTTCTGAGATTGTTGGACGGAAGCAACATGCTGATGCCCGTGAGGTTATCCCAAATGGAATTCAAAAGAAGAGCATGAAACCTTTGGTACAGACAAAGGGAAGGCCAGCGGCTGGAACACTTGTTGTTTGTCCTACAAGTGTCCTCCGCCAGTGGGCTGAGGAGTTGCATAATAAGGTAACTGGAAAAGCTAATATCTCTGTGCTAGTTTACCATGGAAGCAACCGAACGAAGGATCCTTGTGAGCTGGCTAAGTTTGACGTTGTCCTCACAACATATTCAATTGTCAGCATGGAGGTCCCAAAGCAGCCTCTTGTTGATGAAGATGATGAGGAGAAAGTGAAGCCAGAAGAGAATGATATTCCACATGTGGGTTTCTCATCCAGTAAGAAAAGGAAATATCCTCAAGGTTCTGCTAATAAATGTTCAAAGGGTAAAAAGGGATTAGAGAGTGCAATGCTTGAGTCTGTTGCTCGCCCTCTTGCTAAGGTTGGATGGTTTAGGGTTGTCCTGGATGAGGCTCAGAGTATTAAGAATCACAGAACTCAAGTGGCTAGGGCCTGTTGGGGTCTGCGTGCAAAACGCAGGTGGTGCTTATCAGGGACTCCTATCCAGAATGCGATTGATGACCTTTATAGCTACTTTAGATTTCTCAAATATGATCCTTATGCTGTATACAAGTCATTTTGCTCTACAATTAAGGTCCCAATTAGTAAGAATCCAGCAAAAGGGTACAGAAAACTACAAGCTGTTTTGAAGACAATTATGTTACGCCGCACAAAAGGTGTGATAAAATATAATATTTCTGCTATTTGAATCTTTGAATGGTGCTTATTTTGATATTCTTAATTTACTAGTTTTGTTGGTGCCTTTGGAAAATTAGTGTTGTATGTGTTTTAGTCATTCTCATTGACTTTAGCCAATGGTGAACTATCACTTATTATTCATGCTTATTTTCTAGGATGGTTACAATTTAATAAGCTTTAACTTCTGTGATCTGAAGTGAATTGAAGTATAAAAGGCATTTTGTTTTAGAACTTGTTTTTAAATTAAAAACAAATGTTTATCACTATAATCATTCTATAATATTTGTGAGCTCTCAACTGTAAATTTCTTCCCACTGGCATTTTTACTGTCAATATCCAATTGATCTACATTGATTTATCACCATCTGATGGCAATTGTTCGTTGTAGGCACACTTCTTGATGGTGAACCTATTATTACTTTACCACCTAAATTTATAGAATTGAAAAGGGTGGAGTTTTCAAAGGAAGAACGAGATTTCTATTCCAGGCTAGAGGCTGATTCACGTGCACAGTTTGAGGTATGTTTTTACTGGGAAAGCCAATTTGGGGTTTGATAGTGGAATTGCTTTATTTTTGTCATTGTGTTCTTTTTCCCCCTTTGAAAGGACACTTTTAGCTCCTTTTAGTTTTTTTTAGATTTTAGTTTTTGAGAGTACGTTTCTTTTAAGTTTGTGATATACATGTTTAGTTGCCTTTGGTCATGTTCTCAAATACATATGCTTGCTATGTCCAGGAATACGCAGCTGCTGGGACTGTCAAACAAAATTATGTTAACATTTTGTTAATGCTTTTGCGTCTTCGACAAGCTTGTGATCACCCTCTTCTTGTTAGACGGTATGATTCACATTCTTTATGGAGATCTTCAGTTGAGAATGCAAAGAAACTTCCCCGTGACAAACAACTTTTGCTTATGAATTGTTTAGAAGCTTCTTTGGCAATATGCAGCCTCTGCAATGTAAGTGTTCACTTGAACTTTTTTTTTTTTTTTTCTTTTGATAATTTTCATTGTATATACATAATGATTTTATGTTTACTGAAATGGGTGGATGGCATGTGGCGTAGCATCCATTTTTTCTATCTTCTTCAGAGGTTGTCTTGTTAATATGCATAATTGATATAGCCCTTTATGGATGTAGTTTTTGTGAGAATTGCACACATGACCAACTGTCCAAATTATGGTGCATTTGTATTGCCTTTATCCCTTGACATTCTTTGGATATATCCCTTTGCTTTAAGCGCTTTGGAAGTTGTCCTTGTTAAGAAATTTGTCTGGCTTTTCTTTTTTGGCACCTTGATTTATTTTTTTCTCAGGATCCACCTGAAGATGCTGTTGTTTCCGAATGTGGTCATGTCTTCTGTAGCCAATGCATTTCTGAACATCTTACTGGCGATGACAACCAGTGCCCCAACACAAATTGCAAAGTTAGACTAAACGTTTCTTCAGTGTTTTCAAAAGCCACTTTGAACAGTTCTCTATCTGACCAGCCTAATCCAGATAGCATTGGTTCAGAAGTTTTTGATGCTGTAGAGTCTTTCTATGAGGATCACTCATATAATTCTTCAAAAATTAAGGCTGCTCTTGAGGTTCTGTGCGCAATGTGTAAACCGCAGGCTTGTATTTCTGGAAATAGTTGCTTAGATGACCAAGTTGATAGAAATGCTGGCTGTCCTGAAAATTCTTCTGATATTTGTGTGGTTGAACCACTTGAGGATGTTCCTAATAGACAGAACTTGGATGTGGTGACGTGTTCTAAGAATTCAAATAAGGTAGTTAGAGAAAAAGCAATAGTCTTTTCACAGTGGACAAGGATGCTGGACTTGCTTGAAGCATGCCTTAAAACCTCTTCCATTGAGTATAGAAGACTCGATGGAACAATGTCAGTTGTTGCTAGAGATAAAGCTGTCAAGGATTTTAACACCCTTCCGGAGGTTTGTGGAAATGATAGGATATCTTGATATAAGTTTCAAAGAAATTTTTTAGTTTTAGTTTTTTTCCTTTTAACTTGATAGTTCTGAAGTTTGACCTGGTTTCTTGTAGGTGTCAGTTATGATTATGTCCTTGAAAGCAGCTAGTCTTGGTCTCAACATGGTTGCAGCTTGTCATGTTCTTCTTTTGGATCTTTGGTGGAATCCTACCACAGAAGATCAAGCAATTGATAGAGCACATCGTATTGGGCAGACTCGTCCTGTTACAGTTTTACGGTTGACTGTGAGAGATACTGTTGAAGATCGTATTTTGGCCCTTCAGGTACTTTCCTTGCATTCTTTATTTTTTCTGTTTTATTTGTAGTTTAGCTTTTCTAACCACTACAGTACAAGCATGGATAAGCTGAAGCGCAAATGTATTAGACCAATGACCTTAGGTACTACTTGTACATTTTTCGTATGGAGTCATGGACTGGGGAAGAACTAGGTAGCATTTGTTGGTTGCATTGGCATTAGAGGAAATAACTTGGGCTAGTAGGGCTTTTCATCTTCATGTGTTTTTTAGTTGGGGAATATGTATTCCTGACAAACTGTAGTTCAGTATGTTTTTCTGAGTATCTATGATGTATACATGGATGCCTGCTGTTTGTTAGTACATCATGGTATAGAAAAATTGGCTCGTCTCAGGAAAGCTGGGTGGACAGAAAAAACTATATTTACATACTCATTTTGGGTCATAATGTTCTGTAGGGCAGTGTTTACATATTTTTTACTTTCATTGTTGGATGGTATATATTTGCTGATTTCTTTGTTGGATAGTACATATTTCTTTGGCTCATGTTTAGCGAGACTAGACATCGAGAAGGAGATGAATGCATTGCATTATCTTATGGAATATATATTATATTGTTTGGCTGATAACCACATTTGTGCATTATCCCTTTGCGCAGCAAAAGAAGAGAGAGATGGTGGCCTCTGCGTTTGGAGAGGATGAAACTGGTGGTCGCCAGACTCGTCTGACAGTAGAGGATCTGAAATACCTGTTTATGATGTGATTAGAGAGTTTTTATAGGTTGAGCAGATTTTGTTTTGCTAACACAAAAGGTATTGTCAATAGGTTTGTTTTTGGCATTGGCAGCAGCATAATTGATAGTTGAAGAAGATTATCTGACCATAGATCTAAAAGGAGTAGCATGGGGCTCTATCAACAAGAAGATTATGTTCATAGTCTGTATAGAATCACATGATCATTTTTTTTCCAAAATTTGTTCTCTAGAAATTTCTATTCTTTCCCTGCCCTCGTTTTCTCCATGATATTGTATAGGATGTGGAGTAGGAAGTTTAAAGCAATTAAAGATGTGAAGTTCCAGTGAAGATTCTCGTGTTTTTTCTTTTTGTTTTTAAATTGTAAATGAGAGGGTATTTCCCTTTGTTCTTTTTATAATATTTTCTTTTTGTTAGTTATGATATACATAATACAAATGTTTGGTTGTGAAAATTTGCTTCTTCTCGTGATCAGTTGGTTCATATCGACGATTAATCCATGGTTTATGTTGAGCAAATTGGTTTCATGGTCACTAATCACTAATGATGTACGTGCTTGGGTTTGCTGATTTTGGTGGGAGCAATACCTCTCTCTCTCTCTCTCTCTGACTAAACATAATTAAGCAAACTAGTCAAAACGCGCGAGGGTTTCAAATGCAACTTGCAAGACCATATGGTGGTTGTGCTAGTCGGCAAATAATACAATGCAATGCAAATTCAATGCCTCCATGTTCGTCATCAGGACATGGCAGGACATGCTACAAACACAATTTCATTTCAATCAAACACAATTTCAATAGTGACAATTGAAAATAAAACACAAAAATAGTTTTGATTTGAATCTCTATGTGATAATTGAAAAATATGATTATACCATTTTGAAAAGAAAAAAAAAGGTAGTAATTTGATGTCATTCAGCTCCTCCTCCTCAGGCATGGCATCTATGATTCAACCAAGAAAGAATATCAGCGCGAACGATATCAACATTTTGATCAGTCTCCCCAAACAGCAAGGAATGCATCATCCCTTCATAAATCTTGATCGTCTTATCCTCACTCTTGGCCTCTTCATACAATGCTCTGCTCACATTCGGATCAGTCACAACATCTGCGCTTCCATGCAACACAATGAACGGAAGACTCACATCGCCCAATCTCTGACTCACATACTCCGTCACTTTGAGCAACTCCACTACCGTCCCCAATCTCGGCTTTCCTCTGTACCTCATCGGATTCATATTCGCTATGATCTTCTTCTCCTCCACCTTCACGGACTTGTACATGAGGTCCGCGGTGGGCACAATGGCCAAGCTGGGAAAGAATCTGGCCACGAACGTCAGAATTTGAGGAATTGGCCACCTGGGTTTCACCTTATCAGAAATTTTACACATGGGTGCCACCAAAATCGCACCTTGAAAAGCTTCCGGCTCGGCGAAGTGGATCAGAAGGCAAATGGCGCCGCCCATGGACTCGCCGTAGAGAAAACAGGGGACGTTTAGAAATTGGGGTTCTTGCTGCTTGACCAGGGTGAAGAAAGCGAGGCAGTCTTGGACCACGAGATGGACGTCGGGGACGAAGGCCCTGAGGCCGTGGGATTGGCCGTGGCCTTCGAGGTCGAGAGCGAAGCAGGCGAAACCCTGTTGGGCGAGGAAAATTGGGGTGGCTTGGAAGGTCCAGCTGATGTCGTTGCCGTAGCCGTGGACCATGAAGATGAGGCCACGTGGAGGGGAGAGGAGGGGCAGCCATTGCCGGGTGAAGAGCTTGAGGCCCCTGGGCGAGGTGTAGAAGGATTTGGAGGCTTTGATGCCTTGGAGATTGTAGTATTCTTGCTCTGGGGTGTTGCCCCAGTAGTGCAGAAGTTGGGTTTGGGTGGACATGAGGCTTTCTTCTTCCTTCATTCTGGGAAGTGGTTGTTTTGTTTGCTGTGCTTCAAGATTTGCCGGCTCTCACTTAGAATTGGAAGAAGCTGATGACTCGACCAGATGGATGAAGGATGGCTTTTTTGTTGTCTTGATGTTGATGTATTCGAGGTGTGTTTGACTCGGTTCAGCCAGGTCTGTGACTCACTCAGATGCTCTCTTTTTTTAATCACTATACTATTTTCCTTTTTTCTGTTTTTTGTTTTTTGGAAGAATCTTTCTTGTAAATAATAAATAATGTTATTTTTATTTGAACTATAATATTTAAAAGAAAATAGAACAAAACTACTTTATTTTTATTTTTGTTTGCACTTTAGTCTATAGTATAGACACTATGATGATGTCCTTACTCCTTACTAAAAACAAATGTTAGTGGTTGGTTTGGTTAGGATAGGATCATAGGAGCATGTCAATCCTCACTCCCATGAGGATGTTTCTTAATAGGTTGTGGCCTCTGCGCCGCATGGCTAGATAGATACATAGAGATAGATAGAGTTTTCCTTTCCGTAGCCTAAAATTGTTAGCTAGTGTATTGAATTTGTATACATACATACATTTGGGAAAGTTTATCAACTAGCTTTTATTAGTGTAGTTGGGAAGAGATCCAACTTGGAAAAAGAAAAAGAAACTATCCTTTGCCCTATTAAGAATTAAGCACCAAAAAGAAAGGCATTTTTCTATATTCTATCATCCTGTTAGGTTGAAATTCATCATCCATGAATAGAAGAAAGTAGATCAGATCAGAACCTCAGATTGCATTGTGCCTGCTTGTGCAACACTTGCATTGCATGCAGCACCATTAGTTTATTATTATGCTTTTCCTATAATAGGATAGGAGGAGAGGTTTTGCTTTCAGATGAAGATGATGGCCAACATCTTTGGTTTGTTTCTTCTCTCTGTAGCATCGGAAAACTACTACTTTCTGAACCACTTACACTCAACAGCATTTTGTTGGTCAAATACAGTACTAGTTAGTTCTCTATCATTCTCTCCCGCTGCCCAACGCCCACCGAGAGCACAAATTCTTCAACAAATAAGGAAGAGAATTGACCCCAAACGGCTACTTACTGGGATATAATATTCAGCCTCAATTCCGCAAGGATATAAATTGTAAGTATGTGACAACCTCTTACCTAGAAAAAGAAAAAAGAAACAAAAGAAAAGAGAAGAAGAACGATAAAGGAAGTTAAAGAAAAAGCACAGTTCAAAGTGATTGGAGCAAGTTAAAGAAAAAGCACACAGTTCAAAGTGATTGGCACTAAGGCAATAATGCTAGTATTGAAAAGGGAAAAAGGGAAACGATAAGAATACAAAATAATTACTGCACTATGACCACGAGAACATTCTTAGAATGCTAAAAGGTAAGGCTGAAAATGAATAAATGGAAGTTGTTATGGATAATATGAAGTGGGATAGGTCTCCCATAGATTCTGCATCTTTTAGGTCTTAGAAATAATAATTTTAAAGCATTTTCTCTGCTACATTTGTACCTAACATCTGAGTATTGATGCCAATGTTAGGCAGGCTAATCCGAATTTCGACAATTCTATTTTGCTTTTGAAAGTGGCACCGGGTTTTGCAAAAGAACTTTGATAGTTCTCCCATTATATTGTCTGGTCTCTGGTCTGGTAAAATTATTAGAAGCTACAATCTAGTAGGCCCCTGATGGCATTTTGATTAAGAACCTAGAAGGGATTCACTAATAGCAGTAGGGCTTACGTATGCAAAAATTTCTTCTTAAGCTACAATGGAAATGGGGTAAAACAACAGTAAGAGCCGGATGAGACAACAGGAAAGTGACATAGCGTGCAACTAATCCATTAATGTACATAACATCTGCATATTTTGTTCATCTCATCAACAGTTAATGTTTCAGTAAATTGGATGTCACTTGATTGCATGGCACCAGGTTGATCATGGAGTTTAAAGCAATCTTCTTAAGTAGAACCATCTCTTATCAAATCCCTGTATCATCATGCAGTTGATAACTCTAATACCAACCAACTAGAAAAGGTAATGCTCTTGTTTCTTTAATGTAAATCTTTTTTCATAGGTTCATGTAGATGTCCTAGAAAAAGAATTTGATGTAAGCAAGAATGACATGCGCTCGAATGGGAGGCCTATCAGAATCCACAATCTGGTCAATGAAGAACTTTATGCAAAGTATACCCCATATGATAACTGTGCCCTTTCGTGCTCCATAATACTCAGATATGAAGTGTAAGCTTTTTGTAGTGTAATGTGCCCTTTCCCCTAAAAAGAAGAGCACCGAAGTCTCCCACACCCCCATTAAGTGTAAGCTTTTTGTAGTGTGAACCGAAACACATGCGGGCAACACTAGTTTAGATGAATAGATTAAACACAGTTTATGTTTAAGATATAGTATACATTATTCATCTAATGATAAATCATATGGGCAAAAGCTAGCTATTATAAATTCTAATGCACCCTTTCCTCCCTTCTAAGATATAGTCAACTCAGCTAGCTTCTGGATGAACAATGGTATAGGTAGTCCTCTGTAGAGACTTTAACTGCCCATGGTGCTCGATGACATAGTTTTTTATGGTTAAGAAAGATTCTAAATATGTTTACATGTAAATCACGTGAGCTTGCCTTTTCTCCCTCCAACCAATAAGATTGGATGGTTCCTTCTCTACAAGCAGGTAACACAAGGGCAATTGACCGATTATATTGGTTGCCTTGTTGTAGTAGATGAGTGGCCTAAGCACTTGTTATTTTGTTTATTCTTTTAGAAACATGTAATGTACTTTTTCTAAGTCTTTAGTGTATTTGATCGATCCATCGGGCATTTGTGCTTATAGAAGTCTCATTTAATTATCATGAATTCTTTACCTAAAGAATTTAACATAAGTATATGTAGATAGTCTCCTATACTTTTTTATATATTATAGCTTCCAATAAAGGAGTACTAGAATTAAAGTAGTATAGAGGAGAGAGTGAAATTATAAGCAAGAATATAGTCTAGTAGTTGTTTTTTTCTATTAGTTGCAATGCGAACAGGCGTTTACTTATCTTATGAGATTTGTTGAATAGGCTTGCGTTAGTTGTCTGTTAGAGTGTAGATAATTCATTTCTACAGTACTACTACTAGTAGCCTCTACTAGTAGCCTCGACAGGTTTGCATTCTCCTATAGTCATTGGAGGTAGAAAGAAATCCTGTTTGCATTATCAATAATTAGTGCAGAAGATCTAGACAACTTAATAGACTATAAGTAAAATACTGGACACGTTTCTGTAGTGCAGAATATCCTCTATATCACTTTGTGGGTTGTAGTGCGTTAAATTTGACACCAAGTTTTTTAATTTGTAAAGTTAATTTCAAACCTGTAGGTTATTATCCGCAATTAGTGCGCTTTATCTCAACTTTGATCAGGTCGTTGATGTATATCACTTGTTACTTTACCTAACAGAGTCAGAAAGACAGAAAGAAGACACAGCAAGCTGGAGCCTTTATGCATTTGATGACTTGGTGATGATTGTCGGTAAAAAAGAGCTACACGTAAAGTATGAAGGGTTTCTCATTTAAGAAAAGCTGGTGCCCCTTCTTTGTGTATATTGCTGGCAAAACTCATGAATTTTAGCACTGAATGCATACACACCGAATGTGCGCCTTAATATGTACATGTTTTGATGCATGCTTTTTTGAGATACTAATTAGTTGGATGCCGATCAGTCTAATCCTCATGAGCATAACACAGATTTGCACTTCTCTTTGTCTGTATTGACTGAACTCCTGCTTTGTGGCAATGAGATACACAAAAAGGGAGATGAGGAAAATAGTTTCCGAAAGAAGTAGGTGGACATCTATTGGCCAATACAGATTAAGTTGGAGGTAGAGAGCCTAGAGGGATGTGGCAAATCCTTTGCCAGGGATATATTTTCTGGTGCCAAAAAAGATGACGCCCTTGTGGGACTGGGAATAATATGCTTTTAGATAGAATAGAATTGTGTTTATAGTACTAATCTTCTGTCATATTAGCTAGATTTGTAGTAAAGATAAAACTGCCTGAAGCATCTCGAATCGTACTGAGTGAACCCTGCAAATTTTGCAGTTGAGGCAACAACATATCTCAGAAGCAGATGGTGAAGAATTTCAAAAAGAGTTGGTTAAGAGTATGTCTTACAAATTAAAATTTGAATTAGATTGCTAATTGAATAATTAAGAGATGATTTCCATCTCATTTTTCAAATAACAAAGTTGGAATCCAAGTCATTGTTCAACCCCACTAACTTAATTGGTTGTTTCTTTCATTCCTTTCACCACTTTGGCTTCATCAGATTCAAGAGTCATTACGCACAAGGTTCGCCACAAAACTCCATCTGTCTCCTTTGTGATGATGAGATTCTGAAGAGCAGTAGTTGCCTTTTCCTATTTTATTTTGGAGAACACCACTAAGTTGGAATATATACCACAATGCCTTTTCCACTTTGTGATACAATCATTGACTAGGAAGAACATGATCTATCTGATATGTATTATGCACCAAGAGATTGCCACGAGCTCTGTCTTGGTTTATCCTTTTCAATCATGAACATGAACTTGTACCCTTTTTTAGTTGCTATTAGACTCTGTAACAGTAGCTTCGACATCAAAACATTGTACCTTAGTTAAGGATAATGATTCCCCAGGTTTAGTTATTAATTACTTTGGTTTTCCACATGTCTGCTAATTAAGCGTAGCAAATACTAATACTACTGTTTTTTTTTTCTTTGTAGATTATTACTGCAGAAACTTTGACGATATTAATCAGTTCCTTCTATTTATGCCCTAATTCTATATATTAGATGATCTTTAATGAATATGGAATTTTATCCAATCCAACTGCAGTCGCTAATTTGGTTCTTAGGAAATTAAAAAAATATTTAAGTATGTATATATTGACCTTTTACTGGGTCGTTTGTTTTCCCTTTTGTGCTCTTGGATGTATTATATATGCTAGTTGCTGTGGAAGAGCTGACTACTAGTCTACTTCCACAATGTAAAGTTATTAGCACACCCCTTTTGAATAATTAAATGATACATACAAATCCAAGAGGAATAGTCAAATTTACTTAATCAACATCATAAGACATTGATGGAATACCAATAGAGTTAATGTTATTGTTGATAATATAATATCCTATCATGCATTATAAGGTATACAATTTGGCTCTCTTTAGTAATTCGTTGTCAATTAGTTTTGCGTTGGACCGTTCAATTTGCACATTGTACGTATTAATCCACACGTAACCAAAGCAAATATTACCATTCAGAGACTCTTTTAAGATCTTCCCATACTGGCTTAGATTTTATGATGTGGGGGATGATACTAGGGGTAGAAATATTACCATCAGAGACTCTTTTAAGATCTTCCCATACTGGCTCAGATTTTATGATGTGGGGGATGATACTAGGAGTAGAAATATTACCATTCAGAGACTCATTTATGATCTTCCCATACTGGCTCAGATTTTATGATGTGGGGGATGATACTAGGGGTAGAATCTAGACATCAGGTTTCTGAATCATAGATTTTTTGTTTTTTCTGAGTACTCATTCAGTCATCACCAACCCACACTAGACAATGGAGGTACCACTTATCACACTTGCTCATGCATGAAGAGCCTAGAAGCTGAGCTTGCGTAGTTAACCCGAGTCAGATGCCAATGCCACATTTGTCAACTTCATAAAGTATTACATTGCCACGTAGGACTCTTCTTCCATATCTACTTTTTTTTCTTTCTTTGAATTTCATACATCCTCGTATGGTTTAGTGGATGCTCTAGTATTAGTCCCCAATGAGTATAAATAGACATGTTGGATTTGCTTATGTTTCATCCTTGTTTTGTGGTAGCTGTCTCCAGCTAGCAATATTGTTTGGTGTCTGTTTTTGTACTTCCCATCCAATATGAATTTTGTACCAAAAGCGACAGCTTTCTTCGTCTTGGCCCTTATTGCTCTGCAGTTTGTGGAGCCTGTTTTGGGTTCTAGAAAGAAACGGTCTAATAGTGAGAAATTGATCAACTCATTGGGGACTCAGGACCTTGTGACCAACTTGCCTGGCCAGCCTGCTGTAGACTTCAAGCACTATGCTGGCTATGTCACAGTGAACCAAACAAATGGAAGGGCTCTCTTTTACTGGTTTTATGAGGCTGCTACCAACCCAGATGCAAAACCTCTGGTGTTGTGGCTTAATGGAGGTGAGCACTTACGAGCAATATATATAAAACTACATATATGGTCATAAATACGTGTAAATGTATGGTTCGTATTTGTCCATAAATATTGCAAGCCAGGACTTCCACCTTCCCTCTGCTAATGCCTCAATCATGGTTGTTTATGAACCTCATTGGGAGGTGATGTTTGGCTGGAACCAATTAATTAATTTGATTACAAGTTGTTGGGTTCTAAATCATCTTAGCAGGGAAAATTTTTCATCAGCTTCTTGCAATTATCTTTTTAGCAGTCTAGATATATTCCATGCTGATATATAGGTATATATATCCATCTTTTGACCAAATCTGCATTTATCTACATACCAAACACGTAATCATACATGTGTGGAAGAGGAAGCAAGCACAAGTTCCTTGATATCTTCATGTTTCCTTATCTTTAGACAGTGCGTCACCCAATATTTAAACAGTTTAGTTTCTGTTAATTAATAAACAATTATAAAGCTTTTATTAGAGTATATGGTGGTTAATTATCCTATTGTACTTATTCTAGTGGAAGTCATCTTTTTGTCCTTTCCAACTCATCCAAAGAATTTTCTATGATACTTAATAATCCCCATTTGGCACTTTTGCTTCATGTTATCTGCTGAGGTGACAAGATGCTTTATGTTTCAGGTCCTGGGTGCTCTTCTGTGGGATATGGAGCTACCCAAGAGATTGGTCCATTCATAGTGGACACTGATGGACATGGAATTAGGTTTAATAACTACTCATGGAATAAAGGTATTGGGTACTTGACTATCAAATCAGTTATGCAAACTTTGCTCTGCTTTATGCTTAAACATCTCATTTGCTTCTTTAATTGCTTGCACCTGCTGATATACTATCTGTATGGTGCTCCCTTTATTTTGAATTTATGATATAAAAAATTCACCAATTTGTAGTAATATATTTGGATATCTCTGATGATGCAGAGGCCAACATGTTATTCTTGGAATCTCCGGTTGGGGTTGGCTTCTCATACTCCAATACAACTTCTGATTATGTGAATCTTGGAGATGTCTTTACAGGTCAGTTACTTAAAAGTTGAGAGCTTTATATTCTCAACAGCCGGTATTACTGCTTTATGTTATTTTCAAACATATGGTTAAGATTTTTTCTTTTTTTCTTTTTGATCTTGTGGTGAGGCTAATGACTATACGGTTAGAAGATTTTGATCTGGTTTTTCTACTTAATTCAGCGAATGATGCGTATACTTTCCTGCATAAGTGGTTTCTCAAGTTCCCATCATACAGAACAAGGACCTTTTACATTGCTGGGGAGAGCTATGCAGGTACGCCAGCCTCAGTCCCTCACCCTTTTTTATCATGTGCTCTCCAATCGAATTTCTTTTGTATACCCAAAATTCTTTTCTTTCTTGTTAACAGGAAAATATGTTCCGGAGCTAGCCGAGGTCATCTATGACAAGAACAAAGATCCTTCCCTCCATATTGATCTCAAGGGTATCCTGGTATGGTCCTTTGGGAAACAACAAATAGGATCTATCTGATCTGTTTCTGTTCATCATACATACATAGTTTTTTGGTTAAATTATTTTCTTCTATTTGATGTACAGTTGGGTAATCCTGAAACATCTGATGCTGAGGACTGGAGGGGTCTGGTGGATTATGCTTGGAGCCATGCTGTGGTATCAGATGAAACTCACAAAATAATACGCGAAAGCTGTGATTTCGACAGAAATGATACTTGGAGTAACAAAGATTGTACTCTAGCCGTGGATGAAGTGTTAAAACAGTATAAGGAGATAGATATCTATAGCCTCTACACCTCAGTCTGCATTGGTGATACAGCAAGCTCAGATGATGGTTCAATGCAAGTCATGATGAAGCGCACATCTACCATGGTGAGTGAGAGAAGATTTAAAATTAATGTTATGAACCCTTGGTATATAATTTAAGTTTAATTAACGTGCAAGTTCATGGCTTATGCTTATCAGATGCCAAGGATTATGGGTGGCTATGACCCATGTCTCGACGAATATACGAAAACATTTTATAACAGACCAGAAGTGCAAAAGGCCCTCCACGTTAGTGATGGTTTCCGGCTCAAGAACTGGAGCATCTGCAAGTAATTACTGCTGTGTCCTTGGCTTATTTTGGACATATATAGGAGTTATATTTCATTTACGTTTGCCAAGATTATTTATTCATTTTAAGACAGTATTCAAGAAAATTTTCAAACTTGCTAATTAACAACATTTTGTTCAACTAATTTGGTTTTGCAGTAACAAAATATTTGAAGATTGGGCATATTCAAAACCATCCGTTCTTCCTGTATACAAGAAACTCATTGCAGCAGGACTTAGAATATGGGTGTACAGGTAGATGTTCCCTGTCTTAACATCAATATCAAGTGATGATATTATTATAATGGAAATGAAATTTAAATTAAAACCCACCTTTATGGTTTTCTTTTGTGGATGGCTCAGTGGAGACACAGATGGAAGAGTTCCTGTGCTTTCCACCAGATACAGCTTAAGTGCTCTGGGACTGCCTATTAATAAGGCATGGCGTCCTTGGTACCACCAGAAGCAGGTAATTAGTTACTACCACCAACAAAGCCTTCATTGAAGTTTAAGTTAACAATTAAAACTACTATAATGATAGCTTAAATTTCCATTTTCTATTAATTTTGTGAATTATGATATGTATATGGCAGGTCAGTGGTTGGTTTCAAGAATATGAAGGTCTTACATTTGCCACATTTAGAGGAGCTGGGCATGCAGTTCCCTGCTTCAAACCAAGCAACTCACTGGCTTTATTCACGTCTTTTCTTCTTGGGGAATCTCTGCCTTCGGCTCGATCGAACATGATTAATTAAGTCAGTTCTGCTGATAATCGAGGAGATCCTATATATATTAGATGTAGGGCTCAAAAAGATTTACCAATTTGCTAGGCTATACATGTAGCAGAAGACTCTATATGTAGGCTAACTATATATAGAGAATAAAACATGTTAGTTTACGGATGAAGAGAGTAAAACCCTTTAATTTTCTGTGTAAAATAAGGCCCTTGTTCGTTGCCAAGAAAAAGAGCATTGAATGGCCACCGTTCTCTTGTACTGTTGTTGTTAGTAATCTTGAAAGAACTGATCTTGTAATTGCTAATTGTGTTTGATTGGCTCAATGGCATCATGGCATGGTGCCTTTTCAAGGAATGTAGCTCATGGATTTCATCCTCTTAAGGCAATCATTTTTGTCGGTGCACAAAGCTTGCGTTGCCAATGCCATACAGGATACAAGCACATGTTTTAGATGTTTAAAAAATTCATTATTTGTGTTGTATTTAGACACATTTTGTGACTAACAAGACTTTTATCCCTAATCAAACCCTTTATTAAATAGAAAGTTACTTGGTATATTTAAATATATATTTACTTTCAAAGGAAAGTTTATTAAGGAGAAAAACGAGCCTTTGTTGTTAAATCTCAAAGAGGAAAGCATACGTTCTTCTATCAAATGGGAAGTTCAATCCACGAATCACGGAACCTTAGAATTATGGTTCTCACACGACCTCAACATCATATGTATGTGCATAGGTAGCTACGTATGCCAGTTTCAATAAGCTAGCTTGTATGTATAAGATCAATTGTTATTGATGGAAATGAACATGAAAATCCCCGAAAAGAAATGCTTATTCAAAATATGACTTTCATGTTTCGGTATGTATTCGAAAATCACACACTAATTATATGGAGTTTCTGAAATATATATTTTGTTCTATTTCTCAATTAATTAAGTAAAGTGATTACTCACAGAGCTTGATTAATTAGGTAGTAACCGATGTATGATGCCCTGCTTATAACAGAAGTTATTCTACATATTATGCCACGATTCCTTACTTGGACACGATACAAATATCTCATTCTACAGTGTTGAAACTTACAAAATATAATGTGAAACATGATACTTTTGTAGAATGAACTTGACTTCCTGTACTAGAGCTTTTGAGGGCGGAGATAATGGAAGAAACAAAACCCCGTTACTGTTAGACCTTAGATTAGATTTAAATCTGCTAAATAATTAAGATTTAGGATAAATAAATGAGTTTTTATCAAAAATAGCCAAAATTTAACCCCCAAATTCATAAATGTCAGTTTTTTAAAATACTTTCAATTATAACCAAAAACTCACTTAAATTGACCCAAATGCCCTCTAAATTATAACTCAATTACACCTAAAAGCTAAAACCCAAAATAACAGGAGCACAAAAATAAGATTGGCTTCATCAACTTAATCATGCCTATGAATCCTATTATAAAAATGACAATGTAATTACCAAAAAGAAGGAGAAAAGTAACAGCCGATGTTTTCATAAATCCAAGCAATAAAAATCATCTCTTGCGACTATGGCTTGATTCTTGGGTTTGGGAGTTTTTTACAATAAAAAAAGTTAAAGTCAATTTCTTGACATGATAATTTTTAATTGAGAAAAAAAGTTGAACTTTCTTGCAAAATGCGTATCATAAATACTGCTAGTCTGCATATGAATATGGGGGTTAAACTTTCTTGCAAACCATCATATGTGCTGCTGCCTTCCTTAAGCACAAGAGGTCTAGAAAAATTGCAAGGCCCTCGTTGTTCATAGACTATCTTCCCACAACACAAACTTCCCTATATTAACTTTGCTTTCCATTAAGGGTGATTGGCGAGGGGTAGTGTCCTTGTGTTTGAGGGTAGACTTGATAGAGAGTGAGGGTTGTACTCAGTAGCTTACAACTTGGAAGAACATGCTTTTTGGTTAGGTTTTAATTTAGAGGGCATTTGGGTCAATTTAAGTGAGTTTTTAGTTATATTTGAAAGGTTTTTAAAAAAACTAACATTTATAAATTTGAGGGTTAAATTTTGGCTATTTTTGATCAAAACTCTAAATAAATAGGCAAAGGACAGGCTTCCATTCCAGCTAATCAAGCGAACGCGACAATTAGGTGAGTGCTTTTGTGATTAGCCAATGGGAGGGCGATACATATGTGCATTAGAATTTTGGAACAAACAAGAAAGAAACATTCCATGCGCATATGTTTGCCATGTTGACATTTGAAACCTAAAATCTCATCTTGTAATCAACAGCTGATGGTGACATGGAATAATGTACACGTCATTTGGTGGAAAATATTGCCCTCACTGATTCTCTCCCCCATTTCATATCTTCATATGATCAATTATTTTTTGTTTTGCTTCCCAAACTTTGTTAGATTTGGACCACTTGGCTGTCAATGATCTCTACCAGTCTTTTTTTTATTTTATTTTATTATAAAATTTATAAATATCATTTCATAGTTTCTGTCGATTTATAATTAATCTCAAAATTATAACAGTGTTAAAAAAATATATAAAATCATATATTTGTTTCTTGTTGAAGATATAAAATGATATATTTAGTTAGTGATTGATTATAAACAAATGAAAGAAGCCCATGTATTGTAGCCCTAGCTAGTCAAAAGAAAATATATTGGAGAGAGAGAGAGAGAGAGAGAAGAAGACTGAAAGAAGCAAGCTTGATGATATGCATGCATAGCATTAGCTAACGTCATTAGTCTACAGTCGGATTAAGTTATTTCAAAAGTACCCTAAAACAAACTTGAAATTTTTGGGTTTATAAACGTAAACAATACATCTCATATGACGGGTTTATATCATAATTGAGATGACGGATAATGGGTAGAAGGTGATTATGATTAAGATACACTAAATGACAAACGGAGAAGCCATCACCATACATAATTTTCTTAATCACAATAAAATAATTTCAGAGATGTATAGAAATATTCACAGTTGCTTGCAAGTGTCTTTTGGGTAAAAAATAATAATAATAATAACATCAACATAAATATATTTTTTGAATAATCTACATAAACCATGCTATTGTTATGACTATAATCACAAGTAAAAATTTAAAATAGAAATTTATGAAAAAGATAAAATAAAAATATATGAACCTTACCCCCATGTTCATGCTATAGTTACAGTCCAAAGCGATTACAGCTAGCTACAGATGATTCTGAATCAGACCCATCCATCATCCAAAACCAAGCTATGAATTCCAATTCATACTTGGGTGTTGAAATTGTTGGCGCAAAACCCCATCTCCGAGGGACCCAAGAAGTGCATTAGGGTGAAACGGCGCCGTACCTTGTGGGAGCTGGTTTAGCATAGAAACAAAGGAGGAGTTGCTTTCATCAACCCCACCTGCAGCAGTGGCGCTAATACCACTGTTGAGATCAGCATGAAACCTTTTGCTCGATGAAGTTGTAGTAGCAGCAGGAGCAGCAGTCCCCATCGATCCCGCATCGTTCCAAAACGACGATGGAAGTGGACGTTTCACGGGCAGGTTGCTTTTTGAGCTTGAAGTAGATATACCACCAAACTGATCATGATGATGCTGATGATGATGATGATGATGATGAGAGTGAGAGCCTTGTTGATCACTTGACGATAATATACCCTCGAAAAAACCCTCGTGATCATCGTTTTCGAGCAACGCCGTGTAGTTTGTAGTGTGCTTTGGCTGCGGCGGCGGCGGAGCTGGCAATATTGATGATGGGTGGACAAACATACCGTCCATTGAATTGTTGGAAGAATCCTCGTCCATCATAGGCCTCTGTGCATTGTTTTTCTTATAAATCCGACACAAAACCCAATCATCAAGCTACAAGAAGAAAAACAGTAGATCAAAACCCACAAGTTAACACATGAATTATTGTTTGACAAACCAAATACTATTAAATGTACCCTCAAAGAGGCTTTTTTGTTGGATGCATCAGGAGGCTTAGAAAAGTTGTTGTTGTTGTTGTTGTTGTTGACTAGGCGATACTCGTGCATGATCCAATTGCTCTTGATCCCTTTTGGGGGCTTGCCACCATAGAAAACCAGAGCTTTTTTAACGCCAACCTTTTGGTTTCCAATGGATGTTAGAATAGGCTTATCGGTGCCCGTGGCCTTCCAATACCCTGACGTTGCCGCTCTGTTAGGCCTTGCCCCATTCGGGTACTTCCGGTCTCTTGGACTGAAAAAATACCACTCTTGCTCCCCAAACGTCGCCTTGCCTATACAAAATCAAATTTAATTGAACAACTTGATAATTTATGAAATCTATTCAATTGATTGATTAAAGATGACGTACGTACTTGGTAGCTCCCATGGATCAAACTTGTACAAGTCCACCTCGGCGATGATGGTGACCGGTAGAGGAGCGGAGGCGGCCTTTTTCTTGAGATAATGGACCACCAGCTCTTCATCGGTCGGGTGGAACCGGAACCCGGGTGGCAGCTGCGGGTGTACTTGTGAACCCGATGATGAATCTGTGCTCTCCATCTGTTCCTCTTAATTACTTGTTTAAAGTTGGTGTTCGTATCGCCAAAAAGAAAAAAAGAAAGAAAAAAAGAATATTGGTTGATGAAGAAGAATTAGAGCTAAAGCTGCAAGTGTTTGAGCAATGGTAGCTGCTAAAGAGTGGAGACAGGGGGAGGGGAAATGGTGGTGAGGTTGATGAGGCAGAGTGGCGGTTAGGTACTAATAAAAGACCCCAAGCGGCACCGGTGATCGGGCGACACGTGGATGCATGACGCAATGGTTTGGCGACACGTGGGGGTTTGGGACCATGAATATGGAAGGGGAGGGGTGATGGATGATAAGGAAGGGCAGAAATGGGGGGAGGTTTTGTGGGTCGGATCGGAGGTTTGGAACTGCCTGTACGCCTTTCATGTCATGCTTTTCTTATTGATCAGCCAAACACGCCCAACTCCCTCCCTCTACATAACAGATTTTGTGAGTACTCAGACAAGAGAGAAAGAAAGACTCCGCACGTGTGTTAATGTGCGTGCTAGACATCATTTTCTTTTATTTTTTCAGATTTTTAAATGTAATGGTTTTGAACTTGTACTCGGATCATTTGTCTCATGTGCGGTGCAGCTATTTGATTCTTTCGTCAATATGAACTTCAATTAGAGGAGTAGAACCATCCATTTGTGTCACAGATCTATATTGACGGAATGACTAAATTGTCACGCGTGATACACTTGAAGTATGGGATAAATTAAAAATTGAGTTTATATAGTTATCATGTACTTTTCCATATTCCAAATGCAATACCTTTGTCTTATGATCTTGGCGTCAAAGACAGAAAATCTTTACGAGATCTTGAATGAGTCCATGCCCTATTGTGAGGTTAATCTCCACTTGCCTTTTTGACAATTGGTGTGTTCTCATTGCATATGTATAATGTATGCATATTTTAGACCTCAAAGTAAGCTAGTGGTCAAATTCATTTAACCATATGAAACAACATTCTAAGAAATTTGGGGTTTTAACACATGAGGCGGCCTAGGTTAGCTTAGCTAGCAATTTCAGTTGAATGTTGTTTTCGAATGTCTACATATTAGCACATGGGGGACGTGTACTCCATGCGTCAAAATGCCTGTATGTCATGCTTGGACTTTGACTATATTTACATGAACGGTCCTTGTTACTTTTTCCTCTCAATTTGCTTTTAGTAGCCATCTTTGCATCATGATATATCCATCACTATCCACAAAATCAGAGGAAGAGGTCATTAGCTTTGATTCTCTTGCTTGCTTTATGTCCTTTTTGCTTCTCTACATCACATTTTGTGACTTGGGATGCTTCATTCTTGTGCACATCATCACAATATCTAAAATCAATAACTGATTGAAAGTATGTAAAATTTAAGCAAAATCAGTCATTTAGACAATATCCAAAATCAATAACAAAGTCTCGGTGTCGGTCACCTTAAATCATTTGATAAATAAAGATTTGTGACTCAAATGGTTAAGAGTGTTTACCTCATAACCCCCCTCCATTATACATTGTATAAAAACAAAAACATTTGAAAGATTCAGACCGTATTTTTAAGTTGAGGCCCAACCTTCTTACTTGCCGGATTGTCTGCTTCTGACGGGCCCATCCATTTGTCCACAGTCCACACGACATGCTGCAAAAGTGGCTTTCACGACCAGGATCATATGCTGCTTTCAAACATAATTTTTGTTTAGTTTAAATATTTATCCTATCAGAACTTTATATATAATAATAAAAACCAATCAAGATTGTACACGTGGAAATCCTGGATAATTTAGACGTGTCCAGCATGTGGCATACGTAGGTAATATCCTATAATATAATTTGAAGCTATATTTGTAGGGCTACATGACCAAAATAAATAAATAAATGAAAGAAGAACAACAGCCTGAATTTGCCTAATAGCTTGTTGATTAGGAAACAAAAAGTTTGAACAACAGCCTGAATTTGCCTAATAGCTTGTTGATTAGGAAGCAAAAAGTTTGGTTGGGGGTTGCCCGTGATTCGTGTACACCACAATTTTTATTTCCTTGAAAAATCATGGCCATATGACAGCTGCTGCTGCCACTTGAATTTTTATCTGTGGCTTACAGTGTGCGATCCATGAATCACAGTTCATTCATGTGATGCAACATGGTGTATTGTATAAACATGCGCATGCCACATATTCAGTTTTCAGATAATATCTAAAATTAACATGGTATGGACCAAAATTTTGATGATTTGTCTGTTATTACATTTATGTCCACTTTTTGCCTTGACCCTTTTGTCGACGCTCAAGATTGATTGATTGATTTATTTAAAAACAAGATTGACTGATTGATTGATTGATTTATTTTAAATTAACGGGAAAGAGAATTTGAACTTGAAACCTCTTTCAATTAGATGGAGTTCTTTTTTTTATGTCATATTCCATGTTTGACGACCAATGAGTCTTGAAATGGAGAATATTCTTGATTATTTCAAAATGCTTTCACATTGCAAATGAATAGTATGTGTCTATGGGATGTGTGCAAAAGCCACCCTAATAGGAGAGGTCATAAGTTACAACCTTCTTTTACGCTACCATCCACAAATAATATGGTAATAAGTTGTAACCATGGAAGCAAGCAAGTCTTTTTAAGTACCAGAAGATAAAAGATAATAAATTTTCCACATTAGTCAGGAAGGTCTAGCCCGGCAAAGATTTGTCCCGAAAGAAAAACTTTGCCGCGAATGATCTATCCCGGTGAAACTTTTTCGGCATAGAACAATATTCGTACAAGCAATCCCCTGAACTTCTCATTCAATGTGACAAAATAAAATATCTTCTTAAGTATGCAAGTATTTTGCAAAATAAATATGGTGGCCTCAAGTCCAAAGATGGATATAAGAGAGAGCCATCTTTATCTTCTAGTAGGGACTTAGGACATACATCTTACAACCATGAGGGGCAACATTTGCAGTCAACCGAAAACGCTTGTTCCTTGAAACAAATGAGTGCTGCAATCAAATGACATTATGGCATGAGGCACCAAGGGAACACACAAAACAGATATATCAAACATGAGCAGTGCTAGGGTAAGTTGCGCGCATGGGCTGATGGCGAGGCTCACAATGCATCAGCCCATGCGCGCAAGCATCCTTCTATAAATGCATACATACCGCCCACAGATCTCTGACAACAACTGGCTTATACGGAGAGAGTCCAATGTCCCTCCATGTCACAGATATAGGAGCAACTGAACTGCCTCTGTTCCACAACACTACCGCCACTCTTTTCCTTGATAATGGTCCTGCCCACACCTGCATATCAAATTGACAGCTTATCATATGACTATAGTTTGAAAAGCTGTGACAGGTTATAGAATTTGAACAAACATGGTTAATCAATAGTCTATAAACTAATTGCAGAAATGAAGGAAAAGGGCAAGCATCTGAAACTGCAACATACTTCTAGGCCATCTTTTGAACGCAATTTCCTTGCTTGAACTCCCATTGGATCCTGATTGACATTAATGACCTCCTCGTTTCCAAGGATCTGAAGAGTCTCTTTGCTTGCAGATCGGACGTCACATCCAATAAGTAAAGGAGCCTGTGACAATAATATTCCTGGTATTATCAGTGTATGCAAGTCAAAGAGGTGATTGAAAGAAAGCAATTAGAAAGTTTGGAGATGATCACATACTTTCATAACTGCCCAAATGCTAAAATGAGATCTATACTCCTCTAGACTCATCCCTCCATTGCCCACTTCCAACATATCAGGATCTATTACAATCAAATTACATAATAAGTATACAGGCATTTAAACAAAGATAAGAAACAAGATGGCTCTGGAAATTCTTAAGTTCAATATGGTTTGTAATTGGAACATAAGTTACACAACTACATGGTTTCACTCAAATAACAGAAAATAGACAGTCAATAACATTTAAAAAAAAATTACCATTCCACTTGCCAGGTCCTGCATATCTCCCCCAAATGTTGTTTTGATCTGCAATCGACGTGATACTGAAATTGTAATGTACACAGATTAATAAAAGCAAATGATTGAATGTTTTGAGGTTAGAATTCTCTGTCAAATCAGGATTCAGGTTGAGATCTTTAAAGAATTAGAAAAATTAGGAATTGAGCGTGCACCTTGCCCAGGTATCGTTAATGTCTCCTGTAGTTCTCCAAGCATTGCCATACAAACCAGCCCATTTGGCAGGATTCTCTTGTCCCCTTTAAGAACACGTTTTTGTGTTAAGGCTTGTTTGATAATACCAAACAGTTTCTAGTGATGCAAACACACAGACCTTGCAAACAAATTTAAGACAGGATGATGATGTTATCAAGTACAAGTGACTTGCCATTCGCATAAGGAGTATAGAATTGGCCTTCCAACCTTTTGCAGTGCATAACTCATTCTAGCATATCTTTTTTGAGGCTTAGAACCATCATTGTAACAGTTATCATACTTCAAATAATCGACCCCCTACAGCCAAATGCCCCTATCAGCTGAAGTTCATTCCTTTAACCAAAAAAATCAATTACTCATCCTCATGTTGTATAAAAATATCAGATACAAACCCACTCGGCGAAGGTTCTTGCATCTTGCTCTTCATGCCCAAGTGAGCCCGGCATTGTCTTGCTGCAGGTCATATAGCTAATATACAAAATAATGAAATTAAAATGATATGAACAACAGATAGTCTTCATTTTATATAAACACAGATTTCAGAGATATATTTACCCAGCATCAGAGTATATGCCAAGTTTTAAGCCTCTTGCATGAACATAATCTGCAAGGGTCTTGATTCCAGAAGGAAAAGTAGATGATTTTGCTCTGAGATTACCCCTACTGTCTCTGTTTCTTTCAGCCCAACAATCATCTGCATTTTAGACCACAGCAAGAGTGAGAGTGAGGACCTTGTTATAGGTGGCTAGGAAAGGCAGGATATTCAGAACGAAATAATTAAGTGAAAATCTGTAAGGATGCCGACCTAAATTCACATATTTGTATCCAACTGCTGCCAATCCAGTTGAAACAAGAGCATCCACTGTTCTCAAAATTCAAACAAATCAACACAAAACGTTACATGATCATTCTTACATATGAATGGTATACAAATTCAACTGCACAAATTGTGAGAAATCTTTGAAGCCAATTCAATTGATGCCATTCTTATAATTAATCTTACTGGTAGAAACCTATTATAAAGCAAGTGCACCTATACTGTTGGCTTCAAAGTCAATATCTTTAATTGCAATTAACAAGTTTTTTTTAATGAAATTGTGCATGTAACATTGTTGTGATATTGAAGAAATTTTTTTGTAGGAAAACTTTACCAATAGTCTTCACAGTGCTTTCATTTATATTGCATTGGAAGTGATTCCAACTGTTCCAACTGCATTCAAAACCAGTTAGCCAAATTGAAAAAAGCCAATTGCTTTCAAATAAAACTTGGAAAGCAGGTAATCCGATGAAAGCAATTCCAAATAGTACTTAATTGATCTTACTTACCCCATTGGAGGTGTTCGAGCAACCCCATTTGCAAGAAGGAACTGATTGTATTCTGCTTGATGGGTATTGTTCCTGAAATTCATAGCATCTATCACATGGACAAAAAATAAAACAAGAACAAAGAGAAGAGAACTTCTGTTTCTCCAACCCATTTTGGGAAAAAAGTGTAAAAGGGTGTGTATCTGAAGAATATTCTTATGAGATCTGGGCAAGAGCTTAAAGATTGAGGAGGGGCTCCGTTTCTGCGAGTGTGGTTTTACTGTAAATGTGAAAATGGAATAATGCAAACAGATAAGACCCTTCTGGCTTCATGTACAGTACAATACAACTGCATATGATATGCGGGTGGGTGGGAGACAGAGACAACTTCTCGGATATATATATGACTTTCCTTTAAATGCTTCATTGATATTGAACATGACTTGGTTTTAAATTAATGGTTTTTAGTGAAACTCCCTTCCTTTATTTTATATTGAACATGACAAATTAATGGTTCATTTTAAATTCTCAACCTTTGTACAGAAAACCAAGTATTGCACAAAATGCTATACATACATTAGCCTGACATGAATGAGAAAACCATTATACTACTCATCACAAAGATCCTCACTCATCAATACATAGTACGTACAAAGTAACTAAGACATAGAGGCTCGGCAAGTAAGGGAGTTAAATATTTTAATTTTTAATTCGAAATAAGTTGCTTGGGTTGGTTGTGCGACTTTGTAGTCTTATCCCTATGATGAGAGCAGTTTACTGTTTTCTATGTTGATGGTGTATGCTCGACATATGCTTTGTATTGACCCTTTGTACTTTATTAACGATATTAATGTATTCCTCCTTAATTTTGTATTCACTCTTTGTGGAGAGATTAAAAATAAAAAATTTAGGGCAAATAATCTATTAGTGTAGTGGTTGGAGCAAATATTCCTCTAGAAAATATTAAGAGTTCGAGTCCTAATATCCGTATTGTGTGTGTGAGCAAACTTATAATTCAAAAATGTCTAGGACTAATTTTCAGGCCAATTTTTCTAATGGGAAAATTTCTTTTAAAATTTTAACAATTTTAATGATAATTCTCAAATTGTATAAAATATATTAAAAACTTGTATATTTTACTTCTACATTTCAATTATATTCCGAAGAATAGCATACTTCCCCACTTATACATAAAACAATCCTAGAAATAAATTACAAGAAAAAATAAAGAGTACAAGAAGGAGGTTGGGAATAGAAAAGAAAAAGAAAAAAGGGTCTCACGGGATGACAGAAGGGAACCCCAAAAATTACTCCACGGGATGACAGAAGGGAGAAGAGAATCTTCAGTTTTTTTTTTTCCTTACTTTCTATTTTGTCTTGGGGGGATAAGGCTGTAATGGCTACACAATGGGCTAGGTATTTTTTTTGCCAGAACGGCTGGGCTACCTAGCCATCGACAAATCTTCTAAAATTTGGGTTGGGCTTCAGCCTTGTTTAGATGGGACTAGTCCGTGCATGCCTGTAAATTTAGAGCATATTTACTTATCAATAATTGGTATTTTGAAACCGAAGGAAAACCGCGAGTTCTCAGTATAAATTCACAACCTAAATAAATAAATACACAACCTCAATTTTTCAAACATATATAAATTCACAATCTCATCAACTTCTCAAGCATTCACAACCTAAGAAAATTAAAGTTACAATTTCAAGCATTCCAATTAAAGTTAAACTTCTCAAGCATTCCAATTCCAAATCCTTTAAAGTTATAAACCAAAAGGAAAATGCAAAGCAAAATGAATTAAAGTTACAACAAAAGAAAAATTCAATTCAAAGTTAATTAAAGTTACAAACTAAAGGAAAATGCAATGCACCAACGTTACAAACTAAAGTTATAAACTCAAGTGTTGGTGGTGAGTGGATTTGAAAAACGTTGTGTTGTTTGAGCACCAATGTTATTTACAAATAAAACAACATAGTGTAGTACATTTTATTATAAGAAGAAGCATAAATAACATTAGTATAAATAAACTAATTACTTACAAGTTGTCATATGTTCTATTTCCTTGTAAAATTCAACTTCATCATCCGCTATATTTTGCGGTTTAAAGTTTTGAAAATCAAATTGCGGTTCGGTTCTTAATACCGCAAATCAACCCTAATATTTAATTATCAATAATGGGTATGGAAGGAAAGTGAATGATTTCCATTCCTGACTTCTCTTGCTTTTACTTGCAATCAGAATGAAAAATCAATTTTAGGTTTTAGACATAAATTTTTTCACTTTTGGAAAAAGTCAAAGCTTTTCAAAAAGACAATTTTCAAATCAAAGACATGCAAATGTATTGGATTCCTTAGAAATCTAAAAATAAATAAGGGCATTTTTGTCCATTTTTGCTTCTTTTAAAAATTTTCTCTCTCCTTTTGCTTTTTCCAAAATGTCCCATGAAAAATAAGTGGACCCCACCTCAAAATCCATAATCACATTCCTCAAAACTAGGAATCGATCAACTAGGGAGAGTAGTCGAAACGATTCTCATTCCTGTTTTCTCTTAATAACTTCCAAAAATACCCTTATTACTTTACCATAATTCTAAAATTAATTTGGATTCTGATTCATGCAAATTAGTAAACAATAACAATGGGAATCAATCTTATTCCATTGCTAATTCCATATGTTTAGTAAACAGCTTAATGAGAATGATTCTTCTCATACCGATTTAGTAGTTCTCCAATTCCTAAATTCTTTGATTCCTTAGTTTCTCCATTACTGATACGTAAACATGCCCGGTATGTTATCGTCCGTCTCAACGTGAAATATACTCATAACAGAGCTTAAATAAAAAAAAGAGAGTAAGGGTCCAAAAACATTCATATGAAAAGCGAATGTGTAAAGTAAAAGACTGAATCACGAAATGAACTCTTTGAATTCTTGCAATTACTCTTTTTCTTCATCTCAATTTCCAACCACAAATAAACCCTAATTTAATGGCTTCAACAAGTGAAAGAGTTACCAAAAAAAAAAAGCCGTCAAGTAAAAGAGGAAATAAAATAAATGTGAAAAGCAAAAGTCCAATATACTATTGAGTACTCTTACTTTAAAAACAAAAGCAATTCCCACAGAAATAAAATAATACATGACATGTGCTGCTTGCTAGATATGTACATATCCATTTGAAAAATCATAAATTGGTCGGGCAAAGTGAATTGCTGAGAAGTTTCTTTCGGTTAACGCTGAAGAGGATGAATATCTCAGTAGGGGTCAATTCAAGGTCAATTTCTGAATTCCCACACAGAGATGAGGCATGGATCTTGCTTTCTCTCAGTCCATATATATATATATATATATATATTACTACTGCTGCTGGGCGGTGCTGCGGTTTCTGTTGCTTCCTGGTTTAGTAAAAGTACAGTGATGATGGATGGGCGGCCATTCCTCTGCTAATACCTTCTTCTTGGTAATCACAATATAAATTCTGTAAATTTTCTTCCGTATCTCAGTTTAGATTGCATTTCCCCAACTTTTCTCTTTGATTAAAAAATAATAATATTTAGCTGTGGTGATGATTAAAAGCAAGCCGTATTTGCTTTCATGCCGTTTTTTCTTGCCTCTTACGAAGGATTTTCACACCAATATTGCATTCATTGATAGCATATGATGTAGCTCCTCCAATATTGTAAAAAAAAAGAGAGAGGATAAATTATGCATCTGCATGGAAAAAGAGTGTATGCCGTAGATAAACGAATGTTTAAAGCAAGCAACCCTCTTACGTGTAAAACAAGAGAAGTTAAAATAATATGATCAAGCATTTTAGTATGAATGACGGTCTTAACTTGCTGGGATTGGGAACACAAGTGGCACTAATAAAATAATGGGAGTTTCACTAAAACACCCAAAATGGGGGCTAAAATTATAAAAAAACCCAACATCCAAAACACTTTATAAACACACCCAAAACTCATCATTACACACACTCGAAACTTATTTATAAACACACCCAAAAAATATACAATTGTTGATTTTGGGTATGTTTCTATGTTTAAATAGTGTTTGGGTTATTTTATAAATACATGTCTAGGATTGAGTTTATTTATAAATTTGTATAAAATAATTATATGAAACAACGGCACTCACAACAAGATCAGTCTCCCACGAGAGAGATGAAAAGATAAAAGAATCAACTACTTCACATTATTTTGAAGGAAGCATGAATTTGTTACAAGTACAATATTACATCTTTGGTTACACAGTTTATTCACTCCTAATCAAACGAAATACAAAAATCAACAAAACGTGTTAGAAACTTTGAAGATATTCTTTGTCTCCTATACAACAAAAAAAATCAATGAATTTGTAAGACAAACCAAGTAATTAAGAACAAATGTGAGTTTTTGAAGTAATTACTTTTTCTCTTTTGTGAGATTGTCAAGTAATTGATTGTTTTGTGTGTGTATTAACATTGATCCTGAAAATCGTATTTATGGTCAATCTTGTATGCTCCTTCTCCTTCTACCTCCAGTAAGTTCTGCAACACCGCATCAGAAGCGTCTCTCAGGAACTCCGACCAATCCCTAAAGAAAACCCAAACAAATAAACAACCAATATTAGTGATCGATCCAATAACAAAGATATAAAATTATGTTATTCAAAAATGGCAGTCTAATTACCCTTTGGAGGAGTCGAAAGTAAGTCCAACGGTATACTTGGCTTCTTCAAGCGCCCAACTGAACCTTTGAAGTTCAACTGGAGAGCAAGTTCCATTGTCCCTGACCCTAAGCTGAGACGGCTTTACATTACAGAAAACTGGTATCACCCTCTTCTTGGACTCCATTAACAGAGCCAACTCATGAAGACAAAAGTATGATTCACAATACTGAGGCGAAAACACGGCAAGCCCCACCTTGCATTTTCGAATCGCAGCATCGATTTCATCGAACAGCTTGTCCCCGGGTTTCATGTTCTTGCTGTCCAAAAACGGATGCAGCCTGAGCCGCGAGAAATGGTAAAAGAGCAACCCGGCCACGGTTCTCTTGGTGTCAATCCCACGGTGGTTAATGAACACGTCGCATGGCCTGGAATTAACGGTTTGGATGTGGTTGCTTCCTTGGCGAAGAATTTTGCGAACCAAAGCTGGAGAACGCTGCATGGCTCCTTGGAGAAGCTAACGAATTAGGTACGGTTTTATGTACTTTTCGTTTTGGTTATAAAGAATTTTTCTGTTGTGTTTGTTTTGTATTTTTCTGAAGGTTATGTTGCTGTTTGTAGGTGTGAGAGAACTAGACATAGGGCTTATAAAGAGGTCTGAGAAGGGTTTGATTTGATTTTGGGGTCCATATTCAAGGAAGAATTCTAAGATTCAGATTGGACTTGAGAAAATGCGCGGTACTTATTTAAGCAAGACACAGAAAATAAGAGTACGCGAGCCTTGAAAATTTTGACTATCTAGGCTTTATGGAACAGTATAAACCTTCAAACACGTCATTCCACGTATCTATTTTTATATATGTACAAAAACATCTGCTTACTTGGTCACTCCACCATCTTTTGCATGATTTCAAGGGCCAGGAAACTTTTGCCAATTAAAACCAAATGATGGATAGAACTTTTGATTTTGATGAAAAATTAATGCAAGTTTGGAGATAATAAGCAAGAGAAGTGAAGGAAAAATTAAATAGCTAATCAGAAAACAAACATGTAATTAAGGAAATCTATTCTTCTGTTGGAAATCAAATCTTGTAATTGATGGATTGTAAATATTGTAATTGTCTTCCTATATTAGACCCCAAGGTTTATGGGTCAAACCTAGATTGTAGCCTTAATTAGGAATTATGCTAGAATATATAGGAGATTGTAAACCTATAGTATATAAAGGATGCAATCGAACCACACAAATACATCAGCACCTAAGAGTATTGGTGCACGTTTTGAGAGTCTCCAAGGTTTATGAAGAGCCTAGAGAAGTGTTTAGGGGAAGAACTGTCCGAGTCCTAATATATCTCCTAATACGTATTTACATTTATTTATAAGTAATGGAACTAAGAATAAATGGAATGATTTTCATTACTACATTTCTTTGCGTTTTTTTACACATAATAAATCATTTAATAAGCGAGTCGTCCCGCCTTAAAATCATTAATCAAGAAAACTTCTTCAAATACATGCGCAATGCAGAAGTTATATAGGGCCGGGTGTTTTTTTTAGGGTAATAAATTGGTCTTAGATGTCGTTAAACTTTACTACTATTGTCTGTGCGTGCATTGGAGCTAGTAACATAATATCACCATTATAGCCTAGTTAAGAATTAGAGTACTAATCCATTATTAAAGGTGATTAACAGTACTAATATTAACATGTATATCCCTTTTTAGCATCATCGGACAAATGCATCGGTTTTTAGCCTTAAAAGGCATCGATTTTTGCCCTATACCTGTTATCACCTTTTGGTAGCATGTGGGAATTTGAGCATCGGTTTGGTGTCTCTGTTGCCGCGTAGGATCATAATTAACTTAATTAAATTAGTTTGATTGTGTCAATGTCTGCGAAAGCGTAGATGTATTAAAATGAACGTGAATTTGGACTAAAAGGACAACGTGCTCTTTGACTTGGTGGTTATGAAGGAGTGGGGACCTCTGTGTCTTGTACTCATTATGGAAAGTGCATGCACAGAAGAAGTCCCTTTGTCTTACATTAGCATGACAATATTTTAGTATTAGTTTCTTTCCTAAAGCTTGTCCACATGAACTCCAACTTATAAACCCTAATGTGAATATCTAAATTGCTACTCCATCTCAACCAAATTTGAGCAGTTGCTGTGCGGTTTAAAGTTTGAAGGGTTTCCACTCGTATTCTCATATGCAATGAGAACCACAAAAACATTGATTGTATATGTATCTTTCAAATATGCGTGGTTGCTGTCATTTTGAACATGAATTGAAGCTATGCGGTAATGGGAAGTGGAACAAATTTAAACGACGAGGAAATTCATTTGGGCATGTGTGTGTTGGGATCTGAGTGAATCTTGTTGGCAACAAATAGTAGATTGTGAATAATTAATTTGAAGGAATTTCGCATATAATTTCTTGGTAAAATCCTTGTGTGTGCCCTATATGACGTGTATGTATACGTATGTAGTGTGTAACAGTCAATTACTCAATGGACTCGAATTGAATTGAATTCATGCAAATACCCCGTCCCTCCTTTTGCATGTGTTATATTTGCCATGAAGTTAATTTTCCATAAACTTCAACTAGGCCTGCAGTTGATCTCCTAACTAATTAGTCCACTGCAACTAGGCCAGCAAATTAATTTTTTTATATATGGCACCCTCATTATAGAATTCATGTCTAGTTGAAATGCTACAGTGATGGTATCATATATGAACTCCCCATATAACGACTCCGTCAAAATAACCATGTTTGGGTTTTGTTTTTTAATTTATTGGTTTCTACGTTGGGCTAGGCTAATCCCAGCACTATTTATTTGGGCTCAGAACCAGTCAACTTGTTGGAGCCAGCCAGTCCGAATGCTTGGATTGAGGGCACAAGAGTGCCGCATTCTAAGTCCAACTTACATCCTAAATCTTTACTTTGATCTGTTCTTCTTCCTCTCATTCAAAGCCGTTTTAGTTTCTGGGTGCTCCGAACACGGCAAATGTGTGGCGTTGATCCTTCCTCATTGCCAATAAGTTTCCTCCTTCGAGAAAAGAATGAGGAAAAGGAAAATAAATACATTCAAAGCCCTTCCCTTAATTGCACTTATACAACGAATATCAATTCAGCTACTAGTCACAGTATATAACACAGGAATTAAATGTCACTTTTCCCAGCTGTCTCCTATGGTTTTCTTCACTTTATATATCAGTATTTTTATTTCATTATATATTATTGGATTGGAGTACAACACGATCTCTTTTGAAATCGGGATTGAAATTTTTCAAAGGAAAATAGGAGAGAAAATACATATATAAAAGAAAAAGTGGTCTGGTGGGTGATCTGTAAATTTCTCTGTAAATCCGAAAACGTCTGGGGTTTGCCCTAGCCCTGGGTGTGGGGGTAGCCTCTCCCTCCCCTAAACTTTCCTTCATTTTAAAAAAATAAAAAAAAGTAAAAAAGTAGTGAACTTACAAGGATATGTTACTTGAGCTCAAAACCACCATATTATAAATCGTGCATGAATACATGTGTTCAGCAATTCTATAATGAGGGACTTATACCCAAGCAGATCCATTACAAGGATGTTCTCTATCTACCATTAAAAGTTAACCTCCGAAATAAAAATATATTCGGACACATTTTTATCACTTGGGGATTTATCAATCTGCCAAGCAATGTTTTATTTTTGGTGCAAACCTGCCAAATAATTCTCAAGTGTTTATATTAGGGCATCTTTTGTTTTTCTATGCCAAGATTAATCTTAACCTTAATTCTTACTTGAAAGAACCCTAACAAATCTTATATAAATTTTTAAAAATGTACAATTTCACTGACTTCAGACAAAACTCAGGACAGGTTGTTGTTGGATCTAATGGATGTTATTTTGACATCAAAGCTGTAGCTTGTACCACATGACAAAAAATCTCAAATTAGTTCGTGATTCTAAAATAATCCCGCCCGCCTTTATGATTCGCATGTGCAAACGCTTCATCATTTCTCGCTGTCTCTACCCTGTTGCTCTCTCTCTGTCTCTCTCTGTCTCTTTCTTTTCCATTTCAACTTTAACAACTGTGGAATGTGACCTGCGGGATGTGACCTGCAAGTTCAATCAAGAAGATGACATTCTAGTGTTTGCCTTTGCATACTGACATTATATGCACTTGTAGTCTCTGTTTCCTCTGTTTTCTCCTTTTCCCTGGCCATGGACTCTGGAGCTCGCCTCGACTATGCTTTGTTTCAGCTCACTCCAACTCGAACCAGGTACTATGGATTTTGTATTTCTGTCTTTCTCTGCCCACTATGTCCAATTTCACTCTGCTTTCTTATTCTCTGTCTTTCTATTTGTGTATAAATAAATGAGTGAAGATGTGACTTGGTGATCTTCTATGGAGGCAAATCAGAGAAACTAGCATCTGGGTTGTTCCAGCCCTATGTTTCTCACCTCAAATCTGTAAAAGATGAGATTTCTAGAGGTGGCTATTCAATTACTCTTCGCCCGCCCACACCTCATGCACCCTGGTTCACCAAATCCACCTTTCAAAGGTAATTCTCAAACTTCTTTTGGCCTTTTGTATTGTTAATTTGTGAAATTGCCCACTAGTGTAATTGATAGTTTGCTAATTTAGATAGACAATTTCTTTTGTGGTTAAAGCTTTTTTCTTTTTATATGGGGCAGATTTGTGCGCTTTGTCAGCACACCAGCAGTTCTGGAGAGGTTTGTCAGTATTGAAAGGGAGATTTTGCAGATTGAGAGTTCAGTTCAACTGGAGGAAGGTATCTCAGTTTTCCTTATGGCTTATACGTGAAAGATAGTTCTTTTTGGTGGTGTATTGGGTTCTGTTCTATTTGTTGAAAGTATTGGTTTTGTTAGGTCTGCTCCGTTTGGTTGCTGAGAAAATGTTGGGTAAAAATAAGGAAAATCCTTGTCTAGGAGCCATGACTTGTTTTCTTTATTTGCTTATTAGGTTGAGATAGGGGAGAAATCATTTTGTTTGTATCAGCCTACCCAACAAAACCATTATTGTAATAAAATGCAGTAATGTGTCCATTGAATGAAATGGATCCGAATGAAATGATTATGCAGAAATACAATTTAAGACACGCTTTATTTGTCAGTGTAAATTCTTACATTATGGGTAAAATGTCAATTAATTTAGATCAAAGGAGGACTTGAATTTTGTACTTTCATCTCAAACTAACTTTTGTTGCTCAGGAGTTGTCTCTGCCGATCGGAGTACAAGGAAGCCAACTGATTCTTTAAAGGTATTTTACATATAGATTCTCAAGTTTTAACATAACCAGTCAGGTATTTTGAAGAATTATACCTCATTACTTTAGCTCCTTAATTGTTTCTTTCTAGAAAAGAGGCAAACTTGAAGAAACAGAGGATGTAGCAGAACACGAGAACTCCAAGTAATTGTTTCTTTTGGATGGCTACAATTGGTGAAATACAGTCTCACTTGCAGTGTCATTCAGTATCTTTATCATTGATTCATTCGGGATTTTTTGTAATATAGGGTTCGCCTTCAACGTATTTTGGAAACAAGGATAGCATTGCTTCGGAAGAAGCAAGCAATGGCTTATGCTCGAGGCCTAGTTGCTGGGTTTGAAATCCACAATATAGATGATCTCATTTCTTTTTCGGATGCATTTGGAGCTTTGCGCTTAAGGTATGAACTGGTAACCAGTAAGGTTGATCATTTTATTTTATATTATATTTTGTATTATGGATTGTTTCTGTTTCATTCATCTGTTTTAACACTTCAAAACATGCCACCAGATAGACCTCAAATGCTTTGTTTCATTCATCTATATTCTAGTCGCTTTTGCATGGTCTACTTTTCACTTCATATGGAGAAATTAAATTTAGGTCATCTTGCTTTTCCTTAATGTTGAGCCTGCTGGAGTCTCATAAGATTAAGTATTGTTTACATGGTAGGGAAGCATGCATTAACTTCAGGGAAGTATACAAGAAAAAGCACACAGATGGTTTATTTATGGAAGAACTAGCAGCAATGGTGGCCTCTTCACCAGATTTGCAATTCGCAGGAGCATCTGGAATTACACTTACGAATGAAACAGATGTCACTAATCAAAATGTTATGTTAAATCTTCCCAATGCAGGTGTCCCTACTGGTGAAAAAGTTCAAGCGCCAATGCCATTTCCAAACCAGATTCCTCAATACTTTTACAGTTCGCTGGGCCATACAAACCAATTGCCTCCATACCATGGATATCCCTTTCCTACTATGCAGTCTTTCCCTCCTCATTATCCAAGGAACCTGCAGTGGCCTCCCAACATGGAGGAAGCAAGCTTTCGTATGGAACCCAACCATCATAGGGTTCAGAAGTCATCTTCAAGAAGGAGGAAGAACTCCAATAAAAAAAGATCTGAACATTCAGGGGAAGGCAAACAAATTGAGTCCAGCGACTCCACTTCTGCGAGTGATTCTGACTCAGACACAGTGCAAGAGAGAAAGCATTCTGATATGGAGAATTCATCCAAAAATAAGTTTAGGAAGAAATCCTCTAGAAAAGTGGTTATTCAAAATATTAACTACATCACACCCAAGAGGAGAGATGGGAATAAAGGTGGAGTTTCTGATGAATCTTTTTCAGATGAGGAGTTTGATGATGAAAATTCCCTCGAACAAAAGTCTGATAAAGCAGAAGTATTGGAGATATCCCATGAGTCAAATGTCGACAAGAATCACTGTATTTTGAATGGATCAAGTAGTGAGGATTTGTCAGTTAATACTGATGAACATTTTCTAGCGAGGTCTGAAGGTGGAGATTCATTAGCAGGCAGGCCTACTTTGGGGCTTGATTTTGAGAGAATTCCGAAGAAACTAACAGCTGGAGCTGCAGTTGATCCTTTGGTTGTGATGGAGAGGAATGAAAGAAATGATTATACAGTGAAGTTGGAAGATTTTCAAAATGAAAAAGTTTGGTTCAGTTATGGAGAGAAAGGATTGTGAAGATCGGGATATATTATTTTTGCAGAGATCAGAAAAGTCAGGAGCTGACATCAGGTGTGCATTTTCTGCTTCTGCTGCTGAATCTACTATAACCAAGAGTTTGAGGAGCGAAGATTGGTTTGTTGTCAATCACTCAGAAAATACAGAAAACTCGAGAGTACCAATTTTGCAAACAATTTCTGATGGTGATTGTATTTTCGCATTAGAGAGAAAAGACATGGGTGTAGGATGATTCTTTCTTTATACAGACTAGATCAGCATCTAATGATATGTATGAATCTCCATGGAAAACTGAAATAAACATGGATAACAATCTGAGTTTAGCTGCCAAGAAGGAAAATGGCACTATAGATAATGCACAAGATAAGCATGGAGCACCTAAGACCTCTGAGCCAGATGACCTTTCAATGATTCTGGAAAGGGATTCAAACTTGGAGTCTACTGCAATTTCTTGGAGTATGGACTATGGAGCAGAAATTTCATTTCCAGATGCCAACCGAAGATCTTCTGGCGTTGAGACAACTGATGTTGTGGATAAGAAGCTTGCTTCAAATGGTATGAAGAACAATAAATCTCCTGGAACAAAAGATGGTGGAAAAGAAGCAAGGTCTAACATTGTACGGAAACCACTTAACAACAGAATTGATTTCAAAAGCAATAAAGCATCTCCTGCACGTAGGCCTATGATACAAAAGAGCAAATTGGAGAAGGTAAATGATGATCATGCAGTTGCTTATCATGAAGTTGTTGTTTGGTACCTTTCATTGTCTAACTTCTTTATACATTTTTATTAATTTATTTTTCTTCGTTGGAACCTGATGAATATGCTTGTACACAGGAAGAAGAAATTCGGAAAAAGATGGAGGAACTGCGGATAGAACGCCAAAAAAGAATTGCTGAGAAAACTGCAGCGGTAGCACCCAAAAGAGTTCCATTAGAGAGTAAAACAGCTAAGGGCTCCATTAAGAGTGACAAGAGCAAACTTCAATCTACCAAGAGAACTCTACATCTGTAAATGGATATACAAAGCAGCCGCAGCCACAAGTACAGTCTATACACATGAGGGCTGATTTGGCCTACAACCAGTTTGAGCCTATGAATTCTTGATTGAAACTCCCATATAGATTTGTTCATAGTTATAATATCCCTTTACTATACCTTTGGCATGATGCTTCTACTATTTGTTTCAGAGTTTACTGCCTCGCTGAATTGGCAATTCGTCTTTTATGAGTTGAAGTGCAAAAAGATGCCATTTGTTGCCAGGAAAATAAGTAGAGGTGTGTCAATTGGCATACCTGGATGCACAACGTTTACATATTTTTACATTCATAAGCTGGGATAAGGAATTTGTATCCCCTTGGTTTCTAATTGAATATATGCACGTTTGAATATATCCCCCCCAAAAAAAACTTGTTTAATGCTAACTGGTTGTTATGAGTTGGCATACAAACACGTATTGTTTAATTAATACAATAATATGCAGGTACTAGTGTGGCCAGGCCTCTCTAATCTTCAATGCAAGTAACCTCTGCCGGTGCCGGCGGGGCATGGACTTCCCCCAAAATGGATTGAAGTCTTCGTGGCGAAAAATGAATATGTGCCATTTTAATGCAGGTTCCACCAGAAGTGAATTGTGCAAGCTAAAATGTAACAGGTTAAGGCTCGCTTTATACAAAGTGCAAGAACAAACTAGCCTCTCTTATGGTAGATGATCTTCCTTTGTGACCAGGCCAAAATGACCCTGTAAATTTGGTGAAGGAAAGGGATAGCAAAGATTCAACTGTCCAAACTTCAAATGGGGTAGTCAAATCAAAATACAAAACAAATGAGATATGAACATTGACTAACACCAAAAGGCATGGTTCTCGGGTAAGTTTTTGGTATGCTTGGCATGGATAATTTTTATATATGATCAATGTTGTGTTGGCCTTGGCATAAAACTCGACTTGTCCCATTCTTAGGGTGATTAGGGACAACACGTTCGATATCCTAAGTCCAGGAAGATTCTTATATACATAAGTACATAAATATTCTTACATATGTCCAACATTTTCCATTCTCAAACATACCGAGTTGGACGAGAAAAACTTACATACCCTGGAGTGATCGGACAATTGTGTCTAATTAGTTGGAGTAAATAACAAATTTTATAATTATTTGTAAATCACTCAAAAAAGTTTTATTTATTTTAAAAAATAAAGAATATTATTTTGACCCAGAAAACCTCCACTCACCAACAGCTACCATTACTTAGTTACTAACCTCGCCTCTCCCGCCATTTGCATCCTGAAAAACATGTGGTGGTACATTATATATATATATAACTATGGTCCAACTGAGCCTAAATTAGGTGAAAAATCAGTGCTTAGATGTGGTTTAACTTAATACGGATCTTTTTACAATACATATCTGTTTAATAGGTTACCAAGTTTGTTCCAATGGATAATTATTGAATTTAATTTTGTGGAAATAAAAATGGAAATTTTTTTTTATAAAAAAAATTCTGGTAGAACGTTATGCAACCACCGCCTCATCTTACACAGATGAAAAGCTGTATCATTCTGTTTTAGCTGTCAGCCGTCAAAAATCTAGCATCAGTTCCTGCTATTACGGAATGCATGATATGCTAAAACTAAACAGGTAATTAATTTAATTAATTAATTAAAAAACACAGAACAAAAATGAAGAAATTACGTAATTAACAAGCTAGCTCTAAGACCGTTTCAAGAAAAGAAAAAGAGAAACTTAGGTCTAAGACAGCTACTACAGCCTATTCTCTCAACGCGGGATGATCCTTAATAAAGCCACTTTGGCATTCAATCTCTCCTTGGCTTCTCTCTTCCCAGAGAAAGTTCCGAGGCAGAACACAACACAAATGGTTGTCCCATTCACATGTACAAACTAATCACCTCAAGTCCTCTGCACGTAATCTTTTGATTCATCACCTCTTAGTTTGTTTTTCAAATCCAAAACAAACAAACAAAATCTTCTCTTGTTGAAGTTTGAAATTTGAAAAGTTCTGCATTTTTATATTTTGGAGTTGGATTTTCAAACCCAAGTAAGGCTTAAGGGTGTGCTGACCAGTAATGGTAAGCACCCAATTGCATCATCATTCAACAGCATCATCATCCATTCGTCATCATCGTCCTCATCCTAGTCCAGTTCAACTCTTTATCACCAGTCTTTGCGTTGGTTCAAGCCATGACTCTCGGAAACTGCTTTGGTCCATTGTTTCGTCGTAAGCCTTCTGGAATGAAGGTACATTGATCTTGTCTGTTTCTGTAAAACCTCATGCTTAAATCTCCAAATAAAACAAGACTGTCTAAATCTAGACATTCTAATAATCTTTAAGGCAACAGGGCAGGAAACCATTGTTTTCTGTCAAGATTATGTTTGTTGCATTGCATGCAGCATTCAGCTTTGCCATGAACTCCATAACTGGGATTTTTTGTTAACCTTTATGATCGAGGCCAGTTTCAACAACATACCTACCTCTTCAGTTCTATTGCTTCTTCTTTTTTTCTGCCAGTTTTCTCATTACTTCACGCCATCCATTTCAATTAGCATTGCAATATAGGAAATGAATCTTTGGTAAGGTGTCAATGAGCAATGAGGTCTAGGCTATAAAATCGTTTACATGAAAAGAGTTGCTCTGGCTGCAGGGGAGGAAAGACTCTAGCCAGCCCAAGAGTCCGCCCTTGAAACAGAAGAACGCTTCTAGGAGAGGCATGCCAAAAAATAGGTCTTTCAGAGATTCAGGCAACCAGATTATGATGATCGAGCTCCGGAAGAAGATCATCATCTTCATGGACATCATCGACCTACCAGCTTATGATGCATCTGCTGCCACAGATGAGGTATGTTTATGACTCATTGGCTGCCTTCCTTTTTCTTTTCTTTTTTTAATTATGTTGAAATCTTGTGTTTAATTTTCTGTATTTTACAATCTGTTTAAGATTTAATCTCCCTGCTATTTCCTGCTTGCAGCTGGTGATGAGGTTGATGAGAGATCTCCAAAAGCTTTACCCTGAAATTGTCCTGCATAATCAATTATCAGAACTGAAGGGAGCATCAACAGAACAGGTAAAATCCATAGTTACATTACACCAAGAATATATGGCTTAAATGCAGCTGTAATTACTCTACGTTATTAAGCTTATGAACAAATTTAATATCTCCATATCCATACAGGTCCTTGCCTCCTTCTGCAAGGCATTGAAATCTATAGGAGAGTCTTGGATGACAAATCATGACAGGTTGGACAAATTGAGTTATGATTTGCCATCATTCAAGGAGGATGTCAATTCGGATCAACTTGGTTTGTTACAAATTTTCTTTAGGATTCATTGAGGCCTCTATTTGGTATCGGAAACAAAAATCTAACTGCTTCTTCCTGCCATAATTTTTAACCTAAAGTTGATGATCACTCTATATGATTGTAGTTGAGACGGTGTTGGCAACACTCGATTGCTTGATCAAGATGGCAAGGGACAAGTTCGATATGATGGATGAGGATGACCAGAAAGGAGAAGGCTACAGCCCTCTGAATAGCTCATTTGGAAAATTCTTGAGCGATTCAGAGAGCTGCACCTCAGTCTCCAGCTGCTCTTCTCCAGTCACTCCATCCTCTGTCCTGCCAGAGCTGATTGATGGTTCTCCCCAGGCTCGAAAGAAGGCCAATGTTGGTTCCAAATCACCCCTTCTTTGGACTCTCAGAGTGCAAGCAGTGGGGAAACTGAACCCGATTGATGTTAAGCACTTGTCACTTCACTTGTCAAAACAAGGAGCCCATGGCACCAGCAATGGTTTGGACAAGAGTGGCCAATTGGTTGAGGAACCATCAATTGAGGCAGATTTAAAGAGCAATCCTGAAAAGGCAATTGCAGCAACTGATGATGAGGAAGTGAGACATAGCAGCGCTCGAAAGGACACAAAAGAAGTCCCAAATCCAAGTTTGAATGAGAATGCTAAGGGAAAGGAAATAGACAACACAAGTGATGATGTTGAAACTCCAACCACAGCCCCTGAAACTTCGGAAGCAGACACCACACAAGTGTCTTTGCCTCCACCCTCACCATCAACATTGTCACTAAATCCACCACTGTCTTCGCCCTCAATACTACTACAACCAACAACATCAACATCTTCACCTCCACCCTCACCATCCACATTGTCACTAAATCCACCACTATCTTCACCCTCAATACTGCAACAACCAACAACATCAACACCTCCACCTCCACCACCTCCGCCGCCAACGGGACTACAATTTTCACTGCCTAATACATTAACAGAAACAAAAATACCAGTGCCACCAACACCCCCTGCACCAGCATCACCGCCTACATTGCAGCGAAATGTTGCAACGCCGCCGCAGCCACCACCACCACCACCATCACTAGCTGCCCTGCAGCCAACAGTTGCAGCACCCCCTCCACCACCACTACCAACATTAACACCACAAAACGCAGCAGCAGCTGTACTGCCACCACCCCCACCACCTCCAACATTATGGCACCACGAAATACGCAGCAGCAGCTGTACCACCAACCCCACCACCTACCACCAATGGCACCACGATCAATACAAGTAATGCTCCACCACCACCACCACCTACACCAATGCCACCAGGATCAAGAAGAATGGGTCCACCACCACCACCCCCTCCACCAGGATCATCAATTGGAGGTCCTCCACCACCACCTCCTCCACCAGGATCATCAAATGGAGCTCCTCCACCACCGCCTCCACCAGGATCATCAAGTGGAGGTCCTCCGCCCCCACCACCTATGCTAAGAGGACAGCCAAATGGAGCTGCTCCACCCCCACCTCCTGCATTTGGTGCAGCAAGATCGTTGCGCCCCAAGAAGGACACTAAACTGAAGAGATCATCCCAAATGGGCAGTCTGTACCGCCTTCTCAAGGGCAAGGTGGAAGGATCTAGCTTGAATGGCAAGTCAGCCAATGGGAGAAAAGGGGGAATTGGGAGCAGCTCTGGTGGAAAACAAGGAATGGCTGATGCTCTAGCAGAGATGACAAAGAGGTATGTATGTTAACTTCCATAGACCCTCTATTTCTAACAACCATAGACAATAATAATCTTAGTAATTAAAGATTCTTCTGCCTTTCCTGTTTTTGTGCCTCAGATCAGCATACTTTCTACAAATTGAAGAAGATGCTCAGAAGTATGCAAAGCCTATCATGGAAATGAGAACTACCCTCAGTTCTTTCCAGACAAAGGACATGAGTGAGCTGATAGATTTTCAAAAGAAAGTAGAATCCATTCTTGAGCACTTGACTGATGAGTCACAGGTAAACAATCAATAATTGTGTCCTAATTAATCTGTTAGTTTCCATTATTCTGATCGTGACATGTTAATTTTCCAAACTGCAGGTGCTGTCAAGGTTTGAAGGGTTCCCAACAAGGAAGTTGGAAACAATAAGGATGGCAGCAGCTCTGCACTCAAAGTTAAATGTCATGCTAATTGAACTACAGAACTGGAAACTAGAGGCTCCATTGGGTCAGCTTCTTGACAAGACTGAACGTTACTTCAATAAGGTCCATAAATGTTCATTTTATACTGTCCTAATTAATTTTCTCTGCATTTTCCCTAACTAACCAAAAGAAACAAACAGATCAAAGGAGAAATCGACGCAATGGAACGAACTAAGGATGATGAAGCCAAGAAATTTCAGTCTCAGAATATTCATTTTGACTTCAATATCCTAATCAGGATCAAAGAAGCAATGGTAGATGTTTCCTCAAGCTGCATGGAAATGGCACTAAAGGTAGCTAGTCTGTTTAAAAATATAGACTCACAAATTAGCTAGTTGGGAAAAGGGGTTGTTGACATTGAAATGGGGCTTATGATTGTTGATGCAGGATAGGAGAGAAGCAAAAGCAGCAGAGCAGACTGGAAGAAAAACAGATCAGAAGCAAACAAAGATATGTGTTAAAATGCTTTGGAGGGCTTTCCAGTTTGCTTTCAGGGTCTACACATTTGCTGGTGGACATGATGATCGTGCTGACATGCTCACAAAAGAACTGGCTAATGAAATTGAGTCTGATCCCCACCACCACTGAGCCTAATTCCCAATTGATCTCCCTGGACTTTGAAACCAACAAATTATCCTTGTATAATCGTATCCTATACGAACCTTATACTCCTTATGATTAAAAGCGTTCTGTTTTGACAATACCCAAAAAACCAAAAAAGCTTTTCTTTTTGTTGCCACCCTTGTAAATAATCAGGTCCAAGAACAAAAACCAAAAACTTGTAAATTTAGGCTTTGTATGTATGAGTTATGATTTTGATTTAGGACTTGATTGGGACCACTTCCAGGCGGATATATGAGAAAATTTCGTCTTTGTTGTGTTCTTATAAATTGTACTGTCTATCTCTTCTTGCTTGTTCAACCTTTATATGTGCAATATATATATAGTTTTAAGTTCTTAGTTCCATGAGTTGGAGATTTTGTATATGCTTACAACCGTGATATATACAGATATAGAAGAATTAATGTTTCTTTCTGCTCAGGCCACCCATTTGGGCATTGGGTTTGTCTGGTTTTTTTTTATCGGGTCCCCCTTGAGCTTGGTAGCTTGTTTCCTTCATAAAACCGCCTAAAAGTTGTGGTAAATATTAAAATAATTTGGATTAAACTTAGGACGAAAAATAACAAAAAACTTACTATAATTAAGAAAAAATGTAGTTACCCTATAAAATATTACATGACCATTGTGTTTGAATCTCGATACAATACATGTATCATTTTCTTCTTTGGACGCCCAACCCAATGTATCATTTCATACATCGATTTCCTTAGCTCATTGAGTAAATAAATAATTTATGTTATTCTATTTGAGCCTTGCAGTACTAGTACTCTTGGAAAAATCAGCTCTAATTAATATATAGAAATGATCAGAAAGAAAAATACTAGTCTGATGTATGCATCATGAATATTTGGTACGAAGCGAGGATTTGTCGTTCGGGAAATACAAAGAGTATTAGGTATTGACTGGAATTATCTTACCTAATCAGATTATTTCAATATATAAGATTTACGCGTGGTATCCAACTGATAACTTCCTTGGGTATGAAATATATATATTTTTCTATTAGCAAGTAGCATTACTGGCCACTGGAGACCTTTAATGCATTTCCACAGTTGAACAAGTAAATAATTAAATGGTCAGAACAAAATTAAGTAAGGAGTTTATCGAAGTTAAAAATAGCACATCCTTGAGTTTGGTGGGTAATTGAGACAGCTTGATTGCCTATGCATGCATGGTGTACTTATTTTGTGAAAGGTTGCCAATTCGCTTTTATATAACTTAGTTAATGGGTCCCTTTTTGTAGATGACATTTAAAAACTCTATATTAAAACTATATAGTTAGGACGTCAATTAAGAAATTGAAGTTGGTATGTGTTTTGGGAAATAGTAATTAGGAAACGGAAACCTCAATGAAAAGTACATATATTTTCAATTCAATTTTTCATGCTACTTAATTAGGGCTCTTTTGGAAGTGATGATTCTAGAGAGAAGTGATTATTAACCTATTCAGGATCACTCTCAAACCAGCTCTTAAGTTACTCAACTCAAATAAATAAAGATGGAAAAAAAAAAAAAAAACCCTTACTTTGCTTAGTATATATAGAGTTTCCATAGCTGTACTGCATTGTACTGCATGTTTGAAGTGTCTAAATTGTACTTGAAAGGGGTAAGATTGATATTGCACAGACTAAATTTGTGTATAAATAAACAGCACTCAAATGCAGTGGCTATTTCTTGCAAGTTCTCACTATCTATCTCTTCTTGCTTCTAAAGACACTAACGATCTATGTAGGAAAGCCGACCACTTTGCCAAAAAGGAAGGGGAGTAGTTGAAAGCTGGAGAGATATGTCCACTCCAGAGCAAGTAAGTGCACCACCGTCACATATAGAAATTATTACAAGGCTGTTTTCTTTGCCTTCTAATTTTTATGCAATACTAGCCTTGGCACACTCTCACGCATGTGCCAATTGGTTTTATTTTTTATTTTTTATTTTATTTTTAGAATTAAAAAAAGATAACATGGGTAATTATGTTCCATAAAAGTAGGACTTATTATTTGATTTTGTTTTTAATTTTAATTTTTTAATATGAAAATGTGAATTTATCATATTATCTTCATTTAATTAATAATTTAAATTCTTAATGTTTGAATTAACTAAGGGCATTTTCTGATATTTTGAATGTTGCACCATTTTCTGCCTTTTGCTTTATGCACATAGATTATTATTAGAAATAATGTTTGGGTACGAAACTATTAGCCTAATTGTCTACCAAGCTAGCTAGTAGCCTCAAATTGCCAAACTGTTCGTCACTTTAGTCAACTTCCATCCTTTCACTTTGATCGTTATAAACTTCTAGAATCGAAAATAAATTCAAAAGCATAACGCATTTTCAGGTTTGATTAGCTTTTACATTCTGGTCAATCCATTTTAAGTCTTTGGTATTACGTGAACGTCTTGAACAAGTAGGGGCTAAGGGGCTCCTCCACTAACTCTAAGCATAGAAATTAGAGAAATCTAAATAAAACAAATTCATGAACAAAATGATTTCGAATTCATAATTCATTGCAAAGAAAGTGCCACTTCATCATCAAGTTTATTTGTACACGCCCATTCGATCATTCAAAAACAAGAAGAAGGAAAAAAAACCACCAAATTAAAGGACTAAAACATGTTTGATGATGAATGGAAATTTGGTTTGCGCTTCAATTAATCTAAGAAGCAAATTCAATCTTGACACCGCCAATCTTGACAGCCCCGTACTTGGGCACCAAAGTCACCACCACGCTCTCATCATCCTCGGCATCAAGGTCCTCCAACAAGTCCGTCAACCCCAACCTCAAGATTGTGTTGATCTTCTTCTTGTGCTTATGCCTGTGCGGCACGCTCACAAAGCTTCCGGCAAATTCCGTCTTGTCGGGCCCACTCGGCAAGTCGTCCACGTCATTCACATACACGTCAAACTTCACCGCCACGTCCCTGTCAAACTCAATCCCTTCGATCACCAATATCTCCTCCTCCTCCTCTTTCTCCTTCTTGTTCCTCTTCTTCTGCTTTGGCCTTGGCACCACCGTGCTTATCTTGGTCTCCAGATTTATCGGGAACGCCCTCCCGCCACGATCTTGGTGGAGCTCTCAGCCGCGTGCGCAACTCCCAGCTTCTTCTTTATTTTGCTCAATGCCAGCTTTGCCCTTCGCGGAGTTGGCTTGGACTGCAGCCATGGAATGTCAACCTCTTGGTATACATACCCTAGGCTCTTAGACTCCAGAGAGTCACGAACTTTAACTCGGACTAACTCAGCGTTCTCGTTGTAAAACAAGAACCCGGAGTCTAACCAGTCCGACTGAGAAATATCAGTTCTTTTGCCTCCCAGTGTTTTCCATATGCTCCACATCCGATCCACATTCGAGTGATGCGAGAAAAATATGGGGTCCCTGGCAGCGGAATAAAAGTTCCCCATGTCCTCAAAATTGGGCTGAGTGTTGTCACCGGTCCAGAGATGAACCGGCCCGTGCGGGGTCCCTTCGATCGAACCGCCACCAGGGTCAGGCTCGTCCCCAGCCCTGTATGGGTTGCCAAAGAAGAGCTGAGGGTTCTTGGCGTTGGACACCATTTGCCTGTACATGATCTTGAGGTTGGCGTTGATTTGGGTTTCGTTCGACACCTTTTCGTCGGTGCCGTTGTAGTCGAGATCGATGAGGGTCGGCGGCTGGTGGCTGGCGGCACGGAACTTGTCGTAGAGAGGGGACTTTGGGTTGGCGAAAAGCGCGGGCAGCTGCATGCCAGCTGGCGAGTCCCAGTTCCAAAAGGGCAAAGCGAATGTGGGGTCGTTGATGAGCTTGCCCAAGATCTTTTCGTAGAAGTATAGGTAGTAGCGGTGGAAGGGGAAGAAGAGCCAGGAGTTGTGGATTTGGAGCTCCAGATCCGGGAACCCGGCTTGGTCGTAGGCGCCGTCGCAATAAGCGCAATGCACGTTGGCTTGTTGCTTGAAGCTGCGTGGATCGTCATCGGGGAGGGCTTTCATGAGCTCGATGGCTTTGGAGTATTTCTCTATGTAGGCTTGGTCAACGGCGTGAGCAGCCGGCCTGACGCGAAGTTTACCGGGGGCCGGGGAGTTTAAAGTCTATGATTTTGGTGGCCGGCGGTGGGCAGCAGTTGGTGGGGGTGGCGCCGGTTGGCAAGTCCGCAGCCCCACATTTAGATAGATCTGGTGGGGTCACGGGCTTGGCAAAGGCGAACGGGTCTGTGCCCAGACCAGCCACGCCATATAGACCTCCGAGACCAAGAAGCACATTTCTCCTATCTAGTTTAGTCTGTGCTTGATCATTTTGGTTATCACTGTTTTTGGCTTTGCATGAAACCCTAGGTGAAAAGGAACGCTTGGGCTTTGAGAGTAGGGAAACTTGGGAGCTGTTTTGAGTGAAGGGAGAGAGAGGTTTTGTGGAGGTAGTGGGAACGGCTAGTGGAGGTGACAGAGAAGCCATGGTTAGCTCTCTGGCTTAGTTGGGTTGGATGGAATAAACCCCAAAGGAGGGTTGCTTTTTATAAAGGATTTTGGGTTTTACTTTCCTATCCAATAGGCAATAGCCACGCAGACAGCCCGATCTAGTTGACGGAAGAGAATTATAAAATATGATCGCCAATCACCAACACCGCGTGGCGTGGGGTAGAGATTTGAGAACTTACACAGAATCTTCTCTCCTTGGTAATTAAGCTGCTAATCGTAGTTCGAGGGGCTTAACTTTAATTATGTATGGTAAACAACGGTGATATCAAGAATTACTAAACAAAAGAATGTAATTACTCTCTCCTCTCAGCGAGATCTAGAATGTGAACTGGAATTTGTTTTTTTCTTCTTTTGTTAGCAAAAACGAGTTTTTATGGTATATTTTTCCAAAGCAAACTTGGTTTTTGTCAAACGTCGGTGAGATTTTAGGCATGTGACAGAGGCCAGGTTCAAAGATTCCTCCTATAGGCTATACATACTGTTTTAAAAATTTTGTTTTATATTTCTGTTATGGGTTTTTCTAATTTTTTTAATTTTGTGAGTGGGGAGGTTTAGTTCTACCAAATCCATTAGGCAACTGCCTAAATAAACTAATGCCTGACAGAAGGAAAAAGATTGTTTATTTAGCTCATGAACAAGAAGAAAGCTATATCAGTAGTGCTACTGATATTGATAATCCGTCGATGTATTTTATTTGTGCATCATTATTAGAAACAGTATATACTTCTAGTTGATCTACAGGCCTTAATCTCATCACTGTTTGACTCGTACATATAAATATAAAAATACTACTTGAATACCATCGCTCGACTATTCTTAAAATTATTTTAATCATGACGGAAAATGTGCTTTGAAAGAGAAAGATTTAAGTGAAATTCGTGTAAATTTACTCATGTATATATGTATATATCTCTCCTTATGTAATGTGTCAGGTGAGAAAAAGACAGAGACAATATGCACTATTAGAGACCATAAAAGAAAAGATTTGGTAAAAAGGAGATAATGATGATGATAATGCGGCAAGAAGAGTGGTTAATTAGGGGACTGGTAAGAGGGCATCAAATTGAGAATAGTTTAATATTATATGGATGGCGTATGTGCACATTATTAAACGACTTTGAAATATTGGTACAGAAGATCTGAATTAATCCACGAGAGGATAACTTTATTTAAATCACATGTGGGCGGCATCAAGCATGTTGTTGAGGACTTTACGCTTTTGGGTCTGTCCCCCCACCTTCTCCTCTTGTTGGTTCCCCAATGTTTTCCATATTTTTTTAGTCCCAATATACGACTCCTCACATAAAAAATAATAGTAATTAAAAACTCCCCACGTAAAAAAAATGATTAAAAAAAACTGATTTTTTTTTGTTTTTTTGTTTTTTGGGTAACAGAGGAGGGCTTAAAGCCCCAAACCAAAAAGAAACTAATAAAAAACAAGACGAGGTCTAGCAACACCTCGAACATTAGCAGCTAACATATCACTAAGAAAAGCTGGAGCCTCCAAAAACACATGGAGACCAGGATCAAAATCATAACTCTTAGCAGCCAAAGCATCCGCAGCACAATTTTGTTCATGGAAAATATGCTTCACAGAGCAGCACCAATCCTCATGAATATTTATTTTGCAGCAATTGATAATACTAAAGAAAGGGTGCGTTGACACAATAGAAAATTCTGATAAAAAACCACCTTACATCTCCATTTCCATATAAATCAGAGAAAGATAACAAAAACCAAATACCAGGGCAGGCCATGGGTAACAAGCCTCTTAGAATTCAAATTATGCAAAAGCCAGTCATCATAATCATCCTGACCAGCTTCCACTCTCCCAAAACCAAATCTATTCCAAATAGCAACAGTGGCAGCACAATCCATAAAGAGATGAGCACAAGATTCCAAAGGACAATCACATCTAAGACAAACAGCAGCATTAGTAAGCTTTCTCTTCAATCTTTGAGCATTTGTAAGTAACTTCTTATGGCACAGCAACCAGAGGAAGGTCTTAACCTTAGGCGGAACATGAAGCTTCCAAATAAAATCTCATTTCCAATTAACACTGCCCTCGTCCAAATAAAAGGTGCTATAGGCAATTGTTGGATGCGCAAATCTCACGGCCTGGTGCTCCAGGCCGAGGGGATGTGCGTTAACACGTGACGTCTTTCTTTTGGATGCGGTGCTGTTGTGCGCTGAGTGTGCCAGCACGGTCTACCGTGTGTCGAAATAGTGATGGGGTTTGGGTAGAAGATGGTTAAATGATGCGTCTGTTTTGAGTTTGACTCTTAATCAAACGATTGTGGCCGAGAGAGGAACTGATCTCGGCCGTCAGGTTCATGGCCTGAGCTACAAGGCCGTTTAGTGGTGGTGTTGGTGACCGGTTTTAGGCGGTGCTCCGGCGCGTTGCTCAGAAAGCGACGGTCGTATGATATATGGGGTGAATGAGATGATAACAAAGATGGTGCTTCGGCGCCTTGAAAATCAAGGGTCGTATGATATATTGATGAATAGATTTTCCTTACAATCTACCACTACTCCTAGGAAAGCAAATAAAGGTATTGAAAGTGCATTACAGAAAAATATAATTTGCTCCGTGGGAGGCTTTTGGTTTGGTGTTTGAACCCTTTGAATGTAGTCTTGAGCTTAGTATTTATAAGAGGAGTCCTGGAGGGACAATCGAGGCTGAAAAGATCTGCATGGTGGAGCCTGATCGGAGCAAGTGGGTGATCAAATCGGCATTTGGGATCATGAAGCATGGTGGTGTAACCCCCATAAATCCCGGTAAATCTCGGCCACCGCCCTGATCGTGGGTTCTGCCCCCTTGGTTGTGGGAACGCATTTAATGCTATAGTTTGGTGGTTGATGATCTGACCTCAAGTTGTAAGAATACTTGTGAGAAGGTTTGCGCCTAACCACTCTGATTTCCATCACCAAATCCTGACTTCACACCTCCCTTCTTCCCTCGTGCATTAAATGCTTCTTGCGACTAGTGGGTTTGCTGCGATAGTCAGAGACATTACTTCATTAAATGGGGCATGAGACCCTGAGGCCACGTGGCGATTTGACCACAGTATCTTCGGCCGTGTCTTTTACGGCCTTTGGCTTCGGCCTATAATACCGTGGTCGCGAGGTGAGAGGATTCGCTTTGCGCTTTTCTTCTTTTGTGAAGACGACATGCTTAATGAAACGTGGCCGTTTCAGTTCATGAGTAGGTGCTAGGACCGAGAGGAAATCCATTCAGTCAGTTTATGACCGTGATTTATTAGGCACAAACAACAGTTTTAACAGAAAATTGGCCATTAGAGGTAGCCTGCCAGATGCATTTATCCTCCTTACTCCCATAATAGCCAGCATGAGTACTAAGAATCAAGTTGACAATATTTATAGGCAAACATTCCAATAAGCAATTGAAATCCCAAACCTCATCCTCTAAAAAGTCACTAACATTTAAGTGAAGCATGTCCTCAGATAAATCAATTAGAGCAAATTGCTGCAAAGGCCCACAACTAAGCCATCTATCAGTCTAGAACAAAATATCATCCACATACCCTACATGCCATTTAACACCTGCAGAAAGAACTTGAGCACCATATAAGATACCCTTCCAGACATTGGAGCTACTTTGGAACTGCAAATCTTTAGTAGCAAGAATATCGCAATGCCTTAGATACTTAGCATTAAACACTTGAGCCCAAAGACCTTGCTCACGTTGCAGTGTACGCTAACCAGATTTAGCAAGAAGAGCTTGATTCATCCAAGCAGAATTTTTAATACCTAAACCACCAGCAAATTTAGGCTTACAGATAGTGTCCCACTTAACCAACTAAACCTTTGCTTGATTCGTAGTATGCCCTCATAAAAAATTTCTGTTTAACTTATCAAGTTTCTGCCAAACAAGAACCGCCATTTAGCAGATTGCATGGAATAAATAGGGATAGCAGAAGTAATTGATTGTAACAGGGTCAGACGACCAGCCATAGAAAGAGTATGACTTTTCCAAGAATATAACCTCCTTTGGACTTTATCAATAATCTCTTGATAAGTAGCTTTAGTGACTCGTGTGTGAATAAGAGAAACACCAAGATACTTGCCAAGACAAGTAGTGAGAGGGGAACCACATATAGTTTCAATAGCCTGAGCCAACTCAAGAGAAGTATTTGGAGAAACACAGATCATAGATTTCTCAAAACTCACCTTCTGACCAGAGAGACTACAAAAATCGTCTAAACATTTCTTCATAACAGTAGCCTGATTGACAGAAGCTTTTCCAAAGAGAATCAAATCATCAGCAAAGAAGAGATAAGAGATAACAGGACCGCTTTGGTAGATCTGCACCGGCTTCCAAGCCTAATCTTGGACAGACTACTGGATAATATGAGAAAGCTTTTCCATACACAAAACAAAATGATAGGGGGAAAGGGGGTCCCCTTGCCGAATGCCACAATTAGGAGAGAAAGTATCTGTTAATTCATCATTGAGAATCGCCCTATATCGCACCGAATTAATAAACTGCATTAAAAGCTCAAGAATTCTCCCAAGAATCCCAACCTCCCAAAGCACTTTTTAATAAAATCCCAACTTAACCGATCATAAGCTTTGGATAAATCGATTTTCCAAGCAATGAAACCCTTCTTCCCTTTAGAACTTTTAAACTTATGCAGCATTTCTTGAGCCACAACAATATTATCAACAATTTGTCTTCTTGGGACAAAGCTCACTTGATTATGACTGACCAAACTAGCCATACAGGGCCGAAGCCAAGCAATTAGAATCTTAGAAATCAATTTATAGAGAGTGTTGCAAAGATTAATAGGGCGAAGCTGAGTCATGGAAACAGGTCTCTCAACTTTAGGCACCAAAGCGATCAACGTCTCATTGATATTCTCAGGAAGAGAAGCAGTTAAAAAACAATCCTTCACCAAAGCAAACAACATAACACATCCCCCAACATTTCGATAAAAAAGGGAAGGAAAACCATCAGGAACAGAAGTTTTTAATCCCCCAATAGCAAGCAGACTATTTTTAACTTCATCATTTGTAACCTCACAACTTAAACCTTCTAAATCCGTATCAACCAACCTAGGAAAAAGATGAGGGAGCAAACTATAATCATCAACCAGACCAGTATCACCAAACAACCCTTGGAAATAATTGACAATAGTCAGTTTCATTCCAACCTTATTAGTGATCCAAATTCCAGCCTCATTATTCAGACCTTCAAGTTTATTCCTCCTCCTTCTCATGACAATAGACAAGTGGAAAAAGTGAGTGTTTCTATCCCCTTCCTTTAACCAAGTATTTCTGGACTTCTGTAACCAAAACAACTCTTCCTGCTCAAGGATCAAATTTACTAAGCAGATAACTCATTCTCCAGCTTATTGAGATAAGAGTTATAACTTAAACATAACTTCCTTTGAATGCCTTCAAGTCTAGCCAAAAGTCTTCGTTTCTTTCGAAAAAGACAACCAAAAACCTGCATATTCCAACAAATAAGAGGGAACAGAAGCCCAGAAGATTTAATAACCGCATTACCATTATTAGATTGCCAGAGATCAATAATAAACTCAGAAAACTCAGGGTGGGTGAACCACATGGCTTGAATCTGAAAAGGCACACAATTTTTATCAGGAAGATGAGCAGAAGAAAATCTAACCATGATAGGACTGTGATCTGAATTCACCCTAGGCAAGTGGGAAAGATGTGCATCAGGAAACCACAATCTCCACGCAATATTACTCAAACCCCTATCCAGCCTTTTCCAAATCATACCCTCTGCATTCCTTTTATTACACCACGTAAACTTGGCTCCAAAAAAGCCTAAATCAATGAGCTGATTACGATCAATCCAATCAACAAAATTCTGTCCTCCAGAATCAAAGTTGCCACTAGATTTTTCATCAACGTAAACAATGTCATTAAAGTCCCCTAAAATCAACCAAGGCAGCTTAGAAGCCTGAGCAAGAGCATCGAAATAAGCCCAAAAAGACTTACGAATACCTGGGCAAGGTTAGCATACACAACAATGAGCAACCACTAATTAGTCCCCAATTGCACTAGAGCAGTAATCGATTGACTAGAATGAGCAATGATTTGAATCGAGATAGAGTTGTCATTTTACAACAACCAAACACCCCCAGAAAAACCAGTGGCATCAACAATATGATAATTAGAAAAATCCAAACTCTTAGCAATTTGCAAAGCTCTAATACCACCAATTCTAGGCTCAAGAATAGCTAGAATATCAATAGCATAAACCTTCTTTAAATCTCTAATAGTACGAGCACAACTTTCCTTGACAACACCCCTAACATTCCATGAGACAATAATCATCATAACAAAGGAAGAGAGGGAAAAACTTAGGAAAAACCTAATTCTGCACTTGCTCAGCCTCACCACTAGTAGAGGCAACATGTTCAATGACCATAGCGTACCCACATCAAACTTAGCATCACCTTGATCAACAAAGTCACCATGGTGATCCAAATTGTCAGAAGTTAAATTAACACCATAAAAGAAAGCTTCATTAAGCATCCTTCGACCAATGTTCGAGGGTTCATGACCATGAATCAGCCCACCTTTCCTTAGAGAAGACTCGGAAAAGAAAGGCCCCTCCATATTGAAAGAAAACTTCCCCATAACATCATCCTGCACATTAGCCCCACGAACTTGCATTCCCACATCATTTAGACCTTTAGAGCTATTAAAAGCTCTCCCCACCCTATTCTGCCCAACCTTTCGAGCACCAGAATCAGGCTTAGCAACAATTCCAGAACCTGTTGAGTTAGTAATATCCCTCATAGGTTTCTTAAAAACCTATGTAGAAACGTTACGCCCTATGCCAGTTTGTTTCTCAGAAACCTTAGATTATGGGAGAGGCACGCTCATGAGTTTGAGCAACTGGTTTAGAAGCCTTCTTGAAACCCAAAGGACCTGCACCCTCATCATCCCTACCATTATCATCCCTCAAGATATTAAATCTAGAGCCAGATTGGCTAGTAGCAATCTTCACACCACTAGCCTTTATGACTTCTTGGCGTAAGAGAAAAACTGTTATTCATGTGGAACCTTCTTCCTGAAATTTTTTGGTTTCATCAGCATCCATTGCCCATGCTTCTTAGCTGAAGTTTCAGCAACCAAATTAGCAAGCTTAGCAACAACAATATCCTCATTTGGATCGGGAGGAGTACCCTCCATATTCACATAAACTTCTTCCTCAGAGGACTGCTTTTTCCTAGCCTCCACAATAACAGGGCATGCATCTCTACCATGCCCAAAACAACAACATTCAAAGCAAACTAACTGAATCCCCTCATAAACAACCCCATAAGTACGTCCCTCAACTTCAATAAAGGGGATAAGAGGCTTAGATAAATCAAGCTCAACACACAACCTAGCAAACTTACCTCGAGCTTGACCCATAGTATGCGCATCCACCTTAACAGTAGTACCAATAAGATTTCCAATTTTCATCATAACATCAGTATGAAAATACTCCACATTCAACCCATTGATTCAAATCCAAGCAGTCATGTGAGTAACCCTATCTTCTTTAGCATTAAACCCAGGTTTCCAATTTTGAGTCACAATATATTGCCCAGCAATTTGCCAGGGACCGCCAGTGAGCACATACCTCTTATCCTCTTCAAGAAGAAATTTGACAATGAAGTAATTGTTTTCCAGATATATTAGACTCATTGGACCTTTTAACTCCCAACATTGAAGCAACCGATCACGCAAGAAAGTATACGATAGAGGCCGACCCATTAGCTTGATAATCACAGCAGTCCTCCACGGCCTGTACAAGCAATCTTTAACCCTTTCAGAAAATTCAATGGATGGGATATCCCCATGCTTGATTACAACATCATCATCACTAATTTCAAACTTATCCTCAGCCATCCCGAAATCACCAGAGACTTTATCTTTGAAACTCATTGAAATTAGGGGCAAAGAAGGAAGAAGCACATCCGACTCCATTCCACCAATATCCAACATCTCCCGGGTACGAACACGCTTCTCTCCAGCAACCAGGCCCACCTTCGAGCCGCCACCAGCCTCGAACACAAACCCAGATATCCCATCCGCCACCATGGACGGTGGGACAACAACAACACAACGAAGAGTAAGAAAAATGTGAAATCCCTAGAAAAAGCCAAGCGCGTTCTGCTTATATCTTGTTTTCTTAACCGATTTTAATTTTGGATCTGAAAGTAAATTAATTAAGATTTGTTGAGTGTTGTCACCACGACTTCCTTTATTACAGCAAGTCTAAGAAAACCATTGGCATTCAGACCAAAAAAAAAGAAAAAGAAAACCATTGGCACCCACTTTGCTTTGATTTGGTCAAAGTAGATTAATTAACCTTTCGTACCAATCGTTGTCATAGTCCAACAAACTTGGTGGGAGGAATCAACACGTGACCACTGTATTTGTTTTGGCCATTATTCAAACTTCAACTTGCTTATTAATTGGTATTGGTCCAAATATATTGATGAGCTATAATTGATTAGGTCAGAATGTTAGGCTATTGTAGTTCAAATTTTCCTTCTGAATCACTTTTAAAATTTTACTTGTTAACTTATTAATGAAAGTGACATTTCTTTGCAAACTAAATATATGAGATCCATTGATAAAGATTTTATATTAACCAATTCTTATTGGCGAAGCTCTCCATCCCTTCTCGTAACATAAGGGGGGACAATGAAATTGCATCCGTAGTCTTTACATTGCAAAAATAATAGTATTTGTTGATTTTTTTGTATAAAAAGATTATGTGACTGATTTTGCAAAGATGATGTGTGTAAGTTTCCTTGCAAAGTTGGAATTTGGAACTGATAAAAACCTTGAAATTTAAAGAAAGAAGAAACAAAGACTTATAGAAATCTATTTAACTATTATTAGTCCTTGCCCCAAAAACAACCCCAAAAGGCTTTGATCATGCTAAAGTCAAAAAGGCTTAACGAAGAAGAAAGGAAAAAGTATTTGCTTTTTTAATTGAAACTTTACTGGAAAATCTATATATAAAGGCTGCCGCTGCCGGGGTTGCTAATTGGGCCTCTTTAGAGAGACACCCATAGTTAGCCCACTTGACTTTTTTCTTAGCCGTGACAAGATGTTCATAAAAACCTATTCAATTCAATTACTTTTAGTGGGAAACATTGCACTATTTATTTTAAAATGAAATGGGAAGTGTACTGCATGTACTCTCTCTTGAAAACTGTCCTACTACCACTATAAGCATATATAATACGCTCCCTCCATACATCACAAGAAACTGCTACTTGTAATTGTGAAGCAGTCGATGAATGATGAAGTTTACACACTGCTCAGCCTCATCTCCCCAAAGAAGAGTGACTCTCTCTCTCTCTCTCTCTCTCATGGTACATACATACATACATACATATATACATAAGTTCAGTTCATCCGTTATTTTGCACAGCTAAATACACAAATGAAATATACAACCCTTGTATGCCGACAGATTAGCAATTATTGCAAACAAACAAAAATTTGGGTAAATCTACAGGGAATGAAAACAACAATTAGAAATGAATGATCTGACAAATTTTGGAAATTTGTTCATACGTCTCTGCTTTCAGATCGGAACTAACTCTTTCTTCGCTGTCCCTTTCTCAACAATCAGAAATGTCTGTTTGTGTAAACAACTACAGGGAATGAAAACAACACCACGTACGGTACCATGTATTTGCTCTTCATTATACATAAAGTACACACTCATGACCACACACACACACATATATATATATATATATGTTTTATTCAGAACAACAAACATCGCCCCCCCCCACACACATAAGCAGCAGTAGGGTTACGTTACGTGGGTCTCTCTCTGCAGTGGAGAAGTGACCTACTAAAATATACACTTAATGCACGAAAATACTTAATTAAATCATCATCATCATCACTTGATTTAATTTAATTTCATTTAGGTGGTATTAATAAGCTCGGTGCTGACCCCACCAATGGTGATTGTCCCAACTTTAGGCACCAAAGTCACCACCACGCTACTGTCCGTTTCCGCATCCAATTCCTCCAGCAACTTTGTAATGCTCAGCCTCAGAGTCGTCGTTATATCCTTTTTCCCTTTATGCGGCACTTGGATGAAACTCCCCGCAAACTCCGACTTGTCCTTCCCAGCCAAAGACTCAGCATCATCATTCACATACACGTCGAACTTCACCGTCTCGTTCCCGGCATACTTAATCCCACTGATCACCAACACCTCATCCTGCGCCTTCTTCTGCGCACTTGTCCGCTTTGTCGTCGACGTCCTCGCCACCTCAACGCTGATTGTGTCCGTCAACGGCGCCGGGAAATTGGTTGTCAGATCCGCAGAGGAAACCGTCGCCTTTCTCTTGTTCGACGATTTACGGGCCGTCGGCTTATACGTCAGCCACGGAATCTCCACTTTGTTGTCGTAAACGTACCCCAGCTTGGTGGTGTCAAGGGAGTCTCGAACTTTCACGCGCACAAGATTCTTCTTCTCGTCGTAGAACAAGAACTCCGCGTCCAGGTAATCCTTTTTTTCTATGTCGGTACCGCCCAGTTTGGATTTATAAATGGACCACATGCGGTCCACGTTGGAGTGGTGCGCATAAAACAGAGGATCCCGGCCTGCCGAGTAAAAGGCACCCATATCCTCTCCATTGGTCTGGGTCGTATCACCCGTCCACAAATGGATGTTGTTATGCGGGATACTCTCGATGTTTCCGGCTCCAGGATTCGGATCGTCGCCGGCGCTGTACGGCTCCCCGTAGAAGAGCCTGTGAGATGTGGCCTTTGAGACCATCTGCTGGTACATAGTGGTTAGATTTTCCTTGATTCGCGTGGTGTCGTCAACGTCATCGTCGGTCCCACCATAATTGAGATCCAGGAGCTTCGGAGGCTGATGCGCTGCGTTTCGGTACTGGTCGTAGAGGGAGGAAGTGGTGTCGGTGAAAATCTCAGGAATGTACATGCCAGCTGGAGCATCCCAATTCCAGAAGGGGAGGGCGAAGGTGGGGTCCCCGATGAGCTCCCCCATGATCTTCTCAAAGAAGTAGAGGTACCATCGGTGGAACGGGTAGAACAGCCAGCAGAAGTGGACTTGAATCTCCAGATCCGAATACTCGACTTGCGGGTACCCGCCATCGCAATAAGAGCAGTGAACCTTGGCTTGTTGGGCGAAGCTGCGCGGGTCGTCGTCGGGTAAGGCCCGCATGAGCGCGATGGCCTTTTTATATTTTGCCAAATAGACAGGGTCTTTCGCTACATTTTGGGCTGCAAGCCTGGTTCGGAGCGGGCCCTTGTCGGGCAGTTTGAAATCGATAATGGTTGTGGCGGTGGGTGGGCAACAATCGATGGTGGACCCGTCAGGCTTGTCAGCCGGGCCGCATTTGGTAAATTCAGGGGCGGATACGGGCGCGGCAAAGGCAAACGGGTTGTTTTCAAGACCCGTCGAGCCGTATAGACCTCCGGCTCCTAGACCAATCAGCATGTTCCTCCTGTCGAGTCTAGATAGACCCTGTTGAAGGTGATCATCGCCACCGTTTGTTGCTTTGCATCGCACTCTGCCCGTGAGGCATTGTTTGGGGTTTCGGGGCAATGAAGTTGTATGGGGCTTGTTTGGAAGGAAGGAAGAGAGAGAAGTGGGTGTAGTGGAGCGAAGGCCAGTGATCGTTGCAGCTAGAGGAGATAAGGGAGACGAAGCCATGGCTGAAGCTTAATTGGTTTTGAATGAAGTCTTCACTGCAATTATGATACTCAAGTATGCTGCTTTTATAGTGGATATTGGCGGGTCCATATTTAGATATTGGCGGATACCCTTGCAAAAGAGGTTCCTTTTTCATTTCATTTCTTTTCTTTCGCAAAAGACATGTTCTAAAGTATATTCGGTGATTGTTTTTACTTTTACTGTTTTGAACAGCTCATTCACGGTATCCGATGCATTATAAGGAGATAGTAAATAATGCACCTACTCCTCGTTACATCAAACAGTGCATATTAAACAAAAGCCTACGAAAGATAGAGAAGATATGATGCTTTACACGTTTTAATTAAGCAGCCACTACTTCCTGAGAATGTGTTATTAGCAGTGTTGTGGTCCTTTTACTAGTACTCTTGTTGTCTTTCTTGCTTTGATTTGCTTAAGTTAGGGTGTATCACCACGAGAGGTTTGTTGAGCTTTGATTCTCGTATCGTATATTATCAACCATTTATAGTTAATAGTACACTAGCTGGTTTGATTGTGTGTGGATGCTCTCATGTAAAACAGTGCATACATGATTAGACTATGCTTGGAAAAAGTAGAAATTAAAAGGCGAACTCATTTTAAACACACCCATGAACATGCATAAGTTTTAGGCTTAATTATGTACATTCTTTATCTTATCTCAGATTACACTGTGGTGGAAAACGTCTCAAAGTACCCCAATGTGCAAAATCTCACGTTACCCTTTCGTTTTTTGAAGTTCCGTTCGCTATCGTTCATCTTCCCAAAATTCCAAACAGCTCCTCCCATTTGTTACCGCTCATCGCACTAGTTTTTGGGCTGCCATCGCCTCCTCCGCCACCCTGCGGCGACATGGATATCAAAAGAACCAAAGACGTTGTCCTCTACCACCCTCACATCTCAACCGCTGCCAACCGTCGTCGGATCACCGAAAAAGCAAGAAATTGGCCGGTTTTTACCCAAAATCTCCATTGCTCGTTCGGGCGATTCCGAGCACCATTTTCTTCGATCCAGGTATGATTTTTCAACCTCTCGAGTTGTTCTTGCTGCTAGTTGTGTTGGTTAGGAGAAATTTCTGAGTTTTGGAGGGTAAATAAGCGATGAACAGTAACAAAGGGAGGGGCTACTGCTGGAATTTTGGGGAGATGAACATAATATTTGTAATGGAACTTCAAAAATCGACGGAAAGGGTAACGTGAGACGGTTTTTGCACGTTGGGGTACTTTGAGACGTTTTCCACCACTGTGGTAATCTGAGATAAGTTGGAAAGCACAGGGGGCATGTACATAATTAAGCCTAAGTTTTATTGACGAACATCCCATTGAGTGGGGGTACGTGGTCTCCATTGACGCACGGTCAACTCATAGCCGAAAGGGAAACTAAATCACTAGCAGAAACGAAAGCAAACAAAGTAAAAGAAAAGTTGGAAATTAATCCCAGCAGAATTATTGCATGCAGCGCCGATCACATCCAAAGATTACAAGCACCACTCATACTGGCAAGAAGAAAGCTCGATGGAGAATCCACCAATGGTGATTTTCCCTTCCCCGTTCCTTAGCACCAAGGTCACCACCACACACAAGGACGGACGCACAGTGGGGTCAATGGTCAAACGACCCTATGGACACCATGAAAATAAGCTTGAAGGTCCCTTTAAGCTGACTGTAAGACCCCATGGATGCCCTCCACTTGCTTTTGTTTGGCCTGAACGAAATGGCTGCTGCGCAATGAAGAAGAAGAAGCAGCGCGCTGCTTAATTTTTTGTTAAAATACTGGGCAAAACGACATCGTTTTATACCTTTCCACTTAGGATCTCCAATCTTGCAACTGGAGCAAACACCTCTCCATAGTCAATTCCAGCTATTTGGCTGTATCCATTGACAACCAATCTTGCCTTATACCTTTCCACTTCTCCTTTAGCATTCTTCTTAGCCTTGTGAACCCATTTTACTCTAATTATTTTTTTCACTTTTAGGCAAGACAACAAGCTCCAGTGTGTTGTTCTTCTTGATTGCACCTATCTTTTCATCCATTGTTTTTCTTCATCTCGAGTCATGCACCGTATCTTCAAAGCTTATTGGTTCACAATCAACAAATAAGCAAAACAAGTTCAAATCATTTTGATTTCTTGTGAGATCATAAATCTCACTTAGGTCTCTGAAGTGTGGTGTTTTTTCATTTGAGCTTTCAGTTGATGAGGATGATGGGGATGAGAAATCTCTATGAATTGATGATGGTGATGGAGGTGGAGTTTGTTGTTGCTCTTCAAATGTTTGCTCAACATTGTCTTCTTCTTCAAAGAGAGGAAATTTTTTTTAATCTTTCTCTGGAGCCTCCCAATTCCATATGCCTTCTTCATCAAAATGAACATCCCTGCTAATAATAATTTTCTCCTTCTCTGGATTATAAAGTTCGTACCCTTTGGAGGATGCATCATAGCCAACAAAAATGAATTTTTCACTTTCGTCATCTAGCTTGGAACGATTCTTATCTGGCACGTGTGTGTAGGGTAATGCTCCTAAAAACTCTTAAATGAAACACACTGGGCTTTCTTCCACTCCATGCTTCTTAGGGTGTTTTATTCCAAAGGCTTCTAGTTGGACACCGATTGGACAAATAAACATCACACTCAACATCTTCATCCCAAAATTCATTTGGCATATTTTTGCTCTTCATCATGCTTTGAGCCATATTGAGAATTGATCTATTTTTTCTCTCCACCACTCTATTTTGCTGCGGGGAGTAAGGAACTGTCAAGTGACGACAGATCCCATGGTCTTCGCAAAAATTTTGAAATTCTTTTGATGTAAATTCGCCTCCTCTATCGGACCTCAAAGCCTTGATCTTGTAGCCACTAACATTTTCAACATAAACTTTGAACTTTTTGAATGAACCAAACACCTCATATTTTTCTTTTAGAAAATACACCCATGTTTTTATACTATAATCATCAATAAAGAGAAGAAAATAATTATTCTTACCAAACAAACTTGGTTTTATAGGGCCACACACATATGTATGAATGAGCTCTAATGACTCTCTTGCTATTGTACTTGCTTCTCTAGGAAAGCTTCTTCTAGATTGCTTCCCATGTAAACACCCTTCACATAATTGATCTGGAGAATTGATATAGATGGCAAGTCCTTCACCATTTCTTTCTTGCACAGCAAAATCAAATCACTAAAATTCACATGTCCAAATCTCAAGTGCCAGAGCCAAGAAGGATCTTTGAAACAAGCCTTCAAACATTTTGCAGCTTCATTTTGAATATTCAGCAAAAACATCCTATTCTTTATCATTGGAACTTTAGCAATTAACCTATTTTGTTCATCTCTAATTGAGATACTACAATCAATCAACTGCATATTGTATCCTTTCTCCCACAATTGGTCCAAACTCAAAATATTACTCTTCATAATAGGCACATAATAAACATTTGAAATAAATTCATGGCTGCCATCCTTCAAACGAATTATAATTTTACCTTTGCCTTGAATTGAAATCTTCGAATCATCTCCAATAGTTATCTTGCCACCCAGCTTTTCATCAAGGTCAACGAATAAATCTATATTTCTGCACCTATGGTTGCTTGCTCTAGTGTCCAAATACCATAACTCTCCATTCTATCTAGTTTTTTCTTCACATTTGTAGGCCAACAACAAAATGGCTTGTTTGTCTGCTTCGGCATAATTGGACTTCCTTCAGACATTTCCATCACCACTTCTGCATTCAAAAGCTTTATGTCTATAGCCTCCACATGAATAATATTGGATTTGTGATTTATCATACCTAAAATTTCCTTGCTGATTTTTATTGCTCCATCTTCCACGTCCTCTCGACGAATACGAATTTTGTTCTTTTCCTTCATTGTGACTTGACTTGAAATCGCCTCTGCCACTTCTTCCTCATCCTCTTCCACCTCTTATTCCTCTGCCACCTTTTCCTCTTCCACGACCACGACTTGTTCCACTTCTTGAGCTTTCTTCATCATTTAAAGTGAGCTTCATGTGTAAGACTTTCTCTATGACTAGTTCTTGAGTTTTCTTCTTCAATATTTCCTCATGAGATTTCAATTATCCCAACAACAATATGCTCAAACTTTGAATCTAATGAGCAAAGAATTTTGTCAACTACACGGGGTGTCACTAATTTCTTCTCCATCTCTTCTCAATTGGTTGATATTGGCTTGAACTCTTGACATATAGTCTGAAATCGATTTGGATTCCTATTGATGTAGACTTTTAAACTCCCCTTTAAGGATTTGGAGCCGCACCTTCTTTACTTTATCAACTCCTCTATAAAAATTATGCAAAATCTCCCATGCATTTTTTGCCGTTGTCGCATTTGCAACCTTCTCAATGTGCTGTCATCCAAGGCTTGATGGATGAGGGTGAGTGCCTTCCTGTCTTGTTTCCACCTTCTTGTCTTTCTTCCTTGTTTCCTTCAATGCTTTTCTCTGGGCATTAGTCAAATTTGCATCATCTCCATGTTAGCCAATTCCTGTCTCTACGACCTCCCAAACATCATAGTAGCCAATCAAAGTCTTCATTCTAACATTCCAATTGTGATAATTATCTTTGGTCAGCAGAGGAACTTGAAATGGAGCCATCGAACTGTTCGCCATCTTCTAAACTTCTTCTTATGGCTCTGATACCAATTTGTTGGAAGGTGATGGACCCTCACTCATAAAACTCACAATAAACTATATTTTGAGAGAAGATACTTTATTTCATATTGCTTGGGTACACCAAACAGATTACAGTACTTTGGCATATATAGCAATCACAACCACTAAAGGTAATAAAGCCCCACTACTTCCTAGTCTTGAATCCATGCACCCAATCAACTTCTAGAGTCTTTCCAAATACTTATACATCAACTAAATACATAATGCACGAATCTAATTAATAAAGCATGTTTATTTTCAACAGGGTCTTGAATAAGGTCGGCAAGGATTCTCTCGTAGAAATACAAGAGTGGTGGAAGGGATAGAATAGCCACGAGGAGTGAACTTGTATTTCTTTTAGAATCCCGTCTAAAATACCATTTTTTGTAGGCATAGTGTAGTGATATAAGCCCTCACAGTAGGCACAACGCACATTAGCTTGGTTCCAGAAGTTACGTGGGTCGTCCTCACCAAGGCCCTTCATGAGCGCAATGGCCTGTCTGTATTTGGCTACATACTCTGGGTCATTTGCAGCATAATGAGCTGCAGGTCTGGTGCATAGCACTGCGGGTGGCGAGTCGAGTGGCTGGAAATTGTAGATTAATTATATCGCTTTGTTTGGGGCAACAGTTGAGTCCTTTTAAGTCCTCGGTGGTCAGGGTGCACTTGTTTATGTCCGGCGGTGGATTTGGGTCGGCCAAGGCGAACTGGTTCAAGTCAAGACCTACTGCAAACCAATGCCTTCCATTTCCAACGAAACAATTGGTTTGGGACTTGCTAGGGAACACAGCTGGGCGGAAAGAAGCGATGGAGGTGGTTACAGATGGTAGCAGAGGAAAAGCCATTGCTTAATTGGTTTTTGCTAACTGCGTCGATGCTCCTGTTTGTATAATAACATGGGGCCACACTCTATTGTTACATATATGCTGGCCTAGCACAACTTGGGAATGAGCCTTTTTTTTCCCTTTCCTTTTTTTGTTGTTTTGTTTTTTGTTTTATGCATGCCACCTTGTGTTACGTTGCAGTCAATCTGAGAAATTTATCCCGCATCATGCCCTGCTCAACTTTAACCCTAGGCGATAAAATATATATATGTCAACCTTAAGAGGGGATATGAGATTTCACAAATCCTTGCCTTAGTAGGATGATTAATTACTCTCTATATTCTCGTGTGCTTAAACGAGAAGAGAACATCAAAATTGACACAAGATTGTGATTATGAAAAGGAGACTATGATTATAATGAAGAGATCATCATTTGAATATGCCACATTATGCAAAAATGACTATGTATATTTACTCATGTATATGTTTCTCTCAGGAGATGTAATGTGTGAGGTGAGAAAATAGACAAGGACAGAGATATGCACTATTAGATTTGGTAAAAAGGAGATGATGATGATGATGATGATGATGTGGCAAGAAGAGAGGTTAATTAGGGGACTGGTAAGAGGACATTGAGAATAGTTTAATATTATATTACATAGATATGGGTGGCGTATGCACATTATTAAACAACTTTGAATTGGTACAGAAGATCTAAAAAATAAAAACTCCCCACATAAAAAATTGATTAAAAAAACCGAATTTAATTAAGATTTGTTGAGTGTTGTCACCACGACTTCCTTTATCACAGCAAGTCTAAGAAAACCATTGGCACTCACTTTCTTTGCAGATAAAACTTAAGGTTTAAAACAAAGACACACTGATTTGATTTGGTCAAAGTACATTAATTAACTTTTCGTACCAATCGTTATCACATGACCACTGTATTTGTTTTGGCCATTCAAACTTCAACTTGCTTATGAATTGGTATTAGTCCAAAGATATTTCAGAATGTTAGGCTATTGTAGTTCAAATTTTCCTTCTTAATCACTTTTAAAATTTTACTAAATTTTACTTAATGAAAGTGACATTTCTTTGCGAACTAAATATATAGGATCCATTGATAATAGATTTTATATTAATCAATCCTTATTGGCGAAGGTCCCGTCCCTTCTAGTAACATATGGGAGGACAATGACATCGCATCCGTAGTCTTTACATTGCAAAAATAACAGTATTGGTTGATGATTTGTTTAAAAAAAGACTTATGTGACTGACTTTGCAAAGATGATGCGTGTAAGTTTCCTTGCAATGTTGGTATTTAGAACTGATAAGAACCTTTAAATTTAAAGAAAGAAGAAACAAAGACTTATAGATGTTGAGAGTTTTTATAAATTAAATTCAATAGGATCAACTGTCATTTTTTGGGTTTTTTTTTTTTGTTTGTTTATAAAAATTAAATAATGTAGAGTTTATCTATATTATTAGTGTTAAGAATGGATATTATGACTAAATATCTCTTTTATAAATTTGTTTAACGTACTCATGATTCATATTTTATTCTTTGTACAAAACATGCATTTGTAATTAATATATGCATGTCAAGTTCAGTTCATCCATTATTTTGCCCAGCTAAATACACAAATGAAATACACAGCCCTTGCATGCCGACGGACTAGGCAGCACGTATTTACTCACGACCACATATATATATGTTTTATTCAGAAAAACAAACATCGGTCCCCCCCGCACTTCAGCAGCACTAGGGTTACGTTACGTGGGTCTCTCTCTACAGTGGAGAAGTGACCTACTAAAACATACGCTTACTGCACGAAAATACTTAATTAAATCATCATCATCATCACTTGATTTAATTTCGTTTCATTTAGGTGGTATTAATAAGCTCGGTGCTGAAGCCACCAATGGTGACTGTCCCAAATTTAGGCACCAAAGTCACCACCACGCTACTGTCCGTTTCCGCATCCAATTCCTCCAGCAACTTTGTAATGCTCAGCCTCAGAGTCGTCGTTATATCCTTACTCCCTTTATGAGGCACATGGACGAAACTCCCCGCAAACTCCGACTTGTCCTTCCCGGCCAAAGACTCAGCATCATCATTCACATACACATCGAACTTCACCGTCTTGTTCCCGGCATACTTAATCCCACTGATCACCAACACCTCATCCTGTGCCTTCTTCTGCGCACTCGTCCGCTTCTTCGTCGACGTCCTCGCCACCTCAACGCTGATTGTGTCAGTCAACGTCGCCGGGAAATTGGTCGTCAGATCGGCAGAGGAAACCGTAGCCTTTCTCTTGTTCGACGATTTGCGGGCCGTCGGCTTATACGTCAGCCACGGAATCTCCACTTTGTCGTCGTAAACGTACCCCAGCTTAGTGGTATCGAGGGAGTCTCGAACTTTCACGCGCATAAGATTCTTCTTCTCGTCGTAGAACAAGAACTCCGCGTCCAACCAATCCGTTTTTTTAATGTCCGTACCGCCCAGTTTGGATTTATAAATGGACCACATGCGGTCCACGTTGGAGTGGTGCGCGAAAAACACGGGATCCCGGCCCGCGGAGTAAAAGGCACCCATATCCTCTCCATTTTTCTGGGTTGGGTCTCCTGTCCATAAATGGATATTGTTATGCGGGGTATTCTCGATGTTTCCAGCTCCAGGGCTTGAGGCGTCACCGGCGCTGTACGGCTCCCCATAGAAGAGGCGGTGGGATGTGGCCTTGGACACCATCTGTTGGTACATGGTAGTCAGATTCTCCTTGATTCGCGTGGCGTCATCCACGTCATCGTCGGTCCCACCATAATTGAGATCCAGGAGCTTTGGAGGTTGATGCGCTGCGTTTCGGTACTGGTCGTAGAGGGGGGAAGTTGTGTCGGTGAAAATCTCGGGAAGGTACATGCCAACTGGAGCATCCCAATTCCAGAAAGGGATGGCGAAGGTTGGGTCGCCGATGAGCTCCCCCATGATCTTCTCGAAGAAGTAGAGGTACCATCGGTGGAACGGGAAGAACAGCCAGCAGAAGTGGACTTGGATCTCCAGATTCGGGTACCCGACTTGCGGGTACCCGTCATCGCAATAGGTGCAATGGACCATGGCTTGTTGGGTAAAGCTGCGCGGGTCGTCGTCGGGTAAGGCTCGCATGAGCGCGATGGCCTTTTTATATTTTGCTAAGTAGACAGGATCTTTCGCTACATCTTGGGCCGCGAGCCTGGTTCGGAGTGGGCCCTTGTCTGGCAGCTTGAAATCGATAATGGTTGTGGTGGTGGGTGGGCAACAGTCAATGGTGGATCCGTCGGGCTTGTCAGCCGGGCCGCACTGTGTTAAGTCAGGGGCGGATATGGGCGCGGCGGAGGCAAACGGGTTGTTTTCAAGACCCGTCGCGCCGTACAGACCTCCGGCTCCTAGACCAATGAGCATGTTCCTCCTGTCGAGTCTAGATAGACCCTGTTCCAGGTGATCATTGCCACCGTTTGTTGCTTTGCATCGCACTCTGCCCGTGAGGCATTGTTTGGGGTTTCGGGGTAGTGAAGGTGTTTGGGGCTTGTTTGTAAGGAAGGAAGAGAGAGAAGTGGTGGTGGTGGAGCGAAGGCCAGTGATCGTTGCAGTGAGAGGAGGGAAGGGAGAGGAAGCCATGGCTGAAGCTTAATTGGTTTTGAATGAAGTCTTCACTGCATATATGAAACTCAAGTGTGCTGCTTTTATAGTGGATATTGACATTTCAAAATTAAAGAAGAAGAAAATTAAGCAGTGAATAGTGATGATACCCTTGCAAGTTGAAATGCGTAAAAGATAAGATACTGACAGGGCAGGACCACGTTTTACATGTCATGGTTACTATTTACAAATATCATACATGTACGATCAGCAGTCCGCTTAATCAAACATGTACATATACATACGTATTCGAATTGCATTGCATATATATAGTTTTATATTTTGAAAAGAAAAATATTGCTAAATCAAAGGTGATGAGGTAATTATATTTTTGTATTTATATGTACAAATAATTTATTTAAAATAAATAAGAGTGGATCCCACCTTGGCTTAGAGATGTTGCATGTGTGGTCGAAATCGTATTATCCATAATTCACTGTGTGGTATGTGTGGTTTCTATCCTATTGTCCATAATAGAGTGTGTGGTATTTGTGGTAACTAGTAATCCTATTATTAATAGTTTTAATTAAGCAAACCCTACTTCCTGAGATGTGTTACTAGTACTCTTGTTGTTTTTCCATAGGGACCAAACGTTGTTTAATTTTCAGAATTTCTAGCTAGTCTCTAGAGGGGGGCTGACTATTTTTATATAGAGTTTCATAATGTAATTTCAAGTCCTAATTTTGTAAAATAATTGTATTCATGAGTTATGAATGATTAATTGGTACTCAAATCATATGAGCAAACTTATATGGCTGCAAAAAATTGTGGTCCAACAGCAGGGGCAGACAACTTATGCGGGCATGCATTGGTTAGACTCTGCTTGGACAAAATAGAAATTAAAAGGCGAAATCATTTTAAACACACCCGTGAACATGCATAAGTTTTATTGACGAACATCCCACGTAAGCATCGAGTGGGGGTACGTGGTCTCGATTGACGCATGGTCAATTCATAGACGGAACGGAAACTAAATCACAAGCAGAAACAAAAGCAAACAAAGTAAAAGAAAAGTTGGCAATTAATCCCAGCAGAATTATTGCATGCAGCGCCGATCACTTCCAAAGATTGCAAGCATGATATCATCAGTCAGACGCAAGGAGAAAGCTCGATGGAGAATCCACCAATGGTTATTTTTCCTTCCCCGTTCCTTGGCACCAAGGTCACCACCACACTGTCGTCCTTTGCGGCTCCCAAGTCCTCCAACAACCTCGTGATCCCTAACGTCAGCTTGGTCTTTATAATATGGTCGTGCCTGTGCCGCACGTGCACAAAGCTACCGGCAAACTCGGACTTGTCCGGCCCGCTGGGCGAGCTGGCATCATCATTCACATACACATCAAACTTGACCGGCACATTCGCTGGGAACTCAATCCCACGGATCACCAGCACCTCCTCTTGTTTCGCCTTCTCCACGTCGCTCCGGTTTCTGACCTCCTCCGGCCTGGCCACTTCAACACTGATGGTGGAGTCCAAGGTGGCTGGGAACTTGGTGGAAAGCTCAGCAAAGGAAACCTGCGGTTCTGTCTTGTTGGCTGGAAGGCGAGGGGTGGGCTTGTAGGCGGGGTCAATCCATGGAATATCAGCGCATTGGTAGTCATACCCAAGCAAGGTCGTGTCCAGGGAATCCCGGACCGTAACACGAACAAGGCGCTGCTTCTCGTCGTAGAACAGAAACGAGCTGTCCAACCAATCAGTGTCTTCTATGTCCTGTCCCCCAAAGTTGTTCTTCCACAAGTACCACATGCGGTCCACGTTGGCATGGTGTGCGAAGAAGATGGGATCTCGACCCGCAGAGTAGAAGACTCCCATGTCCTCCCCAGTGTATGGTGGCAAGCTTGAGTCCGTACCAGTCCAATTGTGGACGGTATTGTGAGGGATACTCTCAATGTTGCCAGCACCGGGGTTTGGTTGGTATCCAGCGCGGTAAGGGTGACCGAAGAATGAGCACCAGTCTGTGCTTGAAATTGACAGCATTTTCGAGTTCATGGTGCGGAGATTATCATTGATTATTGTGTTGTCGTCCTTGGTATTGCCGTCCTTGCCGTGGTAGTTGAGGTCTAAAACCGTCCCCGGCAAGCGGTGCTTGGCGTTTCGGTTGGCATCGTAGAGAGGGTTTAATACGGGGTCGTCCTCGAAAATGGCTGGCATGTACATGCCGTCCGGAGCGTCCCAGTTCCAGAAGGGCAAAGCGAAAGTTGGGTCGTGAATAAGGTCGGCAAGGATTCTCTCGTAGAAATACAAGTACCAGCGGTGGAAGGGATAGAATAGCCACGAGGAGTGAACTTGTATTTCTTTTAGAATCCCGTCTATAATGCCATGTTTTGTAGGCATAGTGTAGTGATATGAGCCCTCACAGTAGGCGCAATGCACATTAGCTTGGTTCCGGAAGTTACGTGGGTCGTCGTCGCCAAGGCCCTTCATGAGCTCAATGGCCAGTCTGTATTTGGCTACATACTCTGGGTGGTATGCGGCATTATGAGCTGCAGGCCTGGTGCGTAGCACTGCTGGTGGCGAGGCGGGTAGCTGGAAATTGTAGATTATATCGGTTTTTTTGGGGCAACAGTCGAGTCCCTTTAGGTCCTCGGTGGTCAGGGTGCACTTGTTTATGTCCGGCGCTGGAATTGGGTCGGCCAAGGCGAACCGGTTCAAGTCAAGACCAGCCGCTGCCGCCCCGTACAGCCCTCCAGCTCCTAGACCAAACAGCATATCTCTCCTGTCAAATTTTCCCTCACGACTACTAGTGACCTCGTCTTGGTTCTTGCTGCTAGGGTTGTTGTGATCACCATGCTTTGCTTTGCATGGCAGTAGGAGTAGTCTAGATCCACCTACTGCAAACCAATGCCTTCCATTTCCAACTAAACAATTGGTTTGGGACTTGCTAGGGAACAAAGCTGGGCCGAAAGAAGCGATGGAGGTGGTTACAGATGGCAGCAGAGGAGAAGCCATTGCTTAATTGGTTTTTGCTAACTCCTTCGATGCTCCTGTTTATATAATAACTCCTGGTCATTTAATAACATTGGCCACTTGCCTAATCATGGGCCCACACTCTATTGTTACATGTATTATCTCATATTTGCTGGCCTAGCACAACGTGGGAATGCGCCTTTTTTTTTTCTTTCCCTTTTTTTGTTGTGTTGTTTTTTGTATAACGTCGCAGTCAATCTGAGAAATTTATCCTGCATCATGCCCCTCTCACAATGTGACGACATTGTGAGTTGTAGGAATAGAGAAAACGAGAGAAGATTAATTATTGATGATTCTAGCATTATTTATAAACAGTACTTTGCACTCATTATGGTGGAAAATTTGTCACGCAGTCACGTATGTACGACTCACACTAGTATTTTCCCTGAATACATAGAACAAACAAATGCAACACGTAAGCTAGTTTTGAGTGTGTTACGTACATAGTTTAAATTATCTTACAAAGCAGCTTAGATTAATCAGTAAAACAAAGCATGCGGGTCCATCTTGTAGAAGTAAACGTTCATTGTAACATATAAGATAATGGCCATTTAGCAGACAATACTTTAATACTTATAAAACAAGAGCATCCATCTACGACATTTTTAAAGAAGACCAAAAAAAAAAAAGATATAATAAAGTCTTAGTCCATCTTGTAGCATATACTTTTATCCAACTTATAGCCCAAACAAAAAATCAAAAAATCAAAGGAAAAAAAAAAATTATAATGTGTTGTGTTATATTGTAAACAAATCAAGAGGATAAGGCGAAACAATCACAACATGTGAATTATATAATGATCAATCATTCAGTTATATAATATAAAGTCAATGAAGTTTGGTTGGAGCAGCATCAGTAGGTGCGGCTCTGGTTTTATTTTTTTGTTTCTTCATGCAAACATGTAGGCTTGAATTTAAAATACCGCCCAAGTAATAACATCATTGATCAGGCAATATTTGATATGGTAAAAGTAGGAGCACTTTATAGTATGTCATCTTTTCCTATCCCGTTTCATTACAATATGTCGTTCTTTTTACGCGACAAATCGTGCTTGATCAAAAATAGTAAAACAATGCTATCTCCATTTCATACAAAATTTTCTTAATGGAGACCAGCTGGTTGTAAAAGTAGGGCTACTATCACGTGAAGTGAAGGGCCTCCCTCCCTCGATGGAGCACAAACAAAGAAGGAAAAAAGGAAAAAGAAAAAGGAGTCGCTTTTTTGTTTTTTTGGCCATGCTTCTGCTGAGTCATGCATCCTATCATTTCCATGTGCACATCTACCTTTTTCCTTTTTCTCCGGGTGAATTGGAATGCAACACATGCTCTATATTCTGCTGCTTGCAGTCTTGCTGATCTGATGTGAGAGTGAGAATCTCTAAATTAAAATGTGTGGTTTTAAGATATGATATACGTATGTAAAATAAAGTACATGAGAATTTTCAGATATGTCAGATATATAGAAAAAACAGTGTATTGCACTGCAGGGCAATAGACGCAGAGGTCCCCCCTACAAGTGGGTGACTCTGAAAATCACAACCATGAATCGTTCCATTTTTATGGGGACCAAAACATTGACCCCAAATCCTTTTTCTTTTGAACAAGTGCTCGTAGAATTGTAGGAACCACAACTATTAAATTAGGAAACAAGATTATTTTATTTAACCTTTGGTTCAGGTAACGGATTGTTAATAGAGACATGTAATCATTTTCCATGCATGTAATTATTAAATATGAGAAACCAATTAATTTCAAATCTTTTACAAGATCAATATAAAAAATGGTTTTTCCATTTTATTATTTTCCTTAAAACAAGAAACAAAAAACGAAAAAAAAAAAAAAAAAGAGGTTCTAGAATAGTAGACTCTGTTTGTCATCTATTATTGGAAGGACAAAGTCGCCGACAGAAATTAAAAGGCCCAATGACTTTTCTTGAGCAGGTTTGTTTTTAATCAATTTGAAGCAAAGCACGTGTTGGATTTGAACAAGACTGAGACTGAGGGAAAGGGGAAACTCATTGGATTTGGGTCGTCTTCTTGTGTTTAATTACTCTCGCGCCAACAATATTTGATTACTAGATGTGAAAAGGTTTTACTTGAGTGTCTCCCAAGACCATGAATGAAAAGATTATTTATTTATTTATTTATAAAAGAAATTGAAAGTGTATTGCATTGCATGTATGTATCATCCCTTTAAATTGTCCTACCCCCATTAGCATATATAGTACTGTTTTGTTTTTGTGAAGCGTAATCAAACTCCATATACGATATAAATCTGTATGTGGGATCATTTTTCAAGACCACGTTGTTTGGGCTTGGTTGAAATTTGACCAGGTCAAGCCCGAAATTCGACAATTAAACTAATAGTGAGCCCAAGTTATATTTTGGTGGGCCTAATCATTAAGGCTGAATAGAAGCCCAAAATCATAAATGTAGCAGAATATCTACATGTGGTGGAATACACCAATCTATCCGAACACATCAATATGACTAAGAGCATAAAAGTGGTCGAAAGCCTGTATGCGGCGGAAAGTGTAGATACGGTTGAAAGCCTATATGCGGCTGAGAGCATAAAAGTGGTCGAAAGCCTATATGCAGCCGAGAGCATAAAAATCAGTTAATGCTAAATTAAAGAGAGAGATAATCCATAGGAGGATTTTCTCATAGGTTACAATTCAAATATGGAATGAATTATGCTAGCTTGATGGTCAACTGAAGTTATTGTTGGGAGAGCTCGAGATAGAAGGAAAATTAAATTAAATATTATTATTCACATTAAATCACACGCATGAGACAAGTGATTGAAGATATTCTAGAGCAATTATAATTGACGACTGACCAAATTGAGACACCAAACCCTTTTACTTTTGAACAAGTGCTCGTAGAATTGTAGGGACCACAACTATGAAATTAGGAAACAAGATTACTTTACTCAACCTTTAATTTAGAAAACGGATTGTTAATGGAGACATGTAACCATTTTCCATACATGTAATTATCAAATACGGAAAAGCAATTAATTTTGGTTCTTCAAACCTTCTTTCCCACGAATTTGGGTCGTCTTCATGTGTTTAATTACTCTCGCGCCAATAATATTGATTAATAGATGTGAAAAGGTTTTCCTTTCGCATTTTGCCAACAAGGTTTTACTTGAGTATCTCCCAAGACCATGAATGAAAATATTATTTATTTATTTACAAATGAAATTGAAAGTGTACTGCATTGCATGTACGTACTATACCCATTAGCATATATAGTACTGTTTTGTTTTTGTGAAGCGTAATCAAACTCCATATACTATATAAATCTCTATGTGGCATCATTTCCCAAGACCATGCCTCGGAGAGAAGTTACCTGCCTATGCCTCATCAGTATCGCTGCTCAGCTCAGCAAGAATAATTCTGCTCACTCCTCATCAATGGAGAGGTATGTTGAGAGTCTCTAAGTTATTTCCAGTCCCTAATTTTTCTTTACATTATTTACTGCTGGATCCACAAATTGTGCAATAAAATACTACATTGATATGTGTGCCAACATTTTCATTTACTAAAACCTTTTTCAGCAATAACTTGTAGAGTGTATAGGGAAAATTCTAGCAATTTTTTGGGTTAACCAAGTCCTTTTCTAAGTTAGCTATTTAAACACACTGAACATAAGTTTTATTGAGAATGACAAACACCAATGCCTTATAAAAACAAAGACAAACACCAATGCTCCACGTAAGCAGTGGGCTTACGTCAGCATAATTGCAGATAAACACAAAGGTGACCATACTGAAAACTAAGAACGATGCACGATTAGGGTTTGAAGCTAACTAGCTAGTCGACTTCCGATCAATCACATCAGACCAACTCAACAAGTGCAGTGCAGGTAAGCTTGAACTGATCAGGTGGTGTTAAGAAGCTCGATGCTGAACCCACCAATGGTGATCGGCCCTTTCCCAAGTTTCGGCACCAAAGTCACCACCAAACTAGTGTCCGTTTCCGCATCCAATTCCTCCAACAACTTCGTAATGCTCAGTCGCAGGTTTGTCTTTATATTCTTCCCCTGCTTATGCGGTACGTGGATGAAACTCCCTGCAAACTCCGACTGGTCCTTCCCGGCCTCCGAGTCCGCATCATCGTTCACGAACACGTCAAACTTCAACGGCTCGTTCCCGGCAAACTCAATCCCTTTGATCACCAACACCTCATCTTGCGCCTTCTTCTGCTCACTCGTCCGCTTCGTCGTCGACGGCCTCGCCACCTCAACACTGATCTTGTCGGACAGCGTTGCCGGGAACGTGGTTGTCAGATCGCCAGACGAAACCGCCGCCTTCCTCTTGTTCTGCGATTTGCGAGGGTTCGGCTTCGCCTTAAGCCACGGGATCGGAACTTTGTTGTCGTAAACGTACCCGAGCTTTCTGGTGTCGAGCGAGTCCCGAACCTTCACACGCACGAGGTTCTTTTTCTCGTCGTAGAACAAGAACTCGGTGTTCAGCCAATCAGCTTTATCTATGTCCGTACCGCCCAACAAGTCTTTATATATGGACCACATGCGGTCCACGTTCGAGTGGTGGGAGTAAAACAGAGGATCCCGACCCGCAGAGTAAAAGGCGCCCATATTCTCTCCGTTAGTCTGCTTCGGGTCGCCCGTCCACAAATGGATATTGTTATGCGGGAGACTCTCGATATTTCCAGCTCCCGGACTCGAGGCGTCACCGGCGCTGTATGTCTCCCCGTAAAAGAGGCGGTGAGAAGTGGCCTTGGACACCATTTGTTGGTACATGGTAGTCAGATTCTCCTTGATTCGCGTGGCGTCGTCCACATCGTCGTCGCTCCCACCGTAATTGAGATCCAAGAGCTTCGGAGGCTGATGCGCTGCGTTTCGGTACTGGTCGTAGAGGGAGGAGGTGGGGTCGGTGAAGATCTCCGGAATGTACATGCCAGCTGGTGCGTCCCAATTCCAAAAGGGGAGGGCGAAGGTGGGGTCGCCAATGAGCTCGCCCATGATCTTCTCATAGAAGTAGAGGTACCAGCGGTGGAACGGGTAGAATAACCAGCAGGAGTGAACTTGAATCTCCAGATCGGGGAACCCGACTTGCGGGTACCCACCGTCGCAGTAGGAGCAGTGTACCATGGCTTGTTGGGCTAGGCTGCGAGGATCGTCGTCGGGTAAGGCCCGCATGAGAGCGATGGCCTTTTTGAACTTGGCCAAGTAGACTGGGTCTTTTGCCAGGTCCTGGGCCGGACGCCTAGTACGGAGTGGGCCCCATCGGGTAATTTGAAATCAATTATTGTTTTGGTGATGGGCGGGCAACAGTCAATGGTAGAGCCATCGGGCTTGTCCGCCGGTCCGCACTCGGTAAAGTCAGGGGCGGGTAGGGGCGCAGCGAAAGCAAACGGGTTGTTTTCAAGACCTGCCGCCCCGTACAGCCCTCCGGCGCCTAGACCAATGAGCATGTTCCTTCTGTCGAGTTTTCCTAGACCCTGCTCCAGGTGATCATTGTCACCGTTTGTGGCTTGGCATCGGACTCCACCCACAGAGACAGAGCATTGCTTAGTGGGTTTTTGGGACTTGTTTGGGAAGAAGGGAGAGAGAGAGGTTGTGATGGAGGAGGAGGAGGAAAGCGCTTTAGTGGAGTAAGGGCCAGTAAGTGTAGCAGTTGGTGGTAGGGAAGATGAAGCCATAGTAGGTAAAACTTAGGTTGCTTTTTCTTTGTAGGAAAGGAATGGATATCAGTTGTGCTGCTTTTATAATATTCCACTGTGTTGTGGTTGGGGATCCCACTACTATCTATGCATGTAATAAATAATGTTTAATTTGCATTTCCAAAACTGCAAGGATGAGAAACTAACGAATTGAGGTGATGAAGACTTTTGCATACAACCAAGTGGGAGGGAAATGCTATATAATTATAAATGTGAGATTTCTATAATTGGACAATGTTCTAAGTTTATATCAATTCTTTTTGTTTGATTTATCAGTGAAGAAAAACTTGAATCGTACCATAACAGAAAAAGGTTTAGCTCCTTAGGGATATCTCTCCACCCTAGCATTTGGGTAATGTGGATTAAGAGACTCTTATATATTATATATAACCTACCATTTCCGCTTGTAAACCCATATATACTGTGAATTTAGATTAAATTAAAGTAAAATATCGTTTGAATAAAAAAAATATAATCACCTAACCTAAACATGTTTTCGTGAAGACACAAAGCCAGTGCAACAATAGAGTCTCAATCTACAAGATCTACACACACAAAAATAAACCATTAATGAATATTCTGGATTTGATACTTAAATATTGTCATATATATATATAGAGCCAAGAAAATACATGTGTAAACATGTGCACGAAGAAAAAAAAATGTATATAAGACAGTACACCCATAATTTTAAATAAAGTAAAGTCAGAAGAATTATATACTAAATGTTTGATATCTAGTATCTGTAGTTACCGCATTTGTAATTTATTTTATGAATTTTTGTTTTGTTGGTAGTAAAAGCTTGGAATCAAAAGATAATTCGTTATGGCATACCAATTATTCCAGTCTATGAATTCATATCGTGGTATGCTCTCCAGCAGGAGACACTAGAATTTACTGATGGGATCTGATCTGAATTTCAAATTCGTTCCGAGGTTTGAATGAAGGAATATCAAATTCACCCTACTTTTTTGAACTAGTTGTTGTCAATAATTCAGGCAAGTGGTATGAACTAGTTGGGTAGCAGCACGTGAAGGACTTTGGTCAGTCGCCGGGTAGCAACACAAAGAAAAAGTTATCATATAAGTGTTTCTTGTCATTGTCAGTAATTTTGTATGGGAAAAATTATTTATGTGATTGCACAAAATATAATTATTTATGGAGAGCCATTAAAATAATAGATTGTCAGCTGTATGTAGGACACACAAAACGATTCCTCCAAGCTTAATGAATTATTTATAAGTTGAAACGTGATACATAATGCATTCTTTTCTTGAATAATGAAAAGAAAAAAGTATAAGATATTACTTAGTTATTTTAATGAACATATTGCAAAGCAAATGAATGGCTTGGCATGTGATTTTGCCAACTTGTAGTTAATTTATATATATTCTTATTGCAATAAACGATGGAGATGGGTCGCTTATTGCAAGATAGATTCAAGCCTATCTATTTTAGAATAAGCCTATAATCCACCAAGGTTGGACATAAGTAGATTATGAAATTATCACATCTATAAAATAAAATATAACGCAACGGTAGTCCAAAGATTCCAAGTTCGAATTCTCACAACATCATAGTTGTGTGTGTGATTTGTAATTTAAACTATCGCTTATATTAAAAATATATATAAACAAAAATAGACTAGCTAAAAGCCCGTTTGTCAAAAGCAAAAAAGAAAGCCCATTATAACATACGACTTACGGGCCATGGGCCAGACAAAGTTCCGGCTTGGGTCTTCCTTTCTTGTTTGTAGGCCAGTCAAGCTCGACCTGACCAAGCTTTAGCTTTTGGGACCCTAATTGCAGGACAGTAATTAAGCCTTTTTTTGGGTTGGAAATCTGGTAACCATCCTGTTCATGCAAATTGCAATAGACAGTGACAGATAGCACTCCAGTCAACAAAGACACAAACGTGTATCATTATCACGTGCAAGTGGAAGAGTGTGGTATTAATGTGAAACAAGCAAATTTTGCAACTACAAGCACAATCTGTCAAATGTATGTTCAATCCCTGCTCAATAATTGGTGACTACACAAAACCTCCCTTCACCTTCTTTCTTATTCAGATTACAATCCATTGAATTCAGCCCAACTCTCTCTCCTGTCCTTTTCCATTTATTCTTCGTCAACCACATATCGGGCAGCCAATGTGTATGGCGCGCAGTATGCAAAGAAAAGTAAACCAATTCAATTATAAAACCAAGCCCCAAGTGAACCAGAGAGAGCTAATAACCCTGGTCAATGGCTTCTCTATCCACCACCACCACCACACTCTTCCCCACAACTTCTCTCTTTCCCTTCTCCCAAAAAGGCCCCCAAATTCCTTCATTTAAAAACACAACCAAACATTCCTCTGCACGTAGAGTTAGACTAGTCTCATGCAAAGCCGATGATCAACAACCACCTCCAGGAAACCTAGACAGAAGAAGAAATGTCCTTATTGGCCTCGGAGGACTATACGGTGGCCTGTCCAGTCTACCCACCGACCCCTTCGCCTTTGCAAACCCAATATCCCCCCCAGATTTAACCCAATGCGGACCCGCAGACTTACCAAGCGGCGCATTACCCACCAATTGCTGCCCGCCCACATACCCCAAAATCATAGACTTCAAGCTCCCCCCTCCCTCCCGGCTCCGCGTTAGGCCGGCGGCTCAAACCGTCGACCAATCCTACATTGACAAATACTCCAAAGCCATTGCACTCATGAAAGCCCTCCCTGACGACGATCCACGCAACTTTACTCAGCAAGCCAACGTCCACTGCGCCTATTGCGATGGCGCATACGACCAAGTGGGCTTCCCAGACCTCGAGCTCCAAATCCACAACTGCTGGCTTTTCTTCCCCTTCCACCGCTACTACCTATACTTCTACGAAAGAATCTTGGCCAAACTCATCGACGACCCGACGTTCGCTTTGCCGTTCTGGAACTGGGACGCGCCGGCCGGCATGCAACTGCCTGCCTTGTACGCCAACTCGGACTCTTCACTCTACGACGAGCTCCGAGCCGCGGCCCACCAGCCGCCGACACTCGTGGATCTCGACTTCAACGGCACGGACGAGAAAGTCAACAGAGAAGCTCGAGTCAACACCAATCTCAAGATCATGTACAGGCAGATGGTGTCCAACGCCAAGAAACCGCTCTTGTTCTTTGGCTGGCCTTATAGGGCTGGGACTGAAGCGGACCCCGGAGCCGGTTCAGTGGAGGCAATTCCGCACGGGCCGGTTCATTTATGGACGGGAGATAACACCCAGCCAAATTTTGAGGACATGGGGAATTTTTATTCGGCAGCTAGGGATCCTATATTTTTTGCGCACCACTCCAATGTGGATCGGATGTGGAGCATTTGGAAAAATTTAGGAACCAAAAATAAAGATCTTAGTGACAAAGATTGGTTGGATAGTGGGTTTTTGTTTTATAATGAGAATGCGGAGTTGGTTAGGGTTAAGGTGAGGGATTGTCTTGATAGTAGGAAGCTTGGATATGTATATGAAGATGTCGAGATTCCGTGGCTCAAGTCTAGGCCAACGCCACGTAGGACAAAGCAGCAGAAAAAGCCAAGGCTGTCGGAGTTGCAAAAGCTGCCGGAACGACGTCGTTGGGGAAGCTGGTGAAGAGTAGTGAGTTTCCGATACAGTTGGAGTCGAAGATAAGCACGGTGGTGAGCAGGCCGAGGCAGAAGAAGAGGAACAAGAAAGAGAAGGAGGATGAAGAGGAGATATTAGTGATTGAGGGGATTGAGTACGAGAAAAATGCGGTTGTTAAGTTTGACGTGTACGTGAATGACGTGGGCGATGATGATGACGTGTTGAGTGGGCCGGACAAGAGCGAGTTCGCGGGGAGTTTTGTGAGCGTGCCTCATACGCATAAGGAGAAGAGGAACAAGAGCAAGGGTTGCTTGAGGTTGGGGCTAACGGACTTGTTGGAGGATTTGGAAGCTGAGGATGATGAGAGTATCGTGGTGACTTTGGTGCCTAGGTTTGGGGCGCAGACTGTCACGATTGGTAGCATCAGAATTGAATTTGTTGCTTGACATTCAAGCTAAGTAAGTGCTTAAATTGAGATAAAGTTTCATGAAGCTCCACCACCACTTGAAATTAAGATGTGCTCCTCAGTTTATGTTTGACAATTACGAATTTCGATATGTATGGCTACAATTCCAGTACGCCACATGCATTTGGGACCTCTTGGTCTGTCTGTAACGATCTTTGTCTTGTGTATTGTTTTTCTTTTCTTTTTTTGTTTCTGTCTTTGATGGGAAAAGTGTGTAGGTCGTGTTAATAAAGACCATAAAACGAAATGAAAACAAACAAAAGGAAGAGAATAAAAAGATTATGCTGACAATGAGATTTATATCGTTTGCTTATTATTGTTCACAAAGTTAGTCATGATCTCTGAAAATGAAATGGGCTGGCCGATTCGTAATTTTCAACACATGGAAGATCGCAATCCCTTAGACCAATGAGCTTGTTGTCTGTTGGACAAATGAAATGGGTTCCTCCAATAAATACTCTTAAAATATTGGGTTCTTAGATTTAGGTCCAAAACAATTAGGTGTTATTGAGTTTAGTCCATACATTTTTTTGTTTTAGATGTACGTTCTTTGACTTTTATTATTTTTTTATTGTGTCGCCTTACCCATTCGGGTAAATAAGGAAAACACACTGAAAATCTAAATTTAATGCATTATTTCCTCATAATTGAATTTCTGATTTTAAATTTTGAATTATTTCCTAGATAATATTTACCTAATATATGGATAAAATACAATTTAATTAGTGAAAGTAAAAACCCACATATTATACCAATTATTCAGGCAATCACCCACATGAAATTATGTACCTAAATAAGTTGTATTATTATTAGCAATGGAAAAAACTTAGTTATAAATCATATTACCCATAAGTCAGGAACATAAATTAAAAGACTATGGGCTCGTTTAGGAGTGCTTCTTCCTGAAGCGCTTGTGCCAGTAGCACTTATGCCAATAGCGCTTATGACATAAGCGCTTCTACAAAAAAAAACAGTTTGTCGTTTGGATGTCACATTTAAAAGTGTTTTTACACTACTTAAAAGCGCTTTTGATATTTGTTGAGTGTTTGACTGACATAATAAAAATACTTTTAAAAGTACTCTAAATTTTTTTAAAGAAAATAAGCCTTTTTTATATTTACAGTAAATATCTCAATTTCTAGAAGAAAAGAAACTCCTTGAATAGAAATCTTCCGTTGAGTAATTCACAATTAAGATGTTGGTCTTGCAGTCGATCTGGGTTTCTGGTTGGGGATCACAAAAGGAACTGGATGAAGCCAAGTTGAATTTTGCTAGTGCTGAGGTACCAAATTTGAATTTTCAATGGGATGCATATATCTTTGCCTAATCTTTCTAGGCTCAATAACCTAATGGGCTGTCCTGTTTGATTTTCTTGATTCTATACAGGGTGACCACGTGAGTTTCTTAAATGTCTACAAAGGATTTCTTCAGTTTGGTAAATCTTCGCAGTGGTGTCATAAGAACTTTGTAAACTACCAAGCCATGGTGTGTATTAGCTGGTCTGATCAATTTAATAGATGTGGAATAAAATCAAAAAATAAAGAGCAAATCTCTTCAATATTGAGAGAAGCTATGAGAGAGATGGAATAGAAGCTTAAGGGTTTTCATGGTTGTTTTGGCATCTGATAGGTTTTGGCTTGGGTTTTTCGCAAGTGGTGTTTTGGTTTTAATAGGAGAGAAAAAAAAAAAGAGATGGTATTTTGGCATTTAAAAAAAATTAAATATGGGTATTTTCGGAATTTTAAAAGCTTCATTAAAGGGAGCCAAGTGCTTCCTGTGTTTTTGTCTTACAGCGCTTTTAAGAAGAAGCACCTCTCAAGTGCTTTTGGATCTCACCCAAAGCGCTTTTGCAAGTTTTGCCAAACACAACTTTTAAAAGATATAAGTGCTTTCACCCATTTAGAAGCGCTTTTTGCTGCTCCAAAAGTACTCTCAAACGAACCCTACCTATAAGTTATGAACATAAATTAGAAGACTACATATAAGTTAAATACAAAAATAGACAAAAAAAAAAAAAAAAATGTAATCCTATGTGGGACAAAAGTGAAAGATTTGTATTAAAATCACCAAATTCAATGATTAAATCCAACTTTTCAATGGAAATTAATCTATATCAACTTTTATATAAAACTTTTTGTACGTAAGGTATGCAGAGCAGTGACTTGAAAAAGAAAAAGGTGGTTTTGCCATGCTAACTATTGCTTAGTCATTTCCGTATAATTGCATGCTAGCTTTTGCTTAGTCATTTCCATGTAACAGTTGTAATAATTAATGGCGAATCGTCTTGTTGTGTATGGAAAAATAGTTGTAGTAATATTATACAAATATTATGACATTCCTCTTAAATTCTTATATGCACCCTCTTTTCTTTGTTTTCTCTTTCATTTTCTTGTCTAAATTTCTTTTAAGTTGCATATATTTTGTTACTATAAATAAATGTTAGGTTATTTATACACAAAGTAAAAATAGAGAAATTGATAAAATTAGGTTGATTTGTCCCAAAAAAAAAAAAGGAGTTTGAATTTTTAAATGTCCTCCCTCTAATAGTCATAGACAAGCCAAATAGAATCATACACATAGAAGAAACAAATCAAAAAAGCAGTGTATTGCACATGGCTGCATACAATGGCGGAGGTGTACCTGCACTAAATTCAACAAGGCTTGCATTTTAAACAAGGCTTTAATAACATTTTTTAAACAAGGCAATCATTTCGGGTTTAAGCAATTCCTTATTCTTCTTCTTTTTTGTCTGAGGTTTTCATGATATGAAACTTTGTCGGCAACAATTGTAGGTTAATTATAATGTTAATTTTTTTTTTATGACTTATGAATGATATTGGTATTGTTTAAATTATAAGCATATTAGGTTGTCATTTTTTTTATAAAGCTTTTAGCCTTTCAAAATTGCACATCCGCAAAAAAAATTTACGAGTCTGCCAATGACAGTAGAACAAGACGTTCCACGTGAAACTTAGAAGAAATTAACCATCTCAATCATGAGTCGTGCATTCCATTGCTTTTGGGATAAAAAACATTCATGCCAAATCTTGTTAGGATCCTCTCCTTTTCCTTTTGAATTCGTAGCATTTTTGCTTACAACGTTAACCCAATGTGTACCCTTATTACCCTTTTTAAAAATTGACATATGTCTATGGATATAACTATAGTTAACTTTTTACTTTTTATTTTTCTGATGACATTTTCATGAGAAAGAAAATCCTTTTAATAAATTAAATAAACAAAAATCAATTATTAAAGAAAAAATAAAAACCCAACAACAGCCACCACAGCTCCACACACCCACCCACCCAACCAATGTGGTTAGCCATCCCATCCTTCCAACCTCGTCAACCACCGCACCTAGACGGCAGCAACCCCTCTTCTCCTGACCTTTTGGGTATGTATACAGATGGGCGTTAGATAAAGGTGACCACGAGGTTCCATCTTCTGCCCCATAAGTTTTGCAGAGAGGTGGAGAGGTATGTCTCGTTGAAATGGGGCAGCTACAATGATTAGAAAAATATAAAGTAAAAATGTAACTATGGTTAATTTATAGACATGTGTCAAATTTTGAGAATGTTGGTGAGTGTACACATTGGGTTAAAGTAGTGAGCAATAATGCTCCCCAAAATGGTTACTTTACTTAACTTTAATTAAGTAGGTCATTAACTTCGAACCACATGTACTTCTTCGTCAACATCAGTAAGAATGGCATCAATCCAAACAACGAGGCTTTATTGATGAACAAGTAGACAACATCCATATTCCATCCACGTAAACGGTGGAATATTAATTACATGGAAAGGCCAGCTTATGTAATTGCATGGCTCCATAATCCAAACACTGATAGAAAATCAGATGAACTAAAAGCGGGGCAACGCAGGCCATCAATTCCGCACAGACATTATTACATTAACACAAGAACCCACTTTATTGATTCATTAAGGGCCGCGATACTTAATTGAGATCAAGAAGAATACTCGATCTTGAACCCACCAATGGTGATCGGCGAGTTCGAAACCCTAGGCACCAAAGTCACCAGCACACTGCTGTCATCCTCCGCTCCCAAGTCCTCCAACAAGTCCGTTATCCCCAATTTCAGGTTCGTCTTCGTCTTCGCCTTCGTCGTCTTCCCTTGTGGCACGTGCACGAAGCTCCCAGCAAACTCGGACTTGTCCCTCCGACTCAGCGACTCAGCGTCGTCGTTAATAAACACATCAAACTTCACCGCCTCGGTACCCTCGAACTCAATGTCCTTGATGATCAGCAGCTCCTCCTCATCAACCTTCTCCTTCTTGCTCCTCTTCCTCGGCTTCGGCCTCGCCACCTCAACCGTCGTCACCTCAACCAACGTGGCCGGGAACTTCGACGTCAGCTGCGTCGCAGCCACCTTAGCTTTCGTCTTGTTCTTCGTTTTACGAGCGGTTGGTTTTGTGAACAGCCACGGAAGACTCGCAGGTTCGTAATTATATCGAAGCTGCTTCTCTGGTTCGAGGCTGTCCCGAACTTTACAGTTCACAAGCTCAGCATTCTCGTCGTAGAACAGAAACTCGGCGTCGAGCCAATCGGTGTCGGTGATGTCCTTGCGCTTGCCTCCAAGGGTTTTCCAGATGTTCCACATGCGGTCCACGTTGCAATGGTGGGCGTAAAACAGGGGATCACGACCGGCGGAGTAGAAGTTGCCCATGTCCTCGTGGTGGGTCTGGCTTGGGTCGCCGACCCATATATGGATGTTGTTGTGAGGCATGTTCTCGATGGTGCCGGGGTATTTTCCCGTGTTTAGGTTCCCGGCCCTGTACGCGTGGCCGAAAAACAGATCGGGGGTTTTGGCACCGGAAACCATCTGACGGTACATGATGGCCAGATTCTCGTCTATTCTTGTCTGTTCGTCCACGTCATCGTCTTTCCCACCGTAGCTGAGGTCCACCAGAACCGGCGGCTGGTGGTCGGCGTTTCTGTACTGGTCGTAGAGTGGGGAGCTGGTGTCAGTATAAATGTCTGGAATTGGGAAGCCTACAGAAACATAGCAAGTGTCAGAGTGAGGAGCTCAATTTTAAGGAGCCATATGAAAATATACAAAAGTATTGAGACAAATTTTTCAGAAAAATGCAGTGGCAAATGGATATTTTTCTACTTATTTTCGGAGATAAATGTTTATGTTGACAATATAAGGTGTACATTCTCAATTTAACCATACAAACATACCATTTAATTAAGAGTAAAATAATAACGAAGAAAGAAATTAAAAACCTACCTACTGGAGAGTCCCAGTTCCAGTATGGAAGAGCGAAAGTTGGGTCATCAATGAGCTTGCCGAGGATTCTCTCGTAGAAGTACAAGTACATGCGGTGGAAGGGAAAGAAGAGCCATGAAAAGTGAACTTGGATGTCATTGTCTGTAAACCCTACCTGTGGATATGCACCGTTACAGTAGGCACAGTGAACTTTAGCTTGTTGCACCATGCTACGTGGGTCGTCATCGGGTAAGGCTCTCATGGCGGCTTGGGCTTTCTTGAACTTGGCCAAGTACTCGTCCGTGACTTGTTGGGCGGCGGGCCTCGTCCGCAGCGGGATCGACAGGTCTGGTTTGAAGGTTTTGATCTTTGTCGTCACGGGAGGGCAGCAGGGGACGGTTTCACTTCCTCCGGGGGTGATTTCGGCCGGCTTGCACGTGGATAAGTCGGGTGGGGCTATCGGGTCGGCGAAGGCGAATGGTTTCGGGTCGAGGGCGGTGGCCCCATACAAGCCGCCGAGGCCAACGAGGATATTTCTCCTGTCCAATTTTCCCAATAAACGAGAAGATTCTTCTTGTTGTTCATTTTGATTATTGCTATTGTTATTATTTGTGGCTTTGCATGAGATTGATGACCTGCGTGCAACGTGGTGCTTGCTTTTTCCAGATAAGGAAAGTTGGGATTTGTTTGGGAGGAAAGTTGAGAAGGAATTGGTGGAGATGAGAGAAGAGTAAGTGCCCATGGTTGTGGCAGAGGGTGCAGTGGCCATGGCTTTGCTTCGGTCGGTGGAGCGCTTAACGTGTTTGCTCTTGTTATAAAGGCCAACTGAGGATCCAACTATTATTATTTTTATTTTCCAAATAAAACGATGTTTATTGAAAAGATAAAATTAGAAATTATCTTCTACTGAAACATCACCGTATCCTTAGACTCTTATTTGCTTTTATTAATACCTCTGCCCAGTGGCCAACCTATTAAGGTGTAAGGATGTGTATCATCTTATCTCATTGGAAAAATTATTGTACGTATTTTAAATTGCCCCTTTACTCAGTTGGTGATGGTGCACTCCAGATGTACAGATTACTTTATTTCTATTTTCAACATTTAAATAAATGTCTTTGTCCTTTTACTTTCATTTATTTAAGTTTACAATATAAATAAGGAAGTACCCCCATTTGGATTCAAATAAAAAATACTAAAAAATCAAATTCCGACAAAATCAAAATATGAAAAAACGGTTTTAGTGCAAAATACAATTTAGGCTAAAAATGATGGTTCATTAAGTCAATATATACTTCATAATAAAATCAAGTTTTTTTATTTAATGTGTAAGGAATAAAAGCCCCCAAAAATTATATTGCGAAAATGATTATTCCGAAAAACCATTTTTCATACTTAGTCAATAATTTTACATAAACAATTTTTCATGTATGATATGAATGCATGAAGGGGCTTAATGTCAATCTAGGTAAAAAGCCTTAGATGTTCAATCCATAAAGAGTTTTTAGCGTTTCAAAATTGCACATCCGTTAAAAAATTCATGAGTCCGCCAGTGCCTCTGCCAGAAGCTATTCGATCTAAGTCCAATGCATGATATTTATGATAAAATCTCCCTATATCGAATAGATGGATAATACCAAGCTTACCACATTGTGTATTACCTCTCTAATAGAGGTAGAGCCCACTAATATAATGGAGTCCACCTCTATTAGAAAGATAATATACAATGTGATATAAAAATATAATAAGCCTAGTATTTTTTTTCAAGAAAACGACACATGTCAAACAAAAAAGAAAAAAATGTCCAAAAGAGAATGTTAGATAGAAGATTGCTAGCATTGCCCTTATATGACATAGAATACCCATGTTGAATGTGGATATTTATTAGGGTGAAATTATTAGAGAGGAGTGATCCTACGACCAAGTTGTGGCATATCAGTGTGTTGACTGTACATGACAGATGTAGGACCAATGACAATGAATGATTGGGTAAAGAAAATATTTGCTTTTAAGAGGAAATGTCATTCTTTTTATTCTTTTTTTCTTTTTTTAACACAAGGGGTTTAGATAGAAAAAAAAGAAAAAAAGAAGTCCTTTGTGTTTAAAAAAAGTAGACATTTCCTCTTTTTTGAAAAAAATAGATATTTCCATCTTTTTGAAAGAAAAATAATAATTGATGTTTAAAAAAAAAAAAAGTCAAAAGAGAATGTTAGAGAAGGTTCTTTCTTCTTCTAACATTCTCTTGACTTTCTCATTTTTTAACTTAAAAAACAATATCATTAATATATTATACAAGCTAATTTTTGCTTTCCAAGTTTACCCTTATTAAATGTATTCAATTTATCCAAAAAAATTTCACAATTTTCTTATCATCTTATTAATTTTTTTCTAAAGTCAATTATTTTTTTAAAAGAAAATATGTGCTTTTAAGAGGAAATGTCTAGTTTTTTATATTTTTATTATTTATAAACATAAAGGGTTTATATAGAAAAAAAAAAGTCTTTTGTGTTATATAAAAAAGGACATTTCCTCTTTTTTTATTTTATTTTTAAAAGTAGACATTTTCTTTATAAAAAAATAATTGACATTTAAAAAAAAATTAATAAGGTAGTAAGAAAGTTGTGAAATTTTTTGGGATAAATTGAATACATTTAATAATGGTAAATTTGGAAAGCAAAAGTTAACTTGTATAATATATTAATGATATTGTTTTAAGTGTAAAAAAAATGACATATGTGAAATAAAAAAAATATATATCTAAAAGAGAATGTTAAATAGAAGATTGCTAGCATTATCCTTATCGGATATAGAATACTCATATTGAATGTGGATATTTATTAGGGTGAAATTATTAGAGAGGAGTGATCCTACGACCATATCAGTGTGTATTGACTGTACATGACAGATGTGGGACCAATGACAATGAATAGTTAGGTAAAGTCATAATTGTTCTTTGAAAGAATTAAACACGAGGGAAGAGAGGTACGGTCATCTTGTCATCTTTCTGAATGTCTTGTCATATCATCCATCGACGGCTATGGCCTACCTACAGCTCAAATCGGACGACCTCGAGCCTTCGAATCTGATTAGTGGATCTCCCCTCGTCCTCTACCAATTTGCATTCATTGCATTACAATACAGCACTACGTATAACAAAATTTGTGTTATAATAATATTCGAGCTTTTTAATAAGAAATTAGTATATTAATTGTTAATAATTAGACAAAATATATAAACATAGCATAATCCACATCTAAAAAGAGAATTTTATCTTTTTAGGTGTACTATAAAAATAATTCTAAGGTGTCATAATATCCAGGGTGAAGGGCAGATGAGATGAGTAATGGCAGTCAGTGAGATTTGTAGTGGCAGTCACATGTGGTCATCTGACGGTCGGTGTAAAGACATGTGCTTTAGATCCATTCAGAAACCAAGTCGAAGATCTAGAAAATCTTACGGAGGATAAGACTATACACTCTATTAGTAGTGCATTTAAATTTAGTAACACTTAAGGTAGACCAAATTTAAGACAATTCGCGTACACATGCACGTGGGTATGTCTAGTAGGACAGAAACTTTTATAGAAGTATCATTTTTTGCTATCATGATAATTAATAGTGATATCCCTATTAGCCTTTCGGCACGCACTTCTATATTTGTGAGAGGTTTAAAAAAAATAAAATAATGAATAGTTATGTTCTATAAAAATATGATTAATTATCTGATTTTTCTTTTAGTTTTAATTTTTTTAAATATGAAAAAGTGAATTTATCATATTATCCTCATTAAATTAATAATTTCAATTCTTAATATTTGCATTAACTAAAGGCATTTTCTAGCATTTTAAATGCTTCACCATTCTCTACCTTTTGCTTTGTATATATAGATATAAATTATTTGATAGGGATCCACTTTTCTTTTAATTTTTTTTTAAAATTTTGAAATTTACAATCCCGACGTTGACCAATGAGGAGGCTATGTGCAAATTGGGCATGAATCTCTTGTGTTGGACTGATTTTGGGCTAGCCCAATATTCTGAATTTGTGAGCGAGTTAAAGTTGAATGACCCAAAATGTGATGCGTAATTTCAAACCATTAAGGATGACTTTGTTTTTGTTTGGAGTGCCAAACTCATCACCATTTTTTTTTTCCCAAAAAATCATCACCATATTTGATGTATAGTAAATATTGAGAGCTCAAGTAATTTTATAGTGAGGGCCTTGTATATGACTCGTAAGTGAAGTTTTATCTTTTAATCGTTGAATAAACTAATCAATTTGATCCAACGACTAATCAATTTGATTCAACGGTTAAAAAATAAAGCACCTAAATGCCATATATAAGACCCTCGTTACAGAATTCTTGTTGAGAGCTCTATTATTAGGACATGGAGCAAGTAAATAATCACCAATTTCTATCCCTTCCTTTCTTAAATTAAATCTCATATTCGTTTAGGATGAAATCTAGCATTTTCCCAAGTAAATATAATCAGTCTGATTTTCTATAAGGAAAGAGAAGAAAGATAAAGCCATAAGGATAATTACTGCTAATTAGCGAAAGCAAACAGAATTACAGAAAGCATTAACAACAGAAAATACAACAACAAAAAACGACATCACAACAGATCATACGGCACACCTCTCCTCTCCTAAGCTACTTTAGAAACTCGATCTTGATGTGACGAATTGTGACAGGTCGTTTCACGTACTTGGGGACCAGAGTGACCTTGATGCTGTCATCGCCGTCGGCGCCCACGTCGTCCAATAAGTCCGTGATCCCAAGCCTGAGGCTGGTCGTCACCGTCTTCCTCTTATGCGGCAAATACACAAAGCTTCCCGCGAACTCGGACGCGTCGGGTCGACTCAGCGAGTCCTCGTCGTCGTTCACGTGCACGTCGAACTTCACAGCCTCGTCTGCCAAGAACTCAATCCCCTGAATGGCCAGCACCTCCTCTTCTTCTTCCTTCTCCTTCTTGGTTCTCGACTTCTTGGGTCGCGGCACAACCACGCTGATCACCGAGTCAAGAGTGATCGGGAACTGAGTGAGTTCCACAACCTTGTTGTCTGAAGAAGTCTCGGCCGCATATGCTGCTGCTGGTTCACCCAAATCCCCTGTTGCTTGGCTCATCTTCGATCCGCAGTAGAAACCTCCGAACCCTCCTAGAGTTGCGATGAGAAGCTCTCTCCTTTCCAATTTCGCTGCTTTAACAAGAAAGCTTGCTGCTTTACGATTTCCCAAGAAGGAAATTCGAGAAGGGTTTTGAGATATTGAAGAAGTGGAGAAGGCGGTGGTACGATTACGATTGAGAATGACGGGTAAGGGCGGTGAAGGCGAAAGTGAAAGAGAAGCCATAGCTGATGGATGGCTCTGGGTTTTTAATACTTAATTGTTGCTTTCGTCTATCAACTATTCGACGAAATGTTTGACTGACTAGTTGGTGTCGGCATTAGAAACAGAGCAAAGACTAATTGTACAATGTGATCTCTCCAGCAAAGTTCCCAAATAAAATGACTTTAATTTGCAATCGCCAAGATAATATTTAATTAATTTTAGAAATTGGATACAACAGTGTAACACCTTTTCAAATCCATAGAGGAAGCCCAATAACTGATATCTCTTGCGGCAACTTCAAAAACCAATAATAGTATAATCTGTTGCTTAAGTTTCTAGCCTTTTGTCTTTTGGGGTGTTGTTTGAGAGCATTCCACTAAAATTTCACTGCAGAAAAGAACGTGTTACGTGAGCTTGCATCTCCACTTTTTATCTGCATTTGCTTGGCATCTTGTGACTTTTGGGGTTGGGAAGGTTTGGGGTCTCTCCCAATCTAACATATAGATTGATTGTCAAACTGGTCTTCCCGCAATGAAGAAAATGTTTGTTTTGCATGATTTTGTGGTTAACTAATCAAAACAACAATGCTACTTAACTCGTATGTGTTACACAAACTTATAGGGGATGAAACTTACACAAGTTGAAACAGAGCAACTTGATTCGGTATCTTAATTCATTATGCGGTCGTAGGCTCAGGCTAAGGCTAGGCAAAATAATCGATCTTGATCCCACCAATGGTGACAGGACGCAGGACATACCTTGGCACCAAAGTGACCTTTATAAAGCTCTCATCGTCAGCTCCAATTTGCTCCAACAAGTCCGTTATCCCAAGATGCAGGCTGGTCTTCACCTTCTTCTTGTACTGCGGCAAAAACACCAAGCTCCCAGCAAACTCGGCCTTGTCGGGTCGACTCAGCGAGTTCTCATCATCGTTCACATGCACATCAAATACCAGAGCCTTATCTGCCACAAACTCAATCCCTTCAACCACCAGAACCTCCTCTTCCTCTTCCTTCTCCTTCTGGCTCCTCGACTTCCTTGGCCTTTCCACAATCACACTGATCACCGAGTCCAAAGCTATGGGCAGCTCACTGCTCTGCACCAGTGCTACTTTTTTTGGGGTCTCTGCCGCATTTGCTGCACCAAAAGGCCTTGTTATGCCGGTCAGATTAGCCAAGGCGAGCCCTCCTAGACCAACAAGCGCATTTCTCCTCCCATCAAATTTTACATGGTTTTGGTCACTATTGATTGTTGCTTTACATGATCCTCTGACACGATTTCTGGGTAAGGAAATCTGGGTTTTGTTTGGAAAGATATGATTGATTGAAGGGGCGGGGGAGTAAAAAGTGGTAATTGTGTTGGATGATAATGGGGGAGGAGAAGCCATGGCTTTGTTTTGTTTTCTTTTCTATGAACAATTTATGGAACTGCTGTATTTGACAATTTGTGATGACTAATCACATTTACAGCCACAGAAATAAAATCTACATAGGCATAGTTGTTGATAAGGACGAAAATTTCTTATTGACAATTTGTGATGAATAATCACGCCCACCTCACATGACTTGTAATTAGGCACGTCCCAAGTTTCTAATATCTTCACTCTTCTTTGGGTTGTCGGCTATGAAGACTACGCACATGCTAAGTTAGTGCAGCCCAAAAATTGTGCTCATGGAGAGATATGTTTGCAGCCCAACTTTTATACTGACGATCGAGGACTACGTTCCATTTATCAAAGTGTAGCTGCTGGCCCAATTTTTGTTTTTCCCCGTCGATCGGGAGACTCGAATTTGATAGAAAATGTGTCACTAGATCGAGTGTTAGTAGGTTGATTGGTCCATCAAACACGGCATACATCATTTGCTGCAATGATGTTTTGGATTGTGATGTGAGCAATAATTAGGCTGTGTTTTATCACTGAGTTAAGAGTGGGAGATGAGAAACTACCAAAACTATTTGGAATATCTTATATTAGCTTGCATTGTAGTACAAGTACTACTGCACTGCATTGCAAATCAATTTGTGCTACATCTTAGAAGATGTGTACTAATGTACTCTGCATCAGAAATGTAAATTTTATGTTGTGTATATAATAAAATCAATGCAACAGAATGAGCTTGCAGCAACACTACCTCCCTTCTACTGCTAAACTAGTTAGCATTAGTTTAAGGGTGTTATTGAATTATCAAATTCAGCCTCCTCTGTCTCTCTATCCATGTATGGTCTGAGCCTCTTCTTTTAATGGATGCTCTTCTCTTGTTTCACTTCTCAGGCTCTTAGCTTCTGTTAGAGTAAGCTTTGCAGTCTCTGTGGGTTTGTTTTCTCTATATTTGTAATTTGATATGTTACTTTATATGCAGCCTTTGTTGTTACTGGTGTGGCAGTTTTTCATACCTTGGGAACAAAGTCATCATCCGACTGTTGTTACAGTCTTCAATTCGTCCTCCAACAAGTCCGTTATTTCTATATGCAGGCTACTAAATAAAACAAAATAAGATGAAAAAAAGGGCTGCCTATAAATATAACAGACTTGTTTGGGGATGAGTTGAAGATGATAACAGTCTTGTGGTAACTTTGGTGCCAAGGTATAAACAATGGTCACCTCTTTTTTTTTTCCCCCCTTGGTTATAGCTTGCATATAATTAGCAAAAGAAATAAGACGATTATAAGATGAATATGAATCCAAAAGTGACAGAATGGTGGCTTGCAATCTGAGATGGATGGTATCCACTTGAAGGAATGTGAAAGGAAATTGGTGGCAGAAATTAACTAAAAAGCTCTGATGCAACAGATGACGTTGTTGATTATGATTCACACTACAAGAGGTCAATTGTTTGTTCTTGTAATTTGCATTCATTCTCCAAATTGTAACTTGTTCCTCTTGGAAGAATTGGACGGTCGAACCCGAGAGTGAAACAAAAATACCGTTTGATCATCAATCAAAGTGTTGGTTAGAATACACAATTGAAAGGTTGCACAAGAGAAAGTAATGTGATTTTGATTTTGAAAGAAGAGTGAAGCTTTTCCTTTTGGCCCCGTGTCGTGTAGGAGTGAACTTTCGTTCGATTTTGATTTTGAAAGAAGAAAATATATTGAGGCATTTGCAATGTATTGACCTTTTTTTTTTTTTTTTTGGTTGTTGTTGGATGCAATGTATTGACTTTGAATATTATGTTATTGCACCTTTTGTTGGAAATCTTGATACTTCATTTATCTATTATAAATTCTACTTTTTTTGGTTTGAGCTTTTATATTAGTGCCATACATACGGCTAGTGTTCTTTTATCAAACAATGTGACATGTCGTATTGTTAGATTGGGATACAAATGAATGATTCATTTGGCTAGGAAACATTTTTTTTTTGGTTACAATGTCTATTTCTTACCTATCTCTAATTCTCAATCCCAAAAATTTATAAGTCTGGAAGACGCAATTCATAAAATTAGGCCCACTGTTGTAGGAGCCCTAATTCCAGTTGACACAACTATCAGGCCCAAAAGACTAAAATACCCAATTTTCCAACTTTAATTCACAAATCAATATTCACTATCGTGAATATATTTTTTTTATTTGATATGTAAAGTCTTTTTTTAGAAGGAATATATTTTTGAAATATAAAAATAAGAAGTAATTAAAGTTTTATAAATTTTTTTTTTAAAAACAGATGGCCCAATTAAGTACCCACTACCTTATTTCATATTAATCAAGTTATCATGTTTTAAAAGTCTAATTAATAAAGGATGTTTCTTTGTATTATGAAAGTTTCCCTAAATTCTTTGAAAAAAAAAAAAAGTTTTCCGAAAATTATGACTCTGCCTTTATATATAATAGTCTGTCTTTTCTTTCTCTTGTCTCCATCTTTCTCCTTGTTTTGGCACGTTTACGATTTAGAATTTGAAAGACTTAGGTGGTCTGACCCTCAAGGTGTGAGGCATCGCATCTCTAACTGGGTTTATTTTCTGGTGTTTTGTTTAAATAATCAGGTTACTTAGTTTGAAATTAAGTTTTGGGGTTTATATTATTATTGATAAGTATATGATAGTAGTGGCAGTATGAATGTTGATTTAAATGAGATTTGACTATTAGATATTAACCAATTAATCAATTGATAATGAATCTGTTTCAATATAATATATTCCATCAAGAATTTTTAAAGGGATCACTTTCTCGACGTGAAATGAATATATATATAATATAATATACACTAAATTGTGAACCTGAACTATTATCTAAATGTCACTTTGCTCTCTGAACTATTACTACAAGTTTTTAATGATGTTGAAAGTTGTACCAAACAAAAAACATTCCAATTCGCATGAACAAATTTCTGCGAATATACCAATGCATTTTGTGTACGCATGAGCATATTTCTGTGTAGATGATGGTGAAGAACCCTTCAAGAAAGAAGTTGTAGGTTTGCTGGTTTGTTTACGAATTCTACTGAGTATTTGACTTCCTCTGTTTTGGCTCTGCGTTGAAATATGAGTGTCATAATGGACTTTAATTTATTTTCTATTTTACAGCAATATCAGAAAAACTGCAGCCTGCTTGCTTGCTTACCAACATTACTGGATAACCAGCAAGGACATCGTGACGCCTCACAGGATCATTACTGCTCTATATTATTGTTTTGGCACCAAATGGTTGATTTTGTTTCATTTATGAAATGCGTAAATGAGCAGTTGAGGCAAAGGATGGGAACATTGTCTCCATTGTTAAAGAAGAAGAAAATCATGGAAAATCCAAGTGGAGCGGAGGGGGGGGGAAACCGAGTCTAGCCGGCCGGCTATACTATCTATTTAAAAAACCGAGTCCAGCCGGCCGGCTATACTATTGCTTGTAAAACATGGGAAAAAGGGTATAGCCGGCCGGCTATACTATCTATTTAAAAACAATTAAACAACGAGTAAAGCCGTTCGGCTATACTATTTCTTTAAAAAATTAGAAAACCCAGTATAGCCGGGCTGCTATACTATTTCTGTAAAAAAAATTAAAAACAGAGTGTAGCCGTTCGGATTTACTATTTCTTTAAAAAATTGGGAAACCAGGGTATAGCCGCGCGGCTATACTATTTCTTTAAAAAAATTAAAACCGAGTCAAGCAGCGCGGCTTTACTATTTCTTTACCAAAATGTTAAAAACGAGTATAGCCGATCGGAGATACTATTTCATTAAAAATTGAAAAAACCGATATAGCCGCTTGTAATATTTCTTTAAAAAAATTAAAAAAGAGTCTAGCCGCTCGACTTGAGCTCAAACAGTTGAATGTTCATTCAATCATCAGCCGGGATGTCCTAAGTACTCTCAGAAATGAGCCAAGAGTCTTTCTCGCATTGCAAGTTACATCGGTAGGAGTTTTGTTTTGTTTTTGTTTTTATTTTTTTGTTTTTGGTGACAAGCATCGTTAGCTTGTACGGGCCTTGGCTCTGATACCATGTTGAAAATTTGGATCTGCCGTTGGGTCCCACTCTAACAACACCGATACTGTCCCCACTTTACTACCCCCAATCCGTCAAGTGTGAGGTTTTATCACAAAAGGCCTCGGTATTAGTTAGAGTGTGGTAATTCTATTTAAACCCATTTGTTTTTCTTTCACTCCACCGATGTGGGATTCCAACAAAAAGAACCTAACCTCCAAATCTGGCAAAGGGTAGTATGTTCGTTCCTCTCTTGTGTTGAAAACGGCAATGCCTGTGATCCTCTGAACTCCAAGTTTAGCAAGGGGTTCTGCATTAGCAAAGAGCCAAGGAATTACTCGCACAGATGAAAATACCAGAGGCAAATTCTTTTAAACTAATAATCTCAATGTTATATTTTTGAAAGATCAATGGTCTTAAATCTGATGTGATGGAACATCTAATTAGGTAGTAGATGAGCAAATAATCTTATAACTATAGTGGTAAGGTATTACTTACTATTTTCTAGTTTCTTCTCTCTGGAATATCAGTTTTTAAAAAGTGTGAGTTTAGGCAAAAGGGTCCAAACTAACGCTGCAATTGGAGATGTTTTGGAGATGATCACTTCAACAAAAATGTTTAAACTGAGTCCATAATATGATGTTGTAATTATATTCTCCTCGACTCTCGGCAAAACCTGTGCATGGTTTTGAAATTCATAAATCAATTAGATAAGTAATTGAGATGCTAATCCCACCACAATCGCCATTGTTTGGGACCACCAACAACAAGGGTGAAACTCCCCTCCACGTTGCTGCTAGAGTTGGTTGTGATGAAGACCATGCGAAACCCTAAACCCTATATTGTTAATATTGCTGGCCTAGGCGGCATAGGTGGGGGCTAGGCCGTCTAGGCAGTGGCTAGGCGCTCTAGGCGGGAGCTAGGTGGTCTAGGCGGCGCAATATGTGGCTCACCATACAACGGCTAGTACTCTTGTCCATTTTAATTGAAGTCCAGTCCAATACAGTGAGACTACTAGAAGATACACCCTAGAGAAGACAAGAATCCAATATTTTTAAGACCAAGGGCAAAGAATCTGAAAAGACTTTCTCGCACTGGAATAATCGTTGTGCATATGCTCTGTGCAGTTCATCACAAGTCAAGATGCTTACATATAGCGGCCACTAAAATATCAATAAACATGACTTGATAGATCCTTTCTTGTATAAGGCAGCAAGATCAGGTGACGTTGATTTCTTGAGAAAAAATAAAGATGCTGACGTACCAGATGATCTTCTCCATCAGAAAACGCCTATGGACAATAATATACTTCACATTGCCGCTGAGTTCAAGCACATAGATTTCTTCAAACAAATCCCACCACAATCGCCATTGTTTTGGACCACCAACAACAAGGGTGAAACTCCCCTCCACGTTGCTGCTAGAGTTGGTTGTGATGAAGGAGTTGAGTTCCTCATCAACCATTTGAAACCCTAAACCCTATATTGTTAATATTACTGAATAAATGGCCTAGGCGGGCTAGGCGGCATAGGCAGGGGCTAGGCGGGCTCTAGGCGGTCTAGGAGGGAGCTAGGAGGTCTAGGCGGTCTAGGCGGGAGCTAGGCGGTCTAGGCGGGCGCTAGGCGGTCTAGGCGGGCGCTAGGCGGTCTAGGCGGGGGCTAGGCGGGCTCTAGGCGGTCTAGGCGGGCGCTAGGCGGTCTAGAAAAAAAAAACGCCATTTTGGAATCTCCAAGGTTAGGGACGAGATGACGATGGTGCTATGAGCGAGAGACAGAGAGATGAGGATTGAGGAAGAAGAGAGGTCGCGGGTTATGTCTGAGCGAGAGAGAGGGGCTGGAAGACGGCTCGTGTTAGAGTTAGGGTTTGAGAAGGAAAATTGCATTTATATGTTGATGAAAAAAACAAAAAGAAGAGATGGGCCCCCGATTACTCCTCTAGGCATTAGACCCCTGCTTGCAGCCCGCCTAGCACCTTGTTTCGAACATTGGGATTGACATGTTGGTAAGCGACGTTCTGAGTCTCATTCTCTCCTCTTTTTCCTTTTCCAAAATTGTTGTAGGTTTTTTCTTACTTCATGTAATCTTGTGATGATACTGAACACCCAGCGCAAGTATTGCCAAAATTTGATAACAATGTAAAAGGAGAAACAGAGACTGCAGTTGCATTGAACTTCATTCAAAGAAGCAGTGGATGACCCCAAAATAATGTGTGATCTAAACTAACATGAAATATAGAATTAGAATATGTACACCAGATCTTTTGAGTTAATTAGGGTGTTGAAATCAATTCTTTTTCTTGCAAAATGTGTTCTGCAATTTCGAAGGTCCATATGCAGTGTGCAATAGTTCACAACTAAACCACAAGTGCCAATGGAATGACTTAAAATCTAGTCATCGTTTATGCAATAGTGTGCAACAGTTACGCAATTACTGTCATGATGGAACTATGTTCTATTTTTTAAAAACTCATTCTTCTTTCATCAGCTGATCAGGTTGGACAAGTTAATTGTGGTAGTTGTACAGTGTTGCTGATGTATCCATATGGAGCTTCATCCGTCAGGTGTTCCTCTTGTTAGTTTGTGACAGAAATTAGAGTAAGTAAACAATGTGCTGTGGACACATTGAAACCATTAATTGTGTCTGTTATGGGAATACACTTGTGAGCCTCACTGCCAATAGGCTATAGTGTTGAGGACAAATTTTGGGGATAATCTCTGAATTACATGAGAATACTTCTTCTTTTTTTCTGTTCATATGTGAAATCAGAAACTTTGTAAGAAGTTATTGGCGAAAACTTTGTTTCCATGGTTATCAAGGAATTACCGAGGACAGGGATGAGATGCTCTGAAAAAACTGCCTGATGACGAGATTATATTTCTTATCTTCCCCCCCTCTCTCCCCTCCCCCCAAAAAAGAAGAAGAAGAAGACAGATTTCCTTTGAAATAAAAATTAGAAGAGGTTATGGGATTTGTAGACTTTCACATGGGTACAATAATGAAAGTTCTTATTTTTTGCTTCATATTTATAGAAGTCATGTCGTTCTTTCATTGGTTAATAGTAATTGTTATAAGGGAGAATAATAAGAAAACACTTTTGAAACAACATGTATTGTCATTTGTATATTATATATAGAAGTTGTAAATAGATCAGAATGCAATTGCTTGTGTTTCATATGTATGACTGGATGTGAAATGTTTTTATCAGTAGGAACACAACAAGCGCCTTCCATGGTCTGTTCAACAGGGGCAACAACCTCCCCTTGCCAATCCTGTTGAGGCGTGCCTAGAAATTGTACAGAGGAAAATTTTTGAATTAATTTGTGACTAATTTTAAACATTTTGCACATGCAGCATGTAATAATGTGGTACCATATCATATTGCAAGTATTAATACACGTAACATCTTTTAGGGGGAAAAAGTAACTGGAGACTTGAGCTTTGATATGATGCTCTTAAATTTTACTTGTTACTGGAAAATGAAGCAAACTAAAGGAGCTACATGCATAAGTTATGTTTTGTGTGCAGAGTATAAAAAAGCAGGCTTCCTATCCATAAATCCGAAACCGAAAGTGTGCAGACAAATAAGCTAGTTGCTGATTAGGTAAATACCTATCTAATTGAATTTTTGCTACAAGTACAATCCACTTACACAGAAACGCTTTAATAGTATGAAGAGAAATCAGATGCAATCATAAGATTTGGAAACTATAAAGAACTACCTTTCAAGGCCTGTAGATGTTGGCTTGGTCCTTACAAAAATCTGCACCAGTCCATAAGGCTGGTCAGAACAGAACTTTAACCAAAAGCATTTGGTGTTGCAGTTTAGATGGCAAATACAGCACATTAAAAATCAGGCAGCATTATGTGTCTGGATGAAAGGGTGACAAAGCAGATGGATACCTAACCTAACTACTTTTTTCTTAGAGAAAAAAAGAACCTAAGCTCCAAATCTGGCAAAGGGTCGTATGTTCGTTTCTCTTTTGTGTTGAAACGGTAATGCCTGTGATCCTCTGAACTCCAAGTTGAGTAGCAATGAGGTTCTGCATTAGCAAAGAGCCAAGGAATTACTCGCACAGATGAAAATACCAGAGGCAAATTCTTTTAAACTAATAATCTCAATGTTATATTTTTGAAAGATCAATTGTCTCAAATCTGATGTGATGGAACATCTAGTGGTTAGGTATTACTTACTATTTTCTAGTTTCTTCTCTCTGGAATATCAGTTTTTAAAAAGAGCAGATAGAAACTATAGTGTGTGTTTAGGCAAAAAGGTCCAAAGTCATGCTGCAAATGGCGATGTTTTGGAGATGATCACTTCAACAAAAATGTTTAAACTGAGTCCATAATATGCTGTTGGAAGTATATTCTCCTCAACCCTCGGCAAAACCTGTGCATGGATTTTAAATTCATAAATCAATTAGATAAGCAATTGAGATGCTAACAATTAGAAATGAGTTCAAATGTGTAATTCATGGTTTCTAACTTTTTCTGTCATCAATTAAACATTGAGGCCAGAGAGGTCTGTTAGAAATGAGATACTAACAATTAGATAATCCATCTGCTGATCTCAAAGTTCACAGAGCTTACGAGGTCTGTTAGAAGAAGAACATTGAGGCCAGTTCAAGGAATAGAGAAATGAACCAAAACCACCCAAATAAATGCTTACTTGACTTGAGATTAGATTTTTTTCATTACATTTATTCAGTGACTAGTTCTATGAACTAAAAACTGACAAATAAAGGAGGTTAAAATAAGGGTAACTTTAAAATATAGACAATCAAGATACAGTAATAAAATATTTTAGTGAGGATGCGTAATCCGAGGAGATGGAAAGAAAGGAAAAGAGGAAGGAGGACAGAGGGATTGGATTGGATTGGAAGTATATATGCAAGAGTCACAAACAAGACTCACAAATTTCGGAAGTATTAGCACAAACTTGAAAATAAAAGGAAACGTAAAACAAAGGAAAACCCATATTAATTAACTTCCTTTATGTGGGACTCAAAAAAATCAAAATCACCAAAATATTCCTGCTCTAATTCAGAAAACCAAAATCCCAAACGAAATCGGAAAATCAAAACTAGAAATAAATGCCCTGCTTATTAAAGATGCGTGCATTGGGGTATAATAGTTTTTAATGATAATTTATTATTTAATTTAGACTGAAATGGAAAAAATAATATTGATTAAATGGTCATAATATGGTCGGTTATTCAATCAAGCCAAACCGCCCATATAACATGTAAGCAAGAAACGCCGTTCTTTCTTTCTCCCACAATTCATCCTGCACCCGACCGCCAGTCCTTTGTTCTCTCTCAACCGCAAAGCCAAACACCAAGCTCTACACAGCCACGGACAACGTCTGCGGAAAGGACCTTTTCTCGCCAGCTATGGCCCCTCTCAACGGCAATACGTCAATAATCGGTGTGTATGCTTTCTTTTAATTCAAAGGGTGACCAAGACTATCTGCAATTGAATTGCTTGAGCTTTAAATTAATTTTATGCCACAGCTTCTGTGTATAAAAAATTATATTTTCACATTGAAAATATTCAATTTTTTGTCTTTCCTCCACTCAGTCACATTGTTCTATTATATGTCCTCCCTTATGTGCCAGTGTTCCGGTATGCTCTTGATTTTTGTTTTTAGGGTTTCCGAGAAAGATTATATGAAATTTTTTGGGCTTCGTGTGGTTCGGAAAAAAGAAAGTGTTGTTTTTATTTTATTTTTGTTGTTGTAATTAGAGGATATATCTTATGCCAAAAGATTTAATCAATTTTTAAAGATGATTTTTCCAGCCAAGTTATTTTGGTATGTGCACGATGGATAGCCGGTATTTATTTGTTGATGGGATCATGTATATTATTCCTTCTAACTTCTTCGACATCAGAACCCATTCTCTTGCCTTTTTTTTTTTTTTGGTATTTAACAATGTAATTGCATGTAAACAGATAGCAAGGCCAAAGAACCAAAGACGGAACCAGAGACTACAAAACTAACTAAAGAAGAACTTCTGAAAGAACTTCATAGCAATTATTTTTTTTATCTGTTCCAGGGCCCTTACAGTCCTAAGGGTATGTTGTTTTGTGTGTGTGTGTGAATAAAAGAGATGGTCTAGCCTCCGCCTTCCTAATTCTATTGGGATGCTCTCTAATTTAGAGACAAGAAAGAAAAATATATATGCAGGGTTCTCTATTTTATGACATAATATCTATACTATGCATTTGTTGTTGTTCTATGTCATGTTGAAAACAACTCGTAAGTTAAAAAGATGATTTCTCTAGCCAAGTTATTTTGGTGTTTGCATCAAGCATAACCAATATTTAATAATATAGTTATTTGTTGATGGGATCATAGATGTTATTCCTTATAACTTCTTTGCATTAATTATCACCTTCTTCTTTTTCTTTTGTATTTTCACAATGTAATTGCATGGAAACAGTGAGCAAGCCTGAAGAATCACAGCCTAAAGAAGAATCACAGCTTGAAGAATCAGAGAATGATGAATCAGAGAATTATGAATCAGAGACTGATGAATCCGAGGATGAAGAAATTGGTATGCTTTTGATTTTGATTTTTTTGAACAAAAGCAATAGTCTAACTATATTATTGGTAAGCGATAGCCTCTTCAGTCCTAATCTTATTGGTAAGCTTTGGATTTTAGGGACAAAAAAGATGTGCATGCACCTTTTATATTTACATTTTTTTCTCTCTTATAACATAATATCTATGTATTTGTTCTTATTTTATGTAATGTGGTCGTAATACTGATATTTGGGTTTTATCATCTTCATTCATTTATTATCTTAAAAAAAGATTATTTTTATTGTTTTTATTGTATTTAACAATGAATCTACAAATTGCACATAGGTGAATGTAAGTATTGTTTAAAGGTGGGTGACCACCATACAGAACTATGCTCTTACATTGATGAGGTCCCAGAGAACGCAATTGTTGGTGAGAGTTGTGTGGTTACATGTCTTATATGTGGCTGCTTCTTTAGAGACTCACGTTGTGCTAATTGTGGCTTAACCCTAGGACGTGCACTCTTCAAGGGTTGTTTAATATGTGGGAAGAAAGGCGAACACATGGAATTTGAGTGCCCAAAATTCGAGCTGAATCCTAATGTTACTTTCGACCCTTATAGTCATTCTTTTATGGTCGATATTCGCCCTTAGAGTTGAAGCAAGGGAGAAAGAAGTGCTTTTTTACGTCGTTTGCCATAAAGAACATGCATCCTAATCTTTTGATGTCTACATCGTGTATTGTTTTTGTCACAAATGAATTGCAATTTGCATCACATGGTCCATTATATTTCTGATGCTTGAACTAGTTTTTATCTTATGATTTTGTTTTTCTGTTATGGGGGTAGTATAGTTTATTTTAATTTAAAGACTCACTAAACAACTGGGCATGAATGACCACGGTTTGAATTGAATGATGTCTTGGTAAAATAACAAAGGTAAAATGGAAAAGTTTAGTAATAAATGTTATAATGAGTTTTCACATCCGTAATTTATAACACTTTGCAATAAGTTAAATGTCGAAGAGGCTAGTCTGGCTACCTTCCCCATATCATCCTATGAAGAATAAAGATCGAGTTGAAATACGTTCAAAGATATTAATAGTTCTAATAGAAGACGAGTCAAATAATAATAATATCATACACATAGAAAAGGAAGGCGGAGCCAAGTGATGGCAGTGTCATGCATGCATATGATATCATATGAGGGCCAAGTGATGTTTCGACAACCTATGGAAGTACAGAGCTTAAAAAATTATGGAGCAGAGCAACTTCTCCAGCATGCCACAACCATATGACTACACAGTGCCAAGCATTAGCTTAAAAAATGCCAAGAAATAGGGGCATTTGGCATCCTATTCAAATAGGGAACTCAAAAATTTTGATTTTTCTTAAAAATAAGGAATTCTTAAATCTATTTTTAAGATTGAAAAACGTGTTTGGTATGCAACTTGAAAATTGCTTTCAAATATTAAAATTTAGAGAACTTGTGGGTTGTGCAAAAAAAAAAAAAAACAGATATTTTTTATTTTAAATAATTGGAGTGTTTTTTAGTTGTTCTTGAGTTTGAGTTTTTAAAAATAAGGCTACCAAACAGGTTTTCTTTGTTTTGGACTCAAATTCTGTTTTTGAGTTTAAAAAGTTGGATTTAAGTTAGATACCAAACGGACCCTTAACGTTTCAATATCTTCAATCGAGGTTTCCAGGAATGCTTTTTTTGTTATGCAGTTTAATCATGTCATAATTGGTGACCTAGTTGTTATCATACGATATATAGCCAATTACTATGACTTATGGCTCGCATAAAGGATTTGCTGAATTCATTCATTCTCGTTGGCTAATAGCTATCATACGTCAATGAGATTGAAACGACGACATTTTGGACCAATACATCAATGATAAATTGTGAAAGTTCCCTCACTCAACTCTTTGTTGAAGGAAAAGGTAAACAACAAATGTCATATCCTACTATAATAGAAAAATGTTTTGCTCCTTATTAATTAGGGATATCTCTAAATCCGATGATCCCAATTCCTTAATTCATTAATTACTCAAATCAAATATTGATTAGAGTTTATCAAATCCAACATTTGTTTTTGATTTTAAAAGGAAAAAAAAACAAATAAATTATATTGTCGTATTGTTAGATTGGGAGACCACACATAAAGATACAAATGAATGCACGCAATGAATGGTTCATTTGGCTAGGAAACAAATTATTATTTTTTGATGACAATGTCTATCTCTTACCTCTCTCTAATTCTCAATCCCCAAAATTTGTAAGCCTGGAAGATACAATTCATGAAATTAGGCCCACTGTTGTAGGAGCCCTAGTTCCATTTGACACTTTATCAAGGGAGCTTCTATAGTGAGTGGAAAGTTATAAGGGGTGTTTGTGAGGGGTATGTAAGGGCCGTTGGATTTCATCCAATGGTGAGTTTTTAAAAGAGGGTGCATGTAGAACCGGGTTGAAATCTGACCCGTTGGAAACCCAACTTCAGTTGAAGTTCTTTCCCTCTTTCCCTCTATGTGAAAAACTCCTCTCTTTTTGAATGTAACGCAAACCCACAATTAGAAAGATCCAAAGCTCCCAAACCCTATAGTCGCTCAATTGTCATCAGCTCCTTGGGAGGCCTGCGATCTATGGTATCCTCGGTATGACGATTAATCGCTCTTACATAGCTATTGCCCTATTTTGATTCTATGGCTCAAGTGGAAACCCCTTCTCTTTTTCGTTCAGCAGACGAGATTCCAGATGAAAGCAAAGTAGCATCTCTTTCTGTAGCTAGATGCCGCAGCAGCAGTTGTTCCTCGATTGGTAGAAATGGAGTCTCCACTACCAAAGAGTCTTCTCTAATGTCCACCACATTTTCTCAAGCTGACTGACTTCGGAGCTCCCAATTGATTTTGACACTATCAGGCCCAAAAGACTAAAATACCCATATGCCCTACTTTTTTTTTTTGGGACGACTATATGCGCAACTTTAATTCACAAATCTTTTTGTTTTCTGGTCGATCTTTAATTCACAAATAAATATTCACTATCGTGAATATATTTTATTTTTGGAAGGGATATATATTTTTATTTGAAATGTAAAGTCTGTTTTTGGAAGGAATATATTTTTAAAATATAAAAATAAGAAGTAAGGAATGAAAGTTTTATAAAATAAAAAACACTACTACATTTTTCACTTTGCGACGAAGAGAATTTCGCGCAAAATACATTATAGTCGCACAAATTTTAGCGATAGAAACTTCGTCGCGCATATTCCGTCGCGCAAAGATCGTGGAGAAAGACTTTGCGCGACGAAATTTATTCGTCGCGCAAAGAGACTTTGCACGACGAAAAATATTGGTCGCTCAAAGTGACTTTGCGCGACGAAACATATTGGTCGCTCAAAGTCACTTTGCGCGATGAAACATATTGGTCGCGCAAAGCGACTTTGCGCGACGAAAATATTGGTCGCGCCGCGACTTTGCGCGAAAAATATTGGTCGCGCAGCGACTTTGCGCGACGAAAAATATTGGTCGCGCAAAACTTTGCGATTTAAAAATTTATTTAAAAAAATTCCGCGTCCCATTTTGGTACCGCCCAAATTTTTAGAGTTTTGCGCGACGAATATTAATGTCGCGCAAATATTTGCGCGACGAAACTTTTTGACTTTTTGTTTTATTATTTCTTTAATATTAATTTAATTATATTAATTATTTCGAATTTTTAATTTTTAAATTTAATTTAATTGTATGATTTTTTTCGTTACTTTAATTTAAATTGATATTAATTTAATTATATTAATTTATTCAAATGTTTACTTTTTAAATTTAATTTAATTACTTTAATTTAAATTGACATATTCAAAATAAAATTACATATGAAAAATAGTGATCAAATTATCCAATAAATATATATATATATATACAATATTCAAAATGTACACATAAATTAACAAAGTACAATAAAAAAAATACAAATTTATAAATAAACCCAATCCTAGACATGTATTTATAAAAAAACCCAAGCACTATTTAAACATAGAAACACACCCAAAATCAACCCCAAAGTCAACTTTTTGGGTGTGTTTATAAATGGGTTTTGAATGTGTATAATGATGGGTTTTGGGTGTGTTTATATGTTTAAATAGTGCTTGGGTTTTTTTTATAATTTCAACCCCCATTTTGGGTGTTTTAGTGAAACTCCCTAAAAAAAAAGGGATAATCTCCCCTAAAATTGTTATACCACAAATCCAACCCAAACTCCAATCCCTCCCTTTTACTCAACCACAAACCCCACACAAACTCAAAACTAACTCCAAAAACACATATTAATGAAAAAAAATTAAAATTTGGAGAGAATCTACCTTTTGGTAAGATTGAGAGTGAGTGAGAATGAGAGAGAGAAATGAGTGTGAGAGAATTAGAGAAGATAGTGATAGAGAGATGAGAGAGTGAGTGAGAGAGAGAGAGAGAGAGAGAGAGAGAGAGAGAGATAGTGAAAAGAGAGATGAGAGAGTGAGTGAGAGTGAGAGATAGTGAAGAGAGAGATGATGAGAGATTAAGTGAGAGGAGTGAGTGTGAGAGAAATGGTGGGATTTGGGGAGAGGGAAAGAGAGAGGAGAGGAAAGAGTAGAGAAAGACATTGAGAAAATGGTGGATGAGTTATTTTCATTTTAAAAACCGTATCACTTTGCGCGACGAACGACATTGTTGGTCGCAAAGTTTTGCGCGACGAAAAATATTAGAGTATTGGTCGCAAAGTTTTGCGCGATTTAATATTAGTATATTGGTCTCGCAAAGTCAAAAAAATCCACTCCCATTTTTGGTACCGCCCAAATTTTGAAATTTTTGCACGAATATTAGTATATTAGGTCGCAAAGTCAAAAAAATCCGCCTCCCATTTTGCTACCCGCCCAAATTTTGAAATTTTTGCGCGACGAAAAATGCATATTGGTCGCGCAAAGTCTAAAAAATTATATAAAAATTCCATCCCATTTTGGTACCCACAAATTTTTTGCGACGAAAATATATATTGGTCGCGCAAAGTCTAAAAAATATTTTTTCATCCCGCATCCCACTTTTGGTACCCGCCCAAATTTTTAGAGTTTTGCGTGGAATTGTTGGTCGCGCAAACTTTTGAGAGACGAAAAATTGGTTCGTAGCACGATATTTATAAAAATAATTGTTATGAATAATAAAATTATTTTTTTTACGATTTAAAATATAAATAAGGTTAAAGCTACTTACTAAATGTATATACCAATTTCTTGAGTGTTATACGTACAAAATAAATAAATTTAAAGCTACTTAATAAGGAAATAAATATATATATATACACACACCATTCAATGATCCAACCGTCAGACTTGTTTGTATATACTTCAAGATCGTATACCCCAAAAATCGTAAAAAACGAACATTCGGAGACCTAGTAACGGGACAAAAAATTTCAACGGTTCTTAATGAAAAATCACGATTTAACGGTTATTTTAACTCCGATTTTGATGATTTTTTACAGCTACACTCCTTGACCCTATATGAATACAATGAACTAATTCGATCGTCAATTTAAAATATTTACACTAGTGGATACCACAAAATCTTATGTTATATTTAACAAAAGTATAAATAAACTCTTAATTGTTAGTGAATATATTGTTTTGATGGCATACGCATTCAAAAAAATATTTTCAACGATCCAAATCAAACTTATTTGTTTATACTTGAGATCATATACGCCAAAAATCGCAAAAAATAAACATTCAGAGATCAAGTAACGGGACAAAACTTTTCGACGGTTATAAATGAAAAATCTTGATTCAACGGTTATTTTAACTCCGATTTTGATGATTTTTTACCGCTACACTCCTTTACCCTATATGAATACAATGACTGAATTTGATCTTCAATTTAAAATATTTACACTAGTGGATACCACAAAATCTTATGTTATATTTAACAAAAGTATAAAGAAACTTTTAATTGTTAGTGAATATATTGTTTTGATGGCATATGCATTCTACGAAACTAGTTTGAACGATCCAACCATCAAACTTGTTTGTTTATACTTCAAGATCATATACGCCAAAAATCGCAAAAAATAAACATTCAGAGATCAAGTAACGGGACAAAACTTTTCGACGGTTATAAATGAAAATCATGATTCAACGGTTATTTTAACTCCGATTTTGATGATTTTTTACCGCTACACTCCTTTACCTATATGAATACAATGACTGAATTTGATCTTCAATTTAAAATATTTACACTAGTGGATACCACAAAATCTTATGTTATATTTAACAAAAGTATAAATAAACTCTTAATTGTTAGTGAATATATTGTTTTGATGGCATACGCATTCTACGAAACTAGTTTGAACGATCCAACCGTCAAACTTGTTTGTTTATACTTCGAGATCATATACGCCAAAAATCGCAAAAAATAAACATTGAGATCAAGTAATGGGACAAAACTTTTTACGGTTATAAATGAAAAATCATAATTTAACGGTTATTTTAACTCCGATTTTGATGATTTTTTTATAGCTACACTCTTTGACCCTATATGAATACAATGAACTAATTCGATCGTCAATTTAAAATATATATTTTCTAATAAAAACCCAATCCAAACAACAATACTATATTTTTCTAACAAAGATTTAAAAAATAAATTTTTTATTTTATTTATTTTATAAGGACTTTGCGCGACGAAGTTAATTGTTTAAATCGCGCAAAATTTGTCGCAAAACTTTGAGCGACGACGTATTGTCGTCGCAAAGTCACTTTGAGCGACAATTATTTCGTCGCGCAAAAGTTGGTCGCATAAGGTTTTCGCGACGAAATTATGAGTTCGTCGCGCAAAATGCGTTATGTGACGAATAATTTTTCGTCGCGCATAAAATTTGGTCGCGCAAGGGTTATTTTGTAGTAGTGAAAGTACCCACTACGATATATTTTAACTTTTTTGTTATTTAATTTCATATTATTCAAGTTATCTTGTTTTAGAAGTTTAATTAATAAAGGATATTTCTTGCTATTTTGAAAGTTTCCCTAAATTCTTTGGGAAAAAGGAAAAGGTTTCTCAAAATTATGCCTCTGCCTTTTTATAATAGTCTTGTCTTTTCTTTTTTTCGGTCTCCATCTCTCTCTCTTTGTTTTTGCACGTTTAGGGTTTAGAATTTGAAAGACTCCGTTATCTATGGGTGGATCAATGAAGGTTTCGCAATTCAAGAAGGTGGTCTGGCCCTCGAGTTGTGAGGCTTCGAAGCACATGGACGAGGTATTTGTCCACTTCTCATCTCTAACTGGGTTTATTTTCTGGTGTTATGTGTGTGTGTTGGTGTTTTATTTAAATAATCAGGTTATGTGAATATGGGGTCTTAGTTTGAAATTGAGTTTTGGGGTTTATTATTATTGATAAGTACATTATAATAGTGGCAGTATGAATGTTGTTTTTAATGAGATTTAACTATTGACAGGCTCAGGTTGTGATGCCAAACTTAAATTGTTAGAGTGGGTGGTAGAAGTTCAATGGTATCATTTTGTTTGTCTGTTGACTAGGATCTGAGGACGATGAGTTGATGCAATCATTTTGTTTGTTTGACTAGGTATCTTTTGTTTGTTTAATACCTAGATACCCAGTGAATTTCAGATCAAAAAACAAAAGCCCATGAACTTTACCCCAACAATACAAACATAAAAAAAACAAAAACAAAAAACAAGATTCTCTTTTCTTCTCTCTCCAGCCAATCCAAAAACAAAAACAACAACACAAACAAAAAAAAAGACTATCAGATATTAAAAGAAACCTTTATCAATTCGAACTACTATCCACTCAAAAAGTGATTTACTAAATCTGAGAGAATTTTAGATGGTGGTTTTCTTTATTGTACTGCAACTTGAGGTGTTTAGATGTCACATGTAATAGAACGCTTAACTTTGTTCTTCTCTTGGTCATATTTGTTGTTTGTGCTGTCTCTTGGCAGGATGGAAAGGTGGCTGATACATTAGAAGGTGCAGATCCATCTAGTTTGGCTAATAAAGTTGCAGTTGAGCCTGAAGAACCTGCTCCAGAGTTGACAAAAGAGAATGAATCTTCCCAAGAGCAAATTGAAGCGCAAGATGGCCTTGATGAATTCTACTATACTATTTCTTTTGAAATTGGTATGCTTTTGATTTTGATTTTTTTGAACAAAAGCAATAGTCTAACTATATTATTGGTAAGCGATAGCCTCTTCAGTCCTATTATTGGTAAGCTTTGGATTTTAGGGACAAAAAAGATGTGCATATATGCACCTTTTATATTTACATTTTTTTCTCTCTCTTATGACATAATATCTATGTATTTGTTGTTATTTTATGCAATGTGGTCGTAATACTGATATTTGGGTTTTATCATCTTCATTCATTTATTATCTTAAAAAAAGATTATTTTTATTGTTTTAATACTGATATTTGGGTTTTATCATCTTCATTCATTTATTATCTTAAAAAAAGATTATTTTTATTGTTTTCATTGTATTTAACAATGGATCTACAAATTGCACACAGGTGAATGTAAGTATTGTTTAAAGGTGGGCGACCACCATACAGAACTATGCTCTTACATTGATGAGGTCCCAGAGAACGCAATTGTTGGTGAGAGTTGTGTGGTTACATGTCTTATATGTGGCTGCTACTTTAGAGACTCACATTGTGCTAATTGTGGCTTAACCCTAGGACGTGCACTCTTCAAGGGTTGTTTAATATGTGGGAAGAAAGGTGAACACATGGAATTTGAGTGCCCGAAATTTGAGCTGAATCCTAATGTTACTTTTGACCCTTATAGTCATTCTTTTATGGTCGATATTCGCCCTTAGAGTTGAAGCAAGGGAGAAAGAAGTGCTTTTTTATGTCGTTTGCCATAAAGAACATGCATCCTAATCTTTTGATGTCTACATCGTGCATTGTTTTTGTCACAAATGAATTGCAATTTGCATCACATGGTCTATTATATTTCTTATGCTTGAACTAGTTTTTATCTTATGATTTTGTTTATCTGTTATGGGGGTAGTATAGTTTATTTTAATTTAAAGACTCACTAAACAACTGGGCATGAATGACCACGGTTTGAATTGAATGATGACTTGGTAAAATAACAAAGGTAAAATGGAAAAGTTTAGTAATAAATGTTATAATGAGTTTTCACATCCGTAATTTATAACACTTTACAATAAGTTAAATGTCGAAGAGGCTAGTCTGGCTACCTTCCCCATATCATCCTATGAAGAATAAAGATCGAGTTGAAATACGTTCAAAGATATTAATAGTTGTAATAGAAGACGAGTCAAATAATAATAATATCGTACACATAGAAAAGGAAGGCGGAGCCAAGTGATGGCAGTGTCATGCATGCATATGATATCATATGAGGGCCAAGTGATGTTTCGACAACCTATGGAAGTACAGAGCTTAAAAAATTATGGAGCAGAGCAACTTCTCCAGCATGCCACAACCATATGACTACACAGTGCCAAGCATTAGCTTAAAAAATGCCAAGAAATAGGGGCGTTTGGTATCCTCTTCAAATAGGGAACTCAAAAATTTTGATTTTTCTTAAAAACAAGGAATTCTTAATAATTTGAGTGTTTTTTAGTTGTTCTTAAGTTTGAGTTTTTAAAAATAAGGCTACCAAACAGGTTTTCTTTGTTTTGAACTCAAATTCTGTTTTTGAGTTTAAAAAGTTGGATTTAAGTTAAATACCAAACGGACCCTTAACGTTTCAATTTCTTCAATCGAGGTTTCCAGGAATGCTTTTTTTGTTATGCAGTTTAATCATGTCATAATTGGTGACCTAGTTGTTATCATACGATATATAGCCAAAGCCAATTACTATGACTTATGGCTTGCATAAAGGATTTGCTGAATTCATTCATTCTCGTTAGCTAATAGCTATCATACGTCAATGAGATTGAAACGACGACATTTTGGACCAATACATCAATGATAAATTGTGAAAGTTCCCTCACTCAACTCTTTGTTGAAGGAAAAGGTAAACAACAAATGTCATATCCTACTATAATAGAAAAATGTTTTGCTCCTTATTAATTAGGGATATCTCTAAATCCGATGATCCCAATTCCTTAATTCATTAATTACTCAAATCAAATATTGATTAGAGTTTATCAAATCCAACATTTGTTTTTTATTTTAAAACGAAAAAAAAAACAAATAAATTATATTGTCGTATTGTTAGATTGGGAGACCACACATAAAGATACAAATGAATGCACGCAATGAATGGTTCATTTGGCTAGGAAACAAATTATTATTTTTTGATGACAATGTCTATCTCTTACCTCTCTCTCTAATTCTCAATCCCCAAAATTTGTAAGCCTGGAAGACACAATTCATGAAATTAGGCCCACTGTTGTAGGAGCCCTAATTCCATTTGACACTTTATCAGGGGAGCTTCTATAGTGAGTGGAAAGTTATAAGGGGTGTTTGTGAGCGGTATGTAAGGGCCGTTGGATTTCATCCAAGGATGAGTTTAAAAGAGGGTGCATGTAGAACCGGGTTGAAATCTGACCCGTTGGAAACCCAACTTCAGTTGAAGTTCTTTCCCTCTTTCCCTCTCTGTGAAAAACTCCTCTCTTTTTGAATGTAACGCAAACCCACAATTAGAAAGATCCAAAGCTCCCAAACCCTATAGTCGCTCCATTGTCATCAGCTCCTTGGGAGGCCTGCGATCTATGGTATCCTCGGTATGACGATTAATCGCTCTTACTTAGTTATTGCCATGTTTTTATTCTATGGCTCAAGTGGAAACCCCTTCTCTTTTTCGTTATGAGATTCCAGATGAAAGTAAAGTAGCATATCTCTTTCTGTAGCTAGACGCCGCAGCAGCAGTTGTTCCTCGATTTTGGTAGAAATGGAGTCTCCACTACCAAAGAGTCTTCTCTAATGTCCACCACATTTTCTCAAGCTGACTGACTTCGGAGCTCCCGATTGATTTTGACACTATTAGGCCCAAAAGACTAAAATAGCCATATGCCCTACTATTTTTTTTGGGACGAAAATATGCGCAACTTTAATTCACAAATCTTTTTGTTTTCTGGTCGATCTTTAATTCATAAATCAATATTCACTATCGTGAATATATTTTATTTTTGGAAAGGATATATATTTTTAATTTGAAATGTAAAGTCTGTTTTTGGAAGGAATATAAAATATAAAAATAAGAAGTAAGGAATGAAAGTTTTATAAAATAAAAAAGTACCCACTACGATATATTTTAACTTTTTTGTTATTTAATTTCATATTATTCAAGTTATCTTGTTTTAGAAGTTTAATTAATAAAGGATATTTCTTGCTATTTTGAAGGTTTCCCTAAATTCTTTGGGAAAAAGGAAAAGGTTTCTCAAAATTATGCCTCTGCCTTTTTATAATAGTCTTGTCTTTTCTTTTTTTCGGTCTCCATCTCTCTCTCTTTGTTTTTGCACGTTTAGGGTTTAGAATTTGAAAGAGTCCGTTATCTATGGGTGGATCAATGAAGGTTTCGCAATCCAAGAAGGTGGTCTGGCCCTCGAGTTGTGAGGCTTCGAAGCACATGGACGAGGTATTTGTCCACTTCTCATCTCTAACTGGGTTTATTTTCTGGTGTTTTGTGTTTGTGTGTTGGTGTTTTATTTAAATAATCAGGTTATGTGAATATGGGGTCTTAGTATGAAATTGAGTTTTGGGGTTTATTATTATTGATAAGTACATGATAATAGTGGCAGTATGAATGTTGTTTTTAATGAGATTTAACTATTGACAGGCTCAGGTTGTGATGCCAAACTTAAATTGTTAGAGTGGGTGGTAGAAGTTCAATGGTATCATTTTGTTTGTCTGTTGACTAGGATCTGAGGACGATGAGTTGATGCAATCATTTTGTTTGTTTGACTAGGTATCTTTTGTTTGTTTAATACCTAGATACCCAGTGAATTTCAGATCAAAAAACAAAAGCCCATGAACTTTACCCCAACAATACAAACATAAAAAAAACAAAAACAAAAAACAAGATTCTCTTTTCTTCTCTCTCCAGCCAATCCAAAAACAAAAACAACAACACAAACAAAAAAAAAGACTATCAGATATTAAAAGAAACCTTTATCAATTCGAACTACTATCCACTCAAAAAGTGATTTACTAAATCTGAGAGAATTTTAGATGGTGGTTTTCTTTATTGTACTGCAACTTGAGGTGTTTAGATGTCACATGTAATAGAACGCTTAACTTTGTTCTTCTCTTGGTCATATTTGTTGTTTGTGCTGTCTCTTGGCAGGATGGAAAGGTGGCTGATACATTAGAAGGTGCAGATCCATCTAGTTTGGCTAATAAAGTTGCAGTTGAGCCTGAAGAACCTGCTCCAGAGTTGACAAAAGAGAATGAATCTTCCCAAGAGCAAATTGAAGCGCAAGATGGCCTTGATGATGCCTTGAAAAGGCGGCTGCAACAGCTGATTGACTCCAATCGAGTCATGCTTTTCATGAAAGGAACCCCTGAGGATCCCAAATGTGAATTTAGCAAAATAGCTGTTAAAATGTTGAAGAGACATGAGGTCGAATTTGGAAGTTTTGATCTTCTCACGGACAATGAAGTTATGGAGGGGATACAAAAGTATTCTAACTGGCCACTATTACCACATATCTACTTTGAAGGGAGGGCTCGTGGTTTTCGTCACATAGGAACTCTAATGAAAGGTTGCCCATCTGATCCAAATGTGTTTGGATAGATTACACAATAGAAAAGTTGCACAAGAGAAAGCACTGAACATTTGCAAAATGTGATTTTCATTGAAGAAAAGATATTGAGGCATTTGCAATGTAATGTTTTGATTCTTAAAGTGTTTATTTGCCTGGCTAATTTCTGTTTCTTTTGTGGGGTACTTTCTTTTTTGAATAGTACACTCTGTTAGTGGACAACAGGGCAAGTGGCTTTGAGATATTAACCAGTTGATCAATGGATAATGAATCTGTTTCAATAATATAATATTCCATCAAGAATTTTTAATGGGATTACTTTCTCGACGTGAAATGAATATATAATATACACTAAATTGTGAACCTGAACAATTATCTAAATGTCACTTCGCTCTCTGAACTATTACTACAAGTTTTTAATGATGTTGAAAGTTGTACCAAACAAAAAACATTCCAATTCGCATGAACAAATTTCTGCGTATATACCAATGCATTTTGTATACGCATGAGCATATTTCTGTGTAGATGATGGTGAAGAACCCGTCAAGAAAGAAGTTGTAGGTTTGCTGGTTTGTTTATGAATTCTACTGAGTATTTGACTTCCTCTGCTTTGGCTCTGCATTGCAATATGAGTGTCATAATGGACTTTAATTCACTTTCTATTTTACAGCAATATCAGAAAAACTGCATTACAGCTCTGTATTATTGTTTTGGCACCAAATGGTTGATTTTGTTTCATTTATGAAATGCGTAAATGAGCAGTTGAGGTGAAGGAGGGGAAGATTGTCTCCATTGTTAAAGAAGAAGAAAATCATGGAAAATCCAAGTTGGAGAGGCTATTGTCACGCCTGGCTTGATTGATGTGTAAAATTTTGGGGGCGGGGGAATAAAAAACCGAGTCTAGCCGTTTGGCGACACTATTTCTTAAAAAAAATTGGAAAAACCGAGTCTGGCCGCGCGGCTTTACTATTTCTTTTAATAAAGTTTGGAGAAAACCGAGCATAGCCGATCGGCTATAGTATTTTTGAAAAAAAAAAAAATTGAAATAACCGAGTACAGCAGCGCGGCTGTACTATTTCTTTTAAAAAATTTGGACTATACCCACTTAATATAGAAATTCGACCCCTTGTACTAAAAATTATACAGTAGTGCCTACATCTGGCCAGCAGCTATAATGATTTTTGGGACCGCTGAATTACTAAATGTATTATGTTGATCTTTAGATTCCTCAGAAGAGTGTGCCATAGAGCCTTTCATCTCAGGTTTTTTGATGCAGAATTAGCTCAAATGGTTTGTGGTTCTTGCCGCCGCCTGCTTAAATCTCCACCAGGAGCCACAGGGATGTTCAATGCTCATGCTGTGAAACAGTCAACTTTGTGCTACAAGGTTCTTCTCTCTTCCTCTTTCACTTAGATACTTAGTGTACCTAGTAAGCAACGTTCTCATTCTCATTCTCTCCTCTTTTTGCCTTTTCCAAAATTGTTGTAGGTTTTCTTACTTCATGTAATCTTGTGATGATACTGTACGCCTAGCTCAAGTATTGCCAAAATTTGATAACAATGATAAAGAAGAAAGAGAAACTGCTGGGGCTATTTTGCATAGTTTTGTAACTTTCCAGTTTACGTGTGAGGGTCTCTATCTACTAAGAATCATGCCATCAGGAAAGCAGATATGGGGAGGCTGGTTTTAGAAACCCTCTATCCAGTGCTGAGTCTAGATTTGAGAAGTAATACAAGGTCTGAAGAATTTGATTTACAATCACCAATGTTTCCTTGGCGTCTGATAAAATCCATTGACGATAGTCTCTTCATTATATACCCAAGCTAAAACAAACCCTTCAAGTGCTATTGTTTCCTAACCAATAATCCGTGGTCACTTGTCTTTAAATTTTAAGTGGTATTCCATTTGAGTGAAATGTGTTTCACTTATTTTTTCATTCATCATCATGTTATTAGGAATGAACTTTTAGTGCTTATTAGAGATGGATTCTAAATTTGGCTTCAGGAGACATAAAAGAAGTAGTCAAAGGTTTGTTTGTTTTAAAAAAAAAAACTTTTTGACACTTTGTTATATTACATTTCATCGAGTCTAACATCAGAATTTAAAAAGTTTCCCGGAGATTTTGGAGGTCTGTGGACCGCAGATCATAGAAAAAGTAACCCTGTTAAAACATATGCCACATGATTGGTTGCAACAGCAGACGAATGCTGTCTGTTCACCAGAGAGGCTTCCATATGCTGGTCTATTATCTTCGCTGATCACCTTTGGAGAATCACGTAAAGCTTTGTGACATGGGTACCATTTTTACTGGATTATGTTTTTCTTCACTTCGAGTGACTTTGTTTTGTACTTTGTCTATAATACTCAATTACTCATTTCAATGCATGTAATTTGAAGTTGGATAGAGGATTTTGAAACTAAGTGAAGAATTTGGAGCATGTTCGACCTTCAAGATTTCAAATTTTGGCAACCTTGGGATACCTTATTGGGTTGGAGAAAGTTTATGTTGTTATGTTTACAAAGACAACAACATGCTAACTAGTTTCTTTTAAACTTTCATTATGTGACAATGAATTGTGAATTGTTTTCTCACGAACTCCATGTTTTTCTTCATATTTTTGGCTGATTTAACAGTGCTGGTGGACATCAGGGAGAGATTGATCATTTTCAATGTTTTAGTTTTCTTACGCTTAAATTTGCTTCTGCTATTCCTTGACACTGTATTTCACTCTTTGGTGTGATATTTGAATTAGTGAGTGGCGTGCTCGACCTATATTTCATTTTATCTCGAAGATCCTTGAGGCCCGAGAGATCGATGATTTTAATGTAGGCAATGCCAGGGTAGTCAAAAATATTAGGAACCATTTTTTCGCGTTCCTTGAGGGAATAGTCTATCAAGTTTCATACCACATTCGAAACAGGATTTGTCTAATCCAGTCCAAACAACTTGTATTTTTAGACCAACTTGGTCTCTTGAAACTGAGGTACTTCTTTAGAATTGTATCGACAAAAGATTTTTGCCAAGATTTCGTCAGAGCTGCGACAGTCCAATCAGAGGATATAAGCATGAAAAGAGCTATTGAATCGAGGCCTATAGCACCAAAAAGCAGGGTAAAGTTTTCCGGCCCGTCAAACTTATGGTAATCATGTTTCTCTAGTTTATAGAAGAAATCAAGGGCTATGGAAACCGCAGTGAAGGATATAGCCCGGAAAATGCACCACAGCAGCCTTGGTGAAGAGGGCTTCATATACAAACTTGAGCTCAATTGCAATCGATCTAAAAGCTGCTTCTGCCTTTCTGTTATGGAAAAATGCACGGCTCTCAAACCGTTGGTGGAAGCTAAAAATGGGATCTCACAATAAGCCCCTGAAGATTTTATAGAAGTGGTAAGCATGTCGCACCATTGCAGTATCATTCTCCATATCACCTGGTTCCACAACATAAGTTACTGTCCTGGATTCTTTGTTGCGTTCTGCTGTCACCTCTATATGAGTTGGAAGTTTCCTCCTCTATACGGTTACCGCGCGGCTGTACTATTATATTTAAATATATTGTATAGCCGCGCGGCTATACTTTATTGCAATATATTTAAAGTGCATCGCCGCGCGCCTATACTATTAAATATTGGAATATATTTACAGAGTATCGTCGCCCGGCTATATGAAAAAGTTTGGATAAGGGTCGTTCCCTATTCTAGTCTTCAGTTTTTCCGGACCCATAAGCTATTTGCTCGACCCTCTGTTTTGCCATCAAATTTGGAATTGAATAATGCAAAAAATTCCGTTAGTGGGTTTTAGATTTTCAGTTTCAGTCATCAATTCAATCTAGCGGGGAGGATAGGATATGAATGGGCTCTGCGCCTCTGCCACCTCCGGCTACGTTTTACATATGATTAAATATTCAGAGTTCCATGAACTTATCAACAAGGCTTTCATAGCTCAGTTGGGAAATTAGCGTATAGCCGTTCGGCTATACTATTTCTTTTGAAAAATATTGGAAAAAACAGGCCATACTATTTCTTTAAAAGAATTTGTTCGGAAGCGAGTATAGCCGATCGGCTATACTATTTTCTAGCCTATTTTCAAAAAAATTTAAACGCGAGTATAGCCGAACGGCTATACAGTTTCTTTTTTAAAAACATTTTAAAAACCGAGTATAGCCAGCCACTTACAGACAAATAAGCTAGTTGCTGATTAGGTAAATACCTATCTAATTGAATTTATGCTATTAATTACAAGTACAATCCACTTACACAGAAACGCTTTTATAGTGTGAAGAGAAATCAGATGCAATCATAAGATTTGGAAACTATAAAGAACTTCATATACAAAGTTGAGCTCAATTGCAATCAATCTAAAAGCTGCTTCTGCCTTTCTGTTATGGAAAAATGCACGGCTCTCAAAGAGTTGGTGGAAGCTAAAAATGGGATCTCACAATAAGCCCCAGAAGATTTTATAGAAGTGGTAAGCATGTCGCACCATTGCAATATCATTCTCCATATCACCTGGTTCCACAACATAAGTTACTGTCCTGGATTCTTTGTTGCTTTCTGCTGTCACCTCTATATGAGTTGGAAGTTTGCCATCTTTTTTTGAGTACTCCTCCATGAGCTTGGCATAATTGTGTCCAGGGTCAAGTTTTTGAAGCATGGATTCCTCCCCTATGCGGGTATAGCCGCGTGGCTATACTATATGGAAATATATTTAAATTGTATAGCCGCACGGCTATACTATTGTTGTAATATATTTAGGGTATATAGCCGCTCGGCTATACCATTAAATATTGGAATACCCATATTTAAAGAGTATCGTCGCTCGGCTATACTAAAAAATTTGGATAAGGGTCGTTCCCTATTCTAGTCTGCAGTTTTTCTGGACCCATCAGCAATTTGCTCGACTCTCTGTTTTGCCATTAAAGACCTCCTCTTTATAACCTCATTTGCAGGGAACACGACGAAGTTTGGTAGTAATGTACGTAACACCACAAAACTGGTGTTATAAACAACCAGAGAAACCTTAAAAGCTAGTTGCTGATTAGGTAAATACCTATCTAATTGAATTTATGCTACAAGTAAAATCCACTTACACAGAAACGCTTTAATAGTATGAAGAGAAATCAGATGCAATCATAAGATTTGGAAACTATAAAGAACTACCTTTCAAGGCCTGTAGATGTTGGCTTGGTCCTTACAAAAATCTGCACCAGTCCATAAGGCTGGTCAGAACAGAACTTTAACCAAAAGCATTTGGTGTTGCAGTTTAGATGGCAAATACAGCACATTAAAAATCAGGCAGCATTATGTGTCTGGATGAAAGGGTGACAAAGCAGATGGATACCTAACCTAACTACTTTTTTCTTAGAGAAAAAAAGAACCTAAGCTCCAAATCTGGCAAAGGGTCGTATGTTCGTTTCTCTTTTGTGTTGAAACGGTAATGCCTGTGATCCTCTGAACTTCAAGTTGAGTAGCAATGAGGTTCTGCATTAGCAAAGAGCCAAGGAATTACTCGCACAGATGAAAATACCAGAGGCAAATTCTATTAAACTAATAATCTCAATGTTATATTTTTGAAAGATGAATGGTCTTAAATCTGATGTGATGGAACATCTAATTAGGTAGTGGATAAGAAAATAGTCTTACATCTAGTGGTTAGGTATTACTTACTATTTTCTTTAAAAAATTAGGTATTACATCTAGTGGTTAGGAAAATCCAAGTGGTGCCGGGGAGGGTGTGGTTTAGGGTTGCTATACTATTTCTTTAAAAAATTAGAAAACCCAGTATAGCCTGGCTGCTATACTATTTCTGTAAAAAAAATTAAAAACAGAGTGTAGCCGTTCGGATTTACTATTTCTTTAAAAAATTGGGGAAACCAGGGTATGGCCGCGCGGCTATACTATTTCTTTAAAAAAATTAAAACCGAGTCAAGCAGCGCGGCTTTACTATTTCTTTACCAAAATGTTAAAAACGAGTATAGCCGATCGGAGATACTATTTCATTAAAAAATTGAAAAAACCGATATAGCCGCCCGGCTGTAATATTTCTTTAAAAAAAAAATTAAAAAAAGAGTCTAGCCGCTCGACTTGAGCTCAAACAGTTGAATGTTCATTCAATCATCAGCCGGGATGTCCTCGTCTGAAGTACTCTCCAGAAATGAGCCAAGAGTCTTTCTCAGAACGCTGCAAGTTCATCAACCGGAGTTTTTGTTTTTTATTTTTTTTGTTTTTGGTGACAAGCATCGTTAGCTTGTATGGGCCTTGGCTCTGATACCATGTTGAAAATTTGGATCTGCCTGTTGGGTCCCACTCTAACAACACCGATACTGTTCCCACTTTACTACCCGCCCAATCCGTCAAGTGTGGGGTTTTATCACAAAAGGCCTCGGTATTAGTTAGAGTGTGGTAATTCTATTTAAACCCATTTGTTTTTCTTTCACTCCACCGATGTGGGATTCCAACAAAAAGAACCTAACCTCCAAATCTGGCAAAGGGTAGTATGTTCGTTCCTCTCTTGTGTTGAAAACGGCAATGCCTGTGATCCTCTGAACTCCAAGTTTAGCAAGGAGGTTCTGCATTAGCAAAGAGCCAAGGAATTACTCGCACAGATGAAAATACCAGAGGCAAATTCTTTTAAACTAATAATCTCAATGTTATATTTTTGAAAGATCAATGGTCTTAAATCTGATGTGATGGAACATCTAATTAGGTAGTAGATGAGCAAATAATCTTACAACTATAGTGGTAAGGTATTACTTACTGTTTTCTAGTTTCTTCTCTCTGGAATATCAGTTTTTAAGAAGTGTGAGTTTAGGCAAAAGGGTCCAAACTAACGCTGCAATTGGAGATGTTTTGGAGATGATCACTTCAACAAAAATGTTTAAACTGAGTCCATAATATGATGTTGTAATTATATTCTCCTCGAATCTCGGCAAAACCTGTGCATGGTTTTGAAATTCATAAATCAATTAGATAAGTAATTGAGATGCTAATCCCACTACAATCGCCATTGTTTGGGACCACCAACAACAAGGGTGAAACTCCCCTCCACGTTGCTGCTAGAGTTGGTTGTGATGAAGACCATGCGAAACCCTAAACCCTATATTGTTAATATTGCTGGCCTAGGCGGCATAGGTGGGGGCTAGGCCGTCTAGGCAGTGGCTAGGCGACTCTAGGCGGGAGCTAGGTGGTCTAGGCGGTGCAATATGTGGCTCACCATACAACGGCTAGTACTCTTGTCCATTTTAATTGAAGTCCAGTCCAATACAGTGAGACTACTAGAAGATACACCCTAGAGAAGACAAGAATCCAATATTTTTAAGACCAAGGGCAAAGAATCTGAAAAGACTTTCTCGCACTGGAATAATCGTTGTGCATATGCTCTGCGCAGTTCATCACAAGTCAAGATGCTTACATATAGCGGCCACTAAAATATCAATAAACATGACTCGATAGATCCTTTCTTGTATAAGGCAGCAAGATCAGGTGACGTTGATTTCTTGAGAAAAAATAAAGATGCTGATGACGTACCAGATGATCTTCTCCATCAGAAAACGCCTATGGACAATAATATACTTCACATTGCCGCTGAGTTCAAGCACATAGATTTCTTCAAACAAATCCCACCACAATCGCCATTGTTTTGGACCACCAACAACAAGGGTGAAACTCCCCTCCACGTTGCTGCTAGAGTTGGTTGTGATGAAGGAGTTGAGTTCCTCATCAACCATTTGAAACCCTAAACCCTATATTGTTAATATTACTGAATAAATGGCCTAGGCGGGCTAGGCGGCATAGGCAGGGGCTAGGCGGGCTCTAGGCGGTCTAGGAGGGAGCTAGGAGGTCTAGGCGGGGGCTAGGCAGGCTCTAGGCGGTCTAGGCGGGAGCTAGGCGGTCTAGGCGGGCGCTAGGCGGTCTAGGCGGGCGCTAGGCGGTCTAGGCGGAGGCTAGGCGGGCTCTAGGCGGTCTAGGCGGGCGCTAGGCGGTCTATAAAAAAAAAACGGCATTTTGGAATCTCCAAGGTCAGGGACGAGATGACGATGGTGCTATGAGCGAGAGACAGAGAGATGAGGATTGAGGAAGAAGAGAGGTCGCGGGTTATGTCTGAGCGAGAGAGAGGGGCTGGAAGACGGCTCGTGTTAGAGTTAGGGTTTGAGAAGGAAAATTGCATTTATATGTTGATGAAAAAAACAAAAAGAAGAGATGGGCCCCCGATTACTCCTCTAGGCATTAGACCCCTGCTTGCAGCCCGCCTAGCACCTTGTTTCGAACATTGGGATTGACATGTTGGTAAGCGACGTTCTGAGTCTCATTCTCTCCTCTTTTTCCTTTTCCAAAATTGTTGTAGGTTTTTTCTTACTTCATGTAATCTTGTGATGATACTGAACACCCAGCGCAAGTATTGCCAAAATTTGATAACAATGTAAAAGGAGAAACAGAGACCGCAGTTGCATTGAACTTCATTCAAAGAAGCAGTGGATGACCCCAAAATAATGTGTGATCTAAACTAACATGAAATATAGAATTAGAATATGTACACCAGATCTTTTGAGTTAATTAGGGTGTTGAAATCAATTCTTTTTCTTGCAAAATGTGTTCTGCAATTTCGAAGGTCCATATGCAGTGTGCAATAGTTCACAACTAAACCACAAGTGCCAATGGAATGACTTAAAATCTAGTCATCGTTTATGCAATAGTGTGCAACAGTTACGCAATTACTGTCATGATGGAACTATGTTCTATTTTTTAAAAACTCATTCTTCTTTCATCAGCTGATCAGGTTGGACAAGTTAATTGTGGTAGTTGTACAGTGTTGCTGATGTATCCATATGGAGCTTCATCCGTCAGGTGTTCCTCTTGTTAGTTTGTGACAGAAATTAGAGTAAGTAAACAATGTGCTGTGGACACATTGAAACCATTAATTGTGTCTGTTATGGGAATACACTTGTGAGCCTCACTGCCAATAGGCTATAGTGTTGAGGACAAATTTTGGGGATAATCTCTGAATTACATGAAAATACTTCTTCTTTTTTTCTGTTCATATGTGAAATCAGAAACTTTGTAAGAAGTTATTGGCGAAAACTTTGTTTCCATGGTTATCAAGGAATTACCGAGGACAGGGATGAGATGCTCTGAAAAAACTGCCTGATGACGAGATTATATTTCTTATCTTCCCCCCCTCTCTCCCCTCCCCCCAAAAAAGAAGAAGAAGAAGAAGACAGATTTCCTTTGAAATAAAAATTAGAAGAGGTTATGGGATTTGTAGACTTTCACATGGGTACAATAATGAAAGTTCTTATTTTTTGCTTCATATTTATAGAAGTCATGTCGTTCTTTCATTGGTTAATAGTAATTGTTATAAGGGAGAATAATAAGAAAACACTTTTGAAACAACATGTATTGTCATTTGTATATTATATATAGAAGTTGTAAATAGATCAGAATGCAATTGCTTGTGTTTCATATGTATGACTGGATGCGAAATGTTTTTATCAGTAGGAACACAACAAGCGCCTTCCATGGTCTGTTCAACAGGGGCAACAACCTCCCCTTGCCAATCCTGTTGAGGCGTGCCTAGAAATTGTACAGAGGAAAATTTTTGAATTAATTTGTGACTAATTTTAAACATTTTGCACATGCAGCATGTAATAATGTGGTACCATATCATATTGCAAGTATTAATACACGTAACATCTTTTAGGGGGAAAAAGTAACTGGAGACTTGAGCTTTGATATGATGCTCTTAAATTTTACTTGTTACTGGAAAATGAAGCAAACTAAAGGAGCTACATGCATAAGTTATGTTTTGTGTGCAGAGTATAAAAAAGCAGGCTTCCTATCCATAAATCCGAAACCGAAAGTGTGCAGACAAATAAGCTAGTTGCTGATTAGGTAAATACCTATCTAATTGAATTTTTGCTACAAGTACAATCCACTTACACAGAAACGCTTTAATAGTATGAAGAGAAATCAGATGCAATCATAAGATTTGGAAACTATAAAGAACTACCTTTCAAGGCCTGTAGATGTTGGCTTGGTCCTTACAAAAATCTGCACCAGTCCATAAGGCTGGTCAGAACAGAACTTTAACCAAAAGCATTTGGTGTTGCAGTTTAGATGGCAAATACAGCACATTAAAAATCAGGCAGCATTATGTGTCTGGATGAAAGGGTGACAAAGCAGATGGATACCTAACCTAACTACTTTTTTCTTAGAGAAAAAAAGAACCTAAGCTCCAAATCTGGCAAAGGGTCGTATGTTCGTTTCTCTTTTGTGTTGAAACGGTAATGCCTGTGATCCTCTGAACTCCAAGTTGAGTAGCAATGAGGTTCTGCATTAGCAAAGAGCCAAGGAATTACTCGCACAGATGAAAATACCAGAGGCAAATTCTTTTAAACTAATAATCTCAATGTTATATTTTTGAAAGATCAATTGTCTCAAATCTGATGTGATGGAACATCTAGTGGTTAGGTATTACTTACTATTTTCTAGTTTCTTCTCTCTGGAATATCAGTTTTTAAAAAGAGCAGATAGAAACTATAGTGTGTGTTTAGGCAAAAAGGTCCAAAGTCATGCTGCAAATGGCGATGTTTTGGAGATGATCACTTCAACAAAAATGTTTAAACTGAGTCCATAATATGCTGTTGGAAGTATATTCTCCTCAACCCTCGGCAAAACCTGTGCATGGATTTTAAATTCATAAATCAATTAGATAAGCAATTGAGATGCTAACAATTAGAAATGAGTTCAAATGTGTAATTCATGGTTTCTAACTTTTTCTGTCATCAATTAAACATTGAGGCCAGAGAGGTCTGTTAGAAATGAGATACTAACAATTAGATAATCCATCTGCTGATCTCAAAGTTCACAGAGCTTACGAGGTCTGTTAGAAGAAGAACATTGAGGCCAGTTCAAGGAATAGAGAAATGAACCAAAACCACCCAAATAAATGCTTACTTGACTTGAGATTAGATTTTTTTCATTACATTTATTCAGTGACTAGTTCTATGAACTAAAAACTGACAAATAAAGGAGGTTAAAATAAGGGTAACTTTAAAATATAGACAATCAAGATACAGTAATAAAATATTTTAGTGAGGATGCGTAATCCGAGGAGATGGAAAGAAAGGAAAAGAGGAAGGAGGACAGAGGGATTGGATTGGATTGGAAGTATATATGCAAGAGTCACAAACAAGACTCACAAATTTCGGAAGTATTAGCACAAACTTGAAAATAAAAGGAAACGTAAAACAAAGGAAAACCCATATTAATTAACTTCCTTTATGTGGGACTCAAAAAAATCAAAATCACCAAAATATTCCTGCTCTAATTCAGAAAACCAAAATCCCAAACGAAATCGGAAAATCAAAACTAGAAATAAATGCCCTGCTTATTAAAGATGCGTGCATTGGGGTATAATAGTTTTTAATGATAATTTATTATTTAATTTAGACTGAAATGGAAAAAATAATATTGATTAAATGGTCATAATATGGTCGGTTATTCAATCAAGCCAAACCGCCCATATAACATGTAAGCAAGAAACGCCGTTCTTTCTTTCTCCCACAATTCATCCTGCACCCGACCGCCAGTCCTTTGTTCTCTCTCAACCGCAAAGCCAAACACCAAGCTCTACACAGCCACGGACAACGTCTGCGGAAAGGACCTTTTCTCGCCAGCTATGGCCCCTCTCAACGGCAATACGTCAATAATCGGTGTGTATGCTTTCTTTTAATTCAAAGGGTGACCAAGACTATCTGCAATTGAATTGCTTGAGCTTTAAATTAATTTTATGCCACAGCTTCTGTGTATAAAAAATTATATTTTCACATTGAAAATATTCAATTTTTTGTCTTTCCTCCACTCAGTCACATTGTTCTATTATATGTCCTCCCTTATGTGCCAGTGTTCCGGTATGCTCTTGATTTTTGTTTTTAGGGTTTCCGAGAAAGATTATATGAAATTTTTTGGGCTTCGTGTGGTTCGGAAAAAAGAAAGTGTTGTTTTTATTTTATTTTTGTTGTTGTAATTAGAGGATATATCTTATGCCAAAAGATTTAATCAATTTTTAAAGATGATTTTTCCAGCCAAGTTATTTTGGTATGTGCACGATGGATAGCCGGTATTTATTTGTTGATGGGATCATGTATATTATTCCTTCTAACTTCTTCGACATCAGAACCCATTCTCTTGCCTTTTTTTTTTTTTTTTTTTTTGGTATTTAACAATGTAATTGCATGTAAACAGATAGCAAGGCCAAAGAACCAAAGACGGAACCAGAGACTACAAAACTAACGAAAGAAGAACTTCTGAAAGAACTTCATAGCAATTATTTTTTTTATCTGTTCCAGGGCCCTTACAGTCCTAAGGGTATGTTGTTTTGTGTGTGTGTGTGAATAAAAGAGATGGTCTAGCCTCCGCCTTCCTAATTCTATTGGGATGCTCTCTAATTTAGAGACAAGAAAGAAAAATATATATGCAGGGTTCTCTATTTTATGACATAATATCTATACTATGCATTTGTTGTTGTTCTATGTCATGTTGAAAACAACTCGTAAGTTAAAAAGATGATTTCTCTAGCCAAGTTATTTTGGTGTTTGCATCAAGCATAACCAATATTTAATAATATAGTTATTTGTTGATGGGATCATAGATGTTATTCCTTATAACTTCTTTGCATTAATTATCACCTTCTTCTTTTTCTTTTGTATTTTCACAATGTAATTGCATGGAAACAGTGAGCAAGCCTGAAGAATCACAGCCTAAAGAAGAATCACAGCTTGAAGAATCAGAGAATGATGAATCAGAGAATTATGAATCAGAGACTGATGAATCCGAGGATGAAGAAATTGGTATGCTTTTGATTTTGATTTTTTTGAACAAAAGCAATAGTCTAACTATATTATTGGTAAGCGATAGCCTCTTCAGTCCTAATCTTATTGGTAAGCTTTGGATTTTAGGGGCAAAAAAGATGTGCATGCACCTTTTATATTTACATTTTTTTTCTCTCTTATGATATAATATCTATGTATTTGTTGTTATTTTATGTAATGTGGTCGTAATACTGATTTTTGGGTTTTATCATCTTCTTTCATTTATTGTCTTTAAAAAAAGATTATTTTTATTGTTTTCATTGTATTTAACAATGGATCTACAAATTGCACACAGGTGAATGTAAGTATTGTTTAAAGGTGGGTGACCACCATACAGAACTATGCTCTTACATTGATGAGGTCCCAGAGAATGCAATTGTTGGTGAGAGTTGTGTGGTTACATGTCTTGTATGTGGCTGCTTCTTTAGAGACTCACGTTGTGCTAATTGTGGCATAACCCTAGGACGTGCACTCTTCAAGGATTGTTTAATATGTGGGAAGCGAGGTGAACACATGGAATTTGAGTGCCCGGAACTCGAGCCGAATCCTGATTTTTCTTTCGACCCTTATGGTCGTTCTTTTATGGTCGATATTCGCCCTTAATTGTACTCTAGAGTTGAAGTAAGGGAGAAAGAAGTGTTTTTTTATGTCGTTTGCCATAAATACCATGCATCCTAATCTTTTGATGTCTACATCGTGTATTGTTTTTGTCACAAATGAATTGCAATTTGCATAACATGGTCTATTATATTCTTATGCTTGAACTAGTTTTTATCTTATGATTTTGTTTTTCTCTTATGGGGTTAGTATACTTTATGTTACTTTAAAGACTTGCTAAACAACTAGGCATGAATGACCACGGTTTGAATTGAGCGATGATTTGGTAAAATAACAAAGGTAAAATGGAAAAGTTTAGTAATAAATATTACAATGAGTTTTCACATCCGGAGTTTTCACATCCTATGAAGAATAAAGATCGAGTTGAAATACATTCAAAGATATTAATTGTTGTAATAGAAGACGAGTCAAATAATAATAATATCGTACACATATAAAAGAAGGCGGAGCCAAGTGATGGAAGTGTCATGCATGCATATGATATCATATGAGGGCCAAGTGATGTTTCGACAACCTATGGAAGTACAGAGCTTACAAAATTATGGAGCAGAGCAACTTCTGCAGCATGAGACAACCATATAACTACACAGTGCCAAGCATTAGCTTAAAAATGCCAAGAAATAGGGGCGTTCGTATTCAAATAGGAACTCAAAAATTTTGATTTTTCTTAAAAACAAGGAGTTCTTAAATCTATTTTTAAGATTGAAAAACGTGTTTGGTATGCAACTTGAAAACTGTTTTCAAATATTAAAATTTAGAGAACTTGTGGGTCGTGAAAAAAAAAATAGATATTTTTTTATTTTTAATAATTGGAGTGTTTTTTAGTTGTTCTTGAATTTGAGTTTTTAAAAATAGGGCTACTAAACAGGTTTTCTTTGTTTTGAACTCAAATTCTGTTTTTGAGTTTAACAAGTTAGATTTAAGTTGAATCCCAAACATGCCCTTAACGATTCAATTTCTTCAATCCAAGTTTCCAGGAATGCTTTTTTTGTTATGCAGTTTAATCATGTCATAATTGGTGATCTATCATACGATATATTGCCAATTACTATAACTCATGGCTCGCATAAAGGATTTGCTGAATTCGTTCATTCTCGTTAGCTATCATACGTCAATGAGATTGAAACGACGAAATTTTGGACCAATACATCAATGATAAATTGTGAAAGCTCCCCTCACTCAACTCTTTCTTGAAGGAAAAGGTAAACAACAAATGTCATATCCTACTATAATAGAAAAATGTTTTGCTCCTTATTGATTAGGGATATCTCTAAATCCGATGATCCCAATTCCTTAATTCCTTAATTAATCAAATCCAATATTGATTAGAGTTTATCAAATCCAACATTTGTATTTGATTTTAAAAGGAAAAAAAAAACAAATAAATTATATTGTCGTGTTGTTAGATTGGGAGACCACACATAAAGGAGAAATTATACAATAGTACAGATACTACCACGTGGCAGACGGTGGTAATACGCATACCACCACGTGCCACGTGATAGTACCGCATTATTGTATAATTTCTCCACATAAAGATACAAATAAATGCACGCAATGAATGGTTCATTTGGCTAGGAAACAAATTATTATTTTTTGATGACAATGTCTATCTCTTACCTCTCTCTAATTCTCAATCCCCAAAATTTATAAGCCTGGAAGATACAATTCATGAAACCAGGCCCACTGTTGTAGGAGCCCTAATTCCATTTGAGACTCTATCAGGCCCAAAAGACTAAAGTACCCATATGCCCTACTTCTTTTTTTGGGACGAAAATATGCGCAACTTTAATTCACAAATCTTTTTGTTTTCTGGTCGATCTTTAATTCACAAATCAATATTCACTATCGTGAATATATTTTATTTTTGGAAGGGATATATATTTTTAATTTGAAATGTAAAGTCTGTTTTTGGAAGGAATATATTTTTAAAATATAAAAATAAGAAGTAAGGAATGAAAGTTTTATAAAATAAAAAAGTACCCACTACGATATATTTTAACTTTTTTGTTGTTTTATTTCATATTATTAAAGTTATCTTGTTTTAGAAGTTTAATTAATAAAGGATATTTCTTGCTATTTTGAAAGTTTCCCTAAATTCTTTGGGAAAAAGGAAAAGGTTTCTCAAAATTATGCCTCTGCCTTTATATATAACTGGGTTTATTTTCTGGTGTTTTGTGCGTGTGTTTTGGTGTTTTATTTAAATAATCATGTTATGTGAATATGGGGTCTTAGTTTGAAATTGAGTTTTGGGGTTTATTATTATTGATAAGTACATGATAATAGTGGCAGTATGAATGTTGTTTTTAAGGAGATTTAACTATTGACAGGCTCAGGTTGTGATGCCAAACTTAAATTGTTAGAGTGGGTGGTAGAAGTTCAATGGTATCATTTTGTTTGTTTGACTAGGTATCTTTTGTTTGTTTAATACCTAGACACCCAGTGAAGTTCAGATCAAAAAACAAAAGCCCATGAACTTTACCCCAACAATACAAACATAAAAAAACAAAAACAAAAAACAAGATTCTCTTTTCTTCTCTCTCCAGCCAATCCAAAAACAAAAACAACAACACAAACATAAAAAAAGACTTTCAGATATTAAAAGAAACCTTTATCAATTCGAACTACTATCCACTCAAAAAGTGATTTACTAAATCTGAGAGAATTTTAGATGGTGGTTTTCTTTATTGTACTGCAACTTGAGGTGTTTAGATGTCACATGCAATAGAACGCTCAACTTTGATCGAATTAGAACGCTTAACTTTGTTATTCTCTTGGTCATATTTGTTGTTTGTGCTGTCTCTTGGCAGGATGGAAAGGTGGCTGATACATTAGAAGGTGCAGATCCATCTAGTTTGGCTAATAAAGTTGCAGTTGAGCCTGAAGAACCTGCTCCAGAGTTGACAAAAGAGAATGAATCTTCCCATGAGAAAATTGAAGCGCAAGATGGCCTTGATGATGCCTTGAAAAGGCGGCTGCAACAGCTGATTGACTCCAATCGAGTCATGCTTTTCATGAAAGGAACCCCTGAGGATCCCAAATGTGAATTTAGCAAAATAGCTGTTAAAATGTTGAAGAGACATGAGGTCGAATTTGGAAGTTTTGATCTTCTCACGGACATTGAAGTTATGGAGGGGACACAAAAGTATTCTAATTGGCCACTATTACCACATATCTACTTTGAAGGGAGGGCTCATGGTTTTCGTCACATAGGAACTCTAATGAAAGGTTGCCCATCTGATCCAAATGTGTTTGGATAGATTACACAATAGAAAAGTTGCACAAGAGAAAGCACTGAACATTTGCAAAATGTGATTTTGATAGAAGAAAAGATATTGAGGCATTTGCAATGTAATGTTTTGATTCTTGAAGTGTTTGTTTGCCTGGCTAATTTCTGTTTCTTTTATGGGTTACTTTCTTTTTTGAATAGTACACTCTGTTAATGGACAACAGGGTGATAGGCTTTTTAGTACCTGCGCAAACAGGGTTAAAACTCCTACAAAACTTGCAAGAATGACAAGGTTATCGTAGTATAAATGATTCTCGCAAGGTCGTTCTCCGCAGGGATTATTAAATAACTCGTATCAACCAAATTCTAATTAATTATTGCAAAAGAGAAAGTTGAGATGTTTGATTTGAAGACCTTAAATTAAAAGGAATTTAACTAATAAAAATAAGGCAATATGCAAAATTAAAGCTAAGAGCAAGAGAAACAGTTGTGTTTTTAGAAATCAAATTAAGAAAGCACTAGGGATCCGCCGTCACCTTAACAATTCTATATAGTTCCCCCAATTACTTATGACCTATACATGCATATTTCGAAGGCTAGGTATTCCTAATATATGCCTACTTGGACCCCCAACATAGAGCGTATATCACACATGCAATTCGTCTGTGGTATTCGGATCAAATCTAAACATACATGACTCATTAAGTTCTATGAAACCTTTTGAAAAACCATGCAACCCTTAAGACGTGGTATTCATCCTAAGTGAACTTGCACATATTAATCACAAGAAGCCTTCGTCAATTTCAGGGACCGACCTCCGACCAAAACTGCATCAAATTACTTTTCTAAGCATCCTAATGGTGATCAAGCATCAAGACACTTAAATAGTTTAACCCAGTGATGAATAATTCGAAAACCTGCATGCATATAATCATAAGCAAGTTGGACAGAAACTACATATTCTTGCTAAGGCTCGTGGCCTCACCCTAGCAAAAGAGAGTTAGTTACGCATGTTCACAATTGAAATCCAAGAAAATATCATTAAGAAGAATAAGAATGAAAACACCTGAAAGTCGCAAAAATCCAAAACCCTAGCAATTGCTCCAAAAGCCAAAAAGAAATAAAAAGGGAGTCCCCTAAATTGCTGTGAAAAGGAGCTTAAATACCTCCTAAAACCTAGCTGCCCAATCCCCACAAGGAAACTAGGTTAAAATAAGATAATACTAGGATATAAAATCCAAATTGGATTAGGAGAATCTGCCCAAATCTGTCCAGCCACGTTTTGGTCTCAAATCTCCTCCAAATCTGGCCCAAGATAGCTCGTTTTAAAGATAAAAACGTTCTGAACATTTCTCCAGAAGGCCACGAACCCATATGAGGTCATCTTGGGCTCCAAAACACAATAAAAGCCCAAATCGTCATTATTCCAGCACCGCGCACTGCTCCTTTATTTTATCGCCAGAAAATAACCGCTTGGTAGAAAAGTCTTAAATTTTGATACGATCAAGCCAAGATGGAAATATAATTCAAAGTATCAAAATTCTTCCAAAATATTAACCAAACTATATTAAAAATGGGGTTAAATATATAATATAAAATATGCGTATCACAGGGCAAGTGGCTTTGAGATATTAACCAGTTGATCAATGGATAATGAATCTGTTTCAATATAATATATTCCATCAAGAATTTTTAATGGGATTACTTTCTCGACGTGAAATGAATATATAATGTACACTAAATTGTGAACCTGAACTATTATCTAAATGTCACTTTGCTCTCTGAATTCCTTTTTTTAAATTCTATAGTGGTGCCTCAACTATTACTACAAGTCTAAGAAGCACGGATACGCTGGTTGAGGCGCGTATCCCGTATCCGATACGCTGAGGGATACGATACGCTGTGGATACGTGCGGATACGCAATGGATACGTATCCGACTAAACGGATACGGTCAACGACAAAAAGATACGAGTATCCATTGTTTAGGATACGTGTATCAGAAAACGTCTCCACTTCTTCTTCTTTCAGATCTTCCTTCTTCTTCGATATAAATAAGAAGCCCAGATCTTCCTTCTTCTTCTTCATCCAGCGGTGCCCCTACTCATCAATTTCTTCTTCTTCATCCTTCATTGTTGGCGGCGTCGGGTTCTCTTCTCCATTTTCATTTTGTTTTCTCACGCGTGCTTCTCTGTTCTGATAGCTGGTCTTATCCTTTTGACAAAAGGATTTTGTTTGTTTTTTTTTTGGGTCAAAGGATTTTGTTTGTTTAATAATCTCACAGTTTCACCCACACCCCACGTGATGGCTGGTCTTATCGTTTTGACAAAAGGATTTTGTTTTGTTTGTCTTATTAAAAGTAATAAAATATTATAACCAAGACAAGTGGAAGTATGTTAAAAGTAATAATATTATCATTTTTATGTTATTTAAAATATGTTTTAAATTATATATATTGTTATTTTTAAATTATTATATATTTTTTAAATTACCGTATCCACGACGTATCGTATTCTCATTTTTGAAAATTTGTCGTATCCCCGTGTCGTGTCGTATCGTATCCCCGTATCCGTATCCGTGTCCGTGCTTCTTAGCTACAAGTTTTACCAAACAAAAAACGTTCCAATTTGCATGAACAAATTTCTGCGTATATACCAATGCATTTTGTATACCCATGAGCATATTTCTGTGTAGATGATGGTGAAGAACCCGTCAAGAAAGAAGTTGTAGGTTTGCTGGTTTGTTTATGAATTCTACCGAGTATCTGACTTCCTCTGTTTTGGCTCTGCATTGCAAATGAGTGTCATAATGGACTTTAATTTACTTTCTATTTTACAGCAATATCAGAAAAACTGCAGCCTGCTTGCTTACCAACATTATTGGATAACCAGCAAGGACATCGTGACGCCTCACAGGGTCATTTATGGAGCAAGCATGTGCAAACAATAGTTTCGAATTAGACGATTGTCCGTCATACATTTCTGAAACCACATTACAGCTCTACATTATTGTTTTGGCACCAAATGGTTGATTTCGTTTCATTTATGAAATGCGTAAATAAGCAGTTGAGGTAAAGGAGGGAAAGATTGTTTCCATTGTTAAAGAATAAGAAAATCATGGAAAATCCAAGGTGGAGAATGTAATTGATTATGGAGAGGCTGTTGTCAAGCCTGGCTTGATTGATGTGCAAGATACCACAATTAATTTTCTCACTGTGGTCTTTTTCTATATAGTCACAAGGGTTTTCATTGGTATACAAATGCCTTGATTTGGGGGTGGGGGGAGACGTGCAGAGAAGGGAGAAGAAGAGGAAAAAATGTATGTACTTATGAAATCAAATCATCCGTTCTAGCTAATTTTGCTAAGCTCATATTTGCATGTGTATTGCTGTCTAATTCAGATTGTCTTCCTCTTCAACAAGAGAAAATTTGTAAAATGTGATTTGTTTTTTATTTTTCAACAACAACAATGTATTATAAAATTTGAATGGTCTATGAAATTTGAATTTATGACTTTTTTAAACAAAAATTTGACAATGTGCCATTATAATTGTAAAAGTGGAGAGCATTTGCTCACCATTTTAACCCATGGTGTATCATTACCACCCTTTTCAATACTTGACACGTGTCCATATGACCAAACAATAATCTTTGTTGAGCTATCGGCATCTGGGATGTAAACAAACAAATTGAGTACACGGACAATTATCCCAGCCGATGTAACATCCCAACCCAAAATATAATCATTCGTGAATTTAATCGATTTCATAAAATATGAAATTTCAATTTTGCCCTCAGGGATAGGGGTAATTTGGTCACTTTTTAATCCAAAAGGATTTGGGGAAATGACTGGCACCATTATGTAGATCGTACCGAGATGAGTCCGTAAACACGTAATAGGCTCGAATCAGAGTTATAACGAAGAAGTTACGATTTAAACAAACTCAGTGGCATAATCGTAACTATTTCGAAGTGGATTTTAAAAAATATGATTTCTCATCTCTCTCTCTCTCTCTCTCTCTCTCTCTCACGACAATCCCTTCCCCCTTGTATTTTTTTCTTCACACCTGGCGGCTCCAAGGGCCACTACAATGACACAGCCACAATTGGCCACGGGACTGCAACTCCAACCTGGACCGGCTCCTCTCCCCCCCTACCCCACCCCTTCACGACCGCTGGAACAATCGGCATTTGCTAGAAAAGCGAGTTTTTGGCTGAATTTTTACGTAAATTTCACGGAGCTCGTTCGAACGTTTTAGGCAACCAAAAATCTTGCAATCTAGGTATTGTTTTCTAAACGGTGGGGTTATACTATATTGATTTCAACTATGATATAAACTTGTTATTGTTAACTCACACTTTTCTGTTTTGTGCCCCCGAGTTGACTGAACTAAACCGAAGTTGGGTCGCGAGCTTCCGAATCTCGAGCTTTCATAGAACTCTTTTATTCTTTTCTCTATGTTGAACTTCTGTTTCATTTATAAACTAAATTCTTAGATTGCTCTATTATCGCATGTACTACAGTTTGATTTGTGAGGCCGGATGCCTTTGTTGTAAACTGTTTAATCGTTTTCTAAAGCATGCTGCCTGTTGGGATATACTTAAATGTGTTTAACATGTTGAAAATTTTGGAAAATGTTCAATTTACAAGAGAGACTCGCCGAAATTTCGACAGAAAGTCCCTTTCTTTAGTAGGTGGGCTATAAGACAGGATTCGTCACGAATTTTGAGGAATCCGGGGCGGGTCCTGTCATCCTAAATACTGTGCTCATGGAGAGATGGTTTTCAGGCCAGCCCAAGTATTCTATGAACGAGGATATTGTTTCTATCCATCAAAACTTTGGATTCAAAAGTCGAGCTTCTAGTCTATTACCAATTTTTGGGTCAAACAAAACACAACCTTGGTGGCACGAAGAGACAACGAAATTAAGCAAGACATGGTCAAGTATCTGTGTTTGGGGTTCTCCCCTCCTATTTCATCAAAAAAATAAAAAACTGTTTGACCCAAAAAAAACTTACAAAGATGGACAGTGCTACTTTTGCATGAGGGATAGTCCCTGACATTACGGTGGACATTGGCCTGGGGCTTTGAGTTGAGAGTTTTTATAAAAATAGCCAAAATTTACTTCTTTTTTTTTTTTTTTTTTTTAAATGTCGCTTTTATAAAAACTTTTAAATATAGCCAAAAACTCATCTAAATAGACACAAATACCCTTAAAACAAAGAAAGGGAAACATTTGAAAACTAAATAAATTAACTCAAATTTTACTAACTCAGAATGCCTTGCCTTTTCTTTAAGACAAAAAAAGAAAAAAGAAAAAAAAGAGAGTAAGGGACACCTGAATTTGTGGCTTACCTAATTAGCTTTGCATGTAGACTTGCAAGTATAGCCCTATACTTGCTCTTTTTTTTAAAAACATTGGAAAAAACTGAGTATAGCCGAACGACGATACTATTTCTTAAAAAATTAGCAAAAGCAGATAGGTGCAGCTACAACTATTTCTTAAAAAAAACAAATAGACAAAGCTAGTTTAGCCGCGTGACTATACTATTGCGTTTAAAATAAATTAGAAAAAGCGAGTACAGCCGCTCAACGATACTATTTCTTTCTAAAAAAAAATGGAAAAAACCGAGTATAGACACGCGGTTATATTATTTATTTTTAAAAAAAATTAGAAAAACTAGATGGTTTGGATTGTTGAAAAAAAAAATTGTAGGGGACCCTACTCAAATAAAATTATTTGAGGGATCCTATATATATGTGAAGACATTATATTTATAAAAAAAAATTGAAAAAAAAAACTATTATAGCCGCACATCTATACTATTTCTTTTATAATAAATTGAAATAAACCGAGTATAGCCGCCCAGATATACCAAATTAATATAGAAATTCGACCCCCTTGTACTAGAAATTATACAGTAGTGCCTACATCTAGTCAGCAGCTATACTGATTTTTGGGACCGCAGAATTACTAAATATATTATGTTGATCTTTAGATCCCTCGGAAGAGTGTTCCATAGAGTCATTCAGCTTGGTCCAAAAGAAAAATTATAATAAGCTTTTATACTTTTAAGAACAATAGATGCACAAACTTAATTCCAAATGAGTACGATGTTACATGAACACGCTACTAGAAAGACTTAAGAAAAGTTAAAGGATTCTCAACCCATTGAGGTGTATATCCACTGATTAATGAAAAAGGAAAACAAATGAAATAAATTAATAAATGTGTTATTTCACCCACTAATCTAAACAAAACATTAGCATTCTTTAAAGAAGATGTTGCCGATCTTGTAAATTTTTCACGAACTCCCATGTTGGCTGACCACACAAAATACGAAACTGACCAAGTTTAGTTTTAACTTCAACTAACGGCAGATCTTCAACTTCATGAGGCACAATACGTTGACTATTTTTTCTTTTCAGTTGATTGTCTTTACTTTGCAGCTTCTCATATAGTTTATCAATTGGATTCTCAAAATGTACGAGTCGTACAACGAATCTTGTTCCTAGCAATACGACAACATTCCTGTTATATTTCTCTTCTTTAAACTGTCTTCGGAACATTGGGTGTATTTTCGCATTATTGTCAGGTGTATACTCGTAATGATCTTGGTCAAAGAGAAAGAACAATGAATTGGAAAGATGCCCAGCAAACGCATCGTAATGATCAACAAGCGCTCCCAGAACCGGACGGTCATATACCTTCGTAACGTTTGTTTCTTTTACGTCAAATACGCGCACATATCCACCGCTACTTGCATCAAAAAGAGTTGCATATAATAAAGCCCTTATCACATTTTGTAACAATTCATTTGAATTATGGACTTTCATATTGGGCATGCAACTGTTTAAGTATTTCATAACATGTGGACGACCGCTTCCACCCACAAATCCATTGCAACAATCGGATTTTGATTTTCCCTCGTATCCATAACGGTCAACATGATATACATAAGGAACTTGATCCTCACCAAATCCGACCAAAATAGCAGACGCTTTAAATTCTTCCCGTACCAATCTACTAGTAGACCCTTTAAATAATTCCTCTGTCAATATTTTTTCCCAGCTTTGAATAAATTTCATGGCTTCTTTTGGTGCATCATGGATGCCATTGACTATTTTTTCACGATTGCTAAAGCACTCTTCCAGATAGGCAAACATTTCACGACCATTATTGGCATTTCCTGCCCTAATTGCAAATACATTGCAACTCTTCATATGTGAAAATTTGTCTGAATTCTCTCGTACTATAAATCCTTTACTCTCACTGGATGTACTCCTTGAATCGACACAAACATATATTGCGTCACAACCTTCATTAGCGATAAAAGCGATGTTTGTTGTGCCCCATCTTTCTCCCTGGTAAAAATTTGAAATTTATTGAGTAAAAAAAGATAAGAAAAGAAGGATGAGAATATGTCTCAACCAAGTACAGATGAAGCAATTGAAACATAAAATAGATAAATAAACTGATAGGAAGAAGAAACATAAAACAGATGACTAAACCAAAGGATGGTACATATTTGGGGTTTTTGTGTTCATACGATTTATGTACTAAATTTAGATTGAATACTCATGCTATTGAATAGGATAAATTTATTGGATTCACAACTTATAATATTGAGGAATCTTATTCAAATTTTTTTTTTTAAAAAAACTCACGAATAAGAGACCACAAAATCGAACAAGCCATGGTTCAAAAGTTTAACCTCAATAGGTCCAAGTTTTGAAAGAAAAATTCAATTACTTCAACAAAATTCGTTTGATGAGGAGGTCCAAGCGCAAGCTTTGCTCAACGACGGTACTAAGTTGATGGGCTGGGAAAGTAAGGGATAGGAAATAATATATTATATTATTTTTCTTAAATGATTTCAGAGAGTTATTAGTTGGTTAGCTAGATGGGCAGATGACAAAAACATAGGTCGGGGGACAGGGAAGGCACATAGAATTTGGGTTCAAGAGATACGGACGCGCAAGTACGTATAATAGATTTAACTATATATAAAAAATACGTATGATAGAAAAAAGAATTGCGGTAATGTCACAAACCTTCAATTTTTGGCTGATTTTCTTCAAGTATGCCTCATTCATATTGCAAAACAAAAGTTCAACTCGGCTACAATCACCAATTTGCTGTGGCAGTTGTATGCTGTGATGACTAGTCACTCGCGTCACGTCACCACCACACTCCGACCAGAACGAGAAGTCCCAGGTTTAGCTAAAACGCAGCGTTTCGAGACGCACATACAGAAATCCTAAGCTTTTTTGTACCAGAGAAAGAGAGAGAGACACAGAAAGAGAGATACAGAGAGGAACAGAGGCATGGGCGTCGATTACTACAAGGTTCTTCAGGTAGAACGAAGTGCCAAAGACGATGACTTGAAGAAAGCGAATCTAAAGCTCGCCATGAAGTGGCACCCTGACAAAAACCCTAACAACAAGAAAGCCGCCGAGGCCAAATTCAAGCAAATCTCTGAAGCTTACGACGTACGTAATCTCTTAAATTCTCGTTGTTATAAGTTTGAAAAGGTTCAACAGCGGCAGCCATTCTTTTATAAGAGTTGAGTTGTTATTGTAGGAAGTAAATCTAAACTAAAACTTTCCGTGCTTGAACCTCAAGTAAATGAATAAACAACTTACCCTTTTGTTTGTAAAAACAACAAAAAATTACTGAAATGGTAGGTTCTAGTTGATTAAACGAAAATCCCAAACGAAATCAGAAAATCAAAACTAGAAATTGATTCCCTGCTTATTAAAGATGTCATTGATGCTCGCATTGGGGTCTATTAGTTTTTAATGATAATTTATTATTCAATCAGGAAAAAATCTCCTGCAATATCGTACTATTATACAGTAGTGCCTACATCTGGCCAGCAGCTATATTGATTTTTGGGACCGCTGAATTACTAAATGTATTATGTTGATCTTTATTAGATTCCTCAGAAGAATGTTCCATAGAGCCCTTCATATCTGGTTTTATACATAGTGAAATGTTTTCTCGCCTGATGAGCTATCTAATTGTGATGCAGAATTAGCTCAAATGGTTTGTGGTTCTTGCCGCCGTCTGCTTAAATATATCCACGAGGAGCCAGGCATGTCCAATGCTCATGCTGTCAAACAGTCAACTTTGTGCTACAAGGTTCTTCTCTCTTCCTCTTTCACTTAGATACTTAGTGTACCTAGTAAGCAACGTTCTGAGTCTCATTCTCTCCTCTTTTTCCTTTTCCAAAATTGTTGTAGGTTTTCTTACTTCATGTAATCTTGTGATGATACTGTACACCTAGCGCAAGTATTGCCAAAATTTGATAACAACGTAAAAGGAGAAACAGAGACTGCAGTTGCATTGAACTTCATTCAAAGAAGCAGTGGATGACCCCAAAATAATGAGTGGTCTAAACTAAAATGAAATATAGAATATGTACACTTGATCTTTTGAGTTGATTGAGGTCATGCAATCAATTCTTTTTCTTGAAAAATGTGTTCTGCAATTTCGAAGGTCCATATGCAGTGTGCAATAGTTCAGCACTAAACCACAAGTGCCAATGGAATGGACTTAAAATCTAGTCATCGTTTCTGCAATAGTGTGCAATAGTTACGCAATTACTGTCATGATGGACCCCAAAATTTGTTGGACTACCTACAATTTTGTATTTAACTGGGACAAACTATTTTACATGACAAAATTATTAAGCAGAGACATCAACTTATTACAAGTAAACGACAGGCTACTTTTTTTTCGCTGGAAAATGCTAGGCTTACCATATTGTGTACCACCTCTCTAATAAAAATGGGAGAGAGAGAGAGAGGTACTTGCTTCTTCTTTTTCAAGTACTCTTCCAGTTTAGCAATTTTATCAGTACAAGCTTCCTCATGGTCAGATATCAGACTCCTTTTTTTCTTTCCTGACACATGACATCAACCCATCAGAAAATTGTAGTGTATTTCGATTTCACTACAAGGAGTAAAGGAGTTTTGTTGCTTGCTCAGTTGTTCATATCGTGTGCAGAGCCTTTCCTTCTCTTCTACAAGAAGTATATATGCAAGAGTCACAAACAAGACTCACAAAAGTATTAGCACAAACTTGAAAAGAAAAGGGAAAGGTTTAGGAAAAACCACATTAATTAACTTCCTTTATTTGGGACTCAAAATCACCAAAATATTCCTGCTCTAGTTGAGAAAACAAAAATCCCAAACCAAATCGGATAATCAAAACAAGAAATTAATGCCCTGCTTATTAAATATGCGTGTGTATTGGGGTCTATTAGTTTTTAATGATAATTTATTATTTAACTAGCCCCTTTTTTCTTTTTTCTTTTCTTTTTAGAATTAAGAAAAGATAACATGGGTAGTTATGTTCCATAAAAGTAGGACTTATTATCTGATTTTGTTTTTAATTTTTTTTAATATGAACAAAATTGAATTTACCATGTTATCCTCAATTCTTAATGTTTGAATTAACCAAGGGCATTTTATGGTATTTTTAATGTTTCACCATTCTCTGCCTTTTGCTTTATATATATATATATATATAGATGAAAGAATGAAATGGAAAAAAATAATATTGATTTGTAACACCCCGACTCCGATTATCTTCCTATTTTAATTAAATTAAGAGAAATTATTAATTTACTCTTGGGTTAAGGGTAATTTTGGTCATTTTTTTTTTATCCGGGAAGATTTTGGGACCACGAGTGGTTTGGTTGCGTAGGTGGTACTGAGACTAAACCATAGACAGGCGGTAGGCTTGAATCGGAGATTTAATGAAGTTTTGGCGATCAAAATAAGTTCGATGGCGGAACCGTAATTATTTCGAAGAATTTAGTAAAAATCAGATTTTTCATTTTTACCTCACTCTCTCTCTCTCCCACGACGCCTCTCTCTCCTCCGCTTTCTCTCCCGACTCTCCTTTCTCTCTCCTCGGTTCTCTCAAAGACCGCCACGCTTGAGCGTGAGACGGTCCCGCTCGACTCGTCGTGAAGTCCCGATCACGACCCACCCAATTTCCGCCGGAAACCGCGAACCCGCCGCGCCGATCGTTCAAATCGGAGGTTTTCACGCTTATCGCACCGCCGTCTCCGCCGTCCATTTCCAGTGAACCAGGTGAGGTTTCTTCTCCTTTTTACGTGCTCTAGCTGATTTTGGGGTAGGTTTGGATCGATTTTGAAGTTTGTAAGTTGATTTTGAAACCTAGGTTTTGGCCGGTTTTCAATGTGAAATTCCGGCCACTTGCCGTCCGAATTGGACATTGCCGTAGTTGAAAAAGATGCTCCATTCGTCGAGTAGTATCTAGGATTGAAAGGGTGGCTTGTGATTTGGAGATTTTCCGTCGCCGGAAATTTCTCTACACACCCACGCGCTGCCGGCGCGTGTGGCGGCGCGTGGGCAAGGCGGGTGAAGTTGCTTTTTATCTTGATGAGATCCTTAGGTTGCCACGAGTGCGTAGGATTTTTCGGATCTCAATTTGGATGTCGTTTGACTATCGAACGGATTTTGCATATTGTGCGTTATCCGGGTTCGATAAGTTCCAACCGTCGGATCGTTTCCAAATTGAAGTATGTCGATCTAGGTACTCTTAGAAGCTTATAGGAATTTGCGGATCGTGAATCGGAGCCCCGGATGTTCCGATTCAATAATTTGAAGTTTGGGAAATCGCGATAACTGTATGATTGGAAGCGATTCCCAAACCTGAATCGACCTTAGGATATTCCCTTGGACGTACATGCACCGGGAACTTGGGGATTTAAGTATTTCCTTTTGTGAATTTCCGCTTTTGAAGTGCGTTATATTAATCAAGAGTTCGATCTCAAATAGGTACTTGTCGACCATTCGCAGCAGACCTCTCGGGGGCAGCTTGGGATTATTTGTGAGTGGACTTTGTTTTAAGCATGTGCATGGTTTTATTGATAAAAGACTTGTGCATATATTTTAAATGGTGATTTTGATTTAATAATTATCTGGTTGATGGATTTGAATATTCTTATGCGTATTGGCAATATATTTTGAGTATGGATATATTTGAGTATGATGAATATGTTTATATGAATTTTGGGATGTCTATCTATATTGCCTATGTATAGAGTATGAGAGGTTGTTGTGGTGAGATTGTGGAAAGATATGAGTTTGAGGGATGGTTGTGAGATGTATGAGTATGTTAGGTGAGTACCATTCCCTAGTTACTAGGCTTCCCACACACGTCGTTGGCAGTGCTGGTGGGGTGGGAAGGCCATGAGATTGTGGGTCTCACACATGTCGCTGGCAATGCCGGTGTGTAAGACACTTTCCATACGTGCGTTGGCAGTGCCGACGTATGGGAAGAGTATGTATATTGCTTAGTATTATCACACACGCGTGCTGGCGGCGTGGGGTGATGATAATCCGCTCGCGTGTAAGACTTGATATGAGATTTGCGAGTTACACGTGTCGCTGGCGTGCCGGCGTGTGAGCTATGGAGTTCCGTCCCCCGGTTGGACTACTCATGTAACACCCCGACCCCAAATTTATCCCATGTTTAATTAATTTAAATGGAATTGAGAAATTACCCGTGGGATAGGGGTATTTTAGTCATTTTCTTACCCGAAAGGAATTTGGGAATTTGGTTGTACCGTTGCGTAGAGCACGGTGAGATGAGTCCGTAGACACGTAGTGGGCTCGAATCGGAGTTGTAACGAGAGAGATATGGTCAGAAGAAGCTCAGTGGCATAATCGTAAATATTTGGAAATTGGATTTTTGGTTAAAAGACGGAAATGCCCCCGTCTGTCTCTCTCTCCCCGCCTCTCTCTCCCCGACAGCAGCTCCCTCCTCTCTCTCTCTTGAAACTCCGCCACCGCCCATGGCGGGACGGACCGGTGCAAAGGACCGGCCACCCCGCCGAGACTGCCCTTCCCGACGCCGCCGCCCACCGGAAAATGCGTGTTTTGGCGGCTACCGAAACCGCGGCTCGATCTCCCTCCTCCGGCCACCGTTTCGGGTGATTGAGGTATGGATTCCTACCTATTTTTCATGATCTAGCTGATGGTTGGGTAGGAATTGATCAATTTGTAGCGTAGGCAACCCGATTTACGAATTGGGTTTCGGCCGGATTTCGAGGGGAGATTCCGGCCACTTCCGGTCAGTTTTTGGGGTATGTCCAAGAACAAAAGTGACTCCAAATTAGGTGTATTACCTAGGGTAGGAGTCTTGGCTCACGATTTGGAGGATTTCCGGCGATGCGATATCGCTTTAGACACCCACGCGCCGGCGCGTGTGGCGGCGCGTGGGCACTGTAGCTGAGGGGCATTTTTGTCCCATTGTGATCCTCTCGATGTCACGAGCGCGTAGGTGTGCTCGGAATCTCATTTTGGATACCGTTAGAGTTCCGAACGGATATCGCATATCGCGTATTTTCCGGGTTCGCTAGGTTTGGACCGTTGGATGGTCCTGAAATTATAATATGTTGATCTGGGTATCTCCAGGATCATGTAGGATTTGACGGATCGTAAAACGGATTTCCGGATACTCCGGAAATGCCAACCCTAGGGTGAGGGTTTTAGCGACCGTCCGATCGTGCGATCGTGAGCGATCCGACCGTCCGATCTGGACCAAACTTGCAGGACGTGGGTCCTAGAGCCTGTAGAACCTATAGGAACTTTCGGATCGGAATTTGGAGGTCGTGGGCCCCGCGGGCCCGTTTGACCAAGTTTGGGTAGTTTGACACTGGGTTGACCGCTAGACTTTCCTTGTAGATCTACCATCCCAGGAGGGTTAGAATGACCTTAGTGACAGGTCTCGGGCGTTGTTGAGTGAAACGGAGACCGTGAGCTTAAGATATAAATTAGTGAAATTAAATGGGGGAGTTGACGGTATGCTTTATTTGTGGAGGTTTATATAAGTTTAGAATTTATATTTTATATATATTTAAATTGTGTGGATGTTAAAAGTAAATAAAGCGATCGAATGTTAGCTTACAGTGCTATACGCACTACCCCACGTACTATATTGTGATCATGTTGAGGGTGGTGAGAATGTAGCGAGCCCAGGTGAGGTCGCACGTGTCTTTGGATTAGCCGGCAGTGGATTGCACTCCATACGTGGCGGTGCGTCCCGACGATGAGGGGAGATATGGATGTGTGAGGGCTGGTGAGAATGTAGCCGGCCCGCAGTGAGGTCGCACGCGCTTTGGATTAACCGCGCAGTTGATGCACTCCCATACGTGGCGGGCAAGGCCCCGACGTATGAGGAGATATGGTTGTGAGGGTGGTGAGAATGTAGCCAGCCCAGGTGAGGTCGCACGCGCGTCTTTGGATTAGCCGGCGTGTTGACAGACCCCATACGTGGCCGGCAAGTGCCCCGACGATGAGGGGAGATATGGTGTGTGAGGGTGGTGAGAATGCAGCGTGTGCCCAGCAGGAGGTCGCACGCGCCTTGGATTAGCCGGCGATGCACTCACGTGGCCGGGTGCGTCCCGACGATGAGGGGAGATATGGTTGTGTGAGGGCTGGTGAGAATGTAGCCAGCCTGGGCAGGAGGTCGCACGCCTTTGGATTAGCCCGTGTTGATGCACTCCCACACGTGGCAGTGCCCCGACGATGAGGAGATATGGTTGTGTGAGGTGGTGAGAATGTAGCCAGCCCAGCAGAGGTCGCACGCCGCCTTTGGATTAGCCGGCGTGTTGCAGACTCCCACACGTGGTCGGGCGTCCGACGTATGAGGAGATATGGCTGTGTGAGGGCCGTGAGAATGTAGCCAGCCCGCAGGAGGTCGCACGCGCCTTTGGATTAGCCGCGCAGTTGATGCACTCCACACGTGGCGGGTGCGCCCCGACGATGAGGGAGATATGGTTGTGTGAGGGCTGGTGAGAATGTAGCCGTGCCTGCAGGAGGTCGCACGCGCCTTGGATTAGCCGGCTGTTGATGCACTCCCACACGAGGCCGGCGTCCGTCGTATGAAGGGTGATACTGTGATTGTGACTGATGGGTTGTGATGGATAAATATTTGAATGTATGTATCTGTGTGGTGGTAATGGTTTATTTGATATTAGTAGCCAGGATAGATATGAAAGAGCTACGTGTGGCTTGATCCCTTAGTAGGGTACGTAGGCAGCCTGAAGTTACTAGGTGCAGCCACATATTAGACCCCACTTAGGTGGTCTTATTGGGATTGGTTTGGACCTCTTTGTTGGTTCCAAAACTTGGTTGAATTGAGGCTTGTCCTGGGGACTAAGTGAGTGAAGGTGCGCGTGAGTAGATTTTGAAGTTGTTATATGCATGTTTGATGCATTAAGTTATTTTAAGAACTTTGTGGGCAGTTCTGCTAGAAGCATTTGAAGGCCGGAGGCCATTTAGGTAAATTGCATGAGATTTTATTGTGCATGCTGCCGGTTGGGTTATAAAATGCGTTCTTTGCAGGTGGAAATTTTAGGGGAATGTTCAATTTATAGAGACTCACAAATTTCGCAGAAAGTCTCGTGCCCTTAATCCTCTATGGTAAATGAGGACGAGATTTAAGGAGTGAACCCGGCATGGGGTGATGCCGGTCTCCGCAGGTTCGCCTCGGGTTCGGGAAATTGGACGGGTCCCGCAACTCATCCCCGGACGCGGGTTAGTGTTTGAAATCTTGCGTACACTAACAATCCCGCTGGATTGTTTCCGTACATTAATTTGGAGAGAAGTATATATATTATATTATAGTTATATATATATAAGTGTTTACGGGTTGATGAGAGTTGCATATATTTGGGAACAAGGATTGAAATATCGGCCGATACACCGATATATCGATATTTTGAACTGTCGACACCGATATTGGGGGGTAAGGTTATATCTTCCCCGATATCGACGATATATCCCCGATAAGTGCGATATTCCTGATATTTTGCAGATATTCCCGATATTTTCCGATACCCATAACAAAACCCAAAAAAATTCAAAAGTTTTGAAGCAAATTGAAACTGAAAAGATTTTTTGGAGGTATATGTGCAGTGATTAGATATATGTGTAAAGGCTTTTGGCAATATTCAATTCAAAAGATGTTTTAGAGTATGCATGTTTTAGAGTATGCATCAAAAGAATCTAGACCTAGTACTAACTCAAATGAATCTTATGATGGCTATGGTTATGTCATGTCTGATTATAGTGGAACTAGATATGGAGCTCAAGATGATGAAACAGATTATGGACCTACTAGTTGGGTTAATCCTAACTATCCCATATATGAGATGACAGTAGGGAGCTCAAGAGAGACATATGTGCACCATGTTCAAACATGGCTTACAAACTACTCGGGTTACATGACTTTGTATGATTATTGTATGAATCTAGATGGTTGTTCCACATTGTTTGAACCTCATAGGAGCTCTTCATTTATGTAGTTGGACACTCATCTAAATTGTAATCCAATGTTCAAATAAACTATGGATTTATGCGTGGTTTATTCATTCTAATCAACTTTTTATTTTCAAACTTTTCATTAACACGTATTACATACCACTTATATTTCATCATATATATATATATATATATATATATATCTTATTATTAGTAAATTTTGAGTTTTATTTGTTCAATACATTCATTGACAATGTACATAACATCTATGAAAGTTTTACACCAAAATTATGTGTTTCAATGCCTATATCTGTCATTTTTGTTGATTTTTTCCCGATACCCAAAACGATAACGATATATCCCTCGAAATATCCGTAAATTGGAGGCCCGATATTATCTGCACGGCCGATATTTTAATCCTTGTTTGGGAATGGACTTGTGATTTGAGATTTGGAGATTTATTGGATTTTGGGGATAATGTGTTTTGAGTTTTTGGTTTCTGAATTGTGAAACTGCATGCTAGAGCACTATTTTTACATGGTGGGGTTATTATGTTGATTTAAAATGTAAACTTTATTTTTGTCCACTCACATATTTCTGTTTTGCGCCCCCAAGGCAGTAGTTGCTTTTGGAAGCGTTCGAGCAAGTTGCGAGCTCCAAACATTTCATCCGTAGATAGGACTTGTGTAAATTCCTTCTACTCAACTGTTTGTTATAAACAAATTCTGTTAGATGCTCTGTTATCGCCCATGTTAGGTTGTTACTTGAGGCCGGAGGCCACTTTATTTTGTATTGTTGTATGTTAAAAGCATGCTGGCAGTTGGGATTTATTTTATGTAAATTATGCAGGTTGAATATTGTTGGGTTTGAGCATTTTACAGGGGAGACTCACAAATTTTTGTAGGAGATCTTGGGTTTTAGTAAGTGGGCCCGCATCCGTGTGATGTCGGCACCAAGACGGGTCCGCCTTGCCGGGAAATTGGGCGGTCTGTCAGATTAGTATGGTCGATTATTCAATCAAGCCAAACAGCCTATATAACATGTAAATAAGAAAAGCCCTTCTTTCTTTCTCTCTCACAATTCACCCCTACACCCAAACCGCCAGTTGTTTTTTCTCTCCCAAACGGCAAAGCTAAACACCAAGCTTCACACACAGCCATGAACATTGTCTGCAGAAAAGACCTCACTAGTAAAAAATCACCCTTGCACGACCAAATTTTGAGCGACGAAAAATTATTCGTCTCTCAAAGTCACGTTCCGCGATGAAACTCAAAACTTCGTCGCTCAAAACCTTGCGCGACAAAATTTTGTGCAACGAATTATTTTTCGTTCACAAGTGACTTTGCGCGACGACACCATCGTCGCGCAAAGTCTTATGCGGGCTCAAATTTTGTGCGACTAAAGACAATTCATCACGCAAAGTCGCTTTGAGTGACAAAACAATAAACTTCGTCGCGCAAAGTCCTTATAAAAATAAAAAATAAAAAAATTCTTTTTTAAAATCTTTGCATGGCGTAATCCAAACATTTCATCGCCTAAATCAATTTATTTTTGTTTTTTATTTTGTATGCATAACACTTAAGAAATTAAATGGTATATATATTTTTATTAAGTAGCTTTAAATTTATTATTTTAGATCGGATCGGATTTTTGTTAGAAAAATATATTATTGTTGTTCGGATTGGGTTTTTGTTAGAAAATATATTTTTTAAATTGACGATCGAATTAGTTCATTGTATTCATATAGGGTCAAAGAGTGTAGCTGTAAAAAAATAATCAAAATCGGAGTTAAAATAACCGTTAAATCGTTATTTTTCATTTATAACCGTCGAAAAGTTTTGTCCCATTACTTGATCTCTGAATGTTTATTTTCTTCGATTTTTGGCGTATATGATCTCGAAGTATAAACAAACAAGTTTGACAGTTGGATAGTTGAAACTAGTTTCGTAGAATGCGTATGCCATCAAAACAATATATTCACTAACAATTAAGAGTTTATTTATACTTTTGTTAAATATAACATAAGATTTTGTAGTATCCACTAGTGTAAATATTTTAAATTGACGATCGAATTAGTTCATTGTATTCATATAGAGTCAAGCAGTGTAGCTGTAAAAAATCATCAAAATCGGAGTTAAAATAACCGTTAAATCGTGATTTTTCATTTATAACCGTCGTAATTTTTTGTCCCATTACTTGATCTCTGAATGTTTATTTTTTTTTTCAATTTTTTGCGTATATGATCTCGAAGTATAAACAAAGAAGTTTGACAGTTGGATCGTTAAAACTAGTTTTGTTGAATGCGTATGCCATCAAAATAATATATTCACTAACAATTAAGAGTTTCTTTATACTTTTGTTAAATATAACATAAGATTTTGTGGTATCCACTAGTGTAAATATTTTAAATTGATGATCGAATTAGTTCATTGTATTCATATAGGGTCAAGGAGCGTAGCTGTTAAAAAAATCAAAATCGGAGTTAAAATAACCATTAAATCGTGATTTTTCATTTATAACCGTCGAAATTTTTTGTCCTAGTTGGATTGTAGAAACTAGTTTTGTTGAATGCGTATGCCATCAAAACAATATATTCACTAACAATTAAAAGTTTATTTATACTTTTGTTAAATATAACATAAGATTTTATGGTATCCATTTGTGTAAATATTTTAAATTAACGATCGAATTAGTTCATTGTATTCATATAGGGTCAAGGAGCGTAGCTGTAAAAAAATATCAAAATCGGAGTTAAAATAACCATTAAATCGTGATTTTTCATTTATAATCGTCGAAATTTTTTGTCCCGTTACTTGATCTCTGAATGTTTATTACCGCATATCTACTTTGAAGGGAGGGCTCGTGGTTTTCATCACATAAGAACTCTAATGAAAGGTTGCCCATCTGATCCAAATGTGTTTGGATAGATTACACAATAGAAAAGTTGCACAAGAGAAAGAACTGAACTTTTGCAAAATGTGATTTTGATAGAAGAAAATATATTGAGGCATTTGCAATGTAATGTTTTGATTCTTAAAGTGTTCATTTGCCCGGCTAATTTCTGTTTCTTTTATAGGTTACTTTCTTTTTTGAATGGTACACTAGGGCAAGTGGCTTTGAGATACTAACTAATTGATCAATGGATAATGAATCTGTTTCAATAATATAATATTCCATCAAGAGTCTCCCAATTTTTAATGGGATTACTTTCTCGACGTGAAATGAATACACTAAATTGTGAACCTGAACTATTATCTAAATGTCACTTTGGTCTCTGAACTATTACTACAAATTTTTAATGATGTTGAAAGTTGTATACGCATGAGCATATATTTCTGTGTAGAACCCGTCAAGAAAGAAGTTGTAGGTTTGCTGGTTTGTTTATGAATTCTACTGAGTATTTGACTTCCTCTGTTTTGGCTCTGCATTGCAATTTGAGTGTCATAATGGACTTTAATTTACTTTCTATTTTACAGCAATATCAGAAAAACTGCAGCTTGCTTGCTTACCAACATTACTGGATAACCAGAAAGGACATCGTGACGCCTCACTGGGTCATTTATGGAGCAGGCATGTGCAAACAATAGTTTCGAATTGGACGATTGTCCATTATACATTTCTGAAACCAGATTACAGCTTTACATTATTGTTTTGGCACCAAATGGTTGATTTTGTTTCATTTATGAAATGCGTAAATGAGCAGATGAGGTAAAGGAGGGGAAGACTATCTCCATTGTTAAAGAAGAAGAAAATCATGGAAAATCCAAGTTGGAGAGGCTATTGTCATGCTCGGCTTGATTGATATGTAAAATCAGAAAAAGAAAAAAAAAAACGTAAAGCCGACCGGCTATACAATTTCTTAAAAAAATTGGAAAAAACAAGTATAGCCGCGCGGCGGTACTATTTCTTTCAAAAAATAAAAAACCCAGTATAGCCGTTTGGCTTTACTATTTCTTAAAAAAAACAAATAAAACTGAGTCTAGCAGCGCTGCCGTACGATTATAAATGAAAAATCACGATTTAACGGTTATTTTAACTTCGATTTTGATGATTTTTTACAGCTACACTCTTTGACCCTATATGAATACAATGAACTAATTCGATCGTCAATTTAAAATATTTACACTAGTGGATACCACAAAATCTTATGTTATATTTAACGAAAGTATAAATAAACTCTAAATTGTTAGTGAATATATTGTTTTGATGGCATACGCATTCTACGAAACTAGTTTCAACGATCCAACCATCAAACTTGTTTGTTTATACTTTAAGATCATATACGCCCAAAATCGGAAAAAATAAATGTTTAGAGATCAAGTAACGGGACAAAACTTTACGACGGTTTAGCGACGAAATTTTGTGTTTCGTCAAAGTAACTTTGAGCGACGAATAATTTTTCGTCGCGCAAAATGTGGTCGCGCAAGGGTGATTTTTTACTAGTGCGTTTAGTTCTTAAAATAAAAAAATTTGAAAACCCAGTATCGCTATGCGGCTATACTGTTTCTTAAAAAAATTGAAAACCGAGTATAGCCGGTCGGCTATACTATTTCTTTAAAACAGAGTCTAGCCGCTCGGCTTTACGATTTCTTTAAAATTTTAAAAAACGAGTATAGCCGGCGGACTATAATATTTCTTTAAGAAAGTTTGGAAGAAACCGAGTATAACCGATCCGGCTATAGGATTTTTTTAAAAAGTTGAAATAACTGAGTATATCCGTTCGGCTGTACGATTTCTTTTAAAAAATTTCAAACAATCCGAGTATAGCCGGGCTATACCAACTTAATATAGAAATTCGACCCCTTGTACTAAAAATTATACAGTAGTGCCTACATCTGGCCAGCAGCTATACTGATTTTTGGGACCGCTGAATTACTTAATGTATTATGTTGATCTTTACATTCCTCAGAAGAATGTTCCATAGAGCATTTCATCTCAGGTTTTATACATAGTGAAAGGTTTTCTCGCCTGATCAGCTATCTAATTGTGATACAGAATTAGTTCAAATGGTTTGTGGTTCTTGCCGCCGCCCTACTTAAATATCCACGAGGAGCCAGGCATGTTCAATGCTCATGCTGTGAAACAGTCAACTTTGTGCTACAAGGTTCTCTCTTCCTCTTTCACTTAGATACTTAGTGTACCTAGTAAGCAAAGTTGTCAGTCTCATTCTCTCCTCTTTTTGCCTTTTCCAAAATTGTTGTAGGTTTTCTTACTTCATGTAATCTTGTGATGATACTGTACGCCTAGCTCAAGTATTGCCAAAATTCGATAACAACGTAAAAGGAGAAAGAGAGACTGCAGTTGCATTGAACTTCATTCAAAGAAGCAGTGCATGACCCCAAAATAATGCGTGATCTAAACTAACATGAAATATAGAATATGTACCCCTGATCTTTTGAGTTGATTAGGGTCTTTCAATCAATTCTTTTTCTTGAAAAATGTGTAATGCAATTTCGAAGGTCCATATGCAGTGTGCAATAGTTCAGCACTAAACCAGAAGTGCCAATGGACTTAAAATCGAGTCATCGTTTATGCAATAGTGTGAAATAGTTATGCAATCAGCTGATCAGGTTGGACAAGTTAAATGTGGTAGTTGTGCAGTGTTGCTGATGTATCCATATGGAGCTTCATCCGTCAGGTGTTCCTCTTGTCAGTTTGTGACAGAAATTGGAGTAAGTAAAGAATGTGCTGTGGACACATTGAAACCATTAATTGTGTCTGTTATGGGAATACACTTGTGAGTCTCACTGCCAATAGGCTAGTGTTCAGGACAAATTTTGGGGATAATCTCTGAATTACATGAAATCAGAAATTTTGTAAGAAGTTATTGGCGAAAACTTTGTTTCCTTTGTTATCAAGGAATTACCAAGGACAGGGATGAGATGCTCTGAAAAAACTGCCTGATGATGAGACTATAAGCATGAAACTGAGGTACCTTTTTTAGAATAGTAGCGACAAAATATTTTTGCGAAGATTTTGCGGAGCTGCGACAGTCCAATCAGAGAATATAAGCATGAAAAGAGCTATTGAATCCAGGCCTAAAGTACCAAAAAGCAGGGTATAGGTAATTCGAACATCGAACTTATGGTAATCATGTTTCTCTAGTTTATAGATGAAACCAAGGGCTATGGAAACCGCAGTGAAGGATATAGCCCGGAAAATGCATCCTCGCGTAGAATGCACCACAACAGCCTTGGTGAAGAGAGCTTCATATACAAAGTTGAGCTCAATTGCAATCAATCTAAAAGCTGCTTCTGCCTTTCTGTTATGGAAAAATGCACGGCTATCAGAGCGTTGGTGGAAGCTAAAAATGGGATCTCACAATAAGCCACTGAAGATTTTATAGAAGTGGTAAGCATGTCGCACCATTGCAATATCATTCTCCGCCAATTTGGCATTTTATATTGCCGATGAGGATTGCCTATATTTTGTTGATTCAGAGGTATGGATTGACTTGTAAGTTGTGATATGTGATTATGATGCTGGGGCTATTTTGCATAGTTTTGTAACTTTCCAGTTTAAGTGTGTGGGTCTCTATCTATAAGAATCATGCCATCAGGAAAGCTGATATGGGGAGGCTGGTTTTAGAAACCCTCTATCCAGTGGGCGATACTAATAAGAGTAATCAATTTTGGTCTTGGATCATGCTGAGTCTAGATTTGAGAAGTAATACAAGGTCTGAAGAATTTGATTTACAATCACTAATGTTTCCTTGGCGTCTGATAAAATCCATTGACGATAGTCTCTTCATTATATACCCAAGCCAAAACAAACCCTTCAAGTGCTATTGTTTCCTAACCAATAATCCGTGGTCACTTGTCTTTAAATTTTAAGTGGTATTCCATTTGAGTGAAATGTGTTTCACTTATTTTTTCATTCATAATCATGTTATTAGGAATGAACTTTTAGTGCTTATTAGAGATGGATTCTAAATTTGGCTTCAGGAGACATAAAAGAAGTAGTCAAAGGTTTGTTTGTTTTTTTTTAAAAAAACTTTTTTGACACTTTGTTTATATTACATTTCATCGAGTCTAACATCAGAATTTAAAAAGGTTCCCGGAGATTTTGGAGGTCTGTGGACCGCAGATCATAGAAAAAGTAACGCTGTTAAAACATATGCCACATGATTGGTTGCAACAGCAGACGAATGCTGTCCGTTCACCAGAGAGGCTTCCATATGCTGGTCCATTATCTTCGCTGATCACCTTGGCAGAATCACGTAAAGCTTTGTGACATGGGTACCATTTTCACTGGATTATGTTTTTCTTCACTTCGAGTGACTTTGTTTTGTACTTTGTCTATAATACTCAATTACTCATTTCAATGCATGTAATTTGGAGTTGGATAGAGGATTTTGAAACTAAGTGAAGAATCTGGAGTATCTTCGACCTTCAAGTTTTCAAATTTTGGCATCCTTGGGATACCTTATTGGGTTGGAGAAAGTTTATGTTGTGTATGTTTACAAAGACAACAACATGCTAACTAGTTTCTTTTAAACTTTCATTATGTGACAATGAATTGTGAATTGTTTTCTCACGAACTCCATGTTTTTCTTCATATTTTTGGCTGATTTAACAGTGCTGGTGGACATCAGGGAGAGATTGATCATTTTCAATGTTTTAGTTTTCTTACGCTTAAATATGCTTCTGCTATTCCTTGACACTGTATTTCACTCTTTGGTGTGATATTTGAATTAGTGAGTGGCGTGCTGGACCTATATTTCATTTTATCTCGAAGATCCTTGAGGCCCGAGAGATCGATGATTTTAATGTAGGCAATGCCAGGGTAGTCAAAAATATTAGGAAACATTTTTTCGCGTTCCTTGAGGGAATAGTCTATCAAGTTTCATACCACATTCGAAACAGGATTTGTCTAATCCAGTCCAAACAACTTGTATTTTTAGACCAACTTGGTCTCTTGAAACTGAGGTACTTTTTTAGAATAGTATCGACAAAAGATTTTTGCCAAGATTTCGTCAGAGCTGCGACAGTCCAATCAGAGGATATAAGCATGAAAAGAGCTATTGAATCGAGGCCTAAAGCACCAAAAAGCAGGGTAAAGTTTTCCGGCCCGTCAAACTTATGGTAATCATGTTTCTCTAGTTTATAGAAGAAATCAAGGGCTATGGAAACCGCAGTGAAGGATATAGCCCGGAAAATGCACCACAGCAGCCTTGGTGAAGAGGGCTTCATATACAAAGTTGAGCTCAATTGCAATCGGTCTAAAAGCTGCTTCTGCCTTTCTGTTATGGAAAAATGCACGGCTCTCAAACCGTTGGTGGAAGCTAAAAATGGGATCTCACAATAAGCCCCTGAAGATTTTATAGAAGTGGTAAGCATGTCGCACCATTGCAATATCATTCTCCATATCACCTGGTTCCACAACATAAGTTACTGTCCTGGATTCTTTGTTGCGTTCTGCTGTCACCTCTATATGAGTTGGAAGTTTCCTCCTCCATTCGTATAGCCGCGCGGCTGTACTATTATATTTAAATATATTTTGTATAGCCGCTGCCATACGTTATTGCAATATATTTGAAGTGTATCGCCGCGCGGCTATACTATACGTATTGAATATATTTACAGAGTATCGCCCGCTATACGAAAAAGTTTGGATAAGGGTCGTTCCCTATTCTAGTCTTCAGTTTTTCTGACCCATAAGCTATTCGCTCGACCCTCTGTTTTGCCATCAAATTTGGAATTGAATAATGCAAAAAATTCCGTTAGTGGGTTTTAGATTTTCAGTTTCAGTCATCAATTCAATCCAACGGGGAGGATAGGATATGAATGGGCTCTGCGCCTCTGCCACCTCCGGCTACGTTTTACATATGATTAAATATTCAGAGTTCCATGAACTTATCAACAAAGCTTTCATAGCTCAGTTGGGAAATTAGCGTATAGCAGTTCGGCTATACTATTTCTTTTGAAATTGGTATGCTTTTGATTTTGATTTTTTTGAACAAAAGCAATAGTCTAACTATATTATTGGTAAGCGATAGCCTCTTCAGTCCTATTATTGGTAAGCTTTGGATTTTAGGGACAAAAAAGATGTGCATATATGCACCTTTTATATTTACATTTTTTTCTCTCTCTTATGACATAATATCTATGTATTTGTTGTTATTTTATGCAATGTGGTCGTAATACTGATATTTGGGTTTTATCATCTTCATTCATTTATTATCTTAAAAAAAGATTATTTTTATTGTTTTAATACTGATATTTGGGTTTTATCATCTTCATTCATTTATTATCTTAAAAAAAGATTATTTTTATTGTTTTCATTGTATTTAACAATGGATCTACAAATTGCACACAGGTGAATGTAAGTATTGTTTAAAGGTGGGCGACCACCATACAGAACTATGCTCTTACATTGATGAGGTCCCAGAGAACGCAATTGTTGGTGAGAGTTGTGTGGTTACATGTCTTATATGTGGCTGCTACTTTAGAGACTCACATTGTGCTAATTGTGGCTTAACCCTAGGACGTGCACTCTTCAAGGGTTGTTTAATATGTGGGAAGAAAGGTGAACACATGGAATTTGAGTGCCCGAAATTTGAGCTGAATCCTAATGTTACTTTTGACCCTTATAGTCATTCTTTTATGGTCGATATTCGCCCTTAGAGTTGAAGCAAGGGAGAAAGAAGTGCTTTTTTATGTCGTTTGCCATAAAGAACATGCATCCTAATCTTTTGATGTCTACATCGTGCATTGTTTTTGTCACAAATGAATTGCAATTTGCATCACATGGTCTATTATATTTCTTATGCTTGAACTAGTTTTTATCTTATGATTTTGTTTATCTGTTATGGGGGTAGTATAGTTTATTTTAATTTAAAGACTCACTAAACAACTGGGCATGAATGACCACGGTTTGAATTGAATGATGACTTGGTAAAATAACAAAGGTAAAATGGAAAAGTTTAGTAATAAATGTTATAATGAGTTTTCACATCCGTAATTTATAACACTTTACAATAAGTTAAATGTCGAAGAGGCTAGTCTGGCTACCTTCCCCATATCATCCTATGAAGAATAAAGATCGAGTTGAAATACGTTCAAAGATATTAATAGTTGTAATAGAAGACGAGTCAAATAATAATAATATCGTACACATAGAAAAGGAAGGCGGAGCCAAGTGATGGCAGTGTCATGCATGCATATGATATCATATGAGGGCCAAGTGATGTTTCGACAACCTATGGAAGTACAGAGCTTAAAAAATTATGGAGCAGAGCAACTTCTCCAGCATGCCACAACCATATGACTACACAGTGCCAAGCATTAGCTTAAAAAATGCCAAGAAATAGGGGCGTTTGGTATCCTCTTCAAATAGGGAACTCAAAAATTTTGATTTTTCTTAAAAACAAGGAATTCTTAATAATTTGAGTGTTTTTTAGTTGTTCTTAAGTTTGAGTTTTTAAAAATAAGGCTACCAAACAGGTTTTCTTTGTTTTGAACTCAAATTCTGTTTTTGAGTTTAAAAAGTTGGATTTAAGTTAAATACCAAACGGACCCTTAACGTTTCAATTTCTTCAATCGAGGTTTCCAGGAATGCTTTTTTTGTTATGCAGTTTAATCATGTCATAATTGGTGACCTAGTTGTTATCATACGATATATAGCCAAAGCCAATTACTATGACTTATGGCTTGCATAAAGGATTTGCTGAATTCATTCATTCTCGTTAGCTAATAGCTATCATACGTCAATGAGATTGAAACGACGACATTTTGGACCAATACATCAATGATAAATTGTGAAAGTTCCCTCACTCAACTCTTTGTTGAAGGAAAAGGTAAACAACAAATGTCATATCCTACTATAATAGAAAAATGTTTTGCTCCTTATTAATTAGGGATATCTCTAAATCCGATGATCCCAATTCCTTAATTCATTAATTACTCAAATCAAATATTGATTAGAGTTTATCAAATCCAACATTTGTTTTTTATTTTAAAACGAAAAAAAAAACAAATAAATTATATTGTCGTATTGTTAGATTGGGAGACCACACATAAAGATACAAATGAATGCACGCAATGAATGGTTCATTTGGCTAGGAAACAAATTATTATTTTTTGATGACAATGTCTATCTCTTACCTCTCTCTCTAATTCTCAATCCCCAAAATTTGTAAGCCTGGAAGACACAATTCATGAAATTAGGCCCACTGTTGTAGGAGCCCTAATTCCATTTGACACTTTATCAGGGGAGCTTCTATAGTGAGTGGAAAGTTATAAGGGGTGTTTGTGAGCGGTATGTAAGGGCCGTTGGATTTCATCCAAGGATGAGTTTAAAAGAGGGTGCATGTAGAACCGGGTTGAAATCTGACCCGTTGGAAACCCAACTTCAGTTGAAGTTCTTTCCCTCTTTCCCTCTCTGTGAAAAACTCCTCTCTTTTTGAATGTAACGCAAACCCACAATTAGAAAGATCCAAAGCTCCCAAACCCTATAGTCGCTCCATTGTCATCAGCTCCTTGGGAGGCCTGCGATCTATGGTATCCTCGGTATGACGATTAATCGCTCTTACTTAGTTATTGCCATGTTTTTATTCTATGGCTCAAGTGGAAACCCCTTCTCTTTTTCGTTATGAGATTCCAGATGAAAGTAAAGTAGCATATCTCTTTCAGAGCTAGACGCCGCAGCAGCAGTTGTTCCTCGATTTTGGTAGAAATGGAGTCTCCACTACCAAAGAGTCTTCTCTAATGTCCACCACATTTTCTCAAGCTGACTGACTTCGGAGCTCCCGATTGATTTTGACACTATTAGGCCCAAAAGACTAAAATAGCCATATGCCCTACTATTTTTTTTGGGACGAAAATATGCGCAACTTTAATTCACAAATCTTTTTGTTTTCTGGTCGATCTTTAATTCATAAATCAATATTCACTATCGTGAATATATTTTATTTTTGGAAAGGATATATATTTTTAATTTGAAATGTAAAGTCTGTTTTTGGAAGGAATATAAAATATAAAAATAAGAAGTAAGGAATGAAAGTTTTATAAAATAAAAAAGTACCCACTACGATATATTTTAACTTTTTTGTTATTTAATTTCATATTATTCAAGTTATCTTGTTTTAGAAGTTTAATTAATAAAGGATATTTCTTGCTATTTTGAAGGTTTCCCTAAATTCTTTGGGAAAAAGGAAAAGGTTTCTCAAAATTATGCCTCTGCCTTTTTATAATAGTCTTGTCTTTTCTTTTTTTCGGTCTCCATCTCTCTCTCTTTGTTTTTGCACGTTTAGGGTTTAGAATTTGAAAGAGTCCGTTATCTATGGGTGGATCAATGAAGGTTTCGCAATCCAAGAAGGTGGTCTGGCCCTCGAGTTGTGAGGCTTCGAAGCACATGGACGAGGTATTTGTCCACTTCTCATCTCTAACTGGGTTTATTTTCTGGTGTTTTGTGTTTGTGTGTTGGTGTTTTATTTAAATAATCAGGTTATGTGAATATGGGGTCTTAGTATGAAATTGAGTTTTGGGGTTTATTATTATTGATAAGTACATGATAATAGTGGCAGTATGAATGTTGTTTTTAATGAGATTTAACTATTGACAGGCTCAGGTTGTGATGCCAAACTTAAATTGTTAGAGTGGGTGGTAGAAGTTCAATGGTATCATTTTGTTTGTCTGTTGACTAGGATCTGAGGACGATGAGTTGATGCAATCATTTTGTTTGTTTGACTAGGTATCTTTTGTTTGTTTAATACCTAGATACCCAGTGAATTTCAGATCAAAAAACAAAAGCCCATGAACTTTACCCCAACAATACAAACATAAAAAAAACAAAAACAAAAAACAAGATTCTCTTTTCTTCTCTCTCCAGCCAATCCAAAAACAAAAACAACAACACAAACAAAAAAAAAGACTATCAGATATTAAAAGAAACCTTTATCAATTCGAACTACTATCCACTCAAAAAGTGATTTACTAAATCTGAGAGAATTTTAGATGGTGGTTTTCTTTATTGTACTGCAACTTGAGGTGTTTAGATGTCACATGTAATAGAACGCTTAACTTTGTTCTTCTCTTGGTCATATTTGTTGTTTGTGCTGTCTCTTGGCAGGATGGAAAGGTGGCTGATACATTAGAAGGTGCAGATCCATCTAGTTTGGCTAATAAAGTTGCAGTTGAGCCTGAAGAACCTGCTCCAGAGTTGACAAAAGAGAATGAATCTTCCCAAGAGCAAATTGAAGCGCAAGATGGCCTTGATGATGCCTTGAAAAGGCGGCTGCAACAGCTGATTGACTCCAATCGAGTCATGCTTTTCATGAAAGGAACCCCTGAGGATCCCAAATGTGAATTTAGCAAAATAGCTGTTAAAATGTTGAAGAGACATGAGGTCGAATTTGGAAGTTTTGATCTTCTCACGGACAATGAAGTTATGGAGGGGATACAAAAGTATTCTAACTGGCCACTATTACCACATATCTACTTTGAAGGGAGGGCTCGTGGTTTTCGTCACATAGGAACTCTAATGAAAGGTTGCCCATCTGATCCAAATGTGTTTGGATAGATTACACAATAGAAAAGTTGCACAAGAGAAAGCACTGAACATTTGCAAAATGTGATTTTTCATTGAAGAAAAGATATTGAGGCATTTGCAATGTAATGTTTTGATTCTTAAAGTGTTTATTTGCCTGGCTAATTTCTGTTTCTTTTGTGGGGTACTTTCTTTTTTGAATAGTACACTCTGTTAGTGGACAACAGGGCAAGTGGCTTTGAGATATTAACCAGTTGATCAATGGATAATGAATCTGTTTCAATAATATAATATTCCATCAAGAATTTTTAATGGGATTACTTTCTCGACGTGAAATGAATATATAATATACACTAAATTGTGAACCTGAACAATTATCTAAATGTCACTTCGCTCTCTGAACTATTACTACAAGTTTTTAATGATGTTGAAAGTTGTACCAAACAAAAAACATTCCAATTCGCATGAACAAATTTCTGCGTATATACCAATGCATTTTGTATACGCATGAGCATATTTCTGTGTAGATGATGGTGAAGAACCCGTCAAGAAAGAAGTTGTAGGTTTGCTGGTTTGTTTATGAATTCTACTGAGTATTTGACTTCCTCTGCTTTGGCTCTGCATTGCAATATGAGTGTCATAATGGACTTTAATTCACTTTCTATTTTACAGCAATATCAGAAAAACTGCATTACAGCTCTGTATTATTGTTTTGGCACCAAATGGTTGATTTTGTTTCATTTATGAAATGCGTAAATGAGCAGTTGAGGTGAAGGAGGGGAAGATTGTCTCCATTGTTAAAGAAGAAGAAAATCATGGAAAATCCAAGTTGGAGAGGCTATTGTCACGCCTGGCTTGATTGATGTGTAAAATTTTGGGGGCGGGGGAATAAAAAACCGAGTCTAGCCGTTTGGCGACACTATTTCTTAAAAAAAATTGGAAAAACCGAGTCTGGCCGCGCGGCTTTACTATTTCTTTTAATAAAGTTTGGAGAAAACCGAGCATAGCCGATCGGCTATAGTATTTTTGAAAAAAAAAAAAATTGAAATAACCGAGTACAGCAGCGCGGCTGTACTATTTCTTTTAAAAAATTTGGACTATACCCACTTAATATAGAAATTCGACCCCTTGTACTAAAAATTATACAGTAGTGCCTACATCTGGCCAGCAGCTATAATGATTTTTGGGACCGCTGAATTACTAAATGTATTATGTTGATCTTTAGATTCCTCAGAAGAGTGTGCCATAGAGCCTTTCATCTCAGGTTTTTTGATGCAGAATTAGCTCAAATGGTTTGTGGTTCTTGCCGCCGCCTGCTTAAATCTCCACCAGGAGCCACAGGGATGTTCAATGCTCATGCTGTGAAACAGTCAACTTTGTGCTACAAGGTTCTTCTCTCTTCCTCTTTCACTTAGATACTTAGTGTACCTAGTAAGCAACGTTCTCATTCTCATTCTCTCCTCTTTTTGCCTTTTCCAAAATTGTTGTAGGTTTTCTTACTTCATGTAATCTTGTGATGATACTGTACGCCTAGCTCAAGTATTGCCAAAATTTGATAACAATGATAAAGAAGAAAGAGAAACTGCTGGGGCTATTTTGCATAGTTTTGTAACTTTCCAGTTTACGTGTAAGGGTCTCTATCTACTAAGAATCATGCCATCAGGAAAGCTGATATGGGGAGGCTGGTTTTAGAAACCCTCTATCCAGTGGGCGATACTAATAAGAGTAATCAATTTTGGTCTTGGATCATGCTGAGTCTAGATTTGAGAAGTAATACAAGGTCTGAAGAATTTGATTTACAATCACCAATGTTTCCTTGGCGTCTGATAAAATCCATTGACGATAGTCTCTTCATTATATACCCAAGCTAAAACAAACCCTTCAAGTGCTATTGTTTCCTAACCAATAATCCGTGGTCACTTGTCTTTAAATTTTAAGTGGTATTCCATTTGAGTGAAATGTGTTTCACTTATTTTTTCATTCATCATCATGTTATTAGGAATGAACTTTTAGTGCTTATTAGAGATGGATTCTAAATTTGGCTTCAGGAGACATAAAAGAAGTAGTCAAAGGTTTGTTTGTTTTAAAAAAAAAAAAAACTTTTTGACACTTTGTTATATTACATTTCATCGAGTCTAACATCAGAATTTAAAAAGTTTCCCGGAGATTTTGGAGGTCTGTGGACCGCAGATCATAGAAAAAGTAACCCTGTTAAAACATATGCCACATGATTGGTTGCAACAGCAGACGAATGCTGTCTGTTCACCAGAGAGGCTTCCATATGCTGGTCTATTATCTTCGCTGATCACCTTTGGAGAATCACGTAAAGCTTTGTGACATGGGTACCATTTTTACTGGATTATGTTTTTCTTCACTTCGAGTGACTTTGTTTTGTACTTTGTCTATAATACTCAATTACTCATTTCAATGCATGTAATTTGAAGTTGGATAGAGGATTTTGAAACTAAGTGAAGAATCTGGAGTATGTTCGACCTTCAAGATTTCAAATTTTGGCAACCTTGGGATACCTTATTGGGTTGGAGAAAGTTTATGTTGTGTATGTTTACAAAGACAACAACATGCTAACTAGTTTCTTTTAAACTTTCATTATGTGACAATGAATTGTGAATTGTTTTCTCACGAACTCCATGTTTTTCTTCATATTTTTGGCTGATTTAACAGTGCTGGTGGACATCAGGGAGAGATTGATCATTTTCAATGTTTTAGTTTTCTTACGCTTAAATATGCTTCTGCTATTCCTTGACACTGTATTTCACTCTTTGGTGTGATATTTGAATTAGTGAGTGGCGTGCCGGACCTATATTTCATTTTATCTCAAAGATCCTTGAGGCCTGAGAGATCGATGATCTTAATGTAGGCAATGCCAGGGTAGTCAAAAATATTAGGAAACATTTTTTCGCGTTCCTTGAGGGAATAGTCTATCAAGTTTCATACCACATTCGAAACAGGATTTGTCTAATCCAGTCCAAACAACTTGTATTTTTAGACCAACTTGGTCTCTTGAAACTGAGGTACTTTTTTAGAATTGTATCGACAAAAGATTTTTGCCAAGATTTCGTCGGAGCTGCGACAGTCCAATCAGAGGATATAAGCATGAAAAGAGCTATTGAATCGAGGCCTATAGCACCAAAAAGCAGGGTAAAGTTTTCCGGCCCGTCAAACTTATGGTAATCATGTTTCTCTAGTTTATAGAAGAAATCAAGGGCTATGGAAACCGCAGTGAAGGATATAGCCCGGAAAATGCACCACAGCAGCCTTGGTGAAGAGGGCTTCATATACAAAGTTGAGCTCAATTGCAATCGATCTAAAAGCTGCTTCTGCCTTTCTGTTATGGAAAAATGCACGGCTCTCAAACCGTTGGTGGAAGCTAAAAATGGGATCTCACAATAAGCCCCTGAAGATTTTATAGAAGTGGTAACCATGTCGCACCATTGCAGTATCATTCTCCATATCACCTGGTTCCACAACATAAGTTACTGTCCTGGATTCTTTGTTGCGTTCTGCTGTCACCTCTATATGAGTTGGAAGTTTCCTCCTCTATACGGTTACCGCGCGGCTGTACTATTATATTTAAATATATTGTATAGCCGCGCGGCTATACTTTATTGCAATATATTTAAAGTGCATCGTCGCGCGCCTATACTATTAAATATTGGAATATATTTACAGAGTATCGTCGCCCGGCTATATGAAAAAGTTTGGATAAGGGTCGTTCCCTATTCTAGTCTTCAGTTTTTCCGGACCCATAAGCTATTTGCTCGACCCTCTGTTTTGCCATCAAATTTGGAATTGAATAATACAAAAAATTCCGTTAGTGGGTTTTAGATTTTCAGTTTCAGTCATCAATTCAATCTAGCGGGGAGGATAGGATATGAATGGGCTCTGCGCCTCTGCCACCTCCGGCTACGTTTTACATATGATTAAATATTCAGAGTTCCATGAACTTATCAACAAGGCTTTCATAGCTCAGTTGGGAAATTAGCGTATAGCCGTTCGGCTATACTATTTCTTTTGAAAAATATTGGAAAAAACAGGCCATACTATTTCTTTAAAAGAATTTGTTCAGAAGCGAGTATAGCCGATCGGCTATACTTTTTCTAGCCTATTTTCAAAAAAATTTAAAGCCGCGTATAGCCGAACGGCTATACAGTTTCTTTTTTAAAAACATTTTAAAAACCGAGTATAGCCAGCCACTTACAGACAAATAAGCTAGTTGCTGATTAGGTAAATACCTATCTAATTGAATTTATGCTATTAATTACAAGTACAATCCACTTACACAGAAACGCTTTTATAGTGTGAAGAGAAATCAGATGCAATCATAAGATTTGGAAACTATAAAGAACTTCATATACAAAGTTGAGCTCAATTGCAATCAATCTAAAAGCTGCTTCTGCCTTTCTGTTATGGAAAAATGCACGGCTCTCAAAGAGTTGGTGGAAGCTAAAAATGGGATCTCACAATAAGCCCCAGAATATTTTATAGAAGTGGTAAGCATGTCGCACCATTGCAATATCATTCTCCATATCACCTGGTTCCACAACATAAGTTACTGTCCTGGATTCTTTGTTGCTTTCTGCTGTCACCTCTATATGAGTTGGAAGTTTGCCGTCTTTTTTTGAGTACTCCTCCATGAGCTTGGCATAATTGTGTCCAGGGTCAAGTTTTTGAAGCATGGATTCCTCTTCTATGCGAGTATAGCCGCGCGGCGATACTATATGGAAATATATTTAAATTGTATAGCCGCGCAGCTATATATTGTTGCAATATATTTAGGGTATATAGCCGCTCGGCTATACCATTAAATATTGGAATACCCATATTTAAAGAGTATCGTCGCTCGGCTATACTAAAAAATTTGGATAAGGGTCGTTCCCTATTCTAGTCTGCAGTTTTTCTGGACCCATCAGCAATTTGCTCGACTCTCTGTTTTGCCATTAAAGATCTCCTCTTTATAACCTCATTTGCAGGGAACACGACGAAGTTTGGTGGTAATGTACGTAACACCACAAAACTGGTGTTATAAACAACCAGAGAAACCTTAAAAGCTAGTTGCTGATTAGGTAAATACCTATCTAATTGAATTTATGCTACAAGTACAATCCACTTACACAGAAACGCTTTAATAGTATGAAGAGAAATCAGATGCAATCATAAGATTTGGAAACTATAAAGAACTACCTTTCAAGGCCTGTAGATGTTGGCTTGGTCCTTACAAAAATCTGCACCAGTCCATAAGGCTGGTCAGAACAGAACTTTAACCAAAAGCATTTGGTGTTGCAGTTTAGATGGCAAATACAGCACATTAAAAATCAGGCAGCATTATGTGTCTGGATGAAAGGGTGACAAAGCAGATGGATACCTAACCTAACTACTTTTTTCTTAGAGAAAAAAAGAACCTAAGCTCCAAATCTGGAACGGTAATGCCTGTGATCCTCTGAACTCCAAGTTGAGTAGCAATGAGGTTCTGCATTAGCAAAGAGCCAAGGAATTACTCGCACAGATGAAAATACCAGAGGCAAATTCTATTAAACTAATAATCTCAATGTCATATTTTTGAAAGATGAATGGTCTTAAATCTGATGTGATGGAACATCTAATTAGGTAGTGGATAAGAAAATAGTCTTACATCTAGTGGTTAGGTATTACTTACTATTTTCTAGTTTCTTCTCTCTGGAATATCAGTTTTTAAAAAGAGCAGATGGAAACTATAGTGTGTGTTTAGGCAAAAAGGTCCAAAGTCATGCTGCAAATGGCGATGTTTTGGAGATGATCACTTCAACAAAAATGTTTAAACTGAGTCCATAATATGCTGTTGGAAGTATATTCTCCTCAACCCTCGGCAAAACCTGTGCATGGATTTTAAATTCATAAATCAATTAGATAAGCAATTGAGATGCTAACAATTAGAAATGAGTTCAAATGTGTAATTCATGGTTTCTAACTTTTTCTGTCATCAATTAAACATTGAGGCCAGAGCTTACGAGGTCTGTTAGAAATGAGATACTAACAATTAGATAATCCATCTGCTGATCTCAAAGTTCACAGAGCTTACGAGGTCTGTTAGAAGAAGAAGAACATTGAGGCCAGTTCAAGGAATAGATGCTTACTTGACTTGAGATTAGATTTTTTTCATTACATTTATTCAGTGACAAATAAAGGAGGTTAAAATAAGGGTAACTTTAAAATATAGGCAATCAAGATACAGTAATAAAATATTTTAGTGAGGATGCGTAATTCCAAGGAGGAGATGGAAAGAAAGGAAAAGAGGAAGGAAGACAGAGGGATTGGATTGGATTGGAAGTATATATGCAAGAGTCACAAACAAGACTCACAAATTTCGGAAGTATTAGCACAAACTTGAAAATAAAAGGAAACGTAAAACAAAGGAAAACCCATATTAATTAACTTCCTTTATGTGGGACTCAAAAAAATCAAAATCACCAAAATATTCCTGCTCTAATTCAGAAAACCAAAATCCCAAACGAAATCGGAAAATCAAAACTAGAAATAAATGCCCTGCTTATTAAAGATGCGTGCATTGAGGTCTAATAGTTTTTAATGATAATTTATTATTTAATTTAGACAGAAATGGAAAAAATAATATTGATTAAATGGTCATAATATGGTCGGTTATTCAATCAAGCCAAACCGCCCATATAACATGTAAGCAAGAAACGCCGTTCTTTCTTTCTCCCACAATTCATCCTGCACCCGACCGCCAGTCCTTTGTTCTCTCTCAACCGCAAAGCCAAACACCAAGCTCTACACAGCCACGGACAACGTCTGCGGAAAGGACCTTTTCTCGCCAGCTATGGCCCCTCTCAACTGCAATACGTCAATAATCGGTGTGTATGCTTTTCCTTTTCCTTTTAATTCAAAGGGTGACCAAGACTATCTGCAATTGAATTGCTTGAGCTTTAAATTAATTTTATGCCACAGCTTCTGTGTATAAAAAATTATATTTTCACATTGAAAATATTCAATTTTTTGTCTTTCCTCCACTCAGTCACATTGTTCTATTATATGTCCTCCCTTATGTGCCAGTGTTCCGGTATGCTCTTGATTTTTGTTTTTAGGGTTTCCGAGAAAGATTATATGAAATTTTCTTGGGCTTTGTGTGGTTCGGAAAAAAGAAAGTGTTGTTTTTATTTTATTTTTGTTGTTGTAATTAGAGGATATATCTTATGCCAAAAGATTTAATCAATTTTTAAAGATGATTTTTCCAGCCAAGTTATTTTGGTATGTGCACGATGGATAGCCAGTATTTATTTGTTGATGGGATCATATATATTATTCCTTCTAACTTCTTCGACATCATAACCCATTCTCTTGCCTTTTTTTTTTTTTTTTTTTTGGTATTTAACAATGTAATTGCATGTAAACAGATAGCAAGGCCGAAGAACCAAAGACGGAACCAGAGACTACAAAACTAACGAAAGAAGAACTTCTGAAAGAACTTCATAGCAATTATTTTTTTTATCTGTTCCAGGGCCCTTACAGTCCTAAGGGTATGTTGTTTTGTGTGTGTGTGTGAATAAAAGAGATGGTCTAGCCTCCGCCTTCCTAATTCTATTGGGATGCTCTCTAATTTAGAGACAAGAAAGAAAAATATATATGCAGGGTTCTCTATTTTATGACATAATATCTATACTATGCATTTGTTGTTGTTATTTTTCATGTTGAAAACAACTCGTAAGTTAAAAAGATGATTTCTCTAGCCAAGTTATTTTGGTGTTTGCATCAAGCATAACCAATATTTAATAATATAGTTATTTGTTGATGGGATCATAGATGTTATTCCTTATAACTTCTTTGCATTAATTATCACCTTCTTCTTTTTCTTTTGTATTTTCACAATGTAATTGCATGGAAACAGTGAGCAAGCTTGAAGAATCACAACCTAAAGAAGAATCACAGCTTGAAGAATCAGAGAATGATGAATCAGAGAATTATGAATCAGAGACTGATGAATCCGAGGATGAAGAAATTGGTATGCTTTTGATTTTGATTTTTTTGAACAAAAGCAATAGTCTAACTATATTATTGGTAAGCGATAGCCTCTTCAGTCCTAATCTTATTGGTAAGCTTTGGATTTTAGGGGCAAAAAAGATGTGCATGCACCTTTTATATTTACATTTTTTTTCTCTCTTATGATATAATATCTATGTATTTGTTGTTATTTTATGTAATGTGGTAGTAATACTGATTTTTGGGTTTTATCATCTTCTTTCATTTATTGTCTTTAAAAAAAGATTATTTTTATTGTTTTCATTGTATTTAACAATGGATTTACAAATTGCACACAGGTGAATGTAAGTATTGTTTAAAGGTGGGTGACCACCATACAGAACTATGCTCTTACATTGATGAGGTCCCAGAGAATGCAATTGTTGGTGAGAGTTGTGTGGTTACATGTCTTGTATGTGGCTGCTTCTTTAGAGACTCACGTTGTGCTAATTGTGGCATAACCCTAGGACGTGCACTCTTCAAGGATTGTTTAATATGTGGGAAGCGAGGTGAACACATGGAATTTGAGTGCCCGGAACTTGAGCCGAATCCTGATTTTTCTTTCGACCCTTATGGTCGTTCTTTTATGGTCGATATTCGCCCTTAATTGTACTCTAGAGTTGAAGTAAGGGAGAAAGAAGTGTTTTTTTATGTCGTTTGCCATAAATACCATGCATCCTAATCTTTTGATGTCTACATCGTGTATTGTTTTTGTCACAAACGAATTGCAATTTGCATAACATGGTCTATTATATTCTTATGCTTGAACTAGTTTTTATCTTATGATTTTGTTTTTCTCTTATGGGGTTAGTATACTTTATGTTACTTTAAAGACTTGCTAAACAACTAGGCATGAATGACCACGGTTTGAATTGAGCGATGATTTGGTAAAATAACAAAGGTAAAATGGAAAAGTTTAGTAATAAATATTATAATGAGTTTTCACATCCGGAATTTATAACACTTTACAATAAGTTAAATGTCGAAGAGGCTAGGCTGGCTACCTTCCCCCCCACCCCCCATATCATCCTATGAAGAATAAAGATCGAGTTGAAATACATTCAAAGATATTAATTGTTGTAATAGAAGACGAGTCAAATAATAATAATATCGTACACATATAAAAGAAGGCGGAGCCAAGTGATGGAAGTGTCATGCATGCATATGATATCATATGAGGGCCAAGTGATGTTTCGACAACCTATGGAAGTACAGAGCTTACAAATTTATGGAGCAGAGCAACTTCTGCAGCATGAGACAACAACCATATAACTACACAGTGCCAAGCATTAGCTTAAAAATGCCAAGAAATAGGGGCGTTCGTATTCAAATAGGAACTCAAAAATTTTGATTTTTCTTAAAAACAAGGAGTTCTTAAATCTATTTTTAAGATTGAAAAACGTGTTTGATGTGCAACTTGAAAACTGTTTTCAAATATTAAAATTTAGAGAACTTGTGGATCGTGAAAAAAAAAATAGATATTTTTTTATTTTTAATAATTGGAGTGTTTTTTAGTTGTTCTTGAATTTGAGTTTTTAAAAATAGGGCTACTAAACAGGTTTTCTTTGTTTTGAACTCAAATTCTGTTGTTGAGTTTAACAAGTGTGATTTAAGTTGAATCCCAAACATGCCCTTAACGATTCAATTTCTTCAATCCAAGTTTCCAGGAATGCTTTTTTTGTTATGCAGTTTAATCATGTCATAATTGGTGATCTATCATACGATATATTGCCAATTACTATAACTCATGGCTCGCATAAAGGATTTGCTGAATTCGTTCATTCTCGTTAGCTATCATACGTCAATGAGATTGAAACGACGAAATTTTGGACCAATACATCAATGATAAATTGTGAAAGCTCCCCTCACTCAACTCTTTCTTGAAGGAAAAGGTAAACAACAAATGTCATATCCTACTATAATAGAAAAATGTTTTGCTCCTTATTGATTAGGGATATCTCTAAATCCGATGATCCCAATTCCTTAATTCCTTAATTAATCAAATCCAATATTGATTAGAGTTTATCAAATCCAACATTTGTATTTGATTTTAAAAGGAAAAAAAAAACAAATAAATTATATTGTCGTGTTGTTAGATTGGGAGACCACACATAAAGGAGAAATTATACAATAGTACAAGTACTACCACGTGGCACTGACAGGTGGTAATACGCACTAATTGCGTACTTACCACCTGTCTGCCACGTGATAGTACCGTATTGTTGTATAATTTCTCCACATAAAGATACAAATAAATGCACGCAATGAATGGTTCATTTGGCTAGGAAACAAATTATTATTTTTTGATGACAATGTCTATCTCTTACCTCTCTCTAATTCTCAATCCCCAAAATTTGTAAGCCTGGAAGATACAATTCATGAAACCAGGCCCACTGTTGTAGGAGCCCTAATTCCATTTGAGACTCTATCAGGCCCAAAAGACTAAAGTACCCATATGCCCTACTTCTTTTTTTGGGACGAAAATATGCGCAACTTTAATTCACAAATCTTTTTGTTTTCTGGTCGATCTTTAATTCACAAATCAATATTCACTATCGTGAATATATTTTATTTTTGGAAGGGATATATATTTTTAATTTGAAATGTAAAGTCTGTTTTTGGAAGGAATATATTTTTAAAATATAAAAATAAGAAGTAAGGAATGAAAGTTTTATAAAATAAAAAAGTACCCACTACGATATATTTTAACTTTTTTGTTGTTTTATTTCATATTATTAAAGTTATCTTGTTTTAGAAGTTTAATTAATAAAGGATATTTCTTGCTATTTTGAAAGTTTCCCTAAATTCTTTGGGAAAAAGGAAAAGGTTTCTCAAAATTATGCCTCTGCCTTTATATATAACTGGGTTTATTTTCTGGTGTTTTGTGCGTGTGTTTTGGTGTTTTATTTAAATAATCATGTTATGTGAATATGGGGTCTTAGTTTGAAATTGAGTTTTGGGGTTTATTATTATTGATAAGTACATGATAATAGTGGCAGTATGAATGTTGTTTTTAAGGAGATTTAACTATTGACAGGCTCAGGTTGTGATGCCAAACTTAAATAACCGCTTGGTAGAAAAGTCTTAAATTTTGATACGATCAAGCCAAGATGGAAATATAATTCAAAGTATCAAAATTCTTCCAAAATATTAACCAAACTATATTAAAAATGGGGTTAAATATATAATATAAAATATGCGTATCACAGGGCAAGTGGCTTTGAGATATTAACCAGTTGATCAATGGATAATGAATCTGTTTCAATATAATATATTCCATCAAGAATTTTTAATGGGATTACTTTCTCGACGTGAAATGAATATATAATGTACACTAAATTGTGAACCTGAACTATTATCTAAATGTCACTTTGCTCTCTGAATTCCTTTTTTTAAATTCTATAGTGGTGCCTCAACTATTACTACAAGTTTTACCAAACAAAAAACGTTCCAATTTGCATGAACAAATTTCTGCGTATATACCAATGCATTTTGTATACCCATGAGCATATTTCTGTGTAGATGATGGTGAAGAACCCGTCAAGAAAGAAGTTGTAGGTTTGCTGGTTTGTTTATGAATTCTACCGAGTATCTGACTTCCTCTGTTTTGGCTCTGCATTGCAAATGAGTGTCATAATGGACTTTAATTTACTTTCTATTTTACAGCAATATCAGAAAAACTGCAGCCTGCTTGCTTACCAACATTATTGGATAACCAGCAAGGACATCGTGACGCCTCACAGGGTCATTTATGGAGCAAGCATGTGCAAACAATAGTTTCGAATTAGACGATTGTCCGTCATACATTTCTGAAACCACATTACAGCTCTACATTATTGTTTTGGCACCAAATGGTTGATTTCGTTTCATTTATGAAATGCGTAAATAAGCAGTTGAGGTAAAGGAGGGAAAGATTGTTTCCATTGTTAAAGAATAAGAAAATCATGGAAAATCCAAGGTGGAGAATGTAATTGATTATGGAGAGGCTGTTGTCAAGCCTGGCTTGATTGATGTGCAAGATACCACAATTAATTTTCTCACTGTGGTCTTTTTCTATATAGTCACAAGGGTTTTCATTGGTATACAAATGCCTTGATTTGGGGGTGGGGGGAGACGTGCAGAGAAGGGAGAAGAAGAGGAAAAAATGTATGTACTTATGAAATCAAATCATCCGTTCTAGCTAATTTTGCTAAGCTCATATTTGCATGTGTATTGCTGTCTAATTCAGATTGTCTTCCTCTTCAACAAGAGAAAATTTGTAAAATGTGATTTGTTTTTTATTTTTCAACAACAACAATGTATTATAAAATTTGAATGGTCTATGAAATTTGAATTTATGACTTTTTAAAACAAAAATTTGACAATGTGCCATTATAATTGTAAAAGTGGAGAGCATTTGCTCACGCTCACCACTTTAACCCATGGTGTATCATTACCACCCTTTTCAATACTTGACACGTGTCCATATGACCAAACAATAATCTTTGTTGGGCTATTGGCATCTGGGATGTAAACAAACAAATTGAGTACACGGACAATTATCCCAGCCTATGTAACATCCCAACCCAAAATATAATCATTCGTGAATTTAATTGATTTCATAAAATATGAAATTTCAATTTTGCCCGTAGGGGTAATTTGGTCACTTTTTAATCCAAAAGGATTTGGGGAAATGAATGGCACCATTATGTAGATCGTACCGAGATGAGTCCGTAGATACGTAGTAGGCTCGAATCAGAGTTATAACGAAGAAGTTACGATTTAAACAAACTCAGTGGCATAATCGTAACTATTTCGAAGTGGGTTTTAAAAAAAATATGATTTCTCATCTCTCTCTCTCTCTCTCTCTCTCTCTCTCTCACGACGCCACTGTGCCGGGACTGGACCAGGACCGCTCCTCTCCCCGTCCTACCCACCCCTTCACGACCGCTAGAACAATCGGCATTTGCTAGAAAAGCGAGTTTTTGGCTGAATCCAAGTTGGAAAGGCTGTTGTCATGCCTGGGTTGATTGATGCGAAAAATTGGGGAGAGAAGAGGAAGGAGGGGGGGTAATAGCCGCGCGGCTATAGTATTTGTTTAAAAAATTTAAAAAGTCGAAAACCTAGTACCGCCGCATGGCTTGACTATTGCTTTAAAAAATTAAAAAAGGGGTCTAGCCGGCCGGCTATACTATCTCTTTACAAAACAATTAACGCGTAAAGCTGAGCGGCTATACTATATCTTTAAAAAATGGGAAAAACCAAGTTTAAAAATTTTAAATCCCGAGTATGGCCGACCGGCTATACTATTTCTTGAAAAAATTGCGAAAACCGAGTATACCCGATCGGCTATCCTATTTCTTTAAAAAAAAAAAATTAAAAACAGAGTCTGGCCGATCGGCTTTACTATTTCTTTTAAAAAATTTGGAAAACCCTAGTATAGCCGCGCGGCTATACTATTTCTTTAAAAAATTGAAAAACCCGATATAGCCGCCTGGCTGTAATATTTCTTTTAAAACAGAGTCTAGCCCTCGACTTGAGCTCAAACAGTAGAATGTTCATTCGATCATCACCGATGTCCTCCTCAAGTACTCAATGCAAGTTCTCATCCCGAGTTTATAAACAGAAAATGTGGTTTTGAGACATGTTTGCACAAATATATATACATGGAGATATCAGTACAAGCTGCTTCTTTTTATTTTCAAGGAAGAGAAAGAGAGAGAGGGGTACTCCGTGCTTCTTCTTTTTCAAGGACTTTTCCAATTTAGAAATTTTATCAGTACAAGCTTTCTCATGCTCAGATATCAGACTCCTTTCTTTCTTTCCTGACATGACATCAACCCATCAGAAAATTTTGGTGTATTCGATTTTCACTATAAGACCATTTCCAACCCAAGGACTTAAACTCAAAATAATGCCCAAATCCTCTCCCAATCCAAGAAAATGAAGGACCCAAAATTTGGGAATACCCAAATTTGGACCCAAATATAGGTCTAAGTATTGCCTGGACCCAACACTATTCAATGGAGTCCACTACACCTAAAACAGCCCCATGTGCACAGAATTTGACTTGGGCCCCAGCTGACCTGCTTTTTCAAGTTTGTCTGCTTGTCCCGCCACTTGTCAAGCTGTTGTTGCTGTTTGGTTATTATTATTTTTTTATTTATTCTAAATGTAACTTAAATCAATTATCTAGATTAAATATAAACTATTTTAATGGTAAAAAAAAAAAGATCAAACGGTTGAAACTTAAATCCAATGGTCAAAACAATATTTTAAATTAATCTAGGTTAAATTATATTTGTGGAATTTCAATTTTTTTTAGATCAAATTGTTCAACAAATTTAATTATGAAGTTATTTAAAAAGATTGAATGAAGAAAAGTTATCCATTAAAAAAAAAAATTAGGCTTAAATCATTCTTAAACAATTTAATAAAGTTGTGGACTTAAAATTTGAGTCCGGAGGGTTGGGAGAAAAAACGATTTCAGTCCGGGCAAAATCCAAATAGTTTCTTTTTGGAGGGGGAAAATTTGAGTTTAGCCCCTCATGGGTTGGAGAAGTCCTAACGAGGAGTAAAGGAGTTTTGTTGCTTACTGTTAGTGTATAAATTAGTGAACTGATTGGTAGTTTGCTTTGTGGGTTGGGCCTCAGCTCATAGGCTGAGTTATAAATATTTGAATTGTATCGGTTGGTTAAGTCTCATAGGGCTTGGCAATGGACAAGTATCCTAATCTAAGGGTATGTAATGGATGGCTGAGATTGAAGTTAGGAGTATGTCTAACTCTCTCTCTCCTCCAACGGTTATTTCGTTGTGTGTGTGAGTGAGCTAATAGGCTCTGACAGATAGTGCTCAATACAGAAACAGAATACAGAAGAATTCTTCTAATCGTTTTTCTCTGGTTTATTTCCTTTCCTCTTCTCTCATATACTTCCTGATATTCTCTTCCATACCTGCTAGGATTCTATTTCTCTAACAAACACTTTCAGGTGTTTAATCCTAGGTTTTCTTCCACTGAATTTCTCAAACGGCGTAATATTCTCCAAAGCCTTGGTAGGACTTCTATTACGCAGATACACTGATGTTTTCACTGCTTCACACCAAAGACTATATGGAAGCTCCTTCTCATGAATCATGCTTGTTCATATCGTGTGCAGAGCCTTTCTTTCTCTTCTTCTGCAGTTTTGATATGATGCTCTTAAATTTTACTTGTTACTGGAAAATGAAGCAAACTAAAGGAGCTACATGCATAAGTTACGTTTTGTGTGCGGAGTATAAAAAAGCAGGCTTCCTATCCATAAATCCGAAACCGAAAGTGTGCAGACAAATAAGCTAGTTGCTGATTAGGTAAATACCTATCTAATTGAATTTATACTACTAATTACAAGTACAATCCACTTACACAGAAACGCCGTATAGCATGAAGAGAAATCAGATGCAACTATAAGATTTGGAAACTATAAAAAAAACTACGTTTCAAGGCCTGTAGATGGTTGGCTTGGTCCTTACAAAAATCTGCAACAGTCCAGAAGACTGGTCAGAACAGAACGACAACCAAAAGCATTTGGTGTTGTAGTTTAGATGGCAAATACAGCACATTAAAAATCTAGCAGCATTATGTGTCTGGATGAAAGGGTGACAAAGCAGATGGATACCTAACATAACTACTTTTTTCTTAGAGAAAAAAAGAACCTAACCTCCAAATCTGGCAAAGGGTCGTATGTTTGTTCCTCTCTTGTGTTGAAAAGAGCAATGCCTGTGATCCTCTGAACTCCAAGTTTAGCAACGAGGTTCTGCATTAGCAAAGAGCCAAGGAATTACTCGCACAGATGAAAATACCAGAGGCAAATTCTTTTAAACTAATAATCTCAATGTTATATTTTTGAAAGATAAATGGTCTTAAATCTGACGTGATGGAACATCTAATTAGGTAGTAGATGAGCAAATAATCTTACAACTATAGTGGTAAGGTATTACTTACAATTTTCTAGTTTCTTCTCTCTGGAATATCAGTTTTTATAAAGTGCAGATAGATACAATAGTGTGAGTTTAGGGCAAAAGGTCCAAACTAATGCTGCAATTGGAGATGTTTTGGAGATGATCACTTCAACAAAAATGTTTAAACTGAGTCCATAATATGCTGTTGTAATTATATTCTCCTCAACCCTCGGCAAAACCTGTGCATGGATTTTAAATTCATAAATCAATTAGACAAGCAATTGAGATGCTAATCCCACCACAATCGCCATTGTTTGGGACCACCAACAACAAGGGTGAAACTCCCCTCCACGTTGCTGCTAGAGTTGGTTGTGATGAAGGAGTTGAGTTCCTCATCAACCCTGCGAAAAAACTACGCGTTGATGATGAGGAGAGCGAACCCACTACTTATCCAATGACAGGAGGAGCACTGCTTGATTGGGGTCGACGCTTCAAGATTATTCAGGGTGTTGCTAGGGGGCTTCTTTATCTCCACCATGATTCCTGTTTGAAGGTAATACATAGAGATTTGAAGGTCAGTAACATTCTCTTGGATGAGAACATGAACCCAAAACTTTCAGATTTTGGAATGGCATGTATCGTTCAAGGCACGCAGAGTCTAGCAAATACTCACAAGGTTGTGGGAATAGTATAAGCATCATCTCTTTCCATCCTTGGACACACTGTCACCCATGATGTTATACTGAATAAATGACCTAGGCGGGCTAGGCGGCTAGGCGGGACCTAGGCGGGCTAGGAGGTCTAGGCGGGCTCTAGGCGGTCTAGGCGGTCTAGAAAAAAAAACGCCATTTTGGAATCCCCAAGGTCAGGGACGAGATGACGATGGTGCTACGAGCGAGAGACAGAGAGATGAGGATTGAGGAAGAAGAGAGGTCGCAGGTTATGTCTGAGCGAGAGAGAGGGGCTGGAAGACGGCTCGTGTTAGAGTTAGGGTTTGAGAAGGAAAATTGCATTTATATATTGATGAAAAAAACAATAAGAAGAGATGGGCCCCCGATTACTCCTCTAGGCATTAGACCCCCTTGCAGCCCACCTAGCACCTTGTTTCGAACATTGGGATTGACATGTTGGTAAGCAACGTTCTGAGTCTCATCCTCTCCTCTTCTTCTTTTTCCAAAATTGTTGTAGGTTTTCTTACTTCATGTAATCTTGTGATGATACTGTACACCTAGCGCAAGTATTGCCAAAATTTGATAACAATGTAAAAGGAGAAACAGAGACTGCAGTTGCATTGAACTTCATTCAAAGAAGCAGTGGATGACCCCAAAATAATGTGTGATCTAAACTAACATGAAATATAGAATTAGAATATGTACACCTGATCTTTTGAGTTGATTAGGGTGTTGAAATCAGTTCTTTTTCTTGAAAAATGTGTAATGCAATTTCGAAGGTCCATATGCAGTGTGCAATAGTTCAGCACTAAACCACAAGTGCCAATGGACTTAAAATCCAGTCATCGTTTATGCAATAGTGTGCAATAGTTATGCAATCAGCTGATCAGGTTGGACAAATTAAATGTGGTAGTTGTGCAGTGTTGCTGATGTATCCATATGGAGCTTCATCCGTCAGGAGTTCCTCTTGTTAGTTTGTGACAGAAATTGGAGAAAGTAAACAATGTGCTGTGGACACATTGAAACCATTAATTGTGTCTGTTACTTGTGAGTCTCACTGCCAATAGGCTAGTGTTCAGGACAAATTTTGGATATAACCTCTGAATTACATGAAAGTACTTCCTTTTTTTCTGTTCATATGTGAAATCAGAAATTTTGTAAGAAGTTTTTGGGGATCGAAAACTTTGTTTCCATGGTTTTCAAGGAATTACCGAGGACAGGGATGAGATGCTCCAAAAAACTGCTTGATGATGATATTATATTTCTTATCCTCCTCTCTCTGCCCTGCCGCCCGCCCCCCACCACCACACCAAACAAAAAAAAGAAGAAGACAGATTTCCTTTGAAAGTTCATATTTATAGACTTTTACATGGGTACAATAATGAAAGTTCTATTTTTTTAATTCATATTTATAGACATCATGTCGCTCTTTCATTGGTAATAGTAATTGTTATAAGGGAGAATAATAACAAAGCACTTTTGAAACAACATGTATTGTCATTTGTATATTATATATAGTAGTTGTAAATAGATCAGAATGCAACAAGCGCCTTCCGCGGTCTGTTCAACAGGGGCAACCACCTCCCCCTGCCAATCCTGTTCATTAAACTGCTTATGTGAGGCGTGCCTAGAAATTGTACAGAGGAAAATTTGTGAATTAATTTGTGACTAATTTTAAACATTTTGCACATGCAGCATGTAATAATTTTGGTACTGTATAATAGTGTGGTACTGTATATGAACCATGTACCATATCATATTGCAAGTATTAATAAACGTAACACCTTTTAGGGGGAAAAAGTAACTGGAGACTTGAGCTCAAACAGTTGAATGTTCATTCAATCATCAGCCGGGATGTCCTCGTCTGAAGTACTCTCCAGAAATGAGCCAAAGAGTCTTTCTTAGAAAGCTGAAAGTTCTGTCATCCTGAGTTTATAAACAGAATATGTGGTTTTGAGACATGTTTGCACAAATATATATACATGGAGATATCAGTACAAGCTTCTTCTTTTTATTTTCAAGGAAGAGAGAGGGTAGTGCCTGCTTCTTCTTTTTCAAGGACTCTTCCAGTTTAGCAATTTTATCAGTACAAGCTTTCTCATGCTCAGATATCAGATTCCTTTCTTTCTTTCCTGACATGACATCAACCCATCAGAAAATTTTGGTGTATTCGATTTCACTATAACGAGGAGTAAAGGAGTTTTGTTGCTTAATCAGTTGTTCATATCGTGTGCAGAGCCTTTCCTTCTCTTCTTCTTCAGTTGTGATATGATGCTCTTAAATTTTACTTGTTACTGGAAAATGAAGCAAACTAAAGGAGCTACATGCATTAGTCATGTTTTGTGTGCAGAATATAAAACAGCAGGCTTCCTATCCATAAATCCGAAACCGAAAGTGTGCAGACAAATAAGTTAGTTGCTGATTAGGTAAATACCTATCTAATTGAATTTATGCTATTAATTACAAGTACAATCCACTTACACAGAAACGCTTTTATAGTATGAAGAGAAATCAGATGCAATCATAAGATTTGGAAACTATAAAGAACTACCTTTCAAGGCCTTTAGATGGTTGGCTTGGTCCTTACAAAAATCTGCACCAGTCCGTAAGGTTGGTGTCATAGTTTAGATGGCAAATACAGCACATTAAAAATCAGGCAGCATTATGTGTCTGGATGAAAGGGTGACAAAGCAGATGGATACCTAACCTAACCTAACTACTTTTTTTCTTAGATAAAAAAAGAACCTAGCCTCCAAATCTGGCAAAGGGTCGTATGTTTGTTTCTCTCTTGTGTTGAAACGGTAATGCCTGTGATCCTCTGAACTCCAAATTGAGTAGCAATGAGGTTCTGCATTAATTAAAACGAGTATAACCGACCGGCTGTACTATCTCATTTTAAAAAAATTGGAAAAAACCGCGTCTATAGTATTTCTTTAAAAAAAATTAGCAAAAACTAGTATAGCCGTTCGGCTATACTATTAAAATATTCAAATATATTGCACGGCTATATTATAAAAAGGTATTAAGAATATTCAAATATAATAAAGCGTATCGCCGCCCGGCTATACTATTAAATATTCAAATATATAGTATAGCCTCGCGGCTATACTCTAAAATATTCGAGTATATTAAAGCGTATAGCCTACTATTAAATATTCGAATATATTCAACGCGTATAGCCGCCCGGCTATACTATAAATGTTCGAATATATTCAAAGAGTGTAGCCGCCCGGCGATACTATAAATATTCGAATATATTGACGAGTATAGCGGCCGGCTATACTATAAAATATTCGAGTATAGTCAAGAGTATAGCCGATCGGCTATACGATTACATATTGGAATATATTTAGTGCTAAATATTCGAATATATACTGCGGGATAGGAAATGACGATTTGAACCAACTTGGTCTATTGAAACTGAGGTACCTTTTTAGAATAGTAGCGAGAAAATATTTTTGCAAAGATTTCGCGGAGCAGCGGCAGTCCAATCAGAGAATATAAGCATGAAAAGAGCTATTGAATCCAGGCCTAAAGTACCAAAAAGCAGGGTATAGGTAATTCCAACATCAAACTTATGGTAATCATGTTTCTCTAGTTTATAGATGAAGCCAAGGGCTATGGAAACCGCAGTGAAGGATATAGCCCAGAAAATGCACCACAACAGCCTTGGTGAAGAGAGCTTCATATACAACGTTGAGCTCAATTGCAATCAATCTAAAAGCTGCTTCTGCCTTTCTGTTGTGGAAAAATGCACGGCTCTCAAAGCGTTGGTGGAAGCTAAAAATGGGATCTCACAATAAGCCCCTGAAGATTTTATAGTAGTAGTAAGCATGTCGCACCATTGCAGTATCATTCTCCATATCACCTGGTTCCGCAACATAAGTTACTGTCCTGGATTCTTTGCTGCGTTCTGCTCACCTCTATATGAGTTGGAAGTTTGCCATCTTTTTTTGAGGTGTACTGCTCCATGAGCTTGGCATAATTGTGTCCAGGGTCAGGTTTTTGAAGCATGGATTCCCTGAAATTGTCCAAGATTGCAAGATACAAAGCGCGTGTGCGCTCAGCATACTTGCTAGAATGAAGACACAAACCGTAGCTGCTATAGTATTAAATATTTGGAAAACGAGTATAGCCGGGCGGCTTAACGAGTAAAATATTCAAATCTATTTAAAGAGTATATATACTGTTAAAATATTCATATATTTACATAGTATAGCCGAGCGGCTATACTATATTTAACGAGTATGGCGGATCGGCTATACTATTAAAATATGCCAATATATTCAAAGAGTATCGCCGGGCGGCTATACTATTAAATATTCAAATATATTTAAAGCGTATCGCCGCTCGGCTATACTAAAAAATTTGGATAAGGGTCGTTCCCTATTCTAGTCTGCAGTTTTTCTGGACCCATCAGCAATTTACTTGACCCTCTTTTTTGCCATTAAAGACCTCCTCTTTGTAACCTCATTTGCAGGGAACACGACGAAGCTTGGTGGTAATGTAACAGTGCAAAACTAGTGTTATAAACAACCAGAGAAATCTTAAAAGCCAGGCTATTGTAAAAACCTTTGCTCTGTTTTGGAACGTAACCATGGCGGTTTCACTGACACTCTCAAGGTTCAAGTTTTCGTCGGAACTGAGAGTAGACAAAGACGTGGCTCAAGAAAACAAACAAAATCTCAACTGGAATTGAATAATGCAAAAAATTCCGTTAGTCGGTTTTAGATTTCAGTTTCAGTCATCAATTCAATCCAGCAGGGAGGATAGGATATGAATGGGATCAGCACCTCTGCCACCTCCGGCTGCGTTTTACATTCGATTAAATAATCAGAGTTCCATGAACCAATCAACAAAGCTTTCATAGGTCAGTTGGGAAATTAACGTATAGCCGTTCGGCTATACTATTTTTAAAAAAAATAAACGAAAACTAGTATAGCCGATCGGCTATAATATTTCTTTAAAAGAATTTGTTAACAAGCCAGTATAGACGCGCGGCTATAAAGTTTCTATTAAAAAACATATAAAAAACCGAGTATAGTCTTTAAAAACATTAGGAAAAACAGAGTATAGCCAACCACTTACAGACAAATAAGGTAGTTGCTGATTAGGTAAATACCTATCTAATTGAATTTATGCTATTAATTACAAGTACAATCCACTTACACAGAAACGCTTTTATAGTAAGATTTGGAAACTGTAAAGAACTACCTTTCAAGGCCTGTAGATGGTTGGCTTGGTCCTTACAAAACTCTGCACCAGTCCATAAGGCTAGTCAGAACAGAACGACAACCAAAAGCATTTGGTGTTATAGTTTAGATGGCAAATACAACACATTTAAAATCAGGCAGCATTATGTGTCTGGATGAAAGGGTGACAAAGCAGATGGATACCTAACCTAACTACTTCTTTCTTAGAGAAAAAAAGAACCTAACCTCCAAATCTGGCAAAGGGTCGTATGTTTGTTTCTCTCTTGTGTTGAAACGGCAATGCCTGAGATCCTCTGAACTCCAAGTTTGGCAACGAGGTTCTGCATTAGCAAAGAGCCAAGGAATTACTCGCACAGATGAAAATACCAGAGGCAAATTCTTTTAAACTAATAATCTCAATGTTATATTTTTGAAAGATGAATGGTCTTAAATCTGATGTGATGGAACATCTAATTAGGTAGTGGATGAGCAAATAATCTTACAACTAGTGACCAGGTATTACTTAATATTTTCTTGTTTCTTCTCGCACTGGAGCAAAGAATCGGAAAAGACTTTATCGCACTGGAATAATCTTTGTAAATATGCTCTGTGCAGTTCATCACAAGTTGTATAAGGCAGCAAGATCAGGTGAGGTTGATTTCTTGAGAAAAAATAAAGATGCTGACGTACCAGATGATCTTCTTCATCAGAAAACGCCTATGGACAATAATATACTTCACATTGCCGCTGAGTTCAAGCACATGGATTTCTTCAAACAAATCCCACCACAATCGCCATTGTTTTGGACCACCAACAACAAGGGTGAAACTCCCCTCCAAGTTGCTGCTAGAGTTGGTTGTGATGAAGGAGTTGAGTTCCTCATCAACCATGCGAAACCCTAAACCCTATAATTGTTAATATTACTGAATAAATGGCTTAGGCGGGCTAGGCGGGAGCTAGGTGGTCTAGGCGGGCGGTAGGCGGTCTAGGCGGGGGCTAGGCGGGCTCTAGGCGGGAGCTAGGCACTCTAGGCGGACGCTAGGCGCTCTAGAAAAAAAAAACGCCATTTTGGAATCTCCAAGGTCGGGGACGAGATGACGATGGTGCTATGAGCGAGAGACAGAGAGATGAGGATTGAGGAAGAAGAGAGGTCGCAGGTTATGTCTGAGCGAGAGAGAGAGAGGCTGGAAGACGTGTTAGAGTTAGGGTTTGAGAAAGAAAATTGCATTTATATGTTGATGAAAAAAACAAAAAGAAGAGATGGGCCCCCATTACTCCTCTAGGCATTAGACCCCTGCTTGCAGCCCGCCTAGCACCTTGTTTCGAACATTGGGATTGACATGTTGGTAAGCAACGTTCTGAGTCTCATGTCTCATTCTCTCCTCTTTTTATGCAATAGTGTGCAACAGTTACGCAATTACTGTCATGATGGAACTATGTTCTATTTTTTAAAAACTCATTCTTCTTTCATCAGCTGATCAGGTTGGACAAGTTAATTGTGGGAGTTGTACAGTGTTGCTGATGTATCCATATGGAGCTTCATCAGTCAGGTGTTCCTCTTGTTAGTTTGTGACAGAAATTGGAGTAAGTAAACAATGTGCTGTGGACACATTGAAACCATTAATTGTGTCTGTTATGGGAATACACTTGGGAGTCTCACTGCTGCAATTGGAGATGATCACTTCAACAAAAATGTTTAAACCGAGTCCATAATATGCTAATATATGTGTAACAACAAGTGACGACTATTCACTTGCTAATATGTCCAGTTGGTCTAATCTTACGAGCCAGACAGCCAGCCAGCCACAATGATTGTTTAATATATAACCAAAAGTGCTTCTTATTCTGAAAAAGTTATAAATAAATGGTGTCACTGTCAACATTTTAGTTTTTGAATGACTTTTCAATGAGATGGAAAATTTAGAATAAAAATTAAGCAGAAGAAGCAGAGAAAAACCAAGAAGAGGATCTTGATCCTAACCCATAAACCTTTTCCTCAAATCCTCTCCGACTATGACCAAAATGGAACCCACAGCCTTGATGGCACACTAAATCCTCGATATCGAAAAGAGGTTTCATGTAACAAAATTATCAAGCATATATGGTTCTTAATTTAGAAATTATAACCCTTTCATATTTTCCTTCATTCTTCCTCGTAAACTTTCCATCTTTTTCTTTATCAGAATTAGGGCTCTAATCATGAATTTAGTGATTATGTGGAGGAGATGGATTGCATTTGAAGCCCTATTTAATTATATGTGTATTCCATAATCAAATGTTCTTTTAACAGTACAACTGTCTTACATAACCAATCCGTATTTAATTATAGGGGTTTATTTTAGTTTTGAATAATAATTTCTTATTCAAGTTTGAAAATGGGAAAGGCTTTATTTGATTAATATGGACAAGAATTTTTGTCCAAGCCTATACAAGTATAATTAAAGGATCCGGATCCTCTACTTGGATTCTCCCTGTTATTGAAATTTTTCTAAAAAATATGTGTATTAAACATGAAAAACACATACGTACATGTTCAATATAAATATTGTATGTTGCTTTTTAAAAAAACGTGAATTTTACCAAGTCTTTAAAACTAAAGGAGCTACATGCATAAGTCATGTTTTGTGTGCAGAGTATAAAAAAGCAGGGCTTCCTATCCGTAAATCCGAAACCTAAAGTGTGCAGACAAATAGTATATATTTCTATTCATATTTGAGAAATGTGTTCTTTAATTAATTTGTACCGGAAGTGATAGATACGGAGCCAAGGAAATTTATGTATAACATGTGGGGAAACAAGACTCACAAAACTTGAAAATAAAAGGAAACATAAAACAAAGGAAAACCCACATTAATTAACTTCCTTTATTTGGGACTCAAAATCACCAAAATATTCCTGCTCTAATTCAGAAAACCAAAATCCCAAACGAAATCGGAAAATCAAAACTAGAAATTAATGCCCTGCTTATTAAAGATGCGTGCATTGGGGTCTAATAGTTTTTAATGACAATTTACTATTTAATAAAGACTGAAATGGAAAAAATAATATTGATTGATATGGTCGGTTATTCAATCAAGCTAAACCGCCTATATAACAGGTAAATAAGAAACGCCCTTTTCTTGCCAAATATGGTCCCCCTCAACCGTGATACGCCAATCCGTGCTGACGGTGACACCCAAGCAGAGGACGACGGCGGAAAGGGCCTATGCTCGCCAAAGATGGTTCCCCTCGATACCTATACGTCTCCACTTTTGCAACTCGGCTTTACAAATTGTATGTTTTTTCTTTTCCCTTTAATTTAAATGTTTGTCACGATGAATATCTACAATTTAATTACGTGGGCTTTAAATTTTATGTGTACGAAACATTATCTTTTTACAATGATAATTATTTACTTTTTGGTTCATGTAGTGGTAGGGCAGGATGGTGTTGATAAATTAGGGTAAACTGTTTCCATGGAATTATTTGATAAATAGGTGCAAAGTGTTTGATGTCCAGTTTATATGATGCTGATTATTTAAAATATGGTTAAAAAAAATACTCACGTGCTCTGTTTGCTTCCCCTCTTTTTTTTTTTTTTTTGGTCCATGAATGAGGATGAACGATGATGATGAGGAATCTCTATGAAAGTAGTTTAGCAATTCCCTCTAGTGTTAAAGAGTTGATTAATCTTCACTGATAGTGAGTTGGTCGTAGCTTTTTCTTGCCCTAAGAAGAAAATTCATAAATCTGCCACTGTTCAGTGAAATATCCTAAATCAATTGATTTGGAAATACTTTTAGAGGAAAATTACTTTGGAGTTTGTTGCTCCATTTTGGCATGATATTCATATATTTGTTATTATTCAACTGATTTGTTGGGTTTTCACATCATCACTTTTTTTATATTGGTATTTGACGATGTAATTGCAAACAGGTAGCAAGGCTGATCTTGATTATATTCCTTTCGGCTGGGGCCCTCCTGTTCCTCCTGGTATGCTTTTGATTTTAGAGACAGAGAAGAGAAGAAGAAAAAAAAACCAATAGATAGCCTTCTCCCTCCTCCCACCTTTTCCCAACTCCTTTCCTCCCCTTACACACTCAGGCATTTTCATTCAACCCTTGCATATGTTGCTTCTCTATATTTCATCATAGCTTTCATTTTTTCTCTTCTCAATTATGACGTAATATCTATATATTTGTGCACAGGTGAATGTTTGTTTTGTTTAAAGGTGGATGAGCATCCTCCTTCAGTCTGCCCTTACAGGAAGCGTGTCCCAAAGAATGCAACAGTTGGCAGTGGTGGCGATATAGTTTGTTCGGTTTGTCATAGGTTCTTCGCAGGCAGCTGTTGTGGCCAAGATGAAGCATATGCATCTTTCAAGGTGTGTTGTATTTGTGGGAAGATTGGTGTACACTGGTCTACAATGTGCCCAAGTCCACTCCGCCAGGAGAAAGATATTTCTGTTAATAATGGCCTTCATAGCTATTATCCGGGTAATAAAGAAAGTTTGGCCCCTCAATAAGGTCTGAGGTTTGCTTTGTTTTCGGGTTTGTGAGAACTTTTGTCAATTGAAATAGTAGAGAACGGAGAGTTTCTGGGACTCTAAATTCAAAGCAAATTTTTTTAAAACATTATATGTTAATTACTATGTAACGAATATGTAAAAGCTCTAATAATGAGCAAGTGATTTATGTTTGTAGATTTTCTTTTGCTCGTGCTTTAAGAAAAAATACAACATTTTTCGCATCATCTCATAGTTGCTAACATAATTATTGGATTACCATCACCTATTGCAATGGCTAATATATGTAAGTATGTTCCTATTGAATGTATATCCTCAACATTGAGTTGAGTTATCTTCCCGATGGCCTTTGCCTAAGTGCTGTTTTTTAGTAATTGATGAGGATTTGGTTACCATGCTTTTGTTGCAATTGTAGTTTTGACTACTTGCCATTCACAATACAATTTTCTAGCTAGGTTCCATAGAGATATCCACCCTAGCATTTGACAATCTGGATTCAGATTCTCTTACATACCAAATTGCCATTTCTTATAAATCCGCAAGCATAAATCCGAGTGTTTTTTTTTTTTCTTCTTTATGTCCATTTCTTTTGATGCCTTGATGTAATTCGTAGGACAAGAATTGGAAGTTTTTTAATATGTGGATTCTAATTCAATAATGTATATACTTATGAAATCAAATTATCCGCTCTAGTCAACTTTGCTAAGCACGTATCTGCATGTGCATTGCTTGTCCAATTTAGATTGTCTTCCCCTTCAATAACAGAAAATTTTAAAATGTGATTTGTTTTTTATTTTTCGACAACGACAATGGTCCATGAAACTTGGATTTATGACTTTTTTAAACAAAAGTTTGGGGATGTGCTATTGTAATTGTAAACGTGGAAAACATGTTATCACCACTTTAACCCAAAGTATATCATCATTATCCTTTAAATACTTGATACATATCTATATGCATAACTATTATTAATAGACACATGTGAAATATTAAAAGAGACAAGGAGGATAAATGAGCAAAAATATTTCCTTAAAAGTGGTGCGTCATGCGTATTTTGACCACCTGCATAAATGAGTCTGGCTGACGTACGACCAAACAATAGTCTTTGATGTGCTATCGGCAATTGGGCTATAACAAACCAAATTGAGTACGCGGACAATTATCCCAGCCCAAATAGTGTGAACCTTTGTAAGAGAGAGAATCTAGGTTACCTTTATTTGCTGGGGCGGCGGCCGGGTTATTTCAATTTTTATTTTTCACCTTTTGGGGCTCTTTTTAATTTTTATTTATTTATCTTCTTCTTTTTTTTTGACAAACTTTTATTTATGTTATTCGCCATGAAGTAAAAAAGGTAAAAAAAGTGGGTGTTTCAGAAGCGCGTGTGTTTTGCCTCTTGAGTTCAACAACGTTATAATGTGATGTGATTAAAACATCTGAGACGCTTTATCTTCTTCTGTGTCTGTCTGCGTTTGTTTTTGTTTGTCGAGGTTTTAGACTTTGAAGAGAGAAGAGAGGTTCTGTGGGATTTCGAAGGAGGCATGGCTTCAACGGCGTTATTGATTGTCGTGTTTGTATTTGATCTGATTGCTTTTGCGCTTGCTGTTGCTGCTGAGCAACGAAGGTCCAGTGTAAGTCTCTCTCTTGAAATTATTTCATATGGTTCTATATTTATAAATTATAAACTATTCATGTATATTCGTTGTAAATTTTCCATATTTTTTGTTATCAGATTTAGGGGTTTGTTGCGGCCACACTTTTACTTTGGCCTTCAGACATAGAAAATAGTTGTCTTATTGTTATATTCATTGTCTGTCCATGGATATGGAAAAATTTGCGGGAAACATGAAACAGAGATTTTTAACCAAAATATGAAATGTGGTTAGGCGAGTTGGCTAGGGGAATATGCCCGCACCCTTGCATATGAGTTCAAATCTCCTCCTATAGATTAAAGTAGTGTAAAATATCGCCTTGTGAAAATGATATTAAATTTGTTGGTGAGGAGGAAATGATTTTTGCTTTGGAGATAGATCCGGTGCAGACTTGCAATGGCTAATTAGTGTTTGATTAGAGGGTATGGTCTGAATCTGGGTAATTTTCAAACCCGAGAAATCCATCAAACCGTAGGCTACGGAGGGAAATGTAGAAATTGCTTGTGAATTTTCTAAGGCAACTCATTTCGAAGATTCTTAATCAGCTTAACATGGATAGATATCAAAGAATAAGAAGAGAGAGAGGGTAGACTTAAAAGCTGACTATGAATCTTAAGTTGGGATTCACAAAAGCCAAAGAAAGGAGATAAATCTCATAAGATGTGTGCATCCTCAACGTTCTACAAGAATTGCAGTGAGTGATAGTTCACTTCTAAATTTCCAGAATGGCGTAAACACTCTAATATCTAATTTTTCTTATAAATTATTAGCATCAAACTGGTTTCTCCTACAATTGGAACATTGTTAGTTGAAGTAATTGAGTAACTTCAGTCTAACTGGAGCGCATGTAAGATTTCCTATGTGCTGTCGGGTAGTAATTCATCTATTATTCTCCCTTGCAGGCCAAGATTCAAACTCTAGCAAATTCCAGCTATTGTGTATATGATTCTGACATTGCAACTGGCTTAGGTGTGGGGTCGTTTCTGTTCCTGTTGGCAAGTCAAGTTCTTATAATGGGGGTAAGTCGATGCTTGTGCTGTGGAAAGGCTTTGAGACCCAGCGGTTCTAGGTCATGGGCAATCATGCTCTTCATCACCTGCTGGTATGTGCTCTTATAATTTGGTCATGCTCAGAAATTAAATTGGTTAATAATCTTTAGACTTTCACAAGCTCATAACCGGACAATTAATCTTAACCCTGCTTACTGGCATCACTTTGAAACTTCAGGGTGTTTTTTCTTATTGCTGAGGCATGCCTTCTTGCGGGTTCAGTGAGAAACGCGTACCACACCAAGTACAAGACTCTGTTTACAAACGAAAAACTTTCGTGTGAGACATTGAGGAAAGGAATCTTTGGGGCTGGCGCTGCCTTTGTCGTCTTCACGGGAATATTCTCCGAGCTTTATTATGTTAGCTATTCCAGGGCTAACGAACTGGAGACTCCCTATAGCCGAGACACTGGCGTGAGGATGCAGAACCTTTAAAAACCAAATTGAGGGAAGTGAGAGTGATATTCTATTGTCAGATGTAGTTGGTTGATTAGCAACTGTAGTGCTCATCTTATGATGTATGTACTTGACTTAACAGAACGCATTATGATTGATTATTTATGATTTATGTATGATATGGAATTTAATTGGATGAGAATTTTACGCTATAATTAATGTCTGGCACCGGACTATTTTGTCCTAACCATATCTTGTCCCTCTCATAATCTCATTACAGCACTATCACTGGACTGGTGCTTTTGGAGCCATCCATCAATGACAATTTGCTTCAGAATTCTATTTGTATTCAAACTAATGGCTGGTTTTTTTTTTAAACCTTTGATCTGAGATGAACCTACGTTTGAAGCATCTGTCTCAGAATTGTGGCCCCAACATGCACATGGTAGTCTCTAGAACTAGAGTGAAAAGATGAGAAGAGGACCCCTTTGCAATGTGATCAAAGAAAGAGCTTTATGAAGGATCAAATAATATGAAACAGATTCACACATTTTCAAGCATACTTTCCTATAAGAACATCAAAAATAATGTTTGGAAAATTACTTTACAACCCAAATTTTCTGTCGGGACTTGAAGCAAAGCATGATTCTGAACCAGTGGTCATAAAATATGGGCAAACAAATCCATGTAATCTAATTCAGATATCCAAATATACATTACATATGTATATCCACAAGAATCTTCCATCTCATTCTCTTCTGTCTGTCTGTCAGCCCTCCTGTAGGAGACCCATTTCCCTATCACAAAGCACTCACTTACACTCTATCAATTTTCATTCATATTGTAATAATGAACAATCTCAGGAAAGAGTTACAAATTAATGGACATCTTAATTTTAAGAAGAAAAACCTATAAATAAATAAAAAGAAGAAAAAAAGACAGCTTCAAACAGTCTACATCTCTCTGCATAAATTTAATAACTAGCAGAAATTATTTATCACCTGGTCAAGTAGAAACTGTGACAAACTGACAATGACATTAAGAGAAGAAAGAGACTGTTTCCTCTGCCTCATGAACACACCCAATTCAAACAGAAACCTAATTCCTCTTATGGTTTTATATCAGAACCGTCCCAAGGCAGATTGAGATCAGTAGAAACAAGGGTTTCAATGTCTTCCCAGTTCCAGTCGTTTGAATACACATCCATGCCGTTGCTTGAAGTGGGCACTTTCCAATTAGGCTGAGAAATGTTGGGCATGATGCTTGTAATGGTTGGCTCCTCCATGGCTTTGAATTGATCCTCGGTTGCTGCGGTGGCGTAGTTATAAACATTTGAGGATTGCAAAGATGTTGAGATGGAAGACAAGTTTGTGTCAAAGGAACTTGAAGTAGTGCTAATTGAGCTTGAGAAGGGAAAGCTCAAGTTTCTACTCTGATGAAGGAAAGGCAGAGTACTGGCACTTAAACCCGGTGATGATGAGGACGAAAAGATGATAGTATTATCCAAATTCTGTTGAGGCAGCGCCTGATAGAAAACTTGAGACATGGGTTTCTGCTCTTGGTGATCTGTTTGATCAATTGCCGCACTGTTTGTGGTGGTTGTTGTGGCTGCAGCAGAGGCAGAAGTACTGTTTGATGATTTCTTGAGGCGCTTGTTTTTGCGGCCACCGCCAACAGGGACGTTCCGGAGAGTGCCGCCTTTGGTCCAATGCCGCTTGCAAGCTCTGCAGAAGTGCCTCGGCTGTTGCTTGTTGTAGTTGTTGTAGTAGCAGAACTTTGTGTTGGTAGATTCACACCTTGGGCACTTCAAAGGCTCAGGTTGTTGCCTCCTCATGGCAGAAGGTGATTTTGGGAGCTGAAAAGTCTGACCTTGCAACAAGCTGGCCTGGCTCCAATCGAGCCCATCACTAGAAACTTGCTTGGTACTCAAACCCATCACCCTGAACACCCTCAAAACCTGAAACCACAAAAATTAAGATCGATCCTGCAAGTGAAGATGAAGATGAAGATGTATGTCTAGCCCTTGAAACGAGGGACGCGAAGAAGAGAAAGAAATCTGAAGAAGAGGAAGAGGATGAGGTTGATGTTGTTTATAAGCAAAAGGGTACCGCGTTGATCAGAGGAAAGGGATGATTGTACGGTTTTAATATCAGGTGCAATGAAATGCCTTGGAAGCTGATGAGAATTGAGCATGTCTTTCAGTCTCCTTATCTTAATAATTTTAAGCTCTATATATATAATATATTTTATATATAACTATGAATACTATATCTATGAATGTGAATTGATAATTTGTAACAAGAGGAATAAAAAGATATGACGGATGATCGAAAATTTCTAAGAAAAGCTTTGTATGGTCCAGGATAGCTTGTGATTGATAGAGGTGGGGTTTTGGTACTGGTGGGTGGTGGCAGCCCTATAAAAATTATGCAACTTAGGTGACAATCAATAGTACCATGCTCTTCCTTACTCAGCACAATTTTATAGAAGAAAACAATTCAAGTACTTAAGTAATAAGAGAAACAACGTGGACTAGAAGGGAGAGAGAGAGAGAGAGAGAGAGAGTGAGAGAGAGAATTACTTAACCCCGAAGGTGAAGGTGGGTTGTTGACATGTGGCTGCTTCAACGCCATCGATAGTGCTCTATATGTTGGCGATGTAAAAAGAACATATACTACGTAGCTGGGCAATACATAATTATAATAATTTGAACAATTTTTGATAAAATAATATAGAAATTTATTAAATCAACGGAGAATAAAGGATTAGGAAATGAAGCAAAATGTGTCACACGATGATCCTCTAGATAATATTGTGTCCGGCAAATACCATTTACAACAATAATTTTAGAAAATTTGGCCATCAACGTATGAGCAAAGGAATAAAAGTACACTACGGTCCACGGACTAGTCGGCTCTCGTCTTCATCAATCAAGTGTTTGTTTATATAGAGGGGTGGCCGGTAGACCCCAGTTCTGTAGGGCTGAAAGTGAACACTTGAGCATCACGTGGTCACAAATGGAGGGTTTTGATGATCCTATGGCCCTATGGACATGTGATTACATGTTGTAGATAGGTTGGCGTTATGTGTTCATATATATCACATCCATGCACCATGCAATTCTGCAATGTAGCCAGAACCCCCAAGGGGTTGTGTTATTTTGTGGCCCTAGGATTTTGTTTCCCTCTGATAATTTTTCATTTTTTTCGGGAATAAAATTGAAACGTTACAGAGAAAATTAACATGATTGTTACGCACAAGATTACATTTAGAACAATACAAAAGTTTTCATCAGAATATGTTGGAGTTGGCCGTCAAACAAATAGGACCACGAGAGCCACGTGCGCGTATGTACTTTAAGGCACCACGGGAAGTGTAAATTAAATAATTTGAAGCAAATCCCATCTTTGTTAGATCAAAAGACAGAGTGTGAAAGGAATTGAAATGAAACTTCTTCACATCGAATGGTTAGTTAGGTAGAGGTTCTTGTTGTGTAGTCGCCTTCCACACACATATTTTATTATAATCCAAAAGGAGACGACAGAATATATGTCGTAAACGAGTTAAACTTAATGCAAATTAAGCAGAAGAAAAGTCTTAATAAGTTAACCACAGAAACGAAGCCATCATACCACATTCGTAATTGAATATTAACAATTTAATCAATCTCACTGACCAAATGAAGAATTGCAAACAAAAAGGCTTAAAATATGTGAAACGCATGCCATTGCCAACGCTTGGTGGCTCGTTTTATTATTTACTATCGTTGTCACTAAGTAAGTTATATTTTCCATGTGGGGGAGGAAGAACCAGGAAGGGGGTCCAAAGATGATTGCTCCACGTGTCGCGATATCATTGGTTTGAAGGGGACCCGGGGTTGGACCGGGTGTGCAAGGGATGATGGTCCCAAGGGGAAACGTGGATCCAAGTGTTTAGGGTTTGTGCATGAAACATTAATTATGGTCACTTTGATTAATTTGACTTATTAACAAGTTGTTAGCTAGTCAGCAATCATAAACATCATTTTCAAATTTCAATTCCCTGATGCTGCATTTGAGCGTTATTTTATGGGAAAGTCTTGTGATTGAACTTTGTACTTGATTTTCGAGTTGATTTTAACTCTGGAACTAATTCACGCGTATGTATGACTGACTGACTGACTGACTGATGATACCTCCGTATTGAGAGGAGGAAGAGAATTCGTAGGTCAAGGAAGCAATTGTGACACACAAGAAATAGGGTGTGGAATATGAAGCTGGACTGTGGACATGGGGCCTAGTCGGCTTAGATCTAATAATCTTTTTTATAGTGGTAGAGTAGAGGGAGGTGATGGTGGGTCCATTATTTGTTTATCGTATGCATGGAATGGAAGGATGGAAGTAAAACATAATATAATTGTTTCAATTGTAGTAGTCAAGCTGCTCTCTGATGCAGGCTGGCTCCGTCATGCACAATTATAATAATTTGGATTATCTTATCAATAATCGAGCCGACTGAAAACCCTAGACTGAAATTAGGCTCTGTTTGGCAGCCCCTTCAGCCATGTCCGCCAGCAAATTGTCACATGTGACTTTTGAGTCTCATCACTTTTGCCTAATACTCTTGTAGTTCAAATCTAATCATAATATCAAGGCTATCCCCATATCAATTCTATCCTCCTAGAACCCACAACAAACCGCAAGGAAAAAGACGTACAAATACCAAATCTATATTTATCAGATGCGAAAGTTTTTTCCTTCTTTTATACAAGCAATATTAAAGGAACACAGAATTAGATACCAGATCTCGAGTGTACGAGTAACTAATTTTTACTACTTGAGCTACAAACTCCTTGCATACTAAGTACCACAATTACATGAACTCATTTCTTAGTGGCGAAGTAGATGCATGAAACACAAAGTTGATCTTCCTCACCACGTTCACTTTAGAATCTTACTTTTCTTACCTTTACAATCTGCCAAGGCCCTCTCTCTCTCTCTCTCTCTCTCTCTCTCAATATTATAACATTTGTCGTATAGATGTGGGCCCATGCCTATATTTTATGTCACCACTCGACCTTTACAATCTGCCAAGGGCCCCCCTCTCCCTCTCTCTCTCTCTCTCTCTCTCAATATTATAACATTAGTCGTATAGATGCGGGCCCATGCTGAGGCATGCGGGCAACCATCAGGGATCATGGATGCCCAAAAGGTTTTTCTAGGACAAGGTCTGCAAGTAAAAGAACAAAAGGCGTCCTTGGTACTACTCGTGAATATATAAATTAAGACAAGGCCAAAGGGGAACAAAAGGCGGTTAATTATATATTATGTAGTTCATACAGTGAACTGGGGTGAAGATAGATCATATCTAAATACAATCACAGAAGTACAACTAAGTCTCAACACACACTCACTGGCACCAAAATCTTGTAAAATATCTCAACTTCAGGGTGGCTTCCAGCAAAACTTGATGAGCTCGGCTCTCTCCTAGAACTTGAAATCCTTCTTCTTGTTTTTCCCTTCCTTTTCCTGCATCTTACGTTTCCTCTTCTTCTCATTCTGCACCAAAAACATCTCATTAGAATTTGTCAAAACAAGCAACCGAATACAAGCACTTCTTTATTTCTTGAATTCCAATATCTCTACACTAGTTCAAGGTTTACCTCCGCAACCATGTCACTGAAATCTTCCCGCTGACTTCGCAGCTTCTCCTCCTCCCTTGCTTCTTCATACCTGAGAAATACAAAATATGTCAAATTCACTGCTGCTAAGGTAATGGGAAAAAATAATCAACATTCTCATGTTTTTTCAACTTACTTTGCAGGCAAAACATTCTCCATAAGTTCCAATTCTTCAGGTTGTAAAGTGACATCCACTTTATCTGCTTTCTGACCTCTGAGCAGATCAACCTAAAGATAGAAGCGACAAATGAATCAATACATAAGAAAGATAATTAAATAAAAAAATTGGTGGCAAATACAAATTATACAAGGTACTAATACATGTCACTAGCTTTCTTATAGAGCTTAATTAACATATTTGCCATTTTCTGACAGAAGTAGCACATCAAGCACATGCATTTCCCAATCAAATAATCCCCTCTTTTACACCCTCTAGATAGAGAGTTTCTTACCCTTTTGGCCCCTGCTTTGTCTTGGGTGCCGCTACCAACAACATACCTGTACACAGAAAACATATTAAAAGAATGTTTAAAACAAATACAAAGGGAAAAACAAAGAATAAACCGGGACTATTTAAAGCATAATGCATACGTGTGTGTTGTTCCAAGCAGTGTCCCAGGAGCAATTTTTTCTTCTTTTTCTTCAAGTACCTTTACAAAATAAATCAGAAGAATTAGAATAATAATAATAACAATCAACACATGCTAGGCAGAAGTCTCCAATCACTGAGCTTACTTGGTATAGAGGCCTTTCAGGTTCCTTTCTCTGCTGCTTACGGAGGTCAATGACATCAGGTGTCTCAACACCAGTGGGAGTACTGAGAAGGAGGTGAGAATTTTAGTAAAAAGAACAACTCAGATATTACATCTATTTTCGTTGCAATCTTCAGTGGCAGAAAAACCAAAAAGAAGAAACTGGTTTTTGTGCTTAATAAAATCAGCGTATTAACAAAACCAAATCCGGAAACAACGAAGATATATGCAACTGCACAAAGCATATTAAAACAAAAATAAAGAAGGGAAACAAAAGAAACATGATACCTTGAAAGGCTATCTACAGATTCAATACCATCCTGTAAATCTTCTTCCTCAAGTTGTTCTTCCTCTTCCTCTTCTTCTTCCTCCTCTTCCTCTTCCTCCAAATCACCCCAATGCTTTGTCTTATCAACAGGCTCTTCCTGAATTTTAGAAGATGTCATTGTAATATAATCAGAAGAGGTTATGGTCTAATGACAATTCAGCAAAAATATCTAAGCCAATCAGAATTATATTCCATATATTAATGAAGTCCACCTAGCACCAAAGTAAAGAAAGTTAGCATTAGTAAAAGCAGTTGACGTCTTATGAACACCTAATGGCCACCTTGACACTCTTGGCATCTAAAGGCCGTGTGAAAATAGAAATTTCAAGACAAAGTATAGTGATCCAAATCACAAGCTGTACCTCATAATTAGGCTGATCTTGTTGCTGAACACCAAAAACATCTCCATACAACGGTTGCCCATACTAAACAACGAAAGACAAGTTAAATAGTTACAAAACCAATAGCTATATAAAGTAGTTTGAATTAAAACAAAACAAAAACAAAAATAACAAGCAGTTAAAAACTCACTTCATCAACAGGAGGCTTTCCCCAGCCACCAGCATGGTAACCAAAGCTAGCTCCAGGGGGGATAGGCGCATTCAGCCCGGGGATTTTCAGATGTGGATATGATGGTGGAGGACCATATCTCTGGAAGAAAAAATTCAACAATTCCCAACATTAATAAATGTTTGCATACACCATAGAGTTATAAACCAAACACATCTTTGCACATTCACCTGCATATTGATGAGCCATGGGGGAGGAGCACCATCTGGCATACCAAGAGCTTCTTTTAGTTCATGTGAAAGCATGCCTGGCTTCATCTCCCTCAGTTTCACCTGAACAGAAAACAGGGAAATAAAATTAATACAAATTAAGTTAAACCTTCAAAGACTTGTGCCATAATTAGTTTGTCATGAAGCATAGAGAATACAACAGATTACTGCCTGAATCCTACAGAATTCAGTACAGAGTTATTAAATTCTCCTCTAGTCAAGAAAGGTAAACCAACTGCACAGACAAAATGAACTACTCATTTATTTAGCTAGGCATGAGTACTGCACCTAGCAACACAACTGAACAATTCAATACAAATGCAAGAATAGATAATAAAAAGCATATATGCTGTCACGAATAAGCTACCAAAGAAAATATTCACTTGACAAAGAACACTAAGTTGTGTCTGGAGATGCAGGAATAATACCTCAAACTCCTTCCCTTCATGGTACAGATCACCAAGAGTTGTCAACTTTGGCTTAGTCTGGTACTTGAAAAACGCATCATGGAGAACCTAACAAACAGGAACCAGTCTCATCAGTAAGACAACATATGATCACTGCAAATGCACGTCCTCTCAATTACAGCATTTAAACACGAATACAAAGACTGGATGGAAATTGTAAGTAATGGAAACCTGATAATCAATATCCATTTTCCCCATCTTTGGCTGCATACGTTCTCGTTGTTTTTGCTTCAATTTCTTACTATCTTCTTTTTCAATGTACGCCTGCAAAAGACACCAAATAGTGATGAATCAGCAACACTGTTAGGCAATCAAAATGACAAGGCAGATAAAACCATAATTATATTCTGCAAACCCAAGAAAATATGCATATGCATTCATAACTACATAGGAAATTAAGCACTGGCAAGACAAATTCCATGTAAATACATCGCTGGTGAGATTAGAGTAGATGCAAGTTTCAAAGTTATAATTTAATTCAGCTTCAGTAACCAAAAATAAATAAAAATCACTTATAAGGTTAAAAAACTTAACATTTATGAGCCAAACTTTAATGAAGAAGTAGAGCTTGAAACAAACTCATGCTGTTGCATAAAAATCCAAGCTCCTCACTAGTTTTCAAGGACAGTACAAAAGGTTAAGCTTGGCTTGTTTAATTAACCTAATATTTTCTTTGAACTCCACTCATTTCTTTTACGGTCCAAGCTCAAATGAGCTGAACAACACAAGTCAAACTTAAACCTTATCGAGACAATTTACAGCCTATTCATGTTCACTATTAGAATTTAGATGCAAGTTGACGCCACAGAGAAGAATACTCTAAACATTATTATCTCATGACCAATTTACCTGTCTAATTTTCTCAATTCCCGTTGCAGCAATGAAATCAGGGAGCTGAAATGGCTGTTTCTCGATACCACGTTTACCCTGCAAAATCAATCCAGATGAGATACAAGTAATCATTTAGAATAACCACTAACGTTTTCCACATCCAAACCATCAGTGTTAAATTTTAAAATTAGAGACGTATTGGGCCTGATGACTAAGCATTATGGGAAGGCATCTGAAAATTCAAAGCAGATATATCAGCGCCTTTAAAGTGAATGAAATCCCAAAATCCATCATGCAAAGGTACTACAAATATCCACAATAATACTACTAAATTATGCCTAGATCCCCACCCCCACTAGCAGATAGATATAAAGATAAATCATTCAAGGTGCCATTTTCCAAACACCTACAAGTCCAGGCTCCATGGTTGTCACAGCCGCTCCCCTGCAAGAACCACATGTATACATATAAGAGAAACCTCATCGACGTGATCTTCCCACACTCTATTCCCTAATCCCATCATGTTAATCATACCCATTAATCATGCATACACATTTTAATCAATAGTTTTAACATTAGGGGGATCACTAACCTGCAGAAATTTCCTTTTCTGACACCAATGCCTTGGCACAGGTACAGTATTACGATATGATTTCAAAAACACCAGCAGCTTAGGATCAGCTGCAGTTGCATCCCACACCTGAGAATATGTAGCCAAACAATCTTAATTTCAAACCTTAATAAATGGACAACAACAAGAACAACAGATAACAGTAACTTAAACAAATAAAACACAGCATCAACACCTCAACAACATCGGGCCTAGCACAGATCTGTTTCAATTCTGCAATCTTCATTCGCCGTTGAAGCTGAAAGATAACAAAAAACTTGTCTTAGCCTCAACAAAAATAATGCTGCTAATAAATAACGTTAACAATAACAATATCAACAACCTTTTTCTTTTTGTTTGAAATGCCTCCTCTCTCTTTTTGTTGATTATCCTGCTCGTCCTCATCCGCATCTGAGTCGGCCTTCTTTTGAGGGGCTCCATCTTGAGACTCATCCTTCTTATCCTCCTGGATGGATAAAACGATTAATGCATTGTGTGATATCCTTCCAAAATAAATTAAGCACACTAACGTCTTTTATTTATTTATTTATTTAAAATTCTCTTTTTACCTCAGCACCTGCAGAGTCCTGGAAAGTGAATTTTTCGAAAATTTTTCTGAATTCCTCATCCATGCCATCATTTAACGCCGCTTTCTCTGGAACATATTCAATTTCAACTTTCTCAACAATCTACACAGTTCAGAACTTACATTAATACACATGATAAGATGATACAACAGAATCAGCAGATTATTTCAATACCATTAGAAAGCTTTATTCCGTCATTCACATGCTACTGGGAAAGAAAAATTAGAAGAATGAATCTCTAACAATTTTCAAAATGATTTTACAAAAATTACCACCGCCGTGTACATGAGCAAATTGATTAACACTACTACCTACAACAAGAAAGAAAGAAACAAACTAAAAGTTTGGAATTCCACTTTCTTCACCATTTAGGATATATAGATAAGACACAGGGTGAAGATGCAATAGAAAAAGGCTACTCCTAAGCTGCACACGATATACTCATTACAAGGTAAGAAGTTACAGCCAAAGGACTAAATATCAAGATAAATTCCAATCCAGGTAAGAATTCTTTTTGTGAAATTTTATCAAGAGGTGTACAGTACATCCAAAATAAAGAAAACTAGAGAGAGAGAGACAGAGCAAGAATATGGTACGACCAATTTCTGCAATTAATGGATGGGCATATTAAACCCTTAACATTGCTTTTTGTTTTCGTGACTTCCATAGCAGTTTCTAAGTAAGCGCACAAAGCGCAGTGTCCAAACCCTACGCTAATTAAGCAATAGAAATTGAACCCAAAACCCTAATCCCACTGATCTACTAACTACGAAACATAATGACATCGAAATTAGACCATCAAAACCCTAGAAATCAGCAACCAATAAGAATTAACTAAACATTTTACAAAATAACCAGACAGAAAGAGAAGCAATGAACCTGTTGAGGGACTTTGCTCTCCATGGCATCACCATCGTCGCTCTCGTCGCCGGCGCTGGCCTCCGGCGCCTGAGAGGCTTTGTTGTTCTTCTTCTGCTTTCTCCTGCGCCGACGTCGTTCACTCTCCTTCGAATTCTTGGCGGCGGTCGCGTTGTTAGAGACTGGGTTCAGGTCGCCGTTCGCGACGACGCCGTTTGGCTGCGATAGAACCTCCGCAGTCATGTTTAGGATCGGTCTTGAGCTCTCAACGAAAACAAATAGAAAGAGGCTCCCGCAACGCAGTGTCTGTCTGTGCGTGTAAGAGGGGCAATTAATTGAAGGGCGGATAATGGAGTTGGTTTTTATAGGTACACGAACTGGCACGTGACTCATCACGTGAAAGGCTATAGCAAAAGTTGGGCCGGATCAAGGCCCATTGCGCTGGACTTTGGACTTTAGGCCCAATGTTTGATCAACTACAAAGCGACATCCAACCCATGTCCCACCAGCTGGCAATCCTACCATAATATGATGTGGATGTGGATGTGGACCAAAATTATGGTTTTTGTTCTCCGCTCAAACAAAAGATCATGTATTTTTTTCTTATAATACAAGCGATATTGAAAGATAGGGAAATCAAACACAAGACTTAAAAATATTAAGGGACAGTTTGGTATTGTTGTGTTGTAAAAATAATCACGATTTATGGAAAAAACAGTTTGACGCTTTGGTAAACTTTTTCTTAAAAGTGTTGTTAGATCGATATCGCATAATCAAAAATGATTCACCATAATCATTAAACTCAGCTTTTCGAAATTAATTCCGCATAATCAGAAAATGAAAGCACCTCATTAATGTTATCCCTTATAGCTTTCTCTCACAGCAATTTTTAATAATAAGTGATTTTCTCATACATTTATCATATTCACACCCCATTATCCTATTTTCTCGTACACTTTATTTTCAAAATTTTAAAGACAAATTTATCCCTTTATAAAATGACTTATAAGGACCATTCTTAAAACTTGACATTTGTTCAATGCTATATAACCATATTTAAATATTTACTTTTAAATCATTTAAAGAATTTTAAACCAAAAAATAGAGATTAAAAAAATATATATTATCTCCTTCCCTCACCTCCCATCCCGACTTACCCCAGCCCCCAATCACCATCTCCGTAATCCTTCCCCCTTCCTCCCATCACCGCTCATCTCTCTCCCTACCTCCGACGCAGCGCAACTCCACCCTTTAGGAACATTCTCGAGAACTTGATCGCATTTTGAAATTGTGCTACCAATTTTTGGTTTCCGATGGGTTACAACAAGGAAGTGAAATTGATTCTTCCATATTAGTCCGCATGATTGGATCATTTAAATAATAAATAAAAAAAAAAGAGATCTTTTAATTATATGGAGTTGAGTCAATCTCTATGATGACATTGGGTATTATTTTTTACTTTATTTTAATTTAATTTATCATCAAATGCATATAAAGATATGGAACTATGGAGAGTGAAAGATAGCATTGTGTGTTTTCAAATTTACATGGTGGGTGGGAAGATAAAGTGAATAGGAAAATAGGACAATGGTGAAAATAAAAGCACTCTAAACAACGTCATTTTGAATTTTAAGAATTAATGGATGTGCATACCTTTGTATATAACAGAAATTTAAGAATTTTGTACTCATGTTAGATTTCTGAAAAGGATAGAATCTGAAGAAGATTGCCTTCCAAATTAGATGAGCCATACATGACATTGTGATCCTTGATTTAAAGGGGCTTGTCTTCCTCTTCAATAAGATTATTTTTTATTTTTTATTTTTATTTTATAAAATTTGACTGGTCCATGCAATATGAATTTATGACTTTTTTTTAACAAAGCTTTGACGATGTGCTGTGATAATTTTTAGACTTTTAATTGTCCCACCTCCATAAGTCACGCCGACATATGATCAAACAATAGTTTTATAAATCTAAATAAATTAAATAGACTCTATAAATTCCCGAACGAAAAATAGTTATATAAATGTCAAATTATTTTTTTTAAAAAAAATTTAAATGCAAATTTTATTTATTTTAAAGAAGGAAAAAAAAAAGAAAAAGCAACCCTTTCTTAAATGTGCAGAATCCTTATTTTGCTTGAGAATAAAGGGAAAGAGACGCACAAAAAAAAAAAAAAACTGAGAAAATGTCCGTGATGTGTGTAAGAAACGCGGGTCGGTCCGTACAAAACCTATTTCTTTCTTTCACTAACCATATGTGTTGGATTCTATTCTAGTTCTTACCAAAAAAACATCCTCCTCTGTTTCAGATCTGTGAGAAAACACATAGAAAATCCTCTGTTCTTCTCTGGAAAATTGAGTTGTCTCAGCTTAAGAGCTCAAAACAACAGTTGCCCACGTAATAAAGGTCTTCGCTTTCTCTTCCTCCTCATAACAACACACAGGAACGGCACAGAGGAGGAGGAGGAGGAGGAGAGAGATAGAGATAGAGATAGAGAGAGAGAGTCCCATATATTATATACATTGTAGACACAGACACATCTATATATCTAGAGAGAGAAGGAGAAGAGGTGATGGGGTTGGTGGGTGGAGAGGAAAATAAGAATGCTACTGAGAATGGAGTGTCTGGTTCTGAATTTCCACTTGGGAGCAAGACCAAGTACAAGAGAATGGATTCCGAGGTTGTAGACACAGAGGAAGATGTTCCATTGACAAAGGAAAACCGAAATACCAAGAAATATGTCTTTGCCTGCGCCATCTTTGCCTCTCTCAATTCCGTGCTTCTTGGATACGGTTGGTACTTGAACCTGATCTTCAACATGATCTATATGTTTTCAGCTTGATCTGCTTAATTCTTGATATACTATTTTGGTTTTATTCAATTTTGCTTTTCTATTTTTGTTTTTTGTTTTCAATGTATTTTCTTTGTTTTAATATGTTTATATTCGATCTATTTGTTTGGTGAAGACTCAATCAACTGGAGTTATGTGTCAGACTCAATCAACTTCTTCAGTTGTCTGGCATTTTATATAAACAATAGATATAGCACAAATATAGTGCACGTTTAACTTGGTGTTTTAGTGAACTTTTTTCTGCAATTGATGTAAAATTTTCTACGAATGTTTTCAACTTAATTGTTAAAAGACACTTGTTGTCTTGTTGGATTAAAATGTTACAAGCCCGTGAAGACAGTTGGATCATCTAAGTGGACGCAATTGGATGCAGATCAAGAGTTATTTTAGTTTATATATTGAGATAACCCAAGTGAACAGAAATATCATGTTTTGGGTTAAGTTCCAGAAATATAGGGTGACAAATTTCACCTCTGAAGTTAAAGTGTCATCTTGCAATATTCTTTTTTAAATGCTTTGAGGAAATGAAACTAGCATAATGAAGTAAAGAATCTGCTTTTGACAATGAAAGTCATTGCCTTTCGAGAATATGTTGTTCCATTGTTTTTTCTTTTTCTCTGGGCCTAATCCATTGTGATTTTGGTTTTTATTTAAGAGGATTCTTGAAGTCAATCTTAACCTTTCTAATTTATGCCCCTTTACTTTGCTGGTAATGTGGGTTTAGTACTGTACAATGATGTGGTTTATAATGTGTATTTATCACCATGCAGATGTGGGTGTTATGAGTGGAGCAATTTTGTTCATCCAAGAGGATCTAAAAATCACAGACGTACAACAAGAACTTCTTGTTGGAATTTTGAGCATAATCTCCCTATTGGGTAGTTTAGCAGGTGGAAAAACATCAGATGCCATTGGTAGAAAGTGGACAATTGCATTTGCATCCTTTGTCTTTCAGACTGGTGCTCTCATAATGGCTCTTGCTCCTTCTTTTGAAGTGCTGATGATTGGTAGACTCTTTGCTGGAGTGGGGATAGGGTTCGGGGTCATGATCGCACCTGTTTACATTGCTGAGATTTCTCCTGCAATAGCCAGAGGCTCTCTTACATCTTTTCCTGAGATTTTTGTAAATCTAGGTATCCTTCTTGGATACATATCAAACTATGCTTTTTCGGGACTTCCAGTGCATATAAGCTGGAGGGTCATGCTTGGTGTGGGAATCATACCTTCAGTCTTTCTTGGATTTTCTCTTTTTGTGATCCCTGAATCTCCAAGGTGGTTGGTGATGCAGAATAGGATTGAAGAAGCAAAAATAGTACTGACCAAGACAAATGAGAGTGAAAGTGATGTGGAGGAAAGATTGGCTGAAATACAATTAGCTGCAGGGATGGCTAATGCTGAAAAGTATGAAGCAAAAGCTATATGGAACGAAATTTTGAATCCTAATCCTGCAGTTCGTCGAATGCTGATTACTGGTTGTGGAATCCAATGTTTCCAACAGATTACTGGTATTGATGCAACTGTGTATTATAGTCCAACAATTTTCAAAAATGCTGGGATCAAAGGCAACACTCAACTTCTTGCTGCAACTGTTGTTGTTGGGTTTACCAAAACTGTGTTCATCTTGGTAGCCATCTTTCTCATTGATAGAGTGGGCAGAAAGCCTTTGCTTTATGTGAGCACAATAGGAATGACCACTTGTTTATTTGGTCTGAGCCTTGCTCTAGCTCTTCCAGGAAATGGAAAACTGGGAATTGGATTGGCAATATTAACTGTTTGTGGAAATGTAGCTTTCTTTTCAGTAGGAATTGGCCCAATTTGTTGGGTCTTGTCATCTGAAGTCTTCCCTCTTAAACTTCGAGCTCAAGCATCTGCCCTGGGGGCTGTTGGTAGTAGGGTTAGTAGTGGTGTGATTACCATGTCCTTCCTCTCCGTGTCTCGAGCGATAACAGTAGCAGGAACCTTTTTATTTTTCAGTGATTTCAGCTCTCTCTGTTGCTTTTGTCCATACATGTGTTCCAGAAACAAAAGGAAAGTCTTTAGAAGAAATTGAAATGCTTTTCCAAGATAAAGGAGAATGGCAAAGCAGTGAGGTTGAAATGGGAGATGCAGAGCGTCTAGTGCAGAAAGCATGAGTGGGAGGCATACTTGATTGCTAAACCACAAACTTCCAACAGTAGAGCCTGCAAGCCCGAAGCCATATTGGGCAGGTTGCGGGTTACACATATTTTGTCCTCGTATACTTATTTTTCACCAAATTGTTTGAGTATTATTATACTGATTTGTCTGCGAAGTGTACCGATTGCACATATTATAACAGAACCAAAAGAGGTCAAGATTCTGTCATCTTGTTCTTGGCCCCCATGTACTTGAACTTATTTAGAGCTTCCATGTTCTTCACCATGAAGGCTCGTAAGATAGAAATCAGATGCAGTTGAGTTAATTGAAACAATAAGGATTGTGTTTCTGGTTCTCTACAACAGTACGCATTTTATTAAGCAGCTCTAAATCTAGATGTGTGGTTCCTATGGTTCTTGGTGGTTTTCATTTGTTACTGAATAATCTATGGACTTTTAATTTGTTTTCATTTGCCATTTGTACCAGGGTTTAGTCAAAGGCCTTGTTGTAACCTTGTTCCACTCAATTTTTCCTATCAGAATGTAGCTGATGTGAGAGTTTTTTTTCTTGTTTCGGTTCAACTCTTCAAAGGGTACTTTGAATCCAATTATGGTTGTTAGATAATATGGTTCAATGAAATGGATTACGTGCATGACACATCAAATCCAGCAAATACATTACCTTATCACGTAGGTTGCTAGGCAGAGGAGATTTCAGTTCTGTGAACAAAGGAATACTTTCCAACATCCAAAGACTTCTGATTGTGAATGTGAAACATTGAGCAACATCTGCCACACAACTCTCATCAAAATCATTACAAGTGGTTCCAATTTTGATTTCAAAGCCTTGAGATATACTGGAGGGCATGCTTAGTGGGTGCCTTGAGAATTTGTTGTATTCTCCCAACTATTTTTTGGATCTACTGCAAAGACTAAACATATGCTAGATGTTGCATTAGCGTTGGAATATCTGCATCATGGTTATTCAACCTCAGTGGTTCATCATGTATCTGATTTTGGCATTTCCAAACTCTTGGCCGAAAGGACATTGATATCTTTGTGAAAGTTGATCTTTATGTCTTTCGGGATGTGCAATATATTATCTTCTATTACCTAAAAGCCTTATATCTGTGTGATGTTAGAAGCATCTCAGAGAAATTGAAATATGTGCATTGCTTTGTGTTCTTGCTGTTTGATTGAATAAGCTTGACAGTACTATTGTGTCTACCTTAATTTTAGCAGTAATCCCTGAATCAATATGTTCTTTTAGGAGGATATCAACATTTATTTGATGAGCAGAAACATAGTGAAAGTGAAAGAACATATTAAGGCCACATGTGGTGTAGACCAACACGTTCAACATAAAGACAAGGACAATCCCATAAAGGTTATACTTAGATGCTTAAACATATACAACTTCCAGTGTAAATCTTGTCCTCGAGTAGAAACTGGTCCCAAAATAATCCCTCCTTTTAGGTCAAGCATATTCAATCAAGAATTAGAATCTACGTAGACATTCACAATTACCGTCATTTTTTTTTTGTACAAAGTGATATTGGGGGAGGGGGAAATCGAACCTATGACCTAGAATGCAGAGTAAATGTTCTTAACCACTTGAGCAACAAGCTCATTACCGCAAAAAAGAACCGTCTTTACACAAAGAGAGAACTAATTGTACATGTAGGGCTAAGGTGGATCATAAATATGGCCCGTAACTATAACCATGTGGCCACTCTGTAAAATACAGAAAACCATCTGCAAAGAAGATGTGGTGATTCACACTCCATGATACAGAGATTGGAACCCATTAATGCTTGAGATCTGGTGTTAGCAACTTCAGCATGTTCTGAAATATATTTGAATAAAATTTTATGTTAAGATCACTTGACTTTATAGAGGAAGAAAAACAATAAGTCAATGATTTGTTTAAGTCCATCTTTCACTCAATTAATTAATTTATTTCTTCTTCTTGTTTTTTATTATTATTATATCTTAAAACACATGGCAGATAAGCATGATAAGCGGCATGTCTTCTGCCTTGTTGCTCTGGACAATTAGCAAGAAGTATGTGTCTCACCTAAACATGCTTACTCGAATTCAGATAGACCACCACAATTTGCTAGTGCTTAACCTCCTCAACCTTCTACTTTGATGATCTTGAACCCATCAAACAAAAGCATCGACAAGAAAAGTCTTTACTTTCAAAATTGAAACTCTCAGAGGCCATAATAAATTATGGATTGAGGGTTACAATTTTGGCATCTAATCTTTGGACTAATGAGAGAATATAAAAGGGAAGCATATAGCGACGTGCATCATCAGGCCAGGAAGTAGGTGCCGACATTGATTGGAAGCTTATATATCGCTTTCACAATAATGTAATCAGAATGGAGATTCAAAGGTTATATATTATAATAAGCTTTTTGTTCCCCATAATTTGCTTAAAACAAATTACACAATCCAAAACTATTCGTATAGCTTTGACATTTTAAGTTCATGAAAGATTCCCTACACCTCATGCAGTATGGCAGAAAGCCTCCTCAGAAAAGAGCAGGAAATGAAATCTTCAAATGCTATAAACTTCTTTGCATTTTCTGATCTCCATAAGATAGTACAAGTGCAGAAAATTAAAAGGGCCAAGATAAATTTCTTCATCATGAGAACCAATGATAAATATACAAGAAAAAATCATTTTGATTTTCGATTTTTTCTGTTATTTCTTTTATTCCTCCTCAGCCATTCACCACCACAATATCTGAACGAACTGAGTTGGCAGTTGAAACATATCTTACATACAAAAACAACCAACCTCTAAAACAATGAACAAGACAAAGTAACACATGCACAATTTATCAACCTTATTCTATCTTGGCAGAGCTTGAAGCTGAAGAATTGGGAAAGATCGAAAATTCTGACATTAGATGATCAATAATGCTTCCCTTCTCAACATTCAGCCGTCTACTCTGGCTGTTCCACAAATGCAGTGCAAAGCTTTGAGAACAAATATGCCTCAGCTTTGCAAGTAACCATTTTGAATGAAGCTCATCTTTAGGACCCCGAAAGAGACTCCGAATTCGGCTCCAGTTAAACGGATAGAACGCTGAGGGTGTTAAGACAGTGAAATTAAAACCTGGGTTTTTTGGATTTTCTCTCACTCTTGAAACCACCCTTGAAACCAAGTAAGGGCCATTGTGACCCCACTTGTTCCCATCAAATGTGAGAGCAAATTCTTGGATAAACTTGAAGATCAATGGATGGTTCTTATCAAATACCAACACAGCATTATTCAGTCTGCTCCAATTCCCAGTTTGGGCATCAATTGCCTGAGCTCCAATCACATTTCTCAACTTTGATAAACTCTTTAGCACTATAACATCTGTGTCTAAATAAATACCACCAAACTTATACAACAAAGCAAGCCTAAGCAAATTAGAGAGATTTTGACCCAAAGAAACTCCACCAGGATTCACTTTCCCTGTCCTTAGCTCATAATACCAAGCTTCTGCAGGAGTGTTCTTGAATAAGTAATCAAAGTCCGGAGAAATTGCCATTACCCTGAAATCCATTTCTGAGAATGGCCTCAAAATTTGACTTCCTTTCTTTGAATCCAGCGAATTTGAGACTATGGCCAAACAAGCATTTGGATGGGACTTGAATAAGCTCTCCACAGCCAGCAATTCCCTGTTTCCAAAAGTCTTGGACGAAATCCAAGTCATAAAGAACCTGACTTTACAAGAAGAAGAGTTACCAGCAAAGAAGTCTCTCATTCTTGTTGAAAAAAGAGAGAGTTTTGGTTCAGGGGGTAAGCTTTTGAGCTTGCGCTTGTGTTTTTTGATCCGCCTTGGCCTTTGGAGTGAAAATTTTGAGATGGGTACCATTGAATTTCTTGGGTTGTGCAGAGGAGGCAAATTGGTCTTTAAGAACATTGGCGCATTTTCTTCCTTCACCACATACATCACAGAAGAAGAAATTTTTGAACTTGAAGAAGAAGAAGAAACATGCGCAGGAACCCAATTACTTACAGAATCCCCGGCGAGATTTCCCGCGGAGAAAATGGCGGGGTCCGGCGAGGGCTTGGAAAGAGGAAGGTAAATACAGAAGACATAGAAGCCATTGTAGGCCAAAAGGAGAAGGAGAAGCAGAGCAAGAAGAGAAGTGGGCAAGCTAAGAAGAACGGAAAGTATCGATCTTTTTAAGTATTGCAATTGGTAGATAAAGACAATGAGTGGGTTAGGAAGTTTGGGACTTTCATCGTCAAACATGGTTTGGTTGGTTGGTTAGCTGGTTGTCTGGTTTGTGCTAGCTTTTACTGAGAGAGTTCAATTGGCTCTGGTTTTGTGACGGTAGAGACAACTGACAAGAGAGAGGAAGCAGCTGAGAGTTGCAGAGAAAGTTGAAGAGCATTTTAACGGTGGAAGCGGCAAAAGATTGAAGTGAAATGTTTGTGTTTTTAGCATTGGGAACCAAAAATATATACCAGGTAGTGAAAGTTCCCACCACTTTTCTGTGTGTGGAGAGAGAGTAAAGTCTTAGGCTTGGCTCCTCCGCGCCAGTTGGCTCGCTTTTAGCGCGTATTTTCGAGGCTTTTATTTTTTGTCTTTTATTTTTCGTGCTAAGGATAATGAAAAATCAAAATACTTACCAACATTTGAGAATGTAATACGCTTTGTTAAATGCATGCAATAAAAGAGATTTGTGAAAATAATAATAATAATAATAATAATAGAAAGTAACAATCGTTTAATTAGTGGTTGATTATGACCAATGTGAAATGAATTTGAATTTTTAAGGTTTTTTAAGACAGATTTTAGAAATCAAGGACAAAGTTAACGAACAAAATATGGAACATACTTTGCCTCAATAACTTGTTTTTGTGTGTACTCTTGTGGTGTAACTAAAGTAAGTTTAAAAGGTTTAGTTTAGCCAAAATTTGATATGGGCTACTACTCTTTTGGTATAGACGGTTTTGGATCCAAGATGTATGTAATATCTTGGAATATCTTATATATCTATTCCAAGATATATAACACAGATGTATTTTTTATGATTTGGAATATCTTGTAACTCTTGCATATCTATTTGCTCCAAAGCACCGACTCAAATAATTTTTTATTTTTTATTTATTTTAATTCATTAAAAAAAAATTGTATTCATACAGCACCATTTTACTTACAATCCTATTTTATAAATAATGGTGGTCAAAGAAATTTTTTATGTTGTATAGCTATGGTAGACGTTAAGTCATAGTCATACAATTTCCAACAAGAGAATGTAAGTAAAAGATAAGTGGAAAAATTAGCTCCTAATTTTTAATGTCTCCTATTAAAATGAACAAAAATTCTTATAAATAACAAAGCAGTCAGCGAGCCAAGCCAAATTGAGCTCGGCTAAGCCAGCCAAATGTGCTTCCAAGTTGCAATCAAAGGTCCAAAAATCCCCTTTTAATAAAAATATGTAATTCTATATTTTTATCCAACTCAACTCATTTTAATTGGGTTTTCTTTTCTAGTTCAATTGAATGGATTGTAATTTTTACGTACCATTTGAAAACCAACTTTTTAATCTTCAGATTATGGAGACATGGTACCATGGCCACTCTTTAGCTCAACAATGACAACCCATGATTCCCTCACGAGATATCCTGATCGTACACGTGGCATATTATTTTATGACGTGTCGGAAACATTTTTGAGTGCTGTACAAGTACAACTAACTAACTCTTGGTGAAGTTCTGAATCCCAAGCCTACTACGGTTGGAAGGTGAATCTGGTATGAATAGAAACATACTGAATTCATCCAAGTTGCAATTTTATATGGCAGCGTTTGAACTTTGAGGTACAAACATACTCAATTCATCCACCCAAAAATGACGAAAAGAGAGAGTGGAATTGTAATTATGATTTCTAATGCAAATTGCTAAAAAAACTACAAATCTTTGGCATCTGTTGATTACAAATTTAGAACGAGTTTCACATAGAAACTCAAATTCCCAACCCGAGAAGACCTTATCACTGACCTCCTTGGAATTCCTTGGAATTCTCCTTGCTATTCCAAAGGTACCGACTTCATTCTTTCTCTTATATTTTGCAGCTATATTTAAATTCGTTTGTTTAGATTGCTGCAAGAAGATAAAATAAACTTTGTACTTTATTTTGTAAGGTCGCTGGGCCCAAACTTGCTTTTGGCCCAAGTTTGGCTAAAGACAGAAAACAAAGCCCCAATTGAACCAACAACCTGCATGACCAAAATTCAGCAACTTAAATTGATACAGCTTGGTTAGTAAGTTCCTAATATAGCTTGGTTAAGACCAAGAGAAGCCAATGTAAATAAACCCCAATACACCTTGGTTAAGTTCCTAATGATATATTTTAGATAGATAGATAGAGAGTTGCACTGAGGTGAGGATCTCCTCCATATCCTGCTGCTGCTGCTGCTGATGCTTAGGAAGGAAGACTCAGAGCTAGGCCTTTCTAACAATCTCCCAATACCTGTAAAGTTAGAATAGAGGACATGAAAAATAAATGAAGAATAAGTAGTTTGATCACTTTTTGCGGTTGCTAAATTAAAAGAGAAATTAAAAAAGAAAACAGAAAGGATTATTGATTTGATCACCTCCTTAGTTTGTCCAGTTCTTCCCTGACTTCTTTAAGTTCTCTCGCACAAGCGGGGTCTTGATGAGTGGGATTATCACCGGGAGGTGGTGGGGTGCAACAAGGGTCTTCAACGCCAGCTTCATTTCTGTCCTTGTTTTTGAGTATAGTGGTGACTGCAGCCGCCGCATCTCTCTTCAGCTTTGTAACTTCAATTGACAGCTTTTCCACCTTCTCATTTTGTAACTTGTACCTTCATCACAACACAAATCAGGGAACTATCTTAGTAGACTTTCAAGTTTCAACCTTACCAATACTATACTGCAACTTGTACACAAGGTCACCAAAATAATACATGCTATGTCACTAATTAACACTAATTAGCGTATGATATCAACACTAATTAATATAACCAGTTAATTCAAAGACAGAGTCCTTACCTCTCTGCAAGCCATCTGGCCCTTGCAACGGGATCCTCGAGCTTCCTCTTCTTCCTACTCCTCATAAGGTTCAAATCTTCTTCGTTTTCTTGTTCAATATCATCATCATCATCATCTAGCACTATTACCTCTATCCCCTTCTCTCCTGCTTTTGCTTTTACTTCTTCTTTATCAGTGCTAGAGCCCCACTGCACCATCCTAGTGAACTTTGGCTCCGAGCAGCATGGGCCCTCTTTGGACGCTGTCCAAATGTCTCTGCTGGGCACAACACTTGTCTGGTAATTTGTGGCTGTCTCTGCTGGTGTGAAAGCCCAGAAGCTCCAAATGTTGCTCCGATCTGCAATTTCCTTGGTTGGGATTCTCCGGAAAAACACCTCGGCAGCCACTTGTGGAGTCATCATATACCTCGCGTCAAGTGCGGGAATCAGATTCCCAAATTGATAGCCTTGTTCAGTGATGTGAGCGTGCAGAGAGTGAATGCTTGGGCACGCCACGCACACTGTGTGTTGATCAATCTCACTCACCTGTGTATACAACAAAAGTGAAACAAAATGAAAACCCAAACCAGAAAACAAGACCATTTGTGGGTTTTGTGAAGGTGTACCATGACGACCCGAGCCCCCTCGAGCTGTGTAGGGGTGATCGATGGAAGCAGCTTGGACTGGTCCACTTGATAGAAACCGCCCACTTGAATGACATTTTCTGTACCCATTTCAAAACACCGAGAAAAGATCTTGAGTTGCAGAAGCGGAAGAATCAGAAACAGGGGAAGAAGATAAAAAGATGGTAACCTGGTGGTACATAGAGGGGCCAAGGAGCAGTTGTCGGGGGCAGAGCATGCCTCGCCAAAAAAGGGCCGTCTGCCTGGTTTTGGTCTTGCATCATCTCCTCTGAAATGAAAACCGAATCCTCACTGGCTTTCTGCCTTGCTCTGAAATGAAAACCGACTCTCACTGGTTTTACTGGCTTTTTGTTGTGGAGGGGTGAACGAGGAGTGAGAAAGAGTTGATGAAGAAGAAAAGGCCAAAAGGAAAGAGAGCATTTAATTGCTCGGGGCTTGGTAGGTGAAGCCCAAAAGACCAAAAAGCCTTAAAAATGATATTTGTTACATATTCATATTTTCCTACTTGCTAATATTTCTTTTTTGTTTGACTGAAAACGTGGACATATTTGGGACTTTGAAATTGGAAACATAAGAGTGTGAATGAGAGTGTAAGTTGGGATCATTTGGCATTTTGGTCATTGCATGAAACTGTTAATGAGCTAATCCATATTTATCATTTTCTAAAAATTGTTGGGTGTTGTAGGATCATCATTCAATTCTGATTAGCGGTTTTAATGAGGCCGCCAATTATAAATCGTACTGAAACTACAAAGATTTATTTGTTGTAGTTTGTGACTTATAGAATTAGATTATGACTTGAAAGAAGATCGATGCGATTAACCAAAACATATATATAAAAAAAGTCGATACCATGGCTGCATAGCAAAAAGAAAATGGCTCCCTAATAGACCATGGACTTTGTGATTGGGCCGAACTCCATGTATGTCTGAATCTAAGTAGCCCTATTTGCTTTGACGGTGCGGAAAGGCTATAATGAGGGCTTAAAGTGAGGAGGTTATTTGAGGAAGTCAAATCTCACCATCAACAAATGTAAAGAAATCATGAGACTTAAATATTTTAAATGTTTTGACGGTCGGATCGGTCTCCTCAAATAACCTCCTCACTTTAACTCCTTATTGTAGAAGCTCCCTTGACGGTGACTTCCCTTTGAACATCAACTCCTAACTTTGTTATTTCTTTATATCAAATGTAGAAAATGCATAATATGGAGAACATTAAATTAGTTTCCCTTATTTAAATCAAGGGTAAAATGGGTATAGAGAATTAATAAATGAGAGTCAATGCGGATTATACTTTTGGACCCAAACAAAGAGTAAGAAGTTAGAACGCACTAAATACCTAGCCCCGCGGGATTCTCTCTGTGCTAATCTGCTATGGAAATTGCAGAAGTTACAGGCTTGACAGGAGAGAGAGCCATGCAGCTGAGGTTAGGTGGTGGTGGTACTGTGAGGACCACATTGGGGGTAATTTTCGTCCTCCTCCTGCTATGTATATTCTCAGTGTTCTCTCTATTTGAGTGAGTGATGTGGCTACTTCACTGCATGCATTAATTTATTATAATCTCCTCCAAACTTTTCTTCTTCTTCTCCCTGCCTCACCTTTTGATTTTGTCTATGCTCTATTGACGGGTTCTTCCAGGGTTTCATTTCATCATCCCAATTTCTTCATGCAACATAATATTCCTTCATACCATCCATCAAATAATATTTATAATTCATTAGTCAGTAATGTATACGTACATATATATACGTATCATCCCCAAAAATGATTTACTGACAATATTAATTAGTATTATAAAGAAGTACAAGTTTAGAGCATTATTGTTGTGCATATATACATAATGCTAAGGATAACCTCCATTATTATGACCATGAAAATGTCACCAATTTTATTGTGCATATATGTATGTAATGGTCAATAAATGCTGTACATACTTCCTTCCTTCTGCAGGCTCTACATTGACCAATTAATTACTCAAATTAGCTTTATGCACTTTACAGATCTGTGTTTATTATTTTTTTCTTTTTCCAGGGGACGAGTGGCATTAAGCTCAATACGCACAAGGGAGGGGCTACCTTGATGAGAGATTCACAGTTGCAACATTCCGATATGGATTCGTGAGCCTGTATGTTTGTTTCATCTCATTGTGTGTTTCATTATATTGGAAAAAAATACCAAAGGGGACTGTTCTGGGAGATACTTACTAGTCCTGCTTCAACAATAATTTATATGAGAAATTGTGTCTCACCATGTAAATCATAAGCAAAAGCGCCTCATAGCAGCAAAGAAGAAACAGTGTGGTGCAAAAGAAAAGTCTAAAATAAACTTTAACTTAAGAACAATATGTGCATAAAGTTAATTCCAAATGATCTGATTTTACATGCACACACTAATTATCGGACTAGTCTAGCATTCTTGCAGTTATTTAGAGGAGTGCATGCCCAAGATGCTACACGTTGCATAAAACTTCTACCAACTTCCTTCCTGGTATACCAAACAAAATAGGAGACGCACCAAATTCCTCAAATACAATCCACGGTAGAGCTCGAACTTCACTGTGCACAGTAAGGTCATCAAGATGTCGCGGTCGAAGTTGTATAGCCAAATGTTTATGATACCATTCCAGATCCGCATATAGTTTACCAACATCGCAGTTAAAATGTACGAGTCGCACAATAAAATTTCTATTTGCTCCTACGACAACAGTGTGATTATATCCTAAAAATTTTCCTGTGAATACATCGTGCACTCTCTCATTAAGCTCATGAGTATATTCGTAATCACTGTTGTACCAGAGAGAGAACAACGAATTGGAAAGAGGAGTAGCGAAATCATTGTAATGATTAAAAAGCACATTTAGAACCGGTTGGTGATATAACTCATAATGGCCTAATGGTTTCAACTCAACCACACGTATAATACCACCGCTATTTTCATCAAAAATGGCTGCAAATAATAAAGCCCTTTTCATAAGTTCGAAAATTTCTTCTCTATTGTTGCCTTTCTTGTAAACCTCATAATAAAAATAAGCATATTGACCACCGGATCCATTCACAAGTGCTTCGTAAGGAGTGGATTTTTCGATAAGTTCAGATGTACTAACGAGATATGTAAGAGGATGATAGCTCTCATCTTTTTTCTCCCATCCAACTATAAGAGCACGCCCATCAAATTTCGTTACAAAATTGCAATATCTCCAGGCTTCTATTGCTGCAAGACGAATGCCTGCATATGGTTCCCTATGTATTTCCACTGGATATTTCATCCTTTCCTTCACATAAGTTAACATTTCAGTGCATTGACTGTTATCTCCCGCAATGACTGCAAGTATATTGTCACTGATTGTAAATAATTTCTTTGCTTTTTCATCGAGTATAAACCCTTTTCTTTGACCACATGTAACCCTGGTATTGACACCAACTAAGATTGTATCATCACATATAACCACGAGGTTTGTGACGCCTCGTCCCTTTCCCTGCGTAAAAAATTGAATAATTTATTCAATATTCTTGTTGTTCCTGAATTAAACAATTAAGGCAACGAGAATGCAGTAATTGAAAAGACATTAAAGACATTACACCAACGAAAAAAAACAAAGAGGAAGATGATTGGTATGTAGTTGTTTACATAAGAAATAGGTTGAAAGTAAGACGTACGGCAGCAAATATTTAGGCTTAATAATAAATAAGATAACAAAGAAGAAAGAAAGAAAAAAAGCGACAAGCCCCACCAACACACCCTCCACCACAACCCAACCCTTCCCCATCGCCGACTACCGCCCCCAACCCATGGCCTCCATTCCCCGCTCATCTAGCCAACCCGGTTTCTCCTCTGCGATGGTAAAAAAACCATAGAAAAACAACGGCAAATAAAAATAAAAAACGAAGCAAAAGAACCTAAAAAACCCCAAATCGGAAATCGGAGAATGGTAGAAACCACGAAGTAGGTATGATACATTTAACCAACCAAAAAAAAATACGTACGACATAAAAAAAAAAGTGGTGGTAATGGTCCCAAACCTTGAACTCTTGATTGGTTTTCTCCAAGTATTCCTTTTCTGAAACTGAGTTTTGCAATTCTTGGTTGATCATAGAATATGCATTTGCCATTCCCATGTTCGACTGAAGTGTATCAATGCAACAGAGCAAAAGTTCAACCCGCTGCAATCACAAATTTGTTGTTGAAAAAGAAAGATGAACATAAAATAATTTTCAACCAAATTAACACCAGCAGTCATCCTTTTATAAGAAAGGACTTGTTCTGTTTAGGGAAAGGAAAAAAATCTTACCCATAAGACGGGGAAAAAAACAAGGAGCTAAACAAGAAACAAAAAAAAAGGGGAAACAAAAGGTTTGGGTAAAAAAAAAAAAAAAAAAAACCAGGAAACAAAAGTAATATGGCCAAACCACGGAGACGGAGAGCGTAAAAATTTGGAAGAAATTCGATAGCTTCAAACAATAAACATTCAACGCCTCTGTAAACCAGTTTGTATCCTAGGACTGACCAAATTGATGTGTATGTTGGTGGTGCTGAACATGCTGTTCGCCATTTAAAGTTGTTTCTGTATAATGAAGTAATTTTTGGGAATACATGTTTCTAATGCTTTGCTAGCCAAATAGGACAAATAATGCGACGAATAAATGTTTCCTAGCCAAATAGGAATCAATCACAGAAGGAAATCAATAATGAGATCTTTTTATTATTTTTTAAAATTTGATATGGAATGTCTTGTTTGGAAGGAATATGTTTTTCAAATATAAAAATAAGGAAGTTATGAAAGTTCTATAAAAATCAAATCAGGTAGCACAATTAGCTACCCAATACGTTATTTTAACTTTCTCTCTTTTTTCTTTTTTTAATATTTAAATTTAACTTTTATTATTTGATTCCTTATTAACCTGATTTATCTGAAAGGGTATTTCCTAGTATCTGAAAGTTTCCCTAAACTCTGCGTTGGCCTTTATATATAATGCCTCTGCGTTTTCTTTCTCTTTCACTCTCTCTTTTTTTGACCTAAAAAAAACAGTCTCTCTCTCTCTTCTCTCTCTCTCTCTCTCTCTCAATTTTGCGCATCTAGGGCTTAGAAGTTATAGAAGACTCCGTTATCGATGAGTGGCTCAGCGAAGGATGTGCAATCCAAGAAGGAGCTTGATAGCGTGGTTCACAGTGGTGCACCCGTTGTTCTGCAGTTCTGGGCCTCGAGTTGTGAGGCTTCGAAGCACATGGACGAGGTCTTTGCCCACCTCTCTACTGATTTCCCTCATGCCCATTTCTTAAGGGTACGTATTCTTCTCATCTCTATACGGGGTTTTTTTTTTCCAGGTCTTTTGTATGTGTGTGTGCTGGTGTTTTTTTTAAAAATCTCCAATTGATGATAAAATGTTGTAGGTTGAAGCAGAAGAACAGCCTGAGATATTTGGGGCTTATTCGGTTTGTGATGTGCCCTACTTTGCCTTTGTGAAGGTATGCTTATTTGGTATAATCTATTCATGTTTCCTTTTTGATTTGATGCTGGCTGATTTTGAGTAAGCATAGTTAGGTCGTTGGATGTGAGGCCGGCATGCAATATAACAAAGTTCTGCATTTAGATAATAAGGTTCTGTTGAATTTTTGTCACATGATTTATGATCATTGATCAACTGTTTTGAAGATGTAGAACTTAGGTGTCACATGCAATATGAATAAGTGGAAACGCGTGCAAGTATGAATTGAGTTATGATTGGAAAAAGAATTTTGCTGTTAGATAAACTTTTGAAACTAATATCGTTGTTGGCTTGGGTTCTTCCGATTGTTCTGTATCTGTTCTTCTCTTGGTCATTTTTTGTTTGTGCTTTTTTGGTCAGGATGGAAAGGTCGCTGATACATTAGAAGGTGCAGATCCATCTATTTTGGCCCATAAAGTTGCTAGGGTTGCTGGGTCAGTTAAGCCTGGAGGACCTGATGCTCCTGCTCCTGCCAGTCTTGAGACAGTCCACGAGTTAGCAAAAGAAAATGGATCTTCCCAGAAGCAAGAGCAAATTCAAGCACAAAATGGCCTTGATGATGCCTTGAAAAGGCGGTTGCAACAGCTGATTGACTCTAATCCACTCATGCTTTTCATGAAAGGAAGCCCTGAGGAGCCCAAATGTAACGTTAGCCGATTGGCCATTGACATTTTGAAGCAAACGAAGGTCAAATTTGGAAGTTTCGATGTTCTTACGGACAATGAAGTCATGGAGGGGATAAAGAGGTATTCTAACTGGCCAATAATACCGCAGATTTACTACAAAGGGAAGGCCCGTGGTTGGTCTGAGACAGAAATTTTAATGCGTCGAAGTGGTGAATTAGAGGAAGTACCCAGAGACCATGGAATTGATACTGCTGATTCTACTGGGGCGAAGGTAATTGAATTAGAGGAAGTTTCCAGAGAACATGGAATGGATACTACTGATTATGCTGGGGCAAAGGTAACTGAAGCTGGAAGTGGAAAGAGTGGAATCTCAGCATCTACTGGATCTTCTCACGAGCAGATGCAAGTTCAAGTGCAAAATGGCCTTGATGATGCCTTGGAAAGGCGGTTGCAGCAACTGATTGACTCTAATCCAATCATGCTTTTCATGAAAGGAACCCCTGAGGAGCCCAAATGTAAATTGAGCAAAATGGCCATTGACATGTTGAAGGAAGAGAAGATCAAATTTGCAAGTTTCGATGTTCTTGCAGACAATGAAGTCATGGAGGGGATACGAAAGTGTTCCAACTGGCCAACATTACCGCAGCTTTACATAGAAGGGAAGGCTCGTGGTTTGCGTCACATACGAACTTTAGAGTGTGGTTTTCGTGAATAAGAGGAAGCTTCCAGAGACCATGAAATCAACTCACAGAATTAGAATACACAACTGAATACCTGTAGACTGAATTTTTTATATAATGTATTCAGCTTGTGAATGGCAATATTCTATCAGTTAACTTATAATCTCTGGATTTACGTATGATTCTTACCCTTTTTGGTTTCTAATAATTAATGGCATTGTTTCCCAGGTCTTTATCTACATAAATTTTTTTCTTCTGCCTCCAATGATGAAAAGTCTTTTAATCTTTCTGATGGGATTAAAAATACTTCTGAGAAGAGCTCACGTATATATCAGAGCAGCCGATTTTTTTCTACTGCTCGCTACGTATATTCTATATCCAATTCGGAAACTACCAGCACCTCCATGGCTGATACTTATTCAGTGAAGACGAGACTCAGTTCTTCCTTATACATATGGTTAGTCCAGTGATACATCAAGCCATTTAAATGGTGGACCCTGTAGGGAAGAAAAGACCAAACTCTGTGTTGTATCAGTTAACTTATAATCTCTGGATTTATATGATTCTTACTCTTTTTGATTTCTAATAATTAATGGCATTGTTTCCTAGGTCTTTATCTACATAAAAAAAATTCAGACAACGAAAGATGCTGAAGGAACCTTTAGTTTGGCATTCCATATTCCATATTCCTCTTCCTCTTTTTGTTTTCTATTTGGCATAATTTTTCCTTCCGTAGGTCATGAAATCTGGGGAATTCTTTCGTAATGAAAGACAATCCTAACAATAGCTTTATGAAAATATGATAACTTTATGCGATTAGCATTTTTTGCAACGTTTCTTTTACTCTTTTTTAAATGTCAGCATTTCTATTACATTATTCCACAGTTCCTTCCAAGTTTTAATCGTTTATAAGCAATGTGTGTGGACGCTAAATTTTTTTATTGCCATCTCCAGAACCTCCTCTACTATCAGTAGAGGACTAGCAGCTCATGAGCCAAATGTTGAGGGTCTTAAACTCAAACAGAGATCAATTACAAACCGAAAATATGGAATAATGCTTATAATGGCACTTGAATGACATTTTCTGTACCCATTTCAAAACACCGAGAAAAGATCAATCAAACAGTTGAGTTGCAGAAGTGGAAGAATAAAAAATAGGGGAAGAAGATAAAAATATGGTAACCCGGTGATACACAGAGGGGCCAAGAAGCAGTTGTTGGGGGCAGAGCATGCCTCGCCGAAAAAAGGATCGTGTGCCTGGTTTTGGTCGTGCCTCATCTCCTCTGAAATGAAAACCGAATCCTCACTCAGCTCCGAAATGAAAACAGACTCTCACTGGTTTTACTGGCTTTTTGGTGTGGAGGGGTGAATGAGGAGTGAGAAAGAGTTGATGAAGAAGAAAAATCCAAAAGGAAAGAGAGCATTTAAGCCAAAAGAAAAAACCGACTCTCATTCACACTCTTATGTTTCCAATTTCAAAGTCCCAAATATGTCCACATTTTCAGTCAAACAAAAAAGAAATATTAGCAAGTAGGAAAATATGATTATGTAACAAATATCATTTTAAAGGCTTTTTGGTCTTTTGGGCTTCACCTACCTAGCCACAAGTGGCTGCAGAGGTGTTTTGTTGAAGAATCCCAAAAAGGAAATTGCAGATCGGAGCAACATTTGGAGCTTCTGGGCTTTTACACCCTCAGCGACAACCACAAATTACCAGACAAGTGTTGTGCCCAGCAGCGACATTTGGATAGCGTCCAAAGAAGGCCCATGCTACTCGGAGCTAAAGTTCATTAGGATGGTGCAGTGGGGCTCTAGCACTGATAAGGAAGATGTAAAAGCAAAAGCAGGAGAGAAGGGGTTAGAGGTAATAGTGCTAGATGATAATGATGATATTGAACAAGAAAATGAAGAAGATTTGAACCTTATGAGGAGTAGGAAGAAGAGAAAGCTCGAGGATCCCGTTGCAAGGACCAAATGGCTTGCAGAGAGGTAAGGACTCTGTTTTTGAATTAATTGGTTATATTATTTAGTGTTGATATCATACGCTAATTAGTGTTAATTAGTGACATAGCATGTATTAGTCATTCTGAACTCTTATTTTGGTGACTTTGTGTACAAGTTGCAGTATAGTATTAGTAAGGTTGAAACTTGAAAGTCTAATAAGATAGTTCCTTGATTTGTGTTGTGATTAAGGTACAAGTTACAAAATGAGAAGGTGGAAAAGCTGTCAATTGAAGTTACAAAGCTGAAGAGAGATGCGGCGGCTGCAGTCACCACTATACTAAAAAACAAGGACATAAATGAAGCTGGCGTTGAAGACCCTTGTTGCACCCCACCACCTCCCGATGATAATCCCACTCATCAAGACCCCACTTGTGCGAGAGAACTTAAAGAAGTCAGGGAAGAACTGAACAAACAAAGGAGGTGATCAAATCAATGATCCTTTATGTTTTCTTTTTTAATTTCTCTTTTAATTTAGCAACCACAAAAAAGTGATCAAACCACTTATTCTTCATTTATTTTTCATGTCCTCTATTCTAACTTTACAGGTATTGGGAGATTGTTAGAAAGGCCTAGGTCCAAGTCTTCCTTCCTAAGCTGCAGCAGCAGCAGCAGGATATGAAGGAGATCCTCACCTCAGTGCAACTCTCTATCTATCTATCTAAAATATATCATTAGAGCATCCACAATATGGGTGTGTATGTTAAATATACACCTCGAGTCAGCGGAATGGTCTCCAATAGAGAGATGTAAATAGATGTAAATATACATCACCACTATGGGGATGTAAAATAAAATGTATATTTACATCTATTTTTACATCCCTTGGAGGCGGGACCCACCTGAGAAAAGAGAAGAAAAATGAAGAAAAGTCAGCATAAAAGGTTGGGACTCATGGCTACACCCCTGAATTTACATCCCTTCATTGGAGCTAAAATCATATTTACACCCCTCGAAGGTGTAAAGGAGATGTAAAAATGGCTTTACACTCCCGAATTTACACCAAAAAAACCTATGAATGCTCTTAGGAACTTAACCAAGGTGTATTGGGGTTTATTTACATTGGCTTCTCTTGGACTTAACCAAGCTAAATTAGGAACTTACTTAACCAAGCTATATGAATTTAAGTTGCTGAATTTTAGTCATGCAGGTTGCTGGTTCAATTGGGGCTTTGTTTTTTGTCTTTAGCCAAACATGGGCCAAAAGCAAGTTTGGGCCCAGTGACCTTACAAAATAAAGTGCCAAGTTTATTTTATCTTCTTGTTGCAATCTAAACAAACAAATTTAAATATAGCTGCAAAAGATAAGAGAAAGAATGAAGTTGGTACCTTTGGAATAGCAAGGAAATTGTAACACCCCGACTCCAAATTTATCCCATGTTTTAATTAATTTAAGTGAAATTAAGAATTTATCCGTGGGATAGGGCTATTTTAGTCATTTTCTTATCCGGAAGGAATTTGTAAATTCTGGATGTACCATCGCGTAGAGCACGGCGAGATGAGTTCATAGACACGTAGTGGGCTCGAATTGGAGTTGTAACGAGAGAGTTACAATCGAATGAAGCTCAGTGGCACGATCGTAAATATTTGAAAAATGGATTTTTGATAAAAAGACGGAATTGCCCTCATCTCTCTCTCTCTCTCTCTCATCCCAAGCACAGCCCTCTCTCTCTCTCTCTCCCGACCAGCTCTCTCTCTCCTGGTTCTCGGCTCAGACCACGGGGCGTGAGGCCGGTCCGTTCGCCGTCTCGGCGGCCGGTCAAGACCACCGGTTTTCCCGAAAACCCGATTCCACCAATGGTAAGACTGGTTCAAACCGGATTTTCACGGCGTTGCGCCATCGTCTCCGCCGTCCAATCTCGGTGAAGCAGGTAGGCTTTCTCCATCATTTTATCTTATAGCTGCTTGTGTAGGATTGGATTAATTTCTTGCCTAGAATCGATTTTGAAACCTAAGTTTTGGACGGATTTCGGTGGAAATTCGCCACTTGCCGTCCGAATTGGACATTGCCGTAGTTGAATAAGTTGCTCCATTCGTCGAGTAGTAGCCGTAGCCGAAAGGGTGGCTCTCGATTTGGAAGTTTTCGCGATGGGTATCTCTTTGGACACCTACGCGTTGCCGGCGCATGTGGCGGTGCGTGGGCACTGTAGTTGTGGGGCATTTTTATCCCACTGCGATCCTCTTGATGTCACGAGCGCGCAGTGTGCTCGGATCTCATTTTGGGTACCATTAGAGTCCCGAACGGATATCGCATATCGTGTATTTTCCAGGTCGCTAGGTTTGGACCTTTAGATGGTCCTGAAGTTATAATATGTTGATCTAGGTATTACCAGGATCGTGTAGGATTCGACGGATCGTAAAACGGAGTCCCGGATACTCGGAAATGCCAACCCTAGGGTTAGGGTTTTAGTAACCGTCCGATCCTGCGATCGTGAGCGATCCGACCGTCCGATCTAGACCAAACTCGCAGGACATGTGTCCTAGAGCCTGTAGAACCTATAGGAACTTTCGGATCAGAATTTGGGGGTTGTGGGCCCCGGGCCCGTTTGACCCTAGTTTGACCGTGAGACTTCCGAGATAGTCTTACCTTTCTTTGAGTTAGAATGACCTTAGTGACAGGTCTTGAGCATTGTCGAGTTAAATGGATATTGTGGGTTTATGATATAAATTGATGAATTTAAATGGGGGAGTTTATAGAATGCTTTACTGGTTTAGGTTTATATAAGATTAGAAATTATATAGTATATATTTAATTGTGTGGATGTATAAAGGTATATAAAGAAATCGAATGTTAGTTTACAGTGTTATACGCACTACCCTACGTACCCCCCCATATTGTGATTATGTTGAGGCCTTTAAACCCGTGCGGGCGGTGAGAATGTAGCGAGCCCAGTGTTGAGTCGCGCGTCTTTGGATTAGCCGTGTTGGGACCCCATACGTGGCGGGTGCATCCCGAAGTATGAGGAGATATGATTGTGTGGAGGCTGGTGAGAATGTAGCTGAGCCCGGTGTTGAGGTCGCCGCAGCCTTTGGATTTGCCGGCGTGTTGGCGGACCTCATCGTGGCGGGTGCGTCCCGGCGTATGAGGAGATATGATTGTGTGCGGGCTGGTGAGAATGTAGCGAGCCTAGTGTTGAGGTCGCGCGCGTCTTTGGATTAGCGGCATATTGATGACCCCATACGAGGCCGGGTGCATCCCGTCGTATGAGGGGAGCTATGTGATTGTGTTTGGTGTGTTGTGATGGATAAATCCTAGAATGTATGAATTTGTATGGCTATAATGGTTTAGTGATATTAGGAGCCAGGATTAATACGAAAGAACTACGTGTGGCTTGATCCCTTAGTAGGGTACGTAGGCAGCCTGAAGTTACTAGGTGTAGCCACAGATTAGACCCAACTTAGGTGGTGTTATTGAGATTGGTTCGGACCTCGTTGTTGGTCCCGAAACTTGATTGAATTGAGGCTTGTTCTGGGGACTTAATGAGTGAAGGTGTGCATAAATAGATTTTGAATTTGTTATATGCATGTTTGATGCATTAAGTTATTTTAAAAACATTGTGGGCAGTTCTGCTAGAATCATTTGAAGGTCGGAGGCCATTTATATAAATTGCATGAGATTATATTGTGCGTGCTGCTGGTTTGGTTATAAAATGTGTTTTATGCAGGTGGAAATTTTGGGAAATATTAAATTTGAGGAGACTCTGCGGAATTTGTGAAAGTCTCGTGCCTCAAATCCTCTACAGTAAAAGATGACATAGTTTTAAGGAGTGAACTGGCGTGGGTGTGATGCGGGTCTCCATGAGGTTAAATCTCGGGTTCCGGAAATTGGGCGAGTCCTGTCGAAATCAAGAATTCAAGGAGGTCGGTAATAAGGTCTTCTCGGGTTGGGAATTTGAGTTTCTATGTGAAACTCGTTCTAAATTTGTAATCAACAGATGCCAGAGATTTGTAGTTATAGTAACCTATTAGAATACATTGGAAATCAAAATACGGTAAATAAAATTAGATGCGTTTTTTAAGCAATTTGCATTAGAAATCATAATTACAATTCCACTCTCTCTTTTCTTCATTTTTGGGTGGATGAATTGAGTATGTTTGTAAATTGTACCTCAAAGTTCAAACGCTGCCATACAAAATTGCAACTTGGATGAATTCAGTATGTTTCTATTCATACCAGATTCACCTTCCAACCGTAGTAGGCTTGGGGTTCAGAACTTCACTAAGAATTAATTGTACTTGAACAACACCCAAAAATATTTCCAACACGTCATAAAATAATATGCCACGTGTACGATCAAGATCTCTCGTGAGGGGATCATAGGTTATCATTGTTGAGCTAAAGAGTGGCCATGGCACCATGTCTCCATAATCTGAAGATTAAAAAGTTGGTTTTCAAATGGTACGTAAAAATTACAATCCATTCAATTGAACTAGAAAAGAAAACCCAATTAAAATGAGTTGAGTTGGATCAAAATATAGAATTACATATTTTTATTAAAAGGGGATTTTTGGACTTTTGAGTGCAACTTGGAAATTCCACAAGTTACAGGGTTGACAGGAGAGAGTGTAACACCCCGACCCCAAATTTATCCCATATTTTAATTTATTTAAGTGGAATTGAGAAATTACTCGTGGGATATGGGTATTTTAGTCATTTTCTTATCCGGAAGGAATTTTGGAATTCGGTTGTCCGTTCGTAGAGCACGGTGAGATGAGTCCGTAGACACGTAGTAGGGCTCGAATCGGAGTTATGAGAGAGATATGATTAAATGAAGCTCGGTGGCATAATCATAAATATTTGGAAAATGGATTTTTGGTTAAAAGGCGGAATTGCCCTCGTCTCTCTCTCTCTCACTCTCTCCGGCGTCTCTCCTCTCTACGGTTTTCGCGGTGGAACAACCGGCCACGGCGCTCGTCGGCTACCAAAGTCGACGGGCGGTACCAAAATGACCGCCATCATCTTCCTACCCCAGAGTCTCCGCGACCGGGATTTCGCGGAAAATCGAAGCGGCTCGGTTCGCGAAACTTCCGCGGCCGTTCTCCATCGTCCGACCACGATTCCGGCAAGTGAGGTATGGTTTCTAACCTATTTTCCGAGCTCTAGCTGATGGTTGGGTAGGATTTCATAAATTTTGAGGCTAAATAAACGCGATCTACGGTGAAATTTGGCGGTTTGCGACCGCGATTCGGCCACTTCCGGTCAGTTTTGGGGTATGCCCAAGAACAAAAGTGACTCAAATTAGGTGTATTACCTAGGGTAGAGTCTGGGCTCCACGATTTGGAAGTTTTCCGGTGATGCGATGTCGCTTTGGACACTCGCGGCTGCCGCGTGTTGCGGCTTCGTGGACACTTTGTAGTTGAGGGCATTTTTGTCCCACTGTGATCCTCTCGATATCACGAGCACGTAGGTGTGCTCGGATCTCATTTGGATACCGTTAAGTCGACGGATACCATTAGAGTCCCAGGTGTGAGTCGCACGCGTCTTTGGATGAGCCGGCATGTTGGCGGACCCCATACGTGGCGGGTGCGTCGGCGTATGAGGAGATATGATTGTGTGAGGCTGGTGAGAATGTAGTCGGGCCCAATGTGAGGTCGCCGCGCGTCTTTGGATTAGCCGGCGTGTTAGCGGACCCATACGTGGCGGATCGTCCCGATGTATGAGGAGATATGATGGTGTGGTGGTGAGAATGTAGCTTGAGGCCCAATGTGATCGCCGCGCGTCTTTGGATTAGCCGGCGTGTTGGCGGACCTCATCGTGGCCGGTGCGTTCGGCGTATGAGGAGATATGATTGTGTGAGGCTGGTGAGAATGTAGCGGGCCCGGTGTAAATCGCACCGTCTTTGGATTAGCCGGCGTGTTGGCAGACCCCATCGTGACCGGTGCGTCTGGCGTATGAGGAGATATGATGGTGTGAGCTGGTGAAAATGTAGCGGCCCGGTGTGATCGCGCGTCTTTGGATTAGCCGCGTGTTGCAGACCATACGAGTGGGTGCGTCCCGTCGTATGAGGGGATTATGTGATATGTTGATGAGTTCTCATGTGTCGTAGGTTTATCCGGCATACGGATAGGTCCCATACGTAATTTTGGATGTTCAGTATGGGGAGATATTATGATTGTGTTTGGTGTGTTGTGATGGATTAATCCTAGAATATATGAAATTGTATTCTGGTAATGGTTTATTTGATATTAGGAGCAGGGATAGATCTGAAAGAGCTACGTGTGGCTTAATCTCTTAGTAGTACGTAGGCAGCCTGAAGTTACTAGGTGCAGCCACAGATTAGACCCCACTTAGGTGGTCTTATTGGGATTGGTTTGGACCTCGTTGTTGGTCCCAAAACTTGGTTGAATTGAGGCTTGTCCTGTGGACTAAGTGAGTGAAGGTGTTCGTAAATAGATTTTGAATTTATTATATGCATGTTTGATGCATTAAGTCATTTTAAAAACATTGTGGGTAGTTCTGCTAGAATCATTTGAAGGCCGGAGGCCATTTGTGTAAATTGCATGAGATTATATTGTGCGTGCTGCCGGTTGGGTTATAATATGCGTTTTGTGCAAGTGGAAATTTGGAAATGTTCAATTTACAGGAGACTCTGCCGAAATTTGCAGAAAGTCTCGTGCCCTTAATCCTCTATAGTAGCGAGGACATAGATTTAAGGAGTGAACCCGCGTGGGTATGATGCGGGGTCTCCATGAGGTTAAATCTCGGGTTCGGAAAATTCGGGACGGTCTGTCAGAGAGAGTCATGCAGCTGAGGTTAGGTGGTGGTGCTGTGAGGACCACATTGGGAGTAATTTTCGTCCTCCTCCTGCTATGTATATTCTCACTGTTCTCTCTATTTGAGTGAGTGATGTGGCTACTTCACTGCATGCATTAATTTATTATAATCTCCTCCAAACTTTTCTTCTTCTTCTCCCTCCTCACCTTTTGATTTTGTCTATGCTCTATTGTGACGGGTTCTTCCAGGGTTTCATTTCATCATCCCAATTTCTTCATGCAATATAATATTCCTTCATACCATCCATCAAATAATATTTATAATTCATTAGTCAGTAATGTATACGTACATATATATACGTAATATCCCCAAAAATGATTTACTGACAATATTAATTAGTATTATAAAGAAGTACAAGTTTAGATCATTATTGTTGTGCATATATACATAATGCTAAGGATAACCTCCATGCTCACTCATTATTATGACCATGAAAATGTCACCAATTTTATTGTGCATATATGTACGTAATGGTCAATAAATGCTGTACATACTTCCTTCCTTCTGCGGGCTCTACATTGACCAATTAATTACTCAAATTAGCTTTATGCACTTTACAGATCTGTGTTTATTATTTTTTTCTTTTTCCAGGGGACGAGTGGCATTAAGCTCAATACGCACAAGGGAGGGGCTACCTTGATGAGAGATTCACAGTTGCAACATTCCGATATGGATTCGTGAGCCTGTATGTTTGTTTGATCTCATTTGTGTTTCATTATATTGGAAAAAAAATACCAAAGGGGACTGTTCTGGGAGATACTTACTAGTCCTGCTTCAACAATAATTTATATGAGAAATTGTGTCTCACCATGTAAATCATAAGCAAAAGCGCCTCATAGCAGCAAAGAAGAAACAGTGTGGTGCAAAAGAAAAGTCTAAAATAAACTTTAGCTTAAGAACAATATGTGCATAAACTTAATTCCAAATGATATGATCAATATGTGCATAAACTTAATTCCAAATGATATGAGGTTACATGCACACACTAATTATCGGACTAGTCTAGCATTCTTGCAGTTATTTAGAGGAGTGCATGCCCAAGATGCTACACATTGCATAAAACTTCTACCAACTTCCTTCCTGGTATACCAAACAAAATAGGAGACGCACCAAATTCCTCAAATACAATCCACGGTAGAGCTCGAACTTCATTGTGCACAGTAAGGTCATCAAGATGTCGCGGTCGAAGTTGTTTAGCCAAATATTTATGATACCATTCCATATCCTCATACCAACATCGCAGTTAAAATGTAGGAGTCGCACAATAAAATTTCTATTTGCTCCTACGACAACAGTGTGACTATATCCTGAAATTTTTCTTCTGAATACATCGTGCACTCTCTCATTAAGCTCATGAGTATATTCGTAATCACTGTTGTACCAGAGAGAGAACAACGAATTGGAAAGAGGAGTAGCGAAATGCATTGACAAACACCGAATTAAGAAATTCAATAGCTTCAACATTCAACATTCAACGCCTCTGAAAACCAGTTTGTATCCTAGCACTGACCCAGTTGATGTGTATGTTGGTGGTGCTGAACATGTTGTTCTCCATTTAGATAGTAAATCCCACGCTTCTTTATGTATTGTGGTTTATCGCTGAAGCATGTGTTGTAGATGGTCAACAAAACGAAAAGGGTAGATGTGCATAACTTTGATTTTGTACCATAATAGGAACGTCTAGTATCATGTTTGGTCAGCAACCTACAGACTAAGTGATGCTTAAAGACCGTGTAACTCTTACATCTGGAAGGCACGATGAATTCGAAGTCTTTGTTTTCTTGGAAGGATTGGATGGCATAAGCGAGTAGTTTCATTAATTTGTTTTTCACATCTTCCTTAGGGAGATTAGACACCTCGACATATACTTTTTTTTCTTGTATTGATAAAGGTGGGAGAAGGGTGAAATCCGACTCATCATTCTTAATGTTCTTCTTGATGAGCTCAAGATTAATATTATGTTGCACCTCTGATTGAGTTGATTTGCCTCCTTGAATATAATCTTGAATCATGGAATGAAGGGCGAGACGTAACTTCTTGTTTGCAGGGACATCTTCATCAGGCTTTGACATTGTCAAACGAATTTTTTTTTCTTTTAATTCCCAAAATAAGCCTCGAAATTGGTTGGGGACTCTTCTCCGAAAAATAGTTGACAGTAAAAATAAGATTGTAGATTGAATGAAAATAATTGGCTGGGGACTCTTCTCCGAGCATGTGCTCAGAGCACTTCTTTTAAACTACCCGGGCCTCCCATGGATTTGGACCTGCCTTTCCTACAAAATGTGGGAGTCTGATCCATGCCTTTCCTACAAAATGTGGGAGTCTGAATTCATGAAAACGGGAAACATGTTTTGGGTATCTTGTTCCTCAATAAAAAACGTGGTGCCTTGGGGAATATCTTTCTAATTATGTCATTAAGGGAAACAAGTTTTGGGTATCCTGTTCGCAAGAAAAAAAAATCAGATTCCCAATTGACGTGCATTCTACAAAATCTTTGTCCACGTCTGTTTTCGACTGAATAAGAAAGAAACTAAAAATTAAAGGTTGAATTTTTGCTTTCCTTTTTTTTTTTTTGGTTTTTTGGTTTTAGTTTTATACAGTCGGTGTTCTACTAAAAAAAATAAACATAAACACAAGGTATAATATAAGTCGGTTGCCGATCTTCCGTGGCCCGGTGGTTTTGTGATCCACACAATCTCCTTGCGCAAAAACATCCCTATAAAGGCAGAGGCATTTAAGAGAAAAAAACCCAAAGTCCTTCTTCTCGAACCCTAAAAAAAAAATTGTCTTCTCTTCTCACCACCATCGCTCGCGTATCCCCGTTTCTCATTCACCTGCGAACAACTGAGGGACAAGAAACAATGATGAAAAACACGTTCGAACTCTGTTCAGAGGTATTCAAAAGAAATCAATAATTTCAAGCTGGCTATTATAAATTGATTGTTATTTATTTCTTTATAATTCTATCCAATTTTCCATTCAGTTACCTCCCCTTATGTCAAATCTCGAGATAGAGAAGAAAACGGAAGAAGCTCCTCGGCGGCAGCAGGAGGGAGAGCACGATCCGATCAAGTAAAAATCCTCACTCATTTAGTTTGGCCTCTATTCTTGTAGTTTTTGACGTGTCCTCATGTATGATGTTCATTCTGCAGGCATGCCAATTCTCTTCTTGCTTTTTTTCATGATGCTATTGAAGGCTTGAATTCTCACATGGGCTTCGATCGTGATACCCTTAATAGATTCATCACCCAATCGTTTGCCGATCCTCGATTTGCTGACCTAATGAAAGTTTTCAGCGTATGTCTTTTACTTTTTTCCTTTTTCTTCTCCTGCTCTTGTTATTTATTAATTAGTTTTTTGGAGTGTCGCAGGACGATGCTGCAAGTTCAGATGTTGGTACAACCATTCCTGATAAGGTAAATAACGGGTGTGATTCCCAGTTTTCGTCATCTTCTTTTCAAGATTTGGCACCTTATAGTTGTTTTTGTTAGGTATATTATTTGCATATTAAGCACATCTGGGTTTGTTCTAATTCTATATAGTGGGGGGATTAATGTTATTCCAGGAGTCAAAAAGCATTATGCAATCAAGTAGATAAGCCGATGTTGAGACGCATGCCTTTACTTGTTTGTTCGTAAATGTCGTAATATCACTTTGGAATTTAATTTTGCATCTATGATTGTTGTAGGTTGCTAGTCGTGACGATATCGAGGCATTGATCCCTGAGGATCCCGACGACTGGACAGAAGAGGTGAGGAAATAATAACCATGTATTTGGTAAACTTTATTAGCTTGTCTTGATTGTTATTGGTTGACTATGATAACCGTATATAGCAAGTCACTAGCAAATGTGCCCGCACGATGTTGCGGGTTTAAGTTACGAAATAAAGACTAATAACATGTTCTATATGTTGCTTGTCATCTTAAAATATTGATCAAATTTTGGGAAAACTGAAAATGCACAATAACAAATTAAATCAGGGATATAATTAACTGCAATCATTAAGTTTTACTAAAAGTTTGGCATTTGGGAATTAAGAGATTCCAGTCGACAAAAGTCTCTCTTCCGACAGTATAAGCAAATATCATTACAAAATCATTTATCCTTCAAAAAGGATGGAAACAGTTTCATAATATTAGAAAAATCAAAAGGGGAATTTAATAATTTGTCGATTGTTACAGTGGTTTTCTGGTCACAGGTTGCACTTCTAGTAGAGTGTCAAATTGGGACAAAAAACTTTGAAAAATTAGGCAGAATCTTTAAGAAATTGTAACACAACATGGTATACAAACTTTATAGATGCAGAAATCATTTTGTTGCAAAATTACCTCACTCAACACCTAAAAAACATAGAATGAAGACAAAAAGCAAGAAAAAAATTGAAAAATTGCAATTTCTGATTTTCTATTCCCAAAACTGTCCAAATATGTTTTTCTTTGCAGTGTTTTTATATGAGATGCCTGAACTTCATTAGTCCACTTCTAAAACAAAAGAAAAATCTTGGAAAACAAAAACAAATAGAGATAGAAGAAAACAAAATATCAGCCATCATCAAAACCCAAAGCCAAAAATCAGAGTCAAAGTTTGACCAATAGATCAATAGTTGGGAAGGGAAAAAAACATTCAAGAATTAAACTGTTATTTCTTAATTACATCTATAGCCTAATAAAGCAAAATGGACACACACCGACAATAGCACAACTATATAGAAGTACATTCTATGAGCAGAAAATATAGATCAAACTCTGTTAGATGACTTACAGAGATATATATACTCATTCATCAAATAGCTGTTGTGCAATATGAAACAATGGTAGTGCACACAGAGAAAGAGATCATCTTTTTCCCTTAAATCAATTACACATTGTCACTCTCTCCCCACGTTGGGAGTTGTCAAGTACCTAGTTACCAAAATACTTAAAAAGGATTCACTGACATGCTCAAATATTGTAATCATCTAAACCTATCATTACAACAACAAATTAACAACCTGTTATAGCAGCAAAATCATTACAGAATCAATTTGGGCAAAGAATGAAAGGATTCAACAGTATGTTCAGAAATCCATCAGCAAGTCATTAATCTATTAAAAAGTTTAGTGGATGCAAACAGTGCTATCATGAGTTTAGGCTATTTATATATACATTGAGATGCAAACAGTGATATCATGAGTTTGGACTATTTATATATACATTGAGATGTAAACAGTGTGATCATGAGTTTGGCAAGCTTATGTTGCAAAACATAAACTAACATCATGTTTAATATGCTGCTTATTATGTTAAAATATTGTGCATATTTTAATATATCAAGCAGCTATTAAAACATCAAAATATGAGCAGCCTTAAGTTGCATATTGTTCAAAAAAACTTGTACATGCGTTTATCTATATTTTAATGAGTAGTGCACATGGATTTTTCTTCTTTGATGCTTTTGGTACAGGGCTTTTGTTGTTGCTGCATTTGTTGTTTGGTTGACTAATGCCATTTTTTCTCCTTTTTAGAGGTTTTAGCTCTGTTGGCATAAAGTCAAAAATTAGCAAGTATTAATTATTATGATAGAATTAAGTTTAATAAGTAAACATAAAAAATAACAATGAAATACTTTGTGTGTAATGTGTGTATCAGTGAGATGAATGAATTGAAAAGGAAAGAGCACAAACTCTGATGTGGCAGTAGGAGAGGTGGTTTTGGAGCGCCTTGGGTGTTTCTTCTTCAAGTGATAATTGGTAAATTGTCAAGTGACACATTTTCTTCTACTGGTTTGCACACCTTGATTTTCTCAGTTGTTTCAGCTTCAACATCACTTAGAAAGATGTAAAACGGAGTGAAAAGAAAAGTATTAGTAAATGTTTATATAAAAATATCAATACAAATGAGTTAATTGTTATGTAAACTCTAACCTTTCAGTTTTTACTTGTTAAAGAGGTGAGAAGAGCTCTTTTCACTGCAAGTTTACGTTTCTTTTTCGAATTTGAAATGGGCTCCACTGAAGAAGGATTGGATGAGATAGCGAGAGATACAGTGGTGTTTGCTTTGAAAGAAGTGGGGGAGTAGGCGGAAGCATTTGGGCAGCAATATTTTTTTTCCGATGCTCAACAAAGTTGGCTTATGATCCTGATTCAAGAAGTTGTACCTTCTCATCAAACACAGCTTGAATAAGCAAATCATTTCTATTTGAATCAGTTTTTATGCTCCCAAACCGAAGTTGAAAATTTTTAAATTGGCCTCTTGTCTGTAGAACTGCATGTGGAAACTCTTGGTGGTCAGTATAACCTTGTTGAATAACCAATTCATTGCAAGAAATTCCAAACAATTGCTCTACTGCTTTTCCAATGATCATAGCATTTGTTTCATCAGTTGAATCCTCAAGAACTAAACCAACTTTAAACCTGTATGTAAAATTCATGTAATGTTTTAATAATCTAAGATATTTGTGTTCGAAGTTTATGAAAAAATAAGATGAAACTAATTGCTAATATTTGTATTACCAAGGGAGAGGAATTTGATTATTGTGTTTAGGACACAGAAGTTCATCACTGTGGGCAATGGATCTAAATGTTTGAAGCAGGATGGACATGCCTTATACCACCATCCAGTACGCGTATCAAAACGTGTAATAGCTGCTCTACATAAAATGAAAGCATCCTAGAACATGTTTAAACAGACTTGTTAATAAAATGATAATAATTATAAAACATACAACAATAAGAGAAAATCGAAATAAATTATAGTTTAAAGAATTTATAATGTAGTATGTTAAATTAAGAATAATAGGGAGATAAAGGGAGGAAATTGGCTTTTTACCTTGCATAAATCCGGATCAAGAACATTCAACTCTTGTACAGATAGCTTTTTAGCAGTTTCTAATTCCTCAGGCTTGATCGGTTGAATCGAAGAAGGAGGGACCATTTTAATAGCATCTACAAAAGTGCCAAAGCTGTGTTTGTTTTTGTTGTTGTTTTTTTATATATAAAAATGAGGTGATTAGTTTCGGATAAAGGAGGAAGAAAGATGTATGTTAGCATAAAGAGGATAAAAAATCATACGTCATTTTGTATGTATCTAATTCTTGTATATCCGGATCGATGAAAATCATTGTTGACACGCTACTGTTCAGAACGGCTTTTCCTACACATTTGTAAACTATAAATAAGATTTTTTTTATTTGAGATGAAGTTTGAATAATGGAAAGAAAGGAAAATTAAGCTGAATACCTTGAAATTGTTTGACTTTAAGACTTTGTGAAAACAGTGATTATTGGTGGTGCCAACTCTTACAAAGCTTGGAAATCAAACGCTCGTGCAGTGTCTCCCCATAGCGTTATTCTAACATCTTCTTTCCTGGATTATCAAACATGAAACAATAAATTAGCAAGAGATATAATGGTTTGAAAATGTGTACACATTTTGTTAACACATGTACCTGATATTTTGAATGTAAATTTCACATTTGGTTTCCAACCGTGCATTGCCCACCATTTTTTCTTCTAAAGGTTGTACAGCAGTAATGTGTCCCAAAACATCTGCAATTTGACAAAGTAGTATGATAAGTTTATAGAAATGCATAAAAATTGTTGATAAATATATATTATACATAAATGCATATTTTTGGAGAATATGTAGAGTATTACCATCAGGATTTCATTTTTGTCTATGCGAGTGCACAACTGACCATAATCAAGAAAATAAAATCAATGTCATGGAATTTGGGGATAAACACTTGACAGTTCGGTGAAAACGGTTCTTGTATTGAAGAACAAATGGGCAGCATGCGGAACAACTTTGTGTGATGTTTTGCTACAGCCGGAGTGAAAATGTGTGATCTCATAAATACAACCAGCTTTATCTTTGCACCAATTAAATCATAGTCAATCTCTTTCACAATGGCTTGAATCGCATCTGCCTACATGTTTGAAAAAAGAAGGAAAAAAAATTTAGTATGAAACAAATTATATTTGTAAACAACCTAGTTGAAAACCAAATATTAGAAGTAGCATCGATCTTTAAGCATTTAGACGAAGCAACTTTGAAACAACAGTGAATTTAAAAATGAAATATTAGAAGCATGATTGATTTCCATGCATTACAGTCATTAAATAAGAAAACTTAATGAACCAAGTTAATATCATGAAGAAAAAAGTGTTAAAAGAAGACAAATATAGTCTTGAGACTCGCATGCACAGGAAGAGGGCTGTTTAAATGATCGTAGATGCATTTGAAAGAAAGAGTATACGATCAAAATTTACCTATGCAAAAGTTCCCTTAAACAATCAAGTTTTTTTATATTTTTAAATTTCATTTGTAACCTTTCTTAGCCTTGTAGATTTTGCTCACTACCTTCCTCTTTTATTTTCCCACTTCTACTTTTTTGTCTTCTTTTCGTAGACCTTGGATTCCACTACTCAAAAAGAACTTTATACATTCTTGAAATATTAGACAAAAGGCAATGTTAATCTAGAGTGACTTCTACCACTACAACACTAATAACATGATATTCACATGATATTCACCTTTTTAATCACAAACAGAGAAGAAAAATCATGGAAAACAAATCCAAAGAGCTATGAACCCCTAAAGTATAGCCATCCAAAAAAATTCAAGGCGGAAATATTTACTTCTTGTCAATCAAGCTCATGAAAAATCAATTCCTTGTTTGGACCCCAAAATTTTTAATCACAAAGTACATTTTCTACAACAGATTTTGTTTACCCAACAAAAAAATAGAAGGAAACTATATAACTATTTGCATAATTACAAATAAATAAATCATACGCTATTATTTTCAGTAACATAGAGGAATAGAACATAGAATTGAAAACAAAACAAAAACATTTATTAAAACTGTATTGCAATACATAACACAACAATTTCTTTTGTTTCTATATAATATCCTAATCTCCTTTGTTTCCATGGAAAATTGGCATTTTTGAGATAAGGAAAAGCCAAAGAACAATTTCATTAACACACACTGAAAAGCATTATCCTGAATTGAAAACTTTCAATTCCCATATCAATATCAAATTTCAAAAAGTCCAACTTCTAAAAACAAAATACATAAAAACCAACCATGAATGAAAACAGCATAAAAAATAACCCAAAAAACATAGAGAATTGCACCAAGATCCATGATCCATCTATTTATACCATCACTCTATATATTAGCTTGCTTTCAGAGCCTTCAATGTCGAATGAACATCAAACCACTAAAAGAAAGAAAGTCTCTTGACAAAAAATCTCCCAGCCAACAAATTCTTCATATGGAAGAAATACTTGGGAATGGAAGGTATAGTGCTACCACCCTTCTCTTTCTTTTTCTCTTTGTCACTCACACAAACACATATATTCTAGTGTTCCAAACAACCAATACTCTAATAATAAGAATGAAGCAGGGAGCACGGAAATGTAGGTGAGACTATAAGTAAAGAAAGAGCTGAAGCTGTGAAGAATGATGCAGAACTACCACTCTTCAATTTAAAAAGAGTTTTAGCTGCAACAAACAACTTCAATGTAGCGAATAAACTGGGAGAGGGAGGATTTGGCCCTGTTTATAAGGTGACACTTTCTAAACTGCTTGATAAATAAACTATGAGAACCAATTTGGAACGGAAGAAAATTAAAAGCGATTTAGGTTTTGGAATGGATAAGGGTGTTTAACAAAAGCTATTACGTAATCGAGTGATACATACACATATATACAGGTCTAAATTATTGACATTGGCAGGTGCTAGATTATAAAATTTATAGAAAAAATGAATGAAAAAGACCTATATTAAGATGTAAATATTAATGCTAAGATTATATAAGAATTGTTCAACTGAAATAAACTATTAGGTAATTTTGAAACATAATTTAATCTAGTTTTATCAAATATATTAAGCGACTCTAATATCATAGTAGTAAATGCTTGAGGAAAATTTAATCCAGTTGGATTTAATTCTTTGCAAATGAAGTTTTCATAATTAATTAAAACTGAATGCAGTTTTAGGAAATATATCAGTTAACTTTAAAATCATAGTAGAAAATACATTAGTAAAATTTAATCTAGTTGAATCTAATTGTTTGCAAGGGAAGAAGCTGTGATAACTAAACTGAAATAACATGAATAATAAGGAGATTTTCTCACCATTTGATCAACCAATATACACTACACTGTAAACCACCGAATTGATCATCATATCCAATAAGTTTTGGTCTCCAAATTCTACATACACGGACTTTAATCTTCTTGTTAAATTGAAACGGCTGTAAACCACGGATGTGAACGAAACTCATTGTATCATAAACCTGAAAATAAAAAATATATTTTGTTAGTATAAAAATGTATACAGCAATGTATGAAAATTGATATAAAAAAATATAGAAATATTTAACCACAGATGGATAAAAGTTGAAACCTGATTGTAAATTTTGAAGAACATCTTTGTACACTATGTTTTTAGTGTATTTGTTAGGCGCTTCTTTATTATTGTGTATTATGATTTTAAGACCTTGCCTTGATGTAACTCTAGATAATGCAACATAAAGTTGCCCATGGGTGAACACAGGTTGAGAAAGATCTGATCCAACTTGTTTTAAAGATTGGCCTTGACTTTTGTTTATCGTCATTGCATAGCATGGCGAATTAGGAATTGGCGCCTTTTAAAAATGAAAGGCCATTTGTTTTCAGTTGCTGTAAGGCTGATTCTAGGTATGAAAACTCTATGGTCAATGTTGTTGCCAGCAAGTATTTTTGCTTCAATAATTTTATCGTACAGTTGGGTGATAACTAATCGTGTTCCATTGCATAAACCCGAAGATTGATTTAAGTTTCTCAACAACATGATAGGCATTCCTATTTTTAAAGCCAAACTATGTGAAGGCAGACCATTGAATTCAAGTTTATTTAGAAATTCTGTAGGGTACATAATGCTAAGGTTTTCAAAATTTCCAGACGATGAACATAAAGAATCTGAACTCAAATAAGTTCGTTCTTGTCCGGGTAATAAATGAATTGCATAATTATTTATCTCTGTTACAGTTGTGTTTCTAGGTGTCACAACAGCTCGTTCCCTTAAATAGGCAAAATTGTCAAAATTTTTGTCAAAATCTAGGTATGTTGCTGCAAAAATTGAATGAATAGGATGTGTGTATGAATGAATGAGTAAATCTTCAGAATTTCAATCCAAGATGCATCTTTATCGTTTGGATCATCTATATCAACAATTTGACCATCACCGATTCGCAAAATCAATCTGCAAAATCACTTATTTTCTTTTTTCTTGACATAATCCATTTTTTGACCTCATATTTTCTTTTAAATGGAATATTTTGAAAAAGGCCATAAATAGGAACTGTTAAGAGAGGCATTTATTATTTCTTCTCTTGTTCCTCACTGGAATAACTGGTAATATTTGTCTAAAATCACCGCCTAACAAAAAAAGCTCGCCACCAAATGGAGCATTTTCATCTGAATTGTTCAAATGCGATAAAATATCAGAAAGTGATTTGTCCAATGCTTCAAAACAATGTTTATGATTCATTGGAGCTTCATCCCAAACAATTAGATCGGCTTTTTGAATTAGTTGGGCAAGGTGAGTTCCCTTTTTTATCTGACATGTTGAGCAATTATTATGATTAAGGGGATCTTAAATCTAGAGTGAGCTGTTCTACCACAGTAATAATAATGATGCTATTCCTGATGAAGCAACAGCCAAAACAATTTTTCCTTGAGATCTAATTTTACTTATTATTGTATGCCACAAAAAGTTTTCCTGTTCCTCCATGGCCATAAACAAAAAAGAGGCCTGGCCTTTTTTCATTCACAGCGTTGATGACACAATCATATACATCTTTCGACCTTTGTTGAGTTGTGGCAGTAAAGCTGAATGTTCTTTTTCCAAATTATGATAATCATAATTCAATTCTTCTCTCAACAACTTGTTTCTAAGTTCTAACATTTTATGTTCATCAGGCATAGGGAGATGATGATCTTTTAAAGAGCTGGATGATACATTGAAAAGCTGCTCTAATTCAAACAAAAGATAATTTTTTAATTCAAATTCTAGCAAAATTAGATTCGGCATTGAAAAAGTTTTTCGTAGTTTGTACAAAATGTCATCACACATATTTTGCCAAGAAGTGTCAAAAAGGAGTTGAGGATTCCCTACATCACAAAATAAAATGATTGTAACAAACAATTGCCTTAATTCAGAACATGAGGCAGTATTCACTGCATCTGTTAAAGCTTCAATCCACTCTTTATCATCTCCTAACAAACCTAGGGACTTGCATGCAGCTTGGTATGATGGTTGTATAATGCCGTTAACAGTTTTTATGTCATCAAAATGAAAGGCTCCTTTTTGCAAATTTAAAAGCATCCTTAAATAATATAATTAGCCAGATGCAGGATGTACATGAGCTATTCTACCTATGGATCCCTTTTTTTTTCTAGGTTTCCACATCTTACTGCGAGAATCCCACACAAATTTTGGGCAATTCTGCATAAGTTAGAGTTCGCGCTTCTTGAAAAGTTTTATTAGCTTCAAACCAACTTGTTAACATTGTATATTCAATACCTTTTTGATTAAAAATTGATTGAAGCGATCGATCACCATTGAAAACAACATTTTGTTCTAAAGGTAGATGTATTGGCAATCGTTCAACAGCAGGTTTTCTAGAATGGATAGGATATTGAAACAGCCTCCAAACAGGCTTCATATGGAGAGATGTATCTACAATTAAGGTAGGCTAGTATTTCATCTTGTTGGTTCTCTTGAAAAACTACTCTAGCTCTGTCTGAACCTTTGTTTATATATTTGAATAGATATTTTATGAGCATCGATTGACAACAGGATTCAACATTTATATGAGCATTATATCTCAATAATAATTCAGAATTGTAAGGCACTACAAAGCTGTTATCAATATGTATTCCATTTTTAAGCACAAATTTTGTTGCATCATCACAGCGCTTATACACAGGAAAACCATTTGTTTCAAAAATTGTTTCGCTTTTGAATTGTTTGGGGAAAAATTTTGAACATTTACCCTCTCGCATGCACGGAGAATTAGGATTTATTTCTCCGCAGGGACCGTGGATCATGAATTGATTAACAATATCATGAAGGACAGGATCCACAATCTTGTCTGGTAATTCAGCAGAGATGATAGAATCTATATCAGCCGCTGAGAAACATTTATAGCTTTGTTTCAACCAGACTAATATGTGAGAATGCGGCAATCCTCTTTTTTGAAATTCGATTGTACAAACTTCTGTTGTTGATCAAGCAAGAAAACCAAAAAAATACTTGGTCAGCTTGATCATGTTCAAAAATGATAGAAATTGAGTACAACAGAAATTCTAAGTTTTTAAAATTTACCTGCCTCAGTTTCTCCAAAAGGTTTTCCTGATCTGATATAATTGATCATATCATCAAGTTTCATTTTGAACACTCTTGAAACTACATCAGTCTATCTTCTGGTTTGTATCCGGGTTTTTATCAAACTCTCTTACAATTTGGCCACTTGATATTGCAGGTAAAAGTTATAAATAAATCGGGATGTCCATCTGCCTGCAAATTGCCATAGCATCTTGATAATTATTAACCATATATCTAGCACTTCCAGTATAGGAGCTAGGCAATATGACTCTTTGGCCTATGTTATTGGCATCATTATCACCCTTTGAAATTGCATCATAAATGCCTTTATAAACCTCACTTCTCAAATTTTTTTGATTTTTCCTAATGTAATCCAATCGATCTTCTTCAAGTGTTGCATAAGCGTCCACTAAAAATTGTTGGAACAACCTTCCGCCTTTTAATAGTGTGTCCAATTGAGGCGCTCTCTCTTGAATCTGATAAGTTATAAAGGCTCTCATAGGAATTCTTCCTCTTTTAGATTCACGACCTTTATAACCATTGTTCCATTTTAAATCAGGTGTGTACCCATCTTCACCATAAGGAAAAAGAATAGGATATTGTAAAGACATGAATTTCGGATTTAATTTTGTGATGCGTTTTAACCCTCCATCTTTAAACTCTATAACAATATCTCTATTTGAATCAAAAAGCCCTATATCTCCCACAATCAAACCACCAATTTCATCACATGTTGGTTGTTCATATTGTTTATTACCATTTGGCTGCCTACCCAACAATGTGATTTTCAAAGGAGTGAACAAACCTTGTTCAAATTTATCTCTGACTGTTCTAAAAGTTTAACCAGTTCATTTGATTCATCAAACATTTTAATCAAACCCTGCACAATGTTTTGATCAAGCTTTTCATTCTTTCGGTTACAATTAACTGCGTGAAGGCGATTCATTACCTCATTATGGGTGTCATATATGTAAAGCTGGGCAAATTTTGGACATTCACCCTCAGGAGGCAGCAAAGAGCCCATTAAATGATGAACTTGACCACTAATTTTAAAAATGTAAGGGCTTGATCCATTGTTAATTGAGTGATCAACTTTGGCTCCCATTGAAGTAAATGCAAACATAGAATTATATACCCGAATGTTCTCTCTGAACAACACACTTTTTTGGCCTTGATTTGGATCAAGTAAACTTTCTAAAAATAGAGGAGTTGGTTTTGGAATTGGAAGTTTGATCCTTCCTTGTTGGCAACAAAGAGTGAAAAGAGGCTCATTGTTTTTCGATTTTTGTTTAATGGATTCTTTTAACCAAAAAAATGCACCACAATGAATGCACTTATAATTCATCTCTCCCAAATCCACATATCCTTCAATAGTTCCTATAGAAAAAAGAAATGTGGAATGAAGAGAATAGAAGACAGAAACGGAGGTTATCAGCAATAGAACAATACGGTTTGAATTTAGGTGAAAAAATTCAAGTAAAAAAGAGAACCTACTTTGCTTGTTTCTCTGAAAGAAGGCCTGACATGCCGATTTGATCAGAATGGGCAAATTCAATCTCATACGCAGTTGTTTGAACTGCGTTGATATTGCCATACAATATATTTTCAACGCATTGTTGTCTTTTGTTCTGGGCTTCTGGAATTTTTTTATGGCTGGTCATAGAATTTTTTTCGTGTTGATGATTATTTTCATTGTTTGTGTGACAAACATTTTGGGTAGGAAATTCTATACCAGCTGAAGTGCTAGCACCAGAGTCTTGTTGTATGGCCAAACCTTGTTGGCTAAATCTAAGGCTCTCAGATAGCACATGAGTTTGACCATTGTTTTTATAATTTGGGCTACAAAATTTTTTCGCTTGATGGCCATGCTTATGATCAACACAACAAACATTTTCATCAGAGATTTCTGTACCATTTAAAATGGCGAAACTATGAGCTTCGCGCATGATCGAATTTCGTTTGCTATTTCTAGTCCTTTTGTGCATCGTGCACAAAAATTTAAAAACCCAAGCAATAGACTGAAAGCAGGAAAGGAAATAAAACATGCATAAATAAACTTTCAAATTATCAATTACACTTAAATTATAATTAAACAAAGCAAATGCACAGTGATATTGACTGAACCACAAAAATAAGAATTTTTAAATGTCATAATATTTGATAATCAATAAGCTACAACCACTATGCATAGTCTTTTAAAAAATGAATGAAATACTAACCTGTAGTCAGAGAAGCTATCAAGCACTTTCAAAAACAGCAACACAAAAGTAGGATTACATGACTATCTAAAATACGAAGAGAAAAACAAAATTAGATCAAATCAACACAGAACAACAAAAAATCTGAATATTGAACAAATTAAAACATGAAAATATGATGATGTGAAGTGAAAACTGGTTTTCAAATTGCTTAAGAGGAGAAACACATCTTAATTGGTTGAAAAGTAACCGATACCACAAAGAGAAAACTGAATAAACACATCACAACTTGTTTCAAAATCCATATGCATGCAAGGCAATGTAGAGCAATGTTAAATGTTCAGTAAAAAACAAATTTCATAAAACAAAACATCGACCAAACCCTATATAATTAGTTAAGCCAATATGATTAATTCATTTTTGTAAATTAGTTTAATGAGCCAAAGACATTCTAGATTTTGGACAACCTGGTGATCCCTAATTAGAGCATTAGAGCCACATGTGCTACATCTTTGATAGTATTTTGATATGTATGGCCACCTTTTTAACAAAAATTCCATCCTCATTGCTAAAAATTGGTGATCTTTTCCAAGTTTAAAGTTATTTCCACCATGAATTTAAAAAATTATTTTTATTAAAAAAAGTTCTTTCACTAACTGTATTGGAATGGAAATGTTACACTGTGTACTTAAAAACAGTTAGATGCGGCATTTGAAATAAAGAGTATACAATTATTGATTATAATATCATGTTTTTTAATAATGTGTTGTTTAATTTGAATAACTTTGATGCATAATAATGAAGCATCATCTAGCTGATTTGCATGGGTTCCTACTAAAACGTTAATGCATATATTATGTGATCTACAGGGGATGCTTTGATATTAAACTTGTATACCAATAATTCATTATTAAGAAATTAAAATATATATATATATATATATATATATGGCTTAATGATCAACACAAATGGAGAATTGATGCCATTGGCTAAGACAAAACGGAAAACAATTAATTTCTGCTAATTTATTATAACCAAGAAACTCACCTCTTGTACTTGAGACCAAAAGCAAGACCCTAACAACTTGATTTGAACCAGGAAAATACCACCTACAAAACATCAAAAGAAGACATGGTTAAGAAAGAAAAAGGAGAAAAGGATGAGAAAACTGAAAAGAAGAAGCGCTTCTTCATATATCTATCTAAAGCGAAAACATCAAATGCATCTAAAGCCAAAACATCAGTTTAAATGTGTGACCATCGCAAAGCAAATTTGGAAAAAAGGCATTAGGCACAAAAGTAGTTTTCATATTTTTGATTGATTGAAAACAAATGCTCAGTTACACTCAAATCATTCATATTGATAAGTTCTTTCGTAAATACTCCATATTGATAAGTTCTTTCGTAAATAAGGATTTTCTTGACATGACTGTTCTTCTCAAATAAGCACTCAAGCTTGGTTGATGGCAGAGGAGTCAGCTAAGAAGATTATAAACAAACAAACAACTCTAATATCTCTAACATAAAATTATCAAATCAATATATAAATACTAATGTCAAGCCTAGTTAAACCGATATACACAGTTAGCACATTCGACTCAAAACTGATAATCAATCAAGCCCACCAAGTCAAGAAATCAAGTGAAATGTTTACTGAGAACCTTAGGGGAAAAACATTCAAAAGGGCCAAAAAAAAAAAAAAGGCAGGAGGAAGCATTTTATGCTCCACTTACAGAACTTTTTGGGTGGCAAGATAATGAATTTTCTAAGCTAAATGTAACATAATATTTATCCAATTTCGTGCACTCAACATAGCATCTTATTCCCAATGCATATAAGTTGATTATATATCAATTCCTGAGTTGGCAACAAAACAAAATCACTCAACATAGCATCTCAGGGATTATATACCTCAGGGATTATATGTCAATTTCTAATGTATATAAGTTGATTATATATCAATTCAGGGATTATATATCAACATAGCACTCAACATAGCATCTCATTGCTACATTATTGATTCTACTGGAGGCAATTCTTTTGAACATAAATCAAACACAACAAAACAATAATTGTACAAAATTAAAAATTAACAAACTATCACTATATCAATCGAAGGGAGTATTATGAGTTCCCTTGATTAATTAGTGGCTCTGTTTTATGTGGGGTTCAAAATAGAAAAATAAGCATAGGAAGCTGGATATTATTTACTTTGGCTTGCTTATGAAGTATACGATTTAGTATGCGGTCCCGGCCATTTTTGAGGTGAGAAAACAAATGGACCAACCAATCATTCTTTAAAAAACCCAACAGGTGATATGTTGATTCTTTTGTCCCTGTTTTCCTTATCTATCAGTTTCTTGATTACTTCAACCACATAATTACATAGCCTCAAAATACAACCAACCAACCAACTTTAAGCAAAAACTTAAATTTCAGGATTCTAACAATGTAACTACAAAAGAATTCTAACATTACAAATCACAAAGCATGAAACTTAAATTGAATCCATACAACCAAAAACCAATATGAAATGCACAGTGAAATCCAAGTACAAAGGAAAACATGATTAGACATTCATGAAACACAGAACTGAAATCAGAGCGTTACCTAAGAAAGAAAGAAAAAAAAGGAAGTGCAGGGTTTCTTGCAAGTCATGTTCATCATGTTCATGCTTTTCAAAATCATAAACTAAAGTGAAACAATATGTGGATGCCATAAAAACAAATGCAATTTAGGTAAGCGAAAACTGAGATGGAGAGAAAAGGAAATTTATTAATTTGTTTTGCTTTGCTAACAATATCCAGAAGACACACAACTAAATTAATAAAATTTCATATGGCAGTTCAACTATTTTGAGCTTAAATATTCAAGGAGAATAAGCACGTAAAATAACAATGGAAAAAAAAAAACTCGAGGAACATGCCACTGATTTGTGACATGAATATAAGAAAGAATCAACATCTTCATAAAGACAGTTAGAAATCCAAAATGGTTGAAACTGCAAAACAAAGATATAGTTCTTTTTCTTCAAAAATCCCAACTTCAGTGGTATAAAAATAAAAAATTTACTGCACCCTTAATCTTCGTATCAGAACAATCAATTGACAGGCATGATTAGAAAAAAGGGAAATGCCAAGCCAACAAAAATTGCAAACACATTTGTATGAATAAACACATGGCTGGCACATCAAGCACTTTGAAAGAGGCTGTTGCATCTTAACTTTTCCCACTCGAATATTCAATCGGTATTTGAAAAGGCAAGTCCCCAATTTTTAGATGATCATTAAATAGATTGAAAAGAATACTTCTAGCCATCAAAATTCTGCATCCTTAACCGAATAATTGACTATAACTTGTCATCCTCACTTATATTACAATATACCAGAAGCAATGTCAGTAATAATTGAACCAACTGTAGTCAATGTTTTCCCTAAGAACAGAATCATTAGCAACGCATTCAATGAGTGAAATATGAGACCCTCATAGTGTAGCCAGAACTGGCTGCAGAGAGATTGTGAAATCAAAGCACTTGGCAGGTAATACAACAAATTTTACAGCTTGCTATACAATTGCAATACTATATCAAGAGAATGTGGTTCCACCCTTTTATAATAAAGGGCTGTATTGCTATACAATTGCAATACTATATCAAGAGAATGTGGTTCCACCCTTTTATAATCAAGGGCTGTATATGCTATAGAAAGCTAGTCATGTCTGAGCTGTATGTGAAAATGACATAACATGATTTTGATGGTGTGATAATCAAGAACCTTATGCATCTTCAAGGTCAAAGAGACTCAAAAGGGAATGCAAGATAAGTACAAACAGGAAAAAAAAAAAATTCAGCCACGGACATCAATTACAGTTGATGAGCAGCATATTGATTACTCAGTTCTTTTTCCTTAGATCTTCCTCCTGTAAAAACAAACCAAACTCAATTTCTGATTTCCTTCTCAATTTTCGATATGGAAAATGAATAAACCAACCTAGAAAACCAAAAGAATGTTAAAACCAACCTTTTTTGAAACCTAGAAATCCCTTTGAGCTAAACCCGTGCGATGAGAAGAAGGATGAAGCGCGCTGGAAAGATGGCTGAACAAGCAAGCAGGATGAGATAAGATGAATTAGCAAGGGTAGAAATCTGCGAGAATAAGCTATGCATGCTTACCTTGAAAGTACCCATGTCTGAGAATTAGAAAGAGATTGAAACAGAGAGAGAGCTGGAGTTCGATGAAGAAGAAGACCAATGCACACCACTCCTATAAAAATCGAAGCCTCGGATAATCTCCAACATAAACCGACCTCTTCCATCATTGCCCGCAACCAGGCCAACCAACCTGGTTAGAAGCGAACTCAGCATCGGATAGAACGAAGGCTCCAAGTCGTTACAATCGAAGGAGAGGGGCAAAACGGGGAAGAGCAGAAACTAATTAATCAAGGGCAAACCGTGATTTCACTGTGTCTGATGAGAAAAATGAGTTTGCAAAACAGTAAAAAGAGAGGGCATTTCCGTCATTTCACTGTGCTTAGGAACAGTGTTTAGTTGCATTGCGCTTTAGTATATATATAATTTCCCCTTTTTTCTGGTCTTGGTGTGTATATTTACCACCCTAATTGCTTTCAGAGGTCTATTATTCGTGTAGTATTTTAATGAACTTTGCAAGTACCGTGTCATGAGAACATAAATATAAATATATATATATATATATATATATTTGCTCTAGAAACATACATCTGGTTTCGCTAGTGGTCATCCATGTCATCGAGCAAATATGCTGCCAATGTTAAGAGGCATTACTTCAATATCTTGTTTGCAAATGTTATAATTAGACTGGAGTTTGCATATCTGATTGTTGTAGGAGAGCTTTCGATGCTTGCATTGTTTTCACTCTCGGGGGTACACACAACACAATGTCGTCTAGGTCTTGCTCTGGAAATATTCTGCTGGTCATCTTTAATAATGTTATTCTAATGTGATATGTGGAGGGATTGTTTATGGAGTCAAAAATTGCTGTAGTTTGTACTGAAACAGTTTTGTACTGGATTTTTTTTTTTCCAGATGTGGGATTATTGTTACGAAATGGAACAGGAGGATATGAGGAATTTCGCAGAGCAGCAGGTGAGAAAGTAAAATTTGGTAAAATGTATTATCCAAAGTGCTTCATGTTTGATATATATATATAGGTGGATTATTCCAAGAGTCGATGAATATGGTGATGTATATATGTAAAATCAAGTTGACATATGCCAAAGTGATTCACTTTTCACCTTTGATTGTTGTTGTATGACAGTTGGCTTTGCAGCAGCAATTGGACGGAAAATTGTGAAGAAGACAAGTAAAAGAGAGAGATAGAGCGATCAAGTGGCTTGGCTTGAATATGTCTAGTATTTTTCATGTTTTGAATTAATTAATTAATGTAGACTCGGAAAACGGATTGATTTCCCATTCCATCTATTCTAGTTATGTTTTTCGATTGCATTTTAATTAATAATTCTTATAGCCCCGTTTTTCAATACAACTTTTTAGATGAGATAGTTGCTGTATTATCTTATTTGTTTATCAATTAATGGTACTTTTGGATATGCACATGTGTTTGTGTTGAAGTGTGGTTTTTTTCTTCTTCCGGTTTTCGTGACCAAGTATGTGAAGAATCAAGACAGGGTTTTTGTTTTTGTTTTTTTGTTTTTTGCAAATTTATGAAAAGGGAGGGATAAACCCCAGAGAACAACCTACACTAGTATATCAATAGAAACTAGACGAGTTCTAGTAATTTCTAACAAATCATCAATCAAACTAGTCCAAACCCTAGTTGGAGCATCAAGAAAGATATAAAGACTCAAATCTAAATTATAGCTCCAGTTCCCCAAACAATTAGCAACATTGTTTTCCTCTCTGTAAACATGATAAACACTGCAACAGTTAATCTTACGGACTGGCAAGGTCAAAGTCAAAATACAATTGGGAACAAACTCCTAGTCCATCTGACGGACTGGCAAGGTCAGAGAGAGTTGTCCCGGTGTTGAGGTACTTCTAACTGGGGAGGCAAGAGGTTCAAAAAGCTCCCTTGCACAGGATGACTGCTTCCGCTGTCAGATGTCTCTGACTCTTCATCTGCCTCAAGTGAACACAAGAAAGTGAGAAAAGTAAAAGACATTTGCTCTAAATTTAAATGGATAAAGATATAAGTTTACCAAATAGTGTTTTTACAGACAGTCTCTTTGGTTTGGTGCTTTTCTTCTTCAACGAGGCTTTCGTAGAGACAATAGACTGAATCAGTTTACAAAGAAAGAAAATGCCACACTAAGAGTACTTATAATATAAACGTTGCAGTATAACCAGCTAAAATAATGTTCTTCCAAAGCCAACAACAGGATCGATGGGTGGCCTTAACCAGACAGGATACTATATATAATCGATTCCAGCAAGTTAGTACATGCTTCCTCTGTTTCCCAGTTATTTTGGTCACTTGACTGTCATTGATCAATAACTAAACAAAAATTTGTGTACGGCATCTGCCATTCGAACAACCATTAACATTTTCTAGATTAACCCATGCATTACATGAACCATCAAAATCTATATAATCTACACACAAATATAACACAAACTGTGAACTAAAACCAAAATGTAACAAAAGATAAAAGTTTTAAGGATTTCGAAGTTTCTATATGCGTAGCCCACAAAATTAATGTCCTTAGAGGAGAGCATCTGCAAAATGGAGAGAAAATAATGGAAAGATTTGAAAAGATTTGGGGGTAGCAAATTGTATATACAAATTAGCGACAATAGCAAGAAGAGACAAAACTCAAAAGCTTACCTTTCTCCAGGGACCAGTTTTGGATGAACTCTGAGTTTGGGAGCCAGACTGCAGATCAAAAATTAGTATAAATCAAATTATCAGAAATATGATGTGCTCGACACAGGTAGCTTCACAACTCCACAGAATTGAGGCATATCTATACCTTTAGCTTTAGGACAGTTGATTTGGTATTTTGCTCTGGCTTCTTGGACCCAAGTCCAACAATCTTTTCCCTTTCCATATCGCTGTATATCCATCCACATCCAGCAGCACAAAACAGATATTAAATAAAAAAACACACATTATTAGACACAAAGATCGGATGTCAAATATGAATAGCACAACAGATTATAAGAAATATAAATTTTAACAAGACACAAATATGACTGTACGGTACCCAAAATAAAAAAAGAAGGGATAATTCATCTTCATCACCTTATTTCCAAATGATACCCAAATAATTTTATTTTTGCAGTAGCACTACTCCAAATAATTTTATTTTAGTTTTTTATTCCCAAATGATACCCAATACATGAAAGCTTCACACTATGTTAATTTTTGTAGGACAGGAAAATATTGGACAATGAGTTGGAGGTTGTTGAGGGAATGAATCTAGACAGGGGCTACATATCCCCTTATTTCGTCACCAACCAGAAAAATCAGAAATGTGTAAGTTCTAGTTTGACTCAGCGATAACTATGTCTTGAAACTGTTAGAGGCCTGCTCGCTAAAGTTAGCAGCACCTCAAGTCCCTTTTTGCTTGATGCTGATTATCTTCAAACTTGTGTATGTGCTGATAGGAATTGGAAAATCCTCTAATCATAATCCATGAGAAGAAAATCTCAAGTGTTAATGATGTCAACAAGATGTTCTGGTTGACGATTAAGTTGAACCCAAAATTTATGATTGTTTTCCACTTTCTTTAATGCTAAATCGACGTGGCAGTCTTCTTCAAAATGTAGGAGTCGAATGATGAATTTTTTATTCTTCCTTATGACAACACTCTGTTTATATCCTTCGAACTCTTCTATGAATGATTCATGCACTTTTATGTTCAACTCATGTACATATGCGCCATCGGTGTTGTTCCAAAGAGTGAACAACGAAGAAGAAAGATCATTACCCAAATGATCGTAATGATCAAAAAGCACTTGCAGAACTTGTTGGTTATATTCCTCGTTGTAGCCTAATGGTTTCATTTCAACCACACGCATAATACCACCGCTCATCTCATCAAAAAGAGATACATATGATAAAGTCCTTTTCATAAGGTTCAATATTTCTTCTCTACTGTTGTTGCCTGGTTTGTAATGTTGCCTCCAATACAATGCAGCACGTTCACCACCGGATCCATTCACAACAAGTTCGTGACGAGTGGATTCTATAATAAAATCCTCTTTACTAACTTTATATATATGAGGATCAAATCTCTCATCCTTTTGCTCCCATCCAATTATAAGAGGAGACCCATCAAAAGAATTTGATTGGACGTCGATATACTTCTTGGCTTCTCGTGCTGCAAAATGGATGCCTAAATCTTCTATCTCATCTACTGCAAAATGGATGCCTAATAAATCTTCTATCTCATCTATTTCCATTGCATCTTTCGTATTTCTCATATGTTCCATCACTTCTTTCAAATTTTCCATCTTCCTCTTCACATAAGTTAATGTATTTGAACAATCTATGGCATTTCCTGCCATAGCTCCAAGTATGTTGTAATCATTAATTCTAAATAATTTCCCTGCTGTTTCTGATATTATAAATCCTTTGTCCATCCCACTTGTAGCCCTCGAATCCACACCAACAAAGATTTTATCATCACATATAATGGCGAGGTTTGTTATGCCCCATTCCTTTACCTGTGTAAAAATTAGAATTTTATTAGTATTGTTTGTCTTTCCTAAATTAAGCAATTTAGGCAATTAGAATGAAGTAATTCACAAGATATTAAAAAAATGCTTAATAATAAATAAGATAAGAAAGATAAAAAAAGAAGAAAGAAAGAAAAAAAGCGACAAGCCCCACCAACACACCCCCCACCACAACCCAACCCTTCCCCATCGCTGACTACCGCCCCCAACCCATGGCCTCTATTCCCTGCCCATCTAGCCACCCCGAATTCTCCTCCGCAATGGTAAAAAACTATAGAAAAACAACGGCAAATAAAAATTAAAAAAAACGAAGCAAAAGAGCCAAAAACCCCAAATCAGAAATCGGAGAATGGCAGAAATCACAAAGTAAGGTTTTTTTTATTTTTTATTTTATTATTTTATATTGAAAAGGGAAAATTACAAGCATAAACCTCGAAGTAAGTTGATCATATAGAATATACGTGCGGGCATATTTTATGATTAAGTAATTAAAAGATAAGATTTTTTTTTTTGGTGCTTAAAATAAGAAAAAAAAGATCAAGTGGATAGTATAAGTAGGTATGGTACATTTAACCAACGAAAAAGAAGAAGTACGTACGACATTAAATAAATAAATAAAAGAAAAAAGTAGTGGTAATGGTCACAAACCTTGAAATCTTGATTGGTTTTCTCCAAGTATTCCTTTTCTGAAACTGAGTTTTGCAATTCTTGGTTGATCATAGAATATGCATTTGCCATTCCCATGTCCGACTGAAGTGTATCAATACAACAGAGCAAAAGTTCAACCCGCTACAATCGCAAATTTGTTGTTGAAAAAGAAAGATGAACATAAAATTAATACCAGCAGTCATCCTTTTATAAGAGAGACTTGTTCTGTTTAGGGAAGGAAAAAAATCTTACCCACTAAGACGGAGAAAAAAAGGGGAAACAAAAGGTTTGGCTAAAAAAAAAAAAAAAAAACAGGAAACATAAGGAATATGCACAAACCACGCAGAGCGTGAAAATTTTCCTTGCACGAAACACATTGACAAACTCCGAATTAAGAAATTCGATAGCTTCAACAATCAACATTCAACGCCTCTGAAAACCAGTTTGTATCCGGGTAGGTTTTTTTTTTCTCCTTTGTAGTGGATTCTGCATTGAAAGGGTTAAGGGAAGAAGGAACCTTTAGTTTGGCATTCCATATTCCATATTCCTCTTCCTCTTTTTGTTTTCTATTTGGCATAATTTTTCCTTCCGTAGGTCATGAAATCTGGGGAATTCTTTCGTAATGAAAGACAATCCTAACAATAGCTTTATGAAAATATGATAACTTTATGTGATTAGCATTTTTAGCAACGTTTCTTTTACTCTTTTTTAAATGTCAGCATTTCTATTACATTATTCCACAGTTCCTTCCAAGTTTTAATCGTTTATGATCAATGTGTGTGTACGCTACATTTTTTCATTGCCATCTCCAGAACCTCCTCTACTATCAGTAGAGGACTAGCAGCTCATGAGCCAAATGTTTTTCCACAAAGCAACTAGAGGGTCTTAAACTCAAACAGAGATCAATTACAAACCAAAAATATGGAATAATGCGTATGATGGCCCTGCCTTATTGTTAGTATTTGACAAATATTGAAGTTTGTTCGGCATTTAAACCCAAAGGTCACTATCAACGACATTGTTCTTGCTTTCTATTAAAAAATAAATATAAAGGAAACACATCTTTAAGATGCAAAAATAGAATAGACCATGTGTTGCAAATTGCAATTCACTTGCCATAATAGCTCTCAGACCCCAACTCCCATCATCAAAAGAAATATGTTTCGCGCGCCTATCAAGCTTGGGAATCGCGCGTCCATCTTTACCACAACATGACTCGTTTTTAAAGAAAGTCTTTCTTGGTACCTCATGTGTATTAATTGTTTTTAGTTGGCTGTTGTATGCAGGTTTTTATTTTTGTTTTGTTCTTAATATTGGTTGTTCAATCATTCATTAAAAACAATCCCAAAAATAAAAACGGACAAGCTTGGCACCAAATACAGATGACAATAGTGAAGCAGAAGAAAATTAAAGTAAACTCACCTGCTAAACTTTGGAAAGTTCGGTGACTATTTGATCATTGTATTTTAAAATGTGTGGCCCGTTTTAAGCTTTTGGATGAGTTTAAAATGATGTGGCATGCATAGAGTAAAAGCCAAGCAGAGTAGATCCTAGAAGAGGATTCGGATCTAGTTCATAAGGATCCCGAAACTCTACATTTAGCTTCTATGCATTTACCCGCATTTCAGTAAATCTAAACTGCTCAACCAATCTAACGACTAAACACACGAGATGTCATTAAACTTTTTAAACATATTTTTTATTTTTTTTTAAATTTCCAAAACCGATGTTAACCCTAGCTTAACACCGTTAAGGTTAGACTAAACTAACGCGAGTGTACTTTTTTTTTTTTTTTTTTCTCTCAATCACGAGTGTCCTTCCTGGTTTTTTCTTTTACTTAGAATTTCTATATTAGTTGTCATGCTTAGGTGTAAAACTGTCCAAGATGTTCTGTTTGGGATTTTTTGGGATCACAATGTTGTGGCAGTTAGTAGTCTAATTGTTGGTTTTTTCAATGAAGGGCAAAATGCGGGTAAATGCACAGAAGCAAAATGCGGGTAAATGCACAGAAGCTAAATGTGTTTGAACAATGCTTCATACTTGGCTTATGTTTTTTTCCGTTTAGCTTTTGAAGCTGCTGCATATGAAGAATCGATTAAGTGGACTAAAGGGGAAAATGCCGGAACAATACTAATACAATTAGACAGTAGTAATCGGAAAAATTTAACTTTCACAAGAAAGTAATAATGAAATCAAGTCGCTCACAAAATTGAGATTATAAATTTATGAATGATCAACAATCAAATTGTCGGTTAGAAGAATACACAATTAGAAGGTTGCACAAGAGAAAGTAATGCTATAGGAGCCCTAATCCCAGTTCACACAACTATCAGGCCCAAAAAATTAAAATACCCATATGCCCAACTTCAATTCACCAATTAATATTTTAATATCGTGAGCAAGGAATGAATCACAGAAGGAAATCAATAATGAGAGATGTCATGCTTCTTCTTTATTTTGGTTGGAGATATATGCTAATTTACGCCAATTTATCTTTTTATTATTTTTTTAAATTTGATATGGAACGTCTTGGTTGGAAGGAATATGTTTTTCAAATATAAAAATAAGGAAGTTATGAAAGTTCTATAAAAATCAAATCAGGTAGCACAATTAGTTACCCAATACGTTATTTTAACTTTCTCTCTTTTTTCTTTTTTTTAATATTTAAATTTAACTTTTATTATTTGATTCCTTATTAACCGACGTATCTGAAAGGGTATTTCCTAGTATCTGAAAGTTTCCCTAAACTCTGCGTTGGCCTTTATATATAATGCTCTTTGCGTTTTCTTTCTCCTTCACTCTCTCTTTGTTTGACCTAAAAAAAACTCTCTCTCTCTCTCTAAATTTTGTGCATTTAGGGCTTAGAAGTTATAAAAGACTCCGTTATCGATGGGTGGCTCAGCGAAGGATGTGCAATCCAAGAAGGAGCTTGATAGCGTGGTTCACAGTGGTGCACCCGTTGTTCTGCAGTTCTGGGCCTCGAGTTGTGAGGCTTCGAAGCACATGGACGAGGTCTTTGCCCACCTCTCTACTGATTTCCCTCATGCCCATTTCTTAAGGGTACGTATTCTTCTCATCTCTATCTGGGGTTTTTTTTTTCCTGGTCTTTTGTATGTGTGTGTGCTGGTGTTTTTTTTTTTAATCTCCAATTGATGATAAAATATTGTAGGTTGAAGCAGAAGAACAGCCTGAGATATTCGGGGCTTATTCGGTTCGTGATGTGCCCTACTTTGCCTTTGTGAAGGTATGCTTATTTGGTATAGTCTATTCATGTTTCCTTTTTGATTTGATGCTGGCTGATTTTGAGTAAGCATAGTTAGGTCGTCGGATGTGAGGCCGGCATGCAATAACAAAGTTCTGCATTTAGATAATAAGGTTCTGTTGAATGTTTTGTCACATGATTTATGATCATTGATCAACTGTTTTGAAGATGTAGAACTTACGTGTCACATGCAATATGAATAAATGGAAACGTGTGCAAGCATGAATTGAGTTATGATTGGAAAAAGAATTTTGCTGTTAGATGAACTTTTGTAACTAATATCGTTGTTGGCTTGGGTTCTTCCGATTGTTCTGTATCTGTTCTTCTCTTGGTCATTTTTTGTTTGTGCTTTTTTGGGTCAGGATGGAAAGGTCGCTGATACATTAGAAGGTGCAGATCCATCTATTTTGGCCAATAAAGTTGCTAGGGTTGCCGGGTCAGTTAAGCCTGGAGAACCTGATGCTCCTGCTCCTGCCAGTCTTGAGACAGTCCACGAGTTAGCAAAAGAAAATGGATCTTCCCAGAAGAAAGAGCAAATTCAAGCACAAAATGGCCTTGATGATGCCTTGAAAAGGCGGCTGCAACAGCTGATTGACTCTAATCCACTCATGCTTTTCATGAAAGGAAGCCCTGAGGAGCCCAAATGTAACGTTAGCCGAATTGCCATTGACATTTTGAAGCGAAAGAAGGTCAAATTTGGAAGTTTCGATGTTCTTACGGACATTGAAGTCATGGAGGGGATAAAGAGGTATTCTAACTGGCCAATAATACCGCAGATTTACTACAAAGGGAAGCCCCGTGGTTGGTGTGACATAGAGAGTTTAATGCGTCATAGTGGTGAATTAGAGGAAGTTCCCAGAGACCATGGAATTGATACTGCTGATTCTACTGGGGCGAAGATAACTGAATTAGAGGAAGTTTCCAGAGAACATGGAATGGATACTACTGATTCTGCTGGGGCAAAGGTAACTGAAGCTGGAAGTGGAAAGAGTAGACTCTCAGCATCTACTGGATCTTCTCACGAGCAGATGCAAGTTCAAGTGCAAAATATTTGTCAAAAAAGAATTCAAGTGCAAAATGGCCTTGATGATGCCTTGAAAAGGCGGTTGCAGCAACTGATTGACTCTAATCCAATCATGCTTTTCATGAAAGGAACCCCTGAGGAGCCCAAATGTAAATTGAGCAAATTCGCCATTGACATGTTGAAGGAAGAGAAGATCAAATTTGCAAGTTTCGATGTTCTTTCAGACAATGAAGTCATGGAGGGAATACAGAAGTATTCCAACTGGCCAACATTACCGCAGCTTTACATAGAAGGGAAGGGTAGTGGTTTGCGTCACATACGAACTTTAAAGTGTGGTTTTCGTGAATAAGAGGAAGCTTCCAGAGACCATGAAATCAACTCACAGAATTAGAATACACAACTGAATACCTGTAGACTGAATTTTTTATATAATGTATTCAGCTTGTGAATGGCAATATTCTATCAGTTAACTTATAATCTCTGGATTTACGTATGATTCTTACCCTTTTTGGTTTCTAATAATTAATGGCATTGTTTCCTAGGTCTTTATCTACATAAATTTTTTTCTTCTGCCTCCAATGATAAAAAGTCTTTTAATCTTTCTAATGGGATTAAAAATACTTCTGAGAAGAGCTCACGTATATATCAGAGCAGCCGATTTTTTTCTACTGCTCGCTCCGTATATTCTATATCCAATTCGGAAACTACCAGCACCTCCATGGCTGATACTTATTAAGTGAAGACGAGACTCAATTCTTCCTTATATATATGGTTCATCCAGTGATACATCAAGCCATTTAAATGGTGGAACCTGTAGGGAAGAAAAGACCAAACTCTGTGTTGTATTTTGTCATCTTCCACATTTCCCCAGTATTCCAAGCCAGTCCTAATTTCATCATTGGGCCACTTGTATGTCAAAAATTTCAGACAACGAAAGATGCTATGTAATTATAGACACCCTTGTACCTGTGCTGCAGATTAGTTTCTTGTGTTTTCTTATGATAAAAAAATATATATATTGGGACATTTTATCACTGTCACACTTTTAAGTTATTATGGTATCCCCTCCAGATCAAGACAACACCTAATTTGTACCGGGGAAATAATCCAACCGGGGATTGTTTGACTAGTCCACATGGAAGAGTTCTCAATTGACCATGTGGCTAGGGAACGATTAGTCTAATCGGGGGACTAACTCTCAGCCAGCACGTACAGCCGAATCCTCAAGACTCGCGGTGACAAGTCCTACGCGTAGATTACCCAGCTAAAGGTCTACGAAACACCCCGTCAAGGGTGCCCGGGTTCCGACATTTCCAAGTATCTCAAGTTTCCATATCCAAAGTTCCAAATCCGGGAAGGTACATAGGGGTGCTTATAGCACTTCAAACTGACCTTCTAATCTCATTTTTTTTCCACAACCTCACGTCAACAACCCAAGTACCCCACATATAGCCAAACATAGATATAAATTCTCAAGATTCATATATATATATATATATATATATATATAAAACTCAAGATACTCAAATATGCCAAAACCCAAATGTATATTACAAATGCTTGATAAAAACACTAAGCTCATGAGTATATTCGTAATCACTGTTGTACCAGATAGAGAACAACGAATTGGAAAGAGGAGTGGCGAAATCATTGTAATGATAAAAAAAAAAAAGCACATTTAGAACCGATTGGTGATATAACTCATAATAGCCTAATGGTTTCAACTCAACCACACGTATAATACCACCGCTATTTTCATAAAAAATGGCTGCAAATAATAAAGCCCTTTTCATAAGTTCGAAAATTTCTTCTCTATTGTTGCCTTTCTTGTAAACCTCATAATAAAAATAAGCATGTTAACCACCGGATCCATTCACAAGTGCTTCGTAAGGAGTGGATTTTTCGATAAGTTCAGATGTACTAACGAGATATGTAAGAGGATGATAGCGCTCATCCTTTTTCTCCCATCCAACTATAAGAGCACGCCCATCAAATTTCGTTACAAAATTGCAATATCTCCAGGCTTCTAGTGCTGCAAGACGGATGCCTACATATGGTTCCCTATGTATTTCCACTGGATATTTCATCCTTTCCTTCACATAATAAGTTAACATTTCAGTGCATTGACTGTTATCTCCTGCAATGACTGCAAGTATATTGTCACTGATTGTAAATAATTTCTTTGCTTTTTCATCAAGTATAAACCCTTTTCTTTGACCACATGTAACCCTGGTATTGACACCAACTAAGATTGTATCATCACATATAACCTCGAGGTTTGTGGCACCTCGTCCCTTTCCCTGCATAAAAATTTGAATAATTTGTTCTTGTTGTTCCTGAATTAAACAATTAAGGCAACGAGAATGCAGTAATTGAAAAGACATTAAAGACATTACACCAACAAAAAAAAAACAAAGAGGAAGATGATTGGTATGTAGTTGTTTACATAAGAAATAGGTTGAAAGAAGACGTACGGCAGCAAATATTTAGGCTTAATAATAAATAAGATAACAAAGATAACAAAGAAGAAAGAAAGAAAGAAAAAAAAAAACCGACAAGCCCCACCAACACACCCCCCACCACAACCCAACCCTTCCCCATCGCTGACTACCGCCCCCAACCCATGGCCTCCATTCCCTGCCCATCTAGCCACCCCGATTTCTCCTCCGCAGTGGTAAAAAACTATAGAAAAAACAACGGCAACTAAAAATAAAAACGAAGCAAAAAAACCCCAAATCGGAAATCGGAGATTGGCAGAAACCACGAAGTAGGTATGATACATTTAACCAACAGAAAAAAAAAGTACGTACGACATAAAAAAAAGTAGTGGTAATGGTCGCAAACCTTGAACTCTTGATTGGTTTTCTCCAAGTATTCCTTTTCTGAAACTGAGTTTTGCAATTCTTGGTTGATCATAGAATATGCATTTGCCATTCCCATGTTCGACTGAAGTGTATCAATGCAACAGAGCAAAAGTTCAACCCGCTACAATCACAAATTTGTTGTTGAAAAAGAAAGATGAACATAAAATATTTTTCATCCAAATTAATAGCAGCAGTCATCCTTTTATAAGAGAGGACTTGTTCTGTTTAGGGAAAGGAAAAAAATCTTACCCATAAGACGGGGAAAAAAACAAGGAGCTAAACAGGAAACAAAAGGTTTGGCCAAAAAAAAGGGGAAACAAAAGGTTTGGGTAAAAAAAAAAAAAACAGGAAACAAAAGGAATATGGCCAAACCACGCAGAGCGTAAAAATTTGCCTTGCTCGAAACGCATTGACAAACCCCGAATTAAGAAATTCGATAGCTTCAACAATAAACATTCAACGCCTCTGAAAACCAGTTTGTATCCTAGCACTGACCAAGTTGATGTGTATGTTGGTGGTGCTGAACATGATGTTCGCCATTTAAAGTTGTTTCTATATAATGAAGTAATTTTTGCGAATACATGTTTCTAATGCTTTGCTTTGCAGGTTCAATAATATATATTGCTTACACGAACTCTGATGGGAATTTTATCTCTGCTGCGGACTCTGAGACGTCAGTTGAATATCAGCAAGAACTAGTACCAGAGGAAAAGGTACTTTCCTTGGATCCTTCCGGGTAGTTTTTTTTCTTCTATGTAGTGGATTCTGTATTGAAAGGGTTAAGGGAAGAAGAAACCTTTAGTTTGGCATTCCATATTCCATATTCCTCTTCCTCTTTTTGTTTTCTCTTTGACATAATTTTTCCTTCTGTAGGTCATGAAATCTGGGGAATTCTTTCGTAATGAAAGACAATCCTAACAATAGCTTTATGAAAATATGATAACTTTATGTGAATAGCATTTTTTGCAACGTTTCTTTTACTCTTTTTTAAATGTCAGCACTTCTATTGCATTATTCCACAGTTCCTTCCAAGTTTTAATCGTTTATGATCAATGTGTGTGGACACTAAATTTTTTTATTGCCATATCCAGAACCTCCTCTACTATCAGTAGAGGACTAGCAGCTCATGAGCCAAGTGTTGAGGGTCTTAAACTCAAACAGAGATCAATTACAAACCGAAAATATGGAATAATGCGTTTGATGGCACTGCCTTATTGTAAGTATTTGACAAATATTGAAGTTTGTTCGGCCTTTAAACCCAAAGGTCACTATCAACAACATTGTTCTTGCTTTCTATTAAAAAATAAATATAAAGGAAAGACATCTTTAAGATGCATAAATAGAATAGACCATGTGTTGCAAATTGCAATTTACTTGCGATAATAGCTCTCAGACCCGAACTCCATCATCCAAAGAAACATGTTTCGCGAGCCTACCAATCTTGGGAATCGCCCGCCCCTCGTCTTTACCACAACATGACTCTTTTTTAAAGAAGAGTCCACAAACCTTACATATTACATCGCAATTACTACCAACTTTTGCATTCTTTGGGACACTGACCATGTATGGGCAATTTGACCAATAATGTTCATCCACCTTCAAACAAAACTTACATTCACCTGTGTTCAATTTGTATATCCCTTATTAAATACCACAATAAAAATAACTAGTAAACAAAATAAAAGAGATTGAATATGTCATAAGAAGAGGAAAAAAAAAGAATTTATGATCAAACATATGGAAATGGAGAAGAGGGAGGCAAGGGTTTGGGGAATGGAGAAGGGTATCAAATTTATTTATTTATTTATTTTTGTTTCTCTTCAAAATCAAAAGCATACCACGAGGAATAGGAGGGCCCCATAGGAAAGAAAAAAAAGTAGCACATTCTTCATGCGTTAGTTTTCCAATCCTTGGTATTTCAACCTCGCTACCTGTTTGCAATTACCAATTTGTCTATCAACAATCCAAATCAATTATAGCTTAATTTGATCAATTAGCAAAGCTTTGCCACCATCTGCAAATATTTTCCAAAAATAAAAGAGAAAGGTGCAACACGAAAATATTTTGTTGAGAAATACAAAGTAATTCCTCTAAATTAGGACTCAAAAATAGTTTTTCTCGAAAATTAATTCCAAGGTCAATTAGAAGTAGAATATTGTACGAGATGAAATTCTACTAGAACCAAAACGTAAGTATTTTTCATTGTAAAAGGGAATTTATCATACACAAAATCTTAGGCATGTAATCAAAATTGCACATAATCTTTGTCACAAACCTTTAAATTAAACGAACAAAAAAAAAACATACTGATTGGCTTTGGCCCGTGGATTTGCATAAGTGGAGACACAAGGCCGTCGTCCATGGCTGTGTGTGCGCGAAAGAGAAAAATGCCGCTTGGGATTTGGGGTCAATTTGTGAGAGAAAAGAGATGGGTAGGGGGTTCTTATATAGGCTTCACTGGGCTGCGTAACTCTGACGTCTATAGGAATCCTGCGCGTCCTCACCCCGCAAATATAGAAAGTAATTTAAATATTAAATAATAATAAAAAGGTTGCGTTTATTTCAAGTCAAGTCAAAACAACCGATCTAGACGAGCTTCCTTTTTGAGTTTTCAATCTCTGAAGCGCTCTTTCTTGGAGGTGCGCTCTTTCTAGGAAGGAGGTGGTCGACTCGAGGCCGCCGTCAATTCTTGCCATGTCGACTTTGATGGAGGAGGCACAGGAATTTGGGGAGATGATGGAGCATTTGGACGAGGTGAATTTCGCTTTGAATGGGCTTAAGAAGAATCTTGCACGATGATAGCTCTAAGAAAAGAAGCCATATGTATCAAATCAATATAAAGCAAATGGGAATTAATTCCAGAGCTTCAAAGCCCGTATATATCGGCCTGTTTCAATGGGCAGTGAATTGTTTAAAGCATTATTGGGAAACATTACGTGAAGAAACACCATCAGCAACCAAACCCTTGAATTTGGACTCTAAGGTGTTGCTGCCGATGTCAGAAATGCGCCAGTATAAAAAAAGTTCTGGCATCCTGAGTTTATAAACAGAAAATGTGGTGTTGAGACATGTTTGCATATACATGGAGATATCAGTACAAGCTGCTTCTTCTTTTTAATCATGGATTGAGTCCAACAAAAACACGACATTGGAAGTGTTTTCGAGAAATTAGCTCAAATATTTTAAAAAAACTTGAAGTGAATGACAAAGCTGGAATAAGGTTGAATAAAAGTTATAATTCAATGTTGGTTGAAGTGGGCGGACATGAGAACATGAAATGTTTAGAGAAGGATTGTAGAAATTATATTGAGAAGGTTAGGTGCTTACGACTTGGGGAAGGAGATGCTACTGCAATTCTAAAGTACTTTACAAATAAGCAGGCTCATAATTCAAATTTTCTATGCAATTTATTTAGATGAAGATTGTCGTTTAAGAAATGTGTTTTGGGCAAATGCAAGGAGTAGGGCAGCGTATGAAGAATTTGGTGATATTGTTACGTTTGACACAACATATTTGACTAATAAGTATGATATGCCATTTGCTCCATTTGTGGGTGTCAATCATCACGGTCAATCAATTTTACTCAGATGTGGATTGATTTCAAATGAAAACACTGAAACATTTATTTGGTTATTTAAATCTTGGCTTGCATGTATGTCTGGGCAAGCTCCGAGTGGAATAATTACAGATCAAGACAAAGCAATGAAAAATGCAATTGCAAAAGTCTTTCCTAAGACTAGGCATCGATTGTGCTTGTGGCATATAATGAAGAAAGTTCATGAAAAGTTGAAAAGTTACAAGAAATATGAGTCCATTAGACTTTCCTTGGATAACATTGTGTATGACTCATTTACTCGTTATGAATTTGGATAGGCATAAGGAGGAAATATGGATATCTCCGTTCAATTGGCACCCTCATTGATTATCCTAGCAATATAAACAAATCAGGATTTGAAATTTTCTTTTATGGACCATGAATCAAATCTTATGACTCAAATTTGATAATTTATCCATAGATCATAAAAGAGTAAAAGCTTCTCACTTATGTTTTCATACTTGCAGGTTCTAACTGATTCAGAACAAAAAAAGGTTAAAATTATTTTAAAAGGCATGAAAAGAAATAATGGAGAATGACCATAAGTCATCAATGGAGGAGAATGAACATGAAAATATAGCATCCCAATCAAAAAAAGAATTGATAGAAAAAAAAATCATAATACTCACCAATAACCAGAGGAGGGACAATGGAGTGCCAATTGATGGTGTAGGAGGATAGCGAATGAAGAAGGCGAGAGGAGACGGGGACTGTAGAAGAGGAGAGGAACGAAGGAGAGGAGTAGGGAGAACCAGTGTTCACGTTGGCTGGGTTTCACATTCGCTGGGTTTTTCTATTTCCTTTTCTTTTTTCTTTTTCTTTTTTGCCAATTGATAAATGCTAAAAGAAATAAAAAATTGAAATAATTTTAATTGATGTGGCTGTCCACCTCAGCTGCCACATAAGATGGTATATGATGTGATATACAAAATGTGATAAGAGTAGCATTACTCTGGAATTTATGGCAAACAACATAAAAGCGCATTCCTTTTTCTTTTTCTTTTATTGTATGCATTCCCATCTTCAACCATAGAGAGATAGGACTGCATATAGAAGGAGTCGAATTAGATATTACAGGAGATTTTTTTCCTAAGCCTTTTGCATAGAAGACTACAATTATTTAAAAACATTTAAAATAATAAAAAATCTCATTATTTGTTAAATTGTAATTAACATTTAATCTTCTTGAACCTTTTGCATTAACTGTAGAGTATCATTTCAATGGACATTAGTTCGAAGAAAAAGAACCATTCCATGGTCGCAAGTAAATGCAGAAGGAATGGAATACACCAAAATTTTCTGATGGGTTGATGTCATGTCAGGAAAGAAAGAAAGGAGTCTGATATCCAAGCATTAGAAAGCTTGTACTGACAAAATTTGCTAAACTGAAGGAGTCGTTGAAAAAGAAGAAGCAGGTACTACTACCCTTCTCTCTCTCTCTCTCTCTCTCTCTCTCTCTCTCTCTCATCCTTGAAAAATAAAAAGAAGAAGCTTGTACTGATATCTCCATCTCCATGTGTACATATATGTGCAACATATGTCTCAAAATCACAATTTCTATTTATAAACTCAGCATGACAGAACTTTCAGTGTTCTAAGAAAGACTCTTGGCTCATTTCTGGAGAGTACTTCAGACAAGGACATCCCGGCTGATGATTGAATGAACATTCAACTGTTTGAGCTCAAGTCTGCAGTTACTTTTTCCCCCTAAAAGATGTTACGTTTATTAATACTTGCAATATGATATGATATATACATGGTTTTGCCATAGATGTAAAGTTGAATTTCATATACAGTACCACATTTTACATGCTGCATGTGCAAATTGTTTAAAATCAGTCACAAATTAATTCACAAATTTTCCTCTGTACAATTTCGAGGCACGCCTCACATAAGCAGTTTAATGAACAGGATTCGCAGGGGGAGGTGGTTGCCCCTGTTGAACAGACCATGGAGGGCGCTTGTTGTGTTCCTACAGATAAAAACATTTCACATCCAGTCATACCTATGAAACACAAGCAATTGCATTCTGATCTATTTACAACAACTATATACAAAAGACAATACATGTTGTTTCTTTTTTGAGAAATTCTAGCATTGCATTCATAATTCAGTCAAAAAAGCTACTAGTCACGATTCACGAAGGACCAATACAAACTAGTCACAAAGGGCCATTACAACAACGGAGCGGTCTAACATCTGGTGCGCCTCCACTAACGATCACACATGATCGAAGAAATTCTGGCATAGGCATCCCAACTAAGATTACAAACTCAAAATAATCAAAAAGAGATAAAACTTGAAAAAAACTAAATCATAACAATACAAATAAAACTCTCACAATAGAGAGATGAAAAGCTCTCACAAAAGAGAGGTGAAAAGCTCTTACAAAATGAGAGGTGAAAAGCTCTCACAAAAGGAGAGGTGAAAACTACATAGAGAACCCAAAGAGTCTCTGTAACTCATTCCGAACATAAAGAAACCACAAAAATGATGGTGGCGGAGAGAGGGGGCAAGAGTTTCAACTTCTCCTTTGAAACACCCCCCACCCAAAAAAACAAAAACCCAATACATGTTGTTGTTTCAAAAGTGTTTTCTTATTATTCTCCCTTACAACAATTAGTATTGGCAACACCCTGCGACGCGGACAATCATATGTATAATTGGAAATTATGTACCTATAAGTTATAGAAATAGTTTGGTTGATGACATCATAACAACTTTTTAGGATAGTGATTAAGTTCACATGCACTTGATGGGGGATCAAAATCAAACCTTTTCTTTCTCTTATGCTGAATTGGGCAAGTTAATCTTGTGCAAGGTATGCGAGGTTTGGTTCCCCTATGTGCTGCTACTTGGATTCACTGGCAGATGATGAAACAAAGGTTTCTGGCACTCGATCCACAATGGCAGCTCACCTGGATAATTCTCAGGTTGAAACAAAGGTTTCTGCAATTCTGTAATTGATAGCTACTTTTTAAGTAGAATGAGATAATATTTTGTTTATACTCAGTGTGTTTAAGAATATTAGGTTTCTTACAGCTTGCTAATTTTTATCTTTGTTTAAGCAGGATATCGGAATTCATGCTAGGCACGTCAGCAATGTGTCTGCAGTGGATAGTGGTCAGTCATATTTCTGTTTCTTGCATGATTTAGTCCCTTGTCTCATTTTTTTTATAATTATCTTATTTTGTTATCTTTGAAGAATTAAATGATGACTATGGGAGTCCAATTTGGAAGAATAGAGTAGAGAGTTGGAAGGATAAAAAGAGCAACAAGAAAAAGGGTACACCTAAGGAGGAAAAAGTGGCTCAAATTCCACCTGAGCAGAAGATGACAGAGAACCAGTAAGTACAATTAAAACTTGGGTGATTTATTGTATGCAGTCAATCTCATACAACATAGGGATACAGGGCCACATGTAGGAGTCAAATTAAATATTGCAGGAGATCTACTCATAAAGTGAGTTACTCTACAAGTCTACGAAGATTACAATTATTTAAAAACATTTAAAATAAAAATTCTAAAAATTTGTTGAAATTGAAATTAACATTTAATCTTTGCTTTAACTTTTAGAGTACCATTAACTCTCCATTCTCTACCATTTAAATGGAAACAACAGAACCAGTATAAGGGTCCAAATAAGATTTCCCCTCGCGGCTCGGACATGTAAAAATCAAGTGTTCACCTATCTTCCGACAATGTAAACAATTCATAAGAATTGCACATCCATCGCTTTGGCCACAAACGCCACAACATGAGTCTCTAAAGAGGCAACCACACAAATTACAAACTACCACACACCTCTTGCCAACAATTGCATTCTTTGGGACATGATACCTGTAAGAGCATGTTTGCGAAAAGTGATCACCCACCTTTAAACAAAACTGACATTCACGACCTGTGTGCAATATGTTGATCCATTGTTAAATGCAATAAAAGCAATAAAAAGAATCAATTATTATTATTATTATTATTTTTAAACAATGAATGAATGAAGATGATAAAACTCAAAAATCAGTATTGTGAGCACATTACATAAAATAACAACAAATACATAGATGTTATAAGAGATTTTTTTTGGTCCATAAAATCAAAAGCTTACCAATAAGTTTTTCAGAATTCGACTCATCAGAATCCAACTCATCAGAATCCCAGTCATCAGAATCCCACTCATCAGAATCCGACTCATCAACCTCCGACTCATCTTCAGCCTCCGACTCATCATCAGACTCGCTACCTGTTTCCATGCAATTATATTGTTAAATACACAAAGAAAAAAGTGATGATGTCAAAGAAGTTAGAAGGAATGACATCTATGATCCCATCAACAAATAACAATATTATTAAATATCAGCTATATCATGCGCACACCAAAATAACTTGGCTGGAAAAAATCATCTTCGAAAATTGATTCAAAATTTTGGCATAGTATAGATGTTAAGTCATAAGGGATTAAAAAAAAAAAAGAAGGAATATATGTAAATATAGAAGTTGTAGGCGCATTTTTTTGTTTGTTTGTCCCTAAAATCAAAAGCTTACCAATAAGTTCAACAACCTCCGATTCAACAACCTTTGATTCAACAATATCTGATTCAATACCTTGGCTTCCTGTTTTCATGCAATTACATTGTTAAATACAAAAGTAGAAAGATGAAGATGCCAAAGAAGTTAGAAGGAATGACATCCATCAACAAATAACAATATTATTAAATATCATCTACATACCAAAATAACTTAAATGGAAAAAATTATCTTCAAAAACCGATTCAAAATTTTGGCATAATATATATCCTCCATAATTACACCAACAAAAATAATATTAAAATAACACTTTGATTTTACCAAAGCCATGCCAATGATACATGGAGAAAATGTCATATGCAACATGCTTCCACCTAACACAACCATGATAAATCAATTATATTTTAATTTGATCAATTAGCAAAGCCATGCCACCATCTTCAATTATTTCCCAAAAATAAAAGAAAAACGTGCAACACATATTTTGTTGCGAAATACTTTCCTCAAAAATAATTTTTCTCTAAAAGTAAACAAATAGAAGCAGGATATTGTACGAAATTCTACTAGAACCAAAGCGAGAGTATTCTCATAGGGAATTTATCATACACAAAATCTAAGGCATATAATTAAATTGCACATAATCTTCGTCACAAACCCTTAAATTAAACGAAAGAGGAAAAACATACTGATTGACTTTGGCCGGTGGATTTGCAAAAGTGGAGACACAAGGCCGCCGTCCATGACTGTGTGTGCTCGGAAGGGGAAAACGCCGCTTTGGATTTAGGGTAAATATAAAGCTGCCGCTTGAGATTTAGGGTAAATTGTGAGAGAAAAGAGACGGGGTTATTATATAGGCTTCAGTGGGCTGTGTAATCCTAACGTCTATAGGAATTCTGGTACAACACAGACTCCGCGTCCTCACTTAGAAGGTTTTACTATTTTCCGAAAAAGAAAAAAAATGGTTTTACTATTTTAACATTTAAAAAACGGTTTTTTATAATTTGGAAGCCTAATAACAATGTCGACCGCCAAAGCGAGTAAAATTGTACACATAGGAAAGGGAAGGTGGAGCCAAGTGATATGGCAGTGTCATGTATGCATATGAATCGTGGCTTCGACGACCTCTCTTAAGTAGTTGGATACAATTGCCAGGAATGTAATCAATGTTACTGCTTCCAGAGACCATGAAATCAACTCACAGAATTAGAATACACAACTGACTACCTGTAGACTGAATTTTTTATATAATGTATTCAGCTTGTGAGTGGCAATATTCTATCAGTTAACTTATAATCTCTAGAGTTATGTATGATTCTTACTCTTTTTGGTTTCTAATAATAAATGGCATTGTTTCCTAGGTCTTTATCTACATAAATTTTTTTCTTCTGCCTCCAATGATGAAAAGTCTTTTAATCTTTCTAATGGGATTAAAAATGCTTCTGAGAAGAGCTCACGTATATATCACAAATTTGTTGTTGAAAAAGAAAGATGAACATAAAATATTTTTCATCCAAATTAATACCAGCAGTCATCCTTTCATAAGCGAGGACTTGTTCTGTTTAGGGAAAGGAAAAAAAATCTTGCCCATAAGACGGGGAAAAAAACAAGGAGCTAAACAGGAAACAAAAGGTGTGGCAAAAAAAAAAAGGGGAAACAAAAGGTTTGCGTTAAAAAAAAAACAAACAAACAAAACAAAAGGAAACAAAAGGAATATGGCCAAACCACGCAGAGCGTAAAAAGTTGATGTGTATGTTGGTCGTGCTGAACATGCTGTTCGCCATTTAAAGTTGTTTCTGTATAATGAAGTAATTTTTGTGAATACATGTTTCTAATGCTTTGCTTTGCAGGTTCAATAATATATATTGCTTACACGGACTCTGATGGGAATTTTATCTCTGCTGCGGACTCTGAGACATCAGTTGAAAATCAGCAAGAACTAGTCCAGAGGAAAAGGTACTTTTCTTGGATCCTTCCGAGTAGTGTTTTTTCTTCTATGTAGTGGATTCTGTATTGAAAGGGTTAAGGGAAGAAGGAACCTTTAGTTTGGCATTCCATATTCCATATTCCTCTTCCTCTTCCTCTTTTTGTTTTCTCTTTGACATAATTTTTCCTTCTGTAGGTCATGAAATCTGGGGAATTCTTTCGTAATGAAAGACAATCCTAACAAAATAGCTTTATGAAAATATGATCACTTTATGTGAATAGCATTTTTTGCAACGTTTCCTTTACTCTTTTTTAAAATGTCAGCACTTCTATTGCATTATTCCGCAGTTCCTTCCAAGTTTTAATCGTTTATGATCAATGTGTGTAGACACTACATTTTTTTATTGCCATCTCCAGAACCTCCTCTACTATCAGTAGAGGACTAGCAGCTCATGAGCCAAATGTTGAGGGTCTTAAACTCAAACAGAGATCAATTACAAACCGAAAATATGGAATAATGCGTATGATGGCACTGCCTTATTGTAAGTATTTGACAAATATTGAAGTTTGTCCGGCCTTTAAACCCAAAGGTCATTATCAACAACATTGTTCTTGCTTTCTATTAAAACATAAATATAAAGGAAAGACATCTTTAAGATAAATAGAATAGACCACCATGTGTTGCAAATTGCAATTCACTTGCGATAATAGCTCTCAGACCCGATCTCCATCATCCAAAGAAACATGTTTCGTGCCCCTCTCAATCTTGGGAATCGCGCGCCCTTCATCTTTACCACAACATGACTCTTTTTTAAAGAAGCGTCCACAAACCTTACATATTACATCGCAATTACTACCAACTTTTGCATTCTTTGGGACACTGACCATGTATGGGCAATTTGACCAATAATGTTCATCCACCTTCAAACAAAACTTACATTCACCTATATTCAATTTGAAGATCCCTTATTAAATACCACAATAAAAATAACTAGTAAACAAAATAAAAGAGATTGAATATGGCTTAAGAAGAGGGGAAAAAAAGAATTTATGATCAAACATATGTAAATGGGGAAGAGGGAGGCAAGGGTAAGGGTATCAAATTTATTTATTTATTTATTTTTGTTTCTCTTCAAAATCAAAAGCATACCAGGAGGAATAGGAGGGCCCCAGAGGAAAGAAGAAAAAGTTAGACATTCTTCATGCGTTAGTTTTCCAACCTTTGGTATTTCAACTTTGATACCTGTTTGCAGTTAACAATTTGTCTATCAACAATCCAAATCAATTATAGCTTAATTTGATCAATTAGCAGAGCTTTGCCACCATCTGCAAATATTTTCCAAAAATAAAAGAGAAAGGTGCAACACGAATATTTTGTTGAGAAATACAAAGTAATTCCTCTAAATTAGGACTCAAAAATAGTTTTTCTCGAAAAGTAATTCCAAGTCAAATAAGTAGAATATTGTACAAGATGAAATTCTACTATAACCAAAACGCAAGTATTTTTCATTGTAAAAATGGAATTTGTCATACACAAAATCCGAGGCATGTAATCAAAATTGCACATAATCTTTGTCACAAACCCTTAAATTAAACGAAAACGGAAAAACATACTGATTGGCTTTGGCTGGTGGATTTGCATAAGTGGAGACACAAGGCCGTTGTCCATGGCTGTGTGTGCGCGAAAGAGAAAAATGCCGCTTGGGATTTAGGGTAAATAGAAATTTGCCGCTTGGGATTTACGGTCAATTTGTGAGAGAAAAGAGATGGGGTTCGTTTTGTTTTCAAGAGAGGGGGTTCTTATAGGCTTCAGTGGGCAGCGTAACCCTGACGTACGTCTATAGGAATCTTGTGCTTCCTCACCCCGCAAATATAGAAAGTAATTTAAATATTTTTTTTATTTTTAAAAAGGGTTGCATTTATTTCAAGTCAAGTCATAACAACCGATCTAGACGAGCTTCCTTTTTGAGTTTTCAATCTCTGAAGCGCTCTTTCTTGGAGGTGCGCTCTTTCTCGGAAGGAGGTGGTCGAGAACTGGAGGCCGCAGTCAATTCTCGCCACGTCGACTTTGATGGAGGAGGTACAGGAATTTGGGGAGATGATGGAGCATTTGGACGTGGTGAATATCGCTTTGAATGGGCTTTAGAAGAATCTTGCATGATGAAAGCTCTAAGAAAAGAAGCCATATGTATCAAATCAATATAAAGCAAATGGGAATTAATTCAGTGGCGGTGAATTGTTTAAAGCATTATTGGGAAACATTACGTGAAGAAAACACCATCAGCAACCAAACCCTTGAAGTTGGACTCTAAGGTGTTGCTGCCGATGTCGGAAATGCGCCAGTATAAAAAAAGTTCTGGCATCCTGAGTTTATAAACAGAAAATGTGGTGTTGAGACATGTTTGCATATACATGGAGATATCAGTACAAGCTGCTTCTTCTTTTTATAAGACTCCTATATGCAGCCCTATCTTTCTATGGTTGGAGATGGGAATGCGTACAATAAAAGAAAAAGAAAAAAGAATGCGCTTTTATTTCGTCTGCCACAAATTCCACAGCCATGCATTGCATCGTATGATTTTGTCTGTCTACATGGTGTTTTGTTTAAATGAATTGCAATTTGTAGCACATGTATATTATCTTATGCTCGAAAAATAAGGAGTTTAAATACAATATAGTTGTAAGTTAACAGACCAGTCAAATAAAATCGTACACAGAAAAGCTGTCAACTAGGCATGAATGACCATTGTTAGCGCAAACTTGAAAATAAAAGGAAACTTAAAACAAAGGAAAAAACCACATTAATTACCTTCCTTTATTTGAGACCCTAAATCACCAAATAAAGAGTATTCCTGCTCTAGTTGAGAAAACGAAAAATCCGAAACCAAATCAAAACTAGAAATAAATGCCATGCTTATTACAGATACGTGCATTAGGGTCTATTAGTTTTTAATGATAATTTATTATTTAATCAACACTGAAATGGAAAAAATAATATTGCTTAATATGGTCATAATAGGGTTGGTTATTCAATCAAGCCAAACCGCCTATATAACATGTAAGTAAGAAACGCCCCTCTTCATTCTCTCACAGTTCACCCTAAACCCAAACCGCCCGTCCTTTTTTCTCTCACAACCGCAAAGCCAAACACCAAGATCTACACAGCCATGGACAACGTCTCATCTTTGGAGTGCCTGAAATTCGATTCCCAGTCGAAGGTGCTCTGTAAGGACGGCGGCGGAAAGGACCTTTTATCTTCAGCTATGGTCCCCATCAACTGCGATACGCCAATAACCTGTATGTATGCTTTTCCTTTTAAAGATATGATTTCTCCGGCAGTTGTTTTGGTGTTTGTATAACGTCAGCCAATAACCCATCATGGAATCAATGAAATACCGTCAGCCAATTATTTTTTCTGTTTGCATTTAACAATGTAATTGGGTGGAAACAGGGAGCGAGGCTTATGAATCCGAGACTGATGATTCCGAGGTTGATGAATCCGAGGCTGATGTATCTGAAACTGATGAATCGAGGCTGATTATTCGGATACTGATGATTCGGAGACTGATGATTCAGAGACTGAAAAACTTATTAGTAAGCTTTTGATTTTAGGGACAAAGAAAAAAAATATAAAAATGAGCCTATATTTACATATATTTGTTTTTTTTTTTTAATCTCTTATGACATAACATCTACATATTTGTTGTTATTCTACGTAATGTGCTCACAATATTGATTTTTTAGTTTTATCATCTTCATTCATTCATTTTTTAAAAAAATAAAAATAAAAATGATTATTTTTATTGCTTTTATTGTATTTAACAATGGATTAACATATTGCACACAGGTCATGAATGTAGGTATTGTTTAAAGGTGGGTGATCACTTTACGCAAGTATGCCCTTACAGGAATAATGTCCCAGAGAACGCAATTGTTGGCAAGAGGTGTGTGGTAATTTGTCATTGTTGTGGGTGCCACTTTAGAGACTCACGTTGTTCCAGATGTGGCGGAAGCGATGGATTCGCAATTCTCATGAATTGTATACATTGTGGGAATTATGGTGAACACATGACTTATATGTGTCCGAACCGCAAGCCGAGTCCCCACTTATGTTCCTTGTGACCCTAATACTAGTTCTTGGTTTTTCAATTTAAATAGTAGTAGAGAACGGAGGGTTAACTTTACTCTAAAATTTAAAGTAAAGATTAAATGTTAATTTCAATTTAACAAATATTTAGATTTTTTATTTAAATTTTTTAAAATAATTGCAATCTTCGTAGACATGTAGAGCAACTCACTCCATGACTATATTTCCTGCAATATTTAATTCAACTCCTACATGTGCCATGTATCCCAATGTTGAATGAGATTGACTGCAAAAAAAAAAGCCTTTTATGTCGTTTGCTATCAATGTCATGCTTTTGTTTACATTGGGTTTTGTTTTTATCGCAAATGAATTGCAATTTGCAGCACATGATATATAATTATAAATAAAATTGTACATATAGGAAAGGGAAGGTGGGGCCAAGTGATATGGCAGTGTCATTTATGCATATGAATCGTGGCTTCGACGACCTCTTTTAAGTAGTTGGGTATAATTGCCAGGAATGTAATCAATGTTACTGCTTCCCACCCTCTCATGAGAAACTGGGTATGAATGTGCCAGGGTTGCTTTAAATTCATAAATCAATTAGATGAGGAATTGAGATGAGGAATTTAGAATTGAGTTCAAATGTGTAATTCATGGTTTCTAACTTTTTCTGTCATCAACTAAACTTATATAATCCATTGTCAATGATGCAAGTTAAAGCAATAAAGAAACGAAAGAAAATCACCCAATTAAATAAGCCCAATAAGAAATTGTACATGTACCATATCATATTGCGAGAATTAATTAACGTAACGTATTTAAGGGGATGTCCTCGTCACTCTCCCGAAATGAGCCAAGAGTCTTTCTCAGAAAGCTGAAAGTTCTGTCATCCTGAGTTTATAAACAGAAAATGTGGTGTTGAGACATGTTTGCATATACATGGAGATATCAGTAAGCTTCTTCTTCTTTTTATTTTTCAAGGAAGACAGAGAGAGGTACCTGCTTCTTCTTTTTCAATGACTCTTCCAGTTTAGCAATTTTATCAGTACAAGCTTTCTCATGCTCAGATATCAGACTCCTTTCTTTCTTACCAGACATGACATCAACCCATCCGAAAATTTCACCGTAAGGAGGAGTAAAGGAGATTTATTGCTTACTCAGTTGTTCATATCGTGTGCAGAGCCATTCCTTCTCTTCTTCATAGTTGGAAATGATGCCTGTCAAATAGAACAACAATGCTTAACAGAGTCGATGGGTTATATTAGCTAATAATTGCAAGGCCTGTTCTGCAGTTTTGATATGATGCTCTTAAATTTTACTTGTTACTGGAAAATGGAGCCAAACTAAAGGGCTACATGCATAAGATGACAGTAGACTGTGTCATGTTCTGTGTGCAGAGTATAAAAAAGCAGGCTTCCTATCCATAGAAATCCGAAACCGAAAGTATGTAGACCAAAAAGCTAGTTGCTGATAAGAAACTTCGCTAAATCAATATATGCAGACAAATAAGCTAGTTTCTGATTAGGTAAATACCTATCTAATTGAATTTATGCTATTAATTACAATTACAATTACAATCCAGTTACACAGAAACGCTTTATAGTATGAAGAGAAATCAGATGCAATTACAAGATTTGGAAACTGTAAGGAACTACCTTTCAAGGCCTGTAGATGGTTGGCTTGGTCCTTGCAAAACTTCTCATAGAGTGCTTGGAACTTGGCAGTTTCAGTCTTCAAGCAATTCTCACACTGCCCACAAAAATAATCAGAACAAAAATTTTGGGCATCAAACAAAATAAGTAGAAATTCAAATTTCTCCGCAGGATCATCAATGGTTTTAGCTCTTTACTTCTCCTTCCACAGACCTCTTTTGAGCTCTTCGAAAGAGATTTAACAAAACCTTGTTTGACAATTGAAGAATACACAAGGCATCAAATCAGTATACTGCAAGTAAAACTATGGATGCAGAGGAAAAAGAAGATTTAATGACTTAAACTAGTGGGACTTAATAGATTCTTAATTACCTATCCTTTTCAACTTCAGACTTCAGTTCAGCAATCACAGACCTGACCTCAGCAGCCACACTGTCACAAAAACACATAAATGGTAATTGAGGAAACTATAACGACATAATGAAAGCAGAAGAAATGAAAAACATAAAATTTTCAAATAATAATAAATAAATAATGCATAAAGCTATTTGAGCATTTGATATAAAACTGAAGGAAAAAAAAACATCGTTCTTCAGGTTTCACTATAAATTAGCGTTATGAATTCATATTATAAATCCTATCAGGACTAACACAAATAAGCAAGTAAATGTACCTTGAATTTTCGGAGTTTCTTTATCAATTTATTTATTGCAATTTGTACTCGCTTCTTGTTACTCGCTTTGGCGGTCGACATCGTTGCTAGGCTTTGGAGGTCGAGGCTTTGGTTTAGAGGTTGAAGAAGCTTTTTGAGTTGCAGAGGGAGATTCGCGCGCGCTCAAATTGGTTTAGAGGTTGAAGAAGCTTTTAAACTTGTAAGAGAAGCAGCTTGTAGGGTCCATTACTTCAAAAAATAAAGAGCTGCTTATGAACAAAAGACTTGGCCAGTGAACCTATGAAGCTCTTTAAACAGATAAACAATGGTTTCTGGATCTTACCAGACTATTTGAGGAAGCAAGTGTAAGCGGAGTTGGGTCTTCTTCAAATCTGTTTTGTGAAAGAAGGGAAATACAGAGAAAGAGGAGAAGAGAAGAAAAGAAAAGAAAAGAAAATAGAATGGGAATCTACGCATGCGCAGTTGTTTGAGAGGTTTTTCGAGGCGTCGGTTATTAGAGGGGATTGTTGGGATGGGATGGGATAGGAGTGAGAAACCAACGGAGAGTTTTTAAATTTCCATCGCGAGGACGAGGAGGATCATGGGCTTTCAACGTGCTTTCAATTTTTTATTTTCTTCTTTTATAAATTCTTTTAGTTATGTTTAATGGCATTATTTAATAAATACTATTTTATTTATTATTATAATAAAATGTCCTTATTGCATTTTTTGGGTCTGAAAAGATATTTCCTGATTTGCTTTCGGTATCCTATATCAAGGTTTTCCTATTTTATATGATAATATGATGGTTTTCCTATCTAATAATGTTTTCATTCAGCCCATATAAGAGGCTTTCTAATAGAACTTTGTATGTAATTTTTTTTTTTTTTAAGGCAAGCTTCTGCCTTCTGCCACAGCCACAGCCACAGCCACTCAACTCTCTATCTTCAGTTATTTGACGATCACGAGGTTTTGATTATAGGGTTCGATTCCTTTTATAATTTTTCATTGAATAATTTATTTTTGGAGGCTCTATTATTGTTTTGGGTACAAGGTCTCTAAAATCTCAGAGTCATCATTGTGTAGCCGAGTTGAACTTTTGTTTGCATTATGACTAAGGCATATGTAGAGAAAACCAATCAAGAGTTGAAGGTTTGTGACACATTACCACTATTCTTTTTTCTATCATATATACTTTTTTTAATAGTTAAATCTATATATTATACGTGTATATATATATACATATTTTGGCTAAGGTATATTCTCATCCTTTTTTTTCTTATCTTTTTTTGCCTAATAAATTTCAATTTGTTTTACCAGGAAGAGGAATGGGGCACAACAAACATCGCTATGATCCCTAATGTAGATTGTAAAGTAATATATGTTGGTGTCGATTCGAGGAGTACATGTAGTGAAATTATATCCAATGAGAATTCAAAAAAAAGTTCACATATGAAGAGTTGTAATGTATTTGCAATTAGAGCGGGAAATACCCAAAATGGTAAGGCAATGTTAAAAGATGTCAAGAAATACTTTCGCAAACATGAAGAAATACTTAATGGCATCCATGATGCACCAAAAAAGGCCGAGGAGTATATTCGAAGCTGGGAAGGAAAATTGACAAAAGAATTATTTATAAAGTTATTTAAGGTATCTGCTATTTTTGCTGGATGGGGTGCGGATAAAGTTCCTTATTTATATCAAATTGCCCAGTCTAAATTCGGGAAAACAATCGAGACAACATCCAAAGGTGAGAAGTGCAATGGATTTGTGGGGGGATCCGGCCGTCCATTTGTTTTGACTTACTTGCACAGTTGCATGCCAGATATGAAAGTCTAGAGTTCAAGTGAATTGTTACAAAATGTGACAAGGGCTATATTATATGCAACCCTTTTTGATAAACATAGCGGTGGAAGCGTGCGCGTCTTTGAAGTAAAAGAAAAAGAAGTTACAAAGGTATATAATCGACCGGTTCTAGAAGCGCTTTTTGATCATTACGATGCCTTAATTAGGCATCTTTCCAATTCATTGTTCTTTCTCTTTAAACATTGTCATTACCCGCATACCCGTGAAAATAATGCTAAAATTGAAGAAAAATTCAGAGCACAGTTTGAAGAAGAGAAATATGTGGGGAATGTTGTCGTAAAGCTAGGAAAGAAATTCGTTGTACAACTCATACATTTCGAGAACCCAATTGATGCACTATATGAGAAGCTGAAAAGTCAAGATAGTCAACGGAAAAGAACAGATCGACGCACTGTGCCTCGTGAAATTGAAGGTCTACCGTTAGTTAAAGTTAAAACTAAACTTGGTCAGTATCCTATTTGGTGTGCTAAGCTAGAACGGGAATTGGTGAGAAATTTACAAGAACGGCATCATCGTCTTTAGATAACTCATTTATTAATTTATTTCATTTGTTTTCCTTTTCCATTAATCTTTGGACATGCGTTGGTTGAGAATCCTCTAGCGTTTCTTAAAGTCTTTCTAATAGTGTGTTCATGTAACATCATACTCACTTGGAATTAAGTTTAAATGCATTTATTGTTAGTATAAAAGCTTATTTTAATTTTTCTTTGGGACCAAGCAGAATGACTTTATGGACAAACAAAGAAATTTTTTTCAATTATATAATTGCTGGAGGGAACAAAGAAAACAAGAAAAACATACAGACTCAACCCTAAAATCTTGATAAACTATCACATCCAACTGGTGAGCTATCTTATGCCTCAATGGCAGAGGTTCAAAACCCGTTGGAAGTATACTTTGTGACCAGGTACAAACCGAACCTTGAGCGAGGATTAATCTCACCCTCCGAGTGTGGGAACACCTAGTGGTATTTACCCAAAAATTAAAAAAAAAACATATAGACTCAAACATGGAAAGATTATGCAACTTGAATAACATTTATGTATTTGTTGTTATTCTATGTAATGTGCTCACAATACTGATTTTTGAGTTTAATCATCTTCATTCATTCATTGTTTAAAAATAATAATAATAATAATAATAATAACTGACTATTTTTATTGCTTTTATTGTATTTAACAATGGATTAACATATTGCACACAGGTCATGGATGTGGGTATTATTTAAAGGTGAGTGATCACTTTACGCAATTATACCCTTACAGGTATCATGTCCCAAAGAACGCAATTGTTAGCAAGAGGTGTGTGGTACTAGGTAATTGTTGTGGGTGCCACTTTAGAGACTCATGTTGTTCCAGTTATGGTGAAAGCGATGGATGTGCAGTTCTCATGAATTCTTTATTCGAGTCGCGAGACCCTTATACTGGTTCTTGTTCTTTCCATTGAAATAGTAGTAGAGAATGGAGAGTTAATGGTACTATAAAAGTTAAAGCAAAGATTAAATGTTAATTCCAATTTCAACTAATTTTTATTTTAAATGTTTTTAAATAATTGTAATCTTCGTAGACTTGTAGAGTAACTCACTTTATGAATAGATCTCCTGCAATATTTAATTTGACTCCTACATGCGACCCTGTATCCCTATGTTGAATGAGATTGATTGCATACAATAAAAGAAAAAGAAAAAAGAAAAAATGTTTTTTTATGTCCAATGTCATGCATCCTATCATCACTATCCACTGCAGACGCATTGCTGACGTGCCTAGCATGAATTCAGATATCCTGCTTAAACAAATATAAAAATTAGCCACCAAAAACCCAAGAAGAATTGGCCATTAAGATTAAGATGATCATAAATCACAGATGCAACAACATTGTGAATTTGTCACACATTTATGAAAGAATCGGCAACGTTCTTTCTTTCTAGTTTCTACTTTAAAATATAAAAGGAAAGAAGAAAAAAAAAAAGATACTAAAAATCGGATAGAAAAATGTAACTTCCAATTGTCTGGGAATTGCTTAATTAACTCATTACATAAATGGCTTTGAACCTGCTGAATCATTGGGTAAAAGGTTCTTAAGTTAATATAGAATCCATTCAAATTCTTAAGAAAAATTGCCTTTTCAATTATATTTGGATAAACATTTTCTTCATATATAAGCACCAATATCATTATGGAGTTCACAATTTTGTGTTTAAGACATACCAACCAAAACTCCAAAACTTAAACAAATAACAGGCGATCCCAGCAGTGAGGATCCGCCTGTATCCGAAAGATAAGGTTTTGGCTGCTGGACCTGCTGTACTTGAGAAGGTCCAAGAGTTGGCAAAAGAAAATGGATCTTCCCAGGAGCAAGTTCCAAGTACAAAATTTTCATCAAAAAAAGAATTCAAGCGCAAAATGGCATTGATTATGCCTTGAAAATGCGGCTGGTTGACTGTAATCCAGTCATGCTTTTCATGAAAGGAACCCCTGAGTACGCCAAATGTAATTTAGCCTAATGTTTGTTGACATGTTGAAGGAAGAGAAGGTCGAATTTGGAAGTTTCGATCTTCTTATGGACAATGAAGTCGTGGCGGGGATACAGAAGCATTCAAACTGGCCAATGTTACCGCAACTTTACTTTGAAGGGAAGGCTCGTGGTTTGTGTGACATAAGAACTTAAATGCGTGGTTGTCGTGAATAAGAGGAAGTTTCCAGAGGCTATGAAATCAACTCACAGAATAGACCTTGTTACAGTATACATGTCATTTAAATTTAAACGATAATAAGATCTAGTTTTTCGTCCAGCATGTCGTAGTAAATGCCACTATTGTATTTACTGTCCTTGTCCATCTTATTTGAGGAGATTGTTGTCCAGCCTGCAGGTTAATTTGTATCGGAAATCTGAAGTATCGTATGAGAGAAAGTGCATAAACTCATCTGAAGGGCATGTTTCTTTCATCACTTTTGCTATAGTTCCAAGTGTAATGTATTTATGTTTCTTATTATGAAGAGGGCAAAGGGAAAGAGGAAGGTGTTTGGGAAATATTCTACTGTTAAGAAATGGGGTTAAGTTGATTTTAACTACTTCTTGACGGGTTCTTGGATTTAAAAAATTTATTTTGGAAATAGGTTTATGTCAAATGTTAAGAATTTCTTGATGGGTAGATGGTAATGTTAGTTTCACTCGTTGATGATGGATATTTCATTATTGGATACGTGGGTGTGCAAATTAGAAGTAGCTTTTGATGATATGCATCTGAATTTGGAGAGTGAACATTTCGACTATTATCCCTTTCTGTTCATATTTAACGTAAATTTGTAAATCAATTAAGAGAGCCCATTACCATGGTCGGTCCAATGAATTGGAGTCCTTGGGAGGGTAGAAAATATATTGTAGGGTAAACACCAAAATCTGTGTTATATTTTGTCTATATTCGGAGCCAATCCTAATTTCATCATTAGCATCTTTGTTGTCTGAAATTAAAAGTGAGACAGTGATAAAATGCGCCAGTATAAAAAAAGCACAAGAAACTAAGATTGTTTAATCTGCAGCACAGGTACAACGGTGTCCATAATTATATATAGCATCTTTCGTTGTCTGAAATTTTTGAGATACAAGTGGCCCAATGATGAAACTAGGACTGGCTTGGAAATACAGGGGAAATGTGGAAGATGACCAAAAACAATACAGTTTGGTGTTTTCTTCCCTCAATATATTTTCCACCCTCTCAAGGACTTCACTTCGTTGGACCGAGACCGACCATGGTAATGGGTTCTCTCAGTTGATTTACAAATTGAGGTTAAATATGAACAGAGAGGGAATACAATTAAAATGTTAACTCTCCAAAATGTAACAGAAGGTTGGTTGTTAAGGGGGTTAAATATGAACAGAGAGGGAATACAATGCATTGTTCCAATAACAAAAGCTTGAAGAATGAAATGCATAAACATCTGGACAAAAATGGAGAATTCCAAGTAACCTGTTTTGGCCATCTTTATAAAGCAAACTTGTCCCATAGCCTGCTTATTAATATGTTGGGTTACGCCCGCTTGTCTTTATGTTTTTATGCGTCTGAATGTAAATGAGTGAAAAATAAGATATTGAGTTGTCTCATGCGCCTGATGGTTTTCTCCATTACTCGATGCTTCTTGGCTCATAATCAGCTCAAAGTGTCATCATGTTCTCTGTATGCTGCCTCATTCTTTCGCGATAGTGACATATTTTTCTTGCCAGATAATACGTCCCACTTAGAAGGTTCAAAATCATCTTCATCAAATGCAAAAGGATCTTGACTTTCCTGTGAAAGATCAATTTTTGAGTCTTCCGAAATATAGGATCTTTGACTGACACCAGAACCTTTCCTGGAATCCTCACAGCTAAATGCAAAAGGATCTTGACTCTCTTCTGAAAGATCGATTTTGGAGTCTTCAGAAATATAGGATCTCTGACTGAGACCAGCATCCTTCCTGGAAGCACAGCTAAATGTACAGGTCCCACCATTTAACTGGCTTGATGTACCACTGGATGAACCATATCTGGAAGAATTGAGTCTCGTCTTCACTGAATAAGTATCAGTCATTGAGGTGCTGGTAGTTTCCGAACTGGATATAGAATATATGGAATAAGCCGAGGGCAAAAATGGGCTGCTCTGACATATATGTGAGCTCTTCTCAGAAGCATTTTTACTCCCATTAGAAAGATTAAAAGACTTTTCGTCATTGGAGGAAGAAGAGAAATTTTTATTCAGATAAAGACCTACGAAACAATGTCATTAATTATTAGAAACCAAAAAGCGTAAGAATCATAAGTAACTCCAGAGATAATAAGTTACCTGATAGAATATTGATGTCACTTATAACAAGTTCTGTAAAAGACATGGGATTTCCTGCAGGATCCGAGTTTCGTTTCATTCCTAGCTAATAGCTCTGTTAAGAAAGCATGTATGTGAATATTTATTTCTCCTTTCAATAATTATTAATTGCCCAACATCATAATGCAGTATCGGTAAGAGTTTGTATACAGTATGAATTTTGCAAACTAAAGAGACAGAAAAATAGTTCATTTTATATGAGAGAGAGAGAGAGAGAGTGTGTGTGTGTGTTTGAGACCCTCAATCACATCTAAACATACCTGATTCTTTTTACTCAGGAACGTGGCATTTTCCATAATCTTCAAACATTTCAAAAGCAGAACCAGGCAATGCACCATGTTGATTTCCTTTGCCCATGCCGAAGGCGAGCTATCTTTTAACCAACCCTGCATATTAATTACATGCATTTTTATAAAATATATACATTTTCCCAACTAATAATTGAGTACCATAAACCCCAGAATTTGAATGAAAAACCAAGAGAGGATATACAGGGGAATACTTATTTAATTACTACTGTGTTTTGTTATTTACTTATCCCGACTCAAAATGTATGATGCTACTGTGTAATTCACGCGCCAACGGTAAAAAAAATTTGAGATTATGTTTTATTTTGATTGACTCACTTTTCAACTGCTGCAGTTTCATCTTTCCAAAATCTTTTCATTGCCATATATAGATACTAACTTTGTACTCGTTAATACCTTTTTTCTTCAGTTGAATCATATCCCTAACCAGTTTCTCTGCTTATTCAGTTAGAAGTAGTTAGTTTCCCTGTGTTCTAATTCATGGATATAACATTGTATTTGTTGTAGACATCTAACCCTGAAATTTGGTAACATGTGTTCATTGTTTTACTCCCAAATCATTGGTAAAGGTGTTTTTTCTTTGGACAAAATTTTCTTTTAATCTACCTATCAACTTGTTTTTACATATTTATAAAGGTATGTCTTCTTTTCCTTACTGCCTGACTTGTTCAAGTTGGTTTCTTCAGCTACCACTTGATGGCGTCACATCTATAGTTGATGGTTTGAAGATATTGTACGGAGAAACACTAAAGCCATTGGAACTTACATATAATTTCAATGATTTTGTATCTCCATCATTGGTGAGTGTATTCCCATATGTTTTGATGTATTTAGTAGGATATATATGATTTAGTTAGTTCTCCTTATTATCCTTCTAACTGCCTTCTTAGCATATTGTTTTGTTTAGGTAGAACATTTGCTAAATAATGGCTGATTTATTCCTTTGCAGACCGATGGCGATTTTGATGCTAAGCCGATGGTCTTGCTCTTGGGTCAGTATTCGACCGGAAAAACTACATTCATTAAACATTTGCTCAATGTAGCTATCCAGGTTGGTTAAGTTTTCTCTTTTATTTTATTTTCAAATGATTAATGGACAACCATACCATACGGCTTACATTTACTTTGAACAGGAGCTCATATTGGACTAGAACCTGCAAATGACAGATTTGTGGTTGTGATGGTATAGTTTCTTATAACCATGCTTCCTTTCTAAAAACTAATTTAGTTTATCATTGTTTCTTTGTAGTCTGAGGCTTATTGTGTGTCACATAGTCTTTGTAATTCTAAACCTTACTCAAATTTTTGTACCTAGTCCGGACCTGATGCAAGGAGCATACCTGGAAATACCATAGCTGTGAATGCAGACCTTCTTTTCAGTGGTCTAGCAAGTTTTGGAGGCTCATTTCTGTCAAAATTTGAGTGTTCTCAAATGCCTCATCCGGTGAGTTTTGAAATTTCGATAACTGTTTGTTTTAATAACATTTTCATCAGTGTGTTGATCTTTCCTTTCGACGATTATAGTTGCTAGGTGAAATTACATTTATGTCAAAATTCTAGTTGCTAGATGAAAATGTTTCCTTTTGATGATTATAGTTGCTAGATAAAATTACATTTATGTCTCAAAATTATATCCGCCACATCCAGTGAATTTTGAAATTTCAATAACCATTTGTTTGTATAACATTTTCATCAGTTTGCTGATCTTTCCTTCTGGTGATTATAGTTGCTAGATGAAATTACGTTGGTGGATACTCCTAGAGTTCTATCCGGAGAAAACCAACGAGCACAAAGGGGCTATGATTTCTTTGGTGCCATATCGTGGTTTGCTGCAAGATCTGATCTCATTCTTCTTCTATTTGACCCTTATAAGCTTGATTTCAACTATGAGTTTAAGCGTGCAATTGCATGTCTACGGGGTCATGATGACAAAATCCGAGAGATCCTAAACAAAGCCGATCAAGTTAATACTAAACAAGTGAGATGCACTTCCAGTTTATATATTGTTTTGGCTTCCTGCATTTTACTTTTTGTTGATAACACATCAAGAATACAAAGCCTACCCAACATAAACAAGCACCACCTCTTGGGTATTCAAAACCTTTGTGAATGACCACATCAGTGACCATAAACTCTCATCAACTACAATGCATAACCAAAGAAGTAATAAGCTGAAAGTGTCATCAACAAAAAGTAAAATGCAGGAAGCCAAAACAATATATAAACTGGAAGTGCATCTCACTTTTCAATATTAACTTGATCCGCTTTGTTTAGGATCACCCGGATCTTGGCATCATGACCCCGTAGACATGCAATTGCACGCTTAAACTCATAGCTGAAATCAAGCTTATAAGGGTCGAATAGAAGAAGAATGAGATCAAATCTTGCAGCAAACCACGATATGGCACCAAAGAAATCATAGCCCCTTTGTGCTCATTGGTTTTCTCCGAATAGAACTCCAGGAGTATCCACCAACGTAATTTCATTTAGCAACTATAATCACCAAAAGGAAAGATCAGCACACTGATGAAAATGTATACAAACAAATGGTTATTGAAATTTCATTGAATGTGGCGGATATAATTTTGAGACATAAATGTAATTTCATCTGGCAGCGTTTTTAACAGCATAAAGGAGGAGCCCAAAACTAGAATTTCGGGACGGCATGCAGTGTTCGGCCCGTCATTGGACAAGGGAGGAGCCCAAAACTAGAATGAATGCGATGAAATGTGAGTGTACCAAATCCCTTGTTTATTTAATTATTTCTTCTGGGCCGGCAAACATCCCAAGTGTTTTTTTCTTTTTGTCGAATCCCCATTCTTATCCTACTAACCAAAAACGATAAAAAGGAGTTTGTCCTGTTTAAATCTTCTTTTGGTTAAGACTATCATTATCCTCCGAACTGAACTGAACTGAGCTTTATCTTGTCTGAAATGGAGGAAATTCAGCACAAGTACATAACCGTACAAGGCCTAAAGCTCCACGTAGCCGACATCGGAACAGGTCAGAAACCATCCATCAACATACTTTGTCCTTACGGTACACCGTATTCATTCTTCTTCAACTGATCGATCGAACGTCGCCGTCGTTGGACTTGGTGGTGCTTTCTCTCTTTTGTGTTACAGGTTCCAACGTGGTCGTGTTCCTGCACGGCTTCCCGGAGATTTGGTACTCGTGGCGGCACCAGATGATTGCTCTGGCCCGCGCCGGCTTCCGGGCCATCGCGCCCGATTACCGTGGATACGGACTCTCCGACCCGCCTCCCCAACCCGATAAGACCTCCTACCGTGACCTTGACAGTGACCTCCTTGGAATTCTTGATTCCCTTGCTATTCTTAAGGTACCAACTTCATTCTCTCTCTCTCTCTTTTACATTTTGCATATATATTTGTTGGGATCTCTTATTCTTTTTAATATTGCGTAAATATATCAATCAAATTATGCACTGAGCATAAGATAATTGATTGCCTGTTCAGATGCAATGTAACACTTCGGTCTGCTCACTCATAAAATTTACTCAGGTTTTTCTCATCGCAAAAGATTTTGGAGCTCGGCCAGCATATACATTTGCTCTTCTACACCCCGAGAGGGTCTTGGGAGTTGTGACAATGGGAGTGCCGTACATGCCGCCAGGCCCTCGTGCATTCGAGAAACTCCTCCCTGAAGGTTTCTACATTTCAAGATGGCAGGTGTTGTGTGCATTTAGTTGGTCTTGGTTATCTGTTCAGTGTCTGCACATGCACGACTTGCTAGAGAGTTTGCAACTAACTGTTACCTCTATTGTAGGAGCCTGGCAGGGCAGAGGCTGATTTTGGGCGACTTGATGCGAAAACAGTTGTCCGGAATGTTTACATCCTGTTCTCCAGAAGTGAAATACCAATAGCTGCAGAAAACCAGGAGATCATGGACTTGGTGGATCCATCTACCCCTCTTCCCCCTTGGTTCACGGAGGAAGATCTTGCAGCATATGGAGCTTTGTATGAGAAATCGGGCTTTCAAACTGCACTGCAAGTTCCATATAGGTAATGCAATTGATCATAGATCCACTTATGAGTGACCAAAGGGCTCTTCAAAGTAGTTTATTTATGCTAATTTGACCGAGTTGTAAGTACATACTTGTTATTGACAGGGCACTTAGAGAAGACCCCGGCATAACGGATCCAATTGTTAAAGCTCCGGCGCTTTTCGTAATGGGAGGCAAGGATTATGTGTACAAGTTTCCCGGGATGGAGGATTATATAAACACTGGAAAGGTGAAACAATTCGTCCCCAAGTTGGAGATTGTATTTCTGCCTGAAGGAACGCATTTCGTGCAAGAACAGTCACCAGAAGAGGTTAATCAGCTGATCATCACCTTCCTTGGAAAGCACATTTGATTGGCAAAGAATAAGTATTATCCATGGCTTTGCAGAGGTCTATGTGAAACCTTGGGAAAATGATGCAATTGGGTGTAGAATCTTATACATAAAACAAACTTTGGAATTTGTTGTGGCATGTAATGTTTGAATGTTTATCAAATCCTTACAATAAGGCAAATGCCATGATACTCATTGTTCCAGTTTTTGTTGTTTTGTGATCACTGTGTGAGTTTAAGAGCCTATAATTTGCTTTCGAAAAATATTTAGATTGGCCGATGAGAGAATTCCCGCCTTCTAAGAAAATGCTAATCACATGGACTATGGACGGGAAGTAAGACATTTTCATTAAGCTATCATATTCGTATACAAGTATGAATCTTCCCTGCTCTAGTATGGTGAAAAACTAGAAAGATACAAAAGAACAATAGCATAAAGGAGGGACCAAAAAGAAGAACAAATACAAGCAAACAAGCCTACAGTCAGTTCGATAGTCTGCAGCTGAAATCGCAACTTTATGAGTGTCATGGCGTTGGCTAAACAACAATCAATCTGAAAGGAAAGCCGAATCTGTACAGGATTTCCATTTCCAAAGCTCCTCTCATGGGTGTATAAAATTTTGATATGTTAACCTCATGCTTCCTCTATATCAATCAAGGGTGTTTGATCAGTAAGATGTCTATTACTCTGATCTGATGGTCAAGTTCAATGCTTCAAGTATTCTCACTTCTCTCACTTTGGTTCAGAACTTCATCCTCAGGCTTTGATGTCAACTTCAAACTGCCTGCACAGAAAGTCAGAGGTTTGATACATAAGGTACCATCAAGGGGTAGAGTAATTCAATCTTTTTCTGTCTGCCATTAAAATGATGCAAATGCAAAAAAGCATGTGGCAGAAGCACAAAACTAGCAAAACTGGTGACAGAACCGACAAATGTTCAACGCAACAACAAATGAACTAACAACCTTAGAAGGAATCAAGATGGTACCTCTCCCAGCTCTAGTCTTGTGCCCATGTCTCTCAAAGCGTGCTGCTTCTTCTAGCTTTTTACAAGGCTCACAAATGCACAGGCGAATCACCTTGGCCCTGTAAAAAAACATTCTTTGCTGGGTGCAGCTGTTGCAAAACAAGCCCCCACACCTTCGGCAATGATGCTGAAATTCCACATTGCATATAATCAAGAATCAGAAAAAGACCCAGAGACTAGAAAAAATATCACATTCAATCCTCGAATAACCTGCAAATAAGCTCAAGTTGGATAACAAACCCTTTATATAATTAGAACCTATTTCTTAGCACAACACAAACTATAAATCCCCAATAAATTCTTAAACTAAATAAGCATGGACCTGTACAAAATAAACAATCTACGGTTTCCACAAGGTTCAAAATGCAAAGCCACGAAGCGCAGTATTGAAATCACGGTTGAGTTGGCATATAAAATTTAAAAAGCAGAGATTTTGAGGCATGGGTAATGAAGAAACAAAAGAACTAGTCAAGAACTCATAGATATTGGATCGGAGATGGAGGGAAGGAGGAAAAATGAACCTGGCGATTGATGAAGGTGAACTGAGAAGTACATTCCTGACAGTGTGAGGCGTCAACCACCCACGTATTCCCTCTCAATGATGGCTTTGCCGGCAACCCGATCTTCTCCAATATCTTTTTGCTTTACTTCACCGAATCAATCAAATCAAATCCAAGCCAAAAGCTTTATATAAAAAACTAAAGAATAAAACGAATTTCCCCTTCGGATCTTACGCTTTCGTACTTCAAAAAATTCATAATTCGATGGGTATGATGCATCCAGAAGAAGGGAAGGAAAGCCGGAAAGGGAAAGAAAGTTGTGACTTTTATCTGTGATTGATGACGACGACGAATTCATTTTGGGTTTGGGTTAGAAGACGCATCAAAACAACGTCGTTCGACTGTTTGATGCCGTCGACAAACCAACGACTAGTTCGGTGGGAGTCGGACAAGTTTAAGTTTCCAACGATACGGAGGGAAATTTTTTATTTTTTATTTTTTTAAGAAGGGCCCGCCTAGCGCCTAGGCGGCCGCCTAGCGCCGAGGCCCATTTTTCAAAATTTAATCTTACACGTCGGCAGGAGAGTCAGTGCAGGTATATACTAACGCCAGGCCCTAATCTTACAGGTCTAAGTGGGCCTTCAATTGGGGTCCTTTTTAAACTTGTTTCAGCTAGATTTTGTTGGATCCTTCATTTGGGCTGTTCTTTAATTCTGAGGAACCAAAGCCCAGCAATGTATAATGAATTGGACTTAAGTCCACATTTGTTGTAGTGGTTTCAATTAGGCATGGGCATGGTGCGAAATGGCTCGATATGGTTCCCCCCACTATAAAAATCGAAAATCTAACCAAATAAAATAATACAAATTTATAAATAAACCCAATCCTAGACATGTATTTATAAAAAAATCCAAGTACTATTTAAACATAGAAACACACCCAAAATAAACCCCAAAGTCAACTTTTTGAGTGTGTTTATAAATGGGTTTTGAGTGTGTGTAATGATGGGTTTTGGGTGTGTTTATAAAGTGTTTTGGGTGTTGGGTTTTTTTATAATTTCAACCTCCATTTTGGGTGTTTTAGTGAAACTCCCATAAAATAATTAGTTCTATGGTCCAATCGGTTCTATTCAATTTAGAGTCATTCCTATTTTGTAACTATTAGATTAGGCTAACCAATTTGATCCAACAGTTAAAAGATAGGGCCTCACCTAAGGGTCATATATAAGGCCCTCATTATAAAATTCTTGATTCGATTTAAGCTTTAAACCATTGTTTAGTTAAAAATTTAATAAAAACAAATTAGAAAATGACAAGTGGCTAGTTTGAAATTTTTCTCTATAAATAGGCTATATATGGATATTTGTACAATATGTCACGCTAAAATAGACTCATTTGTCAAACCTATTTTTCTCTTGGTCAAACTCAATTTTTTGGTTTAGACTTCAGAATTGATAATGGTGTAGCATCCTATATTCTTAAGACCTGGAAGCACAAATGACAATAATGGCCTGCCCTAATGTTTTTGTAAATTAGTAGGGTGAAAACGGCAATGCTATTGCCACCATGTCATACGCATTATTCCATATTTTCTGATTCTAATTGATCATTGTTTGAGTTTAAGACCCTCTAGTTAGTTGCTTGTGGAAAAATATTTAGCTCATGATATGCTAATGCTGTGGAGGAGGTTCTGAAGATGGCAATAAAAATGTAGCGTCCACACCACATTGATCAGAAACCATGAAAGAAACCGTGGAAGAATTGCTGACATTTAAAAAAGAGTAGAAGAGTTACAAAAATTGCTAATCACACACATGGACTACCGACGAAAGTAAGACATTTTCATTAAGCTATCATATTTCGTATACAAGTATCTCTCTTGCCTGCTCCAGTATGGTGAAAAACTAAAAAGATTCAAAAGAATAATAGCATAAAGGCGGGACTAAAAAGAAGAAAAAATACAAGCAAACAAGCCTGCAGTCAGATCGATTCAATACAGTGTGCATGCAGCTGAAATCGCAACTTTATGAGTGTCATGCCGTTGGGTAAACAATTTATCTGGAAGGAAAGCCAAATCTGTACAGGATTTCCATCTCTGAAAGGAAGCTCCTCTCATCGTATCCTACATGACTCAATTACTTCGCTCACAGCTTTATGAGTCTCTGGAGATATCATGTTTAACGTCAAATGGAATGCCTGAAGAGGAAATCAAAGTTGCCATTAGTGAACAAACTATGTGCACCATTATCAAACTTTTCCATGTTACATAGACCACACGTTATGCATTTTCATCTCCCGGAATGATTATCAATAAATTATTTCGAGTTTGTTGGAAGCACTTTATAGCACCAACTACAGATTTGGTTCCCAACAGCATGCCGCAATACAGTGCAGAAGATGCTGAGATCAGTTGACCAGAAAAACAGGGTAATTTGATAAAGACTCCTTGAAGGAAGACCATGCAGTTGGGCAGACTATAGGCCATTGCTGTTTTTGGCCAAAGTCCAACAGGTGGCCCCGTGATGAGGTGAACAAATAGAAAGACCCTCCGGACAATTTTTTATATTTTAGGGTTTAAAAAAAAATAAAAAATAGGGTATTTTCGTTACTGAAAAAGAACAGAAGTTAAAGATTTAGAAGTTAAAACACATACCACAAATCTGTCCAACACGGGTACTAGGATAGCCAGGCTGCGATCTGGGAGACAGTCAGCAATCGCATCACGTATGCTCTTACTGAGGACATCAAAGAAATTTTGCGTTGAGGATATGTCAAAGAAGCTTGATACACAGAAAGAGAGAAAACAAACCAACCTTTCAGTTGAAAGGAAAGCTAGAAGAAGGGCAGAATAAGCTTCCACTATCATTTTCTCCGCTTCTTGTTCCCCTTGTAATACAGCTGCCTCGTCGTTCTGTACAAAAACAACAAAACCAGAATTGGAAGACTATGATCAGATGTCTAGTAAACGCTAAACTAGCAGAACACCCCAGAACATTGAAAGTAGACAAGACACCCAAAACATAGAAATAACAAAAATATGTAAAAAAAACTGAGAGCCTGTTCATTACATTTTGCAAAATGGTTTATATTTTTGGAAAGTAGAAACTATCTAGTATGGGCTGATTCTAAGAATACAAATGCTCCACTCTCTGACCTTGGAAAGGAAAAATTCAATTTCTCATTTTTGTTTTGGAAGACAGGCCCTTGTGTTTTCAAGAAATCACAACTAAGACAACTAAGCGGAAATTTTTATAGAAAATAAGAACGTGTCACCCACTGGCAAAATCATTTCTTCTGCACCTCCCTCGCCTGCACCTTGGTTGGCAAGGAAAATAGAGCAGATAAGCAGAATTAGATCCTTGCGGCTCTCCTCTCCAAACCCTTCTGAACTAGGTACATGAACACTAGCTGCTGCAAGCCGTGATCTGGATGGAACACCATTATAAATTAAAAGTGTGACAGTAATAAAATGTGCCAGTATGAATATATAAAAAAAATACAAGAAACTAAGACTGTTTAATCTGCAGCACAGGTACTAGGGTGTCTATAATTATATAGCATCTTTCATTGTCTTAAGTTATTGAGATACAAGTGGCCCAATGATAAAATTAGGACTGGCTTGGAATACAGGGGAAATGTTGAAGATGACAAAATATAACAGAGTTTGGTGTTTTCTTCCCTACAATATATTTTCTACCCTCCCAAGGACTCCATTTCATTGGACCAACCATGGTAATGAGTTCTCTATGTTGATATGAACAGACAGGGAAAACAATTAAAATGCTCACTCTCCAAAATGTAAAGGAAGGTTGGTTGTTAAGGGGGAATAGAGTACAAGGGTAACAATGTATTATTCCAATAACAAAAGCTTGAAGAACGAAATGCATAAACAGCTGGACAAAAATGGAGAACTCCAAGTTACCTGTTTTGACCATCTTTCTCAACCAAGTTCACAAGCAGGCCCAAAATAGCAACAAGAAAGTCTAGCTCTTGATCAGTAAGATGTCTATTATTCTGATGGCCAAGTTCAACGCTTGAAGTATTCTCACTTCTCTCACTGGAGGGAGATGATAATGAGCTGAACAAAGGGAAGTGGTTGGCAATCAAAGAAGACAAGGTCTCCAGTCCTCCATTGGCAGCAATTTGCTGGCAGCCAACAGGATTATCATTTGCCAAGTTCATCAGAACCTGCCAAGAAAGACATTTATGAGTTTATAAAGTTCAACGGCTTCACCTGTAAGAAGAATCTAGATGGGGTTGCAATTAATGGAAACAGCATTCTTCTATTATTCAAACACCTGATGAGTATTAATAAACATAAAAGTTACACTGAGAATAATTGAATAAGTCATTGTTGAGAGCTAAAATTAAATCATGCGAACAGTAAACAGTAACCAAAGATATATCTTAAGGTTCAGAGAAAGGGACCCTACACCTACATATCATCCAACACAAAGCATCTAGCAATTGTTTTTTTGAGAAACAGAATTTTATTATAGTAGGAAAACTAATTACAAAGAGTGGATAAGGAATTCACAATCTGAAGAGAAAAGAGAAAATACAATAAAAGACCACTCAAATAATGGTAAGTCAGAAAAGACTCAAAATTCGAAATATCTAGTCTCACTTCACAGCTGCTAACAAATCCAACTTTATAGAGGAATGACAATAATCTCTAAAATCAGCATAAAAACCAATGCCCATAAGCTGCCCAGAACCTCACCCCTAAAGAGGTTTAAAATATCGGATTGTGGAATTACCTTGACAGCAGTAAGAAGGCAGTCCGCTAGAAGACCGGAACCTTCTCTACCAACAGCCCCTGAATAGGATGTCTCATGCGCCTGATGGTTTTCTCCATTACTTGATGCTTCTTGGCTCATAATCAGCTGCAAAGTGTTATCAAGTTCTCTGTATGCTGCCTCATTCTGTTGCGATAGAGATATCTTTTTCTTGCCAGATAATAGGTCCCACTTGGAAGGTTTAAAATCATCTTCATCAAATGCAAAAGGATCTTGACTCTCCTGTGAAAGATCAATTTTGGAGTCTTCAGAAACATACGATCTTTGACTGAGACCAGAACGTTTCCTGGAATCATCATAGCTAAATGCAAAAGGATCTTGACTCTCAGAAAAATCAATTTTGGAGTCTTCAGAAATATAGGATCTCTGACTGAGACCAGCATCCTTCCTAGAAGCACAGCTAAATGTACAGGTTCCACCATTTAAATGCCTTGATGTACCACTGGATGAACCATATCTGGAAGAATTGAGTCCCGTCTTCACTGAATAAGTATCAGTCATGGAGGTGCTGGTAGTTTCCGAACTGGATATAGAATATACAGAGCGAGCAGTGGGCAAAAATTGGCTGCTCTGACATACATCGGAGCTCTTTTCAGAAGCATTTTTACTCCCATTAGAAAGATTTAAAGACTTTTCATCATTGGAGGCAGAAGAGAAATTTTTATGTAGATAAAGACCTAGGAAACAATGCATTAATTATTAGAAAGCCATAAAGAGTAAGAATCATCAGTAACTCCAGAGATTATAAGTTACCTGATAGAATATTGATGGCACTTATAACAAGTTCTGTAAAAGACATGGGATTTCCTGCAGGATCCAAGTGTCGTTTCATTCCTAGCAAATGGCTCTGTTAAGAAAGCATGGATGCGAAGATTTTATTTCCACTTTCAATAGTTATTAATAATAATAACCCAACATCATAATGCAGTATCAGTTTGAGTTTGTATGCAGTGTGAATTTTACAAACTAAAGAGACAAAAAAATAATTCATTTTATATGAGAGAGAGAGAGAGAGAGAGAGAGAGAGAGAGTGTGTGTGTGACCCACTGACCCTAAATCACATCTAAACATACCTGATTCTCTTTACTCAGGAACGTGGCGTTTTCCATAATCTTCAAACATTTCAAAAGCAGAACCAGGCTCCGCACCATGTTGATTTCCTTTTCCCATACAGAAGGCGAGCTATCTTTTAACCAACCCTGCACGTTAATTACATGCACTTAAAAAATATACATTTTCTCAACTAACAATTGAGTACCATAAACCCCAGGGTTTGAATGGAAAACCAAGAGAGGATACAGGGGAAACAATTATTTAATGACTACTTTGTTTGGTTACCAACTTATCACAACTCAAAACGCATGATGCACATGTAATAAGGAAAGAAAAAACAAAACTTCAAAAGTAGATATTGAATTGATAAAGCAGTGAATGAACAGTAATGTCATTAGCATACATAACTACTCAAGAAAATCAGGAACGATGATGAACAACAAATAAGCTGATGCTAACGGAGGGCAAATAGATACTGTTCATTATTACTGTAAAGATACTAATCTGGTGTCATAGTTCATCAATAAACTAAAGAAATATATACGTGAAAGAACACTAGAAACTTGCATCTCTATTAAACTGGATGGAGTAAGGCTGCATGGTGTTATTGCCGTTCTTTCCCATTACATGCATTATTTCTTCACAGAAATTTATGATTTACATAGAGAACCACAACTTCTCATATAAATTATTATTGAAGCAGGACTAGTAAGTATCTCTCAGAACTTTTTGAAGTATTATGGCCCCTTGGTATTTTTTCCAATATAATGAAACAGACAATGAGATCAAACAAACATACAGGCTCACACCTCCATATCGGAATGGCAACTCACGGAAACCTCAAAGACAGCATCAAGACCTCCAAGCTCTCGTAATTTTTCCTTAAAGTTGCTCCCAGACTTCCTTACTGTACCAGAGGTTTCTGAAAGCACAGTCCAATTAAGAAATGAACCAATCAGGGACAAATAAAATGGGAAAGCAAAAATAGTGCAAATGTAAAGATAAAGAAACACATGATAATTACCGACATATCCCAAAGGGTTAAGAAAGAACAATTTGAAAATTTAACGCATAGTCATCGGGAATATCAGAATGTTGCAACTGTACCCTCTAAATTGCATATACTAGACTGCACAGTGGATAGTGAACAAAATTGAAAAGCAGTTTATTTAATGATTTGCACTATCCAAAACTCCAGCTAAAAGTTTGACAAGAACTTAACCAAGAAACATCACAGAATTTGAAGTTCTTACTTATAAATTACTTTGCTCTTTACAACCAATAGGAAGCATCAATCTCATGCCTAGATTTCTCGTTCACAAACAATCTAACTAATGCTTGACATCCAGACTTAATAAAATGTAACAATGTGTATCATAATCAGAAAACCATCAGCTTCAACACAGACCCAGACCTTCAAGAGAAATAGTGGATAAGCAAGCTTTCTCCATAGTCAGCAAAGCTATCCATTTTGGGCATAACTCTGGCTTTCCCATTTCACCATCATCCGCACAACTTGGTTTCAATTCCTTGCAACCTACAAGAATTTCTTGAACTTTGGAAAAGATAGCAGCAGAGCTGGAGTCTAATCTTTTCGTTGTACATTGCGAGATGTCAGCACCCATACGCAATGCTAGAAGCTTCCGTCCAATTTTAGGTGCTTTATCTTCGGTAGTGTTTGAGACAATTGGTTTGCAAAACCTAATCAAAAAATTCATAGAGCTCAGTGATTCCAGAAGGTGATCATCCTGACCCTGCAATAGTAAGAGGTGACAAAACCTTTAGGATCATTATTAAGAGAAAAAGGAACTTCATTGATGCAAATATACTTTTGAAGCATCACAGCAGACACGAGTCGTGCCAGGATGCACCATAAAACAAGCCAAAAGAACTCAAAAGATCATATTAGAATCATCACTTGTCAAGAAACTAAGTGACTTACATCGCTTGTCAAAACATAGAAAATAGTTGTGGCAGCCAGATTGCTGGGTGAATCATCAAAGCTGAGACCCAATATAGCCTCAATTATTGTTTTTGCCATCCTGAAAACAAGGCACTTCAGATCAATGTATTCCCCAAAAATGAAACAGCAATTTGGATAGAGAAGGACTTTGCAAAAACTTGTGAACGACAATTTCTAGTAGGCACTCACTACATAGTTTCTAGATTATTGGAGTAAACAGTCCCTAAATGATATGCCAAAACACCTGATACTTTGAGATGATAAAAATTAGCAATCAAATATAATTTTCTAATACATTATCATGTGACCCTAGATACATTCAACACAGCAAGTCATCCACACACTCGGTAAGCAAATTTCAAATAAATTCTACGCATCTCTAACCGCACATCTCCAAAACCTCATTTTAAACTCAAAACCCAATCAAGATGGACTTAAAATACACAGACACATATCTGCAAGTCACATGCCTATCAAGAACTACTTCAAATTCGCACACCCCACGTATCCAAAAATCAAATATCCATCAAGAACGACTGAAACTAACATTACCATTACCCATCAAGAAATTCTTGACATTTGACATAACCCCATTTCCAAAATCGAATTTTTTTAATCCAAGAACCCATCCAAAAGTAGTTAAATCAACCTAACCTACCCCTGCGTCCTGAGAAGCCGTCTCTGCTGAGCCGTGCCACAGATAGACAACAAGGACAACAAGCTAGCCCTTCTGATCCGAACTGGCTGACCCTTCCTAAGCCCATCCAAAGCGAAATTGACCTCGTCCACATGCTCCATCATCTCCCCAAATTCCTGTGCCTCCATCAAAGTCGACGTCGCGAGAATTGACGGCGGCCTGGAGTTCTTGACCACCTCCTTTCGAGTCTTGGCTTTCTTGGACCTCCTAACGGCGCCGTTTACCGGACCGTCGAAAGAGGAGCGCTTCAAAGAGTCCTCGGGGACGTAGGGGTCCGAATCAAAGTGGGCCCACTGGGAAGAAGAGTCTTGAGATGAGAAATTGAGACTGCTGTAGAGGTGGTCTTGGGAGCTTTCTTGAGGTTGAGACAGAGAAAATCCGAAGGGGTCGTTGGTGTCTTCGTCGTCGTGAACGGCGTCGTTTAACGTTGAGTCGGAATAAGTTCTAGGAATGCCTCCCTTGCGACGACCGTACGTTCTCACGATCATCTTCGTTTATACGGCGGCGTTTCGGCTGCTTCTGCTGTATCAGTTAGGGATGAGCATGTTTGGACGAAAAAAGAAAAGGGCTTTCGGGGAATCAAAAAGATTTGAAATTGAAGGACGGAATTGGAAAACGAAAGATTTGAGCTGGAGCTAGAGCTATGGCCAGGTCTCTGAAACTCTCAGCTCAAGAAGAAGGAGAAGGAGGTCTTAAGACAAATTGATGAGAGAGATAGAGAAAGGTTTTTTGGGTTTGAGACTGAAAGGTTTTGGTGGCTTCGATTTGATTTGGTTTTGAAAGGCTTTGGGCTGCCGTAGTTTGTGAAATTCTGTGCCCTTTTCTTCTTTTGCCCAATCACCCTTTTCTTGCTTGTATCTATTCGAGGGTATTTGTGTCTTTTTTGGAAGTTTGGGTCATTTCGAATTCGGATCCTGCTGCTCGTGGGTAGATCGCCTCGAGGGGTTAACTATAAACCGGCGAAAGCACCAACCACAGGTGGCTTACTTGAGTCTTTTTAAGGTTTAAACATAAACGACAATTGTTTCTAGTCCTTTATAATTTATTAAACAAGTAATACGACATCATCCATTTACTAAACAGGTCATTCTACTTAGGAGTGGTTGCGGTTCGGTAACTGCAAATTTTTATCCAAACCTCAAATCGATCGACTATTTGCGATATGGTGATTTTTGAAACCGCAAACCGACCCCCAAACCCTTGTGTCATAAAAATCCAATCTTCCACATTTTAGGCCTAATTTTGATGCTTCTTTTGAAGCATTTTGAGTTCAAGCATACTTTAACCAAAAAATATAAATTCACAACCTAAATAAATAAATTCACAATCTCAACTTCTCAAGCATATATAAATTCACAACCTCCTCAACTTCTCAAGCATTCACAACCTAAAGAAAATTAAAGTTACAATTTCAAACATTCCAATTAAAGTTAAACTTCTCAAGCATTCACAACCTCAACTTCTCAAGCATTCAAATTCCAAATCCTTTAAAGTTACAAACCAAAAGGAAAATGCAATGCAAAATGAATTAAAGTTACAACCCAAAGGAAAAATCAAATTCAAAGTTAATTAAAGTTACAAACTAAAAGGAAATTGCAATGCACCAATATTACAAACTCAAGTGTTAGTGGTGGTGAGTGGATTTGAAGGACTCTGTTGTATTGTTTGAGCACCAATGCTATCTACAAAATCCTTTTTTTTTTTTTATAAATATAGTCGCGGTTTGCGGTAACCATAAGTTTTGAAAATCAAATACCGCAACCGTAACTGCAAATGAGGTTCGGTTCTTCATACCGCAAATGCGGTTCGGTTTCTCACGATTGCGGTTCCATTGTAGTAAATTGTCGGTTGGTTTTTGCGATTTTTCGGTCTAAAATGTCTCCCCTAATTCTACTACTCACTTAAGCCATCTCCGGGTGGGAAGGGTAACATTTAACCCTCTAAAAATTAATTTTGGAAGAGAAATTTATTTTGAGATAGGATTTTTGACATCCACGGGTCAACATATAATTAGCCCTATAGATTTATGATTAGATTTTTTCTTGTTCTAAAAATAACTTTAAAATTAATTTAAATGGAAAAAGATGAAGGAAAGTTTGCAAAAGAATGAAGAGATTGTGAGAAATTATGTAAAAAGATGAAATTGAGGGAAGGATAATATGTAAAATGATGAAGATGTTGTGAGAATTTATGTAAGAATAGGTATGAGTGTTGTACCATAGTTTTTCTCACAATACTAAAATATAGAGGGCTCTAAAATATAGTCAAGCATAGTTGGAAATTGAAAAATTTAGCCATGTTCTTTAAAAAATTAATATTTTGGAGGGATAACTTTATAGCCATCGACTATATTTAGCATATAACTAGAGATGACCTAACATATTAAGTTGATTCTTTTGTTTAATTTTAATGAACAATTTCTTTTTAGAAAAAAAAGGACAATATTTTTCACATCATCTCATAATTTATGCGACCTATCTTACTGATGGCCTGTGCCTAAATGCGGTTTTAGTAATTGATGGGGATTTGGTTACCATGTTTTTGTTGTTGGTGGTGATGCTACTTACTGTAGTCAATCACAATACAATTTTCTAGCTAGGGGATATATGGCTCCATCCTAGCATTTGACAATATGGATTCGCATTATCTTACATACAAAACAAGGGCGGGCCTGAGGGTGTGCAAGTGGTGCCACTATACAAGGGGCAAATTTTTTTTTACTTGTATATTATGTATATTAATATTATAGGTATTACATATGTATATAAGCGTGCAGGAACATAACACAAATGTGTATTTGGTTTTGTTGGAATTCATCCCCTTGATTTTAGTAGGTAAGTTGGATTCAAGTCCATATTGCGTCATTTAGTAGTTGTATTTTTACATTTGCACTCCTTTTTCTTTTTTTATTGTTAACAACAGAATAAAAAAAAGAAAAGAAAAAGAAAAAGAAGGAAATACATCAAAGAAGAGGAAAGCAACATATACAAGCTTTCTTTAATAAAAATAAAATAAAATTGGAGTGTATGTTTTCACCAACTCAAAACGAAACCAAAAAAATGTCTTCTTCCTCTTCTATTTTCTCAAATTCAAACATTAAAACTTTTATGAATGTTATTTATGATTGCTATTGCATGCTAATAGATGATGAATTTTAGTTATTAAAAAAATTATTTTATGGTGTTAAGTCATGGCAAATTTTTTTATAAATATTTTCATATTAGATTGAGGGCTTTCATTTAAGTTTCGTACAGGACCCTCAAAATCTCAGGATCGGCCCTGATACAAAACTGCCATTTCTTTTTATAAACCAGCACACACACACACACACACATATATATATATATATGTATGAGCCTTTTTTTTTCAAATGGCAAGTAAATTTGGGGGAAGGAGTTGTGGTGTTTGGGAAGAAAAAATGCAGTAAGAGAATCAATAATTTTAATTTTTTCTTTAATTTTTTGTTGTGAATTAGAACAACTATTGGGCTCAAAATTACAAAGCTTAAGACCCAAAACTTGATTAATCCCTTAAATCCAAGTTTTTTTTTAATTGAGTTGATAAAAACTTTTGTAAGAATTTTATTTTGTGAGTTTTCACTATTATGCCCAATATAGGGATCCAAATTATTATTAAAAAAAAACTACATGAAATGAACTTTAGAAACATGCCAAAAGTCTATTTACGACATAGCAAAGAGACTTCAAACTTCCTATAAATTACAAAAATGTCATCAATTTTTTAAAACAAGCCAACCCCCAAAACCTCATTAAAAAAAACCCCCAAACACCCAACATGACATCTAAGTAATTTAATAATAAAAATTAAATTCAATGGGCCAGCTGTCCTTTTTTGAGTTTATTTATAAAAATTAAATAGTATATGATTTATTTATATCACTAGTGCTAAGAATTAAATACTTGTTTTATTTGTTCTTCTTCAATGGACTAAACATAAACTCATAGAGGCTCCTAGTCCTAGCTTTCCATGATCCAATCCATTTGTTGCTTCGGTTACCAATTGAAGCGCTTTTCGATTGGGCTAGCTGCAGAAAGATATATGGCCCAGTCCATATCGTTTAATTTTGTTTTTCTTCATTTTTTACGAAATAAAAATAAGTTCAACAGGTTGATAATTGCTAGGGTGGGTAAGGTTGACCAGCTTATTTAACCAATAAGTTCAAAGTCATATTTATTATTTTTATTAAATAAATAACAATTTAGTGGTTGGCTGGTACGTGTAGAACCAATTGCATTGAGGGAAATCCCAGGATAATTTAAAAATATACGTTTTGCATTTGCAGTTTAATTATCTATAAAATAATTTAACATAGCATCAACAAAATGAACTAACCAGTACAATATTTTATTTTATTTTTGCCATCGAATTTTTTGTTTATATTGTAGAAGGTGGGGTTGGGTTGAAGGTTAGGTGGACCATGATAAGTTCGTGATCGCATTGATTTCAAACACTATTATGCATACTTGTTTTCTCGGTACAAACTCAAATTCTGCATACATTTCCTTCGCTGCACTGCAATTCATTCGTCTTTAGAGTCAATTAGATACGCATAGATAATTATGAGGAGAAACTGATCATTCGAGATAATAATAAAGAAAGAAACAACTACTCTTACCACATTTGTATAACACATTCTTATACCATATTATGTAGCAGATGAGATGGACAACCATATTAATTAAAATTATTCAATATTTTATTTTATTTTATGATTTATTAATGCTAAAAAAATGTTAATTAAACTTTCTTTATTAAAATACACTTCATTGATTTAATTGATGTGACATATTATATGGACATGCCACATCATGTGATATAGAAATGTGAGATAAAAATGTGGTAAGTGTAACATTACTTTTCTTTTTATGTTGATTTAAAAAGTATAATTTAATAATAGAGTAATGACATACTCACCACATATTTATCCAACATTTCTATACTACATGATGTGACATGTTTATAAATAATGCTACTCTTACCACATTTGTATACCACATCTTTATACCATCTTATGTGGCAGCTGAGGTGGACAGCCACATCAATTAAAATTATTTGATATTTTCTTTTATTTTATGATTTATTCAAGTATTTATTTTTCTAATTGCCTTAATTAAAATACACTTCATTGATTTAATTGATGTGACATATAATATGGATATGCCACATCATGTAGTATAGAAATGTGGGATAAAAATGTGGTAAGTGTAGCATTACTCCATGTTTATATTATATGTCATATCAATTAAATCATTTTAATTAAGAAAATTAGAAAAATAAATACTTGAATAAATCATAAAAGAAAATAAATAAATAAATAATTTTAATTGATGTGGATGTCCACCTCAACTGCCACATAAGATGATATATGGATGTGATATATAAATGTGATAAGAGTAGCATTATTCTTAATAATAATAATAGAAAAAACATTCAATGCACAATTTTAAAAGTAAGTGTAGCATTACTCTTCCTTGAACCGTAATAAATTAATACATTCAATATCGCAATTTATTTTGGTGGACGAGGTTTCGTCAAAAATAGTTTTTACCAAATTTGTAACGCTTCCACACTACGCGTACACTACAATTGTATATAGTAAAAATGGCAAAAGTGTAAATCTCCGTGCGGGCGGGGGCAGTCAAAGATTGAGAATCTAAAACCACAGCCATCTATCGCCATGAAAAACCAGAGCCATATGTACTGTCAGCCAACCACCGTCTGCCACGTACTACAACCCCAAAATCTAACCCGTCAACCCCATCACCCAAAACTTTCCAAATTCACAAATTTTCCCAGATTTATGAACTTACAATTCACCTAAGCCCCTGCTTTTTTATACACGTCACATTAACTTAATATTTGTGTAATAATAGAAGATCTAGAAAAATAAGATATTTTTGAAATTTCTATTAATAGCATGAGAAAAATATAAATTAGGAAATTGGCCCAAGAGTCGGGTGTCGTTTATTTTATATTTAAGTTTTTATAAATACAATTATCTGACTTATGAATTGCAGTGCTATTTTGACCTTTCGCTATCTGGATCTAGGGTTTCTCTTCTTGACGACTCCTTGTTTTTCATCATCATCATCAATATCACCAAACCCTAGCTTTACCGCCACAATTCAGATAAAAACGCCGATTTCTATTTGTAAAGGCTGGATCATCAATCACGGATCTAAGATCTTCTACTTGAAAATAACCCCTAAATTTTTTTATTTGATTTTTTTTTCTCCGAGGATCAGTGATTTAAAAGCAAAAATGGGATTATATTAAGTTTGTTTTTGACGACGACGTTGATTTGAAAGAAAATCAAAGAAATCGATGATGTGTTTATTGAATGGAACTTTGATGAGAAATCGAAGGAGAGGATAAAACTTTCAGGGTTTTTTGGATGGTTTTCGGCCGGTGAGGGAAAATGTATAAGTCGGTGGTGTATAAAGGTGAAGAGTTACTTGGGGAGGTAGAAATATACCCAGAAGAGAACGAGAACAAGAACAAGAACAAGAATTTGGTTGATGAGTTGAAGGAAATCAGAATAAGCTATTTTTCGCAATCAAGTGAGAGATGTCCACCAGTGGCAGTTCTTCATACCATAAGCTCTCATGGTGTTTGCTTCAAAATGGAGTCAAAGACCTCGCAGTCTCAAGACACGCCGCTCTTTCTTTTGCACTCCTCGTGTGTCATGGAGAACAAGGTATAGCACAACAACATTGAATTAAACTGCTCCCAGAAGAAAATGAAAACTCAAGAATGAAAAAAAGAAGAAGAAGATATAAGAAAAGTAATGGAAACCCAGATCCAAATTGAACCTTCTTTCTAAGAAAATATTCAGATTAGAATGAACCCTATCCCCCTTCCTTCATAATGTTATTACAGAACTCTGAACAATTTCACAGGGGACCCATTTGTGTAATTTACTGTAAATTTTGAAACTTTCTTTGAACCCTGTCAATTTTGCCCCAAATTACATGAGCTGTCTGAAGTTTAACTGGTTCTGCATGTTGTTGAAACTGTTTTGAACTGAAGTTGTGGACTTATTTCATAGAACTGAAGTTGAACTTTATTCCTCAACCTACTGAGTTATGTACTATGACAGAACTCTTTGATGCTAAGAATATACCATAGGTTTTTTTTTTGGGGTGACAATTTCTTATTGATCTTACTGTACATGTGGTTGCTGGGTTCTCTTCCATGGAGAGATGATGTTTGCGTGAATTATCTTTTACAAGAATGGATAATGTTGATTTGCTGCAGGTGGATGTTTTGAGAAAGAACTCCAGAATTCTGCAGGACAAGTTTTCAGTTCTGTTATCTGTTGGAATGCAGTTTAGAGCGTTTATGAAATGGAAGCATGCAATTGCTCTCTTGTTCTGTTGATCATTTAAACTTTTTTGCATTGATGTTAATTGGTTTGTAATCGTTTTGGTGTTTTAGAATGTCAATTTTGTTTTGTGCCAATGATATTTGTCATATTGCTCTGCACATCAGTAAAATTTATCCTTTCCTCCTCAAGTTTCATTCTTGTGAATGGTAGTTTGTGCAAACCTTGAGAATGATTTTCATCATGCTTATCCACAGACTGCAGTAATGCCGCTAGGAGGGGAGGAGCTCCATTTGGTTGCCATGCACTCCAGGAATAGTGATAAAAGGTATCCATGTTTCTGGGGATTCAGTGTTGCACCAGGACTCTACAATTCTTGCCTTGTCATGCTGAACCTTAGATGTCTTGGCATTGTGTTTGATCTTGATGAAACACTCATTGTTGCAAATACAATGCGCTCGTTTGAGGATCGAATTGAGGCCCTACAGAGGAAGATAAGCAGTGAGGTAGACTCACAACGCATTTCTGGCATGCTTGCAGAGATCAAGCGATATCAAGATGACAAGTTTATATTGAAGCAATATGCTGAAAATGATCAAGTTGTTGAAAACGGGAGGGTGATCAAAACTCAATCTGAGGCTGTTCCAGCCTTGTCTGATAATCATCAACCTATTATTCGGCCACTTATACGGTTACTCGAGAAGAACATTATACTGACTCGCATTAATCCACAGGTATTTGAGCTGCCTTTTTTCCTCTTGCCTCATCTCTTAAATTATGAAAGGAGTGTAGCAGTTGATTATCTTCGTAATTTATTTATCCTCATCTGGTCATTTTGTCATTATAACATCATCTTGATCGGTTTGTCTGTATGATGTGGGAATACCTTTTGTTGTTTTGTCAAAGTATCTATTCTTTTGCCGTACTTTGTTTCTGCTTCATCATTATAAGGTGTCATAAGTAACGTAGAGTTTCTGTCTTAGATTCGTGATACAAGTGTTCTCGTGAGGTTGAGACCTGCATGGGAGGATCTTCGGAGTTACTTGACTGCAAGAGGGCGCAAGCGCTTTGAGGTTTATGTTTGCACAATGGCTGAAAGGGATTATGCTTTAGAAATGTGGAGGCTTCTGGATCCTGATTCAAATCTGATAAACTCGAACAAATTATTGGATCGCATTGTGTGTGTCAAGTCTGGTAAGTGTAATAATTCATTTATAAACTTGTCTTGCAATTGGAGAGAAAAGTACGTACGTTTCTCTGTTTAATTAACTTATTTAATTTATTATAATAGGTTCAAGGAAGTCGTTGTTCAATGTCTTCCAAGAAAGCTTATGCCATCCTAAGATGGCATTGGTAATTGATGATCGCTTGAAAGTGTGGGATGACAGAGATCAACCTCGGGTGCATGTTGTTCCTGCATTTGCGCCATACTATGCTCCTCAAGCTGAGGTAAAGGTCTTTGCATTATTGCATATGGCTATTAACTTTGTTAAAACTGCTCTATTGTTAATGATACACATTTGCTTAAATTTTTTTTTTCTTTGTCTTTAACTGATTGGAAATCCTTATGCTATAGGCAAATAATGCCGTTCCTGTCCTGTGTGTTGCAAGAAACGTTGCCTGCAATGTCAGAGGTGGGTTTTTTAGGTAAGAAAATAAAACCCCTAGACTGTTTTTATATGAAGCCATTCATTGTTTTATGAGTGAAATAATGTTTTTCTGTTAGCATGACACCACCTTTGGATGTGATGACAGAGAATTTGATGACAGTCTTCTACAAAAGATTCCTGAAGTTTTCTATGAAGACGATATTAAAGATGTCCCTTCTCCTGATGTGAGCAATTATCTAGTTTCAGAGGTCAGTTGCGATTTTTTTAAAACTGGAATTCTTCCGGAAAACTCAACCATCACACCATGCTTACCTTTTTTTAAAAAAAATGATAATTACACTAATAGTTTTTGGCTCTTCAGGATGATTCTTCTGCTTTGAATGGAAACAGGGACCCTCTTCCTTTTGATGGCATAACAGATGTTGAGGTTGAAAGAAGAATGAAGGTAGTTACATATTCAATATTGATACATGTACACATATATTGTTTTATCTGGAATCTGGAAACATTAAGAGATGTACCCTTTGGCTTGACATGGGAATTTTCCACTTTGGCTAAATGTATTTGCATCTGTATAACCTGTTTCTTGTTTGTAGGAAGCCACCTCAGCTGCTTCAATGGTATCTTCAGTAGTCACTAGCATAGATCCAAGACTTGCTTCTCTTCAGTACACAGTGGCTCCTTCTTCTAGCACACTTTCACTGCCAACAACTCAGCCATCAGTGATGTCTTTTCCTAGTATACAGTTCCCTCAGGCAGCTTCACTGGTTAAACCTTTGGGTCATGTTGGCTCTACAGAACCAAGCTTGCAAAGTTCTCCCGCTAGAGAGGAGGGTGAGGTACCTGAATCGGAATTAGACCCTGATACAAGGCGGAGGCTGCTGATTTTGCAGCATGGCCAAGATACAAGAGATCAACCACCAAGTGAGCCTCCATTTCCTGTAAGACCTCCAATGCAAGCCTCTGTTCCACGAGCGCAATCGCGTCCAGGCTGGTTTCCAGTGGAGGAAGAGATGAGCCCACGGCAACTGAGGCGGATGGTACCCAAAGATCTTCCTTTAGATCCAGAACCAGTGCAGATTGAGAAGCATCGACCTCATCACTCGTCTTTTTTCCCTAAGGTTGAGAATTCGATTCCATCTGATAGAATTCTTCAAGAAAACCAGAGATTGCCAAAAGAGGTAATTGTTACTTTGTTTCTCTGACTTTAATCCTAAACTTTTATGTTGAGTGGTTGATGTTGCTAGTAATTGGTGAATATTATCAGTGCTAAAAGATTATTGTTTTCCAGGCATTTCATAGAGATGATCGGTTGAGATTCAACCATGCATTGTCTGGTTATCATTCATTGTCAGGTGAGCTAATGACATGCACAATTGAATATTAAGATGACTCCCATGGTTTTTTTTATATTATTCTAGTACAAATTCATTGATGATGCTGTTTTCAATGCATACATTTTAAAAAACTACTTTTACCATCAGCAGTGTAATATGAAACCATACCATGGAGGTGATTGTTTTTTTTTTTTTTTTTGGAAGTTGATTAATCGAGTTTTAATATCCAATTGTGTCATCATCTCTTCAATTTGTATTTTTATCTAAATGGAGATTTATTGGTTCTTGTCTTTCTTAACTTGTGTAAATTTCGTTTGCAGTCTTTTTGTTTATATGCAATTATTGTATTTTATCATGCGAGTGGTGTTATATAAAGGGGATGTGAATTTTTGAAGGTGAGGAGATTCCCTTAAGTCGATCCTCTTCCAGCAACAGAGATGTTGACTTTGAATCTGGACGAGCTATATCAAATGCAGAAACTCCTGCTGGAGTTTTACAGGAAATTGCAATGAAGTGTGGAGCCAAGGTATTTTGCGCTGTTTATCTTGCAAAAGAAAAGTTAGTCTAGCATATTTGCATATATCAAACCTTTGTGCTCCATCTTATTTCTTTTTCCCCTTCCTCCCATTTCTAAATGGGAACTTACAGGTGGAGTTTAGGCCAGCTTTGGTTGCTAGTACGGAACTGCAGTTTTATGTTGAGGTACTTTCAATTCTTTGACTTGCTACCTCGTAATTCGACTTTAGTCTGAGGGATATCATGTTTTGAACTTATCTAACCACAATTTAATGTTCTGTTGAGGAGAGCTCATGTGTGAGCGGCTAGTTAAATAATTTAACGTGTCTTTTGATATATGAAACAATTCCTGTGAGTTTGAGACAATCTATGTACATTTCAACATTTATTTTTCTGAAGACCTATAAGAAAATTGTAGAGATGAGGAAAATTTCTAGTATCTTTGGGACTTCGTCCACAAATTGATAACTTGGTCTCGAAATGAAGAGGGAGTCTCATTCTTTTCTTATTAAAATAATCATACTGGAGAGATGATATAAAATGGAACTCTCAATAAAATATTGTTCTCATAGTTAATGCTTTTACTTTTATAGTACATGTTACTCACTAAGCTTTGGTGATTTATTAATTTTATAAACCAGAAGTAGTAAATATATAAGATCCTTATTTCATAGAAATACAATACAATTGAAATGTTGCCTATTTCTTTGTGGAGAGAGATGTCAAATGTGAATGAGCTTAGCCCATTTTTCCTTCTGTAGGCTTGGTTTGCTGGAGAGAAAATTGGTGAAGGAAGTGGTAAAACGAGAAGGGAAGCTCATTACCAGGCTGCTGAGGGTTCTCTGAAAAATTTAGCCAGTAAGATTTCTTATTGTTGTATTTATTGCCACTAGCTAGGGTGATCTGCCATTCTCGGTAGTTCTTATCGTGCCTGTTTGGGGTTGTAGTTGCTGCAGCTTATGATTAGAAAAGCTCCTATCTTTAATCTCTTCTTAGCGGACAATGTGTATGACCATCGTTGACAATGTTTTTGCAGATATATACCTTTCCCGTGTCAAGCCTGATTCTGTGTCCGTTCATGGGGATATGAACAAGTTTCCTAATGTTAACAGCAATGGTTTTGCGGGTAATTTGAATTCTTTTGGTATCCAGCCATTTCCCAAAGAGGAGTCCCTGTCATCTTCAACTTCATCGGAGCCTTCTAGGCCACTAGATCCTAGGCTGGAAGGCTCTAAAAAGTCAATGAGTTCAGTGTCTACACTCAAAGAACTTGTAAGACTCAAAACTTGATAGTCGGCTCTAGTCTCTCTCTCTCTCTCTCTCTTCCCCCAAAAAATTACATTGCTATTTGCAGTGGCTGAATGATGTTAAGATTATTGACGGTTCATGATTTTGTACTACTTCAGTGTATGATGGAGGGCCTTGGTGTAGTTTTCCAACCACGACCTCCACCTTCAACTAATTCAGTCGAGAAAGATGAAGTTCATGTACAGGTTTGTATTTGAGCTCACTTGTGTCTTCAAGTTTCTATATTTCATTGTCTGGAAGTGCGGAATATTATGACCCTTCTCGGAATTCCTGGTTAAACTTTGTTAAATGTTGAAAGAAACTACGGAAATGAAACTAATTTAAGAACTTCAGAATACAATTTTTATATATAATGTGAATTGCAAAGCAGATTCCATTGGTATTGGGATTGCTTTTTTTCTTTTTTCCTTTTATTTCTCATGTACTGGATCAAGAATAATACTTCCCTCTTCACTTGGTTGATCAGTAACAGAAATTAAAAGGTGGTTTAGTTGAGTTTGGTATGAATGAATCATCATCATGAATACTGATCAGGTCTTTGGGTTTTGGTGCAAAGGGAGAAAATGAGAACTGAGGGTTTGAAAGTTGTTTTAGAGTTCAAGCAAAAAAAACTTGTGAGCTCTGAGAATTGTTTTTGGGCCCTCAACTTCCAAGGGATGTCTGCAGTGAGAAAGTATTAATCGTGTTGGTTGTGCTTTTTAGAAGTGTTGATGCTGGCAGTTGTTTGGGAATTCAAAGCTGCATGATTTTAAGGATAATCTTTTAGTATCCTTGAGGCATGCTTCTTTTTTCTTTCTATAAAATTCTCATTTGGTCTCATGTTTCAGGTTGAAATAGATGGAGAGGTTTTGGGGAAGGGAATTGGATTGACATGGGATGAGGCTAAGATGCAGGTAATATATCTTGTGCTCCAATTGATTACCCTTCTTGGGGCCTTAATTGTTTTGAAAATATTTATCTGAGCACCTAAATATTCTTTTCCTCAGGCTGCTGAAAAGGCACTCGGAAGTCTAACATCAACGCTATATGCTCAGAAACGTCAGGGTTCTCCAAGGTGTGTGAATTCATTAGCTGCAAGTATTTAGTTATTTTCGTCAAATTCATAATGAACTTTGAACTATGATTGGATCAACCAGCCATAGAACCTTGCTATCACTGTGTTTGTGGAACCTGATGGTTCAGTACCAGTTTACTTTACTCCCTCTACAAGTGGTCCTTTGAGCACCAAGAGACCTCATTTTGGAAGAGCATATTAGTTCATTCTTTTGTGACGCAGCTCATGCTGTGTGTCCAGTCCTGGGGTATTTTACAAGCCCAGCAACAAGGTGAAGGAATTTCTCATTTCTTTCCCTTCTTGGTTGGATTCTTGGAAACATATCCAATTATTTGGTGGGATTTTAGTTCATCTCTTGACTCTGTTTTTTTTTTTTGGTTGATTTCTGTTGCTTCACGTTCACATGGCATGAGAGCTCTTGCAACTTAGATAAACGCTTTTATAGCTCCCACCAACAACTTAAATCTAGGGTTTGAGGATAATTTGAAAATGAATCGTCTGTTTAGTTTATTCCAAAACTCTCTTGCTTTCCTTGTCTTCTTGTAAATTTTGTTAGCTGCTAGTCAATATCTTCTTTTTATGTATATTGTGCATTCTCCCTCCCCTTCTAATTTTTGGTGTTTCTGGTAATGAAAAAAAAGGTCTTTGCAAGGGATGTCCAGTAAACGTATGAAGCAGGAGTTTCCACAAGTTTTGCAACGAATGCCCTCTTCTGCTAGATATCCAAAAAATGCTCCACCAGTTCCCTGAAAGTCATACCACCATTTCATCCCAATTTGGTATAACTACTGATGTGACATGCCTGCAGTACATATTATAGAGAATGGTTAGGACCATGGAGATTCAGAAGTGCCAAATGGCCCTAAACTCTTACAACATGTGGGCTGAAGAAGCCATGTGGACGAGATTGAGCTTGCAGCTTCATTTAAGATTCTTGTGAAAGAATGGGGAGGTGCTTCCGGGCAATAAAGTCCTAACATTCTTGGGGTTTTCTGCCATTGTTGTAACTTGTAACAGTTCCCCCTCCCCAACACCAAATGCTTATAAGCCATCCTCGCAAGTTTTTGGAAGGCAATGCCGCCTTGTAACTCCACTTTTTTTGTGTGGTTGATGACAGATTCCTTCCAATACCATTGAAAGAGCTTATTTGGGTCTGGAGATTTGTGACTCTATTGATGTTTATATAGCGGAAGTAGAAAGAAATATGGCTTCGACAGCAGCTTTAGGCTATGCTCAGAGTCACGGCACACACTAACCATTGACGGTAGTTACTGTAGTCCAATTGCCAGTTTTCTTTCAGTGCCCATCTCTGTGGGAATTGGCAATATTATAATGTGTCAATTCTGGATTGTTACCTGAGGTGGAACTGTTTAGTGATGTAAATTGAGACAATGTAATACCCTTTTCACTACTTATATTTGATGGAGTGGAAATTTTTCAACACATTTAGCTAATGTTTTAAGTTTGATTGATAACAATAAATTCTAAGCAGTTTAGCACAACACACCTGCTGTATCTATGCCGTGCAATGAACTTATGCTGGCACAGACACAACACATCTAGGTTTTTTTTTCCTTTAATTAATGGGACGGAGAATTTCGAACTTGGTATTTCTTTCAACTCGGAGAAGAAGGTACATTTAGCATTGGTACGAGGGTAAAAACCTCTATGATTGATGGATCAAATTCAATTAATTATTGATTAAATCAACAGCTCCTAAAATAACTAGCTTATTATTGTTATTTCATTTGAAAAATACTAAAAGTAAATAAAAGATCAATAATATTGAAAAAAAAAAGTGTAAATCAGTTTGTTGCCAGTTGGTGCTTTGTACAATTTGAAGTGGTTGCCCAATATCCATCATCCATGGATCAACCCATGTGTAAAATTTACAGCGAAATTCGCTATTGACCCCAAGACTAATTTTCAAATAATATAATCCGTGGTAAAAATATTTCTCTTTCTTTTTGTCGTCCTCCTTCTCCGTTAACTATATAAAAAGGGAAAAAGACTCAAAATATCAGCTTGCATTAGTTCCCAAGCAAAGCTCTTCTCTCTCTCTCTCTCTCTCTCTCTCTCTCTTTCTCAGCTCTCTCACTTTTAAACACCTTTTATACTGAATCGTCTTTAGACAGAGAAACACAGCGAAGAATGGCTTCGTTCGACGCGTTCAGCATTGACGGCGACGATCTCAACGCTTCCAACAGTCATTTTGACCAAGACGACGTCGTCGTCGAAAACTACACCGACTATGCCGAGTACTCCAGCTTCTCCGGCGGAGCTCCGACTGACGCCGAAGTAACCGCTGACCACGCCGCCGCCGGTGCCTCAACGGATGTTTTCGGATTCGACGATCCGAGCTCCAACTACTCCCACTCGACCCCGTTCGATTCGGTTCCCGTTGAGAACGGTAATGGAAATGGATATGGTGTGGGCGAGCACGCAATCGACGATGACGTTTTCACATCGGACGGTCCCGTGCTACCTCCACCGAGCGAGATGGTGCCTGAGGAAGGTTTTGCTCTTCGTGAATGGCGGCGGTAAGATTCGGATCTGATTCCTTTTGGTTACTTAGTTACTTGTTTTGTGAGTTGCTTTAGATCTGTGAAATTCAGCATCCTTAGGAAAATTTTATGTGTTTGTTTTTGGATGTTGGGCTAGTTATAGGTGTTCTCTATTGGAATATGATTAGATCTGTGATTTCCTTTAGTTGTGATCTCGGGAAGAGGTAAATGTTTGTTTTTTAATTGAACTTTTTGGAAAGAGATTGATCAACTTAAGCTTCGGAGGTTAACCATTATATCTTGAAAAAGATCTACTTCCTTACAATACAATCCATGAGGGATTGTTAAGTTCTTACTGTATGTAAACATACAGATCAGTGGTTCATTGTGTGTTTGCGTAGTTTAGAGCAGGCTCTTCAATCCTATGCAGCCGGAGCTGTGAGTAAACTGCGGAGTGCTTTTGGAGCCTGTTGGAATGAGGATTGCTATTGAGTTTCTTGCAAAATTAATTTTCAGATAGTCATTGTTCGGTTAATCAAAATTCATCTGAGTTTTCATCAACTCAAGGGAAAAAAAGGGGTGGTTCATTAAAGGATGCCCTTACACAGTTTGTTCCAACCATCCTGTCATTAGGAGAAAGACTTAGGTATAACAGTTTAACTGCAACAAACCAATAATGAAGTAACACGTAATCATTGTTGTTGGGACTCATATCATTTATTAGGGAAATCCGTATCATTTATGTCATGTAACAACATATTAAATTTAAATACTATGGTTCCGATCATTTCAGTATTGTTTTGTGAAAACGCTGTAGCATGATGATGTGGTAGAATTGTTGTACTTAAGAATTTCTTAGGTTGGTTCAACTTCAAAATGACAACGGTAAGATGATCATAGTTATTTGATCATGCTTTTTGTTTACTAATTTTAACACACTTTGGCTGAGCTGTACCAGCAAACTGCAAGTGAAGTGGTGTTAGATTTCCCACTGGAAAATTAATAACTTAATTTGACTTTGCTGGTACAGTCTAAATGCCCTCCAGCTTGAGGAGAAGGAGAAGAGGGAGAAAGAACTGAGGAACCAGATTATTGAAGAAGCTGAGGAGTACAAACGTGCATTCTATGAGAAAAGGAAGCTTAATGTTGAGACCAACAAGGTTGAGAACAGAGAAAAGGAGAAGGTAAATTTTGGAATGCAATTATCAATTACTCTTTTTTCAACACCAGCTCGTGTTCTTAATGCTAAGAAATTGGTTCGTATGTGGAGCAGTTATTCTTGGCTAATCAAGAGAATTTCCATAAAAACGCTGACAAGCAAAGTTGGAAAGCAATAGCAGAGCTCATTCCTCATGAGGTTCCCAACATTGAGAAGAAGAGAGGCAAGAAGGATCAGGACAAGAAACCATCGATCACAGTCGTTCAGGGCCCGAAGCCTGGAAAACCCACTGATCTTTCAAGGCTGCGGCAAATACTTTTGAAGCTGAAGCATAAAACTCCACCTCATATGATTCCACCCCCACCTGCCCCTGCTAAAGATGCCAAAGGTGCCAAAGATGGAAAGGCTCCAGCTAAAGATCCCAAAGATGGAAAGGATGCCAAAAATGCCCAGAATGTAAAGGATGCAGCATCTAAAACTAATGGGTCCTCAGAAGCCGAGGTGCCTGCTTCACAAGCCAAGGATGCCACCTCTAACGGTTCTTCGGATGTACCTGAACAAAGCACTCCTGCTTCTATCGAGGACCTCTCTGCTTAACTCAAACCCTTCCATATTTTATTCATCAATTTTATTATTTTGAGATTCAAATTGATCATCGGCTGCCTTATCACTGGCTTCTGTTGCTACTGATTATCGGAATATTGTAATATTTGGTCTCCATTAGCCCTAGCTTTCAGTGTGGAGGTCTTCATATATTTTGATGTTGGGTGTGTTGTGTTTGGGATTTGAGACTCTCATTGTTTACACACATTTTATGAATATTACTTTTCCTTTTATCAGCAAGTCTTTTTCTGGGTAATCATTAGAAAGAAGTCTCATGTTTTTATGATGGCTTTTGGGCGTGTCAATAACAACGTTTTTGTATAATAAATCCTGGATTGATGTACAATGAAAAACAATGACATGGCACTCTTAACATTATTGTCGTGTTAAGTACTACAAATTGTGACCTTAAATATTGTAGATTGCATCAACCGATCACATCTTATCAACTTTTATAAACATTCGAATATGAATTATTGTATGTTGACCAAGAATGTAGATCAAAATTTGGAATTTAGACATTGAAGAATCCATCAAGGTCAACTTGTTTGGGTCTGTTCTTGTTCGCATCTAGGAGAGAAAAGAGTCAAAGAGTGTGTATTGATTAATTTCTGTTTCACTATACAACATTCTTCTCTTCCATTGTACTCTTCTTGAGAAGTACATAAGATAACGATTGAATCAAAAAGAAAAAAGAAAACAACATCAGACTAACATAACATTACAAATTCGCAACCTCAAATTAATTCTGCTCAAACCACCCTCTCCCTTCTCAAATTGGCTAACAAAAGACGAAGAAGCGAAAACGTGTAAAAGGTTAAAGAAGATAACTGTATGAACTACTGGAATAACTACTTGTGTACTTGTAAATTTCATCTGTCTTCCTCCAAATTGCAATGAGTGCATTATTCTTATTCTTCTTCAGCGAGGTGCTACTTGAGTTATAGTGTCAGGGACAGAACTCATCTGATAGCTAGTTGTGTCGGCAGATGATTTTTTACTTGAAGAAGGTCCGCTGAGGCTCCCTGAATTGTTGAAGAAACCTGGGGCTGTAAGTTGCTTCTCATTGATTCTGATGTTTCTTGAGAGCATCTCAACAACCACACTCATCGTTGGCCTTCGGCTTGCTGCTGCTTGGGTGCAGAAAAATGCAACCTTCGTGTACCTAAGGAGTTCTTCCTCAGGAAATTCCCCCATCTCTGGGTCGACAAGCTCCAATAGTCGCCCTTCTTCATGGAGCTGCCATGCCTAAAGAAGAACAGAGAGAGTTGTAAAAGGAAGCAGAACAAGTTCGATATGAAATAAGTCCATGCAGGTAACCACCCGTTGTGTGTGTGGGTTAAAGAAGGAATATCAACTACTTCAATTGAACCAAAAACAAAAACTTGCTGTACAATTTCCACCTGTTCTCTAATTGATTGTGCAGCATGTCAATAATTCTCTTAGTAGATCAGATAATTAAACTAACTTGAGCATCCCTCGTTTAACAATTTCCAGTAAGAGTTAATCCATTAATCACCAGAAATGATAAGACCTAAACCCTTATAAAGGGCACAAAAACATGCAAAATAAGACTGCGAGTATGATGATGGAAAAACCAACTCACCCATTCGAGGAGAAACTTTTCTGTCCCTCCCCAGTTTTCCTTGGCACTGCTTCTGCCACTAACTATTTCAAGAACAAGAACACCGAAACTGTAAACATCAGCCTTCTTGGTTAACTGACCTCCCAGAGCGTATTCTGGTGCTAAATAACCACTGCGGAAAAACAAAACTAAAGCATAAGATGGCAGCTTAGTTTCTTTCCCTTGCATCTCCAGTATCAACTGGACAGACCCATACGAAGTTATACTAAAACACACTAATCTCTAATTTGCCAAGATCAATTACTGAAGAAAACAAAGATCTTTCCCAACCAAAAAAAAAAAAAAAAAACAAAACAAAAAAAAACTACACAACAGAAATCTCCTAATTGAATCAAGCAAGGAAAATGGAACGTTAACAAATGAATAACAATCAACTAGAAATATGAAAGTAACGTACGTTGTTCCTGCAATCCTTGTGCTAATATGAGTGATGTTATCAGGGAAGAGTTTAGCCAACCCAAAGTCTCCAATTTTGGGGTTAAAATCTCTGTCTAGAAGTATATTACTAGCCTTGATATCTCTATGGACAATATGTGGCATCAGTTCCTCATGGAGAAACATAAGACCCCTAGCAGTACCCAAGCAAATGGCTGATCTTTTTTCCCAATTGAGTATGATGTTTTTACTCTTTGAACCTACAAACACAAGGAAAACAAATTAGACTATAGTCCTTTCCCAATTCAGTCTTCCTTTCATGCTGAAGGATTTGATCAATTACCTAACAATGCATGATCAAGGCTGTTATTCTCAGCATATTCATAGACCAAAACCCGATCCGCTCCTTCAACACAGCACCCAATCAACTCAACAAGGTTTGGATGCCTGACATTTGATATAGCAATAATCTCATTTAAGAATTCACGGACTCCCTGCTTCGACCGAGCAGAAAGTGTCTTCACAGCAACTTGCTTTCCACTTTTCAGGGTTCCCTAGCAAAATGTAGCTAAACTACTAAGATAACATGAAATGGCGTGGATGAATACCATCTAGATATCCTGATTAACGTAAAATCATAATCAACGTTTGGCCCTTACAATATAAGACCAACCACTAAAGCTGTGAAACTAAGAACAAGAAAGAACTCTGTCTTAAAAAGTCACAGAACCTAAACCGAATGGGTGGCTATTATTCTTGATGACAACATGATGAATTACCAAAATCCATGCCCTAGACATTAGCAAAATCTTAATACTGGAAAGATAAAAAATCTCTACTTTTCTCCAATCTATAACTACAGGTGAGAGTTTCTAGCATACCAAGCAATGTTTCTATGTGTAGAAAACGTAAGATTATAATTTGAAGTGTTCTAAAAGCGCAAACCCAACTCAAGGTGTCAGCAATCAGATTTCAAAAGCTTGATGTAAATAGTTTTGAGCCAAGCCAAGCCATTCACAAATTTGGAGCCAAAACTACAATATAATTCAAATAACAGATATAATGGCTGCAAACTTCCCAATAGTATTATTACGACAAGCCGTCTGCAAAATCCAAGTACCTTGTAAACAGTTCCAAAACCTCCTCGCCCTATCTTATTACTGGAATGGAAATCATCGGTCGCCGATCTTAATTCATTGTAGGAGAAAGTTTTAATATTTTCCAGCAAATTTCCTACACAACACAAGACAAAAATGAATAAGAATAATCATGATGATGCAACAGAGTAAAAGAACAAAAAGAAAAGTGTAATGGATGGAAAACAGAAAAAGCGGGAGCATTTATTCATGTCCATACCATCAAGATCATGGCCAAAGTGACCAGACCTCCTTTTCCTGTCAGCAACTGAAGTACCAAAGCAGCTACAACCCATTCTTGTCCACAATAAACAACTTCTTCTATCTTCTGGGGTTCTATAATCTAAAGAAAAACAGCTCCACCAGATCAGATAAACCCTGCTAACAAGATTCGGACCGACCCATATTGCCAAAATCCTATGTTTTATAACCAAAAATCATAAATTTTTCCTCATAATATCACACAAATGAGCATCAAACACCCAAAGATAAAATTATCAAGCTTGTAAAATAAAAAAACTGATAAAACCCACCTCGTGGATTTGCAGATGGCCAATCAAGTTCGATCCTTGATCTCTCCAAGCTGGGTTTTAGCACTTGTTTCTGGCAGCAACCATGGCGAGCTTGAAATTGTTAATTTATTGAAAAGGATGCAATTTTTTAATGTGAAAACGAGAAAAAGGAAAAGAAAGGGCAAAGCTTTACTGGCCGTCTTCTTGTTATTAAAAAAAAGGAGGTTGGTCCGGCTGTTTTTAATATCACGAGAGTCGTTGCACGAGCTCTGCTTCCTTAGTTTGGCGTGTTCCCATCTTCAGCTCTTGTTGAAACTTGAAAGTGACCATTTTTCCCCCTCTGTGTTCTTTGCCTGCCCATATTTGCGTCGTTAATTAGTGCCTCTCTCTGTTGTATGGCATCATTATTGCTTTTTCTTTGTTAATAATGACATCATAAGGTTGTTTCATTTCTTTTGTTTTCAGTACTTTGTAATGCAGTTTTTGCATGATTGTATAATTTGAGAAGAGTAATGCTACACTTATCATATTTTTATCATTCTTTTTATACAACATGATGTGGTATGTTTATATTATACAAATGTGATAAAGTAGCATTATTCATTTAAGAAATATAACGAAAACAACAAATAGTTTTACTTCTTGTTTTTTCGGCACGACGTCATTATTATGTTATGTGATCAAAGAGATATGTTGTATGATGAAATTGATATAAAGAACTGTTGTATTCAACCCAATAAAAGTTTTTGTTTCTTCCTCTTTTGGCCAATGTCATGTGGTGAAACAAATGAAAATGAACTATAAAAGGCTCTTATTTATCTTCTTGTCTTTCAAGAGTATAATCCTTATGGGTTCTGTCGTAATGGTGAATAAATTTTGATATTCTTTTTTGGCTATACTAGTTTTGAATAAGTTTTCTTGGTCCATGAAAAAACAAGTATTTCCCTTGACATATAGTTTGAATAATGAATAGCTCATAGTAAACAAACAAAAAGTAGACAAAAACATGAGCCATAGCACTAGCGATCCCTCTGACCCAAAAAAAAGACAATAAAGACTTGTGATCCCAAGACTTATGTGCCTTCTCTTCAATTTTTTGTTTCATATTTGTACTAGCCCCTTGACACACGCTTACGCATGTGTCAATTAGTTCTTATTTTTTTTTTTTTTTTTTTAGAATTAAGAAAATATAATATGGGTAGTTATGTTCCATAAAAGTATGACCTATTATCTTATTTTATTTTTATTTTTATTTGTTTAATATAAAAAATATGAATTTACCATATTATCTTAATTTAATTAATAATTTCAATTCTTAATGTTTGAATTAACCAAGAGTATTTTATGGTATTTTGAATGTTTTATCATTCTTTACATTTTATATAGATATATAAGACTATAATAAGAACCATTTCATTAAGTGGTTAAATAGTTTCGGATTCCAGTGATTTTTTATAAATATGATATTTGAATTGAGATAATATCTAAAAACTAAACAATTCGGATTATTGAAATACAATACGTGGTGGGACTTACAAATGTCTCCCTCAAATGAAGCTGTCTTATATAAAATAGTTAGACCAATTAATTTTGTTATTAAAATGCAACTACAAAAAACGCACCCGCTTTCGTTTTCATTGACCAAGCTGCCAAGCACTTGACATCAATGCCATGGAATACCATTATCAATACTTTTCTCTTTTTTGGCTTCTTGTATTTCATCGCATTCATACCTTCCTCCTTTCGTATTCTAGAAACCAAGAGCATTCGATCTATACTTCCGCTTACAATTTGTTTCCATGCAAATTAAATGAGGTCTCTAGAAATCAAATACATTTGAATGGTATTTTTCGATTTCGAAGTCAAAGTCTCTCAACCAGTCATCTCTTCTTCGTGTAGGAAAAGTTTGTAAGAATAAGGGGAACAATTTTAGTAATCTTAAACAAGCTGGGTTGGGCGGTGGGTGTTTCATCAGCAATTGTCAACAAATGCCTACGCTATGATTTGTTGGCAGCGACTCCATTTTTTCAACAGTCAGCTTGGAATATAATTGAAGATACATTTGGCCATTTTTCTACCACAAAAATTTATAATGTCATTTGCCATACAATTTAATATGTTTTGTTGTGTAGTGGCTATTTTCATTTAAACGTATGATCTCAGTTATCGAATTACAACATAACATATTCATCTAAATAATACTATTTGTCCTAACACGTCTTCAATACAAGAATACTAGTATATTTGTTTTCTTCTTATAATGGGTTATTTTATTTAAAATTTGGGCTTTTTCTTCCGTCGGGAATTTATATGTGAAGTTTTTTCAATTTAGGATTTTATGGTTTTAATTTTTTTGTTATAAGGCAGGCCGAAGCCTCAAAAAAGAAACCTAACGAGGCACAACCCTACTATGGGCTCTTCCTAGATCATCATCCAGTAACAAGCTTGAGAGAGAGAGATAGGAACAGACTCCTCGTTTGGTTCATGGAACGAATTTGAGAAATCATTTCCTCGAGGATGAGAAATAGAATATTTATTTCCCACGTTTAGTAATGCTTTGGGAAAGTAACCGGGAGATATCACTCTATTTCCTTTTCTATGTTTGTTTTGAGTAGTAATGGAAAACAAAATTGATATAAATTTTCAATTATACTCATATTAAATCAAATATAAAAAAAAGAATGCATTTAATGATATATTGTAATTCTAAATTGTTAATGGGGACAAAATGGTCATGAAAAATATTTATTTAATATTGGCTCATTTTCCCAAAATTTCCACGATGAGGGAAAACAAAACCTAAGTTTGGAGGATGACTTCATTTTCCCCTATACTTTCTTATGGGTTAGGCAACGATTTTTCATACCTAGACTTACCAAACATGGGAAAACAATTGATTTCCTATCACCAAGTCTCATTTTCCATAAACCAAACAGGGCCATAGTAATGAAGCTCTAAGGATAATTCATACCCCAAATTAGCAAGGTGGTCAACCGTTCTGTTTTGCTCCCCGTAGATATGAGAGATATTGCATCTCCAATCACGGATTTTATAGTTTTCAAAGCTGAGAATATCATGCTTCCCATTACCTGTGTCTACATTGTTTTCAAAAGTTGCTTTTGATTTGATAAAGTCTATCGTCTTATAATTGGCCAACACATGCTAAAAGTCTTAATGGTTTCAATTCTGGCCAATGATTTGCACCATTTAAATAAAACCAATTTGTTCATGTCTCCATGTCTGCATCAAAAGTATAGCTTCCTAAATCACAAGAAGGGAGCTTATTTATTAAAAGTAACCCTTTTTACTTACTCTCTAATCAGTATTACTTAAGTATGTCTGAAGTCAAATTATATATACTATATACAAAGGCAAGGGAAAAGAAAAGTAAACCATTCGATTTTATACAGTTTTTCTGGCATTCAATTTCTTACAAATTTGCCAATAGATTTGGTTTGGCCAATCACCAAAAACCCAGTGCCAAAAGAATTCCAGACCTCTAGGCCAAATTCCAACCTTGCTGGGGCCCAGCCAACACAAAAACACCAGAAATCCAAACCCAACAGCAACACCTGCAAATTGGGTTTTGGAATCACATGTCTTGTCTACCACCCAAAACCCTAAAATTGAGCTCAAACTGCCTTTCAAAAGCCGAAAAGAAAAAAAAAAACAGGAAACAAAAGCCAAACCCAAAGCCAGTCCACTCTCTCACTCAACATATTCAAACATATACACACACTAACCCCACTACCCTCTCTCTCTCTCTCTCTCTCTCTCTCTCTTTACACAGTGATATCTGTCGCCTTCAATCGCGACTTTCCACCACTCACATTCTTCTCTCTCTCTGTCTGCTTTGTGATTTGTATATATAATTTTTTTAGGGTTTTGGGCTAATGAGTCAAGTTAAGGAATCTGACGACGAGCCTGTGGCTCTGTCTCTTGAAAGCGATAAGCCCGAAATTGGGAGTATTGAGAGTATTGAAGAAGACGAAGAAGAAGAAGAAGAAGAAGAGCCTGTGGACAAGTCCGGCGATCCCATGGAGGAAGACTCCGTCAGTCCCGCCGCCGTCTTCTGTATTCGGCTCAAGCAACCCAGGTCCAATTTGCAGCACAAGATGAGCGTCCCCGAGCTTTGTCGCAATTTTAGGTAATGTTGAACGGAATTCAAGCTCCAATCTGTTGAATTTTGAGTTTTCTTCGTTGAATTGTGTTCTTCTCTTTTCGGGCATTTGATTGAATTGTATTTGATATTGGTTTTCAAGCGTTATTATGATGATTCATGAATGAAATGAAAAGACTTGTATTGGTTTGAGCTCGCTAGTTGTTTATTCATGGAGAAAAATTCTAAATTTACTGAAATGAGACAATTTTTTTGGTTATACAGTGTATAGTAAGGTGGGAAGTTCACTTGTATCGGTTTGAGCTCGCTAGTTGTTTGTTCATGGAGCAAAATTCTAAATTTACTGAAAAATTCAAACTTTCATATTCCCCTTTTATTCACATTTAGAAAATACTTCTTGAGCTTTTCAGTTAATAAGGAAGGCAATAACTGGTTTTCAACATCATGGAAATTTATTAATGGGCGAAGGTTCATATGGCAATACCTATGACTAGATTAATAAAAACCCAAAATCTATCACAACATTTCAAGTTTAACCCTTTTTCTTTGCTTCCCACCTTTCCAGACACTATCCCAACAAATTTTGTTTAATTCAGTAAATTTAGCCAGGATAATGGCCACATCGACAACAATGGATCAAAATTCCCTTATTTATTTATTTATTTATTTTTTATAAATATTTTTTTTATTTCTTCATTCCGTATTTGGTTTTAGTAATAATAACTTGCCTTAGTATCAGAGACGTTACAGGTTATCATCTGCCTTTTGGTAAAGATAACCGGAAATCTTGGAAATAAGAAGAAGCATAAGTGCAAAGCTAACTTGAATTGATTGACTTCCTGAATCCCAAACATCATGATACGGCAAATAGCCCTGTTCATCTTACGTGCATAGATATTTGTGGAGATTTTCTTGTTATAACGGTCGGTATTAGTATCTGTGCTCAATATGGATTTGATGAAAAAATTACATATAAACAATTGTATTAACAACACTAGATTTTCTTGGTGCAAATTTTAAGAAATAGTTCTTAACCATCTGATATGCTTCTCTTGAGGTGAATGATATTTGGTGGTTGTATAATAAATATACATATTTTTGTTTAAATTATATGTTTTCAGTTGCATACACAGGATTTGGCATAATGGGTACTCTTTTTATTTGTTTCGCAGTGCTGTTGCTTGGTGCGGGAAGCTGAATGCTATAGCTTGTGCATCAGAAACATGTGCTAGAATTCCAAGGTTATCATTGTTTGTTTTTTGGCTCAATTTATTAGACCATGAGAGATTGTCTCACTAATTGTCTCATGAAATGTGGGATTTATTTAGTTGGATTCAGAAAGCACTATGAAAAGTTAAGAATGGTTCTCTTTAGAATGTTTAAGAATTGGAGCTACTTTTAAGAAAACCAGAGCATCTTACTTTCCTTCCTCTGAGATCCAAATGGAGCATTAAGGAATCACTAGAGTGTAAAATCTAGCCAGCCTGGTTGATGGGCATTAAAGCTTGGTTAAGTTTTGGCCTAAGTAAAAAATAAAAATAAATCTTTCCTAGTATTTAGATTGTATTCATGTATTGTTATGACTTTTCTTCTTTTTATTGGTTTTGCTGTAGTTCTAATGCAAATCCACCTTTTTGGATTCCCATACATATTGTGATCCCAGAGCGACCAACTGAGTGTGCAGTGTTCAATGTCAATGCAGGTATTTTACTGATTTACTCTGCTTTATAAGAGGCTTTAGGTTCTTTGCTTAATTTTGCTGCACTGCAACTCATTCACAGAATTGCTTGATAACTATGGAGGTTTAATAATCCTCTTTTAAGTACTTTGGGAGGTAAAGCCATATGATTTTATAGATATATGCTTTTGAAGCTAGAGTGAAGTTGAACATGATTGAGTGTCAATAGTCATTATACGGTTTCTGTAATGCAGAGATAGCTATGTAAGAAAAATGATTTGATGCTTTTAGGGTTATTAATAACTGATTTTATGGCTATTCTGTAAAGGAATAGTTCACCAGCAATCTGCTAGTTCTTTAAGTGTCCAATCCTTTCCCATTTCCTATGGCTATTCTGTAAAGGAATTAAAGCTAGGGTCATGCCCTAATTTGGAAGAAGCTTTGTCAATAGACATTTGGCATATGATGATTAGCATGTGTTTTTTATTCAATAGGTTAGTTCATGAAGTTATATATATATATATATATAGTTAGAGTAATTCACTAGTTTTTGGTGATGCCATTTTTTCTTTCGCCCCAAAAAAACATGGATTCTAACTTCATGAATTGTTATTGTTACATTAAATATATTTTGCAGATTCTCCTCGTGATTCTGTTCAGTTTATTGAGTGGTCGCCTACTTCTTGCCCTCGTGCCTTACTAATTGCTAATTTCCACGGGAGAATAACAATCTGGACTCAGCCTTCTCAAGTAAGCTAGACTTGCCGCACTGATTTCTCCAAAATCTTGGATAGATGAATTTTTCCCCTTACAACTTTTTGATGTGGCTTTTGCCTTTTCCCTCAACATTTCAATAATACATTTCTTTTTGATTAGCTATTATTGAAATGTTTATTTTGGTCTATCTGTATAGGGGCCAGCTAATCTAGTACGTGATGCTAGCCGGTGGCAACGAGAGCATGAATGGCAACAGGATATTGCAGTTGTCACAAAGTGGCTGTCAGGGGTGTCTCCAGTAAGCAATTTTGTTGGCTTCTACTCATATGGATTTAAATGCATCTCATTCTGTTTATCTGAGTGTATTTTGGCCACTCATATGGATTTAAATGCAATATTTTGGTGTTCTTAATGATTATATCAACTTCCCATTTCATGTCTACTGGTGTCATCCTCTCAGATGATGTCGGTGTTCTAATGTTGTTTTTTCCCCTGATCCTGATGAACCAGTATAGGTGGCTTTCCTCAAAATCAAGTGCTGCCTCAAATGCAAAGTCAACTTTTGAAGAAAAATTTCTTTCACAGCAGTCTCAAAATTCAGGTTTTTTTTTTTCCTTCCATTGCAACCTCTCTTAATTCCATGTTTGTTAAAAACACGAAAATTAAAATTTTCATTGTACTGTGTAAGTTTGGGTGTTTCTGATGCAATATTTTGTTTTTTTGTTTCAGCTAGGTGGCCCAATTTTCTTTGCGTTTGTTCTGTTTTCTCTTCAGGCTCTGTTCAGCTTCACTGGTCCCAGTGGCCTCCTAATCAGAATAGTGCTGCACCAAAGTGGTTTCAAACGAGCAAGGGACTCTTGGGTGCTGGGCCTAGTGGGATCATGGCTGCTGATGCTATCATAACAGACAGTGGTGCTATGCATGTAGCAGGTGTTCCAATTGTAAATCCATCTACTGTTGTTGTTTGGGAGGTCACTCCTGGACTTGGAAATGGATTTCAGGTAACTCCGAAGATTAGCACAAGCAATGGGGTCCCACCTTCACTAAATCCACCCAATTGGGCTGGTTTTTCCCCTTTGGCTGCATATTTGTTTAGCTGGCAAGATTATTTAATATCAGAAGCAAAACAAGGGCGAAAGCAGACAGATCCGGATTTCAGTGATACTGTACCACTTCATTGCTCTCCAGTTTCAAATTTTTCAGCATATGTGAGTCCTGAGGCTGCAGCTCAATCTGCAACAACCACTACGTGGGGATCTGGAGTTACTGCTGTTGCCTTTGATCCAACTTGTGGTGGTTCTGTCATAGCTGTTGTCATTGTTGAGGGTAATAATTTTGTTTTTTCTGGAAAACCTTTTTACTATATTCAATTGCAAGCTGTCAGTTGCATTTGTTTGTTCACCTTTTCTTAGTTTTTCCTAATCCAGAGGTACATTATTCCCAAAATTTTTGTCCTTAAGTTATTTGTTAGACATCTTTGCAGCCTTATGTTTATTTTTTCTTTCCTTATTCTTTACCTTACCTTTGATTCTTATGTGAGATTTTAAATTTTTATTCAATGTGATACCTCAGGTAACAACAGCCCAACACTAGTTTTCTTGGTCTTTTATCTTCGTTAAGTGTTAATTGTCTATCATTTAACTTGAAAATTACCTTTTCTGATATACAGACAATGGGGTTTAGGTTTCCTAAACGGGAGTTTCACTAAAACACCCAAAATGGGAGCTGAAATTATAAAAAAACCCAACACCCAAAACACTTTATAAACACACCCAAAACCCATCATTACACACACTCAAAACCCATTTATAAACACACCCAAAAAATATACAATTGTTGACTTTGGGGTTGATTTTGGGTGTGTTTCTATATTTAAATAGTGTTTGGGTTTTTTTATAAATACATGTCTAGGATTGGGTTTATTTATAAATTTGTTATTTGTATTTTATTGCATACGGAATAACTTTTTTACAAATTTATAAATAAACCCAATCTTAGACATGTATTTATAAAAAAACCCAAGTACTATTTAAACATAGAAACACACCCAAAATCAACCCCAAAGTCAACTTTTTGGGTGTGTTTATAAATGAGTTTTGAGTGTGTGTAATGATGGGTTTTGGGTGTGTTTATAAAGTTTTTTGGGTGTTGGGTTTTTTTATAATTTCAACCTCCATTTTGGGTGTTTTAGTGAAACTCCCTAATTTTTTCTTATAGATACACGGGAACTATATTAGAAGCATAAAATTCATCATATGATTTTCACCTTTGCAGGACAATACATGTCTCCTTATGATCCAGATGAGGGTCCTTCAATTACAGGATGGAGAGTGCAACGATGGAAATCATCCCTTCAGCCTGTTGTTCTTCATCAAATATTTGGAAATCCAACTTCCAGTTTTGGTGGGCAGGCACCCATGCAAACAGTTTGGATGTCCAAAGTGGACACAAGCATACAACCAACTAATGATTTTAAAAGTCACCAAGCAGCTGCATCAGGAGCAACCTCTGATGCAAGGAAGACAACTGATTCTAGCCTTGAGAAGTCAAAACGAGTTAGTTTTGATCCTTTTGACCTGCCAAGTGATGTTAGAACACTTGCTCGAATAGTCTATTCTGCTCATGGTGGTGAGATTGCTGTTGCTTTTCTCCGGGGTGGGGTTCACATCTTTTCTGGTCCAAACTTTGCGCCTGTTGATAACTACCAGATTAATGTTGGATCTGCAATAGCTACTCCTGCCTTCTCATCAACAAGCTGCTGCTCAGCTTCTGTTTGGCATGATAGTGGTAAGGACCGTACCGTTTTAAAAATAATACGTGTCCTTCCTCCTGCTGTTTCTAGCAGTCAAGTGAAGGCAAACTCATCAACCTGGGAACGTGCAATTGCGGAAAGGTACTTAAAAGCGGTTAATGTTTGTATATTCCACCTAGAAGAACCTTGAGTCCCCAAAATTAGATCTTAATGGATGTTTAAGTTACATCAGATAGAGGGATCAATTTTTTTTTCTTCTTCTCTTTCTTTCAATGAAGACTGATGATTTTCATTGCAGGTTTTGGTGGAGTCTTTTGGTTGGGGTTGATTGGTGGGATGCTGTTGGATGTACACAGAGTGCTGCCGAGGATGGCATTGGTAATGGTGGCATGTAATACATGAAATTTAGGAAGAAAAATAAATGTCTCCTTTGTATATGCGTTTCTGACCTTGGTATTTGTTTCTGTTGCAGTTTATCTGAATAGTGTCATTGCAGTACTTGATGCAGATTTTCATTCTCTTCCTTCTACTCAGCACAGGCAACAGTATGGTCCTGTAAGTTTTTCTGGCCGTAACATGGGTTATTCAAAATTCTTATGGATTTTACTTTTTCACATGCTTATCTGCTCATGACAATAAGTGAATGTGTGTAATCTTTTTTAATCCACTTTTTTGGGTTTGGGACGGGGATTGGTATGTCATGCACCGTTACTGTGCTAGTTTCAGTTTCATATCTTTGTTCATTTCTTTTGTTGTTTTGACTAACAAAATTCTCTCCATAATGATGCAGAGCCTAGACAGGATAAAATGCAGGCTACTGGAAGGTACAAATGCACAAGAAGTTAGGGCAATGGTTCTAGACATGCAAGCCAGGCTGTTGCTTGACATGCTGGGGAAAGGAATAGAGTCGGCATTGATTAATCCATCTGCTTTGGTAGCAGAGCCATGGCAGGCATCTGGTGAAACATTATCGGGCATAGATCCTGAAGCAATGGCTGTTGAACCAGCACTAGTTCCAAATATTCAGGTTTGCTGTTGATTGTCGAACTTTTTAATTTTGTACTTTCATTTTCTCCTGTTAAAGGTTATACACTGAATGCATGCAACACTGTCGAAATTTTGATAACTAATCGGTGGTTGTGTTACATGATATTTTTCTTTCATTCTTTTTTTTTAATTGCTAAATGTGACAAAGTATAGTGTGGAATCCAGTCATATAGGTGCATAGTTGTGAATTAATTTTTAGGCCCTCATTTCCATGAAATGAATAGTAGAACTGCTCAAGCTGAGCTTGTTGGGCGTGTATAGGCCCAGTACTGATATGGAGATGCGGTTTTTCTTCAAATTTGCACCTTTGTTATTTCCTAATTTTTCCACTGTAATACAGGCTTACGTTGATGCAGTTCTTGATTTAGCTTCTCATTTCATTACTCGCTTGCGGCGCTATGCAAGCTTTTGTCGCACATTGGCGAGCCATGCTGGTTCTGCAGGAACTGGCAGCAATCGCAATATGGTGGCTAGTCCTACCCAAAGTTCTGCTTCTCCAGCAACAAGTCAGGGTCAGTATCTCTTAGTCTTCTCATTATGAAAAAATGTAATTGATTATTTCTATTGTTGGGTTCACATGCAAAAAGGTTAAAAAGAATAAAAATCAAGTTATTATGCCCTACATCAGGGTTGACCAGATGGGGTTGGTCCTAAATCCCAAACCATTTAGATGTTAGAATATCTTCTGATGCATCTGAGGGTTTGTGTGGCATGATTTTTCGTACTCATGTCATGAGACGGTTGCTGATTGTTTTCTTCTCTTATTTTGTCTCCGTATTTCGCATTGCTTGCAGTGCAGCATTTCTTTGATAATGTAATGCTATATTTTTTCAGGAGGCCAAAGTGGAACTACAACTTCCACAGGAAACACCCAGATGCAAGCTTGGGTACAAGGTGCTATTGCAAAGATTAGTAGTACCTCTGATGGAGTGCCCAATTCAACTCCAAACCCCATCAGCGGACCATCTTCCTTCATGCCAATAAGTATCAACACGGGAACATTTCCTGGAACACCTGCTGTTAGGCTCATTGGGGATTGCCACTTTCTTCATAGGTTATGCCAGCTTTTGCTTTTCTGTTTTTTCTTTCGGCGAACCCAGCTACCTCGTTTTGTTGGGGGTGCACAGAGAAATACTGATGCAAATATGCAAAAGCCACAGCCTGGTGCTCCTGGGAAGGTGGAGGAGGTCAGCTCTGTTACTGTAAAGTCATCGTCAACCATGGTTAGACAGGATGAGGGTCAGGTAGCTCGGGCTGGTCAGATCATACCTGGAGCAAAAGGAGCTGAAGAAGGACCTGCTGGAAGGTCGAGATTGGGTGCTGGAAATGCTGGTCAGGGATACACTTTTGAGGAGGTAGAAACTGATCTCTGCCCTAAATATGACATGTGACTTCAATTGTTCATATCTGGCTTATATCTATTATTTGGTTTGTGAACTGTGAATGGGTTTTCCAACCTTCGTGTCTCATATTCTGAAATTTAAGTGTAAGGGCAATTTCAATTGATTGGATAATTCCGTCCATAAAAGAAAATCAGTAAACAGATCCTAGAATGACATAATGCACCCTGTTGCTGTCCCATAGGTCAAAGTCCTTTTCCTCATCCTTATGGATCTTTGCCGGCGAACAGCAACCCTGGCACATCCATTGCCAGTTTCTCAGGTGGGAAGCAGCAACATTCAGGTGCGGCTGCATTACATTGATGGCAATTATACTGTACTTCCAGAGGTTGTCGAAGCATCACTTGGCCCTCATATGCAGGTATGGTTTCCTAAAACACCACTGATTATGGTGGAGTTGCATGGGTTCTGCTTTCACTTGTCATCGATAATGTAGGCCTGTGATATTACAATGACCTAGGAGTAAAATAAATGAGGATCAACTTTCTTGCTAACTGGTTGCTTAAAATTCCCTGACGTTCATACAGTAGTGTATAGTTTTTATTTTTATTTTTATTTTTTGTAAGTGTCAATCACAATCTTCTTCTCTTTCTGATGGTAAAACAGAATATGCCCCGGCCTAGAGGTGCAGATGCTGCTGGTCTGTTACTCAGAGAGTTAGAACTTCACCCTCCAGCTGAAGAGTGGCACAGGCGGAATATGTATGGTGGGCCTTGGTCGGATCCAGACGATATGGGTCCTCAAGATGATACTCCCAAGCTATGTAATTCTGCTGACCCACTTGGTTCCAACTCATTGGAAAGTTGTGAGGTTTATTATGGAGCCCATGGTCTGTGGCCTAGGAAGCGCAGGATGTCTGAAAGAGATGCAGCCTTTGGCTTAAACACTTCTGTGGGTTTGGGGGCATATCTTGGTATAATGGGATCACGGAGAGATGTTGTTACTGCCGTATGGAAGACTGGTCTTGAAGGGGTTTGGTACAAGGTTTGATATCAAAAGTCCTCCATGTTTTTTTGTCTCTCCATCTTATAGTTTTTGGTCCTTTGGATCTTATTTTCTACTCCTATTTGCATGCAGTGCATAAGATGTTTGCGGCAGACTTCAGCCTTTGCTTCTCCTGGTGCTACTAGTCGACCTAATCAAACTGGGCGGGAGACTTGGTGGATCAGCCGTTGGGCTTACTGCTGTCCTATGTGTGGTGGAACATGGGTTCGAGTTGTATAGATGATTAAACTTATAGGTGTGTTCCTTTTCTAGTTTTACATGGAACGAGCTCCAAGGTGGACAGACCATTGCTGATCATTGACAACTGAATGATGTGCCACTGCTGATTGTTGATAACTGAGTCATATGATGCAGATTGGACATACAGAAGCATTCGTGAAGGTTATCATTTTAGAAGATGATCCTGGTCAGTAATCAAACTCATCATGATCTGATAATACCAGCTATGTTTTTAGTCTTGCTTATTTACAAGTATGGTATAGAACTCTCCGTATCTGCTTCTCCTTAGGGTTTATTTTTTCCTTTTTCTTTTGGGGATGGGGGGAGGATTTAAAGACCGATTAGGTTACTTTCAGTATAGAATAAGACTATTTTGTTGAGAATTCATGTTGGCTTGAGCAGTTGACCCAGGGTATAGGGTATTCTGTGGCTCCACATCAAACTTGTTACCCATAACAAGCTAGCCTTTTGACGTGGACACATTAATAACATTATGATGACTAGAAAGTTCAATGAGTTATGTTGCGCAATTGGTCGTCTTCTAGTTAATGATCATGATTTCACCTTCCCCATTCTGTTAACAAATTAGGAACATTGTAATACAAATCAATTGGTGACCATTAAATAAAACTCAACTATTTTGTGACGCATTAGATTGATTTTTCTTTATTCTTTTCAGGTTTTCGTGTTGCAGGTTGTAAATCCTCTAGCCCTGACCTTGATTTATCCATTTCACTTGTAGTGAGAACATCACATTTGATTTATTAGTACACACGCATGTAAAGCGTAATAGCTGCCAGCGGGGAACACAGTCGAGATAATCGTAGCCTCGGGAAACATTTCTCTCATGAGTTTAGTTCTTGATGGACTTGCTCTCTTGATTTATTAGGTTGGCCAGTTTTGTAGTCTAACGGGCTTTAACATTATTTGGGATAAGGGTGTGATTGTGAAGAAGGCAGGAGGGTGCTTGGTAGGTAGGTTCCTGTTAATTATAATGAAAGCAGCATTCTTGAAGCAAATCAATATATTATATTATAAGCCCTTTGGACAAATGGGGAAACTCAAGGGGTTCCAGATGAGAGGAGGCCATCTGATTCTGATAGATGATGGGATTATGGTGGTTTTTTTGTTTTGTTTTGGATTCTGCTTGTTTCGCGAATGACTATACTTCTGATGTTTACATGCCATATAAATTTTCTCCCCCATTTGTGACTTCGTGTTAATTTCTTCTTTTTCTGGTCGATTTTCTTTTTCATTGTGTATAAATATGATGTCAAATGTTACGTGCCACCAAGATTAACCGTCTAACAACGCAAGACATTTTGATTGGTAAACATCATATTTTGAGCATTCCATCATAATGCAGGACCTGTTTTTTGGTTGAAAAAAAAGGAAAAACATGTTTTGTTTTGGGTATGGAAAAAAATATTATCTCGGCTGCAAAGAATTTCCACAATTACAGATGTCAATGAAGGATAATGCGGTTCATGGCACTGTAATCGAGTGCTGAAGTTAATGATCTCCTTAAATAGGGTTACTTTCCTAATTTTCTTAAAAAGGAGGATCCTAAAAGAATTTGGGGTGACCGAGGGGTTTACCTCGGTGTTGAGGCCCCCACAACCCCCCTCCTCCCCTTGGTCACCACTTCGAATCCCAGGAAAAGTACCCCACATCCCCAAATTGCCGCATTTCATAAAATGAAAAAAGAGAGAGAAGGATTTGGGGTCAATATCTAATTTCCAAAAAAGAAAGTTATGGTTTATGTTTTAGGGCAAATCTTCCCTTTTCTATGTGTACGATTTTATTTGACTTGTCTAATACAATTATTATTATCTTTGAATGTATGTTATTTTAACTCTTTATTCTTCATATGATATGGGTACCCCAGCCTCTACGACATTTAACTCATTCTCATTATTAAAACTTCTCTTAAACTTTTGCATTTTACCTTCGTTATTTAAATTCAAACCATATATGATGGTGCACATAGCAATGGCCGTTCATGCCTAGTTGTTTTGCAAGTTTTCCAATTAAAATACAGTATACTAACCGCATAAGAGAAGAACAAAATGTTGAGATAAAAACCACCTTTTACTTGAGGCATTTTCTAAATAGATGGATTCTCACATCTTCAAGCATACAAATATAATAGACCATGATTGCAAATCATTTGCGATAAAAACAGTACACCATGTAGACATCTATATGATAGGAAGCAACGCATGGCTAAACAAAACCATGACATTTATGGCAAACGACATAAAAGAGCACTACTTTCTCTTTTTCTTTTATTATATATATGCCACATGTAGGAGTTGAATTAGATATGTCAGGACATTTTACTCTGATTTCTACGAAGACTACAAGTCTACAATTGTTTAAAAACATTTAAAATAAAAATAAAAATTTCTCATTTAAATTGTCATTAACATTTAATCTTCATCAACCTTTTCCTTTTAACTCTAGAGTACCATTAACTCTCCATTCTCTATTATTTCAAAGCACGAGGGTTGAAAGTAAAATAACCATTATAATCATTGCAAGTAAAAGCAGAAGGAATATGTTTCCCCTCGTGTTTCGGGCACGCAGAAGGCCAATGGTCACCTAGCTTCCCACAAAGTAAACAATGCTTGAGAATGGCGCATCCTTCACTTCGGCCACAATCAGCACAACATGAGCCTATAAAGCGGCATCCGCAAATCTTACAGATTAGCTCACAACCCTCGCCAAGAGTTGCGTTCTTTGGGACATGATGCTGGTAAGGGCATAGTTGGGTAATGTGCTCACCCACCTTTAAACAATACATACATTCACCTGTGTGCAATTTGTTGATCAATTGTTAAATACAACAAAAGCAATAAAAATAATCATTTATTATTATTAGTTTTAAAAAGACAATGAATGACACAAGATGATAAAACCTAGCAATAAGTATTGTTAGCACATTACAGAGAATAACGACAAATACATAGATATGATGTCAATGAATATATGTAAATAGATTAGCTGCATGCGCTTTTTTTTGTCCCTAAAATCAAAAGCTTACCAATAAGATTAGGAGGGAGGAGGCTATCTAATCTTTTTTTCCTTTGTTTTGTCTCTAAAATTAATAAGTCAAAAAGGTCTAGCCTAATGGAAAAGGGCTTTGACTTGCAAACCTATGGTCTTAGATTCAAACCCACACGACACCTTGGTAGTGTTGTGTGCGAGAAACCTAACTCTACTTGTAGTTTGGACTATTGCTTGTATTAAAAATAATAATTCAAAAGCATACCAATTTCTTCAGGTGTTAGTTCTTCACCCTCTGATTCTTCACCCTCAAATTTTTCACCCTTTGATTCTTCACCCTTTGATTCTTCGGCCTTTCTCCCTGTTTTCATGAAATTACATTGTTAAATACAAAAAGAAAAAAGGAAAAAAACAAGGGTGATGTCAAAGAACTTAGAAGGAATGACATCTATGATCCCATCAAGAAATAACAATATATTAAACAGTGGTTATACATCATGCAAACACCAGAGAAATTATATTTTTAACATACAAGATATTATGTCATAAAATAGAGAAGCTGCATGCATTTTTTTTTTTGCTTTTTCTTGTCTCTAAAATCAAGAGCATACCAATAGGATTAGGAAAGAGGAGGCTATCTATTTTTCTTCTTCTAACTTATAGTTTAGACTGTCGTTTATATTCACACACAAAAGCATACCAGTAGGACTAGGAGGGCCCCAGTGTAGAATAAGAGAAGTCTTAATTTCATTTATTTGTTCTTCATCTTCATCTTCATCTTCATCTTCATCCATTAGTTCTTCATGTTCATCAATTAGTTCTGTAGTCTTTGGTTCTCTAACCTTGATATCTGTTTGCACGCGATTACATTATTAATACCCAAAAAAAAAAAAGGGGATGTGTGGTGATGATGTCAAAGAAGTTAGAAGGAATGATAAGAAAAATAACTATATCATTATATATCTGCTATCCATCATGAGCACACAGAAATAACTTGGTGTGAGAAATCATTTTCAAAATATTGGGATCATATACATCCTCAAATTTCACCAACAAAAATAAAATAAAAACAACAGTCCAACAACTTCAATTACCTCCCACAAAATAAAAGAGAAACGCCCAACACAAATTTTTTTTGGGGGGAGAAATAAAAGTATTTCCAAATCAAATAGAACAATATGACTGACTGGAGGCAAGGGCCTTATTAAAAAGAAGAAGAAAAGAATGGGTGATGATGTCAAAGAAGTTAGAAGGAATGACATCTATGATTCCATCAACAAATAACTATATTATTACATATCAGATATCCATCAAGCACACACCAAAATAACTTGGATGGAAAAATCATCTTTAAAAACTGATTCAAAATTTTGGCATAATATATATACTCTAATTACAGCAAAAAAAGAAAAACAAAAGAAAAACAACACTTTTTTTCTTTCCAAACAATCAAATTTCATAGTCTTCCTTACAAACCTTGAAAACAATAATCAATAGCATACAAGAGCACTAGGACATAAGGGAGGATATAATAGCAATATTACTGAGTGGAGGCATGGAAAAGCACATGTACATACCGATTGTTGGCATATCACAATTGAGGGAACCATATCGAGCACCTCCGACTGGGAATCCAATTTCAGGCACTCCAAAGATGAGACGTTGTCCATGGCTGTGATGTGTAGAGCTTGGTACTTGGGTTTGAGGTTGTGAGAGAAAAAACGAAGGGCGGTTTGGGTTTAGGGTGAATTGTGAGAGAAAGAAAGAAGGGCATTCTTACTTGCGTTTTATATACGCGGTTTGGCTTGTTTGAATAACCGACCATATTAATCAGTATTAATTTTTTTCCATTTCAGTTATCATTAAAAACTAATAGACCCCGCATCTTTATTATTATTATTATTATTATTATTATTATTATTATTATTATTATTATTATTTCCCTTTTATTTTATTTTATATATATATTTTTATCAAGCACGCATCTTTAATAAGCAGGGCATTAATTTCTAGTTTTGATTTTCCCATTTGGTTTGAGATTTTTGATTTCTCAATTAGAGCAGGAATATTCTTTGGTGATTTTGAGTCCCAAATAAAGGAAGTCAATTAATGTGGTTTTTCCTAACCTTTTCCTTTTCTTTTCAAGTTTACACTAATATTTCATTCCCTACTTCCGAAATTTGAGAATTTTCCTGATTGAATAATAAATTATCATTAAAAATTAATAGGCCCCAATGCAGGTATCGTTGACGTCTTTAATAAGCATGGCATTAATTTATAGTTTTGATTTTCTGATATCGTTTGGAACTTTAGTTTTCAGTAACCTTTTATTGTTTTTACTAACAAAAAGGATAAGATTTTAAAAAAAATTGATTTCTTGATGTTCAAGCATGGAAAGTTTTAGTTTATAGAGTAATATTTTTTTACTTCCCTAAAGAACAACTCTCCTCTTATAAAAGCATGACTGCCGCTCTTAATCGGTTGAACTTTTTCGAACTTACAAGACAACTTATTTTTCTTTTACAACAACAAATTGGTGATTGGAGTTGTGTTGAATTTTTATTTTGCATTATGGCTCGTGCATATTCTACGACCAACCAAAACTTGCAAAACTCAATTTCAGAACGGGCATACTTGGAGAAAACCAATGAAGATTTGAAGGTTTGTGACATCACTACGTATAAATATACAGTTTTGTTTTTTTTACTATCATACATCTTTTTTGCGTGTTTGTGTGTGTTTGTTAAATCTATCATATACCTACTTACTAGACTCTTGGTCTTTTTTTTTCTTAACTTTTAATTAGTTAATCATATAATATGCCCACACGTACGTACTAATATATACTTGGCTCAGGCATATTCTCATTCTTTTTTCCTCTTATGTTTTTTACCTAATAAAATTCAAATTTTTACCCAGGTGGAGGGATGGGGCACAACAAACATCGTTTATATTGGTAATGAAAGTTGTGAATCAATATTATTGGTTGGTGTTGATTCGAGAGCTACATTTGGTGGGGAGGAAGGATCTATAACGGATGACAAGACAAAAAAATATTTTTTTATGAAGAGTTGCAATGTATTTGCAACTAAGGCGGGAAATTCCGATCATTGTAAGAGTATGTTGAATTATGTAAGGAACCACTTTCTCGACTGGAAAATAGTTAATGGCATACGTGAGGCACCAACTATTGCCAAACATTATATTAGCAACTGGGAAACAAACTCAAATTTGGAATTATTTCAGGGATTTACTATTTTGGCTGGATATAAAGATGGTATTCCTTATGCATATAAAGTTAGGGCTTCTGGAAAGTCGTCGAAAAAATCCAAATCCAATATTTGCCATGGACATGTGATGGGAAGCGGTGGTAAATATGTTCGTGAATACTTCAAGAATTGCAATATGGAAGAAGCCCAGAGTTCAAATTTGATCTAATGATGCCTTTGGCAGTTCTGGGCAAGGGCTACCTTACCGATGCTTCCTTTTGTCCACATGTCATGTCTTTATTGGTCGTTGATTTTGGTATAAACACTTGATATTTTAAAAAGAATGGTAAACTACAGTAAACCCCTCAACCTATAAGGTCATTTACGAGTCCATACCCGATTTTGGGGGCATTAATGGGTACATACTCAACGTCATGGAAAACCTACAGATTACCCTCCGTTAGCGAGTCCATCAGAAATCATTATCTGCCTACGTGGCAAATGTGGGTCCCATTTTTTAATGAGGTGGAGTTACAGGTGGACAAATAAATAATAAAAAATTATATATTTTTCAAAACTAATTTTAAATCATTAAAATTATTTTAAAATTGATTATAAAAAAATTAAAAACAAAAACAAAAAACCAACCCCGAAGAACCCACCACTCTCCCCCGTTGCAACCTCCTCAACACTTACCCATGATGCCCAACACAAACAAAAAAATCAATCTTCTCCGATATCCCCCTCCATTCTCAACCGTCATCCTCTCTCTCCTCCTACCACCTTCTCCAACCCAACCTAACTCACAATATGAATTCCGACTAAATCCCTCAACCATCACCAACTCCACCTCGAAACTCTGCACCTGGGCCCCTATCCTCAGCCGCTATCTTTTTCACCAGAAAGAAGCTTGGAAAAGAACCCAGATTGACCAACTCAAATTCTACAACATCCCGATTGAGTTTGGCAGTGCCTCCAAAAGATTCGAAGACAAGTTTAGCTCTTCAAGCTTCTCTAATCCAGCTATTGAATCATGAATTACTTGTTCAAAATTGATTTTTTTTTTCCGTAATTCAATATTAACAAGTTAATTAAATCAAATCAAACCAAATGAAAAGAAATCTAATCTGGAGTTCATTATTGGAAAGATCGAGCATAAGCAAACCGCGAATCCGGCCAAAGGCCTCGGGCAAGAACCGCCGCCGGGAGAGGTAGACCATGTCCAGCTCGGTTTCGGAGGCCTTCTGTAGAATCCCAACCACATCCTCATGGACTTGCTCACTGGTGAAACCCTCATCCTCCACCTTGTCATCTTTGATGACGACGACGCCTCGGTGACTCATAAATCTTGGCGAGCCTATGCTCGGCGTCCTTGAGAAGCTTCGTAGGTGAGTGCAACTCATCCACCGCACAATCGCCTTGTAACCTTGTTTCTCATTCTCCACCGACTCGCGGTACTCCCGCTATCTGTCGGCCAAGTACGCGCCACCGAGTCGGTCGACGCCAGGCGGGGTGAGAGAACGAGCTCCTCTAGCTTCTTTGCCAAATCGGAATCAACGGCGCGAGCCCGGCCTTAGAAACATTGACGGCCTCGTGGTCGGGTCGTCGAGGTTTTTTTAATTTTTAATTATTTATTATTTTTTCAACGTGGAATTCCACGTCAATTAAAAATTGGTCCCACAAATACCACGTAGGCAGATAATGATTTCCTGACGGACTCGCTAACGAAGAGGGCAATCTGCAAGTTTTCCAGGACGTTGAGTATGTATCCATAAATGTCCCCAAAATCGGATATGGACTCATAAATAACTCTATAGATTATGGGGTTTACTGTAGTTTACCCTAAAAAAATCATACTATCACAAAGGACCCACCAGAAAAGTTTTGGGACATTTTGGAAAAAGAAAAAGGTGAGAGAAAAATTTTAAAAGAAGCAAAAATGGACAAAAATGCCCTTATTTATTTTTAGATTTCTAAGGAATCCAATACATTTATGTCTTTGATTTGAAAGTTGAGTGGTTTTTTTGTCTTTTTGAAATTTTTTGACTTTTTGCAAAAATAAATTTTTTTTATGTCTAAAACTTAAAAAACCTGAAAGTTTTTGAGTTCAAGTCAAGTCTACGTGTAGTGTCTGAGAGTACCCTCTAAGGCCCTCAATTTTTTAATTTTTTATTTTCACAAAAAAGATCCATACTATCTCTATTTATTAATATTACAGTGTTGCCGGCACTGTCAAATACGTGCTCTGAAAAGAAGTTGGGTCTGAAAATTTGGCAAAACCCAATCCGATTCGAAGCGGAGAAGGAAGCGATGAGCAGCGGTCAAGGTGGACCCCACTCGCTGGCATTCAGGGTGATGAGGCTGTGCAAGCCCTCATTCCAGGTTGACCCCATTCCCCTCCTCCTCGACCCGTCCGATCTCGTCGTCGGCGAGGACATCTTCGACGACCCAATTGCCGCCGCCCAACTTCCTCGCCTCCTCCACCACTCCCAAGTGTCCTCCTCCGACTCCTCCGATCTCAGCTACCGCTCCAGATTCCTCCTTCACCACCCCTCCGACTCTATCGGCCTCTCTGGCCTCCTCGTCCTCCCTCAAGCCTTCGGGTCTCTCTCTCTCTCTCTCTCTCTCTCTCTCTCTCACACACACACACACACATTTTTACTCTTCTTCATCTGTTAATAAAGTTTTGATTTTTAACTATGGCAGAGCAATTTATCTAGGGGAGACCTTTTGTAGCTACATTAGTATCAATAACAGCTCCAATTTCGACGTCAGGGACATTATAATCAAGGTAAGGTTTCAATCTCAAACTCTTGGAGACTGAATTATCCATAATTATTTGGTCTATTTTAATTTAGTTCCATTTTTTTATTATCTTTTATTAATTTTGTAAATTGCAGGCAGAAATGCAAACAGAAAGGCAGAGGCTTTTGCTGTTGGACACATCGAAATCGCCGGTTGAATCCATACGCGCAGGTGGCCGTTATGACTTCATTGTTGAACATGATGTCAAGGAACTCGGAGCTCACACGTAACTCTCCTCCTCTGTTCTCACAATTCGTGTTTTATACTTTTTTTTGTGTTTACATGTTCGGGCTTTACAATTTCTTAGGTTGGTCTGCACTGCCTTGTACTATGACGGCGATGGTGAGCGTAAATATCTACCACAGTTCTTCAAATTCATCGTCGCCAATCCGCTCTCTGTCAGGACTAAGGTATTGTCCATGCACGCTCCTTGAAAATTGCATGTGCAATTCGAATCACGTTTGTGAAATAACCATTTCATTAATACTAGTGAACTTAAAATCTTGATTTTGATTTTGCAGGTCCGTGTTGTTAAGGTACGTTGAAGTTCACTTAATCTGTTGTTTGTAAGTTTGTAAACTTTGCCACTGAATCCAAGCTTACACATTGTATTGTGTGTGAGTTATGTGGATGTCAAAACAGGTGATTCACTGAACAGCATTCCTCATCTATTACTTAGTTTTGTTTGTATAGAAATTCTGCTTTCTTCACAGCCTAAGTAACAACTCTGATTTTGTTGATAACCGTTTGAATGCCTCTCATTTGTGTAAAATATATGAACTTTGATATAAGCATTTACCTGTTACAACTTATCCTCCCTAGGAAATCACGTTCTTAGAAGCTTGCATTGAAAATCATACAAAGTCAAATCTTTTTATGGACCAAGTTGAGTTTGAGCCCGCTCAGCATTGGAGTGCAAAAATTCTAAAAGCTGACGAACACCATTCCGACAAGTATTCTCAAACACGGTTATGATACTCATTATTTTGGAATTTGGTTCTTTCTTTTTTATTTTTGAAAGTCTAAAACTGATGTTATCACTCCTTTGAACTTTTGATGGCAGAGAGACATTTAAGTCACCAATTCTCATCAAATCTGGTGGAGGAATTCATAACTATCTTTATCAGTTAAAATCACATGGTTCTGCCCAAACGAAAGTTGAGGGAAGCAATATACTTGGTAAACTTCAGATAACATGGCGCACTAATCTGGGTGAACCTGGTCGCCTACAAACACAGCAAATTATGGGCACTGTGAGTGTTCAATTTTTAACATTGATCCACTACATTTTATTTGATTTTAGATCTGCATGGAGTTTTATTTTCTTCTGCTATTTCTTTTGAATATTGTCTATTCACAAGTTCATGTTGTAGTCTAACATATATATAAAAATTATATATGTAAGTGTTTGGCTCCTTGTCTGTAGCAATGCCTACTAATGGAATGGGCATATGATTTCTGAATTTTCTTTTGTATTCACTGGAACTGTCATTGGCCAAGCTTGCACTTGTCGCATGCCCAAATTGTGTGCCCAATTTTAATATATGTGGTTATCAGTACGTATATGATAACTTCCACAGAACAAAGTTAATTTTTATATTCAAACTCATATGACAAATTCTACAGAAAGAAGTTTAAATATGTTTTGAGCTTCAAGTGGATTACTTATCTTCTTGGCATACTCTTTTGCAGCCCATAATAAGGAAGGATATTGAGTTGCATGTTGTGGAGGTGCCATCTGCCATCAAGTTGGAAAGACCCTTTTCGGTAATTTTGGTTCTTTGGAATGTTTTATATGTCTCTTATTACCACATCTTGATTGTTTATATTTTAAATTTACCCGTAGAGGTTTAGTGGCTACTGGACTTTATACTTTGCTCTTTAAGTCCTTTACTTGTCAGTCTTCAGTTCATAGAATTAGTCACAGACTAATTTAATATTGGAACTGATGAAGTAAAAACTTCATGCAGCTACACTTGAAGTTATCAAATGAGACAGATAAGGAACTCGGCCCCTTCGAAGTGTGGTTATCTCAAGATGATTCGCGTGAGGAGAAGAAGGTTGTGATTAATGGTCTTCAAACAGTGGTAATGCTTAAGTTATTCAAATTGCTGAGTATGCCATAATTGATAACATTTTATGTTGTGTCACGGTCTGCTTCAATATACGATTTGCATTTTAGATAGCATCATTAGTCATAGATGCTCCTAGTGTAAAAGTCTAATCTCAAGTCAAGTAAAGCATTTCTTATTGGGCTTATTTGGGTGATTTTCTTTCATTTCTCTATTGCTCAATTGCTTATCTAATTGATTTATGAATTTAAAATCCATGCACAGGTTTTGCCGAGGGTTGAGGCGTTTGGTTCCACAGATTTCCATCTGGTACGGAGAATAATTACACCAGCACATTATGGATTCAGTTTAAATATTGTTGTTGAAGTGATCATCACAATGGAGATGATGATTGATAATGATAATTTCAATATAGAGATGTCAGTACATGTATTGTTGTACTGAGATTAGTTTTCTAAGCTCAGCAACCTAAACTGGTCATCTCCATTCTCAGCATGAATTTTGACCTTTTGCCTAAAGTCAAATTTTATTTCTATATTTTCTATCTGCAGTTTTTGAAAACTGATATTCCAGAGAGAAGAAAGATAACATAATAAGAAGTAATACACATTAAATTTTCCCTAACCACTAGTTGTAAGATTATTTGCTCATCTACCACCTGATTAGATGTTCCATCACATAAGATTTAGCCAGTCATCTTTCAATAATATAACCTTGAGATTATTAATTTAAAAGAATTTGCCTCTGGTATTTTCATTTTTGTGAGTAATTCCTTGGCTCTTTGCTAATGCAGAACCTTATTTCTACTCAACTTGGAGTTCAGAGGATCACAGGCATTACCGTTTTCAACACAAGAGAGAAACAAGCATACGACCCCTTGCCAGATTTGGAGGTTAGGTTCCTTTTTTACCTAAGAAAAAAGTAGTCTTATCTGCTGGTATATTTTTTGTCACTGTTTCATCCAGACACATAGCGCTGCCTGATTTTTTATGTACTGCATTTGGCATCTGAACTATAACACCAAATGCTTTTGGTTATTGTTCTGTTCTGACCAGCCTTCTCTACTTGGTGCAGATTTTCGTGGATCTGGACTAATCATTGGCTAGTTTTGACCGGTTTTGCTTCCCGTCTTTTGTGGGCGATATGAATACATTGGGCAGAGGCCATGGCCTGTCTCATCAATGGGTTTCAATCATGTCAAGCAGATCCGAAAGGCAGGCATCTGATTCAAGTTAGATGATCGGTGATGTTTACCCTCCCTTGGCTTCTGATGGCTAAGCTTCAGTGATGTTATCCAAGTATTTGACGGTTTGATTGCATTGAGGAGCAATTGTAAAGTTGTAAGATTAGAATGACCATAAACATGCTTTCACATTTGGTTGTGATTTGTAAGGAATGAAAGTAGTCTATAAAAGAATTCTCTTATGCAATTACATATTTCTGATACAATTGTTTGGATCGCCCCTTTTTTAATTTTCCTCTTCTTTTTAACACGTGGTTTTTTTTTCTTTTTTTTTTAAAACTTTTTTTTGGTTGGGTCGGCAACACTTGTTTCGCTATGATATTTGGATTACAAAATGAACCACGCTTTGCTATTTCCCATGTCTTATTACCTATTTCTTATTTTGTATTTGCAAATGAGTACAAAGAAGAAATGATTTATGACTTCATGTTTGATAACACATTAAGAATCAAAACATATGTAAATCTATCGCAGAATCCGTAATTTAATACTCTCAAAACTATGAATCTTTAGTTGATCCGATTCCAATTCATTCCTTCCCAACTTGTACGTTTGTCTACCGGTTTCTTACTTCCTCTTTCCAAGAAAAGAAATATGCTATAATCATGATCTTCTGGACTCATTTGGGCTGCATTATCCAAACTGTTACATTGGATTGGACCGTATTAATTAAGTGGGCTGGTGCTAATACATGGATATAACATTTTGCCTTTTCTTAAAAGTAATACTCTTGGTAAAATAAAAGATAACACGAAGCAAATTTGGAGAGACTCCAAAAGACCTTCATTCATGTAACAGATAGAGGTCGATGCACAAAGAACAAGGAAATAAAGAAAGAAAGAAAGAAAGAAAGAAAAACCGGGGAATATGTACGTGAATTTCAAATTAAACCAACTAAACACAAGTTCCGACTGATTTTGGGGACGAGTTTTCTGGGTCTTGAGTTTTAGGCTGGTGAGCTTGGGCCCCATGTTGCCCAGTTGGCTTCACTGCCGACACGTGGCATGTTGGGGACCCTCGATTGGACATCAACCTTGAAGTTGGCCCCACACATGACCCCCTCACTGTCAATCCTAGGCATTGCCTTCATCTTCCTGGTTGGATGCTCAAAGCTCATCAACCCTTGCTCACTGTGGAACATGCATCCTACAACCAAAACAATAAAAATTGATTGATCTGCTTCTTCTAAAAGACTAAGATAACCCACCCTCCACAGGAAGGGAAAAAACAAAAACACCAACATTTCAGTGTTTGACATACCAGCTGGAAATGGAGCAAAGGATTTAGCACAGCTTTCTTTTATGACCCCCAAGTTGTCAGAAACTACCACAGAGCCATCTGCTGCAATGCCCCAAAATAGGCTAACCCCTTCATTGGCACCCTGCACAAACAAACCCCACAATCAATCCACTATCCGCACCCACACCCCCACCCAGAAAAAAATGATGAATTGTTCAAGACACCCTCTACTCTATTTTCCACATTCAAAAGCCTACTTACCAATGCAGCAAATACGGTTCCAGCCGTGCTATCGTAGATGACAAATCCAAAGGTTCCATCAAGATCCTTGAGCACCTGATCCGCCGGGTATGGGCCCCGGTCACGGAGGGTCCGATAGGCCTGCATCACAAACATGGCCTCATTGGTGCATTTTGATAGCCCGTACTGCTTGTTCAGGCTGCAAAGATTGTTCAGGCTCCCCAAGAAAATGCAGTATATATTATCCAAAGAACAAAACAGCCTGCAAGTAATTAATTAGGTTAGGCCAGTTTCGCATTAGTAAAAAATAATAAAAAATATTTGAGATGGCCAAATGATATATATACCTCTGTTGAATCGGGTAGGGGTTGTTTGGAGGAACATAGGCGAGCATTGCTGTGTTTCCGAAGCAGACAGAGAAAGCATTGTTGGGATCATGGCAAGACATGAAATCTTTGACAATCTCTTGAGGCCTCTTGGCAGAATTGGATGGGGCAGGGCTGTTGAGCTCCTGTGGTGGCTGCACCACTTCCTTGTTGAATATTGCAAGCATCTTGAAAATTTCACAAACACAAAACAAACTTGAAACGCAAGAGAAACTGCAAAGAGATATACGCAGAGAGAGAGAGAGAGAGAGAGAGATGTAGTGATGGAGAAGAATGCGTCCTGCTTGAGCTATATATACAAATATTCTAAATATTTTGAGGGAGAGAGAAAGTAGGAAGGTGTGCGTGGCAATATTATCCAAAACTCTCTCTCTCTCTCTCGGGACGAAATAAAAAAAGGATTTTGGTAAAAAAAAGAGACACGAAATTGTAGTTGGGCAGATTCGATCCGTAGTCCGTTAAAATAGGGATCTTTTGCCAAACCCAAACCCAAAAAAAAGGCATAATTTTTCGGTATAAATATTGTTATGGATAGAATTTAGTAAATTTAGTAATAAATCAACAACTAAAACAAAATTAAAAACAACATCCGTTGGAAAAACGGTGGCAAGATGATTGGCTGGTGTTTACGTCGTTTGGTCATTTGGATAAATATGAAAATTTAGTTGATTTAGGGGGTATTTGGAAACAATCAAAAACGTGTTAACCCCTTCCTTATCCACAACTACCAGTCAGCCAGTCTACTGTGTACGGTGTACCAGCAGCTGCCAGCCAGCAGACAAGCAGGAGGATAATAAGGTGAGAGAGAGAGAGGGCCGACTGTGATCTGAGTCATCCAATCAGTTTTGTCGGTCGCTTTCTTTGATTGATTCTTACTATTTTGACTGTTCCTCACGCTTCTCACACATCCACGTGGACCTGAATCGACGGCCCAGATGGGCTCGTGGGCCTACCTAAGTGGGTTTCTTACCAAAACCCAAATGTTGTTCTTGGATCCATAAGAACACTCGCACGTAAGATGTTATTGTTTATAATGTAACTTAGATATGCCTATTGATTTTCATGGTAATGTTATGTGACTAACTAGAGCTGGGCAAGTTTAACGATGAACGGGTCGAACTGGCCCAACCGGACTGGTCATTGTTGGGGTTCAAAAACTGGGAATCAAAGACCTCCATTCAGCGAGCAGGTTCGGCGAGCGGTTGGTTTCCAGCCAACCACGTGAGTTCATTTGGTTGCCCAGTCCTGGTACTAACATGAAATGGAGAAACACAGAAGCTCCTTTAAAGGGAAATCAGAAGTAACATTGCCTTGTAATTAGAGACACCATTCATTTGAATCGATGGCGAGAATGACTTTGAAATTGGGGTGAAGGGAAGTAAAGGCTAGGGTCCCAGGGACAATGCCATTATGCCAACTAGCTTAACTGAAGAAATAAGTAAAGAAATTTCACCCCAGAAAAAGGGGGAAAGATTAATGGAATGGACGAGGCTCAACATGCCTCAAATGAACCAAAGATACATAGATTTGCTATGCAAATGAGAGACCAACTTGATGCTTGAACTGTCTGAAAAGTATATTATATGGTCTGTACACTGAAACAAATCTCGCTTTCATATCAATACAAACAACCTAAATGGCCTGAAATTCCTAAGCCAACAAGACATCTCAGGAAACATTGCGGAGAAAGGCACTCGATTAATTTAACATGCAATCCGCTCCCTGAGCAACCGTTACACATCTGGAAAAGTTATTTTTTTTAAAAGTAGAGCTATTTTACATTACAATAGATTAAAAAACCCTAGGTTGTAGACTTAGTACTCTTATGCACTATAGTCCCTGCTATGGTATTTGTCTTCTGGATAATAAAAGGCATTCACTATGTTGCCTCCAAATTTTCTGCCACTGAGGACATTCCTTGCATTGGCACAACTCCCAGTATCAGAATATTCCAAGAACACCTGCAAGAGTTTGTACATTATAAAGAAAAAGGAAGTCAGATATCTGATAGCCAAAGAAAAAAGAAGATTAAGAGCACAGAATATGGATGCAGCAGAGTAGTTTTACCTTTCCAACTCCTGAGATATGCTCTCCATGTTGATCCTGACGAGGAATAACAACATTCACCAGAGTTCCTAATCATTCCAAACAAGAAAATTTCTCAGTTCTAATCCTAGTCATAGCAAAAACTAAAAGTGCTTTTTACAACTTTGCTTAACTAAACATCAAATATCTCTGCTTTACAAAAGACACACATGTGGCCACACACACATGCAATAAATTTATAACAAAAGCTAAACAGGTTCAGAAGAAAATACCAAATTTGCTGCATTCATCCCTCATGTCTTCTAATATTTCTACATACTCTTCATCATCACCTAGTTGATCGACAGTAATTGCCTTCATCATAAGAAGATATAACAATCAGTCAGTTGGAACTATAAAAAATAAACCCAGAATCAACAGTCTTCTAATATTCCTAAAGATGGATGTTAAACTAACTAGACAAACAAAATGCACGTCTTGCGAACTTCATTTTCAACAGTGATACTACCTCAGTCAAGCATAGGACTTTAGTGGGTGTTTCACCACTTGCCATGGTTGCCATTCCACCTCCTAGAAGATTCAAGTCAACAACCTGCAAGGCCATTTTCTACAACCAAAGAAATATATAAATAAGCCAACAATGTATTCGTAAAACATAAACAAGAACCAAACATATGTATTTCTTACCTGCATGGCTATATGCTGTTGTGCTTGTACCAAGATATTTTCTTGTTCTGATTTAGACTGCCCATTGCTGTAAAATCATGGCAAAAAGATTTCAAGCTATCTTAATGGGCTCAAAATAATAAAAGAATTAAGCTTGCACTTTGATTTCAAAGAACACCAACCTAGCAGTAGCACGCCTGACCGTTAAAGTTTTATCACCCATTTTTAAGCCGTTAAGGGCACCACAGGCAATGTCTGTCACAGCTGGATCCTGAAGTTCTAGAATATTAGTTGACTAGATTTCTAGGAGTGAACTCCGAGAAGTATATACTACATATGTATTAAATAGAAGGGAGACGGCCATAAAATCAACCATATCAATCACTGAGTAGAAAACAAACATTTGTAAGGTGACAACAATAAAAATCAATAGCAAAGCCTCTAATCCTAGAGCATTTACCTGATAAACACAGAATCCATATCCTTTAGAGTTTCCTGTGTCTTTATCCTTCACAAGGTCAAAACCACGGAGAGGGCTGCAGTGGTCAACTGTGCTGTTAGAATAAGCAACTATGGTTGATCAAAATGAGGAGCGGCAAGTTGCAGGAAATTGAAGTCCATACCCAAAGGATTGTAGCAACTCTCTAATCTGTGCTTCAGTGAAGTAGTATGGTAGCCCACCCACAAAGATACGGTCGGGTCCCTCTGCTCCACCAACAGCACTGCTAAACAAATCCAAAATTAGTACACCACAAGACTTTTGCAATTCAACTCTACAAATTTACAAAGTAATTACAAAGAGTATGACACTAAATTAGCTTCAAATTAAATAACTCATAGTCAACCTACCCTTGTGTGAGCCCAACAGCACCTAAGTTGAGGTGAGGACTTGGTTGGCTTGGACCAAGTGCTGCCGCTAAGGTAGGATTATAGTCTGTTGGCCTTCGTACCCGCACAGCAACCCCCTGATCAATCAAAAGGAGCATGTTAATGAAGAAAGAGTTTCATCCTTTATGACAATTATACATTGATTTTAAACCAAACAAAAAAAGAAACTTAATGATAATCTGAAATTGACATGCCTCGAATATAATCCCATCTAATGCCATTGCATTACTCGCTTCTTCAACCGTTCTCATCTCCACGAATGCAAACTTTTTTTCATGATTAATGTAGACATTTACCACCGCATCACCTGCAAGTTCAGATACTGGAAAACACACTACTCTCAGATAAAACCCATTTAACGCTTAACATGCATACTGAACATAGTTAAACTGAGATTGTGATAACACTTACCTGAACCAACAGAATTCCCTCCAATGGCAGCCATGACTTGGCTAAAGAATGTGGCAATTGTCTGTGACAAAAAAATGACACTCCTTAAAAGTCTTTCAAAGAATACAAGACAAATCCTTCAACCAAGTAAGAGGGAAATGAAAATTATGGTTTATTTGTAACCCAGTTGGCAGTTGGTCATGTAACAACCTATAACAAGCTGCATTATTTGCATAGTACATCCCTAGATTCTAGAGTGATAACACAAAAGGCATCAATAGTACTTGGGATAGAATCCAAACGCAAAACCAGAAATATAACCTGCTCATTTGCCAAGGGGGGAAGCCCACCAACATATACCCGACGTGCATGCCTTGTAGCCTGTAAGAGAGAAAGAGACAAGGCAAAATGAAAAAACGTCCTTCATGAATTTATAATAAAAAAATATATATGTAAGTTTATATGTGCACATAGATAATATGAATTTACCTGCTGAGTCATCGCTTGGGCTGGCATCAAGGGAAGAGCCAGCTGTAATGTGCAAAAGCATATAAAGTTATCACAAAGATCATAATGAAAAATCAAACTCAAGATTTCATAAAACCTTATACTGGTGAAAGGTGCATACATGTGCTGCCCCAAAAGGTAATACATTTTGTACCACTCCCTGCATCGTTTGTGGAATACCTGACAGTTGTCCTGCATCATTATTATTAACAGAAGGGGAATGGGCAAAAACAGAAGGATAAGAAATATAGCTTCAAGCCCAAAACATGTCACAACTACACTGGCAATGTAATACATGTGAAATCCCAGACGTATCTTTTCATTATAAATAAAGCTAATATTTCATACCTAAAATATACCATGAAACAATAAAGTAAGAAACAAATTCCATCATCGCAGATGGTAGGGAAATATCTGTAAGTCTACCAAATGGCAACTGTATCAGTCGAAGGAGAAGAAGATCCAGCTAAACGTTGCATTGGTTCTCCCTTGAACGTAGTCACGCCAACTCAACATCGCCTTCTTACCCAAACCATAAAAGCAAACATAGACAAACAACCACACAACAACAACCAAACAACACAACAATGGCTCTCAGTTTCCACAGTAAACCATTAGAAAAAATAGTTTCTTAGATGCTTAAATAAAATAACAGGACATCAGGCAACTATAACGAATAAAAGGTGCTACATCTTCTTTCACAATAATCTGGTGAATGAGAAGTTAGATCCAAACCTGAAACAGCAGCATTAGGCAGCACGGCCCCAGCAGGTGGTGCCATGTCAAAACCACTTGTACGCTTGCTGTAGACAAAGATTTGCAGCAATATTAAAATGGAGCAATGCAGCTTTAAAGACAAAATATTAACAGCGGCTATGTTATGTTTTAATCAGCTAAAGCTTTTGAAATAGGAAATGTTGTTTCAAATCAACAGAGAATGCATGACCTAATCAACTAAAATAATATCCAAATAAGTCATGATACGCTGACAAGATCAAGGTGAACGTTTATCTAAAAGTTTTCCTAACCTCTTTGAACGAGAACGGGAAGGAGATCTGTCCCTTGAATGAGAACGGGAACGTGATCTATGTCTATGCCTCCTTTCTCTATCTTGATCATAATCACGATGCCTACAAGACAGAACACACAGAATATGAAAATAAAAAATAAAAAAAATTTGTTTACAAACTAACTCCGTGATGCAATTGGGATTTCCAAACAGCATATGGGAACAACTTGGATAACTAAATTTCATTAAAAGCCAGGTCAGACAACTCAAACCATGGTATGTATTTGTAATTTATAAAATAAATAAGATGCATAAGTTTAACCTGTCGAAATCTTGAGTTCGATTGCGGCGATAGCCATTAAACTTGTTCCTCCCTCTGTCAAATCTTCCACTTCTATCCTTGTAATCCCTTGCATACCGGTCATCATCTTTTTCTCTATCTTGACCGCGGTCTCGCTCTCGCTCTCTAGTCCATGAGCTCTCGCGTTCTGATCGACGAGAATTATGCTGAGGCAATAAAAAATATCACTCAGTGATTTGATAATTGACAAACAAACATATAGAACAGCGAACCGCTATCTCTAAACACTCATGGTTCGTTTCCTCTACGTATTCATTTACAAATTAAGTAATCAATTCGAAATTCTTCCTAATTCTACTCCCTGAATGATTTTACGAACAGAAACAGAAACATATTCTGAAAATTAAAAAGTAAAATTATACCCAAAACAATTCATCTGATTCAAAAACGGAACCTCGAACATACACAACATTAATAAATTACACAAGCAATAATAGCGTAAGAAATTAGATCAACAAATTAACTGGTAGAAATTTAGAAAAGCACCTTGGTGCCTTCGTAATCTGACATTGTAGCTCCGACTTTCAAATCCGAACCCTAATTCTTTGGAAAATCGGTGAAAACAGAAGCTCACGAATTGCAGGCTCTGGAAAGGATCTGGGGTATGTGTGAGTGAGGCTCTGCTACAGTAATGGACCCTACTATTTTTTTTGGGGAATATAAGATGGGCCCAAGGCCCAAACGAAACACCAAATACCCGATTGTGGTTATCGGGCGGAATTGTTCGAGAAATCTAAAGAGGCGCCCAAATTCTTACTCGGCCGGTCTATTCACTAAAACTTGTCATAAAGTTTTTTTCCTTTTCTGGGGGTTAAGTTTCAACTATAAAATATCAACAAGTATCTTTACCATTTGTTTGATTTCACATTTAATAGTATAAATATTTTTTTCTCAAAATAACAACTTTTATATTCTCTATACACTACCTCATCCTATCTTTTTTTTTTATTACTCCAAGTGATAATATAAACTATTCTAATTTAATTTAATTTACGTGGCCCGATAAGAGGAATGTGAATTTAAATACAAATAAACAGACTCATTATCTTGATTAATTGGCCTAATTCACGTCTCTGTGACATACATGCCACAGGGAAAATTTCGTACAAGCCCATATTATAACGTGAGCGCTGACGCACCTCCATATCAGGTTAAGGCAGTGTGGTAGTGAACTCGTGGACTATAGGCAGTCACTTGTACGGGTTCCTAATTTAAATCCGAGGATGGCCCACGGATCGGTGTGTTGGGTCCACCACAAAAGGCAGTATTCGGTTTTGGACCGTAGGCGTGAGAGATCTGTGACAATTGGGCCCCACTAGTACATTCAAGGAGCCCATTTCATTTTCAGCCACCAGCTAATTTGAGGCGGCAATAATGTTATAAATTTGGATTAAAATAAATCGCATGGGTAATTATGTGGTAAAAGATGGATATTTATATATATAAAGCAAAAAACAGATAATGATGAAACATTCAAAATATTAAAAAATGTCTTTAGTTAATTTAAATATTAAAAATTAAAATTATTAATTAAATGAAGATAATATGGTAAATTCACATTTTTTCATATTTAAAAAATTAAAATTAAAAGAAAATTAAGATAATAAATCCTATTTTTATAGAACAAAACTATCAATTATTTTTTTTAATTCTAAAATAAATTTAAAACTTTTATTATTAAAAAAAGCTCCTCACAAGCGTTCCGCACTTACGGAGAGGCTAGTTTTAGTGAAAGGGATGGATTGTGTTCAACCAAAAAAAAAAGGGATGGATTGTGGGCTATTTTGAAATAAATAAATTAACGTCTTCTTTTTCCATTGTAAATTACATGTTTTGGTGCTAAGCATTCTCCAATGAATGAATGCCGCCCTGAATTCTCAGATGAATCATGGCATCTAGTACATGAATAATATGGTGTTGAAAAGACGACAAATTTGAAGGACAGAGCAGCATACTAATATTGACTTGGATTACTTGGGAAATTTAAAATATTTTTAAAAAACAATTATATATATTTTTTTTTTAAGGAGCAAATGACCACATATGGGCATGATGACAAAGATATTTAGGTGAAGAACTTGTCATAAAATGGAATGTTGAACAACTTGTAGCCATAAATAAATTTGTGGAGTGGAACTATCACACTCCATAGTCCATACGTGCATCGACACCCGAAAGCACATGCCAACCGCTAAATTTGCATGCAGCATTAAAATTTGGCGAGAAAACAAAAGGGAAAGAAATGAATGGAAGATCACTTGCTGTCGTTGATGACTATGTTTATATGTGAACAGCCAAATATGATAAATGTATGTCGTTTCTTGCCCTCCGTTGGATGCCAGTTATAAAGAATAATGTGAGGTTAATGATATTAAGTATACGTGTTATAATACGAGTCAACGTATATAATGTTAATATTAAATATACGTATTGTTGTATGAGTCAAGAACTTATATAATATTAATTAACATGTATTATGATATGAGTGGATTAGTAACGTTGCGTTACGAGTCACATTCACATTATAACATTTGTTTTTTCAGATATTCTTCTACGAGTATATAGAAGAGTGTCGAAAGCTATTTTTAGATATATTTTAACGTTTGTTGGCTGAAAAATGGCCGCTCGGCCATTTTGTTGTAGACAATATTTCGTTCTAGATTTTTCTATTTTACGTTTAAAGTCTCGGTGTAATTAAGTAATTAAGCTCATATTCAGCGGCGTATGCGTATCCCACAATAACAACAAATCCGTAACAAATATCAGTACGGAATTTCTCCGTGTCCGGGTCCAACACAGCGATTTAAATGCTACCAAACCCCCTCCTTGTCCTTCATCGACCAAAACTCAAATTTCAATTATCTGTTTATTTCTTCTTTCATTCTCTGAACCTTGAAACCCAAGTTTGTTCATTCGCTCAGCCTGAGAGCTCCGTTTGGTTGGTTTGGTTTGGTTTGGTTTGTTTCGGTTGGATTTTATTATATATATACAGATACAGTGCATGGGGCTGAGTCTGTTTTCGCATGAAGTGTCCGATCTCTGCCTCGGAAAGCCTCCGGTCAAGTCCCTTTCAATCTCCGCCACGGTCGGTGAGGCTTTGTCGGCCCTCAGGCGGCTCGGCGAAAGCAGCCTAAGCGTGTGGAGCTGCGACCACTCCGAGAAAAGCGACAAATCTGAATCTGAAGATTGTCTGTGCGTGGGAAAGGTTTGCATGGTCGATGTCATATGCTTCTTGGGCAAAGAAGAGAACCTGTCGTGTCCTGCCAAAGCGCTCGAGGCTCCGCTTGAGGTTTTGATCCCCAAAGGGTCTGCCCTTGTTAGGCATTTGGAACCAAACGCCAGGTTTGTTTCTTTTTTCTCAACTGTTGATTGCCCCATTTTTAAGGATTTGATCATGTTCTAAATTTTATTTTATTTAATTTTGACAAAAAGGTAGTTCCTGTAGTTTTTTGCCCCATTTTTCACTTTGATTACTGTCGTACGTTTTCATGGTGCAATTTGAACCGCCCCAAATGTCCATCAGATTTCGCGACGATGGAAATCCGGCAAACTATTTTTCCCTGAAGTTTATATATGATTTTTTTTTCAAAAGATATTTATATTCTTTATGATAATATATATAAGAAAATGGTCTTATAAATCTCAGCTTGGTGGAGGCCATAGATTTGATTCTAGAAGGTGCACACAACATTGTGATACCAATTCAAAGTCGCAGGATCACAGCAACAAGAAAAATGCTTCTCCACAGTCACTCCTTCAACACCCTCCACAACAACCGTGAATACTGCTGGCTCACCCAAGAAGACATCCTCCGCTATCTCCTCAACTCCATAGGACGCTTCAGCCCCATCTCCAACAGCCCCATTAACTCCCTCCAAGCTATTGACACCGAAAACATCCTCGCCCTACATTATGATGACCCTGCCTCATCTGCATTGCCCCTTATTTCTCAGTCCCTTGTTCAGCAAACCTCGGTTGCCATTCTTGATGAGTACAGCAGGGTGATTGGGGAGATCTCGCCTTACACCATCAACACCTGCCACGAGTCGGTGGCGGCTGCGGTTGCCACACTCTCAGCCGGTGACTTGATGTCGTATATTGACTGCGGTGGCCCTCCGGATGAGCTAGTGCAGTTGGTGAAAGATAGATTGGAGGAGAAGAAATATGGGGCGTTCTTGGAGTTCATGGAAGAAGACTCAACATTGTCATCAGCTTCTTCCTTCTGTTCGACTTCATCGGATGAAGAGTTTGGGTGGGGAAGAAGGTCAGGAGGAGGGCATTCAGCAAGGTTAGTGAGGAGGTCGGAGGCAATTGTATGCTATCCAAGGAGCTCCTTGGTGGCAGTGATGGTTCAGGCACTTTCTCACCGCGTGAGTTACGTGTGGGTTGTAGAAGAGGATGGAACCTTGTCTGGCATTGTTACCTTTGCAAGCATGTTCAAAGTTTTCCGGGAACGTTTGAGGTCGATGGCATAACGATAGCTGAAGGTTTTTTTCCGGAAAGGGAAAAATCTTGCAGTGTCCGCAGTTAATGAGTACAAGTTTTCTTTGGGGACATTTTTGTACTTTGTGGAAAATGGAAATGAAACTTCTGTTATACATCTTTATGATTTTAGGTTATTTTTTGTGTTCACGTTACTTTATGTTCAGTTGAACATAAACTAATGCGATAAAATTTGTTGGTGGTGAATGAACCTACTAAAAACCGCAAAAGCTTTCATATGGGGAGAGCAATAGAGAGTACTATGACTCGATGCTGCGCCAGAAAATAAACTGTCTTCTATATTCTTCTCTTGTCATCACTTTTATTTATTATTTTGTATTTATACAAATATATCAAAGACTCGTTGTTTACTGTATTTCGCGAACAAGAAGCCTGACAGGAGGGTCAAAATTTACCAGTACGCTTTAGTTAAAAGTAACGGTGCCTGCTGCTAAGCTCCGATGTGCATAATGATAAGGCTTCTCTTACTTGGACATTGTTGGAATCCATATGAAGTGCATCTTCATACAGCCTCTTTGCCTGCTGCAGCAACTTCACCTTCTCTTTCCCGTTGCTTGGTCGTAGGCGTGATCTTTGCTGTAGTGCCACACCCCATCTAAACAGAGCTGCAGTTTAAAAGTTTTTGAAATCAAACAGAATCAAATCACTTATACACTATGTTCTCTCCAAAGAAAAAAAAAAGAGAGAGAATGAGAGGGGGGGCCAGAAACATACCATCTGGTGCATAAACATTTCCCTTGGACATCATGGCATCAAATTTATCAATTGCAGCCAAGAACAGTTCGTCAGCATCAAAAGCCGCTTCCTGAAATCCACAAAGGATACGGTTTAAAGCCTAATTCAACTGATCATAATGTAGCTCACACGACTGAATACTAAAGCTACAAAAGCAGTTTAAACAATCTATTGATAAGAAAGAAAATTAAAAATGACAAAATTTAAGTCAAGTCTCTTACAGGTCCAATATCTGCAATCAACTGTGCACGGAAGGTGAGAGCAAGACCCCAATTATATAGGGCTCTCACGTCATTTGCGTCAATTGATAATGCCATTCTATACCTTTTGCCTGCTTCCACAAGAAGTTCCTCGCACTCTTCACACACATTAATCAGGACAGATGCAATTTCATCTTTACTGCTGATTTTATCATGCATTCTAATCCATTTCTCAGCAGATACGGGGTCACTTCTTGCAAGCTGTGTTCTCAACTCACGACTAATCCTCAATTTTAATTCTCCATGAAGAAGGCAAGTGTTGCCTAACTGGCCCACAGCTAGCAAACTCATGGGCTTCATAGATATGGCTTTGGATAGTAATTTGGCTGCCCTATATAATATGTTCTCCGCACGCTCTTCATTGTGTTTAACTCTTATTAATTCCTTGGCTTGTTTTAGAAGATCATTAGCTTCTCTAATATACCTATCAAACACTATGTCATCTGAAACCACTGAAGATGAAAGAGAAGGGAGTTCACTCTCATGTCCAGACAGGTGATCAGCCAAATGAGAATCGTCGTTGTGATTTACTTGCTCTTCTCTAAGATGAGACTCATAAGTGCCATCCTCACTTTTTTCCCTGATATGAGAAGACCTGTAGTCCCCACCTGATTGCTCAAGTATTTGTTCTTGTACAAAGGAAGCTTTACTGTCCATATGCTCCATTCTGACACTTAAATCTACAGAATCAAGTAGAATGTCATGGGATTCCCACGTTTCAGCATGATTGTTATGATCCATCTTCGAAGAGATGTGACCATTGCTCATGAATTGCAATCCATTATTCTGATAATTAAACTCTCTTCCAGCTTTAGGACCCCCACCCACCTCCTCTGAACTCATCTTATTATTTTCTAAAGCAACTTTGACTCTTCCATTTCCAGCCTCATCAAAACCAGACTTATTTAAGAAATCTTGAGAATGACTCGAATTTATAATTCCTTTATTCTCATGAACAGAACCGAGAACCATTTCATTAACAGAAGGCATCGAACCATTCCCTCGAGATTGATCATCCATCACTTTCTCCACAGCCTCTCGCTTAAAATTATTTTTCACTCTATTAGGCTTGGAATCACCCAACTTTTCTTTGAACAAACCTCCTATGTACTGGAACAACTCATATCCAATTTGTACGGGCTCTTTCTTTCTTTTACTCAGCTTTTTGTTCTCAACTAAATCAATATTGAACTTACCCAAATTCTCAACAGCATTCCTAGCATTCGACACCAGTAAACTAATAATTTCCATGGCCTTTACATAACTTTCCAAATCAGTAACTGTAATTTCTCTGGAATCAATAGCTTTTCGTATATCATACTTTAAGTTATTAACTTTATCATCAAACCCATCGAAAATTTCCACCATGTTCCTCAATTTCTCAGGATAAGCAATTAAGTTTTCTTCTTTTGCCCTTCTCTTATTTGCACTTAAGCTCACTTCACCAACACTTCCACCACGAACGAAGCCAAATGAAAACCCTAGAGCAAAAACTAAAATTGAAGCAGGAAACACGACAACTGAAGAAATCCTAACCCTGGAAATGGCAAAAGCGCATGCAAGGCCTAATAGAAAGACGAAGACATGCTTTTTATCATCGATTCCTATAGAAACCAGAAAATCACGAAACTTATCAGACTCACCAGAGCGGCCCGAGTCGCCGGCGAATCTCAAATCGTCCCACCCGCCATAACTGGCTGATTCAGAGGCACAGTGAGCTCCGACAGAAGATAATCTAGAGGTTCTGGGATAGCAAGACCATTTTCTGTGGGAAATGTGAAGAAAGTTCTGACTTTTCGGACAATGGAAGAGAAAAGCTGACGGTGAGAATTGAGGCTTCGAATAGTGAACCCAGTAATGGGAAATTAGGGTTTTCATTAGGAATTCCTCGGAGGGGAAGGGACTGTACGAACGCCTTTGCTGTATCTCGCATGGCAACAACTAGCACAGCCTCAGCTGAGTGCACAGTAAATCGATGAACTTCAAGTCCATGGATGGTTTCCTACATATACAGAGTGGTGAGTCATTTTCGTCATTTGGATTGGAGCCTTACTTTCACAAGGTTTCGGTCGGGCACATTTTTTATTTCGTAAAGTTTGGGGACCAACTTTGAAATCCTCAAAAAATAAAATTGAAGGACCAACTGAAACAACAAAAAGTTATATTAACACTTTTTTTTTTTTGGGTTATTTAAAAATAAAATTTGTAGAATAAAAGGATTGCCCTTGCTTATCTCTGTAGGGTCAATAACTTTTTCTTTTCTTTTTTTTGGTGATCAATAATTTTCTTCTCTAATTATGAGACTTTTAACAAATATAGCTGTTGCGTGTTGGCTGTTATGGCAACAGAATCATGTGTATAATTTTTTTTGTTTTTTTTTTAATTTTTTTTAGTATAAGCAATAGTCTAAACTATAGAGGTTATCACACACATACAATTAAGATGTCATCGGAGTTCAAATTTGAGACATCTAGTTTACAAGTCAAAGCTCTTTTTTACTGGGTTAGATCCCGTTGACACGCCATTTTGTTTACATCCATTGCTTTGATGCTTTCATTTATGAAGAAGTTAAAATACAAAAAATTTGGTCATGCTATGCAATATATAATTAGTTTGGTTCATTATCAACAGAGCCGTTATTCACAAGCTAAAAATGTTATTATTTACTTTGGAACAAGTAATATTTGACATCTAATAACGGTGTATGTGATCCTCCACCAAAATCATCCATCATGTATTGAACTTGAGTGGAGGTGATTAAGCAGTTTGTTAAAAATGGTAATGATTTTTTTTACCATAAGTGATCTCCCAAAGCAATGATAGTTTGGTTCCTTTCAATAAGCAGAAGTGAAAGGGGATAGTTTATTATTAGACATTGATATCCCAACAACCAAAAACCAGAATCTACATTGAAACTTCAATTAGCAGCAATGACAATGGTAATTATTCTCTCTAATCATTTTGATCCATGATTATTTTTTGCACAATCATAATCCTTGATGAGTGGCCTACCCAAAACACCATAAATTTTGAGAAAAACCAGTCATTTGACGGGTCCATAAAAATACTGCTCATACATTACATATAGTCTGTTTAAATGGGCTTTCTGTATAAAGGCCATGTGTTTCTCTTGGATTTTTTTTTTTTTTTTTTTTGGGAATTGAGCAATCAATTGATTCTTTATGAAATCTAAGCCATTGATCTCAATGACTATTCAGCCTTTGAAGTTTGGTATCTAATTAATTGTCAGATTTCAGTAATTAATCAAAAATCCTCTCACACTACAAATTTTGAACATGATGTAGAAGACACATGCAAATATGGTAAGCATTTTTCATCACAAATAATACATCATTAACTGAAAATTAAGGAACTAATTAGAGATTATAGATGATCTGTTCTGGTCTGATCTGGCAAAGTTTACAGTTTGGATTTTTATGAACATAAAGACAAGTGAGTTGACAGATTAGATTATGGGCTATCTTCAAAACTTACATCTAATTGGGAAATCCAACCCAAACCAAAAAAAAAAAGGAATGTGAGGGGTTGATTAAGAAAACCAATTAATCTTTTTCTTATTTGGAAGAGATGTTAGATTCGTTAGATTCAGCTCGCAATGACGACAAGTACGATATACATTTGTGATGAATTTGATACTTAATTATGACTAAAACATTATAGTAGTGTAATCTTGTTATGGGTCATTTGAGTATTTTGTAAATACCTTATCGTTTGTAAGAAAAATGGTATTTGAGGAAAATAAGTTGAAGTTGGAGGGCAAAAGTTGAGTAAGGGCGGGTGTAACGATCATCGGTGCGTGGAGGGAAAGCTTACGAATAGAGAGGGAAAAGTGGCAGACAAAAGCCAAAGAGAGTGGATAAGGCCATCACGGGCCCGCGTTCGTGCATCTCTATTTCGACGCTCCCTACTTAAAAAAAGAAAAATTAATAATCATAAATTATTATTTAAATTATATTTATGTTTTTAGAAGTTGGGTGGCCACGTGTCGCCTCGCGGTCTCGTCTTCGCTTTCAAGAACAGCATAGAAGCAACACGAAGGCTGAAGGGACTGAGAGAGAAAAGGGAAAGAGAAAGTGGAGAGAAAGTGTGGGTTTTTGGGAGTGGGTGAGAAAATTAGGGTTCTTGGAGGCTGATTGAATATCTCTATCTCCGTGCTTTGTAATTATTTTGACTCTTTTTTGTTGTTTTTTATTTTATTTTTCTGTGGAGATGTATATAGCTTCCATGCGAAAGTCATTCAAGGACTCTCTGAAAGTGCTCGAAGCTGATATTCAGCATGCAAATACACTGTAAGTGATCATCTGCCCCATTTGTTGACGATTTTCTTCTGGTTTTGATTCTATGCTTGTGTTTTTTTTTTTGGGGTGAAAAATTGCTTCTTTTTTTGTAATAACTTTTTTGTTAATTTTTGTGCTTGAATTTGAGTGTTAAAGGTTTAACTCCACTTTCATTTGTAGTTCATGTTCAAAATGTAAGATTTTTTTCCCTTTCAGTTTGGTTGTTTTGATTTATTTATATCTCGGGTTGTCAATTTAGTTTTTTTTTTCCTTTTAAAAATTCAGTGAACAGCCTAAAGATCAATCCTAGCTCTGTTTTGGTTGTTTTTATTATTCTGCGAATGATGGAAGAGTCACACAAAGTTTTGTTTTTGTTTTCCTTCAAGTAGTGTCAGGATCACAAAGTTTTCATTTTTGCCTTTTTTTCCTTTCTTTTTCGCTCATCTATTGGTTTCTTGTTTCTGGGTCTCTTTCATGAAAACAAAAAGAAAATATCTTGGCCTCGCGGTTTCTATGGGTTCAATTATTTTTCACGGACCATATGATTCTGGGAATGCGATTGTTTTTTTAACATTAAAGCGTTAATTAAAGTGGATATTTATTTGTGCATTATCCTTATCTGGATGGATTGTCAGAGGAGGAAGAAAGCAAACCAAAATTGTCAGTGAGTAAATAAGTTCACGTGGCCACTGGGTTCCACCTGCTTGTGCTGCTTATTTATTTATTTTTACAAATAAACCTGCTTGTGGCCTTGTAGTGACTTCTTAGTTGATGATTTGTGAAAAAAAAAAAAATGCTTAATCATAATTTTAATAGACTGTTGCAATTATGCTCCATAGACATTTTATTGAGAGATAGGCAGAGAGGGAGAGAGGGAGTTGTTGGGTTGGTACATTGTATGATTTGCTGATATATTTGGTGGCTTAATCTGATAATTGGTCCTCCGTTTATATTCAAATCCTTATCTAGATGTGTGAGCTGCAGGGCCTCGGATTATCCAAGGGAATATGATGGTGCTTGTCTTCAGATGAGAATGTCATACAGTCCAGCTGCTCACCTCTTCCTTTTTCTGGTGCAATGGACTGACTGCAACCTTGCAGGAGCCCTTGGGCTGTTAAGAATTTTAATTTACAAGGTTGAAGCTTCTAGCTTCTGATGGCTTCTATTTGAGTTAGATTCCAATCATGGATGTGGGTGACCATCGCATTTTGGCTTATGCTACAGGTTTATGTGGATGGCTCAACAACCATCATGTCTACCAAGGAAAGGAAAGCAAGCATCAGAGAGTTCTATGGTAAATTTCTGATCTCAGCAGTTTGGTTATTTGGTTTTTGTTGAGCCCTTGTGTGTTTCTTTTCTTACTGATGCCTCATTTTGTGGTCAGCTGTTATTTATCCCTCCTTGTTGCAACTTCAGAGTGGTGTCACCGACAGTGAAGATAAAAAGCAGAAGGCAGTATGCGTGGAAAGGTATCGAAAAAGAGATGATGAGGAAAATCGACAGTGTTCTGATATAGACATTGAAAGAGAGGAGGAATGCGGTATATGCATGGAGACAAATAGTAAAATTGTATTGCCTAACTGCAACCATGCTATGTGCCTGAAATGTTACCGTGATTGGTACTCTCTCTCTCTCTCTCTCTCTCTCTCTCTCTCTGTGACTAGTTCTAGATTTTCTTGAACATTAAAGTTAGTCTGCTACTTTGTGATATTGCTGGTACTTGCCTCGAAAGATTCATTTTTTCAGTCATACTAAAAAATTATGTTGCTTTTTTTATCAAATAGTTGATAAAAGTTTAAGCCCTGCAATTATATGAAAACCATGGGTACATTAGAGGGTCTAATGAAATTATTTCTTTGTTCTGTTGCATTTATGATCATTGGTGCAATTCATTATTGTCAAGTTTTTGTTGTCATACTAAATCTTGTTATCAATACGTTTTCTTCACCATGTTATCTTTGTCTGGGAAGTTCTTTTGAAATGCACTCTGGGCATTGGCATCATGAGCATGTTGGTATTAAGTTATGGTAGTTGGAGGTTGCATGCAAGAGTGATAATAGTGAATTTTATTTAGACAAGCAGCCCCTAGGTTCAATAGTTAGGTTGCAGGTTTTTTCCTCTATCTCTCTCTCCTTTTTTGTCAATAAGATTCAGTGGAAATCAGAGATTCAGCTTTTGCGGCACATACAATTGTCCTTTTATTGTGGTATGGCCTAGTGAACGATATGCTCTGAATTACCATGGTGTTTTTACCTTGGTGCTAGCTTTTACTCTTAATTGATGTCTTGATTATCCAATAGGTGTTTGTTATTATATATTTCAATTCAAATGTTATTTTATATTATATCCTTTACACGATATCTACACAAAATTGTGAAATTCTCTTATGTGCATAGCAGTATGCGCTGTTGGATAGATAAATCATAAATGCAATTGTATTTTATTTAAATCTAGGCAATCCATTATCTCAAACGCATATCGTGTGTAAGCAAAGTCTCTCTCTTATACTTTCGTCCGCACAAATGGAATTTTCTGATTCATATCTGTGTATAAATGAATGTCTGAAAGTAATGCTCCGTTGACATATTGCAGGCGAACAAGATCTCAGTCATGCCCATTCTGCCGTGACAATCTTAGGAGAGTGAACTCGGGTGATCTCTGGGTATACACTGACTGCAGGGACATAGTGGACATGGAAACAGTGATGAGGGAGAACCTTAGGAGGCTTTTCATGTATATAGATAAGTTGCCTTTAGTTACACCGGATAACCCCTTTGACCCTTATGATTCCCACCTAAGGTGATTGAATCAGAGTCCAAAACCACAATCTCCAGTGGCAATTTAATGAATTAGTTTCTTTTCCTTTGATTACATAAGGACCGAAAATTCATTCGGCGGGTTTAAAGTCGGTATCTTCCCACTCCTGTTCAGAAGACCTCGCCTGAGTTATTTTGTGCTGGCGGGTGAAGTTGAGGAGTTTATAAAATTGTATGTAGTACATTTGTAAATGCTTGTACAGCTTTGAAGTTGGATTAGTCTTTTTAATATACAAATCCTCTCCTTATTGCTGAGAATTTTCAATTTGAATGGTTTAGACGGCATAATTGTTTTCAAGCAGGCTGATAACCAGATATAAAAGTAATGATGTAAGTAGGATTATAGAGCAATCCCTGGCTCAATGGAGATGGGTGAACACAATGTAGTACGTACCCTTTTCGTGCTACCGTCCAAGTTCCAATTGACAATCTTGTAGGGATACAAAACCAAACCTATGAAGTTGGGACTTGGTTGGGTTCTGTAGAAGAGTGGGCTCTGCTTCTTGGCCTGATCTGGTTTAGTCCTTTTCTTAATGGGCTTCAACTATTTTTTTATTATTTAAAAATTTATACAAGCGATATTGGAGGCAAAGTGTCGAAAGCCGGCTCATTGCCGACGTGGCGAAGTCTGAGTGGATGACCATGTATGAGGTTATGTCGAAAAAGATTTAATTTTTAGAATAATTTTTAGTTTCCGTGGCTTTTTTCTCTCTGTAATTCATGGATACGAAAAACATACAAAGATTGGAAACCAGTGGGAAGGTGGAAAGGACCCAATTGGCAAAGAAAGTCCAACAAGAAGTTTGTCAATTTACAATTCCCAGCTGTTAAATCGGCCACAGTCCACACATCACAGAAACGCTCTTTTGTCTCTCCTCTCTAATTTTAGTCACAGCCTCCTCCTTTTGCCAATTTTAAACACAATCCAAGTATTCTATACTATTCTTTTAAGTTCTCAACCCAACCCAACCCAACCCATAATTTATTTCAATAACAAACAAACCAACCCATCAGATTTATAAGATAACCAGGAAAGGAAGAAGAACAAACGTATTTATATCAGAGGGAGAGAGAGAAACGCAGGAAAAGAGGGAAAGAAAGAAAGAAAGGAGAGATGGGAAGAGGGGGACAGGGAGAGGCAGAAGAGGAGGGAGTGATGGCCACTGACTTTTTTTGGTCTTATACAGATGAGCCTCACGCTTCTAGGCGCCGTCAGATCCTCTCTCAGTACCCTCAGATAAAGGAGCTCTTTGGTCCTGACCCCTGGGCTTTCCTCAAGGTACTTCCACAAACAAGTTCTTTTCATGCATATCTGAGTTTGTTTTTGTGTATGTGATTGACATTTTGTTGGGTTTTTCGTGTATTGCCTCTTTTCGGTTGTTTTCCATTGGTTTTAGATCTGAGACAATGTAGGTGAGTTCAAAAATATGAGGGATGATTTTTGCTCTTTTCTGCATTTGGGTATTGGAAGTTTTCTGCTTTCGGAATTCTATTATGCAATTTCAATGCACGCGTCTCTTTCTAGTTAATTCTTTTTTCTTAAAAAAAATAAAAATAAAAATCTTTGTATTGAAAATTGAGTATGAGTCCCGGATCCATTTTCGAACAGTTAGTGATTTTACAAATTCTACATCGCGTGCAGCATTGCTTGTGTGGAATGAGGTGTCATTGTTTCTTACTTGATTGTCAAGTGTCTCTGTCAAGGATATAGAAATAAACTAGTTGACATATGTTGAGTTGGGTAGCCAAAGAATTGAGCTTTCTTCCTAACTGTCCTCTTTTACAGCGACTATGCTGTTCTAAGATGTTATGAATAAATGGGCATGCTGTTGGGGTTTTGTAATGCTATGAATTATGTTTCCTCATACTTTTGTGTGAATGGACTCTCAAAATGCACAAAGAACCGTATATCGGAGACATGCTGACTCGATTTTTAGAACATAGTTCAACCTACTAATTTGCAGAGTTCTGTTTAAGTCCATGAAAATTGGGTTTTTAATTAGTGGTGAGTTATGCTGCTAATGTACTGGTTTCGGTGTGGTTTTTTCTGATTCGGTTTCCAGAACCTAAATCAACTTGTAAACTGACAGGCTTTTGTCAGTCTGGAAACATATGAGTATTAGTTAGTGTTCTGGTTTGAGATAAAATGGAACTTACGCTTCTCCATCAGCTGTCTTATATTTTTTATATTAATGATCTTTGAATGAAATCATGGTGCTCCAGATTACAGTGGTTGTCTTGCTTCAGCTCTGGACTGCTACAGCCCTCCACAATGCAGGCTGGCTGAAGATACTGGCAATAGCCTACTTCTTTGGCTCTTTCCTCAACCACAACCTCTTCTTGGCCATCCATGAGCTCAGTCACAATCTTGCCTTCTCAACTCCAGTCTACAACCGTTGGCTCGGTATTTTTGCTAACCTCCCAATCGGTGTTCCCATGTCTGTCACCTTCCAAAAATATCACCTTGAGCACCACCGTTTTCAAGGAGTAGACGGAATTGATATGGACATCCCGAGCAAGGTTGAAGCCCATTTGGTGACAAATGTGGTTAAAAAAGCCATATGGGTTCTCCTTCAGCTCTTCTTCTATGCTCTTCGGCCTGTGTTTCTCAAACCAAAGCCCCCTGGTTATTGGGAGTTCCTCAACCTTTTCATTCAGATAGCCCTTGATGTTTCCATGGTCTATTTTTGTGGGTGGAAATCTTTTGCTTATTTGATCCTCTCTACATTTGTTGGGGGTGGGATGCACCCAATGGCTGGTCACTTCATTTCAGAGCATTATGTCTTCAACCCTGATCAAGAGACATATTCTTACTATGGCCCTCTTAATCTCCTGACTTGGAGCGTGGGGTACCACAATGAGCACCATGATTTCCCCAGAATTTCAGGGAGCAAGCTCCATAAGGTGAAGGGCATTGCACCAGAATACTATGAGGGTTTGGAGTCGTATAAATCTTGGAGCCAAGTCATCTACATGTACATAATGGATCGAACAGTCGGGCCGTTCAGTCGAATGAAGAGAAAGCCATCAAAATCTGAATAGACGCTCTCTTCTCCAAAATTTCTTCCGTTTTGTATCATGTCCCGGTTCTTTATGGGTTACTGGTTTTTCCTTTCTTATTTGCTTTTGTTTGTAACATTTTTCCTTGGATTGTTTGTAACATTTGAGGAGTGAGATCTTACATTGTATTGTAGTATAGACTTTAGACTGAGCAACAGGAAGTTATTTATTCATTTATTAGCAATTGGGAAAGAACATTTGTTTAAGTTATGAACTACATTATAAATAGATAAAGTTAGTTCATATTTTTCTCTTTCTTTTGTCTTTATTCTCTTCATTCTAAAGATGGAAAAGATATTTATTTAACCAAAAGAACTAAACTGAGGTAGCAAAGCAGACAACATAAAGAACCATAATGCAGAACCAAAGACAAAGGACAACATGGTTGACATATCCAGACTTGAAACCCATTTCTCACAAGCTTCTGTTGACAATTAGTAGCATCATAAGTACTATGTCAACCAGTAACTGCATATTCCATAAACTTCTTTCACAAAGCTCAAGTATCTTTGATCTCTTCACTTGTTTGACTGAGAAAGATAAACAGAAAAATGAGGCATCAAAAGTTAAATTCATAAACAAGAAAATGTCTCATAAAACTCAAATAGTGAGTGGGATATGCAAGTAAGGCATGAATTCTTACATTCCAATTATTATTCTTGGCTGCAACGATATATTCCAGCGGTTCATTAGGGTTTATGAGTGGGAGTCTTGCTGGGGGACACTCTTCCTCGCTATCATAGCTGGATCCTTGGTTTGGCTCTACAGACCTTAGAGCCAATGCCAATAAGATTGAAAACCCCTGCAGATTATGGACTTTATCACATCACAGAGGTCTAAACTATCCATGAGATTTTGAGGAAAATAAATAATAAATTTTTAATTTTAACTACCTGGATTTAAATGCAGTTCAGGAAATAATATGGTTTCAGTTTCAGCACACTGGTTATACTGTTATTTGAAAATAAATGTGGCTTGAACAAAAACATCAAACACAAAAGCACCTGTGCTAAGACGATCAACAAGCCAATCCACTTAAACATGTCGAAATTTGACTTCACGAAATCTTTGAAATCATGGAACTTTCCTGTAGTGTCATAGGGTAAATCCTGAAAAATGAAGAACAAAGTTATATGGAAAGTAAGAAACACTTGATTTTGGAGGAATATTGTAAGCCTGTTTGCTAAGATGGTTTACCTTCTCCCAGTCTGAATTTAGGAGTATATCTGCAGCCATCGCAGTCTCCAACAGAAGAACAATAAAGATGATCAACATATACTAGTTGGTTCAAGGTCAACATATGTTCAAAAACAGGTATGTATATCTACACACACACACACACACACATATGATAAAGGATACGCAAGAGAGGCAACAACCATGTGCAAATTTTGCAGCAAGATAACCTATGCATGTAATGGCACACAAGAAAACACCAGCGCCAAGAAAAGTGCATATAAACCTGCATTAAACACACACATAAAAAACACAAATAGTGATGATTTCGGTATCTGTAAAACACAGAGAATCTGTTTCTGCAGCGAAAATCTGTCAGCAATGGAATTTGGTTTTGCTTTTGCTTACCATGGAGCAGCAGCAGCAGCAGCATCATATTGATCAACGGATGAACTGTCCATGTCCCTCAGCCAAACTCTAACCATCCAAAGACCATACAAAACCATTGCAATTCCAACCATTCCCAAAACTGAATTCACTAATTTAAGTAGTGACTGCAGGCATATTCTTGCAATTGTTACCATTGTAGTCTTCTTTGTCACGGCACTTGGACAAAAAGCAAGAAAACCCACCAAGCTAATATATTAAAATTGGACCTCAAATCCTATTCAAGCTAAAAAAACTTCAATCATGTAACAAAAATCCAGAAATAATGAAATTAACCAAGCGCCCCCCATGCAAATGACTGGTACAACTGCCTGATCGCATTTAAGTTGGATGATGTTTTTACTTCTTAAATTTTTCTTAATCTTTAAGAGAGGGATACAAGTACAACTAGAAATTTGGCGCCAAGCAGGAAATTTCTGAGAAACTGACTAATGCGTCTTTTAATATGATTTTTTCCGGGTGTGTGGATTTTATCGTGTAATATGTTGGCCTGTTCCCTCATGAGGTGGCAGGAACAAAGACGCCAACGATACAAAAACAAGAGCATTAATTTAAAGGTTTTTTGTGCGAGGTTTCCATCAACGGGTTGCTGTGGTGTAGTGGTTATCACGTTAGTCTTACACACTAAAGGTCTCCAGTTCGATCCTGGGCAGCAACATTTCTTTTCTTTTTCCCCAATTTATTGGCCTTTGAATTTATTTTGTTAAATAGTTTTTTTTCTTTCCAATTTATTCGCCTTTGAATTTAATTTGATGTAATTTCTATGTAATTCCAGGTTTTCATAAAATTCAAATCATCTCGCAGCAATGTATTTATTAATTTTATTTTCTAAATAAGGACCAAGGTATTAACCTTATGTTTTTCTTATGTTAATAGAAATTTAACTTATAAAATAGATTATGTAATTAAAAGAAAAATAATTGAGCTTAACCTTTAAAACAAAAAAAATAAAATAAAGAAGGAAATATAGTATCGCCGGGCGGCTATAATCAGTTTTTTCATGTTTTTAAAAATAGTATAGCCGAGCGGTTATACCCGGTTGTGTGTGTTTATTTTAAGAAAATAAAAATCGTATAGCCGGTCGGCTATACCGGTTTCTGACACGTCAGCGTCCGGCTATACCGGTACACGCGGTTCGCGGTTTTTTGATTGTTTCCTATAGTATAGCCGCCTGGCTATACCAGGTTTTTATCTTTATTTAAAAATAGTATAGCCGCGTTAGTACAGCCGCACGGCTATACGGAGTTTATAAAAAAGTTTTGAAAAATAGTATAGCTGCGCGGCTGTACGGTGTTTAAATTTATTTTAGAGTATAGCCGTACGGCTATACGTTGTACACATATTCAACAGTATAGCCGCCGGACTATAATAATTATATATACATGTCGAATATATTTGAAGAGTATAGCCGGCTATACTGTTAAACATATGACATGTGAGATGTATTTAAAAAGTATATTCGGCGGCCATATTTTCGAATATACGACATGGGGATATATTTAAAAAGTATAGCCGCGCGGCTATACTATTTAAATATACAGACATCTTAAGCTCACCACTCCATGGGGCTGACCTTTCACAGCATATAAGGCTGAAAGAGGAGAAATGTTGTGCAATTTCAATAGAAATGTAAAAACTTCTACTAGGAAACCGTTCTGTCCATTGCAATTTCAATTTTGTTATTTTCCTTCTTTTTAGCGACAATGACAGTGGAAAGGAGACACATAAAACTGATGTATGGGTCCGACAACACGACGTTAAAGACTTTTTCTCGTATATAAAACATGACATACAAAAAAAAGCAACCAAAATTTTATAAGAGAATCAATTAACTTCCCGAATAATTAATTGCAAAGCAAATTTGAATGCCATAAGCCACCGTCTGTGAACGAATACAAGCAGGGCAATGACCCCTCTTCTCTTTCAATTTTAAAAAATTTATCGTCAGCTTCAGCAGTATATTTTACATCTCCAAGCGTATAGATAAATTCAGCAAAGATGTGTGGATCAATTTGGATGCACCATAAGCTTAACTCGATGGCGGAGCCTCTTCCATTAAGCAGCCCTTTTCTTTCACAAGCTGAACTCATCGATCCTGAAATTTTTGCTGCAACATGCCAATCATCTGATCGCAACTTCTCCACCTTAAATTATTAATACTGTCAAAGGTATGACTTCACAAGCAATTCCAGCTATAAGAGAAGAAAACTCATAAATAACAGCCTCCACGATCAAGACCAAGCATTTTCTGCTGCAGCAAGGTTTACGAGTTCCTACTTGAGTTCTGCAAAATTGGTATCAGGGCTACTGCCTTTGACGGCTAAGATATTCTCGCATGTGCACATGGTTTTCTGCCTTGACCACTAAAGACATCTTCTTTGAATCCTCTGGATCCTCCCATAGCAGAGCATTATAGCCTCGTGCAAAGTCAGAAGCACCCTCAAAGAGATCCTGGCAGATATAAAAAGGAAATCTTACAAATCTTAAGATTACAAAACCAAATGTACACATCACTGTGATAAGCTGGATTGTCACCCTGGATGGAAATCCATCATAATGATACGCTGGAGTCATCTCAACCCTATTCAGATCTGTTTCCCACAGCCTAATCTGTCAGATACGAGTGTAATCCAAAATGTCAGAATACTAAGATAACTGGTAATCCCTTGCTACATAGTTAATTACTACGATATTTAGAGAGCTTCCTTATATTGATAAAAGAGCATAGCAGAGCTTGATGCGGGGAAGTTTCCAATCAGAATCAGGCAAATTGAACTCACACAATATCTGGCTGAATTCAAACAAGAAGAAGAGAAGGATCTGACCTGATCTGTGACATTCTCAGGTACAGATGGTACTCTCTCTGCAACACGTGGATGTGCATTCTGCTGAAGAAAAGAAATTATCTGCCAAAAAAGAGGTTTTACAAAATTTAGACTTCCAACATTCCAGAAAGTATCAACAACCCATTTCTGCCATGTGATAGTACACCACGTAATTTACATGCGTGGACTTGGGAGGGTGTGTGTGTACAGACAGAGAAAGGTGCTTAGCAATTTAAAGCCACATCTTTAGACATGAATTGGACTTTAAGTTTCAATTTTCCCTTTTTCAGGCACACATGGAATGTACACTCATTAATCTGAGCATATTGGAAGTTGAAAAATCTTCTAGACAAGGAAGACCCGAAGCTAGAATGAAGAAAAAGCCAAGAAAATACTATAAAAGAACATCTTTATTCTTAATGTGAAGCGAAAGGCTCTATCTCTGCACTCTTTTTCTTTCTTTCTTTTTATTATTTTTTACCCGGGTCTCTCAACTAATACACCACCCTTTTTCCATGAAAAGACAAAACAAAGACAAAAGTGCTATAATTCATACTGAAAATAAATAAAAGTACAATAACTAAAAGACAATATTGCCTGATCTGCAGTGATGCCATTTTCAAAAGCACTATACAAACTTTCTTTTGTTATTGCTCCAACTATAAGGTTTGGAAGTTGATATTCTACCCTGCACATAGTAGAAAAAGAAAAATATAGCAATAGTAATTATAAAATCTTACCTAAGAGGTCAGCAAGTAGAATAAGAAGTACATTTTACCAATTAAACACAACAACAACAACAACAACAACAACAACAAAAAAAGACCATCCATTGTAGCCAAATGCTACCTCTCCCCCCAGCCTGACTCCTAGAAGGAGAAAATTCAGGGGCAGGAGATCCAAAAATGCATTTGCTAAGTCTTTGCTCTTAGCGAAAAAAAAACAACCAGGGAAGTGCTTTTATAGTTGCCTATAATTATTTTTTGGGTACATAAAGTTTCTTGATTGCTTTCTTTCTAGGTTTTCTTCTCCTAACATCTTGAATACATTGGAAAAGAAAAATATGCATCTCTTCATACGTTCAGTAATGTCTAGGACATGATTAAACAGATAATAAAATATTACTAGCATGGCATGCTTCTTTCACATGTCTTGTGAGTAAAAGAAACCAGATATTAAAAGATTGATCAAGGGGTCAGTCAGCATACCTTGAGAAAAGACGTAAAATTTCACAATGTAATTTAGATGTTGAGTAGGCATACAGCCTGAAGTTTGTTTCCACAACTACAAATCCCTAAACAAAAATTGAGGGAAAAAATTGTAACCATATATAGCCATGAAAATGCACACAGCTTTTCTTTGGAGGATAAAAATATGTAAAACGTACAAGCTGAGCAAGTGCAAAAAGCATGATATTCCTAGTCATGTTGAGAATTAAAGATTACATTACATAATAATTTGAAAAAGTTTAGAAGCACATAGAGGTAAATTTCTAGCAAACAGAGGAATTCAACTAAGGCTGGTTTTAAGATTTAAATGTCGGCTAGCATCCAAACAGTCAGTCACCTAGGATGAATTTATTTACGTTTCTTTCTTTTATTTTTGTATGCTTAAGAATATCTATAACTATATATCTCCCAACACCATCACCCTTCAAAAGTTGAGCTCAAGTTTGAGAGCAGATTAGTTTCTCATATGTGCTTGGACAAGTAGGAAAATAAAAAGTGCAACTAGTTGACAATGTTTTTTCTTCATGGTGAAAAGCACATTCAGGCAAATGATTGATGATAAGGAATCAGTTGCAGAACATGAACAAAGAAAAATCAATTAGAGACAGAGCTAAAATGAGTACAAATTGCACACCTGTTTCCTCGATGATGAGTCTGTCAAGCTCACTGAAAGATTAGTAGCTAATCTAGTAGGTATAAACCAACTGTCCTTACGACCCTGAATAAGCACCAAAAAGACAACAATTTAAAACTTCGATGAAGAAATAGTTAAACTATCAGCTGGGAGATTATTAGAACATTCTATACCAAGATTAAAGCACAAAAGTATAACCTGCTGAAGTTTGACCAATCCTAAATCTGCAAGATCCTTGATCGTATTCTTCTGAACCTCAGTCAATGTATTTATGTTATATGCCTAACACATAAAGAAAAGTACAACGAAAAGTGAGAGAAACTTCCTACATGGAAGGAAACAGTTACTGACAAAATAAATAATAAAAATAATTCTACAGAAAATACCTATGGAAACATTTAGTGCAAAAGTTTATACCTCGCCTGTAACATGAAAACTAAGCTCCAGCAGGAATGAAATCAAATCTGCAGAATCTACCCCACGCTCCTGCACCAAAATAATAATAATAATAAGAGACCAGATAAAAGATGAAACTAATGAACAGAAGCTATTGTGAAGAATATACTTAAGTTGGACTAGCTTCATCTCAATACACAAGTGAAGCAGGCAACTCTCAAAATCACAAACAACATAGTCATTATGTACTTTTCAACTTCTAACTTGAATGCTCTACCATATGAATGATTAAGCTCTGAAAAAAAAATTGAAAAAACCTTCAAACTGCTTTGGAACAAAAATGTGAAATTTGATCAGAAATCAGTTCTGAATCTTGCTGTTTGTAGTGCTGGATAACATATTTGGAGTCTTTATTAAAAGTTCAGAGTGTATTTATAAGAGTTATAGCAAGCAAAAAGATATCACGTTCACCAGCAATTAAAAATCTGATGATTCCCTACCTCCGAGTTAGAGATGTATTCTCTGATGATGTACCAAAGTTGCGCATTTGTATCCATCAGCTGCGGTTATTCACATATCAGAAATAATGTCTAGTAACAACTAAGAAACATCATACGTGCTGCATGCTAGCAGTTGAAGAGATTTACTGCATACCAAGAACTGGAAGCCACTTTCAGTTAATCTTGGAGCTTCTTTATCTCTGTACAAACAAAAAATGCAAAACCTCATAATCAGATATACAAAAAAGTGCTATGAAAAATAAAGACAGGCTTGTATTGCCAGAAATAATAATACAAAAATAGGGACCTTTGACTCAAAAGACCCCGCTGGAAAATTTTCATCATGGATGAACTGATGTTTGACGGCCTTTCAATTTGAGATGAGTTGATAAGTTGCAGCAAGAAACACTGGTATAAGATGACAGAAAGTCATTAAGAAGGCTAACCCAAATTACAGAACTGCACAATAAGAAGTTGTGAATGTCTAATTTACAGCTACACATCATACAGATCGCCATGGTATACAGAGGCAGGCCAAAAAATCTGAAAACAGAATCCTGACTTAAATATGGATAAATTCTGTACCTCCCATTGTTCTAGGGCAAAAGCCTCAAGATCCTCTGAGCTAGGGAGCCTCACTGTAACGTTCGAAGGCATCGGTTCTCTTGGCAAAACTACACTGCAGTATCCAAAAATCTATCGTTATAATCTGAGAACATACTTTCTGACATTGTTTTCTGTTAGAGTTTAAAAAATAAGGAATAGTAGCACAAATGAAATAATGAATAGAGACCCTGCAAATTTTGTACGAGTAGCAAGTAAAAGAGCCAACACTTACCCATATAGCAAAAGCTTCTTGAGATTAGTCTGAAATATAGGATTTAATGTGTAAGTTGTTTCTCTCTTCCTGCCATAAAGTAAAAAAAATGAAAAATAAATACATTATGTTGCTCCAAAGAAACATAAAAGTATGCACTGATACAAGACACTAGTTCCAAAAGAAAGCTTGAATCACCTGTCAACAGTTTCAGTGAAAATTCTCAACTGAATTAGCCGATCAATAGCAACTCTATGTTTGGAGACCCCATCCGGCAGCACCCACTCCTCCATTGATTTGGCAGTCACTGGAACTTCGATGCATAGCATTTGTAAGACATATTTCTTGGCTAGCGGTGGCAGAGACCTGAAAATTGCACCTATATCATGATCACTAACTCATTTAAGATTACAGGCTCGTTCAAGTAATAAAGCTACAGGCGACATTGCGAAAGCAAACTGAGATTGAGTAACAAAAGCAGTAAAAATAAAGAAGGGGACCTGAGAATGGCTTCGCAGATGAATGCGTTCTCGTAGAGCTTGTCGAGCTTCATGGCGGGCAAGGCAGCCACCATGTCCATGAAATTCTTCGCTATGATCCTCACCTGAGGCATTTTGAGAAATTCGATCTCTTTTCCGCTCTGATTCTAGGGTTCTTCTTCTGAGAGCTTCAAGCCCCTTCTGATAGAAAATTACAGAACAATAAAGTGAATAAAAGGGCCTGAAATTTAACTCTAGGGTGTGAGATTTGAGTTTATTGCACTCTTCTATGTTTACTGTAAGTGTGACTGATCGCAAAGCGCCCCGTATTTTGATTTGAGTGCTGCTATTTGATTTTCTCCGATGATTGAAGAGGGTCGGAGACCGTCTTCTTTGGGTTTTGGTAAACTTCGCTTCATTTATTCTGGGTTTACTTACTGGCGGGTCGCTGCTTTTATTCTGCGTGTTTTTTATTATTATTAATTGTAAAATAGATTTTTGACGTACTGTATTTTTTCTTTCTTTTTTTCGAAATTGAAAATATGAATATTATCCAACAAAGTTACAAAACACAGTGGCAGACGTGAGTTTCAAGTCTCCCCTCTTGTAAATTTGATGAATTTAGAATAGTTTAAAATGATAAACCAAACACAATGAACAATTCAGAAAAACAAAAACATAATTAGCAAAATTAAAATCAAATTATCTAGAAATACTGTGAGAATGCCAACCCGTCTAGAACAGTGTTCTCAAGTTCAAATCTCATGACACCTTGGTAGTGTGTGTGGAAAACCACATCCTTGTTGTTTAGATTATAACGTTATCGATATAACAAAAAAATACCGCTAGAATAGTAGATTATTCATTAAGGTTTCACAATAGGCACTTAGGCAGATAATGAAACTGACAAGAAATGTCAATCTTCTAAATCATGTCCATGGCAGAGCTTCTCCACTAGTGAAATTTGGTGTCAAGGCCATTCAATGGTGCATAGGAAATTTAATGACATCCATGGCAATACCGTTCTCCACTTCTAAAGCTTTGGTCAAGACGAATTCATATAGTGAACAAATTCTGAAGTATCTTCTCAAACATTGAACTCGCGAATATATCGAATATCAATTCAATTGTCACCAATAAAACAGAAAGGGGATCCAGTTTACAGTTCACATTTCCACGGTGTTTCTTGTCTGTCAAAAAATCTGGATGCCCAGATGTTAGTTAATCTGAAAGCAATATAAAATGGCAAAAAGAAAAATTAATCCTCCAACCTATTAACTAACTAAATCGTTGGTAAGCATTTTATAGTATAGTTAGGTTTGTCTCTCACTATGCCGAAGTGCTAAGTATGTCTTCAGTCGTTGCTCCGGCTGCTCTGGATTCAGCAGGCGGTGAGGCTGGCTCTTGAACAGGGGGAGGAGGCTTAGGTCGCCTGTTTGGACGAACTTTATCAGCTATGTCTGGACGAATATCAAACTGCAGCATCAAGGAAATTAAATCTGTACTTTATAACTTTCTAAATATCAATCCTAGATAAGAATGCATTAAAATGTAACCAGAACTTCAACGGATTGAGACCACACTAACCTTGTAACCACAGCCAGATACACAAGCATGAAAGCACTCCTGCACACAGAATTGGATCAGCAATTGCTCAGTCTGAAAAAATGTACATTGAATCATAACCATGCTTTTGAATGAGGATGATGCGCAAGGGTACCAATTGACTTTTCAATGCAGGATGGAAGCATTAACATACCTATTCACTCCATTCAAGATTTTAAATTAAGAAGCATTTAGCTATCAGATACAGTGCCAAATTACCAATTCTTATGGTTGTCATTGGACAAAAGTGATAGTTTAAGCTTTCCTAGTTTTCACCTTAAATATAATTATCATACTGGAACTGCATGTTTCTTGTTTTTTTGGTTAGTCAATTATAGAAAATGTCAGTTAAAAACACATTAAGTTTAACATTTACAAACAAATTTACAACTCCTAGTCTGCTCTACTAAGAACAAATGATTTTAGTGAATCCTGAGGCTATTATAGTGAACAACACTGACACTTCCCGCTTTCAACTTTTGGACTTGAGATATACAAGAGGCCATATAAATTTATACACACGACATGACCATATGTTCATATTATCATCCAGAATTTTTTTCATTAACATGCTAAGACAAGCTGTAGATGGCAAAATACCTCTGAGTACCTGTCAACTCCAGGAGAACGGTCTATGCAAGCACTCCATTGCCGGTCCTTTAAAACAGGATCCTTGTAGCATATCTCATTGCACTCCTCCAAGCCTGCACAACTACTCGCTATATCACTTGAAGCATATCTCAACAACATTTTGTACTACTCCTATGTTGTAGTGTACTAACTCACTAAACCAATAGTCTACTTCCATATTAAGATTCAGATGCAGATTGATAAGAGCCAAGCTAATAGACGAGCCAAAAAGTATATGTTGATAGGTAACTTCCCACAGCATTAAGATAGGTTCTTAGAAGTGTCGTTTCATATAAGTTGTCTGCGAAGGTGCTAAACCGAAAACAAATAATGTAAACAGCACAAAACCATACGAAACTGAGTAGAACAACAAAGTAACACTCACATTCTTCCCAAGTCTCTCCATCAGCGTCACAGCCCTTTTTGCAAAATACTCGCCCTACAAGGAAACACACAAGTTATAGTGAACCCTGTAATAAACCAAGATTTTCAAAAGAAAACACACGCAAATTCTTGTGCTTGGGCATACCTAAAGCATATTATTCAAACCCAACCGTGCAGGGAAACATGCAGCCATAACAGGGGGCTAAATTGACCAAAATTTATCATACAAAATGTACAATTCAGAACTAGACCATAAAACGTTCGGTTTAGTCAATTAAGGGCTGCCCAATACGATAATCAGTCTCATTTTTTTAGCGCCAAAACAAGGGCACCAAAATAAATAATAATAATTTACAGTAAAAGGGCACCAAAAATCTAATTAATTGAGGAAAACAACAACGATTGAAGGGAAGATAATAGACGAAAAACATGAAGTAAATTTTTTTAAAAAAAAGGCATAGAGAGTGAGGAGGAGATAAAAATGGGTTACATGGAATCTGCATAAGGGCTGCGTACTTGTTGGTGCATTGGTTACCGCACGGAGACCCCCATTGATGCGGTATCATCTTCTCTCGCCACACTCAGACTCTGTCTCTGCGTGTGAATGGAGGAGCGGTGGAAATGGGGAAAGGGATGCTTCTAAGCTCCCACCCGAGGGTAAATTGGCAAATTGGTAATTTGATTCTCTAGACCGGTGGGGTGCGGACCGGCTCATGGGAGCAACGTGGCAACGACATACGTGTGGGGACGCCACGCTTGGAGATTATATATAAAACAAACAAATAAATAAATCTATTCAAAGAAATTAAAACAAAAATGGCCCAGTAAAACCGCCCGGGTATGCTATGTTTTTAAAAAATTTAGAAAAATTGAGTATAGCCGGGCGGCTATACTATTTATATATAAAAAAGACCCACTAACCATAGGAGCCACGTGTCAAAAACCGTATAGCCGGTCGGCTATACCATTTTGAAAATAAACATTAAAAAGGAGTATAGATTATAGCCGGCCGGCTATACTAATGCATATAAAAAGACCCACCCAGCCATAGGCGTCACGTGTCAAAACCGTAGAGCCGGGGGGCTACTGTCTTCAAAGAAAAAAACACCAGATTATAGCCGCGCGGCTAGACTATTTTTAATAACCATAAAAAGGGATTATAGCCGATCGGCTATACTGTTTCTAAAATAAACATTTAAAAAAAGTATAGCCGCAGCCCGAAGTATATGATTTTTTTAAAACCCCTCCTAGTAAATTAGGTGCCCACGTGTCAAAAATGGTACAGCCGCTCGGCTGCACTTTTTTTTTTAAAAAACCGGTGTATAGCCGAGCGGCGATACTATTTTTTAAAAATAAAATAAAAACCGAGTATAGCCGGTCGGCTATACTATTTATAAAAAAACAAAAAAATACCCATCCTATCAATTAGGTGCCCAAGTGTCAAAAAAACCAGCCTATATTATATCTTAATATAATTTATTTATATTTTTTAATATATATTATTTATATTCAATATTACGTGAGAATTGAAAATACATATATATATGTACAATACGAGTGTTATACACTTTCTTTTTAAAGATATATTTTTACCGAATCTTTAAGATATATACAAAATATAGATATATTATTAAAAAATGCATACATATGTATGTAATACAGTATTAAGCCAATATATTTATATATTTTTCACGCCAGATACGAGTACGACTAGTCGGTCGCCCTGGCCACTAGCGAAAAGGAATCAAGAATCTTCCCAAGATTCATAAGTTACAGGAATCGATACTTCACGGGCGCATGGACAGCGCAAGTGCCGTTTGTCATCTTCCAACTCCCCACGCGTCCAAATCCCATTGGTCTTACGGACCCCGTTTCCCGCACGTCAAAGATAAGTTGCCCCGTGGATGGCTCGACCAAAACCTGAGAGGAAGAGAGCGCCTGCGTGTCAGTCTGTGTTACTAGTTAGTAAGTCAGCAGCAGAAGAAATGGAGGCGATACAATGGAAGCTACTGCCACTGCTAACGCTTCTGGCTTCTTTTCTACTCTTTTTCTATTTCCAAAATCCCTCAAAGGTCTGATTTTTTATGTTTATGAAGCTTAATTGAATTCTATTCTCTCAATTTCTTGTGTTTATTTTGTTGGGTTAGTCCTTGTTTTTATACTTGTCCATAGATGCTTTCTCGAAAATGGAGTGCAAAGAAAGCAAAATGATCTTTGAGCTCTATATGGTTGTTGTGTTATTGATTCTGATGACATGAAAATCTCAAATAATTTGGTTTTTTCTCTAATATTGAAAATTTATTCTGAATTCGGATTTGAATTTGTCTTTTTGGCCCATTTTCTCGTCAACCAAACAGCCTTTTGTGAAGAAAATCATTGCAATATACTGTTTTGATTCTCAAGGGTGTTCGTTTGCCTGCCTAATTTCTGTTTCTTTGTATGGTTTACCTTCTTTTTTAATAGTACCACTCTGTTAGTGGACAACAGGGTGGATTTGAGATATTAACCAATTGATCAATGGATGAGTTCATAATGTGTGAAATCATGGGTGAGAGAGAAGTTATGCGGTCCTACACTACATTATAACCAATTTGATATTCCATTAAGAAATTTTAATGGGATTACTTTATCCACGACGAAATGAATATACACTAAATTTTAATGGGATTACTTTAGTCTTTGAATTCTATAATCCATGAACTTTTGCTAAAAGCATATTCTGATTTTGAATGATACTGAAAGTTGTACCAAAAAAATATTTCCACTTTGCATGAACATATTTCTGCGTATATACCAATGTATTTTGTATATGCATGGTGAAGAACCCATCAAGAAAGAAGTTGTAGTTCTGTTGGTCTGTTCATGAATTCTACTGAGTATTTCACTTCCTCAATTTGAGTGTCATAATGGAGTTTATTTTACTTTTTATTTTACAGCAATATCAGAAAAACTGCAGCCTGCTTCCTCACCAACATTACTGGATAGCCAGCAATCGCATCGTGACGCCTCACGGGGTCATTTCTGGAGCAGGCATGTCTAAACAATAGTCTTGAATTGGATGATTTTCCGTTGTAGATTTTAGAAACCACATTATAGCACTATATTATGGTTTTGGAACCAAATAGTTGATTTAGTTTCATTTATGAAATGCGTAAATGAGCAGTTGAGGTAAAGGAGGGGAAGATTGTCTCCATTGTTAAAGAAGAGGAAAAGAATGGGAAAACCAAGTTGGAGAATGTAATTGATTATGGAGAGGCTGTGGTAATGCCTGGCTTGGTTGATGTGTAAGACACCTAAATTAATTTTCTCACTGTGGTCTTTTTTCTGTATAGTCACAAAGGTTTTCATTGGAATTTAAATGCCTTGGTTTCTATTAATTGCAGGCATGCACATCTTGATGATCCTGGAAGAGCTGAATGGGAAGGATTTCCATCAGGGACCAAGGCTGCTGCTGCTGGTATGCCTATACCTCTGCTTCATTCTTATGTTTTTTTCGTAGCTTTTCAATCGCTTGTAGATTAATATTTGCTCTGTTGAAGGTGGGATAACTACATTGGTTGACATGCCTCTAAATAGTGATCCATCCACTGTCTCCAGAGAGACTTTGCAGCTCAAGATTAAGGCCGCGGAGAGCAGAATTTACGTTGATGTTGGTATGCTCTTAGAACTTATACATGTTTGGGGATACCATCATACTAAAACATTTGAGAACTAATGGTTTTTACATGCATATTGTAACAGGTTTCTGGGGAGGTCTTGTTCCTGAAAACGCATTCAACGCATCTGCTCTTGAGGATTTGTTAAATGCTGGTGTACTTGGTTTGAAGGTAAACACATTAATAGAATAGTGAACACGTGCTAGTCTATGTATAGGTAAGCTAGGAATTTTGTAGTTCATAATAGGATAGTGATATCTGTTTCATTACATTTATTGTGGCACAATTAACGTTCTTCCAACTAATTCAGATCTCTTGTGTCTTGAGGTGTACAGACATATTTTAGAGCTTGTGGTTATTGGTTCATGTCGATTGAATGTGGACCAGTTTTCTATTTTCTTGCTTTCTGAAACAGTACTCAACTTTTGCAGGAATATTAAGATGTTATACGATCCTCATCTGATGAGTTTTTCTGTGTCCGTTTTTGTAGTCTTTCATGTGTCCATCAGGGATCAATGACTTTCCTATGACAAATGCCAGTCATATTAAGGTTTGTTTCATGAGATTCAGTCTTCCCACTATCTGATTTAGCTTGCAAAATAAATTAAAAGCATATAATCAATGACTTAATTGCATTGCTGCTTATCCAACTCTACCTGTACTAATTTAATCAGCACCATTAATTATTCATTCGATGGCTGAAGACTTGCATGATCAGTTGGCTTCTTGAGATGCAATGTTTTTTGCACAATTCTGATGTCTTTTCAAACATCTGCAATTTTTTTTAATTATTTGTTCCTTAGGAGGGACTGTCTATACTGGCAAAATATAGGCGGCCTTTACTTGTACATGCAGAGAAACAACTAGATTTTGAAAGCGACTTGGGAGTTGAAGGTGGCAGTAACGATGCTCGTTCTTATTCGACGTATCTCAAGACCAGGCCAGCTTCATGGTAAGATATTTTTCGCACCATTGTTTTGACTTTTGAATGCTGAATCTATATTGCAAAAATTTTCCCTATACTTGCTGTAAGGAAATATCCCTGAATGTAATTTTTCGTCTCTGTTTCCAAACCAGGGAAGAGGCAGCTATTAGGGATCTCTTGACCTTGACAAAGGACACAAGGATTGGTGCCCCAGCGGAAGGAGCTCATCTTCATATTGTTCACTTGTCTGACTCAAGCAATTCGTTAGATCTTATTAAGGTAGTCTATTATAAGTATGTATGTGGTTGTTGTGGGTCTTGTGACTCCTATAGTAAAAATGGCCATTCACTTGTAACTTTCTACTGATTCAGCTCTATCTGCACCCACAATATTACCAGAGTGCTACTTTCAACTGAAAGCAAATTATTAGTGTTCAATTATAAACAATGCAACTGGGTGTCTACATTATTGCAGGATGCAAAAAGTGGTGGTGACAGTGTAACTGTGGAGACATGCCCCCACTACTTAGCATTCTCAGCAGAAGAGATTCGGGATGGAGATACTCGTTTTAAGTGTTCTCCACCCATCCGTGATGCAGCCAACAAGGAAAAACTGTGGGAGGCTTTGTTGGTATATAATCATTCTATGTTTTCCTGTGTATATCACTATCAAATTGGTTCTATTTGGTTTCAATGTTTTGTTTCAGGCAGGACATGTTGACATGCTAAGCTCTGATCATTCACCAACTCTGCCGGAACTTAAGCTTCTTGATGATGGAGACTTCTTGAGGGCTTGGGGTGGCATATCATCTTTGCAGGTTGGCATATTTTTCCTTGCAAATGTTATGGTCTGTGATTGGCTTCAGAAACTAACTAGCATTCTCGGGGGCATTTGCAGTTTGTTCTCCCTGTGACGTGGTCATATGGCCAGAAATATGGAGTGACTTTAGAACAGTTAGCTTTATGGTGGAGCGAAAGGCCCGCCAGCCTTGCCGGACAAGAATTGAAGGTGATATCATCATCAAATTTTTATCTGTTTTAGTGATTTTCACGCAGACATGAATCTCATTGTGCTGATGAATTGAATTATAAATTTGCAGGGGGCAATTGCAATTGGGAACCATGCAGATATGGTAGTGTGGGATCCAGATGTGGAGTTTGACCTTGATGATGATCCTATTTACCTCAAGCATGCGGTATGTCTTCCTTATGTATCCTCTGTTCACATGTTTTGAGTGTAACCTGTTTTCTGTTCTGTGTTATGACACAACAAGGTTTTGACTGTGTTGCCTTTCTGTGTACAGGGGATTTCAGCCTACATGGGAACAAAGTTATCTGGAAAAGTTTCAGCTACTTTTGTAAGAGGAAACCTTGTCTTCAAAGACGGGAAGCATGCTCCGGCAGCATGCGGCGTTCCGATTCTGGCAAAATAATTACGCTCGTGAATTTACAAGCCAAATATGTACTTGTGGGATATCATTCATGTATGGCTCTGTCATCTCTTGGCTTTTGATGAGCCTGGTGCTTCCCAAATCTGTAATATAACAATTTCCAACTAATTTCCTTTCCTTTTTTTTTTGGGTGGGGGGGGTGTTAAATCAAAGGATATATATTATGAATAAATATAAGCAACTGATAATAATAAAACAAAAGAATTACAGAAAGAAAAATTGTGGTCCTAGAACTAACAAATTCCTTGGTGCCCAAGTAACAACTCCTATATAAAACAGGGCATATCACGCACCGCTCCAAAAACTTCCCCTGCAAACCCTCTCTCAATTCTCAAACCAAAATCACAATTTCAATGGCTCCTTCAAGTCATCTTGGTCCTCCAGAGCTCAGCCTCCCTCAATATTAATCCCTATAGCGACAAGAGGACATCCATGGACATCCGCGGCGATGGGGGTGAGCAGCGAGAGGACATCCGCAGCGATGGGGGGCAAGTGGCTGAGCTTCAGTGGAAGCCATTTGGTGGACGACATGTTAAAGCAAGGCAAGATGAGGAATTGCCTGGCTGTTTCTGACGTCTTGGGAAGCATGGAAGGAACCCCCATGAAAGGTTCATGTGATATTGGGGATTTGAATAATGCTACTATTACCACATTTGTATATTACATTTCCATACCACTTTATGTGGCAGATGACTTGGACAACCACGTCAATTAAAAGTAATGTTACATTTTCTTTTCTTTTATGATTTATTAACACTTTTTAATTGATGTGAATATCTACTTCATTTGCCACATAAGGTGGTATGAAAATGTGGTAAGAGTAGCATTATGGTGTCTGAATTGAGTGAAGATCCATGGAAGGAAAGGTGATCACTTTGAGTCAGTGGTCTCAGCTGCATTTGATACAAGGCGATGATATCAATCCAAGTGTGAGTTTGTGAATAGGATGGAGGCTGGTTGCAACACTGATTTTCAAAAGGTGTTTGATTTGATTCTGAAAGTGCCCGTGAAGGGGAATTTGAACCCGGAGGACATGATAAAGAGGGTGTTTGTGTTCAGCGACATGGAGTTTGATGAGGCTTCGTCGTCTAGCAGATGGGAGACTGATTACGCTGTGATACAGAAGAAGTTTGAGAATCAAGGGTATGGTAATGCGGTGCCGCAGATTGTGTTTTGGAATCTGAGGCACTCCAAGGCGACTTCGGTGACCGGGACACAATCGGGAGTGGCTTCTCTAAGAATTTGCTCAAGCTCTTCTTGGATAATGACAGGGAAGTTCAACCGGACCTTGCCATGGAAGCTGTCATATCCGGCCAAGAGTATCAGAAGCTGGTTGTGTTGGATTGAATTGATTGATCATCTCTGCTTAAGTGGTGGTTTTTGTTTAGTTTAGCCGCTACAAGTTAATTTTCCATTTCTCAATTTGTAACAAGCTGTGAAAACAAAAAGGTGAAATATATGCAGAGGACCACTAGTGCAGGGGTTTGGGGACTCCTTAAGTAAGACATTGGATTCGAGTCCTGGTAAAATAGGAAGTCCTCAAAAAGGTGAAATATTATTCGTGTTTTTTCGTCCCTTTCATCCGTTACTGTTAAAAAAATAAAATAAAACAGATATTCTCGAAAATGACTTGTTAAATATTGATTTTTTTTAGTGTACTACAATATTTGCCTTTGTCGTGTGTATTACTAGAAAAACAGAAATGGCTTCAGCCAAATTGGTGCTGATGACGGGCAAAAGGACAACGACATGTCGTGTCGTTGAGAAAATTAAATTGAGCAAATGACCCAAGCCCAGCAGGCGGCGGGCCAAAGCCCAGATTGCCTCCAGAATTTTTTTGGTTACGACGCGGGAGATTGGTTCCACAGTTGCATCTTCACGGATAAGATGCTAAAACCCATCGCGTCAAAACCAAAGACGCCATGTTCAACTCTTCGAATCCACTCGTTCACTCTCTTACTCCTCCATTGAAACTCAGCAGCAACCTCTTCTTCATCTCCGTCCCCAAACCTTCGAACCTCTGTACCAGAGCCCTCAAACCTGCCACCGCTAACTTCTCGCTTTCCTACTCGCTCGAGTCACCGTCCAACCAACTCAGCCTCGCCCATTCCCTCCAGTCCGAAACCCTAGAAATCCTAGAATGGGCCTCGGTCTGCAAGCAGCTCTCGGCGTTGGCGTTCACCGCCATGGGCTTCTCCGCCGCGCAGGAGGCCCACATTCCCGTCGGCCGGTCCCAGGAGGAGAGCCAGAAGCTTCTCGATCAGACGACCGCGGCGGTGGATGCCATCACGATGGCCGGTTCTCCGCCGTCCGATTTCTCGGCCATCGAGAACGTCTCGGACATCGTGAGCTACGCGGTTTCAGGCAAATTGCTTAGCATCAACGAGCTCTGCGCTATGCGTAGGACACTGAACGCCGCGAAGGGATTGTTCGAAAAATTGAAGGGCTTGGCTTTGAGTGCAGATTGTACAGACAGGTATCGGTGTTATTGAGCTTTGCTTTATCTATTTACTTATTTCCTTTAGGTTTGTTCTGTGTTTTCGTTTTAATGAGCATGTGGTTGTGTACTCTACTGTGATAGATAATATTAAGACAAATCAAATTTTTATGATTTATTTTTTGTTAAGTTGTACTGGAACAGGTACTTGCCCCTGCTTGAAATACTTGACGACTGTGATTTCCTAGTGGAGCTGGAGAAAACGATAGGATTGTGCATAGATTGCAAGCTTTCAATAATTGTTGACACAGCTAGTGAAGACCTGGAGATCATTAGGTCAGAAAGGAAGAGTAACATGGAAAATCTGGATTCTTTGTTGAAGGATGTGTCAACCCAGATTTTTAAAGCTGGTGGCATTGACAGTCCTTTGGTGACTAAGCGCAGGGCTAGGATGTGTGTGGGTGTTAGGGCTACTCACAAACATTTGCTTCCGGGTTGCATAGTTTTGGATGTTAGTAGTTCTGGCGCAACATACTTTGTGGAACCCAAAGAGGCTGTGGAGTTGAATAACATGGAAGTGAGGCTTTCAAATGCTGAGAGAGCTGAGGAAATAGGCATTTTGAGCTTCCTTACATCGGAAATTGCAAAATCAGAAACACTGATAATGTATTTGTTAGATAAAGTTCTAGAAGTGGATCTTGCTTTTGCTAGAGCTGCTTATGCTCTACGGATGAATGGGGTATGCCCAATTTTTAGTTCCAAGGATTGCCAGGACTTAGATTCTGGTGGCGCCAGTTTAGCGACATCTGTAGATATAGAAGGACTACAACATCCATTGCTGCTTGAGCCATCTCTTAAAAATTTATCTGACGTTCTTGAATCCAGTTCTAGAAATCACCTTTCCTCCGATGACGTTAATGGTTTAAAAATGATTACTGGAAGTTTATCTGGTCGTGCATCTGATTTTCCAGTGCCAATAGACATCAAAATTGGATGTGGCACCAGAGTGGTTGTAATCTCAGGACCTAATACTGGAGGAAAAACAGCTTCCATGAAAGCTTTGGGCCTGGCATCTCTCATGTCGAAGGCTGGCATGTACCTGCCTGCTAAAAACCACCCAAAGCTTCCGTGGTTTGATCTTGTTCTAGCCGATATTGGAGATCACCAGGTAGTAGTTTACCTTAATTATGGCAGAAAATCCTAGGTTGTTTAAGTTTTTCATTTTAGTCTGACTATTGTTTTTCAATTGAAGTCTCTTGAGCAAAATCTCTCAACGTTTAGTGGGCACATATCGCGGATCTGTAATATTTTGGAAGTGGCCTCAAAAGATTCACTTGTCCTCATTGATGAAATTGGCAGTGGAACCGATCCTTCAGAAGGTGTTGCTCTTTCTGCCAGCATCTTGCTATATCTCAAAGGCCGTGTTAACTTAGCTGTTGTGACTACTCATTATGCGGATTTAAATCGCCTGAAAGAAAAGGATAATCAGTTTGAAAATGCCGCCATGGAATTTTGTCTAGAAACCTTACAACCTACTTATCGGATCCTATGGGGAAGTACTGGTGATTCAAATGCATTGAGTATTGCTAAATTGATTGGTTTTAATCAACGCATAATTGAGCGTGCACAAAAATGGGTGGAGAGGTTAATGCCCGAAAAGCAGCAGGAGCGAAAAGGTTTGCTATATCGGTCATTAATAGAGGAAAGAGGCAGACTAGAAGCTCAGGCAAAACTGGCTGCATCACTTCATTCAGATATCATGGATCTTTATCGTGAGGTATTGTTTGAGTAGCTCTAGTCTGGAACAGATTTGCATTTTTCTCTGCTGCTACCTTTTCATTATCTTGTTTTATGTGGCTCTTTACGGCTTTAATTTGTTTTTTCTTTTATTAAATTGAAGATCCAAGATGAGGCAGAAGATCTTGATAAGCGCAAGAGAGCTCTTATGGCGAAGGAAACCCTACAGGTTCAGAAAGAAGTGAAGACTGCAAAATCTCAAATGGAATCTGTGCTGAACGAGTTTGATAACCAACTCAAAACTGCTGGTGCTGATCAGTTGAATTTGCTGATTAGGAAATCAGAAGCTGCAATTGCATCTGTTATTAAGGCTCATTGTCCTGATGATGCTTTGTTGGTTAGCGAGACATCTACCGCTTCATACACGCCCCAACCTGGGGAGCAAGTCCATTTGAAGAGACTGGGAGATAAGTTAGCTACTGTTGTTGAAACACCTGGAGATGATGGGACAGTCCTTGTACAATACGGTAAAATAAAGGTTCGCTTGAAGAAGAATGACATCAGAGCTGTTCCTAGCATTGAGAAGAATCCAATGACAAATTCTGCCCCACGTTTGAAGCAGCAGGTATGTAATAAGTAATTATTTATTCTTAGTACCATCAAACATCCTGTTTGGGGGTTTTGACGGCTTTCCATGGCTTGTAGATGTTTGGAATCAAATCCAAAGATAGAGGCTGATCATTTTGATTGATATTGTAGGCTTCGCAGAGTCGTACTGGGGAAACCGAAAGCGGGGAGGTCACCTATGGTCCAGTGATACAAACGTCAAAGAACACCGTGGATCTCCGTGGCATGAGGGTGGAGGAAGCTTCTGACCTCCTGGACTTGGTCATCTCTGCTAGACAATCTCAATCAGTTCTCTTTGTCATACATGGGATGGGCACAGGGGTTGTTAAAGAGCGAGCACTTGAGATTTTGAAAAACCATCCACGAGTAGCCAAGTATGAACAAGAAAGTCCAATGAATTATGGTTGTACAGTTGCTTACATCATGTAAAATGACACTCTACTGATCCGCGAACATTGTCTTACAGTCCTACAACATGGGTAAACCATCATCCAGACATAGTCACTCATTCTTTTCGATCTTCATGTAAATACTTTTTTTGGCACTGACCAGTTTTAGTGTTATGCTGGGTCAAAGTACCCTCACAATTTTGTAAAATTGTACCCAGCAGTCTATTTGATAGGATTTTGTACATTAAGCTACTATTTTTTCCCTCTTAAATTCCATTATTACAACAGAACGCTTTAGTTTTTTCTCTTCCTCTCTCCTCTGACTTGACAAAAATCATTTTCTATTTATCGGAATTTGAAATTTGACTATGAAAGATTGTAACGGACACCTTAAGAACTAGCCAAGACTTTTTTGGGCAATAATATATGACTTGCTATAACGCTTGCCTTTTGCAGCAGACTCCACGTCTTGCCCTGATGTAATCCTTGGAGCTGCCACATGCACAGTCCCACCCAACACTCTCTTGTAAGCTAGCCAAACTTATTTTCTCCAGATAAGCATGTGGTCAAAAGCATGGAAACCAAGATTGTATATGTACAAGCCGCTCCATTCTGAGAAATAGCTGTATGTTGTTGAAGGTTTTGCTGGAAAATGTTGGCGGTTTTTGAGAAAGCAATTGGAAAACCACCTGAGGAGCTGAGGCTTCCTTCGAATGTGTTGGAGAAGGCAAAGACCAGAGAGGAAATTTTGGAGACTTTCCAATCTTCATGTCCTGAGAGCACGGTGTACTATCTTTCAAATGGGAATTTCATGGCCTTGTCCCATGCCGACGAAAGTATTCAATCACACCGAAGGTATTGATTGATATTTGATCTTCATCGTCTTTTAGTTCCATGCCTCATTGTTTTCTTGTTGATATTCTAAGCCAATATTCTTCTCATCTCAGTTCTCACAAAAGATTATTACAGGGTATTTGATTATGCTAGTTGAGCTTTTCTTGCGCCAAGGCCTGCATGCAAAAGTGAAGCTCTTGTTTTTCTATACAATGCTCTCAGTTGTGTATTTCTGTATTTGGCAGGTCCATAGTTGTCATAGACGATGTCTTCTGCATTTTTATAGGGATTTTGGAGAACACTTGGGACCTTAGAAGGCACTACGGCCTTCCAAGACAAGCAACAGAAGCCATGGTTGTGGTTGAAGCTTATAAAGTTCTAAGAGATCGAGCACCCTACCCGCCAGATCAAGTCATCAAAGATCTGCAAGGAAAATTCGCATTTATTCTCTTTGATGCTAGATTTGGTACCCTTTTTGCAGCGAGGGTGGGTTATGCATTTCTGAAATGAACTTACAATTGAAATATATATAATTAAACTTGTCTTTGACTTTGTTCAAGAACAAATTTTATTTTTGAATGTAGTCTGTCTCATTCAACACTGGCTTGGAGATCTTTACTTTTCTTGGTTGGTCAAAAACATTGCATCTCCCACAATGCTAGAGCTAATACAGCTGCTATTCCTGTTAGGATCGAGATGGAAGTGTGGAGCTTCAGTGGGGCATGGCAGGTGATGGATCCCTAGTCTACTCTCATGATATCAACATCATCAGAGAGGCTTGTGGAAAATCTTTTGCACCTTTTCCTCCAGGTTAGTCCAAATTGGTGCTCTTCCATTACCCTTTAATTTCTTTTTCGTCGTCAATGCCTTATGATGATAGAATTCTGACCCGATTTGCAGTAACTAACCCAAGTTCAATATTAAGAAGTGTTTTAAAATGGTCTAACAGGCTGCATATTTACAAGCGGAAGTGGGCTGACGAGCTTTGTTCATCCCTTACACAAGGTAAGGGCAATCACACACGAAGATGATGATGGCTATATTTGTGGAGTTACTTTTCAGGTGGATCTGTTCACCCGACTCCCCAGCATCCCGCGCACCGGCAGTGCAGGAAATTGGGCTGATCAAGCACCTGTGGTCAAGGAAGGAGAAGGAAATTGGTCTGATCAAGCAACTGTGGTCAAGGAAGGAGAATAAGGACCCTGAAATTAGCCCTGCAGCCTGCTAGTGAGAACAATGAATTTTGTATGTAACTGGTGAGTTGTAAACTAGAGTGTGTAATAAAAACAGAACAAGTTACATGTGGCCTGTCAGAAATGCATGCTTATTATATCATCATAAGTTTGGGGGATTTTATTGGTACACAATAATGCTTAAACTAGATATGTTAGCTTATACAGTAGATCCTAGTCTGCCTAGTCTGATTCTGGGGCCATGGCATCCATACTGCGATCTCGATGCTCTTCACCTTCGGCATTGCTGCTGGTTTCATCTGTGGGCATCTTCCATTGTTCATGTGTAATCTCATTGACATGGATGCTATTTTCTCCATGGCTGTTTCTTCCCTCCATGGGCTCATGGTCTACTTTGAAGTGGTTATTGTGGACATTAGTATCATCCATGGACTGGTCATGTTGAAAGTACAAACGAACTCCTTTGCAGGTAGCAGCAGGGCAATGAATTGGTGTGCAATATAGACCAGAACCAATTTGGCCGCCATTAGTATCACCACTTTCATAGCCTGGAGTTCCATAACCTGGGATGACAAAGCCTGGACCACCGCCTTCACCACTGCCACCACCACCACCTTGGCTGCCGCAATTACCACCGCCTTCACCACTGCCAATACCACCGCCAATACCACCCCCTTGGCCACCTCCAATGCAACCACCTCCCCCGCCGCCAATACCTCCACCCACCCCACCTCCAATACCACCACCTAGTCCACCGCCAATACCACCACCTCCCCCACCGCCAATACCACTAGCTTGGCCACTACAAGCACCATTACCTTGGCAACCGCTGTTACCCTCACCTTCGCTACTACCACCACCTAGATTGCCAATCCCACCTTCAATACTACCTCCAATACCAAAACCTGGACCGAAACTAATACTACCTCCAAGAATACCTCCACCAAGTCCTCCAATCTGTCCACCAAGTCCTCCTCCAATTGGTCCACCAAGCCCTCCTCCGATTTGTCCACCTAAGACAAACTTCTCTGGTTCATCAACCATTTGTTTTTCCTTGCCAGTAATAACCCTAAGAGCAGAGGTAACTCCCCAGCTAAGCAATATCAAGTAGGCTATGGAAGCCCATTTTGCTGTTGCCATCTCTAGCTATTTTCTATTGCCTAAGCTTGTTCTGCATATTAAAGGGCTTTTATAGTAAGGTCTGCATAGTTTGTTTCAGTGAAAATGGCATAAAACTGGCAGTTGGTTGAGCAAAACAGGAAGCAAGCAAATGAATTTCCTGCATTTGGTTATGGAAACCAGGGTATCATGGTGTTTATGTGACTAGAGAATAACGCGTTGTAATTGTAATTGCAAGCAGAATTGTGTGTGTGTGATGATTGAACCTTAAACAACACCCCCATTCAATTTTGTTTTCTTTACTGCATAGATTCTTATCGAAAGAAATTAACCCTATCATATAAGAACAAATTTTTTACGGTGACACAATTTGAATCTAACATGAAATTAGCGGGTTATTGTTGATTATTAATACTTGATATCAACCCTAAAATGATACAATTTGTTGACATGAGTAATAAAATGATCGGTTTGTGTCAAAACCATTAATTCAACATGTGACTAACTTATTTAACTAGCATTACATGAAGAAGAAAAAAAAAAGTTTAGTTCTTAATGTATATTGTTTTCCTTCATTTCTCGATTTGGTATTGTGCATCAACTTTGACACGAAAAATTAATATGCATACCAAATTATTTTAGATACACTTTGACTCTCGTCATTCATGTATGTGAATCATCATATATGCTCTCTAACATTACATAATTAGTCCCAAATTAAGGTTTCCAAGTAATCTACAGAGTAAAACTACCTTATAAGGGAATTATGTTTATTTGAGAGATATTCTTTCTTGAGGACTTATTCCTTTTTATTGTTTCAAGGATCAGATGATATAAAATACGCCCACATCGCTCTAATCAACTGGTCTAATCCGTCAGCTATCAACATCACCATTATACATTTTCAATCACCCAGAGGCTGAAAAATTCAGTCTCTTTTTGCAAGAACTTCCTTCGGAAGGAACGTGCTTTGGAAGGAAGACAGCCGAATCAGAGGTGGACAGTGCCAATAAGCAATAGCGAAGGCGCCAAAAGCATGTTGCTTACGATTATTTCTTTGTTTTAGTTACTTTATCCTCTTTTTATTTATATATAAATCATAATTATTCTTCCGTCCACTCGCACTCATAACTCATCCATGAGTTAATTCCTCAAGAATCCTCACCATCTGTGTCTCGAAAAATTCATTCTTTGATTTTCGTGTTGAGATTTTTCAAAATCAGTCAATTCAATTCATTGCTGCTGTTCAAGTACTCTTTGAAAAGCCAGCGTCTTAGGGTGGCAAAAGCCGCAACCTTTAATCTCCCATTGCACACCACCGAAACGACGACTCAAAGTGAGTTCGTGTGAATTTGTGGCTGGTGTTGAAGTGGGTTTGATTGCATTCCTAATTCAGACCTAGAATTTGTTTGGGAAATCGGCTTTTTGCTCAGTTTCAGTGTCAGTGTCTTTCCCTGAATTCAAAATCTAATTTGTTATTGATTGAATTGTGAGAATGGAGGCCTCTGGTTTGAATGGGGCGTCAAATTTTGATGATGAGAAGGCGTTGAAAGGTTTGCTTGAGGCGTTTGGTGCTGCGTTTTCTCTTGATCAAATAGCTTCTGCTTATTGCAAGGCTGGGAAGAATGCTGGCGATGCTGCTGAAGCTCTGGCTATGTCTACACCTAATGGTGAGGCAAAGCCAAGGGGTGAAGAAGAATCTTCACGATTATCTCTCGATAATAGCTCTAAGAAGCCGTATCAATATCAAGCAAATGGGAATTCCAGAGCTTCAAAGCCCAAATATCGTCCTGTTTCAGGAGGCAGTGTTTCAAGCATTATTGGGAAACATTATGTGAAGAAAACACCATCAGCAAATGGGTCTTGTAATGCAACCAAACCCTTGAAGCTGGACTCTGAGGTGTTGCCAATGTCGGAAACTTGGGTGGAAAAGGCTGAGTCTAATTCTTCAAGGAATGATGGTGTCCACCAGGATATGGAAGATTTTCTATTCACTATGCTTGGAGATGGATTCAAGCTAGAAAGAGAGAGGATACGAGAAGTTCTTGGTAAAGTGCTTTTTGTGTTCCATTTCAAATATTTGCTATTTGTCTTGTCATTTAATTTATAAGTCTGCATGAACTATCAATATGTATCAGTTTGGCATGGTTGTGGAAACTGTCAAGGCTGATTTGAATCTGCTCTAGCATCAAACAGATTTATCAGTTATGCTTAGATGCCTTCAGGCCGCACACTAGAAGGATTGTGCACACTCATGGTTATGGGAGTTATAAGTGCAGAGTGGGAAGTAAGAAACTTGAAGAGCAGAGGAGAAGTGTGAGTTGGTTGAGAAGGAAGATGAGAGTAAAAGTAGGAACATGAACAAATGGGTGTATATTTATGCCAACATTCATAATTCTAGTTAGATATATGGACATTTCATATATGTCCAACAACAAAGCCAGTTTCTTTAATAATAAATTTTGGAAAAAAGAATAAAATTTGCTTCATAAACGAGCTTCCTGCTAATTGCTTGACTAATGGAAAGAAGATTTGATGATTGGATTGAAATTTTTAGTTTTGACTTTTGAGGCACAACAAATTGGGTTTTGAAATTTTTTATTGCAAGCTGTTTTATAGCTGTGGATAGTTTGTTTTCCATTTTAAGTTTGATTGATGTTAATGTGTGAAAACTAATTTGTTGCGGTGTTATTTGGAATCTGCAGATAGTTGCGGATATGATATGGAAAAGGTACACTACATTTATCATAGCTTCTCCCTTTCCTCCAATGGATGTCATTTTATCTTTGTCAAAAGTTGGGGTGTTTTCACAGCCTCTAAATAAGAAAAGTTTATCTTTACTTCTGGAAACCTCAAAGGCAGTTTCTTGACAGAGTTGTGGCTTTTTTCCCAACATTGTTTTCTTTATCTTTTTACTACATTGTATGCACAAAATAATTTTCCCCATTTTTTCTGATATTATACAATTATTTTCTCATATGCTAGACATTGGAAATATACATACATTGAGTACTCCAAAGCAATAACTTTCATTATTTTTTCAAATACCATTCAGAGCATGGAAAAGCTGATTAATTTACCAGCATCAACTTCTGACAAAAGGAACGGACTCATCACTAGATCCAGTGATAAGGTTAGTAACACTTCCAAGCATTTAAGAACATATCCCCAAACAAGATTTTATGTGTTTTCTGATGCATCAATGATGTACACTCCATTCTTCTTGGAAAAAGCTATTCAATTATATTTCTATAATGTAAATAAGCTTTTGGGTCTCTTAACTGCATATAAGGAGATAAATATAAAGAGATGTCACACTTATTTAAGTGCATAAATTAATTTCGAGGATGCACTCATGCAGTTTTCTACAGTTCTTGTAATTGATATTTGACAGTGAAGGTGTCTTGTTGTGTGAGAATTTTGGGGGAGGAGGGGACCTTGTTACAGTATACATGTCATTTAAATTTAAACTATAATAAGATCTAGTCTTCCCTATCCACTTATTTGAGGATATTGTTGTCCAGTCTGCAGGTTTGTGTCAGAAATCTGAAGTAGCTTCTGAGAGAAAGTGCATAAACTCCTCTGAAGGGTATGTTTCTTTCATCACTTTTGTTATAGTTCCAAGTGTAATGTATTTATGTTTCTTATTTTGAAGAGGGGAAGGGGAAAGAGGGGGTTGTTTAGTAAATATTCTGCTGTTAGGACTTTCTCTGTTGGTATCTGTTAGCTAATCCCATCAATCAGTCTTACTTGTCTATACTCGTCTTCATGCAGTAATGGAGATAAGGCTTCAAATACAAATGGCGTGGACTTTACGGGACAAAATAAAGAGAGAAGTGAACTCCAGAAGGAAGTTCTGGCTGCGTTGTTCAGTGCTTCTGAGAGATCCGAGGAGAGACCTGAGGAGCTACCAAGAAGAACAATAAAGGCAGCAAATAGATATGGAGCATACGGACAATTAGTGGTTGAACCTCCAAATGATTTCATTTCAGAGTGTAAATCAGCTGTTGTGTATCAACAGCATCCTAAGGAGGATGGTATGCAACCTTGTGTATCAACTGCTGTCAGGAATTTATTAATTTCCCATGAAATCCAGATTTATACTAAAGATAGACCTATTAAGGCACTAGCTAATTTTGATGTGTGGTTGCTTGTGATTTATCTGTCAATTTTGTGTTTATGTTTGTATTTTCTTTCATAGTGTGCTAAATTGCAGATGCAGATGACGAAGATAACTACCAGGTTCTTCGTAAAGCTGTGAAGGAGTATCGGACTACGATGAAGGAATATTTCCAGGCTGTATGTGGCTTTTTAGGGTTTAGTATTTTATTTGCAATTATTTGATCTATAAAACGTGTAGAGTAGTTTTTCTTAGCAGCCTTAAAATTTCACACATGGAGTAAGGATATCAATTTTCTTTGCCAGGCTGTAGAGGCATTTTCTAAGGAGGATCATGATCGAGCAAACAAACTTCTAGAACAAGTAAGGCTTACTTACTGTCATGAAGTGATTGGATATGAATTATTTTCTTTTAAAGTAAATGAATTAGCATCTTACGACTATATTGGAAATAGCTTTTCTTAAACACACTCTTCAGTTGGATAAAATGAAATACATGCTTCAAAAATTGAACAAGGGGCAGTTTCACTTCATGCAGATACCAAGCCGGACTTGATCACGTATCTAAGCTAAAAATAAGATATCAAATTTTCAAGTGTAGAATTCACCTTATTAGTTTTTTTTTTTCTTTTTTTAAATGAATTTATGAATTCTATTGTAATGTGGCAGGGAAAATTTTTCCAAGAAAAGGCACGTGAAGCGGATGAAGAGTCAAATGAAATGATTCTAAGAACAAGGTTAGCATCCTTTTCGTTGAAATTTTGTGGTGTGTGTTTCTACTCTCTGTGGGCATTGGTTAATGATGGTGTATAGGATCCCACAATGTTAATGTTTTTTCTTTTATTCTGTGTTCCTCATCAGAAACGTTGAGACACAAGGTGAAATAGTGCTTGACTTGCATGAACGCAGTGCCAAGGAGGCGATACGTCTTTTGAAGTGTCAAATTTCTTCATTTTCTGGAATCTCATGTAAGTAAACGTTCTCATGTTCCTTGTTATTCTTTGACTTGTTTTCTTGTTAATTGGAATTATTTGTTGTCTTCTCGTCAGCAATCAAGTGTCTTAAGGTCATCATTGATACACAAGAGGAAGAGATCTCAAAAGGATCTCGTAGACGAGTATTGGTAAGACTGCTTCATAATTGCTTGCTGCATCTGTTTGAACAATGCTTCATACTTGGCTTATCCTTTTTCCATTTATACAGGTTTTGAAGCTACTGCAGGAAGAATCGATTAAGTGGACTGAAGGGGAAAAGGCCGGAACAATACTAATCCAATTAGACAGTATTAATCGGAAACGTTTAACTTTCATTAAAAAGTAAAGAAACCAAGTTGTTTCTCAAAGAGTGGTGCTCACAGAATTGAGATAATTAATTTATGAATGAACAATCAAAATTGTTGGTTAGAATACACAATTGAAAGGTTGCGCAAGAGAAAGTAATGTGATTTTGATTTTGAAAGAAGAGTGAAGGCTTTTCCTTTTCGGCCCCTTGTAAGAGTGAACGTCTGTTGTTTTATGATTTGCAATGTAGTGACTTTTTTAATATTATGATATTGCAGCTTTTGTTTGAAATGTTGGTAGATCATCATTTATCTTTTATAAATTCATACTCTTTTTTGGTTTGAGCTTATATTATTGTCATTCGGTTAGTGTTGTTTTATCAGAACGTCTGACATGTTGTATTGTTAGACATGTTGTACTGTTAGATTGTGAGACCACAAAACGTTTGTTTTTCACAATGTCTATTTCTTTACCTCTCTCTAAATCTCAGTCCCAAAACTTTGATGCAATTCATAAAATCAGGCCCACTCTTTTAGGAGCCCAAAATCCCAGTTGAAACAACTATCTATCCCAGAAGACTACAATACCCATATGCCCAACTTTAATTCACCAATCAATATCGTGAGGTAGGATCCACTAGCTAGATCCCACGATAGATGATGAATTCAATCGCAGAAAGAAATCGACGGCGAGAGATGTTATGCCAATTTACGCACTTACCGCGCCAATTTGCTTTTTATTTATTTATTTAAAATTTATAAATATTTATTTATTTATTTATTTTAATTTATTTTTATATTTGATGTGTAAAGTCTTTTTTTTTAAGGAATATATTTTTGAAATATAAAAATAAGAAGTAATGAAAGTTTTATATATAAAAACTTCAAATCAGATAGCACAATTAAGTGCCCACTACGTTATTTTAACCTTTTTAATATTAAAATTTACTTTATTATTATTTATTATTAATTAAGTTATCTTGTTTTACAAGTCTAATTAATAAAGGATATTTCTTTGTATTTTGAAAGTTTCACTAAATTCTTTGGCCAAAAAAAATAAAAAAAAGTTCCCAAAATTATGCCCTATGCCTTTACACTTTGTTTTTGTGCGTTTAGTGTTTAGAATTTAGGTGATTCTGTTATGTATGGGTGGATCAGTGAAGGATGTGCAATCCAAGGTGGAGCTTGATAGCGTGGTCTGGCCCTCAAATTCGAAGCACATGGACGAGGTCTTTGCCCACTTTTCATCTCTAACTGGGTTTTTTATGGTGTTTGTGTGTGTGTTGGTGTTTTGTTTTTAATCTCCAATTGCTGAAAAATATTGTAGGTTGAAGATGAAGAACAGCCTGGGCCTTTTTCGGTTTCTGATGTGCCGTACTCTGCCTTTGTGAAGGTATTCTTATTGGGTATAATATATACATGTTTGCTTGGTTATTTGATGCTGACTGGTTTTGAGTAAGCATGCTTAGGTTGTTGGATGTGAGAATATATTGTTTTCACCTTTCAACAAAGTTCTGCATCTAAATAATCAGTTTCTGTGAATATGGGGTATTTAGTTTGAAATTGAGCTTTGGGGTTTACTGATAGATGACAATAGTTGCAGTATGATTGTTTTTAGTGAGATTTAATTATTAATAGCCTCAGGCTATAATGTGATTATGGACTAGGATGTGTATATCAGATATTTAAAAAGAAGGCCTTATGTTATAACATAAACCTTTATCAATTCGAACGACTATCCACCCCCAAAAGAATTTTATATGGTGGTTTTCTTTGTTATACTGCAACCTGAGGTGTTTATGAATCATGTGCTCAGGCCTGGGACTGTTGAGTTTTTTTTTCACAGGATTTATGATCATTAATCAACAGTTTGGAAGATGAACTAGAAACTTAGATGTCCAGTGCAAATATAATGCTTACTTTGGTCGGAAAACTGGAAATGCGTGCAAGTATGAATTGAGTGATGATTGGAAAAAGAATTTTTTTGTTGATACACTTTTGTGACTAATTTCGTTGTTGGCTTGGGTTCTACGATTGATCTGTATCTTGTTCTTCTCTTGGTTATTTTTTGTTTGTGTTTTTTTTTGTCAGGATGGAAAGGTCGCAGATTCATCTAGTTTGGCCAATGAAGTTGCTAGGGTTGCTGGGTCAGTTAAGGCTGGAGAACCTAGTGCTCCTGCACCTACCAACCTTGAGACAGTCCAAGAGTTAGCAAAAGAAACTGGATCTTCCAAGGAGCAAATTCAAGCGCAAACTGGCCTTGATGATGCCTTGAAAAGGAGACTGCAGAAGTTGATTGACTCTAATCGAGTCATGCTTTCATGAAAGGAACCCCTGAGGAGCCCAAATGTAAATTTAGCAGAATGGCTGTTGGACTTTTGAAGAAGTATGAGGTCGAATTTGGAAGTTTTGATGTTCTTACGGACATTGAAGTCATGGAGGGGATACAGAAGTATTCTAACTGGCCATATTTACCACATATCTACTTCGATGGGAGGGCTCGTGGTTTATATCACATAACAACTTTCAAGAAAGGTTTCCAAAGTGATAGCGATGATGAATGGGCATAGATTACACAACAGAAAAGTTGCGCAAGAGAGAGCATTGAACTTTTGCAAAATGTGATTTTGATTTTGATAGAAGAAAAGATATTGAGGCATTTGTAATGTTTGATTTTTAAGGTGTTTATTTGCGTGGCTAAATTCTGTTTCTTTTGTGGTTTACCTTTCTTTTGTTTTTTAAGGGTGGCTCAATGAAAGCATGTTGCTTACTTTTGTTTGTTTGTTTACGTTATCTTCTTTATTTATTTATGTATAAATGCTAATTATGCTAATTCACCATACTGTGTCTCGAAAAATTCATTCTTGATTTTCGTGTTGAGGTTTTTCGAAATCAGTCAATTCAATTCATTCCTAAACGATGAATGGGTCTTGTAATGGGAATAGCAGTTCAATTCAATTCAATTCTTATTTAACTGATCTAGTTTGTTACAAACAGAAGCATGCAACATAGCAGTTTGCATAGAATATATAGGAATAGCAAAGGTGTTATTTAAGTTTTTCAATGATGTTAATGTGTGATTTCACCAATTGATGTCATTTCATCTTGTCAAAAGTTGTGGTGTTTTCGCAGCCTCTATAAGAAAAGTTTATCTTTTACTTCTAGAAACCTCAAAGGCAGTTTGTTTTCCTTTTGTTTTTACTGCACATTGTATATGCACATAATAATTTCCCCATTTTTTCTGATACTATACAAATTACAATTATTTTCTCATATGCTAGACATTGGAAAGATATACATACATAGAGTACTCCAAAGCAGTAACTTTCATTTTGATACCATTCAGAGCATGGAAAATTACGCTGATTAATTTGCCAGCACCAACTTCAGACAGAAGGAACGAACTTGTCAGTAGATCCAGCGATAAGGTTAGTAACACTTCCAAGCACTGGCGGATCTGTTAAGGAGCAAAGAGGTGCAGCTGAACCTCTCCTTGCCAGAAAAACTATTGTTGGTACTTGAAATTGCCCTTTTGCTCCTTAATTCCATATTCAATATTTAAGTAAATGTCTTTGTCTTTTTACTTTCATTTATTTTTATATTACTCTACTTACTTAAGTTTACAATGTAAATAAGGAAGTACCCCCTATTTGGTTTCAAATAAAAATACTAGAAAATCAAATTCCCCCCAAATCAAAATTTGAAAAATCAGTTTTAGTTCAAAATACGATTTAGGCTAAAAATGATAGCTCATTAAGTCAATATATACTTCATAATAAAATCCCATAAAATCAAGTTTTCTTATTTGATGTGTAAAGAATAAAAGCCGCCAAAAATTATATTGAGAAAATGATTATTCCGAAAAACCATTTTTCATACTTAGTCAATATTTTTACATAGAACAATTTTTCATGTATGATATGAATGAATAAAGGGACCTAAGGTCAATCTAAGTAAAAAGTCTTAGATGTTCAATCCACAAAGAGTTTTTAACCTTTCAAAATTGCACCTCTGCTAAAAAATTCTTGGGTCCGCCAGTGCTTCCAAGCATTTAAAAAGTTAGCCCCAAGAAGGATTTTTATGTGTTTTCTGATGCATCAATCTTCTTGGAAAAGCTATTCAATTGTATTTCTATAATGTAAGATAAATATGATGTCACACTTATTTTAAGTGCATAAATTAATTTCGAGTATGCACCTTGTAATTGATATTTGACAGTAAACGCGTCTTATTGGTTTGTGAGAACTTTGGGGGAGAAGGGGACCTTGTTACAGTATACATGTCACCGAAATTTAAACTAGATATAGTCTTTGAAATTTGTACAGCATGGCGTACGTAGTGAATGCCACTATACTATTTACCTTCCCTATCCATCTCATTTGAGGAGATTGTTGTCCAGTCTGCAGGTTTGTATCGGAAATCTGAAGTATCTTCTTAGAGAAAGTGCATGAACTCCTCTGATGTGGGTGTGTTTTCTTTCATCTCTTTTGTTATAGTTCCAAGTGTAACGTGTTTATATTTCTTATTTTGAAGAGGGGAAGGGGGAAGAGGACGAGGGTGTTTGGGAAATATTCTGCTGTTAGGACTTTCTCTGGTGTCCGTTAGCTAATCGATCCCATCAATCAGTCTGACTTGTCTACACTCGTCTTCATGCTGTAACAGAGATAAGGGTTCAAATACAAATGGAGTGTAATTTACGGAACAGAAAAAAGAGACAAGTGATCTCCAGAAGGAAGTTCCGGCTGCTTCGTTCAATGCTGATGAGAGACCCGAGGAGAGACCTGAGGAGCTACCAAGAAGAACAATAAAGGCAACGAATACATATGGGGCATATGGACAACTAGTGGTTGAACCTCCAAATGATTTCATTTCAGCTGTTGTGTATCAACAGCATCCTAAGGAGGATGGTATGTGCAACTTTGTCTGTATATAGGGGAAAACTTCATTTCCCTTGTTAATTTTTGGAGGGGAGTGTTGGGATCGGTTTGTATGGTGAATGGTAAACTTCTCTTAGGAATTTATTCACTTCCCATGAAATCCAGATTTATCCTAAAGATAGACCTACTAAGCAATAGCTAATTTGTTGTGTGGTTGCCCGTGATTTATCCGTCTATTTCATGTATATGTTTGTATTTTCCTTCATAATAAAGTGTATGCTAGAGTTGCAGATGCAGATGTGACGAAGATAACTACCAGGTTCTTTGTAATTCTGTTAAGGAGTATCGAACTACGTACGATGAAGGAATATTTCCAGGCAATGCTTCCATAGAACACAGAACACTATACATCATACATACAATGTATTAGAAACTAGAGGAAGCCATTGAAGTGTATAAACTCAATATCTTTTTCCGAAAAAGAATAGTCATTTTAGGGTTTAGGGTAAATATTACCTTCGATATTTTAATTTGAACCTATGATGGTGACACAACAATGGTCATTCATGCCTAGTTGCCTAGCAAGTCTTTCAATCAAAATACAGTCATAAGAGAAGAACAAAATGTTGAGATAAAAACCACCTCAGACATTTTCTAAATAGATGGATTCTCACATCTTCAAGCATAAGAATATAATAGACTATGTCTTGCAAATTGCAATTCATTTACGATAAAAACAATACACGATGTAGATATCAAAATGATAGAATGCATGGCATTTATGACAAAAACGACTTTAAAAAGCACTATTCTCTCCTTTGCTTTAACTCTAAATTACAATTAAATCTCCATTCTCTACCCTTCCAAAGGGAAGATCCCGACAGAAAAATAACCAGTATAAGGATCGCAAGTAAAACCATTATTCCTATTGCGTTTCGGGCACTCAAAAGACAAGTGTTCACCTTCCTTTCCATATATTGAACACTTCTTGAGAATTGCACGTCCTAGGCTTGTGCCACAATCAGCACAACGTGAGTCTCTAAAGAGGCAGCCACATACACGACATGCAACCACACAACGCTCGCCAACAATTGCATCCTCTGGGACTTTATACCTATAAGAGCATATTTGCGTAGGGTGCTCATCCACCTTTACACGATACTGACATTCACCTGTGTGCAATTTGTAGATCCATTGTTAAATACAATGAAAGCAATACAAATAATCATTTTTTAAAGACAACGAATGAATTAAGATATGGTAAAACCCAAAAATAAGTATTGTGAGCACACTACATAGAATAACAACAAATACATAGATATAATGTAAATAGAAAAGAAGCATGCACTTTTTTTTTGTCCCTATAATCAAAAGCTTACCAAGAAGATTAGGAGGGAAGAGAGAGGACGCTATCACTTACCAATAATATAGTTAGACTATCGCTTGTATTAAAAAAAAAAAAAATCAAAAGCATACCAATATAGCGTCTTTTTTCATCCTTTGATTCTTCAATCTCTGATTCTTTAACCCTCGATTCATCAGACTTGCCCCCTGTTTCCATGCAATTACACTATTAAACACAAAAAGAAAAAAGAAGAAAAAAGGTGATGATGTCAAAGAAGTTAGAAGGAGTGGAGAAGTCGTCTTTTTAACATGTGAGCTATTTTCAACATTAAATGCATAGATATTATGTCATAAAATATAGAACCTCTTGTCTCTAAAATAGAGAGCATGCCAATAGAATTAGGAAGGCGGAGGAAAGACTATCGCTTGTATTGACACCAAAAAATAACAAAAGCATACCTCTATGACTAGGAGGGCCTGGGAACACATGAAAATAAGTACGAAGTTCTTCTTCCGTTAGTTCTGCTAGGTTTATAGTCCATGGTTCAGTCTCTGGTTCTTTAGCTTGTTATCTGTTTGCATGCAATTACATTATTAAAGACCCAAAAAAAAAAAAAATTAGAAAAGAATGGGTGATGATGTCAAAAAAGTTAGAAGATTGAATGACATCTATGATCCCGTCAACAAATAGCTATATTATTAAATATCAGCTTTCCATCATACACACACCATAATAACTTTGCTGGAAAAATAATCATCTTTCAAAATTGATTCAAATTGGCATAATATATATCCTCTAATTACAGCAACAAAAATAAAATAAAAACAACACTTTCTCTTTTCCAAAGAATCAAATTTCATATCATCTTCCCCACAACCCCTAAAAAAAAAAAAAATCAATATCATAAGGGAGGATATAACAATATTACTGAGTGGAGGTCCTTGACTGGACCCTTCCGTCCCTGCTACTAGACAGACCAAAAATTAAGTAGTTTCAATGTAAAAAGATAAATTTTCATACACAAAAGTCGTGGCATAAAATTTAAAGCCCATTAATTAAATTGCAGATAGTCTTGGTCCTTGAATTAAAATAAAAACGAAAAGCATGTATACTTACCGATTATTGTTGTATCGCAATTGAGGGGAACCATAGCTGGCGAGAAAAGGTCTTTTCCACAGCCCTCCTTATCCAACACCTCCGTCTGGGAATTCAATTTCAGGCACTCCGAAGATGAGACATTGTCCATGGCTGTGTAGAGTTTGGTGTTTGGCTTTGCGCTTGTGTGAGAAAAAAACGACGGCCGGTTTGGGTTTGGGTTTATGGTGAATTGAGAGAGAGAGAGAGAGAGAAGAAAGAATGTGTTTCTTACTTACATGTTATATAGGTGGTTTGGCTCGATTGAATTATGACCATATTAATCAATATTATTTTTTCCATTTCAGTCTTAATTAAATAATAAATTATCATTAAAAACTAGGGCAAGAATATTTTGGTGATTTTGAGTCCCAAATAAAGGAAGTTAATTAATATGGTTTTTCCTTTGTTTTACGTTTCATTTTCTTTTCAAGTTTGTGAGTCTTGTTTGTGACTCTTGAATATAAACTTCCAATCCAATCCCATTCCCCTCTGTCCTCCTTCCTCTTTTCCTTTCTTTGCATCTCCTCCTGCTCTGTTGCCTGCGCAAGTCCTCACTTTATTTATTTATTCTTTAACAATTATTTTGTGTGCTAATTTGTCTTCAACCATTGGTTTTGCCTTTTCTTTTTTCTCTTTCGCGCATTTCTTACATACATATAGGCGGTTTCGCTTGATTGAATAACCGACTTCTTCTTTTTTTTCTTTTTTTTTTGTATAAATATTTCATATGATATATTTTGCAATGCTTATAGATCCCATCATTAATAGTTACATGTAGAATGAGTGTGTCAAAAAATCAGAAACGTGCACCATTTAACGAATGAATTATTCTTCTTTCTTATCATTTTTTTTTCCTTTGCTTGTATACGAAATATAAAAGCTTAATGAAAATGTCTTGTTCCATAGTTCATGTGTGTGATTTAGCACAATTTGTAACTCTTCTACTTGTACCCTTTTAAAATGTCAGCAATTCTTACATTATTCCACATGTGGACGCCACATTTTTATTGCCATCTGCAGAAACTCCTCCACTGTTAGCACTAGCAACTCTTAAACTCAAACAGTGATCAATTACAAACAGAAAATATGGAATAATGCGTAAGATGGCATTGCCTTATTCAGAAATATTAAGGTTTGTTGGGCCTTTAAACCAAAAGGTCAATGTCGACGACATTGTGCTTGCTTTCGATAAGTAAAAATAATAATAAATAAAAAAAGGAAAAGACATCTTCAAGTAGGACGAAATCCAAACACCTTGGTTCCTTCATCTCGAGTCTAATAATGCAAACGGGTCAAGAATCGCACGTCCTTCATCTCGTCCGCAACAGAAGCCCTCAAAGATGTCTCCACACACCTTACAAAGGACAACACAATATTTGCCCACAGGTGCCCCCTTTGGGACACTATCCTTGTATGGGCATCCTCCCGTATAGTGTTCATCTACCTTTAAACAAAACATACATTCACCTGTGTGCAAGTATCGTGAGTAACATTGAATAACAACAAATATATAGATATATTATGTCATAAGGAGATATAAAAAATTGAGAAGCTGCAGAAGCAAGGGTTGAATAGAAATGCGGGAACATGGTGTCTAAAAATTTTGTTTCTTGTTTTTTATTTCGTATAAATTCAAAAGCATACCAGGAGGAAGAGGAGGGCCGCTTAGGAAATCATAAGCAGTGCACAGTTCTTCAAACGTTAGCAGTTTAGCCTTTTCTTCTTCAGTCTTTGTTTCTTCAATGTTTACAAAATAAATAAATAAAAGGGAGATGATGTCAAAACCCAACAAATCAGTTGAATAATAACAAATATATTAATATAATGCCATAAGACAAGAAAACATGGATCTTTGATGAAAGATATATATAATTCGTGAAGTTGCTGATGCATTCAAACACTGTAAACATAAGAAAGCACTAGTACTTCAAGTAATTATCCATTAGTCCACTAACAATCCAAATCAAAAATAGCTTTCCTCCAAAAAGAATTCCAAGTCAATACTACGAGATGAAATTTTACTAGAACCAAAACATAAGTATGTAATTAAATTGCAGATCATCTTCGTCACAAACCCTTAAATTAAACTTAAAAGGAAAAACATACCAGTTGGCTTTGGCCAGTAGAACTTCAAGAGATCGATCTCGGAATTCGATCTCTTGCACTTAGAGGATGAGAAGAAGTCCATGGCTGCGTGCACGCGAAAGAGAAAGCCCTGCGAGAGCTTGGGAATTAGGGTAATTTGTGAGGAAAACAAAAACGCGGTTCTTATATATAGGCGTCTTCTCACCGCAAATATAGAAAGTAATGAAGAAAAAAAAAAGGTGGCGTTTATCTCAAGTCAAGTCATAACAACCGACCTAGACGAGCTTCCCTTTTTGAGTTTTCAATCTCTGAAGCCCTCTTTCTTCGAGGGTCCGCTAAACGGCGTCGCTGGAGGTCGAGAACTCCAGGCGGCAGTCAATTCTCGCGATGTCGACTTTGATGGAGGAGGCACAGGAATTTGGGGAGATGATGGAACATTGGATGAGCTTAAAAGGAATCTTCACGATTATCTCACGATACTTGCTGTTATGAAGTGACACTACCATTTTGCTTTTATTTTAATTTTCAATTTTCAATTTTTATGTTCATTAATTTAATGAGCTGTTGGAATTGCATCTCAATGCCCTTTTTCCCTCGACTAGATCTCGTTGGCCCAATTTACCTTTTTTTTATTTGCTATTATGGAAAGTCTTTTAAAATAAGGAAGTAATGAAAGTTTTATAAAAAAATTCAAATCAGGTAGCACAATGAGCTACCTAATACGTTATTTTTAACTTTCTTGTTTTAATATATAAATTGAACTTTTAATATTTGGTTCCTTATTAACTAAGTTATCTTGTTTTAGAAGTCTAATTAAGAAAATCTATTTCTTAGTATTTGAAAGTTTCCCTAAATTCTGCGTTTGCCGTTATATATAATAGTCTTTTCCTTTTCTTTCTCTTTCACTATCTCTCTTTGTCCTAGACCAAAAAAATATTCTCTCTTCGTTTTTGTGCGTTTCGGGTGAAGTTAGATGACTCTGTTTCCGTTATCCATGGGTGGCTCAGCCAAGGATGTGCAATCCAAGAAGGAGCTTGATAGCGTGGTTCACAGTGGTTCACCCGTTGTTCTGCACTTCAGGGCTTCGAGGTGTGAGGCTTCGAAGCACATAGACGAGGTCTTTGCCCACCTCTCTACTGATTTCCCTCATGCCCATTTCTTAAGGGTACGTATTCTTCTTATCTATGACTGGGTTTTTTCTGGTGTTTTTGTGTGTGTGTGTGTGTGTGTGTGTGTTGGTGTTTTAATTTTAATCTCCAATTGTGGATAAATGTTGTAGGTAGAAGTTGAAGAACAGCCTGAGATATCTGAGGCTTATTCGGTTTCTGATGTGCCGTACTTTGCCTTTGTGAAGGTATACATGTTTCCTTACTTAGGTTGTTGGATGTGAGAATATATTGTTTCACCTTTCAACAAAGTTGTGCATTTAAATAGTCAGGTTCTGTGAAAATATGGGTATTTAGTTTGAAATTGAGTTCTGGGGGTGGTTTCAAATTGAGTTTTGGGATTTATTGTTATCGATAAGTATGTGATGATAATAGTAGCAATATGATTGTTTTTAATGGGACAGAAGTTCAATATGATCGCTTTGTTTGTTTGGGTGACTGGAGAAGGACTAGGATCTGAGGACGATGACATTGAAATATCAGATATTAAGACTAGCTTTATGTTATAAACCTTTATCAATTCTCTGATTGTTCTGTATCTTGGTCGTTTTTTGTTTGTGCCTTCTTTTGTCAGGATGGAAAAGTCTTTGATACATTAAAAGGTGCAGATCCATCTAGTTTGGCCAATAAAATTGCTAGGGTTGCTGGGTCAGTTAGGCCTGAAGAACCTGCTGCTCCTGCCAGCCTTGAGACAGTCCAAAAGTTAGCAAAAGAAAACGAATCTTTCCACAAGCAAGAGCAAACTCAAGCACAAAATGTCCTTAATGATTCCTTGAAAAGGCGTCTGAAGCAGTTGATTGATTCTAATCGACTCATGCTTTTCATGAAAGGAACCCCTGAGGAGCCCAAATGTAAAGTTAGCCAAATTGCCGTTGACGTGTTGAGGGAGGAGAAGATCAAATTTGGAAGTTTCGATGTTCTTTCGGACAATGAAGTCATGGAGGGGATACAGAAGTATTCTAACTGGCCAACAATACCGCAGCTATACTACAAAGGGAAGCTTGGTGGTTGGTGTCACATAGCAATTTTAATGCGTCGTAGTGGTGAATTAGAATAAGTTTCCACAGTTGAGATAAATAATTTATGAATGATCAACAATGAAATTGTTGGTTAGAAATTAGAATAACACAACTGAACACCTGTAGACTGAATTTTTGTATTATGTAATCAGCTTGTGAAATTGCTTCTTTAGACAATTTGGCCCCTTAAGATTGTGTTTTAAGTCTTTGATGCTGTCCGAGAGTTTAATGGTTTGAACTTCGAGATGCATGCATGAGTTTAATTATGTAACAAGATTCTGAAGTAGTTTTTTTTTTTGGTTAGGTCTGTTAATGCATGTATAGAAGAATGGTGATAGCCCTGCATTCTCCTTGTTCTGTTTATGCAGAAAAGATATCTGGGGTAGCCTAATTTGGGTGTTATATATATCTCGATATTATTATGTATACATATAAAAGAATTTCACGATTAAACTTCCCTAGGAAAATTTCTTTGTCCTTGAGAACATTGAAAGCCTTTTGTGTTAATGTGTCTATAGCCATTCGTGAGAAGAAGAAGAAAATACGCAGTTCTTATATATAGACGTCCCCTCACCGCAAATATATATAGAAAGTAATGAAGAAAAAAAGGTGGCAGTTATCTCAAGTCAAAGTCATAACAACCGACCTAGAAGAGCTTCCCTTTTTGAGTTTTCAAGCTCTGAAGCCCTCTTTCTTCGAGGGTCCGCTAAACAGCGTCACCGTAGGTCGAGAACTCCAGGCCGCGGTCATTTCTAGCGATGTCGACTTTGATGAGGAGGCATAGGAATTTGGGGAGATGATGGAACATTGGATGAGCTTAAAAAGAATTAATCTTCACGATAATAGCTCTAAGAAGCCATATGTATCACCAAATGAAAATTCCAGAGCTTCAAAGCCCAACTATCGTCCGGTTTCAGAGTGGGCAGTGAATTATTGGAAAACATTATGTGAAGAAAGAGAGAAGTGATCTCCAGAAGGAAGGTCTGCCTGCTTTGTTCAGTGCTTCTGAGAGGCCCGAGGAGAGACCGGAGAAGCTACCAAGAAGAAACAAAGGAAACGGATTGATATTGGACAACTAGTGGTTGAACCTCCAAATGATTTCATTTCAGATTGAAATATTGACAGCATCCATCCTTGTCTATTATATATGGGGGAAACTTCATTTCCCTGGTTCTTTTTTGGAGGAAAATGTTGGGATCGGTTTGAATAGTAAATGGTAAACTGCTCCCAGGAATTTATATCCTTGCTTGTATTTTCCTTCATAAATAAAGTGTAGGTACTAGAGTTGCAGACGCAGATGACGAAGATAACTACCAGGTTCTTCGTAAAGCTCTGTGAAGGGAGTATCGGACTACCATGAAGGAATATTTTCAGGCTGTATGTGGCTTTTTAGGTTTTAGTATTTTATTTGCATTTATTTGATCTATAAAACATGGAGAGTAGTTTCTCTTAGTTGCCTTAAAATTTCACACATTGAGTAAGGATATCAATTTTCTTTTGTTAGAGGCATTTGCTACGGAGGATCATGATCGAGCAAACAAAACTTCTAGAACAAGTAAAGGGAGGCTTACTGCAGGCTCATTTGCTTGTATACGAAATAAATGCTTCAAAATTTGAACAAGGGGCAGTTTCACTTCTTGCAGATACCAAGCCGGAATTGATCATGAGGTGAAATGGTGCTTGACTTGCATGAACGCTGTGCCGAGCCGAGGACGCAATACGTCTTTTGAAGCGTCAAATTTCTTCATTTTCTGGAATTTTCTTATGTTCCTAGTTATTCTTTGAACTTTGTTTTCTTCTTAATTGGAATTATTTGTTGTTGTCTTCTCGTCAGCAATCAAGTGTCTCGAGGTCATCATTGATACACAAGAGGAAGAGATCTCAAAAGGATCTCGTGGACGAGAACATTGGTATGACTGGTTCATAATTACTTGCTGCATCTGTTTGAAAAATGCTTTATACTTGGCATATGTTCTTTTTTCCTTTTTCCATTTTTTTATAAATAAATTCACAACACATGCATCTCTCAAAAACAAAATCTAAAATATACATTGATAAAAGTATTCTGCATCTTGAATTAGTAGAAGTTTCTCCATTGTTGAGAAGGCCGCCGCTCTTGATAGCCCATTTCTACAAACACAACCAAATTAATATAATGAACCTACGGCTCAAAGAACCCATCTCTATTGTCTACCACACACATATTTCAGCTAAACATGCAGATCAAATCACTAACCTGCACTACAAGTGTGCATCTTGGATCAATTAACAGATTCCGTGTGTGGATGGCAAAATGGTGAAAATATACTTGTACACAAAATATGATAGCTTTATGTGATTAGCATTTTTTGCAACTCTTTTACTCTTTTTTAAATGTCAGCAAGTCTTTTACATTATTCCACAGTTCCTTCCAAGTTTTAACGGTTTCTGATCAATGTGGTGTTGACGCTCCCTTTTTTTATTGCCATCTCCAGAACCTCCTCCACTATCAGTACAGCACTAGCAGCTCATGAGCCAAATGCTTTCTATTAAAAAATAAATATAAAGGAAAGACATCTTTGAGACGCATAAATAGAATAGACCATGTGTTGCAAATTGCAATTCACTTGCGATGATAGCTCTCAGACCCGAACTCCATCATCCAAAGAAACATGTTTCGCGCGCCTACCAATCTTGGGAATCGCCCGCCCTTCGTCTTTACCACAACATGACTCTTTTTTAAAGAATAGTCCACAAACCTTACATATTACATCGCAATTACTACCAACTTTTGCATTCTTTGGGACACTGACCATGTATGGGCAATTTGACCAATAATGTTCATCCACCTTCAAACAAAACTTACATTCACCTGTGTTCAATTTGTATATCCCTTATTAAATATCACAATAAAAATAACTAGTAAACAAAATAAAAGAGATTGAATATGTCATAAGAAGAGGAAAAAAAAGAATTTATGATCAAACATATGTAAATGGAGAAGAGGGAGAGGCAAGGGTTTGGGGAATGGAGAAGGGTATCAAATTTATTTATTTATTTATTTTTGTTTCTCTTCAAAATCAAAAGCATACCACGAGGAATAGGAGGGCCCCATAGGAAAGAAAAAAAAGTAGCACATTCTTCATGCGTTAGTTTTCCAATCCTTGGTATTTCAACCTCGCTACCTGTTTGCAATTACCAATTTGTCTATCAACAATCCAAATCAATTATAGCTTAATTTGATCAATTAGCAAAGCTTTGCCACCATCTGCAAATATTTTCCCAAAATAAAAGAGAAAGGTGCAACACGAAAAATTTTGTTGAGAAATACAAAGTAATTCCTCTAAATTAGGACTCAAAAATAGTTTTTCTCGAAAAGTAATTCCAAGGTCAATTAGAAGTAGAATATTGTACGAGATGAAATTCTACTAGAACCAAAACGTAAGTATTTTTCATTGTAAAAAGGGAATTTATCATACACAAAATCTTTGTCACAAACCCTTAAATTAAACGAAAACGAAAAAAACATACTGACTGGCTTTGGCCGGTGGATTTGCATAAGTGGAGACACAAGGCCATCGTCCATGGCTATGTGTGCGCGAAAGAGAAAAATGCCGCTTGGGATTTAGGGTGAATTTGTGAGAGAAAAGAGATGGGGTTCTTTTTGTTTTTCAAGAGAGGCGGTTCTTATAGAGGCTTCACTGGGCTGCGTAACCTTGACGTCTATAGGAATCCTGCGCATCCTCACCCCGCAAATATAGAAAGTAATTTAAATATTTTAAATAAATAAAAAAAGAGGTTGCGTTTAGCTCTTCCCTTTTGTTAGGAGGGAAAGGTCGCTGATACATTAGAAGGTGCAGATTCATCTAGTTTGGCCAATAAAGTTGCTAGGGTTGCTGGGCCAGTTAAACCTAGAGAACCAACTCCTCCTCCTCCTCCTCCTCCTGCCAGCCTTGAGAATGTCCAAGAGTTAGCAAAAGAAAATGGATCTTCCCAGGAGCAAGAGCAAATTCAAGTGAAAAATGGCATTGATGATGCCTTGAAAATGCGGCTGCAACAGCTGATTGACTCTAATCAACTCATGCTTTTCATGAAAGGAAGCCCGGAGGAGCCCAAATGTAATGTTAGCCGAATGGCCGTTGACATTTTGAAGCAAAAAAAGGTCAAATTTGGAAGTTTCGATGTTCTTTTGGACAATGAAGTATAGGGGATACATTCTAACTGGCCAATAATACCGCAGATTTACTACAAAGGGAAGCCTCGTGGTTGGTCTGACATAGAAATTTTAATGCGTCGTAGTGGTGAAATAGAGGAAGATTCTAGAGACCATGGAGTTGAAACTACTGATTCTGCTGGGGCAAAGGTAACTAAAGCTGGAAGTGGAAAGGTCGGTATCTCAGCAACTACTGGATCTTCCCAGGAGCAACTTCAAGCGCAAAATTTTCATAAAAAAATAATGCAAGCCCAAAATGGCGTTGATGATGCCTTGAAGAGGCGGTTACAGCAGCTGATTGACTCTAATCCAGTCATGCTTTTTATGAAAGGAACCCCTGAGGAGCCCAAATGTAAATTTAGCAAACTGGCAATTGACATGTTGAAGGAAAAGAAGATCAAATTTGGAAGTTTCGATGTTCTTGTGGACAATGAAGTCATGGAAGGGATACCGAAATATTCTAACTGGCCAGTATTGCCCGCAGCTTTACTTGGAAGGGAAGGCTCGTGGTTTGCGTTACATACGCACTCTAGAGCGTGGTTGTCGTGAATCAGAGGAAGTTTCCGGAGACCATGAAATCAACTCACAGAATTAAAATAATTAATTTATGAATTATCAACAATCAAATTGTTGGTTAGAAATTAGAATATACTTCTTGATTGTTACTCTTTTACGAAATGTGATTTTAATTTTGAAAGAGAAAAAGATATTGAGGCATTTGCAATGTAATTAATGACTTTAAATCAGACAATATTGCATTTTTTGTTTGAAATCAAGATAATTTATCTTTTATATATTTTCAACTCTTTTTCGGTTTGAGCTTTTCATCATACGGCTACTGTTCTTTTATTAATATGATGTATTGTTAGATTGTGGGACTACAGAATTAATTCACATAATAAACGGTTTATATCCATTTTAGTAAATTTAGGTCACAATGGGCACTTTACCTCTCTAATTCTCAATCCCAAATTTTATTAGCCTTGAAGATGCAATTCATAAAAATCAGGCCCACTGTTTTAGGTGCCCTAATCCCAGTTGACACAACTATCAGGCCCAAAAGACTAAAATACCCATAATGCCCAACTTTAATTCACCAATCAATATCGTGCGGATGGGATGACCCTCCATGATTCGCAGAAAGAAATCGACGGTGAGAGATGATATGCCCATCTATCGTAGACCCTCCATGATTCGTCAGCTGAAAGAATACGCCCACTCCGTCTTTTAGGTCTTTCTATGGCCATTCTCTGATATAAGCTTCAAAAGGGTCTTTGCCTCTTTCTTTCACTGTTCTGGTTTGTGGGTTTCGAATTTAGAAGACTCCGTTATCGATGGGAGGCTCTGTGAAAGATGTGCAATCGAAGAAGGAGCTTGATAGCGCGGTTCACAGTGGTGCACCCGTTATTCTGCACTTCTGGGCCTCGTGGTGTGAGGCTTCGAAGCACATGGACGAGATCTTTGCCCACCTCTCTACTGATTTCCCTCATGCCCATTTCTTAAGGGTACGTATACTTCTCATCTCTAACTGGGTTTTTTTCTGGTGTTTTGTGTGTGTGTTTGGTATTTTAATTTTAATCTCCAATTGCTGATAAATATTGTAGGTTGAAGCTGAAGAACAGCCTGAGATATCTGAGGCTTATTCGGTTTCTGCTGTGCCCTACTTTGCCTTTGTGAAGGTATGCTTATTGGGTAGTCTATACATGTCTCTATTTTGATGTGATGCTGGCTGATTTTGAGTAATCATAGTTAGGTTGGATGGTGTGAGGATATATTGTTTTCACCTTTTAAATGCAGTAACAAAGTTCTGCAATTAAATAATAAGGTTCTGTGGATGTGGGGTATTCAGTTTGCATCACACTTTCAGTATGTTGCTGCTATTGGCTAGTTATTTTCTGTGGCTGGTGGTTTCAAATTGCATTTTGGGGTTTGCTGTTGTTGCTAAGATTATGATAATAGTGGCAGTATGATTGTTTATAATGATATTTAAGTATTAATAGGCTCAGATTATGATGCCAAACTCAAAATGTGAGAGTGGGTGGTAGATGTTCAATAGGATCATCTGTTTGTTTGAGTGACTGGAGAAGGACTAGGATCTGAGGACAATGGCCTGGACTATGATGTGAACATCAGATATTAAAAGAAGCCTTATGTTATAAACCTGTATCATTTGAATGACTATCCATGGACTATGGTGCGAACATCCTATTGTTCTGTATCTTTTTCTTCTCTTCATCCTTTTCTGTTTGTGCTTTTTCTTTTGTCAGGATGGAAAGGTCGCTTATACATTAGAAGGTGCAGATCCATCTAGTTTGGCCAATAAGGTCGCTAGGATTGCTGGGTCCGTTAGGCCTGGAGAACCTGCTGCTCCCGCAAGCCTTGGGATGGCTGCTGGACCTACTATACTTGAAACAGTCCAAGCGTTGGCAAAAGAAAATGGATCTTCCCAGGTGCAGATTCAAGTACAAAATGGCCCTGCTGATGCCTTGAAAAGGCGGCTGCAACAGCTGATTGAGTCTAATCCGGTCATGCTTTTCATGAAAGGAAGCCCTGAGGAGCCCAAATGTGGATTTAGCCAAAAAGTTGTTGACATTTTGAAGGAGGAGAAGGTCAAATTTGGAAGTTTCGATATTCTTTTGGACAATGAAGTCAGAGAGGGGTTAAAGAAGTATTCTAACTGGCCAACATTTCCACAGCTTTACTGCAAAGGGGAGCTTCTTGGTGGGTGTGACATAGCAATTTCGATGCATGAGAGTGGTGAATTAGAGGAAGTTTTCAGAGACCATGGAATTGATACTACTGATTCTGCTGGGGCAAAAGTAACTGAAGCTGGAAGTGGAAAGGGCGGAATCTCAGCATCTACTGGTTTGAGTGAAACTCTGACCTCCCGACTCGAAAGCCTGATTCATTCAAGCCCTGTTATGCTGTTTATGAAGGGAAAACCAGATGAACCCAAGTGTGGTTTTAGCCGGAAGGTGGTTGATATCCTTGTGCAAGAAAAGGTGGACTTTGAGAGTTTTGATATTCTCTCTGACGAAGAAGTCCGTCAAGGGCTCAAAGTTTATTCAAACTGGTCCAGCTATCCTCAACTATACATTAAAGGTGAACTAATTGGTGGGTCAGATATTGTATTGGAGATGCAAAAGAGTGGGGAACTTAAGAAGGTTTTGGCAGAGAAAGGGATTGTTCCGAAAGATACTCTTGAAGATCGTTTAAGGAAATTGATTACTTCTTCACCAGTGATGGTCTTCATCAAGGGTACACCAGATGCTCCCAGATGTGGTTTTAGTTCCAAAGTCATCAATGCCCTTAGAGAAGAGGGTGTGAATTTTGGTTCCTTTGATATTTTAAGTGATGAGGATGTGAGGCAGGGCCTTAAAGTCTTCTCAAACTGGCCAACCTTTCCTCAGCTTTATTACAAAGGTGAGCTGATAGGAGGTTGCGATATCGTAATGGAGCTGAAAAACAATGGAGAGCTTAAATCTACCCTGACAGAGTGAAACATAGCCTAGTTTTATCAAATAATCCCAGACAAGAGTTGAATTTGTATTCTGATGTGAAGTGTCTGCTGGCATTATACACATTCCAAAGTTTGCTTTAGATGCCTTATTGTTATAACATTTCGTATGTTTTGTTGTGTAATCAATGATTGCAAGCTTGGGATTAGTTATCAATTCTAAGCGGGATCATGAAGTTTATCAGTTCTTGCTTGGTTTTAGTATCTAATAGTCGTATGTTGCCATTAACCCATAGAGCAATGAAAGTTGCATGTCTTACATTTTCCAATTGGAACTTGGAACTTAGAATGCATCAATTATATTCAGACAGCCATATTGCGACATGGTTCAATTGTTGTGCGATGGCACCAGCTTGAATGATATGCTTCGATATTACTATTTCTTTTCAACCAATAAGATAATCGAAATACTTTAATCTTATGAGGGTTAAATTGAAAGAACAAGAAGAAATTGTGTTATCAAAACTAGTTTTCCCTCATGGCAAGGACTTTCTTTGTCTCTATGTCATCATCTTCTACTTTATCAGCTTTCATACGGTCCAAAACACTATTTACTTCTTTACCACTTCTTATATATGCCTTCAACAAGGCATGATACATCTGCTTGTTCACTGGGATTAGATTCCTCAGTAAACCAACAAAAGCTTCCACATCTTCAACACTGCCTTTATCACCAAGCCAACTCAATATGGTCGTGCTCACTCTAAGGTTAGGCTTCCATCCTTTCTCTGCAGACAGACAGAGGGCAGCCTTCATGCACTGAAAAGCTTTTTCCGTCTCGCCCTTATTCACAAATCCAGCCGCCACTATTTCCCAACTTTTAGGGGTGGTTGCTTTCCCCTTCTCCATTAAGTCTTCAAGCATTGCTTCTGCTCTCTCATACAATCTCTTTACTGTGTACCCTATAATAACAGTCTCTGGCACCCGAAAATCATAACAGTTTCCGGACAATTCCCACTCCTTCACTACCTTCTCAGCTTCATCAAGCTCCCCAAGCCTCACCAGAGATATCAACATGCCGATATAATCCCTGTTTATGCATCTCTTACAAGCACTCTTCTCAAGACCCCATAATCTCAAAACTTCATCCTTGTTCCCCATATTGGCATAGAGTGAAATCAAATGATTGTGGCCAAGCCCATCTTTGTTATCCAGCCTCTCTTCCGACTTCTTTAGAGCATTAATTGCCTTATGGGTTTGGCCTTCTTTTATATAGAAATTGGCTACAACAGCATAAGTATTCCAGTCCATGACAATGTGAGGCTGGCTCTCCATCTCTTCCAAAACCTTTTCCATTCCTTCAAGATCAGACCTCACACCGTACGAATTGATGCAGATTCGATAACTGAAGTTGTCGGGCGGGACATTGTTCTCCTTCATCTCAGTGAGCACACCGGGAACCTTCTCGTGCTCACCAACATTCGTGTACAAACACATGATGTCATTGTAAGTCAGAGGCGAGGAAGCAAATCCCATCTCCTTCATTTTGCGCAAATGAGCGAGGGACTTGTCCGTTTGGAGCTGCCGGACATAGCAATTCAAAAGAGCACCATACGTCTTCAAGTTCTTATCTTCCTCCCTCAAATTGTTGAAATATTCTTCCGCGGAAACAAGCCCGCGAACCTTGCCAATCAAATCCAGCTGCACAGCATGTTCAACCGGCGAGAAGATGCATATGCCCTTTTGCTTCATCCACTCAGAAATCTGCACCCTATAAAGTATTATTACAAAAGCAAAAAATTTCCAATTAATTGGACATACAAAAACACAATCATTTACCTCACTCTCTCTCTTCTTATTTTTTTTTAATAACTAAATTTAAGTTGACTTTCTCTCTCCCACACCACATTTTCTGAGCTACCAAACAGCGGATAATGCAAGGAAAGAGAAAAAAATCGAAACCTGGAGGGCTTGGGAGAAGCGCTTGCGCTTGCGAAGGTCGTGAATGATGCGCTGAAGCTCGGCGACACGGACCTTGTGGCCCTTGTACACCCAGTCGTCGAGTTCTGGAACCACGTTTAAGCTGGGATTTCCAAGCGGACTGATTTTGATGTAGAGGGTCGGCTTCTTGGTCCTGCTCGTGTAGTAGGACCTGCTCGTCATCGCACTTCGGATTAGGGTTTTGGCGAAGAGCTTCGGGTCCATGAGTTGGGGTTTAGAGTTTGGAGCTGAGAGCTGGGAGAGAAGAAGAATCAGAGAGGAAACCGAAGGACCTTTTCGTAAACAATGCGAAGAGGGCAAAATGTTTCAGAAATTGGGCTTTGGGTTGGGGCTACTTAGGCCTGGGCTCGGTGAGAAGTTTTAGACTTGGGCTCATGGAGCTGTTTTGTGGAGGGATTTGAGACACGGACAACTGGCCTAATGCATTATTGATTGATCGGCCTCTCACATCCTACCAAACAGAATTCCGCTCATGAAGTCGTTTGTCATAAATAAAAAAAATTATTAGCTATAACAACTTATTACACTAATTTTGGACTCCAACTTATGTGAATAAATAAAGTTCGGAGCAGGTTTAGAATGAAAACAATGTTATATCAACTGGTACAAAAAATTGGTGTCTTTAGCATTACTCGATGAATAATAGTTGTAGACAATCACAGGTAGAAAGTTTGAATAATTCGAATTAAGAATTTGAACCAACTGTCTTGGTTTGTCAAGTATTTCCATTTGTTTTCCATCCATCCATCTTGGATGGAACCTAAAACCAAGAATTGGTAGACCTACATGAAGAACGTGATTGATCTAATTACCAAAATTAAAGTTGTGTGTGGATTCTGATTAGCTTGATATGGTTATTTTCCTAAACCCCTTGATCTCAAAATTTCTGTATAATTCTGGACAAGCAGCAGCAGCATCAATGATCAAATATGCTTGAATTCCTGGACCTTGATACAAACACTCGCACCAAAAATACCAAAATTAACTCCCATTTTTAATTTGTTTCATCAGCATCGAACTTTATTCTGATGATCTTCCATGTTCTGCGCTAGGCAATCCAACAGCTTCATTTCTAAGGCTTTAAACTGAGATAGTTGCATCTGCAGCTCCAGTTTCTGTTTCCTGAGGCTTCTTGTTCTCCTCCATTAGCAGCAAGCGATTATTTTCCTCTGCTGCAGCCACAGTTGTACTGCTGCTACCACTCTCTTCTGAAGCCTTTAGATACACTGGAAATGCACTTGGCTCACATTTCTTCCTTGTGATCTCCACCAGCATATGCCTACAGCCTTTCTGGAACTTTTCATGCTTAAATTCCCATTGTTTTGGTGATGTTTTCTTGAACCCCTGCTTTTGGCTTCAAGGGTCAGATTCATAAATCAAAAAACCAACCAAACTCTCCAATTAATTATGCATGGATTGAGACAACAATTTTGTTTTTGGACTTTTAGCATCAGACAAACGTTGTTTCGAAGGTGCATAGAATTGTTTATTCCAAAACCAAATTTGACCATTGTTGCTAATGCTTCCTAATTAGACTGTCCTATATTTAAAATACACACACGGATGCACATTGATAGGAACATAAATGATTGAAAATCATTAAGATATCAAGTACATTATTGGTTAGGTCAAATAAGCAGAAAAAGGAAAACAGTAAAAACAGGATATGGCAGAGAGAGGTGCACGCTTTTTTTATGTTACTGTTTATAGATGAAGGAGCTGTGATGCTGTATGATACTATAAATCAGTCTGCAGAGCGTGATTATTTTGACCAATTACAACTTTCACATGTTTTGACTTTCTCCACATTATTATATTTTCTGTTAACTTAGTTTGACTGCTGTGTACATGGTGAGGCACATACAAGAAAAAAAGAAAACCCATCACTCAAAATATTATGATTTACATATGAAATACTGGGTTCTTGAGAAACTGATCAAAAATAACCAAAAAGCATTCTAAGTAATCAGTAGTACTTCAAAGATTAGTAAAAGAAAGAGGGGCCTAGCGCAAATCTCATAGACGACAATTGTTGAATAAGAAGAAAAAGACGACGACTTACGTAGGTATTAAGCTGGCGGATGAAGCTGGAGAAATTATTGTGCTTGAAATATTTAGGCAGCAGGAGCTCTGAGAACTCAGCAGGAGACCAAACTATAAATCCAGAGCCCTCTGCATTCCAAGACACAATCTTCTTTCCGCTATCTCCTTCCTCTGCTGCACCTTTTTCTAGCAAATCATATGTCTTGGACAAGAAAGGGGCAGGGCTTCTTGTCCTCGGAGATTGGCCTGAAGAAGTTGTAGCAGCCATAAATTGCTGGTTTTTGTGTTTTTTTTTTTTCTGAAAATGTATGGGTTTCCAAAGGGTTCCTCAATATTTTGCTACATGCTTTTATTTATATCACAACCAAGCTGTATGAAGGTTTTGGAAACTACTAGCTAATACCGTGGAAGGTGGGCCGCTATTTCTTTAAGTTTCCTTTGAATGCATGCAATGCAACTTTCCCAATTTAGCAGCATACACATTTGTATATGGTATATATTGTGATTGGAAGATGCATCAAAAGCAGACGGAGGCATAGAAATTGCATTATTTTCTCCATGGATAATGACACGTGTAGTTTTTAATTTCCGATGAATGGAAAAGTACAAAAAAGTTCTATTATTTGACCAGACTAACAACATATTGTTTTTAAAACTAGTAGGCTATAGTTGAAAATGGGATTAGATAAGGGGCACAATGTTATTTTCCAATAAAAGCTCGGGCAGTGGGGTAATAGAAAAGGATCCTTCCTTGGTACAAATGTAGGGTTTGGGTGCATTGAATGATTATTTTACTCACCAGTCATCCAAAAGGTTCCACCAAAAAAAAAAAAAAGTCATCCAAAAGGTACACCCCGACAACGGATTCAACAAAAAAAAGATTATCAAAAGGGCCGCGAACTCTGACTCTATTTTGGAAGGGTCTGGCAAAAGTTTCTTGTGTCTGCAAGACTGCATTAACATCTTCCGTGTGTTATTGTTTTGGCACACACTTCTATTTTTTGTTTTTAAATAAGTTTCATTCAAAAACGAAAAAGGTATCATAATAATCCAAAAACAGAAGAAAAATATTTTAAAAACCCTACCCTTCCAAAGTAGGAGGCTTTGATTTGATCCACAAGTTTACCAGGAATGTTGGGACTTGAATCCAATTTCTAAAATATCAAAGAACTGAAAAAGAAAAATCTGACTTTGGGTTTGGTTATTTCAGTACCCACCAAAGAAAAATCTTCTGTTTTTGTACGTGGACTTTTCTTGGGTTGGGCTCCTTTGGTCGGCCCAAAATTTCAAACATAGGATCGGGATGGGCCATGATATGTTGCCTATTTCTTGGTTTGGCCTTGATACTCGTGATTGTATCAAGAATTAATTAAAACCATTTCATATGAGAATGAGGGCCTTGTCAAAAAAATTATATAAAAAAAGTGAGGCCCATTCCTCATTCACTAACATATATAGACCATAGATAGATGTGACTTTCATATTACACGATTATCCGAATAACTTAAGTTCAATAAAATAATCATGTCTAATATGAAGGTCCACATAAGAGGTCAATTCATCAACGGAGTTTAAGCCCAGTGAAAAATATTTTTAATTTGTAGACTAATGGTTTCATATTCAAACTCCTATAACACCGTGAGAGTGTGTGTGAGAAACTCTCATCCGCTTGTAATTTACACTATTGTTTATATTATTATTTTTATGAAAAAACACCAACTTTCTCCTCAAGTGCAATCAATTTCTATACCAAAAAGGTTTAAAGTCTTAATCACAAGCACTCCACTTCCACTATATTAATTTATTTATGTCGTTTAGAAATATATGTTATTTTATTTATCATCAATTGAATGTTAAACGACATTAATAAGTGGACATAATAAGCACGTATCTTTTTGGCACAAATAAATTTGATCAAAAATAAATTGTGACTAAACACATGGCAGCTACCCCACAAATATGGCATAAAGTAAAAGATGACAACCCAAGTCAAAAGGCAAGGTCGACTTGTCGTTTTGATAATGGTGCGTATAATTTTATACCGAGGGAAGAAGATTCATCACTGCCCGTTGAAGTTGGGTGGCCAAATTGATGACACATGCCACCAACAACATTATCTCCAACGCATTATTTAGGGTTGCCGATTGACGACGCACAAATCAGCGTGTCTCACCAATCACTTCATTTTCTAGGATCCCATGTCGGGTTGATTGAACAATTATTTACATTTTCAAATTTGTTGCCTTGTTACAATATCACAATTGTTTTCATGTAGACTTTTTGGCTAATAATGCAAAACCAAGGAAATTCAATAGTTTGGCCAACACCTTTTGATTAGGAATTGGGAATGTTAAAAATGTCGTTTTTGCTTGTACACTTGAATGAGAAGTTGGATTGGTAAGTATATAGGTGAACCAATTGTTCAAGACTTTTGTGACCACCTCTTTGGCTCCTCCTACCAACTTGATGCGGTTATATTGGAGGAAAGAAATCTCATTAGGATTCGATCCGGATATCACAGAGGGTGAAGGGAATCCACCATCACTATGGCGGAACCCATTGGCTTTGATGGAATCACTTTATAGCCCATCATGAGGCATCCGTATTTTCCCCCATCTTTCCTGTTGAATTCTCCTTTCTGGCTCCACCCACCTGCCACTCTCTCCCTTTTATTTTTTCCCCAAAAAATATATAGATTTTTGCTATTTGGTAAGTTTAACAAGTGATATTGGGAAGGGAGTATTCGAGCACAGATTTCAAGTGCAAAAATAACAAAAAATCTTAACCACTTGAACAATAGGGAGCGTGCATCTAGCCCTCAAGTATTTAATTTAAACCATTAGTTGGGTAAACTATGGTTTCTGTTTTTATGTATTTTCGGTTCAAGCCTATGATAAGAGCTCATTTTTCTTGGCCTCTAGCTACAAGTGGGATAGGACTTGTAGCAGTCAGTGGAGTGAGCCTGCCTGTGTCCCAGTTGGTTTAAAATAGACCCCTCCGTTAAATGGTTGTCGGCTACATGGACCCCTCTCTTCCCGAAAGCAGTTAAAACCAGCTTTAGCCAGAAGCACTTTGACTTTGGCTTTTTCAGTAAATAAATAGGGACCAGTTTAATTTTTTGCCTACTTCTTCTTTTCACCCTACCCTTACCTTTAGCTTTACCTAATTGTTGCAACGGTAACTATTTTGGCAAAAAATATTATCTAATTTAAGAACATTTGTATCAAACTATACTCTCTTTTTCCTTTTTCTTTTCAGCAAATCAATCTTGGATATAGGATTGAGGAGAGGGTTTAATTTAAGTAAAATGAAAATGCGACTGGCTCTTAATAAAATCCCTAGCATTACCTCATATATTGCACATCTCATTTCATCTACTATATTTATGTTCACAAGCGTTCAAACCTTTTTATACAGTATACAAAATGGCAGAGGGAGAATGACCTAAACTGTACCTTCAGAAAACAAGAAGGCACAAAAGCAAGCAACAAAAGAGGAAAATTGAAATTCTGTTTAGTGACTTGTCTGCCTGCATCTCCTGCCTCCTCAGCCTCGGACTACTACTTCCCGTTAAGTGATACGAATTTGGGTATGCATATAAGCTCTCTGAGTTTCCAAACACCCTTGCATAGACCATTTCCCCAAACACCCCAACCGCGGGATGCTGGTGGATACCTGCCATTGTAGTACTTCCAAGGTTAAGCAGCGGTGCTGAAGAATGTTCCCCAAAACTACCGTATGGATGAGGGGGCTATATTGTTGGTTCTGATAAGGATTACGATATGGAAGTTGCTGACCGGTAGGAGATGTGTTAGATATAATAGCTTGTGTATCACATGCTGATGGCCTGGGTGGTATTGCCATTCCCCTGTTGGGTGCCTTTACTTCAAGCTCAGTTTCAGGAGATGTTTGGCCCCGGCCATAAAGGGGGACCATGGTGGTGTGTGATATATCACCCTTGCAAACAGGGCATTGAGGGCACTCGTCAGAGGCAAGGGAGGCACTCTGGACGTGAAGCCATTTGTAGATGCAAGGCCAGCAATATAGATGGCCGCAGAAGGTGACCACTGGCTCATGTGCAAACTCTAAGCAGATGTTGCAGTCAAAGCCAGCTTTGGAATTTTCTGAATCTGTTGCTGTTCCCGGGATGGATTTACATTCATGTGCATAGTATTGTTGCAAGGCCATTTTTTCTGTTCTTCCAATTTCGTTCTTCCACCAGTACTGCAAAAGATAACACAAATGAAAACCAGTTTAGCACCATGAGTTTCCTGAATCCTGTGGACCATCATAACTAAGTCATGGATTAATTTGTCAGTTCCAAATTCCAATCAAATATGGAACTCTGAACCTCAAAAATATAAATCAAATAGTTATCAGATTAAAATTTAAAAGAACAAGATATTCACAGGTAAAACAAAGTGGCTTAGGGGATTCTACAGTATATTGTAAAGTATTCATGCATATACATCAAACATAGTAGGACACAGCAGTATTACAGATAGCACCCGCTCATAGCACCTAGGCGGTAGTTTCCTACCAATTTGGATATTTGCTTCTTATTAATTAATTTCAATCAATTCATACAGAGGCATAAGAGATACCATTGAAGATTAAAAAAGTTTCAATTTAGAAATCCTGTGATCCAAAAATTCTGCACCAGGTAAATAATGCTTGACCTTATAGTATTTTGAAGGTAGATCTACATTGTAGTTCACTACATCCTTCTATGGTCACCGGTGACTTGGAACCAACAATAGAGTCTAAACCACAAAAGCAATCGCCATAGCATAGAATCAGATGAAGACAGCTTTACCCAACAACGGCTGCTTAATATGCAGCTCTCTCAACCAAATTCACACTCGCAATTCTTCTACCTAACACAGAGTTGCGTCTCTCTGGTTTGACATCCAACAAAACCATTGGCACCAACAATTCCTCCACTTCAAGGTAGCACAATGAAGGACATAGACCAATCTAAACGAACATTGAACAGGCAAAAGAAAAACCAATGCCTAATATAGAAGAACCAGTATGAAGGAGAGCAACAGATAGGCGAACCCAAATCGGTTCTTATTCACTCTCCACCCCCCAAAAGAGAAACTGAACTAAATCTCCATTAAGCACAAAATAAACAGTAACATATTTTGGCTTGTTCTTTTAAACCCAGATCTGAAATGAGGGATTTCACTCTGCCTCTTTATAATACATACAACGGTTAGTAGGGTAGCCTCATCCGAGCCTATACATCTCACTACCATCTTCACGTTGTGGGAAAACACTTCAACCATGATTCAGTATATAGACAAACACTAACATAACCCCAAAGAAAACGAAAATACATACCTACAAGTCCCTATACTGCTAAAAACTAAGCTTCACCAAGCCGAATATGCACTTAGAAATCATTTCTCAAGAAACGGTCATAAATTAAAAGGGGATTGATTCACAGAAACGCCCTATAACCTCACAACTTTTGACTTAGAATTTAGTGTTAAATGAATGTAAATCCTCTGCCACATTTCCACATCCCCACAAACACAAAATAAATGAACTAAAACGACAAAATTATCTGGGATGAAGGCAAATGCTTGAATTGTTTCCCAAAGAATCAAACCTTCTGAACATTTCCCTTTCTCTTTCCCCAAAAGACTTCCCAAGCCCGAAATCGAAATAGTGATAAATCGCAAGCAGAAAGAAGCTAGATCTGTGGCTTACAAATCAAAGCACAAACATCTTCCAAAAAAACAAAACCCACAAATTCCACATGAATTTCAACGTCCCCCCGCAAATTGTCTAAGCTAAACAAAGCAAAAGGGGTGAAATTCAAGAAGAAGTCTACCAAGAAAGTTTTGAAAATTTTGATAGACATACCGTGAAGAAATATGTGGAAGATCGGCACAGCGATTGTCTCGAATCTTCGAGAACTTCCACGGAGCTTTTCTTTTCTCTTCTTTTTTGGGAATCCGTGAGAACTTGCAACGAACTTTAATGGCGATTTTTAACAGAGAGACTGAGAGAAATGAGACGAATGGAGAGGAAGGATAGCGAGCACTACACAGGAGGATGGGGTGGGAGTGCCCTTCATCCTGCATTTATAGACAAATCCAAGTATTTACACACCGTGTACCTCAAGTGGCAATTTCCACTTCTTCATGCGCGCGTGAGCTTTGTTTTGGCACTCCTTTTTATTTCCTTTTTCTTTTTTCCGGCACCTTTTTCTGATAAATATAGATTCTTCTTGGATAATAATTTGGTAAATATAGATTAGGAGGAATATAAGATACTTTTTCATCTGGATATTTAATTTGGTAAATAGAGTAGATGATCATCCAACCATATGTGACATCTAAATAAAAATATCTTATGTAGCGGTATATTCCATTAATATGACAATTAAAATTAACAAATTTATAAATAAACCCAATCCTAAACATGTATTTATAAAAAAATTTTTTAAACATAGGTTGTTTATATGGGTTTTGAGTGTGTGTAATGATGGATTTTGGGTGTGTTTATATGTTTAAATAGTGCTTGGGTTTTTTTATAATTTCAACCCCCATTTTGGGTGTTTTATGAAACTCCCTTAAAATTAATACAGTGGTTTTTAAATATATTTATATTGTCAATTTCTTTAGTCATTTTTCACCTTTTTATACTAATTATTTGCAGACGCATTTTTTATTTTTTATTAATAATGTTTTTTTTTCCTATTATTATTGGACAATATACACCAACATTTTATCATTAGTGACTTTTGAAAGTGATTTTATATTTCGTTGCTATCAATGGTTAAATAAACGCTACTAAAAAATGTAATTTTTTGTTTGTAATTCACGTTTCTTAATTTCTAAAACTCAATGGTCATTCAATCAAATTCGCATTATAATTTCCAACGGAGTCTAGTCCGGTGGAAAAAGGTCTTGACTTGTAAACTAGTGGTCTCATATTCAAACCTCCATAGTACTTTGATAGTGTGTAGACTATCACTTGTATTTTTTAAAAACTCAGCATCATAATTAAAGTATAAAATTATTAATAATTTTTGGAAAGTTAATCACAATATAACAACTATTTGTAGATTTTAAAAATAAAATTAAAAAAAACTCTTTTTGTGGTCAACACAAATATTAGCACAACAAAACATAAGTTAAATATAATAAATAATTTTAAAAGTAAAAAAGATATGTAGCTCAAGAGGTTAAAAGTAGTTATAACTGCATTTGAGGTTGATTCATCCATAATATATCTTAAATGAGAAGAAAAATATTTGGGAAGTAGAGTAGAAATGGTCTTTTTTTATATGACCAATCAAATCCCACATTCGTATCTGAAAGGTCCTCTCTATTAATTTCTTTAACAATACTAAACATAATATTTATAAAAGTAAAAATATTATTATGTCACATATAAAAAAGGGACTTTCATAAAGGAAAAAAGAAGAAGGCAAATTAAAGGTCTTTGCGTAATGTGTAATTCTATTAGTGTTTAAGTTCTGTTGTCAATAATTCTAGTTGGTATGCAATCTGTTACATATATAAATCTATATATATGGCAGCTAGTAGTTGAGTGCTACGTATAAGTCCTTTCGATTTGAGATTATAGATTTATTGTGGCGTTGATGGTGGAGCGAGACTAACCAATCTTCCCCTAAACTTTAAGAAAAACAAAAGCAAATTAAAGGAGCCGGTCCCCCCGTTTTCTTCTAGATTGTTACGTACAAAGGATGAAGGCCCGGCCCCTTCACATAAACGTCATGGGACCCACCAATTTATTCATTGAAAATCATTTAAAATTATAATTGGCCAATTGTTTAAACAATGACAAGTAAGCAACACGGACGATTTTTTAAACGAAATTAACTTTTTTCCTTGAAACGGCACCGGACACAAATAAAGTGTTGTCGTTGGGTAGAAAATGATAAATTAGTGTCTGATTCTCTGCTTACCCAAAAAAAGAGAAGAATTAAAAACGAAGATAATAGTTTTTAATTAACTCGAACAATTTGCGCTATATCAGTTATTCTGCTGTCTGCTCTGACTCCGGTGTGTTCCGGAAGCCAGAAACCCTGTTTAAATTTTCAAACGTAAAAAATAATTTTAAAGTGAGAAAATGAGAAAGAAAAAATAAACCATAGAATTGATCGACATCTCTCACATGCATGTGAATGTGAAATCCATGTGTATCAGTAAGTCTCGACTCTATGACATTTGCCAGGATTAGTATATAACATCATTCCTAAGATGATGACATTCTAGGGTTGAAGAAATAGTGTGACTGAATTTCCACCGTTTAATTTACGCTAAAGTAAAATGCTAATGATGATGCTAGATAAGCTCTCCTTAGACGAATCTATAGCATGACAAGTGAATGTGGTCATCATCCCACTAGCAATTTTTTGACAAGATGTTGGACCAAATGTCCCAAATAGTTTAGGACATGGTTGGTACGAGCGGAAATCCCCAACATTTTTTACACACGTTCTTTAAATGAAAATACAAACTCTTAAGTGTTATTATATTGTTTAGTTTGTTGTGCTTCTTTCTTTTCACATTTAATTTCCTTATTGGAATGTCTTTGATTTTTTGTAATACCATTAGAATTGTGTGGCATTGCCGGCCACCTCTTCAATAGAGGTGAAATTTTCTATCATTGTGTCATTGCTCTTCTCTCTTTACGAGGAGAAGGTAAAAGATAGATAAACAGAACAATGAAACGGGAATAAGGAAGTTATTTTCGACTCAAAGACGATAAAGCATGATAAAATTAGACAAAAGAACATAATTATGAGAATGCAGGGGGTGCATGCATGGAATGAAAGCTCCCTCCGGCTCCTTCTAGAAGTCCGGATTGAATTGAATTGGATAGGTACGCCTAACCTACTGAAAGCTCTCCTTCATTGTAGTAAGTAAGGAGCAGTTGTGCTTGCTTGGCCACTGTTGAACCAAGTGACACAAATGCCGCACCGCAGGCCAGCAACCAAACAGTATTGTCAAACTCAAGCCCGCCGCATAGAGTACGCATTAAATAATTAATTCATAAAATAAATAATGATAATAATAACTTTTATTTAATGGCATGCATCTTGTTGGCTAATATATTTTTTTTTGGTCAATGGCATGCATTTTGTTGATCTTGGTGTTGTGTTGCGCGTACATACATATATATATATATGTGTGCAGAAAATTCTCATGCACATCACATCGGCACATGCCTCGCCTGCTAGGATTTGTCTTTTCACATGATTCATATTTTCCTGTTTTCTTTATTCACTATAATATTGTTTTTGGTTTTATAATTTAATTTATATATGGTCGGTCTTGGTCTCTCTCTCTCTCTCTCCCTCACCCCCTTTCGTTTCTCGTGGGTTTTTTTTGGGTCTGATATTTTCTATCTATATATATGGAAAGATGAACGACTTTAATAAGACATAATTTTCTAGCACAGTTTGAAACGCTAGAGAGTACCATCTCCCATGTCTTGTCCAAATCTGCAAACAATGTGTGTATTTATCCGCCCATGTGACTGATATATGGTAGATTATATAAAAGTTTCAGAGAGATAGGCCAACGACTACTATTCAAATTCAATAAAAGAATTTAACCAACTGCACATCTCATGTATAATATAAGTTATTTTGAATTTAATAAGGAGTTAGGTGATCTAAAATCGTATGTTTTTAATAATAAATTTGTTGATTAAAGTAAATATAGAAAACCTTCAAGTTTTCAAAGTAAGGTGAGAACGGGTAAATGGTCACATCGTAACCAACAACAAGATAGTAAGGCATGATGGCATTGGCTGAGAAACCAGCCAAATAAATTGGGTGCATATGTACATCAAAGATCAATTCGAAAGGAATAATTGTAGGGGTTCTGAGCTGCTTCGATTAATTAACCTTCAAATTAATTTTATTAAAAGAAAATTGAAAGCTAATTCATTAACATAAACAATGATTCCAAATGGGTTAAGGGGTCCAGGGCCAGTGAGTCTAGCTAGCTGCGCAACTTAGATTTGTCCCACAATTTGACCAAATGCATCACAGCTGTCATTTTATATAATATCGAATTATTAAGGCGGAGATGCTGTTGCTAAAATTTAGGTCTGATTGAGAAACATGACTTTGGATTCCTCATGTGTAAATAAATAGATATGAAAAAGTCACGAAGTGTACGTTTTAGTTTCAATACTCATACATTCAAACTGAAGGTAATAAAGATGAAATTTCACTTGCGTGCAAATAACGACATAGAGTTTCTAGAGGCATGCATTATGCATATGACATACGTCAAAAGATGGACCAACCTCAACGACTGTCTACTCTTATTGTGTGCTTGATTAAATTTCTAGTCTTTTCTTAGACTTGCTTCCTTCCTTCCTCTACAATGTTGATGAGGGACTAGAATTAGTTGACAATTTGAAAACGGATTCCTTTTTTTTGCTTTTCCCCTTTTCTAGATACACTGACTAAACAATTGACCATCGCTTATGTTGATGGAGGTCATCTTTCAACTCCCAACCCAACAAATGCATTAACTCTGTGATCATTGACTTGTGCGACATGGATGGATGGATGGATGGATGGATGGATGGGTTAATGTTAATGTGCCACGTTTAAGTCTGCACATCCTCTCCCACTTCACTTCAACCATCATACCAGCCTCACCTCCTATCTCCTCTGTTTCCCCTTGTCCCCTCCACACATCAATTCCTTCGTCTCTCCCTCCCAAAATATCTAAAATCCTCCTCTCTCCTTATTATTTTTCTTGGTTGTATACTGGCTCGCCTCGCTTGAGCATGATGACTGTTGGTGGGTACAGAACCCATTTGTTGGTTCCTCCGGACTTTCTTCTTTTGATGACGGTGGCGGCAAATCTCGTGGAGTCAGCGGCGACTTCTTGTTTGTAGGATGTGATTCTAGGGTTTCTTTATTTTTTTGGGTTGTTTGTGGTTTTTGGGCTTGTATGTTTTTTGAGTTGTTTGTGACATGTTCATTCTTTTGACCCCCAAAAAAAAAAGAAAAAGTCTTCACCTACAAACTTGGGTTAAGCACCATTTTGGTATCTACGTTTAGCTCCAATTTTTGTTAGTGTTTACAGTCTAAATGATTTTAAATTATTATAATTTGTAGATAGGAGCATTTGAACTTGGATGCAAAGAAGTGAAGTCAATATTCTTCTCAAATGGCCTAACTCACGTCTACTGATTACTATTTTAAATTTGAACAATTTGGTAATGAGTTTTACCTCATCAGTGTTTGAGACTTTGTATGTCTTGCGTGTGCATATTAACCTTCAAATTAGACGGAAATGACTAAAATGATTAATACAATGAACCATAAGGACTAAATTGACCAGTTAAAAAACAAGGGCCAAATTGAAAATCCAATAAAAACATGTGAATCAAAAAATTATTCAACCTTTTTATCTTTTCTTTGGGTAAAGGATTCAACACTTTCATATCTCATGTACATCTAAGTTTCAACTGGATTGCAGACATGAGCTTAGCCAAATTGATTAAAGTGGATGTGCTCTTCACTAGAATCCCCCTCCTCATAGTTTAAATTAGATTAAAGTAGACCGACTCAATCCCCCTCTCCGTTTGTATAAATAAAAAATAAAAAGTTTCAGCTGGATTGATTGGGTTTGGCCCATTAACAGAAATTGGATCAAATAGCATTGAGTAAAGGCGGTCAGGCCGTCCTGGGCCTAAATAGCCCAATATACTCTGCAACAAATAAATAATGGTATGTCCCATAAAGTTTATGAATAAATTAACCAAAAACTGATATAAAGAAAGGAGCTTATGGATTGGATAACAGGGAGGAAAGAAAAAAGAAATTCAATATAATCAAAACAAATAAATATATTTTAACTTCTATCAGAGAGGAAAAAAGAAGAAGGTGGTTTTACTATTTTAAAGTCGGGTTTTTTTATTCATCGCGGTTATTTAAAAGCTTCTTCAATCTCTAAAGCCAATTTGAGCGCGCGCGAATCTCACTCTGCAACTCAAAAAGCTTCTTCAGCCTCTAAACCAAAACCTCGACTTCCAAGGAGTAACGACAATGTCGACCGCCAAAGCGAGTAACAAGAAGCGCAGGACCGAGCCTCAGCTCGCCAAATCGGATCACCTCGATCTCGATCTCGACCTCTCCAAGTTAGTTTTCCTATAATTTCTTCTTCATCTTTTTTGTTTTTGCTCGTAGATTGGTAGACGAAGTTATGAGATTGAGATTATGGTTGAATTTTACAGTGATATCAAAGGAATTATGTCGGCACTGCACCAGATCCGAGAGAAAGCTCACAAGGACGGGCTTAAGAAGAACGAGGAGACCATATCAAGGTGAGCCGAATCATATCGGTCTGGTCCAGTTTGATTATCGCGGAAATTCGAATATCGTTGACCATTTCTTTGCAAGATTAATTCGAATGTCCTTGTTCTATTGCTTAGTTTCCCATTTCGTTTACAAATTGCAATAAATAAATTGATAAAACTCTGAAAATTGAAGGTACAATTGCTTGCTTGCTTATTTGTGTTAGTTCTGATAGGATTTATAATATGAATCTGTAACGATAATTTAGCGAAACCTGATGAACGATCTTTTTATATGAAATGTTCAAACAGCTACTAATTTAGGCATTTAATTTATTTTCTTTAAATTTTTTGTGTTTGAATATCTTTTGCTTTTATTCTGTAGTTATAGTTTCCTGAATTACCATTTATGTGTTTTTGCGACAGTGTGGCTGCTGAGGTCAGGTCTGTGATTGATGAACTGAAGTCTAAAGTTGAGAAGGATAGGTAAATAAGAATGTTTGAATTCAAACCAGTTTAAGTTACTAAATCTTCTTATTCCTTTTCATCCATAGTTTTACTTGCTGAAGTGTACTCATTTGGATTTGATGCCTTCTGTATTCTTCAATTCTCAGACAAAGTTTCGCTAAATCTCTTTCAAAGAGCTCAAAAGAGGTCTGTGGAAGGAGAAGAAAAGAGCTAAAACCATAGATGATCCTGCGGAGAAATTTGAATTTATAGTTAATTTGTTTGATGCCCAAATTTTTTATTCTGATTAATAATTTGGTTGTATATAATATATGTCTGCAGTGTGAGAATTGCTTGAAGACTGAAACTGCCAAGTTCCAAGCACTCTATGAGAAGTTTTGCAAGGACCAAGCCAACCATCTACAGGCCTTGAAAGGTAGTTCCTTACAGTTTCCAAATCTTATAATTGCATCTGGTTTCTCTTCATACTATAAAGCGTTTCTGTGTAAGTGGATTGTAATTGTAACATAAATTCAATTAGATAGCAACTAGCTTATTTGTCTGCATCTAGTAATTTTGCAAGTCTTTAACAGCAACTAGCTTTTTTGTCTGCATACTTTCGGTTTCGGATTTCTATGGATAGGAAGCCTGCTTTTTTATACTCTGCACACAGAACATGACATTGTCTACTGTCATCTTATGCATGTAGCTCTTTTAGTTTGGCTCCATTTTCCAGTAACAAGTAAAATTTAAGAGCATCATGTCAAAACTGCAGAACAGGCCATGGAATTATTAACTAATATAACCCATCGACCCTGTTAAGCATTGTTGTTCTATTTGACAGGCATCATTTCCAACTATGAAGAAGAGAAGGAAAGGCTCTGCACAAGATATGAACAACTGAGTAAGCAACAAAACTCCTTTACTCCTCCTTATAGTGAAATCGAATACAACAAAATTTTCTGATGGGTTGATGTCATGTCAGGAAAGAAAGAAAGGAGTCTGATATCTGAGCATGAGAAAGCTTGTACTGATAAAATTGCTAAACTGGAAGAGTCATTGAAAAAGAAGAAGCAGGTACCTCTCTCTCTCTTCCTTGAAAAATAAAAAGAAGAAGAAGCTTGTATTGATATCTCCATGTATATGCAAACATGTCTGAAAACCACATTTTCTGTTTATAAACTCAGGATGACAGAACTTTCAGCGTTCTGAGAAAGACTCTTGGCTCATTTCTGGAGAGTGACGAGGACATCCCGGCTGATGATTGAATGAATATTCAACTTGTTTGAGCTCAAGTCTCCAGTTACCTTTTTTCCCCCAAAAGATGTTACGTTTATTAATACTTGCAATATGATATGGTACATGGTTCTGCCATAGGTGTAAAGTTGAATTTCATATACAGTACCACATTATTACATGCTGCATGTGCAAAATGTTTAAAATTAGTCACAAATTTTCTCTGTACAATTTCTAGGCACGCCTCACTTGAGCCGTTTAATGAACAGGATTGGCAGGGGGAGAGGTGGTTGCCCCTGTTGAACAGACCATGGAGGGCGCTTGTTGTGTTCCTACAGATAAAAACATTTCACATCCAGTCAAACATATAAAACACAAGCAATTGCATTCTGATCTATTTACAACTATATATAATATACAAATTACAATACATGTTTCAAAAGTGTTTTCTTATTATTCTCCGTTATAATAATAACTATTACCAATGAAAGAACAACATGACGTCTATAAATTGAGAGCATCTCTAATGCAAGGGCAAGGGGCAAGGGGCTAGGTGCTATTTTAGCCCTCAAAATGGTACTATTCACAAAATCTTGCCTCACAAATTTTGTGGTTCTAGTGGTGGTGAGGGGCTAGGGGCTAGGAGTCTGCCCAACACCTAAAACACTCAAAACCCATCATATTTTATTTACAATTGTTGATTTATGATAAATAGTGTTTGAATTATAAATACATGTCAGGATTGAGTTTATTTATAAATTTGTATTATTTTATTTATGATAAAAATCAAAGCATATGAAATTTATTTTTGAGCCATACTTTAGAACAACAATTTTGAGCAAAATGAAAAAAGACAAACAGGCATAAATGTTTGGAGTAATTTTTTAAGTGAGAAAGTGATGAAAAAAGACTGTCCACATGTTAGGCAGCTCCCATCAATGGACATTGCAATTGGAAAAGTCAGCAAATTAGGCAAAACCATCCCCTTATCTTGCCTTAGGCCAAATTAGACTGAGCCAAACACATGCATTAGAAAATGTGTTTTTTCATTTGAGGCTAGATCACTTCCATTAGACATGCTCTAAAGCAAAAAAAATAGAACTTTCATTATTGTACCCATGTGAAAGTCTACAAATCCCATAACCTCTTCTAATTTTTATTTGAAAGGAAATTCTGTTGGAGGGGGGGAATAAGAAATATCATCTCATCATCAGGCAGTTCAAAGAGAACTTCTTAGAAAAAAAGAAAGTATTTTCATGTAATTAAAAGATTATCCCCAAAATTTGTCATGAACGCTAGCCTATTGGCACATACACAATTAATGGTTCCAATATGTTTCCCCTCAAGGCTCGGGCACCTAGAAGGGTGTTCACCTTGCTCCCTACATATTGAACATTCCAAAAGAATTGCACGTCCGTTGCTTAGGCAAAATCAGGCACAATATGAGTCTCTAAAGTGGGTGCCGCAAACATTACAAACAACCACCCCACCCTTGCCAAGAGTTGTGTTCATTGGCACATGATACTTATAAGGGCATAGTTGTGTAATATGTTCACCCATCTTTAAACAATACCTATATTCACTTGTCTGCAATTTGTAGATTCATTGTTAAATACAACAAAAACAATAAAAATAATAATTGTGAGGACATGACAATGAATGAATGAAGATAATAAAATCCAAAAATCAGTATTGTGAGCACACAACATAGAATTACAACAAATACGATATTATATCATAAGAAGAGGCACCCTCAAAATTGCATCACATTTTACAAGAAAAAGAATGAATTGAATGACCCAAATCAACTCAAAAGATCAGGTGTTGTACATATTCATATTTCATGTTAGTTTAGATCACGCATTACATTGGGGTCATGCACTGCTTCTTTCTTTGAATGAAGTTCAATGCAACTGCAGTCTCTCTTTCTCCTTTTACATTGTTATCAAATTTTATGCTGGTATGGTAGCAAATTAGCAATGCATCATAACCCAGTCTTACTATCTGCATTGCAAGTTGGAAAGACCCTTGTCGCATTTTAGATAGTATCATGATGAGTCATAGACGCTCCTACTAGTGTAAAAATCTAATCTCAAGTCAAGTAAGCGTTTCTTATTGGGCTTATTTATTTGGGTGATTTTCTTCATTTCTCTATTGTTTTAACATGCCCAGTAAGTTTTGAGAACTTTGAGATCAGCTCAAATAAATTATACTTGATGACAGAAAAAGTTAGAAACCATGAATTACACATTTGAACTCAATTCTAAATTCCTAATCAATTCCTTATCTAATTGATTTATGAATTTAAAGCAACCCTGGCACATTCATAGCCAGTTTCTCATGAGAGGGTGGGAAGCAGTAGCATTGATTACATTTCTGGCAATTATATCCAACTACTTAGAGAGGTTGTCGAAGCATCACTTGGCCCTCATATCATGATTCATATGCATACATGACACTGCCATATCACTTGGCTCCACCTTCCCTTTTCTATGTGTACAATTTTATTTATAATTATAGATCATGTGCTGCAAATTGCAATTCATTTGCGATAAAAACAAAACGCAATGTAGACATCAAATGATGATAGGATGTATGGCTAAACAAAAGCATGACATTAATAGCAAACGACATAAAAGACCACTCTTTTTTCTTTTTCTTTTACTGTATGCAGTCAATCTCATCCAACATTGGGATACGAAGATTACAATTATTTAAAAACATTTAAAATAAAAATTCTAATTATTTGTTAAATTGTAATTAACATTTAATCTTTGCTTTAACTTTTAGAGTACATAAAGTATAAGGGTCACAAGAAATATAAGTCGGGACTCCGCTCGTGGCTCGGACACATATAAGTCATGTGTTCACCATAATTCTCACAATGTAAATAATTCATGATAACTGCACATCCATCGCTTCCATCGCAATTGGAACAACACGAGTCTTTAAAGTGGCAACCACAACAATTACAAAGTACCACACACCTCTCGCTAACAATCGCATTCTTTGGGACATGATGCCTGTAAGGGCATAGTATTGTAAAGTGATCACCCACCTTTAAACAATACTCACATTCATGACCTGCAATTTGTTGATCCATTGTTAAATACAATAAAAGCAATAAAAATAATCTGTTATTATTCTTATTATTATTTTTAAACAATGAATGAATGAAGATGATAAAACTCAAAATTAATATTGTGAGCACATTACATAGAATAACAAGAAGTACATAGATGTTATGTAAATAAGAGATTGAAAAAAAAAACGAATATATGTAAATAGGGAAGCTTTAGGCGCATTTTTTTTTTCGGTCCCTAAAATCAAAAGCTTACCAATAAGATTTTCCGATTCATCAGTCTCTGATTCATCAGATTCATCATTCTCCGATTCATCATTCTTGCTCCCTGTTTCCATGCAATTACATTGTTAAATACACAACAAAAAAAGGTAATGATGCCAAAGAAGTTAGAAGGAGCGACATCTATGATCCCATCAACAAATAATGATATTATGCATCATGCACACACCAAAACAACTTGGCTGGAGAAAATCATCTTCAAAAACTGATACAAAATTTTGGCATGATACATCCTCTATAATTACACCAACAAAAATAATATAAAAACAACACTTTTTTTATAAACCACATAATGAATAATGCATGGAGAAAATGTCATCTGCAACATGCTTCTACCTAACGACAACCATGATAAATCAATTATATCTAAATTTGATCAATTACCAAAGCCATGCCACCATCTCCAATTATTTCCCAAAAATAAAATAAAAACGTGCAACACAAATATTTTGTTGAGAAATACACTCTCAAAAATAATTTTCATCTAAAAGTAAACAAATAAAAGTAGGATATTGTACGGGATAAAATTCTACTAGAACCAAAACGCAAGTAATCTCATAGGGAATTTATCGTACACAAAATTTGAGGCATAAAATTAAATTGCACATAATCTTCGTCACAAATCCTTAAATTAAACGAAAGAGGAAAAAACATACTGATTGGCTTTGGCCGGTGGATTTGCAAAGGTGGAGACACAACGCCGCCGTCCTTGATTGTGTGTGTGAGCAAACGGGATTCAGCTTACGACTCGGACACATATAAGTCATGTGTTACCTTTCTTCCCACAATTTAAACAATCCATGAGAATTGCACATCCATCGCTTCGGCCACAATTGGAACAACATGAGTCTCTAAAGTGGCAACCACAACGATTGCAAAGAACCACACACCTAGTGCTAACAATTGCGTTCTTTGGGACATAATACTTGTAAGGGCATAGTTGCGTAAAGTGATCACCCACCTTTAAACAATACTCACATTCATGACCTGTGTGCAATTTTTCGATCCATTGTTAAATACAATAAAAGAAATAAAAATAAGTCACTTTATTATTTATTTATATAAACACAAACCCAATGAAGGTTGAATGAAGATGTCTATTGAATTTATACATCAAAATGAATCTCAGTATCGCGAGCACATTACATAGAATAACAAATACATAGATGTTATGTAATAAGAGATTAAAAATATATATATATATATAAGTAGGCGCATTTTTTTACTTCTCTTTTGTACCTAAAATCAAAAGCTTACCAATAAGTTTTCTAGGCTCCTATTCATCAACTTCTAATTCTACAGAATCATATTCAACAGCCTTGCTCCCTGTTTCCATGTCATTACATTGTTAGATACAAAAAGAAAAAGGTGATGATGTCAAAGAAGTTAGAATGAACGACATATATGATCCCATCAACAAATAACGATATTATTAAATATCCGCTATGCATCATGCACACACCAAAATAAATTGGCTAGGAAAAATCATCATAAAAATTGATTCAAAATTTTGGCATAATATAGATGTTATGTCATAAAAGACTTAAAAAAAATGAATATATGTAAATAGAGAAATCAAAAGCTTACCAATAAGTTCTTCAACCTCTGATTCATTAGACAAAAATTATTCATCCTCAGGTTCTTCAAGCTCTGATTCATCAGCCTTGCTCCCTGTTTCCATGCAATTACATTGTTAAATACAAAAAGAAAAAAGAAAAAAAAAAAAAAGGTGATGATGTCAAAAGAAGTTAAAAGGAATGACATACAAACACCAAAAAAACTGATTCAAACCAAAATATTGTCTATGCATAATGCACAAACCAAAATAACTTTGCTGGAAAAATCATCTTCAAAAACTGATTCAAAATTTTGGCGTAATATATATGCTCTATAATTACACCAACAAAAATAATATAAAAACAATACTTTGATTTTACCATAGCACACAATGAATAATACATGGAGAAAATGTTATATGCAACATGCTTCCACCTAACGACAACCATGATAAATCAATTATATCTTAATTTGATCAATTAGCGAAGCCATGCCACCATCTTCAATATTTTGTTGCGAAATACACTCTCAAAAATAATTTTCCTAAAAAAGTAAACAAATAGAATTAGAATATTGTACGGGACGAAATTCTACTAGAACCAAAGCGTGAGTATTCTCATAGGGAATTTATCATACACAAAATCTGAGGCATATAATCTTCATCACAAACCCTTAATCTTTCGACTATATTGCAAATAGCTTTACTTAAACACACTCTTCAGTTGGATAAAATGAAATACATGCTTCAAAAATTGAACAAGGGGCAGTTTCCCTTAATGCAGATACCAAGCCTGACTTGATCACATATCTATTGTTCTGTGGCAGGGAAAATTTTTACAAGAAAAGGCACCCGAAGTGGATGAAGAGTCAAATGAAATGATTCTTAGAACAAGGTTAGCATCCTTTTCGTTGAAATTTTGTGGCGTGTGTTTCTACTCTCTGTGGATTGGTTAATGGTGGTGTATAGGATCCCACAATGTTATTTTTTTTTTCTTTTATTGTGTTTTCCTCATCAGAAACGTTGAGACACAAGGTGAAATAGTGCTTGGCTTGCAAGAACGTACGCGGTGCCAAGGAGGCGATGCGTCTTTTTTAGTGTCAAATTTCATCATTTTCTGGAATCTCATGTTCCTAGTTATTCTTTGAACTTTTTTCTTGTTAATTGTAATTATGTGTCAGCAATCAAGTGTCTTAAGGTCATCATTGATACAGCAGAGGAAGAGATCTCAAAAGGATCTCGTAGGTGAGTATTGGTAAGATTGGTTCATAATTACTTGCTGCATCTGTTTGAACAATTCTTCATACTTGGCTTTTCCTTTTTCCATTTACACAGGTTTTGAAGCTACTGCAGGAAAAATCGATTAAGTGGGGACTGAAGGGGAAAATGCGTGAACAATACTAATCTAATTAGACAATATTAATCGGAAAAGTTTAACTTTGGTAGAAAATTAATGAAATCAAGTCGTTTCTCAAAGGGTGGTGCTCACAGAGTTGAATGATCAACAATCATATTGTTGGTTAGAATATACAATTGAAAGGTTGCGCAAGAGAAAGTAATGTGATTTTGATTTTGAAAGAAGAGTGGAAGCTTTTCCTTTTTGGCCCCGTTTAAGAGTGAACCTTTGTTGGATTTTGATCCCGCAACTAAAGGGAACTCTTAGGGGATTGCAGACTGACTTTTGGTTGGGTTGGGCAAGATGATATTCAACTTCACGGGGCACTCTACGTCGACGATTTTTTCTTTTCCGTTGACTATCTTGACTTTTCAGCTTCTCATATAGTGCATCAATTGGGTTCTCAAAATGTACAACTAGGACGAACAAGTTTGTTCCTAGCTTGACGACAACATTCCCTATATATTTCTCTTCTTCAAACTGTACTCCGAATTGTTGGTCAATTTTCTTATTATTATCGCGCGTATACTTGTAATGACGACGATCAACAAGAAAGAACAATGACTTCGAAAGATACATAGCTAAGGCATCATAATGATCAAAAAGCGCTCCTAGAACCAGTTGGTCATATACCTTTGTAACTGTTTTTTCTTTAACTTCAAACGCGCACACTTCCACCGCTATATTTATCAAAAAGAGTTGCATATAATATAGCCCTTGTCATATTTTGTAACAATTCACTTGAACTCTGGACTTTCATATCGGGCATGCGACCTTTCAAGTAATTCCAAACATATTGACCACCACCTCCCCTCACGAGAAAGCTTGAACTGATAAAATTGCTAAACTGGAAGAGTCATTGAAAAAGAAGAAGCAGGCACCTCTCTCTCTCTCTCTCTCTCTCTCTCAAAATAAAAAGAAGCTTGTACTAATATCTCAATGTATATATAAACATGTCTCAAAACCACATTTTCTGTTTATAAACTCAGGATGACAGAACTTTCAGCCTTCTGAGAAAGACTCTGGGCTCATTTCTGGAGAGTGACGAGGACATCCCGGCTGATGATTGAATGAACATTCAACTGTTTGAGCTCAAGTCTCCAGTTACTCCTTCCCCCTAAAAGATGTTACGTTTACTAATTCTTGCAATATGATATGGTAAATGTTTCTGCCATAGGTGTAAAGTTGAATTTCATATACAGTACCACATTATTACATGCTGCATGTTCAAAATGTTTAAAATTAGTCACAAATTTTCCTCTACAATTTCTAGGTACGCCTCACATAAGCAGTTTAATGAACAGGATTGGCAGGGGGAGGTGGTTGCCCCTGTTGAACAGACCATGGAGGACGCTTGTTGTGTTCCTACAAATAAAAACATTTCATATCCAGTCATACATATGAAACACAAGCAATTGCATTCTGATCTATTTAGAACAACTAAATACAAATGACAATACATTTTGTTTTAAAAGTGCTTTATTATTATTCTCCCTTATAATAATAACTATTACCAATGAAAGAACATGACGTCTATAAATACGAAGCAAAAAACATAGAACTTTCATTATTGTACACATGTGAAAGTCTACAAATCCCATAACCTCTTCTAATTTTTATTTCAAAGGAAATCTTTCTTCTTCTTCTTCTTCTTTTTGTTGTTGTTGTTGTTGTGGGGGGAGGGGAGATAAGAAATATCATCTCATCATCAGGCAGTTCAAAGAGAGCATCTCATCCCTGTCCTCGGTAATTTCTTGATAATCATGGAAACAAAGTTCTAGACTTTGCTAATAACTTCTTACAAAATTTCTGATTTCACATATGACACTAGCCTATTGGCAGTGAGACTTACAAGTGTATTCCCATAACAGACACAAAATGGTTTCAATATGTCCACAGCACAGAGGTATCTATTCTTTTGCATGTATATTGTTTACTTACTCCAATTTCTGTCACAAACTGGCAAGAGGAACACCTGACGGATGAAGCTCCATATTGATACATCAGCAACACTGCACAACTACCACATTTAACTTGTCCAACCTGATCAGCTGATAAAAGAAGAATGAGTTAAAAAATAGAACATAGTGCCATCATGACAGTAATTGCATAACGATGACTCGATTTTAAGTCCATTGGCACTTGTGGTTTAGTGCTGAACTATTGCACACTGCATAGGGGCCTTCGAAATTTCATAACAAATTTTACAAGAAAAAGAATTGATTGGGTCACCCTAATCAACTCAAAAGATCAGGTATTGCACAAATTCTATATTTAATGTTAGTTGGGGTCATGCACTGCTTCTTTGAATGAAGTTGCAACTGCAGTCTCTCTTTCTCCTTTTACATTGTTATCAAACTTTGGCAATACTTGCGCTAGGCGTACAATATCATCACAAGATAACATGAAGTAAGAAAACCTACAACAATTTTGGAAAAGGAAAAAGAGGAGAGAATGAGACTGAGAACGTTGCTTACTAGGTACACCAAGTATCTAAGTGAAAGAGGAAGAGAGAAGAACCTTCTAGCACAAAGTTGACCGTCTGACAGCATGAGCATTGAACATGTCTGGCTCCTCGTGAATATTTAAGCAGGCGACGGCAAGAACCACAAACCATTTGAGCTATTTCTGCATCACAATTAGCTAGCTCATCAGATTAAAAAAAAAAACTTTCACTATGTGTAAAAGCTGAGATGAAAGGCTTTATGGAACATTCTTCTGAGGAATCTAAAGATCAACATTTAGTAATTCAGCGGTTCCAATAAGGTAGCCATGGGATCTGATCTGATATTTTGGATCCAATGATTATTTATGCTGGTATGGTAGCAAATTAGCAATGCATCATAACCCAAATTATCCATGATTCATTCCTATTCCTGCTCAGCCCCTAATCTATAAATCGTTTGATGATAAAGTTGCCAACATAGAAAGTTGGAAAATTTTGAGACAAATAACAAAGCAAGACAAGTGAGTTGTCAAGTGGACAACCTTAAACAAAATAAAAAATTAACAACACAACGCCTATCCAAGTACCAAGTATAAGAGAAACCCCAAATAAAACCAAACACATAGCACTCGAGAATAAAACATAACAGAGTCTCTGATTGATATTAAAGTCGATGTTGTTTGTTATTATGCGGTCATACAATGGGAAGAGACTGACCGGAAGGGGAGGGTGGTGGTTGGGCAGCAGCGATGGATTGGTACTCCGGGACTGGCCCTTTGTCTACTTCCACTGTGCTCTCCATCCTCCTCTCTGTCTCTGCCTCTCGCACGCACGGCGGGGGTTGCAGACAACAACTTGACATGTCTCGAAACGTTGTCGTTATGTTGCAGGCCTCAGATTATTGGTAAGTTCTAATAGGCCTAAGGTGGGCCTGAAATGGTGAACCCAAATTGGACCAAATGTTGAACTGTAGACTGTTGGCTCGCTTGTTTGTAACCCCTGTTTTTTTTTTTTTTGGGACGAAAGTAACCCTATTTATTGATTTCAAATCTAAGGAATTTTTTTTTTTGAGCACCTTTCCTATTGAGAGAGACGATAATATACTAAACTCACACATACTACATGGATGCTAGAGCTCGAACGTAGGACCTTACCTGAGGGAGTATATACTATAAACAACTACACTAGTAGACAGAGGTGGCCCATGGAGTGTGCGAGGTGTGCGACCGCACATGGCCTCCAAAATTTAGGGGCCTCCAAATTTTTCCAAGTCAACCCATTAAATTAACTAAAACATGAAAATAAAAATAAAATTTAAATATCACCCCACAACCCCACATGCAAGGCACCAAAATCAAAATTGAATTGAATATTAATTATCAACAAATTCTACAACTTAGGGAGTAGAGGCCCTAATTTAATTCATTTTCCTCTTCCCAACTCTCACGCTGCAACTCTTCTTTTTATTTATTTATTATGGTTTGAAACCTATGTTTTCCTCTTCCCAACTCTCAAGCTGCAAAACTATTCTAATATTCTTTTGTCTTTCAGTAAGTCTTTCTCACTCTCCTCCATCAAAATAAAGCCATTTTTTTTTCAGTACCAGTGTACCACCCTCTTCCATCAAATTTTGGATTGTAAAAACTCAAGCTTTAGCCCTTTCCCAAAAATCACATTTCTTTTCTTCCTCCCTTATTCACATGAGAATTCACCAAGCATTGAAATTGGGAAATCAATTTATCAGCTCTGTGATTTGGAAGAGTGACTAAAGATTTTTGTTTTTGGAAAGCTCTTTCCGAATGTGTTCTTCTCGTGTCAAAATTTTTTGTTTCTATATGGATTTTTTTTTTTCCTACTTGTATATACAGGACCTCGACATCCATATTTGCACAAGGCCTCTAAAATCAATGGACCGGCTTTGCTAGTAGGTCCTTTGCTAAATTCAAGGATTTACTATGACTTGAACCCAGAACCTTGCCTGAGGGAATACATACTCTAAACAACTACATGAGTGGGCCCTTCACTAAATCCAAGAATTTATTAGATGAAGTTTTAAGTTAAAATTGGTTGTTCAAATAATCAGAATTCATATATGCAAAGATTGATTTAGGCCAGAAAAGGAAGAAACAAATGATTATTTCAAATATACTACAACTAGTTATTTCAAACACATTCAATATTTTTTTAGTTTGTACAAAATTTAACCTATTTGTTAAATCTCCATCCACATGAAAATATTATTGGAGGAACTTTTACAATATAGATCTGAATCTGACAATTCATAAGATCATTACACTTTTGTTTTACTAACCACCGAAACAGATAACAGAATTCCGCTTTGACAACAACTTAGGAAAGCACATTACAACTAAAATGTTGCGTATAGATTTATCTATATTTGATAGTGTAATAGCTAAAATACAATCAATTACAGTTAAGTTATTACAAATCCCTCTCCTCTTCACGTGAAATGAGAAGAAAACAAAACTACCTCACGGAAATACTACAGCTGAACCGATGCAAGACTTTGAGCCATATACTCAATCGAAATTAATAGGAACTGACCAATCTTCTGATTCGGTCTCCCACCCTTGGAGTAGCCTCCAGCATGTTTTTATTGTGGCACGATTTACAGACTCCAATCCTCAACTTCATGCTTTTTTTAAACGGAGTTGTTCTGACTTAGCTGCAGCGTACCAAAACTTCAGAAAATGGAGTTTTTTTTGCCATCAATCATATGCATATATATATATATATATATATATATATCAGGCTCCTTTCTTCTTTTGGTCTTTGGCGGGCTTGATGTCCTTTGTGAGCATTCTTGGTGCTATAGCCATGGACATAAGCTCTTGGAAGAGCAGCTTGCAAGCATAGGGAATGTATACCTACATATACATAATGTAAAAGTGGGTTAGCATTAACCTCTCCACACGAGAGAGAGAGAGAGAGAGAGAGAGAGAGAGAGAGAGAGAGTCTGGAATACACCAGTGAAGTAGAAATATTCACCTGAACAATGTCAGTTTTATTCTTGCAACCTCTGCACTCAAATGAATTCTTCTTGAGATTTGCAATAGCTATTAACCCACAACGCTCACAGACATGAACCCTATATGCATCACTTTGGTCGAACAATCTCTCTTTCAGAAAGTGAGCAGCGCCATGGGCAATCATGCAATCTCGCTCCATTTCTCCAAATCGCAAACCACCATCACGAGATCGTCCCTCAGCAGGCTGCCTTGTGAGGATCTGTACTGGACCCCGCCCACGGGAATGGATCTTGTCATCAACCATATGCTTCAGCCTCTGGTAATATGTGGGGCCAAGGAATATCATAGCACTAAGCCGCCTGCCTGTGTGGCCGTTATACATGGTCTCAAACCCACGCATTTGATACCCACAGCTGTGAAGAGCTCTGCTAATATTGTCCACCTAACAAAAAAATCGTAATAGATGAGAATCTCCAAAATCCCACAACAAAGAATTGGCTGCAATTTGTTATGACAGGTACAAGTAAGAAATTCTATAAGAAATTTAGAGGCATGTTTCAAGAGAAAGTGCAACTCACAGTCACATCTGTAAAGGGAGTTGCATCTCCTTCCTTCCCCATGTGAGCTGCAACCTTCCCCATGATACACTCAATAAGCTGACCAATGGTCATTCGAGAAGGAATAGCATGTGGGTTCACAATAATATCGGGGGTGACCCCTTCCACAGTCCATGGCATGTCTTCTTGTGTATAAGTCATACCCACTGTCCCCTTCTGTCCATGTCTACTGCTAAATTTATCACCAATCTGTGGTATCCGGACAGATCTCACCCTTACTTTCACAAACCTCAACCCATCAGCATTAGTCGTCAGTAGAACCTATTATATGGCACAGAGCAGGTTCAGCTTTGTAAGAAAGCACAACAGAATCTGTATCATAAATATATAAATAAAAGAAGAGAAGTCATTTCACACAAAGCTAACCTGATCCACAATCCCTGTTTCACTGTGGCGTAAGCTTATGCTATGGTCACGCCGTGTGTATCGTGAAGCAGCTTGCCCTTGCGCCTCATCCTGAGCCATGGGAGTGGTCTTTCCTATGATAACATCTTCACCTGAAACCCTAGTTCCCTAAGATCATATCAATGAGAACTTGATTAGATAAAATTTGTTTCACAGGATAGGTGGACAGAAAATCATTGAAAAACAAATTTACAATACTTACAGGAGGTGCAAGACCATCATCATCCAACTTGTCGTAAGAACCATGCCGCATGCCCTGTAAAATCAAATCTTAGTATGGCGTCCAACACTTACACCGGCAGCAGCATCAGACACATAAACTAAAAAATAAAACTCTCACCATCGTATTTGCTCTGTCTGGACGCCCGAAATCCTCTTTGACAAGGGTCCCCATCTTTTTCTCCTCGTCCCTGTGACAGGAAGTTAATACATTGTAGAAAAATATAATTACATGTACTCAGGATACCAGTTATAGATAAACTGACCTATAAGAGCGGAAAAATATTGACCGGAAGAATCCACGGTCTATAGAGGATTGATTCATAATGACAGAATCTTCCTGGTTATAACCAGAATAGCAAGAAATGGCAACAATAGCATTCTGATGCAGAATGGAACAAAGAAAAGGAATCATTAGCAGACTAAATTAGAAAACTTAAACTGCCAAATTGCCCCCAGAACTATCACCAAATTTTCGATTTCCCCACTGAACTTTTTCTTAGTCAGTTAAGGATACAAACTAATTTTTTTCGCCAATGTCATCAACATTTCATCCAATTTACCATTAAATATGCGGGCAAATTGGTAATTTCCCACTTTAAATGGGTTGGAGGTGGCTGGTGTTGGAGGAGGTGGCTGGTTGGAGGGGGGCTACTGGTTTTTAAAAATAAAAAAAATTATGCAGACCCTTTTTTGTGTTTTCTGCTTTAATTTAGAGAAGGGGACAAGGGGGCTGGTGGCTTGAAATGCAGTTATGTACTGATGCTGGAGGCAGGGGCTGGGAAAAAAATTGCGGTTGAATCTGACTCCCAGATTTGCACGTACATGGTGATTGGAAGAGAAAAAAAAAAAAAGAAATTGAAAATATAGTGGGTGTGTAGAGTAGATTTTTGGGGTGGGATAATTTTTTTTGGTCGGGAGTGTGTATGTGTGTGAGATAGTGAGAGAGAGAGGTGATGCGTGGATGATGGCGGATGGGAGAGGGTGGCAGGCTGCGGGTGGCCGTGGGTGAGAAGAGTTAAATCTTAGTTTTAAATTATTTTTTGTGTTTTGTGTTTTATGTTTTATATTATAGTTTTTTTATGTTTTTAATTATTTTTTAACTGAAATTTGGATTAAATGTCAATGATTTAGGCGGTAGGGGGGGCATTGGCGAAAAAAATTAGCTCATATCCTTAATTGACTTAAAAAATGTTCAGGGGGGAAATTGAACATTTGGTGATGCCACTGGTGGCTGCCTGAAATGAAGAAAAAAAGAGAAACATGTAAAACAAGGTTAAATATTTACGATGCCAGCTGGAAGCTGCCTGAAATGAAGATGCTCCATGGCTCGTGTAGTGACAAGGGGCTTCTGAGGGTAGTACAGAACATACGCCAGTGTATCCTGAGTGAAGCAACAAGAAGTAACTTACCATAGTTTATAATCAACTGTAACTTTCACGAAAAGAAAATAGAGAATACATAATTACAATAGTGGGAACCTAATCATACCATTCGGAACTGATAATTGGTGACATAAATTCCCATAGCTTGCTTGCCCATAGCAGATTGATACGTATTACGTGGAGACTGATCACAACAAACAAATAAGTAGATGGAATAACAAATGAATAAGATATCAAACACATAAATTCACTTGCATGACAAATTTACCTGATTATGATCGGGAAATGGTATAATTGAAGCACAAACACCCAAAATAAGCGATGGATGAATTTCACAATGAGTGTAAGTGTCAGAATATGCCTCTTCAGGATTGAGCCTTGCTTGTACAAGATCCTGGGTACAAGTTTTTAGAAATTGAGATCATCAATGCCCTATGGGTTCTACAGGTCTGTTTTTAATCCAGAATAAAATCATGATGCAACTTTTTCAACGAGAACTACTCACATTAATTGTCATGGAAATCATTGTAGTCTCCTCTTCTTCCGTATCAATATATTCTATAAATCCCTTTGCTACAAGATCATGCCAGCCACCATCTTCAGGGTTTTCCTGAAAACATACGGGTAGATTCCTGTAAACACTGGAAGTCCAAAAAAAATTAATTGAAGATTTCAGCTAGCTAACCCTCTGCTGTAATGCATGAATATCTTTCTTCTTTATGAGAAGCCTTTGTTTATCCACGATGAATAACGGACGACTGCAACGGCCATAATCAGTATATATCCGCAATTCTTTAAGACGGATATCTCTGACAACCCCAACTTCAGTATTGACATCAACCTGAAGAAGTACATAGTAATCAGCATCTATAACGTTTAATGTGACATTAACACGTGGGATTTCACAAGTCAGAACGAATATGGACCCAAATTGCATTGTGTTAGGAAGATTCGGCAGGTAAGAACAAAGCACAATAATATGAAGAGAAAAAAAAAAAGATACAGAAATGGTGTAATCTAAGAAGACTCGGACTACTTATAAAATCCAAGGTTTCAACTATTGCAGTTTGTTCCTTTGGCGTGAAATCTACCCAAAATTAAATTTTAATAAAGAAATAAAATAAAATGGATACTGACCCGTCGCCTTAGCTTTCTTAATGTTTTCACCAACATTTCAGGATCACGATGTATACCAACCCAACAGCCATTAACAAAAATTTTCGTGGCTTGGGGAATAACGGCAGGGGAAATTTCCTACAATCAATTTAAAGAAGAATGTCAAAATAACAAATGAAAATAGAAAGCCAACATTCATTAGAACTAGTAGTACAAACCTCAAAATTCTCTGTACCCCATTCTTCCAAAAATTCCAATATTGGATAAGCAGCTGATCCTACTGTGATGTATACCATCAACGCAAGATTCTTTACAAGTCCACATGCCTGGTGTAACAGCCCGACAAATACTTGAGTGCCACGTACAGAAAGAAAGGGTTTCTCAAAGTAACTTACACATTCAGATATTTAACACACAAGACTCACTTGTCCTTCAGGTGTTTCAGCTGGGCACATCATCCCCCACTGCGAGTTATGCAACTGCCGTGGTTTGGCCAATTTCCCTGATAAAAGAAACCTCAATTAAAGGGAAGGAGGAGAAATTCACAATGACAAGCAACATGTAGGTAGCAACATGATGATTCCAGGGGCAAGAAACGACGCCAAAAGCTTTTCACCTTATTGAACAGATGATACTTGTCTTTGCAATCCAAAGGCCTTACAGGTGAACCTTAACTATACAATATACAGAAGAAGCCAGAAAGTAGTTTTACCTTCACGCCCTATGGGAGAATTTAGCCTTCTCAAGTGTGACAAGGTGGACGCATATGTCAAACGATTTAACACCTGTTAAAAAAATTTGAATTCCAAATTAATGAATTTGGTACATGATTTTATACAATTGATAAGCTTAAATCGACCAATACAAACCCACCCCACATTTAAACAACCTGAGCAAAGCATGATGGAATTATAACTGCCAAACTCAACAGCAGAAATTAAAAGAAAATTGATAAAAGTACCTGTGACACTCCAGCCCTTGTACCAGCTGCATTTGCTTGCCCCCAGTTCCCAGTAGCAAGTGAATATTTGAGGCCACTAGTAATTGTTTTAGCTTTGATGGCAAATTGCAGGTTAAGTTCCTTTCCATTATCGACACACTGCACCATGCATGGATTGTGTAAGTATAAACCCAAATATAATAATTACAGCAACTTAAATAAGTCAGAGTTCATGTAAGGAACCTTTTGCACATAACCTCTCACATCCCTAGTCAACTTCCTGAATAACTGCACTTGCATATACAATTCTATGGTCAACAAAATAATGACAAAACAAATTTCATAAAACCCCCAATTTCCACCAGAAAACAAACCATTCGAAACAAGCCTCCCAGTAAGGGACCAGCAAGATCCAGCCTCTTGTTGCCATAATGATCCCTATCATCTTCTGCCCTCCGACCAAGTGCACACAGTAGAAGCCTGTGAATGATATATCTGGTACAAGAAACAGCATGTATTCAGTACACAATTCAGAAGCCACCCTAATGGTAATGCGTGTCCTACCAGTAAAACCTACCCAAAATAGTAAGCTTTCTTTGTCTCACAAAATTCTCCGACACCAACATGTGGAAGCATTTCCTTTTGAAGGATCTCTTTTGCATACCTGTGCATATGCATAAGATAATAATCTCATGAGCACTACAGAAGGTTATGCAAAACGTCATGAGACCCTGCAAATTTACAAAGATAACACATACTTGATCCTCTTTTCTCTACTAACACCAACAGTTGCACCTCTTTTTCCAATATAGTCGAGTGCAACCTGCAACAGGAGAGAATAATATACCATTTGACTATAAGGGAATCGAGACATCTGTAAACTCTGCAAAATAAATTGACAGAGAGAGACACCTGTTGATTTTGAATCACAAATGCTTCTTCCAGAGAAGGTCTAAGCAACTCCATCATCTGAGTATCAGAGAAGTCATAACAGATATGCTCTAATATGTCTTTATCAGCAACAAACCCGAGAGCTCGGAACACAATAATAATAGGAATTTCAGCTCGAATGTATGGAAGAGTAGCACGGATGTATTGTCCAGAAGAACCCTGCAATAATATAAATGCCCGCAAACAAAATCCATATAAATAAAACATACAACATAAACAAAACAACAACATTGCCACAATCAAATTCATTACCCCTTTAGAACTAGTCCGAGCAAGCATCCGCACAAACATTGTACTGGGCGGTCTGTTTTGGGACTCCGCCATAGACCGAACTTCCGCCACGTAGGCATACTTGTTAGGCTGCCTCTTTTTGAACACGTAGACATGATTGGTGCTCATCTTCTCTTGGGCAATCAGAACCTTTTCACTCCCGTTTATAATAAAATATCCACCTTGATCATATGGACACTCTCCCAGCTCTGTTAAATCTTTTTCGGAATTCTGGTACAACGTGCAATAACTAGACCGAAGCATTATAGGAACCTGATAATATACAGCAATTGAATGAATTTGTTAACAATGTTGAATCCATACATCATTACTAAATTGTTCACATTACACACCTTTCCAATGAATACTTTGGTGAAATCCTGAGTTTCGGTGACTTCTTCACCATCATGTCCTTTCTTTACAATGCTCTTTGAGACATCCACATACAAGGGTGCTGAGTACGTTAGATTTCTCAACCTTGCAGCTTTGGGAAATAAGGTTGCAGTTTCTCCATCAGACTCGGTCATCATGGGCTTACTCAAATAAATCTGACCGAACTTAATCCTATATGTAGTCTGCAATCCAACCCAACAGCATTAAAGAGCCAAAGAACATAACCACCAAATATGCTCCAAACTCTACTTTAATTTCCTAAAAATACACAAATGTGAGAAGGAAACCTAGCTCGCAATATACTTATAAATTTTAGTTTTCATACGCTAATTGTTAGCCCTAAATTCATGGAAACCACGAAGCTCAATCTCATATAGGATTGAACAAAGAACAATCTACCTCGGCAAAATCAGGCTGGTGGCCCGGGTTATGCTGCGACTCAGGGCGAATCTCGATATCGGCCGACTCATCGACAATTTCCTGCATTGTGTTCTGAATGAACTCGTCGAATGAGTCGAGCTGTTGGCGCACCAAACCCTTCTCTTCGAAGTAGGCTGAGATGACGGCCCAGGCGTCCTCCTGCGTGATTTCATCTTCGTCGTCGTCGTTGTACTGCTGGTCGTCGTACTCGGGCTCCTCGTCCATGAATGTGGTTGCGGATCGGAATTCGAAACCCTAGGTCTGGTTCGGTTCTTTGTGCCCGACTGAACGGTGCGTTTGCGAGTGAGCAAAACCCTAGCAGAGCTTTTCACTGTTCAGGTTCAGATGAGCTTCGAAAGTGGTGAGGTTGCGAGGTTTGAAAATAGACAAAAGAGAGAGAACTGTCGTTTTATTAGCACTTGCGGGTATGGATCGTTTTATCTTTTGCCGCCGTTGCTTCCTGTCTTCAGGACGTAGAGGCGGTTCAACGTTCAAGCCAAAGAGAAGAGCAACCAAAACAATAACAACAAAATTGTGAGAATTTGGATTCTATTTTTATTTTTCTGCCAATAAAACTATTTCTATAATGTAACAAGTCTTAATTAATGCAGTGATATTTCATCTTACATGCTTAAAAAAAAAAAAAAAAAAAAGAATTACTTACGCTAATACCTTTTAAAATTTTCAATTTTTTCACGAACTTCCTTAAGGTTTTATAAATTATATAAACATTTCTTGAGGATTTAAATTATTTTCACAAAACTCATTTTTAATTATTATCCATTCAAAGATTGATAATTTTATATAAAAAGATTCTTCATCTAGGTGTTAAGTGGCGAAACCGTAAAGCCAAGCGGCTATACTATTCTTTTTAAAAAAAATTAAAAATCCGAGTATAGCCGCACGGCTGTACTATTTTTTGATTTTTTTTTAAATATTAAAACCGACTATAGCCCAGTGGATATACTATTTATTGATATTAATTTGCTAGTTTGAAAATCACCATCTTGCATTTTTGTTACAACAAGTAAATAATCTTAGCCGCTTACATTCATTAATAATTAGTAAAATATGGAACAGGAAAAAATATGAATAAAATATGTACATGTTTTATTCGGCAAAATTTGGGCACATTACAACTTAAAAGTTCGGCCACTATATTATATTTTAATATAAATAGTTTACATTTTAATATATATTATTTTTATTTAATAATATGTAAGAATTATGTGTATAATACGTGGATTTTGTGTGTCTTATTAAATTTTTTGTAAAAAATATGTGTATTAAACTTGAAAAATATGTACATACCTGTATAATACAAGTATTGTACATTTGCTTTTTAAAAACCATAAACTTTACCGAGTCTTTAAGACATTTGCAGAACACGGACGTATTATTGAAAAATACGCACGTACATATATTAAACATGAAAGTGCTACAGTCTTTATACGAGTAATAACTCTAGAAAAATAAAAAATCAAAAAGGGATAATAGAGACTCGAGTAATGGCTTAACAGTAATGGATAATGCTCTGAACAACTCTTATTGATAAACGAAAATTAGAGAAAAAAAGGATCTCACTACATATATAAAGAGTATAGTTGTGTGGCTCTTGGGCTTTGGAGAATTTTAACTGTCTTTAAAATATTTAAATATTCACTAAAAAATAATTATTAAAACATAATTATTAATTAAAGTAATTTAAAAAGGCTAAAATATTACTTAATTACATATATTAAATTAAAGAAGTTGGACAAAAAAACATAAGTAAAGAAACTAATTTTATATTTTCAAAAATTGCTGTTTTTATTTTTATTTTAAATGGTATAGCAGCACAGCTATACTATAAAAAGGACCCACCCGTGCCTACGCCTGTGGACCAAGTAAGCCGCGCGGCTATACTATTATAAATATATAAAAAGGGCTCACCCATAGCCTAGGCGCCACTTGTCCAACAAGTAAAGCCAATTGGCTGAAAAAACCAAGTATAGCCGATCGGCTATACGATTTCTTTTTATATTTTCAATTTTTTTTAAAAACCTCGCCCGACAAACATTGTCCGGTTATTAATTTTTATACAAATTTATAAATAAACCAAATCCTAAACATGTATTTATAAAAAAACTCAAGCACTATTTAAACATAGAAACACACTCAAAATCAACCCCAAAGTCAACTTTTTGGGTGTGTTTATAAATGGGTTTTGAGTGTGTGTAATGATGGGTTTTGGGTGTGTTTATAAAGTGTTTTGGGTGTTGGGTTTTTTTATAATTTCAACATCTATTTTGGGTGTTTTAGTGAAACTCCCTAATTTTTATCAAAAATAGAGCTATACAATTTTTTATATATAAAAAGGACCCCCCATTGCCTATTCGCCACGTGTCAATACGGTAAAGCCAAACGGCTATACAATGTTTTTAAAAATTAGGAAAAAATACTTTTTAAAAAATCAGGAAAAAAGCGTATAGCCGCTCGGCTATACTATAAAAAGGACCCGGTCCCCAAGAGTCGAAACAGTAAAGCCGGACGGCTATACGATTTTTTTTAGAAATTGGGAAGAACTAGTATAGCCGCACGGATATACGAGTTTGTTAAAAATCACAAAAAAGGAGTATAGCCGTTCGGCTATACTACCACTCGTCGAAACAGTAAAGCCGTACGGCTATATGATTTTTTGGAAAATTAAGAGAAACATTTATATGCGTCCGGCTATACGATTTTCAAAAAACCAGGGTACCCGGCCTACCGGCTAGGCGTCATGTGTCAAAAAAGTAAAGCCAAGCGGCTGTACTATTTTTATAACCAGAAAGGCCACCTTTTTTTAAAATTATAAACCAAATTAGTTTATTTCATTTAATATTTATAATTAAGTATTATCGTAACTTATTTAATTACTTTAATTGATCATTAAAGTTTAATTATTATTTCTTTAGTACAACTCATACATTTTATTATAGTTTAATTATAATTTAATTGATAAATAATATAAGGCTTTGATATGCTACGATAGTGTTTTATAGCACAATGTATACATTTGATTTTTGGATGTAAACATGTCATGACTCTTAATTGAATCTGTTTTGGAGTTTCCTTATCTTCAAAATGAAACTAAATGGCATGACATGCACTACAATCATCCTTATAAAAATTCATTCATCATAAATTCAAAATAATGTCCATAGTTTGCGAGTCAATATATCATACAATCAGTATGCATAAATGTAACATACAATATGAGAAGAATGATCATGTGGCGCGCATGCATCTGTCTATGTGTATGTCTGTGTATACACAAAATTTCCATGGATGTATAATATGGCTAGCTATATTGTATTGTCTCTCTGGAAATTGACCTTCAACTACCCCCATGCCCAGTTATATTATTAGTTGCCAAAATCTGCCTGCAGTGCACAGAAACTGCTTAGAAGCCACTAATTAATGGGAGTCTTAATCTTAAACCACGTGGTCAAATCTGGAAACACCCTTTTGCTCTGTGTAAATGTTTAATTGGCTCGTTATTAAGATCAAAATCTTCATAAATTTGTTGGTAAACAAACCCTTCCTGCTGTAAAGAAATACAAAGAAAACAAGTGCCCCACCCTCTATCTGTCCTTCTAACAGCCTAAACATCTCTTGCTCTATATACCCTTCTAATTTTATTAGCTGAAGCCTGAAACATCGGATTATTTCCTTCCTCATTTGATCTCCATGACTAAGATTAGGAAGATCTTCACCTTTCTGCTAAGGCTGCTAGCTTTGGCTGCAACTCTGTCTGCCACCATAGTTATGGTCACAAGCCATGACTCTGTCAATGTCTTGAACTTAACATTCAAGGCCAAATACAGCAATTCGCCTGCTTTCATGTAAGTTTAATTAAGTTTCTAATCAACCCTTTTCCTCATAATCATGTTCTAATCATTTTATTTTATGATTTTTAAATGTGTTTGCTCATGGCAAAGGTACTTTGTGATTGTGGAAGCAATTGTAAGTGGATACAACCTTATGATTCTGTTTCTTGCCTCGAAGGGTTCGCTTTGGCGCATGGTCATCATTCTAGATGTGGTAAAGAAAGCATTTTTCTTTTCATATTTCTATGTTTTTTTTTTCCTATGATGAACTGAAATTGAGGTCCTTTTTTCTGATTTGAACAATTTTGCACAGGTTGTGGCTTTGTTACTTACTTCAAGCATGTCAGCAGCCTTGGCAATAGCTCAAGTGGGCAAGAAAGGGAACACTCATGCTGGCTGGCTGCCCATCTGTGGACAAGTCCACAAGTTCTGCAATCATGTAACACGAGCTCTTGTTGCTGGCATCATTGCAGCCGCATTATATTTTCTGCTTATTCTCTACACTCTTTACACTGTTCTCAATCCTCTGTTTGTTGTAAAACCTTAATTTTGTTGTTTTCATTTGATCTTTCCCCAGTGTTAAAAAAAAAGAAGTTGAATGTAATATGCTCCAGTGTTCAGTACCTGAAGGACTGTATGGATGAATGGAAAAGTCTTTTTCATAATTTTCCTATTCTTTGAGTATTGTTCAAGGGAAACTATAACCAACTGCCACCTCTTATATTTCTCTCATTGACTTGTCCCATTGTCTTTAGTGTCTTTTTGACGTATGTTGGTGGTTATTATTTACAAGCAGTTGTTTAAAAATCCAATTCAAAGCAGATTCCCATCTACTCCAAAGAGTAAAGAGACAAAGATTTACTCCGCACCAGTCCAATCAACTCTGACCATCCAATCAGATAACACTCTAATATCATCCAACGGCCAGGATCAACCTTAAGATATCTGTGATGCACCATAATGACCACAACTTAAATTTCTCCGGATGCCATAGGAACCATCCCCACAACCAAATAGAAGTGGGACTGAGGAACAGTGACACACAAACATCTCTGGAACCGCAAGCTGTCAAAGAAGATGGTTTGTGGAATTCTTAGTTTCAGCTCTGCTTTATCTCCAATCTCCATATCTCACTATAGAAATAGAACAGCTCCCAAGCTCAAGACTGATCTTTCTTCTTCTGTTATACTTGGAATTCGATGCTCAAGTTCTAGCTCAGATGTGCCCCAAACCTTTGGTAAGTTCACCAATTCTGTCTCCTTTTTTTGTTCTTATTTACTTCAATTTCTTATTCAATTCCCACAGAAAGGTGCCTCTGGATGGCTTCAGAATTCAAATTCTTTATTTTGAAAAGATTGATGGGTTGTTCATAGTTTTCTGTCATTTTTCTTTCGTTATCCAAGAAAAATCTGAGAATGATGCTGCTATGACTGGTGGTGCATTTGACTTCACAAGAGCAACAACATCACTTATAGATAATAAGTCAATCGCTTCATCAAAGAAGGTAACTCTTGTCCGGCATGGCCTTAGCTCTTGGAATGAAGAAAGTAGAGTTCAGGTTAGTTGCTTTCTTCTTCTTTAGTCTTAATTAATTAATTAACGATGATAAAAGGAATTTAAGTTGGTTTTTTTTTCCTGCTCTAGATTATGCATCTGTATTAGGCATATCAAACATGCTGAATTATTTTTTTCCTTTCATATAGAAAATATTTAGCTGTTCTTGAAGCTTAACCCTGGATGTATGTACAGGGAAGCTCAAACCAATCTGTCCTGACAAAAACTGGAGTGATGCAAGCAGAGAGGTGCAGAAAAGCCATTGCAAATATGCATTTTGATCAGTGTTATTCGAGTCCAATATCTCGGGCCAAGGTTTGAAGTTGAACATTTTGCTGAATTATGTTTGGACCTTGTTGCATTTAATTTCAAAGCAGATTTTAATTGTGGGTTTCCGAATTCTGATGCAGTCCACTGCTGAAATTATATGGCAAGGGAGAGAGGAGCCGCTCGTTTTCCTCGACTCGCTGAAGGAGGCTCATCTGTTTTTCCTTGAAGGCATGAAAAATGGTCAGTCTGCTCTTGTTTTACTTCCTGGTTTTAATTCGTTCCGAATTCACGCATTCTAGAATCATACTAAATCACGTTCAGAATTTGGAGGCAGAGGATGCCAAGCAGAGATATCCGAAGGAGTATGCAACATGGAGAGAGGACCCTGCTAATTTTTATGTGAATGGAATCTATCCTGTAAGAGAACTATGGGGAACAGCCAGAGAGGCTTGGAAGGAGATCTTGTTAACACCTGTGAGACATGACATCGTTTCTTTGCTATCATGATACAAATTTTGTTTGTTGACGCTAATTTTTTATAATATAAAAGATGTGTAAACAAATATCTTTCTGATGTATCAGGGAGAACATGTTTTAGTCATCACTCACAAATCAATTTTGAGGGCACTGATCTGCACAGCTTTAGGGCTAGGCTCTGAGAGGTATGTTGTCGGCAATGCAGTTTAAATATCAAGAAAAATGCAATGTTGGTATCCTGACAATGCTGTTGATGGTTCAGATTTCGTGCCATTGATGTGAACAACGGTGGAATCTCCGTATTCAATTTCAACAAGAAAGGAGAAGCAATGATTCAATCTTTGAACATGACCGCCCACATGTACAGTGATCATGTCTATCTTTACTGAAACTTTAGTGCGACTTGCTGACTGATGAGGAAATATGAAGACAGCATAAAAAAGGTGTTGGAAAGAAGTTAAAACTAAGAGTTCCTCATAGGACATTGGTATGTATTTTTTCTCAGAGTCGAGGTTTCAAATTCAAATGACAAGCTTGGGGTTGTGAAAGGTCGATGGGTAAAACACGCATGCAGTAAATGCTGCAGTGTAAGCTTCAGGCTTTCTTGTATTAGTAACAGAAGATGTACGTTCTACTTAGAAAACAAACAAGACATACATTTCTGCCAAATATTGTTATGGATCAATCTCACCGAACAAAATTCTTGAAAGTAAAAGAATTCTTATATATATATATATTGTTGGAAAAACAACAATCAGTTACTAATTAAAACAATTATATAAATAGAGTTTATAATAAACTGTAATACATAATACAGTATATAAACAATAATGAAACTGACTTGAATTCGAGATAGAGGCTTGCAGGTTTGATGCAATGTCCTAAATACAGTAATTTCACCCCTTCTCGGTGCTTGAAGTTCTACAGGTGACTGCCTCCCAGGATTCAACTATCTGTATTCTAAGTCCTAGCACTCGGACTTAGAATTTGGAGAACGTTGTTTGTTTTCCTCTCAGACAAGATGAGATGCTTGTGAATGCTTTTTCTATGTTGAACGTATGAGGCATTGTTTGATTTAAATAAACTTCTGAAACCTTATCAGAAGAGTCACAACTGTTAGAAAACAATTAATAAAACTAATCCGAATTAATAAAAAAATTATTAATTCGAAACCAAAAAATAATTTTAAATCTGAAAGTGCCCCAAGGCCCATCTTTTTAACCATTAAATATTATATATTTTTATATAATATTCAAAGCCCAAATCGTTTTTGAAGCCCAAATTGCTTCCACTTGGCCTACTTCCATTTACTTAGTGTGGCACTTTCATACTTATAAGGACTTCACTCTTTCTACTTTCTACCAATGTGGGACAAAGGTTCTTGAATTTCATTCAAACTTCCAACATATATATGTATGTATTAGTCTGCAATGGAAGACAAACCTGAATCATAAAGTATGAAAGAATAAAAGGATGGAGGAGAAGGACTGTTTCTCTTCGAAAACGCTTTTATAATCCAAAAATACATTTATTAGTAGGCTCAGGTTATCATGCCAAACTCAAAATGTGAGTGTCAGAGTTGGTGGTAGAAGTTCAATAGGATCACTTTGTTTGTTTGAGTGACTGGAGAAGGACTAGGATCTGAGGACAATGACATGGAATATGAAGTGAATATCAGATATCAAAAGAAGCTTTATGTTCCCCCCGCAGCTCATAAGAAAAGAAGAAGAAGCTTTATGTCATAAACCTTTATCAATTCTCTGATTGTTCTGTATCTTGTTCTTCTCTTTGTCTTTTTTTTTTTGTGCTTTTTTTTTTTTTTTTAGGATGGAAAGGTCACTGATACATTAGAAGGTGCAGATCCTTCTTGTTTGGCCAATAAAGTTGCTAGGGTTGTTGGGTCAGCTAAGCCCGGAGAACCTAGCCTTGAGACAGTCCAAGAGTTAGCAAAAGAAAATGGATCTTTCCAGGAGCAAGAGCAAATTCAAGCACAAACTGGCCTTGATGATGCCTTGAAAAGGCGGATGCAGCATTGACTCTAATCGACTCATGCTTTTTATGAAAGGAGCCCCCAAGGAGCCCAAATGTAAAGTTAGCAGATTGGCCGTTCACATTTTGAATAAAGTGAAGGTCAAATGTGGAACTTTCGACGTTCTTTCAGACAATGAAGTTATGGAGGGGATACAAAAGTATTCTAATTGGCCAACAACACCACAGCTTTACAACAAAGGGAAGCTTGGTGGTTGGGGTGACATAGCATATTTAATGCGTCGTAATAATGGTGAATTAGGAGAATTTTCCATAGACCATGTCACCATGAAACCAACTCACTGAATTGTGATAATTAATTTATGAATGATCAACAATCAAATTGTTGGTTAGAAATTAGAATACACACCTGAACACCTGTTGACTGAATTTTTTATATTATGTAATCAAATTTGGCCTCTTAAGATTGTGTTTTTAAGTCTTTGATGTTGTGTGAGAGTTTACTTTAAGATACATGCGTGAGTTTAATTACGTAACAAGCTTATGAAGTTGCTTGTTTAGCCTATTAATTTAGCCTATAAAGAATTGTGTTTTAAGTGTTTGATGTCGTGTGAGAGTTTACTGGTTTTATATGAAGACAGCATATACAGCATAAAAAAGGTGTTGGAAAGAAGTTAAAACTAAGAGTTCCCTATAGGACATTGGCATGTATTTTTCTCAGAGTGAAGGTTTCAAATTCAAATTGACAAGCATGGGGGTTCTGAAAGGTTGATGGGTGACAACCCTGCATGCAGTAAATGCTGCAGAGTAAAGCTTCAGGGTTTCTTGTATTGGTAACAGAACACATACATTTTATTTAGAACACAAACAAGACATACATTTTTGCCAAATATTGTTATGGATCAATCACACCGAACAAGAAGATTCTTGGAAGTAAATGAATTATTGTATACAGTAGTATGGGTATATGTCTGCAATGGAAGACAAAACTGAATCATCAGTAAGAAAGAATAAAACGATGCAGCATGAAGACACTCTCTTTTAGAAAGCACTTATACGATCCAAGAAAGTGCTTTTAAGTTTTTATGCCCAAATAACGCTTTTTTCACTTCCAAAAGCTGGTCCTAGGACAGATTTCTTTCCCGCATGAATGATTCTATCTTCTCTACATCTTCTGGAGTATCAACACCGTGAGCCTCATGATCAACCTTGATCACCTGTGAGAGGTAATCATGAGTTTGAAGTAAATATTTCTTCAAAATACCAGTCAATCTATATACATGAAAAACCACCCAACATCGGATTATATGTGATCTAACTATACTCAGATTCTGACGCCTTATTTAGCAGCTCACTGATAAGGAGAGAGAAAAAGAACTTATCAAATGAAATAAGATTGATCGAAATACATAGAAGAGTCTTATGACCAAGCAATACCTTCATCTTATATCCATTCTCAAGGACTTTAAGCTGCTCCAAATCTTCTTCCAGTTGTAATGGAGTAGGTGCAAGCTCCAGATATTTCCTCAAGAACTTTGCATCATAGCTCTGGACAAGAATGGAATAACTGGTTGGCAACAAGTAGGAGACACATTACATATAAAGGCTCACAAGTGCTGTAACATAAAGATATGCTGATACCTGGATACCAAGATGAAGTAGATATGGAAAACGTGGATTGACCTTGGCTGACCTGTGTTGTGTACATGAGAATTTATCAAGTTGCTGACGGTGTTATATTATATCGCAGACATGCTAAAATCTATAGTAAAACTTACTTATTGTAGGGGATCAAGCCCCTCGAAAAATATATTGCATAACCATGACTGTCCACCACACATTTCACCCGATTGGGATCGGATGCATCTTCAGGTTTCAAAGAAGTAACTGCAGTGCTAAATACAGCATCAGGGGCAGCCTATAACAGTAATCAAACAAAAAGGAGAAGAAACGCTCAATTACATTCAGAACGAAAAAAACAAATGAACCTAAAGTCTAAAGAATAAAATCTATAGCCAGCCACATAATGATTTGGACTATTTGATTGCCATAGACTCATCATTCTAGTTCACAAAACTATATGAGTTGAAAAGAGAACAGAATATCAATAAATGACTGTTAAAAAGTGTGATTTCATAACATATTCATCTTGAAGGAGCAGAACTGTAACTAACATGAGAGGATAAAGAACTTACTTGCAGGGCCTTGACAACCCCATCTATTATCTCGGGCTCTATAAGAGGCTCATCTCCCTGAATGTTAACAACAATATCAAATTTCTTTTTGAACTTTTGGAGGGCCTCATTGCAGCGTTCAGTTCCTTCAGATCATCAGACATTTATAAGAAACTTAAAAAATAATTCAAGTTTACTAACAATCAGTAAAATAGAAATATTGTGAACCATGGCTCTTACCATTTCTGCAAGTATCTGATGTCATTATCACATCAGCTCCAAACCCCAAACAGCACTCTGCTATTTTCTCATTATCCGTAGCTACAACTAGTAGAAGAGAAAATTTAAGAACTTTTTAGTCAACAAATCACCACATAATAACACAGAACTTATCATGTTGGCAGAGAAAACATATGAGGTTGACTGCTGGAAGTACCAAGTTGGTCCAGCGTGGTTGCAAGTTTTGCTCTTTCCCACGTCCTCTACAAGGCACAAAAAGATAGTTAAGCAAATGATCGTAGCATCTGCCCAGTTTATACCAAATATGATTACATATTCTACTTCCATGCTATTGTTTACAGTTTTCCTCCATTTGTCAAAGACATTGGAAAAGAAAAGAAAGAAGATGAAGAAGAAAACTTCTCATTGTCAAAAGTTCAAACACTTGAAACGCAAAAGAATTGATACCCAAAATCCCGATTAGTCTCCACCACACCACACCACACCACACAATTAAACAGCCTTTGAAATGATTAATCAAGTTCTCTTTTTTCTTTCATTAACATTGCGTTCATATAATGCAACAATTTAAGTAAACTTAAAAAATGAACTTGAAAGAAAAAAGAAGAAGAAAAACGATCACAAGAACCTGAATCATGGGTTTGCCGAGGATTGGGACCAGAGGTTTGCCTGGAAATCTGGAGGAAGCGAAACGAGCCGGTATGATCCCCAGCACGTGGCACCGTAACCTGGCGGACCGGCGCCTGGATATCACCGTGTACGCTACGGCCGCAGCTGCTACAGCAGCTCCGGCGAGCAGTCCCTGCGCAAGCCATGAACGGTTGGTGCCATCAGAGACAGAGGATGAGGAAGAGGGGCCGCTCATGGTTCTGCGATCTCCACTAGGTTAGCGTTTCGGCGGACGGTGGCGCGTGAGTTTGCACTGAGAGTGTCTGCGCGTGTTTGGAGAGTCTGTTATCTCGGCGGCGCGAACTGTAAACTAATTTGTAATGGATGTGTGAAACGGGGCGTTTAGGGTAGTAGCTTCAAGGCCAGGACTTCGAACCCGAAGTTTTTATTTTCATGGAAGCCAAAGTCACAGGTTCTTCAACCCCACGGTCTCCGGTTTACCGAGCTCTTCTCCGAGCAGGCCCGTCTCTCAGAGCCCTGCAACAAGTTCATGGCCACATTGTTGTCTCCGGCTCTCACCGCAGCCGAGCTCTCCTCACCAAGCTCATAACTTTGGCTTGCGAAGCCGGCTCAATTTTCTACACTCGGCGGCTCTTCCTCTCTGTTCCAAACCCTGACTCTTTCCTCTTCAATTCCCTCATCAAAGCCTCTTCAAAGTTTGGGTTCCCCCAACACACTGTTTTCTTCTATAACCGTATGCTTGGTTTCCGTATTGCGCCTTCGAGTTACACCTTTACGTCTGTGATTAAATCGTGCGCCGATATTTCGGCTCTGAGACTCGGTAGATGTGTTCATTCGCACGTTTTGGTATGTGGGTATGGCTCGGATTCATTTGTTCAGGCCGCTCTAGTTACCTTGTACTCCAAGTCTGGTGATTTGGGTGCTGCTCGGAAGTCGTTTGATAAAATGCCAGAGAGGAGCGTTGTAGCTTGGAATTCAATGATTTCGGGTTACGAGCAAAACGGGTTTTCGAGGGAAGCGATTGAGGTGTTTAATCAGATGCGGGAATTGGGTGTTGAACCTGATTCGACAACTTTCGTGAGTGTCTTAGCGGCTTGTTCTCAGTTGGGAGCTCTTGGTTTAGGCTGTTCGGTGCATCATGATGTTATTAACAATGGGCTGCATGTGAATGTAGCTCTAGGTACTTCGCTAATCATCATGTATGCTAGATGTGGGAATGTGAGCAAAGCACGAGAAGTTTTTGATTCGATGAACGAACGAAATGTCATAGCTTGGACGGCTATGATCTCAGGGTACGCAATGAATGGTTATGGCATTCAAGCTGTGGAACTCTTTTGCCAAATGAGAGCTCATGGCCCTGTTCCTAACACTGTCACATTTGTGGCAGTCTTGGCGGCGTGCGCTCATGCAGGGCTAGTTCACGAAGGGTGGGAGACATATGCAAACATGAGGCAAGAGTATGGCTTAGTGCCAGGAGTGGAGCACCATGTTTGCATGGTCGATATGCTTGGGCGTGCTGGACTTCTCACCGAAGCATATCAATTGATTAAAGAGCTTGGTCCTGAGGAGGCCGCCCCAGCTGTTTGGACTGCCATGCTTGGGGCTTGCAAGATGCATAAGAACTTCGATCTTGGAGTAATAGTTGCTGAGCATCTTTTGGAGGTTGAGCCTGAAAATCCAGGTCATTATGTAATGCTTTCGAATATATATGCACTGGCAGGTCGGATGGATCGAGTGGAAGTGGTTAGAAACATGATGATGGGAAGAAGCTTGAGAAAGCAAGTTGGCTATAGTACAATAGATGTGAACCAGAAAACGTACCTGTTTAGCATGGGTGACAAGTCCCATCCCGAGACAAATGAAGTTTATCAGTATTTAGATGAACTGATGTCGCAGTGCAGGGAAGCAGGTTATGCTCCCGTACCTGAATCAGTGATGCATGAAGTGGAAGAAGAAGAGAGGGAATATGCCCTTAGATGTCATAGCGAGAAGCTTGCGATCGCATTTGGGCTACTGAAAACCAAGGATGGCATGGCCATTAGGATTGTAAAGAACCTTCGAATGTGCGAGGACTGCCATGAAGCAATTAAGTTTATGTCAGTTGTTACCAAAAGAGAAATTATTGTTCGTGATAAGCTTCGCTTCCACCACTTCAAAGATGGCTCTTGTTCATGTATGGATTACTGGTGAGCCTGAGCTGGTCCAACTAATTGCCTGGTAGCAATGCTTTGTGAGCCTGAGCTGTTAGAGGATTTCAGCTATCCCTTACCAGAAAGAGAAGACTCATAATTTTTAGGGTCTTTTGCATTGCTTGGACAGCCAACAGAAACGCATGGCAGATCATTGTTGCAGGGATCAAGTGCAATGCTATGACTTTCTGGTCCATCTATGGAAAGGCCATTACCAATTGTTGTCAGAACTGTGATCAATCAGATTGTAAGTCGAAATGCTGAATTGCATAACCGAATCAGAGATGCCCTGGACGATTGATTCTTCGTTAGGCCAGGCGAAATATGTCAAGGTCTAACTAGATTGTGTTATTGAAGACCCTCTTGCTCTTGATCTTGCATTAAAGCATCATGTACAGTTATAGTGTTTGTTTTAGCTATCTTGCACCATTATTTGTGCTCAAAATCTCTTTTCCGAGCCAATTTGTGCATAGGAATTTGGTGAATATTGAAATGAGAAAACTCTCTTTTGTCACACAAGTACTCTTGTGAATTGGGACTTCAGAAGCAAATTATATAGTTGCTGATGGGCCTGCTGGGCTGAGCTTATCTGGGGCCTTTTGGCTCTCTTTTATTTGTTCCAAAAAAATATTGAACTCTAATTTCTGACTGGAGGATGCGTGGAATATCTGTCATAGATGCGCATGACAAATCTTTTTATGGAAACAAATGTATGTTGCTATTAAATTAAATACAAATTTATAAATAAACCAAATCCTAGACATGTATTTATAAAAAAATTCAAGCACTATTTAAACATAGAAATACACCCAAAATCAACCCCAAAGTCAACTTTTTGGATGTGTTTATAAATGGGTTTTGAGTGTGTGTAATGATGGATTTTGGGTGTGTTTATAAAGTATTTTGGGTGTTGGGTTTTTTTATAATTTCAACCTCCATTTTGGGTGTTTTAGTGAAACTCCCAAAATTAAATGCATGGGACATGCATAGTGGGTTTAAATAAATGTAATTCGTTGGGTTAAAATGGTAACCAAAAATATTTCCGAAGAAGAAATCCAATAAACAACGTAAAATTGTAGCCGTTGGAATGTTACAAAATCATAACTCTGCATCCTTAATATCATTGATTATTAATGGTTACTTCCAAGATAATGAAGAGACATATATTAAATGTGTCACTAATTGTTCTTCTTAAAGTAGTTGGGGCTATATCGCCGTGTGATATACCATGACTATGTCGTGTAAATCTATGAAGAAAGTGATTAAATAAACGTTCATTTTATTTACCAAAAACAAATAAACTTTATAATAAATTCCTGTAAGAGATTCTCTGCCTTTCTTTCTTTCATGATACGAGACCCACCAGGCTGAAAACTCGTGGAAAAAACCCCACATGCCAACAGATCCGGAAAACGACATCGCAAAAGGCCGAAAGAAACAAAAAACACATTGCAAAACCCACTTTTATTATGCTTCAGCTGTTCTAATGACAAAAACAAAATGGGAAAAAGCCCACTTTATTCTCAATCTCAAGAACCAACCCATCACCAACGGTCCGCAGTCGGTCCCAATCATTAATTAACAATTTATATACACTAATGTTGCATTCATTTACCGTCCAAATTAATTAACGGATGTTTTTCAAGAATTTTTTGTAAAGATTATGTTTCAAGAACTGAAAGGACATTTTATTATTATCATTAATGACTTGTATAATTTACTATTTTTTTCCTTTTCATACAAACGATTATGAAAAATGAAATTCGAACACATGACTTCGGATGCATGAAATAATTATTATACGAACAACATTTTGGGGCATTATTTTTCATTCATGAAAAAGTAACTTTCAACTTTTATCTTTTTTTTGGGTAATTTTGTTTATGTTGTTGATCATTGGGAATGACCTTAGTGCATGTACTTTTTTTCTTTTTCAAATCCTTTTTGTTGGCCTCTCGTTTTTTCTGGTAAGATAAATAAAAGGGATATTCCTTCTTTTATTTTTTCTAGGCTCCCATGTGCATGTGTGACACATATCCGTTTGATTCGCACTATCCGAAGTTCAAAACCTTCATCATACGCCGTCGTTTCGGCAAACATAGAACGTGGGTTGCTGCTTGGTTTGTTGCGTTGCGTACCGTCCCTCCCTCCGATTTGCTACACGATATTCTGATTTCTGATACTCAGTGGTGGGTACCACCTTGAGTCCGGACCCACCAACGCCCCCACTTCCCTTCTCAGTATCTCCACCATCCTCCGCCACCCGCCCTCTGGCGCGTGCCTCCACCTTACAACATCCATTCGTCTCTTTCAGTAGCATATGCGTGTACGTTACTTAAAGCCGTAATGAAAACCCAGCACACCATTTCTCTCACTCTCTCACTTCCACAAACAACCAACACAACACAACTCAGAACAAGAAAAGAAAAATGAAACTCAAAGACCAGCTTGAGAACTGAAGAAGAAGAGAGGAGAGCTATGAATCTTCGGCAGCGTCCGCAGCCGACGCGCGGCGGCCGTGGACCACTCCGCGCGCCGCTGCCGCCCATGCAACAGGCCTACAACATCATCCCCATCCACGACCTCCTGGCCGACCACCCTTCGCTCCGCTTTCCTGAGATACGCGCCGCTGCCGCCTCCTTACGCGCCGTCGGGGACCTCCGGAAGCCGCAGTTTGTCCCCTGGAACCCGAACTACGACCTCATGGACTGGCTCGGCCTCTCCTTCGGGTTCCAAACCGACAACGTTCGGAATCAGCGGGAGCATTTGGTCCTCCACCTGGCCAACTCCCAAATGCGGCTCCAGCCTCCGCCGAACCTGGTCGACTCGCTCGACGCCGGCGTTCTCCGGCGATTCCGGGGCAAATTGCTGCAGAACTACACCTCCTGGTGCTCCTACATGGGCCGGAAGTCGAACGTCGTCATTTCGAGACGCCGCGCTGATCTCCGCCGCGAGCTGCTCTACGTGGCGCTGTACCTGCTGATTTGGGGCGAGTCTGGTAACCTTCGTTTCGTCCCTGAATGTGTTTGTTATATTTACCATCATATGGCCATGGAACTGAACAAAGTGCTTGATGAGTCTATCGACCCGGATACTGGTCGCCCGTTTGTGCCTTCGGTTTCGGGGCACTGTGGGTTTTTGAAGAGTGTGGTTATGCCCATTTACCAGACTATTAAGACTGAGGTTGAGAGCAGCAGAAATGGCACTGCGCCTCACTCTGCTTGGCGCAATTATGATGATATTAACGAGTACTTTTGGTCTCGGAGGTGTTTCCAGAGGCTGAAATGGCCTATTAATTATTCAAGTAATTTTTTTGCTACCACCCCGAAGAATAAGAGGGTCGGGAAGACGGGGTTTGTGGAGCAGAGGTCGTTTTGGAATGTGTTTAGGAGCTTTGATAAGCTCTGGGTTTTGTTAATCTTGTTTTTACAGGCTTCCATTATTGTTGCATGGAAGGAGACAGATTATCCCTGGCAGGCGTTGGAGAGAAGGGACGATCAGGTGCAGTTGCTTACATTGTTTATTACTTGGGGCGGTCTTCGCCTTCTTCAAGCAGTGCTTGATGCTGGGACTCAGTATAGCTTAGTTTCCAGGGAGACGATGTTGCTTGGTGTTCGGATGGTGCTGAAGGGTGCAGCTGCCGCAACATGGACTATTGTGTTTTCGGTGTTTTATGCGAGGATTTGGGATCAGAAGAATTCGGATGGGAGGTGGTCGGATGCGGCCAATCAGAGGATTATTGTTTTTCTTGAGGCTGCACTTGTTTTCGTCATCCCGGAAGTGCTGGCATTGGTTCTCTTTATAGTTCCCTGGGTCAGGAACTTTCTTGAAGGGTTGGATTTTAGTATACTCTATGTATTCACATGGTGGTTTCATACACGGATTTTTGTGGGTCGTGGACTGAGGGAAGGGCTTGTCAATAATGTCAAGTATACAATGTTCTGGATCGTTGTGTTGGCTTCAAAATTCACATTCAGTTACTTCCTTCAGATCAGGCCTCTTGTTTCCCCAACGAAAACTCTGTTGGACGCAGGGGATACCAAGTACAAAATACATATCTTTTTTAATAGCGGGAACAGAATAGCAATTGTGTTGTTGTGGATTCCTGTTGTGTTGATTTACTTGATGGATCTGCAAATATGGTTTGCCATTTTCTCATCCTTAGTTGGTGCAACAATTGGGCTGTTTTCACATTTGGGTGAGATCCGGAATATCAATCAGCTAAGGCTTAGATTTCAGTTCTTTACTAGTGCGTTGCAGTTTAATCTTATGCCGGAGGAGGAGTCCTTACGTCCTGAGGTGACAATGGTGAAGAAGCTCCGTGATGCCATCCGCAGACTGAAATTGCGGTATGGACTTGGTCAAGCCTACCAGAAGACTGAATCAAGCCAAGTAGAAGCTACCAGGTTTGCCTTGATATGGAATGAAATCATGACAACTTTCAGGGAGGAAGATCTCATCAGTGATCGAGAACTTGAGCTCATGGAATTGCCACCTAATTGTTGGAACATTAGGGTTATTCGCTGGCCATGTTGCCTCCTCTGCAATGAACTATTGCTTGCTCTAAGTCAGGCAGAAGAGCTGGGTGAGGAACTTGGCGACCAGTTGCTTTGGTTGAAGATATGCAAGAGTGAGTATCGCCGGTGTGCTGTCATCGAAGCTTATGACAGCATCAAGTATCTGCTTCTTGTGGTCGTTAAATATGGCACAGAAGAAAATTCCATTGTTTCAAAAATTTTCAAGGAGCTGGATCAATGTATTCAGAGTGGGAAGGTCACGGTTACATATAAGTTGTCACTGCTTCCACAAATTCATGCAAAGTTGATTTCTCTTATTGAGCTTTTGATTCAACGAAAGAAAGATGAAAGTAAGGCAGTGAATTTGTTGCAGGCCTTGTACGAACTTTCCGTTCGTGAATTCCCGAGGTTGAAGAAGTCCATGGAAACCTTGAGGCTGGAAGGCCTCGCAACTTGTAGTCCAGCCACTGATGCAGGCTTGCTTTTTGAAAATGCAATCCAGTTTCCTGATGATGAGGATGAGGTCTGCTTTAGGCATCTGCGCCGTCTGCATACAATTCTCACTTCTAGAGACTCAATGCACAATGTCCCAACAAATATTGAGGCGAGACGACGTATTGCTTTCTTTAGCAATTCACTTTTTATGAACATGCCCCGTGCTCCATATGTTGAAAAAATGATGGCTTTCAGTGTGCTGACTCCATACTATGATGAGGAAGTGTTGTATGGAAAAGAATTTCTTCGAAGTGAGAACGAAGATGGCATTTCCACCCTGTTTTATCTGCAGAAGATTTATGAAGATGAGTGGAAGCATTTTATGGAGAGGATGTACAGGGAGGGCATGGAGAATGACGATGAAATCTTTACTAATAAGGCTAGGGATCTCCGTCTTTGGGCATCGCACAGAGGTCAGACATTATCTCGCACTGTGAGGGGAATGATGTACTACTATAGGGCGCTTAAGATGCTTGCATTTCTTGATTCTGCATCTGAGATGGACATAAGGGATGGATCACAGCAAATTGGCTCTCATGTTTTGATAAACCAAAATAGCGGGTTGGATGGTGTACGGTCAGGCATGCAATCCTCTTCTCGGAAACTCGGAAGAACAAGTAGCAGTGTTAGTTATTTATTTAAGGGGAATGAACATGGGATTGCTCTGTTGAAGTTCACATATGTGGTTGCCTGCCAATTATACGGGCAGCATAAGACAAAGGGAGACTCCCGTGCTGAGGAGATCTTATATCTTATGAAAAACAATGAGGCTCTTCGAGTTGCCTATGTTGATGAGGTTCACTTGGGGAGGGATGAGGTTGAGTACTACTCTGTCCTTGTTAAATTTGATCAGCAGATTCAAAGGGAGGTTGAGATCTATCGGATCATGTTGCCTGGTCCATTGAAGCTTGGTGAAGGCAAACCAGAAAATCAAAACCATGCCATAATCTTCACAAGGGGTGATGCAGTTCAGACCATTGACATGAACCAAGATAATTATTTTGAGGAGGCACTTAAAATGCGGAATTTATTGGAAGAGTTCAAGAACTTTTATGGTATCAGGAGGCCGACTATCTTGGGAGTCCGCGAGAATATCTTCACTGGCTCCGTGTCGTCTCTTGCTTGGTTCATGTCTGCTCAGGAGATGAGTTTTGTGACCCTGAACCAGCGTGTTCTGGCAAACCCTTTGAAAGTGCGAATGCACTATGGTCATCCAGATGTGTTTGACAGGTTCTGGTTCTTGCCTCGAGGTGGATTAAGCAAGGCTTCCAAAGTGATCAATATCAGCGAGGACATATTTGCTGGCTTCAATTGCACACTGCGAGGTGGCAATGTGACTCACCATGAATATATACAGGTGGGCAAGGGGAGGGATGTTGGGCTGAATCAGATCTCCATGTTTGAGGCCAAGGTTGCTAGTGGCAATGGTGAGCAGGTTTTAAGCAGAGATGTGTACCGGTTGGGTCATAGATTGGACTTCTTTCGAATGCTTTCATTTTTCTACTCGACTGCTGGGTTCTACTTTAACACGATGATGGTGATACTGACTGTTTATGCCTTCTTGTGGGGACGTCTTTTTCTTGCTCTCAGTGGTATCAAGGACAGTGCAAACAATAAATCACTTGGTGTGATCTTGAATCAGCAGTTTATTATCCAGCTAGGTTTCTTCACTGCCCTTCCAATGATTGTTGAAAACTCTCTTGAACTGGGTTTCCTTCGAGCAGTTTGGGATTTCTTAACAATGCAGTTGCAGCTTGCTTCAGTTTTCTACACATTCTCAATGGGAACTCGTACCCACTTCTTCGGCCGTACTATTCTTCATGGGGGTGCAAAGTACCGAGCCACTGGACGTGGCTTTGTGGTACAACACAAGAGCTTTGCTGAGAACTATCGACTCTACGCTCGAAGCCATTTTGTGAAGGCAATTGAGCTTGGGATTATTTTAATAGTGTTTGCTGCTCATAACTCTGTAGCTACGAATACTTTTGTTTACATTGCCATGACGATCTCAAGCTGGTGTCTCGTATTGTCGTGGATAATGGCCCCGTTTGTGTTCAACCCTTCTGGATTTGATTGGCTGAAAACTGTATATGACTTTGAAGATTTTATGAATTGGTTGTGGTATTCCGGGGGGGTTTTTACAAAAGCTGAACATAGCTGGGAAACATGGTGGTATGAGGAACAAGACCATCTGCGAACAACTGGTCTTTGGGGAAAGCTATTGGAAATTCTTTTGGATCTTCGTTTCTTCTTCTTTCAGTATGGTGTTGTGTACCATCTAAATATTACCCGTGGAAATACCAGCATAGCTGTTTACTTGCTATCTTGGATATACATGGTAGTGGCTGTTGGGATTTATATAGTCATAGCATATGCTCAGGACAAATATGCAGCGAAGGAGCATATCTACTACCGGCTAGTTCAGCTTCTTGTCATAATGGTTTTGGTACTTGTAACTGTATTGCTGCTCGAGTTCACTCACTTCGAATTTCTCGATATAGTCTCAAGTTTCTTGGCGTTCATCCCTACTGGCTGGGGTATAATTTTAATAGCTCAGGTACTTAAACCTTTCCTGCAGTCTACAGTGGTGTGGGATACTGTGGTTTCGTTGGCTCGACTGTATGATTTGCTCTTTGGAGTAATTGTTTTGGCTCCTGTGGCATTGCTGTCATGGTTACCTGGGTTTCAGTCAATGCAGACTAGGATCCTGTTCAATGAAGCCTTTAGCAGGGGTCTTCAGATATCTCGTATTCTTACCGGCAAAAAGTCTCAGTGATGCATTCATTCAGAGGTATTTCGATCTCAACTTATGAAATCCTCCATTATGTAATATGTTTTAGGTTGGACTCTGCTTATTATTATATTTCATTGGTCACTTATGCTTTGTGTTTTCTTTCGGGTAGTCCATGTCGGCTGTAATCTTTTACAAATTATCTAACTGGGTTTCTTTGCGTTTCAGGTCATGAGGCGGGACTAGGTTTACAACAGACCAAGTAAGACTGTTCTTCGATTCTACTGTCGGAGCAAAGGTAGTCGCATCGTACTGTGGTGTTGTCGTACATGATTTTCTCATCCGTGAATTCAGCTGCTGATTTTGTAATTAATCAGAGCATCTTCCTCTCTTGCTAGAGATTTTGTAGTGAAACGAACAGAGGGTAATTTGAGTGGTTAATTCCGTAGAGTGGTTTAACCACATTGTTGTTATTGTCGTTGTTCAGGATCTGGTTCTGTACATATTGTTCATATCTATTGTAGCTTCTAATCTATGCTAGGTTGGTTATTTAAAGAGCATATTATTATTATTATTATTAATGGCATGTTGCTTCTCCCACATCTTGGATTCAATCGATTTTACCCAAGCAACCAAATATCTTATAAACCCAAGATCAGTTTTGGTGTGAAACAACAATTGCAATCATGGAGATAGTAATAAATAAATATACTATAGGAGGAACCAATTGCAAAGTTTTTCATTCTTTAGCCAGAAATTGAATGGTGTAGGATTCAACGTTTTAATTTTTTCAAAAAGAAGCATGCATCGTGACATTGCTCAGAAAAATGATGTCTGAAACATTTTTGTTGAAGCGACATGTTTTCTGTTTTAATTTTGTTTTGACAATTTAAATTTTGCAGACTAGACAAAAGAACGTACCCATCAGAAGATATATATTTTGCACACTAGATTTCAATTATCAAAAAAATTGGTTCTCGGTAAAATCTATGTCCCTTATAATTCCTCATTGCTGATGACAGGGACTTTCTCATATACAGAAGTCTGTCTAAATCTTTTGGGAAGAACAAAACGACCACCAAATCTCTGCTGCAAGAAAATAATGGCAGCAAACAGCAGACCACCACAGGGGATGATGATATTCCAGGCAGTGGAGTAAAAATCCATTTTTTGGTTTGCATAAATATATGATAAGTCAAGGAACCATGTACCAGTCTGAGCTCTGTAAAGATCATATGCATGAGGCAGCACATGAAGTACGGTGGTTCCAAGGTAAAATGCACAGGCCAGAGCCTTTTCTCCTGAATTGAAGAATAAGTTGAACAATATCTGTGGGAGCAGAAAACCATCCAGTACGAGGCCGGCATAAGAGCTGAGATCCTCCCGGAGAGAGTGCTGCTGGTAAGCAAGATGGTGGAGGGTAGACACTCGGTAGGCCATGCGGTGTGGTCTTTGAAATGGCCTGTGTGATCTCTGGTAAGCGTTTTTGCGTAGGTTCACAAACCAAACAATCAGTGCACCAGCTATGTACAATGGTAAAGTTGCATAAAGAACCTTCCTCTCAGAATCTCTCAAGCTCTTCTGGTTTCCATGACCTTGTCTTGAGGACCACGTCAGTTGGAGAAGACGTAGCTGTAAAAGGAGAGCTACCATCATTAACACCCTGACTATTACTTCATTCACTTGAAGCCATCCACCAGTCCCAAGAAAAGTATCCTGCTGGCTGTGGTGTTTATTTGGCACAAACAATGCTTCAAAGTTGACCAGAAGTGGAATCATGTATCCCAGACTAAGAACAATAAGCATAACAATCGAAACAAATGGGAGAACATCTGGGTGCTTCTTCACGAATAATAGCTGCAAGCCCACAAAGACGCATGCAAGGGTGTTGGAAATCAGAACCATACTGATCTCAAAGTCGATTCTTGAAATGGATGCTGCAGCTTGGCTAGTGTAAATAGAATTTGAAGAAAACTCAATAGGTTCAAAATAAAGAGGGTCTAACTTCCGCCTTGTGCTTTCAATAGTTCCCTTGACATTCTGGCCATCCTTTGTATCCAATGGAGAAAACTGTACAATGATTTTAATAGCACAGTCTAACATATCCTGTTTAATCAATGTTTGATTTTTCACTGGTACGTGCCTACATCCTATCATGCACAGATTACCATAATCCCTATCATATATTCCTTCAGCAGATAGTTCTGCTTTAGATGGGAAAACATCATGACGAAAACCAAAATCAGATATGAAGAACAACTTATAGCTGACGTTCATCGGACTGCTATGGCTATGACTTTGGTTCAGCAGCATTGATGATTTTGTTTGCGGCAATTTATCCCAAAACCGGCGTCCATAAACCCGCTCATCATCCACAAATAAAGGGGATGAATAACCAGATGCTTGTTGTCCTTTACTGTTTCTCACTGTCATGCCGAATTTCATGTCCACTGAAAACTCATCAGGGTATATCTTTCCTTTGCCTCTCCCAGCCTTCTTTTCTGCACATGTTTTTCTCATATCATCATTCTCAGAATACTCATATTTGAAATCTAAGAGTTTCATCAACCATCCCGACAAAGTGTGAAACCCAATTTTAGCAAAGTAACCTGAGTCATTCACTTCTTTGATGCTCCACATTTCCCCCGCAACAGTAGACCTATTCCATAAAGACAACTTTGTTGGCAATCTCAAGCTGAATTTAGTTGAGCAATCTCCAACAAAAGCATGAGTCAAAGATTCTGTAAAATTCAAAATCCGGCATGCAACAGCACACAGACGATTCTCCTTCTCATCCCATGCCCCTTCAGTAATGAAGGTTGTGTGAGGGTCAAACGGAAATTTGATGCCATAATAGCTAGAGTTGGGAAAACCCAACAACATCTGCATTTTCCTCCCATTTGCACACCGAGTTCCATAATAAACAAAAGAAGATACATATCCAGCATTCCCACCAAGAGGATTGCAATTCACACTGCCACAATCACTTCCATATTCCAATTCAAAGCTTTCATGTAGTTTACCAAGCAACATACACAAACCACGCTTCGATTTGCCCACACCTAAATTCTCTCCTCTATCGTCACCACGCAAACAACCATTCTCACTATCTTTCCCAGCTAATTTATATTCATAACTAGAACTCTGATATAAACCCAACATCAAAAGGGGTTCAAAGTAATCCCCATCATGCTTATCACTCAAACTCTCTAAAATCCCAGTAATTAAACTGTCATAAATACTTGAATTTTGCGGATAATTAAGCTTAAGAACAACACTAAGAGGCCTCAAATTACCTGACCCGCCATTTCCAACCATACAAAGCTTCTTAGAAGATTCTGAGTAGTACCCATCAAGCCTAAAGTTCAGTAAGCCCTTCCGAAAATGGCTTCTCGGACCTTTGAAATAAACCAACCGCAAATTCCGACGCGTAGAATTGTGGAAGATGGAGTAGTCTCGAAGATGCAAGGTTGCCCTGACTTTGAAAACGCCTTCGGTGAGGGTTTTACCCACGTCAGAGGGCACAAAGGAGAGAGCTTTCAGGTCATCGACCTCGGTAGTTTTCAGGTTTTGCTTGAAAAGCTGATCGCCGCCGGTGAAGTAACCGTTCCTGAAGCCAATGTCTTGGATGGAGAGGTTGGTGACAAACCACCTGGTGGGGTCTGTGTCCGACTTCGGCACGACGTCGTTGCAGTGTTTGGAGTATAAGGTTTCAGAATCTGAGCTTTGGGTTATGGAGTTTGAGGTTGTGGTGGTGAAATTGATGCAGAAGAAAAGGAAGAAGAATAAGAGGAGTGACCTCGTTGGCAAAATTGTAAGAACCCTAACCCTAGATTTATGCAATGGAGCCGAAGAAGATGATGAAGAATTGGACTCCATCGCGGTGCAACGAGGGAGAGAACTGAAGAAGAACCTGAATCGCAGGACATGAGCAGAGAAAGTTGCAATTTTTTAATGTTACTTACTTCAGCTCTCTTTTTTCTTAGCTTAGACATTAAATTTGAATTTGATATGGACTAATATTCGTTATCAAATATTAATTTATTCCCTGGAAATGCTCTTATTATACTAACAAATTTTCTTTATATTTATTTTTAATATAGACTAATAATTCGTTATTTATATATATAAAGCAAAAGACAGAGAATGATAAAACATTCAAAATATCAAAAAATATCATTGATTAATTCAAATATTAAGAATTAAAATTATTAATTAAATAAGAATAATATGATAAATTCACATTTTTTCATATTAAAAAAAAAATCAGATAATAAGTTCTACTTTTGTAGAACATAACTACCCATGTTATCTTTTCTTAATTCTTTAAAAAATAAATAAATAACCAAGGGGCTAGTCAAATATTAATATGATTATTTAAAGCTAAGTATTAGCCATGATTAAGATATAATTAGAACACGGCCGAAGAGAAAAGGGGTACAGAAACATAAGGGATTCTTTCAGTACTTTCTGTCCGTTTCTTGGCAACCAAACAAATCACTTAAACCATCTAACACACAAACTCAACTCTTGCTTTTTTATTTCATAGATTTTGTATGCAAGACAGTGTATAATACAGAATAACAAATCTTACAAAGTCATTTTTTCACAGATACAAACAAACCATAGATTCTCTTTCTTTTTTATTTATTCTTTTTTGGCAAACAACAACAACCACAACCTCAGAAATACACACGAGCATGACCAATCTTTCACCAAACACAGATTGAAAGTGTCTGGACTTATTTATACACATGACAGAAATGTCTTGCTTGGTTACCTTTATATTACAACTTTTGCACCATGTTCATTTCTCTGGCCCAATGAACCGGTTGCAATCAATTCCCTTATCACAGAAAGCCCCTACCAATTTCGGAAAGAGCTTGGATAGCATAATTTTGAACCCAGTAGAGCTTCCCTTACAATGTTTATCTTCTGTTTTCTGAAAATCAACAGCACATCCTACCGGAGCCCCATCCATATACGCCTTGCACGCCATTACAATATTTTGGGAGCGCCGAGTGAAGTGTTCCACCACAAGCTCCTCGAAATGCTGCATCCACATTATTAAGTTACAATCCATACTTACCAAACAAGACAATTTCAATGATCTTATAAAAGTATGATTTTATGCGATTTCACGTCAAAGACTACAGAGGAACACTATCTTTATCCAGTATGACCCTAAGCAAAAAATCATATTACCAAAACAACTATCATACCTTAGGTGGCTTGTGGAGTATGTACAGCATGGACTTGCAAGTCATGAGGAAGGCATTTTCATTATAGCTTACTGAGTTTTTCTCTCCCTCAGTTCTTCCCACCTGCTGATCATATCCAGCTTCATTGAAATATGGCTTGTCGTTAAGCACAAGGGCTTGAAGGGAGAGAAGAACTTGAAGAATGGTGGAGCTCCCTGGATTCCAAACTTCAGTGCCTGTACCCGCCCATGTGTTAAGAAGACTGAGACAGACCTTTCCAGACTCATACAAATTAGGGTTGACACGGAGACCACCAGATCTGTAGTGCACCAACTGCATAAAATTTTAAGATTGACAAACTAAATTAGCACTCACTATAATAGCCATAAATGTAAATAACAGAACTGCACAACCACATGTAAATACTTACAGGCGGTTCATGAGGATACTCTGGAGGAAGATAAATGTCAAAGAAGAAAAGTCCATCATGATATGGAGTTCCAGGTGCACCAACAATGACTGCTCGCAGAAGATCCATCCTTTCCTCAAAAGCACGGACATAGATTTTTTCTGTTGATGACAGCAAAGTTAAGTAAGTATGGGGCCTCTAGTGAGTGTTAAAAGTACTTAGAATAAGAATATCCCTTCAGTTATCAATTCATGGTTTTCCTAACCAACAGAAATTCGTCTATATATTTACTGCTTCCCAATCAAGTCTTGCTCTATGTTACCAAATCATGCTATTGCTATGAAAACCATTAAAAATTAAACTTAAAGAAGACGAAGTGCTAACCAGGAAGATCTTTCTCTAAGATGCTCCACTCTTGATGAATCTTTTTCATCCAGCCTCTTTTCACCTACGAGGGAACAAAATGGATAAGAAATAAGACCATCCTGAGTGTATGAAATATGAAGTGGTACATTTGTATGGAAATTTCATCCGGTTTCTAACCTGAGATAATATTAACTCCTTGCTGGCACCATGAAAATTGTGGTCTGAGCAATCAGAAACCATGTCAAATTGCCTGAACTGACCTGCAGTCTCATTGGCTTTTAAATGTGAAAGGCTATTCCCCTCAATTTCTTTGCCTTCCTCAATCAAAATTTTCTTTCCAAATCTTTCCAGCTCAGCCGTTGAATGTGGCTTAGTGAAAAGGTCACAAGTTTCCACTATTCCTTTCTCATGGGAGATCTCAGATTCATTTCCAACTTCAGAAATACAGACTGATGGTGAAGGACCTGAAAGTGATGCAGAATCATGGGATCCAAAAAGATTCGCAGCTATGCTTGTGAAAAATCCAATAGCAGCTTGAGGAAGGAAATAGGAACTAGACTCCCTTGTGTACTTTTTGCAACCTTTACTGGCATCATCCGAATTCAATGAATCCTGAACATAGAAATGTTATTCAGCTTGTTGGGAGGAAAATGCAAACGATACAGGATATTCAGAGTTTATAGGAAGCAAACTGTAAGTTTTTGGTTGATTTACAATTGTTTGGATAAGCTTAAATTGTTAAAATGCAGACAAATAATTCTTTAATGTGTGGGCCTCTTCCCAAGGTAACCAAACATGTTGACCCCAACATAAATTGGGAGGTTTTCATGGATTTGAACTCAAGATCTTTGGCTATAATACGAGGTTAAGTTTTTGTTAACTAACCGTTGCTCCAAAAAAACTTAAGCTGTTAGGATGTGAGCCAACTATTGTTACAAATGCAACCCAATTCAACAGTCATTTCATGAACTTCAAATGCAACCCGATGTTTCAAAAACATTTGCCACCCAGCGAAGTGGAAACTGAAAAATGCCACCACAAACAGTTGGCTGTTGTTTCGTACATGCATGAGAGAGAGAGAGAGAGAGAGAGAGAGAGAGAGAGAGAGAGAGAGATGGCTGTACCTTTCCTTTCAGGTTAGAAGGTTGTTTTTCATTTTGAATCATAGCTCGATTCAAGTCCTCAATGTCATCTTCTGCAGGGATTGCAGCTGAACCTTCATGTTTGTCAAACCGGAAAATTTCATGAGGGGCCACCTGTAACAATGACCAAAAAAAACTTTAAAATGAAATCATAATCTAATGGGAAACCAACACCAGCTCGAAATCATTTAACAAACAGAATGATGAATAAACAAACAATAATGGCTTAAATTTATACCGTGCTTGTAATACCAGTAGCCCATCTCACTTCCACAGCTCCATCTCTGAAGCCCATAACACTTCCAATGTGAGATAGGTAGCATTTATCAGTGCACTCGTCTTGATCCCCACCACAGTTCTTGTCTATCGGAGCAGCTTCCTCGCTCATGCCAATCTTTGTGTTTGGATAGTTTTTATCAGCTTGTTCATCAAACTGATTCTGGACCAACCTGAACACATAATCTCCAAAACAGTAGGAGTAATCTGGGTGCTCAACCAGTTCATAAGCGCTTACAATTTCATCCATTTTCTCTCCCTCTGAATTATTTGCTTCAGGTGCAGTGATAGTTTTCCATTGCACCTTTACTGTCCTTTCCTTTGCATCCACACCCTGCACAACACCCCATCTTTGACTACTAGGCAAGTGTGGATCATCACAAGTACTCTTTTCCTGGACAAACTGTTCAGGCCAAAATTCATGATCATTTACAACACTTACTGGAGCTAATGTCTGTGAATCTAATCCCAAAGAGTGGCTACCATCTTGCCACACAACATCAACTTTTGTCTTTGTCTTTATGATAACAAAGATTTCCTCAAATTTTGAATTAGTGTTTCTTCTCCTGAATCCTCTTTCTGATTTCTTGCGCTGGTTAATGAGCTCACAAGTAGATGCATTATGAAAAGCCTGCTCCATGATAGCTTTATGGTCACTAACTGGAAGCATACACCAATCCCCAAGTTGCCAGTTTGCATGAGAGAAACAAGACAACAAAGTCAACTTTTTTGAATCGAGCACACGTGGAGGAGCAGGCAATTTTGAATCACATCCCATGAGAACAGAGGCAAGCCAATCAACATACACCAAACCTCCTTCCACATAACGAACAGTTCCCTCATCTTGATTTTCCCTCCAGTTACCGCATAACCACCTTGTTGACTTGGAAGCAGTTGAAAGCCTGACCTGCACTCTCTGTCCTGGATAATATGGGTACTGTGGATCTTCAAGTATGTTTGGAGAAATGGGTAAGACCTTCTCTTGATCAACAGCAGTGACCTCACACTCCGTCCCATCATCAAAGACAACAGTAACACGGTCAACCACTCTATCCACCCTTCCAAGCCATGGACCACAAACAACATAATCCCCCACTGAAATGGACCGGATCTTCAAAAGGTTCTTGGAGTTCACATCTTTTATCATATTTCCATTAACACTCTCCAAATCAACAAACATATTGATCCCAACCACTCTTCCCATTTGTCCAGATGGATCTCTTACAGAGCACACCATGTCCCCATATATAAATCCCCTCTCAAACGAGAGAAAGTCATCAATTTTCCCAATGGTAGCCTCCAGGCTAGACAATATACTACTGGCATGTCCGCCATAGAAATATTCATTTTCCTCGTGATCCTCACTACTTCCAGTCTCACTAAAACTCTCCCAATCAGAGTCACTGAGGAGCATATCCATTCTTCAGCTGGATATCCACTTGATATTTGATACAGATAATGTGCTAGTATTTCCAATAGGATACTTTCACCACTACAACTGGAGATCTAATGCCAAAGAAGATTTGCCCTACAGGGATAACAGGAGTCAACGAGGACTCCAAATGCCAAAGGAGATTTGCCCAACAGAGGGGTAACAGGAGTCAACAGTGGACTCAAAATGCCAAATGAGATTTGCCCGATGGGTGGAGTGAAGTTTCAACCAGAATAAATTTTCCCACGACAAACTTCAAAAGGAGATGCAGAAGTATCAAGGAATTGCAACTGCCAGATGATATCTTTCCCAGAGGTCGAGGTGAAGCTTAAGAAATAGCAAGCAGAATGCCAAAGGAGATCTGCCCTGAAGCAAGGCTGGAGTTCGAGATAAATTGATGACAACTAAACGGAAGAACTCTTCTCATCTGCTACAGAATAAAATCAACCAACCAAAGGGAACTTAAGTAACTTTGCCAAAGGAGATTTGCCCAACAGAGCTGAACTTTCACTTGTTAATATAATATATATAGAGAGACATCCACACACGTGTGTGTGTGTGTCTCTTTTGCCAAAGGAGATTTGCCCCAAAACGAAGCCAAAGTTTCTTTCAGGATTTATCCACTGCCAAAGGAGGTTAGCCTCAAGAGTTGAATTAAACCAACAGAGTGCAGGAATTAGATCAACAAAGTTCAATCTACCCAACAGAAATCTATCTTAGCGCTTGGTTTACTGCAGTTCAGAGCCAAATACTGGGTGATCTCTCAGAGAGGTAGCTGAACAACCATTTGTCACTGCGAAAGATCTTGGGAGCTTCTCTGAAAGTATGATGTTTCCATGCAACGAGCAACAACATCGCCTAACTACTGCAGGAGTACTCTAAGAAATCTATAAAATAACCATTTGTGAATGCCAAAAGTCATAAGAGCTTCTTTAAGCAGTTAAACATTTCTGGGAAACCTGCATCAATACCACCTTTTAATTTTTAGTGTGACAAGAAAATAGAAACAGAGAGATATAACAGTCTTCCATAATTTAAGAGAGAAACGTTTGAGAAGGGGCCACACAAGTAGATGCAGAAAACAGAACATGTAATTTAGATTTCACATTAATCGTTTTAGTTTCTTGTGCATGAAAGTAATGGCTTCAAATGGATAGAGATCTAACACTTGGTAAAAAAACCAAATTTCAAGGAAAGAAGAAGAAGACGAAGAAGTAGGAGCTTCATATAACTCAGCACAAGTAGGATCTTCTGGAAATTTTGCATCTTCAGCATGTGCTCTTTTTGGGTAGTTTATTATTATTATTATTTTATTGTTACTATCTACTGTAAAAATTCAAAGAAACCTGCAATATTTCATTTCCATATAGAGAAAATTTAGAAACCTAAATTCAGAGAGAGAGAGATAGAAAGTGTTATATGATGCTGCAATCTTAAAAGTTGGAGCTTTGCAAACGCTTGTACTTGAGATTGCATACAGATTTGATGGCTTGGAAAAAGAGTTGGATTTTAGACTTTCAGTGTCCAAAATATAAATTTGAGAAGCATTTTGGAAACACAAGCCGGTTAACTTAAAATCTGTCAAGGAGAGCAAAAATTAAAACCAGCAAGAAGCTCTTACTCCAACTAATCACTTGGTACATGAATCAAGCATCTTCCACCTAATAATTACAAATTCATGTATGGATTAATTGAGGCTCTCGAATCCCTTCACAAATTTCACTAACACAAAAAGATTCATACTTTTCATTCCCCATTCTGTTACTGGGACTTCAACTTGACATCCATATTTTATTTCTTCTAAACCTCATGCATCCAACATGCAACCCAAAAATATTCAATTTCCAGAACCCATCAACTTCTTTATACATATACAACTATTTACATACTAGGTTCCTTCTATCCCATTAACCATTTATTCCAAAAAAAACAAAATTATAAACGAAATTGGTACACTAAACTCGTTCACATCAAGAAATTAAACCCAGAATCTTTCTTTTTTCCAAAATAAAAGTTCAAAATTCAATAAGAAACTTAAAACCATGGCATATATGTGTGCGTTGCGTGTGTTTGTGTGTAATATAGAGTACGACAATTGATGAAAAGAAAAGAGAGATATGTAGAGAGAGAACAAGTGTACCATTAACAGCCTCTGAAAAGCAGGGGAAGCGCATAAAAAGTCATGAATACAACCAAAAATACCCAGAAGAAAACATGAGAAAGCCACCAAAAGCTGACAATAGAAAGTCGACCCAGAACAAAACTCCTCGAAAGAGCATCAGCCGTCTCATTTTCGTCACTTTCTTGCACTTTCTCTCCCACTTTTCATTTTCTCAGGAAAGTCGTCACAGGTTAAGAAAAAGCTGAGAATTCAGAGACAGAGAGGCCCTGTTTCAAACCCGTCCTCCACGCCACGACCGAACCACGAAACCATTGCACAAAGTGGCACGACACGCACAGAGACAAAGAGAGCTCCTTGTGTATGTGTCTGTTGGGTTTCGATTGGCGATGGTTGTGTGTTTTGCGTTGATGAGCGTGTGATGTTTTTGGAGGCTTCAAGTGCGTGTGTTTGTGACAGCCAGCCAATTGGATATAAGAGACATACGGGAGAAGAATATACCAACAGTATCTCTCCAGTATCAGACACAAATACTGTTGTTAAGTCTCCCAACTACTAAACACATAACGTTTTCTGTCAAATTACTACTTTACCCTTCTCACATTTTTTTTTTCTCGACACAGTGATAGTAAGGTACGGGGTATTGAATTTGGTGCAAGGAAGCGTACACATTGCTTTGATCAATTGGCGTAATTCGTATTTGCTACCCTTGTGACATTTTATCAGCCATAAGATTACCCAACTCTAATATTTATCATTATAATTTGCTTAATTATTATCCAAAAATGTATATGATGATTAATACAAAAACAATTGTAAAAAATAACAAGAATATTGTAAATTGGATTCTATAGGTCAGTAATTGGCCATAGGTGACATGAAGAATATGCTTGCTTTTATCCAACATACTACACACATGTAGTAAAGGTTGCAAGTACTTTTACAAAGATGATGCAAAGCACTTGTGTTGGTTGTGGTTTAAGTTTGTAAAGAGAAAAGATTTTGCTGTATAGATTTTGTTTGGGGGGGTATGTACTATGCAGTGCTTTTCTTTTCATATTAGGGTTATAAACAAAATAAGTTAACTTAAAAGTGTTTTTGGGTTATAAAATCATTTAATCTTTTAGTGCTTTTTAGAGCAACACTTAATGGATTTTGACCAAAAAAATTAGTTGTGCTTCTAATAAAAGTGCTTTCAACAAAAGCGTTGAGTGCTTGCTTAGAGTTAGAAGCCACACATTAGGTAGTCATTCAATTTACGTTCTTTGGTTGGTTGGTTGACAAAATTGTTTTGAAGAAAAACACGTGTGTTAACATACACCTTATGTGTGTTAAAATGAACCATTTAAGAAATATGACCAAACCCTAAACCAAAAACGTACCAACCTGGTTGGTTCCTTCCTTTTTGAGGCAAAAACTGGAACGACATTAAAGTTAAAACTATAATAATAAGAGCACTAAGATACTGCCGACTTGGAAAGGCAGATAGAATGCCAAAAAGCCACGGGCAATGAAAATGACTAATCCCTAATTAAACTACCTTTATATAATCTCCTTTATACAAATCTTTTTGGCCGAATTCAAAGTGCCAACTCTTTGTTGCACTTATTTTGTTCCATGCGCTTTGCCAGTATATATGTATGTGCCCTGGATTTGACTTCAAATTCTATAGGTGACCCCTGGCGGCTCCAAGGGGACTATATATATATATTATTGGCCCCATTGTGCACCGACCTTCTGATGAGGCAATTTCCATCATATCCTGGCTAGCCAATGTCCAATATTTCAAGGTAATTTTATATTTTTATTGTTTCCCTGTTTCTCTAAGATTGTGTCTCAGTGCATTTTAGTCAGAGGTGCAATGCGATTGGATTCAAATTTGTATCCATTCGAATCCGACTTGAAATGCCTGGCCTATAATCAAATCCAAATTCTTCCAAGATATTCTCAATCTCAACTCAACTTTATATATATTCTCACCGACTTAAGGCATAGTAGGTTTGTGTACTGTTTTGTGGTTGATTTTTTTTTAAAAAGAAGCACAAAGTTCATTTCTTTCAACCCTAGCTAGCTTCTTTTTATTGCCTTTCTCCTGTAGAGTCTCTCTTTCTATGAAGTTTCATTCTGACCTGGAAAAACAAACCCGACCCATCCACTGACACAGTTGATCTCTACAACAGCAAAGTGGAGCCAAGCTTGGTATTGCTTCCTAGTTGATCTACCACGACAAGTATATCCTCAAATTTCCATTCATGCTAGGATTTTTCTCATTTCACTGAGATATATATATATAATCATGCATGCATGCATGCATGCATGAGTAATATGGGTGACTTATAGCATCATTTTTTCAATGAGCTCATTTCTCTGGTTATTGATTGCTGTGATGATTAGTGCTAATTGATTGTTGTGATGATTAATGCTCTAATTATTAATTAATTACCAACTCGATCGCATTACAAAAAAACTAAGAAGTAGTGGTGGGTGATCAGATAAAGCTATAGCTATACCTATAGTACGTATACGTACATGCAGCATATACAGGGCGAATATTCACAGGCTCATTCCCTTTGGTTTTTTTTATAAAAAATTTGTTTCTTTTTCTCAATGGCAACATTTGCTGTCACAATTAGCAATGTTCTTCGTATTTTTAAAGCTCTAGTTCTATATGCAGCGCATGAGGTGCAGAGCAGATTAGATCAACAAGTGGAATAATATTATTCGTTCACTAATTCCCTCTGCAATATATAATATATTAATTTTGTGCTGCAAACCCAACCCAACCAAAGGTCCATGGAAAACCCACATGTACCCTTATTTTGTGCTGCAATATATAATATATCAATTTTTTATTAATATGTTATTACACATAAGCAACAAAAATGGACTCCACAAATGACACATCATCATTTAATGGTTTTTTTAATGATCAAAATCACATTGCAATAATTTTTCAATTTGAAGATACCTCATTGTTAAAATTGAAAACGTAAGGACAAACATGCCTTAAAACGTACAACCGTAGGGTACCAAATTAATTGAAATCAACCCTATATTTTTCACCATTTTTATTGTTGGTTATTAGTTATACGACATGTGGTTTTGGAGCAAAGTTGGTCCCAACTATAGCAGTAGTCTGTATCCTTACCGTTGAAGGTGGGCTACAACATAATTTCGATATCTTTTTGAAATATATATATTTTTTGTCCTTGAGAGAGACAAAAGTGGTGGAGTGATCACCTTCTCTTCCAGATCAATGAAACTCGACGCGCCACGTGTACATAACTCATTTATGAATATTATTATTATTGCAATTGTTAGTGAGAGTAACCAATCTCCTCCTAAACTTATACTAGCATAAGAGAGTTTGACCCATTTGCAGATGACCTAGCTATACAAACATGTATTTGTATATATTTTTCATATTTAATTGTTTAATTAGTGGTCATTATTGGCCCAATACTTCAAATTTTTTTCTCTTTTTAAAGAAAAAAGAAAGATATTATGCTAATCTATCGTCATCCGATCATATTTTGTGATCCAAAAAGAAAAAAAAAAGGTTAACAAGTAGGGGATTGGTAAGGGAGATTTATTAGGAGTATCTCTGTGAGTGAGATTAATTAAAGTGGAGAAACTATTGTGACAGGGAACTCCATTAGCATAATCATATTAAATTGAAAGTGGGATGCAAAGTGCTTTTAGGGAAATACCTAACTCTTTACATCTATATATACACACTTTGTAGTTGAAAGAGGATTTATAGGTGGCAAAGAAGAAAGTGAATCCACTTAAAAAGCACTATTTTCATGGAAGGGGATATTCTTGTATTACTAAAATCGCTAGCTGACCCTTCAACCACCCAGAGCAACACGTATTAGGCTTCAATGAAACAAAATCATATGCAGAAAGTGGATGAGTTGGGGTCAGCAAATGACCTCTAAACAAGCTCCACTTGTCCCCAAGCATTATTACTTCCACTTTTTCAAATTTTTAACTCAAATATCCATTTGTTTGAAGATGAGGCCTCAAGTTCGAATCACCAATTCTAAAAACTTATGGACACGAAATAGTTCTTGAGTTTATAAGAAGGTCCAGTTGAAGTACACTAATGTCAATACAAGCATGGAAAGAAGTCAGATTGGAGTGGGTGATCATAGAAGAAAATCAAATTCAAGCATAGCATTAGATTGATGGTGGGGATTAGGGCTAACATATATTAACAGGCTTGACATATATATATACATGGTATGCATAAGAAGGAAGGCCTTTGCTGAAAGGGGTTTGTGGGACGCTAGCCAATGAAGTGGGGGGTATATAAGAAAAGAGCCAAATGGTACTAATGATGACCGAAAGTGAAAGACTCATCCTAATCAGGTTTTGGGGTCAACGAAATAGATATGTATGTGCTGCAGTTTGCTCAGTCCATTTACAGCATTATTTGCATAATGAATTTTTGTGGATCGATGGGACTGCTTCCTTCCTAGTACTGTTGTTAGTAGGGTTTGATAAAGATGGGACGCTCAAAATGAACTTATATATTGATGTTATTCCTTCTCTCACTCTCATCCATTTTGAGGGCTCTTCTCATTTTCCAGCAATTTCCTTCCATTTTGATGCGCCTTATGAATTTATAGAAAATATTAAAATATAAAGAAACGAAGTCGTTTTCCGAAAGAGTGAACGTGTCCCCTACAAAGGTTTCATTACATGAATGAATTGTCTGGATTGAAATGTTGAGGTTATGACATTTTTTTCTGGTGCAGAGCAGACAGATTTGACTAAGTGGCCTATGAAATTATTGCAGGGGTCTTTGTATTATCTTAATAAGATATGTCTCTTTAGGAACTTAATGCTGTCATTGTGTCTGCAAGACAAAAATATATTATTATTTGAAACGTGTGTGAATCTTGTATCAAATGGCTACTGAATTTGGCTGAGTGTCTTCTGTTTACACAGCAATTCATCAGCCTTCTATTTCCCTCTCTTTCTCCAGCAATCAATCTAAAGACAATAATTTATTTGTGGTGACGGAGGGTCCATGCTTTCCTTACCCAAATGGAAATTGCTTTCCCAGTGTTTCACGTATCACTGAACAGAACAGGACACACTAGTAAAAGTTGTCCAAACCCAAACATGTGTACAAGGCATCCACCAATGATGTCACCTTTTAAGCAAAGGAAGGAAAGAGCTTGATCTACTTCGTTAAATTTAACTTCGATCAATAGAACCTACGAGTGTCGATACAATGTAGGATTCAGACCGTCATGCATTCGTTACAAACTACAAGGAATGGCTCAAGAATCCCACTCATGGTTCAGGCAGAGTTGCGTCCTCGTTCACATTGGAATAATGCAGTTACATGATATTGTGAGACTTTAGCAAAACTCAATGGTCAAGACTGATGGCAAAGAAAATATCTATTAGGGAACAAAACTCATTCATTCAGCTCACGGTTTCACAATTTGCACTTCTGAATACAGAAGATACAAAACAAAAATTTTTGTGTAACAAATCCTACAACACCCACCACCTCTGGTTCAATCTACATCTCTATTTCGAATGGCATCCCAAAATGTGCACGGAGCAACGTAGGAATCTGATCATGCTCACCATAAAGCACAACCTTATGAGTGGAATGCCATCATTGCCAATATTCAACCATAGGGAACGTTTCTCCTAAGCAGCAACAGCAACCTTTTCTGGCTTCTTACCGGGTGCTTTTGGAGGCTTTTCAGGGACTTCTGGTTTCTCAATCCCTTGAACATCAACTATCCTCAACTTCGTCAATTCCTGAAAAAATTCCAAGTAAAACGATAATCAATGTACTAAGACAAACACATTACGACTGTTTAGACAAGGGATTTCATGCATACCTGGCGATGTCCTTTGGTTCGACGGTAATTCTTCCTTCTCTTTTTCTTAAAAATAATTACCTTTGCATCTAATGCCTGAGGTGAAGGGGAAAAAAAAAACAAATAAGAAAAAAGAAATCTGAAGCACACTCTTTACTTAGCTTTTTTTCTTTCCCGAGGAAAATCCTCTCAAGAAAAAATATTAAACCACAAAAGATATGAGAGAACCTGTTCTCTAATCCACATTGGTAATGCCGAGAAAGACACAGGTTGTACCTACTCACTCACGCGCACATAGTAAGAAGAAAGAAACAATGGTGTCACACTTACGTGCTCCTCAACAACTGCATGAACTGCTGCATCTGGTAGTAGGGGCCTACCGACTATTGTCTGACTACTTGAGCCCAGCAAGAGAACCTTGTTCAATATTAACTGTAATAGACAAGCATTTGAACTATTAAATAATTGAGTTCATATATAAAATTAGAAAAAATAAATCCACAAGAAAATACGAAGTGATACAACAATTTGATCTCATATAGTCTGACAACTAGGCAAAATCATCAAACTCCCCGGAAAAAAAAGAAAAAAAAAAAAGAAAAAGGAAAAAAAGGCCTTTGTTTCATCTACTTATCTAAGTTCTGAAACAGACATCAAAAGAGCTATTACAAAACAAGCCAGAAGAAGCAGAAACAAAATATTAGAGGAAAGTAAGTTCACTAGTTTGGCTTCCATACTACACTACAAGCATTGCCGGATGAATGTCTGAGACGTACCTTACAAGTAAATTGGTATCACAGGTTTCATAATAATGCAATGCCGTATAGGAAGATAAGGGTCAATAACAAACGGGAATAACTAGAAATTCAATCCCCCTACTTCCTATGAATATAACACCAGTACATTGTACAGTTACAAGATATCAGAATGAACTTGCGATTTCAATTTCCGAGAATATGAAATACTGACATTCATTTGTTTGGGTAAATGCAGAAAAACACAATGGGCAACAATAAATCTGTACCTACCTTATCATTCACTTCACAGAACTTCAATCTTTCAGTGAAAATGCAGTCCCCATTGCTAACCTTGAACTGATGCGAACCAATCTACAAGTACAATAAAATATCACATTAACCAAAACCCATTTCACCATTTTAACAGTCTCATTGATGGCAAAAGATAAAGTGAAACCGACACGAACCTGAACCACAGCGAAAACCGGCTCATACGGTTTGAAAACCCGATCAGATTTCTGAAGAGGCCCAATCACTTGGTACCCAATAGCGGCGGCCTCCGCCTCTTTCTCCTCCGCAGTATACTCCCTTTTCGAGCCACACCCAGAAACACTCTCGTCCTCACTGTCCCCAACTGCTTCATCATCATCATCATAATCGTCATCGTCGTCATCATCTTCTTCTTCTTCACTGTGCTCATTGTCTTCATTCACATCTCCGACTCGGCTCGACGAGAAATGGCGGGTTTGCGACCAATTGGGATCGGGGTTGGTGAAAATGAGAGGAAATTTGGAGGTGAGGGTTTTGAGGGGTTGATAGATGGGGAGGGCAGGTGGAGTTTGGAGGGACTGGAATGTTGTGTTTGTGGAGAAGAGGGCTGAGGCGTGGCGGCTCAGAACTTGGAGGCGCCGTCGGTTCGCCATGAACATCCTTATGTGACGATATGTTGTTGGCCTTGGTTTTTGAATTTTGGGGGTTTTGAGCTCGCTTCAGCCTTCAGCTGGGGCTAGGGTTTTAGCTTTTGGTTCCGTTTGAGGTTTTTAGGTGGCCGATCTTTCGGTTGGCCATTCGGAATCTTGCGGCTTTGTTTATTGTCGGTTAGTTGGTAAATTACGGTTCCACCATTATGTTTATGTCTTTTTTTCAGTCAACCCATTATGTTTATATCTAGTCTCGGGTTTTCCAACGAGTTTTAAAATTAAAAGAAAATAGTATCGCCGGGCGGCTATACTCCGATTTTTTATAAATAGTATAGCCGGCCGGCTACACTTTTTTGACACGTAGCTAGAAGCGTATCTTCTTTCTTTTAAAGAATAGTCTTAGCCGAGCGGCTATACTAAATTTTTCTGGAAAATAGGTATAGCCGAGCGGCCATACCCTTTTTTTTGTTTGTTTTGAAAATAAGTATAGCCGGACGGCTATACTGTATTGGACACGTCGGCTCAAATAGATAGGCATGGTATTTTATGTATATAAATAATATAGCCGGGCCGCCATACACAGTTTTTTTAAATGTTTTTAAAAAATAGTATACCGGACGGCTTTACTGGGCTTTTTGTTGTTTTAATCTTTTTAATAAACAGTATAGCCGTGCGGCTATAATGTTTGACACGTGGACACCTAATACCTAGGCTGATATTTTTTGTTCTTATAAATAGTATAGCCGCACGGCTATATCGTTCAAAAAAAAAATTGTATTGCAGGGCGGCAATGCTTGGTTTTTTTGTTTATTTTGAAAATATTATAGCCGAACGGCTATACTGTTTTTGAACGTGGGCCCTAATCGTTAGATTGGTCTTTTTTATATTTATAATGAAGTTTCACTAAAATTTTACCCAAAATGGAAACTGAAATTATAAAAAAACCCAACACGCATAAACACTTTATAAACACACCCAAAACCCATTATTACACACACTCAAAACTCATTTATAAACACACCCAAAATATATAAATTTGTTGACTTTGGGGTTGATTTTGGGTGTGTTTCTATGTTTAAATAGTATTTGGGTTTTTTTACAAGGAAATGGACATATGTCTAGTATTGTTTATTTATACTAATGTTATTTATGCTTATTCTTATAATAATTTAATGTATAGCATATAAAAGTTGTTTTTATAATTTTAAATAACAAAACAACACAATAGTATAGTTTGTACCATTGGTGCATTGCATTTTCCTTTTAGTTTGTAACTTTAATTAACTTTGAATTGAATTTTGGTTGTAACTTAATTCATTTTGCTTTGCATTTTCCTTTTGGCTATAACTTTAAAGGATTTGGATGTTTATTAACTAATAATTAATTGTATAGCCAAGTTGACTATAATTTATATATTTTTTGAAATTGAGTTGTGTATTTATTTATTTAGAATTTATATTTTTGCGCCTTTAAACATAAATTGGTGGGTCTTTGTTTGTGTTTTTATAAATAGTATAGCCGAACGGCTATACTCCGTTTGTTTATTTTAAATTTTTTTGAAAACTAGTATAGCCGCTACACGCAATTTTATTTAAAAATTGTCTAGCCTCCCAATTATAATGTTTTTGACACGTGGGCCCCTAAACGCTAGGCGGGGTTATGACTTTAGGTTTAGATGCCACTGGGTTGGTACAAGTGGCGCCACTGCACAAGCCCCAAATTTTTTTATTTGTATATTATATATTAAAATTATAGATATCCTATATATAATCAAGAGCACAATTGACTCTGGATTATACAAAACGAATTATAAAAAGGATAAAATTGAGCAATTGATTCAATCTCATGGAGGAGCTCTTGATAGAAGCTTATTTTTGTACTGAACATATTAATATTTAATTTTATTAACTTGAAACATTAAAACTTTTATGATTTTGATTTATGATTTATATTGCATGCCAATTAATGATGAATTTTAGTCATGAACAAATTATTTTATGGCATTAAGTCATGAAGAAATATAATTTTTTTGAGTATTTTCGTACTAGATTGTGTAAGGGTCCGAGCTTAAGTTCGCACATGGCTCTTAAAATCTCAGGGTTAGTATCACTATGTGTAGGGATAAATACTCTTAATCATTTGAGTTACAAACTTGTGTCTCTAGTTAAATATTAAAATATTTATGTTGCTTTTGTTTTAATTTTATGTTTGTAGCATTATGTTGCATTTATTCTTTAGGATTCAGTTCGAGCATAGGAAGAAAGTAAATCAGTTATTTTATGAGTTTGAGGTGTAATGCCTCTTTGTGAAATTGTAGTTTATGTTTTGATTGTGCTGACAACGCTTGGTTTTCTTGAAGGCACACAATTGGTTCACATGCGTCGTTCAACTCGTATTCTTATTGACATTTGTTTATATTTATATATTGTTGATAAAGTTATTTTTCGCATATACATGGTTCTTTTGGGCTGTAAGGCCTTCAACGATTCTTTTGGGCTTTTATTTGGGGCACCAAAATCACAAAATTCAAAAGAAAAAAGAACCTTCGTCGTCTCCATTTCTTACAACCAAAGGAACCAGAAACCTCCAACCAGATCTCCTCCGCCTTTGATCTAAAATGGCCGGCCGGTTCGGGTTCTCATCCTCTGCTCCCGCGACCACGATGATAGTCACCAACACCCCGGCTGCAGATCTGGCTTTGACCAATCTGGCCTACTGCTCGCCCACCGATCTTCAAAACTTCGCCATCCCCGGCACCAGGCTCAATCTGGCTTCTGTCGGCGACGCCTTCGTCCTCACTGTCTCATATCCTTTTCATTATTACAGTTTCTGATTATATTTACGTTCTCCGCATCTAATTATCGAATTTTCACAGAAATCCGTCATTACTTGATCACATTTCATTCGGTGTTGTGTTCTTGTTTGGGTTTTTTTGATTTGCTTAACTGAAAGAAACTCCTCATCAAAGCATACAAAAGGGTCACATTGCGCTGAACGCAATCCAACGGCGGCATGCTAGGGTGTCCACTGGCGATTCAGTCTCTGTGAGCAGGTTAGTCAGGCACTCAATCAATCTGGCTCGGAGCTGAGGTTCGATCGTTTTTCAGTTTCTAATTGCATTATGGAAATCCTATTTTAGGTTTGTTCCGCCTGAGGATTTCAACCTGGCGCTGCTCACGCTAGATTTGGAGTTTGTGAAAAAAGGGACTAAAAGTGAACAGGTATATGCATATGGATTTCCATTTTCACATTCTTCTTCTCTATTTTTATACAAATGCAAATGCCGTCCAAAGAATTATGGATTTGAAGAATTTCGGATTGTTTTGTAGGTTGATGCTGTTCTCTTGTCAAACCAACTTAAAAAGAAGTTTATGAACCAGGTAGCTTCTACATTCTACTTTGGTTACTTGTTCTTCATACTTGTTTTATATCGTCTGGGGTTGGGATTCAACTGGAACATTGGGCCTTTTTATGTGCAGGTTATGACGGGTGGACAAAGAGTATCATTTGAGTTTCAGGGGATTAATTACATTTTCACTGTTAATCAAGCTGCTGTAGAGGGACAAGAAACCTCTAATGGTATAGAAAGAGGAATGATTGTGAATGACACATACATCATCTTCGAGACATCAAAAGCAAGTGGTATAAAGGTGAGCTATCTATCTTTAAATTTTCCTGTAATTTGTGAAATGATGTCAAGCCTCAATAACTTTAAATAGTGGAAAGGGCAGTTATGTTACATTTTTGTATATTTGTCTTGGCTGGCTGCATATATTTTTATTTATATGTTTAGAAAAAAAAATTACTTCTTGTAGTTTGTAATGGTTGCCATTATAGGTTTTATTCTTATTGTAAACAAAACCTAGATTGGTTGAACGCTGATTCACGTCATGGTTGGTTGATTGGTTGATCCTATCCTAGATTGGTTGAACGCTGATATACGTCATGGAAAACACAATAAGAATAAATTAATCCTATCCTAGATCGGTTGAACGCACTAGGTACATGGTTGTGAAGGTCTCCCAATGATGAATCAGTTTTGCACTTGCACCTTCAATCACCTGCATATCCTATTTCAATCAGAGTTGTGCTCAATTTCATATGATGGCTGTGTACAACAGAAAATACTCAATATCACTTTGAGTAGTAAACAATATCGAATAATGTTTTGAAATTTGATATACTGACTTGTGTTTTCCAGATCGTAAATCAGCGTGAAGCTGCAAGTAGCAGCATATTCAGGCATAAAGAATTTAATCTTCAAACTCTTGGAATTGGTGGCTTAGGTGACGAGTTTGCAGACATATTTCGAAGAGCTTTTGCCTCCCGTGTATTCCCTCCACACGTGACAAATAAGTAAGATAACTGATTTTTCTACCTGTATTGATATCCTTTTGGTCTACCTGTATACTATACTCCTAATTGGAAAGACTTTGATGTTCCAGATTAGGGATCAAGCATGTAAAGGGTATGCTGCTCTATGGGCCACCTGGTACTGGAAAAACTCTCATGGCTCGTCAAATTGGAAAGATGTTGAATGGGAAAGAACCAAAGGTTTGAAGATGGATCCATTTATTTTATTAAATTTCTAAGATTTGCTAGGGGCAGTTGAGAACTTATGAATGTTTGAATGGTTACTTTTCGTTTCCAACAAAGTTTCAACTATAATTTCAAAGAAGATTACCAATTGAGGACACAGGAAACTCAGATGAAACTAAGAACAAGATACTCATTCTTGTTAACATGCTAAGGTAATGAGTTGATTAAGCTCTGCCAGCTGTAAATGTGGAACCATGCCGAATTGTGATTTAACACGTTATTTTGATGCAACTACATTGTCTTAAGGTTATAAAGTTATCTGAGCATGTCTGAATGATTTCTGAAATGCAGCTTATCCTTAGTTAATTTCTACGTTGGTGATTTATGGACTGATTGTTAGCTTTGATGAACTGTACTAGATTGTTAATGGCCCTGAAGTCTTGAGCAAGTTTGTCGGTGAAACTGAAAAAAATGTTAGGGATCTATTTGCCGATGCTGAGAATGATCAAAGGGCTAATGGTAAGGGAAATATGTGTCGAGCAATTTTAGGTTGGGTTTTTTATATATAATTTCTAATGTCATCATGCCCTTTATTTTTCAGGAGACCAAAGTGATTTGCATGTGATAATCTTTGATGAAATTGATGCTATTTGTAAGGTATAAAGATTTCTTACTCTATCACTCAGATTTCCTCATGGAGCTGTTTCTTCTATATTGCATAACCCCATCAACCCTTCCTTTTCACAGTTGCATAGCTTCAGTTGGGTTTAAGGGTTTTTTGGTTAGGCATTCAAGGTTTTATACAACAAGACCATAACACATGCTTTATTTTGCAATACAGTCAAGAGGATCAACTAGAGATGGTACAGGGGTTCATGACAGTATTGTGAACCAATTACTCACAAAGGTCAGTGCAATTTAAAATTGGGCTGTAAGTCTTGCAAAAATGTTGTTGCTTGGCCATTATACTCTTCTTTATTTTCCTACGGAATCTTCTTATGGCCGAGAAACCACTTGTTTTTCAGATTGATGGCGTGGAGTCTCTCAATAATGTTTTGCTTATTGGGATGACTAACAGAAAAGATTTGCTCGATGAAGCCCTTTTGAGGTGCTCTATCTCTCTCTCTCCTCGTCCCTCTGTACCCTGCTCACTGCTGTGTTTTTTTTAACTGCTCCAGTTATCTAGGTTCATCTTATGTCTTCAGAAGAATGAATAACAACTCGTAGTCAACATTTCTGTATTGTTGGTTATAGTGGACTGAAACTGCCGTATTTTTGGTCAAGTGAACATTATGGTGACTTTCAAACATGAGTTATAACATGTTTATTGAAGATATGTGAAGCATTAGTAGCTATATGCAGTCTGAACAACCTTACGCAATTGGAATTTTGCTTTTGATTTATTTTAATGATGGATGAGAAATGAACTTGCTGATATTCAAAGTCATTCCACTACATGTATACTCTGTAAATATCTTATCATTTTCCATCTTTTCCTGGTTTGTAGGCCAGGACGTCTAGAAGTGCAAATTGAGATAAGCCTTCCTGATGAAAATGGTCGTCTACAGATTCTACAAATTCATACGAACAAAATGAAGGAGAGCTCTTTTCTTGCTCCGGATGTGAACCTCCAAGAGCTTGGTATGTGCAAAAGTGACGTGCTTGCCGATACTTATTTATATGTTAATTGGTTGAGTTAAGAATTGATTGAAGACTATTCAGTTCAAATTATTACATCAGCTGAAGATGGCGATTAAAATTGTAACTTAAAAATACTTATTTTAACACTAAAATATTACATAGGCTGGTTTGAGTATTCTAACTTGGTGAAAAGCTGTATCAGAAACAATATTAATGTTATATATGGGCATATAAAATGTATTTAGATTTTTGTCAATTTGTTGTCCCACCTACTCCTAAACGAAGATGCCTATAGTAGATTTGTTGTATCTCTTACAAGTTACAACCTTTGGGTAAGTGATAAAAAATGAGAAATCAGTAATGATGACAGATGCAAGAAGGATATATGTACTTATTTTACGCAGAGTTGCAAGGGTAGAAGTTAGGTTCTTTTTATCTACTTATCTTTTGCAGCATTTCATTATTTGGGATTGCTTACATAAATAGGAATGTTTGCAAGTTAATCTCATAGTTTTTGGCATGGCGAATAAAGTTTACCGACTTCTCTCTTCTCTCTCTCTCTCTTCTCTCTAAAGGTTCTGGTTTTACATCAAGAAGAATATTTAGTTAGGCTCGTGCGGGGTAAAACCGAATGTTTTAAAAGTCAAAGAACTTGAGAATGAAAATTCTTCTATTTTTTTTATTTTTTATTTTTATTTTCCTAATTCTATTGTGTGAAATTGTAAATATTTTTATAATACTTTGAACTGTAAACATGTATCCACGAAGGAGATGGAGGACTTTGCTTATATATTTCATGTTTGCAGCGGCTCGCACAAAAAACTACAGTGGTGCAGAACTTGAAGGTGTCGTTAAAAGTGCAGTATCATTTGCTTTGAATAGGCAATTAAGTTTGGATGATCTGACCAAGCCAGTGGATGAAGAGAGTATTAAAGTTACCATGGATGATTTTCTACATGCACTCCATGAAATTGTACCTGCATTTGGAGCCTCCACTGATGACCTTGAAAGATGCAGGTATGGCTTTAGTTAGTTGCTAACTAACTTACTATTGAGCTGTTGAGCAATAGGGAAATGTAATTGCTATCGGTCTAGCTTAGTTTACATCAGGTTGTTATATTAGATCAAGCTAGCAAGTAGTAATCTTGGTGACAGTAACAGAAATATTTATCTTAGTCCGTTTAAAACGAAGATCATGCTTTCTTTGATGTCTGGCAAGATATGGAGTCTGTTAATTTTTTTTTTACACTTCATTTCCTGATTCTTTTGCAACTTGTTTTACAGAATTGATGGCATGGTGGATTGTGGTGATCGACATAAGCACATTTATCAAAGAGCTATGCTACTAGTGGAGCAAGTTAAATTGAGCAAAGGAAGCCCACTTGTTACATGCCTTCTGGAAGGCCCTAGTGGCAGGTATGCATTTGTGTGTTTTTATATATTCATTTTTTAATTTTCTTTTGGTTATTTGAGCATTCTGAACTTTACCCATATTGGACAGTGGTAAATCTGCACTAGCAGCTACTGTTGGCATCGACAGTGATTTTCCCTATGTCAAGATTGTAAGCTCATATCCCATATTTTTTGTTTCATGTTGCATATTTGTATGATTTTCAAGAATTTGCAGTCTTTTCTATATCTCGCTTCCTTTAATTTCTGATACAATGTTTTCGAATTTTGCTAACTGGACAGGTTTCTGCTGAGACAATGATTGGTCTTCATGAGAGTACCAAATGTGCCCAAATTTTAAAGGTTTGTCTGTCTTCTTGGACACTTCTAAGAAAATGTAGTTTTCAGAAAAGTGCTAATTACTGGTCAGTTTAAAGATGTCGCTTTCATGTCTCAAATATTCAACTATGGCTATTATGAACTCAGCAACATCATGGGATGATTTGCTGATTTACTAAAAAGCCTTGCATTTAATACTATCTTTTCATTTTTAATATTTGTAATTTTTTGATAGGTTTTTGAGGATGCATACAAGTCACCATTGAGCATCATTATCCTCGATGACATTGAGAGGTAATTACTGCTGATCTAAGTTTAATTTACTTCTGTTACTCATCTTGGTTTGTCCCCAAAGCCTTTACAAGCCATTTATCTGAATAAATTGTTATTTTAAAAATGTGTTGCAGGTTACTGGAGTATGTTGCTATTGGTCCAAGGTTTTCAAATGTGCTATCTCAAACACTGTTGGTCCTTTGAAGCGCCTTCCTCCAAAGGTTTTTCATTTTCCCTGGACTTCATACTGGTTTTAGAATATTTATTGGCTGACACCATATAAAGCCTTTACTTTTTGGAACATGATTATAGATTGGGTTTTGTCCGCCTTCTTCCTTATATCTCTGAAGTCTTTGGATGCCTATAATCTTTCTTTTTAACCTTTTCTCCCATCTTCAGGGAAAAAAGCTTCTGGTGTTTGGAACAACAAGTGAATTGGGCTTCCTAGATTCAATCGGTTTTTGTAATACCTTCTCTGTGACTTACAATGTTCCCACATTAAAGACAGAGGATGCAAAGCAGGTAACCATTATTGTTGTTTCCATTTTGGTGTTGTTTTGTTATTTTTACATTTGTCAGTTGTTTCAACATTGTTGTTGATAAGTTGAATGCTCTTCATAACTTCTTGGCATTATTCTCATCACAGGTGCTAGCACAGTTGAATGTTTTTGCTGATGAAGACATTGATGCTGCGGCAGAGGCCCTAAATGATGTAAACTTGGTCTTCCCTTACCTTTGTTCGTTATTTTATTTGAATTTGAATTTGAATTTTCTACGGTTAATTTATGGTGTGGCTCAGCAAGTCTTTTTTGAACAGAAAATTATAGAAGAAAAAATACTTATAATGTTGTGAGACATTGCTCGTGACATTTTCTTTTGAAACCTAAACGTTTATCTTGTTAGATTTTTCTAGAAGGACAAAACTTTACATGTGGCTGGACTTTGCAACCTCAACTATGTTTAATGTTTTAAGTCATTTAATCATAAATTAATTTGCAATACCATTTCTGAAACCCATTCAAACATCCAGTTCTATGTTTTTGAATGGTATTAATTGGGGGATCTTATTTTTCTCTGTCTTTTCCCTTTATTTAATCCTTTTTTAACTTTCATTCTATCCATTCAATTTCTCTCTCTAGATGCCTATCAAGAAGCTCTATATGGTAATTGAGATGGCAGCCCAGGGTGAGGAAGGAGGATCTGCCGAGGCAATCTACTCTGGAAAAGAGAAGATAAACATCCAGTTCTTTTATGATTGCCTTCAGGATATTGTTCGATATTAGTTAATATGCATTGTCTTAGGATACGAAAACCACAGAATTAACGCTTGGATTTGTTATTAATTCTTCACATTCTTAGGTGCTTTCCCCTGTTGGGACTAAATCCTTTGTTGGGTCGAGTTGTATATTGGAAAAGGTCTTGAGACCTTAAAATTCTGAGTGTAGTCTTGTATAGGTTTTTTGGTGTCAGAGTTGAGGAAACCATGATTTTGTACTGATTATCGTGTTAGCATAATCGATTTCGGTTATTGGTTCTATAGTTTGTTTTTTCTGGCTAAGCTGCTACCATTATTGATCTAGATGCCATACCAGAAACTCTTTATGCAGGAAGACAATTGATATCATTGAAATTGATACACGTCGTTACGTTTTGTTGGTTACAATGATATCGATGCATTATTACATGATCCATCCCATCCAGCTTAGAAAAGTAAAACTTAGCCAAACAAAAAGAGATCCACACATAATTCAGTTAATTAATTGAATTATGTGTTTGGTGCTTATCAGTAGGCACATAGACTCACAGAAAACTTACAGCTAATATTGAATATGACATTTAAACTTTTGGATAGGTTTCTTTCATTTGCCACTCCGAAATAAAGTCATTGTTGCGCCAATCTAATTGTGAAGGAGACAAACTTACATACTGAATGATGATACGTTGTGTCAGTCCGCAGACGACCAAGCTGCATGTCACTAGAATAAATCACAGTCCCACATCACTTGGCCAAAATTAGGTGTTTGGTACTTATCAGCATACTCATATTAGGCTCATAGCAATTACATGCACGTATTGGTACATACAAATTATAATCTTTCTATACTTTTCAGTTCCATCTTTAGAGCGATAAGCTATGTGGCACTAAGTATGGGCTCATTCGCAGTAAAATCACTTGACCGTACTAATCAAATTTCAAAACCACTAAATAATTATCGTAATCCTTCTTCCTCCTCCTCCTCCTCCTCCTCCTCCGCCGTTTTATTTTCTTCAGCGAAGAGGAGAAGATTCCAAGAGATGAGGAAGAAGAGGGTGGTGCCACTGCCATTGACTGTGAGAATGTAAAGGTAGAAGTCCCACATTGGAAAGTTGAGAAACCTAACAACGCTTATAAGGAGTTGGACTACTCCCTATCGCCAATTGGTTTTGGGGTAACCTCAACTCCTTTCATAAGATCGAGCGGGTTAGCACGTTTGAAAAGCCCAACGGCCACAAGTACTCAACATCACCCAATATGCGACTGCAATGAAGACATTGTAACTCACAGCCCCGGTGACTGTACGGACAAGCAAGAGAACCTTACCTGTAAATGACAAATGTATTTGTGTCATGAAGACTTTGAGCCGCTCCGGAGACACGGAAGGGCTGAAAGAGATAAGAGAAATGGAGCTAAGGTAGCTGAGGGGTGAGACAGGGCTTCGAATGCCATCTGACAGAATATTCCACTATAACACATACAATGACATTGGAAATCCAGACAAAGGAATTGAATGCATAAGACCCACTATAACACATACAATGACATTGGAAATCCACACCCAAGACGGTGTCGTACCGGACGCCTTCCAACCAAGACAGGTCACTGATCGATCAGTTCAATACATGTCATATTTGTTCAATTGGGTTTGTGAAATAATTAGTTTTCCTATTCCCAGTATCTATTAGTTGGAGAGGTGAATTAAATCAGTTGATCAGGGCAGTGACCATGGAGTCACCAGTGAATGAGTCGACCACAATTTACATGGGACACATCTTGTTGTTTGCGAGATGACGAATTTGGGCGTCAAGCAATTGCAGGCATAAACCATCTAAGCATTGAAAGGCTTACAGTTTTCCTACCTGTAAGCAAGCTTGATCCATCAATCTATGGTCCACAAGAGTCGGCACTCAAGGAAGAACATTTAAAGGGCCATCTTGATGCCATGTCCGTACAACAGGCATATCGTATGGGAATGTCGAATGTGACATTCCTCTCATAACATATACGTAGAAGCCTCACGTACATGTTGCAACAGTGATGTCACCATGTATGACGGACTTGTATACACGAAAATTCAACATAGATTTCACAACAATGAATGATTGTGGGTTTTGCAGGCATTAGAAGAAAACAAGCTGTTCATACTAGACTATCATCATGACATGTTCCTTCCATTTCTCAACCAAATAAATGCTCTGGAGGACCGAAAGGCTTATGGAACACGTACGATATTGTTCTTGACCTCATTGGGAACTTTAAAGCCAATTGCTATTGAGCTCAGCTTGGCTACAACCAAGTCAGGGTCACCATCCAAGCCAGCTGGTGGCCCAAACTCTCAACCCAAAAAGATCTCATATCCATTATCACCACCATCATCTGGATCACATCAGCCAAACGTGCTGCTCTGAACTTTGGGCAGTACCCATATATGGAGGGTATATGTTCCAACTCGCCCACCAAACATGAGGAGGCTGGTGCCACATCAGTATGATGACCCTGATGAGTTTGCCAATTTCATGAGGGACCCACAGCAATGTTTTCTATCATCGCTGCCTAGTCTGTTTGAGCCAACCAAATACATGGCTGTGATTGATATCATCTCAGCTCAATCTCCTGGTGAGGAGTATATTGGGGAGAGAAAGGACTTGCTGTCAACATGGTCAGCTGACAATGTGATTGTTGAGGCATTTTATAGATTCTCAATGGAGATGAAGAGAACTGAGGAGGAGATTGAGAGAAGAAATGGTGATCTAAATTTGAGGAACAGATGTGGGGCTGGAGTCTCACCCTATGCCTACCTCAGAGGCTGGGGTTACACGGAGAGGAGTGCCCAATAGTATAGCAGTGACTTTTAGGTAGCTAGCTTAGAGCCTACAAGGGAAGGGAAGCAAAGTTTTCCAATTCCAAATGTTGATAAACGTAAAAGCTTAGGTTAATTAGCTGGTCCTGGTTTGGTTATGTCATGCATGAAGATGAAGATAAATAAATAAAAACATGCTATTCTCGTTTTCCGCTAATGTACGCCTTTTCGATCCTAATGACTTGTCACCACCGACATTAACGTATGGTTGTCTGTCTCTGAACAATATGTACTGAGGGCTGATGACGCAGTTGCTTCCAATACAAAAGGACGTGGGCCAAGTGGACGGTTGACAATAAAAACTTTATAAATTTATAAATAAACTCAATTCTAAACATGTATTTATAAAAAAATCCAAAAACTATTTAAACATCGAAACACAACTAAAATCAACCCCAAAATCAACAATTGTATATTTTTTGGGTGTGTTTATAAATGGATTTTGAGTGCGTGTAATGATAGGTTTTTGGTGTATTTATAAAGTGTTTTGGGTGTTAGGTTTTTTTATAATTTCAGCCCCCATTTTGGGTGTTTTAGTGAAACTCCCTAAAAACTTAGATGAATGAAAGGTCTACAAACAAACTGGTGGGAAGGAATTGAACGTACGCACACTTTTTTTGATGTATACATTGATATTTTTTTTGGGAACGTACGTCTACTTTTTTTGATGTATACATTGATATTTTTTTGGGAACGTACGTATACTTTTTTGATGTATACATTGATATTTTTTTGGGAACGTACACTTTTTTTTATGTATGTTTTTTTGGGAACGTACACTTTTTTTTATGTATGTTTTTTAGTTTGTTTATAGAAATTAAATGGTATATGGTTTATCTATATCATTAGTGCTAGGAATGGGTATATGACTAAATATCTCTATTTTTTTTTTTTATTGCTGGACCATTCTAGGCTAGCGTGCAGCAACAACTGAAACGAGAAAAATACATATACTAGCTAGATCTAGATGCATCTATGTATATAGTTGGACGTGAATCAATTGGCCTAATCACAATGAATTCCCAAATAACACATATTTCAAATGAGATCAGAGTGAAACCAAGAAAATGAAGAAACATGGTACAAAGATACTATAAAACAAGTAGATCTACGCCACACAACATTGGGATCCCTAAAAACGTGACAACTAACCAAATAGTACCCCTACCATCCTAAATCACGCCAAAAGTGAATGAACAGTGCTCTAATTTGTTATTTTCCCCTCTTTTGGTGTGACTGGTTAATTAAATTCCAATTTGTTAAGGCATACGTTCCATCCAAGGACCTCAACCCGTCCCCCACACCACCACCACAACCACCGCCCCCGCTCGGCGACTAATTAATCTCATATGAAATCAGCTATATATAGGAATAGGAGTGTTAAAGGAAATTCATGTGAAGCAGAGCAAGCAAAAATTGCCGGAAGAAAGAACATATTATATATTTAGCTATGACAACTACTATGATTAGCTCATTTTTTAATTCCAATCACATTAATTCAAAGGCACTGAATTGTGTTCTTTGGAACGCGCCCAAGATTTCTTCTCCTCCTCCCAATTTGTTTTCTTCAACAAAGAGAAGGAGATTGCAACAAATTAGGAAGAAGAAGGCTCTTGATCAGGCCACAGATGGGGACATGGTAAGTACGTTAATATCCACTACTGCCGTTGATCAGACCGTCGAACTCACTGCGCTGGTGAGTGTAAGGAGAAGTCTGAAGCTAAGCATCCAAGACATGATGCTTCATTGGTTTGGCAATCATGATCATTTCACCCACCACGAGGAAAAGGAAAGTGTCTTGTTTTACAGCTTGTTAGTACTGAAACTGAAGCAGGTAAAGCTATACTACTACTACTATTATCATATTATTATTATTTTATCAATATTAATTATTATTTTTTTATTTACAATATTTCTCTTTGGTGCCATATGTTTCTTCTTTGGCTATATAAACTAACTTTTTCCTATTAAAAAAAATTATTTCAACAATACCACTTTGACTTTTCTTCTTAATGTCGCATTGAAACATAGAGTCCATGAAGCCAAAGCTGAGCAATGAAGCTATATTGGATTGGTCCAAGGATCTAAACCTAAACCTAATCCTGGGTGCTGAGAAAAGCAGTTACGAAGTTAAATTTGAGGTGGATCCTAAATTTGGGATGCCAGGAGCCATCACAGTGAGTAACAAGTACGAGGAGGAGTTGTATTTGGATAGCATCAACATTGAAGGCGTTGTGCATATTGCCTGCAACTCTTGGATTCAACCAGACAAGGATTCCTCGGAAAAAAGAATCTTCTTCTCTACTAAGGTCTATGACAGAGATTATATATGCATATGAATATATATATATATATATATAAAAGGATCCCCGAGTCTCTACATATAGGACACATGCATTTATCCGCATTTTGTGAAATCTAAGCCGCTCAAATAGTCTAACCACTTAACATATATCAATTTTACGTTTTATGTTTTTTTTTTCCAGAACTAATGTTAATGTTAAAGTTAACCTGGTTGATTTTTTTTTTTTTCATAGTGCTTCCTCACTATATATCAAGGCTTTAGTTCTTTGGAGATGCAACAACATTCTTGGGTTGTTGAGTTATTTATGTTCGTAGATGATTTTTATATTGAATTAACTAATTCTATTTTATAATTGAGAAAAGCTAGCTCTTTTGCTTTCTCTGATTTTGTTGTGAATTTTAGTGTTTCTTCGTGTTTAAGGTGCTTTAGTTTGTGAATTTTTGAAGTTCAAAGGTTTGCAGATTGACTTGTGAAGTACGTGAAGCATCTTCAAGAATGGATGACGATGCTGGAGTAACAAGCAGTGAAGAAAACGGTGGAAGTAGTGGTGTTTGTGAAGAGCACTCAGTACTCGGCAAATGATGATATCTTTTCATCGGATGAAGAAAGAAAAAAATCCGAAGCACATTAACTTTAACGTTAACATCAGTTTGGAAAGAAAAAAAAACCACTTATATTGATGTTGTGTCATATGCTAAGTTGTTAGATTATTTAAGTGGCTTAAATTTTACAAAATACAGGTAAATACATGGATGCTAAATGTAGAAGTTCGATATCCATAATAAAGTTATATAAATTAGTCATGGCCGTGTTTTTGCAGGCATACTTACCTGACGAGACACCAGGCAGGGCTGAAAGAGCTGAGAGAAATGGAGCTAAGGCAGCTAAGGGGTGATGGGACAGGACTTAGATTACCATCCGATAGAATATACGACTATGACACTTACAATGACATTGGAAATCCAGATGCGGGGATTGAATACATACGATCTACCCTTGGGGGCAATTATACACACCCACACCCTAGACGTTGCCGAACTGGACGACCACCAACTAACACAGGTCACTAAGTTAGATAGTGAGAGTTATTGTCTAGTACCAAATATCAATCTACAATAACTAGTACATCGTTAATATTTTGTCATGAAATAAATATAGATCGACAATTTACTGAATACTGTAGATTAATATGCGTTATTAATACGGGTATTCAATTGGGTTTCTGCAATTAGTTATAATATCCATCCATGTGAATGCAATGCAACAGATGATAATATGGAGTCACCGGAAAATGAATACAAGAGAATTTACGTGCCAAGAGATGAAGAGTTTGAGGAGGCCAAGCAAGGAGCTCTTGACGTTGGAAAGTTGAAGGGAATTCTCCGGCATATAATTCCTACCCTTACAATTATTGCCAGCAGGGACAGCAATGTTTTCAAGGGGTATGCAGATATCAACTTTCTCTATAGTACTGACATGTCTTTACCTAAGATTTTGAACAAAGTCCAGGAATTCCTCAAATTTGACCCCCAAAGCTAATCTCTGGTAAGTGGCAAGCAAGCGTCACAAGATCTTATTACTTATTATTATTGGATTAAGAGAACGGAACCATGGTTGCGTATAAAATCTCACTCACACTCCAATTATTTCAGGGATTAAATCTTGTTGTTTGACAGATGAAGAATTTGGGCGTCAAGCAATTGCTGGCACAAACCCTATGAGCATACAAAGGCTCACGGTTTTCCCACCTGTAAGCAAATTGGATCCCTCCATTTATGGTCCACAAGAGTCGGCACTCAAGGAGGAGCATATAATAGGCCATCTCAATGGCATGTCAATACAGCAGGTATATATGTCTACAAAACAAAAGCCCTTAAAAGACAAATACATAAAACAGAGGAAAGATTCCCTAAAATGCATGGATGATATTTGTGGGTTTTGCAGGCATTAGAAGAAAACAAGCTGTTCGTACTAGACTATCATGACATTTTCCTTCCATATCTGGACCAAATAAATGCTTTGGATGATCGCAGAGCTTACGGAACCCGTACAATTTTGTTCTTGACCTCATTGGGAACCTTGAAGCCCGTTTCTATTGAACTCAGCTTCCCTCCAACCAATTCAGATTCACCATCCAAGCAGGTTCTCACTCCTCCAGTTGATGCTACAACAAATTGGCTTTGGCAGATTGGCAAAGCCCACGTCTCGTCCAACGATGCCTGTGCTCATCAACTGATTCATCATTGGTATGCACACCAGTGTCCATAATTGTTGTTAAGGTGCTGTTTTCATCTAAGCTTGATGATAAACTTGTTTTCCTGTAACCAATGAGGCAAAATTCCAATGTATGAAACAGGTTACGCACCCATGCCTGCATGGAACCACTTATAATAGCAGCCCACCGGCAGCTGAGTGTGATGCACCCTATCTACAAGCTTCTCAATCCTCACATGCGCTACACCTTGAAGATAAATGCATTGGCCCGCCAATTTCTCATCAATGCTGGAGGCGTAATCGAGTCGAATTTCACTGCTGGTAAATATTGCATGGAGATGAGTTGTGCTGCTTATCGAGATTGGTGGCGCTTTGACCTTGAGAGCCTTCCTGCAGATCTCCTGAGAAGGTTTCAGAAAAGCTCTTAATCTATATACTATCAGGATTCAGAACTAAACTATAATAGTTTATTAACTTTATCTTCATTTCTACACAGAGGCATGGCAGTACCAGACTCTACTCAAGTCCATGGGATAAGACTGGTAATTGAAGACTACCCTTACGCAACAGATGGACTCCTCATATGGTCAGCAATTGAGACATTGGTCCGAACCTATGTCAATTACTACTATCCTGATGCAAGTGCGGTCAATTTTGATACAGAACTGCAGGCCTGGTACAGTGAGTCAATCAATTTAGGCCATGCTGATCTTCGCCATGCTAGCTGGTGGCCTAAACTCTCTACTCCAGATGATCTTACATCCATTCTCACCACCATCATTTGGCTCACATCGGCACAGCATGCTGCCTTGAACAATGGGCAGTATCCATATGGTGGGTATGTCCCAACCCGCTCACCACACATGCGGAGACTACTGCCAGAGGAGCATGACCCAGAGTATACTACTTTCATGCAGGATCCACAGAAATACTTCCTTTCATCATTCCCCAGTTTACTCGAAGCAACAAAGTACATGGCTGCAATAGACATCATTTCAGCGCACTCACCGGATGAGGAGTATATTGGGGACAGAAAGGACTTGTCAACCTGGTCAGCTGACACAGTGATTATTGAGGCGTTCTACAGATTTTCTATGGAGATGAGGAGGATAGAAAAAGAGATTGAACGTCGAAATACCGATTCAAACCTTAGGAACAGATGTGGGGCTGGGGTTTTCCCATACGAGTTGCTCATGCCAAGCTCTGAACCTGGGGTTACATGTAGAGGAGTGCCCAATAGTATATCAATCTGAGTCAATTTGACACAAAAAGTAGGCTATGAGCCTAAATCAATCGGAATTTCTAAACTTGGCACTGAGCCTTGTGTCCTATTCCATGATACTCAGCCTAAAAATGAAACCTAGTTGAGCTCAGTCAAACCCAAAACTCAGAAATACTCATTAATCAGGAAGAATTCATCCCCCTAATACCACAGAAACCTCATCACAATCCGAAGTATGTGCTCCTATAGTAGCATAGGTAGGCAATTAGGAAAAGTGGTTGATGATTCAAAGCCAATTATGGTCCCACACCAAAAATATTGCGCATTTACTAAAATAATAACAGCCAACAACTATTATATTTTGATAAGCTATTTTGTTTTGACTGGAGCAGTGCTATTAGCAGGACAAATACTTAGAGAGCATGGTTGTTTACAACCGGTATAATGAAGATTTCCTCTATTAGCAGAAACTAGTTTAGCATGATCAACACAAAAGGAACATAACTTTAACCAAAATTAGAGCTCAACTCAACGAGAAGAGGATGAGTTTGATTCAAAGAAAGAAACTAAAATCAAGTAAGTATGTCGAGCAAGCACAGGATGATAATATTGCAATTATCTTTATATTTTTACCGACAGTCAGCAATTGAGACATTGGTTCAAATCTATGTGCGGTCCAATCTGACACAGAAATACCTGCCTGGTACAAAGAATCAATCAGTTTGAGCCATGCTGATTTGTGCCAAGCCAGCTGGTGGCCCAAACTCTCAACCCAAAAAGATCTCATCTCCATTCTCACCACCATCATCTGGATCACATCAGCCAAACATGCTGCTCTTAACTTTGGGCAGTACCCGTATATGGAGGGTATGTTCCAACTCGCCCACCACACATGAGGAGGCTGGTGCCATCTCAGTATGATGACCCTGAAGAGTTTGCCAGTTTCATGAGGGACCCACATCAATATTTTCTATCATCACTGCCTAGTCTGTTTGAGCCAACCAAATACATGGCTGTGATTGATATCATCTCAGCTCACTCTCCTGGTGAGGAGTATATTGGGGAGAGAAAGGACTTGCTGTCAACATGGTCAGTTGACAATGTGATTGTTGAGGCATTTTATGGATTCTCAATGGAGATGAAGAGAATTGAGAAGGAGATTGAGAGAAGAAATGGTGATCCAAATTTGAGGAACAGGTGTGGGGCTGGAGTCTCACCCTATGCCTACCTCAGAGGCTGGGGTTACATGTAGCGGAGTGCCCAATAGTATAGCAGTGACTTTTATCCAAATGGTACGACATTATGTGTGACTTTTATCTCATAATTTAGGTAGCTAGCTTAGAGCCTAGAAGGGAAGATAAGCAAAGTTTTCCAATTCCAAATGTTGATAAACGTAAAAGCTTAGGTTGGCTGGTCCTGGTTTGGTTTGGTCACTACCAAAAATGGGACAATTGTAAGAGGCATTTTCTAAAAAAATTTAAATTTATTTTAGAATTAAATAATAATAATGGATAGTTGTATTCCATAAAAATAGGATCTATTATCTTATTTTTCTTTTAATTTTTTTTACTATAAAAAAGTGTGAATTTACCATATTATCCTCATTTAATTAATAATTTCAATTCTTAATATTTATATTAACTAAGGGTATTTTATGATATTTTGAATGTTTTACCATTCTCTGCTTTTTACTTTATATATATATAGAAGATAAAATTAATTTTTGTGATTAACACCGAAACAGTAATTTTTCATGACTAATATTTGATTGGAGCCTTGCTAATAATTGTAATCCAATAAAATATTTGGTGGATTACCCACCTCTCGTTCTCTCTCCTCAGCCTCTCGTCTCCACTCCTCAAACAAATCGAAACTTACCCCTTTTCTTTTGTAAGCTCTTCTCTCCCAAAACAACCTAGCAACCCTTTTTTCTTTTTAGATCCGGTGATTTTTTTGGCTATCTCCTTGCTTTTGACAGAGTTTGTTATCTCCCTAGTTTTTCTAGGGCGTTTCTTTGGCTATGGGCGGTCCTTTTAGATCAAATTTCAAATCTGAGAGCTAGAGTAGGGCTTGCTTCAGTCATGGCTTTCCTTGTATTTTGTTTTCTATATAAGCTTTTTTTTTTCTACTTTTTTATATATTAATATATTCTTTGATCTTATGTGATGTAGGAAGATCAAGTTCTGCATGGGCGGTGGAATTTCTGTGTTCTAAAGATGTTGTTTTATCTGGGTTTCTCTTCCCTTGAACATTGGTGAGTTTGGCTGCTTATTATACCTTGTGTATTTATTTTATCCCACGTGTCCTTATGCGTTTGAATTATTCTTCAGTTTTTTTAAATGTCAGTGATGGTCTGGTCTTTCACTTGAGAGCAAACTCCTTTTTTGTTCATTGTTGGTGCGTTTGAACACCAGCAATGATTAGATGCCTTCACCACAGACAGATGAACGGTTGATGCTACCAACTACAAAAGAAGAGGGTGAGGTTGTGATTCCTTAAGCTTGGATATCTACTAACTTAGCTAATTGGAATTTGGATATATGATGGAGGACACTTGAGTTGCATCGTTCGTTTGTATGTTCGGATCAGAGGAGTGCTTGGATTAGAAAATACTAACTATAGGTCTTCTTAGGCGTGTATGTATTATTGTTTGTAGAGGATTGTACAAATTTTTTATTCATTAGGAAAATATTGTACTACTTAATTACCATCATGTATCAAGTGAATATTTATATTTAATTAAATAATAATATTAGAGGCCTTTTTTACACATGAAGTGAATTACCAAGGAATTATTATTATTATCTTATCAGAAAAAGAAAAAAAAAAGGAATTACTGTTATTATGCCATTAAAGTATATCAAAAGGAAATTGTAATTATTTAAAACATATATAATTCAGAAAATTATTAAACTAATTAAAGATGAAAATAATAATAAAATATAAGTGTAAAGGTAACTGAAAAGTCAACATATTGTTTGTCACTTTCTTTAGTAGTAGCGACAAAGGCCAATAGTAACCCCACAAATCTCACCAACTCAAAATTTGTAGCTGTATCGTTACTAAAGCCTTTATTAGTTACCAACTCAAAATTTGTAGCTGCATCGTTACTAAAGTCTTTATTAAAGGTGACTAATACTTTCAAAAGTCACCCAAAAAAAAAGGTGGCTATTGCTGATTTTTTTTGTAGCAGGTGTATGTCATGCATGAAGAAGATGAAGATAAATAAATAAAATAAAAACATGGTATTCTCGTTTTCTGCTGATATACGTCTTTTGATCCTAATGACTTGTCACCATCGACATTGACGTATGGTTGTCTGTCTCTGACAATATGTACTGAGGGCTAACAACGCCGTTGCTTTTGATACAAAAGGACGCAGGCCAAGTGGGCGGTTGTTGAGGAGGAGGATAAACACTTGGATGAATGAAGGGTCTACAAACAAACTGGGAAGGAATTGAACATACGTACGCTTGTTTTTTATGTATACATTGATATTTTTTGGGAACATACATAATGTATACATTGATATTTTTTTGGGCTTGTTTATAGAAATTAAATAGTGTGTTGCAGTCATGATTTTAAATGTGTGTCTTACAAATTATAAAAATCAAAAGTTCGAACTCACAATACATACGAAAAATAGTATATATATCATATATCAAGAATTATATTCTTATTGGTTGAATCATAATTGTCTTCGATAAAGAGATAGACAAATACATTTTAAGCAAGAAAAATTGTAAGAAATAGACAAAGAGCAGCGATTTAGCAAATATCTTTAAAGCTTTTTTCTCCATTAAACCCAATAGAAAGAAGAAAAAAATCAAAATTCCACAAACTAAAAAAAACCTTAGGTCCCTTCATGCATTCATATCATATTATCATACATGAAAAAATGTTTTATGTAAAAATATTGACTAAGTATGAAAAATGGTTTTTAAAAATAATCATTTTCTCAAGATAATTTTTGGTGGCTTTTATTCCTTACACATCAAATAAGAAAACTTGATTTTATGAGATTTTAATATAAAGTATATATTGACTTAATGAGCCATCATTTTTAGCCTAAATCGTATTTTACACTAAAACCGATTTTTCATATTTTGATTTGGTGGGAATTTGATTTTCTAGTATTTTTATTTGAATCCAAATAGGGGGTACTTCCTTATTTACATTGTATACTTAAGTAAATGGAGTAATATAAAAATAAATTAACGTAAAAGGACAAAGACATTTACTTAAATGTCAAAATGGAAATAAGGTAATCAGACACTAGAGTGCACCACCACCAACTGAGCAAAGGGCAATTTGAAGCATCTCATCAGTGCTTTAATAGATCCGCCACAATACATGCGACATATCAAAACGTAAAGATTTGAAATAATATACATATAGAATACATAACAAGATATTACTTTTAAAATATATAAAACTTGAGTTGATCACACTTGCCCCAGTGTGTGGTTTATTTATATCATTAGTGCTAAGAATAGATATATGACTAAATATCTTTTTTTTATTTACTGCTGGATCATTCTAGGCTAGCTAGCATGCAGCAACAACTGAAACGAGAAAAATGTGAATAAATTGGCCCAATCACAATGAATTCCCAAATAACACATTTCAAATGAGAACAGAGAGTCTGAAACCAAGAAAATGAAGAAACATGGCACAAAGATACTATAAAACAAATATGTCTACGCCACACAACATTGGCATCCCTAAAAACGTGTGCCCCTACCATCCCAAATCACGCCAAAAGTGAATGAAAAGAGCTCTAATTTGTTATTTCCCCTCTTTTGAAATCAGCTATATATAGGAATAGGAGCGTTAAAGGAAATTCATGTGAAGCAGAGCAAGCAAAAATTGCCGGAAGAAAGAACATATTATATATATTTGGCTATGACAACTACTATGATTAGCTCATTTTTTAATTCCAATCACATTAATTCAAAGGCACTGAATTGTGTTCTTTGGAACGCGCCCAAGATTTCTTCTCCTCCTCCCAATTTGTTTTCTTCAACAAAGAGAAGGAGATTGCAACAAATTAGGAAGAAGAAGGCTCTTGATCAGGCCACAGATGGGGACATGGTAAGTACGTTAATATCCACTACTGCCGTTGATCAGACCGTCGAACTCACTGCGCTGGTGAGTGTAAGGAGAAGTCTGAAGCTAAGCATCCAAGACATGATGCTTCATTGGTTTGGCAATCATGATCATTTCACCCACCACGAGGAAAAGGGAAAGTGTCTTGTTTTACAGCTTGTTAGTACTGAAACTGAAGCAGGTAAAGCTATACTACTACTATTATCATATTATTATTATTTTATCAATATTTTTTTATTTTTTTATTTTTTTTTCAATATTTCTCTTTGGTACCATATGTTTCTTCTTTGGCTTGGCTATATAAACTGAATTTTTTCTATTGAAAAAAAAATAAAATTATTTCAACAATACCCTTTTGACCTTTCTTCTTAATGTCGCATTGAAACATAGAGTCCACGAAGCCAAAGCTGAGCAATGAAGCTATATTGGATTGGTCCAAGGATCTAAACCTAAACCTAATCCTGGGTGCCGAGAAAAGCAGTTACGAAGTTAAATTTGAGGTGGATCCTAAATTTGGGATGCCAGGAGCCATCACAGTGAGTAACAAGTACGAGGAGGAGTTGTATTTGGATAGCATCAACATTCAAGGCGTTGTGCATATTGCCTGCAACTCTTGGATTCAACCAGACAAAGATTCCTCGGAAAAAAGAATCTTCTTCTCTACTAAGGTCCATGACAGAGATTATATATGTACATGTGTATATATAAAAGGAATCCCGAGTCTCTACATTTATGATCCGTGCATCATTTTGTGAAATCTAAGTCACTCAAATAGTCTAACCACTTAACATACTTCAATTTTACGTTTTATGTATATTTTTTTTTCCAGAACTAATGTTAACGTTAAAGTTAACCTGCCTGATGTTTTTTTTTTTCATAGTGCTGCCTCACTATAGATCAAGGCTTTAGTTCTTTGGAGATGCAATAACATTCTTGGGTTGTTGAGTTATTTATGTTCGTAGTTGATCTTCATATTGAATTAACTAATTCTATTTTATAATTGAGAAAAGCTTGCTCTTTTGCTTTCTCTGATTTTGTTGTGAATTTTAGTGTTTCTTCGTGTTTAAGGTGCTTTAGTTTATGAATTTTTGAAGTTCAAAGGTTTGCAGATTGACATGTTAAGTACGTGAAGCATCTTCAAGAATGGATGACGATGCTGGAGGAACAAGCAGTGAAGAAACCTAATACAAGAGCCCAAATTATAAAATAAAAAAATCATATATGAAATGGACTTTAGAAACACACCCAAAGCCCATTTACAACACTGCCATTGATTTCTTAAAACAAACTCAACTCAAAAACCTCATAAAAAACCCAAAACATTAAATAGAGTATCAAAGTAATTTAATAATTAAAATAAAATTCAATTGAACTAGTTATCATTTTTGGGGGGTTTTTTTTCCGTTTGTTTATAGAAATTAAATAGTGTCGAGTTTATTTATAGTTTTAGTGCTAAGAATGAGTATATGACTAAATATCTCTTAACTTTAACGTTAACATCAGTTTGGAAAAAAAAAACACTTATATAGATGTTGTGTCATATGCTAAGTTGATAGATTATTTAAGTAGCTTAGATTTTACGAAATAAAAGTAAATGCACGAATGCTAAATATAGAGGAGGTTCATGATTCATAATAAAGTTATATAAATTAGTCATGGCCATGTTTTTGCAGGCATGCTTACCTGATGAGACACCGGCAGGGCTAAAAGAGCTGAGAGAAATGGAGCTAAGGCAGCTAAGGGGTGATGGGACGGGACTTAGATTACCATCCGATAGAATATACGACTATGACACTTACAATGACATTGGAAATCCAGATGCGGGGATTGAATACATACGATCTACCCTTGGGGGCAATTATACACACCCACACCCTAGACGTTGCCGAACTGGACGACCACCAACTAACACAGGTCACTAAGTTAGTGAGAGTTATTGTCTAGTACCAAATATCAATCTACAATAACTAATACATCGTTAATATTTTGTCATGAAATAAATATATATCGATAATGTTACTGAATACTGTAGATTAATATGTGTTATTAATACGGGTATTCAGTTGGGTTTCAGCAATTAGTTATAATATCCATCCATGTGAATGCAATGCAACAGATGATAATATGGAGTCACCGGAAAATGAATACAAAAGAATTTACGTGCCAAGAGATGAAGAGTTTGAGGAGGCCAAGCAAGGAGCTCTTGACGTTGGAAAGTCCAGGAATTCCTCAAATTTGACCCCCCCAGGCTAATCTCTGGTAAGTGGCAAGCAAGCGTCATAAGATCTTATTACTTATTATTATTGGATTAAGAGAACGGAACCATGGATGCGTATAAAATCTCACTCACACTCCAATTATTTCAGGGCTTAAATCTTGTTGTTTGACAGATGAAGAATTTGGGCGTCAAGCAATTGCTGGCACAAACCCTATGAGCATACAAAGGCTCACGGTTTTCCCACCTGTAAGCAAATTGGATCCCTCCATTTATGGTCCACAAGAGTCGGCACTCAAGGAGGAGCATATAATAGGCCATCTCAATGGCATGTCAATACAGCAGGTATATATGTCTACAAAACAAAAGCCCGTAAAAGACAAATACATAAAACAGAGGAAAGATTCCCTAAAATGCATGGATGATATTTGTGGGTTTTGCAGGCATTAGAAGAAAACAAGCTGTTCGTACTAGACTATCATGACATTTTCGTTCCATATCTGGACCAAATAAATGCTTTGGATGATCGCAGAGCTTATGGAACCCGTACAATTTTGTTCTTGACCTCATTGGGAACCTTGAAGCCCGTTTCTATTGAACTCAGCTTCCCTCCAACCAATTCAGATTCACCATCCAAGCAGGTTCTCACTCCTCCAGTTGATGCTACAACAAATTGGCTTTGGCAGATTGGCAAAGCCCACGTCTCGTCCAACGATGCCTGTGCTCATCAACTGATTCATCATTGGTATGCACACCAGTGTCCATAATTGTTGTTAAGGTGCTGTTTTCATCTAAGCTTGATGATAAACTTGTTTTCCTGTAACCAATGAGGCAAAATTCCAATGTATGAAACAGGTTACGCACCCATGCCTGCATGGAACCACTTATAATAGCAGCCCACCGGCAGCTGAGTGTGATGCATCCTATCTACAAGCTTCTCAATCCTCACATGCGCTACACCTTGAAGATAAATGCATTGGCCCGCCAATTTCTCATCAATGCTGGAGGCGTAATCGAGTCGAATTTCACTGCTGGTAAATATTGCATGGAGATGAGTTGTGCTGCTTATCGAGATTGGTGGCGCTTTGACCTTGAGAGCCTTCCTGCAGATCTCCTTAGAAGGTTTCAGAAAAACTCTTAATCTATGTACTATCAGGATTCAGAACTAAACTATAATAGTTTATTAACTTTATCTTCATTTCTACACAGAGGCATGGCAGTACCAGACTCTACTCAAGTCCATGGGATAAGACTGGTAATTGAAGACTACCCTTACGCAACAGATGGACTCCTCATATGGTCAGCAATTGAGACATTGGTCCGAACCTATGTCAATTACTACTATCCTGATGCAAGTGCGGTCAATTTTGATACAGAACTGCAGGCCTGGTACAGTGAGTCAATCAATTTAGGCCATGCTGATCTTCGCCATGCTAGCTGGTGGCCTAAACTCTCTACTCCAGATGATCTTACATCCATTCTCACCACCATCATTTGGCTCACATCGGCACAGCATGCTGCCTTGAACAATGGGCAGTATCCATATGGTGGGTATGTCCCAACCCGCTCACCACACATGCGGAGACTACTGCCAGAGGAGCATGACCCAGAGTATACTACTTTCATGCAGGATCCACAGAAATACTTCCTTTCATCATTCCCCAGTTTACTCGAAGCAACAAAGTACATGGCTGCAATAGACATCATTTCAGCGCACTCACCGGATGAGGAGTATATTGGGGACAGAAAGGACTTGTCAACCTGGTCAGCTGACACAGTGATTATTGAGGCGTTCTACAGATTTTCTATGGAGATGAGGAGGATAGAAAAAGAGATTGAACGAAGAAATACTGATTCAAACCTTAGGAACCGATGTGGGGCTGGGGTTTCCCCATACGAGTTGCTCATGCCAAGCTCAGAACCTGGGGTTACATGTAGAGGAGTGCCCAATAGTATATCAATTTGAGTCAATTTGACACAAAAAGTAGGCTTTGAGCCTAAATCAATCGGAATTTCTAAACTTAGCACTGAGCCTAGTGTCCGTTTCCATGATACTCAGCCTAAAAATGAAACCTAGTTGAGCTCAGTCAAACCCAAAACTCAGAAATACTCATTAATCAGGAAGAATTCATTCCCCTAATACCACAGAAACCTCATCAAAATCCGAAGTATGTGCTCCTATAGTAGCATAGGTAGGCAATTAGGAAAAGTGGTTGATGATTCAAAGCCAATTATGGTCCCACACCAAAAATATTGCGCATTTAATAAAATAATAACAACCAACAACTATTATATTTTGATAAGCTATTTTGTTTTGACTGGAGCAGTGCTATTAGCAGGACAAATACTTAGAGAGCATGGTTGTTTACAACCGGTATAATGAAGATTTCCTCTATTAGCAGAAACTAGTTTAGCATGATCAACACAAAAGGAACATAACTTTAATCAAAATTAGAGCTCAACTCAACGAGAAGAGGATGAGTTTGATTCAAAGAAAGAAACTAAAATCAAGTAAGTATGTCGAGCAAGCACAGGATGATAATATACATGGTAAACTAAAATCAAGTAAGTGTGTCAAACAACAAAGTAAAAGTAAAGTAGGCAGAACTAGAATTCTAGCAGTTGGATACAGCCTTTTTATGAGAAGAAGCAGATTTGCAATTCCAAATAGCAAAATTTCAAGAAAACCACACTGTTTTCATGGTCACCCAAAACTACAGGTGCATATTAGGCTATTTCACACATTGCCTGTCTTCAAGAGTGGACACATACACACTTATAGTCATTGGCTAATAACTTCAAGCCTTCAGCCAATGTTTATAAGCCACCAAGTCATTACTTATGCTTTAAAAGAAACAGAAATTTGCATCAAAAGACTTATGTGTTTCATTATCCACAAAAGTAAATATCTACATCAGAGATGAACAATATTCCACTAACATGTGATTTAAGTAAACCGAAAAGAAGATAGCTTTTTTTTTTTCCCTCTTTTTACAAAAAAGAAAACTGAAAGTCTAATTCCAGCTTGTAGGCAGCCATATTAAACAGAAGCACTCAAGCTGCCCCAATTTTGACATTTTCTCAGCATTTAACTTATATCCATTAATCCAAAAGGTAAATTGAGATACAAGAAAACAAGCCGTAAATAATGAAGAAGAAGAGGGGCTTAGTCGTACTTTTCTCTCCATGAGAAAACAAGGAAGAAAACCCAAGAGGCTGCCAACACTACATCGCCGACTGTCTGCCTCAGCCAATCCCAAGCGAGGTCCTCCACCCTCCGCTCGAAGTAGCACCGCCAAAGCGCCATGAAAACATGCAGCACCGTGCACCCTTTGGCGAAGAAGCTCTGGAACTCGCGATCCTTCACGAACGACACCATGAGCAGCAAGAACCCGATCGCGAACAGGAGCAACCCGGAGAAGGAATCAGAGGTCCGAATCAAGAGCTGGTCGTGGGGCGTGGACCCCAGCAGCTTCTTCGCAGTCTCGATCCCGTGCCCGAAGGTGTAGACTTCCGTCATGTAGAACATCATAAGGGCCCCACAGGTTATGGCGATTGCAGAGTGGAGGAGGCAGATGACGAAGAAAGCTGACGACGAGGGCGATGACATCGATCGGACGGCTCTGATTGATTTCTCACGGTGTTGGTACCGTACGCATGGTTTCTGTGGTACCAAAACCCTAGACTGCCACTCTTACTGTTGAGCTGAGAAAATGAGAAGAAGGTGGAGGCTTTTTCGTTTGTGATTCAGGGGAGAAAAATGCGTTCTTGGGTTTCCATCTTTCTTCTTGTTTTTTTATTATTTTAACCCTCTTTCCTGTTTTTATTGTTTTTATTTTAAAAAATATATATATGGTGAGATTCAGGATAAGGATCCAGTGGGACCTAGTGGGACCCAGAGGGCGTCAATCGTCGGGCATGCATTGGAGTAATTTGTCTTGGCCTGGACACGTGGCGCAATCCTAATAGTGCCGACAGATTCCAACGGGCAGTTTATTCAATTCGGTTGAGCTTAAGATCAAAAGCTGACTGATTCAATGAGTCAAGGGGTGTTTTGGGCATTGCAGAAACATTTTCAGACAAGTAAAAGAAAAAGACAATATACTTCATTTCTTTTTAATAGAATCTCGATAGTATGAGAAAGGATTTATTGAAAACTTAAGAAATACAATGGCTCCCAACAACCTGACTCCGACTCATAGATTCAAGCAACGTCCGAAAGAAAATTTGGGACACCTAAGCAAATGCAATTAATATAGGTGGTCCAAAACTTGGATAAAAACAATTGAAATCTTGTCACATCGAAAAGAAACTACTATAAAAAATCCCTCGATAGAAAGAGATTATATGTTACATTTATTTCTTAGGTGCCCTTAATCACATAATTACGAAAAAGACCCTTGTAAAAAGTAAATAAAACAAAAGGATATATTCGACTTTGATACGATTTTGTAATGTTCGATAGAGGGAGAAAAAGGCCAGTCTCTAAGCCTTTCTGTTTAAAAGATGGGTGCTTTTGCTTGTGCTTGTGCTTGTGCTTCTTCCATGGCCAGACAGAAAATGAAAAGCGGAGAAGATGAGAGGAGAGTGGAGACTTCTAGTAACTTCCTTCAACTTTATTGATTTTTCAAAATTAAGAGACATGAGTATTTGTAGCTATATAATTCAGTGCGGGGTGGGGGTGGTACAATGTTCCTGTGGTGATGAAATAACAAAATGGGCCACTACATATTGAGGGGTTTGGTAGCAACCCATATCATAATTATTGGAAAATTGAACTTTATATATACAACAAAAAATGAGTAAACTTTGACAATTCCGAAGGTAGAAAGAATGAGAGAGAGACAGCAGCTCCATGTTGAAGCAGAACTAAAACACTCATCTTGGCACAAATCCTCCAGCCCCACCATGAGTTGATTTTCCAAAGGGGGGAGGGTAAAGAATAATATAATTTCTTGAACAAAACTTTTTAACTTGAATCAATGTCTCTGTTACCGGCCACAACTTTGCGGTGACGCCTAGAACCAGACCTTCGATCTCTCCCGCGCCTTGGGCCCCTCTTACCTGGGACGTTTACAACCCTTTCGGGCAAAGTTTCGACTGATGGTTGAACTGGTGGTTCGTTACTTATAACTGGTGGCGGCGGTGGTGGCAATAGTGGTGGTGGAGGAACAGCCACAGGAACACGAGGAGCCAGGTGCTCCAAAACATCTCTATGATATTTCTGTAGACAGCAATAACATATATAAAAATACATCAAGGAACATGAGTAAAAAGAATAACCAAACTGCAAATGCACCCCAGTAACCCCACCACCATCAAAAAGGAAAATACATGTTTCTTCTGAGTACTTTAAATGAACACCATACACTAAAAACACATAGCTCCAAACCTTATGTATTAAATAACTACCTGAACAACAAAATTGCGTCTTTCACAGTCGTAGAACATATTGATAGTCCAGTTTGTCCTTTCCCTGATGTGGTCTCTGACAGTGGAGAAACTAATTTGGTCCCTGGAAGTAAAACGATCAACTTCATTGAACCAAAGACAAGTGAATAGGTTGCTGATAGGGACGTGCTCCCTTATTATTACACATCCTTCAGGAACATCTGCAGCAAGGCCAAACCAAAGAAACTTAGTAAAGCAAAACATATATGATTTATTATAACAGTCAGAAGTTCCACCTACCACTTATAATAGGAAGCTTTGCCTCGGAATATGGGGCCAAACCTTCCTTTTTGTAAAACTCAATCTGGAAGTCAATAGAAGCATTGTTGTATTTTCCAGCTGCTTTATTTGCCTCAGCTTCCGTAAACACGTCAAAACGTTTATAATGTTTAGAAATTGCAAAAGTTGCATTTTTTCTCCACAAGAACCTGAAATATTGTTTTTTTTTAAGGATGCATAAGCATGGATATTGGTAAAACCAGGTAAAACTTGGCTGGATATAACCATTATGAACTGGGTGCTATTTGCTTTTCAAGATGATGTTTATACCCAAATAAGTAGAACATTGAAATTGATTGCATAAATGGACAAGATCCCAACAAAGATTAAGAAGACCTATTTATCATGATAGTAATACCTTTCAAGAATTTGATATGGATCCACGACAAGTTCAAGCTTCCCATCAATCCATAAAGAAAAGCGGGCATTTGGAAACATCCTATGCACTAGAAGCTTAGGAATCTGGAAAAAAAATATAACTGAGTCAAAAGGCGCATCAAGGTACAACAAATGTATATGACACACAGCATTCTTCCAAGGCACCACCCCCACTCTTAGCATAAGGTACTACAAATTTGATGACTGTAATCAGCCCCATTAATCCTAGTTACACATTTAAATACAAGGCGACACCACCACCCTTAGCAAAAGGTACTACAAATTTGAAGAATGTAATCATACCCATTAATCCTAGTGACACATTCAAAAGCAAGCCAACACCACCACTCTTAGCAAAAGAAACACACCATTCACACTAAATTCATTCCTTCCTTCTAGAGAAGCTTAAATTATATTTTACATGTTTCCAAATCATTGTAATGTTCACTTTTGACCAACATCTTACACAACATGATCACAACACCAGTCTAGAGATTATTCAGGAAACTAGACAATTCACAAGCCAAACTCTGCTCTAGAGTCAACAAAACTTGCAGGCAAAGAATTATAAATCTTACCTTCCCAGTGCGCCTTCCATCCGTATAAGGAGGGTTATGCACAACAACAGTTCTCCATATACCAACTTTCCTATCGCTGCCCAGTTTTCCAGAACTCCTCAAATAAGCTTCTGTCACCTCATCTATAAACATGTAGAAGCAAACGGTCTCCTTGGAATAATCACTAATGTTTGTCGGCTGGTTTATCTCATCAAAATTCCCTGATGGAACAGATTTAATTGATAAGGAAGGCACCATATTTATCTAATAAAAAGTTGTTTCTAAATCATACTGAACATTACCAAATATAGCTGATGCAACAACCACACCATGACACTGCTCCATATCGTGTAGGTCAACCTCATCCATATCATACCCTGTATTGCGTCCAGGTTTACTTCCTCCAACAAATCTGATTGATGCACAAATCCATTAAACAAAATGCACCATAAACATAAATGAGTGAAGGGCCAATGGAAGTAGTACTCATTATTACTAGACTAAATCATTTTTAAAAAACAAAAACTCAGGTAAATGTAAAAAATATAAAATCAAAATAAACGTTGGTGCATACAAAAGTATTAAGGAAAGCTTGACCAAGGTAAATAAAAAAACATACCCACAGTGCACACTCATTGACTCTCTTATATCATAAGAATCACTCCTTTGCTTCAAAGTAGGATATCCACCAAAGTCTGAGCCTCCAAATTCTGTTTCTCTAGACAAATTTTCTTCATAAATGTATGTTAAATTCTTAAGAACAGGAGAATCTGAAGGGAACTTTGGCATCAAGGATATGGCTTCCTCCACAGGAAGGTAACATACTGGACAAGCTGAATTGTACAGGACGGAGAACACTCAGCAACATCATTAACATCACATAATTTGAGAGATAAGGTCTGGAATTACAAAAAGAAAGAAAAAGAAAAGGTAGAAACTTACGCCGCGGTCCAGTTCTTTTTTTATCTGCTGGTGGGGGAGGCAATGTGAATAGATTACATGGATGCCCAGGAGGAAGGGTGTAACCCAGAAAAACAGCAGGGGGAGGAGGAGGCAATGCTAGCGAAAAAGTCACGTTGTTACTTTGCGGTCCATGTGTTTGCAAGGATCCAAGATAACTTATAGTGATGCTATTGTTAACACTAATGTTTTCGACACTGATGCCTTGTTCATCTTCACCTATATTTGAGCCAATATGCATATATTACTTCCTCACACAAATCAAATATGTAATTTTGAACCAGAAACATGGATATCAGGTTAAATACAGTTAGCAGAAACATAAGGAAGAATAGCCTAAGCTAAGGATTAGCCCAATCAATGTGCTAGACTAATCCTTTACTTTTAATTGGGAAAGTACGTTACACCCACCTCTCTTCCCCGTCTTCAGAATTGAACTCAATAGTTTAATCTAAATCATCTAATATCAACTTAAACTACCCAATATCCACATCAAAGCAGAAAACTAATCCAGAATCAAATTATTAACTTAAGAAATCAAGCATGCAAAGGACTATGAATCAAACCTTTTCCAATGTACAAAACCCAGACGAAAACCGCGGCGGAGATGAGACAGAGGAACAACATTCCAACCTTTTTGCGGCCGGCAAACTTGCAGATCCAATGGAACAACCTCTCCTTCTCCTTGAGCATCTTTGAAGGCTTACGTGCAGATTGGATTGGCGACACTCCGTTGTTGTTGTTCTGTAGCTGTTTATCCAAAGACCCATAACTCCCTGAACGAATCCCCAATGACCCTCCAGTCATTGTTGATCCAAACCTTCATGTACACCTCTCATCTCCCTCCCAGCCCTCTCATTCAAAATCTCTCACAACACAGCTTTTTCTCAATTACCCACTTAATAAAATCCCAAATTTTCAAAGACACACTTCACCAAATCAGCCCCAGAATTAGGGGCACTTCCAAATTTCACTGAATCACAAGCTCACCTATCTGCCCAAATGCACTTAAACAAAACCGCCCCACTAACACTCAGAGAACTCAACCTTCCAACTCTGGTTTTCTTAATTCCAAGAGACAAAAAGTTGGGAGTAAGAAGCAGGAGCCAATATGCTTCTGGGAAACAAGTATCACAGAAAACTAAGAACAAAAATTTTGCATTTAATCACTGAAATAAATGAAATTTGTACAAAATAAGAATGTGAACTCTATGATGGGGTGGAAAATCTGGGATTGGTGATTGGGTTTGTAGGGTTTATAGCATAAATCTAGGTTTTTATGAAATCTAGGTTTTTTTTTCTGAAGAAATCTGGGATCACAATTTACAACCAGCTTTCTTTTATGTTTGCTAATTTTGAGGTGATGACGGAGCGGAAAAATTCTTGGATTATTTATATTGTCCCGATTACGAACAAATTTAAATTAAAACATGGGAATTCCTGATTGGCTAACCTGCGCCATGTGCATAATGTTAGCAGCCGGACGGTGATTTCTCACTTATTGTGGTACTAATATTTCGTGCTACCTATGCTCAAACAGAGACGTTTGGCAATTTGGGATTTTTTTTTCCTCTTTAAATATGAAACAAAGGTCTTGGTCATTGAAATTGAAATGCGTGTTAACAATTTTCTATTACTTCCAAAAATATATATATGTATATATATATACCAGTTTGTTGTCTTCTTACTTTACTTTTGTTTTTTCATTTTCTTGTTTTCCGTCTTCAAAATCAAAATCATTTAAATATTTTATTGACAAAAAAAAGATCATTGAAATATTTATTTTTCCTTGAAAAAGAATTCTTGGGATTTTCTTATTCTCTTTTCTTTTTGTTTCATTTGATAAAACAATAGGTCCTGTTAGACTTGGGATTGTCCTCAATAAGGCCAGGTCATCTAAATTTGATAGTGACCCAAGTTTTACAGCACTTTAGTGCTACTTTTACAAATTTACAACTTGCAAGCATGTATCACATTGATTTGCCAAATTACCTTTAACAATGGGAAGTTAATTATTTACTTGTACAATTTCTGAATTTTTTTTAAATGTGAAAGTCGCATCGTTACGTGGCGTTATTAATTCACTTATATTATAATACGTGTATTTATTAATATTATACCTTATATTCATAGAATATTAACAATGTCATCTAATAATATCATATATCTGGATTAGTAATGTTTTGTAACGATGTGAACATCACACCCTAATGATTATTTTTGCACAATTCAATTGTTAAGTAGCAAGTACACATTTTGGCACCGTAAAAACAATAAATTCCGTCAAAATAGGAATACCAAAACTGTCATTCTTGGTGGGTTGTGCTAACAATGCTATTTCTATTTGATTTGGCTCAGAGAGTCAGAGTGCAATATGAAGTTCTTAGAAAGTTGGGAAATCCTTTCTCAACTCTTCTTTGGAGAGGATAAAAACTAGACACGAGACCTATTCATAAGAATATAGGGAATCAATCACAAAGAGTACATCCGTTTATTACAAAATCACTCGTGCAAGCTAATATCTTTCTCAATTTGCAACACTTTTTTTTTTTTTTTTTAATATGTGACAGGCGCATGAAAGTCCATTATAATTAGTGCATTGTATCTTATGTTTTATAAGGGCTTTACCTTGACAAGAAGACCACGTAACATCCTTATGCGAAAGCTCTGAGAAAAAAAGAAAATTAAAAAATTAAGAGATAAAATGTGTTATTCTCAAAACTATCCTTTATAGTCTAAAACACTTTCACATATAAAAAATACCACGTAACATCTATTTACTAGTTCTGCTAGTGATTAGCGCAGATGCGCTCCCCACCTTGCAACTCGAGTTCGAATCTTCTTTTTCGTAGTTTAAATTATATTAAAGTAGAATATCTCTAGTATAAAATAATGGTTCATTTGGAAAGAAAAAAAAAACAATTGTGAATAAAATGAGAAGGTCCCAATGCATTAAACATGTAAAGATTTTGTGCAGCTTTGGAGTCGCTTGCCATGCCCAGACTCAAAGGGAGGGGAGAACATACTTTCATTTGATGCAAACTCCTCGAGGGGCCCTCTCTTTGTTTATTTTTACCAGATGTGAGCGATTCAAAATTAATGAATGGAAAGACGCCCAAGTTGCGAATTGATCAATGGGATGGATGCATGGATTTAATTCCAATATTGGGTAAGCACAAACAATAGCCAAAAGCTTTAAACCTTATAGTCATCATTCAAGTTCCTTTCCGCCAAGTCATTGCTTTTTCCATGGTTTATAATTCAAAATCATGTGTCGAAACTTTCCAAGTTGCTTCCAATCCAAGCCAAAGGTCAACGTCCAAGAGGAGCAAGCTAGACCACGACTTCACCACCTTTCCGCTCAATGAGCATATCCCCGTGGGCTGAACCATCCCATTGAATTGCATCGTTTATTATTATTTCTTTCTGGCTTTTGTAAACAATGGACCGTATGGTTCGCATGCTCTGCACCATGAAAGCCTCAAGCCCGCGTGCAGAGGCGGTCCTTAACCTAATGTAATCCTATATATATATTAATAGAAACGATATTTTATTTTAATTTATTATAAATTTTCAAGAGGGGGATTCGAACTCGGGTGGTGTAGAGTGAAGAGCACATCCGCCTCTGGCCAATCTAGCTAAGCTCATGTCTGTCCAACCTATAAAATTTAGAAAACAATAAAAATAGAAATCACCTTTGATTATTATTTTTTTAATAAATATGGGCTTCATGCATGGATTGGCATGTTTATTCTGGTTAGTGGGCTTCAGGCCCATTCAACACTCTTGGCATATCAGAAATTCTCATATCTTCTTTTTATATGCAGAAGATAATGAAGCTAAATTGTGAGCATTTATGTTGGCAGTCAAGCATGATGCAATATGGGCAAATTTTCCTTTTCTTGTACAACTTGGAACTTGGTAGTTTGAAATGAAACTAAGTATATATTGTTGCTTGCATCTGCTGTTTGAATAAGGGGCTCCAAATCCAAAGGGTGTTTCCAGAAAGACAGATAGGTGGTCATCTCTCCTAGATGACTTTAAAAAGTCCATTAACTGTGTGTTTGAACTTGAAAAAATGGATCATCTTTTAGTCTCCTCTGTTTTTTCTTCTCATTGCTCTAATAGTAATAGCTCTCTCCTCGTGTCTTATATGTTGACAGCTTTCGTGCTGACTGATCCGCACCGCAGGTACTATTTGACTATTTCACTTTCACTTTCGAGGCCTCTTTATAGTTGACAGCTTAGGGGTTGAGGTTTAATGGTTTCTTTTAGGTTTGGAGTTGAGCATTGACTTGTACGCAATGTTTTTATAGAGATAGAGGAGAGCCATGGGAATGGGGCTCATTGTTTTCTTCTTCTCATCACTTGTGCGCAAAACCCATGTTCACATCCTTCAATTACATGTAATTAATCCAAAGATTGACTTTTGTATATGTTTCCTTTTCAATGAGTGCGTTTGGATGAGAAAATTTAAAAGTACGAAGGATTTCATAAATGACTTAAATTGATGTTCTAGAATTCGTAAAATTTCTTGTTTGGGTGATTGATTTAAAACACAGAATTTAATATTCATTTGTAAAGTTATCTTTTTTAAAAACTCAATATCTTTTGAGATTTTAGAAATAACGACTTTCAGATAGAATTTAAAGTTGGAATTTATGATATCCAAATTCCATATTTTTTCTCACGCGTAATTTCTAAATTTCTATGTTTTTTTTATCCAAACACAGGAATTGGTTTATGTCAATTTAGAAATTCAGAGTTTTGTTAAAATCCTAAATTTATTTCCCTCATCCAAACGCATCATGAGAGTTTCATTCTCTTTCTTGTAATTTTCCACTCGCGTTAATTTATCTGTCTTGCTAACACAAACAGACACTCAGACCCTAAAAACGACAAATGAAAACCCCGCAAACAGACAAAGACAACCACCTTTGCTCGCCTGACGGAAAAAGAATTACAATGATGAATTTGAAAAACCAAAGCAAGCGAATCAGCCGGCCAAAAGTGAAAAAACAGATCAAGTAATGACATCAAAACATTGGATTGGATGGTCGTCTCACCAAAGTGTGGTTTAGTTTAATCAAGTAATTAAATAACAAATCCAATGTAAAATATAAAATTACAATTATATAGACGCTTTGGTGTGTTCTGCCAATCATGGCTGCCCCATTTTTGCAAATCAAACCTTTTCATTATTAATTCCGTCGTTGATTATGATGGGCTACCATCATATTCACATCTTTCATGATTGTCTGGAAAATCCCCGTCTCTTTAAATTCATTTAAACCCATGTTCACATCCTTCATTTACATATAATTAATCCAAACACTGACTTTCGTATATGTTTCCTTTTCAACGAGAGTTTCATTATCTTTTTTAAGCAAGCCAACTCGAAAGTCAAACAACTTGCTTGCTCCCCATTTCTTATTGTACGGATAGCAAATAGGTTTTTCTCGAGTGGCCCAAAAGTACGTACAAGCAAGTCACAGAGAGAGAGAGAGAGAGAGAGAGAGAGAGAGAGAGAGAGTTCAACAGAAGCAGCGGCTGCTGCCATTTGAATTTGAACATGTACCAGAATCTATCTGTTGTTTCGTACGAAAGAGGAAAGAGGCGTTCGTTGACTTTTCAACCTCAAATTTGGGCTACGTTTTCTCTCGAAATAACCAACATGCCATTTTGATATTTATATGAGGCAAGCCGTCAATGTCAAGTTCACACTGGTTGACTGAGAATATTATTTCTTTAACTCCAATTTCCCCATAGAAATCGAATCACGCAAATGATGAAGGTAAAAGTTGTTCATTTTCTAATTTTCAATTTCGTTTATATATGATAGAAAGAGACTTGTAATTCAAGTAGTTAAAAGTAACTATCAATACATCTGCTTAAACCGATAGAAATTTCAACTATTTTTTTCTCCGTCTGGAAATTTCAACAAAGAACATTGCACCAGAAAAAAAGAAGAAGATATTATTATCTCTGCATGCTTTCATGTGCACGGTCCCAGCCACATGCCCTTTTGAGTCGGCAAGTGCCTTCAGCCAGACAAGCAAACCCGCCACAAAAATGAAAGCCAAATGCCATTTTCGTAGTTACCCCAATATCCAAGGGCAAAAAAGACACATCTTCAGCTGAAATTTATGGGTTTCTTTGACTACACAGCCACTGTAAACAAAATAATAATAAAAAACCCTTCTCTGCATCCCCAGTTCATTTCATTCGTTTCTCTACATGAATGAGCTTCCTCTGTTTTTCTACAATGAAGGAAACAAACCAGCATCCCAAACCTCTCCTCCTGCTAATTTTACTGCCTGCAATCCTATCTCTCCAATCAGCTTTGGCTGTGGACTTTGTGTTCAATGGCTTCAACTCCTCAGACATGCTGCTTCTCTACGGCAACGCCACCGTCGAATCTCGAATTCTAACACTCACAAACAGCACAAATTTCTCCATCGGCCGAGCACTTTACAAGTCCAAGATCCCCGCCAAGGCACCAAACTCTTCGTATGTGCATCCTTTCTCAACTTCTTTCATTTTCTCCATTGCTCCTTACAAGAACACTCTCCCTGGCCATGGCATGGTTTTCATTTTCACCCCGGTTACCGGCATCAAAGGCACGAGCCCAAGCCAGCATCTTGGGCTCTTCAACCGCACCACCGAGGGCAGCCCCAGCAACCATGTGTTTGGTGTGGAATTTGATGTGTTCGAGAATGAAGAGTTCCAGGACATTAATGACAACCATGTTGGTATTGATGTGAATTCCCTTAAGTCTGTAGAAGCACATGAGGCAGGGTATTGGCCTGAAAATAGCGATGGCAGTGACGACAAGGATTTCAAGAAATTGAAGCTGAACAGTGGAGAAAATTACCAAGTTTGGATTGATTATAAGGATTTCTTTATTAATGTTACTATGGTAAAAGCGGGCATGCAAAGACCTCGAACCCCAATTTTGAGTGTTTTTTATAATTTATCTGATGTTTTTGAGGATGAAATGTTTGTTGGGTTCACAAGTTCAACAGGGCAGTTGGTTGAGAGCCATAAGGTTTTGGCTTGGAGCTTTAGCAATTCCAACTTTTCGTTGAGTGAGAGCTTGATCACTTCGGGTTTGCCTTCTTTTGTGCTTCCAAAGAGTCCGATTTTCAAGTCAAAAGGTTTTATTGCAGGAATTGTAGTGGGTGGTTTGTTTGTAATTGGTGTATGTGCTCTGTTTTCTCTGTTTTTGATTAAGAGGCATAGGAGGCTAGCAAGGGAGAGAGAGGATATGGAGGACTGGGAATTGGAGTTCTGGCCGCATAGAATTACTTATCAGGAAATCGAAGCGGCTACGAAGAGTTTCGGAGAAGAAAATGTGATTGGGGTTGGAGCCAATGGGAAGGTTTACAAAGGTGTTTTGGCAGGAGGGGCAGAGGTCGCAGTGAAGCGCATTTCACATGAAAATGATGGAATGAGAGAGTTCTTGGCTGAAATTTCAAGCATCGGGAGGTTGAAGCACAGGAACTTGGTAGGGTTGAGAGGTTGGTGTAAGAGAGAGAAGGGTAGCTTCATGCTGGTCTATGATTATATGGAAAATGGAAGTTTGGACAAGAGGGTGTTTGATTGTGATGAGAGGAAGATGTTGAGCTTTGAAGATAGAATTAGGATTTTGAGAGATGTGGCTTCAGGGGTTTTGTACTTGCATGAGGGTTGGGAATCCAAAGTCTTACATAGGGACATTAAGGCAAGCAATGTGCTACTTGATAAGGAAATGAATGGAAGGCTTGGGGATTTTGGGTTGGCAAGGATGCATGGTCATGGTGAAGTGCTTGGCACCACTAGGGTGGTTGGAACCATAGGGTACCTGGCCCCGGAAATCATACGAGTCGGGCGAGCATCGGATCAAACCGATGTGTTCGGGTTCGGGATCCTGATTTTGGAAGTAATGTGTGGGAGGAGGCCTATAGAGGATGGGAAGCCACCTTTGGTAGAATGGGTGTGGCAACTTATGGTACAAGGCAAATTAATGGATGCGTTTGATGAGAGGCTTAGGGCTAAAGGAGAGTTCAACGAGGAGGAAGTGGAGAGAGTGCTGCATTTGGGATTGTTGTGTGCATATCCTGAACCAAATGCAAGACCATCAATGAGACAAGTGGTCAAAGTCTTGGAGGGGAAGAATGATCAGCCGGAGGAGTCTGAAACTGAGGATATGGATGCATATTTGCTCCACAAATTGCAATCCAAAGAGATGCGGTCTGATTTTTCTCAAATTTTTGGGTATGGATCAGCACACCCAACTTTTGAGGACATTAAGCAGTCCATATCCACTTCAATGTCTCTGTCTTGGTCCAATACTAGCATGTTGGAGGGCAGGTGAATTTCCATTGCGCACCAAATGCAACGGCGGAGTTACGTACGGGTCTGAAGTTGTCTTAACCCCTCAAATTTTACATGAACAAGACTACCGATATATCCATGGAAGATTACCCGAAAGATAACTAGCTAGCTCCACCACATGGATAGGGGATTTTCCTTTTGCTCTTTTTTCCTTCCACATATATTCATTCCTTTTCATTGGATTGGGTGATGTAGAGGAGTCTTTTCTTTTTCTCTCTTTGCAAATCAGAAACGTACATATGTATTATAGCATACTTTACAACATAATACGAGTGATTTTTAGCTTAACATGCACATCATGTTACTACTAATAAAGTTACGTTGTCTTTTTTCACTATTGTGACTCCTTTAGCAATTTTTTGATGCATTTCCATTCATTGACATAGCAATCCAAGGACAACTACTATTTACATGAGATATGAAGAGGCAAATTTATAGAGATTTTGGTATGTGAAGAGCATGACTAGGTATTTATAGGAAAAAAAAATACTGAATTTTTTGGTATTTAAATTGGTTGATGATATCACGCTGACGTCAGCTTGCCCAGGCAAGTCTTCCCCAATTTCGTGGGCCTACTTCTTACAATGGCAACTTTTCCTTTGTGGAAATTATTTTTGAAGCCCAAGTCCTCTTTTGATAAAATAAAATAGGTGAAAGTGCCCTTACGAGTCACGACACCAACTTTTAGATGGCAATTGAGTAACTGCCTGAGTGAGAAATTTTTCCCCAAGAGAAATTTTTCCCCACGATTTGCTATGAGTGAAAGCTCTTGCGTTGTTACAACTTTTTTTTGTTTTTGTTTGGGTCAGGGCGTTGTTACAACTTGACCATCAGTATTCATATTGTTAGGTAGGAAAGGTTGGTAGAAATTAGAATCATCCACTTCAAAAAGCCACATCAATTCATATTTAATCAAATATGTAGGGTCAGGTTAGGCTGTCCCTAGCTTTTGTGGGTTTAAAGGTCTTTTCAGATGGTTAGGCCTGGCCTAGGAGGCTGGGACCCGGGATATGTTTACCTCGACTGACAGGCCCATTGGGCCACCAATGAACTTCAGAGGTGATCGCTTGGACTATATTGTATTGTTTTCGCGAATGGGCCTATTCGAGTTGCGACAAGCTTCGGCAGCATACAATTGGGGCTCATTTGGTTTATGAAATGGGAATTAAACGATAATGCATATTCCCAAGAGATGAGAATGGAAGATTTTCATTCCCGTGTTTCTGTCCGTCAACAACCAATCGAACTATGTATGCATCCACATACATTCATATATACATATAACAAACCTGCATACGTACATACATACATACATATACATATATATACTGAGAATGGACAAAGCATGTGCGACAGCGGAGACGTACTCTGTATCTCCTTTTTCCTAAGGGATGGGGTGCTTTTGGAGTTGGAAGGTCTACACGTCAGTTTTAGTGTTGCCAAAGCTCTTGATATTCTGCATTTTCACCACATTTCTCTAATCTCTCTCTCTCTCTCTCTCTCTCTCTCATTATTCTTCAAATGATTTATTTCCAATTAACAAGCAACTATAAAGGTTGCTTTGCTTCTCTTGCCACTCAAATATTATTAGCTTGGGATGAACTTCTACCAACTATTTTAATATCTTACAATCCTCCAAAAACATACAAAAACAGAGAGAAAAGACGAGAGTGATGCGACGCCAGTGTAATGTCTTGTTGCCTTAATTGGCTTTGCTTTGCTTGGGAACGTGAAGTCTGAGTGCACATATATGACATGCAACTCAGCTCAGCTGTCATATCATTTTCATTTCAGGATAGCTTATACGTGCACCACAAAATTTCTCTCTGGTTTTTGTCGTATCATGTAGTTTGAGCTCAGGATCTTGCTGCCCAAAATTAAAAGAAAAGAAACTCGATCGGAGGGGTTCTTGAATTTTCTGACAAGCCATCATGTGGCTCATTGTCCCTGCCAAATGTTGCTGGCAGAAGTCCATAAATATATCATCTGACTGAACCTTCATAGTTCTTCCTTTTTTTTACACCAGAACCTTCACCATTTTTTCCTTTTTAAAACAAGTGATAGTCTAAACTAAACTATATTATTCTAATCACGAGAAAGGAGAGTCGAACTTAGATAAAAGGAGGCGAGCTCACTAACCAACTTGCCTAACCCACTTTTGCGACCTTTATACCATTTTATATTAACTGCTCATTTGATCAATCAAGCTTCTAAACTTGGTAAGTGGACACACCAAATTAACCAAACCCTTTTCTGTCTTAAGCCGACCAAATTAGACCAGATCATTACAATTTGAACAAAGCTATAGCAGATAAGGATCCTACCTAGCAAGCTAGCCAGGCTGATCAGATCCTTAATCAGATTGATTAATGGTCTTATCCTCTTCATACACAATCATGGCATTAAAGAATTCAGATAAACACCGGCATTGTGTTATGCATGTTTTGGATAATCAGTACAGATCGATCTGGGACAGGTTAACAAACGCATGTTGAACACATGCCATGAAAATGAAATGATCGATTTGCTAACAAACAGTTTACAATTCAAGGTTGCCAAAATGTCACCTTCTCTTCTGGCATCTTCTGTTATGTTGTTCTTATCCTTTTCGAGCAAGCTTTTATCCAAAGGCTCCACACATGTTCAATACATTATTATTGTCCAAATCCATACATATATATATATTTACACCTGTAACTCTTAGATTGATCAGATGGTTTAATCTTGTCTATATGTACCAGCCAAAAATAGTCGTTGTTATCATCATCTCATGTTGAAGTGGTCAAACTTGGCATGATTAATTTATGGGATACAAATAAGAGATTCAAGGGCAAATTAATTGACTGAAAACAAAATAGCAACTATAAATTATACAGTTTGAAGGGAAAAAGTGATTAATAAAGTTAATTGGTATCTGCATTCTTAGTGAAATTAGATTCCGAGTTTGTTTCTTATTGTGTGTTTAAGGTATAGCCAACGTATTATTAGGTTTAATTACCTAACCATAGAGTCATAGACAATTAATAAACAATGACTATAGTCTACGCACCAATAAACAAAATATTATCAATAAAATACTATAACTAGTTATTTATCCTCCTAACAATAAAATGCTATCGCTTTTCCCACTTTAAAAAAATAAAAAAAAAACTTTATTAATTACATATGAGTGCTTGTGAAAGATGTTTCAAATTCGGATCTCCTCTTTCTCATATAAAAACATACTTATTGTAGAGTTTTTATTTAATCTAAAGGAGATCAAAAGATTAGCATTGAAGACGCGGAAAAGATATTTGATGGGATAACGATCACAAAACTAGACATAATATAATAGATGTGTATGAACATGTAAAACAAAACCAACAATGCTTAGACAATAGTTTAGTTAATGTTTGGAAAGGATTAGAATCTTTTTTGTTGATATTTTTACCAAAAAGTATTGGAATTAATATTATAGTGAAAGACCTAAATAACCTACCTGCAGATACCGATGCCTAACTTGACCAATTCTAGGTACCTAAGATTAATATAATTTTTTTTTCTTAGCTTTGCTCTCCCATGTGCGTTAGGTCTAATATACTTAAGACTGATGCAGCCATAATTAATAAAATAGCTTTTGTTTCATATTGAGTTATGTGTTAGCTCAAAAAAAATTAATGACAAGTTTTCGTTAAACTTCAGAAATCTAATAATTACGTATATCTTTAGAAAATGAATCCGTACCTAATATCGCTTTAAATCAGAAATATTACTACATCAATAGCTAACTTCACGGATTTTAGTTAGGCACCCTTAATTTCAGGTGAAAATTAAACCATTCTTAAACATGAAATTGAAATTGGAAATCAATCACATCCATCACAGAAAACATAGAAAACGTACGTTACCCTAGCATGTGGACAAAGTGAATGCACATAGACCCATTCTGGGCATGGTTCAAACGATTGGACCGTCAAATGACGAAAGTGCCCTCAAATTATGCGGAAAACAGGGGGAAAAAGAAAGAGATAATGTGATTGGCGAGTCCAAGACGCCGCGTATTTGTAACATTCTCAAATCTAATCTTAATCTTGCAAAAGACATTCAAAAATTACGATATTAAGTAGAAGGTACTAATAATGGGTTGGTTGAGCGACAGGTAGGCCCCGCTAATCGGATAGAGCTCGAGCATCAACGGCTCTGATCGATCCAAATTGCAACATCTAAGACACTCAACAAACATCGTGTCATCTCAATCATTCCAGCCCTGGTGGTCCCACCACTCACAAGATCATGATAGAGATGCATCGTCACTTTTTTTGTTATTTTATTTTATTATTCCTCTGCACTATTTTATAAAAACATTTGAGGTAGAAAATAAAAAACAAAACCAGAAATAAAAACAGAAGCTGGATATTCGAGTATATCCAGATAGACTGTCGCAATTATTGGACGTGCCTTACGTGGATCCCTGCTGTCCGGCCCAATCTCTACCACAAAACAACCGAACCGCTTCGATTTACCTCACCGAATTGGATCGAGCCACGTTGGTAAATAGCGTCCCCCTCTCATGTGCGCGGCCGCGGCTACCTGTAGTCCACCTTGGTCTAGTGGGCTCCACCATCATCCAAACTTTGGTTGGTATTTAAGCCCAATGTTATTGCTCACATTGTTCATGCCAATACGCTCACACCATTTGTGTAGCAGCTAGAAATTAATAGTAGCGTGGGATCTCTTTAATGGCCACAACTCCTGCCACCGCCCAACAATTACTGGCGGCGAGTTTTTCTGGCATGGTTTTCGGGTTTCTTGAGGATTGTCAAGATTTCCGGGAAAGCTATAGCAGCAGTAGCGATGGAAGCCAAGTAAATGAAGCCTTCTTGTTAGATGAAGAGGAAGAAGAAGCTGGAGATCAGGAGGAGAAGGACCGGAGGTTTTGGGAAAACCAGCACCAGCTTTTACAAGTAATTATTTACGCATATGCATTTGTATACATAATACACAAATGTTATGTTATCACACTGTGAAGTTAGATAATACATTGATCTAGAGTATGACAACATAAGTATCTGTTACGTGTTTTGCAGGCTGACAACATAAGTATCTGTTACGTGTTTTGCAGGCGACCTTGTGCAGGACTAGTTCTCTTGAGACAAGAATTAGGAGTGTGACAAAAGAGGCGGTGAAGGAGATAAATAGGGAAGGGACAGAGTGTGGTTGTGGGAAACCGATGGCTAGTGGTTGCCGGAGCTGCCTAATGAGAGAAGTTTCCGGCAGGCTTTGCAATGCTGGTTACAACAGTGCCATCTGCACGTCTAAGTGGAGGAGTTCGCCGGATATTCCTTCAGGTAAAAACAGATTAAATATATAATTTAAATACTTCACTAATTAATTAATACAATATATCCCATCACACACCTTCTTTTTTGACCTTCTACCTAAAATAATACAAGTCTGCACACAAATGTTTAGTGTCTTCTATAATTAGCACGTACAGCCCCTTTGTCTTCCTTTTTTAATAAATAAGATAAAAAGAAAAACAGAGCACTTGATTAAGGTAGGTAGTATCTCGATATCACACATTCAAACAAAAATCTATATGATCAATGGCTCAGATTGAACCAAGGTTAAGATGCTAATGATGCCTTTGCTTTCATTGTTGTTCAGGAGAGCACACATTTATTGATGTGGTGGACAGTTCAAACCCTAAGAAAGGAGAGGTGAGGGTGATTATAGAACTCAACTTCAGAGCAGAGTTCGAGATGGCCAGAGCAAGCAATGAATACAATAATCTGGTGAACCGGCTTCCTGAAGTGTTTGTTGGCAAAGTTGAGAGACTACAAAACCTAATTAAAATCTTATGCTCAGCTGCAAAGAAATGCATGAAGGAGAAGAAAATGCACATGGGGCCATGGAGGAAGCAGAAGTACATGCAAGCTAAATGGCTCAGTCCCTGCAAAAGAACTACATCAACACCACTTTTGTCAGTGGGAAACTCTGGCCGGTTGCGGCCAAAGCCGAAGGAATCCATGCTAACGGTAGATTTGCTGGAGATGCTGCCTAACAGTTATTGCATCACAGCAGTTGAAGTTGTGTGATTTTAAGCAAGTTTTTTGGTTCATCTTCTTGCTTTGATCGTTTAGAAATAGTCAAGTTTCTAATACTTCTGAGCTTAGTGTATGTATACTACATGTGTAAAGGAAAGAAGATCATCTAATTAGTAATAATATATGAAATCTGTTGTTGCCCACTGTAATACTGCAAAATAACAGTTCTGCTTCAGGGAAAGGAAAAAAAAAGTTCAAGAGGGAGCAATTGTAATTCTTTTAGCTTTTTACACATTTTCTTGCTGATGGGGGCACAAATTTGAACATAATAACTTCTTCAATCAAGAACATGGGGAGTTTTTGTTTCTAGGAAAACATGCTCTGTTTGATGAAATTTCATTTTATTACTAATTAAGACTTGCTTGGTAGATGGAACATGATTTTCACACAGATGTATGAGCAGCCTAACACAGTTGCATATAGGACACATTAAACATCCAACATCACTAATCATAATCAGCATCATCATCAGCATCATAGGTAGATTCATGAACATTTTCTTGATTCGGAACGTGCGATTTATAATTTGCTGGCCTTCCATCACCTCCCTCTTTAACATTTTCATAATCCTGCCTCAATTTGAAGTCATTTTCAGAGATGTCTGATTCATGCTCGATGGTGAGAGGGTTTTGTCCTTTTGCTTCACCAGCATGAATTATTATTGCCCTGGACTTTTTCCTTGAACTAGGAGCATGCTGCCAACAGATGAAGAACAAGCAATTATTTGTTTGATAAAAGGCAAAAGAAAGTTTGGTTTCAAACTGGAAATTCAAGTGTTTAAATTTTGAATTTGAAAGAATTCACTGCAAAGTAGAAGACCCTTAAACAAATTAGTTTTGTGTTTAAGTTTATAATCATGTCATTAGAACACAAAATGCCAGTTCTATTTAAGATTTACCGCTTTCCGCAACAACAAAATTCCTCAGACTAACCTTCTTGATCTTGAGCAGCATAGCAGGATTGGCACCGACAGCTCGTTTTGACAAGAGTCCTAATTTCAAGAAAAACAGTACATAGAGAGAAATAAACAGTTTGAGAACAGTTTTGAAGATCTGCATTTATATTTGTATGTTCAGAAAATTAATTGATGTGCTTAATTTTAAGGCATACCCTCGTTTAAAGGACCTTCAAATGACTCTGAATTGTCACTTGAAACCGATTTTAAAGAAGAACCTGCCCTCCTGGCCTGCAAACGAAGTGACAAAGCAAAAACATCAGTTCCCACGGTTGGTACGTTCTTAGAGAATAACCAGGAGATGGATTATGGATATGGGGTCCAAAAGAGGGATATGGTACCTTTCTTCCGGAGCTTTTGACCAAAGTAGGTTCACTAGTACTGGCATCTCGATAGATAAGCACTTTTCCACAACCACTGCATGATCTGAAGTAAACCAAAAAGAGAAGAAGCAAAAGCAGTGACATGGGTTTGTTTATGACTGCTTCTAAAAGGGCCACACGCACATGTACAAGCGTTTGGCATAAAATTTATTAAGTGTATCTAGAGAAACAATTTTTCATAAAAAAGCACTTTTGAGGAAACTATCTCAATTATGTAAAGTAGCAAAGATAATAAGGCGTTGCTTACACAAACTGAAGATCATCTCTCATTGGAGGAACAAGAGCTCCGCAATGCGAACACCACAACATTCTTTTTCTGAAGCGTTCACTTTACTCAATCTGTCTGGAAAAAAGAAAAAAAAGCCAATTAGTATATTGACTTACTTAGTAACATCTTTTTCTTTGTGTTGCACAAATAGAGAATGGGGATCGAGCACATAACATTGGGTCTAATGATACATACTCTTAACTATTACAAGCTCACTCATATAACAAGTGAATTACGAATACTATAGTATGTGAAGAATCATAAATACTAGTTGTACGATACGCGATCATACACATTATATAACACATGGTGTAATTACGGACACTATTTTGTCTGATACTCAGAATTAGATTTTATGATAATTTGAAGCTTCAGCTAAGATTTAAATCACCTCGATAGAAAACACCACAAGTACATCATATACATATACGTACCTATATACGATAATAAATTAATAGGACACAAAAGAGCATAAATTAAAGTTCAGAAGAGTATTAATTTAAAAGTAAAACTATATTAGAAAAAGCACAAGACCATATTTTGAAGAAGAGAGCAGACCGGTGAAATAAATAATTCTGGTTTAAAACAGACAGGAAGGAAGAAGCTCAAGGTTAGCAGCATATGTTTGTATGGGAATGGGATATGGATTTTTAAAATCTTTCTTTTCCTTTCCTTTTCCTAAAAAAAGAAGGCTTTCTTTTACATTCCGTTTACCACGGCATGCGCGTCATTAAATTACACCAATATGATTGGTCCATTTAAAGCACGCCCATCGGACCCTGTGGCCCATTGCAGCAATGCTCATTGGGTCAAAACCGGACCGGCCCAATTTATAGTAAACCAACGTGTGCCTGTCAACCATTTGTCAAAATCCAATTTTATTTGCTTGGGTTGGATTTATGTGAACATATGGGCTTTGTCTCAGTGTATCTTTGGACCTTTTTCTTTTTGTCCACTTTCCTTTCTTTTCGTAAAAGGAAGAAAAACTAAACCTCCATTTTCTTTTTATTCAATGATCAATTTACTGGTCATGGGATCCGGATCCTCAAATCATCCTTAAAATAAAAACTCAATTTACCTCTAATTAAAAATAGAAAAAAAAAGAGCCCTAACCTTATTAAATTTAACTTAAAGTCAATAGCGTGTTTTTTTTCTTTTTCTTCCTTTCTCTCCTTCTTCAAACTTGTGTAAATATCATATCTTCAAAACTCATGATCGCTTTCATTTTCCATGTCAATACCCAAAAAAAAATAGCATATATATATATATATTACGTCTTTTTGCTCCAAGGATTTTTGCCTTTACTAATCGCCTTTTTGCTCTAAGTGCACTTCCAACATTTGTACTATTCAAGCTGCTGCTATGGTAACCAAGTCCGCACAGAGTATTTGAAATCCACATAGATGGCAAAGGAATCACTCTTTTGGAACCACCCTAGCCATCCGTAATGGATATATGGGAATATAGATTTTGTTTTGACAGGAGAAAAAAAAAATGGATAAGTCATTAGAAGTTCTTTCTTTCTTATTAGATTTAGAGCTCATAGAAATCTCCATATTTTAGGAAATAAATAAGAAGCATGGTTGGTATTGTATTTTTCCAATTCTTCCCTACAATTTGTCTAATGAGGTGGTTTAGAGAGCCCATTACGAATGCTCTAACCAATTCATATACCTCTGGGAGACTACATAATCCTTCTAATCAAGTAAAAGATGATAGCTTGGAAATTGGAAAGAACCCTCCTAGTGTGAAAGCATGAAAAATACTTCTATACTTTTTAAGTGTCATTGTCTCGTTCTCTTTATCTCATTCTCGTTTTAGAGTCTAGGCTTTTGCGTTTTCATTTACTCCATAAAAACTACGGTATTATGGTAATTTTCTACAAATACACATGTAGAAAATCAAGCAATCCATTTTTAGATAAAATTTAATGATGTATAAGTCTAACAATAGAGTATTTACTCTCACATCGATGTTGGTAACTTCCATCTTCAGATTTTGCATGCATATCTATTCTAAAATTTAGATATATCCAATACATTTATCCCCGCATTCAAGATAAAGGTCGAAATTTTATCCACAATTACTATTTTTACTAATCCTAGATGCAAGGTTCCATAATCTCCAGCTCTTCACCTAACATAATCACACAGCAAACAGCAAAAGATTTACGATTTTAAGCTTTAACACGTCGAACCTCGCACGTACAGAGATATTGTTCCGTGGGAACCGTACCAGATAACCGTAGGTTCGTTGTCTTTCGGTGCCCGCTGGCGTTCGGCTTTTAAAAGTCATCCGTACCTCATTCTCTCCGATAACGACACATGTAATCCTACATTTTACATTATTTTAATCAAAGAATTCTCCTCTTCCTCCTGTCTCATCTCACTTTCTTCTCAAATCCGTCTTTTCTGACTTCCGCTCTGGTGGCCCCCACCCACCACCACCCCATTGAAACCCAACATCTCCTCACCGCACCATTAGAGTAGAGAGACCTCACCAAAAATATCGGGGTCCATGGAATCTACGCTCCAGCTTATACGATACGTATAAGCAAATTGTCTACGGAAAAAATAGAAAAAAATCTTCTAGGATTATTTATTATATATTATTTTATTTATAAATATTTCCTCCCTACCAAAGATCATAGCTTTTTCTTCCCATCACCCCATATCGAATGTTGAAATGGTGAAATACAATTCGAATTCATGGTGATTTGTCGCCGTCATGTAGAAGCCATAACCCTTATGGTAAGCTTATCAGCTCAGACTTTTTACTTGGTTACCCTTTTTTAAATATAATTTTTTGACTTTGCTTTTGGTGTGATATTATGTGGAATGTTAATTATTTTGCATCTGGGTATATTTTATTCTGTATTATTTTAGTGAGTTTTGACACAATGATTTTTTATTTTCTCTTCCGTGGTTGATGGGGTTGTAATCATGGGTGTTTCTTCGTTTTCAATATAATTGAGTACACTTTTGTTTTTTTGGGGCTTTTGTTTTTTAAATTTTTATTGACTTGTTTATTGGGTTTTGTGTGTGAATTTCCAGGCTTTTACGGAAGGTGGTATTTGACTTTGAAACCAAAACAAGTTTGTTTTCTAGAGGTTAGAGGGTTTGGTGGTGCTCAGGGTCCATATTATTTGATTGGAAGGTCTGCTTTTGGATGGGATATGGTGGGTTTGATGGAATTTTGGTTCTGATGGAGATGAGATTAGGATTTGATGCAGCCTCATTCTTCAAGGGTTTGAATGCTTTTCTGCTTTCAATGATGAAAAAAGTTTGATTTTTTTCTTCTTCCGTCCATCAGTTTATAAGCTAGAGGTTGTTGATGGGCTTGAAGAAATTTGGTTTTTCGAGCTCTATAGTTGAAATTACATTGTTTAAAGAGTACCGACTTGGTTTTAAGCCGCCTTCTCAGCTAGAGGAGAAGGAGGAGAATAAGATTAAGGAGGGGTTGTGGGTGTAAAGCTGGGTTGGATTCAGAGAATTACTGGGAAATATGGAGGAAGAGGCTAATTCTTGGATTAGGAGAACAAAGTTTTCTCATCGCTTTGATTCTTCAAGATTGGCCTCCCTTCCTCTAACCATTGAACAAGACCGGATTTCAGGGTTAAAGTCAAGGCCTATAGCAACAGCAACAGAGGCTCCTTCTAATCGGACTTCAAGTCTCGGTAATTCAAAGACTCAGAGGGACCATGTTCCTTCACGGTTTCAGCGAAATCTCATTATCAACAAGCAGAGATCTTTGTCCCCTCTGCCTCAGACCACCCTTTCTGATGAATTTAAGGAAGCCAAGTCTGAAGCCAAGAGGTTTTCGACACCACATCCTAAGAGAAAAGTTATGGGAAGGTTATTTAGTAAGGATTCACAAACTAAGGTATCGAATCCGATGAATACGAGCCCCCTGAGGCACTTGGCGTCTATGAAAGTCAATGACAAGTCGAAGAACCGGAAGGAGTCGCCTTGGGCCAAGTACTTTGACCATGCCGGTGGGAGAGTTAATGCTGTGGAAGCTGCCGATGAATTTAGTGTTGATTTGTCAAAGTTGTTTCTTGGGCTTAAGTTTGCTCATGGGGCGCATAGCAGGCTTTACCATGGTATTTACAACGATGAAGCTGTTGCAGTTAAGATTATCAGGGCTCCGGATGATGACGAAAGTGGAGTATTGGCAGCTCGATTGGAGAAACAGTTTAGTAGAGAAGTCACTCTTCTATCACGTCTCCACCATTCAAATGTCATAAAGGTGACTGAATTCTTCCTTTCTCCACCTTTCATATGTTATTTGGTTATGTAATTTTCTCCCTTGCCTTGTCAGAATTATTCTTTTGGCTTTTCAATTTTCGTATGCTGGTCAACCAATTGTCTATTATAGCTTGAAGTTTAAAGACATCATATATGGTTTAACCATGTTTAGAACTATCATAATTGCGATTCATGCCTTTTAGTTTGCTGAAATTGTGTATCCTTTGTTACTGATATCTTGATCCAATGAAACAGTTCGTTGCAGCCTGTAGAAAGCCACCCGTATATTGTGTAGTAACGGAATATTTATCAGAGGGTTCCTTGAGGGCATATTTGCACAAACTGGAGGATAAATCTCTTCCTTTGGAGAAACTGATTGCCATTGCCTTGGACATTGCTCGGGGAATGGAATACATACACTCACAAGGAGTCATTCATCGGGACCTCAAGCCCGAAAATGTTCTTATTGATCAAGAATTCCACCTGAAAATTGCTGATTTTGGCATAGCATGCGAGGAGGCGTACTGCGATTCTTTGGCTGATGACCCTGGGACGTACCGTTGGATGGCCCCGGAGATGATCAAGCGTAAATCCTATGGGAGGAAGGTTGATGTGTACAGTTTCGGACTCGTCTTGTGGGAAATGGTGGCCGGAGCAATCCCCTATGAGGATATGAATCCCATTCAAGCTGCTTTTGCTGTAGTGAATAAGGTATGTTTCTGACTTTTATTTCCCGTCTATAGTCCGAACTTAGAAGGGTTGCATATCGGCCTCCTTCCCTTAGTCTGTGAAGGTAAGTCTTCAATAAGTAGCAGATGAGGGTCATAACTCATAATGGAATGAGTTTGCAAAAGATTTGAACTTGCAGCACCTTCAATATTGCCATTTACTCTTTCTTGTGAAGCTCTATATGCATACCTATAAAATGAAAGTTACTTATAAAAAATAAACTTCTAACTTAAAAGTTACATATGGAATACATTCTAAGATATTATGGGTTCTTTCTTTTCAGAATTTGAGGCCTGTTATTCCAAAGGACTGCCCATCTGCCATGCGAGTCTTGATTGAGCAATGTTGGTCCTTGCAACCAGATAAAAGGCCTGAGTTTTGTCAGGTTGTGAAGGTATTGGAGCAATTCGAGTCTTCCCTTGCCCGCGACGGAACCTTGACTCATGTACAAAATCTAATTTGCCAAGATCATAAGAAGGGGCTCCTTCACCGGATTCATAAGCTTGGTCCTGTGCATCCTCATAGCACACCCGTGCCCAAACCCAAGTTCTCTTGAATCTTTCTTATGATCTGGCTTTTGTAGTGTCACCAGGTCAATTGTAATTAAAAAAAGAAGGTTCGTTTTTCAAGCCTTTTTTTTTAAAATTGTATTTCTCTATTATGTTATTCATGTGGAACAGCGGAAGTGAACAAATAGATTGATAGGCATGCATTGTAGTGAAGCAAATATCTTTTTCATATTATTTACATACACAACAAATGCTTATCAATTTTGCATATTTTTTGGGTCTCTCTCACTCTCTATCTCTTCAGAGAGAGAGAGAGAGAGAGAGAGAGAGAGAGAGGTGGAAAATGCCATATGGTGACAGTTATAGCTCCTTTTCTTTTGCAAGTTGAATATTCTAATTAGTTCTTCTTCTATCTGTCCAAGCCTTTTTGGATTTTTATAGATTCACCTTTGTTCATGCAATCAATCAAGGATGGGTTTGGTTTTCACAACCAGAATGATTGGTGCTCTGTTTCATTTTCTTTCTATTTACCTTCCCAAGCATTTGAATGCATTCTTCATCAAACCAAACCAATAATGAAGTGGCTTGTCCAATTAGGCAATTGCCATACACACCCCTCTGTTTTCTTATTGCACCACCCAGTCATCTACCCTTTTGTCCAATTGTCTCCTCCCCTACCCCTTGCCTGCCTTACACGCTTTGAAGACTCTTTGATACAAACATAAATGTTTCGCCTTGCGTCATAATGTTTGATTACTTGTATGGAAATTTGGGTTCAAAAAAAATCCGTGATCTTTGAACGGGTAGGTGGTGAAGGACATGTTCACATAAATTCTCACAATGTTTTTGTGTGTTGTACTGCCAAGAACACAACTGGGTTTGTCTGCTCATTCAAGAAACAACACAATTGTCTCCTCCTGTAGCTAAAGAGTTTAATGTTGCGATATGACATTTCGCTACCAACTCCCCTAACAGAATTTAGATGCATTGCATGGAGAATGGGCTTTCTGCTTTTGCCACCTATAACTTCCAACCCGTGATATTATAGAATCCGTGACATTTTTCTTTCGATACAAGCGATATCTAAGAAGACGAAAATTGAAAACAGAACATCATGAGCCATGAATGCAATTGCACCAAGCAGTGAAAATGAAAAGGTGACCGTCAAATGATTCATACATGGTTGGTTCAAATGCAGTGGATCTTGATAATTTAATTGCATCATACAACTGTTGGGTCTTAAACATTGGCGTGAATGAATTAATTTTGTTAATGTGTCAACATTTGTTTGGACAAGGTCCTCATGTGTCGTGCATTTCTGGAGGTCACAATCTCATTACTTTAACAGACGTGACGTCTGCAAATTGCGGTCCATTCCATATACTTAGTGACGTATTTTAGATGCTTAATTATTTCCCTTTGACCAGACCAACCAACGGTAAACCATCCAATCCCCGCATTGCTCCAGCCCCTTTGCCTACGAGATGGTTGGACTGGACTTCTTTTTATTCCCATTCTCGTTCTTTCCTCAATCGGTCCGATCAGCACAAGTGGTTGGTTCGTTTCGTCCAGCGGCCCACAAATTTTTGGACGTATCATTGAATTAACTGAATTAACATATCAACGATTCAACTAATTATTACTTTACTGATATTTATTTTCATTTTGTTAAAAGATGTTTTAAGTTTGATTGTACCAGCAATGACTTTTTAATACCACCCAAACACGTTGCATCCAAGTTTAGCCCTATAAAGGGAGCAATACTTGTGTGCAACGAAGATAACACGTTTTGCTATTTCTGGCTAATTACGATAAATTACGCTTGATAATTTATTAACTTAACATAGCATGATTGATCGGAATAACAAAACAGTATTATTTCCGTTGCACACAAGTATTTCTCCCTTTGTAGGCCATTTAACACCTACCCAATTGTCTCTTCCAAAGTTGTATGGTCAATTTCTGATCCCATGAAAATGGCGACGGGGTTTTGAAATTTGCCTTTGGTTTTGGCAGACGTTTGGTTTGCTTGCTTCATAGAAAAGTTAGAAAGGGTCTAGGTTTCTACTTCTAGTTCCTACCTACCAAAATATTATTACTTAATTGTAATATCAGATAGACTTCTGATGCGTTGCCCGGTTTGTGGAGCAAATAAGGGAGAGCATTAAATCATACTTTTATATCATTTCTGGAAGTACTTTATAAATATTATATATAAAAAATGTACGAGTCTTCTTGGACATTATTAATATTAGTGGCAGACCCATTCAATTCAATCAACTTTAATGGCAGAGAGTCCACAGACCTTGCCGGTCCTTTTCCAGGGCTCGAAGGGCTTACAAAACCAAACGACAGAATCTCCAACAAAAGCCACTATGTATGGCAAATATGATGCCAACGAACTCCTTTCCATAAGATAATTAAGCCGTTTTCACCCCCTCTTCTTCATTTTGCCTTTCACATATTCATTTTGATTCTATTTCTCATATTCTAAACAATGCTCACCTTTACACGTATGAGTTAGGCCAGTTAATTAAGATAGTGTATCCGCTCATTTACATTTGAGTTCGATCTCCCTCTTCGTATATTAGAGTAGTTAGAAAATTTGTTTTGTCCAAAAAGAAAAAGATAAAAGCAACGGTCAATTTTAATGAAGATGTGTATTAGAACTAATCGTCCAACGTAATGCCGATTTTGTTATGGTGTTGGCCTGCTGATCTCATACAACATTACAAAATGTTAAACTTTGATAAAAGAACAGTACTTTTGTTAATCATTAGATTACTACAAAAAGATCGATTAGATTAGTGTTAGTTGTTAGGAAGCATGCATCAAAACTAACCTCGAACCCATTCCCTAACAACTCCTAAAAGTGTTTAGCCTAGAAAGATCCTCAGCAGTTTAATTAGAACCGCTCCTGGCCAGTTACATATATGTGGCAAGAAATGTAAGAACGTAGCAAGAAAGATTTGAACACTCAAAGTATCATCAAAAGAACACAGCATCTTGTTATAAAATCCACATTGTCCCCCTTCTCTTTTTTTGGCGTGAAAGCAAAACACTAGCCGGGTTTGTAAGAGAATTTGAGAGCACGACTCTTGACTGTTCCCTTCAGATTTCCAACTTTAGTTTCTCTTGAGGGCTTGTCATTTTCAAATTTCTCAAGAAAACTCCCCATTTATCTGTGGTTGTGGTAACAACTCCTAAAGCTACTTTAAATGTATATAGTTCTATAACTGTTTCTGATAATCATTTGACGTTTTCTGTGGAAACGACAAACAAACAAAAAAAAACCATCTTTTAACATGTGAATGCAGATTAAAGTTGCGGTAGCTAGCCTAATCATCTTTGATTAATATGTGAATGCAGGTTAAACTTTGCTAATATATGTCTAATTGGAAATATTACTGATATTTGGCAGAAGCCACAGGTCCTTTCGGCTTGATAGACCCTCTTCAAGCACATGTTGAATTAGAGAGATGTATAACAAAACCAATCAACGGTCAGCTTCGATAACTAGTGGATAAGGTCAAGGAGTGGAGAGTAGTCTTTGGAGAATGATTTGCATGATGAATCCAAATGTGAATGTACAAAAGATGCATAAAAAGAAGACCAGAGGTAGTGCTGTCATATTTAGCAGCATCAGCAACAGTAGTGGTGAGCATGTATAACATGTGCTTGCTACTAACCACATGGTTACTTACCAAATAGTTTGTTGTTGTTAACCACTTCATAAACTTAATTAATGAACATATGAAGAATAAGGTTGCGTGAAAAGAAGTTTCTGAGTCCTTGTGCATGTATCGAAGAATACAATGGTCATTCTTCAATACGGACCGTTGATGCAATGTGACCTACATGCATTAACAACGAATATCAATTACACATGATTCCTCTTGTTTATCTATTTACATGATTTAAGAATATGGCCCCTTTGTGTTTCTAAGGTAGGTAGGACATAAATTTACAGCTTGTTACTGTGACTACATAAAATAATGCAAAAGATGGTCTAGAAGAACATTAATCTACTAATTTCCATTCTAATTATACGTTAATTGATTGATACATCCTCTACGGTTGTTGAGAGCCGGAAATAGCACAGCACAGAACCATGTGTTTTCATTTGTGGAAATGACGGTCAAGGACGATGGTGCGCACGTAGGGCCCTGCCAAACAAGGATGAAGGGTCCCAGTGCCCTCTGAAATCTGTAAACTTTCTCAGTAGCATCTAATGATATAGTACTGCTTTTCTTTTCACCTTTGGCTGTAGAGTCTTGATAAAAGCGCAAACAACAACAAATTGATGACCAACATTTGTAAAGTTTTTGACAATTTATGTGTAATACATATATCATCAAGCACTTCAATTTTGCAAGTGAAAATTGTTTTCTGTTTATTGGTTGGTAGCACAGTACCGCTAACTTAGTTTTCTGGCTAGCTAGAGCTTGGCATATTCATGGAGCAGTGCCCTAGTTCATCTAGAGCTGATAGGAAAACCATAGAGAAAAATAGGAGGAATCAAATGAAAGCCCTATACTCCAAGCTCAATTCTCTTGTTCCCCATCAACGTTCAAGGGTATCTCTCTCACTCTACTGCTTCCCTATGTGTGTGTGTATATATATATATATATGTATTCATCAATAATGTTCTCTTGTCAAACTGTGAATTTGATTCATTCATAAAAAATGTTGTCTTGTCAAACTGGGAATTTGATTCATTCATCAAAATGATTTGGTTTAAAATGAGTGGTACTCGAGATTTCACAATCGCAACATAAGCATTTGTCTGACAAAGTAAGTCCACATTGAGATGTTTTTGGTAATGGGATTTTGCAGGAAGTGACATCGCTACCGGATCAGCTAGATGATGCTGTGAACTACATAAAAAAGCTACAGACGAACTTGGAGAAAATGAGGGAGAAGAAAGAGTGCCTAATGGGAACTGAGAAGAGTGGAAATAATAATGCAGGGTTTGTTGGTGGTGAAGTAACGGGGAGCTTTAAATCACCACAGATTGAGATTGAGATTCAAGAAATGGGTTCAGCTCTACAGGTTGTTCTGATAACTGGGTTGGATTATCAGTTCATGTTTAATGAATCAATTCGCGTGCTTCATGAAGAGGGAGCCGACATTGTGAACGCCAGTTTTTCAATTGTTGAAGATACCATTTTCTACACAATACATTCCAAGGTATAATTAACCAAACAGGCAACATTAATTCATTATAATTTTTTTATATTATAGATATAGATACATATATTTCTATATAGAATGGTTTATTCATGAATGTATGCATGTTTTTGCTTCTTCATAAGTAGATTGGAGAGTCTGCACCAGGCCCCGTCGCAGCAAGGATATCAGAGAGACTGAAAAAGCTTGTAAACGGTAGAGCTGGTTCATTTTGAAGCATACAATATGATTACAAAGTGCTGCTCTATATTGAAGGGATTGATAACCTTAATTCTATGCATATTTCTTTGAGTTTGGTTGGTGATCTTCTTGTGAGTCCTTTAGAATAACTAAGTTCATATACATATGCCTCTTGGCCACGGTCTCAACATTTTCTTTTCTTTTGCTTAAATCTAGGACTTACTGCAGTTTAGCAAAATTCATGCTTGTTCACTCACTCAATGAAATATTGAGGTTTTTTGTCTCATCATATAAATTGTTAGGTGACTATCGGCAGAGTCCGAATTTTACTTTCGATATAAACCAAGTATGATCGATCTTATATGATTCGAAAAATACATGCTTTCTTACTTGCATAACAAAGAGTAGTAGTCTACAGTAAGCTTCAAAAATTAGGTCATTGGAGGAATGCAAGGGTTGGAGAAGTAACAGAAATATTGTGTTCTGGTTTTCTTACATTTGCTTCACTACTTATCTTCCATGTGCACAAACTAACCCTCTCTTTGGATGAATGAATTGAAAATTACATAGAATTTTAAAATAACGGAATTTAGATTTGCATCATTTCAATTTCTAGCAATTGAAGATTTCAGTATTTGGATTTATGTATGTCGAATTTTGTAAATGGCACTATAGAATTTGTGAAATGACGCCTATTTTGGTGGAAATTAAACTAGAAAATTTGATGCTCCAATTTCCACGATTTTTTCCGTCATTTAATAAATTCCGTACTTCAGTTGCCAAACAAGGGAATTGTTAATTTCTCCTCTTAAAATCCCGATTTTTAGTTCCGAGTTATTTTAGCTCATCCAAACGGAAGATAAAGGTTCCAAAATTATTAATCGTTCTTTTGATTTTGTGTTATATGCTTATTTCGATATCTGTTATATATGTATATATATTGTGTGGAAGGAAATGGACAGAAAAAGTGGATGCGACTGGGAATCTGTGTTAATCTGATGAGTAGCTGGTACATGTGGAACTTGTTTCATTTTATCCTCATATTTGCTCCCTCTTTTAAATGTTTTCTTTCTTGACTTCACCTTTCTTTGAATTATTGAAGCTTACCAACATTTGTTATCTCTGGTGGTGACAGTCTTTTTCTGAAAATGATTCTCCAGTGCATAATTATTAGGGTACATAAATAGCTTATATTGTTTGAAGAAGAGAGAGATGAATTATTGATTGATATTTCAGAACATGAATGGAAGAGTTTTGTTAAACAGGTAAGGCTGCGATGAATAGGAGCAATCGAAAGAGAACCTTCATACATTAGTACAGATAAGAAGAACTAGCTTACTGAACTTGCCCAATAAATAGATAAGAACCTTCACTCATGTCATGTATGGGATTCCCAGAACCATGACAATCTTCATAAGCTAATGACCATATAATCCATTGATATTTAATCTCCACTTTGTCTTTGTCGAAAGATGTTCTCAATTTAAATCTCATGATTGACGGTTGTTGAAAAAAGTAAAAATAATAGCTTAATAAAATAAAAAAGAACAATCTTCCCATGAGTTAGAAGAAGTGTGTTATATATTGCAAATTGCAATACACAGTCTATATGAGGTCTATCGCTAAAGAGTGTATCTCAAATGCTTTTTTCTCAGAATTCGACATAACGCGTTTAGCTCACAAAAAAAGTATTACAATTCACCAGCTTTATAACAAATCCTCAAACCCTATCCAACAAAAGCAAAAAGTAAAGATATTGTGATGACAATTCACTGGGAAAAGGCACATGAAATTATTATAAGATGATTATAAACATAAATACAAAATTATATATAGGATTATCTTATGTGTGAGTTTGCCTTGCATTCATCATCATCATTGATCCTTAAATCAGGTGAAACAGGATTACATATGCCATCACCAACGAAATGAGAAGTGCGCTATGCTTCTACTGAAAACCCTAATTATAATTAGTAAATCAAAAGAAGCCAGGACTTACATATCTTTCACCAATTGCGATCTCCATGCGAATGCAGAAGCAGCAAAGTTGAACTTGTTTGACCAACTAATTTGGGTGTGTTCGAATCAATCCAATCCAATTCTGCAAAGCCTACAAGGCCCGAGATAGATAACCCAAAATCAAGATAGATAAAGATACAGATAAAGCCCACACTTGACGAGAGAATAAACCAAGCCCGAAAAATACATTACGGCCCAGGGATGAAACAGCAAATTAACCCGTAGTATATAACCGCACGAAAACTAGGGTTTAATCCCAAACCCAATCGGGACTGAAAGCTTCTTCCACTGTCAGCACCGCCAATTTCCTCTTTCTGAATCACTCAAATCCATCAGCCATGGTCGAAGGCTTCGAAGTCGGAGGCGTCCCGTTCAATCCAGACGGGTGGGGCCCACCGGACAGCGCCACCACCCCAACCACCACCTCCAACCTCCCCCTCAACGTCCCCTTCGCCCCATTCTCCCGCGCCGAGAAGTTGGGGCGGATCGCCGACTGGACCCGCACCTTCAACAACCCGGCCAGGTCTAAGAACCCGTCGGATTCAGTCTTCGACTTCTCGAACGACGAGTCGTTCCCTGCCTCCGCCGATGACGACGCCTCATTCCGTCTCGTCGATGGAAAGCCCCCGCCGCGGCCCAGGTTCGGCCCCAAATGGCGGTTCCAGCAGCAGCGGCAGCTGCCTCACCGCCGCGACGAAGAAGTCGAAGCCAAAAAGCGAGAGGCCGAGAAGGAGCGGGCCCGCCGCGACCGGCAATACAACATGAACCGGTCCAATGTCAATGTCCCTCGCCGCGAAGCCGCGGTTTTCAAATCATCGGTTGATATTCAACCCGAGTGGAACATGCTGGACCAGATCCCTTTCTCCACATTCTCAAAGCTGTCGTTTTCGGTCCCAGAACCAGAGGACCTGCTCCTCTGCGGTGGGCTCGAGTTTTACGATCGGTCCTGCGATCGAATCACGCCCAAGAACGAGCGAAGACTCGAGCGTTTCAAGAATCGGAACTTCTTCAAGGTCACCACCACCGACGACCCAGTCATTCGCCGACTTGCGAACGAGGACAAAGCTACAGTATTTGCCACTGATACCATTCTCTCGACTCTCATGTGCGCGCCCAGGTCGATTTACTCTTGGGATATCGTTGTTCAGCGAGTTGGGAACAAGTTATTCTTCGATAAACGTGATGGGTCGCAGTTGGATTTGCTTTCGGTTCACGAGACATCTCAAGAGCCATTGCCTGAAGCCAAGGATGATATCAATTCTGCTTACTCCTTGAGTGTTGAGGCTGCTTATATTAACCAGAACTTCTCGCAGCAGGTTTTGATTAGGGATGGCAATAAGGTAACATTCGATGAGCCCAACCCATTTGCGAATGAAGGTGAGGAGGTTGCTTCTGTTGCGTATCGCTACAGAAGGTGGAAGCTTGAAGAGGGTATGTATCTGGTTGCGAGATGCGAGGTTCAGAGTGTCATGGAGGTCAACAATCAGAGGTCGTTTTTGACTCTGAATGCGCTTAATGAGTTTGATCCCAAGTATTCTGGTGTGGATTGGAGGCAGAAGTTGGAAACCCAAAGGGGTGCGGTTTTGGCGACTGAGCTTAAGAACAATGCTAATAAGTTAGCTAAATGGACTGCTCAAGCTCTTCTGGCCAGTGCGGATTTGATGAAGTTGGGTTATGTTTCGAGGGTTCATCCTCGTGATCACTTTAACCATGTGATTTTGGCTGTGGTCGGATATAAGCCCAAGGAATTTGCTTCGCAGATTAATCTGAACACGAACAGTATGTGGGGTATTGTGAAGTCTATTGTTGACTTGTGTATGAAATTGAATGAGGGCAAGTATGTGCTTGTTAAGGACCCGTCTAAGCCTCAGGTTAGGATCTATGAGGTCCCTCCAGACGCCTTTGAGAACGATTATGTGGAGGAGCCATTACCGGAAGATGAGCAAGTTCAGCCACCTACAGAGGATGGGCAAGGTGCTGAGCCAAATGCTGCTGCAAATGATGTAGAGGATAAGGAGGTTGAGGCAACTCAAGCTTAAAGGGTAATATTTCTAGCTGCATTTCAAACTGTACTGTTCCTGACATTCTTAGTGTTTTAGTTATTTTTGAATAATAATATATGGAATTAAGCATTTTTTACTAATTTCATCATTGCTTAATGATTTCTTACCTTGTTCGTTTCCCTTTGAATCATGTATAACTTTGAATATGGCAAAAGGCTCCTGAAGATGAATATAATGATTTGCTTTAGTCATTCAAACTTCAACCTAACTAGATTGTGTGAAGTTCAAAGATCATTTCATAGAGTGTCAATTAATAGCCTTTTCTTATCGAATCATTGTTCCTCTACCTGGGCTTAAGCTGAGAGAGCGGATTGGTGTTGAAATATCGTATGAAAGGTGAATAAAAAGAGAAGACGAATAGGGAACTTGTTCACTGTTAAATGTTAAATATAAACCTGAGGTTGTGGTAGGCCATTGTTGCCAATCTTGACTTGTCCTTGCTCAATGTTAGGCGGCGTTGTTCTATTATAAGCACACATTATATGGTGATCTGAATCTATTTCCTCTTAAAAGTTAGCCACATTTGAACTTGAGAGCAAATACGGTTTCTTGATAATCCTTTGGTTGAGATTCTCTTGTGCTTCCAGCCCAGTTGACTCTTGTTAGAAATGGAACAGTTGACTGAACTCCTATCCTCACATTTCTAGAAAGGAATCCTTTGATGCTTTCATGAATGTGTTTAGTTTCTTCTTGAGGTTACTATTAATTTTTTTGCATATTATATTTTTGCCCCTTAGGTTAAATTCCTTGTGCTTTCAAGTTAATAAATGCTTATTTTGCGTGCATATTGCCTGCTGTATGATAGAATGTGACTTTTCGTTGTAATACAAATTGGTTTGATCTTGCCCTTGTTTAGTTGATTGCTTCATTGGTTGGTGGCTGCAGATTAAAACCGATATCGCAGTTGGTAAGAATGGAGACTTGGCTACAACTCTAATAGTTGCAATGGGGGAAGAAGCTTATATATGCCTTTTCAAGGACTTGTATTTGAAGTTAGCTAACTTTTATTTCGTCACCGGCATCAAGTATTCTATGAGTATTTGTAGTCTGCCATCTTTTATACCGGCTAGATAAAAACTTGTAGACCATGGGAATGTGGTTTTTGTTGCACCTGATTTCTTTTCTTTTTTACTTTTACCTGAAGTTTTCTGTTATGCCGTGTTTTGTAAAACTTCAGTTTTGTCTTGATACGTGTTTGGTTTTCTTGTCCATGGTATTCGGTTAGTTCTTTCTCCATTACGTTTGCGTTTAGAGTGTCTTCTGTTCGGAGGTTTGCTTGTTCTTTCCACTCTGCGGCAACCCCATTTACTCTGAAATTGGAAGTCTTTAAATTTGTGTGATTTCGTTTACCGAGGGAATTAAAGGAGGTTGTTATGCAATTTGTTTGGACGAAGTGGAATTTCAAGTAGCCACTCCGTAATCGTAATATTAATAGTGAAATTATTGGCTTTGGGCCCTCATTTCTAAGTGGAGGGGATTGGGCTGGGATTTTATTATGGGCCTGGGCTGTTCGTTGCGGTTGTAGCCCAACTCTTTACAAGGTAGACCATCACTAGCATAGCATTCACAAAATCTTTAGAATTCAGTAGTGATAAGGCCTTAGATGAGGCCTCATCTCTCAACCGTTTGATCAAATTTGTTAGTTAAATTTGTTAGTTATCAAACGGTTAAGAGATAAGATCTCATCTAAGGGGCCCCCACTATAGAAATCTAGACATTCACATGCATCTTTCTATGCATCCCCAATGTGGAATTGTTGAGCATACAAATCAAACAGAGTCCATGTTAAGAAATTATCATGGTTATTTCATACAATTCAACTCACAGTGCAGTGAAGGTAACTAAAAAGTAAAAACTTGGAACTAAAAAGAAAGAAATAGTGCACACCTCCCATTCAAAACCCTGAAAAATGACAGGTCACAGCAGTATCAAGAGAGCCACAAATTCCGTCATTTGAATCCACTTCTTGTTGTTGATGCGTTTTTGTTTTTTGGGCCAAATGATATAGCAGTTGGCCCCACTAAGCACCTTCTCAAAGTAGGTTAGGACAAGATCAGCTGCGTGGGAAGAAGATTTCTTCTTTATTGAACAGACTCTTTTGAGTCCGACGCAAACCATACTATATGCAGCAGAATTGTCCCGCAAATTACCAACAGGAAAGAGGCACCCTTCTTTTTTAATTTTTTAAAGGCTTATACAAGAAGTTATTATTAATCACCCTTAAAACATCTGGATAATTACAGGAGAAATATGGATTTACAGTAAAAAAAAATTACCTAGTGTCACCTCACAAAAGTCATATATATCAAAATCTATGTGTATGCGTGCACAGAGAGAGAGAGAGAGAGAGAGAGATAATCGGCCTGCACTCACCACTAGCGTCGCCGATAAATGCTGGGGACTCGTAACTTGACATTGGAAACTTGGAAAGCTATGGCCGTTTATGAGAAAAATGTTTGAAAATTGCAGGTCAGATAGTGTGTTTATTTTATTCATTTTCTCGTAAAACTTGGCTTTTGGGTAACAGCAAACCTGTCCCATAACCATCATTTGTCCGAGACTGGCGTTTTCGTTGAAAGCTTCATCACCAATTTTTCCACCAAAATTATTGAGCCTGACAGAGATCAATAATTATTTATTATTACATATACCACCGTAAATTTGAAAAACAAAAGTAGGTTTAGGTTGGAGAGGTGTGTGTATATGCTGAGTTGCTCAGCCAACCCAAAAATAGCTCCCAGTCTGCAACTCTTTCTGTCATGTGATTTGATCCACAGTAATATTACTCATCCAGCTGTTTAAAATATTAAGCTCTCAAAAGCTCCATCCATGGCATAATATTGAGCAAATGCCATGCCCATGCACCACCCAACTTATTACCTAATGCACCCAAGAAAGGAACGAGATGGGTGGAAAATGGAACCAACCACGTGGCAAGCACGCATGGTGTTTATAGCATATTCTCTTTTTTGATAGATATGCCATGTAAATTTTTGGCTCCACAAGATTCTTTTTCTGGATCAGCCCCCACCAGACATATGATTTGACATGATTAACTTTTCTAATTGTCCAAAGACAAAACTTAAAAGCAGCGGCTGATCTATGAATCATGGTGTCCTTATCTATAATACGGCCTTTTATCTCTGTTTGGTAAAAAGAGCAAGGACGACTGAGCCGAGGGGCCACTACTGGATAGGTTTCCCTCCTCCGACATAATTATACAATGACCTTTCAAGAATCCAATGGCTAAGAGGAGCTCGGTGCACCAGACTCTGCATGCATGCATGCCGAGGAGTTTCAAATTCAAATTCAATGCTTTATTTATTCTACAAACAAAGCAAAACGAAAGCTCCATGTCTGCCATCCATAGTACAGCAAGCAGTAAAAATTATATGACCGTTGAATAAATAAAACTTTCACTACAAGTTAAAATAGGTAATTCTATTATTAATAATTCAAAGGGTACACCACAACATTACCATTCTAAAAATCCCATTATTTATTTTTAGCCAAATAAGAACAGAGTACCATTAAAACCATGGTTGGGGGAAAACCCTAACAATGGCAGATTATGCAAGGATTATGTGGTGAAAACTAGACAAAGACTCAGTACAAAACACACAAGCTGTAAAGAAACTAATGGCATTTGGGCTCAAAGGCAAATGGGCCAACATTGTAGAGAAGGAATGGGAGTTTCTCGGACATGAATGGCTTCTGTGGCCTCAAGACTGCACCACTCAAACCGGCATGGAGATCAGAGGGCTTAGAGCAAGTGGCAGAGGGTGATGAGACGAGGAAGACCTTGCACTTGTGAGCTCCGAATGTGGTGATGGTCTTGGGTGCTGTGATGAAAAAGTAGCCATTTTTGTCTGTGTTGGTTTTCACAACCAATGGGTACTTGGTGTTGTTGCACTGTAGCTTGATAGTAGCTCCTGCCATAAAAAAAAACAACAAAAACCAAATCCAAGGTCACATTGTTAGAAAAATGTTTATAAATTAATGGTATTTTTTTTGTTGTAATTTAAGTGAAATGCAGAGGAGTTATGGACTAACCAAGAACAGGGGAGGCGCCCAAGAGCGTGTCAACGCCGGAGTATTTGCAAGACTTGCAGTAAACAACGCCTTGAACCGCTACAAAGCTCCTTGGGAAAGGTTTCTTAGGCGGGTACTGCGGAGGGTGAACCGGGGGGTGGCTTGGGCTCTGAACCGGTGGGTGAGCCGGTGGTGCATGGTGGGTTGGAGGGTGACTCGGGGGTTGAACCGGGACGTGAGTAGGAGGGTGAGCCGGTGGGTGGCCATGGTGGTGGTGGTGGCTTGGTGGGTGGACCGGGGAATGGGTTGGAGGGTGAACTGGTGAATGGGTTGGAGGGTGGACCGGCGAATGGGTTGGAGAGTGAACCGGTGGGTGAACCGGGGAGGCAGTAGGAGGGTGTGGGTGTGGGTGAGGGTGAGGGTGGTGGTGGTGGTGGTGTGTTGGTGGGTGTGCAGGGGAAGCTACTGGGTGTGAATAGTGAACATGGTGGTGGGGAGGAGAGCTTGGGGGTAAAACATCAATTACATTTCCAAACACAGTGAAGCAACTCAGTAGAAGAACTGAGAGCTGCACAAAGCCTAGAGCTTTAGCTTCACCAAAACCCATATTTTCTTTCCTTCCTTCTCTCTAGTCTTTTTTTCTTGAGAGAGAGAGAGAGAGAGAGAGAGAGACTGACTAATGAGAAAGAGAGAGAAAGAGAGAGAGATATGGAGTGGGGGGCTCAATGAAGTGAAATTTATAGAAATTGAAGCCAGGATTCCCTGCGGTTTTTCTTCATGAACTTGGTTTTGAATTTTGGTGTGGAGGGTTTGGGTTTTGGGTTTGGGGTTGGGCTGGGCTTGGGAGGGTGAATCGTAGGAGTGTAGTGGACAAGCTGCACAGAGGATCACGTGCCCAGCAACGAGCAACCAATTTTTGCATATAGCAATGTAGAAGTTTCCAAGGCCTTTGAGAGTTGAACATTTTTATTTTAGTAATTAATAATATAATATAACTCTTTGGTTAAATAAACTCAAACTCAATAATAGTTTATGGAATTTATTAAAAGAATAAAAAGAAAGCAGACAGATGAGTAGACCGTAGGGTTAGACATGGACATGGCCCACAATAAAAGCCGAGGCAAAGCAATCATAAAATGACAAAAGCTTGCTTGGTGGAGGAGAGAATTTTGTACCTTACAAGAAGACATCAGTCAGCTTTTACTTATTTACTAGCCCTCCAATCCACTTTAGGCATCGTGTAATTTTCATACGGGTAATTTCAACATATAACTTAAGTGTATGATAACCGCTCTTAATCAATTTAACTATAAATTTTTTATGTTCAACGCTCTTTCTTACGTGTGGTGTAACTACCATTTAACATCATAAATAACATGCTCTAATACCATACTAGAATTAACGCATTCAATCTAGGATCCATTTTTAGTTGACATTTGAACATGCTCAAAGGAACGTGAATTCATATTCTCAGCACCTAAAACATTGTCGGCACACCTAGCTTGGTAAACAATTCCTTAATAGTGTATTAATCAAAAGCTTAGTTGATTTGAATGCTAATTATAGCTCTAGACTGTGGTTGTCAGTGGCAACTGCAACTTGTCAAGAGTAGAAAGTTCGACTTGGATTCCATCCCACCGCTTCAGATTTGACTCCGATTATTCGGTTCAAAAATAAATCTTGCAAGTAAATCCATGTGCCACGTGAAGCAAATGAACAATAAAGGTGCATCCATACTTGTAATTTACTCTATTATTAACAACTAAATGGTAATTAACGGACATCGTATCCCATACTTCCCTCGAGTTTTGGGCTTTCACTGACTCCATAGCGCAATTACTTTACTTCTTTTTCTTCTTTTTTTGGGTCAAAATTACGTTTCTTCCAATCAATTAAAAATAAATAAATAAGCTGTCCTTATATCAGATATGACCTATGCAATTGCAAAGGTTGGTCAGATTTTAGTGAGTTTTTATTGCTTGGTTTAGTTTTATCTAGGTTGAATATTAGTTCAACCTGTCCGATAAGGTTCTGATTACTATATATTAATTCATATATATATATATATATGTACTTGTTGTGTTGAATTGGCAATGAGATGAAGTCAGAAAATGAGTTCATATACAGGTAGATTTCTCTTAATTCTAGAGATTATGCTTCCTCTGAACTGTTTTGCCCCGCAATCCAACGCAATTTGGATTCTGGTTCAAAGCTTGACTTTCTTTAGATCTTAAAATTCGTCATTGCTTTCTTCATATTCTATTTTATTATTTATACCATTCATATTTATCAACGTCACGTGCCCAACCCATCGTCCATGTTGTTTTATATGTCGTGGCTATGATCATGATTGAGGAAACTAAATTACAGTTTGGAAGGGATTTGTAGCTGAAGTGATTAAGTGCATTTATTCATCCACTCGAGATCCTAAGTTCAATTCCCGCTTTTCAAATATCGCTTATACTAACAAAAATGAAACAAGTTAAGTTACATTTGTGTCTCTTCAAAATGTTTTCAGACAATGAAAAACTTAAGAATCTCTTCTGTTTTATAGTTAATAATGATAAATATGTAGAACTTGATTACTAACCAAACAACGTTACAATATGGATACATATAGAAATGAAAAATAAACTGACTAGAATCAAAAATGTTATTAGGCCGTCTAAGCAAACCGAGAGAACAAACAGGATAAGCGCAGGCCTTCTGAAGCCATGTACATAAAGCTTAAATAATTAGCCCAGCCCATATCTTTATTTGGCCATCAGCCCATTTTACTTCTACAATTTTGTGTAAGGTAATGGTATGGAGTGAATGAACGATTTCTAATTCCTTGTTTGGAAGGTGCATATTGGATATCGTATCGAGATAATTTATGCGGGGCATTAAAATGATTGGTTATATAATAAATGCTAATCAAGTCGGTGACCACGATCCCTTTATTATTGTGAGAAGTCAAATTAAGCATGCTGCATGTCCTCTAAATCCTCAGGTAAGTAGGGCACCCACCCCTTAGAAGATGTAACTTATGCAGTTTCATGTCTTCAATCATTGAAGAAAGTGTGTATATGTTGGGCTGCCAAATAATTGAAAAGGCTACCCAAGCCAAGCATGGCAGTCCCAAGACAAGCAAGTTTACAGAGTGCCCTTTTCATGCATGTGAAATACGCACTGGATTTCAGCTTCTGTCACAATCAAAATTGTGGCTTGTGATGGCATTCGAATCTGACTTCCGCAAGTATGTTGCATGCAGAAATGTTGTGATGTAAAAGAAAATTTAAAAAAATGTCTGCACTGCATTCCAACTAATAGAATTTCTAAACGTGCTCAGTGGTTGCATTTACAATTTTCACTCATAAATTGGGATTGGTATAGGCCAAATCAGGACAAGAATCGAAATGTTCATGTCTGTTTGCTCTAAAAAATTCCCCACACAACACCATAGAAGAGAAAGGAGAGAAATTTATATATCACCGGGATAGCACTAATTTATTATCTCGTGATATGCAAGTTCTTCTCGAAGACGAAGGAAGGGCCTAAAATAATTATAAAAAAATCCAAACATTTCAAGCCTGCATTTGATAACAGGATAAGGCTCTTGGTAGAAGTGACTGATATAGCAGAGAGCGTGGTCCCTTTGTTTGAACCTCTCACAGTACAAGTAGCTTAAGCTTTTAGTTCATATAAATGAGAATAGGATTCATCTCTCATTTTCACTTTTGCCTATTGGGATCCTGTCATTAAGTATCGACTTCAATGTTTGACATGTGCTAAAGGAGATTGGAAACTCTCATCTCATCTCACCCGCCCAAATTTATAGGAGGTTCAAAATTCTGATTCCAAATCTCCATTAGCTAGCAACGTCAATCGCAGATATAATTCCTCATGTCTAGCGATGCACATAAACTTACCTACTCCGGATTCGTAATCTTTTTCTCTGTTTCTCTCATCACGTCATATTTCGTGTGAAGAAAAAGTGTATGAAACTGTTGCATATAAATCTTTTCATCTAATTCATCACTGTATAAAATGCTCAAGTTAGAGTTTCTTTATGCATCTTTAGAATATAGAATACTAGAGGACACCAACTCTTGTTGTTGGTCATTGACTTCTTTCATATAACTCCAAAAGTGAGATGACCAAACATAAAAAAAAAAAAAGAAATTTAGAATTGCTTGATGAGAGTTCTTCTTGTTATTCCCTGCGAGAACAAACAAGACGTATCAAAATGTCTTTTTCCCTTCTACTCTCCCACAAAGGGCAAAAGGGTAAGAGTCTGGTTTAATGGGATTTCATTAACGAAACCCCAAGTTGTATGAAAAATATCAAAGGGCTTGTTAAAAGCTTATTAAGCAGAGAGAGAGAGAGAGAGAGTAAATGACCCTGAGAGAGAGAATGTGAGATAAGAAAATCAATGGGTCCGGGTCATGTTGGGTCGGGGTACTGTTGTACTGTCATGTACTGTGTAATTGGCATATGACAAACACATTGTGCAGACTGCAGATGATGACATTTTATAGGGGTCATGAACCAGCCAGGGCCAAACTCGGAACCATTGCAACAAAGTTGAGGGTAAAGTAGTAATTCAACGAGGCAGAGGTTGGACCTAGTTTGCATCTAAAGATAATTTTGTTAATTTACTTAATCCTGGATTACAAATGAGTTTGGCTTGTGCAGATCAAGTGCACCAGCACCACCTCCCAAACAAAGCATTTGACTAATTAATATGTTAAATGTTAGCACACTAGTAAGTAAGGTAGCTTTTTTTGCAAGTCAATGACAACTTTGAACTTTTTTTTTTGATGATTTCTTTACACATTCGTTATCTTTCACAGCTGGACCTGGCAAGCGGGTCATTCGTTTCGTTTTGAAGTTGATCAGACAACATATTAAGTTAACAGGTTAAGACAAAACGATCAGTTGAATGAACAAGTTGACACAAAATCACCCATTAAGTTAACCGGTGAGGTCGAAACCTCACCAATGCCATTAAACCAGTCGGTGTTGCCATTAACTCACGCCCACCCGTTTTCTGAGTGCATATTTGTAGTTCTCCTTTTGCTGCTGCTGGCTCCGTGCTTTTTATGCCATGCGTGTTCTGATTTCTTTGCTTCTGTCATGTCAACATGTGTTGAGATTATTTTTCTTTTCTTTTTGACTTTTTTTGCTCACTTGTTATTCAACTTCCATCTCATCGTCGATTCGGTGTTACAAACCTAGAAAACATATCAAACGACCCCGCTTGTATCGTTTATGAATAACAATTCTTGTTAATATGGTAAGAGAAGCGACTTCATACGGGACTGTAACGGACGGATGAAACAATTGTATCTACAAGACTCATCGCGTAACTAATTGTTCCTGTGTGTATACTCGATCGTACCCCTCACTAGTATATGGTATTTGTATGTAACAAAAAGAAGTTAAATGCTCATTAAAAATGCTGGATATAATAAAATTTACAAATTTAAAGTCATGTCCACAGTGTTCTAGAAAGATATCTTGAATAATGATAACATCTGTGGAAAAAGCAACCCCATTACCATATTAAATATCATTATGGCCTCAGTTTATTAGGGTTTTTGATAATTGACCTCAATTTATTACATTAATGAGCACAGTTAGTGAGTGAATTAAAAATTAATTAGGAGTGTATATATCTATCTATATATATATATATATCACTAACTCCTCATAGCGCGTGAGAGAACTTCCCACACCAGTAGAACCCAAAGTCCCCACCAAAACATTTCTTACCAAACCGAACGAAAAGCAACAAATTCTCATCTCAAGACATCGAAGTCTCTCTTCTTCCTCCCCCCTCCCCTCCCCTCCCCTCCTCCTCCTCTTATTTTCTCTCCTTCCTTCAACTTGCTCGGCAACCAAACAGTGCGAGAAATCAGAACCATCATCATCAATGGAAACCTCGCCAAGACACCAACAAGAGAACCCAAACCCTTCTCTGCTTCCTTCTCCAAACAGCCACAGCTCCAACAGCAGCACAAGTAGCACCCACAGCAACAACAATGGACTTCAAGCTCCACCAACAACTCCAACTCCTCAACCCCCAAAACCCATCACCAGATCCGAATCCGCCAACCCTTACCCGACCACCTTCGTCCAAGCCGACACCAACTCCTTCAAACAAGTCGTCCAAATGCTAACTGGATCCTCCGAAACCGCCAAGCAGGCCTCTTCAAAACCCGCCAACACCTGCCCAGACCCGCATAACAAAACCCACATACCACCCATCAAATCCACGCCCAAAAAGCAACAATCCGGGTTCAAGCTCTACGAGCGCCGAAACTCACTCAAGAACCTCAGAATTAACCCCCTAATCCCCGTCTTCAGTTCCAACGCCTCCGGCTTCTCTCCCCGAAACCCTGAGATTTTATCTCCGAGCATTCTCGATTTCCCGGCTTTAGTTCTCAGCCCGGTCACGCCGCTCATACCCGACCCGTTTGACCGGTCCGGGTCGGCCAATTACTGGTCGAATCCCAATGGGTGTGCCCATTTAAACAAGGAGGCTGAAGAGAAAGCCATTAAAGAAAAGGGTTTTTACTTGCACCCGTCACCGAGCACGACCCCGAGGGAATCGGAGCCCCGACTGTTGCCTTTGTTCCCTACGACGTCGCCTAGAGCTTCAGGTTCATCTTCTTCTTGAATCAAACCAACTCTAAATTTTTTAGTTTTGTGTAATTTTAATATTTTATTGTTGACATTGATCGTGATGACGATGCTGAGGATTGAGGAACATAAATTGTAATGGAATATTTGCAGAGAATGAGAGAGTCCTTAATCAGAATGTAAAATTTCATGTATGCCTCTCCTTTTAATTTTGCTTTTAACTCATTTCCCATGTTTGGTTGCTGAGAAAGTTGAGGGGAGGAGAGAAAAGAAAATTTCCAATTTCCTCTACTAGGCCAATTGCGATTGACAGGGGTGAAAAAAAATCTAGAATTTGAATTGGGGAGTCAAAAAGTCAACATGGGGAGTGAATTGAATTGAGAAGTAAATAGGAAGATGTGGTTTGTCTACTCTTTTTATTTTTTCACCAAATAGAGAAAGTAAATAGGAAGATGTAATTCAAATCATAAATTATTATTAATTATAACAGTGTAAGAAGTAATTGTAGGTAGATGAACAGGAGGAGTGAGAGTCCAAAAGAAAAAAGGAAAAGAAGAAAAGAAAAGGAGTGAAAGGGGAAAGAGTTTGTTTTTTAATGTCAATGGGAAAATGAGCTTTGGGATAGCTGTCAAAGAAAGAGGGGAAGAATGGGCAAGGAATCTTGACCCTTTTGTTGTTTTTCTCAGTGAGATAAAAGATGCCAAGCAAGGCAGCCTGCATTCTGTTGTATTCACTACATGGGTCTTTTTCTTAAAAACCAAAAACATCAATGCATGCATTTTTTCTTTCACCTACTGTTTTTGTTAGACATTTAGGGATTTTATACTTAATAATTATTGTTAATTTAGAATAGTTTAGAATATCGAACTTAGATGCGAGAGTTTCCGCTGTTATAGTGTGTTACGAGCACTATTTCATGCTCTAGGCATGGTGGATCTATAATTATAGGTCATGATATAGGTGAGAAAGTGACCTTTGGATGTATGATGGGTCCTACTTTGCATCTTTTAGTCTTAGGATCAATCTAGCTTAAGAAGCTGATCCTCAGAAAAAAGTTCCTTAGTGTGTAATGGTTGCCCCATCTTAAGTGTCAATCTATCCCCTGTTTCGTTTCGTGTAAGTGTTTCTCAATCTTAAGCTGTTCTGCCTGCAGAGTGGAGATGTTGATCATTGGGTTGTTGGGTCCCATTGAAATTTTGGTACCTACTTGTAGACTTATAGTCGTCTACTTGGTTGAGTTTCTTGGTGGGTCGTGGCCTTTTGAATTGGTGTGAAAAGCAATCATGCAAATCAGCAAAGGTTCTCTTCTTTGTTGAAATCTAACATGGTTTTTGAGTCTGCTTTTTGACTCAACAAAAAGACCAAAAACTCTGCAAAATGCCATGGGGACGCATGAGAAAGTGAAAGTGGAGGGGGCAGTAGTGGGACTTGTGATGATGAAAGAAGAGAAAGATTGAGAGACAGGCAGTGATGAAGTGATGAAAATTAAGACGGGAAAGCCAGAAAATATGGGTAGGGCTGGCCTCTTGTGCTTTGTTTTTTTGTTTTCTTTGCACCGTATGGTAGCATATGGTTGTTGAGGGATTGATTGCGAATTTGAACCTTCCATATGGACTGTTTGGAAACCCATTTGGTCTTTGCTAGTGTCACCAAATGTTTCTGATAGTGTTTGGTAGAAAAATATACAAGTGCTTATGAGTCATAAAAATGCTTTCTAAAGAAGCTCTTAGCAGTAGCACTCCCAAATGGATCAGATAGCAGTAGCACTCCCATATCTAACAAACACTTTGGTAAACTTATAGCTAGGTGTTTCTAGTTTTGCTTTTGATGCTTTTAGAATTCGCCTCTATCTTTAACAACGCTTGCAATAAATTGGATCAGATCAGATAGCGTTTGACTTGGTCCAAAATTGTGGACCTAGGCTCTCCAAGCTTGGGCCAGTAGATTAGTTAGTCAACGAGTCTTGTTCGGTTGAATGTACAACGAGAATCATTCATCTTTTTTATGATTCATGATTCCTGATTCAGCCTAATCTATTTTAAACCTAATTTAATATGGCTAATTTTCTTGTTGATGACTATCATGTTAAAATCAGATTAATTTCCTTTGCAAATTACCCAACTCTCACTCTTTTTATATTGTAAGATTGACGGGTATCATATAATATTATAAAATTAATTGGTCAGATGTTAGCTCTGCCCACCTGCATAAAAATTTACTTGTAACGGGGATAACATTGTTTTGTTATTTCTGATCATTGCGTCATTGGCGAGGTATAACAAAAAGTGATATTCCTGTTACATGAAAGTCTTTCTCGTCGACCTACGATTGAGCCAAGCACTACTAAACGTTATGCCACCTGGCTTATACTTGGATGCATGACATCATCAACCAATCTCACTACCTAATTTTTTGGTCATACTCATATCACTACTACTTTGTTTAGTGAGCTTTTCATCAAAGATCTTTTATCTTTATCCACAGTTTTCTCAAAGCTATAGCGATTCACCTTTTTTTTTTTCTCTTCTTTTTCTAAACAAAAGAGATTTTATTTGGTGGGCATCTCGCTAATCACTATCAATTTGGGGGTAAAAAACTACTAATTCATAATTTTCCATGTACTGGAATGACCTCTTTAATTATACCGTTATTAATCTTTTATTTTTGGCTATTTTGGTTTTGGACCACGCCCAAAACATCTTTAAGGGCAGCACCCAAATTTTTTGTTTCTTTAAGTTTTGTCGTAAAAAGGCAACGTACATATGGACAAAAATGCCTTTGTTATTATTAAGGGAGCTTCACTATTATACCCAATATAGAGGCTCAAATTATAAAAATACTTTATATGAAATGGACTTTAGAAACACACTCAAAGTCCATTTACAACATAACAAAGAGGTTTTTAACTTTTTATAAATTTCAAAACTGTCATCAATTTCTTAAAACAAGCACAATCCCAAAATCTCATAAAAATACCCAAAACACTCAATAGGGTATCAAAGTAATTTAATAGTCAATATTAAATTCAATAAAGTCAATTGTCATTTTTTGGGTTTGTTAATAGAAATTCAATGGTGTAGGGTTTATATATAATATTAGTACTAAGAATGGGTAAATCACTAAATATCTATATTATTAATTAATCATGAGCCAATTTAATCAAAGACTCGTATCATAGCTGAGGTCAGAGTTTTGGGCAAAATTAAATCGAAAAATGTATATGCATCAATAACTAATTAATTTAATTGTAGCTAAGCTAAGCATAGCCTCACATATTGCACATAATTTGCATGCATGTGATTAGTCCCAAAGCACATTATCATTAGAAAATAAAACTAAAAAGAAGAAGAAGAAGTTGTAATTCCTCATTGAAATGAAATCATACGTACCCAAGGTATATATATATCTGGATTATTCAATTCCTCCTTGAAATACAAGCACATATAGTAAATAAAGATATATAGATATAACCAAAACAAAGATTACAGAAGCAAGCAACTTCACATAATAATTCAACAAACACAGTAATTAAAAATTCAAAAGGAGGAAGTCATATAATCTTGAAAACATGAATGTCGATGATGATCGATGATTTTGATCCCACTTTCATTCTCTTTTCACTATATATCCTTGTACGTACGTACTTTTTTTTATTTATTTCTCTTTGATCTGGTCTTGTAAATAAACCGAATTGATCATCCACCGTCGATCACATTCAGCGTCTGGCGCAGCGGGTGATGGTGGTGCAGCCGCGCTGGTAAGGGTTGGCTCTCTGCCTGTTTTGGCAGTTGTAGTAGGACTGGCCGCGGCGTCCGCATGGCACAGCATTGCGCCTCAGGGCACCGTACGCAATGTACCTTCCTTGACTCCCTCTAAGTGTTCGACGGCTGCTCTCTGAGTCCATCATCATTTCGTTTTCTTCTCCGATCATGTCGCCAACTTTGCCGTTGGCTCTGTCGATCAGCGACTCGTCGTCGTGGGTGGTGAAGCTGAGGCCCCAGCTGGCCTCATGCCCTTTAGCTGATGACTGGGCCACCATGGCCAAGACCACCATCAGCACAATCAAGCACACTTTGTATCCCATCTTCGTTTTGATAGTTTAGGACGTATACAAACAAACTGGGTTTTTATTCTTTGTAATTTGTTTGTAGGGTGAGAGAAAAGAGAGAGGCTTTATGGCCTTTGTCTCTGCCCTTCCTGTTCGTGGAGGGAAAGAGAATGAAGGATATAGAGGAAAAGGTGGGTTCGGTTGGTTATGAAGCTGGTTCGTTGGGATAAAAAAAGACGGTTCTAATTTAGTTTGTGGGTTGTCCGTTTCTTTCTCCTTATTTTTCTGTCTTTTTGTTCGCTACCTGATTAATAGTAATACACAATGAGGAGTGCTATTATTAGTTGTGCGTGAGCGCGTGATTTTTTTTCAAATTATTGATCGCCCACACTCATTAACAGGGCTAAAAAACTTTCTCGTGCTCACGCGCAACTATTCTTGGTATAGAGAGGTTGTTGTTTTCCTAACCGTCATTTTCTGTAATTGGAATGTAAATCCAATTTTCTCTCCAAGGTCCAAGTTTTATGGTTGTTTGATCAGCATGCAGGAGAATTTGAACTAACTACCTCTTTCTATTTTCTGTGGTTGCCACCCAAGCCAAGGTCATTATCTTCCCAAATTCTTTTGCATGTTACCAATATTTTGGCACCTTCTTGTGAAACATTGCACATTGGGTTTATGGTGGCCCATAATCTTTCTTTGAAAAAATCGTACCTTGGACATGGGGTAAACGTGGATTTGAGCTTGCGAGGACAGAATGGCTTAAATATTCTAGCCCATCTCTTGCTTTTGAAAGTTTCCAACTTTGTTTTCACACTAGTCCCAAGATTTTTCTACTCTGCTTGATCGGAGATGGACAGATCAACGCTCTCCACACAAATTAAGAGGCCAGTTTAAGATTTTGAGTGTCAGTTAAATTGGGTAATAAGGACGCCTAATGATTGATTAATTTGGATTAAAAGTAATGGCAATTCATTAAGATGCATCCAATTCCAAACTTATATTCACTTCAAAATTCCGAAGCTTTCCAACCCAGGCGTGAAGTGCAAACCGCAAATCAAAAAGGGAAAAACCAGAAGTTAGAAGAATACTCACATTTGGGGTCCAGTGATGTAGACACCAAAGACATATTAAATCAGCATGCCCTGAACCTAAAGCAAGAGCTTTCCATTATCTGCCATCAAATGAATACGTACCATTACCATCACCAAGATTTTTATTTATATAAGAAGAGATCCACGGAACCAAATCATGAGCTTAATTTCCATTATCTTCCGTCAAATCAGCATCATCACCAAGATTTGATATAGGAACATCTTAGTTTTGACAAGGAATAAGCTAATTTGAACTCTTTATGCACTTCCAAACTTTATAGAGTTATGTTAACATTAATTGTCTATCTGAATCTAAGTGTGTATGCATGTTATTAATGTAAGTGAATTTCACAACGCATCAATACTCACAGTCACTGGCTTTCGTATGTGCATGAATGATTGATGGCTAGCGTAGTGCTCGTCGCTTCCAATTTTTGCAACTCATCCAATTCGTATAATGCAATTGATTAGGGTTGAAAATTTTGCTTAACTGTACAGGGGTCCTAATCAGCAACCTAACAACAACTACGTAGAGTCGTAGACCCATGTGGCCATATATATCCACACTCATTTCTTTGACCTGTTATAATTACTGGCCTCGGATTTTGTTGATTTCTCTCGATTCTTCCTCGTTTCCATCCTCCATAGTCAAGAGAACAATGCTTACTAAAGCGACGGCTGAGATTTCCTTTATATCACAATGATCATTATTGTCATCAAAATTGTCTTTCGTGTGGGACCCAATGGTCATTTCAACTTTGTGTCTTTCTCCTCCATGCGTATACGACACTCTGCTGCACGGAAGCTTCTCTAAACCAAATCCATTGCTGCGCAACATGTAGCATGTGCTATTTGTACCACGCCAAAACCAGTGCACCCATTCATCATCATCATCATCATATTGCGGGGTCTATTAACTTGTGTAACACTTTGTTTATTGGATGAAATTGAAATTATGCTATTATTTTGTTCGTCGCAGTTTATAATATGTAACACTAATTTTATATGGGGCGTTGATATGAGTTGTATCTATGACTAAACTCATGCAATTACATTTCCAGCATTTGATGGGCACATGACATAGACAGTCCAACCTCAACCACCTACAGGGACACCACATCCATTTGGATAAGCACACGTGTGCGGTTAGCCAATACTCGACTGAGTCAAATCCAAATGATGAATGGAAAAAAAGTGTTATTTTCCATTTATTATTTTTGGTATATTCTATGAGAATGAGAGGATTAAGAATATTGACGGTGGCCTCATCACACAGATAATACCCACCAGCTGCTACATAATCCAATCCAGGCTAATAAGTTACACAGCCTAAGGTGGTGTCTTCTAATTTAGCATATTATAATCCCAAGCTTAGCTTGAACTACAAGTGATCCCTCTCTCTATGTTAATCCCAGGACAAGATTTGATGAGGGACACGAGTCACATGATGACAAGTCACTTTAATTTATTCTCCATTTTCTAAGGTTTTATTTCCTTATTATTTTATAAGAAACAAAGACTAAAGGAATTGAAAAATGGAATTAAAATTGTGAACGGGTAAGATATAGCAGATAGCAGATACCGGACAGCAGCCTTGTTCCTAGTCTCATCATCATCATCAGCCACCTTTTACTTTGTCTGTTTCACAACTGAAACTGTAGCCTAACCTGTTTACAGGTGCCCAACTCTTCTTTTAGCTCTCTCTCTCTCTCTCTCTCTCTCTCTCTCTTCCATGTTTGCGCTTTTCTGCTTGGCTGGTTTGGAATCAGATTCAGAGGAAGACTCAAACATTGGCTGCTGAGTTACTGTTAATTCTAGTTTGCCCCTTTATGTCCTCAGGAGGACTTTGCTCTTCGCTTTCTGGTGCAATTCTCTGTCTTTTCAATCTTTAAAGATTAAAACTTGTTTCTTGATGTTTGTTTTGCTGAATTTGATTTGGGTTCTTCGAATGTTGTTGTTGTAATTTTGGTTACATTTGCTGTTCTCTGCTCTGATAAGATGGCTTCTTCTGATTTTCAATGTATGTGGGTTTTCTCTGTTGTTATCTTTTTTTTTAACATATCGGTTATAGTCATTTAATTCTTTCTGAATTTTCATTTGGGTAGCTGAGAACATGATCAGTACTTAATTGACCAATTTCACATAGCTAAAGAACTTAAGGGTAGAGTTTAGGGTTGAACAATTCTTGCTTTTTGGCCAGTTAGTCTATGCTTTAGACTTCCAAACTTTGACATTCATTGGTGGGTTGATATTTGATGATCATTATCTTCTGGGGGGCTACAAGTCAATATAGCAGGTCTACTTTCTTTCTTTCTTCTTTTTCCAAATGATCTTTGGCAAATTTGGTGGATTTGAGCTTGAACTTTAACTGCTTATCAAATTAGGAATATATTCCCTCCCTAAATTTCTTTGCAATAGGGTTTTTTGTTCCCACCTTAAGTTGTCCATTTATGCTCAAGATATTGTTACAACGTGATTTTCATCGTGATCCGGTATTGCCTGTGGCAAATGCTCCTCATACATGTGAAGGGAGTTTTGGCACTTCTTAAATGTCATTCACTTGCTTGTTTGTATATTGCACTAATTTGAGTGAGTCCCTTCCCAATTATCCAGGATGTGCTGCAACTAAAATTCATGACATCACTTTGGGGACCCTTTTTGTTTTGGTTTTTTCAACTGCAAAGTGTACTAATTTGTGATTTCTACCAACAGGTGTGTTATGCCATAAGCATATTGCAGTTCGCACTTGAAGAAGTTTTTTCCTTTTAAACATGACGGCTAATTCATCTTTTCCCCTCAAAGATCAGAGAGAAAAGCAAAAGTTTTTGATTGAGGTAATTTTCTGCACCTACATCTGCTACTACTAAATACTGTCACTTCATGCAGAAGACTCTTGTATTGTTTTTCTCTGCGAGTCTTGAAATTGTGGTCCTTTCAGGTTGCAAACACAGAAAATCAGTTGTGGTCACTGATCCATTCCAAAGGTCTATTGCATTCTGAGGTTAAGGACTTGTATCGCAAGGTGCGATCTACTTATGAGAATTTCATACTGAGTGATCGTGACCAGTTGGAACTTCAGGACATCGAGTATTCTTTGTGGAAGCTTCACTATAAGCGTATTGATGAGTTTCGTAAAAGAATAAAGGGAAGTTTTGTTAATGCAGAAAGCAAAAAATTGGCAGTGCCACAAAATGATAATCATGTAGAAGGATTTAAACTCTTTCTATCAGAAGCAATTGAATTCTACCAAAATTTGATTGTGAAAATTAGAAAACATAACAGGCTCCCAGAAGAGTCTGTGTTCTATAGAAAGGGAGGCAACCTTACCTTTGCAGAACAGAAGAAGATGCAGAAATGCCAATTTTTGTGCCATCGGTTTTTGGTATGTGTTGGGGATCTTGCTAGATACAAAGAACAATATGAAAAACCTGATGCTCAAAACCGAAATTGGTCAGTTGCAGCCACCAACTATTTGGAAGCAACAGTAATTTGGCCAGATAGTGGAAACCCACACAATCAGGTTCATTCATAACTTTTTCCTCATTAAACTATTTCTTCTCAGAAGAGTTTGCTTACGCGGAGAACTAAATTGCTTTATGATGTTTGCATGTTTGAATTAACTTATTTTAAACATTTCTAAGTTGGAAGTTACATGTGGGTTTGTTTGCAGTTAGCTGTATTGGCAATATATATTGGTGATGAATTCCTCGCTTTGTACCACTGCATAAGAAGTTTAGCTGTTAAAGAACCTTTCCCTGATGCCCAGGGTAACCTTATCCTACTGTTTGAAAGGGTAAAACCTGAAACATTACAAGAACTGCTATTGTTTTTGTCATTAATTTCATAACACCTTCTGATATTCATATTTTGGCAGTTCTCATTTGCTTCTTATATCTTGCAGAGCAGGTCATCTCATTTATATTCTCTTTCAAGTGAGTCCCACTTTGATTTCTTAAATCCATCTGAAAGAAGCATTCTTCAGACTAATTCAAAGTCAAGCAATCATAACGTGCTGAAAGCTGAACATAATTGCTATACGGATACAAAGTTATGGTCTCTTATTATTGGAACGTTAAGTTTCTTTCACATAAAATCAAGGTGCTCACTTGTCCTGGATTGTATTCAATTTCATTTACTACTTTGTCATTTTACTGTTGGTTTTGGGTGGTGCATCTTACTGTTCTGTTGTGATTCTCCTCAGTTTGTGGTTATTATTCTTGTCATTTGCTTCTATGCTCGTGCTCAGTCCTTAGCAGCTAAACCATCTAATGGGGCAGTCAATTTGCTTTCAAGTTGCAAAGAACCACATGCGTGTTGGTACTTTGGATTTTGAACCCTAAGGTGTTAGAGAAATCAGTCTTTCACCTTTCTGTTTTGGTCCTCCTCTGTTCTGTCTCTAGTTCCTTTTGCCCAAATATTGTTTACATATTTTCTTGTATGATATCAAACGATTGAGCTGACATTAAAGTTAAGGCAATTGGTAATTGTAAAAGGGCGTTGCACTGTAAAATATGTAAAATCTTCTGAATAAATGCAGTTGAGCTTTGATTGTTATACTTAGGTTATCAACTTGCTTCACATTGCTTGGGGGAACTGGTGTTATGATGAAGAATGTAATCAAGCCCATCTAATGTTGTCCCATTGAATTCCTTTGCATTTTGATGTATGCTTGTGTTACCAATTCTTATTTAAATATCACACTCTTTGTTGCTTAAGTTCTGACGTTTTCTGCTGCATTTGTTTATGTGAGCAGTGAGGACGAATTTCCTTGTGCTTTTGCATCTACTATGGGAGAGTTGGAGGCATTGATGGCACTAGATGATACAAAATTAAAAGTCACATTGGAGTCATACCAGCGTATGGATTCAGTTAGAAAAGGCCCTTTCCGAGCACTCCAAGTTGTTTCTGTACTAATCTTTACCATACAGAATCTAATTAAGACCCCAGAAATAAAAGAATCAAGAGACAAACATGATGTGCAGCAGAAAGAGCTGACACAATTGGCATTGACTGCAACATTCATTTTCATGGGACGCTTTGTTGAAAGATGTTTGAAGGCTGGTGCAACAGAGACTTGCCCCCTTCTACCAGCTGTGCTTGTTTTTGTGGAGTGGTTGGTCATTATGCTTGATGGGGCAGAAATGCATGGGGTTGATGAAAAAAGCAGAAGTGCTATGTCTTACTTTTTCGGTGCATTTGTTGATCTTCTAAAGCAATTTAACGTCAATGAGGATGAGGCCAAGTATGCAGAAGTTACTCCTCTGTGGGAAGACTATGAGCTGAGGGGGTTTGCACCGGTAGCTTGTGCACATGCCTCACTAGATTTCTCATCTCATTGGGAATATATAGACAAATTTGACACTGCAATTGATTGTCGTGCTCAGCGCATCATCAATGCTGCAATTAAAGTTGCAGACAAATCAATTGGTTCTCAAAAGTGGATTGTTTATGACAAATCTGGAAGAGAATTTAGCAAAGTCTATAGGGCAGAGTCAAATGAATATCCAGAACTAGAAAGATTGGAGTCCAACAACTCTGATGTTAATCAGAAAGTGCCCAGTCAGCCTATTCATGAAGCACCAGAGGAATGTGAGAAACAGATGATTGCTGGGGACAATTCAAGTTCTAATGGAAAATCTGTTACTATCGAAGATGAAGAAGTTATTCTCTTCAGGCCTCTTACTAGACATAATTCAGCACCGCTCAAGATTTCCTCAGCTTTAAATGATCCAACCCCTACAAAAGATATGGGGGATCACAGTGTACCTTCTGATGAATGCTTGCGCCGTGCTACGTCACTTCTTATCGCTCAAAACCAGGCTCGGATTGATCCTTTATCTTTTCATGCTGACATAACTAATTTTACGCGCAGCCAGCATGAGCCTGGTGTACAGGATAGAGTTGCACAGCCATTTTTGGAAACTCCAATCTCTGCTGGCCCTCCCTCGCTTAGTGCTTGGGTCCTTGATGGAGGAAATATGAGCAACAATAGGGAGAAAAGCACAAGTGGTAGTGGGAAACATGGCTCAAGGTTGAGCCCTATTGAGGAAATAGCTTCAGAATCTTTGGATGGTCTGTCCATCAGTGAAAATGGATTTGCAAGCGTCCAACCCTCTTCATCTGCTTATACAGCTCCTGTGCCTTCTGCCCCTATATTGCCAGATGATGCTGATTGGTTTAATGGTGGAATTCAATCTAGTTTTATTGACTGCGAAAGCTCTGGGGGGATTAGCATGACAGATAATGTCCGTGATGCATCGCATTCGCCCATAGGCAGCTATCCAAAATGGACTGCAACTCAAGGGCCTCCAGATTATAGTCCCAGCACTCCAGGCTTCATGGATAAATACCCACCTTGGCATCGAATGACTTCATCAGAATGGCTCCGTCAGTACAGAGAAAGTCTCAACCTTGGCCATCATGCATGGCCAAATTCTCTTCATCCTCCTGCCAACCCTGGAAACTTGTATGATTACGATACTTACAGGTTTCATCATATCAACCGTTGGGGAAATCATGCGGCTTCTAATCCGGCAATGCACACGAACAACCCTACATTGCGTCCGGCTTTTCCTCCTGATTATGGTGATGCAGATGGGCAAAGAAGGGAGAAGCTTTTTCCTGGTTACCAGAGGACAAGCCCCTACGGTTGTGGTGCTGTGACAGACCTAAAAAATGAGCAGAGGCCTCTTCTGCAGTACCTTAAGGAGATGGAAAGGCAACTGCAGCTGGATCCTACTGCCAGAGGTCCTACTTATATGAACAACTGAGATCTATATACGCATGCTATATGCCTTTGTATATTAACTTGTTAACTAATTAGCGCTTAAGCGCTATTGTATAATAATTTATAATATATACTGTAAGGGGATGAAGTTGTGAAATCATGCTGTTCACAATTTTATGAAATGAATTTGTGGAAAATGCAATATGCAATATGTTGTATCGTCTCAATATGGTAGACACAGATGTAAAGGAAGCCCGTTGCTCTGAAAAGGTGGGATGAACTTATCAATAATGATCAGGTGAGATCATCCACCTTGTAATTTTTTTTTTAAAAACCTCTCATAGGCGTGGAAGTGCGCATGTAGAGAGACTAGTTTATATTAATAATATTGTATAACTCAGTGGAAAAGGATTTGAAATTGCATCTCTTACAAATTTACGATAAATAAAAATTAGCATCTCCGTATCTGCTTCTGCACCTGTGAGAAGTTTTTTAAATAAAAAAAATAAATTATTTTAGAATTAAAAGAGATAATGAGTAATTGTGTTCCATAAAAATACGATCCATTATTTAATTTTTCTTTTAACTTTAATTTTTTTAATATGAAAAAGTGTGAATTTACCATATTATCCTCATTTAATTAATAATTTCAATTTTTAATGTTTGTATTAGTCAAGGGTATTTTTTGGTATTTTGAATGTTTCACAATTCTCTACCTTTTGCTTTATATATATTTAAAATTAAAAATGCTTCTCTGGGACAAATTGGATATCTAGTATTTGTCTCTTAAAAATTTTCCAGGGAAATAAACCGTTCCATCGAAGCAGAAAAAATCGGGACCAAGAGAAAACCTTTCCTAATTTTCCCGCCGGACTGGAATTGACTTCCACAACTTTTCCAACTTCTCACACAACTCCCCTGGACTCGGATCCTCTTAGACTTTGCTCGCTAGTTTCAGATCCAAAGCGAGATACGATGGCAAAAAAACAATCGGAAGGAGAGCAAATATCATCGGCAAATGCAGTCTTTCTAGGAGCTTTAGCTCCCGGTGTTAACGTACGCCCAATTTCCGATTCTTTATATATGTTTCTGTATTTATATGATTCTGAGCAAAATCTTATGAAAAAGGTAAATTTTGCTTTTGCTGATTGATTTTGGTCCAGGCTCCCACATGGACAACGCTAAGATTTGCGTTTGTGATGTTGGGTCTGTGCCTTGCTGTGATGCTGGGCTTGGCATTCTCTTCCAGTGACTCTTGGTTGGTACTTCATGTTGCGTTCCTAGTTCTTATCACCATGACCCTCTTCTTGCTTCTTAGCTGGTACGCTTATTCTTCTCTCTGATATCCACAATTCCTTTTCCTTTTAAGGTTTTCAGTTTGGTCAATCTGGATATGGGTTATTGTGGTTGCTCTGAAAATTGAAACTTCTTTTCTTTTCTGGATCAAAGTCTCTTTTTTATTGTTAATTTCTTCCCTCTGCTGTTATTGGGTGTGTAATGGCACGAGTATGTGTTGATAATTTTTGAAAAGAAGAAAGCTGCGTATGCAAATGGCTCATATTGCAACTTAATCTTTGTGTTTAATGACTTGTGCTGCTATGCTCGTGTTTTAAAAAATCAAGTTACTTAGTGAGTACTCCAAAAAATGAATGTGCACTTGTTAGTGCTTCAGCTGTGAATAATAGTGGTACCTTGTTATGTTATTACTAGATTGCCTTCCTTGGGTCTGATTCATAAGTTAGTATTGCCTTTGAGTTATTTGGTTATAAATTCTAGTACACCAAGGGGGATAACTTGTTTGATACATGAGCTGGTAGACATACTCTCTCATCTCTGTAGGCGTTACACATGGAACATCAATTAACTAAATATTACCTCTATTTATAGGGCTGAATACCCCCACGTATTGTCTGTCCTTGATTATGTGTTTTGTAAAATATAATGAAGACAGATATGTTGTATCGTTGTTGTTAGACCAGCAAAACTTTGCATTGTGTAAAACTGTGGATGAAATATTGTCTATGGAGTAGGTTTTATCTTGGCCAACCATTGTCTACTTCAGTCAGGCCCTTAATTTTCAATGATTCTAATAGAATTGACTGTAAGATTGTCATGAGGGTGGTTTGGGATGACTAGATTAAATTTAAGGAGCATGTGCTGATGTGGATGTGAACTATGGACGGTTGTTACGCATTATCCAAATGGAATCAGGGGAAAAGGTAAGGGTATTAGAACGTTGTTATTTGTTGTTACAATAATGGAACCCCATTCAAGCCAGCACACTGATATATCTTGCGGACATTATTCTATTTTTTTGTTTGACTATAGTCTGAAAGATGGAGATGTATTGAGCTTTGAAAGTTTACCATCTTATGTTGGCCATTGTTCACATAAGGGATGAGGAGCATGCACTGTATGTGTTGAAATCTTTAAACTCTTTGCAGAAAAAGACCTTTTTAAGTGCTAGAGATTCATATGGCAATATTGGGTGGTCCACTCCATTTATGAGTCAACCTAAATCATTTAAGCAATTTAGATGATGATGGCAAGCTCTAATTACACAATTTTAGACAGCTGATGAGTCTTGAGTTTTATCAAGTTGTGTTTCTGAAGTGCTAATATATGGTAGACACTGGCATGCCTTCATTTTATCTTGACTAGTTTGAGCTAAGTTGTTTGAGGGATGCTTTATTTTTTTTCATTTTATATGAAAAATCATGAGTATGGATAAAACTTTCAAACTATCTGGAATTCGTTATTTCTCATTTGTGGGTTTTGAAGAAGAAAGAGACGGAAAATAAACCCAAGTAGTTCAAGCTAAATTGTTTGAGGCATGTTTGATTTTGTCATTTTAGTTCAAATTCATTTCATCTTGACTATATGGAATTGATTATTTCAAGGCTCGTTGATGACTTATGGATTGATTTTACGCTGCAGGTTTCTTGCGCAGACTGGTTTGGTTTCTGTTGAACATCAAATTCGTGAGATGGGCTTAGCACCAAATGATCAAGAGGTGAGTAAAGAAGGCGTGAAGAAAACTGAGGAGAAATCCCTTTAAAAGGGCAACTTATAGTTCATGTAAAGACAATTACATTTGTGATACAATCCTTCCAAGAGGAATGAGAAGACAAAGGTTGTCAAAATAGCAAGCAGATTGCAGTAGTTCTGCGCTCCTTGATGAGAATATTGCCCAGAGGAATTCCATCTTTCAGTTATTCTTGACCTCTTTCTGCTTGTGTTCGCTCTTTTTGGGCTTGATGAAGCAGAACGAGCAACACGGAAACTGAAGCAAGAACTTCATCCCTTTGATTTGATGTTGTGGGAATCATATTGTTTGGAGATCTTTATATACATGGAGCCTTTGCCTTTTCCTTTGTTCCTCTCTTAGGATGCTTTTCCTTTTCCTTATTGTTTTTTTTTTGTTTTTTTTTTCTTTCCATTTTAAAAGATAAAAGGATGCTTTTTTTTTTCTTTCCATTTTTAAAGATAAAAAGATGCCAAGCTTAGCTTCTCCATTTGTTTCATCATTGCCATTGGGTGTATTATGCTCCTTCCAATTTCTTCCTTCTGTAAGATGAAAACGTGACTACATTTGTATTCCTTTCATGGAGGAAAAGAAAAGACTTCGCGTGATCGGACTTTGCCTTCTTTCCTCTTCGGTGTACACCAACTTCGGAGTTGCTTGAGAGTGCAGAGTAGAATTAGAGGATTTATTCTCGATTGAAAAAAGAGAGAGACACCATATGCATTGCTCTCGATTGAACATGAGTGTGCGATAGATACCAAAAATGACCTTAAAACAGTTTCCATGTTAATATAAAAAGAGGGAGACCTGACCTAACTACCATCGAATTAACTATTGGTAGACAAACATGAACCGCCATTAATGTCTGATCGAGGCAAAGTTAAATGTTGGACTTTCATCTATTTCTCGCCCCTGTCGGCAATTAATTATGGTAACCATGTTTAATTATGATTCATTTAGGTTGGTCAAATTTGAACCTGAATAGGATCCAACTTACAATTCAGCTGTCATCTGTGGCCTACAATTCAATTTTCAAATTAGGCAAACGTTGCATATACCACTAAAGGACATACATACCTCAAATGACTATGGAGCTTTCTAAAAATATTTATTTATTTAATAATTATCGTTCTCGAGATTCGAACTTAAAATTTCTAAAATGCAACACTTGATCATCATGAACATGTCATCAACAAGTTTCGTCATCAACAAGTTTCGTTATCGCATAACCACGGAGAGAAATTTTAAGATGTGACCGTCACACCATGCTAAAAATATCGAGTAGAAATTCTAACTTGTTTCAACGGTGTAGATTATTGGGGGCAGGGCAGGACAGGTGACAACTCAGAGTGTAAAACGGGAGCGAAGGTCCATTGCATTGTGTACATAAAACCTCACGAGTCAGTGAGTCACCAAAAGCTCTCCTTTTTTCTCTCTTTCTAGAAAAAACCAAATTTGTTGTTTGTCCCTTTTCTTTGGGTTCCCTTTTTGCATGGCGCTGTTACACCGTTCTTAGCTCACTCAAAGTGCTCTCTTTCTCTCTCTATCTGGCCGTTTCCTCTTCTTCTTCTTCCTCCTTTAAACCCAACTGGGTTTATTTTACTGTAATTGCTCATACTCATTGATTTCCACCTTGGAATTCCTCTTCGATTGTTTTCTATCTCTGTGTTATGTGTTTTGTGGTAACTTAAAGTTTTTCGTGTTTGTGCAGTTCCTTTTTGGAGGGTGGTAAGAAGTGAAGGTCGTTTTGGGAGGTGATCATGGGTTCAGGTCAGCACTGGGATGCTGAAAAGATGTGAGTATATATTTTCTCTCAGTGCTTACTTGTCTTCACTTTGAAAAAATATTATATATATATATATATATATATATATATATATGGTAGTATGGGTTTCGTTTTCGTTTTCGTTTTCTTTCTTTTGGCTTTTAATTCGTAATCTGTGTGTATTTGATTTGAGGGTTATAGGCTTGATCTATATTTGCATGATTATATGGTGAAAAAGAACATGCACAAGACTGCTGCAGCTTTCAAAAAGGAGGCTAATGTCTGCGGCACCCCTGTTGGTAGTACTTTCGCTGATCAAATGCCTCTGCTTTACTCTTATTTGTTTTCATTGAATGAATGTACTGTTGCAATTGAAAATGAAATCTTGATGTGTGTAGCTAGAGAGTTGCTATCTCAATTTGATTGGTTATATTGGTGAGCCTACATTCTTTTAAGAAAGAGAAAATCGAGGAAAATTGTTGCATATAGTCTCACAATTGTTTGGTTTTTGAATAGAATGAAAAATCAGAATTTTGTTATTAAATTATGCTCTTCGACTATGTTGAATGGTCTTGACTTCTAAACTATATGATACTTTTTGGTCTTTTGGATTATGGATAGATGTTTATAGTTCTGCCATAACCCAAAAGTTGATTGATTACTGTTATAAATTATAACTGGGAGGCTCCTTTGTGTTTTCAGTCATTAATACTCCCGACGGATTCTTACATGAATGGTGGTCTTTATTTCGCGACGTATATGCCGCCAGGGAATTGAAGCATCAAGAGGCGAAGGCAGAAGCATCTCTAGTTAAGGTGGTTATTTGCTGAACTGCTTTGCCAGGTTTTTTGTTTTTTAGATGGTGCATCCTTTATTTATAGACCTATTTTTAATTTTATTTTCAGGCTATGCAAACGAGAGAGAATGAAGGACAAAATGAACGTCCAAGATTGGCACACATAGCAACAAACAAACAGAGGCCTCCACAATTTGATAAGGGTACTAGTTCAAGAAGGCAGTCTACAGGAGATTTTTATCCCAGTTTAAATCCAGTTGATGTCAATAAATTGAATGTCTCAAAGCCAGTTACAATCAATTCAAGGTATTCATTAATATGTTTTCAACTCTGCATTATTTTATAACAGAGGCATGTCTCATTTTGAACTCATTTGTACAGTTCATTTGAACATTTGGGTCCTCCTCCATACCCATGTCCTGTTTGATAACGTTTCGATTTCTTATTTTCTGTCTTTCAATTCAAGAGATAAAAGGGAAACAGAGAAAAGAAAAGAGAGAAATGAAAGAAGAGAAAAAAAAAAAGAGAGAGCTAAGGAAGAGAGTAAAAAGTATAGATAAATTAAAATGATAAACTTTTCTTTAGTTTTTTATTTTTAAATTAAGAAGTGTGGGATGAGGAAGGAAAAGATTGAGGACATGGGTGATTACTGTTGATTGGCTTTGTCTAAATCCAGTGCTTTTTTCTTTCTTCTTTTACTGACATTCTCCATTCCTGTGTCAGTCATGTGCTGCAACAATTTCCCAATCACCCTCAACAGCAGGTACTGAGAATTTTGTCTACTCTACCAATCCACTCTAATAAGAACCCCAAATTGATAAAGTTTGCATTGAAATTTTAAATACTCAGGCGGAGGACAACAGAAATGTCATTAGCTTGGGCAGGACCATCAGCATGGACCGTACGCTTTATGGATTGAGCAGTGCCATACGCCCAGTAACTGGAGCTCAGGATGCAGGTTTGTTAATGTTATTGGGGTTCAGCACTGTGAAATAGATATCAATCCACTCTATAGTATATGCTGTTATTACACTGACTAGAAGATAAACACTTTTAGGATTTCATTGTTCTCTTGATCACCATGATTCCCTTCTACATGTATCTACTACCTCCTGCTATGATTTGATCTGACACCAATGCTGCATATTATTTGACCATCTGTCTTTATGATATTTGTGGGAGTGGTGAAACATATATATTTAAATCATGTTGCTTACTTTAAGTGTTTCTTAGAATACCAGTATTACTTTCTTTCTTTTTCACGGTTATCTTGAAGCAATCAATTGATCCTAGAATTCAATTTGGTTACATGACACAGTTCTTTTTCTTTTTTTTAAGTCATCAAGTCTGGCACTTTTGCTCTGTTTAACTGGGCATGAAGATTGAAAAAGTTTTAAAGTGGAAACGTAATCATAGAAAAAGAAATGCGTTATTTGATTTATATCATGTAGGTGCCTGATTTCGTTCTGTTTACGTTTTCAGGCATGGTTGTAGTCAATCCTGGAACACGGCATGTCAGGCCCTTAACAGTAAGTGATCTATAAGTTCTTGTCCATTGGAACTATTTTAGCATCATTTTTAGGCTATATACCATTGCAGTTTTTAATTTCTGTCTTCCCTAATTCAATCTTTTGATTCAATATTCTTAATACTTCATCTGAAGCTGATCATATCTCCCCTGGTTTGTTTCACCAGGTATTAAACTCAGCTTTGCAGGCCCCAAACCTTCAGCAGCAGATTCAGACATTGACAGCAGAACATCAGCATCCGGTTTTGGGTCAGGTATAATGTCACATGGAAAACTGACGTTTGATCCTGAAGTTATGCCAAAAGAGCATTAATGGGGAAGGATGGAAAGGTTACTAGAAATACAGTGACTAATAAATTCCAGTTTGAATTGCAATGTGAAACTGTATGGAATAAGTATGTTGTACCATCACATGCAAAACAATCCCTCAAATAAAATTAGTATATGCTTTTGGCATGTTGTCTTTTTACTTCTCAACCTATCTGATGCTATTAACTAAAATCTATGAAAAGGAACATTTTGGTAACTAATGTGCAAGCTAATTTTCAAATATACAGTTAGTAGTTTTCAGTAGATGTTTTCCTTGAAATGTTTACAATCCTTTTCCTGTTGAAAACGGATGTCGATGACTCAGATGATTGGCCAATGGAGACCAACTGCTGCGTACCAACACCAACATGATTGGCCTCAGCAGCAGCAGTTACTAGAGGTTGGGCAGTAACCCTGATTGTGTCCCTTGCTTTGTAGGAAAATTCGTTGTTAGTACTTTTTCTTGACTTGGTTGAAGGTGTTCACATGCATTTTTTGCTCTGAATTATCTCTCTCTATTATTATCGTTTCAAAATCAGAATGACAGAAAGAGGAGGACAGCACCATTTTTGAGAGCTGGAGGCATCCCTTTGGTAGGTCACACGCCTTAAAATACATGAATATGTTCCCTTTATCACACGACATCAATATTTGTGAAAATTTAATGAATACTTTGATTTTGGGGACTCTTCATCACTTTTTGTGGATGCTTCTTTGAAACGTATTATTTCTTTGGGCTTTTGTTAGCCAGCATTTTCCTTAATTTCTTAATGGAATCCTAAACCACAGGGTGATATGAATGCTAATGAAGAAATACCAGTGGAAGCAAATGCTGAATCTTTCTTGTCCTATGGTGATGACAACGCTGATGTTACAAACACTACTTTCAGATTTATAAAACGTAGAGCTACAGCTTGCAACAAAAATGAACAAAAAGGTACTTCATTTGGATTAGAAAAATAATAACACTTTGTACTTAGTATTATCCAATGCTATTCATGTTATGAAAATATTTTTGAGGTGAGATTTACAACATCTATATTTGTTATACCAAGTATCAGATTGGGTAAAAATAATATTTCATTCATGCAGATATATAACAGTAGAAATGTTATATATACAGAGCCTAGGAAACTATTCTAGGAAAGTAATTATGTTCCTATAATCTTGTATAATCAAATAGTTGACTTAGACAAATTAGGAATGTACAGCTCATTGACACTCCCCCTCAAGTTGGAGCATATATGTCGTCAATGCCCAACTTGCTAAGTGAGTTGTGAAATACCCTGCTTGTGACTGCTTTGGTGAGGACATCTGCAAGTTGATCTTCGGATTTAACAAATGATACCTTAATGATCTTCGCCTCGAGCTTCTCCTTGATGAAATGTATGTCAACTTCAACATGCTTGGTTCTATCATGTTGCATTGGATTATGTGCAATGTCTATTGCGGCTTTGTTGTCACAATTTAGTTGCATGGCATGTTTGGGTCTAAACCCCAATTCCCCCAACAAATTCTTTATCCAGAGTAGCTCACATACTCTGTGTGCCATACCTCGATATTCTGCTTCAGCACTTGATCTTGACACTACTTTCTAGTTTTTACTTCGCCAAGATACTAGATTGCCTCCCACAAAGGTAAAGTATCCAGGTGTAGATCGCCTGTTAGTAACAAAGCCCGCCCAATCTGCATCAGTGTGACCCTCAACATCTAGATGATCATGTCGTGCGAACATCAATCCTCTTCCAGGAGATGACTTCAAGTATCTTAGAATTCGGTTTACCGCATCCATGTGGGCTTCACTTGGTGCATGCATGAACTGACTCACCACACTTACCGCGTATGCTATATCAGGTCTAGTGTGTCCTAGATAGATTAACTTACCCACAAGGCGTTGATATCTCTCTTTGTTGGTGGGTACTTGATCAGGATATTCACCAAGCTGATGATTCAACTCCATTGGTGTATCTGCTGGTTTGCTGGCTAACATTCCAGTGTCAGTCAAAATGTCAAGGATATATTTTCGTTGTGATAGAAATATTCCTTGTTCTGAACGAGCCACTTCGATGCCTAGGAAATACTTCAGAGCACCAAGATCTTTCATTTCAAACTCACTCGCCAAGTGGTGCTGCAATGCTGCCTTTTCCACCGGGTCATTCCCAGTAACTACCATGTCATCAACATATACAATAAGGGCAGTGACTTTACCTTTCTTATGTTTCAAGAAAAGAGTATGATCTGAGTTACTTTGCTTGTATTCAAAATCCTTCATTGATTTGTTGAACTTTCCAAACCATGCTCTGGGTGACTGCTTCAATCCATAAAGAGACTTTCTCAGTTTACACACCATGTTGCTAGTATTGGGCCCCATCTTGCATCCTGGAGGGGAATCCATATAGACTTCTTCTTCTAGGTCGCCATGCAGGAAGGCATTTTTGACATCAAACTAGTGTAATGACCAGTTTAGGTTGGCTACCAGAGAAAGAAGTACCCGAATTGTGTTTATCTTGGCTACAGGGGCAAATGTCTCCCCATAGTCAATCCCATAAGTCTGAGTATAACCTTTCGCCACCAATCTTGCTTTGTATCATTCGATGGTGCCATCTGCATTGAACTTTACTGTATATATCCATCTACAACCCACTGTTCTCTTCCTTTTAGGAAGGATAGTCATCTTCCAAGTAGAATTCTTCTGAAGGGCCTCCATTTCATCATTCATCGCTTGAGTCCACTTGGGATCTTTCAGAGTTTCCTGCACATTACTTGGAATAGATACAGTGGATAATTGACATACAAATGATGCACATGACGGAGACAACCTATGTAGGGACACATGATTAGCAATAGGGTATTTAACTTTTGTTTTTGGGTCCGGCTCATACTGTTGTCTAGGAATCCCTCTAGTGGTACGAATAGGTAACTGATAACCTGTGTTTCCTGTATGACTCGATTCAGGCAAAGTGCTTAAGTTGGAGTTTAAATGTTCAGTTACATGCGGGGAATCTTCAGGACCTAATTGAATGATTGGTGATAGTACTGTAGTAGGAGGGAAATTATTTGAACTATTATCTGGAGTTTCCAGTAACTCTTGATCTTGTTGCACTACTGTAGCTAGTTGCTCAGACACTGACTGCTCTAAAACATTTTGCTGAATTTGGATGATCTGAGTATCTTCTGCAAAGATAGAGCTCTCCCCTTGCAGAAGATGCTCAGAAACTCCCCATGAGTAATAGAACTCACTCTCGTGGAAAGTCACATATGCGGTAACATGTATAGTCTGAGTAGGAGGATGGAAACACTTATAGCCTTTCTGAGTGTCAGCATAACCTACAAAGACACAACGCAATGCACACGGATCAAGCTTGCCACGCTGATGTGGATACACCTGAACATAAGCTACACAACCAAAGACACGTGGTTCAAGATTTGGCGTGGATGGCGTGGTGAGGAGAGTGGTCAATGTTTGAAATAGAGTTTGATACTGAAGAGTGCTGGATGATGTTTTATTAATGAGGTAAGCAGCAGAACAAAGAGCCTCTTCCCAAAAATGATGAGGCATACATGCCTCAAATAAAGAGGCACGAACAACCTCCAAGAGATGACGATTCTTATGCTCTGCGACGCCATTCTGTTGTGGTGTATATGCACATGTGGTTTGATGAACAATTCCATGTTGACTTAAAAAATTATGTAGGTCATGGTTGACGTACTCTCATTCATTGTCAAACCGAAGTGTAGTGATCTTCTTGTCAAACTGAGTAGCAACATATTGATAAAATAACTTGAATTTGGCGATGACTTCACTTTTCTGCTTTAGGAGAAAAACCCAGGTCATCCGGGTGCAATCATCAATAAACGTCATAAAACACTTAAAACCGTTAATAATGGGAACTCGTGATGGTCCCTACATATCAAAATGGACAATCATGAAAGGCAAAAAACTTTTATTCAATCTTAATGGGTAAGAAATACGATGGCTTTTCGCCAAAATGCAAGTTTCACAATGAAAGTCTGATTCAACAAACTAGGAAAACAAATCTGGAAATAAAAGTTTCAGATAACCAAAAGAAGCATGCCCTAATCGTCTATGCCATAGCCAAATTTTCTTCATCCTGATAGACTCATCTCCTCTCACATGATGTGCGTGACTCAATCTCGTACTGCTATCTTCTGTCAAGTCCAGATAATACAACTTTTCCCTCTTAGTACCACATCCAATCACGGTCCTGGTGAGAAGATCTTGAAATAGACAATACAATGGCCAAAAACACAACGTACAATTAAGGGAATCAATGATTTGAGGAACAGATAACAAGTCATAGTCGAGTGAAGGGACAACTAAGACATGATCAAGACTTAATGAGGATGTAAGAGATAAAGACCCTTCTCCCATAACTTGGGAGGTGGTGCCATTGGCAATGGTAATATGTGTTTGGCTTGATGGTTTGGTAAAGTGTAACCCAATAAAATGAGATGTCATGTGATCAGTAGCGCCAGTGTCAATAATCCATGATCTATTACAAGTAAGTAAAGATGTGCAAGAGATACCTGAGGTGGCTAAGGCCTTGGAGCCAGATGTACCTGATGGAGGTTCTGATGCAGTCTCCTCGAATGACTAAGCAGATGCAAATGAGGCTCTGGTCGAATCCTTTTTTAGCCCTTTGTGGACCCATCCTTCTGGATAACCAATGATCTCATGACAGCCCTTAATTGTGTGGTTATCTAAACCACATTTGGTACACTTCATTGAAGGCCGGTTACGAGTAGGGTCGACACTATAGTTGTTCGGCCGAGATTGTTTGGACCTCGCAGTAGCCAAGGCTGTGGCTTCAGAGGTTACACTAGCTTCAGACATGGTTCCCTGGCGGTTACTCTCTCTTTTAATATGTGCATATGCTACCTCAAGTTCGGGCTTTGGCTCCATCCGCAAAATCTCTCCTCGAATTTGATCGAAATTATTGTCCAAACCTGCAAGAAATATATAAACTCAAAGACGATCAACCTCTTTGCGTCTAGTCTCAATGTCTTTCGGATGCTCCATGGTGCTTGGACTTAATTGATCAAGCTCCTGAAAATCTCAGTGAGCTCACTGTAATATTTGGCAACTGTTGCGCCAGCTTGCTTCATTATGAATAACCGTCTGTGAAGGTCATAAATCTTGGCTTCATCGGCACCATCTGAATAGGTTTGCTTGATTGCAGCCCAGACTTGCTTTGCTGTGTCATAACGAATAAATTGTTTAATCTGATTAGGTGGCATGGCGTCGAACAACCAACTCTTGACTTGGCAATCCCATGCACACCATTTATTAAATGTGGGATTTGTGTCTGCAGGCTGGGCAATATCACCGGTCAAGTGGCCATGTTTTTCTTGCCCAGCTATCTTCATCTCTATGATTTGATGCCATAGAGAATAATTATTCTCATCTAGTTTGATTCCTGCGGAGAAGTTGGAGGTGTCACTCTGCAAAGTGACGATTTGTGTGGTAGTTTTGGAGCCTCCTGACACCAAGGATTGATTGGTGTTTGCTGACCCATCATCGTTGGCCATGATATTGGCTTACAAGTGATGAGAGAGAAGAAAAAAAATAGGCGAAAAGAAATCTGTAAACGTTACTCTGGGTAACTGATGAGAAAAGGACACAAAAAAAAAAAATTTGGGTTGAAGGGAAACGGTGATTTGAGTTGGTTTGTGAGATTTGAATATTTGTTGAATGACGTGACAAATTGGTGCTGGGTTGTGAGATGAAATATAGGCTGATTTGACGAAGGTGGACAATAAGACAACCTGATCGAATATAGGCTGGTTTGCAATAAGAAATAGAGGTTGAGGGAAAAAGAAGGCAAGGGAACGGTTGAGTGATTTTCTGGTGCTGGGTTTGTTGACGGCTGCTGTTGCAGAAGCGATTGCTAGGGTTAGGTCAAGAGACAGTCATGATCGACTGCTCTGATACCATATCAGATTGGGTAAAAATAATATTTCATTCATGTAGATATATAACAATAGAAAGGTTATATATACAGAGCCTAGGAAACTATTCTAGGAAAGTAATTATGTTCCTATATTCTTGTATAATCAAATAGTTGACTTAGACTAATTAGGAATGTACAGCTCATTGACACCAAGTCTCAAACCAAAAATTCGTTTTTCTTTTATTGTTGAATAATACCATAGGGTTTGAATTAGAAATCCTCAGCTGCCAGTTCCAGTCCATGTATCTGCTCCCTCAATTTTCTTTTAGCTTCACACACTATTGCATTTTCATGAGGTTTTAGTACTCTTGTTCACACTTCATTAGATTACTGAATTGGCACTCTATTTAGTTGTCATCTGTTTATATGACTGTTTGCTTCTGCTTCTATTAATATTAATAAGATCATCTTTACTTAGAATAAAATAGTTAGGCGAATTTAAAGAAAAGGAGACACAAACATTGATTATGACCTTTATATATGTAAAACATTTAGTAAAGATACAACTTAGTGGAAGGTGATACCAAAAAGCACAAATAGTTCTGCCTGTTAACTGACAAGAAATAGGTTGAGAATTTTTCATGAGCATTACTTTTGTTACCAACTGCTAGGCTTCACATTTGAAGAAGTTGGTTCTCTCCACTCAAGCAAATCCAAGGTTCTATGCTGCCATTTTTCATCGGAAGGGAACTTGTTAGCTAGTGCAGGGCATGAAAAAAAGGTCACTTGATAAATCTATAATGTTCAGTTTATCATCTTCTTATTCAGTATTTTAGTAGTCTTTTTATGAGTTTGCTGCTGATTTCATCTGCTGGCAGGTTCTGATTTGGAACATGGAAACCTTTGATTTTTATAAAACTTCAGAAGGGCATTCTCTTCTCATTACAGATATACGGTTTCAACCAAATTCAACAATTTTTGCAACATCTTCATTTGATAAAACTGTGAAGATATGGGATGCAGCAAGAGTAAGTTTTTCATTATCATTATTATCTGAGTCTTCTTTTACCACTAATTTCTGACTTATAGTGCAAAATTTCTTTGGCGGTTTTACCATTTTCTTTTTCTTTTTCCATTCCCTTTTAGTTCTCCTCTTTTCTCATATATTTTTCCTGTACGAGGAAACAGACTAGACCCTACCCGAATATGGGTATTTGTGTAGATATTCTACATTAACATCTTGCAACTGGATGAAAATTCTATATGAAACACCTACAGACTGTTTCTAGCTGGTCATATTCTCATGTTTGGTATATGTCTTAAAGTATTTGAGATATTTACCCTTCATATTGTAATTCATTGTTGCAGATTACATGCTTGATTTCATATGCATGATTGCTACTTGGTTTAAAAAGATATTTCGTTATGGCAACAATCTGACTGTATAGCTCAACTTGTCTCGGTTTGATTGGGGATCCCTGCCTAGCATATGAGTTGAACATATGAGTACCCCAAGCCTGTTAGGCCTGGCTAGTCTTTGTTCTCTCCCCACCTATGTCTTCTAGACTCACATGTCTTTATAATCCACCTTTCTTTTGAAGTAATGATTAACAAAATATCATTTGACATAGATCAATGATCTTTGGTACATCATTGTGTTATTGTAGTCGAGCAAATCGTTATCCAAGCTTTTAGGGCACACTGGACAAGTAATGTCACTGGATTTCCACCCACGGAAGGTCAATCTCCTTTGTTCATGTGATAATAATGATGAAGTCCGACTGTGGGATATCAACCAATGTACTTGCACAGGCATCTTTAAGGTAATAATATCTTGATCATTGCATTTGTTATAGTATAATTGTTGCATCTGAGTCATTTCCATGTTATGATCCACTGTATTCTAATTCTTAATTTGAAGATGATGGGGTAGACAAGTTTCTCTTGGACTTTCATCCATCAAGGCCTTACCCGAATCTCCTTGTGGACTAACTGCAGGGAGCAAATAAACAAGTCAGATTCCAGCCTCAATTTGGAAAAATTTTGGCCACTTCATCAGGAAATGGTATCAATGAATTTGATGTTGAGACTGCGAGTCTCAAGTTTTCCTCGAAGGTAAGCCTCAAGATCATTCATGCGTTTTACATGCTCCTATAGCTATTGTCAATGCATCTAGATGCCAAGTTCTTGCACAGTTTACTTGATAGAAAGAAAACTTATTTCAGGGATCCGGACATGTCAAAGATGTTGTTTCACTTTGCTGGGATACCAGTGGGAAGTATCTTGCCTCTGTTAGTGAAGACAGTGCAAGAGTTTGGTCTACTGCGTCAAACGGAAAATGGATACATGAACTGAAATCAAATGGCAATAAATTCCAATCATGTACATTTCATCCTGGATATCCACTACTCTTGATCATTGGTGGTTACCAGGTAACTATTAATACTTGATGTAAATTGCTGCTGGGGATTTGGTGAGGCTGTTTGTGCCTTGTGTCTGTACATGAAAACGGGGTTCTGCACTTTCATCGTTTAGTGGGATTGGGATATTAGCATTGGATACGTTGAAGGAAAATGAAAACAAGGTTATTTATTTTGCTAGAATATGAAAGTATTAGGATGAAAATGTTTTTAAGAACATAACGGGTAGTGTTTATTAAGCTGCATTATGACAAGTATTTGAGCCTTTGATTTTTATAAGGATGTTAGGAAAATGAAGTTCGGAAATGTTAAATTATTGGTTTGTTCTTGGCAGTCCCTGGAGTTGTGGAATCCAAGTGAGAGCAGCAAAACATTGACAGTTCCAGCTCACAAGGGGCTAGTTGCTGCAGTGGCAGAATCCCCAAAGACTGAAATGGTTGCCTCAGTGAGCCATGATCAGTGTGTCAAGCTATGGAAATGAGAGACCTACCTGTCAACGCCACAGCTCCTGCATGAGGAAAATATGGAGAATATGTAAATTGGGAATGGAAAACAAACCAAAGATACAACTTCTGTTAATAACCTGCCTTATTATAGGAGAGAACAGGTCAAGTCAATTATACCTTAATCTTTGATATAGGCACAGTTGCACTCTTGAATTTACAAAATTAAAACATGGCCAGCATTAAAAAAGAAGGCATGCAGCCATGGTTGTTTTCTGAAACAAAAAAACATATATATTATGTAGTCGAAGTTAAACAAGTATATTTCCAAAGAGTACTTTGATGTCTTTTTTTCCTTCCTTTTTTGAGAGTTTGTTGTCAATTTTTTTGGGAGCTTATGGATATTTTCTAACAAAGGATCACTGTAATTTCTGATGCACCATATAATCATCTTAAAGGTTCATTTCGTGAAAACAGTTTGCTAAGCTTCGGAGTAACATTTTTCTTCATCCTCCTCACCCACAGTTAATTTCTCATCTCTTGGTGAGATTAGGATTTTACCATGAAACAGTATTTTGTGCACGCATTTTCAGGGCATGTTTCCACAAAAGACATCAAGCATTAGAAATTATGCCTCGAAATTCATATCAAGCTGAATGGGATTTTCTTAATCAAACCCAGGAAACATGTTACGGCTATGCCGGGTTTTAGATAAATCAAAAGCTTGTGATGGAAAACAAATCTAAAAGGAGAAGCCTGCACTACAAGAATTTAGATGTATTAAATCAATCTACAATGCAGAACTGCTTTTGCTAGTTTCTATTCTATCACTTGATTCATTTCCATAGCTCTTCCATAGGGATACCACGTTCCCGAGCCACATCACTAAACTGCCGCATTTTCTGGATACCAACTACAGTCGCTCTGGCATTGTTCAGAGCATTCTTGCTTCCCAGTTGCTTTCCTAGAGCATTTTCTACCCCTGCCATTTCGAGCACGATTCTAACAGAACCTCCAGCAATAACTCCAGTACCAGGAGACGCAGGTCTAAGCATTACCTTGGCTGCTCCATAATCTCCCTCAGATCTGCGATTCATCAGGTCAACAAAATAGTGAGTGCAAAAATTGACATGAGATGATGAGATGCTGCATTAAAAGGTATTGGCATTGTAAATTACAAGTGCTATGATGCCTATATAATAGATTTTGTAGCTCAAGTTTAAGACCATCTCATGCCATGGCTCTATTTCAAAAAGAAATTGGGAGCACAGGAGAGCACTCCCATTGACAATTATTACCTGTCAACTTTTAGGAGCAGAATATAATAAAAACAGGTCCTCCCAAAGAGGAGAATGAAGATAGCTTTCTCTACATAATGTTTTTCCATCTACGATCACATAAGGTATTGGCATTGTAGATACACGTGCTATGACTGCTGCAGGCAGCACAGCGCCCACACACAGCATGCCAGCATTTCATCGAACACTCCAGGCAATTGTCAGAGAGCATCCACTCCAGTGCCTAAAACCTTTGAAATCTTGTACTCAAGTGATGCACCAAAATATCAACCATAAGACTACTCCATAGAATACATACTACTTCAAGTATAGCTAGCATGCAATGTGAGCAAACTACAAATACCAACCAAATTCAGCTCCTCATATTATCTCAGACCTCAGACACCAAAATTTAATCAATTCTCATCCTGTCTAACATATTTCAAATTCTGATAGGCAGTCGGCTCACCCACAAAAAAATGCAATTACATTCAATTCCAAGTTCTACAAAATCCTAAATGCAGAAGCGTCCAAACCACCAAATGACCAAGAGGATCAGTTTCACACAGTTCAAACACAAGGTCGTCAAAATAAATCCAACTCAGATGTAGTAATGACCATAAGTAGGCTGAAAGCCAAGTATTCGGTCATTGACACAGTGAATACTAGCAAGTTGGGCATTCATAAAAAATGAAATAACATTCAATTCCACACTCTTACAATGAAGTGCAGTATTTTCAACACCACCAAAGATCAAACACACAATTCAAACAAAATGTCAACCAAAACCCAGAAGTAGAAATGGCAATACCTATGAGGAAAAGTGAGGTACTTGGTCATGGGCACACTGATAATGTTCCTTCTAGCATTCACAGCAGACTTTTGAACCGCACCAATAACCTCCTTGGCTTTGCCAACACCAACACCCACTTGGCCCTGCTTGTCACCGACCACCACAATAGCTCTGAAATGCAACTGTTTGCCTCCTTTAACCACCTTGGTGACCCTCCTCACCTGAACCACCCTCTCCTCAAACCCATCTCTGATCTTCTCCTTCTTCAATTTCCCAAAAGCACCTGTCTTTTTTACGTTAGAGTCCATTACGTAGATGTCATTGCCCAGAACACTCATGCCACTGTAGGCTGGACCGTACAGCTCCTCGTAAGCTGCGGCGATCTCGTCCTCGGTCTCAGACGACTCGTCGTCGAAGGAAGGTGGGGGGACGAAGCCTTCTGGGACCTCAGGGGGCTCGAAGACTCCGTCGAATTCGGGGTCTTCGTTGTCGAAGAAGGAGGTCTCGACGTCAGCTGCTGCGGCATTGAAGATAACAGCGGTGGGTCGTGACGAGGAGGTGGAAGAGAGGAAAAGAGAAATGGGTCTTTTGGGTTTGGTTATGGAGGTGGTGGCAGCTGTGAAAGGGGACAGAGAGAGGCGTGGAGAGGTGTGGAGAGAGAGAGAGGAGAGAGAAGAGAGAGATGAAGAGCTTGTGGACATTGCCATGGTGGAACTGTGAGAGTATGATTGGATTTCAGAGAAGCTTATCTCTAAAGGCCACAGCTTGGAGGATGGAGGATGAGTCATCACCTCATCGCCAAGACGACGGTGAGATGTATATGATGTTGCAAATTGTCAGTGGCACGTTATACGGCTAGTCGTTTTCCTCCATACGACTTGTCTTTTCACAGCGAAAACTGTGATTGCAATTTTTCTTTTTGTTATTATTTCTTTTCTGAAAGTGAGATGGAGTACTTTTATAGTGGGCTGGATAGACAATACGCCGGCCCAATCTCAGCTCAGCCCAACTCTACAGCCTAACTCTCCAGATCAGCCCATTTCACAATCCTAAGCTTCTATAATAAGGGAAATTTTACATTGACGGGTGTGTTGAGGAGTTCAATCCTGTCGTTCAATAATAACTCTACAAGTGATTGGAACGGCTAATAAGAGGTGACAATTGAAGAATTCTCTTTAATTTTATGGTAATTTTCATAAACTTCCGTAGTATGTTTCTTTTAAATATATATATATATATATATATTTCATATTTGAAGTGAGAGTGGGTGTAGAACATGTCTTATTTTTAGTTTTCTTTTTATTTTTTAAAGTCAACTTTTGAATTTTGAATAATTGACCATTCTATGCTTATATATGTAGACTAGTTTATTTTTGAACCTGGGTGTTTTACATGATTGTTAATTATTATGCATATGCAATTACCTTGAACTTGTGGAATTTAGCAACAACAAAAAAATTAATACGTAAAAGAGACTAATTTAAGATAAAATTAAATTTTATTCCACTGAGGATATAATTGACTTCACATAAATAATTTGATTTTCCTATATCTTCTCCAACACATGAAACACTTGGTAAAATCATGTGCCAGTAAAAGGAAAGTCAAAAAGTAACAAATTACTCAACCATGCAATGCAATGCAATCAAATGTTGTTCAGCTCCTCCACTACGACTTGTCGTCATCCGTTGTTATGCTGCCGTTATAATCAAAAAGACAAAAGTCATCACAATACTTATAGCGATCAACTTCCGGGAGTGTCCCAAGGCCTTTGTAGCAGTCATCGGTCTCAAACTGATCATCGTTTGCCATCCTCGTCATTGCTCTTCTCTGTGACGGTGATGGTGATGGGGCAGGCTCAACCCCCGCCAATGTAGATGGTTGCATAGAGGTTTTGATATGTCCAGTGGCGTCGTTAGCTTCCTCACATTGTATGTGCGGCGAAGAAGCACACGTCATGGACAATGCAATTATGGTGTTAGCTTCTTGCTCTTTCTGAAGTTGTTGTACAAGTAGTGCTAGAGATGATGATGATGCATCTTCTTCATCCCTAGCTACATAGGTATACGCCGAAGGTGTAGGTATGTCAGCAGTAGCGTTGTGGTTGTTGCTATAGCTTTTGGCATTGGTGTTGGTGTTGGCATCGGCGTAGTTAAGGTTGGAGTCCGGAGAGTTGCCTTCGGTGGTGGTGTTGCTGTTTGAGTTGTTGGCTTTATGGTTGGTTGTTTTGTTGTTGTTGTTGTTGTTGATGCGTGAGGGGGGCTTGGCATGTATTGATCCTGCTCTCGTTTCTGTGGAGATGTACTGTTTCCTCAGCATGGAAGTAAAAGAAGCTTAGTTAAGACAGCATTAATTGAGATAAGCAACATGAATGAAATCTATATGCAACATGCAGAATTAAAAATACAGAAAACATTAACAGTTCATATCTGTGTAAGATATGACTTCAGTTCATATTAATGGTCTTGCCATAAACTCTAGAGATTTTCTCCTTTTGGGAATATCATAATTATTATTCTTTTTTGTGAAAGGTTACATGAAGATGAGCCAAAACACCAGTTTTAGTCTTCTATTCTGTAGTATTAAAGATGCTCTTAGGCTGTCTTTTGTATAAGGCAGGTCCTGCCAACTAATTGGAAGCGTTTCTAAACTCTCTGGCCAGTCAGGTGCAAAATACTCGTGTTATTGCCAACACATCTCCATCAATAGCCTTCCTATTTTTTTTCATACATGAACCTTTCCATTTGGTCTTATAACATGTACCTTCACAAACTATCCTTCTCAAGATATAGTCATCGTAATGGAAAAAGATAAGCTCAAACAAGCTCTTCAAATTGTATTCAATTTTCAAAATACCATTTTAAAATGCAACAGGTTTTGTTTTAAGGAAGAAAAGAAGAACTCACAAGGTTTTTGTCTTCATCCTCCAAAAGACAAATGAAATCTCCCACCTCCAACTTGTTTTGCTTAACAAAGTCGCCTGTTGCATTAAAAAAATGGAAACTCTGGTTAGTAAAGTGAACATATTTGCATTATTGTCAAAGAGAGTGACCCAAAAGCAATGAGATTTATTAGCAAGTGTGTCAGTTTTTTTTTACCTGTGTTCTCTAAGAGGTACATTCGACTTTTGTTATTTGACCAATACCTGTGTTGGTTCAACAGACAGAAAAAATGGCTTCAATTAAGTGGCAAAAAACTCTTGCTATAGATGGGCTTGCTTGCCATTAAAATATTAACTTATAGTATTGTCCATACACTTACTTATACTTCAAGCCCCACTCCTGGTCAGAATATACATCTCTGATCATCAGCTGGATGCCTTCTTTGTCAGAGAGCATTGGAAGGTTTTCCTCTGCTTCTTTCTGTGAATGAGGTGGTAGAACACGGTATTAGGTCAGCTTGGACGATATCAGAGAGTTTCATTTCTTTTAATATAATGTTCATAAAAAGATGAGGAGAATCATTTTGCACTAGTCAATAAGAGTAAATCAAATCAGAGTAAAGAAGTAGGTTGGTTGGCCCTTTTACTTCTTTCTCTTTCCCTTAGAAAAACAAAAAACAAAAAAAAGGAGTAAAAGGAGTTAAAGCCAAACAAGCGGAAGATTTTACAGGCAAACAAACATCACCTTTGGAAGGACAATCCTTCCCAAAGATCCAACATCACTGTTCTTCAACTCCTTCTTAAACATCACTCTCAGTTTCTGTAAAAGAAAAAACAAAAGACACAGAATTAATAATGTAAAGAAACACATGCAAAATTCAGATTTGAGATCACAAAATCTACACCTTGTTATCCGGTGTGCAGAACGTGTAGAGGTGTTTGTTGATGTTCTGCATATCAGCACCAGCACCAGACGATGACGTGGACATACTTCCCCGATCATCATCCTCATTCCACGGAAATGGAGCATGCCTCCTTGAAGATGGAGAAGAAGACTCAGAAGAAGCAGCAGCATTGGGATTGTTTCTGCTCAAACTCCTCTGTCTGGCCATCCTTCTCTCCTTTCTCGCCGCCTTGGAGACTAATGCATCCAGAGTCCATCCTGATCTGGCCAGGCTGTCCTGCTCTGTGGACACTACCACATTTGGCTGGCCACCGATCAGGAACGGATACATGGGCAGACCGGCCTGCTGATAAGGATATGAGTATTGGAATTGCAGGCCCGGATTTGGTGCTAGATACTGTGCCGGATAACAATAGTACTGAGTGGTTGAAGGACTACAAGTTGTTGAAGGGGAACAGCTCATTGGTTCACAAATGGACAACTGTGAATGTTGTTCTTGGGGAGCGGAGGTTATGGTTGATGTGGAGGGGATGGAAGGTGGGTGGAAGTTGTCCATTTCCAGATTTGTGAACACAAAGAGTGTTTGTTGACAGTGAGGGTGGTCTTTGGTTTGGTGTTGGTGATCAGAGAAGGTGGTGGTGTTATCCTGGTTTTATGTTAGTGTGTTAGTGTGTGTGTGTGTAAGCTGCAGGCTATGGGGAAGCTGGGAAGCTTGGGATGCTGCCAATGGAGATAAGCCAGGTGTGGCAAGAGAGAGAGAAACACATAAGGGGGTGCGGGGGAGTGGGCAAGGAAAGAGAGAGAGATAAGAAAAAATAAAGATAAACATAAAGAAAAGGCCGAAGAGGAGGGCCAGCGAGTGAGAAAATTGGGGTGAAAGAAAGAGAGAGTATGGGATGGAAGAGTAGGAGCTGTCAGATAGGGTGGAGTGAGTGACAAGTGGCCGGAGGCTGGTGGTTTTGGAAAACCCATCTGACCAGTCTGTGAAAAGAGAACAGAATCAGAGAAATGGTAGACAGCAGAGAGGAGAGGCTTCAAACTTGGCGCCTCTTATGGTTCAAATGTGGCAGACTTTCCTTCTGCCATACCACGTTTCTTCCTTCCTCTGCTTCTCTGCCTCTCTGAAGACTCACTCTCACTCTCACTCACACTCTTTCTCTCTCTAAAGCCAGCATCCCAAGCGCCTACCAGCCTTAACCTGCAACAAATTATAAGATGGAAAAGTTATTGGAGTGCTATTTTCAGGGATGATTTCCTCTCTTCACAACCAGGCTTCACGGTGTCTCATATGACAAGTGCTATAAATCTCACATAAGACAAAATGAAGCCCAACATTGCAAATTAAGACCTTCCCCAGAAATACCACACCAAGAACTCAACCTCTTAGATTGTTATTTTTTATTTTTATTTTTTATATAATAAGATTTTTTTGTTAGGGGGTTAGGTGTCGTTTTAATTTATTATATATGTTTTAATTTTATGTAATGTTAGGAATGTGAGTAAAAGATTGTTATAATGTTGGGAATGTGAGTAAAAAAGAGCAGCACAACCTGATGAACTCGAGGGATTTTGAGTTTTCATTTTCATCTTAACTTGAACCACTTCAAGTTCATGATCTGATACCATGTCTTGCCTGCTTGTCATTATATCACCCACAAAGTGAGAAATGAAACCGCCCACGAGTCCATCCTGCATAAAAAACATTTCATCTTTACAATCTTATGGTCACAGAAGCATGATTCGTTCTATGCAGAAAATGCATACATATAGTGCCTTCCACTATTCTCTTAAACTGAAAATGGTGTCAAGCATTTATAAAATATAATGAATTGTAACTGATAATAATAATAATAATGGAAATTCATATTTATCTCCACAAGTTTGTCATATCTGTATACGCTAAAGAGGAAACCATATATCCCTTTGGTTAAAAATGGAAGCAAATTAAACTTAAAATTTTGCCACTTCATGATCCTTCTTTCTTGGGTACGATTTTGATATCTTACCAACTCCAATCCATAAGGTGGTGTGAGGTAATAGAAAAACAATATGAAACAAGACCACGGGCAGAACCTATAGATAACAATCTAAGCACAGAAGGTAATCCAAACAACACATAGACAAACTGGGGATCCTAATAGAGGCCTGATAACTGTTATACAAAATTCACACACAGGTACCTGCTGAAGAAAACAAAAAATCATTTATAATATCATAGCAGCAATGCTGAAAGAAAATTAACAACCATGCCAGAAGAAAAAAGCCATATGATGCAGTATTGCTACCTAGTACTTACAGGGTTAGCCACAGAATCACTGTGGTATTCACTTTGACTAGGAAGCTCCATGACAATGAATTGCTCCTATACTCATCACCAGAGTGAAAATTCAACTGCTTCTGTTATAAATGAAGAGAAGGTTTGATAGCAACAACAGGGAAGAAAAACTTGAATACTGAATTGTGAAGAGACCCTAAGACAACTAGGATTTATATAGAGGTGATAAAGAGATTCGACAAAGCTTCATGCAATCCAAACATGCCTAGGTGATTACACCTGCCCCAGACGGTTATATAGATGTCGATCATGGAGAAAAATCGTCAACCTGCAGAACGTGGAATCATATAGAGGTGACAGAGGTTCGACAAGCTGCATGCAAACCAACACCTGCTCCAGACGGTTATATAGATGGCAATCATGCATAAAAGCAAAACGCTCAACCTTTGAACATGGATTCATATAGAAGTGATAAAGAGATTCGACAAAGCTACATGCAAATCAAACATGCCTAGGTGATTACACCTGCCCCAGGCGGTTATATAGATGTCGGTCATGGAGAAAAACGCTCAACCTGTTCAACGTGGAAAGAACTTATTTTCGAAAAAGACAAATTGGGTAAGTCGATCAATTTATCATTATGTTCCGTCCTCTTTTAATTTTTTTCATAATAAAATTACGAAAGCATCGCATAAGAAAATGTACATGTACAAAGCTTACCTTAAAAACAAGCAGCTGAATGTAGTTTGGCCACCCAATTGGCCTTCATTGGCTTAAAATACATAAACTTATCTGAAGTCTTAACCTGACATAATGATAGAGAACGAATACCAATATGGTTTAAGCGCATTAGTCAAGAAAAGTTTCCAAAACTTAAGAGAAGGTAGGCTAAATATGCCGTGAACAATTTAAAGCATGATTGAAGACATGTACAATCAATAATGGTGCTATATGGATTAGCATCTCATCAATCTCCTGAAAATCAGAGTTCAGACATGGAAACATCCAAAAGCTGCAACAAGCCTAATATCACAACACTACATAATGGTTTGAGAAAGTTATCAAATTAAATGAGGGTTGTTATCCAAAAAAAAGAATAAGATTTCTAACTTGGTTCAACACTAATATTTGAACTTCTAGTTATTCTTCATTTCTTTGAGAAAATGAATTTGAGTTCAATTTCTTTCAGAGTGGAAAAGATCTGATATAATGTTACTTATGCTAGACACTCAACAGAGCTAACAATATGAGTAAGACATTTATGATAAATGGCAGCACAGAAATTAGCATTTTGTGATCTCCTGTAAATCAGATATTCATGACAGACGGAAGTGCAATATGAAGTGAGGCTTCATTCCTTTCAGAGGACAATGAAGAAGGAAAATGCAACATCATCCTTTATGTTATAAGGATATGTCCAAATGGTTTTTACTCAAAAGTGCTATTGATAAGACTTCTTTTATTTCATAAGGATATCTTTATTTCAAATTTTTTTTTTCTAAATCATGCTGTAAGTTTCAGGCAAAATGCTAATCTTGGCGAGTGATGCTGATTGGTGCAATGCACATTTTGTTCGCTGTAGATTTTGAATTTCAAGTGCTACTCATTGTTCAACAATAACTACATCAAATCTTCAAAAGACAGAGATCTAGACCAACATGGCTACTTATTCAAATCCGCAGGGCCAACAGAATCTGAAATCCCATAAGGGAAAAAGTGAGGATATTTTGATATTATTAAAGTTCATTACAAACTACCTACAAATCATCCTCCTGCAGTTAGATACTATACAGTTCTACCACAGTCAGTGAACAAATAATGATAAATCAACCAGGACAAGGCATTAACTATCATGAATGGTAAAATGCTATAAATTTTAATCACGCAACTATATGGAAACCTACATATATCGTTAGAATTCAATCCAGTTCAAATTAAGCAACTGATAACTGAAAACAGAAACAACATTAGTCAGAGTCTTGTTGGCACTTCCAATATAAAAACACAATGGGCAATGCTTCACAGATGTTAGTTTCCTTTACTGAACTAAGGTAGTCATGCCTCATACTGATGCATGTAAATATGATACTTGCAGGAGATGACATGAATGCTATGCAAAACTAATATGGAACTAATGAATACATAAATGAGTCAGGGAAGGGGTAAGCAACAACTTTATCGCGAACAAACAATATGAACAATTTGAATGGCTGAAGATGGCTTCTCCTCTCTTAGATGCATTGCTTGTATCTGCAGCACATGCATGAATTCCAGCCACAAGCACCATTGTTTTTTTACAGATTTTCAATTTTTCTTTTAAAGACAGTACAATTGGAAATAAGCATTATTGCTCATCAAATGTCTTAACAAATACTAGATTTGTCATTGCCTGACATGAGCAGCCTGTGTTCATACACTTATTTCAGTAATGCAACAATAACAAAGATGAGGTCAACTTAGAAAGCCAATGCCCTAGTTAACTGAATGTCACCATAGTTTTCCAAGCAGTGAAAGTTTTTGGCATGCAGGCAGGATCAATAAAGGGTTATAGTCAAAGATTTGTCTAGAAAACTAATACAGATGATGGAATCTATAAGAATAAGCCTGCAATTACTATGTTCATGCCTATGTGCAATATTTGCATTCAGATTTTTCCAATCCAGGTAAACAATATAAGTTCAGAATTCCATTAAGCTTCACACACAGGCTAGTAGGTTAGCACATATAAGGCTAAACACGTCTCATAAATCAAGCTAACAAATCAATTTGAGCATGAGGCATAGGAGGTAAAGAAGTGAGAGCGTTAGCCCAAAGGGGTGATACTAGTGTGCGGGGTAATGAGTTAGGATTATGATAGGTACAGAGTTCGATTCCTGCCAATGTGAAAAACTAAATAAAATAAATTAGAGAAACAACAATTTATATGATAGAGGAGTCTCTTTTTCCCAATTCAACCATCTAGGGATTAGAATATGATGAAATCGTAAATTGACATATTTGCACATATGTGATATTTGAGTAAAAGCAAGAGAGAATTTTGTCAGCACCTGAAGATTGCAATTCCCAAATTAACCTCGGTGGAAGCAGTCGTAACGGAAATCGGGAAGAATATGCCCTTATCCCGATTGGCATTTTGCCTGACGGACTGACTGAAACCGTCGCCCCAGTAAAAACAACTGGACAACAACCACAACACACACACCCTCTTCAAAACGTGACATCATTTTGACCCTTCACTGAATTAATTGGTTCTAATTAATTTCCAACCTGTTCTCTTCTCTACCTTCCGAAGCAATCTCATTTCCAACCTGTTCTCTTCTCTACCTTCCAAAGCAATCTCAATTGGTTCCATGTCACTTTTGTCACCTAATATTGAATCGGATTGGATGACTCAACCCAATCTGATCATAGTGGCTTAATTAATTTGTGGATTAGAGACACCAAGTTCGAACCCCCATAGTATCTGTCTTGTGTATGAGAAACTTCTGTCCTCGAGTCCTGACCAATTCTTGTACTCTAAAAAAATAAAAAAATAAAAAGTTCACTAAAAGACTCAAAATGTGGGCTGAAATTATAAAAAAATCCAACACCCAAAACACTTTATAAACATACCCAAAATCCATCATTACATACACTCAAAACCCATTTATAAACACATCCAAAAAAATATATAATTGTTGATTTTGAAGTTGATTTTAAGTGTGTTTCTATGTTTAAATAGTGTTTGAATTTTTTTATAAATACATGTTTAAAATTAAATTTATTTATAAATTTGTATAATAAAAAAAAGGCCTAAAAGAATTTTCCAAAGCAAATCTTTTATTTTTGATAGCTTTCTACATGGATTGGATTGAAATGAATGCCCAAAAAGTTTGAAGGAAAAATAAATGGGCTTCAAAACTATAGCCCAAGCACAAACGGGGCCTGGAAGCACCACTGGCAACAGTAGCCAGAAATTATGTCGACAAGGGAGGCTGAAGAAGATGTAACTATCTCAGCTCCCCACCAACCAACTACTACACGTGTCGAGCAACACGGCTCCCACCTTACCCTCCCCAAACTCGTTATAACATGCAACCCCAGAAAGAGGTGAGATATTATCAGAAACCAACGTCGACACAGAAGAAAAGAAAAAAAAAGGAAAAAAAACAAAAGAGAAAACAGAGCAACCAAACATGGCAGTGATTTCCCTAGCCAATAATGTCGCAAGGCCTTTTCCTCAAGCCTCTTCCTCAATATCTCACGGATATTCCTCTCGCAAAGTCTCCCTGGTCTGCTTCACCTCTGCCTTCAAATTCTCCGGGGTAATTAATTTACACTAACACTCTGTTTCTTCATCTCATGTAGGCATGTTTAATTTCAATGGAACTTATATTTTGAATTTCAGGGTCGAAATGCTTCGGAAGAGAACAGGGGATATTATTCAAGGGTTGACAACAGGGGATATGCCGACAAGAACTGGAGGAAAAAGGAACGAGACGTGAGTAGGAAGGCAAAAGAGACCGTGGAAGATGGCCTGGACAAAAGCAAGCAAAAAGCAGAGGAAATCAAAGACACGACCAAGGAGTATGCACAGGGTGTAACGGAGACGGTGGCAGAGAATACAAAACAGGGAATAAACACAGCAGCAGAGACAGCAGAGAGCGCAAAGGAGAGTGCCAAAGAGTACGCGTACGAGACAAACAAGAAGACCAAAGATGTGGCGGGGAATGTAGTGGATACGGTCAAAGAGGGGACTAACAAGGCCGCAGAGACGGCGGAGAGTGCGAATGAGAAGGCGAAAGAGGGCGCGTTGGGGGTGAAGGAGAGAACAGAGGATGCGGGGCAAACGGTGGTGGACAAGGTGAAGGAGGGGACGAGCAAGGTGGTGGAGACGGCGGAAACCGTGGTGGAGAATGTGAAGGAGGGGACAAGCAAGGCGGCGAAGGCGGTGAATGATACGATCAATCCTGATGGGAAGAAATATTGATGTTCTGCTCTGTGAATCTGGTTATCGATGGATTTACCATATAAAAACTACAAATTGGGTCTTTTCCTTCAACCTCTGTAATGGCATACACCTATTTCAGTAATGCATCATTAACAAAGATGATACTTATTTGTCAACTCAGATGGCCAACAATGCTCTAGTTAACTGAATGTCACCATAGTTTTCCAAGCAGTGAAAGTTTATGGCATGCAGGACCAGTAAGGATTATAATTTATAGTCAAAGTGTCGTGTAGAAAACTAATACAGATGATGGAGTCGATAAGAATAAGCCTGCAATTTCTATGTTCATGACAAGGTGCAATATTTGCATTCAGATTCTTCCAATCCAGGTAAACAATACAAGTTAAGAATTCCATTAAGCTTCACAGCCTTGTAGGTTTGCACATATAAGGAAGGCTAAACAGGTCTCCTAAATCGAGCTGACAGATCAATTAGAGCATGAGGTATAGGATTTAAAGAAGTGAGTGTGTTAGCCCAAACGAGTGATAGAGGCGGCGTGATGAGTTAGATTACGATAAGTTAGACTACAATAGGCGGGCTAATGAGTTAGGATTACAATAATGCTTTAGATTACGATAACGATAAGAGATTACGATAGACAAGATAATGAATTAGGATTACAATAATATTTTAGATTACGACAATGAGCAGAGCAGAGCCAGCATGAGACCCGTGTGGTCCCAGGCCCCGACTCCATTTTTTACCTCTTTTATTTGTATATTATATATCATATATAATATTATATAATATTATGTTAGTTTTAGGATAATTACCCTAAAATAAATTAATATATTGGGTTCTTTTTGTCTACAAATAAACCATAAAATATCTTGATCTCCCTTCTACTCATTCTCCCTTAAATCTTCTAGGTTAGTTTATGATATTTGCAATATAAACTCCTAAAGTTTTAACCTTTTTTTATCTTCCTCTTTTTTTTAAAGCTTTGTGAATTTTTTATTTTCCTAATTTTTTATTATTTATGAGTTGAGTACCTTAATATTGCGTTTTATGAACTCTTTTTTGTTTTTCGTTTCTTTTCTATTTTAGAATATAAATAATTAATTTTTAAGTCTTTAATAGTGCAGATGATGAAATTAGTATTTAACCAATTTAAAATATGAAATTCATGATAATTAATTTATGAAGAAAATACAAGTTTTATGAAGGGTCTCCTCTAATGTGAAATCCTGGCTCCACCACTGATAATGAGTTAGGATTACGATAGGTACATGTTTCAATTCCTACCCATGTAAGAAACTGAATAAAACCAAATAAGAGAAATAACCATTTATAAAGAATGATTTATGTAATATAAAAACCCCATGAAGAGTAAAGGGAAAAACACAAATCTTTTGTGGGGGTCTATTTTTCCCAATTCAATCATCTAGGGATTAGAATATGATGAAATTGTAAATTGACATATATTTAACGCAACCCAATATAATCATATCGTTAATCTACGAAGTATCCAATTTAATCCAATACTAGATACTAAAAATGATCTAAAAGAATTTTCCAAAGCAAATCTTATAGTCTTTCTTTATTTCATTAGTGGTGGGCTTCAAAAATAACTTGAGCTAGCGTTACAAATATAGCCCATAACACAAAGGACCTTACCATTTCGGGCTGTCCAAGATTTGATCTGGCCCATATTAAGATTTCATCATCGGACTACTTAAGAAAGAATATGTTACATGTGTAACTACCTCAGCTCCCCGCTAATTGACTATCACACGTGTCGAACAGCACGGCTGCCACCTTAGTCTGGCCAAACTCGTTATAACATGCAACTCCAGAGGGTGGTGAGATATGATCAGCAACCAACGTTGACACAGAAGAAGAGAAAAGAGAAAGTAAAACAGAGCAACCAAACATGGCAGTGATTTCCCTAGCAAGAAATGTCGTCTTCAACCTCTCGAGGTCTTTTCCTCAAGCCTCTTCCTCAATATCTCTCAGATATTCCTCTCGGAAAGTCTCCCGGGTCTGCTTCACCTCTGCCTCCAAATTCTCCGAGGTAATTAATTAACGCTAACACTCTGTTCCTTCATCTTATGTGTATAGGCATGTTTAATTTCAATGGAACTTATATTTTGAATTTCAGGGTCGAAATGCGGCGGAAGAGAACAGGGGAGATTCAAGGGTTGACAGCAGGGGCTCTGCTGACAAGAACTGGAAGAACAAGGAACGAGAGTACGGGTCTGTTGACGTGAGTAGGAAGGCAAAAGAACCCATGGAAGAAGGCCTAGAAAAAAGCAAACAAAAAGCAGAGGAAGTGAAAGACACAACCAAGGAGTATGCACAGGAAGCGAAAGAGAAGACAAAGGGAGCAGCGGAGATGGTGGCAGAGAAGGCAAAACAGGGAACAAACAGAGCAGCCAAGACAGCAGAGAGCGCCAAGGAGAAAGCCAAAGACTACTCGTACGAGACAAAAAAGAAGACCGAAGATATGGCGGGGACTCTAGCGGATAAGGCAAAAGAGGGGACTTACAAGGCCGCAGAGACGGCGGAGACTGCAAAGAAGAAGGCGAAAGAGGGGGCGTGGGGGGTGAAGGAGAAAACAGAGGATGTGGCCGAAACGGCGGAGGAGAAGGTGAAGGAGGGGACAAGCAAGGCGGCGGAGACGGCGAAGGATACAGTGAAGGGGGCGTGGGGTGCGGTGAAGGAGACAGGGCAGAAGATTAAGGAGACGGTGGTTGGGGCGCCTGATGAGGAGGTTGGGGTTGGGGTTTTGGATGAGGACACTAGAGACAGTGAAGATGAAATTCATGTTGATGTTGATGGTGTGGCGGAAGGGAAGGTGGTGGGTGGTGATGTTGTGGAACGCAGGCGGCGTGCTGCCAATCCTGATGGGAAGAAATATTGATGCTCTGATCTGTGAATCTGGTTATTGATGGTGGTTTTAGGTTCTCTGCTTTTGCAGAACGTGCATTCTAATAAATCTTAACCGTTCAAACAATCCAGTTTTGACTTCTCCATATCATCAGCATAGTTCATCTTTTTGTAAAATCAGAAAGAACTGATAATGCCCCATTGAATCAGTTTCTTGTTCACAGTGACATGTGTTAGCCTTTACATGCATTTACAATATAAAAACAGCAAATTGGGTCTTTTCCTTCAACCTCTGCTACCACCTTTGAAGCACTCGAGATATTCTAATTGATTAAAGATAGGATTTGAAGTGCCAATGGAGGTTTTACGAAGCTTTCAAAGCTTTCCCCTTTCCCTTTAACGAAGGTTTTACAGAGCAACATAGATTGATGTGCAGTGCAGTGCAGCGCAGGGCAGAGCAAACATTTCATTTCTTGACATAAACCATCATCCTAAATAGAAAGACTATCTGTTGAATTGAAAGCAAACTCATCATAAACTCATTTTCTAATTACTAGTGTCCACTAAACATAATTAGTCACTAAAATATTTCAACTCATGCATTTATTTAATTAGTCTCTTGCGATGTCATCGCCTATGAAGATAACTTGAGCTCTCCAAACTGTCCAGACAAATGATCATTCCCACTGTAGATCACGTGAAGATATCCATCGTTATCCTTATTTTCTTCATCGATTGCAGACATCAGGACACCTGTAAGTTAACATTGGAAGAATTATGGCGAGCGCGCGCGCGCACACTCACACACACACACACATATATATATATATATATATAAATTGATTTGCAGCTCACCAGTGGGAGGTTGAGTAGTGTTCTTGAAAAAGACAAACATGGGCCTTCTGATATTACCCCGTAAAAACTGAACAAATTTTCCAAGACGCATATCAGAAGGGATAAGGAATCTGCATCCAGAAAAAATGGGCAATCACTAACAGTTTTTGGTACAACTGCTAACTCCAAATGAATGAACAATACATATGACACTTAAAAATACAATACTTAAACAAGAAAAGCATCATAACTATTTGGTTTTTCCCTGACATATAGAAAAGCATAAAAGAAAAGTGAACAATCACAGCAATACAAATAAAGATAATCAAAAAACGAGGGAGTCGGCAACTAACTTCTTCATGTTAATGTCCGGAATATCACTCCCTGCATCCTTCTCTACACTCACCTGCATTGCATGCATGGAGGCTCAAATTAAAATTTAGAACAAAGCATATGAATGCAAAGGAGGAAGTAAACATATTGGTGAAATTCGTACAGGTATACAAAGTGGATACTTCTCCCTCAAATCGGCACCTTCCAAACTTTTTTTTCCGTTCCTCCTCCAGCCTCTCTTATACCAATTGTCTAAGCAAGCAATGGCCCATATGCGTTCATACTTTCGTTTTCTGCTTTTTTTCGCTAACGGAATATTTCTGAACATATATCAAATGCATAAATTAAAATGAATAATTTAATTGTACAAAGCAAGATAATCAAAGCACAAAGGGAACTAGCAACAAACTTCTTCTCGTCACTGTCAGTGCCATCAAACTCACTCCCTGTCCCTGCAGCATTCTCCACTTTGACCTGCTTAAAGCTCCACTGATCAATGCCTGCCTAGGAAACAAGTACACACACACACACACACACATATATATATATATGATTCAGAGAAATTGTTACCGGCTTCTTCTCTTCAGCTTGCCTACTTTCTGAAGTATTATAGTCCATAACCATCAGTCACAAGAAAGAAAACATAAAAGTTAGACAAAAACTAATCATCTATTTAAAAGATAAACCATATTCAGTATCAACCCTGCATCCATGATTCCATAAAAATTTTAAATTACCTAACTACAGAGACCATCTTATCACAAAGAAGAAGGAAAACTACACACACTGTAAAAAAAAAAGAGAGAGAAACAAACCCTGAGAACAGTCATTCCTGGAAGAGCATTCTTCTGCCATGGCGAAATTACAACAACTGACTATTCTCTGTGATAGGATAGGACCCAGCTCTATCTCAACCTTAACTCTATCCTTGAACAGAAAACCAATCTTGATATTACTCTAACAAATCCAAAATACAAGCCGTCTTGCTTTGCACAACTAATTAATCAGTATTTATACTGACTGACAAATTAGACTTTGTTAAGGACTTTAAACCAACTCTCCTAAAAATTCTCCACTAATATCTGCCAACGGAGCCCATTGAAAAGGGCCTTAAAACAAACCTATACATCTGGCGCAATGAAAACACAACATCTAATAGTACTAAAGGGACTCCATCACTCTGGAAGTTGTGATTTTTGTTTTTTTTAATTGGGCTAATAGTGTTGAAAAATTACAAAAAGGAAAGAGAATTGGAAATAGGCCCAAACTAGCCAAATTAAACCGTCTTAAATTGATTTTCTTTGGTTCAATTTCTTCCGTGATTTTTGTCAAAACCAAACCTATCCAAACCGTTATAAAAGCAATGCACCATCAACTCACTCTATAACTATAGCATGCCTGCCTGCCTGCCTGTAAGCAGCAAGTAATTTACCTCTTACTTCACACTCACTCACTCTGACCTCCATCGTACAAGAAAGAATGAAGATTCAATCTTGACCATTACATTACATTACATGGTCATCCTAAATAGAAAGACTATCTGTTGAATTGAAAGCAAACTCATCATAAACTCATTTTCTAATTATTATAGTGTCCACTAAACATAATTAGTCACTAAAATATTTCAACTCCATGCATTTATTTAATTAGTCTCTTGCCATGTCATCACCTAGTTAGGTGAATTAAATGACTTCAGCAGCAGAACGAACCATAATAAGCCCATGTGCCATCATAAAAACCCGTCGTTTTGTTCTGTCCATTAATTCAGACGACATGTTAAAATGGCCAAATAGTGTCGCTGGATTTCTATAACTAAGTGATGTGTTTTAATCTTCACCATTGCTTGGAACTTGAAACCAACGATCAAGATGACTAAGTGATGTGTTTTAATCTTCACCGTTGGTTGGGACTTGAAACCAACGATCAAGATGTGCAACAGAATCCCACCTGTTTATATAAACCACCTCTGGCTCTGACTTGAGGCGCCAAACCAGGACCATCTAACGAACTAAACTGTCGATTTTTCCCATTACACCGTAGAGTTGTAACTTCTTTCTCCACCACATTCAGAGAATCCAAAATCAAGTATCGATTTCTTTTCAAGGGTTGATAGTTTTCTTGGTAAGAATTATCATGGAAAACGACAACAATTCTGATATGACGGAAGAAAGTGGAGTCACGAATCAAGATTCTATAAGTCTTTCGCTTGAAGCTCTTCAAGCGATATCAGACTTGAACAAATCAACCATGGAAGATGAGGGAAGCACATTGATCATGTCTGAAGAAATTGTGGGTCGTGACCACCGTACTGGACTGGCGGGTGAAGCAGAGCAAGAAGAAAGTCCAAATGTACGCTGGGTTTTGCTGGGTAGGGCTGAAGAAGAAGGTGATGTGAACTCAAAGTCCCTCAATCCTTCTGACATTGCTGAAAAAGAACACGCTGATTCACAATTTTGGTTTATAGGCAGAAAGATGGTAAATTCAATGTCCCTCAATCCTCATCTTGATTCTGATATTTCTGATTCTGAAGGAGTTAAAAAAGATTTGGATTTTGAGTTTATAATCAGAAAAGATGAAAAGCAGATGGTGGGTTTGGATCATCATAATGTGAAATCAGTGTTCTTTAATGACAAAATGGTGGGTTCGGATGAGATTTTGGGTTCATTGTCGGTGTGTGGAAAAGAAAAGACTGATCAACAAGACCTCAATAATCTTGTTCCTGAATTTGCAGAGAAAGAAAACATTGGTTTTGGTTCAGGGTCGAGTTCATGTTGTAGTGAAGGGGTTGAAGCTTTTGAGTTTATAATCAAAAGAAAAGATGTCATGAGAGCACATCATCTTGAACTGGAGGCTACTGGCCTGAAGAAAGAGGTTGCAACCCGTGGCATTCCATTCTGGTATGTTATACTTAAAGAGCATTTGTAAATTGTAACATATGTAGCTTGCTAATGGCTCTTTTACAGTCATTATACGTACATTGTAATGATGGATGAGTTAATTTGTTTGCAGTCATTATTATTTTCCATTGGTTTCGTGGATAACCTGCTACTTATAGTTAATTATTAATTTAATTTTTGGTTAATTTAATGCAGGCATGTGAATCATGTAATTAAGAGGAGTCGGAGCGTGAAGATATGGACATCATTGAATGGCATCATTGAAGGTGAAGATATGGATGTAGATGACCCTGATGCTACTGAAAGTGACAGTGACGATGACATGGATTTTGGTGACTACAATGGAAATGAAGGAGAAGATGCTATCGGGGATGAAGGAGGAGTTGATGGTCAGAGCAAAAAGGTGGCAGTTATTAGGCTATATCAGGAAGAAGAATACACCTGTGGGAATCTAACGATCAATGATTACCATAACGCACATCAGTTGGAAGAGGCAGTTTACAATCTCGTTCTGGAAACAAGGGCAATATTTCGCCAGCGATACCTCATGCCATTGACCACCGAGTATATCCTGAGGTATCGAAGAAAGAATAGTCCACAAAATTGGACAGACCTTGCTATATTTGAAATGGACTGGGAGGAAGTTGCTGCGCGCCTATTTGTAGTTAATGCCATGGATAACACTGAAGATTATTTAGACCATTACTATTTACCGGTGTTTAGGAGGTCAGTTGACGGAGCATCCCAAAAAATTGGGCATTTGTACCCTTGGGACTATAGGGATGCAGAGGAGTTGGAGCGTGCTTGTAAACATGTCCTCAGCAAACATGGTGTTTTAGATATAATGGAGTACAGTTTCCAGTATTATGGAGAAGGGAATGAAGAACTCCACATATTTGAATTGGATTGGCAGCAGGTTCTTCAACTTGACCTCCTATCACGTGTGTACGCCACACATAACGTTCCAAAGGAAGGAGATGGAGATGATGGTGTGTAATGCTTATGGTAGGCTAGTGCCATCTCTAATCATCCTGTGGTGTGAAGGACTTGTGTTTCATTGAAATGCCTCATGTGGAGGAATTAAAATACATGTAAAGTGATGTACTGGTGCTTAATGTGCTCACTATTGGTGCAAAGATGATGTGTTTTTCAGCGTAGTAGGGGCCTTTTGTACAATTTCCATACTCGTTTTGCAAAGAAAATAATGTGATCTCCATTTAACCATGGGGCAGAACGGGTACATAATCTGATTTCGTATTTGGGTCAGGGTCAGTGTAATATTCAGCCCTCAATTCAAGGAGAGATTATTCAAAGTTGCCATTCTATTAGAGAATGAGTCGTTGTCCTTCATGGCTTATTTGCAACATAAGCAAAAGCTTTGTGGCTTATTATGTGATATAACCCCTGCTTTCTGCTTTGAGGCTTTGAGCTGACGCATTCACATGCACATTGCAATGCAAGTGTGGTCTCCAACACCAACAACAGGGTAAGCAATTTACAGCTTAAATTTGGAAGGGTGTGTGCAGCATGTCAACTCATACTTGCTTACCAAAAAAATAATAAACATAGCTTAAATTTATAATACTGTTCACAAGATCCAGCATACATGAAAAGGGGATCCAGGACTTAATATATCTACTATTACGTAACTTGGAGGGAGCACAAATTATCTGAGTCCAGTCGAAAGATTTCTGTCACTTCACTTAGCCTTTGGTAATGCCACATATATTGCTTGTAAGTTTAGGAAAATTCCCCTGAAAAGGCCAACCAGTTTGTTAATGAATCGGGATAAGATATCAGGAACCAAAAAACATGATGTATATTATAGAGAAAAAAGGAGATTAAGCTTATAGCTTGTACCAGCCAAAAGCGACCAAGCTGTGGAAGACGACACGGAGATGGAGTGGCACATACTGGTGATTTATCCAACCCAGAACAGGCCAGACTGCATTTTCATTCATCAAGGTTTAAAATGTGTTATGTTTCCTGATAATGTCTTAGTATAAAAAAATACAATGGAGATAGAATTATACCGTCCACGATGTGCATTGCACTGACAGGTAGTACTTCTTAATTTTATTCTTCACATGCATCCAGGGTCTTCCTGTGTTTCACTCAATAAGCAGCAAAGTGCACATGCTAACATGCCTCTTTCAGGCTGACTATCTTCGAAACTTTCAGAGTTGTTTGACTAATAACATTATAATCTGATATACAAATCATGCAGCGCTTAGATCTTAATCAAATTTAAGGGCTGATAGGAACTACTGTATTTCTCACATGCCAACATGTCAAACATAAACAATTGATGATCACAAGTTTTGACATATTATATACTTACCTTCCACAACCAAGACATAGTAATTTGATTATGAATTTTAGAACAAGCAATGAATTCTTCTTTATGGGCACAACCTTCTTGGCTACTGTTTTTGAATCCTTCTTCCCCTTGAAAATCTTATCAAGTAGTAAATGTAGGAAATGCCCAAATGGTCCAAGATAAACAGCTCCAAAAAGCTGCATGCAGAAATGCAAGGTTATAATGGAAAACACATTTAATATTACCTGTACACATCAAAATTGACATATTATATTAGCAATAGACAATTGTGCTTGTAGCAAAAATTATAAAGTCTTCTTTCTTTCAGCACATTAATACTTTAGGGCCAAGCTAATAGAGTCCTGAAGATCCACCCAAACTTCTTACAGAATCTTCTCACAAAAACAAAAACGTACAAATCACCCAATAATGATTGTAATTATGATGCATAATGAGTTTTAGCCATCATCCCTGACAACAATGCTGTATATTTTGCATTTTATCATGTTACTGGAATATTTTATGTTTGCTACACTAGTTTCTAAAAAGGGTTCGTGATATTATCTTCTTTAACTGCATGCCTTAATCCAAAAGCCCAGGTCAGGGGTGTGATATGCAGGGTGAGGTTACAGGCATCCACCTAATTGAAATGCACTGTGTTATGTTGGTCTTTCAGACCAAATCTATCTGGGAACATATTCTAATTAAGGTCGAACAATGGCTATGAGTTTAGGCAAATGAAATGTGTGTGTGTGTGTGTGTGACAATGATCTAACAGAAAAGAGCATCAGTAAGCTACGGTTGGGAATTGGGATTTTTCCATTCATTTAGCTTAACTGCTTAGTACCCAATTATACAGAATAGAAGAAAGGAAAACACAGTTGCGAGCGCGCGCATACACAAATCAAATATACAAAATCTTCTGTGTAGTTGGAAAACCAAGAAACCAAAATAAAATGAGGACCTTACCACTTCGAGAAGCAGACGTCTTAACTGACGTTTCTGAATCCCGGTGAGCTTCCGAGACACTATGTCACTGATCGCTGACAAAACCCCACTGTAGTTGCCAGTTGGAATAAGAAAAGAAGGTATCACCAAAAATTCCCAATTAACAGCATTTGATGGCTAGGACCTCAGAGTAACTAAATTATCACAAGCACAGGTCATAATTGAGTTTAAAAGATAATATCTTTGAAAACCCAGATGAGAAACAACCTAAACTTTCAGAAATTCTTTTCTTTTTTGGCTTCCTCTTCTGGAACTAAGCAGGGGTTTAAACGGAAAACAGAGGAAATCAAGGTAAACCCTTTACAAAATTGGACTGAACCAAACAACCCAAGTGAGATTAACAGAGACATGGGATTTGACCTTAGTTCTGAGACGATGATGCTGAAGCAAGTACTGCTGCAACCCCTTCTTTTCAATCGAACCCATGCTTTCCTTGTTGCAACAAAGTCTTCCAATGGCAATTCTTGAGAGGCAAAAAACTGTTTGCGCTTTTCAGTTTATAGTTTGGATTGAAATATCTGAGGCATTTAACTGTTAAACTCAAGACTGCGAGTCAGAGACGTTTGTATTGTAATTTCTAATTTGTATGGTCCTGCATTGAAACCTTCCCCCAAGCTTAATGTAGATTGATGCTTTGTTTTGAATTTCATATGCAGAGTAGGAGTAGAGAGACTATGGGTCGTGTCATGTTAGTATCATATGGTTTAGGGTTTACATGTCAAGAATGCTCAAATTTGATCCATTTAACAAACGTGTCGTGTTGGGTTGACTCATTCATTTTTCGTGTGGGTTTCGAGTTATATATCGGATTGGCCCACTAAGTAATAACATCTAGTAACTAGTGAGGTAAAAATGTAAAACAAAAAAAAGTACATAAAGAGATGACTATTCAAAGAATTTTGATAATTTAATCAAGTAATTGTATTTATTTTTTTACAAATTTATAAATAAACCCAATCTTAGACATGTATTTATAAAAAAATCCAAGCACTATTTAAACATAGAAACACACCCAAAATCAACCCCAAAGTCAACTTTTTGGGTGTGTTTATAAATGAGTTTTGAGTGTGTGTAATGATAGGTTTTTGGTGTGTTTATATGTTTAAATAGTACTTGGGTTTTTTTATAATTTCAACCCCCATTTTGGGTGTTTTAGTGAAACTCCCTTATTTTTTTTGGTACAAGTTTCGAGTCATGTCGGAAATTACCACCTCTAAGAGCATCTCCAACCGATGTGTCAAATGTGCCACATAGACATTTAACAGCTAGAAATAACATCTCACACCATTCCAACCGATGTGTCGAAGCTAATGTGGAATGAAGACTGGAGGTTGAGATGTTATTTTTGACATCCGAAAGCAAGATGTCAAATGAATATTTTTTTTTTCTTTTCTTTTTAATTACAAATGAATTAACACTAAAATGTAATAAAATAATAATTTAATTTGACATATCAGGTGGAATGTAAAGCTGCATAAGATGTCAAATTGTCACATCAACCATCAAATTTAAAATTGATGTTTGATATTTGACATCTCCCTTAAAGATGCTCTTAGAGATGCATACAACTTACAACAAGACATCATATATATATACACACACACCAAATATCACCTACTTTACTTCCCACTCACTCTACAGTCACCTAATATTAGAACGAAGATATTCATTCCTTTTATGTTGCTTAAATTCTGAACATTTAAATTAATTATAGATACAATATAATGTAATATTAATGTAGACTTGGCAAATTACCATTGGTACTGGTCGGAATGTCAGTCTATCAGCAATTGGGTGGGTGAGGATAGCTTTACAAAACTTTTGAAGCATATGGAATTGTGGGTAGGAGTGTACGAAATCCTTATAAGTTGTTTACTAAAAGGTTAAATACTTTTTTGGTCACTGAGTTTTACATGAAAATTCAATTTGTTCACTCAGTAAAAAAATTTAGCCAAATTGATCACCGTGTTTTCCAATATTTATAATTAATAGTTTTTTTGTTATCTTCAATTAAGTGCAGTTTTTTTTTTAGGAAGGAGAAAAAAGGGGGGAGATGAGGTCAAGGGGAAGGAAGGGGGGAATAGGGGTGGAGACTCATCCTCTTAGATGGCCAGCAGTGCTGATAACCCTAGAGAGAAAAGAGAGGGGGGCATGGAGAGAAAAGGGTATCGTACGTACGCGAGTCGTGATCATGTAAAACTCAATATTCAATCATCATATACCATCCTAAAGGACGGTGTGTAGGAAGCAAAAACATACACTCATTTGCTAATTAGTGTCCATTAAACGTAAAAGATAACTAGAAAGTCACTAAAATATTTCAACTCCATGCATTTCTTTCAGTAGTCCCATCCAGCAGATTACCATGCATTCTGAGGTCACCTATGAAGATAACTTGAGCTCCCCAAACAATCCACTCAAATGATCATTGCCACTGTAGATCACGTGAAGATATCCATCGTTATCCTTATTTTCCTCATCCATTGCAGACATCAAGACACCTGTAAGTGAACATTGGAAGAATTATTATAACTGCAACTTTGGGAGTAACACACACACACACACATATATATGAAGCGCAAACAAAAAAAATTGATTTGCAGCTCACCAGTGGGAGGTTGAGTAGTGTTCTTGAAAAAGACAAACATGGGCTTTTTGATATTACCCCGTAAAAACTGAACAAATTTTCCAAGAAGCATATCAGAAGGGATAAGGAATCTGCATCCAGAAAAAATGGGCAATCACTAATAGTTTTTGGTACAACTACTAACTCCAAATGAACAATACATATGACACTTAAAAATACAATACTTAAACAATAAAAGCATTATCTATATATATACATATCGAGAAGCATAAAAGAAAAGGGCACAATCACAGCAATACAAATAAAGATAATAAAAAACGAGGGAGTCGGCAACTAACTTCTTCATGTTAATGTCCGGAATGTCACTCCCTGCATCCTTCTCTACGCTCACCTGCATTGCATGCATGGAGGCTCAAATTAGAATTTAGAACAAAGCATATGAATGCAAAGGAGGAAGTAAACATATCGGTGAAATTCGTACAGGTATACAAAGTGGATACTTCTCCCTCAAATCGGCACCTTCCAAACTTTTTTTTCCGTTCCTCCTCCAGCCTCTCTTATACCAATTGTCTAAGCAAGCAATGGCCCATATGCATTCATTCTTTCGTTTTCTGCTTTTTTTCACTAACGGAATATTTCTGAACGTATATCAAACACATAAATTAAAATGAATAATTTAATTGTACAAAGCAAGATAATCAAAGCACAAAGGGAACTAGCAACAAACTTCTTCTCGTCGCTGTCAGTGTCATCAAACTCACTCCCTGTCCCTGCAGCATTCTCCACTTTGACCTGCTTAAAGCTCCACTGATCAATGCCTGCCTAGGAAACAAGTACACACACACACACACACATATATATATATATATATGATTCAGAGAAATTGTTACCAGCTTCTTCTCTTCAGCTTGCCTACTTTCTGAAGTATTATAGTCCATAACCATCAGTCACAAGAAAGAAAACATAAAAGTTAGACAAAAACTAATCATCCATTTAAAAGATAAACCATATTCAGTATCAACCATGCATCCATGATTCCATGAAAATTTTAAATTACCTAACTACAGAGACCATCTTATCACAAAGAAGAAGGAAAACTACACACACTGTAAAAAAAAAAGAGAAACAAACCCTGAGAACAGTCATTCCTGGAAGAGCATTCTTCTGCCATGGCGAAATTACAACAACTGACTGTTCTCTGTGATAGGATAGGACCCAGCTCTATCTCAACCTTAACTCTATCCTTGAACAGAAAACCAATCTTGATATTACTCTAACAAATCCAAAATACAAGCCGTCTTGCTTTGCACAACTAATTAATCAGTATTTATACTGACTGACAAATTAGACCTTGTTAAGGACTTTAAACCAACTCACCTAATAATTCTCCACTAATATCTGCCAACGGAGCCCATTGAAAAGGGCCTTAAAAAAAACCTATACATCTGGCGCAATGAAAACACAACACCTAATAGTACTAAAGGGACTCTATCACTCTGGAAGTTGTGATTTTTGTTTTTTTTAATTGGGCTAATAGTGTTGAAAAATTACAAAAAGAAAAGAGAATTGGAAATAGACCCAAACCAGCCAAATTAAACCGTCCTAAATTTATTTTTTTTGGTTCGATTTCTTCCGTGATTTTTGTCAAAACCACCTATCCAAACCGTTATAAAGCAATGCACCATCAACTCACTCTATAAAGAGACATTGTAATTGATTAAAGATGGGATTTGAAGTGCCAATGGTGTTTCTCCGTAAACATGGAATTTGTTTGTGTTTCTTTTAAATTTAAAGGTTGCAACTCTGGTGATATAATTGAGGTTAGAAGGATACCTTGTCCCATAAGTGGGTGCTTGCTTTTTAAGCTTTGTCCAATCAGGTATCGTGGAATTTTGGATATATCCCATGCACGTTCACCACTGGCTTCAAGAAAAATTACTGGGTTATAGAAGTGCAGAGTATTTCTTCAACTGAAGAGTATATGTATGTACTTCTGAATTCTGATGTTATAAAATAAAAGAAGAAGAAAAAATTGGATGAGTGAGAGGGTCGATGGATCTGTTGAGAAATAAATATTGAAAGAAAAGGGCTTTATCAATGGGATGAAAAATAATCTGTAGACTTCAGAAAAAGTTTCCAGCTTCGTCAGGGAGGGCAACTAAGAAAGAACACGTGTAACTATGGAAACCCCCAACCAATTGACTAGTACGCGGCTGCCACCTTGCTCTCCCCACCTACAACAGACAACCCGATAAAGCGGTGATATGATCAGAAACCGAAGTAGCAGAGCAAACAGAGCAATCAACAACAACATGGCAGTCAACTCCATGGCTAAGAATCTCATCTTCAACCTTTCAAAATCTTTTCCTCAAAGCCCTTCAGCACTGTCTCTCAGATATTCCTCTAGCAAAGTCTCAAGGGTCTGCTTCAATACCTATGCCTCCAAATACTCGGAGGTAATAAATTACTAAGCCATTAACACTAGTTTTCGTCTTGCATAATTTGATCCCTTCATGGTTCGGTGGGCTTCGTATTGACTATGTTATTGAATTTCAGGGTCGAAATGCTCCGGAAGATCATAGGGATTCAAGGGCAGACTGGGCCCACGATGACAAGAAGTGGAGGAACGAGGGGTCCGTCGACGCAAATAACAGAGGAAAAGATCCAGCGGAGGAAAGGATAGACAGGACCAAGGACTGTACCCATGAAATGAAGGAAAGGACAATGAGCGCAGCGGAGAAGGCGAAAGAGGGAACAAACAGAGCAGCCAAGACAGCAGTGAGCGCCAAGGAGAAAGCAAAACAATACGCCTACGAGACAAAGGAGAAGACGAAAGACGTGGCGGGATCTGTAGACGAGAAGACCAAAGAGGGGACGTATAAGTTGGCGGAGACGGCGGCGAGCGCGAAGGAGATGAAGGAGAAAACAGAGGATGTGGCCGAAACGGAGGCGGGTAAGGTGAAGGAGGGGACGAGCAAGGTGGCAGAGACGGCGAAGGACAAGGTGAAGGGGGAGTGGGGGGCGGCGATGGAGACGGGGAAGAAGATTAAGGAGACTGTGGTGGGGAGTACTTCATCTGATTCTGATGATGAGGTGGAGGTGGTGCGTGAGAAGGTTGTGGAAGTTTTGGATGAGAAGGGGAATGTTGTGGATGTTAGGAGGCGGATTAGCAAGCCCGAAGATGATGATGTGAAGAAATGTTGATGTGTTTTTTAGTCTGCTCAAACATGATAGAAGAAGTTCATGTGTTTGATAGTTTCATTTTGAAGTGGTGATGGGGATGTTTAGGCAGCTTGCTGCTATCTGTTTGTAGTCTTTATTGGGGTCTCCCCGCCATATAATGAAGGCAACCTTTGGATAAAATAAAAATGTAGTAAGGCTTACATCCTTCAAATTCAATTTATCGTACCTACAACCCTTTATTTTTTGTTCTTACAAATAATACTCAATTTGTATAAGTAAAAACCCATAATTAAGATTCAACTCAACAAGTTACCTAATTAAACATAAAATCTGATTTATTATACTTTTCAGATTCTAAAAATATCATCAACTAAGTTATTATTGCATTTTATATATTAATGCAGGAATCAATATGAAATTGGTTTTTAATTGGATTGTATATAATGACCGATGTTGAATTTGGAAAGATCTCCAAATGGTTGTAATGGATGTAAGAATTAATTTTAAATTTAACAATAAATTCATATTTAGGTAATCGGTTTGTTTAATAAAAATGTTTATGTTATTTTCTTTTTATGAATTATACATGACTAATAATCTACTTTATAATAGTTTATGAATAATACTATACATACTAATTATGTTGAAAAAATAATGTACCTATTACTTGTTTGTTTTATAAAAAATATAATTTACCTAGTATGAAAAGTGTATATGTTTTTAATTTATAAAAAGTGCACATAATTATCTATTCCAATATACCTACATTATACGACATCCAATATACCTACATTAATTTTAATGTACTTACGATTATGATTTAGGTATTATATACCTACCATCTGAATAATATACCTACTATGAAATATGTATAGTTAAATTACTAGCTCTTTGGCACATGCTCATGCATGTGCCAATTGGTTTTTTTTTTTTTTTTTTTTTAATTAAGAAAATATAACATGGGTAGTTATATTCCATAAAAGTATGACTTATTATATGATTTTATTTTTATTTATATATTTTTAATATAAAAAATAAATTTACCATATTATCCTCATTTAATTAATAATTTCAATTCTTAATGTTTAAATTAACCAATGGCATTTTCTGGTATTTTGAATGTTTCACCATTCTCTACCTTTTGCTTTATATATATAGATATAGATTATATGTAATTATGGTTTATATGTATTGCTATATATATATATATATATATATCAGAGAGCTTCCATTGTGGGATCCCTCAATTAAGCTTATTTGAAGGACACCCCTTGTAGAGTTCACTCCGGATTGTATTTCACTAATCCAAACCGTCTATTTTGTAGATACTCATTGAAAGATCATCTCTACAAAAAATCACTTGAATCCGATATCATTTGACCATTCAATTGAGTTATTAAAATTTTAGTACTTTCTTGAAGCACCGGGTTCATTGATTTTGTAAAACACAATTGGATGTTGAAACGGTTTCCGATTTATTTAATTTTTTGTAAGGATGATCTATGAATGAAGACCTAAAAAATAGATGGTTTGGATAATTTGAAAAAAAATTGTAGGGTATCCTAAAGGGCGTCCCTCAAATAAAATTATTTGATGGATTCCTCAATAGAAGGGGACTGTATATATATATATATATTATTTATGAACGAACATATATTATATGTATGATGAGAATGTTTTGATTTGTTGAGTCCAAGCAACACCATAACAATGGAAAGGCTAGATATTAGGGATTGTTTAGGAAAAATCGTTGGATAACAAAAATGGCAGGGTTTTGTAAAATAAGTAATAAGAAATGGGCAACTTTTATCCTTCATGGCATCCGTTTTCAAAATTGGGGATGTTTTCTATTTTGAAATGTGCTCCTTTTTTTTCTTTTTTCTTTTTTGTGTGGGGAATGTTGCAACTCTCCTTGAGTTAATATAAAATGAAAATAAAATATATATATATATATATATATCATTATAGTCATGTAGTATAACTTGTATTACGCGTACATGAATAATATGGGTATGGTTATGATTATAATATGAATGTTTACAATGAACTATGAACGACATAGTTGATATCTGATTTTTAAGGTATAATATCGGAGACAAAGATCTTAACACATAATTTGACAAGGATCTTACCACATGTCAAGAATTTGATTTGGATTATGTTGTAGGATTGCCAAATAAACAACACGGTGGAGATATTCAACACGTGGAGATATTCAACGTGGACAATGTTGTAGGATTGTCGAGTAAACGACATAGTTGATATCTCCGAGTTTTAAAGGGAATGAGATTAGGATCCTACTACATAGTAAAAAATGGATCCGAACCTCTACTCAACAAGAGAAAGAAAATAATGATTGAATAGTTTGATTTATTGCTCCACCCAGGAACTTCTTGTGTTTGAGTTCGACTATTTGAGAGGAGATGGAAACTCAAATCAATGAACTTGGGCCGAATTGATTCAATATCGATATTGTTGTGCATAATTGAGGGCCAACGAGGGGACCTTGTTGAATTTAGATTTAGACATGCAGGCCCAAAAGAATATTATATATATATACACACATACAAAAAGTTTTCATTGAGGGATCCCTCAAATAAGTTATTTGAGGAACACCTCTTGTTGGTCCCATTCCGGATTGTATTTCACTAATCCAAACCGTCTATTTTGTACATAATCATTCAAAGATCATCTCTACAAAAAATTACTTAAATCCAATATCATTTGACCACTCATTTAAGTTATAGAAATTTTAGTACTTTCTTGAAACATCGTGTTCATTAATTTTATAAGATACAATTGGATGTCGAAACGGTTTCAATTTGTCTAATTTTTTGTAAGAATGATCTATGAATGAAGACCTTAAAAATAGATGTCTTGGATCATTTGGAAAAAATTTGTACAGTACCCTGAAGGGTGTCCCTCAAATAAAATTATTTGAGAGATTCATCAATAGAAGAGATAAAAGACCCCCGAACCTTAAAAGAGTGGGCCCACTTTGACACCCATAAAGTTGAAGTGGAAGTGCAGGGAGCAGTTGTAACCCCCAACGGACGCCACGCCAGCATCATCACCATCTACAACTGGTCCATCTCTGTTTCTACTAACTCGGCTTCTTCGGTTAAGTTGGTTTGGGGCACGTGCCACTCGTCTCCTTCACTCATTCTCATCCTAATCCAATTTACACTCTCACACTTCAATCCTAGTCTCAGCAAATGGGAATCTCACCAGTCAGCATCCACTTTCATATATAGCTTCATACGAATTGCCGGAATTGCCCCTCCTTAAACATGAACAAATACTCCAATTGATAGATAATTAGCCGAATCTCTCACACATTAATAGGTAATTCATTTTCAAATAAAGCATGTTGCGTTCAATATACCTATTGCTTATATACGTTGACACACACATTCTTTAGTCAATGGCAAAAGGGAGATTCGAATATCAATGAACACATTCTTTGATTACCGACAAAAATGCTGACTAATAAGAGAAATTCGAATATTATTGAGCAGTTTTTAGCAACAACATAAGAAATATTCAAATACGAATGACAACACGTTATTTAATCAACTACAAAAAAAGATATTTGAAAATGAAAAGAGAGATTCAAATTTCAGATTCTTGAATATAAATTATCAAACTAATTAAAATTAAACATATTATGATTGTCCGTGTTTTTTCCTTAGTGTCATCGTACACACCTTCTTCAAATATTGTATGGGAGTCCTTTTATAATGTTTTCCTCGGATCGAATGTCATCATAAGTTTGACACGCGCTGGACAAAATTGGTTTGCCGAAGAATGAGAAGGAAATTTGACTAATCCAATCCAACATGTGAGTAAGTAGACAGAGAACGAAGGAGTTATAGAAAAGTCGGCATGGAAATGCTTGGAAGAACGGGGACACAATTGTCTTTCTGAGTAAATGATGTCACAGAGAAGAGAACGAAACCCACCAAACAGAAAATCAAAAAAGGAAAAAAAAAATTGTGAATTAGAAGACTCAAGGGCGAGTTATGAGTATGATTGTAGTAGGCAGACACAGATGAAAGTGGAATGAAAGAGAAAAAAAAATAAAGAGTAGTTGCTGCTGCTGAGGTCTGACAGGCACACACAGAGCCAAAAACAGACACAGGGACGACCGCCAAGCCACCCTCCTGAGCCTGCTCTGACCCGCCGCCTCTGCTCTCTCTTATTCACCTGTCCAGTTTTGAGCGTGGTCCATCCCCTACCCTCCCCTCCCAATATATCTAAATTCAATAGCTAAAGCTCTCATCCTTCTTCAGTTCTCAGAGACTTTTCTTTGTTTTATTTTGTTGGGTTTGGTTTTGCTTCTTGGGGGGCTCTGAATTGCAGCATATCTGAATGAAAAGGTAAAGGTTGAAGCTTGGTGTTCTGGGTTGTTGATACTATGATCAAACAAAAGCAATGGATTGGGATGTTTTTTATTTGTAGGTTTTTTGAGTTAATGAATTAACACCAAGTCTGGTGGTATCTCTCTAGCTCCCACAGATTATTGAGACCTCTCCTATCTGAGTTTTGTGCTCATCCGACACCCCGTTTTCGGTCCTCTGTTCAAATTACAGTAAAACAAAGAACAAACAAGAAAGCAGGTCAACAATCTAATCTCTTCACACCTTCTGACACCTTGTGTATAGAAGGAGCAAAAAAATCTTGTCGGATATTGTTCAATTCAGGGAGATATTGGGCCATCGGATTTTCATAATTTCTTTTCCCATTTGGTTTCATGCTTATTACATTCATTGTGATTGATGAAATGAGTGAATGGCCTCTGGTTTTTTGTGGTGGGTAGGTAGGTTAGTGGGAACGAGAAAGAGGCATGCCTATGCACAAGGATAACGACCGCCCTTTGTTTTGCAGTGAGAGTCTTTAGATTCTCAAGGCTCAGCGAGACACGTTGAGCCTCTTATCTCACAAAAACGCTCTAATTTAGCCTTCCCCTTATAACCTGCGTGTTCCATAAAGCTGCAAATCCCATCAAGCAAGAGCACAGCAGCAAAAGAAAGAAAAGTTTATAGGGAGATCATCATCAAACACCAGCTGGGGCTTGTTCAGAAGATGGATCAGCAAAATCCAGATCAGAGATTGAAGCCAACTTTACAGACTGAGAACCAGCAGCAACAGCACAAAACAGCAACCTCAGAAGTGTCCTCGCTGTGAGTCTCTGAACACCAAGTTTTGCTATTACAACAATTACAGCCTCTCTCAGCCGCGCTACTTCTGCAAGACTTGTAGAAGGTATTGGACCCAAGGCGGGACCCTCAGGAACGTCCCTGTCGGCGGAGGCTGCCGGAAGGGGAAGCGTCCCAAGACTAACTCATCATCATCATCATCTCCCTCTCTGCAGCCACAGGCGCAGGCACAGGCACCACAACAAGACCAGCAAACAGTGAAAAACTTGGCCACAACAAGCCCAAGTTCTAATCTTGGGGCTATAGAGAGCACTGGTAATTTGGCTTCTCACCATCAGTACTATCCTGGGGGTACTGGGTATTTGTCATCTTATGCAGCAATTCAATCTCTGAATCAGTCACAGCCCTTCAACGTTGAGGGCCATGATCAACTGGGAGGAGGTGCATCCTCAAATATGAGCCTGCTGCAGGGGTTCAATGTTTCAGCTCCTTTTGGCCAATTTTATCAAGCTGGCAACACTAAGAGCAGCATGGTGGACCAAACGGCTCTGTATCCATCTGATCAAGAGGGCTTATTGATTCAACCAACCAGGCCTTCTGCTGCTAGTGACCATGACTGGCCTCATCAGAGCTTCAACATCAACAGATCATCTGCTAATGCTTCTTCTGCAGCTTCTGAAAGCGCTTTGTGGGCCACCACCACCTCTGGTAACATGAACACCAGCACCACCACCAGCGCTGGGCCTTCTCTGAACCCAAGCCAGTGGCCTGATCTACCTGGATCATATGGCCCTACTAATTAAGACTTTTCAAGCATGCATTTCTTGCAGCAGCTCCCTCAACCTCCAGAGAGCGTACAGCATATGGCAATTAATTATCTATCTGCATATGGATGGATCTCATCTCAGCCCATGTTCAGTTCTCATTTCCTGTACTGTGCTAAATTGGTTCATTTAACTTGGTGGTTTAAGTAGGTTATGTATAATCTGTGTTTTTCATGGAGCATAGATATATATATTTAGAAAGAATTTGGTGATGTGAGTTTTCATTGTAAATGGAAGGAGGAGCGTATAGCGGTCGTAATCATATATAGCCTTTTGTTTCCATGGGTTGGGTTGATCTATGATTAGGTTGTTTGTTTTGAACTTAAATTTCATCAAAAGTTAATGAGTTAAATATGCTTTAATTGTAACTTTAATTGTTGTGTCATTGCTTTAATTGTTTGCTTATTCATCTATACTATTTAGATAGTTCAAAGTGATGGCTTTCTGAGCAATCTCAAAGTATGATGCATGGATTAGGGAAGCTTAGTTGAATGTGTAGAAAAGTTGATGAACCAAGATATATGGTTAGGTTTGTTGCATGTGGTGGGTGACTGCACTGACTGTGCTACAAATGATTTTAAATGAATCACTACTTGAGACTCAAGAGTTCCAAATTGCTTTATGATTTATTGTCATCAGGGCGCTTTGGCAGGCTTTAGCCTGCCTGCCTGCTACAGGCTCCTCTTTTTCTTGCTAGTGTCGAACAGAGATAGCAAAACAAGGTTATTTATGGCCTGCCAATCACGGTACGTCAAGTGAAAAGGTTTAACGTAAGTGTTTCTCTATATAATATTAATCATTCTTATGAATAAATATATAATCCAAAAAACTGTTGGCTGCGAATGCAGGCATAGCTGTTGTAGATGTACAACAATATCGAATGGATGGTAGAAATTAATAGAAGAGGTAAAAAACAAAAGCCTGCATGGCTGATCCCATTTGAAACAACACTTACACGTTCTATGGGCACAGTCCAGCAGTAGTGAATCTTACTATGCAAGGACCACTGGCTCTTGGCTGGCACAGTTAATTAGCACTACGTTTAATTATTTAAAGATTAATTAATGAATAAATTGCAATGGGATTCTTCTACAGTATATACAGAGATTGGTGGGAGGGCGTGAAGGTGGGTATATTGTGGTTTCCCAGTAAAGCAAATCTTTGGTCTGCCATAGAGAGATCCCTGTCGCACTACAAAAAGCAGTGTGAGACCTCTTGGGATGCAATATAAGCCGTACATATTATTACATTTGGATTTTCAGTTTTCATATGGTTGGCAGCTGATGATCTTCAATTTCTTGTGTTTAATGTTGATGCATCTTATTACGTGAAAAGTAATATCTGCAATGGTTATTTTAGTTAATTGAACAATTAATTGGTCTTAATTAACCAATAGAACCATCCATAGGTGCATATATGCATGCATTATTAAGCTTGTAATTGCTACCTTATTATATAGTGTTAGAGTGGTACCAGCAGCTAATCATGAATAATGGTGTGGTACCACTTAGTAATGAATGAATTATGTCAAAAAAAAAAGCAGCACCTACAAACAAAATAAATGGATGTAATAATATGCTCTGGAAATTGATCAATGGAATATAAATAATAAATAAAAAGATAAACAAATTGGATAAATGTTCCATTGAAATTTATTGTAACGGAGATAATACTGTTTTGCAATTCTCGACTAAAAACATAATGATACATGGAAAAGTTATCCAACTTGTCATTATATTCTTGATTAAGAATAACAAAAAGTGTTATTCCCGTTGCATGATAATTTCTCTCTAATTACACATATCGGGGAAGGAAACAAAGTTGGAGAATCCAATCCCCATCTTTGGTTGCTTGTGCCCCAAGAGAGGTCTATAAATAATGGGAAATATTGGAGTGAAATTTCAACTCAAAATGTTTCACTTCAAACTTGAAAGGGGGTTGTTGGAGGTAAATATTGGAGCTTTGAGGACAAAAGTGTATAATGAGTCTCTACATTAGTGGGGAACCTTCCCCATCTATTTACATGCCTTTCTCTTGTTGAAGTCCTTTCAAAGCTCGAAAGCTCCCCTTGGTGGTGGTGACAAATGCATGGAGGAACAATCCAGTGTCTAGCTTTAGCACCACGTCTACATTTTCATGATTTTGATGTGTGGGGCCCTTCTCGTATTTCTTATATCTCTATAATATTGAAGCAAAATGCAGAAGTGGTGGGCCCACTTGGCCGAAGAGACAAAGACTCCTATATGGAAGAAGTGGACTTTCCATCAAATTCACATCCCATCGATGTGGGACTCAAGCCTTCTCAGTGCACCATCATTTGGTCAGCTTGCAGGTCTTTCGGTTCCTTGGACAGTTTTGTGGACTTGGGCACTTGACCAGATGATGTGTTTGAGACATTAAAGTGTGTCAATATACCCCAAATAGTATGTGAAAATAAATCATAAAAAGTTCATTTGTAACTAGGTTCTCAATCAAAACGGTTAGTGCAATGACTTTATAGCTTAAGTAATTAAAAGCGAAAGTTTTTTTTGGTTAAAATTTAAATTTATTTAATTAAAAATAGTTATTTATGCATTTGAGATTATGCGTTCGAATCAATGTTGTATCTCTATTTCAAAAGATAAGAGAAATAATAGTTTTGTTGTTGTTGTTGTCGTCTTAGTGGGAGTGAAAGATCGAAGGACATCCGAGATCATGTATAAGATGGGGTTGACTAGAAAGAAAGGAAGTTGCAAATTTCTTTTGTCTTGGCAACAATGGCACTAAAGGGGTTGCTTTGGAGCAAAGGCTTGACGTCATAATCAAAATTGTAAAGAGCGTCCACACCACACATCTTCTTTTCTTGTTGTTGTCTTGTTGTTTTGGATTGAAGATAGCGTGGAGAAGGGGTATTTGAACCACTGCTCTACTGTGCTAGATATATATATTCTGCACATTTGAACATTATTATTGTGCAGACATGTATTTTGTATTCATCTCTCTTTTCATGCATATTTATAATAGCATCCGCAGAATAATAAGTTACGAAAATACAAATAAGAGAATATATATAAGTTGTGCTTGAGAAGGAGTTTGCCAAAATCAGTCATCACCAATCTAATTATTAATCTCTCCACATGCAACTGCTCATGTCTGCACCTATGTTTCCTCGCATTGGTCGACTTGTTGTCTTCTTGTTGGCTCTTTCAGTTGGCTGTCGTAAGAGTCTTGTGAAAGAACGTTTAAAGAAAACATAATGTATTTGGTAGGGGAATTAGGAATGTACTTAAATTAGATTTATAAGATTTTCAACTTCTTGTGTTTCTCTCTCTCTCTCTCTCTCTCTCTCTATATATATATATATATATGATAATATTATTTAAAAACTAATGTACATATGATCTCCTACTCGATCGTTAACAAATGCTGGCCTTGTTAATGTTAATAAAGTGGGAAGAGTACTCGTTTCAATCTTGTATGATTATGATGTTTGATCGTGAAGGTTGAAAAACAATGATGTTGAAGCTGAACTATTCAAAGGTCAACACACACAGAGACACGAGATTTATATAAATGAAAACAATTAAGCTATAATGAGGCAGCAGCAGGAGAGGGCCCCTGCATTCCAAAACAATTGGATTTGTTGGGCATAGGCACCACCACTGGACATCTGGACATGAACACTCACCCACTGGGCTAGTTGGTCATTGGGGGCCCTTACCTAAGTGAACACTAGAAAACACGACATATACATACAACTCAGTCTGGCACTGCATCATTAATATCTGAATATATTTCTGTTTGGACCAGAAATGGAAATAGGGCCATTAAGGACTGTTGAAGGCTTTAATAAAGCGTTGGGTCAAATGCGATTTGAGCTTTGGAAACCTACTGAAATAAAAGCACCATGCTGAAACTTATTCTCAATGTCAACGCAAGGATCAAAGCACTCGAGTTTACCAGCTCACCCACAAAAGGAGGACAAACAACATACTCATCTTCATCAAGCAAGTTGGAAAAACACATGACACAACTTTTCTTTCAGAAAAATGCTTCAAACTCGACCAATAATTGATCTCATTGAACTCAAATAGATTTCTCTTGTATAAAGATTCCCAATTAACAACTCCTGAGATATCTTTTAATTTATTTGCTCTGCCAATACTTGGTATGATTCCTAGTTGCTAGGCTAAGTATCTTTAAGTTCATTAGTTTATATTTAAATCCTTATGTACCGGGCTGAATAGAGAAATCTTTAGTTTCAAGTTGCATTTTCACTTATTTTAACTTTATAAATCGTTTGTTTATCATCACATATTTTACAAAACCCAAAATGGGCAGAATAACAGTATTTTTCTTATCAGAAAAGCTTGCCCGATTTGGGGTAAGCTTGCTTGATTTGGGATTTCTTGCCGATTTACATCTTATTGTAATCAATCTTTCTATATCAGCGCACAAAATAGAATATTGAAATCAAGGCATTAAAAAGAACCAATCTGAACCAACTTGGCGCACAATGTGGCTTGATTAGCAGTTAAAAGATTGAGCTTGAATCCTAAGCATTTCAAACTGCAAAACAGTTAAACATCTTTCTATTGGGCTTAACTAAGCTCCAATAGTGGCACGCCTATTCATCAGGATACTAAAAGATCACTCTAAGATCCCTTGCCTAGACCTAAGAGCAGTTCCATCGCAGCCCACCAACTTGGGCAAGCGGGGCCTAGGCCCAAGAAGAAATTTCTAACGATACAAAACAACCCAGGCAAGGCGTGGGCTCCGCAAGCTTTGGCAGGCTCCAAGGCAAGAGCATCCTGAATTGTTGCTTTAGGGCTATGACGTCATTAATGACCTCAACAATGAAAAAATTTAAAAATAAAATAAAATAAAATCTAAAAAAAACCAAAATTTTCTTCTTTTTATTTTATTTTATTATTTTTATAAATAACTTGCCATATTTTTCACTTCTCACACCAAAATTCTATATCTCATGTTGCCATGACAATTGGTGGAAAACCAACAAAAAAATTGCTAGGGCAAGCACTATTCATGTGAATGGTACCGACCCTTGCCTTCCTTTGCTTTTCATCACGGCAAATGAGTGGAAATGCTCTAAGTAAGTTATTACCTCAGCTTCATCTAACACACAAGGGCTACACTGTAAAGATACAATGCACCTGCCCATTCTAGGGACAACAATTTCAATCAAAACTATTGGTGGGATGAAGTCATATATATCCGAATATGTATGGCTTTTGTGTGGACACACACACACATATGGATTTGATTAGCAATATATAATATGGTCGTCTTTGATTTTGATTCTTGATATATTGGTTACGTCATCAATATCAATGCATGCCCTCATCACGGAATTTCAATCCAGAAAACATAACACCTCGCCATGTTGCCATCAGTCGGCTGCTTTTTTCAAATACATGGAGGCTCATAATTAACGAGCCTTCTTCGTAGTACCATTCTTGGAGCCAAGCCTTGATCGGGACCAGTAAAGCACTTACTTGCCTGAGCCAATATTGGGACCAGGACCAGAAGCACTTCCCACCACAGAAACCCACACTTTTTACCTCTTCCATACAATCCTATCTTATACAAGTTCAAAATCACAACTGCATTATGCCTCATTTTAATTACTTCTATCAACTTGCTTAGACTAAACCCACGTACAAAGCTTGCAATAAGGACCCAAAAACACGCGTATAATTCAGGCAGAAATTTCATCCTAATTATAAGCACATTATTTATCTATCTACTCAAATCTCTAACATATCTCTTTAGGGTTTGTGTAACGAGAAAGAACAATTGGCAACATAAAGTTTAGAGTTCTTTGCCTACACAAAATCTAATTAATAAGGCCCTCCTCCCTCTTTTTTCATGATTTTGGTCTCATAGGATTTTTGAAGTCTAAAAGGGTAGAAAAACTTACATGAAACGGGTATAGCATTATTTTGTCATTTCTGACCAATCACTCTATATCAAATAAAAAAATTATCGCTCGTGTCATAATCTATACCATCCCTCTTGTACACAAGTGTTTCTCCTAAAGGGAAGAAAGAGAGCAATTAATGCCGAGAGAAGAGATCATGAATTGGCAGCTTTTTGAAGGAGTGCACTACCAGTTGTCTACCACTCACGAAGGGTACGTAATATATCATATCATAGTGAATAATCATATTACCGTGATAGACATAAAACTGCATCTAATTATTAGCTTATCAAAATTTTCAACCTAAGTCTTTTCGTACCAACATTCAACCTCAGCCAATCCTTTTAAATCTGCATACACAAAGTCAAGAACTCTCTCTCTCTCTCTCTCTCTCTCTCTCATATAGATATACTTTTTTTTGTTACTACTCTAATGTACTGGAGATCGAAACCGAGCATAAAAAGATGAGTACATTGTCTTGTTTTGACCAGCAGCTCTAACTCATATGAGGTAATTTCATAGACATACTAGTTAGCTAAATAGAATGAGGCAGCATATACCCTGTGTCGAATTCAATATACATTTATTCACCTTATCTTAGTTATTGCCATGTGAAATATTCATCATGTACGTGCACAAAGAATCTCCACCACTCCATGATCCATATGCGTCTACTAGCTATAGTACTATATATACGGGGAGAATAAAGAGTTCCACTAGAGCCAGCATACTATAGTCCAAGGAACGTACCTTCAAAATCAATATATATCTGTCTCCATAGAATAATTCCCATGAATGAAATCCAACATACTTTTCTTGAGGTTCACATTAATCTCATGCTAGGCTATAAAATGCGAGCTACAATACATATCATGCAATAGTACAGTACTATTGACAGATCTTTAATTGTTTTGGTTTGAAAATATCAGCATTTATTCTTTCTCATAATCCAAAATTCAAAACCAGTAACATCAACTACAATGAAATAGCAGAAACTAATCAAGTCGAAGAGAAAAGACATATAATTTAAACAAAACCAACATATATATATATAGATATATATAAATATAAATTAATTACGTACCCACATTGCAATAACAATTGTCTCCCATCTCTTCTCTTGTATACCATTATACCCAATTAACCACATTTCCCCACTCCCTCTAAACACACCCATCCCATCCCCAAGAACAAAGTAAGAAATTAAAAATAAATTATTAGTACCTTCCTCTCCTTCCTGATCATATAGGTCATCACCATTGACATTAACACAAGTAAACCCACCACCCCAACCTAGCTAATAACAAATACATACGAGAATTAGGAAACAGTGTCATGCATATTATATATACATATACAAAACAAACACACCAACTTACTGCACTAGAAGAAGCTCTCTAGTCATGATCTTGATGACATATAGTTGATATTCGAGGCAGTGAGACGAAGAAGATCCGAGGTTCCTCTCAGCGCAATTTTGGTGGGGGACTCTCAACCTTGATTAATAAAACTGATCAAGAGGCTGATTAATTCTCTAATTGCTGCTGACATGAACACTCCGATCCCAGCTCCTGCCGTCCTCGCTTCAATAATATTATGAAGCTATACCCTTGACTTCTTTTTTTGTTTCTTTTTCTTCAACTTTTTTGAAACCCACACCCAGTAATAAAAACCAATTACCAACCAACTAAGAAAACCTAAAGCTAAGAAAGAACCAAAATCACTTGAGATAATGATGAAATTGAAAAATGATGATGTTCATGAATTTGGCTTTTGCTAGATCAGAGAAGAGACTGAGGACCCAAGATTTGATGGATCATGCCAATTAGCACCAAGAGTCGTTGAGCTCCAGTAGAGACTGGGATCCGAGAGCCCCATTTGCTCTGTCATCTGATTCTGGCAATTCATATTACCATTCACATTATTGTTATTGCTATTATTATTCCACTCCAACCTGTTCTGCCCAGCCTGATCTTCAACTTTCACATCTTTTGCGGCACCACCAGCCTCACCGGTATTGCCGGCTGCTATATGAAGGTCTTCAAAGGGTAGTAAGGACTGGAAATACTGGTTATGACTAGGCCCTCTAGCTTGAATATCTTTAAAACTACCCCCATTGAGGAACTTAGAAGCAAGCACAGAAGCCATAGTTGGAGTGGTGGTGGTAGTAGATGGAGAAGTACTAAAAATGGAGCTATAATTGGAAGAAGGAAGTGATGAATTCGATGTGGGATTAAACCTGTTTCGATAATTATCACCAGACATGAAAGTACCTGCTGATGAAAACCCTAACCCCAACTGAGCATGATGATGATTCAACTGATGAAGATCAAACCCAGAAGCGGAACTTGGACTGTCCATAAAAGGGTTACTAGGCACCCCATAAAACAGTGGGTTGATCTGATCTATCTGGGATGGTTGTGAAGGAGGGTTTGAATTACTATTATTATTGTTAGCAGTGTTGCTTGGAACTGAAGAAGAAGAAGAAGAAGCTCCATCCATGGCTGACGACGATGATGAGCCAGGCCTCTTCACACGCTTGTTCTTTCTACACCCACCGCCGACCGGAACGTTCCTGAGAGTTCCCCCTCTGGTCCAGTAGCGCTTGCAGGCCTTGCAGAAATGCCTTGGCTGAGACAAGCTGTAGTTGTTATAGTAGCAGAACTTGGTGTTTGATGAATCGCAGCGTGGACACTTGAGGGCTTGTTGCTGTAGTTGGAGCTGCTCTTGGCCTGGTTTCTCCATTATCCGAGTAGCTGGTGATGATGTTGATGAAGACATGTTATTGTTCAAGCCCTTTTGATGGTGATCATCGATTTGAATATTATCTTGCTGCTGCATCTACAGAATTTTTTTGTGAAAGGAAAAAGGAAAGAAAGAGGGTTTAGGCGGTGGTGTTAGGGTAAAAAGAACAACACAGGAGAAATATTCTCTTCCAAGAGCTAAGCAACAAAAGTTGTGTCATGTTTTGTCTAATAATTGAAATTGTGTGTGTGTGTGTGTGTGTGAGAGAGAGAGAGAGAGAGAGAGAGAGAGAGAGGTGAACCTGTGGCCATTCGTTAGTAGTTGAAGAGATGAGTACCATCTTCTCATGATCACAGTTGCTCAACATGTTTCTGTTTGAGAAGGAATCGTTGAAACAAAGAGTAAGCAGACAAAGAGCAGGTGGCGACGTGAGTCTTTCTTGATGGGGTTGAAATAATATTATGACTATGAGAGAGAGAGAGAGAGAGAGAGAGAGAGAGAGAGAGAGAGGGAATGACCAAGTCGTGTGATTACATGAGAGAAGAAATTAATTAACGAGTTAATTACTTTGAATCTAATTTTCACGTGATGGGGTTGTGGAGGTCTAAAATCGATTTTGATAAGGCCGATTATTTTAATGGGGAAGAATATTGAGGGCATTCGAAATCCGAGAAGCGGACAGGGAGATAATGTGGCATTAGAGATGAATCTTTGGGAGGTTCAAGAAAGAGAGAGAGAGAGAGAGAGAGAGAGTAGCTACGACTAGTACACATTCCTATATGATTAACAACATAACATACATTCCTTAATTTTGCATAGAGATAGTAGCAGCAAGTAAATTAGATAAGTGTAGAGGGAATCCCTAGAGCCCAATATTCGATGCAGTCTTCACAGCAAATCCCACTTCCTCTTTTTTGTTTTCTTTTACTTTACTTATTTAATTATGGGGTCGTCACACCATGTTGATTGTTGTGTGGCTGTGGCACCTAATTAATATATATATATATATATAGTACATATGGCTGGCCCTCAGCTCCCATGTATCAACATGTTACATATCCCCATTTCCACAACAATATCTAATCATCCAAATTGAATCATGTAATTATTAATTTGACGGGACACCATATTGTGGAAAATGATTTCTCAACAACATGAAAACGAGCTTGTAAATATGCTAATGATTTTGTAAGACGCATGTTTTTGCAATTAGGTATTTGCATATATAATTAAAAGAAAATTACAAGATATATGTATGTATGAAGGAGGGAAATATTCATTTGAAATAGGGAAGGGTGAAAATTCCAAAGAGAAAGAGACAAGAGGGCACCATGTGGCTGTCTGCATCCCAGACTACTCAAAGCACACAACAAAGAAAGACCACCACGCTTTATTCTCGAGGGCTCTTGCTGTACCTTGCACTTCTTGTTCCTCTCTCTACCACCCCCCCTCCCAGTTTGGCAATATATTACAAAGACCCAAAAAAACGAAAAAAAAAAACCGTTAATGGTGTCACAAAGAGAGAGAGAGAGAGTGGAAAACCAAAGCATAGTGCAGGCAGAAGCAGAAGCAGAAGCATGTGGTGGGCAGCTCATGAGCTGGTAAAGAGAAAAAGAGAGAAATGGAAAATAAAAAAAGTAACACACAAAAGCATAGACGTTCGGGGAACAAACGGATTTTGTAGTGCCCCGAGGGATCTTCTCCTCCTTCCCTACAACCCATCATTATTCTTCCTCTCTCTCTCTCTCTCTCTCTCTGCCTGTTACACTGTTAAACCTTTAATTTGGTCATTAAAAAATATTACTATCTATCATGCATGTTGGTCTTTACTAGATTGAGATCAGATATTATTAATTCTATCAGCAGCAGGTGTAAGACTATTGACTACTGAGCAGCAGAATTAAAGTAATTTGGGAAACCAATATATGTAGGTATAGCATGTTATGGTGATTTAGATAGATCCTACAACTTGTGTTTAATTTATTTATTAACACCCTATATTATGTAGGTTTCTAAAGGGAATGTGCAACTTAAACTAATTAGCCAAATTTGAACCCACCCAGCCCACCCAATGGTTATCCAAAACTGAACATTATCTTAATTAATTTGGTATTGTTTGTTAATAGTTTGAATTATGATGCTGATGATGATGAGGGTGGTGGTGGTAGCTGGACCTCATGGACAATTGGAGGGCCACTCATATAGGTCAATTGTATAGATATATAAATATATATATGTATGTATACATAGGACTGGGAGGAAAGAGGAGAGTGGGTTTGATTTGAGTAGTCAAAGTAGGGGGAGAGACGTGGAGGGTGAGGGTGGGGCCTACACAGGCATTGTCACTGAGCAGTGATGAGGCAGTGACCACCACCACCACCACCACCACCATCGGACAACACAAGAGATTCCAATTTGGAAAAACATGAAAGAAACCCAACGCGCACGTTAAAAAGTCAAGAAAAGGAAAGCCTCCCTCCCTCCCTCCTCTAATTTCAATTTTCATGAATTTCTAATAATGTAGTGAGGAGAGAAAGCAATAGAAGAGAGAGATTGGGGATTACGGGGACCATCTCTGATATCCAAGCCAACCCAACTGTACCCATCACCATTGCTAATTTGCCATTTACCATGACCATGTCCAGACAAACATCTCACTCCCCATGCATTTTCTTTTCCTTTTGGTCAAGCCATTTATATATATGAGCACTTGGGGTACTCCGAACATATAAAAATTTCTCCCTATACCATACATGGAATCTTATGTTGTGTGGCACTGGCAGGAGGAAGAATGTGAATGGAGGCTTTCTAGAACGACGTATTCCATTTGGTGACTTATCCATCATGCATGCATGGACCTGCTGTAATGAAAATGTGAGGAAACGAAGAGGCAGGCAAAGTTATAACAAAGTCGGCATATTCTTTGGCTGACCGAATCACAATCGCAATTCCAATATTCCAGTAATTAAATTAGTGATAAAAAAAAAAAAAGGATCGGTGCCCAAATTAAATAAATGATGCTCATGCAGGATGCAGCAGCATGTGGTTCTATATTTGTACTCATAAAGTTGGTGATTATGGGATATAATTATTCCCATTAAGACGTTAAGCATCTCACTCATTCATTCATTCAGCTAGATTTTACCCATCCTGTTGATTTGGAATTTTGGTATGTCAATAATGTTATGCGGTTCTAAATGGGCCATAACCCCACAAGCAAGCGGCTGCCGTAGCATAAAATTCTGGTTAATTGAACCATATCATTAGAGAATCTAATACCAAGCTTATGTTATAATTTAATACAGCTGAGGAAGGACTTATTAATTGAGTATGGAAGTTTCATGCCGCCCGTCCTGTGGGGCCTTGAGAATGTTGGGGATTAATAAGGACAATTGTCTAATTGGGTGTGCCCTTAAAACATTTATTTTTTTTAGTACAAGCGATAGTCTAAATTAAATGATAGGGAGAATTTCACACAAATACACACAACTATGATGTCGTCGGGGTTCGAACACGAGACCTCTAATAAGCAAATCAAAGCCCTTTTTTATTGGGCTAAATCCCGTTGACACTAATTTATTATATAAAGAGAGATACTAAAATTTCACATGTTGCACGTTGGTAGCCTCAAATCCATGTAAATGGACACGGGATTAGGGGGAGAGAGCGATGTTGATGGAGGTTGCTTCCACTTTCTGAAAATATAAATTTGTTGAGATAATGATAATTTATAGTATAATTGTCGGAATGAAAAAAATACTAATTAAGAGCTAGCATACATAATGGTAGTGAGAAGGGTGAATCACTCATTCTATAACAAGCTGTCAACAGGTCATGTTTCTCATCCTATATATATTTATTCGAGCATGCACATAAATTATCATTCCTTCATAATTATAATATGGTTTGGTAATCTTACACTGATTTGATTACGCTGTTGCTTAAACTCTTATGTCCATTATCTATAGTGCTTGTTAAGGAACTTGAACGACAAATGAGAAGGTGCTGAATATGATACAACTTTTCAAGTGACCAAATGCAACGACAAGTTGAATTGATTTGAATTCATTGGGTGTTTAGAGTTTCGAACCTTTACCCACATGAGTAGCAGTGGAATATCTCAACCAACTAAGCTATACCTAATAACTTTTGGTGACTACAATTCAACCTACTTTTAGGGCTGGTTTTGGGAATTTATAAACCCATATTGGGTTTGGCCCGATATATGATTACGCATGTGTTTGTTCGGCTATTTAGCCTATACTTTGATTTCATTATTATTGTGGCTTGACTTTGTTCTAAAATGGGGAAATAATTAGTGACATATGATTTTGATAAGTACTTCAAAGTGTTTCACCCCACCCATCCCTCAAATTTTTTTCCTCAATTGATGGGCATTGGTGATATTTAATTAATATATTTGGTGTAATGTAATTAGTGGATATGTGCTGGTGGTGCATGGCTTTGAAAGTAATTATGATTAGAGAGAGGTGCCAACCCTAGACCTAGGTTTAGTCGATCTACTCATTAACCCTCTCTTCAATCTTCATGATATGCAAAGTTTTGGATCTTAATTTAGTCGTATATGGTGAGGTGTCAAATAATATTATGTCTACTTAAAACTCCAATCACTCTAAGAAAAGCCAATAATCAAGCCACGTAATTAGTTCTTATGACTCTACCATTGTAGTCCATATTGGTGGTCCCCCCTCCCATCCCTAAGTAGAAGCAATCAATAGGTGTGTCCCAATGAGTATAAAAACTTCCTCTTCCTTATAACGGGAATTACACTGTTTTGTTATTTTCGATCAATATGCAATGACACATAAAAAAGTTATTCCACGCATCGCTATTGGCTGAGAATAACGAAAAATATTATCCCTGTTACATGAAAGTCTCTCTCTCCTATGAGACCCCTAATGATAAGGGTCCAGTTCTTGTTTATTGCCTCTTCTTTTCTCCTTAACGAACGACCAAATAACTTATTTTGGTAAGAAGAGGGAGCAAGGCCTAACACGTAAAACAAAACAATTAGCCCATCGGGCCATTACAAATGACTATGGGCCTGAAATAAGTGAAGGCAAAGGGTCTCCAAAGAACACGGCAGCCACGGTCCAACTTAAATAAAACCCAGCCTAGCTAAAAGCTAGATGCACAGACCCAAAACTTGGAACAATGCTTAAAAACCTCTCGCATGTTTATTTATTTGGATTGAGGAAGTCGTGAATTGATAAGAGTGAGAATAGGAGAGAGAATGAATGGATACTGTCATGATGATCAATCTAATTTTTAGTTTTTCAGATATTAGATTACATATTATAATGTAAAACTCTTATGGCCCATTCGGTAACGTTTTGAAAAATATTTTTCTTAGAATATTTTCAGAGAATGAAAATAAGAAAACGAATTTGTATTTTGAAATGAAAATGTATCAGTAGATTAATTAGAAAATATCTTGAAAAACAAAACAATGAAAACGTGTCTGGTAGTACAATTTAAAATAATAATATGTGAGTTATTCTTATGAAAACATTTCCCATGAGAATGAAAACAACTTTTTCTGTTTTCTATAAGTACACATGAACTTGTTTCATTTTATGAAAACATTATCATTGTTTTCTATTTTTGGGCCACCGAATGTGTTTTTGCCTCATTTTTATTCTCTGAAAATAAAAATAACCCCTTAAAACTTTATCGAACGAGGCCCTTATATTATTTTGTTCTGTTTATGTTAGGAAAGGCATAAGAAATCCAGAATTGGAAAAATTCAAGGCATATAAATTATCACAGAGATTTCATGGCGCGCACACACAAATACACGCAAACTAATATATATATGTGAAAATGATTTTTGCTAGTATTGTTGCAAGGCTTTGGTCATGTATCTAGTGGATTAGCTGGTCAATATTAGGGCTTCAAGTTTCTTCTAGTGCAGGAGTGCTAGTATATACATGAATGAGACCAAAACCAAAATCAAATTCTGGGAGATCAAATACCAAAGTTCTTAAGTTTGGGTCAAAATGATTTTTTCAAGCTCGAACTCAGCTCGGCTTATTTGTGAACCAAACGAGCCAAATGCGAGTCGTACTCGAACTCCAACTATTGTATAGAACCAATTTACTGTCTTAAACATGAGTAATTTTGGTATAGAATATTTCCGCATGTCCCATCTCGAAACATATAAAAAAATTTCCCTAGATAGAAAGTTGTGGCCTCCTTATGAGATGCGTGAAACCATGATGCATGCTGTCCTTTCTTCAAAAGGCTCCTCCACTAGATTCTACTCAATTATACCTTATGGCAACAACTTTTTCCCGACTCGATAACTTCACTGACTTTTATTTCACATCCCACTTTTAGAGTTTTCAAATTCCAAACTCTGTTTATATATACATTGAACTTTCATACTAATTAGTAATTAAAACTTGGATAATAGTTGATTAATTGGTAATTAAACCATGCATCCTTTCCATGTTGCAGAAAAAAACATGCTAGCGGTAGCTCTTGTCTTGGGTCGTACATATTGGGACCAATATTTATAAATTGCAACGTATGAAAGTGTGGTCCAATCTGCTTGCTAGCAACAATTGACATAAATTGGTAACAGAAATTGGCCACTTTGTTTGCTGCAAACCAGTTGGCTAACACCATAATGTTAGTGTAAAAACAAAGGAAAGGAAAGAAGGGCCAACAAATATGAGATTCAAGGACATGAAATAATAGATAATAGTACCATATGTGTCAAAGCATGATAGGGCTCTCTCCTTACATCATTGGACCATATAGGTAGGGTTTTCTTTTCACCTTTCACTTTCCAATAATACATTGTGGATGAAGGAATAGTCGCGCTCTCAAGAAAAGGACTGTCAACTATTATAAGGACAAAGCCTCAACTGCATTTCTTTCTTGCCTCGGAAATATATATATATATATATATATATCTATATACTTAAACCTAACTCCATATATTTATATGATTTACTGACTAACTGGCTTATTTGGTTTCAGGTTTCTAGCAAAATGACAGATATGTAAATCAATGAAAATTCTCCGATAAGGATATTGGTTACATATTTCTAATCTCGATTATTGTTGGATTGCATGTATGTATGTTACATATTAAATCTATCAATACATCTAATGAATGCAATCCGACAACTAAGATTAGAAATATGTAAAAAATCCTTAACTTAAATACTTATTGAATCTCCCTGTAAATCAAATCCCATTTGTACAACAATATTGGGTTGTTCAAACAATATTGGACAAGTATTAATTCCCTTTGCTCCATGATTGGATTAGACACAAATCCTATCCTAAAAACGAATTAGATAGTGCAATAGCCACCATGTGAATATGTCTATGTGAATTAAAGTTACAGTAAAAGAGTTGGTGCCTGTTGTTGTGTTGTTGTAGCTGTACACATCATGTACATGATGATGTGGTTTTGTTGGAGGAAATGAGCTTAGCTTTGGCTTTTGTAGGCTTCTAGCTACCATTCACTGTTATCCTTGTGGTGACAAGAGAACATTTGGAACTTGTGGTCCTCACACATAAATCTCTTTCTTTTCCAAAACCCTTTCCTATATCAATGTTTTAGTCTTAGTCTTCTTCTTCTTTGACTCTTCCATCTCTCTTTCTCTCTCATTATTTCTTGCCTTCTCTCCTAATTTTCTCCAAAATGGAATCAAACAGAGCTCATGGGAAGAGGAGCTTGAACTACAAGATGGAGGAAGAGGAGGAGGAGGAGGATGAAGAAGAAGAGCAGGAGGAAGAGGAGGATGATGAAGATACTAACAGATCATCACTAGTGTACGGTGAGGATGAGAGGAGGAAAAGAGTGTTGATGGTGAATAGTGCAACTACTACTCCTAACAAGAGAGGATCTGGTGCAGGAGGGTCTATGGCAAGGCCATCTTGTCAAGCAGATGATTGCAATGCTGACTTGAGTGATGCAAAACAATACTATCGCCGCCATAAGGTCTGCGGTGTTCATGCCAAGGCTCCGGCGGTGCGTGTGGGTGGAGTTCAACAGCGCTTCTGCCAGCAATGTAGCAGGTCAGTCAATTAACAAACCCTAAACTTTACACTCATTAATTTCTTACCACATATCTTTTCTTGTAGAGCGAACTTCTTGCTTCATGCTCATAGAACAAAAGATATCTAGTGCTTAAGTGAAATTGCATTTTAATTGAACATTTAGAAAACCCATCAAACCATTTTTGCAAGTTTCATCGTATTGAGTTATTGCATTAATTGGTGCATGACTCATCGAGCAAAATAGATTAATCTCTTTTTTGATGGGTAAAATGTTCGGTAATTTTTTCCCTCATCTTGATAATTCATTTTTCGTACGTCCTTCTATATCTTACCCTAAAGTCTTTTCAAAACAGAAGGTGTGATAGTTGGGTTTTTCCAAAAGGATATATAGTTGGTGTGAGCTATAATAAATCACGCAATTAGTATGAAAACTTGTTGAATAGCGTTGAGAAGGGGGCACACCATGAACCCCATACTTACAATTTCATGTCATGTCTCACTAGCTCTAAGCCTTTTCTTTTCTCTCTCTCTTTCTGCCTTACTTTCTTTTGTTTTTTCTGTTTTGATTTCTTGCCTTGGTTTCTGTCAATGTAGCTTATCTTTTTTGTACCATTCTTATACTTCATCGGTATATAGATCATATCATATAAAGGGTCCATCTAACTGCATAATTACTTATATACAGAATCATGTAGTTTAGTATGTGTGTGTGTGTGTATATATATATATACATGCAGTACAGAGAAAATAGCTAAAGAAAAAGAGAAAAACAAGATGAAGGAGAGAAAACCATTTACCCCAAAAAAGAAAGAGAGAGAGGAAGAAGAAGAAGAAAAAGAAGTGGTTTAATTACCATATATTGTGACTCATAAATCCACTGAATTAATGGTGCGTTTACAGGTTCCATAGCCTACCAGAGTTTGATGATAATAAAAGGAGTTGTCGGAGGCGTTTAGCTGGACACAATGAGCGGCGTCGGAAAACCTCCTCTGAATATCATGGAGAATGAACAAAACCCCAGAGCAGGCATGGTTATTAAAAAGCGAGGATTGCTATATATCTCTCTCATATAAAATGCCTCTTTTCTACCTCTAGCCTAGCGTGCTCTCTCTCTTCTGTCAATCCTCAACCTTCATTATCCACCATTGAATTCTCTTTCTTAATTTTATGTACTTGAAAATTTGCATCTGAAATCCAACAATTATGCATATATAGCTAAGGTAGCTAGCACAACTCCCATCCTCTTGTGTTTCATATGTGTGGCTGTGATTGATCAGGACAGTTGCTGATCATTCTTGTTCATGCATTAGTTTACTTTTCATGAAATGCTCTCTCTCTCTCCATGTACGTACTCAAATATGTTTATCATGAATCAGTGCATCACTCCAACAACAACAAAAATGTGTGGATTGCGCTGGGTTTGGATATAAGTTTGTAAAGTGAAATGACTTTAAATGATAAACCACCGCTCATGTTCATCCATCCATTTTATAACATGTGAATTTAGTAACACCACCAGTTTTCCTGAATGTTAAGAGTGCTCCTTACCCTTAATACAATGTTTGGTCGGAGAGGCTAAGTAGACATAGACTTGGAACGAACATTTTACTTCACTGTGTGGAGAAATTTTTTAAAGCTGATCAAATTTACCATATCGAGTGAGCCAAGTTCAGACCCTCTGTCTTTCTCCTTTCATTTAATGAAAAATGAATACAAAAAAAGAAAACAAAACAGAGAAGCATACCTATCGAGCTAAGTTCATACCCTCTTCTATTTCATTTATTGTTAGTTTGAAAGAAATTACAAATAATTTGAAATCCGGCAGTAATTTTCCACCATCAGTAAAATTGGGCACTCTTCATATGGTGCTTATGTTACGACCAAGCGCAACTAAACTAAACATAAGAGCAATACAAAAAAAGGCTCTAACAAAAACTCTCCAATCTCTAATATTTTCTTGTGGAAACATATAGTAACCTCCCTAGAGTTCGTCCAAGTGAACAATTTTATTTGGCTGGATTTAACAGGAGTTGACAAATAGGTTAGAAGCATTTGGTATCCTTAGTCACGTTTGATGCCTAATAGCTTTACGGCTACCTCCCAGGCGACAATTGCCGTTGCATTAGCAGGAAAAGCCCGAACGATAGTAGGACCCAAGCCAACATAGCATCCTTTCAATCCAGCCCTTCTGTAAATCTAGAGAGAGAGAGAGATAAAAACGGCCCATTCAGTCTTTTTTAAATACTGGATTTGGGGAGGGCGGAGGAGAGAGAGGGAAAGGTGTTCTTACCGAGCTCAAGACTTGAAATGGGTTTCTTGAAGAACTATTATCTGGAGCAGTCTGAATTATGGTTTTTGCCACATCCAAGGGTAGAACAGCAGACCAAAACTGGAAGAACGTTAAGAAGAAAATCACAATTTAGAAGTCTAGTGTCTAGTGTAATGGTAATGCGAACATGCATATTAGAGAAGGCCAAATAGTGGAGATACCGCTATACCACCAAGGCCACCACTAGCAATCCCAACTCCCACATCAATCAAGTTTCTGTGGTCAGGTGAAGCAGATTTCAGATGTAAATGCATGTGATAGCGGACATGCTCATAAATGCTAAAGAAGACTGCATTTCCAATAGATTCTCTTAACAAAGTTGTAAAACCTCCTCGAAAAATTCCTCTAACCTGAAAATCTTTCCATCAGCTAAAAAGATCATCACAAATTATATGTTTGCCAGAAGGCACGGTATTTTCTTCCCTTTTTCAGTCATGAAAGAACAGTATTTTCTCACCCCATCATTTTTTACAGTTTTAAGGGCACAATCGAGAGAACTGTCGTATCTTCTGGACATTGGGACCAAAGAGTCTGTGCCTTGAACTTGCATCCTACACTGGAAAAGCTCAGTGTAATAAGCATACCACGAGAAAATACTGCACAATATAAAACCCCTTGAGCTCCTCTTACCTTCACCAGCTCCGACGGGCATAATATAAAACTGATGATTGCTCCACTATAAGCTGCAGATGGAATTATGACTTGGAGCTGTGGCCCTGCACCTTGTGCGCTTCCCTAGAAGTGTCATTATGGTTAAGAAGAATGTTACATTACAACCATATAACAGATAAACAATTTCTCTACAGAAATCATGCATCTAACAGAAGCGATTATAAAGTTCATTGCCAAATAAAAGCAGCAAAGTTTACATTTCATTTTCATTCAAACCTGCAGCGACTGTTTCATTTGTGAATACATGCCAAAAAGAAGTGAACTCTCGAAAGCCATCCCCACAAAAGATGATGTTGCACCTCTGTAAAGTCCTTTAATCTGTCAAGGACCCAATATCAGTCAGCTTTCCTGGAAAATATGATGAGAAAATTCAATTTCTATAACATCATTCCTTTTTCAAAAGAAAAAAGGTGATTGTAATGCAAGAGATATCTAGCTAGAGAAAGTGCAGGATCATACCCCTTCAGTCTTTAGTATCCTCGCAGTACAATGAAAACTATTCCTGTACGTAATCCCATGTGCTACAGTATTGTGTTTTTGCATCTTCACCTAATTAAACAAGTATTACATACATAAGAAATTCGCATTCGGAGAAAAGCACAATTTTACACACAAGAAAAATGGTCCGCCCATTCTCAGTTCATAGAAAAATCTCAAAGGCAAACAGCATCCTGAAATCATCAACTATAATGTGACAACGATACAGAAGTGACTGAAAGATTACAGCCTGGTAGTGGGAAAAGTTACAAAACGTTAAGCTAATGCATATCTAACTAAGGAAAATTAAGCTTGCTTTCTGTAACATTACTAACTTTGTAAAATCAAACTGATCCAATGTTGTTCAGCCAAAATTTAAACTACCCAGACGCCAAAAACTAAAATTTGGCGTTAGTTCATACATTCTACTTCCAAGTCCTATCAATCACACTTCAAAAAAAGAGGTTTTTAAAACATACCCATGAAAATAAAGTTCACAATTAAACCACTGAAAGTTCAACAAATTGAAATTAATATGAATTTACCTTGATGGTGTCAAAGGGATGGCCAATGGCAACAGTGGCAACGCCGGCGAGCAAGCCTGCCACGTACTCCTTGTAACCGGAACTATCCGCCATCTGCCTCTCCCTCTCTCTCTCTTCTCTCTCTCGTTTTGTTATTTCTGCTTTCTGGGCTTTTATCATGGTGTCCTTATACGTACTTCGTCTCCCTCACTCTCTCTGAGATTTTAGTGAAACATCTAAGACGGTTAGACCAGAGCAGAGAGGCGGCGAAAAGCGAGTCTTCAGGTCAGGACCGCCCCATACAAATTCTTATTGGGTTCTTGCGGCTTGCATTTGTAGTTAGGAAGGGTCTCAAATCTGATTTACCATCCCCCTCCTTATGTCTTTTAGCTTGGTAAGTGCGACGTGAGTCACTGAGGCCCACTCTCAAAATATTGCCTTGTCCAGTCCAGGAATTGCTCTGGTTTTTTTTTAAAAAATTATTTTTTATAACGAACAAAATTAAAAACTTTAAACCACGCTCCCGCGCATGCGGATAGACTAGTATATATCAATGTTATATTCAGATTGTATGAGTAACTGGCAAAAAGTAAAAACAATCAGGTCTTTTTCATTTTTTGTTCTAAAAATTGAAAGGTTTTCATTTCTTTGGAAACCTGCAGCAAATTAATGTCACATATGCGATATACAACAGTAGAAGACAATGTTGTCCGGAACGAAGGAACATTATTGGGCATTGCACACGGCTTTCCTATGAAGTTGCAAACTTCTTCTGCCCATGGAATTTTGGCCCAGTCTGTGAAGTCAGTGAAGCAGCAGAGTAACACTATGAAACCTGATTCCGGTTTTTCTTTAGCTGATGCCTTACAAGTAAATTGCTGGATGCTCATAAGTCATAACTTGCTAGGAACAGCATCGTTAGAAAGTCTTCCTGCCTTGCCAAGTTGAGTTGGCTTTGTAAACGCATCTTGTCTTTCAGCTATAAATTTTGCAAAACGGGAACCTTTCCCTTCTTTGTTGTTCTCTTGTCGTAGTGACACTGGCATATGAGGCAAAGGAGGGGGCTTGGGAGACAGAGGTGGCATCAATGCCCATACGGAAGAAATATATTTGTTTGGTTGGTCAAGAACTTGGAGAAGTGAAATATCCTGCATGTCTGTCGGAAGAAAAACCACAGTTGTCAGATCTCCCCATTGCTTACCCTTTTGTTACTCCCCTTTTTCGATAATCAGGAAAAACATGTCAAACTAAACCACACATCTTGATACCGTATACCAACACCAAAAACAAAACAAGTTCAAGCACCTACAATGACTTTGAACCATCAAAACAAGTGAAATAAAAAGTTAACAGAATGTATGAATAAATAACCTTTTGCGAACTTGAAGATGGGGAGGAGGGCCGCACATGGAATGCTGAAATTCAGATGCGGTATAACAGTTCCTCCACCATGCCTTGCATTGCTGTTTCAAAAAATATATCTCATTAAACGTGGAAGTTCTATCAGCAAAGAGTGAGGGACATAAATAAAATGAACACATCTAAGATTTGAAGTGATGATGCTGATGACACAGAAAGCAGCCTTAACAACAATGTAACAGAGAATGATATGATTTCCACCAAATTATCCTTATTTTAGTGCTTTATTTGATTTCAATAGCATCACAGCCAACATCATGGTAGAAATCACAAAATTTAGAGTCTTCATATCATGGCCATGCGTAATGCAAGAATACAATCAACCCACAAAAATTTAGTTTCTTCATACCTTGTGACAAGTCCAATCATATGACCATCTGAATTAATGACAGCGCCACCACTACCACCAGGATGGACAGGAGCTGTTGTTTCAAGCATCACAGGAAAATGTCCTTGAGTATTTCCTGGTTGGTCGGGCTGATATGAGAGTGGAAACTTTGCTTTCACAACTTTTGCGACCACACCAGAACAAATTGATGGGGAGAAGCCTAATGGAATTAATCTCAATCAGGACATGAAACATAAGTGGACTGTCTAAATCAAGCAAACAAACAAGAAGCCAATTATTGGAAACACATTCCATAACAAAGATAAGCGCATGTGTACAATTAGTCCCCCTTAGTCATGTCATGGCACTAAGATTCAACATCCATTCTTTAGAACTATTGCATCAGTACTAGTGCCAAGTAATGCAGCACAGGCGAAGAAGAAAAGTTCAAGGATCTGCATAACTGGGCATACATCTAATCAAATTGCAATGCACATAGATGCTAAGAATAGTAAAGTGTAAAAAAAATTACATCCAATAAATTGGACCACGTATGTCACTTACTTCTGTACAGTACATCTTTATTAAGATTGTACAAAATCTAACGAAAGATTTCTAACAGTACCATATCAGAACTCTTTAACACTTGATAATGTCAAAATTCAAGTCTGAAACAGAAACTTGCACTAGGCAGAAACTCTTGATAATTGTCCGCCAAAAGAGTTTAAAACTATATATGAGATGTTAAATGGCTTGGTAAATTATTTGATTAAATAACTACACCAACTGGACTAACAATGACAAGCATCATCAACAACAAAGATAGGTGTGACTTGTGAGATCTTCTGTCAAGGTGGCAAGTAGACAAAATCAAATGATACATTTCCAGGGGGAATCCAAATTCAAACAATCAAAAACAAGAGGATGAAAAGAAGCTATAAGCAAGTATATACCGCATCTTGGTCCAAATAGTCCATGTCCAACAACATATGCCTTTGATCCTACAGATGGCGATGAAAAATCCTTGGCAATTGGGGAAAGATGATCTGCAATGTGCTTGAGCTGCAACAGGGAAACATCCAAAGGTCCTTTACAAATATACACTACTTTAGCATCACACCAAGTCCAAGGGTCTGTATGATCCAGGCGGACACGTATGTTTCTATGACCTCTGTAAGAAGAACTCAATTTATGTCCTCCATATTCATCACCCACAAGAGATCTGCATTATTGCGAATCCTTGGCAGAAAACCTTCACTCTTTTGTTTGCCATATAGTTCACTATGCCCTGGAGATACAGGTCCATCAGACAGTGCCTCAGAATTGGATCCATGCTTTCCATCACTTGCGGTTCTTTTACCAAATCTCCATGGTTCCAACAAGTGAGCATTTGTGAGTATGAGACCTTGCTTGTTAAGAAACACACCAGATGCCCATACTCCATCATCCATGGTTATAAGACAAACAGAACCAATTGCCTTGTCAATGTGTGATGGGGATGAGCAATTAGAATAAAGATGCTCCTGAATATGCGTTATGGGTCCATTTGAGTTGTGGCTGTCGGCTAAAAATGTCTTCACTACAGCATTTAAGTTTCTCTTGTCATAATAAATCTCTTTTTCTGCATAATGGGGCTCCTTCTGCAGCAAGTCACTGCAAGCAGTTGCAATGGCTTCCCATGAAATCACCAGCTGTTACCCAAGACTAAAATTTTGGATGACATGTTAAGAAAAATAAATTTCAGACTGTCACACAGGCAAATGCTCTCAAGTTACCTGAATCTCAGCCCCACTAGTCTTCTGCCTCAATGGTCTAATCAAAATACCAACAAGTTGTGCATGCTCATTCAAAACTGGACCACCTTCCCCTCCTGGTAGATTTAGAATTAATATGGAATCAGAGACCAATAGCATGAAAAGAACAATAGATACTATTTCAGGTTATGCTCGTACCGGGAAGACACCGTATGTCTGCCATCAGCAATGAACTATAAGATGAATTAGGAGGATAGCAGTTGGAAATGGATCCCACTGATATACTGAGGTAGGAAGCCAAAGAATTAAATCAGGCATCAATAGGATGAAACAATTAGACTTCAGATAAAACCAGAGCGAGAGTGAGAGATAGAGCATAGATAATATCAGACAGGACCAGAAACATAACATATTTTTATACAGAGAAGATAAAATACCTGTTAAAGAAGTGCACAGGTGAGAGGACACCAAAAGGAGAACCCACAGCCACAAGAAAGTCCCCCTTTTTAGTGGAGGATGATATGGTTATGTTTGGCACGTCCTGAACAGAAACAATTAATTATCACTCTCACAAATGGACTCATATTCAGTATCTTGAGTTATGAATCTTCGCCAAAACTGTATGCTAAACTAAATTTAAGAGCATAAATTCACCTTGGAAATTAAGGATACTCCAAGAATGGCAATTCTTGTAGTTGACTTGCCTGTAAGACTTGAATTCCCCAATTGTCTGACAGCCGAGTCCACCTGGTTATCCATGACAGATGATGTACTGTCACAGTCCAGATTAACAAAAAATCTCTTTCACATTACATGAAAAACATTAAAACGGATCTCTTTATCATGTTAGCTTCTGCAGCATTCTCCCAACCAACCAGATAAGGAAGAACTGCTCAATTCATCAGTGAGGGTTGTTATGGATTTCTCAATTAGTTGCTTTCCACGTCACATGACACAATTATCTCTACAAGAGATCTGCACAGGATGATAACTTTGCATTAATTCCCAAAACAGAAACACCTCATACCTGGGTCTGAGGAGCATTACCATGTGAGGCTAAAGACCAACCGACCTCCCATCCATGATCTGGGGAGCTTAAAGAAGCTTCCATAACTGATTGGAGAGCAACAGCAGAAGCAGGAACGTCAATCTATAAGGTACATTAGTTTGATCAATATCAGAAGCCATGTATGGTTTAGAATGAGTATCAAGCATACAGTAAATACAAGCAAATATGAGAAATGAAAGATATATCATTCACTTTATTTATTAAATCAGTGACCAACCATTAAAATTGACTTTGAGATTGCAGTCTCGTCTTATTTCATATAATAATCAAGCTATTGACACGTTTTTAAGAACATAATTCAGGTCAATTTTATTTTTCCACTACCAGTTAATACTTCATTTCCCTTTGATAGGTGACTGCATGACGGTCATGAATATGTTTATAACATTAGATAAAATAAAATAAATTACTTTCATTTTTTTACACAAATGAACCAAAAGTGCTAATGATCACATGAACGGTTGTCAACTAGGCACAAAAGAAATAAATGGTTGAAATCCTCCGACAGAGAGCTGCTATTGTTGCAAGCTCCTCCTACATCAATTCTACACTCAAATGTATAGTGTTAGTCAATTAAACAACTGGATAAGCAAAATCCTACTAGCATTAACAGCTGTGCTGCAAACCAGCACGGAGGCCCTTTATCCAAATCTTCAGAATCTTTGTGGAACCTCATTTCATCCTGTCAAAGAAAACACCTCAAATAGTCAGAAGCTTATATCTAACCCCATAAAGTAACGTATACAAAAATCTTCAGTTAAAATTTGTCAATATGTATGAAATAATTAAATAAAATAAAAAATTTGGGTTTGTGCTATATTGCTATACCTCTGCCATTATATCAATCTGAACCCCAGGAATCAACTGAGGCCTGCCCTGCAAGGTACCAAAATAATTAATAAATATAAAATATAAAAAATATAAAAAAGCAAATCAAATGCATTGCATATCAACCCCAGTACAAAATTTAGCAAAAAAGGTAAATCATCGCATGCTAATTTCAACCTGGGTAAGGCCCTCTCTGTGTTGCAGAGAGAGAAAAGGCTCAACAATGGAGGCAACAGTCACAACCAGAGCAGGAGACCGTTCACTGTCGCCACCAAAGAGTTGCTGAGCAACATTAAAGTCGTAAAGGGTGTTCGGCAATAGCATTCCAGACGCTGATATAGTCGTCGTCCCAGAGCTACACATACGCAAATCAATACAAACAAATCAGAAAACAAAACAAAATGAAATTAGGAAATTATATAATATATATAGGTTAATTATGAACAGAAACTTGGCTTACTGGTAGTGATGGAAAGCGTGGTTTCGCATTTTGAGGCCCTTTGGGTCCTATGTGGAGAAGGTTTGCATAATCAGATAGCAGAAGCTCAGAGAAAAATTAGAAGAGGGATAAAGACTAAAGAGAAACTTACAGGGCCTTTGACTCGGACCATGACGGCTAAATTACGAGCGAAATCGACGATCTCCGGTAAACCCATAATAAGGAAGAGAAGATGGTGTTCTTGTTCTGAGTGCCCGATTCTGATTACAGAGTGGGGTTCACATAAATATATACCTTCAATGAAAACCAACAACAACAAAATAGATAAAAAGGAAGACGAAAAAGTGACTCTCCCCTATTTTACCGCTCTAAAAATTTACTTACCCGCCGTATCAATAATATTATATTTCAGTTTCGTAACTTATTAAGTTATTTAGTTAGTGAAGACTATTTGGGCTATTTTGCTTTACACCAAAAATGTCCTTATTATTGGTTAGAAAGTCCTGTGTGGCTATTGAATTGTATTATTGATCATCTTATTGTAACCAATGCTTCGAAATTTACTTCTTTTCAATAGGGTTATGTCATGCACTCATGTTATTATTATTTTTCTTTGGCTTTTTAGTTGCCATAGTCCCTAAATTTATACTCAATTTACATTTTATTCCTCGAATTCGCAAAATGATTGTTGTAATCCATTAACTCCACTTTCATTAGCAGTGTTGGTCCTTTTGTCATAATTGTTAAATTTTCTCTTAAAATTAAGGGATTTTCAACCATTTTATTCCCCCAAACTATGACCATTGTAATTTAATCCCATTAACTAAAAAATCAGCCAATTTACCCTCTAGAATAATTTTTATCGCCAATTTCACACTTGTCGTTTGATGTTACGAGATTTCATCCAATATTCCGTCAAACCCAACCACATGAGACGCACGTGTGGCCTATTTGGAGGGTATTTTCATCCTAGTATTCATCATTCCTCCTTCCCCTCGATTTCCTCCTCAACCCTAATTCTGTGCTCTTCCCCTCAATTTCCTTCATTTCCAAAACCCCAATCTTACTCTCAAATTCCCTAACCCACTTCTCACTCTTATCTTTGGCCTTCTGCAGGCTCTTAAGGTCTTTCTCAAAGCTATCAATTTTTGCTCCTTTCCCAAAACACGCTTCAGCTTTGCAACTTCGTTATTCACCTCTCCCCTTCGACCATCGCTGAGATCAGGTCTTGTTGGAGCCTTGTTTTGTTTGATCTCCAACTTCATCTCCTAGAGTTTCTTCTTCGTCTCCTTCTCGCCACTCTTCAACAAAGGAGATTACCCACTTCACTTTGAAAGTGTCAGATAGGGTGAATGAGGTTTGGGAGGGAAGGGCTTAAAAGGACGAGATAACCCTCAAAATATCTCAAACGTGGTCAGGTTTAACTTGGAGATTGGATTAAATCTCATAAAATCTAAAGGCATGTGCTAAATTAGCGATATAAATTTGTCTGAGGGTAAATTGGTTGATTTTTTAAGTTTAGGGATTAAGTTCGATTGGGGTACAAGTTCAAGGGTATTTCATCGATTTTCTCTAAATTTAAGGATACTATTGTCACTTCAAATACAACTCCCATCACCCACACCCGCCACCACTTCCACCACCACTGTGTACCCAAATTCACAATTTCCACCACCACGTGAATAAAGAACAAAGAACAAAACTCAGTCACCTTCTTTGAATTTTTTTTATTTACACTCCTCAAACATCCAAGTTCGCCCCACTAATTTTTTTTTCTTTCAAAACCTTAAAATCCAACTATATTCTTTTCATAAACAATTATTTCAACACAAACCTCCTCATACTCGACGACCCACCTCTCATGGCTTCTCTCTCTCCCTTCTTGCTCCTTCCCCACCCACCCATCTAATCTCCTCAATCTTAACCATATCAAATGGAAAATAAACTAAAAGCAAGAGGATAAACGTAAAAATACGATTTTGCCATTAAAAAAAACATAAAAATATTGTTTTACCCCTAAATTTAATATAAAAAGTAACGCATGACCAACATTCTAGGGACTACATCAATCATATTTTGCAAATTTGAGGATTAAAATGCAAATTGAATATAGGATCATAGACTATATGGCAATTAAAAAACCTTTTTGTTTTTAAAACTTTATTTATTATGTTTTCTGATGGAGTTAACACGGTTTATGTTACGTTATAAGTGAGAGAACATATGTCACAAATATTAAATAAAGGCACGAGGGAACACACAATTTAGAGACAGCAAATGTCAATCTATCTTACATTAGCATTTATTGTAAAAACAACTTAGCACTCCAAAATACTTTCTGTTAATATATAAATCTTCATGCATATTATTTAGGTTTACATTAGTATTATCAATTATGTGTCGATAACACATCGATTCCATATTGACAACACATGTTTTAGTAAGACAGCGTCGTATATATGTATATGTAATATAAAACCTGCGAAGCAAAAACAAAAGACTCTGTAGCATTATTCATTTCTTAAGAATCTGTAAAGCTTGTTGCTTAGAAGGGCATGCAATACTTACTATGTTTGATTCTTTGACCATTTGACAAGTCAAGGAAAACACCCCAAAGATGGATGCAGAAAACACACTGCCTGCCCGCCTCACACAAAAATGATCAAAAGGTAGAAAAAGGCACATACTCATCCTTTATCCTTTAAAATAGCTTGAAGATAAACTATACCTTGTTTTTTCTTCAGAAATATGGAACCCTATACCCGATTATGTATAATCATTCTGATCAATACACAATATACTCTATATGTATCTTTTGATGATTGTTTAAGAGACTATTAATTGTGGTTAAGCCAATTATTTATATGAAATGTATGTTTTAGATAATTGATTAGTTATATTTTCCACATGCATGTATCATCGCTCTTAATTGACAAATAAGCATGTACAAATGTCAGACGTGCGAATATAATTCGAAATTTACTTATTTAGATATTTTGACAGTTCATTTTGTAGATAAAAGGATAACTTTTTACAAACAATGCTTACACGGATTAGTAGTTGGACAAATTTTAATATATTTACGGCGCGTTGCGTTAAGTTAGTAAATTACAAACAAACAAGTCTCCCTCTCGTCATATATTCATTGCGTTCGGCACAATAGGCAAAGCTTAAGTATTAATTATCTATCCAAGGTTGAAACTTGGATGAAAACTAAAAACTAAAATGTTCAAGTATTTCAAACCAAATTTAATACAATTAGTGGTAGACTTATTATTCGTTAGGGATAGTTTGGTAATAACGAATTAAACAAAAACAACTATTTAAAGGTAAAAAGTAAAAAGAAAAACACAAGGCCGTCCAGCAAGTGAATGGCAATGGAGAAAAAAGTTCAGAAAATTCAGTTACCAATTAATCTATATGCTTCTTTTTACAGTGTGTTTTTCTTTTTATTATCATGTTTTTAATTTTATTTTTTCTCAAGAAATCCAGGCATTTCCTGCCAGCAACCCAACGTAAACGCAGAAAGAGGAAAAAGCAAAACCAAAAAGGCAAAGCAAAATAGGATAGTAGATTTACCATAACACCCCTGCATCTTACACGTGTTGACCAAAAACCCAGCTTGAATTGTCCCCTGCACGCAGCAGCTGGGCATATTTTATTTATTGGCAATTTTATTGTTTTTTTTATATTATATAAATTGAAGAAATTTTGGTAAGACCACGAGCCTCTCAGAGCCTCTACCCCTCCGCCTCTCTCTCTCTGGTCAGCCACACTCCACCACCACCTTCATCGTTTTCTTTCTCTCTGTTCCTCAGAGAGCACCGCAATCAAGTAACAATTGCATACTCTTACATACAAGCCTTCCGTTCCGTGCTAAATTTTCGCTAGAAACCAGAGCAATGCCGGCACAGAAGCGCACCCCAGAGCCTATGGAAGATGATCCTCTGCAGAACCACCATGAAAACAGCCACGACCATCCACAAGACGAAGAGGGTACGTCTTATTTTGCTCAATACCCAAACCCAACTCCAAATTTTTCAACCCACCGCAAACAAAACCATACACGCATATTCGTTCCTGCACATGGTTTTGGAATTTTTTTTCTTTTCCCTTCTCTGATTCTGTTTTGTTTCTTCATGTGTTCCTTCTTGGTCCTTTTGCCCCTCAGAGTCCGATCGAAGCCTTTCCCCGAGTAACGAAGAGAAAGACGAGTGAGCTTTTCTGGTTCTTCATATCTTTCTCATTCTTCTATTTTTCTTTTTGTTTATTGGTATTGGTTCTGTTGATTGTGCAAGTGTTTGATTTTGAATGCTGGACTTGATTTGGGATCTGCATGGTTTGCTTCGTGCTACTCTTTGTTTGTGTTTTGTTAATCGAGCGGCTACTGGGATGAGCTATGTGGATTAACGTCTATGCCACTGTGAAAGCAATGACTTCTGGTTGATGGGGGTTTTCTCTTTTATTTTCCTGGTTTTGGTTGCTCTGCTAGTGCGGGGAAGAAGGTTGGTGAAGTTGGGTTTTGGATCTTCTGTGCCGTGGCTTTTGCTTTGCTGATTTCGGGCTTCAATTTCTATGCGTGCATGGGTGGTTCAAGCATGTTGCCCAATCTGGTGGATGGTCATTAGCTACAGCAACGCCTGCCCATGTGCTAAGCTGAATAAAACTTGCATAGAGATGCTGATCCAAATTTTCATATGGCTTTCGTCGATTGTTTTTGTGATTGTTGGGTCATTTTGAGCGAAAATTCTCACTCAAGTCTTGCTCGATAGTTTATTAGATGGAGGGATCATGGTGCTTCGTTGAAAGGGATAAATTTGGAATTTTCTGACCAATCCGCTTCATACAAACTCCTACTCAGCTTCTGAACTCTATAACTCTACTGGGCTCTCATTATTCTGCTAAACGCTTTCCACAAAGAAGTGTTTTGCATACAGGATATCTCTGGGATTGAAGCAGTCTCGGTTATGGCAGTGACATTCTTGTTGCACCATCTGCTATATTTTCAACGCCAAGCTTTGTTAGTTTACTGCCATATTTATAGAAGAAAGCGACTAACGTTTTTATTTTCATTTTTGGATATTTTAAATAGTGACAATAACGTCAATATGCATGATGAATTGGGCATTTGTATGCTTGCAAAATGCAAACCCACAATATGCAGCAGCTTATGGTTCAGTTACAATATGGATGCCCAGGATGGGACACTGATATGGAAAGTTCCATGTAATGAGAAGTTTAGGCTTAAGGGTGAAATCAGTATTTTGAAGACGTTTATAATTAGTTTTATGATATATGATCTTGGTTGGAGGTGGGGTAGGCTCTACTTAAGAAATTCTTACAGATACTCTTTCTGCATAGAATTATACTTGATAGTTTTCTCTTCTTTTGTGCTGGGTTCTGTATTTCCCATCCAAAAAATTATAAGAATTTGTATTTTTTTTTTTCATTCTTCATATATCAGTGTGTGCCCAAAAAAAAAAAAAGGTTGCACATAGAGCAACCTGCATATCAAATATTACATCTGCTATATGCTAATTCTTATTTTTTTGTTGGTATTATGCACAGATGTATCATAGTGAAATTGGCAGAAATTCGGAAAGAAGTCCAATGCCCTATCTGTTTAGGTATGTTTTGGGATGCTAAATTATGGATAATAACTAAATATAGATTGGAAGGAAGCATTTTTATCTATTCTAGTTTTATTTGTTTGAAGAGATACTATTGTCGGGTTCCAGCAAAAAGTAAATCTCATTATCTTTTATCAAGGAAGATTGATAGTTTAATTCTAGAACATCATAGTCACTTGCATGCTAATGTTTTGTTGTATTGCAGCGTTGAGCTTAGTATATCTTGAAATGCCACTGTTTTAAGCGTTTTGTTGCATACAAGTCAGAAATAATGCGTTCTATCTGTCAAACACCACTTTTAGTTTTAGATTAGAGGCCAATATATTGATTTGCAAAATTATGTGGTTACCACGAATTAGTAATTATATTTTTTCCCCCAAAATTGCAGTTGTTAGTTCTGCTTGCAATTGGTATGATTAAGTTATGGATTACATTCTTCAACTGAATTACTCTGTTTACATGCAGAGTCAACTTTTCATGATAAGAGCTCATAACCTGTTATTTACTAAATGAAAATACAGTCATCTCAGCTCAAGAAAGCATCAAAATCATCAAACTTCGAATTGATTTATCTCTTTTACGGGGCCATTCCTCCATTAACACAATTACATAAGTTTCTACATTAGGGTAAATTCATTGGAAGAAATAGAATTATATTAACAGGTCTTGAATATAAAGCCTTAAGAAATTTTATCTCCTTTTTTTTTTTTTTTTTTCAGATACCTGCAATGAACATGAACTGCCTTATTGATGGGCCAATTCGCTTATTTTTTTTCTTGTTTATGTTACTGTTGTGTGCTTGCACAGGTGCCTGCAGTTGCTTGTTCTGTATATTTTCGTTACAAAACATTGCTTACCTTAAAACCATTGACAGCTTCATCTAGACACCATGTTCAGACGGTGTTTATTATGCATGCCTAAATTAAAGTTCAAAGGTTGAGAGTTTTCACATCCAAGAGTCCTTCATATTAGAATTTAACATAATATTTTGCTAAATATTGAGATAGTGAATCATACTATATAGATCCAAGTACTCATTGGTCCCTTTTACACTCATACAGTTTATGGGGATCTCACCCTCTGATAGTATACTTGTAGTAAATTGTGGGTGCAGTCTAGTCCTTTTAGGCGTCTTAACTCATTTCTGGAATCCATGCCCACATATTTTCCTATCCATTTTCATGCAATAAGTATAAACTCTTGTAACACACCTCTCCTCTCTCCCCAAACAAAGAAAAAGAAAAGAATAAATTCATTTACTCCCTTGTATCTATAGGGATCATTCGGAAAACAAGAACAGTGATGGAATGCCTGCATCGCTTCTGCAGGGAATGCATCGACAAGTCCATGCGCCTGGGGTATGTCTTCAGACGATTACCTTCTCCTTTTTTTATTCAAATGGAACATTCAAGTTAAATTTGCTTATATAGATTTTGTTTGGAGATGTCTCAAAATATTAGAAAGCTTGAACTTGTGACCTGATATGTCTATTTCATATTTAGACACGCAATCGGCCCAGTTGGAGTTCTGACTACTAGTAACTGGCTCTCACTGCAGGAACAATGAATGCCCTGCATGCCGCACCCATTGTGCTAGTCGTCGCTCTTTGAGAGATGACCCAAACTACGATGCCTTAATTGCAGCCATCTATCCAGATATTGACAAGTATGAGGAAGAGGTATGATGCTGATTTACAACAATCGTAGACTGTAAATTTTATTTTCTCAGTTACATTTTAAATTATTGCGCTGATTGTTGATTATCTCCTTTAGGAACTGGCTTTTCATGAAGAGGAGAAGGCTCGCAATAAGCAGGTGACATATTTCAATTTTCAAGTTTGTGTTAGGCATGCAAGTATTTTATTCAGGAACAGTAATTCTTTAAAAATTTAGTTAAGACTCGATTATATTTTTGTATGTGGATCTCATCTGTGTGCTATTACTGAAAGAATGCAACTTCCACATAAATTGTGATATGGCTTTTAATAAGAACTTATACTAGAATCTTTGCCCTTTCATCATTCAGGTGTTACACGTCACTATGAATTTAGTGGAAAAACTGTACAGATATTTCTTTTTGTTCCCAATTTGTTGCTCCCCCTTGATCTTTAAACTTATTTTCACAGATCCAAGCTTCCATTGCCCAGACATTTCGACGACAATCTGAGGCACTAGGAAGGAAACGAACAACAGCTAAAGCAACTGCAGCTGCATTTATGAGGAGATCACAGGGTAGCTATCGAAATGCTCATTTGAGGGGGAGAAGAAACTATAGAAATGTTGCTGAACATCAAGGTTCCGATGATAACGAGGATGCAAATGGTAATGATGGAGGTAAAGACTCAACTTCTGGTGACGAGCGCACAGAACCAAGACCAAAGAGATGCAAAAGATGGGGAGGAGGTCGATCAGGATCTGCTAATGCAGATGGTGGTGATGAAAATGATTATGAATTGAACAGAGAAATTATGGGTGCATCTGCGGGGCTTGTTGGCAGCTCAGAAAGGCTTGCCTGGGGTAAAGGTGGCATGCGGAGCCATACACGGTATGGCAGTACAAGTGGTGGCAATGGCAAAAATGCCAGGAACATCCGCCTCTCTAAGTTGGTGGAGTATCTTCGGAACTCAGAAAACCACGATGATGAGGTAAGTTGACGATCTGCTCATGACTCCCCTGTGATAGGGACTAAGTACCCTTTTGAGATTTCAAATTGGCAGAGATATTTGACTGTCTGAAATCCCATTATCCCATACTAATATTTCAACACACACTGCGGTCCTGGTTTCACATAAGGTTTATGAGATCATTTCATACACACACCATGTAATATGTGTAATTGGAATTTTATCTGGAACTCTGCTTCTATACTGAGATGGTTGAATCATCGATTTCTCATATTTTCAGTTGGACATCCACCTCCTGCTTGTTTCTTTTGATGAGCAAAGAATACCCAGTTTGCAGCGGCCCTATCTTTGCTGCAGGCCTACCCTGTCAGTTGGACAACTATGTCACGTAATTCTTCCACTCACTGCATTTTTCTTTTGATAGAACTTCATTATATTTCCAAAGCTTCTGTCACCATATACTGAAATTGGTTTTATTTGTGTACAGTATGTAGCTCTCCGAACTGCACTGCAAGCTGATGAAGTTGAATTGTACTTGGTGAAAGAGCTGCATGCCAAATTCAGTCATTCAACTGCCACAAATGTCCTAATTTCCAAGTCTGTTGTTTTAGACTCAACCAAAGATAACCTGCAACTATTAAGAGAACAAGAAACGTTGGCAGACCTTAGAACACACAATCTCATTCCTGGTCATCTGGTGAGAACCTTTTCTAGAGTTTAAACTAGTGAAAAGAGCTGGGGGAACTTGCGTTAAAAAAACATTTTAGTTTTGATACTTAGATATATACACATTCCCAGATTGATCTCGTTGCATGTGTTGTTCTGCAGCTTTTGGCATATCAGAAGAAATGGAACTCAAGCTGATGATGATGACAAATTGGAACGAGTGGTTCAATTCAACTTCTTTCGTTCTTTTGTTCTTTTCACTAGAATATATAGTGACCGCTCTTAATAAAGAGTGTCAGGTAGGTTTCATATTTAGAGCTGCGTTCTCTGGCATATGCTGCATACAGCGAGCAATTTAGAAGCCGATGAAAATTATCATGTCATGTGTACGAGCTTGTTACAACTGTTACATGTATTTATAGAATATGAATTTCCCTTTCTGTCTGGAAAATAATCTCTTTAATCTTGTGGCCGTCGTGTTTGATTGGTTTTGAATTTCCTGATCACCTCCCTCCTCTCTTCTCCCCACCCCTCCTTCCTACATGAAGACGTGCATCCGTGTGCGGCCGGCTCCGGTTTGGGGACCTACTTTACTTGGTGCATATATATATACATATATATGTCGCAGGCCACTCATCTCTTCTCTCACCCCTCCAAAATATTTAACAGCACAGCACAGAACAGCACCCATATTCAGCTCGTCATTGACCTAACTCTAACTGTACACTAATTAAACAAGCACAAATGAAAACTCTCATTTCAAACCTGGGTTGTAGGGATCATGCTACACGTGGCAGTCACGTTACATTCACAGAACGGAATTATGGATATTGTGAGAGATAAAGAGACTCTTATGTAGACGTTTTACAGTGAGTTTAAGCCTTCTTTGGTGGCCGGCTTGAATTGAATATTAGACAGACAGACTCCACCTAATTTTGTTTTTAATTATTATTATAGCTTAATTGGTTCCCTCTCCTTGGCTTGCACAAAAAATCAGATGAAATGGGTGAATCTCCATTCCAATGATTCCACTTGATTTTGATCTAGCCAATACTACGGTGATCACTTGAGTGACTGAGTGAGATGGCCAAATATAATAACGCACAAGGAAGAGGCGTAAGACCCACTCAACACATTCATTATTGATTATGTCATTGTTTATGATGAAGAAGATAATGTTTTGTATCTTTCCAAGTGTGGCCCCACTCACCAACTGCCACGCAGCCTCTCCCTTTCATCCTTTTCTTCTTTCTTATCCATTCACATGTAGGTCCTACCATACCCTGGGACATGGTCATGGCCCCCTCCTCCCAAATTCCAATGCGATTCTGATCTCGTTTTAGAATGTACTAATGTAAATAAACAAATAATCATAAGATAAAGTAAACCCACACAAACTTAAATGGATCATTAGTAAATTAGCGGAAATATATTTTTATTTATTTGATGATAAAATTGGAAAGCAACTCACGGTTAGATCTGACTAAACAAAGAGTCATCCACCGTGCCAGTTTTACTTGAACAACGCTACACACACATTATACATACGTGATTAATAATGCTTAAAGACAGTGAGTGAGTGAGCGATTGAGCTCTCTCTCTCTCTCTCCCCCCACTCTCTCTCTCTCACACAGAGAGCCAAACAAGGCCTTACATTACTTACAAAAATTAAAACGACACAACCTAATCACAGAACAATCCAGTCCAGTCCAAACCACCACCAAGGCACGTGACAAACGCAGAAATGAAAAAACGACACTATTTACAAGTAACCCCCGGTAGCTACTAGCTGGTGTTTGCTCTCATCAGTTGCTTGCTTGTCACCTTAGCGATGCTTGCTCCTGGTCTCCCCACTGTAGAGCCTGTGATATGATCACGTATATCAGATAATATGAAGATCTAATTGAGTACATAGATCTCTGATCAACAGATAGATCTATGATGAACGTACAGCTCGGATTGATTTGTGTAGAGATTAAGAAGTTACGTACCAATCATAGACAGTGGGAGAGTTGGGCTGTGGCTTGTCAAAGACCTGGTTGCCCATGGATCTGGTGGCAAGGTTGCTGCCTGGGTGGAAAACACTCCTCCAAACGTTGTCCTTAGCACGAGCTGAAGCTGGTGTTACTGGTGTTCCTGGGGTTACAGGTGTTCCTGGGCTCATAGGCATCGCCAACTTGCTGCTGCTGCTTGTCTCTCCCTCCACATCTACAACAAAATATATATATATATATATATATATATCAAATTTGATCAAACCCAAAAAACCATATGATATATGGAAACTACAATTAAAAAAGAGACAAACTTTATGTCACATATATATGTAGTACCTTTGATGTTCAAGGGTTTTGGGGTGACCTTCCTAAGCTTCCCAAGCCCGCGTTCAGGCTGAGGTCCAGCAACAATGTCATCCCAAAGCTTTTCAAGCAGAACCATTTTTTGCTCACTCTTTCTTTCTTTTCCTTCTCTATCTCTCTTTCTCTCTCTAATAGCTCATGGTCTAGAGGCTTCTATTCTATATATAATGCAACTAGAAACCTAAAAATATCTCATCTCTCAATAAAAATTTGCTAATTGGGGCTTTTTTTATTTTTTCTACCACCAGGCAAGTGGCATTGATTTTTTAATGAGGGCTTACAGTGGGCAGTGCAAAAGATGGGTACTAACGACAATTGTGGGTGAAATTGACCATAGGAAACCCGAGTGTGGAATAAGGAAGGATGAGAGAAGGATAAGAATGAAAGACTTGGTAAAACTGGGCCCCGCCAAATAATATCATCCATCCATCAAACACCTAATATCTTTTGAGTTTAGAGTTGGTTGTTCTGGCTTGGCTTCGCAGAGTGTACTCGTCTCACTATACGAATACTTGTCCTATTCATCAGAGCAATGTGGGGTCCACAGTGATCAATGATCATGGGAGACGGACAAGAATATTGAGATGACACGTGTCCTGTAATTTGGTATCACTTTCCGGGTTAAATGTCCACGCACTAGTTTTGGCTTTTAGGAGAAGGTTTCAACGTGAATGTTACGTGGTGTTATTTAGTCCCTCACTCATATTACAATGATATTTTTTATCTATTGATACTGTACATGATTCATGAAATATCGAACTCTCTCATCAGACAACATATAACCTAACACCACGACGCGACGGCTTGACTGTTACACCCAAATCTCAAGGGGGCTAGAATGAGGGGTCCTGAAGTTGGATTGAGCACCTCATTATATAAGCTTCCACCAATTTTTCTCTTTTTATTTTTATGTGATGGTAATCTGTTTTTTTTTTAAAAAATATTATAAATAAATATATATAAAAATCTGACCTTATGATATGCAACAGAGCCCACATTTCGTGTTGGGCTACTTCAGAAAACTGAGCCGAAAAAAGTTACAAGAATTCGGTCCGCCGATTCACTACTAGAGAGACACATTTTTGCGCCCTGCATGCTAATCCAGCCCTAGTTTTCTGTACAGGTTGCCTTGCCCATTTAAGACCTTCTCTATGGGCCGACACCTGGCCTGGTAATAATAAGCTGGTGCACCAGTATAAGCCCACAGATTTCTTCAAATAACCAAATTTAAAATAAAAGAACAAAAAGCAATCATTTTATTTTTTTTCCTTTGAAGAAGAACTCAAGAAATTAAAATGAATAAATAAATAAACATAACACTAATTAACTAATTTAATTAACATGCCAATGCCATCCTCGATAACATCAGCTACCCAATGCAAAGTTTTGTAAGCATGCATTAAAAAGATCAAAAGCATCAGAGACAAAAGTTCAATTTTTAAGGCTTTTTGGTGAACAAACACACAGCAGATTCAACGGTCGGCATTCGGCTAACACAACAACATTTAACCCAACCCAAGCCAACCCTATTATTTTACCTTTTTAACAGCAGGCAATTCCTTGGTATTATCCACGCCCCTACAAAAGATCACCTGCAAGCCTACAAGCTGCCTGCCTGCATATCTTTAAGCATTTTAAAATTTGCCGCAAAAAGTATCTCACACTTCCACATTTTACACATTTTTAATGAATCACAAATACATGTAATGAATATTCTGGATTGTTTCTTCATCATCTCGTTATTTCCAAGCTGCCTATATACCATCCAAAACAATAGAAAATGAGAACAATAAATCATAGCTACTAACATGGCAAAGGAAGCAGAGATGAAAAACAAACAAACAAGACAGAACAAATAGTTAAATCCACACTCAGCCCCCTTAACCAGAACTCTATATATATAACCCTGGAAGCTTGGAACCAGAATGCATCCTAGAAACAATGGCAGCCCGCCTGCAAAACAAGATTTCAATGGATGCTGCAGCTGATAGCTGTTCACTTAACTCTTTTTCGTTTTCTGGCCTCCTGTGTGTTCAGGATCAGCAATCCAAGTCCCTCCCTACTAACAGAGCCAATCAAATTCACAAACAAGGCACAGAGTTTGAGTTTGGTCACACTACACCACAGTCCATTGTGACCGATCCCATCAAGCATTACCCAGCAGACCTGTTAATCTCAAATGGTCAGATCATACCAAAAGCAATTGTACTTCAATCAACACAGCATGTGCCGACTAACCAGCCCTGCATCAAAGATTCAGTACGAGCAGCCCGTACCAGTAGCAAGAGATCAACTGACAACACCGGTGGCACAGAAACTGCTAAACCAAATCCAGAATTTGGAAACCAAGAGAAAAACGAAAACCCTGCACCAAGATCATGGTTTGGCCAGAAAATATTCAAGTCATTTCTCTTCCCTTGCAAGGAATGCCGAGTTTCTAAGCCAACACAGAGAGGACACAGAATCCCAGAAGAAAATGGGAAGTTACATTGACATGAGGCTCCTTTTTCTTTTCAATTCTTTCTATTTCAGCTAAATCAAAAGTCCATTTCAATTAGTTGTGATGAACAATTTAGATTTGGAAGTGAGGCTTCAATATAACCTAGGTTGTTTCAGTTACCAACATTTAATAAAATCTAAGACATGAATCTTTACTCAAGTATGATCACTGAACGACTAGATGATTGATCACACAGTTGTTACACAACTGCATCTAGAGTCTCAACAGTCTGAGGTCACTTAAAAGTCACTAATACAAGTCTGCATACAGCAGTTAATGCCATATACTGAGAAACCAGCCCCAACTTCTTTACAATCTGATAGATGCTTCCTCATATGACCCAACTCATTTTATAGAGAGTATACTTATGAGCTACCAGAACCACCTGAAATTAATAGAAAATGTTCTAAATTATCTGATATCTTACAGGAAATGTGGGATTTGTATATAGATTTCTAAGGTCCTACAGTCATTCATCACATAGAGCTGCCTTTCAAGCCTCTATTCCCCCTTTCTCTCTCTCTCTCTCACTCAATTCCGAATCTTGGCCATATCAGGGCTATTTGCTGAAACTTGTTAGGCCTTTGATGCCATAAAAAATTACTTTGATTTGGGTTGAGAAACCATACATCAAGTCAAATCTAACTCGTTCTTGAGATGGGAAAATGGCAAAGAATTACAACATGATTGATTTACAGTTTTCGCAAATTGCCCTGATTTAGTAGCAACTATCGTACCTCAACAGCAATCCCATGCATAAGTAGATTTCAGGGTTGAGGACTTTGAGGGGTTTTCAGGTGCAAAGTGTGGACATTCACACTTGAAAGTTTACCAGTGAAATTTTACTAGCGAGCTATCCTCATAGCCTCATAGGGACTTTAGTTACAGAAATTCTAACTTTTATAATTAATCCGTTTCTATCATTTCCACATTGATAAACTAGTTTCATGTACATAATATTTGCAGGAGCCTCAATTTCTTACGGAGGTTCTATATTTTTAGATATGGAAAATGAAAGGAGGAAAGTGAATAACTAGGTGCCCAAGAATCTAAGTACTGGAATTTCCATAGTTTTAACACAGAAATCCTTATGTACTAAATCATAGCTACTTCAGTTTTGACTTGAATAACTGAAATGCCATCAGCTTATAAGCTAGACACCTGTAAAACCTATAATATTGCAATCAAAATCCAATCCTCTGTTGTTAAACAATTAATGAAACTTCCGAACATTTTAGATCAAACACCAAAATAAAACTCACAGCACAAGAATTAACGACATGTCTTAGAAAAATTTGAATGTACCTCAACAATGAAACATATTATCCATAGAAGAATCTGAAAGCCACAATTACAGATCATGATGACCAGAAAAGAGGATGGAGGAACAGTAAAACTTCAAATTCCAATGCTAGCAATATTATAAGTCAACTTTGACTTCAGAAATTCAAAATAAACATCTTTTGATATCTACACTATCAGATCATACAGCTTATTTTTATTTTTCATTATCCTAATGAAAATCTGCCGCACCATGCCAAATTCTTTGTAGCCAGTAAAATAAGGTATATGCAAATTATACCCAAGATACTGCAGAAGTGATCAATTACATATCATATCCATCCTAACTCAGGGAAGACTGATATGGAAACTGTAATTTCAACTTCGTGGGTCCCATACAGGTATCCTTAGTTCCCAAACCAAAAGGATTCATTTTACCGTGTCACTCCACGGCACCTAAGAATTCAAGCAGTGAAAGAATTAAAGACTGACCGTAGATAGACTAAAACCCAGCATCCGGGAACTTGCTAAAATTTGGAAAGACCCTCAATCTGGGTTAATTCAAGCCATAAGGCAATTTTCCTTGCATAAAAATGAAACGAATTATGACCTTTTTTTTTTCTTTTTTCTATATACAGACTAAGACAAATTCTAGTCATGACACCTATTATCTCCAAATAGATGAACTGAGAGTAACAGAAATAATTTTTGAAGCAATACATCTTATAAGAAAATTAACAACTCTACAAAAACTCTGTTGTAATTATGTAAAAGAAAAGGGTTATCGAACAAACTGTCCATGACCTCCAATTAGTAAACTGTGTAGGAAATTCTGCAAAAGAACAATATCCGGGCCTAACATCTCAAGATTTGCCATATTTCTCAACATATCCCTGCAAATGAAAGACGTAGCAGTCAGATTCCAGGAACAATTTCACATTCAAAACCAAATACCTGCGTCCTCACATTATCACTAAAATGACATGATAAAAAGCTAACCTCAACAAGCTTTGAGATTTTTGGACGGCATGAAGACAGGTATTGCACAACTGTTTCTACAGTAGGTGGGATTTGTTGGGGCTGAAAAGCACTGAGAACCTTCTCTACTGCTTTCTTAACTATCTTGTTATGTGCATCTTTGCTGAGACAACCTTCACGCCATTTTGGTTTTAACAATTCTTTTACTAACTCTACAAGAGCCGCACGGAAATGCCTCAGAGCTTTTGATTCTTGCTGTACATCCCCATCTGTCACATGTTCACCATCCACTTCATTGTTTTCTCTAAATCTATCTACTGTTATGTCTTTTTTGTGTCTAGAACTGTCACTCTGAGGTCTAGAATCACCATATGAACTGGTTTTATGTGGTTTTGTACTACCTTTGAGATGAGAGGGCCGCGAGAGATTTTCTTCTATAGTCATGGTTCCATTTTGGCAGACAACAGAAGCCCCCACTGTCTCTGCTTCAGTTACAGGCGAATTATGTTCGCGTGTATAGCAGCTATTATCTAATACCTTTTCATGACATGTATTATGTGAAGACATAGAGTTTGTATCACCATCACAAACTGGACGCATAGTCCCACTAACAGATTCACCATGTATTTGATGATGCAACTTGTTCCCAATGGCAGCCTCTTCAGAATAGAAAGAAGCCTCAAAGGAGATGTTTGCTAACTTAGGTAACTCAATGCTGTCACGAAGAGGGTCATACTGGCTCCCTGAAGATGATAGAAATGCAGGAGGAAGAATAAAAGATGGCTGGAAGGGTACAGATGGCTCCCAATCATTTGAAGAAATTTTTGTTTGAAGTTTATCAGAGCGCAATGACACACTGGTAGAAGGCAACTTCTTCAATTCAGAACTAGAGAAGGGAGAAGAGCTTTTCAGTAAGGGAGATGATCTAGTAGAATAACGGTAATCTCTATTTCGGTCTAAAAGCTTTTGAGTACCATGAGGACTTGCATCTAAACAGGAATAACTAGAAGGCAATGAAAATCCGGTCCAAGATGAAACACGGCTAGCTGGAAACGAGCCATTAGTTAAAAGATTACTTGAGTTTGAATTCAAGGAAAGGCTCACAAGTGGGGAGTTATGATCACTGTGCATGCGCTGGCTCCAAATTCCAGCTGGTTCCTCCATACAACTCGACTGAGAAGTCGGATTCCCTCTAGAGTACTTGCCTGATGACGCAGTAGATCCATTAGAAAAAAATCCAGGCTCAGGATACAAACCACTCATAAATCTAGAATTATCTTTATGAATTGGCGAGTTGTTATAAACATCAATGGGCCAGTTACGTGCATGACCATCTCTTCCTGCATCCTTAAACAAGGAGAGAAAGACTTGATCATCTTTGGATGAATGCAATTTCTGTGCATCAGTGGACTCACCCATATTTGATTCCCCTCCTGGAACTGCTGGAAACTTATGGTTTTCAAGAGACTGATGCCGTCTCTGAATTCCTTTGTGTTCCGAAAATCGGATATTTTCAGAAGAGAGATGTGAAGAAGCCAGAGGATCAGGAAAACCAGGTGACCTTGATCTCTCAGTTACGTCTCTTAGACCTGTCACAGTAGAAGGTTGTTAATAAGAACATCACAGGAGAGTACTTTCTTGACATTCAAACCCAAGAAGATACATTATACCTTCATCAGGCTGGACTTCTCTAGTACAATTTGCAGCAGCAACATCTCCTTGTGGATGAGTACTATTCGGACTGTCTTTTATATGGACAAACTTACATGAAGTACCTCTAATGCACCAACCTTTAGCAAAGAAGTCACAGATAATAGCTGGGCGTTTGTTTCGATCACTAGTCTCAGCAACAGGAGACATAATTCTGGTCACTTTCTCAGAAGCAGCTGATCTGAAAAACTTGACGGTTAGTGGGATTTGTACAAGTTTGATTGGAAAAAGTTAATAATTAGCTACCAGAAAAACAGGGAGTGGCCAACACTTTGGCCCTGTGACAAGTAAATTTCGAAAGTGCACTTGCTTTGGCTCTATAAAAATAAAAATTTAAAAGTATATAGGTCCGGCATATCACCTCACCTTGAATCCATTTGCTTTCTATCATTCCTCGGATGTATGTCCCCTTGTTTCATCTCATCGTCTGGATTCATGACACTCTTAACCTCCTTACCTAAGTGATCCCTCATCAGGATGGCATTAGCCATCTCTTCCCCAGCAACACCAGACGAGTTGGAGGCTTTAGCATCCATAACCTCACTATGACGCAAATATGCTTTTCCATCATCATGTGATTCATTTGAGTGTATACCATGAAGTCCCTCGGGCTTATAATCTTGTCTAACATCTACACAAAACAAAAATAAAATCAAGTATTGCCGCCTTGACAGAGAGAAAGAAGGCTGATAGATATTCATAACAATCAAGTAAATCAAGTTGGCCTTTAGCTAAATTTGGGCAATAGTTTCAATGAGATTGGACCAATTCATCATTCTAGATTAGAGAGATGGGGTTTAACCAAATAACCGGTTGAAACTGGAAGGCTCAAAGTGAAATGCGCAAGACAAAACCTTACTTTACCAATTTTCACAAGTATTGGCGGCTCTTTCCAAACTCCTCAAAACAGTGGCCCGCATATAAGAGTTCCGAGTTTATAACAATTCTTCATAATCAAATTACATTACTTTATCTCACCTAAAGAATTTCCAATTGCTCTGAAAGCACTACATTAGCACGAATTGCTCCAATCAAGCCACAATGAACAGTATGAATCTAAATGCAAACCTAAAATTGAAGTGGAAACAGAGCAAACGTATGCATATGAGCAACAGCATCGAAATACAAACAATCAAAGATGAAACAAAAAGAGTTTGGAAAACAAGTAGGTTAATCAAAGAGGTAAATAACCGTTATGATGATCACGAGCTTGAACCGGTGAATCAGAAATATCCATATCCACTTCAATCCTTTCTTCTTCCATTATCTCTTCCTGTTCTCCCTCCACCTCTTCTTCTTCTTCCTCCTCCTCCACCTCTTCTTCTTCTTCCTCCTCCTCCTCCTCTTCTTCTTCTTCTTCTACTATTTCGGGGTCTTCTTCTTCGTCGTCGTCATCTTCTTCTTCTTCAATTTCTGGGTCTTCTTCTTCTTCTTCTTCTTCAATATCGGCGGAGTCGGAGACTTCGCCTGGGGGCGGAGATTGGTCATCGTGAGGCATTCTGGGTGCGGCTTCTTAGGTTGGTACGGTACGCCTTCGTTGAGCTTTGTTGTGGGGACGCTAAGACTGAGCTTGCTTCACTGATCTCCGTTGGCCAGGCAAATGGGATACGTGTAGTGCTGTGATTATTCCCGGGTACATATTGATCACTGCAGTGCGATACATATAATTCAAAAAATATATATACATGTTAAATATGGTTTAAAACTTTATATGATCTCTGTTGAAATAACCTCCGGCTCAAATATTAATCATTAGTAGTTTTGCATGACTCCGAATGATTGTCCAGTCGGACCATGACAATTAACCTTAACTCAAATTCGTGCTAATGAATCACAAAAGTTCTCAAGTAATTGTGAGACGTCACCAATAACTTATTTTCCAAGATTACAATGTCATCACCTATTATTTTTCCACTGTAAATATATCGGAAATAAGGGCGGGCCAAAAACCATAAAATTAGTGAACCGGGCTGAATCATAACTAAAAAAAGAGTCAACTCCAAAGAAAACAACACAAGTTAACCCACAATGCTCTGGGGGGGGAAGGAATATAAGATTTCTATATACGAATTTGCAAATAGGGATACTTGAATACTTAGGCCATCTCCAGTTATAAGGCTAAATGTAGTCCAGGACTAAAAATTTAGTCCCCCAAAATATTAATTTTTTAAAGAATAATGCATTACTAAATTTTTCCATCTCCAGGCATACATGACTATATTTTATGATCCTTCATATTTTATTATTTTGAAAAAGGAAGTGAGAGTCTTTAATGATTGGTTGTTGAAAAGCATATGGATGAGACCCACTATAAATTTGGCCAGGCCAAAGCTAGTCTACATTTGGATTGGAGGCTAAATGTAAATTAGCCTCTAAATTAGCTAAAATTTTATTTAGCCATGAGATTAGTTTTGCATTAATTTAGGACTATACTTGGAATATAGCCCATGGCTAGAGATGACCTTAACATATTAACAATTAGCTACCCATCTAACCAACGAAGACACAATTGATTGATTGTAACAACTACACATACAATGAATTTTTTTTTTTTTTGAGAGGCAAATACAGTGTATTTTAGCAAAATGTAAAACAAAAAATTATATTCCTAATTCTCTTTAGCTTAATTTGGTATTTCTTTTTATTTTATTTTTTGTCTTACAATTTGGTCTTTATTGTTTCCTGAAGAAAAAAACAAAAAGTCTTTATTGTGGACCAGGCCTTTCAACGTCGGACAATCTTTAACTCCACTTGCCCAAAATGAAATCATAAGCAAGACCCAATCAGCCACTGTATTTCTTTTCCAATAAATGTGATTTATTTTGCAGTTCGTAATATGCTCAGTACATCAAACACGGAGTTAGGATTTTAAAATAGACTGAGTTGGATTTATACATACGATATGTGACTTAGTAGATTCTGTCCGTGCAGCACAATAACTTGCAAGCACACTGTGTTGCACGAACAACGAATCCCAACATACAAATTAGGAGAATGAAAATGAGTCCACATGCATGTATAGTATACAAAAGAATTATCCTAATTGAAGCAATATGAATGCTCAAAGGTCCTACCTAACTACAAAATGATATCAAGTCGTCCCCAGAAAATGAAATTTCATTCTGGCATGTTAATGAACCTTAAACTGGTCCATGATCAATTGAGACAGCAAGACGTCTCTATCTCATCGGTTTAAGGATGACCTACACTAATAATGCCGCCATTCATATTTTATTTAGAGCATTATGTAATTTTGTTTATAAAAAAAACGAAAATGGAGTGGCACATAGGCTTGCGAAGTTGGTATTGCATAGTAGCTCACATGGATTATGGTTGAGTTGAATTCTGGTGATTAGTTGGCCTACTGCCTTAATCACAATAGCATCTCCGAAGATTGCGCACCAAGTCATGCTTAAGGAGTCAAAGTTCAGAACTCGGGGTCCTCCCGGACCATCCCTCAACCTCAACCGTCGGATCCATTCAACCTTACACATCCAGAATCCAATCTTCTCTAAGTAGAAATTGGAATAAATATGTTTACCAAAATATAAATCCCATCAATATAAGCAAAAGTCACCAAAATTGAATAAATCTTGCATATAAAAACCAACTGTCCTCGTCTCGTATTTTTAAGAACAGAGGCCCAACAAGTCCTAAATTGATGGACGAGATTAATTATAATTCCTAATCTGGATTGTCAATTTGATAATTGCACTTTGGCAACAGAAAAAATTAAAAAATAAAAGCTCACGTTAGCGTTGTCACGTGCTTTGTCGTCTACACGAGAGTGTGGCGTGCGGTGTGGGCTCCAACCCAACCATCGAACCATTAAGAATCTGTGTTTACTAGACCCAACTATCCATCTGCACCGTCCATTAATGAAAGAAAAGGAGATCATTAAAATCTCGGCAGCACATTAATATCTCCTCTTTTCACGAGTCAACAAAATCAAGAAAAAAATGGAAATTAGACACCAACTCCAACTTTAATTCAGCACTAGTGACTAGTCGCACACACGTCCAATCCAATTTCACTCTCTCTCGCTCTCTCTGTCTTTCTTTCTCCTTCTGTGTGGAAATTGGAAAGCAAATACAGTATATATGATATGAGAATGAGATTTTGTATAGTGGAGAAAGAAAAGGCGAACGGCACATGCGCGTAGCGTGTTTCACAGCTAAAACAATGCTTAGGTTTATTCTTCGTCTTCTTCTTCTGCCATGGCTTCTTCTCCTGCTCAGCTCAGTCTTCTCTTCGGCTTCGGCTAAACCTGGTGAGTGCTCACTGGCATCTTTTACTTATTCGCTTCAGTTCGATTACATTGCCGTTTCTTGATTCCCTGTATATCTTGATTCTTGAGTTCTTAACAATTCGGAGTCAAATTCAGTGGCATTGGAGTGAATTTAGCCACTGAATTTAGAGAGAGAACAATGAGTTTAAAGCGTAGTGGTGCTAATTCATCGTTTTTGGTTTTTGGTGTAAATTTTAGCGTTTGCTTTGGTGGAGATCTTGGTCTTATGCTCGATTCTGTTTGGCATTGATGATTCAAAGAACGGAAATGAATCAGAGAGTAAAAATGGAAATAAGTAGTACTTTTTTACTCTTTCTGGAAAAAAAATATTTGTTTGTTTGATGTTGAAGGAAAGTCAATGAGTTTGAATTCCTTTTGGAAAAGGAAATGAATCTGCGTTTCAGTTGTGCCAATTGCAAACACAGAACGGCATAAAACAAGGCTTAAAGTAGGTTATGTTTCTTATGTATGATGATAACCAATTTTACCGAGTTATAGAGAAAGCAGGGGCATTGGCGTATTAATGGCGGATGATGCATTATGCTCTTTGGCCTCTCAACATTTTAGATGAATTTTCTATTTTTGTCTAATTTTTTGTTTTTTTTTTAAAATTGAATAAGGTGGTTACAGTTCAATTACAGAATCTAGAAAATTATACATAAAAAAGAAAAACACTATAATAATAGGATTTTCATGAAAGTACCATTTTTGTATAAGTTGCTGCTTTCACATCAGTGCTTATAAAATGAATACTCAAATTTAAGAGAAGATTAATTCTCTAGTAGTTGTTGTTTAGTGAAGTTGGTATTATTATTCACACACCATCATGCAGACAACACATGCTTATAAGATTAGAGAATATTACTCAGTTCTTTATTTTATCTTCCTGTGCTTATTCCGGTTAAAATTTTGGTTTTAACTTGTGTGTTATGCTTCTGAGAACAGCACCATTTGCTATGCGCATAAGCTGTGGAGCTCGTCAGAATGTTCATACAAAGCCAACCAATACACTGTGGTTTAAGGATTTTGCATATACAGGAGGCATACCTTTTAATGCAACACGCCCAAGTTATATCAGTCCTCCACTTCAGTCACTTCGGTATTTTCCCCTGTCTGAAGGCCCTGAAAATTGTTACATCATCAATAGAGTTCCCCGGGGACACTACTCAGTAAGGATCTTCTTTGGATTGCTTGCACAACAGAACTATGACAGTGAACCTTTATTTGATATTTCTGTCGAAGGCACTCAGGTTACTTCATTAAAATCTGGTTGGAGTAGCCACGATGATGAAACATTTGCTGAAGCACTAGTGTTTCTTAAAGATAGCTCTGTGTCCATCTGCTTCCATAGCACTGGTCATGGGGATCCAGCAATTCTTTCCCTTGAAATTCTCCAAGTTGATGATAAAGCATACCAACTTAGCCAGCAATCGGGTCAAGGAATAATCCTTAGAACAGTAACAAGATTGAGCTGTGGTACTGGGAAGCCAAAGTTTGACGTAGATTATGGCGGGGATCATTGGGGCGGGGACAGATTTTGGAATTATATAAAGACCTTTGGTCAGAGTACTGATACAGCCCGATCTACTGAAGCCAGCATTAAGCAGGCTTCAAATCCACCAAACTTTTATCCAGCAGCTCTTTATAAAAATGCAATTGTTGGTACTTCTAGTCAGCCTGATTTAGAATATACAATGGATGTGGATCCCAATAGGAACTACTCAATTTGGTTACACTTTGCTGAGATTGATTCTACAGTCACTGGTGTAGGGCAAAGGGTATTTGATATCCTGATAAATGGTGACACTGCATTTCAAGATGTGGATGTTATCAAAATGAGTGGGGACCGTTATGCTGCTCTTGTACTTAACACAACTATCGCTGTAAGCGGGAGGACTTTAGCAATAACCTTGCGCCCTAAAGAAGGTGATCATGCCATAATCAATGCCATTGAGATCTTTGAGGTTATAATGGCCGAGTTGAAAACTGTACCAGAAGAAGGTACATATGCACCCCTGTTTGTTCTTTTATATCCAAGTTTCTCGAAACCCTCACTAACACCTAGCAATATGTACATAGTGTACACATTCTCATTTCATTAAACAATAGTTAGACATGTAGAATTGCAGTCTTACGAATGTACTCTTTGGTCTTGTCACATATCACTTAATATCTTCTTCACTTATACAATTGCTTTGAAAACATTCTTAACTTGTGTTACCTATTGGAGATTGCTTTTATTGCGTCTTATTTTTCACTAAAAGCTATCGAATGTCTATAGTGGTAGTCAAACACTATGGAAACTGTCGTTACTAATTCATCACCCTTTTCTCTTTCCACACACCAAAAAAAAAAAACAGTTAAGGCGTTACAGACATTAAAGAAAACATTGGGGCTTCCTGTTCGGTTGGGGTGGAATGGTGATCCATGTGTTCCTCAACAACATCCATGGAGTGGAGCAGACTGCCAATTTGATAGAACTAGCAGCAAATGGGTCATTGACGGACTGTAATTTCTTGAGCCTTCACCTCATTTTTTATTATTTCCTTTTCCTTTTCAATCTTATTTCTAATTTGTCTTTCCAATTTGTATGTTCTTTATACTGCTCATGTGCTTCAATGGCTACCCTCTTCATTTTCTCACTGCAAGAATTTCACTCTTGAATATGTAAAGAACTTAGTTATCTGTTTTTGTTCAGAAAATACTGTGATGAAGGTATTAAAATAATAATGTAAGTTTGAGTAGTGTGCCTTGAGACAACTATAGGACATGGATAGCTGGTATACCAGTTGAGATATTTCGTTAATTTTTTGTGATTCATGTATAAGGAAGTTGTAATGTTTGAAGTTTTCTTTTGAATTGAAAGTACACAACAGAAGGTGTCAAAACAAGTGACTGAACCCACCAAGAATCAAATTTGTCTTTCTTTCTTTGGTGTGAATGATCAGTTTTCTTTTGGAAGTGGAGGAGAAAAAGTAGGAAAGCTTTAGTTGCAATATCAAATACTTATTTGCTTATTTGACAGGGAAAGTATTCGCCCAACTATGGCATCATGTCCACATTTTCCACCGTATACTGACATTGTCTGGCTCCTTCATTATTTAGCCTTCATCTGTACCCCAAATTTGAGTCCTGAATTTCTGATGGCCTCTTGCCAGCTCAATTACTCTTTGATTCTATAGAGATGAGCTATTGCCATAGAGGAGTTCTTTTGAGGCTGTTGAATACAAATAGCAATTTTTTTAGAAGACCTTCTAGTCTTGGAAGTGAATACAAATATCAATTGATACCTGACCAAGGGTTAGTCTTCACAAAATGTAGTCCTAATATGCCTGAGCCACTTGAATTGCTTCCATTTTGGCGTAATAGTTGGTCTTGTTTCTGTTTCCCCGAGTTTTATTCATTTCACTGAATCTGAATTCTAGCACCTTTTATGTTCCAGCTTTATTTCCTACTACATAAAGTCCAGTTGTTATTCTGTGCACGGTTGAGTGATTTGCATTTCAGATTACCTTCCAGCGTAGTCTTGCGAATTACTCTTATGATGTCTGAAGAAGGCCCCTCGGCATTTGTGTGTTCCATTGTAATATGAGCATTTTTGGCAATTAATGTTTACCTCTGCATGCACAGGGGTCTTGACAATCAAGGTCTGAAGGGATTTTTGCCAGATGGCATATCAAAATTACATCATCTTCAGAGCCTGTGAGTTTCTTTCTAAGATGTGGTAGCTTCTATTTGTCATGTTAACTTAATTCACAATATATATATATATACCTGATGCCAGACTTCAATGGAATAATAGCTCGGCATTGCTTTTGTTTATTTATTTATAAAATGCAACATCTAGCTAGTCAAATGTTTTACAGCCGTTTCAACCCATGTTTGTTTACCTTGTGGATTTACAGAAATTTGAGCGGAAATAACATTCATGGAACAATTCCATACTCCCTTGGAACAATAACAAGCTTAGAAGTACTGTAAGTGCAGCTTATATTCTCTTTTCATAAAGTGTTGATGATGTTTTATTATTTTGTTTTTTTCTGAACGGCATATCCAATGAACTCAATTATTATTATTATTATTATTTTTTGGACGAAACCAATGAACTCAATTATTGTTGTGATTTGCATGTTCAATTCCATTTCGTGAAAGTTTCCTCGAGTTTTATTTTTTGTTTTTGAATCAACATAATCATTGAAGAATACACATGCTCCTTCCTTGGCAGGGACCTCTCCTTAAATTCCTTCAATGGATCAATTCCTGAATCCCTCGGACAGTTGACATCATTACAAAGACTGTAAGATATATCATCACGCATCTTATAAACCTATGGAATTAAAATGTAATAGAAAGAAGACTCTAACCTATGATGTCATTGTGTAGTAATCTCAATAGCAATTCTCTGTCCGGAAGGGTCCCAGCTGCTCTAGGAGGAAGGCTTTTACACAGAGCTAGCTTCAAGTATGATTTAGTCAGTAATAATCTGTACATATTATTGGCTTTTATGCACGATAACATAAATAGAAATGTATCGATACAAAATCTGAACTCCATATCTGGCTTGCATGCAGCTTCACTGACAATCATGGTCTTTGTGGTATACCTGGACTGCCTACATGCGGGCCACACCTTACTGCTGCGGCAAAGATTGGAATTGCATTTGGTGCGTTGTTGTTGTTCCTACTTCTTGTCATCTGTTCAATATGCTGTTGGAAAAGGCGGCAGAATATCCTCCGAACGCAGCAACTTGCTGGTAAGGATCTATGAAATGGAATGCAACTACATACAATGGTGCTGATAATAAAAAAGACTGAAAATCAGCCATATTAGCATAAGTAGACATTACGAATGCAAACTATGATCTACTTTTATTTGTGTAGCAAGAGAAGCTCCATATGCAAAGGCAAGGACCCATTTATCACAAAACATTCAGATGAACCGGCAGCATAATCATCATGCCCAATCTCGAACGGCAGCTGAGACTGGGCCCATCTTGCTTTCATGATCAGACAGCTTTCAGCCCAAAGCCCAATATAGTTGGAAGTTTGATCCAGAGCACTTGGTCTCTTGGCAATACTGCTTGCATTGGCCCTCTCACTTACACAAGATCACATCCCTCATTGGGTGCCCGTATATGCTACAGAGAAAGAAAGAAGAAAAAAGAAGAAGAAAAAAAAACCACTGTACATTGCTCCAATTCTTTCCTTTTCTTTTCAAATTTGGCGAAGTTTTGTAACACCTAAAGGAAGTGATGCATGTAGAAATCAAAATGTTCCCATCCCATCCTTCCACAACTTTAAACATATGGAGTGTAGAATACTAATTAAAACTAGTCTGTGTGAGAAGTATTTTAAGAAATTGTTTGAAATTTGATTCAGAAAACATAAAGGGGCATGATGAGTTGGAGGGAAAATTTCAGACATGCCCCATTCAGATTCTGACTATCGATGTGTACAAATCATGAGGACCCAAATTATGATTTTGTACTACATAGCGCTCCCATACTAAAGTGAAAGAGAGCATTTATTTGAGAAAAAGTTACGGAGTGTCCGAATCTAAGGGTAAATGCCAAGGGAGCCTAAAAGTGGAAATTACATTAACAGCTTGTTCCTGCTAATGGGTAAGGTAAGAGACTCCAGTAAAATTGCAAAGGTGGAAAACTGAGAGCTTGGTCAAAAAGCACAATCCCCTAACACCTATATACGTGTCACAGGGACAAAATTCAGAGATCCAATTTGATAAAATTGAATAAAATAAGATAGTTGTCAGGCTCTCGTGAGTCTGCTTAGATCACCGTACGATTATTTCCATCATAGTGGTCAGTGGTCAGTGGTCAGTGGTCACACCCACACCCAAACCCAAACCCCAGTCAAACACGGCATTGACGCCAAAGGCATTCAGACGCAGCAGCAGAAGCAGCAGCCCATCTAACCCAAACCCGACCCAACCCAATTCAACTTAACTCGCCCCTTGTCTCCTGCAACTCGGACACCGCCTCTCTGTTCGCCACGTGGACTCCCTCCTCACTACCAAACAATCTGCTTTCAATCCAACTCACTACCCGATACGCCACCCCTGCCCCCACTTCCTTAATTTTATTTTCTTAAATTAAATTTCAAAAATAGAAAACATAAAATAAAAAACGAATTAAGTGGCAGGCGCCGCTGAGCCTGACCACGGCGCCGTACAAAATGGGTAGGGCTTACATCACCCTTTGCGCAGAGACCACTCCACCCCACACACAAACCCACACGTCTACTCAGGCGGCGGCTCTTTTCTTTTTCCCCACTGGGCCCCACAACACCCTCCTCACGTGCACCTTCCCCCATCTTCTTCCCTACGACCGTCCGATCACACCTGAGGCCAACTCTCTGATCCTCATCACAATCCAACGGCGCCGAATAATTTACACGTAAATAAAACCCATAATCAGATCAATATATAAGTAAATAGAGAGAGCCGTGCCGTCCAGCCGACGATTACGGGTGTCTGAGTGGGACCCTTTCACTTTCCACACCCAATACATCTCTCCATTTCTTCAGTCTCTCTCTTTCTCCCTTTCTCTCTCACTCACTCAAACCTTTTCTTTTGGTCTCTCTCTCTGTCTTTTCATGGCGACTGCTTCTTCATCTCGCGAGGGCCACTACAGAGGCGTGAGGAAGAGGCCGTGGGGCCGATACGCCGCCGAAATCCGAGACCCTTGGAAGAAGACCAGGGTTTGGTTGGGTACATTCGACACGCCCGAAGAAGCTGCTCTCGCCTACGATGGCGCAGCCAGATCACTGCGCGGCGCCAAGGCCAAGACCAACTTCCCGGCCCCGGTTCCCGGCGGTCTCTCTCTGGACCTCAACATCCCCTCCGCCGCCCACTGGGCCTCTCACTCCGGCCGCTTGGTCGAGTTCCTCCACACAGGCGTCTTGAACGACATGAGCTGCGGCGATGCAACACCCGATACGACGACGTTGGTGAGCAAGAGGGAACAACCTCAACCTCCTGTTGGTGTTGTGGGAAATGTTGGCGGCGTCGCTGGCGGTACGGTCGCAGAGGGTTCGAGTACGGCGTCGTATTTAGGGCTTGTACGACGTGGCCTGCCTATTGACCTCAATGAGCCGCCACCCTTGTGGCTGTGAAAAAAAACAAGTAGTACTCATCTGACGGCGTCGTTTTGGGTTTTCCTCTCATCTCATCTCATGTCATGATCCCTCCATATTTTTCTTTTTGTTTTTAGTATTTCGCCATTATCTAAAGAAAAAAAATCTTCACTTCCGTTTTCGGACGTTTGAAGGTTTGAGAATTTGAGGGAGGGAAAAAGAAAACAATGTTATTATTGAAAGGAAAAATATTAGAGAGAGGCTTTCTGTATATAAATTTATGTGCTTTTTTTTTCAATGAGACTCTTTCCATTTCGATAAAGTTTGAAGCTTTTCATTCATTTCAAAGTGGGGAAGGAAGCTCTGCAGCAAAGCAAGCGTGCGTGCGTGCGGTGTGTGTTTTGATCATCTGTTTCCGATAGTTTCAGCATCCCATAAATTTGAAGAACTTGACCCACTCGCAGCCCATGGCGCGTGTCAATTCAGAGTGTCCATGTCTGCTCCGACATGGAGATATGCAGTGTCCTTAATCTTAATTAAACCAGCTTAATATTGTTTAATTATTCATCTTACCTCGTGAATTAAACCCTTACCTCTGTTTTTTTTTTTTTTTAACAATAACCAAGCGTATAATTAGCTGTTAATTTAATTTTAATAGAATTGTTTTAGGTGGTAGGTCTGTTTTACAAAATTTGGATTTTCGGATAAGCAAAAAGTTCCTTTCTTGGTGGGGGACGTAGCTTTTCCTTGTTATGGAAAAGCAAATTAGGAAGGAAAAAAAAAAATGGCCGCGTTGTTCATGTGTGTTGATGTTGTTGCTTGCTTGCTGCCGGCTTTGGGTCCCTTTCTTTTTTTCTTTTTTTAATTTCCATCCTGTGGGAATCTGCTGTCCATTTCTCTCTTTCCTCTTTCTCTTTCAAGCCAACCAATATTTGAAAACTACATGTTTATTTATCTATATACAAAACCTTGGTTAGAATATTGATAATAAAAAATTTATCATGCAATCAATTTCAAGCCTAGTGAGTGACAACCTTTGCCCTTTTGTTCTTTTCTTCAGATGATTCTTCACCAGCCGGGAAAAGACACATTTATAACATGCCACCCCCACCACCTATTGATTTTGATGGGTGGTGGCTATTTCATTTGAATTTTGTTTTGTTATAACACACAACAATTGTACATGTTATTGAATTTTATTACACGGTGTATGTTTAGACGATAATGAACTGTCTACAATTTAAGCACATAAATATTTTGTTTATATGTATAATAGGTTCAAAGCTTCGAATAAAACGTATTCCAAAATTTATAATAAGTCATATGTGGCGTTGTCATACATACATGTATAATATAAGAATCGGAAATTATATACAAAATCTTAGTAGTTATCAATCATATAAACAAGAAGTATAATTACTTGTATTGGATTGGACGAGAAATATGAATCCCTCCAACAAATTAGCAGTAATCCAAGTGTATGGATGGAGTCTCGTGTGGGCACCAAGTAATTTCATTAGTGGTTCAAACGCTGGTCTGAGTATTTTGTGCAGCAGCAACATCAGCTGGCTTTCATTATAAAAGTAAACAAAAGATTGCAATCTAATTAAAAGCTAACCCAATCCATTTTCTGTCTGCCTCGATTGGTTTTCGTACGAATTCTATAATTGCATTCTTAATTTTATAATTTTATAATGCAATAAATAATATGGGCACAAAGAAAATGAGAAAGGTGGTTTGGATTGGATTTGAGTGACGAAAGTAGATGAGAAAAATCTCTTGGTCAATATTTTACTTTGCTTTTTTTTTTCTTTTCTTTTCCAAAGTCCCTTTTAGGCTTCTAGGACGGCGGCTTTGGTCGCTAAATATATACATATATCATATCATGTAGGCTTATAGGTACCAGCCCATAGTGTGTTGTGTTCCTTAGGTCCCATTCAAAATGTTATGTCATTTTCATGTGTAGCACAAGAAAACTCTTTTGCCTTTTATTTGGTATTGCATTTAATTTGAATTTACCACTTCATTCCATACACTACTATTGTCCTAGACTGGTCCCACCCTATATAGCATTAATGAGTGGATGTGGATATATTATTCCTCATCCACAGTACAAGTTTGAATTTTAGATACGTGATAAGAACGCTATTATCATCTTATCACCAGTACAATGCAATCTAATCGTTGTTATTAAAATTAGAATCCATAACGTATCAAAGACTAAAAATCGTATATATACGCATGATCAACTAACACAATTTGAGTTGATGTGAGAAATATTATGAGAGAATGTGAGATTTTATTTAATAAAAAATATGGGTTATCTATATATATAAAATAAAAGACAGAAAATAGTGAAACATTCAAAATACTAATAAATATTATTGGTTAATTCAAATATTAAGAATTGAAATGAGTAATTAAATGAGGATGATATAGTAATTTACTTTTTTATATTAAAAAAATTTAAATTAAAAGTAAATCAGATAATATGTCTTATTTTTATAGAACATAACTACCCATATTATTTTTTCTTAATTCTAAAAATAAAATCAATTAAAACACACGTGAGCATGTGCTAAGTGACTAGTCAATATTACTAGTAGATAAAAGATCTTCATATACATATGGAATATGTGTATAGACGCAAAGAATAAGACAGCGAAACAAATAAGGGAAAAAGAAGAACAATGACACGCAAAGGCAGAGAGAGAGAGAGAGAGAGGTGCGTGTAGGTGGTGCAGTGCAGTGAGCAGCAGACGAGACGACCTCTTTAGTCTTTACTTTAGACTTTACATACTCAGAGATTCACCTAATTACAACGTCAGCACCATCAGCATGCATCAGCGCTGCTGCTTCTGCAGGCAGCTCTTGCTTTTGCTTGCTGCTTCTGCTCTGCTAGTCGCAGCTGCAGACTTGTTGTATGTAAACGTAACCTAACCCCGGCCGTCAATTCAAAGACTGATCGATTTGACCCTCCCACTGTCCTTTGGGTCCCCACCTCCCTTCCACTCTGCTTTAAAAAAATAAAAAATACTTTGAGATTTTCGTTTTGAAAAATATTTCTTCGTTGTGGGACCCGCTTAATTTACGTGTCACCCTCAGGCCCGCTGGCCGGTCCCATAGCCAAGCGAATCTGTCGGCACCAGAGGCATCACGGCCGTCTCTCTCTCCCCAACGCTGCTGTTTTGGTTTACGTAGCGCACCCCACACCACACCCACAAACTGAAACAAAAGAGTAGACAACAACAATTTTAAAATAAAACCCAAACCCTACAATAATTAAATAAATAAATAATGAAATTGTGTTTTGTCGTTGACGGCGCGGGTGCGCCTTCTCTTTTCCTGGTCGCTTGACCAGAGGAGCCACCGGTTAAGATATTTACCGGAGATTCGTTTGGTCAAGCAACAACAATATTGTCTTTTATATTCTAATTAAGTAACTAATTTTCTAAAATAATATTAGTGTTTATATTTAATGTATTAAGTAAACTAATGTATATATAATAATGTATTTAGTGTTTATATTTAATGTCTTTTATATTAAGTAACTAATGTATATATAATAATATTCTTCCAGGATTATAATTTATATATAGAGAGAGGCATGGCCTATGTACTACATTCTTGGGGGAGGCATGTTTGCCATACGATAAATGGGGGACATGACATGACATGAGCATGGATACAGATGGTCATCATACATACATGATGATAATGATGATGTTATCAAGGACGTGAAGAAGAAAAAAGAGAAAATAAAAAAAGCAAATGAAATCCCATCATCACGGTCTTCTTCTCTGGTGGTGAGGTGTCCGTGTTGCCCAAGTTATAAAAAATAAAAAAATAAAAAAAGATAATTTGTCTTTGGCCTGTCGTTTTCTACTTTCCTCTTAACATTTGTTTGTGTGTGTAAAAACAATAAATAGTGGATTGATGAGTGACAACTCAGGAGGAAAAGAAAAATTCAAAATATAGAATAGAGAATGATGAAAATAGAAAAACAGAAGTAAACGGAGGAGGAGGAGGAGGAGGAGGAAGGCGGTGGGGTGGTGGCTGGGCTGGCTTTGACTCAATCTCTCTCGTGCATCACGTGGGGGTAGAGAAGAGGCGCATGCATGGCCGTGCGGTTCCATTAATAACAACACAAGAGTTAAAAGATGATCTCACATATCATATCATATATACACCACCACCGTCGTCGTCGTCCTCCTCCTCCTCCTGACATATTTATTTCTCTCTTTCACCCATTTATTCTGTGGGCCCCATCTCTACTTTATCTCTATGTCTGGTATGCCCCTCACTCAACTCAACTCAACTCAACTCAGTCAAACAAACACTCAAAAAGAACCAAATCAAATGCTTTCTGGCTCACATTCTTTTTACATTAATCTAAATCATCAAGAACTTCAAAATAATAAAAATAATAAATACTTAGTTTCATATGCCATGCATGCACTGCACCCCACTTAATATTTAACTTAGGGCAATTCATTTTTAATTATTTGGGACGGCAGAGCACCTCCTAGACCTAAACAGTCACTGAGATGGCTCCAAAGGAGAAACCAAAGGGGGCCCCAGGAAAATGATACCCTTGACAAAGGCGCACAACTTCAAATGATGGCTAAAGCCCACCATCACCATGCATAAACATTACTAGCTTTTCAGGTCTGCAATCATATTTATCTGCTCACATCTGAATTCAAAGAAGAAGGAAAAACAATTTAATCCAACATGCTTTGCTTACGGAAAAATGCATCTTCCTCGTACTCATAATAGTTACAAATGGCTGTTCAAATTGCATATATGATAACATGTATAGTATATCATCCAGATCTTATTAACTATATGATTAGTGATAACTTCCTAAGGAATTTCTGTGTCACTTGAACCGGGCGGAGCGTCTAAATTGAATTCCTCAGCAACATCCACTTCTATCCTCCATCTGTTTACAGACACAGGCGCTATAGTTCAATCTGAAACAGTAAATACAAACAACAGTAAAGCTAGTGAGTGAGTACCTTTCGAGCACAAACTTTCCTTCCTTGTATATTTGGTTTTTGTCATGTGCAATTACCTAATAAGATTCAACATCAGTATAACTCATTTGTGAATTGACATCAAAGACTACACGCATAAATATGCCTTCTCCACACATAAGCTGCATGCCCATCTTTTACAAGAGGTAGGATACCCTTAAGAAAATTGAGTATTTTTCAGGAGACACTTCATTCAATTAAGCTCTACCATAAAATAAAAAACTGGCCTTGCAAAGTCCGATAGAACCGCATTTTATCATTGGCGTATGCATTTTTTAGTGATGGTTACATCTCTCCTTGGTGCTGTTTGGTTTGATTAAAGATGACCAACTTTACATCTTAAAAGAATAATAATTCAACAAACAATTACACTCAGACACAAGTTTAATAATGTACAATGAATTTGTTTAGCATATTAATTCATTAAAGATGACATTATCTCCTTGAGCCCACAACATTTTTAAAACAAAAAAATTTCTTCTGTTCGTGAGAAAACGTTCATTTATGTTTGTGTGTCTGTTTTCTCCTTTTGTTTACTAGTTTCACTCTCTAGTCCTGCTCCTACCTACCCATCCATCCCAACAACTAAACCAGAGAGATAAAGAAACCATACATATTTCCATCCAAGAATCTGTCCGCAGCAGCAGCAAAAAATATCTTCTACAGTATGCAAACCAGAAAGCATCAGCCTCTCTTCCTCGGGACCAAGCGTTATGTTCACCCTGGATAAAATTTTCATAGGTCAGATGAGAAGAAAAAGGACAAAACAAAAACCAATTCACATTTCTCATGGTCTGTCAAAGGAAAAATAGCATCCTTATTTCTTTGAACAAGAACAATTGCATCAAATTTCATATCATTGTGACCAGCATGTTGAAAATAGCTCGTTTGTGTTCAACAGTGGCATCCTTAAAATGTACTGGCCACAAAGTTTAGGACTTGGTGATTATCAATTAAAACACAGGTTTCATTGAAGAAAAACATCCATTTAGAAAGAGAGACTGGCAGCTGATGAATTTTAAGGATCAGTAAATTTACAGTTTAGAGAAGGGACTGTTCCATTCATAAAACTGACGCAATATGGCTAATTCGCTCTACGATCTTTGTTTATTGGCCCCCAAAAGAACAAATAATAATAAATACCGACTACGGTATGTCAGCCAGAAAATGACATTAAAAAAGTCAACTAAAAGCAAAGGCAATAATAATAGGAAGAACTTACACAGTGCTGAACAGATATGCCCCTCCTCGACGGCAGCTGAAAGACTAATCAAATTACAACAAACTAGAGTCAAATTGTTGAGCACAAAAGCATATTAGATTAGATCTAGGTGAGCATAAAATTAAATAGCAAGGATTAAAAAAAAATTATATATATAAAAGAGTAGTGCATATAAAAATAACTTCTAAAAGATTGAGAATGAGCTACATGGCTTAGAAATAAACTATAAAAGTTTGGCTGCAGCGTCAGTAGCCAACTGCAGCCAAAAGTTTATTTTTTTATCAACCACTTCAGCAGGGAGAACACTCCTCATAGAATTTTATCCAAACTAAGAATGAATCTTTGGGGCATTTGTGCAATTTATGTATGTATTTATATATTTTCCAATCGTATTCAAAGCACTAAGTGATTATCTCCTCCCAACGGAACCATCCCATTGAACCTAGCTAGCGTTTTACAGCCCTTACAATCTGGTTGAATGCTGCCATGTATTTCAAACAAGAACCATTTAAAGTGCACAAGCAAACCAGTCCTTGTACATCCGTCTATTTTCAGCTTCCTAAAGCTTCCTCACCAAGAAATACCCCTGTTCTATGAAATCCCAATTCCCAACTCAGAAAAACAATGCTACACAGAATCTAGTCCATATGTGACCTGAAAAACCTTCCAGCACACCCCTAAACATAACAGCAAACAAAAGGGTAAAATGCTAAAATGCTTCACTCATGCTGATATCAACCTTTACCGACCACTATGCACTGAATAAAAAGTAGCCAATTGCTAAAACCCTTCAGATCAATATAAACCCATCCCTAGTTTCAATTCTTAACCCATTTAAAAATCCAAGTAACAAAAGGGAACAAAGTTTCAATCTTTCCTTGATTCAATCACAAATTAAGCATATACTGCTTGTAATTATGCTTATGACATCGACATAATCTTTATAAATGGAAAAAAATTTATAAAAAAAAAAATTGATAAAGTGAGAGAGACAGTACCCGAGAGATGATATCATCGGCAAGGGCAAGAGGGCTGTCACAGAATCTGCATCTATAAGCTCTGCCATCTAATTCAACCAGGAAAATTCTCCCCATTCGAGTTTTGATCTTAACCTACCCTAAACCTAGAACTCCAACAGTGTCTCTCTGGCACTCTGCTCTCTCACCCAAATTCATTTACCGATTTACCATTTCCAAATTTGAAGTCCTCTTCACTCAATAAATCCGAAAACGGGAAAACATGGTGTGCTGTTGCTCTCCCACCCAATCTCTGCTACCGGAACCGGTAAATCCCGGTGCATCATCCATCTTGTGCTTTCCTCCTCCTGTTTCAGTTTTCAAACACGTGGCTGTGTTCGTCAGTCATTGCACATGCAAGAAGGCGACGTGTCGTTGTATTATGAATGACATGCCGTTCTTACCCACACCACATTTATATCAGTTAACAAGACAAGACGGCATGTTGGGTCCTATAAAAATTTACTGTATTTTATTGTCTTCGTTCACATCCGGTCCAAAAGGCAAATGGTGATATTACTTTGAATTTTGATGACAAAACCACTCTTTTTTATTTAGTGGTTTCTAGACAAAGAAGCTACTCTCATACAAAGTCATAGATAGGCATCTGATGTTCTTCTTCGTGGAGTTGGTTCTGTATTCATGACAATAACATTACGTATGAACCAAGCTGCTCACATTTGTCAAAATTAGTAGACAAAATACCTTTGGCTTTCTCCACTCTCTTGCGATTAATGAATTTTGATACACATGTTAACTTAATGATCGACATTATTTGTAATCTTATCTACATCACAGTTACAAATAATAATAACTGCACTATATTCATTCACCAAATTGATATTTTTTGGAACAATTAAGATACTCACGATGAATCTGTTTCGTTAATATAGATGGACGATTAAACGATTCCATTTCGAACGAAACTATATCAATTCAATTATGATTTATATGATGAACAGTGAGGTGGATGAGACTATACCTAAAGTATTTATCTTTTATTTATTGCCCTGGCCAAACAACAACAACATACTCCAAGCGCACGCTACAGGCTGACCTGCTGCTGAGTAACTTCATCACAAAGCTAAACATATACAGACTACAGTCGAGTCGACGATGCGCTCCTCTCACGCAACTTACTACCAATAAACTTTTGCTCGCTACTGTTCATTCATTAGTTGAGGTCAAATCTGTCTCTCCACTCCAGTCCAACGGATTTTATTCTTTTCTTCTGTTCTTCCTTTCTTCCTGTTTTTTAAAAAAAATTTGACAAGAATTGGTCATATGGGATTTTAACAGCTAAGTGTCACGAGTCCATTCACTGACTGATTGTCTTAGAACCTCATCTTAGAATATATTTATAACCCCACCTATCCCAAATCACCATCACAAATACTTTGATACTTCAAAGAATATTAATGTAGGGATTTCATTCCAATCTCACAACATTATCATACTTTTTTTATTTTATTTTTTCTTTAAACAAACACACGTAACACATACGTGTGAACGATTGACGTTAATTATTGATTTTTTAAAAATAAATAGACATCCGGCAAAGTTAAAAAGCAAAACCGGAAGGACAATGACGTGGTGCGATTCAAGATGTACCTACTAGAGGTAAAAAATATACATGGACTGCACACATTTTCGTGGGAAATGGGGAAAGCCAACACTTTCACACCTTGGTTGGGTTGGGTCCAACAGAAGCACGTAAGAGTGCGGTCTGGTTGATTCTCCAAAGCGCACGTACCAAGACACCTCACACGTGCACGCCCCCCTTCTTCTCACGTACGGCTCATCCTTATCCTATAAATTCAACTTCATCCTTTGTGGAACGACGTCGTACTTTATTCATATGATCTAGAATTCTCCGGCTGAAATGCGCTGCTAAAGTACGCCACGTATAGAGAGAGAGAGAGAGAGAGAGAGAGAGAGAGAGGTGAAGAAGGTGTCACCTCAGGAGGCAACAAAGTCCACTATACAGAAAAAGGCAACACCAGCCGCCCACACCTATACCACCTTTATTATATTCATTTCTTCAATGCCATGACGCTTGCTTCTTCTTCTTTTTTCCATTTTTTTTTTTTTCGCTTTCTGTTCTCCAGGATGCGATACGTGGCGCATCATGAGGCGTCCCAGTCTCTCTCTCTCTTTCTGTTGGCGGGACAAAAACCAGTGGGTCCCGCGCAGAAACAGCTTTGAACAAAAACACGCCGACCCGCCGGCGTAACTGTCTGTCCCTCCCCGACACGTCACCCTCTCTCACGGCTTCGTACTCTTTCTTATGCTTTTATTTTATTTAAAATTATTCTCGCTCCTTCCACGTTGCTACATAAATAATCGTAAATTTAAATTCACGAAAATTTGATGCCATGCCATGAAAATATTAAATAAAATGTAAATTTATATTCACGCATGCTCCAACAACTTTGAATCCTTGCGCATACCACCTATACCCTATATAAAAAGCCAACCCAATATCCTAGCCTTTGCTTTTGCTTTTAATATTTTTTTAAAAAATCAAATCAGCTAATTCGGTAATCTAAAGAGACAATTAAAATTAGATGGGGAGGGAGAGACTGAGCAATATTCTTGAGAAAAAAGGACGGGTGGGCTCCACTAAAAGCGGCAGCCGCGCTTTCCCACTTTCACTCCCAGCGCCCGCCTCCACGCGGGACCCGCCTCTGTCTGCTACTTTCCACCTTTTTCGCATTGCTAAGCAACTCATCTCTTTAATTAAATTACTATGTAAAATAAATAAATTTAATAGGTACGCGAGATCGGACGGCCGTATATCACGTGCAATATCTTAACTCCAATCTCGAGACCTACCCAGTCAACACAGAATTAACTTTCGGTCTCAAAACTACAACACCGCTCTCTTACCCGATACGCGCGCCGATTCTCATTGACCCATCATACGCGCCTAATAATTTCGTTTTCGTTTTCATTTTTGTTTTTGTTTTTCCTTTTAATCCCCAAATTCCGCCAGAAATCAATAAAATATTTGTAATTAAATGTAAAAGCACTCGTTTTCCGAAATAATAGAGGCAAGAGCAAAGAAAGCAAAGAAACTCGACTCGCCGTCCCTACTACTCATCTCACCGTCCCAGTCAATTGAGGGCCGCCGACGCGTGGGACAGACCCGGCCACGCGGCAGCTAGCCAGCACTCCAGGAATGGGGCAAGCTATCGTCAACCACACCAAACCACAAAATTCGTCCCTACTTACATGGATCGCCGATTTTATCATATAGTTAACTATTATAGGCTTATTAGCAAAAACAAATAAATAAATGAAATAAGAAAGAAATAATACTGGAGGAGATTCAGAAACTATCAGTATGGTTCGGTTGGCGGAAAAAATTATTGCTGAAATGAAAGATTACAACTGAAAATTGATGACAATAAAGGTCTCTAAAATTTAGAACAACAGATTGAAACTTGCAGTTTCGCTGCTGCAAAAAGGATGATGACGACCATTAGCTACGTATTCACATGGAGCTTCTTACATTGGTTGCTCTCAACGTATTTTTTTTCGTTTTCTATCTTAGAAAATTCGAAAATTTCAATAAAAGAAAAAGGAACTGAAATTAAAAATCCCTAATAAGTATTAACTCAGGCCATCGCGCTTTTTTCTCTAAAAACAAAATCAAGCGAGCTCCGGAGGTGGAGGGAGGTTGAGATCGAGCAATCCTCCGCGAGCCAGATCGTGGTTGTTCAGATCGACAACCGAGGACGAGTCCGAGTCGCTCTGGGCCCCACATGCGAAAACCCCACCGCCTCCGTAGGCGTGGAAGTCATGCTGCTGGAGATTAGGATGATCGAATCTCAGCCGTTGATGAAACTGATGACTCTTCACCATCCCGGCTCGGAACACCGAGTCGAAGTACAGCACGTGATTGGCCGCTGCCGCAGCAGAAGCCGGAACTCCGATGACGGCTCCGACGCTCGGAACCTGGTGTTGCTGGAAGGGGAACCGCATCGAGCCGGAACCGAATCCACCGGAACTAACACCCTGAGAGAGATTTAGATCCAACGGCGATGAATCGACCATCAAAGCCGGCGGCTCACGGCTGGACGACTCCACGGTGCTGCTCTGGCTCGGGCTCTGATTGTTGCTACCGCTACTATTTTTATTTATATTATTATTTATATTTATGTTATTATTTTTTGTCATATTGAGGCTAATATTCTCAGAAGGGAGAGGGAAGTTGGTCTTGGCCTTGGCGCCGCGGAACTCTCTGGCAGCGGCGTCGTAGGCTCGAGCGGCTTCCTCAGCCGTGTCGAAGGTACCGAGCCAGACCCGGCTCTTCTTGCCGGGGTCTCTGATCTCGGCAGCGTACCGGCCCCATGGCCTCTTCCTCACTCCCCTAAAATGCACCTCCTTCACGTTTCCGTTAGCTCTGACGGCGGTGGCCGTCTTCTCTCTCGGCGCCATATTACACTGGAAATTGGAGAAACAAAAGATAAAAACGGCAGCGTTTTTGTTCTTTGTGCGTCTGTGTTCGGGTGGGGAAGAGTGTTTGGTTGCAGTGAAAATATGTGAGAGAAAGAGAAATGAAAAAGGAGGGTGTGATGAGATTGCAATGGAGGAGTTGGAGGGGAGGCTGTGGTTTATATATAGAGGGGAGAGCGTGTAATTAAATAGAGAGGAGAGAGAAAGAGAGGGGCACACAGTCAACGAGGGATTTGACTGAGATGGGGTTGAGGAGGTTAGGGGCGGCTCTGGGACAGAAGAAAGAGAGAGAGAGTGCATGTATCATGGTATCATGGTATCATGGTATGTGTGTGGTAAGGGTGGTATTTAAGTAATTTAGCACTGTTAGTTCCCGTATTACGTGGCATGTGTGGGTTGTCAAGAGAGCACACCCATCATTATTATCATTATCTAACGGCTGCAAACGCACTCTTGATTGCGTGCGGTGCTTCTTTCCGAAACCCCACGCTCCTTCCCGCGTGTCACCGTCCCGCGCCATTTACTGCCTTGGGTCAAGTCAAGATATCTCTCGTCTCGGGGATGGTGTAAAATTATAAATGAGGGAGCGTGGGAATATTTCAATATTAGCATTGCGCCGGTTGAACGAGTTGTCGACATAATCTGCTATCTCGCCGCGTGACTTGGATTATTTTTTGTTTTAATTTTTTACTTAACTGCGATTTTTAATTAATTAACCGGAGCCTTGGCTTTTATCCTCCCTTTGAACCGCTCGCGCGCTTGGACCAACAGCTGCTTGCCTCTCTCGCCCAATGGAACTCCAACAAGTGGCGGTTTCTTACGCGTGTTCAATGAAAGCGGAGGATCCTCAAGCCACCGGGCCCATCGATTCTGATGGAACACATGGGTGTGGTTTCTGACAGCGGTATCGTTTTTATCCGACATCTACTCCTCCCCACGCTTCATACTAGAGTCGTGGTTTACACGCGCAACGAAATTTACTAGTTGCTCCGAGTTCGTCACCGAGCTGTCTGGTCAATGTAGACAGATTTAGGAAGCTCGTAAATGGGGGGCGTATTACTATTGACACTGGAATTCGGTTTATATTTTTTATTCCTAACATGGAAACCAGGTAAAGTTATTTAAACCGATGCGTTCTTTAATGTGTTGGTAACGCATCAATGACTTGGAATATAAAATTTGTCGTGGGTAATTTAGTCTTATTCATATATGTACAAGAACATTACTCGTTTCAGTCGTTGTCAGACATTAATTTTGAAAGAGCTTACGAATACTGTGGTTGGTTTTCCTAAAGTTAAGTAGCAAGTATTATTCATGCATGATTCGTTCTAGATTTTTTGCATTTATTGTGAATGCAATGCGTATTTGATTCATGTGTGCGGATAGTAGGACCGGGAGTGCCAATAGTTGTTTTCAGAGATTTTAGCCTACGGAGAGATGTGACGATGTCGAATAATCGAAAGAAAAAATAAATAAATAAATAAATCTTCTTCATTTATTGGTAAATAACATATATAAATTAAAATCCAACCTTTTTCCTTATTCCCTGTGTGAGGGGGCATATACGTCATTTTCAGGGCAGTTACTTTGTCCTATTTCCATTGGACGTTGGCATTTCAACTTTGTATGGCTTCGATTCAAACATCATGGTGACGAAAAAGATGCCGGCTCTGTGAGGTTGGCCAGAGAATTTTGTGGACCAGGAAAATACCCTCTCTTTCTTTTTCTTTTTTCTTTTTTTGCTTTTGTAAGATGCATTTAAAAATATTATTTGGGCAATTAAAAGAAAATGTTCTTTTCATTCTCTCGTAACCTTTAAAATAATAATAATAATAATAATAATTAAAATGATAACGTACTGAGGATTTTTCATTTTAATATGAACCCTCATTATGGGACACACTGTCTAGTTATATATTTTTGAACTTGAAACTTTTGATCCGTAAGTTAAAGACCATTTTCAATTGGGATAGATCTCGTTGGTTATCGGGGGTTATAAATTTAGTTAAAGTAATATAATAAGGGTGCAATATTTTCCTTTCTTACTGGGATTCTCTTATTTCCTAATTGTTTCTTATTTGATATATAAGGGATATGAGTATTATAATGGTTGGATTTGGGAAACAAGAAAGAAACAGGCAGGCACCTTATCCTCCACCGCCAACATACACATCTAGAAAAAGACATAATCCCGAAAAAGGCGATTATAAAATTTAGTTTTTATGTTTCCTAGAACAACCACCAGATACACACAATGAATATGCACCACCTAATCCTGGCCGCCAATATTAAAAAAGAAAAAATCAGCCACAAAATAATTTGCTGGATGAGGACCCACCAAATATCAGCCTCAGATTGATTGGATTTTATCCTGTAAGCTGTATGTATCCATCTTCTGCATTATTATTAAAAAGATAAAGCATATCTTAAAGCAGCATATTTTAAGGCCTCATCATCCTTCGTGAAACACATTTTCTAATACGTGGCCTATTCTACTTGTTCACAAACCTGCACCTACTTTATTAATTGTGACCCATAATTATATATGTATAGGCATCATCAGCTATTAGCAGCTGAATTAAGCACGTTAATTAATGTGACAGTAAATTATGAATATTTTTTGTTTATGATATAATCGATATAGGTAGGAGGGAATCGCACTTATAAATAAGACGTTGAATGCATGAAAAAATGCTCTTAATCAATTCAATTGCAAATCTCTTGTAAATATTGTGTAGTATTAAAACATAAAACACAACACTTATTCATATACTACGCGACAGTATTTCAGTACTACTCGATAACAAGTCGATAGGAAGTGATCAAAGTAGAGAGATTTGGGGTACGCATGATGAATTCAGTGTTGAGTGCGTGATGACATCTGGTGATAGATAGGGTTTTGTTTTGCTTTATAGAGCAGTGAGGTGAATATGATACAAAAAAGCAGACAAAAAATTTAATGGAGGGTGTGAAGTGTGAACTGCGAGTTTGAAAGGGGGGGAGAGAGAGAGAGAGAGAACGTGTGGCGATGGTGGTGTCAAGTCTTGCATTCTGCATGTTGGCAAATTAATGAAAGGGGACCAATTTTTATGGCGTGTTGACTTATAGTGTCATGAAATTGTCAATGTGTTAATCATGCTGTGGAGCCCTTTTACTTGTTCCCCAACTTCCCTTGGTTTTCCTTGTTGGTCAAAATTTCGAGATGAGCTCGTCCACAACATTATAAATTAACAAAGAAACTGTGTGATTAATGGTGGTTTTAATTATTATAATCAGTGTTATTGTATTGACGACGAGGAGTCAAGTTGTAGCCACAAATAATAAGAATCGTTTAAGAAGGGAAGATGTCACCTATACAGGTGCTGCCAATTACTCTTAATAGCCCAACTACCGGATCATCATGCATTGATTCGTCAAGAAAATAAGGAAAAACATTATTGACTTCACCAATTCTTACTTTACAGTATAATTGTATATGCCAACAACCAAGTACTAATGAAATGAAAATGTCACTCTATTTGAGAGCAATTTCCCTTCTTTTTTTCCTTACTCATGGAAGGAAGGTGAGAACGAGTTGAATTACTATTTTTATTGAATAATTTAAGGACATTAGGTATTATTATGTATGACTTAGAATTTCTGATGAGAGATATTTCGTTCACACTCTGCTCATTGTGAATGACCGTCCTAAAGAAAACGTGTGAATCAACTATATTGAGTGACATAGTGGATTATCTCTTCCCATACCTTATTAAAATTATCATCCAAATTAATCCAATTGATGAAAGGTTAAAAGGGTTATGCTATAAAAGCTTACAATTTTCCATGTTGATATTCTATTCTTTCACCACTCACAAAACCTAAAAGGGTTCATTTACCTAATTACTAGATGGGAATAACCAAATGGCATAAATTTATAATAATAATTTTTTAACCAACGAGGGTTGGGGATGCAACCTTGGGTTCGCTTTTGGGAAGAGAAATAAACACAAGATCAAAAGCTAATTATAAACAAATTTATTTTGAGTTATATAACTCATATTATTGATAATATCGCGACTTGAACTTTCAAAAATTAAATAATTTAAACTCAGCGCATACAGTGGGGTTTGAACCCTTCCCAACTCCGAATTTTTGCAGCCACTTAACCACCACGCCAGTCATCACTTTGTGATAATAAGCTATGGAATATGTATTTATAATACATGCGAGCTGTTTCTCAAAATATAAATTAACATAATTACTTATTGTTTTATATTGTTGATCAGTTACTTAATTACTTAATATAATTTATTTATTTTTCTATTTAATCCATTTAATGTTATTGATTATTTTATTATTCATTATAAGTACTTACATTACTAAATTCCCCTTCAAATTGTTGCTTAATTACTTAAATCTCTATAATTATTTTCTTTATTTACTACTTAATTATTTCTTTGATAAATTTATTTATGTTCATAGTTAATTTTCAATCTTCACTATTATTTTTTAAGTATGGTAAAGTGCCTAATTTTCATGAAAAGTCAAGTTGGTTTAATTATTTTTCAATTTTTGATAAATAATAAATATAAGAACGTGTACCATGTCCAATGAATAATATGAAATAAGGTTACACATGTATTGTACTATAGGGGTGGGCACGGTTCGGTTTGGACCGGTTCTTGGAGAAAAATGGAACCTGATCCAATAGTGCAATCCGGTTCGGTTTGGACCGGTTCTGCTCAATATCCATACAGAAATCCGATCCAAACCGGACCTGTCGGTTCCGGTTCGAATCCAACGGTTCCGGTTTTTTTTTTTTAAATAATAATAAACAAACCTGCCCAAAATGAATTTATATACTAACATACCTCAAATTTGAGGTTCTATCAAGCTTTCAACGCATCAAAATGAATCTAACTTTAACAAAAATGCATTCCAAATTCAATCCAACTTTAACATATAAATTACAACCCAAATTCAATCAAACTTCAAAAAAAATGCAATCCAAATTCAATCCAACTTCAACATATAAATTACAACCCAAATTCAATCAAACTTCAACAAAATAAGTTCCAAAATAAATTACTAGCCAAATACAACCCAAATTCAATTCAAATATACATTACAACCCAAATTCAATCCAACTTCATTAAATTCCTCCTAACATTGAAAAGTAGTTGGAGCTATGGTGCTAGGTGTGGATGAACTCATAATATCTACATAAAAAAAACATAAACCCATTAAAACATTAGTCAAACATACACATTATATAATACATTAATAAAGCATATAAAATTACAAAGACATACCTAATTCAATCGATTCATAGAACTCCATCTCTTGAATTGTTGGCTCATATTGTAAAGAGGAAATGTCATCCGACCTTAACCAATTTTGAGAACAAATTAAGGCCTCCACAATCTTAGGAGTCAAAGAAGCACGAAATGAATTAACTACCCGACTACCCGTGCTAAAGCATGATTCCGAAGCCACCGTTGATACCGGGATGGCAAGCACATCTTTGCAATAAGTGCCAACCCCGGATACTTAACCCCATTCAATTTCCACCACTTCAAAACATCAAATTCATCAACCACATCTTCAATAGGGTCGGTGATGTACCTATCAATCTCATGCTCCAATACCACAACATCATTTGCTCGAGTCTCTTTTCTCCAATTTTCGGTCATTTGCCTTCGTTTCTTTCCCCCTCGGCTTTGGCTACTACTTGTACTCATTGTAGTAGTATCACTAGAACAATAACTACTACTTTGAGTAGGTGGTGGTGGTGGTGGTGGCATGGCATATTCTTCATAAAACTTCCTTAAAATCTCTTTGATCTCATTCTTCTTCTTAACCGCATCTTCCGGGTTTTCAAACCGGCTTTTCAAGATAAACTCCAAGTTCCCCAATTTGTATCGAGGGTCAAGAACAAGAGCAACCATCAAAATTTGGTTCAATTTATCAAGGTCACCCCAATACTTTTTAAACTTCATCTTCATGTTAAGTGCCATGTCCTTCAAAACCTTGGAGGTTTGGGTTTCACTTAATATTTCCTCCTCTTCCATCAACAAATCCTCAATTTCTTCTTCCATTGCAATCAAGTCATGAAATGTGGTGTGGGAAGCGGGATGCAAAGTGACACTCATCTTCAATGTAGCATCATAAAATACCTTCAAAAAATTCACAAAGGTACGAGCATTGTTCCAATCTTCATTAGTTGGTGGTCCTTCCCTCTTTCTAGGGTAATGAGACATAACCACCCCATCTTCAAGATCCGGTTCATCTTCACCAAACCAAGAAATATATGGGCCTTCATCATCTTCTCTCATTCTCCAAAATGCCTTTTCAAACTTTAAGGCGGCTTCCAACATCATATATGTGGAATTCCACCTTGTTGGCACATCCAACACCACAAGCCCTTTGCATTCAATTTGCTCTTTCTTAACACAACTCTTAAAGTCCTCCAACCTTTTGGGAGAAGATCTTACATACTTCACAGCATTTCTTATACACACTATGCTTTTTTCCAACTTCTTCAACCCATCACGAACTATCAAATTCACAATATGAGCACAACACCTAATGTGCATATACTTTCCCTCTAATAAAAGACTACCATTTCCCCAATGGCCCATTTTCGACTTCAAGTAATCTATAGCCTTTGTGTTTGAAGAAGCATTATCGGCCGTGATGGTTAATATCTTCTTCATATCCCAATCAAGCAAGCATGACTCAAGGAGTTTACCAATTGAGTTCCCCTTGTGATTGGAAATCACACAAAAGTTCAAGATTCTTTTGTGCAAGTTCCAATCACCATCTATGAAGTGTGCCGTGATGACCATGTAATTGATGTTTTGAACACTTGTCCAAGTGTCCGTTGTGAGGCATACTCTATGTGGTGCTAATTCTTCTTTCAATTTTTGTTTCATGGCATCATACATTACCATGAAATGCCTCACAAGTGTCCTACGAGATGGCACTTGGAAATGGGGGTTCAAAGAATTACAAAACCGCCTAAACCCTTTTCCTTCAACCACACTAAATGGCATCTCATCCATTACTACCATCTCTACACATGCCTTTAACCACTCTTCTTTACCATGCATTGTTGATGTAAGAACCCCATGTTCTTGGTCAAAAGACAAGAGCTTTTGCCGTTTATCTTTAGGAACCCTCCCCGGATATTTCTTACATAAGTTTTCAATATGTTTCCTCAAATTTGAGGTCCCATTTCTAGTAGAGTCTGCTGCATAGCTCATAGTGCAATACTTGCACCTAGCTCTCTTCTTAGTGGTTGCATATTTGCTCCCATCCTCCTTCACACTCTCAACCACTTCTTCATATTTCTCAAAGTGATCCCATACTTCCGATTTTTCTCTTTTTGGGCCGGAATGAGGTAATGGTGGAAGACCACTCGGTTGAGGTGTACTTTGAGTTAGTGTTTGAGGGTTAGGTAAAGTGGATGAAGGTGTTGAAGAAGATGCGGATGCGGATGCGGATGTGGATACGGATGCGGATGATGAACCAACTTCACTATTAGTAGTGGGATGTACCTCTCCAAATGGGTTTGACTCATTCATGATTTCTTTAAGAAACAAAAAAAAAGCAACTTAAACATGATACTAACAAAAAACAAGCCCTCAATTTAAAAAAAAAACAGAAAATTAAATATTATACAATTGAACTAACAAAACAAAACACTTGAGTAAAAAAAAAACAACTATGTCTCATTTCCCAATTACAAGCTGTACATACAGATATAATCAAAACCAATTATCATACAAGCTATACAAATTTCAATTGCAAAACATCAAAATTTCAGCTGCAAACATCCAAATTTCAGATATAATCAAAACATACAGATATAATCAAAACCAATTTCAGCTGCAAACATCCAAATTTCAGTTGCAAACATCCAAATTTCAGATATAATCAAAACATACAGATATAATCAAAACCAATTTCAGCTGCAAACATCCAAATTTCAGATATAATCAAAACATACAGATATAATCAAAACCAATTTCAGCTGCAAACATCCAAATTTCAGTTGCAAACATCCAAATTTCAGATATAATCAAAACATACATATATAATCAAAACCAATTTCAGCTGCAAACATCCAAATTTCAGATATAATCAAAACATACAGATATAATCAAAACCAATTTCAACTGCAAACATCCAAATTTTAGTTGCAAACATCCAAATTTCAGTTGCAAAACATCAAATTCAAAATATCTGAGAGAGAGAGAGAGAGAGAGAGAGAGAGAGAGAGAGATGAAGAATACGAGATAGACAGAATTGCTGCTGATGGAAGCTGCGAGAAAATTGATGCTGGTCTGCGTGAAACCAATGAAACTTCGAGCCTATGGAGGTGTATTTACCACCATGAGCTGCTGCTGAGAGGATGATGCCAACCCTAGACATTAGCATGAAGGAAGGTATTAGTATCAGCACTGATGAAAGAGAAGAACCCATAAGCTATCAATAAAAGAAAAAATGGTTTTTTTGGTCGAAAACTACTAAATTGGTATTTCACCTTCTTCTGTGTAAGAATTTCACCACTTAGGCTTGTAAGAACCCATTCCCGATCATGAAGCAAACCTGCTAAAAAACCACCGAAAAAATAATAAAATTCCATTAACCAATACACTCCCAGATATAACAAAGATTCTACCCATCAAACAGGGATATTCAAATAATGGAACATACAGTGCCTCTAGGCCCTCTATATATTGTCACTGCATTAAGATGCATACATTCATACATACATACATAATAAATAACAAACGAAATTTTGCTAATTTCCTGGAGCAGCACATACTTATAAGAAATGAACAGAGTATACCAAAGAAAAAAGGGAAAACAATTATAAAATCATAAGGTTCAATCTACATTCTTGAAACTGTGAAACACATCCAGCTTTATTAAGTCACCAAGGTTCAACAACAAAATTTGGTTCTGGTAAATGTTAATACAGGTTATCTTCAAGAGATAAGTACAATTCCAATCTTCAAGAGATAAGCAGAGTTTGGTAAGGACGAGACAAATGCATACTGTATCCGTGACTTGAATCCATGACACCGAGTCACTTGGGACAATATCATTGCAAGAATTTGCACCTCAAATTGATTCATGAAATCTAACCAGAACTGATATTTCATAAAAACTAAATAATAAGAAATAAAAAAACAAGAAGCCATTGATATTTCATAAAAACGAAAAGATAAGAAAGCAAAGAGCAAGTTATTTTCAGATCTAACTGATTAACAAGGTTAGGATACAACCTTTGCAGGTGATACACAAGTAAACTCAGGAATCGAGCACGTTATGTCACTCATAAGTCTGCACGTTGCTGATTTTGAGAAAAAGAAAACTTGTCAGAAGATTTTGAATTGCAGGAACTCCATGGAAAATTTGTCAAAAAATAAAAAGAAAAGACAGAATCTATCTAACCTGCGTCACGACATGGAACTCCATCTCTTGAGGTCGGATGACATCTCTTGAATTGCAGGCTGCGTGAGTGAGAGAGACGGCAGCGACGGCCGAGAGAGAAGAGCGAACGACGGCGGCGGCGGAAGAAGAGCGACGGCAGAGAGGCGTGACGTGATGGCTGAGGAGAGAGAAATAGAGGTTTGGAAGAAGGCAAGGAACGAACGAAGGAAAGGAACGAACGAACGAACGAACGAACGAACGAGCGAAGAATGAAGGAAAGGAACGGAACGAACGAACGAAGAAGAAATGAAATCGAAGAAGAGAGGAACGAAGACAAAAACCTAGGTCGTTTCAATCGGTCGGGCAGCTCTGTATGAATGAAGGAAAGGAACGAACGAAGAAGAAATGAAATCGAAGAAGAGAGGAACGAAGACAAAAAAACCTAGGTCGTTTGATCGATCAGTCAGTCTTTTTTTTTTCCTTTGTGATGCGCTCCCATGGTAGTAGCGTAGACACCCAATCAAACTTAGCCAAGTATAAAAATATTTATATAATTTCAAATATAATATAAAAATATATATATTAATTTTATTGGACTGGTTCGGATTGGACCGGTTCCTAAGGGTGGAAAATCGAACCGAAACCGTGCCGAACCGGTTCGGTTTGGATTTTCTCGGTTTTGACTTTTTCGGTCAACACGGTTTTTTTCGGTTTTTTCCGGATTGGTTTGGTTCGGTTTTACGGTTTTGCGGTTCCAATGCCCACCCCTATTGTACTATGCAATTTATAAAGTGTAAAATATTGTACTAAAAAATGATAAATAAATTACTATGGGGTGTTTAATTCTCTTCATTAATTACTCCATATTTTCTAAGTTACAGAGTTTGTCAGCTCGTAATATAATCAACTTAAATCACTCAAACCCACTATGCAATGCATTTCCTTCCAAATTTTTGTGTCAAAATAATAGATGATTGACTAAATAAACTTCTTCTAAAGTTTCATTAAAAATTTCAATGTATGTATCACAATTTCCGTTGTTTTTATCCAATTTTTATCGATATCGATATTTTCCTGATATTTCTATCGATATTTCTATATTTTTAAACCACCGATATTTCTGAAACTATCGATATTTAAGACCTTGTCCTGTGAACATCCACGAAACTCATAAGGAGGACTGGTTGGGCCCTTGGCTACTCTCGCCTCCACGCTCATAGCAAGCGTTCAAGTCAAGTCCAGCCCCATATGAAAGAAGAAAGATAGTAAATAAATAACTTAATACGCATAGGAAGGAAGCACCGAAGAAAAAAAGGGTCAAAAAGAAATGTGCGAAAAAGAACACAAAGATAATAACGCGCTGGCACGTGGCGGGAAAAGAAGGGCGGCCCCCAGCCGCCTCCTCCTGGCCTTGGAAGTCTACGTTCCCACTTAGGCTTTTAGACTTCCGTTGAAGTCGCTCCGCAGGAGGCTTTAAACAAACAAAACAAAACCCATTGTAGCAGGAAGTCGCTTTCAGCAAATGCATTAAAACCAAAACAATATTCAAACTGTTTTTTAAAATTAAATTCTTTTAAATTCTTTTAATTAAAAAAGAAAATCAAAGAAAACAGCTTTGTCCCGGTCTCAACGCATCGTTGAAAGCTCAAAACCAGAGACCCAAAACCCACTTCAATGGGTCTTCGCCTAAATCAACCAGACCCCATAAGCACTGACAAGCCTCGCGAGCTCTCTCTTGCTACTTATTCGCCGTCCAATTGGTTTCGAACTCAATGGCTCTCAATGCGTTTCGCTCCGACCCCCAGAAGGCCGTCTCCGTAATCGGGTCCGGGTACGATCTCCGCAACGATATCCGGTTGACCGCATGCAAGTCCATGCTCATCGAGCTCGACCCGACCCGGACCCGGGACCTCGTGGTGCCGGGCGGGGCTGTCGTGCCCGACGTGTCCACCTCCATCAAGTGCGATAAAGGCGAGCGCACCAGGTTTCGCTCCGACGTCGTCTCTTTTAATCAGGTTTTTTCTCTTTCTTAAGGAGGAAAGTTCGTTAATTTTTTGCTTTTGGCGCGAAGTGGTTTCTGGGTTTTGATTGTGGTTGGTTTTGCGACTGGTTGGTGGGGAATGAATTTGGGGAATATTTTGGTCACATTTGGTGAAGTGGGTTTTGGTTACGGTTACTATTTATGGCTGTTTTGATTACGGTGCTGGGAAATTCTGGATGAAACGTGCTGAATTTGTGACATTCTATTGATAGCGGCAGAAATTGAGCTCTTCTCTTGATTGAGTGATGATGAATGGCTCATGCCTAAATAATTTCATTTGGCACTAACACAGAGCACAAATTTGAAACTTCAGTTTCTTTTTAATTGTTAAAAAAATATGACTCTGCTACTACTAAGCTCGAGCTTTGGGCACAAGTATTTCTCCATTGCTCTTTTTTGATCCATCTGAGAATTCTAGTCTTCTTACTCATTACTAAAGTGGAACAATTGGCCTATGTTGGTTATAAGGAGGCTCTCTTTTCTTCTTACTTTGTCTACATTGGTTGTATTCCAGATGTCAGAGCAATACAATAAGGAGCTATCTTTATCAGGCAAAATTCCGTCCGGCTTGTTTAATACTATGTTTAACTTCAGCGGCTGCTGGCAGAAGGATGCAGCTTCCACAAAAACTCTTGCTTTTGATGGTTGGTTAATAACGTTGTATAACATTGAGTTAGCAAGATCCCATATAACACTATCCCAGAATGTGAGACGAGAAGTGCCTTCTACATGGGAACCTGCTGCCCTTGCTGCGTAAGATTTCTTTAATCGAAAAACTTTTTTATGCCGTTAATTGTGGTTTCAGCTGAGCTTATTAATGTAAAGCCCCTCAATCTCTATATAGTCTGAAAGATAAAAAAAAGAAAGGTAAAAGAAGAGTGTTTTTTAAGTTTGGAAGACAACTGAATGTTCTTCAATGTTTGCTTTTCATTGTTAAATGCACACGAAAGTTCTGCAGAGTAGACGCTTGAAACTGGATACACGTTCTGCAAACAAGCACAGATAAACCTAATATAAATTACAAAGAAGCTTATGTAATGCGATTCAAGTTTTTTGAAATAAGCCAAGTGTAGATATAGGTACTTACAATATTATGAACAAGTAAGTTCAGAATGTATATCGTTTGCACTGAGGTATATACCACAGTCTTGTGCCAATTTGCACTGATGTTTTAAGTAATTTGATTTTCAGGTTCATTGAAAAATATGGTACTCATATTGTTGTTGGGGTGAGGATGGGTGGAAAGGATATAGTTCACATAAAGCAGTCGCAAAATTCAACTCTTCAACCCACTGAAGTGCAGAATTTGTTAAAGCAGTTAGCTGATGAGAGATTTTATGAAGATGTAACTGGATCGAACTCTGATGATATATCAGGAAAAATGAAGGTAAGCAGGATTTTATGATTGCATCGTGATTATCTACTGCTCACATTGGTCTTATTATTGAATATGTGAACTGTAAAGTACATTACTGTGGTGTTATGACTTGTGAGAATGAAGGAGAGAACTCAACAAAATGACTGGAAACGGGAAGTTTTCTGATTAAGAAAAGTCCATAAAATAAGAGAACGTCCTTAATTACAGCCATTTGCAGAACTGCCGAAATCGACAATTGACATTTCCTCTGTTTCTTGGAGTCTTATGGGCTCTGTTTTATCTTGATACACGTAGTATGTAATGGAAGTTGTGGAAGTTGACGATTTAACTTATTCTTACTTTATTGTCTATGTCCATTGTTTCAGGATGACCATTCTATGCCCCGGAGTGTTCAGAGAACAATAAGGCCACCTATCATCACTCCAAGGAATGATGTAAGCTTTTTTCTGTCCGTGTGAAACAATCAACCTACATTGAATGGATTGAGATATCTATATTTTCTCATCTAATGCAGGGTACAGTGACCATTTGTGTTCGAAGGGGAGGTGTTGATGTTGGTCAAAGTCATAACAAGTGGCTTTCAACTGTATCAGAGTCTCCTGATGTCATATCGATGTCCTTTGTCCCCATAACTTCACTTTTGGGTGGCGTCCAAGGAAATGGATTTCTAAGCCATGCAGTGAACCTCTACCTTAGATGTCAGTATGCAACTTTTTGTCCAAGTTAGCTACATTACTTTTCCATCAAAAAGTTTGAATAATCTCATATTTCTGTGATAAATATTGCAGACAAACCGCCAATAGAGGAACTCCATCAATTTTTAGAATTTCAATTACCACGTCAATGGGCTCCAGTGTATGGTGATCTGCCTCTTGGTCTCAGGCGCAGAAAACATGTGTCCCCGTCACTCCAGTTCACTTTTATGGGCCCCAAGCTATATGTTAACACTATGAAGGTAATATCTTGTGATGTAAAATATTGACACAGTAATTGCTTATAGAATGCTGGAGATCCCTCTTCCTTGGAGGACTTCCATTATATATATATATATATATATATGTATTTTAGTATGCAATGAAGTTCTTTAGAAAAAATTTATAACTGGAGAAAGTTGTGTCAACGAGTATTGTGCACCTATTTATTTGCCTTTATAAAATTTTTATGTCCTCTTAAAACACTAAATGTCTTTGATCACAGTACTCGGGCATATCATTACATAAATTAGTTTCTCTTTACTTTGTGGTACCTAATTTTACAATTTTCAGGTTGATACTGGAAATCGACCGGTGACAGGAATGCGTTTGTATCTTGAAGGTAAGAAAAGTGACCATCTGGCAATGCATCTCCAGCATCTTTCAACAGTTCCGGATACCCTCCAACTCTCAGATGATCACAGTTATGAGCCCATTGACGAGCCAGAGGAACGAGGCTACTTTGAACCTGTTAAGTGGAGCATATTTTCACATGTATGCACGGCCCCAGTACAGTACAATGGTGCCTGCATTGATGACTCTGCTTCAATTGTGACGAAGGCCTGGTTTGAAGCCAAGGCTGTTGGAATGAGGAAAGTTTTATTCCTGAGGCTTGGATTTTCAACAGTGGCATCTGCAAGAATCCGTAGATCAGAGTGGGAAGGACCCTCAAGCTCTTCTCGAAAATCAGGATTCATCTCAACCTTGATCAGCACAAGGTTTAGTACGGCATTGAATCAACCTGTGACGCCAAAAAAAGTGGATTTGAATTCAGCAATTTACCCTGGTGGACCACCTTTACCGACGAAGGCACCAAAAATGGCGACGTTTGTAGATACCAAGGAAATGTTGAGAGGTCCTGAGGACTCGCCAGGTTATTGGGTGGTAACTGGAGCCAAGCTTTGTGTAGAGGGTGGCCGAATCTCAGTCAAAGTGAAGTATTCATTGTTGACAATAATGTCAGAGGATTCTATGATGTTGATGTAAGAAATCAAATAGGAAAGAAACACAACGTTATTTTGTTGTAAATGTTATCTTACCATGTACATTATCCGTTCTTAAAATCGGGTTAAACTGATTGTATATGGCCCAAAGCCATCCTGAGTTGGAAATGTTGATTTTTTCGAGGAATTAAACACCTATTTTCCTCTATGTGTGAGTTTTTTGGGTGGCAGAGCCTCTTCTTGATGAGCCTTATGGGTGTGTGAGAGACTTTGAATTTTTTTATATGATGGGAGCTTATTAGCTTTCAAGCTGTTAAGAACAAACTCCTCATCTCAAAAGAAAAACAACTCTTCATTTATAACAAATGACACTTTAGTACATAAAAATGGCACACAAAATTTTGGTTTGAGTTAGTAGGGCAGAAAGTATAGGCTCTTTTATAGGCCCGTGCCTACCAACTTTAACACTTCCCCGGTAAAATCACCAGTAATCCCCACAAGAGCATGAACCATCTTTGAAATGATGGAACCTATTGATGTCCCTCACGATAATCTCCCTTGAGACGATTTTGCAGATGAACTTGAATGCTGTGTGACAGTCCACACATACTCGAAGATTCTTCTTCACCCTAATGGGTGCCCCTGGTGGAGTGGCAATTAACCCGAAAGCCACTGCAAGCTTCTCACTGTGGTAACGTAGGAGCCGCTGCTTTTCACTTTGTTCCACATCATGGAGGTCAATCTCCACCATTGGAGCATAGCCAGCTTTATACATAAGGTCAAACAGCTCATCAAGTTTAGCATATATTTCCCTGCTTCTTGAATGACTTCTATCTCCTACTATAAAGGTATGTACCTGGTCTTTGACCTCAATCCAACTCATCCCCGGTTCCTTCTTTACCTGGCCATCTCTCATAAGTCTTCTCATTTTCGCTACATTATCCCACATGCCAGCTGATGCGTAAATATTTGCAAGAAGTACATGGGTACCAGATTTTTCGGGCTCAAGAGCTAAGAGCATTTCAGCGGCACGCTGGCCAAGCTCAACATTTTTATGGATTCTCGCAGCACCAAGAAGTGCCCCCCAAACAGAGGCGTTCGCCTGAAATGGCATCGTGTTGACAAGCTCCATTGCCTCATTTATCTTCCCTGCTCTGCCAAGGAGATCAATCATGCAAGCATAATGCTCTTGCCTTGGCACAACTCCAAACAATTCTTTCATGGATTCAAAGTACTTTCTGGCTTCAGTTACCAAACCTGCATGATTGCATGCACAGAGAACACTGACTAAAGTAATATGATTGGGGGAAACACCATATTTGAGCATCTGATTGAATAAGTTGAGAGCCCGTTTTCCATGCCCGTGTTGAGCAAGTCCTCCAATCATTGCAGACCAGGAAACTATTCCTCTCTGAGGTACCTCAGAGAAAGCACGATCCGCATCATCTATGCTTCCACATTTTGCATACATATTAACAAGAGAATTCCCGGCAAAAGCATCGGACATGAATCCAAACTTCAGAATGTGAACGTGGATCTGTTTCCCTTGCTCATATGCGGATAAACTTGCACAAGCATTCAAAAGAGAGCTGCATACAAATGAATCAGGTTTGTTCCCTCTCCGTTGCATTTGCAAATAGAGTTTTAGAGCTTCTTCGCCTTGTTCATATTGAGAATAGGCTGTGATCATGGATGTGAAAGCCACCACATCCTCAGTTGAGCATCCTTCAAAAATTTTTGCCGCGTGCTCTACTTTGCCACATTTTCCATATGTATCAAGAAGGCTATTTATAACATACATGTCAGACTGAAAACCTGATTTGACAGAAAGTGCATGAATTTGTTCACAAAACTTTATGGCCTGCACGCTTGCTGTGGATTTGAGAACTGTGGATAAGGTAGTCTGGTTGAATTCTATTCCCTCCTTGTACATTTCAGAAAATAGGGATACAGCTTCTATATCTTCCCCATTCTGCGAATGTCCAGAGATCACAGCATTCCATGCGATCATCTCCTTCTTTGGCATCATATTAAAAAGCACCCTTGCATCATCTATCATCTCACACTTGCAATACATATCTATCAGTCCCACATTGACAAATGAATCTGATTCTGTATCCATCTTTAGCAAGAAAGAGTGCAACTGTCTACCCAATTTCTCAAACCCCAATCCGGCACAAGCTTTAAGTGCACTTGATAATGTAAACATATTTGGACAGATTCCTGATCCGTTCATTTGTCCAAAAAATTGTAGAGCCCAATCATGGTACTCGTGAAGAACACACCCAGCAATAACAGCATTCCAGGAAACAATATCGGGTTGTGCAATTTTCTCAAAAACTGAAATCGCATCTTCAAGACCTTGGACTTTTGCATACATGTCAACAAGTGCATTTGCTGAGAACGAGTCGGACTCATATCCAAGCTTAACCATATATCCATGAATTTTCCTTCCTCGACTACCATCCCCCAACCCGGTACATGCATTTATTATACTAGAAAGACTATACTCATTAGGTCTTACGCCACTCAGAATCATTTCCTGAAATAAATCCATTGCTTCTCCATAGGAATCACTCTGCACATAACAAGAAAACAATGCATTCCACGAAACGACATTCCGTTCTGGAATTGCATCAAACAATCTCCTAGAATCCCCAAACTCCCCACACTTTGCATACATAACAACCAAAGTATTAGCAACAAACTCATCGGACTCAAATCCCGTAAGCAGCGCAATCCCATGAACCTGCTTTCCCAGCACCGAATCTCTAGTAATAGAGCACGCCTTAAGAACACTGGGAAATGTAAACTCGTTACACTTAACCCCCAACGAGTGCATTTCACGAAAGGCTGAAAGGGCTTCTTTACCAAGCCCATTTTGGGCATACCCTGATATCAAAGCAGACCAAGAAACCAAATCCGGTTCAGTACTTTCATCAACCAGTTTCCGGGCGTGCCTGAAAAACCGGCACTTGGAGTACAAATTGATCAAATGGTTCCGAAGACTTTGGTCTCCGGAACATCCGCATCTAATTATGTGGGCATGGACTTCCATGCCCACACCAACAGACTTGGAAGCAGCGCATTGTGACAAAAGCTTAGAGTAGGATATGGAAGTGGGTGAGAAATTGCCCTTTTGGACTGAGCTTAGAACAGGGGTAGTTTGAGCGTCTGTGGTGACTTGAGCTGAGGTTTGGATACGTTTGGCAGAATCTGGAAAATGGGTTGGGAGGGTTTTGGGTTTAAATGGCAGGTAAAGTCGTTGGGGAAGAGGGTTTTGGAGGGAATGGATGAAGCAAAGCTTCATGGTCCATTTGATCATTGACTAACCGTTCAACGCCTGGTAACGTCACGCAGTAAAACGTTTTATGGCGAAATCAATTATGCATAAAAAAATAGATGTTTCTCGTTCAATACCTTTTGTTTGGGTACGATTTAGAAAGAAAGAGTGTTATTTTATTTGTTTAATAAATTTTTTTATTACAAATTGTAATCACGAAAAAAGAAAGCATGCCTTTTTGGAATATAAGATGGTGCTTGAGTAACACAGAAATTCTTGGAAGGTTCTACAATAATCTTTTAAATAACAAAAAAATATTTTAAATATTGTAATATTTTTCAATACTTTTCTCAACAAGCCCACATGTGATGGATCTTGCATGGTCTCACCTAATGCAAGAGTTTGGAAAAAAAGAGAGTAAGAATTATGGGGTTCTTTGTAATTACATTACCTGAATTGCATGCCAACATGTTTCCCCAAAATCTACATCCCCTTACTTGAATTGCATTAAGCCCTTGAGTTCATTGTAATTTATGGGGTTCAAATTTGAGAAGGTTGGCCTAAAGTTTTTTTCTTCACTGAACTAGACCTCCGTTGGCTCGAGTAACTCTTCTTTTTGGTGGATTTCATGAAGAGGTTTCTTGAAGTCTGATATCTTGTTTAGCAGGTTAACCATTAGTCAATGCTTTTGGTCGTTGATGAAATTGCTTGCACAGTGTTTTTCAAACATGCGGGTTTGGATAAACTCACATAATTAATTTTATCCATGACAACAATATGATCTTGAAAGTCTACCAAATATTAACGAAGTTAATTTCTTGAGGGGTTGGGCGAAAAAGACCATTTATATATCCTGTTGACAGTTGATTAAGGTGCAAATTACAAATTTGGCAACACATGTTATATCAAAATTGGAAGCAACCTGTGTTAGTGTGTGTTGCAACTTGTATTAGCTTAGAAGGATATCAAAATTGACAAGATGGTTTAGCTCAGAAGCTAGCACTCAATGAAAAGGCTTTACCTTTCTTGAGCTTTATTATCATTTGGCATTAATTACAAGATGATCATATCATCATATGCTAATTAAACTAAACTAAAAGATAATTAACCACTGCTTGGGAATATTGGGGTGTCCTCCTACACTTCATAAACAAAACAACATGCGGGGCGGCGACCAATCTATCATCTCTGGCAGCTCTTAATACTTTTGTTTGCTTCTACCACCCAACAAATCCCAGAAAACTGATGAAACCAAACAAAACAATTCAGACAGTTTTACAGTTAGGAGATTAACAATTATATTCACAGAGAGAGAGAGAGAGAGAGAGAGAGAGAGAAATAATTCCGAAAATATGGGAAATGAGAGTCAGATGACTAGCTAGATCAAACTGAGAGAGAGAGAGAGAGAGAGAGAGAGCGAGAGATGATTAGTTATTTGATTACCTGAGAGATCGAAGAGCAAAGTGTTGGGTAAGGAGGTGGAAGAAGAAACTGGCGCCGTGAAGGAACACCACAACTCCCGTGCACCCCAACACAAATAGCTCCACCATCATCTGTATACGGATCTTCTTCTTCTCTATCCTTTACCACTATTGTCTATTCTCTATTGGACTTAATACAGAGACAGAGACAGTATATATATCAACGTCCTTTTTATTAGACGTAGCTGGATTTTTCCACACCAACAGAACAGCCAGTTTCTTGTTTTTTATTTATTTAACAGAACCAACCGAACAGTCAACTGCGCAATAAGAACATAATGGAGTGCCGACGTATGATATATCATTGATTGTTATTTTATTTATCTTATTAACAATATATTCCATGTGCATGAAATGTCATCTACTCATTTCATACTACTTAGATTACTCATTTCATGCTACTTAGATTGATAACAAATATGAACCGTGTCATCTACTCATTTCGTACTACTTAGATTACTCATTTCATGCTACTTAGATTGATAAAATCATATGACGGTATTAAGCATGGCAAGTATGTGGAGAAGAACTCTACTTAAAGCCTTAATTAATTCAATCGGGATATTCATCGTCCATGGGATATTGCCATTGGCCACTCATGCGTACTTTTTTCACAATATCATCCTATGATCTAAACCGTTCAATTGTTACATCATACGATCATTGCAACAATGTTATTGCACTTGTGTAAAGGAATGCGAGAGAGTGCAAATGGAAGGCGACTACTAGCTCTCTCTAGAAAATTTCAGTCGCAAATAGGAAAAAGCATATCGGAATACCAAATTCTGAATGCTTCAATGCTTAATGATTTTGATCGACTTGCACAAACGAAACGATTGTGGTCTAAATCTTTCAATTTGGTCGTTTAGAGATACAAGATAACTTCCATAGGAATAACAATGGTTCTTCAATATTAATATTTTTTTTTGGGGGTCCTCTTTAATTTCAATTTAGGTAAATAAATTCAACAACTTAGTCCATGCAGAAACAACATTTTGTTCAAATTATAAAAGTTTCCTTTGATCATCAGAATTCAATTCATCTGCTTCAACTGGAACCAATTGAGACTTTTGCTATGCTGGAAACTGGCACATTCACCCGTTTGTTTATCATGTACACGCTAACTATCATAAAATTAAGGTTCTCCATAAACTAAAGAAATCAATGTTTCTTCAGACTGCATTACATTCTGAATCTGAAGGAAAGGTGCTTGGTAGAAGACAGGTTATTTTAATCAAGCACTCATACTGCTGCTGCTGAAATACTCATATGAGGCAGGTATTGTATTGGGTTGTTTTAGAATGCAAAACCATTAGAATCCCACCCAACAAGAACCCCAATCATAAGATTTTGAATAACTCATTTTTATTTTTATTGAAACAAACTTACTGTCTCCATTAGTCACCTAACAGTGTCGAGAGAAACAGATCTTGCATAAAACCAGCTCTTCCAGTAGCTTGTCGAATCCTTTTCTCCCTCTCTTCATAACTCAATGAAGGATCAAAACTGCAAAAGAGAGATAGACGGAGAGAGACGGAGAAAGAGAGAGAGAGACAGAGAGCCATATTTCAGATTCAAAGAACAGCTTTAGAGGCGCTTGGGCATGTATTAACCTTAAAGATGGGGCATCAGCTTCTTCAACATTAACGGTACTTTGTTTTGGGGTCAGATTATTACTTCTATGGTCTAGGAAATACTGGATGCTTAATAAAAACTAAGTATTGTCTAGGAAAATAAATTGACACCAATTCAAACATTGACTTGGCACCACCTTGGCTACTAATAGTTATACCTTGGAGAGGTCTGACCACACCGATCCAAACAAAAGTTTGCCAGTGTATACTCCATTCTGTATGACCAAGGTTGATGATTTTATCTACCATACTTTTGATGCACCAAGAACACGCACAACAAATTTTAGAAAGTAAAGAGAGATAAGTTGAAACAAGTACTTCCTCAATACACGGGAATGAGGTAACAAGGTAATAACCACCATTCAAAATATTGAGTGATGGTGACAATTATGTGATGCATATAATTGAACAATTAATAGGCTATAGAAAGGGCTGAAAAAGTCAATGAAAGCACAGTTTCTAATATGAAACAGTACCTTGATTTCCATATATGTGCTGGCGCCACATTCTTTGCAGAAATGTCCTCAGCAGTGGTTACCACAGATTTTGAAATTTCATCTGCTCCTGATGCAGGGAAATTCAAAATAAGTGATGACAGGAACGGATCGGTAGCGGCATTAGACACATTAGCATTGTCTGATCGATATCCACCACTCCCTAGAAGCACCTGAAGATGAGCCTCACGAAGATCCCGGCCAAGGAGGGACAGTGCCTGACTGTTAGGAATAGCAACTCTACGTAACCTGCGACGTCTCTGCAAGTGATATTCAGTTAAGGAAAGTACAAAAGACAACAATCAAACTTTGTTCACGGATACATTATCAGGAATCCAATTTGATAAAATTCCAATTTAAAGGATATCTTGAACAAATGTCCATGTTGCAGTGTGATATGACTTAACATGTCCCGTGCAACTTTAACAGAGCAAATGGGACAAACCTACAAAAGAGAGTAATTTTTTTTGCATGAAGCATCAATCAGAAATTAAGGGTAAAAGTAACTAGCACAAAATGAAGGAAAGTTGATTACTTTTTGTTTAGTTACTACAAAGTTTTATCATTGCAAGGATAATGGTGGAAGTACAGAAGAAGAAAACCAAAAGAATAGAAGTAACAATCACACCATTTCATCGCTCAAATAAAAAAGAAGCTTAATGTGGCTTAGAGTTGAACAGAAGGGTGAGAATTGGAGGCGTTCTATATAAGCGGACATATCATGAAAGACGAAGGGCGAGAATTGGAAGTGTTCTATATAAAGAAGAAGATACCATGATGAAGAGTCATATTCCAAGTCATCATAGAAATAACTTGTTAAATGGGTCAAAGATCGATCATTCTAGAAAATGCCAAGAGACATTTCCCAGCTTGTGTTGAGGTTTTGTGTATGAAAATAACTACTTAAGCCCTCTTATACGTTTTCTAACAAAAAAATCATCATTATGTCACACATTAACCATCTAAATCTATCCTTAGCTTAAACATGCATCATATGGGCAATTCCTGGAAATTCCTTTGTATTAATTCCTCCCTTCCTTATCCAAAAAACCAAACGGAAAAAACAACAAAATTAAATCATTTCACTAACATATGAACCATTTCAAATATTTCAGGAAAAAAGAAAGATACTTGGGCGCATTCCTACCCGTCTTTTTTCTCTTTCTTTCTATAAGAGGAAAAAACTACGATTTTATTTTTAAACCAATACAGGACTGCATGCTCAAAAGAAGAAAGCAATGACAAGATAGCAGTTATAGTTATACGCCTTTGATAAAATCAAAATATCAATCGCAGATTTCCAGATTAGGCAATAACATTTGACCAACACCAAAAACAAAAATCATAGCTTTTTCTTCTTCCAGGAACCAAATCAACAACTTTATTTATGTAACAAATATTATGCATATAAAAAAAAAAAAGAGATAAATAAGCACATACGGTGACTTTAGATTCGCACGAGTGCTCGTCTTCGAGGTGCGAGCACAAGGACGCGATGTCGAAGTCCTCGTAACAATACGGGCACGGGAAGTCGGGTCGGACCTCGTCTTCAACCTCGAAATCATCGATGCTTAACCGATCTTTTTTTTATATATTATTATTATTATTGTACAGAATAAGAAAAAGGAGAAATGATATATCGGATTCAATAATTGATGAACAGAGATGAAATGAGAAATGAACAAAAAAACAGAGCAAGAGGGGGTACGGACCAAAGTGGGAGCTCTGGTGATGGTGCTGCAACGTGTACTGGCGCTTGGCGGCGGCGAGGCGGGAGGTCCAGAACTCAGAGTCCATCGAAGAAGAAGAAAGATACGATTCGATCCGATTCGCTCAGGCGTCAAGCTCTCTCTCTGATTGATTGATTTCTCAACAAATTAATTTTCACAAAAAAATATATATCAAAGAAAATTAATCTTTATCCTCCAAAGTCGGTGTTTATATTTGTGTGGCTTAATTTTCAGTTTCTGTTTTCTCTGAAATATTATGGAAGTTGATTCTTCAAAAATGAAGAGAGAAAGAGAGACCGAGAGATATTTGAGGAGGAAGCTGGATTATTTGACATGTATAAATAAAAATAGAAATAGAAATGTAAAATATAAAATATTCAGATTGTGGAATGAAGCATAAATAAATAAAATTTCGGAGAAATTTGACTTTTTCTTAAATATGAGTACGACTATGAGGACGCTGAGGAGGAAGCATCATAAATAACGATAAGGATAATTAAGGCGGTAAGAGAAGAATAAAATGATTGACGACATATTATATAGGATAGGATTCATTTCATTAATTAATTTTTGGTTAAATTCTGTTTTCAGGTTTAATTGTAGGATTTCGGACCCTAAAAAAGGTTTAATGGTAGGATTTGTGGTCAGCACTGAGTATCGGAGTCGACATAAAGCAAATGGGAAAAGATATGTCGGTTTTTTCGTCGTATTTTATTGGTGGTCTAAATTTGCGTTATGTTTTTGTTTTGTTTTGTTTTTAAGTTTTTAATTTTGTGGACTTAGATCACGGAGGAAATTTTGCCCACATTCGCCTCACCACATTGTCTCGTTTTGCTCTTAATATTAGTGCCTTCATCACTTGCTTTGAAGAATCTCGATATTTTTTTTGTGATTTTTTATTTGAGGATTGTAACATATAGTTTTAGGGGCATGTTTTGAGAGGGATTGGGGCACACTCTATTAGAGATAAAGTTCCTGCTCCCACTTGCAGTTAAGCGGATAAAATTATCCAGTTAGATTGACAACCGAGCTCATTGATATAAAACACTTAGTTTTTGTATTAGTTACCCATATTTTCCTTAATAAAAAGCTACCGCTTTTCTCTCCAAAATTATTATTATTTTTTTTAATTTTCCATTTCGAGTTTCAACCATATATTTATTAGGGGTGGTTGCGGTTTGGTAATCGCAATTTTTACTCAAACCGCAAACCGACCGACTATTTGCGGTTTGGTGATTTTTGAAACATAAACCGACCGCGTTTTGCGGTAAACCGCAAAATGCGGTCGATTACTACGAATTAGCGGTTTAAAACCGCGAGTTCTCAAGCATTCACAAAAATATAAATTCACAACCTAAATAAATAAATACACAACCTCAATTTATCAAACATATATAAATTCACAATCTCATCAACTTCTCAAGCATTCACAACCTAACAAAATTAAAGTTACAATTCTAAGCATTTCAATTAAAGTTAAACTTCTCAAGCATTCCAATTCCAAATCCTTTAAAGTTATAAACCAAAAGGAAAATGCAAAGCAAAATGAATTAAAGTTACAACAAAAAAGAAAAATTCAATTCAAAGTTAATTAAAGTTACAAACTAAAAGGAAAATGCAATGCACCAATGTTACAAACTAAAGTTACAAACTCAAGTGTTGGTGGTGAGTGGATTTGAAGAACCCCGTTGTGTTGTTTGAGCACCAATGTTATTTACAAATAAAACAACATAGTGTAGTACATTTTATTATAAGAAGAAGCATAAATAACATTAGTATAAATAAACTAATTACTTACAAGTTGTCATATATTCCATTTCCTTGTAAAATTCAACTTCATCATCCGTGTCTTTGCGGTTTGCGATAACCGCAAGTTTTGAAAATCAAATACATGCAACTGCAAATGCGGTTCGGTTCTTAATACCGCAAATGCGGTTCGGTTTAGCGATTGCGGTTTCATTGCGGTAAATTGTCGGTTGATTTTTGCGGTTTTTCAGTTTTTCGGTTTAAAATGCCACCCCTAATATTTATAACTTCCATGTTTCTTTTCTTCCTCGGGTGGAACGTGAATGGAAGCTGACAATAATAATAAACCACCAATGAGACGACAAAAAAGAATTATTCGACATCAAACCCTATACATATAACTTTTCAATAAATAAATACATATAACTTTGCTTTTGTTTATTTTTCCTTTTCGAGTATCGAGTCTCAGCAATGAATTTTTATATATTTTTTTAAGTGTAAGATGCCAATGATATAAACTGCTTAGGGATTTTTCTCTGCCTGAATAGGTACCATTAGAGTAAGAACTAAAGGCTATAGCATTCATCTTGTTTGTTTGTTTTCTGAATAATGATGGATCTTTTCCTCTTTGGATTCAAGAATCAAACAAAGTGCTTCGATTTGTGAGTGTTCAAGTCTTAGCCTTGACTGAAATAGTTCTAGTCAAACTGTTTTCAACCGGCTTTCAGGCCATCTTTAACGCCTCATGGCTCATGGACGATGAGCAATTTGGCTCTTCATAAAGTCAAATTTATCATCCTATAAGGTCTAAGCAGGTCGACTTGGTCAACTTACTCTGGGCCTGTTTCCAACTAGATGTATTTACTTCTTTCATATAAAAATTAAATAAATAATTAAGTAAAAGATATATTAAATTATTAGGCTCAGAATCATGAGAATTGAGGAGAAGGGAAGATGATCCATAGCTTGGATCAATAAGTTCAACCTCAACCTCATCATGATCAGGATTTAGAAATTGGAAAATTATATAAAAACAATATAAATCATCATGACATCTACTTCCTCAAAATGATTGTAGAACCAAAAACATTTCTGTGAATTATCACAGCCAACTATGATGAAGCATGCCTCAAGCAAAGTCCTACAAAGTCGATTGAAATCCAATGAAAACTACGATCAATGCACCGCATCCCAACAGATAATAATCATCCATCTACAATAAAAGAACAAGAAGTAAACTTTTTATGAAGACTGAGAAATTTGGAACCATTTTAACCATAATTTGCAGTTCAGATGAAAACGTAATGCATAATGAGACAAAAGCATGAGTCAGTTTAGACATTAGTTTCTAAGTAAGTAACAACAACGTTCACAACTGAAACTTTATAAGCAAGGTAAACAGAATCGAAACATGGTAAGTCTCCAAGCCAAAGTCTGAAGTCTGCTAATGAGGAATCATCACAGCCCTAAACAAAGAAACACCCACCGTCAAAAGAAGAAGAAGAAGCTTACGAGGGATTTGGAAGCGGGTGGCAGAAAGGGAACTATAACATTTTATCTTCTAGGTCTGGAGTCACAGATACGAGATAGAATGAAATTTGCGGCAAAGTTATTATCATCCTTAAAACTGATTTCAGCAAGTATAAGAATCTAGTGCAACTGTGCAACTATTGCCTAAGAAACTTGAAACAAAAAGGGACAAGTTATTAGCAACATCAGAATCATATGCCAACACTTGTTAACTTTTCTGCTCATTCAATCAAGTTATAACAGCTTTCTTGGCATTTCCCAAATTATTCTATGAACATGAAGTGCAAGTACTAGACTACCATATCCTCTATCCAAATAAAGAAGGTTCAACACTAAAGACAAATCTTTGCTGAGGAAGAAACTAGAGTAGAAACATTGAGTGTTTCCTCCAGAGATGAAAATAGAATGAAGTCATTAGTTGAAAGTGAAACAAGATGTGCACGAGTGCAATCCTTAAACTAATTTATAAGGAACCATGATCATCATTATAATTGTCATTATAATCACACTACAAACAGATTCAAATTGTTTTAAACCAAAAGACCATTAGGAAGCACCCAGACATAATTTTAGTTCCTTTCTGCATCAAGAACTACATTAATTTTTTTCACCACCTTGTTCAGCTATATAAAAAGAATCATCTATTAACCCTACCAAAAAGCTGTATTTAACCACCTTGTCTTAGGGCGCAAGTACATAAAACTTTGCTCGAACCCTCTGATATTCATCATACATCATCATTGCAATCTGAGTAAATACAACAAATCATGATTATTATTATTATTGTAACTATCCTTGTATGACTATGGTGACACAAATAACAAAGAAAAAAGAAAAGCAGTTCCACCAGAATTTTCATGTTGACTAAATTTTTGCATTTCCATTCAAAGTTTCAACGTTCATATCAGAAGCCATCAGATATTCAATTCACCATTGTTGAAAGAATTGCACAAAAGCACATTTATGCAAAGGAATACAACTGTTATATGAATGAAAAACCCAATTTTACACATAAAATTCAACACTTTGCTAGATAATTGTAGACTGATGGTCTTCTCATCTATTCTACTGAAGAGAACAGTCCAATGAACACTTTCAAAAGTCGACAACAAAAACAAATCCAAGTCACTCCAAATTTGATGCTTGATCCTCATCTAGTCTTGTCTTGCCCTACAAAAGAAAAAGCATATGCATTCTTTCATTGTGCAAGACAGGGGATAGATAGAGAGAAAGATGGGATAACCCAAAGAAAATAAGAGATTTTGGAAGAAAATAGGCAAAAAGATTGGCTCACTGATTCAATGTCATGGCCACACTTCCATCCATCATCATCTAACATCACCCCCCTCCTCAGACAAAGAAAAAGAAAAAGAAAATTGAAGAACTTTTAGAAAGAACAATTAGGCCATCTGGAATGTAGGTAAATTACTATACTTCCTTTGCATGTAAAGTTGTCCACTTTTTACTACACCTTGTACAAAAAAAAAAAAAGAACTGAAATTGAACAAATTAAAACATAGATTCAAAGTAATGCTAAATAATTCTAATTTAGGAAGGTCCCTCATTGGAACCCCAAACTTAGCTTTTAGATCTTTTATAAGGACCGGCCAAAAAACAGATCTTTTATAGAGGTTTCCTAGATACCATGAAACTGACCATGGGAGCCAATCATATTCCCTCAGCAAAGAAGATCATATATTCAGTTAATTATTCTGACCATGCGAGCCAATCATTTCCTTAAACATTCTCTTATGGGCATAGATTTCTAAATTTAACTTCTTCATATTACTGGGTTCAGAACAAACAAAAAAAAAAGAAAGAAGAAGAAGAAAGTCCACATAATAGCACATGAATCACTAAAGGACCCCCCACTTCACTTCAGGGATGAAAGAGAAAATACTGTGCAATTAAAAGTAACCACAGTGCTCAAACCTCAGACCATAAACTAGCAATCGTCGACCAATTCACGGAAAAACTACAATGCAAAAGTTGGCATTGCTTATCACAATTAGCTTGCCTATTGGCTCCAACATCCCAGATATCACAACTTGTAATGTACACACAAAGAACGTAAATTGAACACAACCACAAGTAAATGAGCTGATAAGCAATTTCCAGTTGCAATGCCACAAATAACTCAAAACAGCAAATACCCATCACGAAACATGAAGCTATAACTAAAAAGGAAAAGAGGGAATACCTTCAGGGGTCCAACCGTAGGAGCGCTGAGAGACAGAGAGCATCGAAGTGAGCAATGCAGAGGCAGTGGCTGTGTGGTACGGAAGCATCGTCTCCACACAGCAGCTCAACTCCACAGGCGACCTTCACAAGCTCAACACAACATATCACACATGTTAATGAAAATGAAAAAATGAATATGAACAAACAAAAATAGCAATAAGATTTAGGGTTTGATGTGCATTTGCTTTACCTGAAAATGCGAGGAGAGGTGGAGCTTTGGTTTAGTTTGGGGATGCGAAAAGGCGAGGAGGCTGGTTTGGGTCTGGCGGCCGAAGCGAGCCTCGAGCCGACGGTGGCTCGAGCCGCGGTGGAGCGGAGGACAGACCTGGCGGCGAAGGAAGCCATGGCTGATGGTGTGGTTTTTGGGGTTTTAGGATTTGACGAGGACTTGGGTGAAGGTTTTGGGACATTAGAGTGGCGGTCTCATGTATGCGTGTGTATGTCTACTCCAATGGATGAGGGACGTGGCATATGATGATTGGAAGATATATAGACGGCTATGATTGGGGGATATTGATTAGTTTAGTCAAGATCCAACGGTTTGTAGTTATTTGTAAGTCAACTACAAGTAATACTCATAAATTGAAGTATAATTTATTCAAACCCATGTATATATTTCACATGAATATGGTTATAAAACATAAGTATTCACGGTGACGTACGAAATCCCATGTTTGATTCCCCTCCTTCCCAACACCAACATGGCAACATCATTACTAAAAGAGTAATGCTACACGTACCACATTTTTATCCCGTATTTCTATACCACAAGATGTGGCATGTCTACATATTATATGCCACATCAATTAAATCAATAAAGTGTATTTTAATTAAGACAATTAGAAAAACAAATATTGGAATAAATCATAAAAGAAAAGAAAATATTAAATAATTTTAATTGACGTGGCTGTCCACCTCAATGCCACATAAGATGGTATAGGAATGTGGTATACAAATGTGATAAGAGTAGCATTATTACTAAAAACATACAAAACATAAGTAGGAAATCTTGTTTCCAATTGATCTGCTCCACCTATCACAATTATTAGAAGAAATGGGGAAACTTTATGTTATTTTTGTTCTTTGTTACTTGTTAAGGCTGTATTGTTTTTGATCTATATGATATTAACATCTCTTGGAATATGGTGCTTGCTTAGTCAATTTGCACACAAGATGCTCTTATTGCTATCAATCCTTTTCCTTTCTCTTTCATAATCAATTTGAAGAAGGTAACCAATAAATACCACAGCACTCAATGGAGAACTGTCTGGGGACCCTGGGGTCTTGTCCTGAACCAAGCTATCAATGACCTCTTGAATTTTTATCACATCCAAACTTTTATCAAGTCCTTAGAGTTTTAGAATAAAATTTTTAATGAAACAAACAAATGCAATGCTCTAAATCAACATGTCAACTCAGTTCTCAGTACACAAAATGGCTGAAGAAATTAGACACAATGTTGTGAAAATTTTATTTCCCTTGTGTGGCAATGTAGATGATGTGGTTTAGCCTTTGCCATCAAACACTGCATTCTTTGACTTGCTCTTGCTCTTACTCTTATTCCGGCTTATCTTTACGAGAGCACCAAGCATCAATGGTATGCAAATTCGTCGAGACGCTACTTGATGCCTCGTTGAGACATCAGAATGTGAACCCTTAATGGAATTCCTGTCATGTACTTCTTCGAAGCAAATTGAATTTGGGTAGTACAAGCGTCCTCTATCCCCTGTTCGAAACCCTATTAGTCGGCCTAGTGACATGCTGTGGTCTTGGAAGAAGGATGCTGTGGACTGCTGATTCCAGAATATATAGCAGCAACACCAATACATCAGAACTATATAAAAGTTATAACAAATGCATACCATATTTCATGAGAAGGGAACAATTTTGCAATGTGGGCAACCAAGCACTTGAGATCAAGTCAGTTAAAAGTTCAAATTACCTCAGTGTCAAGGTTGGAGGATGAAAAAGAGGTGAAACTAGCAGAGGGTATGTGCAAAGGACGGTGTCCTACAACAGCAGCCGGTAAGCTCTCCTCCACTCTAAGTCTCATGTTCATGATCTCAAGCCCAAGGGGCCATCCATGGGGCATTTCATGATCCTGGGGAGTTACCAATTCAAACATCACCACATAAAATCTTAAATTCATCAATGTTTTTTAGCCAATCACGTCTTACTAGTATTATAACATATCTGCGCTCAGTAGGAAAAAATACAACAGAAAATGCAGGTCTTGGTTTAAAAAATATTAAAGCTAATTCATAGGGCGTTGACATTTAAGTGTAAAAGTGACCTTGTTTAGGTCTACCTGCTCAGTCTGTCTGCAGCTCAACCAATTTGTAATGAAATGATTGTAAAAATGCACATCTAGTCTTTCTATATAATTCATTTCTACACTGAGAGAATGACAATGATGCATATTTTATTCTCCTAAAAATGACTTTGCATCTAACTTAATACTTTGAACTTTGAATCGGTACCCTGCTAAAAACTATGCTTCTTTGACAATTTCTAACTAATCATCTTGCAGATTCCAACTAGACGAAATCTTAGTATCAACATAACATACAGCCAATAATTTTGTCAAATTACATGTTAGGAAGAAAGATGCAGATGTAATCGCAATTATGTTTCAGAAAGAACATTCTAAGTCATGGAGCCATTGATTTGTGGCAACTTAAAGTCTTAAATCATGACCTAAAAGCTGAGAGCCAGAGAAGAACACTTTTTTCTTCAATAAAACAAAGTTCTTAGATTGTCCACAATAAATTTTCTTCTTCCTCCTTTTCCTGATATTGAAGTGACAGATCAAAGCAGCCTCTGTCTGAGACAAAAGGTGATCATGAAGGATTTTGTCATTGATGAAGGATGAATACTTACACATCCATGACACCAAAAATATGATACTACAAGCATGCATGTTCCATTTCCGCTCTCTTAAGAACCCCATAAGCCAAAACAAAAGAAATTGTTTTAAACATTGAAAATTAAAAAGAGGCCGTGAAACTGAGGTAACTATGAGGTAACTATGAGCGTGACCATAACCAGAGCCAGAGGCAAAGCAAGTTTCAATTCTCATAAATCCTATAAAATTCTATTCAAACACTGAAAACCCAGAAACAGAGAAGAAACCAGACCATCATTCAGAAAACAATGGAACAACAAACACACACTAAGAAATCCTAGAGAATTATAAGTCCTTCAGTTATAAGAGTTCCAAATGTAAGGCTGAAAATGTTACCTCCGTGGCCATGGCGTGAACAGCTTGAGTAAAAGAAGAAAAGAGAAGCAGAAGATTATCACAGGAAGTCCACACACTGGGAAAACGTTATGGAGAAAACAAGGGTTGTTTATATTCTTCCTTAAAAAAGATTACATCAGGAGATTAAATGAGCTTGGGTCCCATCTCGATGTCTAGTTCAAATCAATTGATGATATAACTGCAAATTTACACAACCTCAGCCTGTTGTGTTTTTAATTAACATTTGATAGTTACCATGGCTCAGACAAACGTCAACAGTTTAACCACTAATTCAATTCCTTAATTAAAAATCTTATCTGTGCCACATAACCACCTATTTAAGTAAAGGCTTAACATCATAAATGTCGGGTGTTTTTAGTCTGTTCTTGGTGCAGCCGTGCAGTAATTGAAGTTGAATGTTGTAAACCAAGTGGAAATCAAAAGGGTTAGGTGGGTTCATTTAGAAATGAGAAAATATATATTTATTAGGAAACATTAGGAGGTTGAAGCTGTTGAGCAATCTCTGCTGCCTTTTCAAGAGCTGACTGTGATTGTTGAGGTACACTTGGACCTGATGTGAAATTACACTTGCAAAATGGATTATACAACAGAACAGAAAGGGTTGCTTTTTGCAGTTTCCTTTTTGCTGCTTAATTATCCTTAAGTTTGAAACAACATTAGTGATCATGACATCTTAACCTTAACGTGGAATTGCACTGTAGATGTGACAACAGCTATCAGATAATTAATCATGATCAAGGTAGAATTCAATTTTGTGTTTATGGTGCTGTTGTGAAATTCATGAATTTCTGATGCAGTATCATTGACATTTCCAAGAGCTTTCTAACAGGTTGGCATTTGTAGCCTTGTGGTGTATAATATATATTGGATCAAATCATGAATAGTATGGGATGGGTGGGACAAGGCTCGTACTTGAATGGGGTTTTCACATATGGAGCTGCAAGGCCTGTAATTGCTTTACATATTGTCTGTTTAACAGTACATTTTGAGTTTCAGTTCTTTCTTATCCAAAAAGAGCACGCCATTGATTTCATCATGTGCATAATGTTATGTGCATGTATTCAGAAATTGCAGCTTGGGAGGCTCTAAAATCAAATCACTGAAAACGCATTATTAATAACAGGTGAAAACAGCAAACTAAAGCAGGCAGCTGTAAATTGTAATCGGACAAAGCTAGCTTAGCTGTGTTTCTTGGCCTGCAGTGCAGCTGCTTTTCCCCTCCGCTTTTACTACAAGCACTGTCCACCAATACCAGAAATGGATCTTTGGGGTTGAAACTTTTAGTGGGTCCAGTTTCTGGGTTGCCAAACTCATTCACTTCATACCCTTTTTTCCTATAAATATGTCATTCATTTTATGTCCTTCAATTACACTTCAAGTTAATTACTTGAATCAACAACTGGAAGAAGAAGGAAAAAGATTGAAACTTTGAATCTTTGATCAATCAATTTGAACCAACGATTTAACCTTTTTCACATGTCAACAGTGACATGCATCTATGCAAGTCAGAGAGCAATTTCTGTGCCCATATTCATTATTCACCAAGAACTCAGGGCACAGAAAGTAGAAAGAGAAAAGTTATGACGTAAGCACATCTGAGAGGCTGAGGGAGGAAAGGAAGGAAAATTTTCAGGTGAGAGATTAAAGACCCCATGGAAGCTGGCAAGCAGCTTGAGTTGAGATGAGACAATGAAGGTGAAGGTTGAAAGTGAATGGTCGCAAGGAATGACTAGTTGGGTAGGTCAGGTAGGGACCAAAAAGGTCAGGATCAATTTTCCAAAACGTGCCCAACACAGTTGCACGCATAAAATTATTGTTTTGGTCGCTAGCAACTGGCAAAACACCAGCCAAAGCTCGAGTGCCAAGACCCCCTCCACCCTCCTAGGATTTTGAATGCCGACACCGTCCATTTTCCCATATGTTATCCCAACCCACACGGCACACTTCTAATATACTTATAAGCCCTGCAAATTTGGCAGTTTTTCATTAATGAAAATGCTAATCACAATCGCAAATTGTTAATTAAAATGAACCTCATTCTTAAGAGTGAGACATAACATAGTACATTTACTAATGCATGCATTGAAAGGTTGTATAGCAAACCTCTAAATTGATTACGGATTTTGTGTAAGTAATTTCTTATCATTGAGGAAATGCCAACTCCGCATGCATCAATGGTCTGAAATCACTTACAAGATCGGAAGTGACTCACCGTAGCATGCCTCGTTGACCTTTTCTTTCTTCTTGTCAAAGTTCAAACTTTTTTATAATGGGTTTGCCAGCCCCTCCAGATTGTTTGGTTTTTCTTCGGGCTTATGCTTCAAGAAAGTTGGGCCATATTTTGGTATTTCTGAGAAATATTAAACCACAACGTATGGGCAACTACCCATAACCCATTACAAACATGGGCTTATTTTCTTCTGGTGGACCTCTAAAGCAGGTGGATTCTTGAGTTTAATTGTAGGTCAGCCTCATTAACTAGGAATTACAATGTCAGAACATATCCAGGAGAGTCTCCAAATTTTAGCTAAATTTTAGCTAAAATAGCTAGAAAGCTATTATAGCAAATCACTTAAAAGGTATTTCCTCCTCTCTCTTTCTCTTGCAAATCAAATATATTTATAAAAAAAGTAGAAACCCAACCCCACCGACCTACCAAATATCTCTATCTCTCTCTCCCTTTTTCTCTCTCATCCTAGCCAAATTCTCTCTCCTCCTCTCTACATGTAGAGAGACAAAAGTTGGTTCTCCAAAATACAGAGCCAAGTAGGGAGTTTGCTGGAGGAGGATTTTCCTTCTTTTTAGCCAAAGTAATGAGAGAAGAGAGGATAGAGAGTCTGTTAGAGATGCTCTCAATCAAACTGAGGTTGGTGGCCATTAATTCCGGCCTATACTTGCAATGCAATGCATAAGGTAAAGCTGTTCACAAAGTTGCTAGAATATATGTATTGCCTTGCCTCTCATATGATAGTGATGCTGGGGAGAAAAAAAAAAATTAAAAAAAATTAAAAAAAAAAGAAGAGGGAGAGGGGGTCCAAACTGAGCAAATTCTATCTACGCAATTACATACAATTGTTTATTTTATTCCTCCTCTTCCCTACATGATGCTTGTTCTGTTCCAAAGTGGCTTCTATATTCCTAATTTTATTGTTTCTAATCATTCATTATATCGAAATCAAGAATTTTGTGACTGGTTATTGTTAGAATGCAATAGAAAATTCTGAATTATATCTTGAAGCTGGAAATTACATGCCATGTTCTGCTGGAATATTCTATATTTAGTAGATAGTTGCATCAATCCAAGAAAAAGCAAACTAAAAGTCCATGCAATAACTCGTTATATGTAAATATGCATTTAAGATTCATGAGTAAGGACGACAAGTTGTAGATCTAAGTCTTAATCAAGTACTCAACTAAACTAGCTCAACAACGTTACATCAATCAAACTGAGGTTGGTAGCCATTAATTCCGGCCTATATTTTTGCAATGCAATGCATAAAGTCAAGCTGCCGATTCCGAATGCAATGCAACGCATAAAGTAAAGTTGTCGCATGCATGCCTAAAAATTGAATTACCTTCTAGACCATTTCCTCGGCCGCCTAGAAGAAGAAGAAGCGTCAGTAGCAGCCGTCTCTTTTCGTCCATTTTCCCTTGGCCTCTTTGATGAAACTAGTGCATGTGTGTTTCCCTCTTTTCGACCGGGGCGGCCGATGGAAGAAACTTTTAGTCATTTTTCTTTTTTGAGTGTGGGGAGTGCCACCACCAAACACCGAATTTTGGCTTGAATGGAATGTGAGTAGATGAATGTGTTGCGTCCAAGATCTGACTTTAATCAAACGATTATTTGGCCGAGTAAGGAACCTCTTCACGGCATAGGTTCTTTCACTACCTAGGGATCAAGGCTTTATGTGAGCGACCAAATGATGTGGAGTGGGTGGAGATGTAGATGGAAGGTGAAACGTAATGAAACGAAGAACAAGTGCGTAAAGTAAAAGTGCTTAAACTTAAATATAATTTAAAGACAAATGCATTAAGTAAAGTGCGAAAAATAAATAACGTAAAGACGAGAATTAAAGTGCGATAAATTAATCAAAGCGATAAGTAAAGCAAGAACGAAATGAAAGTGATAAGAATGATAAAGTAAAATGAACTTGAAATTAAACTTAATTGAAGTGCGATAACAATGAAACGTAAATCAATTGAAATAAACTTGAATTTAAATGACAAGAAAATATAAATTGAACGAGAATTTAAACTTATACTAAGAAAATGAAAAACTTGTTACACTAAGTACATGAAAGGTAAAATTCTAAGTCTAGGAAAAGAAAAGTGCGAGACGAAAAATAGGTTTGTCTGTCTGATGTTGTGTCTTCTGTCTTCGTTTGGTGAGATTTATATAGGGCATCCGTCAGCCCATGAGCTGGCCAAATGTCAACTCTTTTAAAACTCTTTCCTTTTGAAGCCCCTTGAATTTGTGGGATCACATTGACGGAAATATTCTGATTGCTTGATTCTCTCATGTTTTGGAATATGTTGAACTATCATCAATCTGCTTGATTTGTTTCCTTGTGAGGCCTCCATCACATGCCTACTGACCTTCGGAAATTTTGGGTGTGAATCCGTGGCTTGGGCCTTGACCTCCGAGATTTCATCTTGACATCTGGTGGAACCTTGTGCCCCTTGAGTTTTTAGAATTCTAGAGTTGGCTTACCATCCATCGACCATCCGCCAAGATGGGTGGTATGGGAATTTCAGATATTTGGATGTTAGGCTTGGCCCTACATTGGACTATATTTGAGTTCTCAAATAATCGAATATTGGGAATTTGGCGGACATACCTCATGCCGAACTTCAACTCCCTTGGCCTGACTTTGCTTGCCCAAGTGTTGAGAGGAGGGCGCCAAGATGAGTAAGGAGAAAATTCACCATAGCCCAACTTTTTGTAAGAGGAGTGGTTGACCAAGATATTCAAGGAGTGCATGGCCCAACTTTTTGAGAATAAAGCATTCGGCCACTTTTGTAAGAATATGCACGGCTACTTTTGCAAGGATATGCTCGACCACTTTTGTAAAGGGAAGCGTCCGACCATATTTTTGAGAATGCACCACGGCCTTTAAAAAAACACCTTGGCCGCATTTTTGAGAAGGCTCCATGGCCTTTGAAGAAAAGACATCGGCCATCTTTTTGAGAAAGCACTTGGCTGCTAGGAATTCTTTGCCCACTAAGAATTCTCGTATGCTAGGAATTCTTCGCCGCTAGGAATTCTCCCGCTAAGAATTCTCGCCCGCTAGGAATTCTTCGCCCGCTAAGAATTCTTCGGCCACTAGAAATTGCACAACTAGGAATTCTCGGCCACCTAGATATTCTTCGGCCACTAGGAATTCTTCACCCACTAAGAATTCTCTCCCGCTAAGAATTCTTCAAATGCTAGGAATTCTCGCATTAAATCCAGCCGCTTGCCCGACCAATTCTTTTAGCCATGCAACCTTGCCCATTCTCCTAGCCACGTAGCCCGACCGCATATTAGCAATTCAATACCCAGCCGCCTATTCTCCAAATCTCGAGCCATTCCGGCCACAATAGACTATAGCCCGGCCACTCGTGTTTTTGAAAGGTGCCAGAGTTTGGTGAATTTTCACCACCCCAAAACAATGTGTATGTGTATGCTGCTGCTCTTCCGCTTCCTGATGATGATTTGAACGACTGGTAAGTATTGGCGTCGGCCACCATGGGAGCACAAAAGGAAAGACTGGGAAGACAGATCTCCTCCCCATCTTAAAATGAAAGGTGTGAATTGAGTGGTCCAAGTGGTCTCCTTTAACGTTCTTGCACCAATGTTGTACATCACAATGCGGCCAAACAATTGTAGATACAAGACATCCTCATTATTTGGATCGAAAGCTAGCACGAAAACCCTTTTTGTCCTCCCGTGGTGCTCATCGTTCCACTTTTTGGTGAGAGGATTTGCCGAGATTAAGTCGAACATGCGAGCTGTGTCTACCAAACACCATTTTGCAGTCTCCTTGACTTGACCATGCCCCTCCCAATCCCAATCCCAAACACCATGACCATCGTCTTTCAACTCCCAAACACTCATAGCACCTAGAGTGTGAGCAGGATCATCATGATCTAAATTGGTAGAGGAGAAGACGCACATCCGCAGACACCCTCCTCCTCCTCCACACTCACTAGGAAGTCAAACCTTCCAGATTCGATTTCAGGCTTATTAATGTAACGAAAGACATATATACTATCATCAAGCTGGTCACGAGGAGAGTAGAGATCCAACCCAACAGTAAAGCCCTCAACATCACTCCACCAATACAAGCTTCCATTGTGAGCAACCCCGGGGTAGGGAGCCAATGTGCTAAAACGAAACCTCCGTGGGCTATTTACAAGTCCTTGTGTCCATTGACCAGTCTCAGAAGAAGAGAAGATCTCCAGGTAGAATTCGCTAGAAACCTCGGGAAAGTACAATTTATTGTCATCTATTCGCACGACCTTGTACCTATACTCAACATTGATAAGATTATGATTAAGCTGAATATTGTCACTCCTCATACTAGATCTTTCTAGATCTGCTGCTTGCTTTCGATAGTAGGGATCACATATAAATTCAACCATTATGCACTTGTGGCGTTCTCCTGATCCACGTCGAGGGGGGAAGGAGAGCATCTCATTGCTTGGTGTATGGATTACAGATGTAGTAATCACATTGATAATACGTGGTTGCACAACACAAAATTAAATCATTATATGCTCCTATCACAACCGGCTCACCTTTATAAGGATCAACAATATCAGCTTGGAAACAAGGGAGGAAACTTAGAGACAACTCATGTTCATGTGGTTGATGATCAGGCTCTGATGACATGGAAAAAAATTTCCTTTCACATGGTTCATCTTCATCAGGCTGCTCCGATGATGACGTGGAAAGAAATTTACTTCTTCTTCTTCTTGTACGCCTTCTATCCGAGATGATTATAGCACGTGCACGTGCACATGCAATGATGTGGTTTTGGTTGCCACTTTGGATTTGGAAATAGTGTCGAAAAAAATAAGGATCAAAGATGAGACTGAACCAACATTTGGAGACACACATGCATCGAGCCGCACACTTAGGAGGGAGTCGGGAAAGAATTTCTAGCAATACAAACTGAGGGAGATCATCAAGACTAATATTCATAGGCATGGCTAACTCTTTCGATATTGGTTTTTCGGGTGCCCACCTTTTTGATCTTTTTAATGGAGACTGATGATGATCAGAGGCTTCTCCAATAGGTTTGGATTGGGATATTCTACTGCTCCAACTCCTTTTGGTAGCACGAGGTCTCATCATGGCTCCGATCGATCCGTGTGCAGGTTGATTGACTAGTGCAATTTGCAGAGAGGATTTGGGTCTTGAAACATATAGAGCTACTTACCCTACTTTTAATCATTATGTATAGGAACATATATATATATTTTGGGGTCGAAAATAGGAAAAGATATCCATAAAACAAATAGGCAAGCAATCACTAATTATTAATTTATAAATAGGAAAGAAATCCTCGTAATTAATTTATAAAGGAAATATATATATATATATATATATATATTTTGGGGTCGAAAATAGGAAAAGATATCCATAAAACAAATAGGCAAGCAATCACTAACTCTTAATTTATAAATAGGAAAGAAGTCCTCGTAGTTAATTTATAAAGGAAATATATATATATATATATATATGTATTTTTGGTGGTCGAAAATAGGAGAAGATATCCATAAAACAAATTGGCAAGCAATCACTAATTATTAATTTATAAAGGATATATATATATATATATATGTATTTTTGGGGGTCGAAAATAGGAAAAGATATCCATAAAACAAATAGGCAAGCAATCACTAATTATTAATTTATAAATAGGAAAGAAATCCTCGTAATTAATTTATAAAGGAAATATATATATATATATATATATTTTGGGGTCGAAAATAGGAAAAGATATCCATAAAACAAATAGGCAAGCAATCACTAATTCTTAATTTATAAATAGGAAAGAAGTCCTCGTAGTTAATTTATAAAGGATATATATATATATATATGTATTTTTGGTGGTCGAAAATAGGAAAAGATATCCATAAAACAAATTGGCAAGCAATCACTAATTATTAATTTATAAAGGATATATATATATATGTATTTTTGGGGGTCGAAAATAGGAAAAGATATCCATAAAACAAATTGGCAAGCAATCACTAATTATTAATTTATAAAGGAAATATATATATATATATATATATGTATTTTTGGGGGTCGAAAATAGGAAAAGATATCCATAAAACAAATTGGCAAGCAATTACTAATTATTAATTTATAAATAGGAAAGAAATCCCCATACGAATAGGAATTAATTTATAAAGGAAATATATATATTTATAAGCCCTGCAAATTTGGCAATTTTTTCAATAAAGAAAATGCTAATCACAATTGCAAACCGTTGATTAAAATGAACCTCATTGTCGCAGTTTTTACTGATGCATGCATTGAAGGCTGTATATCAAATTTTTATAAATTAATTGATTATGGACCACATATAAGTAATTTCTGATCGTTGATGAAATGCTAGCACCTCATGCATCAATGGTCTACAATCACTTAGTCGGGTGGAAGTGACTGACCGTATGACACCCCATTGAGCATTGACCTTTTCTTGCTTCTTATCGAAGTTCAGACTCAAACTGTTTATAGTGGGTTACATAATGGGCTGCACAACCCCTCCAGATTGTTTAGTATTTCTTCGGTCTTGTGCTTTAAGAATAGTATTTCTGAGAAATGTTAAACCACAAGGTATGGGCAACCACCCATTGGGCTTAATTGTGGGGTTCATACTTTACATTGAAGGGAATCAAAATTGAAGTTTAAGATTAAGACCGACACACTTGCCCTCCAGTTTCTTTACTGCTTGTGTTGTGCTTGATCAGGCAGTCTGGTGTGTAAGTAGATTTTTATTTATTTATAGGTCACTTTACACTAAGATGCTAAATAAGTTGAGGATAGATATGATGAAACTGAAAAATTTAATGGGGTGGGGATGATTATTAGTCCTACATGCTCTCATGAGTACTAGTACTGCAATTATATACCCTTTTGGTGAAATGGGCCTCTATATTCATAAAGACTGGGTCACAATTAACTGGGTTGGTTAGTTCATAATATAAATGCACGTGAGTGCATTACTTGGATGGATGAGGAAGATGGCAAGAAAACACACTCAGCTCACTTCTGATGAAACGGAATTGAAAGAAAAGAAAGTTTTGCTGAGGTTTTAAAATGTCTTGATTTGGCAAAGGACTCACTAGTATAGTGGTTCAGAGTAATTGCTCTTGAGGCAAGGTTCTGGGGTTCAAATCCTAACATCCGTGTTGTGTGTGAGTTTAATATATTATTGTCTCTAGAAACAAGAAAGGTCCTTAATAAAAAAGTCTTGATTTGTAGCTAGCTTTGCTCTTTATTGAATGAATAGGTAATGAAGCTTTAAAACTATACCAAACTTAACGCGGAAATTGCAAGATAGCTTTTGCTCCTAGAGGCCCTTCTACCTCTATCTGGTCCCAATTAAGTTGGTTAGTTTATATAACATAAATGCTTATTAATAATATACATGCATTGGGTGGATGGTTAAAAAAAACAGAGTTACTCTGTTACTCAAACTTTGATAGTTCAATTCCACGGCATACTGGGATTAATTGGAGACGACAAAACTACAGTTAATATACCTTCTGGCTTCACAAACGACATAGAAATGGTACATTTTGAGGTTAAAGGTTGATGCGCGTTGGCAGCTCAGATCATGACAATCAAATATCAAATCTGGAAGTTGATTTTGTTCTTTTTGCTCCACTTTCTTTTGTGCAATGTACAGTGTAAGATGGGCGCAAAGGAAACCCACATAGCTGTAGTTTTGTGTATAACCATCCAAGGGAGGGAAAAAAAGAAAAAGTTATTGGTCAAAAAGATTGAGACCCCAGCTTCCCCGCAATTGAAGTTGAATGATATTTTGCTTTTTACCAACTAATTACTCTTGTGGAAAATGCCGCCTGGCCTGGCCATATTGAAAACTTGAAAGCAACCTTGATCTCAGTCTCCTTCCTTTGTCTTTTACAATATGACTATGAGCCTGCTAGGAGCTAGCCTAGGGCTCAAGGCTTAGGTGATGACCTTGTTATGAACGAGCCTGGATGAACAAATATGAACTGTTTTGCAGAAATAAGACCAACCAACTTAGCAAATTAAAGAGTTAAAATAAGACAAATGCTCTTATAAGCAGAAGCTGCCATCATATATACTTTATTGACTGTTTGTTTCAACTCAAGTCCACAAACTTCAGCTTTTTCAAAGCATGAACATTAAGCACTTATGAAAAACCAGAGACAACAGATACATAATTAAATAAACATTACAAAAACCCTTCATAAAATATTCTATTTTTCTTGTGTTTTTAACTCCCACTTGAATATATGATCTGAGGATAAATATATCAAACACAGCAAAGCGGTACTAATCAAAACAAGTCTCAGCTTATGGCATGAACTCTTCTTCACTCTCTTGGAACTGATCCTCGTTCTGGTTCACATTGTTGTTGCCATAGTTACCCCTGTTGTTGTACCAGTTTCTTGAATCCACCACCCTAGAATTTTCATACTGGTTCTGATTGTAGTTTTTCTCGCTCCCAATGTCATAGTGGTACCTTCCGTTCTCCAAAAACCTTGTGTCACTCATGCCCTGCTTCTCAGCATTGTTGTAGTTGTTGCTTTGGTAATTGGTTGGGGTTGTGTAGCTGCTCTGTGTAAGCCTTGCATCATTCAAGTCCTGCTTCTCAGCATTGTAGTTGTTGTGGGTGTTTTGGTAATTGGTTGGGGTTGTGGTTGTGGTGTAGCTGCTCTGTGTGAACCTTGTGTCACTTGGGTTGCTCTCAAAATTGCCACTGTAGTAAACGTTGTTCTTGTTGGGGCGGTATTGGGTGCTGTAGGTCTCAGGGTACTTGTTGGTGTGCTGCTGCTCTTTCTCTGACTCAGCTGTATATGGCAGGTTGTTGTCGTTGGTGGTGAATTGTGCACCATTGGTAGTGGTGTAGGGTGCACCGGTGGTTGTGGTGGTGGTGTAAGGTGCACCGGTGTTTGTGGTGGTGTAGGGTGCACCAGTGGTTGTGGTGGTGGGAGGCAGCTGGCCAGACTCATGGCCATAGAGACCATATCCACTTTGGGTCTCTGGAATGAAGGCTGGCTCTTGCTCTTGCTTTTTCACAGGGGTTTCTGTTTTGGTGACCTCTGTCTCCTTCTCATAGTTGTTGTTGTTGTTGACATTGGCCACTTTCCTAAAGAATTGGCTCTCTCTAGCTTGAGCTTGTTGAGAGAAGAGGAGAGATGCAAGGAAGAAGAGGAAAGAGAACAATTTTGCAGCAGAAGCCATAGTGGCAAGTGAACTTGTTGGGAGGCAGCTGCTGTAAACTGAGCGTATATTGTGGGGGAGAGCTAGTGGTAGTCCATTCTTTATATAGAGGACACCTTTTCTTTTCTCACCCAAAATTTTCAACTAATTAGGTGCAAATGGGCTGGAGGACGGGTGATGGTTTGTGGTCCCCAGTGGGAGCAGAACAACAACAATATTGAGCACCCTTTTTTTTTTCCTTTTTCCAGTTAATTAGTTTTTATTTTTAAAGGTATGTATATACACATTACTTTTTCCCCTTGGATGCACTTCGTGCTTTCCATGGAGGAAAACAACATAATTATCTGCCATTTTTCTCTACTAAAAGCCAGCCACTCAGCTCATTCTGAACTTGCTTAACATTTAGCTTAGATGACCCATGATTTTTCTTTTCTTCTAAGCAAATCAAAATATGATAAGATAAATTAGAATAAAACCCAGCTAGCAGAATTAATAAGGAATATGGAACTTTAATTGTGGGTGTTGATGGTGTTCCCTAAAGTTGAGGGAAAAAAAATTAAAATAAAGAGGCAGCAACCACAAAGGATAATTTGGAAATTAACTACATGGTGCCAAAGATGAACCAGGACATTGCCGTGGCCGTGTAATTATGCGTGGATTGTGGAGTGGGTGGGGCATGCATATATGATATCATATGGTGCACGCAGCACGCAGCATGTGCCCTCTTTGCTCGGTCAAATTTAAGATACATATCTAACCTCTACTGAAAAAGATAGAGTACTCAAGACTGAAAGACTCATGTTCTAAGTCCCTGTCATGTTTTAGAGTTATGCTACCGTCAGTCGCGTGTGAGTGCTTGAAGCGTTCATAGCTGTTGATGAGTGCCGAGAAAGCCGAAACTTTAACCTTGTTCTGGTTCAGTTCATTTACTGCTTAATTTCCTGCAATTTAAACCAGTATCAGTAATTTAGTAGTGTCTTCTTCTGTTAGTTGGAATATTTAAGTTGCATAACCAAAACCTAGTAGATGGACAGATAGATAAATACTTGATACCAATCTCATTCGATACAGGGGTCCAATTGGTGAATAGTAGATAGATACTTCACAACCCAACCACTGGGTTGGTCCACTACTAAATTATGAAATTTGTCAGCAGAGGAGAGAAATAATAAAGATGATATTGAAATTTCCTGTTGGTTAGATTTTGTTAAATTTCCCGACTTCTGTCACATTTAATTTTTCTAAAGGTCATTTTTAAAGGAAAAGAGAGGAAGGTTAAAGAAGCTTCGATGCCTACATGCGCCACTGGCTCCTGTCCTCCCACAAAAAACTCAAAGCATTACTTCTAGTTGCATCATGAAAGCCAAAGCAAGGGAGGAAAGAACAGGTACATGCCATCATTGAAGTTGATTTTGGAAAGCAAAAGCGTGTTAGCACCTTCCTCTGAAAAAGAGCTTAGTCTTAAAGCAGTAAAAAAAAAAACCTTTGAAAAAGCAGCCCTTTAGGTTAACTTATAAATCTCACATTATGTAAGTTGTTTTTTTACTTCTAATTATCTTAAAACCAAGTTTGTTTTTTTGTTACATTGGAAGGAAAGAAACCACTATGGGGTTTCAATCTTGGGTGCCAAACAGGGGAGGGCCACAACCACTGTGGTAACTCCACTCGACATTTTAAAACCAAGTTTACTTAAGCCTAGGTGAGATTTTCAACAGTCTCAGTGAGTGGTTAACTTACCCAAACAAAACAACCAACAAAGTGAGACTTTTAAAAGATAAACAAGACAGATAGAAGTCTCAAGGCATCCAAGAGGCAAGAGGACCAAGATCCAATTTCACATCAAGCTTTCATGTGGCATTTGGTGATTGAAGTTTGCATGTGGCAAGTAAGTCTTCAATGTTTGGTTATAGCAGTTGCAGAATTAAAGCACTTGATTGATAGAAAGGGTGGGGGCCATTGTCCTTTTCTGTTCTCTCCTCAACCTCCTTCCTCAATGGAAAATGGGGTTCACCCACCAACATCCCTCCCTTCCTCACTCACAGGCTCACAGCAATAGACAAAGGAAGATGCTTTTGTCAACGTTTGTGCTTGACAAAGCAGCTAGAGCCTTTTCTTTATATTTCTTTTCACTTTTCTTTTTATTGAATTATGTGAAATTTGTTGCGCGATTAGCGGAAGGAATAGTTTCAGCCTTTCAAATGCGTTTTTTCTTCTCTCTTTTTTCTCTGTCCTTTCCTTTTGTTTTTGTCTTGCAGACTTGAGTTTTGAACAAAAATTAGTGGGAGCGCAAAATTAATAATACATTTATCTGTAAAAGACTACTGATTTCAGCTGAAAGCTAGCTAGGATAAAAAGTTATAAACTCATTCTTTTATATGTATAGAAAAAAGAAGCATTAATAATAAAACATAGATTTCTCAAAGACCCAGATACAAGAAGAGTAGGATAAGATATGTTAACAACATGAACCACTTTTAATTTAAAGAAATGGGTTCCAAAACAGAAGAGATAGCAACAAGAGATTGGGAACCAAAATAGGAAGCACAGGATTAACATCACCCCCAAGGCGTTTTCTTCTCATCCTCTTCCTAAAATTCTCTCTCCTCTGCTCATCACCCCACTGAGCTTCCTCTATTCCTTTTGCAAGAATCAATGGCGGGGGCAGGTGATAAGGGCATTTGGACCTCCAAGAAGTCTCAGGAAACCCAAATCTGGAGACCCTTTTGAGGAAGAGAGAGAGGCCCCATTGTAGATGGATAGGAGGGAAGGTGGATTTGGTGCAGAGGACTGGTGGGTAGTCCCAGTTTAGGTAGCATGGGATTTGGGTGGAGATGAAGAACTGAGAGTGAAGAGGTGGTGTGGTTGTTGGGTTGATTAGGACATGAGTTAAGGCATGGAGCCTTTGCTCCCATGTCGTGTCTTCCATTTCTTTCTTACTTATCTCTCTGTCGCAAGAATCAAGATGAGGTTGGTTGACTTGAGAGGAGGTAGGCGCTAGGCGGCCGCCTAGGCGGTCCTCTTTATTTTTTTCGAAATATATTTAAAACGTATAGCCGTTCGGCTATACTCTCTAAATATGTCTGACATCTCGTTGACAATAGTATAGCCGCGCGGCTATAATATTTAAATATGTTCGACACATGTCGCCGAAACAGTATAGCCGTGCGGCTATATTATTTTAAATAGTCGAATATATTTGAACAGTATAGCCGCACGGCTATACGGTTATACACAGTTCTATATTTCCATTTTTTTGGTTTGAAAATATGTCGACATGTAGTTGAAACAGTATAGCCGCGCGGCTATACGCTCTAAATATGTTCGACATTTTGAAAAGTATAGCCACTCGGCTATACATGTCGTAGTTTGAAACAGTATAGCCGTTCGGCTAGACTCTTTAAATATTAGAATATATTTGAAAAGTATAGCCGCGCGGCTAGACGTTTATATATATACACAGGAGTTCTACATTTTATTTTTTTGGTTTGAAAAGATGTTTTAAAGGTTAAGCTCAATTCTTTTTCTTTTAATTACATAATCCGTTAGATAAGTTAAATTTCTAATAACAATAGTATTCAAACTTAAGAAAAATATAAAGTTAATACCTTGGTCCTTATTTAGAAAATAAAATTAATAAATACATTGCTGCGAGATGATTTGAATTTTATGAAATGTGGCCAATAAGAAGAAATGAATTTTATTGATTATAAAATCAGTAGTCTTTTTTCTCTTGGTTTGAAAGTAGAATCAGTGTTCTTCTAACTGAAGGCACCCTCAAAGAACACGTTACATCCCCTGGTCGTTTTTGTACAACTCAATAAATTGTAAACGTGCAATTTACAGCTTAAAGTCTCTACTTGAGGCTATAGGTATATAGCCTATAGTTATTACACTTTGAATTGCAATAGAACTACATATACACAAGTAGTGGTGGCTGTCTCTTTAGTACCCTCTCATTGCCACAGGCTCACAGCTCCTTATCTGGAACAGATATGTTATTAGAAAGCTTATTGACCATTGATTCAAATCTGTAAAATGTTGCTACTGGGGTGTGGATGAGGGTGAGCTAGCCATCAGAAGGGAATCTGCATGGTTCAATTCCCCAAGTCTTCTCAGCGTAGTCTCGGATTGTTCTGTCACTGCTAAATCTCCCCGACCCGGCCGCGCTAAGGATGCTCATCTGAGTCCACTTATTTGGATCCGCAAATGCTTTATCAGCAGCAGCCTTTAGTCATATAGATTCAAATCCCACGCACCATAGTAAGTTATACAACACCAAACTCAAACTGCATATATATGCTTTGGGTTGGGACTGCCAAGTAAACAGAAATAATTACCTGAGCCTCTAAATAGCTTTCAAAATCAGAACCAAGCAAATAGAAGTCTTTACCACCGTCCACAGTATCACATAGAGATTCAAAATAGTCTTTAAAGCCGAAATAGCCATCTCGAACCATCCTACACATAATAAATATCACAGCAGAATTAGAACCTGAGGAAACAGTTTGCTCAGAACATCACCACACAATGGTCAAAAACGACATCAAACACATGCCCTCTAAAGAATCTGAAAATTTTAGACTGGTCACCCCAATCACTAACTGGCTAAGTGAGTATGATTGATTGAAGTGACTGTAATTGCATACCTTATAACACGTGCACATTGCAGTGGCATTTTAGGAGATCCTTCCTCACGCAATTTGGGAACTTCATGAATCTTTGCCCCGAACAAAAACTGGAGAAAGCAAGTTCTAAGAGAATTATCTCTGCTATACTACAAACAAGTATATACCAATCTAAAATCTTGAAATAGTCAATACACAGATTCCATCTTGCAGAAGTTACAGCAAAAGCAAATTTCAGTTGGTCGACAATACATGACAACACAATCAGCTAATCTTTAAGTTGGCTACATAAATCTCACTTGGACTTTCCATTCTCTAGGGAAGCTCATGTTATGTCCAGTCACACGTCGTCTATCTTTGGCGAAGGACAAAGATCAATTCATATCACAGTGGTATGCTTGTATAACTTTATATAATATTTACCAGGTTGTCTGCTCCTATTTCTTCAACAATTTCAACAGTAGACCCATCTTCTGTAGCTAAGAGTAAACATCCATTCATAAGAAATTTCATGCTTCCAGTTCCAGAGGCCTCGTGTCCTGCAGTGCTGCAAGGGAATCATCACAAGTTGAGATATCAAATATGAAAACCACAATAACATTGAAGTTTGGCCAAGAAACTCCAATAAGTATATGGAAAGATTGTTTTTTTGGGCTTTCATCAAATTTAGATGCTGCAAAGTTTACAAACCTTATATGCTGTGAAAGGTCAGCCCCAGGTATTACCAATTCAGCAACAGATACATTATAATCAGGAATAAAAACCTGGAATAACAGAGAAATTACATCAAATAGAAGATAATTGTATCCATATGTAGAGTGAAAAACCAGAGATTTTAACTCATGCTAGTTCCTCTCAATATTTGTACAAAACCAGATAGGAAGAACGCATGGAAGGATACATAATTCTTTCTCTTACCAACTTCAGAAGATCTCCGACATCAGTGTCATTATTTATTTTTTCTGCTACAGCATGACAAAGTTTGATAATCTTCTTGGCAATCTCATAACCGGGAGCAGCTTTTCCTCCAATAATGCAGACACGAGGTACAACCTTACTCCTTTGACTTTTCTCCATGTTCTGCAGCAAAGTGCTCATCTTATAAGTGGGGGCAAAAAGGAAAGAAAGCTCTTACCAAAAAAGAAAAAAACATAAGAAGAAAGCTCCAACTCCACATCATATCTCATTGAAAAATCAACAAATTACTGTCCAACAACTTCTTAAATTACCGTGACAAGAAGATGAAAAAGGTATCCACAATACTGGAGCATGGTGATAGCTCTCTTAAGAAGGTATAAGGTAGTTCTTTGCTAATAAGCTATAAAAATATAGAATGCAAAGTTCTTCACCATATAAAATCAGATTCACCTTGATACAGTCATATCGATGGATAATGCCAAGTATATTAAGCAGCTGTCTTTTGTACTCGTGTATTCGCTTTGTCTGCACATCAAACATTGCATCTAAACTAACCTGCAGTTGAAAGTGATAAATTTCAGTGTAATCTATTAGACAAATCTTCTAGACAAAAGAGAAAAGATGAACAGGATAGAAGTTTTAAGAACTTGTGACCAAACCTTCACACCACTCATCGCTTCAATGTACTCAGCGAGCCTCATTTTGTTAACCTTCTTAACCTACCACATGAGCATATATACAATAATAAACACACAAACGAGGCCAAAAGCATAATATATTTTTGGTTCCTAAGCAGCTGTACAAATATCAAGCATAAGGAGTACCATCATCCATTCTTGTTGAAGGTCAGGATCTGCTGCATATGCTCGCAAGCCAGTTAGAAGGTCAACATCACGAATCCAAGCTTCTGTTCCAAGCCATTTTGAGATAAGAGCACACAGGCTAGGATTACTCACCACAATCCAGCGGCGCTGAGAAATAAAATGTCAGTACATTATCACATACATGCATATAAACTGTATACTGCTAAGAATAATGATGAATCCCTGATTCATCGATGCATCATAAGAACAACCTTTGAATATGTTATGAGCCATATAATAACAATAATAGTAAAACTATACGCATGTGTATGTATGCATGTATATGCACAAATAGAAAACCTCTCAGACCAAGATTACAGATTGTACAGGAATCTATTCTAAGTTCCACAGCATCATGCATCCAATTAAGAGTTCACCAACAGACAGCATCAGAGTCAAACATTAATTAAGACATATTAAAGAAAACCGCAGGAAAGGTTGATGCATACCAATTTACTGCTCAACTGGGATCGTTTAAAAACTTAAACTATGTCGAACACTCAAAACCCATCTTTGGAGGTGTGTATCTCACCATCCTTCTTCAACCGCATAAACAGATCGAAAAGTCTAATGAAACTAGCAAGTACTTTATAAAAGATGCTATGAACTTTATACCTGGGTAACACCATTTGTCTTGCATTGAAATTTCTGAGGCCACAGCTCATAGAAGTCCTGTGAAAGAGAAGAGGTGTCAGATTACCTAATTTAAGGTATCATAAGAATTTGGATATCTTCAACTTTGTCATAAGACAAGGGAAAAGACAACGATGCAAGGAACACATAGTACCTTGAATAATTTTGCTTTTAGCAATTCTGAATGTACTTTGGAAACACCATTCACAGTATGGGAGCATACAATCGCCAGGTTTGCCATTCGGATACTCTGTCAAATCAAATGGTAATTAAAGGTGAAATTGCTAAACAAACGTTTTCTCATCAAGAAGACCAAAGAATCCTTAATAAACACCTTAAGAATATACTTTTGAAAGGGGAAAAAGAAGCCAAAAACTCATTTAAGTACAAAAGACTGCCTTGCAGAGATTTCCAAATGCCCCTTTTTCTATGCTCTTCGTTTGTTATGTCATCATTTAAGAGAGGATTATGCATAGGAGACATAATATGATTGCAAGAATAAGCACAATGGTGTACGGATTAACTGTAGAGTTTACAAAATACTACAGATAATACCAGACGCCAACCACAATTGTAAGCCCAGAATCATATATCTATCAAGAATACAACCAAATATATCATCAAATACAATATGGTTTTAAACATACCTTCACAGCGCCTTCCTCAATAATTGACATTCGGGATAGCCGATTGTAATCTAAACCAATCCTCTTCTTCAACTCTTCCACAAACGTAAAGTTTATTTCATATATAATCTGGAGCAATAAAAACCTTACCACAATGATTTGAGTGACAAAATAATAATCTCATAAAATAATGGTTATTGAACAGATAATTCTATTATAATTAGTTTATAAGGTTGCTTCAGTATAAAGGAAAGCATAACAATCTGATGGAAATAGAACTCTAGGAGTAAAGATGAACTGATGCACGAATTGATAAAAATTTCCAAAAACCTAGCAGACCACTATCTTGATGTAAATTTGTAATATATATGACAATTAAATCAATATTTCTTCATGTCGAAAAAGAGTCTTTAGAATCGCACTTGTAAATGGCGTGGGAGAAGACTGCCCAGTAAATCAACAGGGATTTTCTCCAACCCTTCAGCAATTACTGCATGTATTGTGAACGAAAATATTTTGCAGGCAATGTCCCACGCTTTATTCCAACCCAAATGCTCTTTATCAACAAGCACTCTCATGACCTCAGCTATCGCAAGAGATGGGTGAGTATCATTGAGCTGCAGAGCAACCTAATTAAGACGAGGAAAAATGAGCCGAGGAAAAAAGGAAAAACAGAAAAGCAAACCTGAACGACTATCAGAGGAAAGTAATATATATAAGTTCATTGTAGCTAAAACAAGCTGCCATATAGGGTAATAACATGGTTTATTCCCTAGAAATCAACATATGATAAAACACATATTATTAACACTTGGACCTTCTCTGGAAATTCATCAAAGTTACTGTGAGCCTCTTTAAATCTCCGAATTATGTCTTGTATGGATGCTGAGACAAAGAAATATTGTTGCTTCAATCGCAGTTCCTTCCCCTGTAATACAAAATAAAGTGAAAAGGGAAACATACTAAGCAACAAAATGAGAACATATATGAGTCATCCCCATGGAAACCACGTAACTGAGTTCATGACTTTTCTCCAAACTTCTAAGAAGGTACATTTTCTCAGAAACATGCAGATAAAACAAAAGAACAATAATGATAAAACCATCTTTCTTTTCTTCAAATAAGTAAACATGATTTACAACATAATGCTGGAAAAGAAAGAAACTATCATGTACTCAAGACCTCAAAGATGTTTAATGTTTACAAGGTGGATAGAAACGCAGGGAAATAACAGCATGATTATTGTACTCCAAAATCCTAAAGTTTGAGAGTTCAAGCTATCCATACAGTTCTTATACAGAATGCTAGATAACAATATGTTGATAAACTGTCCCAGCATCTATAAAAACCTGATGGGCATAATGGAAAATCTTCATCTCATTGAAGTAGCCAGTTTCTGCATGAACATATCATCTTTTGCTACAATACAATACATATTCAAAATATATTATAAATAAGCAATAAATAACGGCATTAAGAAGAAACAAGCAAACCTGAAATGAACGGTCATCAGGGTACAATACACTACTTATATTTTCTGCTTTCTGTCTGCAAACAACAGCATTGATGTAATCTCCAGTATTATAAGCTTCCTGCATGTGCAGATCATTGCATAGAAAAATTAGTCTCACCTAAAATTTATAGGAGGCAAGAGATGGATTCTATTGAAACATGAACAATTGGAGGAGAGAATACTGTAGCCACTCTTTCATTTGGGATTTCCATGGGATATTGATTAAAAACGCATTTCTGGAAATGCATAATGTTTAATGTTAGTAAAAATTACCATATCATGTTGATCACTTGGTTTTCCGGCCCATAAACGAAGAGTAATAGTATTCCTTGTTCCATAACCAGGTATGGGATTATCATAAGCCACAGCTTCTACCTAGCATTGTGGAGACAAACCACTAAGCTGAAATAACCAATTATATTCATCATGTTTACAAGATGCAATCCATCTTGCATATATGAATTAAACAATATCAAAGGATCTGTAGAACGAATGCAGCCTTAATAAATGGAAAAAGAGTTTATTGTCTTACCACTTCTCCAGGGATCCAAACATTGCATTTTTCTCCATTCAAATTTTCCTCTTCAACGACCCCATAGAACTTATCCATGTATATAATAAAAAAACAGAAGTTAGCAAAAGGTTTTGAAGTTTTAGGAGATATAATGAATATCAAAACAATCTCGATTATTCAATGAGCACTTTAAAAATAGTAGTATTTGCATACCTTCACTGGATACGTTACATGAACCCGCTCTGTTTCCCAAGGATTTCCAAAGTTCAACCAGAAATCGGGTTGTTCATGTTGGAAGCCATCCAGTATAACCTGGCGGAATAATCCATATTCGTAACGTAGTCCATAACTGCAAATTGAAGATGCAACATCACCAAATTACATCCCATGTAAGAAATTGTTGGCAAAAAACTAGTACCATAATAAAAATGGTGCGGAGTTTTCATATTGATTAATAAGTTTAGTACTCAAAGCCATTAAGCATGCACATTATTATAACGCATAAGATAAGTGAGGCACATCAAAGCATTTCCTATGGGATCACTAACCTATTTGAGTTTTGAGTTCTCTCCAGAAAATGCTTCTATTCTAATTTCTAAAGTGTAAAGAATCATGTCTGCGTTATCAAGCGGGAATAATATGCTATACATTAGGGGTAACCCTCTTTTGCCTAGACTTCACTGTCTTGGAGGAGGAAAGAGACCAAAGAGCTAAAAGGGACTGTCATCCTAGTATTAAAGACAAAAATTTGATGGGGGTATAATTAATTAGATTATTGTATGCTAACAGAGAGTCGGCATACCCCCATGCAGGATAGTCCAAAGTTGCCATAGAATCCATTTGGCAAGCTGAAAGACGGGCTAGGCCACCATTACCAAGGGCAGCATCTCCTTCCTTGAAACACCAGAAAAACACTTACCATAGCAGAATAAATTGCTAAATTAAGTATATATACCATGGTGTGCATGGTATATATAAGAGATCATAATGGGGGAGTGACATCAGCAAAAGAAAAAGGTGTGCATACTAACTTGCTCTGCCAAAACTTCAAACTCAAAACCAAGCTGGCTTAAAGCATCTGCATATTGATCCCGGATGCCAAGGTTGATGACACTATTTGACAAGGAACGACCTGACAGCTCAATAACAAATAGCATTTCAGCGGCAAGCCAGCAATACATCAAGGAAATATATACGGCACTAAATTCGGAACTCATGGAAAACAAGCAGTCACTTCAATACAAGATCAAAATGAAACATTATCAATTAGTCTAGAGAGGCTTGAGGTTAACAGACACTAGCATCATCCAAAGTCCATAGATTGTATAAAACAACTCTGATGGAAGTACATAAATACCCATAAGATACTCAAACGAGAGGAAGTATACGCGCTTAGGGTCTTTCCTCTTGAAGTAAAGCTGAGTATCATGCGAACGTTCAATCAACCGGTCTCTTACACTATGCGCCAAGGCCTGCAAAATAATCATAACAAGGTAAATAAATATGCAAACACTTGATAACTACAATAAAACTCAGGAAACCCAGAATAATGATAAATGACGAAAATGAAGAACATTTCCCGCCAAATTTGAGAACATTCAACTGTGCCCTGTTATGCCAATTTTGGAAACCACAAAATCAAACTATTCAAAAACATAATCCCAAAGATTACTATAAGAAAACCAAATTACCTGATAAGCTTCAAAATCATCGAAGTTAAAGCGGGACCTGGCCACCGTGTACTCAACGTGACGAAGAATATCCTGCTGCAGACTAATGGAGTCATTTTTCAAAAACCCATCCATTAGCCTGAACATCCTTTCAGCCTTGGCACTATCGGAGCCCAAGCTCATGCCCAAACCCGACCCGGGCCTGCGGACCATCACACCTCTCGTGGTGGGACTGGTGGGACCCATCGAGACTGTACCACCGTCTTCGATGGCGTCCGTCAAGGCCTTCTTGATCCTATCGAGGCTATTTGGGTCGGCGATTTTCGCCCCATGAGAATCGGTGACGAAGAATTTTTTGACGAAGAAGTCGCCTTCGAACTCGACGGTAGCTTTTTCAACATGGAGGCCGAGGACTTTGAAGACGCCGGTGATGACCTGGAGAAGGCCGATGCGGTTTCGGGCTCGGATCACGAAGAGCGTGCCGGACGGGTCGGATTCGGACTCTGAGTTCTCGACGGTGACAGATGAAGCGGCGGAGGGCAGCTGGCTAGCGGAGGCGCGTATGGGTTTGGCAACATGAGTGCGGCCGTAGAGGATCGATGATCGCGATGACCGTGAGAAGCTTCGAGAATGTGAGGGAAATAGAGGGAACAGAAAGGTGGAGGATGAAGATGCGAGCTTTGATTGGTCAGTGATGGTGAAAAGCCGTGAAGATAGCGTCGACATTGTAGAATGCGAGGAATTGGAGGGATCACATTTGCATGTGGAGAAAGACTCTGGTACAGAGAGCTTCGGGGTTTGGAGGTGGAAGAAGAAGAAGGAGGAGCTTTGAGTGCAATCACAGTGAGTCTGTGAGTGACTGACCGTGATAGTAGGAAAAAGGGACTTTCTGGACTTTTCACTTTGGAGGGGACAGGGTGAGGATACCAAGTGGACAGCCTCATTTTCATACGGTGAGGCTTCGTATTCTTTCTCGCCACACCTATATTGATTTTTGTTTTTATGTATGTGAATAAAAATGCAATATATTAGGCAATGGAATTCGTCCGTACGGAAAAGATGAAGGATGAGAGAAGTCATGAATTGGAGAATTTAAATAGGGTAATGAAGATATGAGAATTGGATTAATTGCTTCTTTTATGAGTGCAATTAAAGTTGATTTCATTCCCAATTTTGAGAGTATTTGATTACGATTGTAGTTGATTTTATTCACGATTTTGAGAATATTTGATTACGAATTTTCGTGTAGAACTCACATAATTTTATATTCCTTATACGTTAGTAGAGACATGAAAAGTCAAAAATCGGAATCATTCTAATTCACATATGTTACTAAACACGTAGAATATGAATTATTTCAACACCCATTCATGATCGCAGCACCGCATGTGTCACGATTGCATTGGATCTAATGAGAAGAGCAATGGGGTTGAATGTGGGCGATGAATACGTTGCAAAAGAAGGGTCGTCCCATTGGTTTTGGCAAAAGGCAAGAAAGATGAACAGCAAGCACGCCCCTTCCTTCCACCGTTGTACTAGCATAATTGCATTGCACCCTCCACAGTCACGAGCCTCAAAGCCCAAAATTATTCACAGCACAGCAACACACGAAGCCACCTCTCCACCTCCCGGCAGCCGTCACACTCACACGTGTCTTTTATTGGGCTCAAGCATTTGCCACCTCGTTATGCTCTTTTACCATGCTGTAAATTTTAGATGCCACGTCACTACAAAACCACACAGTCAAGTAAACTCTCTATCTGGAAACTTCCACACCGTTCTGGTTCTTTCGACATATTGTTTCTCTTTCCTTCGAATTCCAGTGCCACTTTCCTTAATAAGAGCAAAGCATCATTTTTCGAACATACCCAATTATAAATTTTGATAGCCTTGAAGAATTTGAGCAATTCATTGAGTTTTAAAAACACTAGCAGCTGTCTGAAGAGCAAGAAGATATGGGTGTGGATTACTACAAGCTTTTGCAGGTCGACAAGAACGCCACAGATGACGATTTGAAGAAAGCTTACAGAAAGCTGGCCATGAAATGGCACCCTGATAAGAACCCCACCAACAAGAAAGAAGCTGAAGCGAAATTCAAACAGATCTCTGAGGCCTATGAGGTTGGTCTTGCCTTCACCCTTATCTTCCTTTTCTTCGTTCACCTATTTTCTTTTGGTTATTGTTGTTGTTGTTGTTTTTTTTTTTTATTTATTTATATCATCTGAGTTTTATACCTCTAAACAAATCCCACATGTTCCTCACCTCCTTTTCTATTTAAGTCTCATTGTATAAGTTAAATTTTCCATTTTTACATTTAAAATTCCTCAAATGACAGAAAGATTCCATCTTTTTTCGTTTTCTAGATGGTGTACGAATGCCAGAGCTTGGAATCTGATATTGTGTCTTTTGAATTTATAGGTTCTGAGTGATCCCCAGAAAAGAGCAATTTATGATCAATATGGAGAAGAAGGCCTAAAAGGCCAGGTGCCGCCACCAGATGCTGGTGGTCCTGGTGGAGCTACCTACTTCCAAACTGGGGATGGTCCAAATGTCTTTAGATTCAACCCCAGAAATGCGGACGACATTTTCGCTGAGATTTTCGGGTTCTCAAGCCCCATGGGCGGAATGGGAGGTGGAATGGGAGGTGGAGGTGGTGCTGGTAGTGGCATGAGGGGTACAAGGTCCTTTGGTGGACTGTTTGGAGATGACATGTTTAGCTCATTCGGAGAAGGCCGGCCCATGACTCAGGCTCCACGAAAAGCTTCACCGATAGAGAAGAGGTTGCCATGTAGCCTTGAGGAGCTCTATAGGGGGACTACCAAGAAGATGAAAATATCAAGGGAAATTGCGGATGCAAGTGGGTAAGTTCCTGCTTATCACTCAGTTTTATAGAACGTACTTGTGTTTTTTGCTTTTGTACTTGTTTAATTTATTTTATGACTTGTGCATAATCAGTTATTCATTCATTTGACAATTTCAGAAGTTTCTGTAAAAAGGATGTCAGCAGTTTTCTGCTTTCCAATTTTAGTTGGACTTGATTTGAGTTGATCTGTTTCTTGTGTTCTTATCTTTTGAAAAGAAAAGGAAAAAGGAATATAACTGTTGCTACCATCCCATTTCCCTGCTGTTGATTGAATGATTCGTTATTCATATTGCAAGTCATGTGACCAATCTATCTATTTTCTGGGTTAGTGACCTTACTTATCATGTGATGCAGGAAGACCTTGCCAGTGGAGGAAATCCTAACCATAGAAATCAAGCCTGGCTGGAAAAAGGGAACAAAAATCACCTTCCCAGAGAAAGGGAATGAGCAAGGAAACGTAATTCCTGCAGATCTTGTGTTCATAATTGATGAGAAACAACACAGCACATTCACAAGGGATGGCAACGACCTTGTTGTCACACAGAAGATCTCCCTAGCAGAAGCTCTCACGGGCTACACAGTCCATCTGACCACACTAGATGGAAGGACCCTTACCATCCCCATCAACAATGTCATTCATCCAGACTATGAGGAGGTTGTCCCTAAAGAGGGTATGCCCACACCTAAAGACCCATCCAAGAAGGGCAACCTTAGAATCAAATTCAATATCAAGTTTCCGACTAGGTTGAATTCTGAACAGAAGGCTGGAATTAAGAAACTTTTGGCGGGATGATTTGATTCGGGGCATGAGTTGATTCATTCGATCCACCATGCGCCATGCGAATCTTCTGGGATCTTCTGGGACGCTTGTGAATATGTTTTTTGAGATGGCCTGGATTTGTATAACTAGTTAGTCTTTGTAAGGTTAAACATTTGTTTGCCCCACAGATGTAAGCTGGTCAATTCTAGCTTGGAAGAAGCATCAAATAAAGCTTAGTTATGTGTTCTAGAATTTAATCTTGTTCAGCGATCGCATCACACGATTGTCTCCAATATAAATTACCCTTTCTCCAAAATTGAGTTGCTTGTTTAAAAATGGGAAAATAAAAATGAGAAAACTCTTATCAAAATATCTTCAAATACAATCTTTCATGAATATAACTGAAATATAAAAGATAGGATCTTTGCAGTATAACTTGCTCACCTTTTTCATTAGGTAAAGGTTTGTTACACGCTTAAAATGACTTACATGTTACACTGCATAACTACTGCAGGACCTCTATCCAGTACTTCTATCCAGACTACTGCTAAAAATGTAATCCATAAACAGGGAAAGTTTAAAATAAAAGGGAGGCTAATAATAATAACAACAATAAAAAGAAGATTTGGTGGGGCAATATTGATTCCATCACCAGGATAGGATGAGCCGCTAGTGAAGCTGCAATATCAAAAATTATATTGCAGCCAGTATATCTGGGATGCTTGCACAAAGGCAGTTCAGGTTTCAAACTTCAATCACTATAGTCATCTGAAACTGCAGAATCTGAGCCATCATCATTTGTAATCTTGTTTTGTATTTCATCCGAGGCATCACTCATATCTACATCCCCCTCTGAATCTTCATCTCTCACTTCTTCAATGCCATTATTGTCATCTTCAGAAGCATCCATATCTTCATCACTTGCTTCCAGTAAGCCCTCGTGCCATCCGCTGGAAGTCCCATCAAATCCAGTTTCCCAGTTTCCTTGTTCATATCCCACTGCTTGGTCCTCGTCTTCAGATTCCAATGCCTCTGCTTGTTCATATCCCTCGCCTTGTTCATCACCTTTCATATGGATCATATCTATCTTTTCATCATCCCATTCCTCACCCAAGTTTCTCGGGGACTCACCTCCACTCTCAGGGCTACTGTGTACGTCAGTCATGCGGCCCAGAGGTGTCCCCTCAACAGCCCTGTCCTTTGTTCTCCTCTTTCTAACAGTTCTGCGACCCCGTGCACTCCCTTGTCCTTGTGTTCTTTTCCCAACCGGTCTAAACCCTTGACTCAGATTCCCACTACCCTTTTGCCGACTTGCACCAGATTTGGAATTATTCACTTTTCTCTGCCACTTTTTACCGCGCCCTTGCTCACGACCTCCTCTACCACGTCTAAAGCTGTTTCGTGCACTTTTCAGGTGAGTGTTGTTCTCTTCCCGAATGTATTCATTGTGGCCTACTTCTGTTTGTTCAGACTCTTTCAGTGGGGCAAGTCTCATAGGGAGCTTCTGTGGACAAGAAAAGCAAATGTAAGATCACTCATTCATGGCACGTTGAAAGTTGTATAAACACTATCAACGTAAATTCAACATATTCTATAAGGGAGGTCCCATGCAGATAGACTGATATGTAAGATCACTTGTTCATTGACACAGTGAAAGATGTACAAACACCAACATCAATTACATATATGGCTAGCATATTCAATATTGGGGGGTTCCATCCAGCTAGACTAGAACCGCCAAATCTTCATAATATCACAAGAGTTGTATTTTTCTAAAAGAATAGCAAGCATTTGTGTCAGTAATCATACACCTGATTCTCTTTCAATGAGAGCAGAGAGAAGAACAGGAACACTCACCAGATATTCTTTGACTTCTTTGTCTCCGTTGGGCTCAGCTTTCTCAAGCTGTATATGTGTAATCGATGAATCCATCTCATGAAGCCTCAGAGCCACAGCTGCAGTGGTATGTGGTATCCAAGGAAGTAGGGGAACTGATCCACTGTCTAGAAAGTCAGGAACAAAAACCTCTGATTGTTTGCCGGTGCCAAGTAATTCCTCTGTCGCTGCAAAGTTTGATGACAGAAAGTCTCGCTTCACGGCAGTCTCAAGCAGAGTCAATATCTGCAACAAAGTTTGTCCAAAATTGAGCAACTCAATATATAAATTATGTATCACGAATTGACACATCATGAGCCATGGTCATACTGGTCCGAAGCTCACCGGTGAATAGAATACCATAACACGTAGAAAAATGCATGCGGAATTGATGGATAAACATTTCCACATGATATTTTCATATTGTTTGTGAAAAAAAATCAGGAAATTAATTTACATTATGACAAAGGTTGAATCATAAGAATGAAACTAGAAAAAGGTAAGACAACCTGTAGAAGTTCTTCCGTTGATGATGATGCATTCAGTTTCCCACCCCAGGTCTTTCGACGGTCTTCAGTCCAAAACGATTGAAGAGCTTCTGGTGGAATAGATACCTGTCAAACAGAATGTCAGTGATGTATAGACTCAATAAAATAAAATAAACAAGTGCAGATACATTAGATGCCACGTTCTTAGGCAAGCAAAACTCAAGATTATAGTAAAGCGATTAGCATCTCACCTCAACATGAGCTATTAATGCCTTGAGCAATCTTCTGGCCAAGGGAAGAGAAGTACATGGAATATGGGAATCCCAAGGTTCCAACTTCCTTTTTTCTTTACATTGAATCACGTGTTCGCTAAAGTTAAAATTTGCATAGAAAGCACTGAAAGTCTGATGGCAAAAAGCACAGTGGGAATCTTCAAAGTAGTAACAACTGAGGCAGAAATCGCAAACATCAAACAGTGATCTGCATCTCTTCTTCGCATACTTCAAGGCACAAAATGTAGATGAGCTAAAGCATTCTTTCCACATCCACTTCTGAAAATCTTGATACCTTCTCAAGGCAGCCCTTTTTTCAGCTTCATTTCTGTCAAGCTCAATTCTGAAAGAAGAGGATGTCTCTGCTGTATCAGAATTCAAAGCACAAACAGTACTGCCAGGGCTGTCGAAACCAGAAGGGCAATCAGGGCTAGAATCCATGTCGGCTTCATTTTTAACACGGTTTTTACTTGGGCCTGCATTGTTAGGACAATGTGCAGTTTTCCGAAAATTCTCCTTGAAGGATGCCTCAATCTTTTGCAACATTAAACGTAGATGGGATTCCCTAATCCCACGTGTGTCCAGAGATGTCAATAGAGCATCAAAGGCCTACACAGAGAATGGATTCAACAAATTAAAATAATGAAGTAAAAAAAAAAAAGCAAGGTTAAAACCAAATACAAGTCTAAAAGAATTGAACCAGAAAAGTATTTATTGACATTTAGCATCAGAAAAAGGTTCAAAGCGCAAGAAGCCACCATTATTGGGATACCAAGACCAAAGCATCTTAATCTTAACTTTGCAGAAAAAGGAATATAAGAAACTCTTAAAAGGAAAATTGAAACAGCATGTCAAATCTAACAAACATAAAATTTGATTCAACCAAGCAAGCAGACAAAACCTATTACAAATGTTTTGTAAAGACGTGCTGCCAACATCAATCACAAGACCCAAATCTTGATGATCAGATATTTTATTCCAATTGGTAACAAGGCCAGCAAACAGATAATAACGAATCAATTTTGCTAAGAAGCAAATGATGCCTAGCCCAACCTCAATTTACTCAAAAGGGCTGGAAGGGTCAACGGCAGTTTCTCCTAAGGAGGATGAAATGCAGTCATAACCAACAAAAATATTCACCAGTACTAAAATATTCTCATGTCATACACAAGCCCTGAAACAGATTATGAAACCCGTAAGCATTTAAGTACCTCTTCAGTGTCAATAAGCCTCCAACTTCCATTATTCAATTCAATAAAAATCCTGCCTGAACCAGGATCATTGCTTGATGCAGATGCAACAAATTGCCAGTATCGATTATGCCTGCGATCTTGACCAAGAGGCAGGGACCTATATGCATACATCTCTTCTGCTCTATGTGCAATATATGATTTTAACTGTGAGCGCGACCTTTTTGATGCATATGCAAGTTGCTGACTCAAGAAGTTGTCAGGACCCATGGAAATATCTTGGGCTCCTAAAGTCCTTTCAACAGGCAAACCATTAAGCTGATTCTGAACACCTTGTGAACCATGGATTGACTTTTGATTTTCTGCAGTGCCTGGAGATGCTTCGTTATTTCTATTATCAACATCCCGTACCGGGCTTTGTCCATCCTCCACTCCAATAACTTGTGTTTCAGATTTGCCTCCCACAAAAGATGGAAAATCTAATTTACCGATATTCTCTTCTTTTAGGCGACTTTTATCAAGCTGTGCTTCTGCCCACATTTGCTTCTTAAGAGCATTTGCAGCTTCTAAGCGATCCTGTTGAACTCGTGGTGTCAAATTTAACACAGAAAACACAACAATTCATTGATTTTCACAAAATTGAAAAAAAAAAAGTTTACCTCAAGAACAACACGGATGGAGTTTCCTTCATTTGCAACACCAATTAAGGTAACCAGGCCATTAAGACGCTCTTCCACACTGAGATCAGAATATTCCCCTTCTGTAAGTCCTTGAACCCATGACTCACCTGATTTGCTTTCATCAATCTCCATATTTTCTTGGTCAAGATTACTAGCACTAATATCCGCACCCGAAACACACTGCTTAGAGGAAGCACTAGGGCAGTTTGCATCTTTGGAACCACTCACTGGGGAAGATGAAACATCCTTTTCAAACTCATTTTGCACATTCAGTGCAACATCGTTGCATAAATCCTTTCCATTTTCTGAGAAAGTAATTACTTCATTGTAATCATCAGGGGATTTCTTTGCAACTGATGGTGTAGCTAAGTCATCAACTTCTGGATCATCATCAACTTCATCACATTCAAAGTCTTCGTCTCTTTCAACCTCATCAGCATCATCTCTTTCAACATCATCGGCATCTTCTGCAGCTAAAAACCCATTTTCAAATATCTGAATTTTCTTCCTTGCTGCAGAAAGTATGGCCTCGGCATCAGCAGGATCCTTTCTGTAAGCAGCTCGTACGCGATATGTTGAAGGAGCTATTCTTTCGAAAAGCTTAGTATCTCTTGTCAAAGCAACAGAAATTGAAGCTTCAGGAGTCTTGCTTGTTGTCAGGTCCCGAAGGCCAGATTTCTTACAGAAAAGAACAAATAACAGAAAGAAAAAAAAATCAGGAAAGAGGGAGCAAATAAATCCCAATACCAAAAAACTCAACTCTTGTCGCAAGACTCACAACAGAGTTTCTGCTAACATTAAATCAAATCACCTGAATCTTGTCAGCAAGCTCTAACACTGTTAGTCCCTTGTTTCCCTCAAGTGAAAGCACATGAAAAGCTGCAAATTTTACAGTTCCAGGAGTCAACCGGTGTCTAGATTTTCGTGGGGCTAGTAAGCCTTTTTCTTGCATTATTGCAAATGCATTTTCAGCTGCTGAACCATTGCGCAGATTAGAAATTGCATCCTGACAACCTTTACCCTGAAATTACGAGTAATACTGTGCGTTTTAGAATTTTTGGAATTTTAAAAATAAAAATAAAAATAATATATTTATAAACAATAATTATTTTAAATTAATAAATAAAAACATGTCTGAATGTACTCTATTGATTGAGCAAAATTAACATAGGGACAGCCACCTTTAAGGTGGCTTAATATGAATGAAAATTGATACTGCATTAGAACACGCCGCCAGTCTGAAAGTCCAAGATTTTAAGTCTTTGAGCCTTGTGCTAATATTACACTTCAGGCTAAGTCCAAACGATATTCATATGGGTTCCTTAGTTATTTATATTTTAGAGTTTTTTAGTAAAAATAAATTAAAATTCACTTTTGTTGTGCTTAGTACGCTAAGCCTGAACTAAATCACTACCTCAATTCACCCTTTCATAGAGTTCAACTCACAAATCAATACTGCGCGGAAAGAAACATCTATCAGGAGAGTCTGACCATGCGTTATTCCTTCTGTTTTTCAGTTTTTTCCTTTTACTCTTTCCTTAACTGATGAAGGGGATGAATTCCTATGAAAGAAAAGATAATAAATAATTGAAAAGAGAACCTCATCGTTATCAGGAGAGTATGACCATGCGGTACTCCTTTTCTTCAACCGTGGCCCAAATCCGGCAGACAGTGCTAGTTGCCGGAATATTTCTGGCCATGTTAGCAGATTTAAGTGCTGCTGCCAGTTTCGTATATCAAAGCCCCATGCATATGCCTGAAACAGAAAGTAAAATTCAATATATTTAAAGAACAATTAGGAAAAAGCAATAAAATGAACAAACAAAACAACTGCAAGCATGCATAGAGCGAAGATTACTCCTTCAACAATCTGTGGATGTCCACCACCAGGATTAGCAGCACCATTTTGATTTACTCCTAATCCAGTAGACGGAGTCCTTGCAACATCTTCAATATCTTTTATAATCAACCTCAAGAGAGCAACATGGATCTCTCCTAACAACCTTGAATCCTGATATCAAAATTGTATGGAATCAAACAACAGCAGAAAACAGATGAAGAACAGTTAACTAGAATGCACAATTTTGAAACAAAATAACTCATTGGTGGCTCACATAGTCATGAAAAGCTTGAACAAACTCATCAAGAGTGAAAGGCCATAACTCGAGAACATCTGCAAAGGTAATCAAAAATCTCCAAACCTGTCACCATCACGATACTCAATTATCAGAGCCAGAGGCATTAATTCAAATATCAGCAAGAAAATAATCTATTCAAAATAACGCATATGACAATATTGGAGAGAGCATTTAATTTATAACTGCATAGAAAAAACTGAAAACCATGAGAATCACATGCCAATAAGAGCATATTGAAGCTGGACCATAGATATTACCAACCATGCAGTGTGCATAAGGAAATAATGTAACCATCAGCCATACAAGAATATAAAAAATATACACATAGTACTTCTAAAATCTCATGTAAAAGGAAAAAGGAACGACGCACCATGAGGAAGTTACCAATATTCTCCTCTGAGTTGATCCACGGCTGAACTGCAAATGGTCTTTTTAATTGCACAGACTTAGGTGGGAATGCAGCCAGAGAATCTAAAGAAGAAAATCACCTCATCAGAAAAATTGGTAGAGTTACTACAGAAAATAAAGAGCCTAAACAATGAAAACAATCTCATGGAGTTGAGGAGGGGAACACAAGAATGAAATTCTCAGTGCAGAATGCCAAGCAACACCTACCTCTGAATGCATCAAGGTTTTGCAAGGTGTCAAGATCAATACAAATGATTGAGGATAAACCCTTGCTTGCAGCAGCCAACTCCATTAGTTCTAGTTGCTCATCCTCAATAAGCTCCATAGATTCTTTAGCAAGCCTGCGTGCAGTAGCCTTCTCAAGTGCTGCTTTGCGTCTCACTGCCTCTCTCTCTTTGCGAAGCTCTTCCTTTTGCCTCCTTTTCTCAGCCTGCAAGATAAACCCAGGAGAAGAAAATAATCAAGAATTTATCATTTTATGCTGAAAAATCAAAGATACAAAACAAATGCATTACATTAGTGGCTCCTCAAACTTACTCTTATATATTCTTTCTGCAAAAACTTTTCCCTTCGTTCAATTTCACGTTTTTGCTCACGCTTTGATCTCTCTTCCTCTCGCTGCCTCTCACGCATCAACCTCTCTTCTTCTTTTCGTCTCTCACGGTCATGCCTTTCCATTTCTTTCCTCATTCGTTCCTCATTCTATAAACAGAAAAATATCAGCATACAAAACCTATAGTTCAGAACAAACATTTTGGAGTGAAAAATAGAACCTTTCTCCTCAGAATATCCTGTTTCTCCAGCTCCTTCCGGATCCGAATCTCATGAGCTTCAACTTCTTTAGCGATTCTAGCTTCTTCACTCTACAAGGGAGAACTATTAAAATAATCCTTGATTGAGAAAAAATAGTTTTCGAATAAAATTGAACCGCACAAGTATACCTTGCGTTTCCTCTCCATTCTCAGCATAGAGTCATTAATTTGACCATCAGACAATGCATTAGAGTTTTCCGGTGCAACAGTAGGAGGATCACTAAACTGAGTATTAACTCTAACATTAGTAAAGGAGTCCCTTTGTGGCACACAGCCATCATCACCAGGAGATGGAAAGGCCACTGCTTGCCTCTCCTGCTGAGACAGAAGACGAACACGCGACACATGACCATGACCATGGACACCATGAACCCTTGACAAAGGCTCATTTCCAACTGCAAATGATGAAGCTCTGGCACTAGGACCATCAATTGGTGAATCTTGAAAATGAGATTGTGCGGCTTGTCCATATGCATCAGACCGAATACTGGAGTGATCTTGAAGAAATGGATATTCATGGAGAGCCCTTGGAGTTGCCTGAGATGAAACACATACTAATTCAATATGTCAACCACGAAAAAATCAGATGCACAAGTACACTAAAACCCAAAATGCATGCATCAGAAAAAGATATGAGTGTCAACAGTACAATATCAATTTAAATGCATCAGTTCCCCCTACATGGAGGTAAAGGGCAATGAGTTGTTTTGTCTCGGACTGCTTGAAGCCAGTTCAATCAAAGTAGAGTTACAAAAACTAGATGGACAAATCTAGATATTGCTGCAGTCATCTCGCAATACTCGGACTGAAAAACAAAAATAACATCGAATACCCTTATGTTTGTCCAACTCCCCATAAAATAATATATTTTTTCCTTTTCTTAGGTTAAGTGACACCACCATGAAGTAATATCATCAATATATTAGGCACAAAAGCAGCAGACATCAATGGAAAGTAATGCAGGAATGAGCAAGTACTAGCTCAGTTTCCAGAATACCTAGTCAAAGTCAAGGCTGCTTCTAAGGATATCTAAGTCAATATAGAACCAGGGAACCTATCGAGACATGCAACAGAAAGAAACAAGATTCAGAATTACAAGTGGTGATGCAATTGTGTTATGGTTATTTGATACAAATACATTCACTTTCTATTTCTAAACAACACATCATTTGAAAAGAGTATGCGTTTATCAGAGTTTCTTAACAGAAGGTTATGGTACACTGGCAAGCAGGAGAACAAAGTAGTGGTATATTTATTCGCTAAAAGAAAATCTAATACCCAGAACTTGGAAAATGAGAGAGCAAATGGACGCTTCTCTCATATTTTTAGGGATATAGCCACATAAGTTATAAAGGATGTATCATACTAATAAAAAAAGAGCAATACATGTATATCACTTAATGATTCACCAGCATATCATTGCACATGCCATCATCTGGTACATATAAAGTAATAACTTTTATCAAAGAAAAAGAGACAGACTTTATTTGGTTTTGCATCATGCCGCTCATATTTGCCCTCCAAGGCATGGGCAGCCCGCTTCTGCTGCTCTGCAACTGCTTCACCAAGCACAGAATCAAAAGGGTTAGCAGCAAACCGATTGCATACAAGAATCAGTCAAACAATAGGCAATAAATGCTAGGGTAATAATGTGGCCTTTATTGAGCAATAAATCATATGTTTTCGCAACTTTTCTGATTCCAATGCAATAATTTTAGGAAATAGTCCATACTTTTAGACCACCCCCACCACCACAAGATGAAAAAAATTGGAACTCAAACTTCTTAACATAATCACCACAGTGCATAAAGCCTCAAAGCAAATGTGAATGTTAAACTACACTAGAAACTAACTATTAAACTTAATTATTAAGAAAATTGGTGAACCAAGTAGCAAGTGTGATCCAAATGCATCTGGAAACTTGTAAAGCCCATGACTGCCATAAAATAAACAAACTTATTGATACATTTAAACATGGCAAAAAGAAAAGTCATGAAAATAATTTCTGTTTATCTTAGAGATGGGAATGCAAAATACAAATATACTCCGACAAAAACAGACCATCATAAACTCACTAGACAACTACAAGCACAAAATTCTCTGCATAATGCTGCAACGAAATCCCATATAAGTCAAGTACAAGGCATTGCTGAACTGAGCTGTATAATCAATTAAGGCAACCCAACAGCTATACCTATAGGTGCTCCGAACGCATCTGGCGGCAACCGATCGAACTCTACGCCGAGAACTGGCCCATCTTCCCTCAATGGCTCTCCCAATTGAGCTTCCACACAAGCAATGGCTCTAAGCTCCAATATGGACTGGGGTGACTCGTAATACCTCCTCCTCATTGGCACGTCGTCAGCCCCACTCCTGGAAACCACATTCCGCAACTCCGCATGCCCAAACGGGCTTGAGCCGGAGCCTGAACCCGACCCGTAATCACTACCTGGCTCAGACCCGTGAGCCAAATCATCAATAGGAGGCTCGGGCAAAGTGGGCACCGATTTCCGCTGTTTCTTTGCTGGACCCCCTTCCTTTTTGTCCTTCAATCTTCTGTGGCAGAACCACATCTGCAACTGCCGATCAGTAAGCCCTAATTTTTCCGAGAGCTCCGCCCTTATCGCCTCCGACGGGTAGGTCTCCACTGATCAAAAACCCAAAAAAAATAAAAGAAGCTTCAATTTTCACAGACAGTAACTATAAATTTAAAACAAAAAATAGAAAAAAATCGAGATTGAACTTACAGGCATAAGCTTTCTCGAGGGTTTCAAGCTGAAAGGGGGTCTTCATCTGGCGCTTGGGCTTGCTCTGTCCCTCACTGGAATTATTAAATTTACCATTACTGTTGTTATTTTCATGATTTTTAGTCGGATTTTCTCCTTCGGAAGCACCCTCCATTGAAGCAAGATCAAGATCTGGCAGAACAAAGCTTCTTCCTTCAAGCCTTCAAGGCCCCAAACCTCGAAACCTCGAAACCCTAGAATTCCCAAATCCTCATGGAGAGAAAAACAAAACAAAAACTGGGTCTTCCGAAAGCAAACAAACAAACAACGAAGAATCTGATTTCTCCTTTTCTCTCTCTCTATCTCTATATCCTCTCTCTTCTCCTTTCTTTAAACAAATACCGTAACAGTCAAGGAAAAGATCAAGAAAGAGAGAGGCGTAGAATTATCATGATGGAATAATGAGAATAACATGAATAAAATAAATGTGAATTTCGGGGATTGACATGAAAATATGACAACAACAACATCAATAACAACAATAATATCAAAAAATAGGAAAAGGCAAAATCAGGAACATAAAACCAACAGTCTTTCCTCACTCTAATTCCACCTTCCATAATTTTCTTATTTTTTTTGTTTTTCACTTTTCTATTTCTATTTTCTTTTCTTTCGGTCTTTGTTTTGTTTTTGTTTGCCCTTTTTTTTTTTCCCTAATTCGATGGGTACTTTCATACTTCGTTGCGTCAAACGATACGAGGCCCTCTTCTCAGTTTTAATGTTGCGCGGTTGGGCTGGCTAAAAACACGAACCCAAGATCCAACCAACAAAAATGAATTTCTTTTGTTTTTGTTTTTCTTCTTTTTATTTTGTGTTCCAGCGAGCGGATGCCGAAAACTCTCTCTTCGTGTTTGTTTTTAATTCGATTGACTTTTCAATTTTCAAGGTTGTACGAGTTTTTTCTTTCTTTTTTTGTAATTTTATTTTATGTTTTTTTTAATTGATGACTCTAATGTTATTGCAAGTGTGCTTGTGTTTGATTTCGAAGGCTTCTGTCTGGTTGTTAATTTGGGTTCTTTGTGATCTTTGGATGCGATCTTCGGCTGCGATCATCGAGCATGTCTTGTGTTGTTGCGGGCCCCGCTGTCCGCTTTGGACATCATTGGGCTGGGTTTTCTGAGCTGGGCATGTATTAACCACCAAAAAAGGTCAATCCACAACAAATTTTAAGCATGTTATATTTTCGCCTTTTATGTTTTTTTGCTTTTTCATTCTTGGTAAGTAAACATGTTGTTATGATTTTAACCGTTTCTGAATGTTTGAGCATTGCTTGAGAAGAGTTCGAGTAATGCTCGAGAGTCCCAGAATGCTCGAGTACAACTCAAGCGATTATTTTTCTAAATCTTGGAAGAAAAAAAAACTACAAGTCTTTATTGTTAATAAAATTAATTAATTTTCCAAATTTCACAACTTCCATTACTGAAAGAGCTCAACAAACTACCGACACCAATTAATCAATGATCATTGAATGCCAGCAGAGACTTAGCCGCCTGATTTGAAATATGCGAACAAGATCAAGATGTTCCTTTGGGGGTCTTGGCGTCTGAGCCCGTGGCAAGCTTCTCACCAGTGAGCAAATGGCTAAAAGACATCAGCAGAGGATATCATACATCTTGCTCTAGCTATAGTGGTCCACTTGAATCTCTAACCCATCTTTTTAAGGACTTGAGAGATACAGAGTACGTAGAGCTGGTAAGGTCCTTATCCTTTGCCCCCTTGCCGTTGGGTGGCTAAACCTCAATATTCTCCATTCCTAAGGCAAGAGTTTTTGGGTCTAGAGTGAGTTTTTGCCCTCTCAATTTGGTCACATGAAAGTAGAATATCTTTGAGCCACTTTCTCAAGCTCGACGCGATTCTAATAAAAACACTTATGAGCAGATATGAGAGTGGGAGTGAGAATGAACTTGAACAAAGAAATGAATTCTTCGTCTTAAATATCATGTGTATATTTCCTATCCTTTCCTCTAATGCATTACTTTACTTTTGAATGAATGAAGACCTACGCAAAACATGTAAATTGGCAGTTCATGCATGTCTCTAGATACAGATAGCAATCTATTCGCTCACATATAAAATCTCCATTCTGTTGACCACTTTTAGGCTTCCATCCATAGGAAGAGCTCATTGTGAGAAAGATAAAAATTGATACATTATTGAATTTCCAGTCAACATGAGACCATTGCAAATTAGAATGTCTTTGTGCTCTCAATCAATCGGAGAAAAAAAAAACGTCGGAAGGGGGAAATAAACTATAACATGGATAATAGATAGATACTCAATTTGCCATTTCTTCTGAAGGGAATTTATGAAATTTACAATGCAAGGTTCCCTCCATGCCATTCTTCCCTTCTTCTCATGCAGCTTTCCCTTGCTGGGTTTTACGAACCAAAAAATGGGTCAGAAGAGCAATAATATTAGACAGATAAATTTTTTTAATGGAATTGGATGCAAGGGACTAACTGCCACATGCATGAGCTAAATTTAGCTATATCTGACTTACTCGTTTCTCTTCTTCTATTTTGGCCTTGATGTAAGAGTAGATTGCCACTCCTGCAATCGCAATGGCTGTCCCGATACCAGTTTGTGTTGAAATCTTGTTGCCTGTGAGCAGCAAGTAGCAATTAGTTATACAAAAGAAAAAAGGAAGTTGAAGAAGCAAAAGCAGAACCAAGCTGAAGAAAAGAAGAGCCTTACCAAAGACCAAGATGGAAAAGCCAATCACAAATACACGTTTCAGCACATTTCCAACTGCATGTGTAAGAGGTGCCACTCTCTCCAGGGTATTGGTGGCCAACTGATAATTTAAAAAAAAAAAAACAATAACCATTCTTATGATTTCATAACAGGATACTGATCATTAACTTGGGCAACATTTGAGTTATTTTGAGAGGATTATCCTCCTACTATTACAAAGCCATAGAACCATAAGTTACAATAGAAAGTAAAGAAAACAAATGTACCTGATTATAGAGATGGTAGAACAATCCCACCCAGAAGAGATCAGAAACGAACTTGACAAGACCTACTTTAGCAATTGCATCATTGAAGCCGTACTTAATCAGTTGAGGCCCCTCTACCTATGATATGAGAGAGGACATTGAACCAAAATTCATCACAATTTTTGTTTCAGTTGCACAATCAAACTTCAAGGGTTCTCAAGTGTAAGTTTTACTCACGATGAGAGCCGGTGGAATGCAGACAAGAAGAGCAATGATCGAAATATAGGCATAGAGATTGGTACTGTCCATATCAGTCTGCAAAACCAATAAAACGTTATACAAGTAAGAAGCAATCTTTAGCTCCCTCCCTATGTTCTGTCCTATTCAAAACAAAATGCTAGCTAAAGTTCCAGAGCCACTCACCATGGCTTTCTTTGAATAGATACTCCTGTAGGTAAAGGAGATGTTTGAAATCATAGCACTAATGAAGCCAGTCCAGTTGAATGACAACTCAGTCAGCGATGCCATCGACACACCTTCATTTTAAAAGTACGTAAATACTAAGTGAGCAAAGACAGTCTGAATAAATTCTCATGGCTCATAGTTTTTGGGTATCTGCATGATTTACATTTTCCATATTTTTCAATAGTATGATTGCAACAACGGGATGAACATAAAGAGAAAGGCATACCAAGAACAACAGGAGCCAGGGACAGCCATAGAGACAAGGGGATTGATTGTCCGAGTATAAATTGCGAAGCAGAGGCATTGAAGAATGGCTCAAGAGCTGCAACAAACAAATTCAATGTCAAAATGCAATAATTAAAAGTGCACTTGAACAATTTTGGTCATTGTACCAAACATATGAGAGCATAAGATTTGTCCTCTCACCTTTGATGGTATGTGTGAAGGAGACCGCAACGGCTGCAAATGAGACATTGCTGGTGACGTGGCCGAGTGCATGGCACACGGCCACAGGGATGAGCAGCTTCAACAGGTTTGAGTCAATAGGCTGCACGGAGGCGAGAAACACCAGTCAGTCACATAAACAACCAACTGAACAGACTGAGATTAGCATTATGGGCCTGGGCCTGGGCCTGAAGTGAGTTCACTTACAGCGCGTTTAGGAAGGCCCACTGCCCAGCTGATCAAACAGTACACCACTCCGACGCCCAGGTGCACAACCGACACAAAGCTGCACACAAACCGCAAACCCACTTATTCGACCCAAAAAAAGACCGCAAACCCACTTCATCAGAAGTTCAGGACACATACCGAATTCATATGGCTAGAACCAGCTAAATTACGCCTGAACATGAACACATATGCTATCCTACGCATTTTTATTTATTTGTTTACAAGAATTATAGGTAACGAAAATTTGAAAATGGCACACTTACTAGGGATACGGGAAGTAATTGTAGATCTTCTTGTTCATGATGTTGAAAATCACGTTCAGAAAATACCTGCGCGACAAGGACGACTCCGTAATTTCACATACAAGAATTTCTCCAAAAAAAAAAGCCTGAAAAGTTTATAAAAAAACGTACCACATGAAGAAGAAGAAGCCGGTGAGGATAGCCGGGTACCTGTCGAAGAACCCGAGCGGCGCGACCTTCGCGTCCCTGTTAAGAGCACCGAGTCAGGCAGAAAAGGCCAAAAAAAAAAAGCATTAGTCCGGAGGCCGACACGGGCGAGTCAGACCGAGTCGGAACGGAAGAAACGGACCTCACCCGGCGGAATCGTTTCCCTCGGTCGGAGAGGAAGCGGCGGCGAGGCAAGGCCGGAGAATCTCCCTCTTCAAAGGCGAGGCCTCGAGCAGCAGCGCGGGGCGGAGTTGCCTTCCCCATATGAGGTTCCCGCCCTCGCTCACGGCGCCGATCAGCCGAGCCGAGACGAACGAAACGGCGGCGTTTTCCCTGGGAGATGGTTTGCGGTGGCAGGGGAGGGCTCCGAATGTGGTGGCGCGTGATAGCACTCGCGACTCCATGATTGCTGGGGGAATGAGAGTAAACTCTGAGAGAGAGAGAGAGAGAGAGAGACAGAGACAGAGACAGAGTGGAGAATGTGGTTTGGGAAGCTGCAGTGAGCTCTTATTGGTGATTCAGAGTAGACACACAGCACAGCAGAGACAGAGATGATGCGCACCGTTTTGGAGTGGGTGTTCGAGGGCGGTTAATTGCTTTTGTTTTTGTTCGTCTGGGATATAATCTGTTACGACGCGGGACAGGTTAAATAAAATGCATCCACCAGTGAGATTAGACGAAGAACTTGAAATGGTGAATCTGAGGGTGTGGAGAGGTCGATGATGGCGGGATACGGTGAGGTGAGGGAGGGAGTATGGGAGGTTATGGTCGGGACGGGATATGTTTATGGAGGAGAGTGAGTGAGGGAGATAGGGGAAGAAGTTGATATGACTGTGGAGGGGGGTGGGGACATCTTATCCCCAGCGTAAGGCTCACGAGCAACGAAGATTGGTATTGTTTTGAAGCCTCTTATCGATTTTGTTTTCTTAAAGGCTTTTTTTTCCTTTTCTTATATGTGATGAAGTGTTAAATCTGTCCGTGATGTTGTTTGTTATACGGTGGGTGTTTGCTTTTATTCACTGTTCTCACGAGAAGGCAACTGTTTGCCTCTGTAAAAAAATTATTTCTGCAGTCCGTCCCAACCCAACTACTAGTCTACTAAATAAAATATAACTAACTAAATTAATTTCGTTTTCTAAGTGAAGAGGGAGATTCAAATTTGGAACCGAAAGAAGAATATCATTACATTAGGAGTAAATTAGCGACCAAAGATAATAGTTAACTTGGCTTAAGTAAATACTATTCCGGTTATTGAGAGTACGGAAGATGAAATACTTGAACTAATTGGTAATGTGTTCGGTTGTCTATCGAAATCATCTATTGTTTTTCGAAATAAGAAGCAAATTAAAATAGTGCAGGAAACCAAAAGAGTTCAAAGTTAATGATTATGAGGATACAACTAATAAAATGTTGGATGTATAGATCAAAATTATTGTTTTATGCATCTTTTATAACAAGTTGGTTTTCTTGGTGCAATTGAAACCCCAATATCGAAGAACATTGGGGAGCTTCTATAATGAGGAGTTAAAGTGAGGAGGTTATTTGAGGAAACCGATCAGACCGTCAAAACATTTAAAATATTTAAGTCTCATGATTTCTTTACATTTGTTAATGGTGAGATTTGACCTCCTCAAATAACCTCCTCACTTTAAGCCATCATTATAGCCTTTCCGAGAACATTGTCAACTAAACTCCAACTAGCCATTTATTGGGCCCATGACAGCGTAAAATTGTCGATGGACCCGATCCATTTGTCTATGGGCCTGATTGAAGCATTGCATTGCATGTTCCCATTTTGATCCAAATTGCCAATGTCGTTGAGTGTTCGCGCCCTAGGACGTCTAAAGCCTCTGCTGCTGAGCATTACCATTCAGGGACCGTCCAAGACGTCGGGAAAATACGATGAGTCTGAAAGAGAAAAATAATTTCATGACAATCAGTCCGCAGGTAAGGTTGCTGCTACTTCTGTTACAATTAAATTTGTACTTTCCCCTCAAAATTCTTGTGTGATTTAAAGTTATCGCCTAAGACTGGTGTTACGGGACGACACCTGTTTGATGAAATGCCCCACAGAGTTTAGACTAGGTGGCTTCTTAGCTTCAATTTTACTGCTAATCGATTCATGTTGTTCGTGGGTAGTTCTTTTATCTGGTCCTTGTCTCATTTTCTCTTATGTCTGTAGAAATGTAGAAATTGATTCAGAGATAGGCAAAGCTTTTATTGGGCAAAACTGAAACATAATTGGGAGTGAATGATATTGTCTTATTGAGAAAGAGTGCTGCCAATACAATGGGCAGCAAAACTTTGTTTAAATGGTCGAAGCAAATCACGACTTCCCAAGTTGAGCAGCTGATAAAAGCTGAAAAGGACATACAGAAAGCTATTCTCATATTTGATTCCGCAACAGCCGAGTACACCAATGGCTTCCGGCATGATCACACCACCTTTGGTCTCATGGTCGCCAGATTAGTCTCCGCGAACCAGTTCAGGTCAGCCGAGGCGTTACTTGATAAGATGAAGGAGGAGAAATGTTGTGTTACAGAAGATATATTCCTCTCTGTTTGCAGAGGATATGGCCGTGTTCACAGGCCACTGGATGCTGTCAGGGTCTTCCACAAAATGGAGGACTTCCAGTGCAGACCAACCCAGAAATCTTACATTACCATACTTGGCATTCTTGTTGAAGAAAACCAGTTAAAGATTGCTTTCAGGTTCTACAAGTATATGAGAGAAACGGGCATTCCAGCTAGCGTTGTGTCGCTTAATATTTTGATCAAAGCCCTTTGTAAGAACAGTAGTTCCATGGATGCAGCTCTTCGAATATTTCGTGAGATGCCCAATCATGGGTGCACCCCAGATTCATATACATATGGTACTTTGATTAATGGATTGTGTAAGTTAGGAAAGATTGGTGAAGCAAAAGAGCTCTTCAATGAAATGGAAACAAAAGGTTGTTTGCCCTCTGTTGTTACGTATTCTTCCTTGATGCACGGCTTATGCCAATCCAACAATTTGGATGAAGCTGTGGGATTGTTTGAACACATGAAAACCAAAGGTATTACTCCAAATGTCTTTACTTACAGCTCTTTGATGGATGGATTTTGCAAGGGTGGGCGTTCTTCACAAGCAATGGAACTATTAGACTTAATGGTTTGTAAGCGCCATAGGCCAAACAATATCACTTATAGTACTTTGCTTCACGGACTCTGTGAAGAAGGAAAGCTTCAAGAAGCTTTGGAGATTCTAGACAGGATGAAGCTTCAAGGCTTGAAACCAGATGCAGGGCTGTATGGGAAAGTAATTAGTGGCCTTTGCAACATTTGCAAGTTCCAGGAAGCTGCAAACTTTCTTGATGAGATGGTCCTTGGAGGAGTTTCACCTAACAGACTAACTTGGAGCCTTCATGTGAGGATTCATAATGCAGTGGTCCAGGGCTTGTGTAGTAGCGGCAATCCAAATCGAGCTTGTCAGCTGTATCTTAGCATGCGTTCCAGGGGTATCTCCATAGATATGAAGACATTTGATACTCTAGTGAAGTGTATCTGTAAAAAAGGGGACCTGCACAAAGCTTATCGAATTGTTGATGAGATGGTGCTTGATGGATGTGTTCCGGATGAGGGAATATGGAGTTCCATGGTGGATGGGTTTTGGAATCGCAGGAAGGTGCGTGAACCTGCTGAGTTGTTGCAGGCTGAGCTGATGAGCGAAATGGTTGAGCCTGAAACATAAATCTGAAAGTTTTGAGCTAGTAAGTGCTCTTATACACGTTTCATTTATTTTCTTTCTGGACATGAAAGTTTGTTCACCACATTGCCTTTTCTTTTTCTTTTTATGAAATTATAAGTTACTGGCCCAAAATATGACTACTTATGTAGCGCATGATTTATAAAGCACTTGCTCAGTATAATGTCGTTGGTAACTGTCCATAGTGAATTTAACCATAAACGTTGGTAACTGTAGTGCTGGAAAGGGTTTTTCTGTATATTAACCATGAAATATATTTGGTTGACAATCTCGAAGTGAATTGTTCTTCCTATTATTCACATACCTCACTCATGTACTACACTCTTAGGCATATAAGAGAAATAAGTATGACAAGCATTTGTTAAATCAGTACCAGATACAATCTTCATAATTATCCTGTCAAGAATCGAGGTTTTTAAAAGCTATTTCTTTAAAGGTGGAACTAGGATTTACAAACAAAAAGAGAAGTTATATAACTGACATTGACAGAGCTTGGAGGAAGCTGACATGGAAGAATGAATAAATAACGTTGTGTGCAGTCCACAATTTTAATGAGCACGCAGGCAAATATTTCTTAATTGACAAAAGAGGAGTTGTTAATTTACAGACAGGGGGAAGCCAATTCCGTGGCGCTTGGTTGGAAACACAACAAACAACATACTGCAAATGACACCAATGCCAACTGGCAATGCTGTGAGAATCTCCTGAGCCTTATCCGACGGGGTTGGATAGAAGCAATTCACTACATTCTGATCAAATAGTGCAACAGCTGCAAATACAAGTATTGACATAAAGGCATGGAGGAAATCTATAAACCGCAGTTGGAAATTTGCATCAACTTCGGGTGAAAGGGTGGTTGACCCATCGATGATCCATAAGCCTCGGAATGTAGCAAAGCCATAACAGACATTTCCATTCTTGTCTCTATAGCTGTCAGTGAAGCTGAGTAGAAAACATGAAGCTCCACAGAGGGCTACAAGACCAGCAGTCATGGACCGGCTGACTGAGTCACAGTTGCCTTGGTTTGAAAATATGGGTGCTAGAAGCTGAAATGCAAGAACTGTTCCGGTTGGTAAAAGATTGGCCAAATGAGCTGTGCTTTGAAACGTCTGGCGAATGGCTTTCTGTATCAAGGTTCTTTCCTCCTCTGTTATGGACTTTGGCATATCTTGCAAGAGGGGAAGTTTTTGTTCATCCTCAGGCCAGTGCCGGGATTCCTCAGCTTGTATCTTGATCTCCATTGACCAGAAACGCTTGAAGCTTCTTTTCCCTTAATGTTTTGGTCTCTTTTCTTGGTTTGTTTTAGAATTTTTGTTGGGAGGAACAATGTTATATAGATAGAGAATAGAAATGAAAAGAGTGGAGGTAAAGGGAGGGAAGAGTAGTTAGTCATGCCTTGCAAGGAAGAGAAACCTAAAACTGGAACTGAAATTGAGACAAAGCTGCTACCAAATGGGATTTTTGGTTTCATGCGTAGAGCTTCAAAGTAGATGAAAGAAAGCTTTTTGGGTTTAGCCAAGTGTCCATCAAGAGGCTTCATTTTTGTGCTAACTGCCCATCAAGCTTTCATGACCGTTATAGACCATGGTTTTTAAAGTTGTCACAAAGAGGGAGGGGTGATGAGATCAGGTTCAAGAAGTTTGGGGCTTACAAGGTTTTTGTTGTTTGTTGCTGAAACGCCAAGTGTATTGCTTAAAGGCAAGAGGCTTCATAAGAGGTGTTCTTTACTTTTATTATTATTATTTCTAAATTTAGAAGTGGAGACCCACACACGTCTTTGGTTTTAGGCGTTGCTTTTTAGTTTTTCCTTCAACACATGAAAGTCTCTACTGGATGAGATATTAGGCTTCACTTTTAAGGAATTGGTGTTAGATCATACACGGTGTCATATACTCATACCTTGCACGTTATAACTTTATAAACAGGTGGGAATTGAAACAGGGAAACATCTGTGTCATGTTTTGAACTATTGCTGCCAAAATGGCCCATTTTTGCAGCCACTGATATGCTGGAGTTTTAATCCACTCACCTTCTAACCAAAATCTTGCAAAACATTTCCCCTTTTTTTTTTTTGTCTTTTTTTTTTTTTTTTATGAATTCGTCTTTTTTTATACAAAAGATAGTATGAACTACTCTAAATTAATCTAATATAATATACGAGAAGAATGACGCAAGCTTAGATTCCAAAAAATAGACTCACTTTCTGACCAATTAGCTAATTCACTTTTGTGCTTTGTCCATTCACATGGTTGAAACAAATTCAACCCACCTCTTTTTAATTTTTTTAATCTGAAGCCCATGCATCAAATTGGACACGTGTGTGGTGAGCCTAAATGCACAGGCCCGTCCATTTAAAAAGGATCAGGCGTACACAAATAACCCATTTGCCCATGCTGGGCTCAACAGAAGATACCAAATTGGCCTTTCTGTTTCAGCATTTTGAAGATAGGAAAAAAGAGTCAAAAAAAGATGTCCTTTGAGAGCTAAAGGTCATAGTTATGGGGAAGATAGACGTCCCATTCAAAGAGTTTGACAAATTATGTGCCCTCATCGCGTTGGACCATGCATAATGCATTGCCTGCCAAAGGGGTCACGAGGCTGAAGCATATAGACGCTATAGGCGGAGACTTTTCATCACTTTTTCCCAAGGCAAAATTGTGGCTTCTACTACTGCTTTAGCATCCGTTACAAACTTTAACCATAACGTACATTTCATTCAGTCACAGTATCTTAATCCTAAAGGAATGAGAATCTCGCTCTTGGTTTAGTGGGTACGAACTTAAAGCTTAATGTTGAAAAAGGTTTTAAATTCGACTCCTCGTGTCTTAATAAAACGAAAGACTTCAAATCAGTAAGTGTTGCATGTACTGTGGTCCTTTTCTGCAACTGCAACATCACAATGCTGGTGTAAATTTTATCATTGTTACGATTTCCTTCCTTTGTTATTTTAATTTTCTGATAACTGAGAAGAATCTTTGAACTATTAGATTACAGAATCTGGTCCAAATGGTTAGGTAACTGTCTACCAGCTACAACAGTGAAGTTGCTTTCATTCTAAAAACAACTATTTTTTTTCAACTTTTGTTATATAGAATTCTGGGTCTAATTTGTAACTGTAATTACCAAAAAACTGACATATCTTTGTTAATTAGCCTCTGATACTAGCATGGCATCTAGAGCAGACCCAAAAACAGAAATTGTAGCATCTAGAGAAGGAGGGAGGGAGGGAGGAAGGGAAGGAGGGAGGGTATCTACAGTTTCCCTTCATTCATGATGACCACCAACCCCTACTTCCTACTCCTTAAATGATTTAAAACATTGTGAAATAATGACACCATCAAACTGGACCCATATATTATAATTTTGTTTCTTTAGGGCATTCATGAAGAAATCATGAAAGAAAAAAATGTTATGGCATCTGAATTCATAATTATAAAGGTTTTTCCCAGTACATTTTAAAGTTGACCCCATCTTTTTTTTATTTTTAAAAAGACCCTACAAAATGCACAAGCAAATGATCATTTGGAGAGAGGTGGGAGAGGGGAGGGGGTGTGGTGTTCTGAATGATGTGCTGGGTGTGATGATGAATTGTGTCATGTAGCCTATTGGCACAAACAAGCATGTAGATGATCATAGAGTGTGAACCTTAAAAGAAGTCAAGGGAAATCGTTTTTTTTTTTTTCTTTTTCTGGCTTGGTTGTTCACCTCTCAGTTTCTTTCTAGTACCAATTGATTTGTTGCTTGCTGCTTTTCCCTCATTTTAAGGACTGGTTCAGAAAGCCAAAAAAAATTCAATGATGCCATATGGCCATGAGAATGCTTTTCTGCATATGCACCCATATGAAAACTATGAATGAATATGACTTTATTGATTTTATGTTCTAATCATCAAGGCTTTGTTACCGTTAGAAGGAGCTTGAAACACGAGTGAGCATTATCTCTGTATTCGAGGTTTTGTGTTCAAATTCCATTCTTTTAATATCAATTGTATTAAAAATAATAATAAATAAAGACTTTGTTACCGTTTTAATATATATGTAAATTCAATATCATTGTCCATCTAAATCTTCTTAGCAATTAACAACTTGGTTTCTTTCCTATATTTGTGAGAAATCAAATTTTATACGTTTGGCTTGGATTCTCAGATTCTTGTCTGGAAACAACTGTGCGCCAAGGAGGAAACAAAGAAGAATATGCAGGGTAGTTTCCTGATAAATTATGCATACGTATAAAATTGGAGAAAAAAAAAGTATAGAAAATGATTCAGGGTCACGGGTTCTGCAAGAGAAGATAAGGATGGATGTGTGATGTGCCACATCTGTTCCTGGGTACTCCGTTCATTAGATTATGTACTAATTTTGAATTAGAAAAATATTTAAGTATTAATTTAGAAGATGATTTTGCCCTTCTCAAACCTCCTGCGCTCATTTAACACTTGAGGAGTGCATAAAATTGTTTTTAGAGTCCAAAATCAATCTAAATTTTCAGATAATTATAGCTAGGGTTGGGTATGGTTCGGTTGGGTCTTGTTTAGAGCCAAAACCAGTAGTCAAACCAGTAATCAATTTAGATTAACTTCTTTTTATTGTTTTCATGTCCAAAATTAATAGGCGAAAACTACCAAAACCTCAGGCGATTAGGGTTTAGCATGTTGGAAAGGCCAGTTTTCTGAGACATGTCATGCCTCTGAATTTTCATGCGGGTCAGTTTCTGTCTTGTATGATTCTATCCAGGCAATGCATGCCATATAGTAGATACTCGATCGAGATTGCAAGGCTAGTCATGCATCAATCTCACCTTTTTCCACATCAGTTTTGGCTCCTTCTTCTTTGATATTTCTTCAACTTCAAGAATCTCTCAAGTGGGTCGTACTCCATTTGACTATCGAATGGCTGTAACTTAAGGCAGCCTTTCAGGGAAAAAAGGAAAAAGAACAAAGACTAATGATTTCATTGACTTGATTAAGAGTCGTTTCTACAACAGATCCAAAATCATTTTTGGCATCATCTTCATCTTAGCTAGTGTGTGGAATAGATTGATGATAATGATATAATCAATATTCGAACCCCCCTCATTTATGAGACGGCTAATTAGTCTAGAAGATGAGTATGATCAACCCCTTCAATCTAATGGGTTTTCTTAATTACACTTCAAGCAATCTTTCACCCTACAGATTCTGATAAATTTTTTTAACCAACCTTCAAATGTCGCTTTTAAACAATAAATTAAAACTTGTTTATCTTTATAATATTGAAAGATGCTCTAAAATTCGTATCCAAATGATGAAATCGAAGAATTACAAACTTGTTGCAAATCTGTTTCATTTTTTTAACGGGCAGAGTGAATCTAATTATAAAAACCTAGAATATTTAAGCTTTACTAAGTATGAGGTCTCGAATGCTCAAGCGTGTATGCTCCATTTGGGACTAATAAGTCAAAAAAACATCGCCTAACCCAGTCAGTTGCTGCTCCAACAAATACCACTCTTTACATTATTTTTCTTGAACTTATTTGTTTAGGGACTAATTAGGCGACTAGTTCAACATAATCATAAATTAAGCAGGCGTATTACCGTGGCGATGCAACTTCTGTTTTCCAAACACATGAAATCTTCTAAACTTTCGATCCCATCTCTTGGACTAATCCAATTAGCCGTTTCCCAGATGATCATTTATTTTAATAAACCAAGACATTTAAATGATTGCTAGACCCTAAAGAGAGAATAAAGTTTTATTCCTCCTCTTAGACTCCAGTGGGGTTAAACATATAACATAATCCTATTCAGATTGATTAATCTCTGTTAATTAATTAGTCCTGTTTTGTTTAAAGCTTCCCAAAACCTTTTCAATGGTGCTAGGATGGCCAGTTTATAAACTTTATATATTATATTATATATGTACAGACAGCTGGGCATGCATTTAGTGTTGGTTTCCCATTATGAGCATGACCTCTGCCAAAAAAAATGTGTAAAGAAAGGGAAAGGAGTTGCCTTTGCCATGACCTTTCTCTCATTTAAATCCTTGGGGAGGAAAAGGAAAGGGTGCTTTCAGAATATGCATCTTTGAATTAGTCTTGTAAAACCCTATTAAACAATAATCCTCAGCATACCACATCCATATGGTATAGAAAATAAAAATAAAACCCAGAGGAATAAAATCTCATGGGATCTTCCCAAGTGTACCACTAATGATTTCAGAAGAGCAGGAAAGTGAGGGAGGCCTGTTGAGAAAAGAAGATAAAGCAGAACACTCCAAATGGGAGAAAATTTTGCCACATACTGTTCAGATGCATCTTTTTCTCACATCAAAAGGGTTTTGGATAAAGTGGAAGGTGATGGTGGCATTGAGGGAGAAAGGTGGAAATGAAGCATAAGAGGACAATTATGATTGTGGTTAGGAACAGACTCAAATGGGTTGGATCCACCATATCCTTTCCCCACCCCCACCCCCCCAAAGTTTGTAAAAAAGCCATTGATCTTGGCCCTACATATCTTGCCTTGTAGGTTCCACAAAATACCTCTCAATCTTTTCAAGGGTGCTGGATCTGCTTCTTCCTTTTTCTTTTCTTTTTTCAAGGGTCAGAATGGGTCTGCTTCTTTGGTGTTAGAAAAGTGATGGCACTGAGGCTTGTGTTACCAATTCTTTTTGTATTTTGGGTTTCTGGAAACCAATTGTTTTTGCAAAATTTATTGCAATAAAGATAAAATCATGATTGATTTAGGAATTTAGGAAGGTGTGCTTAAGTTGGGCCACTGCTTCAATCTTTTTCTTTTTAGACCAGAAATCTGAGTTTAATTAAATCATCATAGAATTTTTGTTAGCAGGTCACCAAGAAATCTTTTTTTGTTAATTAAACTTGAAGCAAAGCTCAAGCACGACCCCTCAAGCATCATGCAATTATATCTCTAAACAGTAAAAATTTCTGAAAGTTCCAAGCAAAACTAATAATCACACTTAATTTCAACATTTGGTAATTAGCTTTTTCATCAATCAAAAGTTACCCTTTTTTGCTTTCTAATGTGGAAATGGAAATCATAAAACGTATGCGTCTCTTGCAAACAAACAGCAATAATTTTGTTGTACCATTAGCTTTACCAACAGAAGAGACACACAGACACATGGTTCTTCTGTTCATGTTTGAGTTGAGATTGATGTAAGGCCAACCTCATGCGAACGTTATCATAACTAGGGGCATAAAAAAAAAACTTGAAGAAGAAAAGAATCGTAAAGCTTGGTTTTTACTTGCCTGAATAATTTGGTAAAGCTTTCAAGTTGATTTTGCCCTTTTGTCTGCAAGCATAGATAGTGAGCCTCCCCTTTTCTCGCGGGTGACAAGCCCCATCATATCTTCTACAACAATGTCTTTACCTAACCAATTTACTGTGCATGTTCCCCCCCTGAAACTATCTGTTGTGTATTAGGGCTTCAGCTATGCACTCTATAAGACTCTGTGTCTTATGTTATCACGCCGTGACTTTAAACTATTGATTAGGTTGATTGATAGGGTTTATGTATTGATCATGTTGATTCTTGTTTGAATGTATATTTCGAATTCATAGTTTACCAAAAATAAATAAAATCATATGCACTGTAATCAAACTTATTGATCAGGTTAATACTCGTCTAAACGTAGAGTTCAGACTCACAATCGACCAATTGTGGGACAAGAACATTATGTACCCTAGAATTGTAATAGAAGTAGGTAGCAATTAACTTGGAAGACTTAAAAACATTTGCATTGGGGGAACAGATAAGTAAAAGCATTGTGTCTATCAGTGTGACGTTTATCGAGTAAGAATTGAAGTTGAAGGAAATGGCAATTGGGTGAGGATTAAATAAAGAACAGGGTAGGTGGTCCAGGTGGATGTTATAACATCCAGTATAGGTTAGGTGGCATATGTTGAATGCAAAAATTAAACCAAAGTTGATAAGTTAGAGGCTCAATTTAAATATAGTGATGCCACTGCCGCTATGCCAGACACCAGTCATGATACTTGTTCCCGACATTAAAAATCAACACTACTGTACATTTACTCGAAAAGAGAGAGGAAAATAAAACCCGCACCAGAATTTACAAAAAAATTGTTGTTGAAGAAAAATAATTTCCCGCGCAACTTAGTGATGTTTTCGCCTTCGGTATGCTCTGGGTTTTGGTAGAGCGGGTGATCTGCAAGATAACAAACGCTCGGTAAGACCTAGGACACCGGTGTGGTGCCGTAGAAGGCTCTCAGATGTTTAAGTAAGTCTGATTTAGTAAAGTTGAACTACATATCAATAGCAGTATGCCGTGAGTTCTGATTACCTCCATTTTGGGGAGTTGTGTTTCTTTTATAGACTTTGGGAGGTGTGCAAGTTATGTAGAATTTTGTTGTGGGACTGTAGACATCGATTGTGGGCTTCCCACGTGTCCTAGAGGAGGAGGTTGCCCTAATCGTTGGATCGGTAGGCTGGGTGCCGAAGCCAGGTGCCAAAGGCTACCATAGACCCGATTTTGTCCACTCGTTCAATTCTCATTGGCTGTTCATTTTGGTATAAACATCTTTGAATAGTTTTCCTAAGCAGTTTTGTATGCCAATATACATATTATAGATAGCAGAGGAGACTCGAACTCGTAATCTCTTATAATATTAAAACAAACATTTTAGATTAAGAGTTAGTTGATCCGAGTTTCTAAGTTATTTCTTTCACTGTCCAAACATCAAAACATTAATCCAAAGTTTTTTTTGTTTGTTTATGCTGTCTGCATATCCAATTTGGATTTTGGCAGCAGCCAACTTGGAAAATGTTCAGCACATGTGACGTGCCTTTGTGTTCAATCAATTTCTACTTCCGGTCTACTCGAAGTCCCAAAAGCTTCTTGGTGGTTTCAAATCATCTTCCTGGAATTTTACCCATTATTCAAGCTTTAAGGCAATCTATCAACATCAGACAAAACCTTTAACATGTACAATTTACAAAGAGACACCACTGGCACAGCCTTTTATTTTTTATATTTAAAAAAAATATATTTTCTGAGGTCTTGTTCTGAGCTCTTTTTTTCTTTTTTTTCCTAAACAAATAAAAGATTAAAAGCATAAGCAATTGTACAGTACGGTTTATAAATGTGCTGCCAAGTCCCAGATTTTCCACCAAACAAATTAAAATTTATTTTAATTTCCTTCACCAACCCTTGCAATTTAAATTTGATTTTTTATTCTTATATATATTTTTATATATATATAAAAATAAAACCTGGACTTTGAATTTCAAATTTGACTGTCGACGACTCGACAGGTACAAATCAAGTTGGTGGAACCTTATTGCAAACCCAACAACTTATGCAATGCGAATTCACAAACATCTGGGTATCCAGAAAGACAAGCAAATAATGGCATTGCCATCCCCAATAACTTCAATACCATCAAGTTACAATCATTTAAGAAAGTCCAAGAAGCTAAGAACACTTTATATATGTTGGGTTGATCCCCTTTAACTGCTACATGATGTCATTTTAATATGTTATGTTCTTAAATTATCAATATAAATTACACAAATTCCTTATTTAATTCTATTATTTGATAACATTATAACATATGCACATAAATGTACTTCAGGAGAAACACTCTCATGCAACTGAGATAACATTTTTTGTTATACTCGGCTAATAACACAAGGGCATGTAGGCTTATTTTTTTACATATCATTATGATATAAGTCGGATATAGCAAAACATTGTTATTCCCGTTATAAGAAAGTTTTTTAAGTACCGAATAGCAGGTTATGCTCGACAAAGTGTGTGCCATGCTTGTCGAATTGTCAGTGGGAGAAACACTGGCGCGCATGGGGTTAAAATGTTCTGCGTTTGGCAGCAAAAGCAAAGGCCACGTGTGGGCCACCCCGAGGAAGAGTAGGACCCAAAGAAGAGCTAGACCATTTTACCATGGCTGGTGTCTGGTTACCTGCTTTGTGGCCTAAACTCATCCACTTTTGGCCAAAAGAAAACGACGATGATTAGTGAAGAATGCCAAGAAATTGGTGGGGGAGCGTGACAACATTAAACAGTAGAAGAAAGATGTAGACAAAAATGGAAAATTTTGGAACTACCCCAATATATTTTACACTATTTATGATTTGGTGTAATTTTATTCGTCCCATTCTTATTTAATCCTTCCCCTTCTGCATCGTGAACTAGAGTTTCTGCATTATTTGTAGGTACAATGTCTGCATCTCACTAACCTTCTCCAATGGAACAAAATCTGTCTCCCTTATATGTAGACTTGTAAATTTACATGCTTATCCCTTGATAGTTTGGGATTTTCTTTTTCAAAAACCTTTTTTTTTTCTTTTACTATCTACCCAGCAATTTTACACAATTGTTTGTTGCATGGGAAAAGTTTCCTCATATAAACATGTATTTGATTTTGTTCATTTCTTTTATTCGAGATGTGGAGGTTCAAAATGGACTTGCTTATAGTAAATACGAGATAATTGCTATATGACTAAAAATTATGAGTCCCTACAATTTCACTTATGCTTTGACAAACACATAACACAACTAACTATGAATTGCTTGTATTTATTACGTAAGTTTGAGTAGCATTTCTACGTACTAATATTAGAGTTCAGACGTTTAAATTCACAATTTGTTTTATGTTTAAAAAAAAAAACTAACTTTATATGTTATTTGCGAGTTCACGAGAAGTGTGAGAAGTTAATTTTGAACATATCACTTCTGGTTTATTTATCATTTTGTAGGGATTTTGCTATTACTAAATACAAAAATGCTAGTTATAAGAAATTTAAAAAAAAGGTGGAAGTAAGGGTCATTTTGCAAATCCCATAACCCAAGAATTGAGAAGTTTGAAAATTCCCTCCTTTAACTTTGAAAAATTGTAAACATGTGTCTTTGACTGTTGTGTGGGGAGAGAGAGAGAGAGCACATATTCCCAAAAGCTTGGACATTAGGCAGCACAGAAAGGTCAATTGGAGACTGGAGTTTCCATTTTCTACCGCTGGTTCTTCAAGTGATGCAAACTGTTCCTCTGCCTCTGGCCCTCCGATGAAATCTCCACCGAATCTTGGGCGCCAGATTGATCAGATGGTTTGGTAAGCTACTGTAATAGATACAATTTTTGCCTGATTTATAGTCTTACCCTTTTGGACACGACCAATGGCTAAGCATAATAACGAATATACGGACTGATCTCCACCGTGTACGGCACCTAACCCCAACAAAATCTTCCTTTCTGGACTGATTTCTTAACCCCTACCTAAACCTTTTTTTTTCTGTGGTCAAATTTAGCAATAAATTTGGACGTTAAACTATAATTAATTAAAACCAACTTTCAACTTTGCCGTTGGTAATTGCACTTCAATCCCAAATTTGTTGGGTTGTTAATTGGTTTTCCTAAAACATGCCCTTTATTATATTTTTAATGGAAGTTTGAAAAATAAGGACATATACATTGGGGACACCATATCTCATAGCCGGGAGAAAAACTTACTTATTCCTTGTTTCATATATATTTCTCCACATCTATCATCTTATGATGTGCAATGGGAGAGATGAGAAAAAAAAGCTATAAAATTAAAAAAAAAAAGAGTGTCGAAGTAAAAATATTAACAAATAAAGTGAATGTGATCCGGAGTTCTCTCTAGCTACGAGAGAGAGGGAAGCCAATTCCGTGACGCTTGGTGGGGAACAGGACAAACAACAAGCTGCACACAACAGCAATTCCGACAGGGAACGCCGCTAAAAGCTGCTTGCCCTCCTCCGACGGCTTGGGGTAGAAACATTTTACAACATTCTGATCAACCAAAGCCAGTGCAGCAAATACAAATATGGACATCAAGGCATGGAAGAAATCAATGAATCTCAGCCTGTACTTGGCCACCTCCTCCGGTGCAATGGCGACTTTCGACCCGTCGATGACCCACAACCCTTTAAAAGTCGCCAACCCGTATCGAACCTTGCCCCGTTCGTCCCTCAAGCTGTCGGTGAAGCACAAGAGGAAGCAGGTAAGGCTGCAGACTATTAGTAGCCCTAGCGTCATGGTTTTGTTGATGGGGGTAGGGCACTGCCCTTGGCGTGTGAAACCCGGGGAGAACATTTGGAAAACGAGGACCGTTCCGGTGGGAAGAAGATTGGACAGATGGGCTGTGCCTTTAAAGGTCTTTCTAATGGCCTTTTGTGCTGGGGTTTTTGGCGGTTTTGGCTCAATTGATGCTGCATTATTTTCCAACAGTGGTTGCTCATATGTTTCTTGAAGTGCAGGTGCAGCCATGTGTATATATATATATATATATATATATATATGAGTTCTATTTCTGTATGAGATTGGCTCAAGATTGATTCTTCATTAGCTAGGGTTTGTGTGTTCTTCTTAAACTTTGATTCACCGTGTGCTTTGTGATTATGGAATATTGGAATATATATGGTTAAGGAAAGTGAAATGGAGATTATAACAAAAAGATAATTATGCTAGCAATGGGATTTGTTTTTCTGTTTGGTGTTAGCGAGCAAATGGTTAATTTTTAGGGATGGATGGATGGAGTGTTGATCAACTGCTTTTTTTTCATAACTCTGGCCTTCTAGTAACTGTTGTACAAATTAATTTACGTTAGGGAGTTTCATTTGATTGGTTGTTGTGGGATCTAGGTAGGAAGGGTTAGGGTTAGGGTTTGCTGAGATTGAATGGACGGGATCGAGTATGAATAACGTTCGCATTACTAAATGAACATGGAAAACAAATTTAATTTATACCAGCCTAATGCTTCATGGTGCTTATTTTGATAATTAAGTAAAATATGTATCCATGCTACATAAATAAATAATAAAACACACACACACACACATTTGAATTAACAATAATGTCTTACCACATTTTATGCGATAGTTCTTTTTGAGAAAAAAACGATGGTAATTATTGATGAAACATATCAAAGTATAAAGCAATAAAATAGCCAAAATGGGTATGACGTCTCTAGTGACAAAAAAAAAACTACATGTTGATTTGACATGGAGAGAATTAAGCCTAAACCAACAAATACTCAACTCCTGATTCAACATCTAGAAGGACTTGTACTCAGACTAACACTACATCTCCACCGTGCAACGACAGAAATGGCAGATCTGTATTGCAGCTGAAAACTATAATACAAAACACAGCTAACTCGTAAAGAGTTCATAAAAATTAAAATAAAAAGTGCAGTAAACTCCTAAAGAGTAATAGACTTAAAATAAGAAACATGAACAAGCAACATGCCATTGTTCTATTTGGCTGAGATGGCGAGATCTCATAACCTATAGATATGTTACGTTGTTCCATGCTATCAATTAATAGCTGAAAACGTATTTTTGGTTTTTTTTAAATAAAAAAAAGTAATAATAAGGGAGGATGTTTCTTACACACGCACATTATAAAATGTTAGGGAAATTTGTATATGAAACCCCCAATCTACAAGTCAATGTCTTTTCTACTAGTTAGATCCGGTCTGCAATTATACCTTGTGATTTGTATGCCATGAGTGAACCCTTAAATTATTATAGAGGGGCAATGGCTTTGTTTTTTTAATTGAAGAAAAACAAAGATTGATATGGGTCTAGAAAAAAGGAAAAAATAAATAATTTTAACATAAAATAATGAGATGAAGTGAGTTGGGCTTATCCTCATTATGGGAATGTCGTTTTCTCTCATGGACTGCAAATTGACGGTCGGCTTTTCTTTGCAAAACCAAGCTTCCGACCGCCACGGTCGCTGCCTCCATCCATAAACCGTCAGGCAAGACGACCACAAACTCAAGCCTCAAGCGTTAGAACCTGACTGAGAAAATCCAAGCAGAGGCTCCAGATCCGAAGCGTTAACCCAGACACACCCTGATCACGCTAATCTTGTGCGAGCTTCCTCTTTTCAGACTTGCAGTGTTAAATTAAAAATAAAATAAAAAAAATTCAAAAAACGTGAATTTTCGTAACTGCCTGTCTCATTCTACCAATTAGACTGTATTAGTCTAATCCAGGCCATTAATCTCAGCCCTCCATCACCGTCAATCCCCATCGCACCTCGGAGAGACCGACGTGGTCGACGTCTTCACCTCCAGATTTCTAGTCGTTGACCGTTCAACCTTATCACTAGTATCATTCGTAACCTACTTAAATATTTTATTATTATTTTTAAATGAATAATAAGTGTTGTATTTTGCATACAAATTCATTTTTTATGGTGAGTTCTTATGTTACATTGTTATAATAAAAATCTTGGTTAGGGGCAATGAGCGTACCTCCGCTTCCTTACATCTGAGTTCAAATTCGGAGCTCCATTGTTATAAATTAGATTAATTAGATTTGAGTTCGAATTCGAACCTCCGTTGTTATAAATTAGATTAATTGGATATAAAAAAAAAAGTAAAACTCACATATTTATTTCTAAAAATTATGTAAAATTATTCTGTCTCTAAAAGTTAGAAAAAGAAAAGAGAAAGTTGAGATGAATTATGTTTTACTACACAAGAAAACATATTTCATAAAATGTTTCATAGACAAGAAGAAAGTAAAAATGTAGTCATCAATTGAGAGCCTTCCCTCATAATTTTTCTACCAAGTTCCCAACACAATCAATTACTTTTCCCTCTTTACTCAAAAACCACTTCACATATATGAACACACCCACCCAACAGTCACCCCACAAACACAAACACAAACACACACCCTTCCCTACTCCTCCTCACTCCTCACTCGCATTTCTTTCTAGAAGCAAACAACATCACCGAAAATGCTTCTCTTCCTCCCTCTCCTTCTGTCCCTCCTCTTCTCCCCACTCCCAACCCTTTCTGTCAACCAAGAAGGCCTCTACCTCCAGCACTTCAAAAACTTCCCTAGACGACCCAGACTCCACCCTCTCTTCATGGAACGACCACGACGTCACGCCGTGCTCCTGGTTCGGCGTCAAATGCGACGCCACCTCCAACGTCGTTCATTCCATCGACCTCTCCAGCAAAAACCTCGCCGGCCCTTTCCCCACCGTGCTCTGCCGCCTCCCCAACCTCACCTTCCTCTCTCTCTACAACAACTCCATCAACTCCACCCTCCCCCCCTCCCTCTCCACGTGTCAGCATCTCGAGCACCTCGACCTCGCTCAGAACCTCCTCACCGGTGCGCTCCCCAGCACCCTACCAGACCTCCCCAACCTCAAGTACCTCGACCTCACCGGCAACAATTTCTCCGGAGAAATTCCTGACACTTTCGGCCGCTTCCAAAAACTCGAGGTCCTCTCTCTGGTCTATAATCTCTTCGACAGCACCATCCCGCCGTTCCTCGGCAACATTTCCACCCTCAAAATGCTCAACCTCTCTTACAACCCGTTTCATCCGGGTCCGATCCCGCAGGAGCTCGGCAACTTGACGAACCTCGAGGTCCTCTGGCTCACCGAGTGTAACTTACGCGGCGAGATTCCCGACTCGCTGGGTCGACTCAAGAAGCTCACCGATTTGGACCTGGCCATCAACGACTTGAACGGCACGATTCCGGCTTCGCTCAGTGAGCTGACCAGCGTTGTTCAGATTGAGCTCTACAACAACTCGTTGACCGGAGAGTTGCCTCCCGGAATGTCGAACTTGACCCGGCTGAGGCTGCTCGACGCGTCCATGAACCAGCTGAGTGGGCAGATTCCGGACGAGTTGTGTCGGTTGCAGCTCGAAAGTCTCAACCTTTACGAGAACAATTTCGACGGGAGCTTGCCCGAGAGCATTGCGAACTCGCCCAATTTGTACGAGCTTAGACTCTTCCGAAACAAACTCACCGGCGAGTTGCCCCAAAATCTCGGGAAAAACTCGCCGCTGAAATGGCTTGACGTTTCGAGTAACCAGTTCTCGGGTAGCATCCCGCCGACTCTTTGCGAGAAGGGACAAACAGAAGAGATTCTGATGATACACAATTTTTTTTCCGGCGAGATTCCGGCAAGTTTGGGTGAGTGTCACAGCTTGACCCGGGTCCGATTGGGTCACAACCGGTTAAATGGGGAAGTTCCTGTGGGTTTTTGGGGGCTGCCTCACGTGTATTTGATGGAGCTCGTTGAGAATGAGCTTTCTGGGCCGATAGCGAAGACCATTGCCGGAGCGGCGAACCTCTCGCTTTTAATTATAGCGAAGAACAAGTTCACGGGTTCGATACCGGAGGAGATTGGAGGGGTCGAGAGTCTTATGGCGTTTTCTGGTGCCGAAAATGGGTTCAGTGGGCCTTTGCCACAGAGCATAGTGAGACTTGGGCAGCTTGGAACACTGGACCTTCACAATAACGAACTGTCTGGTGAGCTCCCAAATGGGATCCAATCTTGGACGAAGCTCAACGAGCTCAATTTGGCAAATAACCAGCTTTCTGGGAAAATCCCAGATGGGATTGGGAACTTAACGGTGCTTAATTACCTTGATCTTTCCCGGAATCGACTTTCCGGGAGAATCCCAGTTGGGTTGCAGAATATGAGACTCAATGTGTTCAATTTGTCCGACAATCGGCTTTCGGGTGAGCTCCCGCCTCTTTTTGCTAAGGAAATTTACAAAAATAGCTTTTTGGGAAACCCTGGTCTTTGTGGAGATTTGGAAGGGTTATGTGATTGCAGAGCCGAGGTGAAAAGCCAGGGGTATATATGGTTGCTGAGGTGCATCTTCATTCTAGCTGGTTTAGTCTTTGTTGTGGGTGTGGTTTGGTTTTACTTGAAGTACAAGAACTTCAAAAAGGCGAACAGAGCTATCGACAAGTCGAAATGGACTTTGATGTCGTTTCACAAACTGGGTTTTAGTGAGTATGAGATATTGGATTGCCTTGATGAAGATAATGTGATTGGCACTGGGGCATCTGGTAAAGTGTACAAGGTTGTTCTAGCCAGTGGAGAGGTTGTTGCGGTGAAGAAGCTATGGAGAGGGAAAGTAAAGGAGTGCGAGAATGACGATGTTGAGAAAGGTTGGGTCCAAGACGATGGCTTTGAGGCAGAGGTTGACACTTTGGGGAGGATTAGGCACAAAAACATTGTGAAGCTTTGGTGTTGTTGCACTGCTAGGGACTGCAAGCTCTTGGTTTACGAGTACATGCCAAACGGTAGTCTTGGTGATTTGCTGCATAGCAGTAAAGGAGGGTTGCTGGATTGGCCTACAAGGTATAAGATAGCTCTTGATGCTGCAGAGGGGCTTTCTTATCTGCACCATGATTGTGCTCCTGCAATTGTTCATAGAGATGTGAAATCAAACAACATCTTGTTGGATGGAGATTTCGGAGCACGAGTGGCAGATTTTGGAGTAGCCAAGGTGGTTGATGCAACTGGGAAAGGACCTAAATCTATGTCGGTCATTGCAGGTTCTTGTGGTTACATTGCTCCAGGTCAGTGAGTAAATTTCTATTCAAACTGCAGATAAAATTCTCTCGAATTTATGTTGTATTCATCTTCTTGTGGAAAGTTTAGATTTTGATGCTGAAATTTGATTGTGTTGTGCTCCATCATTCTTGAAGAGAAATGTGTGGTGCACGATATTTGTTCAAAACTCTTGCCAATATCTCCCATCACCTTCATATTGTCTAGTTAAAAATATTATTCTAGTATTCTAATCCTGTAAATGTAATCTTGCTGCAGAGTATGCTTACACCCTCAGAGTGAATGAAAAGAGTGATATCTACAGTTTCGGTGTGGTTATTCTGGAATTGGTTACTGGAAGACTCCCAGTTGATCCAGAGTTCGGAGAAAAGGACTTGGTGAAGTGGGTCTGCACCACTTTGGACCAGAAAGGAGTGGACCATGTAATTGACCCCAAACTTGACTCTTGTTATAAGGAAGAAGTTTGCAAGGTCCTCAATATTGGCCTCCTCTGCACCAGTCCTCTCCCAATTAATCGTCCATCTATGAGAAGGGTTGTGAAATTGCTGCAAGAAGTGGGCACAGAGAAACATCCCCAGACTGCCAAAAAAGAGGGGAAATTGTCACCCTACTACTATGAAGATACCTCAGATCATGGAAGTGTAGCTTGAGAAGTTTCATATATGGCCTGTTGCAAAGCATTGGTTATGGGGGAAGTTTTATATCTAAGCTTTATTTTATCAGTTTTTGAAGCTTTTTTGAAAGCTAACTTCCCAAATCGTTTTCACCCCCCCGTGGGTTTTGATCTCATAGCAAGCAAGGAGGGAAGAGAATATTGAGAGGAATTTCTTTTCGAGAAAGAGGAAAGTTATGAGGTTCTATACTGTAAAAATTGATTAACCACTAAAGTTTTTCATCTGCTAAGTTTAAGTAGCTACCAGCAAGCTGCAATGGCAGACCTCCTTGAAAGTGATGTATACACTGTTTAGTGATTGTGATTTGTCTCTGAAATCTCACTCAGGTGATATATGAAATGGGAATTCTGGCATTTATGAGCAACCCTTGTAGCTAGTAATATACTTTAATGAATTGTGATTTGTGACAATGTTTTGCGATTGTACACCTGGTTTGGTTTGCTGTGTGAGCCTAAGACAATGTTGCAGGTTTAAATATTTTTTACTATTCTCTGCAGTGACTTTTTTTAATTTAAAAAACCTCCTTTATGATTAGATTACTTTGATTCATTCATATAAGCAGAAGACAGCTATAAGCCTGTCTATTAGTATTAATAAGGTAGTTAGGTAAGAGTTGGCTCTCCTTCCTGGGTCCAATTCCAACTAAGTGAAAAGTGACCCTTGACTGTGCTGCCTCTCATTTTGCTGTACTTGACTCTAATAGGAAAATGAATGCCTCTCGTTTAGGAGGAGGAACATAACAGAGAGAGAGAGAGAGAGAGAGAGAGAGCTATTCAAAGTTGTGATTTTGTCTGGTAGTTGGTGGTGGTTTTGATTGCCCAGCAGAGGAAGATCTAGTTAAAGCTTAAAAAATGGCTCAATCAGAAGGTCTGGTGTGTAACCATAATCTATGCAAGGGTGGCCAAAGAGGAAAATTTACAGAGGTCTGCTCCTACGGTGAGCTATCATTAGTATATGCCCACATCGGCCTGGCCAGTCTATTTAATATGGCCCACGAATATTTGACATTGCAAGCAAACCCTATATCTATATCTATATACTTGAGTAGCTTTTAAGGGTACACTGCCCAAACTGTGTGTTCCCAGCAAATGCGTAGTAAATTGTGAGTTGTTCATCTTGTGAAGAAATTCCAAATCTGTGTTCCACTTTCAACCTTACATCAATGCGACACTGTCCAAGAGGGCCAAGAGAGCAGATGTAGGTCTCTGCAGTTATTAGAGTATATAACTGATCAACATCCCTTCCTAACTTTATTCATCACATTTAGTTACTGCATCAATGCACACCCCCACCTCCTCTGAGTAAATTTTGCTCTTTTTTTCTACTAGCTTGTTGCTTAGGCAATCCAACTTTAAACCTATTATATTACTATCTATTATTAGTCTAGCGACATTTCTCTTTCTCAAGTTCGATTCCGTCCTTTCCCAACCCAACTTGAGAAAAATGCAGTAGGCATAATAAAGTGACGAGGACATTTACTGAGGTAGGTGTGGTGTGGACCGAGTTGTTGGGGCAGGCTTTGTGAGTGGACTGGCTCTGAGTTTGGGTTAATTTTAGATATAGGTTAGCATTTACAGGTTAGTTACTAATTAATTATTGAGTTGACGAGCTAGTACTTGTTTCAACAATTTATGAACGATCAATTTCAATGTGCAGTTGTGCATGTTGTGCATGGTTTTACCTGTTACTTTATTATTTAGTTTTAATGGTTGCTTGCTTAGTCAAATTTTAACAAATTCCTACACCTAACATCTACTTATCAGTTCCAGCATAAACCCATCAAATTAACACACTTTTCAATCTCATAAAGAAAATTACGAATTAACGAAAAACAAAAAATTATTTATAAATCCGCAATGGTTAGTCAATATTTATAAATTCGTAATGATTATTCTTTTACTCTCTTAAAATGGGCCTGATAGAGCCCATAAAATATATCATATTTACTGGACCATTGGGCCTTCTCAAAATGAGAGTTGATAAGAACATTTGCCTAGCAAAGAATTTCTTAAATAAATAAAATAAAATAAAAAATATTAAGACCTCCACCATGTAAATAATTTTGTTTTGATTGTTTTATGGTGCATTATATTTCTGCTGTCCTATCAAGATATCTAATTATTCAGTCTTGAATTAACTCTTGGTTAGGTTCTCCTATTTTAGGAAGGGGTTCACGAATTGTTTGGTAAAATCAAGAAAACAAGGGGATAAAATAAAAACGAAAGAAGGAAAAGCTTCTTGACAAGACTGATTTATCCAAGCATTATTCTCAGTTGAAAAATTATTAAAATGGCGTTATGGATCAAAATCAACGATCTCTTTCAATATGAACACATACTCACTACAACTATTGACAAATGACTATTTAAATGGTGTGTATTAGACCGTAGAAGTGGTTCTACACTACTTAATGAGATTAAAAGTGTTTTTTGACAACCAAAAGCACTTATGACTTCGTTCGGCCAAAAAATTTAGAAGCGCTTTATGAAGAAGCAGTCTCAAACGAGCCTAAATAAGTTATGATGATTCAACAAGTGTGATATTTATATTGAGTACGAGTTTGTACAATTTTGAGGTATTATTTTCATTGTTAAGTTAATTGTAATCGTCACACGTAATTGAATTTACTAAAATTTCATTTAACATAAACAAATCATCATAGGCACAATCTAATCCTGCTCAAGTTCTGATTGAGAATTCCACTTTCAAAAGCTTTACTTCTTGGTAAGCATTTGATACAAATATTCAACTGATTTTGGGCTAGCAACCATATAGCCCTTCCTTTCTCACCTGTGCCGCTATCTTTTAACTTCTCACTTGTTTATTTATGCCAAACAAGACAAGAACAAATGAAAAATAATGGATTAGTGGATGACCCAAACCAAATGGATTGGTGAGTCACTTACTGTTTTAGAAATTTGAGATATTTAATTCTCTCAGCTCTTGACATGGCTAAATGTCTCTGTTAGCAGAGATTAAGGAAGCAAGGAAGGAACCACTATCATAAAGAGCTAAGCATGACAAAGCAACAGAATATTTAATTAAATCCCATAATTTATACTTTAGTTTTCCAGAAGTTTTCTTTAATCTATACTTGCAATCAGCTTTGTTTGAAAAATTAGAGGAGGAGGCCAACCATGAACCAACATAACTAAACAAGACCAAGACTTCCAAGTTTCTTACCAATCCACCACAATTTTCAAAGAAGATGCTATCTTTTTCTTTCCCATCTCTTTTCAAAATCTAGTTTATCTAGTTTGTGATCTTTCCAGCTTTCAAAGTCATATATATACATATGTAAGCCTATTTCCACACTCCACCTTTATAAACTAGCCAACCTCTTCCTCTCTCTTCCCTTTTTTCCCACTCAATTTGATCAGATCAGATCAGAGCAGAGCAGAGCAGCCATTTTTAAACATGAACCACAGTGAACATATTGCCTATCTTTTTGTCATAGCCCTCCTTTCCACATCTGTTGTTGTTCTTGGTGTTGTCCTTAGTCTCCTCCTCCTTTGCAAGAAAAAGCCAGTTCAATCCCAAGAAACAGTGACACCAATCAAGCCTAGTGCTCAGGTGTATCCACTAACCAATATAGATGCTGCCACAGATGGTTTCAATCATCGTAGGATCGTCGGCGAGGGCCGGTTGGGAACTGTCTATGCTGCCATATTTGAGAAAGGGGAGATAGCAGCAGTGAAAAGAATCCATTCTAGGCATGTTTTGAGCAATGCTGGTTTTGGATTTTCAAGAATACTTAGATCAATTTCTTCAGCTCAGCACCCTAATGTGGTACCAATAATTGGCTACTCAGAAGGGCCAGGTGAGAGAATCATAGTGATGGAGTTTGTAGGTATGGTGTGCTTAGATTTCTATCTGCATCAAAACCCAGAGGGGGCATCTTTGTTAGATTGGAACCACAGATTGAAAATTGCAGCAGGGGCAGCTAAAGGGCTTGAGTATTTGCATGAAGGAGTGGCACCAAATATAGTACATGGGTGTGTAAAGGCTTCGAACATTTTGATAGATGTAAATTTTTGTGCAAGGATTTGTGATTATGGGCTTTCATTTTTGGCACCCCAAGAGAAGAGAGGTCTAGTTGGGTATGTGGATGATGAGTATTGGAGAGGAAGTGGTGCTTGCAAGGAAAGTGATGTCTATGGATTTGGGATTGTTTTGTTAGAGCTTTTGAGCGGGAGGTTATGTGAGGAGGGGAGGCTTGTGAATTGGGCATTGCCACTGATTAAGGAAATGAGAATTAGTGAGCTTTTGGACCCCGGACTTGTCATTCCTGTTGATATTAGGGCTCTTGTCAGATTGGCAAAAGTTGCTTCTGCTTGTGTTGGAAATTCCAGAAAAAGCAGGCCTTCAATTTGTCAAGTGGCAACTATCTTGAGCAACTTGGAGATGGATTGAGTTGGGATTTTCATAGAAGTCAAAAGTGGAAAGCCATGAATTTCCGTTCTAAAAAAGTTGCTGTGATTAGTAAATGATGAGAATTGGGCACCACACCAACCGAGAATTGGGCACCACATTAGAGTTTCAACGTATAGTTTTCACACTTGTGAGTTATAGCTTGCATTGCATGTATGAAGGTGGGGTTTGTGGAAAGAAATGTTTGAAATGAGAGGTGGGAGGGACGGTGGGTTTTGTTTGTCTCGTGGGCTGTGAATTTGATCTTTTTTCCGTGTTGATTGAGATCTGTTGGTGCCGAAAGGGACCCAATTTTTTGTTCTCTCTCTTTCAATCAATTTCTCTGTCAAGTGTTTTATCGCTTGTCATTGCCTCATCATTTGACTAAACATCATGGCTAAATAAATAAATATATATATATATATATATTCTTTCAATAATCAAGTGGTCACATTTGTATATTCATGGTATGGTGGTTGGGTGTTCTCAACCGTCACGCTGAAAACTTTATGTCCATTCCATAAATTTATTTTATGTAACATATACTTTGTCTTTTGGCAGCATCTGAGGGGTGAAAAACAAAAAATTTCATCTCTAATCCCCTCTTTTTATAGTTGAGGTTTATCCACAAATTATACGGTTAGACAATTAATGTCAACATCCCGCTAGAACTACCGACAAGGAATGATGGGTAGAATGTGACAAAACGCGCGTAAAAAATAAAACAAATTTGAATGAGTAAAATGTATCCATTTATTTTTCAAAAATTAAACAAGGGAAAACAATAGTCTTAAACCTTAAGATATCATCGCGTGAACCTTAAGACATCGCATCTTGAATCTCAAAGTGTCGCGATGTCGATCTCTTAAGATATTGCTTTTATTTTATGGACTTGGTTGTCTTTTGGGCTAGTTGTTTCGTTGAGTTACCCGAAATAAAAAACTCATCGACATCTTGGGCTGACGGCCCATGCTACATGTGAAAGATGGACTCAGAGCTGAAGTATTGGGCCTGAGTTGGGCTTTGCAAACTCCCTAGCATGGCCAGTGAGCTCGATGTGTCTGGACTAAGAGGCCTTTCCTGAAGCTCCTTGTGGTAATGGCAGCTCAATGGGTTGGAAAAACAATAACAATTCAACAAACAATCCAAAGGAAAAGCCAAAAAAAAAGTTTCATTATTTTTATTGTTCGATGATAAATTAATGATTTATAAGAATATTTCTCACGATCAACATTTATTATTTAATTCCTCCTTAACAACCATATCATCAAGGCTCCTAGAAAATAAGAAGAAGAAGAAGTAAAAAAACTATTAGTCTTAATCCAAGTCAAGTCTCCTTGTCATCTTCAATTGACGAATTGGTAATTTACATTGACAATTGGTGTACCTTTTTCAATGTATTTTCATCATGTAATAGTAAAAAGCAATTGCTTCCCAAAAGTAACCCAGATGGTGCAAAAGTCGTTGATTCTGTGCAATTGTTCTCATTATGAACAGTTTCACTGTATTTTCTTATCCAAAAATATATATATATATATATATATATATTCATAGACTTGACTATGACCTTAATGTCAGTAGCGGACCATAAAGTTTCCCGCACACAAGAAATTTTTGAATCAGTAAATCGTTTATACCGTGATGTTATCAATTCATGTGTTATAATATGAGGCACGCAATTATTGACATGTAAAAACAAAGTATATTAAAGGTGATGTCTAAACAAAATGACGGACAAGTAGAAGAGGAGACCCCTTTCCACATCGGGAAACAACTTGACAAAGTCCCAAATCCCTAACCCATACGTTACTGATAACAAAAACAAAATATCCCAAAGGGTAAAGCTTCATGCTTAAGCTTTCTGTTGCGTGGCTTCTCTAAGAAGCTCAGATATGTACATGTCGGCTGGTACAAGAAATATACACGCGGGGCAAAGCAATTACCCTCTACAATCATGTCCTTCTCTTCTAGTTGCAACGGCCAGTAAGACAAGTCCATCTGGCAAAGCGTTGACGTGGCATATGGCGATTGGTATGGTTAAGTTGCAGCAGTTGGCAATGGAGACGGATGTAGTGGATTGTTTGCTAAAATCAAATAAATATATATATATATGACGGTGAAAATCGTAGACTCGTAGTCGTGCAGCCTAAGCCAAAAGTGACATGTCCGCATACCAAATTCTCTGATTTATTTGTTGTTACATACATTGAAAAGGATCTGCATAATTAATTTTCCAAAATTAACAAGAGTGATTACGAAATGATTTGCAGCGCGCGCTTGACATAATACATCACAATATTTATAACATTGATTAATTACTGCAGAGACAGAAGGCATTTTTATCAAAAGCTCCATCCAACCACCTCTCCATCTGAAGATGTCTTGTTTTCTTTTTCTTAAATATTTGTTTTCTTTCAGAGAGAGAGAGAGAGAGAGAGAGAGAGAGAGAGAGGAGAAGGAGACAGTGATTCTTTGCTTGACATAAGAAGTCTACGTGAAGAAAGGGAGAAATGGGGAATATATACAACAGAACAGAGGTTGGTATTTTGTATAAATATAAGTATATGTAGTTTGATTTTGAGTTGGTTCGTATGTAGGTGTCTCTGTGAAATGAAATGTATATATTTATATATCTTTAGGGACACTCTAGGTTGACACTGCAGCTAAAGTCCCAACCCCAACCCCAAACCCAAACCCTATCTCTCTCTCTCTCTCTCTCTCTAAAGAGGTAAAACGTCTTAGAATCAGGTTGCCCCCTCTCCACTCTAGCCACCCTTCTTTTTTTCTTTTCTTTTCTTTTCTGTGTTTTAACAATTAATAGGTTTGTTATTTACTTGTTTATAATTAACTTCCTTAAGTAATTTTTGTAATTTATAATTTGAACACTTGTTTTAGACAGGCAGAAAGACACAATAAATAAAAATAAAAAAGGCGACCAATTAGCTATAAGACTACATGGATTCTATTGTGCAAGCGTATATACAGAAGCAAAACCAAACTTGACGTCCAAGCAACCTTTGCTATTTCTAGAAAATTCATTCCTCTCTCCGTTCTTTATTTTATAGCTTAACTAGCTCTCTAACCTTTGTTCTACTTCTCTCTCTTCTCTCTCCCTCTCCCTATCTCATTTTTTATGGAGGCGGTTCTTCGCAAAGAGATAATAATATCATAGCAGGAGGAGAAAAAAGATCAAATGGGACAAAGATCAAATTCCAATACTATTATTCCGTCTCAAACATCAATATTCAAGAAGAAGATGAGCAAAAAAGTGGTTAAGGAAAACGTGGTTTAAAAGTGACAAGCTTGGTTTGCTTGTCTGCTTTGCTTGCTTTAAGTGTTTTCAGTTTTTGTTTTTGGGTTTGCTTAATTTTGTGTGTGTGTGAGAGAGAGAGAGAGAGAGAGAAAGAGTTGTGTGTATTTGGAAGAGGTGGAGGAAATTACAAGAAAGCTTGGGGTTTGGGATGAGCCTCAGAGCAAAAACGGCAGAGAGATCATGACATGGTGCAATGACTCAGACGACGAGAGGGCCATTCAGATTATCACCCCTCCTCCCCCTCCTCCTCCTTCTCATAACAATAACGAATTTCGGAACATAACATGCCCCTCTTGTGGCCACCACATAGAATTCCAAGACCAGGTATTTAAACTTATAACTTATTTTAGTTCTTTGTTGAACTAAATTTTAATTCATATGATTTTTAATTAATTACATGAATGAATTGTTTGGTATTAAGTTTTGATTTGTTTTTGTTTTTGTTTATGTGATGTTTTAGGCAGGGATTCATGATTTGCCTGGACTACCAGCAGGGGTGAAATTTGATCCAACTGACCAAGAAATTCTTCAACACTTGGAGGCAAAAGTGCTGTCTGATACCAGAAAGCTTCATCCTCTCATTGATGAATTCATACCAACCCTTGAGGGGGAGAATGGGATTTGCTATACTCACCCAGAAAAGCTACCAGGTAATATTTATTTTTATTTTCATTTTTGGAAAACTTTTTATTTTTAACCCTATCTAGAAACAATAATGAAGACACTAATTATCACGGGCGTCTCTCATTCATTTGATTCCAAACTTGACAGGTTTAATTTCTTGGTATTCAAATCGTAATTGTATGGGATTGGGACTACTTAACCAAAGAGACTCACAGATACTTATTCTTTTTTCTTTTTTTGAAAGATACTTGAGATTTTATATTTTCCACCTGTTTCATTTTCCCAAAGAATATTGTTTTTTTTTTTGGGAGGTATGTACGTCTCTATTTTTAGATGTCACAATTGAAACAAACATATAACCAGCACATGGGTTTGCTTGCTTCTCCTTCTTAAATCATTCAATTTGGTATGCTTGTGTTTCTTAACTTTTTCTTTTCAAGCATGTTATTTGCATGTGAATGCATAGAGGTTGGCTATGCATATATGGATCCTAACACCAAACGCAATCGCATATATAGATATAGATATAGAGCCTCGGTTCTCTTATATATATAGACCATGTAAACCTCCATGTTAAAATTCCTTGGCTCAATTTGCATGTTAAATCTTTAATTTCCATCTGGCATTTTATGGACTAATTTGTTCTACTTAATTACCCTTCAAATTGCGTTTTCAATATGTCGATATCTTCAATTTCTCTCAATGTGTATGTGACTTACAAGTTATAATTACAATTCTCTCCAAGTGATAAAAATGCAACACATTTTGTTTGGACATCCTGTCTGACGTCCATGCAGGAGTGAACAAAGATGGACAAATCCGGCACTTCTTTCACCGGCCCTCCAAGGCATACACAACCGGGACTCGAAAGCGAAGGAAGGTTCACACCGAAGAAGATGGAAGCGAGACGAGGTGGCACAAGACAGGAAAGACAAGGCCAGTCCTTGTTGGTGGAGCAGTTAAGGGTTTCAAGAAGATCCTGGTCCTCTACACCAACTACGGAAGGCAAAGGAAGCCCGAAAAGACCAATTGGGTGATGCACCAATACCACCTTGGCAACAATGAAGAAGAGAAAGATGGGGAGCTGGTGGTCTCAAAAGTCTTTTACCAAACACAGCCCAGGCAATGTGGTTCAAGCATCAAAGATGTTCCAATGTTTGATCACCACAAAGGTGTGAATATAAGAAGTGGGCATGGGCATGATCCTCTTCCTATAGCAAAGAAGGCTGGCCTTGTGGAGTATTATAATCCTGGAGGAGGTTTTATTAATTATGATCACCATAATCTTCATAACCAGGGGGGACATAATAGAGAAAGCCCACCTCAACTAATCCCGAATTTAGTTGTCCAAGGTGACGGGTCTTCGTTTATTCGATTAACTGCAGATGCAAGCAAAGGAAAGCTTGAGAGAAAATAGTCCATGGGTGGCCATGGATGTTGGATGTTGGATATTGGATATTGGATATGGACGGAAGAGCTTTTTCAGTTGAGGTAGCTTTATATATAGCTAGGGCAGCAATGACAATGACTCTCTCATGGTGGTGGTGGTTGGTGTTGCTGTGTAAAAGTTTTACTACTCATGATGATCAAATAAGTTATTACAAGATTGAGATTTTTTATAACCAAAAAAAAAATATATTATACATACACACAAAATTATATTGGATATGTTTAACTACTTATATTAATATTATACTGTGATCCTGAAGTTTATGATGACCAGTTGATCGGGGATTAGATAGGATAATGATGTTTTTCTTTTCTTTTGGAACTGTACAGACATGATTATACAAACTTGTATATCTAATTTGTCTGATACGACACGTGAGTTTTATCATTAGGTTTATGATTTGCTCTGTGGATTAAGTACTATTCTCTTAAAATTGTTCATGAAAGTGCATATACTTTGTAGTAAAACTCCGTTGTTATTGCGGTTGGAGTTCAGGGTTACCACTCATCTTGCACACTTGCTATAATAAAGATTTTATAAATAAATAAAAGTAGAAAGGTTTTACATGAAGAAGAAAACCGTGAGGGGAAATAGAACTTAGAGTTGTTGGCCAATATTTTTATAATGGGAAATATTTTCTATAAAAGAATTAGATATGTTACAAGACACGTTGTGACTGGGAATTTGAGTCACACATTCAACTAAGCTTATACCTAGTTAAAGAGTCTAATGTGTAAGCATTTCCCATGTTTGATTCATGAGAAAGGAGGCTTGGGGAGAGGAAATCAATTGTTTTTCCATGTCTGGTAAATCCAGGCATGAGAAATCATTGCTTTGCACATGAGAAAGTAAGGGGGAAAATGAAGTTATTCTCGGTTTTGTTTTTCTTCTTATGGGAAAGTTTGGAAAAATGAGACAACATTAAGTACACATTTTTCATGATCATAGTGTCCTAATTAACAATTTAGAATTACAATATAGCATTCAATGCAAACAAAATTTATATTTCATATGGGTATAATCAACGGCAGACCCAGGAATTTTTCAGCGGAAGTGCAATTTTTAAAAGCTAAGAGCTCAAAAAAAAAAAATTAAACAAAATTGGCATTTGCTCAAGAAAAAATATATATGCATCTGACTTACTTTGATGCATACACACTTTGATGAAATTGGGTGATGTTAATGAATTCCCAAAACTCAATTAAATAAAGACAACTCTTAATTAAAACTCCAATTAAGTAAGATGAATTATTAAAACCCAAAACCCAACTAAAACCCTATAGAAGCCCATGAAATGGCCCATCTGGTTTTGTGTGTGTGTGTTTTTTGTATTTTTAAATCCTAGTCCAAAACGATGTCGTTTTGACCAGGCTTCATTAAAAAAAAATTGCGCAGCAGCGCAGAACCAGATCTCTTGCACATTTCATCGAACAGGTTGCGTGCTTCTCTAGTCCGAGCAGAGGTGCAACTCCAGCAGCTCTTATGGAGTTTTCTGGTGACCGGAGGTGCATGTGCACCTCCTTGCGCTTGCACAGATCCGCCACTGGATATAATTGAAAAATTAAATAAACTTTGTTTTACATTCATATACAAACCAAACATGTTAAAGAAAATAAAGTGGTATTTCTTGATTATTTTCCCAAGATTATCAAACATGGAAAACGAGTCTTCATTTCTCTCTTGAGAAATGACATGAAAGTGATTTATCCTCAAAGTCATTCCATGAACCAAATAGCGCCTAAGAAGGTGTAGTAGGTCTTGGAAGACCACGGGGACAGACAGGGCAAGGTTGTATACGAGTAATATCTATGACAATGGACGTGCCAAATATTTCATCATACATGCAGCCATTGAGAGAAAGCAGTAGGAAATTTGTCAAGTATTTCATCATTCATTTTGGTTGACAGGAATTTTCAAAAGTTGAATAAATTGGTTTGATCATGAATCGGTTCTATAATTCCATTAGTCAAGTATTTATGCTTTAATGAAATTAGGAGGAAATAAATCATATTATCTGTTTCTGGACTGCTTTTCATTATTAGTTTGCAAAATACTGACTTGAGTTGTTGAACACTCGATATTCAATAACAAATAAAATTAACACTCTTTTTAAAAAATAATTGTATGCCAAGCAGCAAGAGCACCAAAAGAAACTAAAAATTATCATTAAACAACACACACAGCACAAAATGAAACTAAACCTACCCGGCACCTGGACTTACAATTCATTCTTCAAACAGCAATACACTACCAAGTTTTTGCCCACAAAACACAAAGAAGTTAGCTGACAAACACATAATAGATCGCCATACAGGCGCATGGTAGACCACTGCAAGCAACACCAAAACAACATGCCCACACGTGGAATTCTTGGAGGGAGACGAAAATTAAAAAGAAAACATAAATATAGGCAAATTACCGATAGGTCACCTAACGAGCAGCTGATGTCAGTAGCCTAAAACACTAATATTTCAACCATTTTGTAGTTACACTAGAATAACAGATAGTTTTTGCACCAATTCTGGTGAGATCTATCATAAAACCAAACCATCGGGAACTTGAAGCTCTTGCTAGCTAGGTCCTGAACTAATTCAGGGCGACGACTACCTGTGTAGATTATACATTACCCTCCTGCACAAGAGCTTCAACTGGTCATGATTTCTGAAGCATACAGCTCTCGTACAGTTCAAGCCATTCTCTTTTGCTAGCACCAGTTCTCATATCCAGCACTTGGGCACCAAAATTATGTTTTGTGAGTTCTTGCTTAATTTTTGTGACAGTGAACTTTCTATAGTCTTCCGAGTTAGTTTGCTGACTGCGGGTATCCTCATCTCCCTTGAATACCGAACCACCATCTTCAGCTTGTGTGCGCTTTAGAGGGCTAGTAGTACTTCTAGACCTCTTATTTACTCTTACAATCCGGTCACTCATCTCCATGTCTTGAACGGAGTCCATGCCCATTTCATAGTCATCTACCCTCGAGCGTTTCCCGTGGGAAGCAGTCTTTAGCTTGCTATCCAGTGCTGTTTCATTCAGCCGAACAGAAGTCAACTCTTGCTGGAGTGAATCAAGTTTTGCCTGTGCAGCTTGTAGCTGAAGAGACAGGGAGTCTGCCCTATTGTTTGCATCTGCATGTGCTGCACGCTCACTGTCCAGGAGGCCTTGAAGGACGTGAACAGTACTAGTTCTCTGCTCGTTATTTGATTTTAATAGTGATTCTATTTCCTTCTCTCTTTCTTCAACTCTTGCCTCCAGCAGAGCAACTTTTGAATGAGCTCCCATCTCTGATACACGAATTCTCTCCAACTCATCATCCAAGTCTCTTTTTTCCCTTTGTAAAGTTTCAATATGCCTCTCAGCCCTCTCAATTTGGGCCAATCTTTCCATTGCCAGCTTCTGCATCTCACTCTTTTCCTTTTGAGCAATATCTGCTTGCGCTCGTGCTTTATCAGCAATGTCAGTCGCTCTTGTGGCTTCTTTTTCAGCAATTTTACACCTTTCTTGGACTTCATCAAGTCTTTTTATTTCAGATTCGTACTTCTGCCCCAGATAGATCTTCTCCTGCTCCAGTATCTTTTTTTCTCTCTCAAATGAGTGGGCCTTGGCATTTGCAGCTTCTAATTTTTGACTTAACTCCTTGATTTCAAGCTTCATCGATGATATTTCAGTGTCATAACTATCTACTTTCGATTTGGCAGTCTGCAAAGAATGTGTAATAGTCAAGTACCACACCATTGATAAATACATACGTTGAAAAGAAACCACAAAAGAAAAGCAAATATGTGCAAAATAAGGATTCTTCTTTATCCAAATTTCAATGATTTCCATAGGGCTCTATCTACTTCGGATAATTGATGTTTTACATAATGCCTATGAGCTTTAGCTCAACTGGCATTGGGACGGGTGGCTAAAAGGTATAGGTCTTAAGTTCAAATCTGATCTAAGCACCCAAAAAAATAGCAGACAGATGATATGTGTTATCTATACCAAAAAAGCTTGTAGATAATCAAATTATAAACAAGTGGAAAACAAAGACCATGAAAAACTTCCAAGACAAAAAATGAGGCTCCTGATATAGTAAAATTTAACCCTCCAAAGCTGCTCCATTGAATATGTAAGAGCAGTTTCCCAGGCCAAATGTATTTTTCTGACTGAATCACATGCCATTAACCCAACTGCTAACCTCCCAACAGTGTGTATCAATAAGCATACACACAACACTGCATAACCATTTGATGTGGCAATTTATGACACAAGTACAAGATTCTAACCAAATGATGCGGCAATTTATGACATGCGTGTTTTCCACTTGCAAATGGAGGAGAGAGAGAGAGAGAGAGAGAAGGGTACATAAAAGATTCTAACAAAGTATGAAGATTCAAACTCACCTTCAGTTCTAGTCTTAGAGTTGTCAAGCACTGCTCAGCATATTCAATCTTTGCCGCCTTATCCTTTATTTCATCCTCCTAAATATTTATCGACAAGGAAAACAAATAAAAAATCCATAGGAAACTAGAGAATTGGAGTATGCATTTAGGTGCCTCTGTGTGTGTGTGTGTGAGAGAGAGAGAGAGAGAGAGACAGAAAGAGAGGATCACCTTCTCAGCCAAACTACTAGCAAATTCTTCCCTCAAAGCATCTTCTCTCTTTTGTGTTTCCTTATTCGAACGTTCTTGGACAATTGCAGCCTTCTCTAGAGCAGCTTTTGCTTCTCTATAAGCAATGTCATATTTGCGTTTCCACTCCTGAGCCTCCTCTTGAGCAGACTGAGCCTGTTCCCGAGCAGCAGCCAGCCTTGCTTCACCAGCACTGCATCGGGACTTGAGAATTGCAATTTCAGAACTAGCTTGGTCTTCCTCAGCCTTCTGCTTTGATATGACCTGTTCGTATTTTCTTTTCCACTCTAAGGATTCTTGCTTTGCAGAATCCAATGTTTTAACTAAGCTAGAACATCTCTCACCCAGTGAGCTGGAATTACTCTGTAAGTTATTAATGCGGCCCATATATTCATCAGCTAACTTCTTCTTGTCGTTGATAGCATCCTCATAACGCTTCAGATATTCAGACTTAGACTTCTCACTAGACTCCAGCTGCTTGTTCAGTAACCCCAACTTATCTTCTATTGAGCGGCATCTCAACATGAGGGTACTCTTCTCTGATCCAGCTTGGTCAATCAGTCTCTTGGCAAGGTCAAGTATTGGACCTTCCAAACTGTGAATTTGGATTGCATGCAATAAACATTAATATGCACTCATACATTAATAATTAATTATAATTAATTATAAATGGATAAAAATTAAAGACAACAGACAAACCTCTTTTGTAAGAAACTGGTCAGTTTCTGCCATTTTGTGGGACCATGACTTGCTGCTTCATAGTCGGTTAGAAGACCATCAAGAACCTAGAAAACAAAATCACAGTTGAAAATGAAAAAAAAAGTCAATTAAAATGTTAAAAGACATCAGGGGCAAGCAACTGTTGCTTACCTTCAGAACATTATCAATATTAGCATCACTAGCATGGCAAGCTATTCTCAGTTTCCTTTCCATGCTTTGTATAGAATTTGAACATTGCAACTCTGCCTCCATATATGCATTCCTTTTACAATCCTGCATGAGTACCCAATTTAAACAAATAAGACCGGTGTATGAGAGATGAGCTAATAAGATATACACATCCATATATACTGTCAACAAACTATTTATTATCACAAAGAATTCAATTATATCTGAGGCAAGAACACTTAAGATTCTGATCTTTTTATTCTGGCAATACAATCTCAAAAGAAAAGAGATATTCAATATATGCACAGTGTGCATGTATATGCACCATATGCATGTGTGTGGGTGCTTTTGCTTCTAGGTGTGTCTTTGATTCTAAGTGGCCGAGGTCAATTGAAAAACAAATTGTTTTTCCCTTCAGTTCTAACTGCGCCCACATCCTACTAAAACTAAAGTTCGTCTTATCTAGTACTCTACCTCAAACTCCTTTTTCAGCTTTTTGTGGAGCTCCGCCTCGTATTTCTTCCTTGCTGAACCAACCCCTACAGCACCATCATTAAATGCAGCCAATGATTTTTGAACTGCCTTTTCATGCGCTTCCCTGAATGCAGCCTACAACATCTGGAATTAGAAACAAGAAAAATCATCAATAATTAAGGCGCAATTAACAACTTACTTCTTCGGGATCTTTTGGACGGTGAAAAGCGGACTTATACACCTCAAGAGCATAATCATATGCTGTTCGGCACCCATCTTCTTCGACACTCTGGAGAGCAAGATTAACAGAATCACATGATGCCTCAGAAATTTTTAGTCAGAGTTGTTTCAGAGTCAGTTTCTTATCGAACCTCTATTCTGTATGAAGTTTGAGATCCAAAAGGGTTATTTTATTATTGTATTCTCCATTGTTGTAGTTTAAAATGAAAACAGAACATCCACTTCAACATATACTGTCTCCAGATAAGACACAGGGCAACGTATTTATGTAACCTCAATGAAACAAGACAAAGAAACTAACCAAGACCAAAATTTATATAGCACATCTAATTCAAGTTGGTTGGTCACTCCTTTATTGGATATTCAAAACTTCCACTTTTTTCCAGTTAGAAACTAAAATTCTGTTATAACTTTTATACAGAAGGAAAATCTTATCATGGATAAAAACTAATAATTTAAAGCCTACTGCAAACCACCCAAAAAGACAGTTCAAGGAGAACACAAACCTGCCATGAAGAGGATATGGTAGGCACCGCTCCTTTATTTAGAGCATCAAGATAAGACTGTGTGATGCCAACTAGAACTGGACCCGTCATCATAGTTGCCCCAACTTGCTTGGGCCTTGTTCTTTCAAAAACAAACCTTGTCAATGCGTCTAGCCCAGATCTAAATTCAGGCCTTAATTTGTCCAACTGCATTAGAAAAACTTAACCTTCAACACAACTAAATATCAATAAAGAAAGAAACAAATTTGAGTTCATGACCAACAAGGGAGAGATCAAAGACAACAGTAAGTTGCTGACCTGAATTTCGTCAAGTCTCTGTAGATCATGTTCGTTGTTCAAAGGCCGTACAAGGGTGAAGCATTCTCTATCTGGAAATAGAGCTCGAATGGAGGCTCGTATCTATATTGGTCATTCATAGTGTAGAATAAGCACCTCCAAGTCCAACAGACATAGATAACATAATTCAAGAGTAGCAGTGCTCAATGTGCCTAGAATGTCATAAATGGCTAACAAGCATATATCTAAAAGCAGATAATGCCAGTTCAACAATACATGTATGAATTGGCACGCAAATCCTTGAAAATAAAAGGTCAAGATTGCTCTCTCTCTCTGATAAATAAAATATGCAGAAATCTTCTCAAACGAACTAAGAAGAACCAGATAAATACCTCATTTTTTGCAACTACATCCCTTTTTCTGTCATCAACTGGCTTCAAAGCAAGCTCCAGATAGTCACGGGGTGTTATCCTTCCACTATCCTCAGATAAATCCAGATAGAAGTCCTGAAACCAAGGCAATGTAAATTACCGCAAATGGAAAGCCACATAACATATTCTACTAAATACACCATGTATTCATATGACGATAACAAACAAAATAACCACAACAGAGGAACCATTATCATAAGAATAACAGGATTACAATAATTATTGTAGTTGATGGCACAAATATTAAAGAAACAAGTTAATTCAAAACCAATTACCCTTAAGAGCCACACAAAGATTGGAGAGAACTGCCCAATTTCAGAAGCTGTCGTTCCTCCAGAGGCTTTAACACGTATATGTTTAGTCATTTGAGTGACAAGAGAGATACGATCGAGTGAACCTTCATCTATACCACCCATCTAAAAGAAAAGGAAAGTAAATTATGAAGAAGAAACTATAGAGCATATTCAAAGAGGAAGGATCAAAGTCTCAGCAAAAGTTTTCTAACCTGGTTGTAAATAAACATGCTAGATAAGAGAACAGCCAAGGAAAATATCTGTGTGCTGTATGTTTCCTGTCAGATGAAAGTAAGTCATAAGTACTACAATCAGCTTATTAAGTCTTATTGGTTACAAAACCAGTAGAATGGATAATGAAAATTATCATAATTATAAAAGAAGTAGACACTAATATGTTGCTAAGTAAGGGAATGAATGCTAACCGTCTGATCAAAGGCATCTATTCCTTCAGTATCCAATAGTAATAGATTGTATTCAGTTCCATCAAGAGCAGTTCTCTTAAAGGGTGCACTCCATAGCCATAGCCCTTTCGTACATGGGCGATGCGTAGATGCTACTTGAAATCCACCACTTCTTCCAAGAAGCTACAAGAGAGAAATACAAACATAAATATCTTTATTACTTAAAGCAACATTGAACTGGTGGGGAAGCAACAGTAGAGTAAGCTTAGTGGTCAGAAATTCATTGAGAGAGAGATGATCAGAAAAGGTAAATGTTTTAATCATTAGGCCCCACTTTAATATCTTGAAGTTAATCAATGATTCACACCCCAGTTTTGGTTGCAAGAACATGTAAATGAAAATTCGCATCTAACACAACAATATTGCCCATGGACAATACATGCATCCATGTATTAGAATAGATTACACTTGAACATTGTTGCGGAAAAGATGGTTTAGGTTAACTATGACAATTCCAAGAACTGAGAATTAATCAGAAACAAATACACGGTAGTTCCAGCAGCGAAAACACAAAAACTGAAGTAGGCCTACAATTTATACACTTCACGCAATTCCCTAGTCCTCTACAATTCCCTTCGGAAAGCAGATTCTACAATTCGTACAATCATAAACCCTAGACTTCACAAGCAAAAAACAAACCCCCAGAGAAAGAAGAAAAAAAGAAGAAGTTTCCACTATCATTTCTTCCGAAAATTGAGACAAAAAGGACGATAGTTTTACCTGGTTTAGAATGAAGCTCTTGCCCTGGCGAGCACGGCCACAGACGGCGACTATACCGATAGGTTCCTTCACGAGCTGGAGCATGGATACCGCTTCCTGATCCATCCTAAACTTTCCATTGTCGTCGCAGTAAACGAGTCGTATCGGCCTCGGCGGACCGGTCACCGGCGCCGACGATCGCGACGACGGTGAGGGAGAGAACGACGGGGTGGGAGGTGAAGAATCGGAGGAAGCATCTCTTCCTCTGAAGAACCTCCTCATGCTTTAACGTTGCTCCTGGTTCTTATTTCGCCTTGCGAACTTTGCTTCTCCTGAGATTTCTATTTCACTTTACTGCGAACAGAGAGAGAGAGAGCCGAGGGTTTAAAATTTGGGGAGGGAAAGGAGGTCGAGGTTTTTGGGCTTTACAGAGGAGCGAGACGGAGGGCGCGTCAAATTACGATCATGGGACTGTTTGTCATGGCGATGAATCTGGCGATTGAGTTATGAGAAGGGCTTTTTCGTATTTGTAGGTGAAGGAGGTGGACCTCGAAGCGGAACGACAGCGTGTTAATAAAGCTAACTTTGCAGTCGGCTGCTATGCTATTTCCTTTTCCTTTTAAATTGGAAGGCCAGACCGTTACTATTACTTTTTGTTTCGTTTTTCGATACAATTGTAACCCAAGATCTATTCGACCCAAACCAACAAAGCACAAATAGGCCTCGGCCTCATTCCATGGGCTGACAAATTGATTTATACGAGGCCCACACAAATGCTAAGACCCAGTCTACATGTCCACTTGTCAATCCATCAACGAAACCAGCTGACTAATTTGGGCTGGGCTGGGCTTCGCTTTGTTCGGGGGAAGGTTGGGCATGGAATTGGGTTAGGATTAGGGTTGTGTGCCCGAGTTGATTCGCCATCCAATCTCTATAAGTAGCCGTAATTTTTGCTAAAAGACCTAGAAATTTGGTATTTAAGCTCATTTTTTTATATAAGCGACATTAGATGAGGAAGATTTGAATACATGAGATTGGGTACAGGTCAATCACTTGAGTTACAATTTTCTTACTATCTACACCCATATTTTGGTCAGACGTTATTTTCCCCATAATCTAATCTGTTTGCACAAGTCAACCACCTCAAGCCAACTATTTGTTTTATTTACATGCGACATAAGGGAATTGATCAGACATTTTCATTTGTCGATAATATTAAATCACTTTAGTTGAGCGTCTGTTATCTTACCATTCAAAACATACCAATCATTCTCCCCAAAAGAAAGCCGTGTCCTAATTAACAAAAGAAATAAATGTAACGTGATGAACATTCATGTGATGTCATTGATGTCTCAGGTCATACCAAAAGGATCTAAATTATTCCCTTATGAAAACACAAAACAAAAAAAGGCTGGTATTTGCCCTTCCAGATATGCCACAGGCATTCGGACTTTGGATTGTTATGTTTTTTTTCCTGAAGGCCATGGTAAGACAACCCCTGCCCTGGCCCACGTGCTTAATTAACTTTAAAGCATATGTTATTAGAGTAAAATAAACAGAATTAATAAATTAATAAATCTGTAGCAGCCATCATCATGCATTACCCAAAATTCAAATTTAATTATTAATCTTTGATTGATTATCTAAAATGATAGGCTTGAAATGGAAACGTAAACAAAGTCTTGAAATGGTAAGCATGGGCACTTGCAGGCAGGTGATTGGCTCACGTCGTGTCTGGTTGTCATTTTCTCATACTCCTACTATATATTTGTGTATTTTATTACAAAGTGGATGTATTATCGTCGTCGTCAGATGAGATAGGGTGACTGTAGATGAGTTGTACACAACAACTCTCAAGTCATCACAGGCATCATTATTTTCATGATCCATAAGTCACAACTATCATTTCCTATCTCATCCATCTATAATGACGGTGCACAAAATTAGATACTAAATAAGATATGCTCTGGTGGCATTTTTAGTATGTGCGATTTTGTTTTTTATAATTATTTTTCGATATGATTTAACCATATAGTTTTTGTTTTTAACAAATGATAGCATATTCTTTACAAGATGATAATGCATTGATTACGTCAGACAGTTTGACTAAACCAAAATTAACAAGATATCGAATACATTATGATATATATTGTATGAATACTATTTAACAACATTCTTAGCACAATTTGATCATGCGTTAGCATAATTTAATTATTCTGAGTTTACAATCTTTAATTGAGATGTCTATATCAGAGTTTATTCGATCTTGTATGATCATTAGTAGAGACGCACCAAATTATCTTTATTTTGATGTTAAACCACTATATTATTGTAGTGGCCCTTTGTGTCTAGTCTGTATTGAATTTTTGTGATTAATTATTTTTTTTGTTGAATTATTAATGCAATTTTAAAATTTGTAAATGAAAAAAAAACAGCATTCTCCGCTCATCTAGCAAAACCTAACTCGGTATTGATGAAATCCATGTGAAACGAAGAAGAAACCACACCCAATCAAAGAGAGAAAACTAGTAAACAAAAACTCATTGATTTCCATAGTTCACGGTTACAGGTAACTTGAGGTCCAGGTATTAAGCGTGTGGAACCCATAAACCACCCCTACCGCCACACCAATTGTAAACATTTAATTAAAAACTACACCAAATTAATAATTAGTAACAATAAAGCAAAAGGATATTTAAAATATTTTACTACATTCGGTATGAAAATGCCATTTTACTTGGTACTGATTGGTAACTGGCATCATTCGGTATGAAAACATTTTGACAAGACAAGTATTGGGTGTTGTACCACCCAGCTTTGATAACAAAACAGTAGATTGATAGATATTCTTATCAATTGTCATTAATCGGAGATAGCAAAACAGTAATATCTATTACAAATTTTTTTAAAAAAAATTACCATAATTAGCATAAAGTTGAATACTTCTTCACCGAATTATTATTATCTCCAAATAAATCATGTCCTCCGATCCGATGCATAAAAAAGAGAAGGAAGAAATCACATGACACATTATCTGCAATTTTGAAGCCCTACTTACATAAAATAAGTAATCACTTATTTTTTCCAACAAGTATTTCTCCCATTCTCCAAAGATATATAAGTCAGGAAAATAAATTAAAAGAAAAATTTAAAATCAAAGCCACAGAGCTCCGGCTTGTTTTAACACGGGCACAAGTTCACCTGAGATATGGGTAGCCATAACTCTCTCCAACCCACCAAACAACTTCCCGCCCACAAACACGGCAGGAAACTGCGGCCAATCCTCCTGCCCTTCCCCGATCAATTTCCGCAATTCAACGACAACGTTGCTCTCGTCGTCCTCGTCGACCTCGAAAACCGTGGGGTTAACACCGTGGCCCAGCAGCAGCCGCTTGACGACGTGGCACATGCAGCAGCCGCGCCGTCCGACAACCGTAACGGCATTCTCTGACACTAGTTTTTGTACGCTAGCTGCCGATCTGCTGACCACGGCAGCAGCTTTCTGATCACGTGCCGATGACGACACGTGGCCGGGTGGAGTGCCCGGAACCCATGTTCCATAGGGAATAGCTTGTGACTGCATACTGTTTTTGAGTTTACTAAGGATGCGAAAAGGAACTTGAAATGTTTTAGAGAGAGAGAGAGAGAGAGAGAGAGAGAGGGGGCGGCGGTGTAGAAGTGGCGTTCGAGAATGGGCTTTTTATAAATTGGTTTGTGAGGGAGAGAAGCGTAGACTCTATCGTCAACGGCAGTTGCGCAGTGTCCTGCGTCAGAGGGTACTGTGGGTGACGTGGTTTTACGTCATCCGCGTTGGTCGACGCTAGACAGATTCCAAGTAGCTATTAGCGATGCCCCCACACGTTCCCATTAATTTTCCCACCCATTTTTGCCGTTGTTTATTTCTTTCACCTTGATATAGATACTCAAAGCCGAAAGTATTGGCCCTACTCTTTTGCTCTCATCTATCTACCCCTTATTATTTTAATTATTATGGAGTTGAAATCAAATCACTATCCATAGATGGTGAATGATTGATATTCATTTGATGCATTACTAGTTAACAATCCTTTATTTGTGTGTCAAACATTGTTCATCACAAATCATCAATGAAATTCAAATCATTGCTCAAAGAATTTCACATGTCTTATAAAGTTAGAATAGAACAATTATCCTAATTTGTACATCTACGAATAGTCATTTATGAATGTAACAAACATTATTCATCATAAATTATCAACCAAATTAAACTCATTGTTTCGAGAGTTTCACATGCCCTATAAAAATGTTTAGGTTGGCTTTTAGTTTATCCTAAGTTAGTGCATAAAATATAGCGAAACCTTTTCATTGCAAAATGGGTGAGTGAGTGAGAAGTTTCTTGTAACGATCAAAATCAAAGTGGGTGAAATGAGTGATGCACATATTTTCACCAAATTAGACATAACATCATCTCATGCTCTCTCTCTCTCTCTCTCTCTGTGTCTCTCTCTAGTACAAATGTTGAAAGTAAAGCCTCCCTTGATAGAGAAAGAAACAATTCCCTCCTATTATCATGCAAGCCAAAGCCATGAGGCTTAGAAAAAGCTAAATAGAAAAGTGAAAGCCATGATTGATATATTGTTTAGTGGAACAAGGGATCTCAAATTCTCAACTAGGCTCATCCCAAATAATCCCAACGCCCGTGTAAAGACAAAGCCGCTCCCGGACGGTGCGTGTGCGCCCGTGTACACGTAACAATACGACAACATCCCGTGTCGTCACACACCATCACCGGCTTAGCACAGCAATCGCAATCAACGCACGACACGTGGCGTGGATAAAATGAGGGATCGTATTTATCTACAACCGAACCTATCATTTTCAGTCACGTTGCAAAAACTTTAGCTTCTTTCTCCTCTGCTGACGACTGCATGATGCGGACGTTGTTTTATTTTTTCCTTTTTGCGTTAAAAATTCTCTCCACGCCATCTTGAAGCAGTCAAAAGACTCGAAGGTGGGACATTCAAGCGGCTGTGAGTCTTAGAAGCTTTACATATACGCATGTTTGAATAGGAGCCATGAGTCACACATGTGATCATCTTATTACGTGGGGTCAAGTCAACGCTATGATATTTTATTTTCTTGTATTTTTGTTTTTGTTTTTGGCAAATTATCAATGCATATTTGTGACATTTACTTATTCGAAAAAATTACATATAATAATGTCACGAAATCTGTCTGAAATTTGTGTAGATGAATTGGTTACTTCTTGAAATTTTAATACAAACGATGGTCTAGATTATTTTATATTAATTTAATATACAAGATAATTCAAATTGGAGTGCAAGGAAATATTAATGCGATTAAAATTATACGATTATTGTGTAAAATATCATCCAAATTAAAACGCACTCATATATAATATTCCGAATCATGTAGAGATTCTAAAAGATAGGTTGATGCATGCCTTTTATGGTTTTTCTTTGTAGCAAGAATGGGTTTTGTTTTCTTGTTGACAGAAAAAAAGTGTGCTAAATTAGGTTTACCACATTACTTGGAGATTTGAACAAGAAGAAAAAGGCTAATTGGATTATTGCGTGGAAATGGGCAAGTTTGGTAGAAATAAGAACAGAAACCACGAGTTGGGGTTTACTTTGAAAATTGAGTAAAGGTTGTTAGTTGGTCAATTCTACAAGAAACTGAGAGTAAATTCAAAATCCACGAGAGTACTACTATTCCCAATCTAAAGCCAATCGTTTCTTGCAGGACGAATACTCAAAAAAAACATGTTCACTCAAAATCAAAACCAAGACCAACCGAGAAAGAAGGTTCCATATTTTACTTCAAGAATTTAAGATATATTAAATGAAAAAAAGGGCATGGGACCATTGAGGAGAGAAAACTAGGCCGCGGTGAAGTTGGAAGACTGGTCCAAAGTAAAGTAGCCGTTATTCCATACCATGTTACACGACTCTTGGAGCCAGCAAGCTTAACATATAGTGATTTGAAATCGATATCATTGTAGATAATATGTCAATAACAAAATGTAAATAACATATCTTATCAAAATACATTATGCACAGAGATATTTTATGGGTTCTTTCTTAACCAAATACATCCTTGTAGTATTTTTGGTGGAAGAACTACTTCGGTAAAACCATGCCGGCCGATTAGATTGACTATATATAATATACTCATGATCTCTGTGCTTAATTTATTTTTTTTACTTTTAAGTCGTTTTAGTATATTGGTCCATAACCAAATGATAATTAATTTATATAAACATTTCCATCAACAACAAATCACAAAGTTAATATGCAAATCACAAAGTTACTTCAAATATATATGCATAATGTCAACCAATTAATTAGACCACTTTCTTGATGTATCCAATCTCCACATCCTGAGTTGGAAAGCCATGGATGAGTGCATAAACCTGAGGGATATTGCATGTTGATCATATCGCACCCTGAAGGGTGAAGGTGATATTTACACGTGTAGTTTAATTTGATAACAAATGTACACAACCGCAACCTCTACACGGTTGTGTCCCACGAGAGAGAGGTCGTTGCATAAGTGCAACGAGTGGTTGCATTCGCGTTTCGCAACATTAAAGTTATGTTGGACCCATGCATGTGCACACGCCATGTCTGAGGGAAAATAAGTCTCCGTTCTTTTACCTCAACTCAGTGTTGTTTTACTTTTTAAATTCTACAAGAATGTAGGTTTTACTGCTTATATTTGGTTGGTTCATCTCGAGCCAAACATTGCTTGATGTCAAACATGTGCTAAGATGTAACTATCCAAGCTCATAAATTTGTTGTTGTTATGTGTGGACTTGATGAAATGAGTATTCCAGAAAATTCCATAGCCGTTCATGCAGACATGCCTTTTAATGGGCTATCAACTTTCGAAGGTGGATTTTTTGGCCCAGTTTTAGTTCGCCCCTACCCTCTTCTTTGTCTGCAGATCTTGAAGGCTATTAGAGGTTTAGGGTTATTGATATAAAGGAGAAGCCATGTATCTCGTTGGACTTTATTGGAGTTTAAGGTGTGGCGTGCCTGGTTGAGAAGAAATAGTGTTCAGATGCTCGTTTGAGTGTCGGAAAGAAGCTAGGTGGTATGTTGTTTCTCTTTTGAGCGATGTCTCTTCTTCTCAGAACAGAATTATTTTCTATTTGATGGGTTCTATGATCACACTGGTATTGCACGCTGGATTTGCTTTGACTTTCTAGTTATCTCTGGCTTCTAGTGAGATGAGTTCCATTGTACTTTTTTGATTCATTGAATCTGGGCTCTGTGTTGATTGTTGAGTCATAGATTTGACTAGATTTCTCCATGTTTAAGGGATATTTTATGTTGTTCAATTCTTTGTAATTGAACTTGATTATCAATGAATTTCCCTCCTTTTTCCTTCTGAAAAAAGACTCCCATCTCTTCATCTGAAAAACATGGCGATAAAATGTTCAAAACAAAAGTCAACATAGTCAAGGCCTAACTTGGGTTGGTACAACTTATAATAAGCTAAAGCTAAACTAGCTAAATGTTTCAGAATGAATATGCATATATAGATTTTCTCCTATACTTACATCCGAACGTTATTATCGTGTAACACCATATATTTTCTACTACCCTTTTCAACGCCATGTATTTTTAAATATCCCTTTCTACTTTCCTTCATGTTTAAAATGGCGTCCGTACGATAATAATTTCCGGACGTCCGGACGAGAGAAAAACTATATATATACACACACCTAGGTCTGAAACCAAATTTTATTTTAATCAGCTTGCAGTTTGTTTTACCGAGTTTATGATAACATAATTTTCTAGTACCAACTTTAGGGTTTAGGGTTTATGATATTTTGATGCCTATGGCTAAGCTAGTTCAATGCAACATATTTAGTGTTCATGAATATGACAAATATTTAATACCATTATGAATCTGTCTGAGAGTGTAGTAGTAGTAATCCATTTTGGAAAGGTGGTGTTTTTTTTAGGTGTTGATGTCAGTCAAAGAATCGAGCGAGAGTTTGATCGCGGCAGACTGCATGACAGTTGAGGTTTTGCGCCTTCATTTGAGAAGATATGTTTGGCAATTCTATAACTTAGGCCATAACCAAAGTACTTGATAATAGTAACTTGGGCTTACATTGATGCCTCACACACACACCCACCAATGCCCCATGAATGCAAAGTTTACAGTCTTACACCCAAATATTTACTCACCCCGCCCAACAAGTCCACAGGGCCACACTAGTACACTATACTCAATCTAATGGGCTGGAAATTTCATCAAGCAATAGAATCTTAAACATAATAAACCTAAGTAGCTCGCCACACTACACCATGACTCTTTCAGGATAGAAATAGAAAAAACAAATTAGACAAACTAAAAAATGTTATGCGAATGGTAAGTAATGAACTCCAATAATGCAAACTACAAGTCCACATACAACTCACAGATGAATCAACCAAACAGAAAATTGGTTTTGATTTACACTTGCCACATGATGTTATTAATTCATAGTTCTATAATTGACGATGAGTTTTGATTTAAGAGTACAATGGATGTGTATAAATGCGTGGATACTAAACGTAAAGTTCTATTAAACTTGCTATATTTCTTTTAGTGACAGAACATTTTGGTAGAGCATTATTAATTTTGGTTGAGGTTAATTACCGGCCAAGGAAGGAATCGATGGTCACTGCAACTCCCAATTACAGTAGGACATGTTACCACCATGTGCATAATTACTTTCCTTTACCTATCAAGATAATCTTTATGAATTAAATCGTATTCGTATTGGGATTTCTTTCCTAATAATTAGTTGGCTTTTTTCCTGTTTCTTTATGGATGTGTATCTCTCTTATTCCTTCTTGAATCAGAGTTACATCTATATAAATAGTGTGACCCTGCCTTTCTTCTGCTCTCTAGTTTGTATCCAATCCAATTTAGTTCTGCAGCCGAGATGAGACCTTGTGATAAAAGTTCCCAATCTCTTGGAGCGCCCTCTCATGGTCATGGTCGTGGTCGTGGTGGTCGCCATCATCAGTCTTCCTCAAAAAGATCAAAAAGATCAGCACCCGGAGAATCAATATCGAAATTAGTGATGAGTAATATTAATCTTGATGATCTCCCTGAATTTGTATTACTGGAAATTCTATGTCGACTTCCTTCGGAATTTGCGGTTCAATGCATGTGTGTGTCCAAACGTTGGTTCAGTCTCATTTATAATTCTTATTTTTTTCGTCGTGTCCAAAGTGATAGACCCATTACACGCACTGTCATTGTCCCGGATACACAGCACGCAAGGACGACATTCTTTTCTGTGTCGTTGGAGGAGCCTCCTCATGAGCTGGTGTTCAAAACACCACCACGTGAGTTCTCTCTGAGTTTCCTCCCTTGTTTCCAAGCTGATTGTGATTCTTTAAAAGGCGAGCCGTGTGTGGTAGGAACATATAATGACTTAATTTTGTGTTGTGCAACCACGCATTATCAACGTGATTACTACATCTGCAATCCACGCACCAAGCAATGGGAGGCTCTCCCTCGTCCGCCTCGACGTGGACGCCACAAAAGGGTAATGGTTGGATTCATATGCGATCCCAACTACAAGTACAAGAATGATCGAAAGCAAGCAGAAGCAGAAATATCTAGGAGGACTGTCAATATTCAGCTTAATAATAGTGTTATTAATGTTGAGTATAGGTACAAGGTTGTGCGAATAATTGATGATCAATGGGAACGTCCCAATCAGTCCTCCAGTTTCTACATGGAGATCTTCTCTTCTGAGACTGGTAAATGGAGACATTCACTTGTTTTCAGCCCGCGGAGGTTTTGTTTTACTAGATTGTCTCCCCACCCTGGGGTTGCTCACAATGGAAGCTTGTATTGGTTTACTGATACTGATCGCTTTATGGTTGGGCTGGATCCCTTCACTACTCGTGACCAGCTTTATATAAATGACACTGGTAACTATTTCTTTCGTTTCATTGATGAACCTGAAGACGAATCTCGAACAATGCATTTCCTAGGTGAGTGTGGAGGAGGGTGTCTGAGGATGTGCATGTTGCCTCATTACTGTGATCTTAGTGGTATGAGTGTTTGGGAGTTCAAAGACGATGGTCGTGGTTATGTTGATGGTCAAGTCGACGGGCCTGGAAAATGGTGTTTGGTAGACAAAGTTCGCCTGTTCCAATTAGTCCCGGAAAATCCACTCCTCACTAAGTGGGACCGTGAGTCGTCTACAAAAACGGTTATGGTGCTAGCTTTCGATCCAAATAGTAAGGATGTCTTGTTTCTACATTTGTTTGGTCGCATTGTCATGTACAACATCCGTGCAAAAACATTAAAAGAGACCACTTGGACCACTCCATTCACAACTCTCCTGCTCCGTTGTGCTGGGTTATCTGTCTTCCCAGCCTTTCCTTTTGTGCTCCCATGGTGGCCGACGCCGATAATTACTAGTAGGGGTTGGCGACAAAGATTCAGCCCTAATCGTTTAATTCCTCACACAGCGAAAGTGCAGCAACATACACCAGTTTCATCAAAGAGGCCAAGGGAAAATGGACGAAAGGAAGCGGTTGCGACTGCCGCTTCTTCTTCTAGGCGGCCCAGTAAACGGTCTAGAAGGTAATTCATTGTAATTTTGTATACATAAGCGGGAATGGCTGGCCACAATCTGAGTTTGATGTGAGTATATATAATGTAATCCTAGTTAATTAAGCTAAGCTTAGACCTTGTCGTCCTTGTAATGTAAGTAACACATGTAGTCTCTTCAATTTGCCACTCATGCAACTACATGTGTTGCTTGTACGAAATTAATCGATCAAAAAAATTTAATACATTTGTTCAAATGTTCTGTTGAAAGTTCACTTCCTATATGTGCGATGAGATACTCTAAACAATATCAAGAGAATCATAAAAACAAATCATACTCGTCAATCTATGAACATTATAGGCAAGATGAAGAGCAACTTTAATAACTGTGCACCCCAATCATGGCCAAAGATGGAACTCAAACTCAAGTGCTTGTTTCTCCTTGTGCCTTTTGGGCCTCCCTTATTTCAAGTGCTACATATTCAGCATCGTCAGACGGACGATCAAAATCCACAGTTGAGAATGACGCATCATGACCACTGAAAGAAGGTGAAGTGCCTAGTGACAGTGAAGTTTCAAGAGAAGCGTCCAACGAGAGTTGTGCTGAGTGAGGGTGGTTCCTAAGAGCCAGGTTCTTCCTAGCCTTGGCTCTCCATTTTTTCAGCCCTTTAACCACGTTTGCAGTGAAAACTGCTTTTCTCATTGATGTGCCCATCTGTGTGACCAAAGCATAGAGAGGCAGAGTGACATAGCCACAGAGGATTTGCACAATTACACCCATGCCCAGCCTTATCACAATATCCTCCGTTTCATGGTGGAAGCATGATCTTAAGCCAAACTTGTACTGTTTTTTGAAACAACCAATTATATGCAATTAATTAATTAGTAAAGGGAATATACCATTTTCAAACTTCAAACAACATGTCGGATTAAAATATGTGCTTACTTACCCAAGTCCATGTGAAGAATGCCAGCTGAAAGGAATTCTGCAAGATGCAAACAAATTTAAAAGATTATCTTCTTTTCTTAATTCCATTATTTTATTGGCTTTAAAGTTATGATTGAAGACTCACCTGAAAGAGTATGAAGTGCAGAAGATGGAGAAGCAATTGAGGCCAGTTAAACCAGAAGAAGTGATTGCTGGGCTTCACAAGCAAAGTTCCTCTAACAACATGAGATTTATCATGGCTGTCAAGGCACATCTTAGTTATGATGCCCTGTAGCTTTGTTCCAACCAGTAACAGCATCTGTAGGTGTAGCATAGAAGGAGAACAAAGCATATGAAAATTGCAACTCTTTTTTTTTTTCTTTCTAATATCTAATCACAGCTTTAATTAAGTATTAAAGTTGATTTTTCTCACCACTAAAGGAATAAAGGGAACCCATAAGTAATTGTAAAAACCTGCAGAGGTGCAGCAAATGATAGAGTTAGCCAAATTAAAAGAAATAATTTATAACTGGATTCATTCAGGCTTGTTACCATGTGCATTGAAGAATATGACAAATACTGAGAACAACCAAATCCACCAGCTGCAAACAAGTTAAAAAAAGAAAATGCCAAAGCTTGCTTAGTTGGAGAGATGTGAAAGAGAGATAAGCATCAAGGTCTTATGATCATGAAGAGCCATCTTAATGAAGTTTACCTTATCCCCATAACTACACCAAAATCCTTCTCCAAATTCCTTCTTATATATTTTTGAAAGTTAAAATGGCTCCCTTCTGCAAAATGAGCCTACAAACAGCACCCAAAACTTTTTAGATTGAACCAATCAAATGAGTCATTCATGATGTGTTGACAGATTAATACCATTATGAATCCATGCCTGAGAGTGAAGTAATCCGATTTGGAGACAGAATTAAAGAATTGTCTAACAAAGGAAGCCTGCATTTAAAAGATACATCATTAAACTTGCTATATTTCTTGTTTATTAGTTACAGAAGAGTATGTTTAATTAAATTTGATTGAGTTTAATTACCGGCCAACGAAGTAATCGATTGTCACTCCAACACTTCAAATGTCGCTTCCCGAATGAGGTTTGATATGTGAGCTGAAACCTCCTTGGATCTACATGTTATTTGCAGTATGGTGTCAGAAAAATGTGGTTAAAAACTCAAATGGACCCGCAAAGACTTGTATGCAGATATCTATGCCATCCATTTATATCCCTTGAAAGCTTACCGTAAGAAAATTGATACTCCAGTGTTCTGGTTTCTGCCTCCCAAGACTCCCATCTCTTCATCTGGAAAACAAGACAATATAAAATGTTCACCAACAAAAGTCAACATGGTCAACTCGAGTCAAACTTTCCCTTTTAAAAGCTCAAAAGAAAGAACAAGGAACCAAAGATTTCAAAAGTTTGTTAGAGTTCACAATTGTGGAAGTCCCTCTACAATTTCCCTTCCTCTTTTTGAAGTCACAGTGCAACTTGAGTTTTATCTTAATGTTTGCAAAAGTCAAAAGCAGACAACCAAGCTTCACATGCATAACATAGGATTAACTATTATTTAGGCAGCAGAAATGTAATGGAAACTGCTGAAAAAAGCAAAGAATTAGTGAAATGAATGAGTTACCTTGGCCATGCCAAGAGCAAAGGTGAGGACGCAAGATGAAACGTGGAACATAGCAAGCACAAAAATTAAGTATTGCAGCTCATATGCACCTTCCCTCGACATCAAAGAAACTTTTCCCTGGTCAGAGCATTTGGTTTCCTCGACAGCATGACCAAAGGTGGAGCTCTTGCAAGGAAGAAAAGATTCACCAACGCTCTTTGGGATGCATATATTTGCAATTGGCTTTTGGCCCACAGTTAGTAGCAACGATATGAACCCCAACAGCATCAATTCTACATGGAGGGATAAACACAATCTCAGAACAGAAAATAATTATGTAGCATTTCTTATGTTACGTATGTACCCATCATTTTATATTAAGTTAAGCTTAATTAATGTTGTGGACTCTAACCTGATTTGATCTTATCAAGAGCCTGAATGAGAGACTTCCTCTTTAACCTATGAAAATACTGCACAAATATTTCAAGACAGAAACAAATGATCACCTTGCATTGCATGGATGGAAAGATGAAACAGAGTTTTATATTATATAATTATAACATACCTTGTGTAAGAGATGAAGCAAATACTCGATTATTATGGAGATCACTATCAGAACAAAGACAACAGTGGCCACAGCCCATGTTGGTGCAGCTTCAAGTGTGTTTGCAGTTTCCTCACCTCCAGCCATCTCTGTCTTTGCTTTGTTTCTCTCTCTGTCTCTCTCAAGGGCTGAATTGGGTTGGTACAGTTCATAAGCTAGCTAAATGTTTCAGAAGGAATACATATACACACCTGGGTCCTGGGCCCACTAGATTTCAGAGGGCATGCTAATTGGTCATAGAATAGGAGCTTTTTCAACATGGGGTGCGCCATGTTTGACTCTTCCTCGACCTTGCACTGCATCAATGACGTGTCTGCACACCTCTCATTCTCTTGCTACAGTGGCCAGTGGTTACTGTTCTGCTAGCGGTTGTATAAAAAGACAATACAAACTCTACATCACATGTGAAAAAATACTGAAAATTATACACAAGAATTGTATTTTACAGATCCAGGAAGATTTTGGTACACCTAGCTTGATCTAAGCTGAGCTTTTTTTAATTTCTTGGTTTTACACGTGATTTTTTATGTTTATTACTCAACACGTTTTTGTGATGTAAATTTGATATTACACAATATGTTGGTTTTTCATAGACATGGTTGTCGGTTTAGACTTTTGAGGACCACAAGAGTATTTTTCAAGGACACGGGATATCGTTACCAATGAACAGCTTTTCTTTGGACCAGAGTTAATCTCATACAACTCTTTGTTTGATAAAACTATTTGTATCATATTTATCGTCATATCGTCAACGGGGCATTTCTCTTGTGAGAAATGTGATTAACAATGTTGTTGTTTGCTTTGGTTGATGATCACCTTCGCCGAATACAGTAGCATATTGATCGCTAGTTGATTTGGACAATTTATCACTTTGGTTCAATAAATACGAGAAGAGAATCAAAGGGTCAATGGTGTCACTTTCGTTCACTATGTTCTAACTTGTGTGTTGTGTTCCAAGAAACTGGTGAATGAATAGAAAGGTGTGGAGACCAATAAGATGGAGAATGCAATTAACAAGAAATAGCAGAGATGTCTCTTTCTTTTCTTTATGAGGAGAGGTCCCTATATTAAATATATATATATATATATGTGTGTGTGTGTGTGTGATTAATGAGTCATTGCATGGACTTTTTAGGTCGAGTATCTTGGATTGATGCGACTATCTACTACATATAGAATATTCCAACGTTCAATAATTTAAGACTTTCAGTTCCCATTTCCAGCAAGACATGGCAATGTTTACGTGAGAGAATCACAAAGGCAATCTGGGAAAAGCCAAGACAACTGAACCGAGCAATAATTCATAATTTTCTATTGCTACACATTCTCTAACAATAACTACATCACAAAATTCTTGCTTTAGAAACAACAAAATACGAATATAGCAGGGCACTTTGGAACAGAAGAACAAGCATCATGTAGGGAAGAGGAATAATTTAATTAACAATTGTAATTGCGTGGATAGAATTTGCTCAGTTTGGATAGGCCCCTCTTTCCAACAGGGCTATCATATGAGAGGCAATACATAGATTCTACAAACTCTGTTGTTTTCAAAGCTGAATTAACAATACAATCAAAGTCACTTGAGGCGCTTAGTTACAATTTTTACCTCAAAAGTTAAGTTACATAAACGACAGCACACGGATAATCTGAACAAAATCTCAGTTGCCAAGAGACTTCACCCGTACATAGCATAATTATTGACATTATGGTAACATTCCCTGCAAAACAATGTCGACAGAACTAAGAAACTCATAATATAAACTTCAAGGGGTAAAATACTATATATATGCATAGAAAAACTCATTCTGATTCTCAACAGAAAAAGAGAAATTCAAACAAACAAAAAAGACCTGACAGCTAGATCATCTTCATATTAACTAGGGTTACTTGTATACGACTTTGAATCATATATGTGGCCACAATAAGTTTCATTGTGGTTTACATGGTACCAAAGTTTTGACACCACTGCAAGTAGGTTTTGATGCTAGGATGCAGACAAAACAAAAAATAGAAAGATTGATAAAAAGTAGACAGTTCAGCACTTACTAGTTACTGCCTTTGATCATCTGCAACGAGCCATTGTATCATTGCTATCCTTGTAAGCAGCTTTCCATCCTTTCTCCACGCCAGTCAAAAGCCCATTCCTATACATAAACACATCCAACTCACAAATCAGATTATCGTACCCATCAATCTTAGAGAAGATTAAATGTCCTGTCTACCTAAAGATACGATATTACAGTGTAAATTGAAAAGAGGTTGCATACTTTGGTACAGGTAATTCCAACTGCTGATGTCATCAACGCAGGCTTTGAATGAAACTGCACTCCAGGATTTAATGTAGATGCAGTTGAGGTTGAGTTGCTCTCTGTGTCTGGGACACGTTTTTCCTCAGACAATGAGAAACCAAAGAGTCTACAGCTGCCTTTGTATGGTGAAACCGCATCCTGACTGCCACTAAATGTTGATTGACTTATTACAGGATGATTTGAGATACCATGTTGATTGTAAGAATTCATGCCTCCATGATCTTCCCTGCTGAAGCTACGTTCACAAAATGAGGATGATGCTTGCTTTCCACCATCTGATTCAGAGACATATGGAGTTCGTTTTATAACTCTCTGTTCCTCCTGGTTATGACCATTGTATACTGAATTGAATTCCGGGCCTGGATTCATTGCTTGCTGGAACATTAACACAGATGATGGTGATGAAACTTGCACAGTCGAGGCAGATGGGTGCACGTGTGCATTATTGCTCTGCATCATGGCAGACCACCCATTTCTAAAGCTTGGCACCTGAAAACCATCATAAATTCCAGGGCCACCATATTCATGAGACTCGTTATTAGTGGAAGCTCTTCCATATGGTGGGCTTGGAAATATTTCTTGACCTTGCAAGACCTTATGGAATCGGAATGATTCACCAAAGCCTATGCCGGTTGAGGTAATCTCAGTATCCGCAAGTGACTTTCTGAGACCATTACCTCCAGCAGCAATCCCAGAACCACTAGAACCATGAAAACCCCTCCTTGGTTCAGATGGATGTTGATTCTGACCGCCTAAACCACCGAAATGAGTATCAAAACCCAAAATTTCTTGACCTTGCAAGACCTTCTGGAACCTTAAAGATTCCCCAAAGTCTGATGCTCCAATCCCATCTGTAAGAAAAAAAAAAATGTTACAATCAATAAATTATGTTGCAGAGACTGTCACAATGGAATGTTCTAATCTGAATGCATGACATACTAGGAACTGGAAATTCTGTTTTTGCTGCAGACAAGCCACTCCTGGCCCTCTTCAAACCAGCTGCCATTAAGCTATGGGAACTTGAAACAGAACCAGATGGCTCGATTTCCCATGGGGAAACCCTGCCATGCTTACTTGTGTCTATATCATCCCACCTTACCTGCAAGAGCAAAAGAAAAGTTTAAAACCAATATATCTAGTGCCAATGGCGTGAACTTATCACCTAGTAAGTTAGTATTGGCATACTACAGAGCAGAGAAAACATCTTTTGTGATATTTCGGTTAATACAACTTTCAAGGCAGTGAAAAATAACTCAACGAATCTTTGCAGCTCTAAAGACTTGACAGCTACAATAAGCAACACCGATGTCTATGTATGAAACATTAAAAACACTCCTTCATTTCTGAATATGATAGGGTTCAAATAATCAAGACCCTGAGTTTCTATCCACAGGGTTATGAGTAAGGTGTTTTGTTCAACAATTAAGACAAATTTTGTGACAAATACAAGAGCAGATTTATCCGTTCATAGCGTGATTTAGCCAAAAACTGTGCTAAACCCTCAAGACATTTCATGATAAATACAAAGAAGTGTTAGTAATTCATCCTAATTTTAACATGGTAAAGATGTCATACAATTTTCATTATATTTTGCCCTCTTGTCCAGTGGCCCAAATGCTTCAACTCTTGTTAAAAAAGGCTTACACCAGATTTGTTCATGAAATGGTTTCGCGAATCTTAAATGTAAAATCAACAAAGTAAACATACAAACAACTTATAAGGTGGGGGATCATTTACCCCTACCATATATAATATTATATATTAGTTTAGAGAACACAAAGTGCGGCAAGAAAGCAGTAATGCATGCTCGTGTAAAAGTTTAAGATACACAAGGTCCAAATGCTTTTGAAGAAAAAAAACACAAGGTCCAAATGCTTTTGAAGAAAGAAAAAAAAGGATATATATAGAAAGGCTCTGTTAAAAGTACGTACAACTAGACATCTCCATTTTGAACCAGGCCATCTTACAGGATCCAATTCACTAATTCCAGTTATCAGCCCAGTGTATCTGCCAAAAAGACATTTTAATTAAAATTTGACTTTAAATCCTTCAACTATGTCAAATTTAAGAATGCCAAACCTTCGCTCTGCTGCATCTTCTGTTTCAAAACGCATTTTGAACCGCATTCCAGGTGAAAATGAATGATCAAGGCACCTCAAAAATTTACGGGAAGGTATTATGAATTCTGATGAGCTGGCTCTACATGATTAATATGGAAAATTATAGGGAGGATAAGATCCAGAAAGACCAGATAGGTCTAAAATCATAACTTTCAAGATTACTTTAAGAATGTGTTAAATGAACGAGCAGCATATTACCTTGGATTGTAGAAGATGTTAAATGCATTCTTCATGGATATAGCATTCACCACATCCGTGATAGTGTTATAGTTTAATTGCTGGCTACAAAGAGTTGGATAAGTAGTGCACCCTTTAACCTGGGCTGCCCTTCTAATTCCTAGCCTCAGTTCTCCATCATCACCCCTATTATAAACATTGTATGAGAATCATGAATAAGGACATCCAAGTTTCTTGAACCGAAGGATTCATATACCTGAGAAACAGCACTGCATCTCCAGAGACGAGCTTCTTCTTGTTCACAAACGCACTCCATCCAGTGGTGAGCAAATGCCTTCGCGGCTGCCCTACTCAAGCCAAATGGAAAGAAGAATAAAAAACAGACAAACAATGAATCTAAAACATTCCATTTACAAAGTTCATAATAAAACCCTAATAAGATTGCTATTGTTTCATGAAGAGATAAACCCGAAACTAAAGAATACAAAACATGTCATATCTTTTGGCATACCCCTATAAATATGTCTGAACCTCCACTCCAGACCATGCAGATCCTTTGCTACGAGTTCTTGTGAAGGCCTTTGTTGATTGTAATCCTACAAGCATAACTTAGTTGTCTCAAAATAAAATACAAACTTGTACTTGATTAGACTATGAATCAGTTATAAAAATGATTTCAGGTAATGGAAGTCACAAACAGGTTATGCTGAACTACATGTTGGGGGGAATAAAATGAACTACAAATACCAGGGGAGGAAAACAATCCTCAGCAGCACGACGAGGGACGGAGAAGCCTCCATGAGTGCTAGTATCAGAAGCAGTAAGGGTTTTGCAGAACATATGGGGTGTGGTTGACTTCCCAATTGCTTCGACATCCTCCTCACCATATGCATCAGTTTCCCCTTCCCGCAGTTTGTGTTCAATTTCCTAATCGGATTAATGCAAAAATGAAGTCATCCCAATGTTCAATAGACACAACATAAGATAATCTCCAAGAAAAATAAAGAAAAGGAAAAAAAATTGACCCCCAAATGAAATTGAATGCATAATAAGTAGCTGCTTCAAAATGTCATGGAATGACTATCTTGTGTTGTTTGCTAAGAATGCCAATTGCCAAGATGGGATAAAAGGAGACAGACAGATACTAACATATAATCTTTGAAAATGCCAAAGCGGGAAAGAAAGCCAGAGAGAAGGTGAAATTTACAAAATTTCGGTTTTAAATTGTTTTGTTTGCTGAGAGATGAAATGCACTCGAGTCTACTGTATGGAAGGCTCACATTTCTGAATGACTTTTGACAATTAAACTGAGCTTTAAGTTCCAAAATCACAAAAATTAGAACCACCATAAGGAATTTCAAAAAACCAAAAAAAAAATCTATTTTCAAGCATTTTCTCACAAACCAACCAGAGAATCAAAACCACAACAAAACCCACCTCACTTTCAGGAACTAGTGAAACCTGCGCATATACATCGTCGGTGCCAGTCTCAGCCTGTGTAAAAAAAAACCCCAGAAAACATGAGAACCCAGATAACAAAAACAAAAAAGGCATCAAATTTCACCAAAACCCCCAAAACCGAAAGCATTGTGGAGAGAGACTCACATGGAGCTTGACATCAACAACGCGACAGAAGAGGTGAGGTCGGAGATCATAAGCGGAAGCTGGAAAATCAGAGACTTGCTCCAAGTGGCCCTGTGGAAGATACACTACCACACTCCCTTTCTTTGGCAGCGAAATCAGTGGGCCCGCACACGCGTGCCACAGCTCCAAGCACACCGAAGCCGAAGCCGAAGCGTCAGAAGCAGAGGAAGTTGAAGACGAACCAGACGACGGCGTTTCCTCGTCCTCCGTTGCACTGTTCAGATCGATTAGACCCCCCATGTGGAAATAAACAAAAATTGTACGGACCCAACAACAAGAAGAGAAGGAAGAGGAAGAAAAGGACTTTGCTTTTGCTCTGGTTCTGCTGTTTACAATATGAAGAAGAGAAAGAAGGATGAGGTGTGTGAATAAGAAGAGAGCATAGGAGGAGGTTTCATGTCTGCATTTTGAGAGGGGTGATGAGGAGGTTGTTAATTAAGTGCAACTTTGGCATTTGCTAAAAGAAGCTCAAAAAGACACACCCACAGCCCACCTCTCTTTTCTTTCTCCCTTTGCTCTTCTGTGTCTTTCTCTCTCTGCCTGCTTAATTTTCTTTTCTTCTTTTCTTTTCTGCTCTTTTCTTTTTCTTTTCCTTCTTGAGGGTGAGAAAGAGTGTACTACTGTTTGTGTGGTGTGTGGATTGTGGATGGGCTTTTGGGTATCAAATCAAAGCTTAAAGCCTTTTTCAACTTGAAGAGAGAAAAAAGAAAACAGAATTTAATAAGCAAATCACATAATTAATATGGGGCTTTGTTGCTGTTCTCTTTTCATATAAAAAAAGATTAAATTTTTTCTGTCTGCAGGCTGAGCTGCACTGCAGCACTGCTGCATCCGCTGCAACGCTGCAACTGCTGGGTGTGATGTGTGGCAGAAGGACAGTGTGAGAGAGACACAGAGAGAGAGGGAGAGAGTAATGAGAGTGTGTTTTTAATTTGTTTCCAATAAAATATCATGGACTGAAAAGTGGAGGAGGGTCTGTACGGCACCCCCTGTATTTCCGGGCGGATGTCTATTCTGTCCCCTTCTACTCCATCAAATCTCACTCGTATCCCCTTCCTTAATCCTCATTCTCTCCCTCCCCCATTTTTAATATTTAATATAAAAAGATTGAATTTTTGAGAAAAACAAAACCAAAGACCTCTTCTTCTTTTTTTTCTTTTTTTTTTGTCAAAACAAAAACAGAGACTTTGAACCCATTCATTCTTTCTTAAAGCCTAATTGGGTTGTCTCCCTTGGTTTCTTCTGATATAGATTTACCGCTTTTGAAGCCATTGGGTTCCTTCCTATATTATTATTGCATTGTAATTTGGGATGCTTTGGGTTTTTTCTCCTCTTCCTTTCATCTCTTGGGTTCAATTGATTTTTTGCATAGCCAGGGCAGAGACTATTGGTTAAAGTGTTGCTCAAAGAAAGTTACAATCTGGGCAATCTGAATTGGCCAACTTTGAAAGACAACTGTACTCTTAGGACATTTGCTATTGTGGGGCAACCCTTCCTTATCTCACAATCTAAACTTGGGTGCTATTTTAGCAACCTGTACTTGTAGGCTTTACACATTCAACTTTGGCAAGCTTTAGCTTTTTCCCACTCACTGAGTTTGCCAAGTTAGAAAAATCCATGGTCCAACTTCAAAGTGATATCACATAATGTTTTACGACATTCTTCACTTTTGCTGCAAATTTACCCAGCTACTTTATTTGCCCATGTTTGGATTTTTCCATAAGAGTCTTGGGGCCTCATTATTTGTTGTTTCTTAGGCAAAACGCAATGTCAAATGTGGGTCATTATGCCTAACCAATTGGGGGACAAGTAAAAGATGTCCCTTCCCATTTCTGCAGATTAAGATCAAGACTGGTAAAACAGTTAGTTACGAGCTTTGGTATGAACTCTGCTTTTCACAGCTTCATGCACTTCAGTAAAAGTTAAAAAGGAAAACCCTGGAATTTATTTTTAAGTGAAGTCAAATTGAAATATAAGCTTGTGAATGTGGGGAACACTTGCGAATACAAAATGTCAACCAGTTTGAACTTAGAGAGTACTGAGTCAGAGACATCTGAGATTGATTAGCACATTTTCACATGCAACATTCTTTGCTTGTTAATCCTTTCACTTACACACGAAAAAGTGAATAACCCCATCCTTCGACCAATAAAATAAAATAGAAAGATAAAAGGCCACACCACACATGGAAAAAAGGACCAAACTCCAGAATAATTGCCACGACTTTAGAGTGTTAGGCATCTCAAATTGTAGTCATTTGTCTTATTGATGTTGGTAACTTTCAAGCATGCAGCTATGTTTTTTTAGTTTGGTCGTTTGGTTAACTTAACTTGAGTATTCAATCAAATTAAAACAGTTAAGATACGAATCAGCTTTTGTTACAGTGGTATTTCTCTTCTTGGCAGTATAATGAATTTCCAATCCGAATCCCGTCCCCAATATGAAAAATAAAAACTTCCAATTGAGGTAATGTTAGTAAGTCCAAAGAATTCTTAAAACAGTTTTTCTATATAGCTACATGATATTGCATATAATAAAAACCTACGGACCCCTCCACAACGGTAAGAAAAATGGCCCATCATCAAGCGTCAGGCTATTTTTCATTCCGGTAAGAATCAAGTTATGAGTTAACTGTTGATATATAAACAAGCAAGATGATCAATCTATAGAAAGACGAACAAAACTTTTGTCAGAAATTCATTTGATATGAGTAGAGCCTGTATAAGTATGCTGTTCAACTCCATAAATCTGAGAAACCCTAAATGGTAAGGTAGGTGTGGAAAACGACAGAGACTGGCAAGATGAAGACGGTGACTAAAATTTTTGGTGTCATGCTCTGCAGACATTATAATTAGCAGTTTTCAACTTTACAGGTACTATTATATTTAATTATATTTTACTACATATCATTTATATTTATATTCTTAGTCTATGGGAAAAAGGGTATATTTGTCATTTGGCTTGATGCATAAATAAACATATGTGTCACAGAAAAGTAGCAGGTCTTTATCTGAGCCATCAATTGCAAAGAACCCAACCACACAGGGCTACAGGCTATAGGGCTCTATAGATGGATAGCTCTGTATTGCTTTTGTATTGCTTTGGTGAATAACCCGGATAAAACGGGTTACAACTCAATACCCGATTGAGTAAGGACTCGGTCTTCGCTTTTATCTTCAATAGGAAATTTTCCAAGTACCACGCGCCCTCCGAGAGCGTTTTATGTGTTTATGTTTTTTGAAAGGATACTGCAGGGTTAGGCTAATCGGCCAAGAAAAAGAGCCCGTTCCTATATATTCAGGTTTGAATCTTCCATTATCATTGATGCAAAATAGGCTCTACATGTATTAACATTTATAAATAATCTACATGTGTTAGAATAATTGAGCTTAATTAAAAATACGATAATGAATGTTCAAAACTTAAGGTGGAATTACTATCATTAGTGCCCTATTTTCATGTGTTTATATTTGGACATACCTTCAAACTTGTTTGTTAATAACGAAGACAGTATCTAGGAGTTGACAAGCAACAAGCAAAGAAACCCTAGGAGTTGTTGTCCTGTTTGGGATCAGTGGCTTCTCATCCCCTTCCCTTCTATTATCCTCCATACTACTCCTCCCTCCCTCTTTGACCCTACTTTCCTCTTGCTCCTTTTTTTGTTTTTTTTGGGAAGACTTGGTTATGGTTGGCCCTGATCCAGTTGATTTTCACAGCAAAGTGTGTGACAAATGGTGGAGGAGAGTTAGAACGAGAAGCTTTAGATGTAGGGGTTTGTCCTTGATGTAACTTATTTAAACTAGGACAACTTAGACAATAGATTTAGACAAGTTCTTTGCGATTTATTCTCTCCAAATTGTTTCAGCCTTAGAGCTGACTTTGCTCACTAAGGAAGCTTTACCCATATCCATCATATTGCTAATCAAGATGACTATCTATGTGCTTTTTCAATTAATTTAATAAAAGACTATAACTTAATTGATTATAAAAAAAATGAAAATATCTTGTTTACCACATTATTTGGTGACTAAATTTAGAACAAATGTTTATTCTATCATTATTAATAGGTGAAATAACAAAATTACATTTGCATAGATGAGTAGCTTTCATATACACAATCTTATTGTTAAATAAAATGTAGCCAATAAATTAAAAAAATTCATAACAACCTCTAATTTCGTATGGGGAAGGCAGTTGCGTGTGAGTGTTTTTTGTTTGTGTATTGAAGTTGATGGTATGAAACAGACGTGACTACAGGTGCCTTTATAGGAGCGTGGGTTGGCATCATAATTTGTTTCCCTTTTGCCTCACTTTAAACTTTTCTGTCAGTCCCACCCACCGCACTACCTTTCTTTTCTTTTCTTTTTTGCCCCTTTCATTCTTAAATTATTGCTTTCGACCCCTGGATTCTTTATATTGTTACCTTAACCCTCTTCTTATTTATTTAGCCACCCACCTACTTTTGATAGACATGCCACCTCATATTCTTTTTTTTTCTTTTTCTTTTTTGAGAAAAATAGTTTAGGGAGAGATTGGCTGCTCTCACAACCATCACGCAGACCCACAACCTCGAGCATGAAGGACTTACACATGGCATCTAACTGCTAGCTGCAATCAGTATGAATTTATGTAGAAAATTATTAATCGCACACCAACGATGACTGCTGATAGCGAGACTCGAACACTGATTTTATGGAGCTACACACAGTATAGAGACCTTACAAACTGAACCAACCCTCGTTGAAATGCCACCTCATATTCATTAATAAAGCATAACATTGAATTTGGAAGTGCCCACATCCATTCTCATTTCTTTTCTATTTTCTTCCTTTACTATTGTTTATTCTTTTATTTAAAAACCTTTTTCTCTACGTTTTGATTTCACTGGCTTCCTGTGTTCTTGTTTCTCTTTTTGAAGGTCAAATGCCATGTTGGTAAGTTACCCAGTTGGGAAAACCATGAACAAAGTCTTTTTCTCTTTCACCAAGTATAGTTATATTGCTATATTTTTCAACTCCATTTACACATCTTTATTTATTTTTAATTTTTCTTGTAATTTTAAATGTAAATAAAGTAAATATCGGTATGTGGTTTCCCAGTGTTGAGCCACAACAAACAAGTGTTTGTCATTTTTCAATCAATCAGATTCAAAAACCCAGCAAAATTATTGATTATTTGCAAACAAAAACAGAAAGCGGACGAAACAAAGAAATCATGACAGCGAAATCTCACGGAGTCTGTATGCAGGGTAAAATCGGATTAACAATATAACAAAGACAAAATTCTTAAAGTGGGGTGACAATTTGTTTTGACATCATAGTGCTCTGCTAATGGTGATCAAATTCCAATCCTTAAACAATGTCTGTAATGACGTCCTTTGACTAAACTCCTTTGTCTGTCGGTCTGTTTTGTTGCTTCTGCATTGTGCTGGTGGGTGGTAAAATCGTAAATGAAGTCAATTATTGCTTATGCTTTAGCTTTCTTTTCACGTATAGTCATGCACAAGGTTAGAATTCAACTAATGTATCAACATGTTTTTGCTTTTTTATGTTATCGTTATGTCATCATGTGTTGCAAGTCACACATGTTAATGTAGAGTATTCATTTACTATTACTAAAACATTAACTTGGGTCACTCACTCGTATTATAAAAAATACCATGTGGTGACAGTCCGACAACCACACATGAGTATTTTACGATGCTTCCGTGCCAATTATGTAAGTTAATAATTGCCCCATGAATGTGAAGGAATTGAATCCAAGTATCCTTTCAATCCAAGCTGTTGTTTTGTTGGATTCACACGAAAATATGATGCCCTTGGCTGAAATTATCTGAAAGAAGAACGGCAACATGGGCCTACTCAAACAGAGTTGTATGCGCATAAGTGCTAGAAGAAAAGTGAAAAATGTCAAGACTCAAGGCTCAAGGCCACTCTAATTTGTTGGGTTTCTTTGTTAATCTCATTGCCACCCAACGACAAATATTTGACTTTACTAAAAAGTGGACGGTATTTTTCCATAATGAGTCAAGTTTTGCAATTTGTCACAGTAGCCACACACCTACAAGTGCGGAGTGTGGACACAAACCCTAATCATCATATTCCCGCTAATTTTTGTTTTCCACAATCTATGATTTGGTCCAATTTTAGAAAGGAGGGTCAATGTAGATGTAGGGATTAGTGTTGCTATCAGTGTGAATTTTACCAATTCAAATGATTTCAAATTGACTAGTTTTATTGGTTTGGCAACCTTTTTTACAATTAAAAATCGAAAAGGAAAAACAAACATTTGGTTTAATTAAGAAGATTCATTCTTTATTTTGGAAAAGTTAAAATCCAAAAAGAATCTACAAAATCTCGAGCCCGGTCCATACAAAAATGCTAAAAGACATGTAACCATATTAGTCAAGATTTTTAAGGACGATTGTGTTGTACGTATTGTTGATCCAATGTGCTATCATCTCAATTTTGTCGCTAATCACATCATTTGAAAGGGTCTTATTTTGTAAAGTTAAGTGATTGATAATGGCTATCCATCATTTGCGTTCATGGCAATGTATATTTTTCGGCCTCGGTAATAATTTGGTCATTGTTTTATATTATATCATCATCTATCAACAAGCTCAAATTTGAAAATATATTTGTCAATTTATGTGGCAGTTGATGTGCGCATTACATCATTACGTCAGAAAACAAATTATATCATAGAATCCAATGAAATAAGACCATGTATATCGGAAAAAGAAAGCTAAGAAGAAAAGTTATAAGATATGAGAGTTAAAAATATATATGCGCACATCAAAATGTGCTTTTGTCACATATCTACACATAGTTTCACTTAAAACCTATGAATTTGAGCATACAATAAAACCAAAACACAAGCAACCCCACCTACAAAAACCCTAGAGTCCCCCACTTGTGCTCAACCATGTGAACACATTAGCAAATTAGAAATACAAATCAAGTGGGCCACCACCCCTTCCTTATCTAAGCACCATTCTTCTCTCTACTGTCCCCCTTTGCTCCCAAAGCCCAAACCCAAACCTAAACAGGAATCTCGACCAAGGACTTCACCCCCACTCTCGATCCCCGTGCGTGATCTCATCTGCCTCTGCAAGCCAAAAAAATACAGTTACACGCGTTCAAAAGGCGCGTGGGGGTAATAAAAGGGTCAAGATCAAAGGGGAAGGCCCAAATGACTAAAGGCGTCGCTTTTGCAGAAGGCCCCTCGACTTTTACGCGGGTGCTGCCTCTGCGCTCTCTGCCTCTCTCAGCCTTTCATCGTACTTTTGTCACGTCAATCATCTGCACGCGCCCCGACCTCTGCCTCCCTCCCCACCGTACGCGTGTCGCTGAGGAAGGGCTATTTCCGTCATTTTCGGATAAGTTACCTCCCACCAGCCAGCTGCAACAGTCCATAGGCGCAGGTCAGAAAATTTTCTCCCTCTTTGCTTTTCTTCTTCGTTGCAGGCAGGGGTACTTACTCATTTATCATATCCCGAGATGCGGTGGAACACGTGGCGGGAGATGTGTGGTGGATAGGACCCACTTAGGAACTGGATCGGTCTTTGTCCGTGCAGAGGCTTGTCGGCTACTTATATAAGATAAAAGGTTATGTTGATCGTACGGCCAGGATTCATGAATGGGCCAAAACTGAGTCGAAGCGTCAGAGGCCTACCCAGAGCTATAAATCGCGGGATGAGACGGATAACTGGCAAACACCAAACTACCCAATCTCTACTTTTTTTCTTTTAATATTATAATCACACCTTATTATATAAGAAAAATCTGCAAATTTTTGCTTCCCAAAGAAAAAAGGATTCTAAAGTACTATAGTCAGACTTCGAATGCAAAATAATTACTCTTAATTATTTGAATTACAAATTCTATAATTTATGTAATTTATTTTTAGAATAGAATTTTGATTCTATTTGATTGACGGAAGAAAATCGAGTTGTGATTCACAATGCATTGGAATATCTAGCTTCTGTTTAGCTCGAAATCTCGTTGATATGGTGGAATTTCCCATTACTGTAGACGGGCTTTAAACTGTGCCCAAATCCATATATATGCAAGAGATACGAACATTTTTGCAGGCCCAGCCCTATGAGCCCAAATCATAAAACAGTAAAAATAGAAGTATGATCATGGCTCGTCTCCTTAAAATTGAGGAGGAGCTCCTCCTTACAATCATGTGCGTCCACCAGTTCCATTTAGGTCTTCAGTCAAAGAAATAAAAAATAGTAACGATAAAATATTTGATTATTAACAGATAGAAACCCAACATACCTAAACAAAATTTCTTAGGTTGTTTAAATCCAGCTCTGATCAGCGCCTATAGTTTTATAATTTGAGCTTTACTGCCATTAAGTCAACATGAGGTTGGAGACTTAATGAAGACAAAAGTTTCAACATCATGCAATTTGAGGTTGATTATTATGAAAGATTTAGCAAAACAAACTACACAAACTCATGTCTGGGTTTTCTGCAGGGCTGCAACCCTGCAACCCAGCTTTTGTTGAAGAGAAAATAAATATGATTCATCAATCTGACTCAATTCTGCAAACTTGTTGCTCAAGAAATCAATTATACACTTCAAAAATATAGCCAGAGCTGACAAAGAGATTCTCTCACCCATCCTTTTGATTGTTTGACTTTGACTTCAAGTCTTTTTTGGTGTCTGACCTCAAGTCATGGCAACACAGGATGAGCACCATGATCATGGAGGAAACAAACATGGGTATAGGCCCAAAAAACCATAGCAGAAAGTTGAGAGCAAAATACAGTGCTCTGAGCCCAAGTGACCAAAACTCACTTCCCCTTTGAACTGCATTTTCCACTTTTTTCTCTCTGTCCTGTTTTTCCAAATCTGATAGATCTGGAGTGCTTAGTAGGTAGTTTGAATGGACGAAGTGCCTGGTTGATTGAACAAAGAATGAGAAAGCAAAGAGAAAGCTTGACAAGAGGCATATGTACTTGATAGAAATAATTGATGGGCTTGTGTTGCCGTATATAATTTCTCTGGGGATGAAGTTGTCTCTGGAGTTTGCCATCCAAGTTCCAATGAGAGAGCAGAGAGTCAAGGAGATTGTGGCTAAGTACATAGTTGCACTTGTGTTGGAGGCAATCACACCAAGGCCTCTGCTAACATTCTTTCTGACTATATCATCATTATCACCCTGCAGCCAGCTTACAACAACAGTATCAGCAAAATAAATTAAATTGAATTGGGATCAACAAAATTGGGCAATTAAAGAAAATATGATACTTGACTGACCTTCAAAATTTTCTCAACCCAAACTTTTTTGTCATTGATTTCATATCCCATGGACGTGTATTTAGGATATTTTCTGTATGTGAAAAGAAGGAAGAGGTGGTAGAATAACATGATTAGCAGCCCACTTGGAACCAACACCACATCAAGGTACTCATGAAGAAAATCCATGGTCTCCTATGGTCTCTTGCTGCTGCTGCTCAAAATGGCAATGGAGTTGCAGGGATTTTATAAAGGAGCAGTCCATTGTAGTTGGATTTGTTTAAACCTAGGCTTGACTTTGTGCAACGTCGGAGCCAGTTGATGCCTTTGGGAAGTGGTCATCTTTTGAGCTAAACTAATTAATAATTCATGCAAGGAGATGGTAGTCATAAGGCCAATTAATTAAACAAAATTGATTTTATAGTTTCTTTATCTTTTCCACATATTTGATTACCATTCTAAATTGTTGGTTGCAATATAAGATAATATAAATACTGCAAAATATAGTATTGCAGCCTAGCTTCATTCATGAATGCCAGGTGGGAATGCTCTATGCCTCTTGTTCATGTCTCTAGTTTTATGGAATAAAGGAACCCACAGAGAATATTCAACATATGGGAGTCTAGTTTTAGCTTAAAGATTACCAGTTGCTTTCATTTTTGGCAACAGCTTTCACAGTCAACTGGCTGCATATGAATTGGAAATTGAAAGCAAGTTCAAATTTGCAGCAAGTCAAAGCATACGCTCTTTAAACAAATCCGAAAACAATCCCAAGAATCATAGGCAGGACAGGAGAGCTCCATTATAGAACAAGACCTCCTTACTGCATTGTCCTCTGCAGCACCAAGAGATAGGAAGCTATGGATTTTAAGAACTTTCAGAAGGAGTATCTGGATATGGTGTTGGTACCAAGTGGGCTATTGATCATGCTAATTTACCACCTCTTCCTCCTCTATAAGTACCTCAAACATCCTCTCTCCACAGCCATGGGCTATGAAAACAAGGACAAAAAAGCTTGGGTTGGAAAAATTCTTCAGGTAAAGTTCCATATCTATTTTTTTCTTCAAGTTCCTGATCAAACAAACTTGTTGATCCCAATTTTCTTACTGTGTTGGTGGCTACAGGGTCAAGATTGTGCTACAGCTGTCACTGTGATTTCCACCAATACAACTGCAACTATTTACTTGGCAACAATCTCTTTAACTCTTTGTTCTCTCATTGGAGCTTGGATGGCAAAATCCACCAACAATTTCTTCCCAAGAGAAATAATATATGGCAACACAAGCCCATCCATTATTTCTATTAAGTATATTTGCCTCTTGACCTGTTTTCTCCTGGCTTTTTCATTCTTTGTTCAATCAGCCAGGCACCTTGTCCATTCAAACTACCTGCTAAGCACTCCAGGAGCTACTTCTAAAGCTGATGTGAGAAAAGCTAAGAGGGCGGTTGAAAGGGGAAGTGAATTTTGGTCACTGGGGCTTAGAGCACTATACTTTGCTCTTAATTTTCTGCTATGGTTTTTTGGACCTGTGCCCATGTTCGTTTCGTCTGTCACAACAGTCGTGATGCTATCTTGCCACGACTTCAAGAGGTCAGATAATAATCAAAAGTGGCCTGCCTCAGCTGTGGCTGTAAATGAAAGTGCATTATTAATTTCTTGAGCCTCAAGTTTGTAGAATTGGATCAAATTTCATTGAACATAAATGCAATTAACTTCCAGTTTTTTATGTGCTCTGCAACATAGCCTTTGTTTGGTTTTCTTTTTGGGTTTAATCTCAAGGTTACATGAAGTCCTGGAATTGAAAAACTTGAGGTGTACTTGTACAACTGCCAGTCAATGTGCGTTTATACGGGCGGTTTGGCAGGATGTTTTATAAAGCAAGTTACACACACTCGCATGTGTTGGCTTTACAATTCTGAAAAAATAATTCTATTTGGTCAACTCAATCAACCAATTATGTCAATCCTATTGCCTTCAAATATAATATAGAAAGCTACAACTTATTTTTTCCGTAGATAGAATATTCAACCACGATTCAGGTTAGGTGAAATTCCGACTGTTAGTTCATAGATTGTAGACATCTACTAGTACCATCCAATCAATATAAAATTCAATTTAGAAATCAAATTTTGGACCATAGACTGAAAAAAGTGAAGTTAATCTTCTAATTTCTGGCCTTTGAAACTTTATTACATTCGTTTTTTTCAATCAAATTACCTTTCTCTACGCTATCTACTATCCAACAACTCCAAATTAACACGCATACGTAATTGCATTTACAATTTCACATAAAAAAAAAATTTGGTGCTTCCAATCCAATAAATTAATAATTAGACAGTAGCTTCAACTGCTTCTGTATGCTGATGAATGTTCACAGCCACCTCTGTGATTCTCTGACCAACCTTTTTAACCAGCTGCCTTCCCGGAAGCTGGTGGTCGTGCAAAGGTCTGGTGTTTTTGTCCATGTAATGGAGGAGTATGACCAAAACGATGGAGGACAGAAACATTGGTATTGGACCAAAAAACCACAGAAGCAGAGTCAGAGCAAAATAGAGTGCTCTAAGCCCAAGTGACCAGAAATCACCTCCTCTTATAACTGCCAGCTCCACGTACCAAGCCGGAATATTACTGTCTGGTGTGCTTATCAGATAGTTTGCATGAACAAAGTGCCTTGCTGATTGAACAAAGCATGCAAAGGCTAGAAGAAAACAAGTTAAGAGGCTTATGTACTTGATGGTAAGGATTGAGGGGCTGACGTTGCCGTAGATTAATTCGCTCGTAAAGACGTCATTGCTGGAATTACTTCCAAGCCAAGCTCCAATGAGAGAACTGAGAGTTAAGGAGATGGAACACAAAAAAGTTGCTGCTGATATGTTGGATGAAATCACATTGAGGGCTGTGCCGATGTCTCTTTTATCAACCTGCAAATGAAGGTATAGGTAGAGGAGATCAATTTAAGCTGTCTTGGGCTAAAATTTGTTACAGAATTAAAGCTATCATTGGAAAGAGAGAGAGAGAGAGAAAGAGGAAGAAGAGTTTCCAGTTACCTGCATAATTCTTTCAACCCAAGCTCTTTTGTCATTGTTCTCAAAGCCAATGACTGTGGTGTGAGGGAGATGAAGATATCTGTAGAGAAGGAAGATGTGATAGACAAACATGATCAGCAATCCACTTGGGACCAACACCAAATCAAGGTCCTCCTTTCCAAAAGCCATAACTTTCCTTGCTGATTTGCTAACTGATAAAAGAATGAAGATGGGAGATCTAATTTGTTACTGGAATTTTATGGTTGGAAGGACGCCTTAATTTCTATGCATCTGTTGAAGGGACCTTTGACTTCAAATGGGGCTGCTAGCACAAACAAGTTGCATTATTTTTTAGCTCAACCACGGCTTAGAACACTTCAAAAGAAAAAACAAGGATTGTCTAGAAGTGTGTTAATTTATTGAGCAAGTACTAATTATGAGGGCTCACTTTTTCTTTTGGGGAATATTAATATTACAGGATTGTCTGTTTATGGATGTCCGATTGATGTACTACAGCCCGTAGGTATTAGATTAAGCACTCAAACAATAGAACATAGAAGAATATAAGAGATCGAGGAGACAAAAATATAGATTGAAGGGACAAAAGAAAGGACTGAAATCAGAGAACCGAGAAGGAAGGACAGAAATGACACAGTTTTAAGAGAAGGTTTGTTCAATATCTGACGCAGCACAAGCAAATAAGGTTTCAAACGAAAACCTTGAGTAACAAGGAAACTGGAATCCACCAGAAATTAAGAGAAACTCTCTTTGATTAATTTGATTAAAATCTGAACTGCCAAAAAACGTTAGACGAACCCGTCTAAATACACAACTCTCAACCCTTGTAACTGCTAGGGGAGTTATTACAAATAAAACTGAACAACAGAATTAATTCGGAGACTTAACTACGTAACTCCGAAACTGAAAAAAACAGAATTTATTTTGGGAATTAACTATGTAACTCCGAAACGGAAAAACAGAATTTATTTTGGGAATTAACTATGTAACTCCGAAACGGAAAAACGACTCACCACGTCCCTTTTCTTGCTCAACCGCGATTAAATCTGCCATCTGTTCTACATCAGTCCTCTCCACCTCCGAAGAACTCGACCCCGAGTTATGATCTGGATAAAGAACCTCATCTTCACGGAACTCATATAAATCTGCAACATTAAAAATATTGGAAATTCCCATGGAATCCGGTAACTCAATAACATAGGCATTATCATTGATCCGTTTGAGCACTTTGTAAGGACCATATTTCTTCGGTTTAAGCTTGCTGTAAGTGCCAACTGGAAACCTCTCCTTCCTCAGAAATATCATCACAGAATCGCCTTCTTGAAACACTTTAACACGTCGATGCCTATCCGCAGCAGCTTTGTACTTAGCATTTGTTTGCTCAAGTTTCAGCTTGACTTCATCTCGAACGGCTACCACTTCCTCAGCCAAATTTTTCGCTGCCATACTGGTTTGCTGGCCTCTAGGCAGTTTCACCAAATCTACAACATGGTTAGGTATAGCAGTATAAACAATGGAAAATGGAGACTTCCCAGTAGCGCTATGGACTGCACTGTTGTATGCAAACTCCACCTGCGGTAATGCATAATCCCATTGTTTCGGCTTCTCTCCACAGACGCCGCACCATATTGCCCAATGTCCGGTTTGTAACCTCGGTCGCCATCGGTTTGGGGATGGCAGGTGCTGCTACTGATTCAAAGTAGTCCCAAACAGTCTCCACAAAGTGATCCAAAAATGACTCAAGAACTTGGTGTCACGATCAGATGTAATGGATGTAGGAACCCCATGCAAGCGAACAACCTCCACGAAAAACAGTTTGGCTATATTTGATGCATCGGCGATCTTTTTGCAGGCTATGAAATCGCCATTTTGAGAACCGATCAACCACCACAAATCTGAGTCCACTCCCCTTTGTGTTCGGGGCAATCCGAGGACAAAATCCATAGCAAGATCCTGCCAAATATCGTTAGGAACTGGTAATGGCATATATAATCCAGTGTTTTGTACCTGCCCCTTCGAAGTTTGACAAATGTAGCACTTGCGCACAATAGTTCCAACATCACGTTTGAGCTGTGGCCAGTAAAATCTCTCCTCCAACAATGCAATTGTTTTGTCACGGCCTAGGTGGCCACTCAACCCTCCACCATGCAAGTCCCGAATGAGCTTCTCCCTCAAAGAAGAAACTGGAATACACAGCTGGTTGCCTTTGAACAAATAACCTTCATTGAGAAAGTAATCTGCCATTGGCTCTTGATTAGTGCACTTAATCCAAATTTCCCGGAAATCATCGTCACCTGCATATAATTCCTTCGGACATTCAAACCCCACAACTTCTTGAGTCAGCGTGACTAATAATGAAGCTCTCCTACTCAGCGCATCTGCCACACGATTGGTCTTGCCGGAAGTATGCTTGATATGACGAACGAAAATTTCTGCAAAAAAGTCATCCATCTAGCATGCATTTTATCAATATTTTTCTGGCTGTTAATATACTTCAACGCTTGATGATCTAAACAAAACAAATTCATTCGGATAAGATAGTGCTCCCATTGCTTTAAAGCTCTAACAACCGCATAGAACTCTTGGTCATAAGTACTCCACTTTTGGCGTGCATCGCTCAACTTTTCGAAAAGAACGCATAATTGGCGCTTGTCTTGTGAGAGCACACTCAGACTCCCACACCATTGGCATCACATTCAACCAAAACTTTCTCAAAGTTTGGAAGAGCTAGAACGGTGCGAGTGCAAAGCTTTTCTTTTATTTACAAAGCTTCTCTCTTGCTCCTCTCCCACCTGAACCGGCCCTTCTTCAAACGATACATGATAGGTGCAACAGCGGTGCTAAAATGCTTCACAAATCTTACGTAAAGGTGGCCAAGCCATGGAAGCTTGAACTTGAAGCTGTCTTTGGAGCTGGCAGGTCAAGGATTGCCTTGATCTTCTCGTCATCTACCTGGATACCATTCTCACCAACAACAAAACCCAAGACATTAGCTTATTTGTGCAGAAAGTACATTTTTTAAGGTTCACATACAGCTTATTTTCTCTCAACACATCTAAAACTTGTCTCAAATGCACAAGATGTTCTTCTTTTGTGGTACTGTAAATTAAAATGTCATCGAAATAAACAACGACAAAAGAACCAATAAATGGTCGAAGAACCTGATTCATGAGTCGCATGAAAGTGCTAGGTGCATTTGACAATCCGAATGGCATCACCAACCATTCAAATAATCCGTCCTTGCTCTTGAGCTTTGTTTTCCATTCGTCTCAGTCGTATCACGAATACAGTGGTATCCGCCAAAATCTATCTTGGAAAACACCCTTGAGCCGCCAAGAACGTCCAGCATATCTTCTAACCGTGGAATGGGAAACACATGTACTTGATTATCTTGTTGATTGCGGCTATCAACACACATTATAAGTTTTGTCTTTCTTTGGAACCAGCAAAAGCAGGCTGCGAGGACTCAAACTCTCGGATAAATCATTTCCGCAGTAATTCTTCAATCTGTTCTCTCAGGATGTCATTCTCCTTGGGGCTCATCCGATAATGGGGCAGATTCGGAAGGCTAGCTCCAGGCACCAAGTCAATTCGGTGTTGTATGTCCCGCATAGGAGGCAGCTCGTTTGGCAGATTTTCAGAAAGTAGTTCCTGAAATTGATTCAAAATCTGCTGCACATCTTGTGGAATGTCACCTTCTCCTCCGCCAATTTTCAACAACCCCTTCAACACCAAGGGACAAAAACACTCCGCTTCTTTGACAGCCTCGTTCAACTCCTGCTCGTTGTGAATTAGGGTTAGAAAACTAGAACTCCTCGTCTTGGGCTCAACAGATTGCTTTGCGGGCTGTGTGGTTGCCATTGCAATTTTCCGGTTGTTCCAAGAGAACAGAATTACATTATCTCGTCCCTTGAAAGTTGCATCCACATCAAATTGCCAAGGTCGCCCTAACAAAATATGGCATGCATCCATGTCAATAACATCACATAATATTTCATCTCTGTAATGCTTACCAATTGACAGTGGCACTCGGCAAGTCTCAGCTACACGAACCGAAGGGCCTTTTAACCCAACCCTAGTGAGTAAGGGTGACATGAGGCTCCGTAGATAGCTGCAAATACTCCACCAATTTCTTTGACACGAAATTCGCAACTTCCATTGTCGACGAATCACATCACACACCTTGTTTTTAATTGAGCAGGAGGGAACGAAAAATACTATGACGCTGCCCTTCCTCCTTTGGTGCCAAAAGAACTCTCTGCAAAACCAAGGTAATCTTCTCCATTCCTTCCTCAACTGCAAATTCAGCCCCTACATAATCATCTTTCCCGACTTCATCGTTTTCCTCATCTTCATCGGCTTCTTCGATAAAGTTGGCCTGCTTCCGCTCTGGACAAACATTAGAACGATGCCACAGTTTTTAACAGCGGTAACATATGTCCGTCATGGGCTTAGCATACGGATTCTGGGACTGGTTTGGGGCTGCCCTCTGTTGTAATTCCGGCTTTGCTACCTTCGTTGAAATTTTTGTTTTGGCCAACTATTGCTGGTTTTGTCGATCCTCCAAGATTCTGCTGCTGTGCTTTCCCTTATCTCCTGAGCCACTAGAAGCACCAGCAGTATATTCAGAGGCTTCCGTCGTGTTCCTGCGGAAGTTGGGTTGGCGTTTCTCCTTCTCCAACAATTCAGCCTTCAATGCCATGTTAATCGCCTCCTGCAAAGTCCATATATTCTGCATACCAATTTTTTCCTGGATGGAAATCTTCAGCCCATTGTTGTACCTCGCGACCTTTTGGTTGTCAGTCTCGGTCAAATGGTTTCGCTCTGCAAACGCATGAATTCTTGGTATATTCAAGCTGAGCGGGTGCCTTGCGCCTGCCTAAATACATACGGTAAAGAATCTGCTCATAATCTGTGGGCAAGAATCGTTCCATCATAAGCGACTTCATCTTCCGCCATGTTCGAACCCGTTGCTTTCCTTGCCTCTGCCGTAAATTTTGCAATTGATCCCACCAAACAGCCGCTGTAGCTTTAAGACGGAAAGCTACCATCTTCACCATCTTATGCTCAGGAACCTCCATAATATCGAAAAACCTCTCCACTTCTACAAGCCAATCCAAGAAGTCTTCAATCTTCAGATTTCCCCAAAAGTTAGGAATTTCTGCTTTAATCCGATAGTCGCCAAAATTCTCGTAATTACGATTACGATTACGAGGATTATTAGCCGGTGGTGGTGGTTCTTCAAGTTCTTCTTCTGACTCTGACTCACTATCCGGAATAAGTTGCCTCCTATTATCTCTTCTCTCGCCATCTCTACCTTCTCTTCGATTATTATCCCTGCCTTCTCTTCTTTCGTCATCCCTGCCTCCTCGCCTATGGTTGCCACCAAGAGCTTGCAACAACAATTCTCGCATCTCCCCAAATTGGGTGGTTAGGTTGTCGATCCGTTGGTTTTGAGCGTCCAGATCCGCTCGAGTAATTGGGGCTGGGACATCAGCTTCACGATCACCCATGATAAGACAAGAATACAAGACATGAGACCGCTCGATACCACTTGACGCAGCACAAGCAAATAAGGTTTCAAACGAAAACCTTGAGTAACAAGGAAACTGGAATCCACCAGAAATTAAGAGAAACTCTCTTTGATTAATTTGATTAAAATCTGAACTGCCAAAAAACGTTAGACGAACCCGTCTAAATACACAACTCTCAACCCTTGTAACTGCTAGGGGAGTTATTACAAATAAAACTGAACAACAGAATTAATTCGGAGACTTAACTACGTAACTCCGAAACTGAAAAAAACAGAATTTATTTTGGGAATTAACTATGTAACTCCGAAACGGAAAAACAGAATTTATTTTGGGAATTAACTATGTAACTCCGAAACGGAAAAACGACTCACCACGTCCCTTTTCTTGCTCAACCGCGATTAAATCTGCCATCTGTTCTACATCAATATCCAAATCTGAATTTTAAAAAACTACGTGGGGTTATTTATAGCAAAACTAAAACCTAGACATAATAGGATAAAAATCCCTTGCTTAAACAAAAATCCTAACCCAAATAAAATAGGAAACTTAAAACTAGAAATCTGGAAATTTGGAGAAGTAGAAATCCTAATAGAATTTGGAAAACTAGAAATTTGGAGAAGTAGAAATCCCACTGGAATTTGGAAAACTAGAGAATTTAAGAAACTAATAAATTTAGGTCCTACATGTAGTGCATCACCTATCCTTATAGAACCAAGTTCAATTTTTCCTCTCTTACTGGATTGGTTACTTTGTGGTCTTTGTTTCTCATTTCCTTAGTACTTTTCTGCTTTGCTGGCATCCCAGACTTTGGCAAGAATGTTAGGCATGTCCCATTTGTTTAATGTGAAAATGAACAAATAATAAAAGTCTCATTAACAGTATAAACCAATAATTAATCAAAATTCTATCTATAAAAACAAAGAATTATTGAATAGCAGCCACACATCGGTGACTTATTGGATGATCATGTAACTTGTAAGGACTTGATATGATCACCATTTCAAAGATTGACATTTCAGGATTAGGACTTTCTTACGGGTAAAAGAGATTAGCCATTAATAATCATGATATGCAAATGTGATTTAATTTATTCAGGAGCCACATAAATCTTGCAATACATGATTGTTTCTAAGGATAGACTTCAATAAGGGACCTCAAACCAAATATTGGTGTTAACTTGTAGTTGCTGAAGCCAGCCTCAAGGAAGAGTTTTTTCCAATCCTTCTCGCTTCTCTCTCTTCCAGTAACCACAACCATCATCAGCAGGTCAAAAAAGAGCTTTGCTTCTGTTATTTCGTGCTCATCTTTCGTATCGTCTATCACTATGTCTATGATGATGACCTTCCCTTGACCATTGCCTGGAATGGCTTCTCTGCATTTCTTCAGAACCTTCAAGCATTCCTCATCGCTCAAAGCATGTAAAGTCAGCTGCCAAATTACTCAATTTTGACATCAGATTTCGAAAACCATGCAGTTGCTAAAAGTACATAGAGGCCAAAACAGAACATCACTGAAAAGTGAAATTTGCATACCTTGAGTAAAATAGCATCGGCTGGAGGGATGGCCTGGAACATATCACCTCCAATGAACTTCAAATTCTCAGTGTCTGCCAAATTAGCAACAACCTGTGGAAGTTCAAGAACGGTGCATTTCAAGTGAGGGAAGGCCTCACAAAGGATCCTAGCAACTTTGCCTGTACCACCCCCTACATCAACTAATGAACTCAACCCTTCAAAGATTGGCTTGCAATCTTCAATGACCAAGTTCATCATTCCAGAATCACTAGTCATTGCCTCGTTGAAATGACTGTTGAACTCCGGGTTTTGGTCTCCATATTCCCAAAATCCCATCCCATGTGCACTCTCAAATGGGGTTAGCTCGTTCCCTCGGAACCAATTTCCCAAGAACTGCCATGGGGTTGCAAGGGCCGGATCGAGCATCGCCAAAACAAAAGGTGACAAGCTGGGAACTTTATCCTTCAAGAGGAGCCTAGAAGATGGTGTAAGATCATATGCCTCTTCTTCTTCTTCTTGATTGCTACGAACTTGTTTTATAGCAAAGAAGCCAGAGTGTACCATGAGGCGCATGAGCCGGTGCACATGACCAGTTCTTGCCGGATGAATTTGAAGTGCTGTGACCAAGTCAGGGAGAGTAATGGGTTGGCCGTGGCTGTTGATTATGTCCGGTATGCCAAGCTGAACTGCACACTTGAGTGACATAGAACTGATGAAGTTGAATATGTGTTTGTACAAATGAGACTGAGCTTGAAACAAGTCTCTTGCTTCATCACCATCCATAATTCTTCTGCAAATTATTTTGCTACTAACAAACCAGTCCTGCTTATATCACTCTTAAGAACAAATGATTTCATGAATTACTCATACGAAGATAAAAGTCAAACTCAGCAAAGCCTTATAATCAGATACCCTAAAGATAAGGATAAATTTCCATCTGTCCTGGAAGCATAAAGGCAGGACTTTTGAGGACGAAAAAGGACAAAAGGGCTTGTTGAATTTTAAGCTCACATGTCAATTCTTGGCATTTGGAGTGATTTTGATTTCAAATAAAGCTGTGGAAATGTCAACTCTTAACATGGGTACAGATGAGGGTAAAACGAAGCGCTTTATATGTAACATGGGCTGCTTTAAAAACTCATAGAATTGAAATAAAGGCGCTGAATTTCATTAACGTAGATGTTAACATTACAAGATTTCAGATTCTTAACTACAATTCTACCCCTACCCAAAGAACACAAAAGAGCAAAAGGAAAAAAAAAAAAGCCTTTCATCTAGAACACACCATACCCAACACAAGTCCTTCTCTGTACTAAAAACCCATCACAAACCTAAGCCCTCTCTCCCCTAATGCGCCTAGCGAGCTGAATATCCTTGGGCATGATGGTGACCCTCTTGGCATGGATCGCGCACAGGTTGGTGTCTTCGAAGAGACCAACGAGGTAGGCCTCAGCAGCCTCCTGAAGAGCAGCCACAGCAGAGCTCTGGAACCTCAGGTCGGTCTTGAAATCCTGAGCGATTTCACGGACCAAACGCTGAAATGGGAGCTTCCGGATGAGGAGCTCAGTGCTCTTCTGGTACTTTCGGATCTCACGGAGAGCCACGGTTCCGGGCCTGAACCTGTGTGGCTTCTTCACTCCGCCGGTGGCCGGAGCAGACTTACGAGCTGCCTTGGTGGCCAGCTGCTTGCGAGGAGCTTTTCCTCCGGTGGACTTGCGGGCGGTTTGCTTGGTACGAGCCATTGATGAATTGAATGGAAGATCGAGAGACGATTAGGGTTGCAGAGAATTGGGGATGCCGATTGAATTCGGAGCGGAGTGAGTATGAAATTGGGTATGGAGGGTTTTATACAAGTCAGTGTGTTAAAAATGGAGATGGGAGAGGACTAATCGTGGCTGTTGATTCATTTTGCGTTATCGACGGCTGTGCTTGGTTTTGTGGGCTACTTTAGTTGCGGATCGATGACGTGGAAGGTTTTTGGGTTGTGTCTGAGCGCGAGTTTGAAATTTATGGCGCGGATGTAGAAGAGACTACAGCCGCTGATTCCGTGGTAATCAACGAGTGTAGTTGGTTTAGTGTTTCGGGTGGTACGGCCACGGATCGAGGATCGGTGACGTGGCTACATTGCTGTATTTGGGAGTTTGGGCTGCTCAGTGATTGGGCTTTAATATCTTATTGACTCTCTTCTGTTTTGCAGTTTGAAGTTATGGAAAAGCTATAATGAGGGTTTAAAGTGAGGAAGTTATTTGAGGAGGTCAAATCTCACAATCAATAAATGCAAAGAAATCATGGGACTTAAATATTTTAAATGTTTTGACGGTCGGATCGGTCTCCTCAAATAACCTCCTCACTTTAACTCCTCATTGTAGAAGCTCCCTTGAAGTTAGGGTCTTAGAGCACTTCCATTGGCAAGGGGAGCCCTATGGCGATTCTATTTATGTGAATAGTAACTGCTCTAGCACAAAAAAAAAAAATTGTGTTTCCAGCAGTGCAAGGCTTGCCATAGCAAATACTATTTATTTTTTTTTGTTTTTTTTCACAACTTTGTTTACTTAAACAATTAATTTGGATAATATTTTCGAATAAGATTTTTGGGTTTCTACATGTCAATACTATTCATATCGGATCAGATTTTCGGTTTCAAATTTCAAATTTCAAAATTCATGTGAATTTCAAATTTCAGATAAGATTTTCACCCTCTAAAAACAACTTGAAAGAGAAAAAAAACAACTTCAAAGTGAAAAAAAAATTGAGTAGAAAGTGAAAAATAGTAGAATGAGAAGAAAATGTATGAGGAGTTGGTATTAAAAGTGAAGAGTATTGGTTGGTATTTATAGAAAAAAAAAATTCAGTATTTTTTGCGTATTTTTTAAATTTTTCAGATTTTTTTATTTTTTATTGGACGAAAAATTATGCCGTTGGATTCTTTGAAAAAGGATTGGAGAGCCGGAGCTTCCGTGGCATAGAGCCGTTCGGGGTTGCTTTTGATTTTTATTCGCGAAAAATGGTATCGTTGGATATGTTTAAAAGGCGATCGGATGGCCCAGCGGATGACACGTGGAAGAGAGTTGGTACATCGCTAGTAGCGTCAAATTTTTTAAAGTTGGCGCGTGTATTGCAGCGCCGACTTTAAAAAATTAAACCTGCGATGTCATCGTGGCGTCGGCGTGATGGCGTCATCACAACCTGCGGGCTAGCTTGGGCCAGTATGGGCCCCTTGCCCTGGCAGCTTCTTATTCTTGGAAATCACATTTTGGGTTTGTCCCCAACCTCCCCTTGGGCACATTCTGCCAATACTCTTAGAGCATCTCTAAGGGAGATGTCAAATACCAAACATCAAATTTAAATTTGATGGATAATGTGTGAATTTGACATTTACAGTATAATGGGGATAGGTTTAGAGCACGTCCAATTTGTAGTGTGGCTCGAGTAGGAGGGCCCAAGCCCCAGTTCAATGTTCTAGCAAGCAAATGCAACTTGGTGGGCTCCACAAGCTGGTGGCCCAAAACAAAACGACTGGGTTTGCTAACGTCGAAGCGAAATTTTTAAAAAATGGAAAAAAAAACTAAAATTTTATATTTAAAAAAAAACTTAATCATATTCTTCACTTCCCACACCAAAACTCTATACAAATTCATTTCTTCATATTTTATGTAAATAATGGTTACCTTTGAGTTGCCATGACAATGGGTGGAAACACCACAAGTCTTTTTGCAAGGGTTGCCACTATTCACATGAATAGTAACAGCCCTTACCTTGCCCTTACCCTTTGCCATGACAAATGGGTAGAAGTGCTCTTAGGGTTTAGCGCTATTTTGCTATTCCCACTAATCACACTATGACACATGTGATAAATTTTTCACTTGACATATCATGCTTGACCAGGATAGCAAATTAATGTTACATAGATTATATTTTGACTTTTATAACTTAGATCCCTCGAGAATGGCCTCCAAAAAAGAAGTTCAGAGAGAAAGTTATTAGCATTCCCCTTAAAAAAAAAATTATTTTATAAAATTAATTCCAAATATTTCATGGTCTTGAGTAAATTTTCCGTTTAGTTTTATTTTCCTATGAGGCCATTTTCACTTTCAACAGTCCAAATTCTTGGGAGTGAAACCAAACCAAAAGTCAAACCCAGACGAGGAGACTACAAAATTGCAGCTTCCATTTTCCCCAAATCACCAATTTCACCAATCCACCATTGTCTACAAACCCACTCATTCGAAACCAATAAAGAAACCCCGTTTTCCCACATGTCTTCTCCTTCCTCTGACCTTCTTCATTTCTCTGCTCTCTTCCTCTCCAAGAAACTCACACACCCTCTGAACCAGTCAACCACACAATGATATATAAGCAGCCCATTTTGAACTGCGTTCTGACCATCGATTGAGCATTTGGTGCTTATCCTTATTAGCTTCAAACCAAAGCAAGAAGAATAAACAATTGTATTTCTAGATCGGCTTGCGCAGCCATGGTACTGCCGCTCCTGAAGCTTGGGACTTTGCTCCTAAAAACTCTGAGCAAACCCGTAGCCGCCAGGCTCAAACAGCAAGCTGGGTTGCACCCAAGGTTCCGCCAGATCATCGTCAGCATGGCACAGGTATGTATATCTTATTAGTGTTATTGCTATTATTTTTAGCAACGATTGGGAAATTTTGAACTTGAAGATATTTGATATCATTGCAAATGATCATTTATATTTCGTTAAAATATGACCACAATACATATTCTTTCTCCCATTTGTTGATAAATTGTTCTTGCTCCCATTTGAAATCTACTTATTTTTCCCTCTGAAATCAATTAAGTCATAGCTTTTTTTGTTGCTACTTCAATTTCTGAGCTACCCATGTAGTGCTTGTGAATCGCATTTACTTTGTCATCCCAATCAACATATGGGTATTTGTGTTCGATAGAGTTGTGAATTTTTTGTTGACAATGGTGTGTAGCTCACCTTACTGTTATGCTGCTGGAGTTGAACTCCAAGTTCTACTTATATGGAATCGTTCTTTCAGGTTTCGGTTACTTTTGTTGCTTGTAAATGCATATTGGTGTATGAATATGACATTACAGACACTTATTTGTCATGCTGATTTGTTTTCGAAATCTACTTTCATTCTATGCATTAAACTATAAAGGGTTTTCTGTATAATTTATTGGAATCAGGCAAACCATCAAATCACCACAAGAATGCAAAGACGGCTCTATAGTCATGCAACTGATGTTGAGATTCGCCCTTTGAATGAGGAGAAGGCTGTGCAGGCTGCTGTGGACCTTATTGGGGAGCTCTTTGTTTTCTCGGTAATTTTATTGCTAGTTACTCGGTTGTGCAATTTCTCAGAGCTATTTTGTTATTCTGATTAATTTCTGATTCCAGTTTATCAATACACACTGACAGAAACCAAAAGATAAATATGTAGATTTGGGCTTTGTCTCATATTTGCATATGTAGACATGTGAACCCATTGCTAGTCTGCATGTAGATGATGAAAGTCAAGAATCAAGATGTGTGCTTGGTTATAATTGTATGGATGTCCCTGTGTAACAAGAAATAAATTTGATTGCTTTATTGTCACCCAAGGACTCAAAAAGCTGGTGACTAATCTTATTGGGGAGTCTTTGAGCATATGGCTTCCTTGTAGAAGTACACATGCTCTGTAGGTGGGAATTATGTGGATGCTTTCGTATATAACACAGGGGGTGTGGTGTGGTGTCGTACTTAATGTGCCTAGGAATCTGACTGACTGGCCATATTTGTCCCACTAAAACCAACTGTATATGTATCGTTTGTTCCATGATTACTTACATGTCCAAATTTCAATATATATAGGTTGCAGTAGCTGTTTTGATCTTTGAAGTGCAAAGAAATTCTAGATCAGAAGCCAGAAAGGAGGAATTACGCAAGCAAGAACTGGAGGTATTGTGCACTACCTTCTTTGTTAAAATGATACTGACTCAATGTGTTGATTTGCATTTATATGGCAACTTTCACATGCAATCATTTCATAGATCTCATGAGTTATATCTATTTTATTCAGTTGCACATTTACCTTCTTTTGAACACTTGTTTTGAGCCTCCAATCCTTTTCAAACTGCTAATGCAGTTCAATGCTAGCGATCAAAATTGCTTGCATTTCATCTGTATATCTTTAAATACAGAAGATGTACATTTTTCCACTTACTGAAATAGTCCAAGTCCTATTCCGAGATCAATTTTGTCACTAGATTATAGTGGAAATGAACAAAGGAGATTGTAATTCTCATGTTATGTTTACCTTTCATTTGTGTGCAAATCGCTATCCTTTCTTTCCCGAAAAGAATAAACAGGAGAATGTCTCTCTCTCTCCCCTCTATCTGATGATCACTCTCTCTCGCACTTACTCTCTCAGATGAACGAAGATCTCATAAAACTAGACATATCTAGCTTTCTTCTAAAGCCAAATGAAAGCTAGACGCCTACATGGGCCAATATCATGAAATGATCCTTACAAGCCAAGGCACTCTTTAGGGAAGAGCTAGTTTAAGGTATCAACAAAATCTTCGTGGATTATCATGAATAGCCTAGGATGATTTTAGTGACTCTTTTGGACTATGAAATGATCCTTACAAGCCAAGGCACTCTTTAGGGAAGAGCTAGTTTAAGGTATCAACAAAATCTTCGTGGATTATCATGAATAGCCTAGGATGATTTTAGTGACTCTTTTGGACTTGTATTTTGAAACAGAATCGTATAATCTCCAATCTATTACCTAACTGTTAAAGAAAAGGGCACTGTCATATTATTGAAGCACCATAACTTGTTTTGGGTGATAAAGTCTTTAACAATGCCTTAGAACCATACCTATAATTTTTTTTATGGGCATAACAGACAGTATGTTCACCGTTTTTCAGACAATGAAGCAAAAAGATGAAGCGTTATCAAGAGAAGTAGTACTTCTTAGGGCAAAATTTGAAGAACTGGAGAAGCTTGCGAAGGGACGAGGACTTAGTGGTATCATCAACTTCAAGCGTGCTGAAACAGAAGGTGCAAAGACAGAAAAACCAGCCTGATCCGGTCACAAGATTCATAAAATAAATCTGGTTTTCAACCCAATTTTAATTCATAGAATGCTTCCCTCTTCACAGAGGGAAAATTTTTCCCCCTTAATTCTTTTAACCAAGGGTCATAATTTCAGATTGGTGACCGGCTTCACTGTTTCCAAATGTAGATTAATATAACTGAATGAAAATTTGAGGCTCTGTTTGATTTGTATAAACATTGGTAAGAGGAAAAAAAAAGGCATGCCAAACTAGTGATGGCTATGGTGGTTTGGCATCATTGTTCCGTCCAAGTGATGCATCATTTGAAACAGATGAGATGTCTATTGTCTATAGTTTGGCCAGCTGTTGGAAATCCAAGCCCATAATTTGTTTTTAGAATGCAACACTTTTTCTCATTTGAAGACAGCTTGAGCAAAGATATATTATGATTGAATAATGCTGCATTTACCACATTTTTATACTGCATGATATGACATGTTCATATCATATGTTATATTGATTAAATCAATGAAGTGTATTTTAATAAAGAAAATTTAAATAACAGTTTTTTTAAAGTATTAATAAATCATAAAAGAAAAGAAAATATTAAATAATTTTAATTGATGTGGATGTTCATCTTATTTGTCACATAAGGTGGTATGAGGATATAATGAATACAAATTTATAAATAAACCCAATCCTAGACATGTATTTATAAAAAAACCCAAGCACTATTTAAACATAGAAATACACCAAAAGTCAACTTTTTGGGTGTGTTTATAAAGGGAGCTTTAGTTTTAAAGCATAATATAGTTTACTAATTTAGTAGAAAGAAATACAATTTAGTCTAATTAGCAAAAGGCAAAAAAACAAAATGTAACAAAAATACCATTACAAAATATGAAAATTACAACATATGCCATTTTCAGTATTTAGTTTTAAACCAAAATTGAAAAACGACATCAAGCCAAAACTGAACCAAAACGACATCAACCGAAACCAAAATTGAATCACAACCCTTTCGCGCGACGTTTCAACTTCTCCTCCGAAACCTCTGCAACTTCACCTCCAGAAACCTCCGGACCACCAACGATCATCGAAGACCACCAACGATCATCGAAGACCACCAACCCATTCGTGCGACCATCATCGAAGACCACCAACGATCGAAGCCGATTCTTCATTCTCTCTTTCAGCAGTTCCAACCTATTCCCCCAAAATCTGAAACGGCGACGGCGGCGACGAAGCGGCGACCAGCAACGCGACGATTGAAGGGTTTAGCACTCTCTTGGGGAAAAAATCGTAAGAAAATGACCCCTAACATAAATTTGCCTTCGATTCTAGGGTTCTGAAATTTTACTTACTGTTCATTCTTCATTCTGCAATGTAGTTTAGGTTTTGGGTTTAGTTTTGGTTTGAAAACCTCTAAAAACCGAAAAATTACAAAAGAAAGAAAAAGAGCATCAAAACTGTTTTCTGCACTGAACAAAACAGAAACTGCATTGTAGTTTCTGCTAAATTATTTATACTTCTTTCCATTTCACGTCATGTTGTTCTGTAGTTTTGTAGTTCTTGTTTTGAATCATTCTACCTGCAGTTTTGTAGTTCTTGTTTTGGCTATGCTGATCTTTCAATTTCATGTCAAGTTGATGCATATTTTCTGGTACATTTTGTTTTTTGCATTGCGTGAAAGACAAATGCATTGTAGTGAACCACAAAGCATTGCAGTTTACTTGAATGTTGCTCATTTCGCGCCATGTTCTTCTGTAGTTTCTATGTTTTGCAGTTCTTGTTTTGGCTATGCTCTTCTTTCAATTTCATGTCAAGTTGATGCATATTTTCTGGTGTATTCTCTTTTTTGCATTTTAGTGAAAGACAAACTGCATTGCAGTTTCTACCACAAACTGCATTGCGTTTCTACACAAGCGCATTGCAGTTTCTACCTAATTGCAGTTTCTACCTAAATTGCATTGCGATTTCTACCTAGCGCATTGCAGCTTCTTGAATGTTGCTCATTTCACGCCATGTTCTTCTGTAGTTTCTGTTATGTTTTGCAGTTCTTGTTTTGGCTATGCTCTTCTTTCAATTTCATGTCAAGTTGATGCATATTTTCTGGTGTATTCTCTTTTTTGCATTTTAGTGAAAGACAAACTGCATTGCAGTTTCTACCACAAACTGCATTGCAGTTTCTGTTTGCTTGTAGTTTATCTCTACTTGTCCTAATAGTATTTTCATCCCTTCTTGTTGCAGATCACAAATGGCACAAGAAATGTCACCACAAAAGGAGGAAGCTCAAAACCAACCAAAGCGAAGATTCAAAATGATGGCTCAAAAGAGTAAACCAAAGCCAAAGTCAAAGCCAAACTATGATCGGAAAGCAAAGCACCCAGACTATGTCCAATTTCGGTGCAATTGCAACGCTTTCAACAGCATCATTACGGATGTAAAAGACAAGCTCAATGAAAGGCAGAAGAAGCTTCTCAAGAACACCCCATTTTGGAACTTGATTGAGGTGTTTTACAACCGAAGGATTGACATGAATAACATGAATAAGTCAGACCTTGACTTAGTTCAGCTGCTCAAGAAGTTTGATCCAGGATACAAAGTCCTTCAACTTTGGCACCGAAGCATTCAAGATCACAGGCAATGCTGTGAGTCAGATTCTAGGACTGCCAAATGAAGGAAAATCCGTCCAACTTGTCAATGATAAGTACACTTCTACCTTCAGAATAAGGCACTTCGGATTAAAGGGAAAACCATCAAAACATAAGGTAGAAGAAGAATTACTAAAGACAATTTCCTTGGCAAACCAACCGAAGAAAGAAAAGGCCAAGGCAGAGGAAAAGAAGAAAACAAAGAAAGGAAAAGAAAAGAAAGAAGCTGAAGAAGAAGAAGAAGAAGAAGAAGAAGAAGAAGAAGTTGACTACGACAAGGAGGTGGTCAGCCTAGTATTGGTTCACCTCTGCATGACATTCCTTTTTGCCAACGCTTCATCAACTTTGCATTGGAAAGTATTTGAGCATTGTGTGAATCTAGACACACTTTCATGCTATTCTTGGGCAAGAGCTGTTTCAGCCTACATGAATGAATCCTTGGTCGCAAAAGCAAAAGCAAAAGCAAAGAAGGGTGGAGAAGGCTCTATAGGAGCTGTTTCGAGGTTGCATTATCCTAATATTGGTAAGTAAACAGTGGCTTATGCAATGCATTTTGAGTTTTAGGCAATGCAGTTTTCCTTTAGTTCAATGCAGTTTCTGTTTTATCCTAAGCAGTTTCCAACCTAATTTATGATATATCTTTCAATTTCATGTTTATGTTTTGCAGTTCTTGTTTTGGCTATGCTGATCTTTCAATTTCATGTCAAGTTGATGCATATTTTCTGGTGTATTCTCTTTTTTGCATTTTAGTGAAAGACAAACTGCATTGCAGTTTCTACCACAAATGCATTGCAGTTTCTACCACAAATGCATTGCGATTTACATTTTCTTGAATATTTCTCATTTCACCCCATGTTCTTCTGTAGTTTCATGTTATGTTTTGCAGTTCTTGTTTTGGCTATGCTGATCTTTCAATTTCATGTCAAGTTGATGCATATTTTCGGTGTATTCTCTTTTGCATTTTAGTGAAAGACAAACTGCATTGCAGTTTCTACCTTGCATTGCGGTTTCTACCACAAAGCATTGCAGTTTCTACAAAGCATTGCAGTTTCTACCTAAGCGCATTGCAGTTTACTTCTTGAATATTTCTCATTTCACCCCATGTTCTTACATAGTTTTACATTATGTTTTGCAGTTCTTGTTTTGGCTATGCTGATCTTTCAATTTCATGTCAAGTTGATGCATATTTTCTGGTGTATTCTCTTTTTTGCATTTTAGTGAAAGACAAACTGCATTGCAGTTTCTGCTTCTTGAATGTTGCTCATTTCACGCCATGTTCTTCTGTAGTTTCTGTTTTATGATATATCTTGTTTTTTGAACTGTGCAGTTTCTCTGTGTGAGAGGACAAACATAATACAACCAATCACTGGGCAAGGAGAAAGAAACTCCTGCCATTCTTAAATGGAGTCTTGTGGAACTCCACACAAGATTCAACCAAATAAAGGACTTGAATGACATCGAGGTTTGCAATTTATCGCATGTTCTACTTTAATGTATCTTGAATGTGAATCCATGCTAAATCATTCTCATTGTATGCAGGGTATTTTTAAAACTCCTAAAAAGCGAAAAACTACGGGAAGAGGAAGACACATTGACAAGGTAATTAAAATCTGTATCATGCATTGCAGTTTGTGTTTTCTACATTGCAGTTTGTATTTTATCCAATGCAGTTTTGAATCATTCAATCTCATTGTACAGGGTATTTTGAAAGCATATAAAAGGAGAAAAACTACTAGAGAAGAGGGAGTCCCTCTTGACAAGGTATAAGAATCTCTAAACAAAGAATTATGCATTGCGGTTTCCATTTCCTCCAATGCAGTGCAGTTTCTAATTAGTTTCCGTTCAATATGCAGAAAAAAGAAAAAGAAGATGAAGGACAACAAAGAGAAGCGAGGAAGCGAGAAGACCAAGGAAAACCTGATAATGCTGATCAAACTCCAGAATTAAAGAGGATGGAAAGAAGAAAATGTTTGAGAATGAAGTGGAAATGAACCTCTTGCAATTCAAGACCTCTTGGTGAAGTCCATGACGAAAATCAACTGCGCCAACGTCAAGATCCTACCTTCATTTGCCCAGAAAGATTACAAGCTGTGGAAGGATGAAATAAATGAAAGCAGTGAGAAGAAAATGAAGGAATTGTGGGATATATTTATCCAAGGAGAAAAGAGATCAAAGGATTTGGAAGCAAAGTTGGCAACATACGTAGAAAATTAGATAATGAAGAATATTTGACTGCCACCATGACAGTGGAATCTGATTCAGACTTCAGGAAATACAAAATCTAAAAAGGAGGATTGCAGAATTGGAAGGCAAGGAAACTTGTATTGACAAGGAGAAGATTGCCAAGAAAAAGGAGATTGAAGAAAAGTACAAGGTAGAAATTGAAAGCTTGTTCTCAGACCCATGATCTTTGAAATGGAGATGGATCTGCCTACAACACAACCAACACAACCAGGTTGAAGAGCAAGAAGAAGAAGAGGAAGAGAAAGAAGAAGACAAGAAAGAAGAAGAGAAGCAACAAGAAGAGAAAGAAGAAGAGAAGAAGCAAGATGCTCCAAAACTGATGTTCCTTCAAAGTACTAAAATTTGAAGAATAGAGAAAGAAAGAGGTTTCAAGCATCTTGCTATGTATACTGAAAAAATAAGAAACCAAAAAGAAGGCAAAAGGATGATGAAGAACTACCACAATTCAAGATTATCTCTTCCGAGGAGCAATCAACACAAGAGGATCCTCAAAATCGGAAGGTGGTATGCAATTCACTGCATTCAAGCTGCTTGCTTTTTTTTCTGCATTGGAAAAAGAAGATGAAGGACAACAAAGAGAAGCAGAGGAAGCAGAAGACCAAGGAAAACCTGATAATGCTGATCAAACTCCAGAATTAAAAGAGGATGGAAAGAAGAAAATGTTTGAGAATGAAGCTGGAAATGAACCTCTTGCAATTCAAGACCTCTTGGTGAAGTCCATGACAGACGAAATCAACTGTCGCCAACGTCAAGATCCTACCTTCATTTGCCCAGAAAGATTACAACTGTGGAAGGATGAAATAAATGAAGACAGTGAGAAGAAAATGAAGGAATTGTGGGATATATTTATCCAAGGAGAAAAGAGATCAAAGGATTTGGAAGCAAAGTTGGCAACATACGTAGAGAAATTAGATAATGAAGAATATTTGACTGCCACCATGACAGTGGAATCTCTGATTCGGCTTGGAAATACAAAATCTAAAAGGAGGATTGCGGAATGGAAGGCAAGGAAACTTGTATTGACAAGGAGAAGATTGCCAAGAAAAAGGAGATTGAAGAAAAGTACAAGGTAGAAATTGAAAGCTTGTTCTCAGACCCAACAGATCTTTGAAATGGAGATGGATCTGCCTACAACACAACCAACACAACCAGTTGAAGAGCAAGAAGAAGAAGAGGAAGAGAAAGAAGAAGACAAGAAAGAAGAAGAGAAGCAACAAGAAGAGAAAGAAGAAGAGAAGAAGCAAGATGCTCCAAAACTGATGTTCCTTCAAGAGTACTAAGGCTGAAGAATAGAGAAAGAAAGAGGTTTCAAGCATCTTGCTATGTATCTGAAAAAATAAGAAACCAAAAGAAGGCAAAAAAGGATGATGAAGAACTACCACAATTCAAGATTATCTCTTCCGAGGAGCAATCAACACAAGAGGATCCTCAAAATCGAAGGTGGTATGCAATTACTGCATTCAAGCTGCTTTTTTTTTACGCATTGCGCAAAAATAGAAAGCGCATTGCGATTCGCTTTCTGAAGCGAGCGCATTGCAGTTTACGGAAATCGCATTGCAGTTTCTGTTTTATCAAATGTAGTTTCTAATTAGTTTCCTTTCAATCTGCAGTTAACACAAGAGGCATCTCAGGCCCGATGCCACAAATCCAATTCCTGATCCCCCAAAAGGAAGGAGCCTTCATGATTCAATACCTGTAGGTATGCAAGAATCAAATGATGAAGATGAAGGAAAAAAAAAGCCAACAAAGAAAAAACTAGGATGGGGTCAAAAGAGGGTTTGGCAGAAAATTCCAAAGGAGGACAGGGACATAATTCAAGAATACTACTTAAGTACTCAACCTAGGTAATATCTCTATTCCAAAAGAACAACTCTTTCATCTTTTAATTACAATAAACTAAAACTAATCTTGTGAATTTCATGTATTCGAATCCGCAGTGATAGCTTTTGGGCAGGACTCGATAATGAGAAAGTGACAAACCATGATATCAAAGATATTGTATGGGACCTGGAACTGTCACAAAACGTAAGTATAAAATACTAATTCTATAACACACACTGCACTGCATTTTTTATTTGTGCTACCTATATTACCCGTTAATAATTCCATTTTTCTCCAATCAATGTGAAACAGGTTATTGAGGCCTATATCCAAATAGAGGAGGAGAAAATAGGGCCCATGCAGACAGATAGTCCACAGTACATGTCTACATGGACTTGGGTAAGAATTATTTTGAAAATTCAAAGTTGTTTAAACAGACACGGCACTGCAGTTTTCGAAAAATATATACTAACAAATTGCCATTCAATGATGGCAGGCTTACATGCAAACCTTTCTAGAACCAAATTGGCATAGGGCCCTGTATGAACACTTACTTGAAAAACTCGGGAAATGCAATGTTCTCTTCTTCCCGATCATTTCAAGTTCTGAGTTCCACTTTACACTTCTCACATTTCACAAAATGGAACGAAAGTGGAGACACTACAATCCACTTAGATCGTTGGGATCTAGAAAAGAAGAAAGGTGTATTGACATTGCTCAAAATTTTGTAAGTGGAATGAAACTGTCTTAATTTCTCGCACAAACACAAGCAGCTGCAATGCAGTTTACGTATTATAAATCTTGCTTAATTTCGGACCAAAACTATAATATGCAATGCAATCTGATTACCATTTCTTTTTCTCTTTTTTTCTTCTTCTTTAAACAGGTTAATATTGTGGAAGGGTGGCTAGAATATATCAGACCACAAGCACAAGAGTTCTTAGAAACTAAAACAATACCAAAACTTGTGAAGCAAAAAGAAGGCCCCCTACACCTGCACAGGTTGATTTGTCCCCAAATGAAGAACTCACTCTAAATTGGATTCTGCAAAATCCATATCAGTTTCCATTTGAGGATGACACAGAATGTGCTCAACAAAATTCGTCTTCGTAAGAATTGTGTCTACTCAACCATTCATTACAATTTGAAATCATTCAAAACCAAAAGCTAATCTCGTATTCATTTGCAGGTTGGATTGCGGCATGTTCGTCATGTTCTACATGGATAAAATAGCACAAGGACAGCCCATTCCAAAAAATGTGGACAAGAATTTCATGAATGAATATCGAGCACAATATGTCACAAAACTCCTACACCACAAACACTGTGTAATTAATCGTCTCTAGTGATTTGCCTTTCGTTAACTCAAGACAATATGTATCTTAATTCTTGTGGATGTTTGTAAATATTTCTAGTTATGGTATATAAGAACATATTTCCTATACATATAAACTGTAATATAATCTTGGAACAGGATGCAACAAAACGAAGGGAAACAACAAAGCGCTTTGAATTTTCTGGTCAAATCGCAACAAATTAAAGCTGCGGTCTTTCGTCTCGAACAATTATTACGAAATTGAAATATCGAACAAGAAACGCGCAGCTTTCAATCAAAATCGCGCTTGCTCAAAAGGTAAAGGCATAATCAAAGTACTAAAACTAATATCAAATCACATTTAAGTAGGTCAGTTGTAACATTCCAATATACTTGCAAAATTATTCAAATTGAATTATCGAACAAGAAACGCTGCATTTGGTCTCGAACAAGCGCATTGCAGTTTACGGTCTCGAACAAGAAATGCTGTCAAAATCTGCACTTCTGCTCAAAAGGTAAAGGCATAATCAAAGTACTAAAACTAATATCAAATCACATTTAAGTAGGTCAGCAGTTGTAACATTCCAATATACTTGCAAAAATTATTCTGAAATTGAATTATCGAACAAGAAATCGCTGCATTCGGTCTCAACAAGAAATCTGCTATGGTCAAAATCTGCACCTTCTTTGCTCGAAAGGTAAAGGCATAATCAAAGTACTAAAACTAATATCAAAACACATTTAAGTAGGTCAGCAGTTGTAACATTCCAATATACTTGCAAAAATTATTCTGAAATTGAAATATCGAACAAGAAACTGCGCTGCGATTTCTGGTCAAAATCTGCACTGCTGCTCAAAAGGTAAAGGCATAATCAAAGTACTAAAACTAATATCAAATCACAACATAGACTAGCAAAAAATATTCTGAAATTGAATTATGGGACAAGTTCTGTTCAAAATCTGCAACAAATAAACAGAAACTGCATGCGGTTTACGCAACAAAATCTGCTCAAATCTGAAAACAAGCATTCAATGGCAGTCAAAAACGAATATCCACTCATGAAACAATTGTATAATTTTCATTAACTTCAAAAAACAATCATAATATCCAATTAGAAGCTGTGTAGCCAATTAAAAGCAACTAAGGCTGCAATGCAGAAACCGACTATACATTCACTAAACCATATCTAACGTAAGCAATCGTCAACTGAGAAGTAATGTTCATATCACAGACCTTGCAAGTCTTCCTATTATGCCCAGTAACACTACACCGACTGCATTTCAATGGCCTTTTAAATTCACCAAAAGCTTTGATCCTCTTTGTTGGTGGTCTTCCTGGCCTCTTTGTAATTGGCGGAAGCACAAATCCAACAAAGCTAGTGCTGCCCAAGCCTTTCCCAATATCGGAATAGGAAAAATAGGACTCTCATAGGCTTTTCGAAAGAAGTCAGTCCTATAGTAACACTCCACGTAATCATAAATTGAATCTTTCTTTGCTAGAATTGCAGCTACCGCATGCGTGCAAGGAAACCCGTCAATTTGCCAAAGACGGCAAGAACAAGTCCTTTGCTCAAGATCAACCATCACAGAATAATCAGCAAATACTTCAAAAACAGTGAAACTAGAACGACGAACTACCCAAGTCCTACCGGCCTCCGCATTTTCCCACAGTCTAGTTTCCATCTCCGGACACAAAATTGTTGTCCACTTCTCCGCTTCAATTAAATGTCGTTGAGAATTCAATACCATCAATTTCTGTCGAATCCCTTCTATCAAAGGTAGCACCGGCAAATCTCGAAACACACCAACCCAATTATTAAATGACTCCGCTAAACTATTTGCCATCTCCCCATACCGCATTCCTTTGAAATATGCGTTCGCATAGTGATCTCTAGACAAATCAGATATAAATGTCTTCACTTTCGAACTCCCAACAATCACCAACTCCTCCATTGCTACCGTAAACTCTTCCTCTGTAACAGTATATGCGCACCTACTAAATAAATTGATAACACGATCCTGGAGCAATTTCCCATAACCTGACTTCGGGTACTTCGATATCAAATTCTGTTTGAGGTGATAGCTTATAGAATGAGGCCATCCAGGAAACACAAACCCCGTTGCATTTAACAAACCTTGATTGCGATCCGAAAAAAAGGTCACCACTCTCCCCATCGGTAGCAAAATAGAAGCCAAATGTTGAAGAAACCAAGTCCAATTCTCCTCTGTCTCAGAATCAACAACTCCAAAAGCTAGAGGATAAAACCCTGCAAAACAAAACCAAGAGCACAAGTATAAGCAAAAAAGGGAAATTGCAGTGCAGTTTTTGAAAACAAATCTGCTCAAATTTGAAAGGAAACCAAAAGGCAAAACCATGATCCAAGTACTAAAACTAAATTTAAAACACATTTAAGTTCATGAGCAGTTGCAACATTCCCACAGACATAAAAAAATTACTAAGAAAATCGAATTATGAAACAAGAAACTGCAATGCGTTTCTGCTAAAAATTGCAACAAATGGAATCTGCAATACATTACAGATAACCATACCTTGATTTCCATTCTTTAAGCACAGAAAGCTGCCCCTTGTACTTGCTCTTCAAAAACGTAGCATCAACGAACAACAAGGGTATGCAATATTGAAATCCAGCAATGCAACCGCCAAACGACACAAAAAACCGTCTAAAGCGATTAATTCCAGCTTCACATTCAAGAGTGCAGAGAGAACCAGGGTTAGTTTCCTTTACGGCGTCCGCATACCACACTAACTCGTTGAAGGACTTCGACTCATCACCGTGAACGTTCAATTTAGCTAACTCTTTGCCAAACCATGCATGGTAGTATGAAATGTCTATACCATAATAATCTTTGAACTCGTGTATAATCTCAACTGGCTTCGGCTCTGGTTTTGCACGAATTCTGTCCACAATGAGGGAGGACACCACACGAGACTTCATCATCTTACTCTTTGATTCCCGTATCCGACCCACACATGTATGCACATTATTTAATGTCCGAATTACAAAACAGCCAGTAGCTTCACAACGAGAAGCATAAACACGCCAGCTACAACCCTCCAATTTCTTATTCGAACAAATAGCAACCACCCGCTTCTTGTCATTGCCGGCATATAAAAAATTAAATCCTACTTCAAGAGCGTACTTGCACAATTTCAAACGGAACTCCTCTGCACCACCGTCAAACTTCTGCCCTACATGATGTATGTACGTCTCCCACTCATTCGACAACAAAGGCTTAGCACTTGCTCTCTTCGACCTGCCCAAAAATTCATTTCTGTCTTCGACAGTACTAGAACACGACGACTCGCCCTTTTCACATGCTATCAACTCCTTATTTGCACAAAAATCACCACTATATTCACTGCTCCCGCATAAATCCTTCACTAAAATATCAACACTCTTCTCATTTGATACAAACAAAAATGACCTCATCATGTCCAAATCGCTATCCGTTTCTAGAAAACAACTCGGATAAGGGCAGCGAATACCGTAACGTAAAACAACCCAACTGCAAACCCTTAAACCTTAGACACAAAGTCTTCAAAATATCAACCATGGATGACTCTGATGAAACTGAAAACATAATGGTTTCCGACTTATATGTGCACTTGGCAATGACACACACCTCCATTAGCCTTGAAAATGCAAACAAAACAACAAACAAAAACAGAAAACAATTTAAATCAGTAAATAATGTACATGAGCAGTTGTAAAATTCCAATAGACTTCCAAATATTAGTCTGAAATCGAATTATGAAACAAGAAACTGCAATGCGAGTTTACTGCCAAAGTACTAAAACTAATATCAAAACACATTTAAGTAGGTCAGCAGTTGTAACATTCCAATATACTTGCAAAAATTATTCTGAAATTGAATTATCGAACAAGAAAGCTGCTGCGATTTGGTCTCGAACAAGAAAGCACCGCATTTACGGTCAAATCTGCCTTCTTTGCTCAAAAGGTAAAGGCATAATCAAAGTACTAAAACTAATATCAAATCACATTTAAGTAGGTCAGCAGTTGTAACATTCCAATATACTTGCAAAAATTATTCGAAATTGAATTATCGAACAAGAAGCGCAGCTGCTTTACGGTCTCAACAAGCTGCAGATTTAGTCAAAATCTGCACTTGCTCAATAGGTAAAGGCATAATCAAAGTACTAAAACTAATATCAAATCACATTTAAGTAGGTCAGCAGTTGTAACATTCCAATATACTTGCAAAAATTATTCTAAAATTGAATTATCGAACAAGAAACTGCGCTTTACGGTCTCAACAAGCTATGACAGATGTAGTTTATGACAGAAAATCAAAACAATTCGAATAGAAACCAAAAGGAAACCACGATAAAAGTACTAAAACTAAATTCCATAAACATACAAGTCGACATAATCGAAAACAGGTTCTAAAGTACTCATACCTCAAAACTTAGGACTGCCAAAAATCTCCACAACCAAACAGCACTTAAAATCAAATCGATCACGAAACGAAGAATATAGGGTTTAGCATTGAACGCCATACAAGATCGCGCCGCAAAATCGAGCCACAAAGCGAGCTCGAAAAACCCGAACTAAAGAGAACAAATCACCCAAAGCGCGGTCATTGACAAAGATGAAAATCGAGCAGCGTAGCGAGAAAAGGAAGGCGAAAAAGCGAAGAAAATAAAAGCAAAACCTACAAGAAAATTGAGCTCCAATGGCGAACCCACTCGAAGCGAAGAAGAAAGCGAGCGAAAGAGAAGAACTCGCGCGTCGTTTAAGCGTTGAGAGGCAAAAGCGTCATTTAATTTGTAGGTTTACAGATGGGCGGCTTTTTAAGAGAAAAGGGTAGAATTGTCTTTTTATTTGACATTTTTAAAACGAATCTGGGCCAGCCTTGGGCCTAATCTAAAATAGCTATTTTTTATTGAGTATTAAAACCCAAACTAAAATACCTAATATCTCACTTCCTAATTAGTAAACTTAATTATGTCTAATACCTAATTTTCCTGTTTATAAATGGGTTTTGAGTGTGTGTAATGATGAGTTTTGGGTGTGTTTATATGTTTAAATAGTGTTTGGATTTTTTTATAATTTCAACCCCCATTTTGGGTGTTTTAGTGAAACTCCCCATAATGAAAGTAACATTATTCATTATGATTTCAATTTGCCGAAAGCTTATGCTGTCGACTCTTTTGGTCAGGGCAGTCGAAATCAATACAATACAACAGAAGTGGATAGGTGCTGCTAAGACCTACAAGTTGGTTTTGCATGGCTGTGCTCTCTTTTCTTTTTGGGACATTTTGGAAAAAGCAAAAGGAGAGAAAAAACTTTAAAAGAAGCAAAATGGACAAAAATGTCCTTATTTATTTTTAGATTTCTAAGGAATCCAATACATTTGTATGTCTTTGATTTGAAAGTTGAGTGGTTTTTTGTCTTTTTTGAAAAAGCTTTGGCTTTTTCCAAAAGTGAAATTTTTTTTATGTCTAAAACCTAAAAAACCTTTTCTTTTTCCCTTATACTTCAGTGGGAAAGTGAATTTTGCTATTTATCTTGGAATTCCAAATTTTATTGGCTTTTTTTTTTTTTTTTTTTGGGATATCAGAGCTAATCTTTCTCGTTAAGATTTGGCAATGGGATTGAGTCACTGTCAGCTTTTATATATTCCCTATTTGATTGGATAAATCATATTTTAGAGCAGGTGAAGTTGTTCCTTTTTATCTTTTTTTTTTTGACATTTACTAATCCACCAAAAAAAAAAAAAAAACCTGAAAAAAGAAAGAAGAATACTCTCGCATCTTGACTTCAATGCCGGACATACAGCGTTACATGATGATGTTCATGTAATAAAATTGCAGCCTTATCTTCTTTTATTTTTTTGGTTACAAACTATGAAGGAAAAAAGTTTGGGACTGATAAAGAGTCTCCTCGGATATAAAGTTTCCTTTTTAACTTTTTAGCAGCAACTATTTCCCCATCTATCTTCACCAATTTACTAATCCAGTCTTTTTTATTTGTTTTTCTATTGTATAATTATCACTCCTTTAACAAGAATAACTTGCATGTCACGGATATAACATTGTTTTGCTATTCTTTTTCAATTATGTTTCGTTATGTGAAATCATGACGGAATATGATTGATTGGGATAGTAAATCAATGATATCCCAAGTTTTTCTTCCCTTTAACGGCCTAACGTTATATCTAAAACATAAGATGCTGATTATCTTGAGTAGTGAGCATACACATAACACCATGCACAACCATCCCTTTAATTATCTTCTATCTAAAAGGTGGCATCCAATTCAAATAGGAATCTGGTCGATGGTAGTGGATGCGCTCTTTATACCTTCCTTGGTCGACTTGTCTTTCCCTTCTCTCCCACCAAAGACTAGCAATACTTGATTACTATTGAACCTATAATCCACACGACTTGTTTTTCTCTTAGATTATCATCCTTTACTGCTCTTCCAATACACCAATCAAGTTTTAACATGTTATATAGCACCGTCAATGTGGTTTGCAATTTATTATGAAGAGGCAAAGTGACAACGAGTCGAACTCTAATCATAAGTGGAAATATTTATAACTTTTAAAAAATATTATAAAATACAAGTGATTGTCTAAACTACAAAAGGGAGGAGAGTTTTTCTTTTACACACACACACAAACAAAGTGTCACGGAATTTTGAACTTGAGACCACTAATATACAAGTTAATGTCTTTTTCCATTGAGTTACAGCCCATTAACATAACTCTAATCAAAATGAAATTTGCAAAAATCTTGTATACACAGAGTAATGATCCTCTTCATACACATATATAATGTAAAAATGTGAGTTCATTGTAATCCTAAATTTGTGAGGCATACGAACTAACTCTTTTTATAGATGTTAAAATTTAACCTTTCCAAACGAAAATTGCAAAAAAAAAAAACTTTAATCTTTTCTTTTTCATACCTTATATCCTAAGACTTTATTTATTTATTATAAAGATACTTGTTATTATTTATTTTTATAAAGTTAAAAGGCACTTTCTTTTGGCAAATAATGGGTAAACAATCCGGACAAAAAACAAGAAGAAAAGGAAAAATAAAAGAGGGTAAATTGGACACCGACCTATCCCCATTTGAAGATAGGGAAGCTATAAAGCCCTTCCAACAAAATCATTCCTCTAACTCTTTACTACCCGCGTTCGCATTCGCGCATTACTTTCACTAGAAATCACTCATCCTACAGAAGAGAGAGAGAGCCCTCAGTCCAACACAAATCCACAAAAGAAAGAAGTGTGTGTGGATTGGAAATTGGCATCAAACACTTTGAGGAGGTAAGCATCTCTTTTTGGGTCGAATATTTCACTTTCCCTTTCTATTTTAGCTTTCTCGCTTCACCCCTCTGCTTGCTGCCAAACCCTTTCAAGCCTTTGCGATCCCATTTCTCTTTGGACAGTCGGAAGAAAATAAGTTCCGATTAACTGCTTTACTCTTTCTCATATCAATTTGGGTTTGCTTGCTTCTGATTATAGAGGTTCACTCTCGTTCATATAATTAGTTTCCTTTAAGTTAAATTAATTTAACGAATTTGGTCTCAACTTTTGGTGATTTTTCGTGATTGTTATTCGGAATTCAGGTTTTTTTTTGGTTTTGTTTTATGTACTTTCCAACGAAGTCTACCTGAAGATTTATTGATTTTAATACGGTTGTGTGTGTTTTGTTGAATTATTGAGGGCTTCTGGGAATCTGAGGTGGGACTGTAAAGTCAGTGCTTGGTGTTTCTGTTTAAAGCTCAAAAAATGTTGATGGGTTTTTGATATTCTGAGATGGGTTTGTGTTTGATTTGTGAATTGTAGGGTTTAAGAAGTGAAAGCGGGGGCGGGGTTTGTGATGAGGAAGGGTTCCAAGAGTAATTGCAAGTCTGCTTCTCATAAGCTTTTCAAGGACAAAGCAAAGAACCGTGTGGATGACTTGCAGGGAATGTTCATGGACCTCCTATTCGCCAGAAAGGAGAGCCGCTCCACTGATGCTATCCTCCTTGAAGAACAAGTCCATCAGATGCTGCGCGAATGGAAAGCCGAGCTAAATGAGCCCTCACCAGCTTCTTCCTTGCAGCAAGTTAGCATCATGATCCTATACAATATACATATATTTTTTGAGTGCGTATGTGGAATGAGATATTTAACTACAAGTTTGTGTATCGACATATGTGATTGGATGTAATACATCAACTTGTGGAATATCTTGGTTATGCTTTTGTTTGAAAAGTTGTGGTTGTAAAATTGTGGTGTTTATCGGTAAATATAGGGCGGCAGTCTTGGTTCTTTCTCTTCAGACATTTGCCGGCTGTTGCAGCTTTGTGAAGAGGAAGATGATGCCACTAGTCCATTAGCTGCACCGAAGCCCGAGCCTAATGATCAAAATTTGCAAGTTGGAGAAAGTTTGGTCTTTCATGAGGTTGTCTTCCCCTCTTCTTCTTTCTTTTCTTAACTGTTAAAAAAATCCTTTATGGGGGTTTTGGTTCATTTTTGCTGTCTATCCTATCTATAAGATTTATAATTTTTCATTTCCTTGAAATGAAATGTCAATCAGTTTGTATATGAGCACTCACCGGTTATTGTAAACAACATATTTCAGGGATTTACTGTGAATCAGGGGCAACATGAACTTGGCTTCCCATTGGCTGATCAGTGCAAAAGCTCCCCTTCGGGAGTTCACAATGCTGCTGCTAACAATTTGGAAGGGGCTAATCATTTGGACTATCATCAGTATGAATTGCATCAAGAGTTTGAGCACAACTTCTATACTTGTTTTAATAGCACAGCTTTGAGTGGGGAAGATGCGTTGCCTCATGTTTCTACTTATCTACCAAGTATTTGCCCTCCACCCTCTGCTTTCTTGGGCCCGAAATGTGCACTTTGGGATTGCCCAAGGCCTGCTCAAGGATTGGACTGGTGGCAAGACTACTGCAGTAGCTTTCATGCTGCTTTAGCATTGAATGAAGGACCACCTGGCATGGGTCCGGTCCTTAGACCTGGGGGCATTGGCCTGAAGGATGGCCTACTTTTTGCTGCTCTTAGTGCGAAGGCACAAGGAAAAGATGTAGGTATTCCTGAGTGTGAGGGAGCTGCTACTGCAAAGTCTCCATGGAATGCACCTGGTAAGTGCATTGTTTTTTTTTATTTTTTATACTGTTTTTAATCTTTGAGTTGTGAAAATTCTATAGAAGTCATGAGTTTCTTTCACTGTGAATTTTATCTGATCAATCTTTGTGATTTCAGAACTCTTTGATCTTTTGGTTCTTGAGGGCGAGATAATTAGGGAGTGGCTCTTTTTTGATAAGCCTCGAAGAGCTTTTGAGAGTGGTAACAGAAAGCAGAGGTCATTGCCAGATTACAATGGACGAGGTTGGCATGAGTCGAGGAAGCAAGTGATGAATGAATTTGGAGGGCTGAAGAGATCCTACTATATGGATCCTCAACCCCTGAACCATTTTGAGTGGCACCTTTACGAATATGAGATCAACAAGTGTGATGCTTGTGCCTTGTATAGATTGGAACTGAAACTTGTTGATGGGAAGAAGAATTCCAAGGGGAAGCTAACTAATGAGTCAGTAGCTGATCTGCAGAAGCAGATGGGAAGGCTTTCTGCCGAGTTCCCCTCGGATAACAAGCGCTGTGTCAAGGGCAGGGCCAAAGCTAATGAGAAGGTTGGTGTTGGAAATGTCTATTACACTCCAAATCGAGGGGCAACAACAAATGGGACATTTGACTATGGGATTGGTGCACCATACGACTATCTTGTCGAAAATGTCAACGGCTACTATCTAACTTAACTGAAAGAAGTTTGATGGGCGTGAATAAGCTGCATGCCCATCCTTAGTTGATAGTTTATATTAAGCGGCGGCGGGGGTCATGCATTTTCACTTCACTTGTCAAGGGTCTTCCGTTTTCTTCCACTCCAAAGTCAAGCTCATTTTTTGCTCTATGGACATACTGTGAATAGCTCATCCTCCCACGGAATGCCGCCTTAGACTGTTCTGGACGCTGGAGCATATTCTAACTTCTGCTCAGTACACTTTTATAACTAATTGTCACCGAAGCTGGAATAGGTTGGATGGAACACCATTGCCACAATTATTCTATCTTGGTCTTGGTTTTCAAACATTTATGCAAATTGTGTAGACGGTATGTCGTCCTTGAATGGTATATATCTGCAATATGACCCTTCTATCTATTTATGTACTTTGTTCTTTTATCCTCCTTTAAATTTTAAAACAATCACTCAGAAATCTGATGCAATCGCAGCGACAGGATAACGGGATCATGCATAAACCGAAAGCTTAGAGTTGAGAGTTTGGCATCAAAACGATGATGACGTACGGCTATGCTGACCGTAATAACTTAGCATTTAAAAGGAAACAAATGCATTTCCCGTGACAAATAATAAGTGAAACATTTGCATTAGAGAGGGGAGGGCTACAATTCTCATAAGCGGGCTGCATGCATCACCATCACATAGAAGTTACATAGTGATATTTTGCATTACGTAGGGATTGGAATCTCTAAAGATTTTAAAGAGCATGACAAGCATGGTTTCAAAATGGATTAGTAAATTATTCAATACAAACTGATTTCGCCCGAAATAGTGAAGCTCCCGTCAACCTGGCTTTCTCCTAAGCACCGTCACCATCATCTTCGAGGTTGTTAACTCTCTCACATTCATCGATCCATTCACTGTAGCTGCAGAGTTGCAACTTTTGCATGAGTAAAAATAGCCGCAGAGTTAAAACTCTCACATAAATGAGTGTGTGAAAGAGATGGAGAGAGAGAGATTACTTACACATCTATTGGTTCAGATAAAGCTGCGAATACAAGAAGAAAATCCGAATTGGTTATAAAAAAAAAAAAAAAACTGCATATATTTCTAAGAAATTACATTGTCATAACAAGTTTCTAGGGCAGACATAGGTAGAATATATGGCAACACAAAACTCATAATCTGATCCTGAAATGAGGGTCTTTCAGTGATTCGCCATGCCCCCCCTTAAGCTAAATGCTTCACCTATCAAACCTTAGGGAGACTAGAATGAGTTGCCTGGGCCCTAGCCTAGACTTACTAAGAGTTTAAATTGCTCCCGTAGGATAGTAGGGCAAATAAACTACATTAGTGCGATTTGGCTAGTGGTATCGCCCTTCATATAATTTTCAACCAGGTCAACTGATGCCAGCATCACCACTACGGAAACGAAATTTCCTTAGTCCTTTTTCTGTGAAACAAAGACAAGCTTTTTCCGCCCTCCATCACACATTTCCCTGTTTGAGACTGCTTTCCAGTAGCCCAGTCCCCGATTGGAGCCATGGTTTACCCGGCAGTGCTTCATATCCTCCTTAGCCAAAGTGAATCAGTGATTAAAGGTGGCTAAACCCAATATCATCCCACAGGCTGTGTTTTGACTATCCCAAATTTCCAGTGACAAACATTATCTAGTTAAAAATCGAGTCCAACGAAAAGGAATATAAGATTTCAAAATACATAAACAAGCATTAATCTGCCAAAGGTACCAAGTGTTGAACAGACCTGTGATAGTAGTGCTGAAGCTCTCTTGGCATATTCTGCAAGAAGCTTCCCCAATCAAGTTCTTCATGTCACTGAGATAAGATAAACAATAAAATTGAGTTACATGACTAGAAAATCCAGAATCTTGACACTAAATATGAACCTCCCAAACTGATTCTGGGCTATGCATTCCTTTACATACGGTTAAACAGACTCATAAATCAGACATGGGATTGAATAAAATGCTCACATGCGGCATTCAACACTGGTGCCATGGCTGCAGAAGGGACAGCTGAAGACGGTGTCAAGCTTGTCCATCCGCTTCTTAGGAGGCGGCTTTGCCGATGACTTCCTCTTCCCCATTGCTCAAATCCTTTCTCTAATGTCAATATCTCATCATTAATGGAAGAAAGTTAGTGCTTAAACAAGAATGTTGCTAATTCCACCTCTAATTCACAGCCACAGCCAAGCATTTCAGCCTTTTACAATGGCTCAGCATAATCTCATCCCATAATTGAACATAAAAATAAAAATAAAAAAAAAAAAAATAAGAAATGCAAAATTTGTTACGATTACGTTCGACACAAAATTAGCACAAACATACCCCAAAAAAAAAAAAAAATCCACATGTAAACTCAGATAATTTTTAATAAATATAATCAGTCCAATGGCAAAATTTGCTTTCTTTGCTTCTGAAAATTTAAACCCTACACTACCAGATTATGGTTCACAAAGAAGAAAAAAGAAAAGCGAAAATTTCATACGATCACTTCCCAAATTTTGTTATTTTTTTTTTGTTTTCTTCATCCAGAACAAGAAACACATAAAGTTTCGGAATTTTATTTTAAAAATATTACCTAAAGTGTATATAAGAACTGCTTTTCCTTTTTCCTCTTCGTTTCTCGGCAACCAAACAGGTGTAAACATGCAGAAATTGCATCAATCAATTCCCAAAGAAACCGTTAACAAAAGAAAGAAGGAAAAACTTACGGAAATCGATGAAGAACCAGCCGACTTGTTAACTATTGTTGCAGATTTTGGATATCGAAGTGTTCCCCTCCCCCTGTGAATTAGAAACGCTTTAAAATGTGCCAAGGAGAACCAAGCGGTTCAAGCGGGAACCGAAACGACGTCGTGCCGTTTCGTACTTAGGATCCGATTAAATTAAACCCGACCCAAATATAGCCCATAAATCACTATCCCTAACCTCTCTACCACAACGTTCATAAACCCTAAAGCCGTGTTCAGAGCTCAAACTCACTAATGGCGTCCATTCAATCCGTCTTTCTCTACAATCCTCTGCTTCCCTTAAGACCTCGTCATTCTCTTTCCACTAAAACCCTCGGAACCCCTCGAAATCTCCATTTTACCCTCGCCCGTTCTACTAAGAAAGATGTCCCATTTACAGAGCAAGAGGTCCTCCAAGCCGTGGCCGAGTCCGACGAGAGAGTCCTTCCCGGAGTAAGGACGTACGAGAACGACTCGGCTTGTCTCGCTTTAGTCGGCGCCGTCGACTTCGAGCAGGCTCTGACGGCAGCTGCAGCCGATGGAGGACAAGCCGCCGACGAGCATATCAGCTCGGGCATGCCAGCTATGGTTGTGGAGACCTTGTTCCCGGGCCATTCGGACCCCCACAGCACAGTCTCGACCCGGCTGGTCAGTTCATTTATATCTATAATTTTGTTTCTCATTAAAAGCATGCCATGTCCTTTTGATTTTTTCTTCTCTGAATGGCTGGTTTGAAATTGACATTTTTACAGTTTCTGCCTGCTAGAAAAGTTAAAGAAAAAGCTGGTAAACTGAGAAGGTCCATCACAGAAGATATGCTGTCAACCGCTACGTCCAGAAACATACTTTCCATGACATTTAGACAAGTGGTGTTACAACTGCTTTGGAACTTCGAACTGGTTGTCTTTCGACCTGGAACAGAAAGGAATATGGAGGATCTGGAGAACCCAAGAGAGGTTTGTCTTTGTTATTTATTTGTAATGGTTTCTGCTTAAGGAATTTTACACCTGCATGACTTTCTTGTAAAATGTAATATCATAATAATCTCTGTCCTGCAGGTGCCATGTGATACTGATAGGTTCAGTTCTCTTATGCATTTCGTATCAGCAGGTCCCTCCATCCTTCACCCTTAGTTCATCGGATGAACGGATTATGTCTGTGCTCGCAGAAGTTGTGTGCATATCTGCTCTTGAAAACACTAAAAGACAATTTCTTGAAGATTTCATGGGCAAAACTGAAAGTAATCTGGTCCGCTGGTTCCGAAAGCCTAAAAGGACTGTATCAAAAGATTCCTCAGTTGTCATGTACAAACTATTTGAAGATGAGATAGTTGAAAATGCCAAGAGTCTGCTGAAGAATTTTAATTTAACAAAGGGAAGTTTTAAGCCTGTAAAAACAAAATCCAAGTACCATCGATGGACACCAACTGCACTCTCTAAATTGGAAAAGATTGGTGGTCCTGAGTTTAGTTCTTGGACTAGTGAGCATGTTCCTGCTTACCGGCTACAGATTGATGCTAATCAACATAAAGATGTGAAATTTGAAGGCTGGAGAAAATCTGCAGAAAATTGGTGTGAAGTTTTTTTGACACACTCCCAAATGGTACTTTTTTCTTTCCTTGTCGTCAGTCTTCTTGCTTTCAGTGTTTCTTGTCATGGTCTCTGTAATTTGGATACTGAAGACATGCTAAACATGTTAAGTGTCCATGTAATGAGGTTTCTAGTTCAAATCTATATGAAATAGAATGATGATGTACGTGATAAAGAATTTTCATTCTCCCCTCCTCTCATTCCTATAATAGGAGTTTATTTATGATAGAGCCACGTTAACTATTGCTTCTTTAGCATTTAAGTGTAGTGTAACTTAATCTCAGTCGTGAACTATTGATTTATGGAATATTAAGACTCTGGTTTACAAAATTTGTAGGTTGGATTGGCGGACATAATAGATATGTATTACGAAGATCTTTACACAATGCCGGATAAGCAACTATCATGTGGTGTTGTTGCAAATTCCACTAATTTGTCAAATAAGAAGGTACTTGAGTGCATATGTTTTCTTTATCTCTTGGTTAAGTTAATCATTTAAGACCTGAAGCATGCATGTGAAGATTTTTGTAAAACAAATGTAAAAGTTTGTTATTAGATCTGTTCTCAACCCAGATTGCAATTGCTGCAGGTATGTCTGGGACCCTTTGATCAATTGAGTTCAGATTGGATAATGAATTTGAAATCGGTGCGATGCTAACTGGTTACGTTTATTTCAGATGGGCTCTTTCTTGTTAAGAATGCTATCTGTCACCCTTGCAAGTGGAATTTTTCTCATTACAATCAGTGCCCTTGGCCAACTTGGTTTTCCCTATCCACATAAAGGTGCAAAGTATTTGAGAGAAGACAGGTCTTTTCCATCATCTGAAGTTGATGGTGCACTATATCAGTCAGTGGATGCTGTGAAGGTATGTATGCACGAAAGGATGATATTATCATGTCAACCAAATCGAAAATATTTTGGATTATGTAATAAACTTATCTATAATTAGTTTGTGAACAATTTTCACTGGAGGCTTCCAAAAATGGGAGAATGAGAAGCAGGTTGCATATGAAATGAAAAATAAAGATTTACCTTTTCGCCTCATCTTTCTCTACTTCTTAATTGGTCTGAGAAAAATATGAATTTGGGACTTTATTTGGACAGTTGGAAGCATTTTGCGTCTCACTTGTCAAAAAGATAAAAGATGCCCTGGGTTGGCCGGGTGAGATCAAGATGGAAACAGATGTGGGTGCTTGGACTGGTAAAGTCCCAAATTACTTGAGGATGGTAGTTGATTCGTCCAACAGGGAAGACATGTCATCTTTTTCTTCCTCTTCAGAGAAAATTGATGAAGACTTGAAAGCATCAGCACAAGATATCGCTAGTTATCAGGTAACTTGTGTGTAGAAGTTTACTTTCATGTGTTTTTTCAGCCACCATTCAATCTGGTTCTCTTTCTCCTTCACAATTATTTCTAAGATATTGTGACCACCTATATGGAGAAATGTCTTATAGGTTACATCTTTAGGATGCTGGTGTACCATATCATTGCCATCATGTGGTATTTGGGAAAATCATGATCATGTAGCTCTCAGCTTATTACTCTATTGTTAATTATCCTCCTTGTACCTTTTCAATGTTTTTAACATTTCTGCATACTCTTTGGAAAAATTTAGGTGGTTCTGTCAACCGACGGTAAGATAGTGGGCTTCCAACCTTTGAGCAGTGTGGCTGTTAACCATTGGGCTGCCAATCCCTTAGCAAAAGAATTATACAGAGGGCGAAAACTTTCACCTGGTAAGTGCTAGCTGTTTTTGTAATATATTATTATTGTGTTATTAGCTGCCACTAACCTTTGAGATTGTCTCAAATAGGTTTAACAGAACCGGGTCTTAAGGTCCAGCGTCCAAATGAGGTTGCTGTCATAGAGTTGTTGATGTCAGTAAAGCCAGATGCCTGTTTTGCTTTGGCCAGGCCAGTTCGATAATTATCGTCTGGTAATTGCGCATAAGGATGAGCATGCACATCTTGGTGATGCCACTGGCACTGCATGTGGTTTGGCACCTGCAGTGTGGAGTTTTAGATCTTGGAGCATCTTTGAGATATATCAAGTGGTGCAAACCAGAATGTTCACCCCTCTTTGAGATATTGGAACTCTCGTCAAGAACAAAACGTCAAAAAGTTAGCTGTGTATCATCATCTTAGAAAAGGAAGAGTCAATGTTCAATTCTTTCTCAATATATGTTTACGAACTTGAAAAAAAAGAATTTGATTAAGAAGATCGTTTGTCACACATAACAAAAGAAATTGGTGAATTAAAGTATTGTCTGTTTGTCAAAGAACAATAATAATAAAACTCAATTATAAGATTGGCAAAATTGTACAAGTGTGCGTGTGTGTGTGAATTAAAGCAATCAGGGGGCCTTTAAAGTTACACACAGAAAATTCATTGAAGCAGTTGATGCAGCTTCTGTTCAAAGCTATCTAACCAAGAGTTCTCAAGCCCTTTGCCAGTGAAAAACTCCCTCCACTTAGCATGGTTGGTCCTCACCTCCTTGGCTACCTCACTCTCATCATCCATCACAGTTTTCACAGCCTTGCAGACACCCTCCGTTGTAAACACCCCATCTTCATCTCCTTTCTCAACCTCCACTCCCACTTTCAAATCCCTGCTCATCATTCTTGCATTGATGATCTGATCTCCCACATTTGGCAGCAGCACCAATCGGCACTCGTTCATCAGAGCCTCTGATAAAGACCCCGAACCGCAATGGGTCACAAAGCACCCCACAGAAGGGTGCTTCAATATCAATGGCTGCTGAACCCAACCACCATGAACAATTCCTCTTCCTTGCACCCTCTCTTCAAACCCTTCTGGCAATGCTGCCTCAATCGATTCGACTCCCATGGGTGGCTTCAGGGCGGCGAAGAACGGCAGACCGGTAAGCTCAAAACCCAATAGCAATTCCTGGAACTGAGCCTTGTTCAGAATGCATTCACTGCCAAACGCACAGTATATCACGGTTTTGGCTTCGAACCCATCAAACCATTTTGCCCATTTCTCATCTAACTCTGTAGTTGGGGGCTCTGGCACCACCGGCCCTGCAAGAATCACTGGCTTTCCAAACTGGGTTTCAACATAATCACAATAAGGCCCTTCCATTTCTCTGCAAGTTTTGAAAGCAATGGCATCACAGTTGCTAAAAGAGCCCATTTGGCGTTCCAGGAATGTAACCCCACGCCCATACTCCATCAATGTGGCGCCTACCAGCGCTCGAGCTTCGTGGGTTTGTAGCTTGATTGATGATGCAGGGAAAGATGGTGGAGGCTCCATAAGATCAGCTTCTGTCAATGATTTTTCCAACAGTTTTCTTTCCGGGCTTATCAGAAACCCAACAGTTGCAGGACTAATTGTGCAGTAATGCACAGACTTGATACCTATATCCAGCTTATGCAACAACGCGGGCAGCCAATGTGTGAAGTCAAAGAAAACAAAGTTGGGCCTGAGCTCACAAAGTGCTTGTTCAATGGCAGGGCGTGTGAGGTCCATGGCGGTCACGAGAAGAGAGTGCAAGGGGAAAGGAACGTCGGCCGTGGTTTCGGTGCCAGGAGGAAGGCCGTCGACATGTGGGACGTCAATTGGGATGAAGGAAATGCGATGAGAGTGGAGATTAAAAGCCTCCAACTTTTGTTGTACTTTGGATGGTGAAAAGAAGGAGATTCTGTGGCCTCTTTCAGCAAGTTTGTTGGAGATGTGCAGAAATGAGGTCAGGTGCCCCATGCCAAACCAAGGGTACATGGCAATGTGAAGGGTTTGGTCAGTCATATTTGCAGCATGTAAATTAGCTGAAATCAAGGAAATCAAATGTTCCTAGAACAGATTGGAAATAATGAGTTTTGCCAAACACAAATCAGGAGCCCTGCTGTTGTAACCAAAATTAAAAATAAAATGTTCCTAGAGAGAGAGAGAGAGAGAGAGAGAGAGATGAAGATGAATAACGTCACCCTTGGAAATGAGTCTTGCATGCCTAACAACAAATCACGAACTTCTTGCAGAAATTAACTAAACTGGTGGTTGGATTAGATACTTTGTATTCGATCACAACAAATATGAAGGAAGACGTGGTCGTTTTTAGGCGATCCAGCTTTCTTTTCTTTTGTTTTTCTAGTGGGTGGATTAAATGGCGAATTGTTGATGATGCACATATATATGTTTGCTCCCTAGTTTTGCAGCTGGCTTTGGATGTTGCATACTATTAGTTTCATAGTTTAATTGGGGAAAAAAAACATTTTCGACTTTTATCGTGTTAATTAAATACTAGAAAATCTCATATATGTTAAGTATGTGAGGCCGTTATTTCAATTATACTCTTACCTATCAACTTTCTTTTATTTAATAAAGTGGTTCAAAATGAACTCTCTCTTTAATAATAGTGTTAGATAAGATTGAGAGTTGATACCTCTTTTGTTTTTTTTTTTTTTTCCTAGCTAAACGTATAATGGTTTTGGCAAGGCAAAAATTGCAAAACTATGGATTTTTATTTCTTTTTTTTGGGTGTTGCAACAACTTGTACACTTCAAATTTTGTGGGTGGATTGTAAAGTGGACCAGATGGATTTAAATTTATGGAATTGGGTCCTTGTTAGTCAGCCCATAATAATAATGGGCTACAAGTTTAGTTCCAAATAATCGGGTCCTTGTTTACTCGGTCTCTTCAAATTTAAAGGGGTATTACAGTCAATTGACCACTAGACCCATAGCATAGGAGAGTCGGTAAAACCGAAGCCTTCACAAAAAGGATTTCCCTCCACAACACGACTCTCACGACTGCTTTGATCTTTCCCGGGACGACTAGGGTTTTAGAAATCACAGTGAAATATAATCGAACCCTAGTGCCCATAGATAATCAACCAAGTGTTTTGGATTGTTTTATATAATCGAAAACTGATTCTCAATTTGATCGCCTTTGAACCCAAATTTGCTGCTTCTGCTTCGTCTTCTTTTTGTATTCGAACGATGGGAAGGGGAAAGTTCAAGAGCAAGCCCACGGGTCATCGCCAGTTCTCCACTCCCGAAGATCTTCGTAAGCCAAACAATTCTTAATTTTCTCTCTTTCTTATTTACAGATTTTTTTGTTTGGTTTCAAAACTAGTTAGTTGAATTATTTTGTTTTCCCTCCCACTTTCTGGTGTTTCTCGGTAACCAAACAGAGGATTAAGGCCTGCTGGCTGGGTTGTGTTTTGTAGTTAGTAATCGACAAATTCTATTGTTGTTGTTTGATCAATTTGTTTCAGGTTCTATTTTATGAGTGATTGCATTGATTCGAATGTTGATTGTTGGTTTAATTGATATTACAGTTGGGAGATCATGCAAACGACTGTTGTTATTATTGGTTATTATTGGGAGATCATGCAAACGACTATTGTTATTATTGGTTTTAGGAGATTGAATATGTTGGCTATTTGTTCTATGTAATTGCAAGTTATAATTATGCTATATTGGCTGTATAACCCAGAAAATAATTATAATTTATTGGTCCCATAAATAGGAAATTAAATCAATTTTAGGCGTGGTGTTTCACTATTGTTTGTCGATATTGAGTTATTGACTCGCTTTAAATGAGATTTCAATTAATAGTGTCAGAATATCGATCTCTTATGGCCTACTACATGTTGTCAAAAGCTCTTTGTGTGAGTTAGAGAGCTGGAGGGAGAATGAGTATTTGTTAGTAGTGCCTATAAATTTGTAGTAGGAATTTCTGTTTAGATTGGTATAGTTCTCATGTGCGTTCTAATATACATTTGCAGTTGCTGGTACCTCTACTCGTCCTCGCACTTTTTCAAAGGTATGTCTGGCTGCCTCTCTGTCACATATTATATGGTGATACAAAATTATCAATTTTTCGGGGTAAGCAAGTTATTTTGTTTGTTTCTATCAGAAAGAAGCTGAATATGACGAAGTTGAAGAAGAAATTGTAGAAAGTTCTGAAGAGGAGTCCGGAGATGAATCGGAAGGACAAGATGAAGTGAGTAAACATGAACTGCTATATATGTAGAAGGTTTTTTCTTCTTGTTGTTTTATACTTTTTAAATGTGTAAGTAATAATGTGAAATCACTTGTCATGTTGTCCAATAATGTTTGCAGAAGAAGAAGGGAATTCAAGGTATTATTGAGATTGAAAATCCTAATTTGGTAAAGCCAAAGACCTTGAAAGCTAGAGACATTGATGTAAGTTTTGCAAATTTCTTTGAACTTAGTTCTGATAGTGAATTGTATGACAAAGTAATATTTGTCTTATTTATTTATGTATTTTTTACAGATTGGAAAAACAACTGAACTCTCAAGGCGTGAAAGGTTTGTTGGGTGAAACTTGAGTTGTATGAATATCTTTTTGATCTTAATCAGTTTTATACATCCTCAATTTTTGTGCTTTTGTTTTCAGAGAAGAGATAGAGAAACAGAGAGCCCGTGAGAGATATATGAGGTTGCAAGAACAAGGAAAAACTGAGGAAGCAAGGAAAGATTTAGGTAAGTGTCATTGATTAGTGTTAGTCAGGACACTGCTGTTAGTTGACTGACGTGTCACGTAAGGATTGGCTTGCCTTATAATTTCTGTCATGAAGTTAGAATCTCTGTGTTAACATTCGTAATTTTTGTTACCCGGCCTATTTTTTGTTTCACAGTATAATTAATGGCTAATGCTCTAAACATTTGTTAGCTGAGTTCTTTAGAGAAAAAACAATAGCTGAGTTCTTTATAGTTTCAAAAATTTTATTGATCTCCTCTTGTTGTTTATGCAGAGCGTTTAGCCCTTATAAGAGAACAGAGGGCCGAAGCTGCTAAAAAGAGAGAAGAAGAAAGAGCTGGTAATATTCTGAGTCTGAGACCACCACTAATTGCTTGTTCCTTTTTTCTTTTCTAGATTTACATGATTCGTAATTCTTTACTCCAATTATTTCAGCCAAAGAACAGAAGAAGGTGGCAGCCCGCAAATGATCTGTTTGAAGCAAAACAAGTTATGCTGCTGATAGTACCACAACTATTATGGTCTCTACACTTTAAAGTATTAATTTAATCTATTATTGAACACCAGTATTCCAAATTGGTGATTGAGAAAACAATAAACTTTTTCCCATTTTGTTGTTTGCCATAGAAATTTACCATATTATTATGTATTCAAAACCAACTAGATTTTTAAACTTGTTAGAATCTTTTATAATATTTACTGTATAAAAGAGGTTTCATTTGTGTCAGAACATGGACTGAGCAATTTACCAATGAAATTATGCTGTTTTATATTTGGATAACAGTAAATATTTTTGTAAATTTTCTTTTATGAATCAAATGAAAACATAACATAAACAAAAAGTAAAAACGCAAATGTGGTTTATGTCAGTTGATAGAGGAGTGTTGATAAAGGAGTGTATTTGTCGCATTGCACCCGATTTCAAACTCCCTCTTTATAAGAGCAACTCCACCCATTTGCCCTTAGCCATGACAAAGGGAGAGCTAGGGCAGTCACTATTCACATGAATAGTGATTGCTCTTGCAAATAGTATTTTGTGTTTCCACTTGTTGTCATGGCTAAGGGCAGTTACTATTCATTTATTTGTTTTTTTCACAAATTTTTTTACCTCAATAATTAATTTGGATAATATTTTCGGATAAGATTTCCGGGTTCCTACGTGTCAAGACTATTCATAATCATCTAAAATTTCCGGATAAGATTTTTGGTTTCAAATTTTGGATGAATTTCAAATTCAAATTTCAGATAAATTTTTGGGTTCAAATTTCGGATGAATTTCAAAATTCAAATTTTAGATAAATTTGGGTTCAAAATTCAAAATTCAGATAAATTTGGGTTCAAATTTCATATAAGATTTTCATCCAATCAAAGCCTCACACAAGGAAACATCTTCCATGGTGCTCCACGCCCCTCTGGTTTTGATAGAAGAAGCTATAAATATAAGAACTAAAAATACAATGTGAAAGAGAGGAAGATGTTGAGTATAAAGAGTGAATAATAGTAGAAGTAGAAGAAAATGTATAAGGATTGGTGTTGAAAGTGAAGGGTATTGATAGGCATTTATAAGAAAAAAAATTAGAATTTTTTATAAAAAATTCAATTTTTTTCATAATTTTATTGTCAAAAAATGCCGATCGTTGGATTGGATTCGGAGAAGCGATAAGAGGTTGGAGGCGTGACACGTGGTGCTTCCGTTGGAGATGCGCATGGTGACGTCAGTTGAAATTTTTACCGTTGTGACTGATGTTAAGCATGATATCACCACCTGCGTTTTGGACCTCGAGTTAAGCGGCCTTGGGCCCCAACTGTGGGACCTACTCTAGCTTGGGCTTACCTGAAACCATTTTTGGCAAAATCCCCAGCCCGAGGCAAAAGGGCCTCAGTGGAGTTGCTCTAATAAGACCAGTTTAGAATATCGTCTTTATCAAAAAGAAAAATGCAAAACACTGTGGAGGGCCATATGTCAAAACATTGTGAGAGAGCCATATGTCTCCGTTAGAGCATCTCCACCCACAAGGGCTAAGTTTAAGTATTCACGTGAATAGTGTCAGGTTCGAGGGCAAAGTCTAGGGCAAGTCTAAGACAATTACTATTCATTGTACTTTATTTCCTATTTGTTTATACTTTAAACTATTAATTTTGATAAGCTTTTTAGATTATATTTTCGTTTGTCACGTGTCACTATTTATTATAAAATTTTCATTTAAAATTTAAGATAACATTTTGAATAAAATTTTCAAATAAAATTTTTGGATAAAATTTTGAATAACATTTTGGTTTTGCCTTGACTAATCTATTAAAAAAGAAATTGGAAATGCAAGAAATATATATAAAAAAACATTAAATTGAATAAAGCGGATTTTTTTTTACCTCGTTAAAGATTTTGATGTGGAAAGTGAAAATATTGGAAGGAGATGAGTTTTATGAAGATTTGGTGTAGAAAGTGAATAAAATGGTTAGGTATTTATAGGAAAAAATACAGAATTTTTGGTATTTTTAAAAAATTCAGAATTTTCAGAATTTTAATTTTTGGCCAAAAAAAAATCTGTTTCTTGTCAGAGAGCTGCCTCAGGCTCCTCTGGCAGCCTTTCCCCCGGGCTGGGCTTTGCGCTGGAGATGCTCTTAGGACAGGTGGCAGGCGAAGGAAATATATACAACATAACAAAAAACTCATCGGCAAAACCAGAAGCGCAAACGAAACTGAGGCACCGAGAGAGAGCTTAAGACGCAGACATGGCTGAACCCAATACACCTCAAAATGTGCCTCCTTCTTCTTCTTCTTCTTCTTCAGCTAAAGTTCCAGCTGACATGAACAATGGCCACGCCAACAACACCAACAAAAGTTTATCGGGCCAAAAGATCCACTACCCGAACCCGCCCGACGCATCAAACCCTGACCCGGCAACGCTCAGAGAGCAATGGAAGTTCGCCATCAGGCAGTATAGCAAATGGTACTCGCACGCCTGGGGCACCGCCATTCTCGCTGGAGTTTCCTTTTTTGCCCTCGGTTGGGTCATCAAGGGCTCCAATCCTCTGCCCTCTTTTAGCCGCCATGACGATTCTCCTCCTCCTCCCGACAAAGCCGATGAAGCTCCACGCTGATCACTCTGTTCTCCGATTCCCAGTGAGTTTGCTTTCTTCGGGGTTTTCAATTTTCGGCTTTCGCTTTTACTTTTTAAAAAGAAACAATTTGAAAACAAAATTATAGGTTCTCTTCAACTTGAATTTATGTTGGCTTTACTGTGACTACTGGGTTTGGATTTCATTGTGCTCTGAGTCAGAATTTGCTACTCTTTTCTGCAATCGGAAAAAAAGAATGTTCCAATTTTAAATAGGTCGGATTGGAAAATTCAGGATTTTGAATTGTCTGGTTGTGAAGCGTTTAGAGTAAAATGGACTGAAAATCATCTTGTTTATGGTGAGTTCTGTAAAACTTCCTAATGTTTCATGCTCTAACATTAGTAAATTGGACATTTGCTGTTTCCCTGTTTGTTGTTTCTGGAACATTAGATGTCATATTTTCCGTACATATGATCTTGTTGTGTTGCTGATTCGCTATATGCTGATGAATGCAGATACCACATCTCTAGGGTTTAGGGAGGGAGGACAAGCTGGTTCGGTTCACCGGTGTCAAGACTCTTAACTTTCTGTACAGCGCCAGCCTTAACAGTGTTGAAAACAGGGTTTATCAATGTGGCTTGAGCATCCTGGAGAATGTTACTACATAATTTAGGGCTGTGAATTATATAATCTTGTGAGAATCATTTCATTTGACGATGGTTAAGCAGGTGATAATTGATAAATGTTTACGTCACCAGTTTGGTGTCTGTTTTAGTTTGTTGTAATTAGAGTTCTAATCTTTCTGAACCAAAAGATAAACCCAGTGGACTCAATAAAACATTAATGTTATCGCTTTGTCGACAAATTCATCTATTCCTTGTGCATGGAATTTCTAATCAATGCCATATGAAGCTTGTTCAAAGGTTATCTGGTCTGCTTATGGAGCTTTGCCGAATAACAAAAATAGCATCACTTGGCTCAATTTTAGATCAAACAACCGAACTTCATATAAAACTCAACCGAGGAAGGATAATAATACACGGGGAAGCAAGTGGTTCAAATTGAATCAAAGGAAAGAACAGTAACATATTCTTAACATCCTAAAGTTTTGGCTAACATAGGCAAGCTTTCGAGTATCCAAAGCATAATGTTTCAAAGAGTTCATGTTCTGTTCAGAAAGCAACTTCGTCGAGTTAGGTCAACCTCTGTATAGACATGACCTCGGGATAGAACCTTGAAAGCCACTTCAACCATTCCTCAAAATTTAAGCAGAGCAGCATCCTACTTTCTTCACAGCTGATACATCATCCTTGCCTCCAACGTTGATCGTCTGTCCTTTGGGCAAGGCTGCTGGATCATCCCCAATGTCAAGGGCCTTCCTGCTCACAACACGATAGATCTGGGACAGCACTTCTGTGAAGGCATTGTCGACATTCATCGACTCGAGGGCAGACGTTTCCATGAAAAAAGTGTTCTCTCGTTCAGCAAAAGCCTTAGCATCCTCGGTGGAAACGGCTCGCAGGTGACGCAGATCTCCCTTGTTTCCGACTAGCATGATCACAATGTTGGCATCTGTATGATCCCTTAGCTCCTTCAGCCATCTTTCCACATTCTCAAATGTAACATGACGAGTAACATCATAGACTAGTAAAGCACCAACGGCACCTCGATAGTACGCACTTGTGATTGCACGATACCTTAAACAAAAGAAAAGGAAAAGTGAGATAGATATTTACAAACCATCCCCGTTAGGGGCGGAAACAGAGGAAGGAAGATAATTTGCTAGATTTGTAGGAGACCCTTCTTTTCCATTTATTGTTGCAGCATTTCCTTGTTATTAGACATTTCAGAGCTTCAAAACAAGATGCATTCTGATTCATTACCATTATTGCCAGGATTAGTTTACACAGCACCAATAGACATAAAGAGGACTGGAAGAATGCTACGATGTCTTTCCACGGAGTTGCAGTGGTGTGTTAAGTCATATGATCTATCAAATGAAACAACATGCCACTTCGAAATCGAAAGAATGACAAAATGTTCGAACATGTATGATTAATAACAATATTAATGACATATCAATTCGGATTTAGTTTGAAGTTAGAGAAAGAACATAGCTATCTGAAAATGCAGTTGCTGAAAGGTCGTCAAACTGTGCCACATCCTAAAAACTATAGCAGAGTGAAAAAGGCACCTAATTACTTATAGAACACTACAAAATGCAGCAAAAAAAAAGAGGTTAAAAGGCCAGAAACTGTATAGAATTTCAGCTTAACATTATAAACAAAGTCCACTAACCAGTCAGTTTTTCAGGAGTTCAATAAGAGAATTAAAATCACAAAATTTTCATTTGCAATTTCATGTTTTCTTCCTCAGCATTCTAAGCAACCAAACAAAGGGCAAAGAATACACATTAACCAAACAGAGGCATAAAAAATGATCCTTTTCCGATCCAGACTTGGATAATCAAATCTGTATAAAACCCATGTAGCTAAATTTCTCAGGCAGCCAAGAGAACCCAGAAAAAGAAATGAAAATGCGATTCCAAGATCCAAAAAAAACCCAAAATTTAAAAGAAACAGAGAATGTGGATCCAAACCTTTCTTGGCCGGCGGTGTCCCAAATCTGGGCCTTGACGACCTTATCATCTACCCGAATGCTTCTGGTAGCGAACTCGACGCCAATGGTGGACTTTGATTCAAGGCTGAACTCGTTCCTCGTGAACCTGGACAAAAGGTTCGATTTTCCGACCCCTGAGTCACCGATCAAAACCACCTTGAACAAGTAATCATAATCGTCGTCTGCTCTGTACGCCCCCATCTCCTTACAGAAAATATATTTTAGTTTTTACCTGGTGAATTTTTTTGTCTTCTTTTTTTTATTGTGTTTGTCTTTTTCTTTGTTTCTGAGAGAAATCAAACGAGTTGGATTGATGGGTAAATGGGTTTTGGAATTATGTTGTATAAATATTAAGAAGCATGGCGGTCTATGTCTGTATGTGAGTTATGGTGGTGATTGGGTTTTGTTTGATTTCGAGAGAAATAGCAAAATGGAGGTTGAAGAGAGGAAGCAAGCTGGAATTGTGGGGTTTCTTAGTTGGCAAAATTGTGGTTATGATTAAAGACTCCGGTCCCAAACAAATTTCTTAACCCTTTTCCCTTTTGGTCACAGCAAAGAAAATTGACAAAGGAGCACCCAAATTCTTGTGGAAATACAAACTTTATTATTTGGATTCAATACCGTATATTTGGAATTTTGTTTCTTTTATTTAAAAAAGGAAAGAGCAGCTAAAGTCAAAGCTCTTATGACTATAACTAAAAGCCAAATGAGTTTTACAAGGAACAATAGCAAGACTCCAACTTTTACCATAACACCTGTGAAATCTGTTTGTTTGTATGAGTGAGACTCGCTGAAATTTGAAAGACGATATCAAATGAGAAACCTACTGGATTTTGCTTTCTGAGATTAGACAAAACAAAAAAGTTTGTTGCTTTTCAAAAACCCACTTGATTGATTTGAGGTTTATCATAACAATTTCAAATTTATATAAATTGTATTTTGTATGGCAAGCCATATGTCCTCCAATTTTGTGTTCTATTTCAGAGTTAGTTAGATATATTCACAACATCATGCATGCCGCTATATATTTTCTTTTAGCACAAGGGATTGGGGAGAGGGGTTTATACAAATATTCATTGGGTGCTTTGGGGTTTCGAACTTCTGCCAACATAAATAGAAATGAATGAGCTCAACTAACTGAGTTATCACAGACTTAGGCGTATATTTGAAGAGTCATTTTATACCCCATGCCTCACTATAGATTCTTATATATTTGAGACATTGTTATATGTATGCAGGAGATAAAGACTCTATTTCTTAATGTTGGATCAGACTAACTAATTTGATCAAACGGCTAACTAATTTGATCCAATAATAAAGAGATAAAACCTCATATAAGAGTTTTAAATAAAACCCTCACTATGAAATTCCATATATACGCAGAGGATGAGGTAGAGCCTATAAATGGCCCAGTTTGATGGACTGCCTCACGAATTGCTTGTAAACTTTTAATGGGTTGATACAATGAGGCCCATATTGTCTTCAAGAATAATACAAGAGCTAGACCGACAGGCTCTCCTCAACTGATATACAAACTAAAATGCTATATATAAAAGTTACCAACCTAAATAAATAAATAAATAAAATTTATATGAAAGGGTCTCTCTTTTGTCCCTTCACATCAATTTCCAAATTAAATAACATATACATGAAGAACAAAAACGTACAAATCACATAAGTGGGGCAAGAACAAGAACTATCCCATCGAGCTAGGTGACTGTTCACTCCAGTCTTCACACTTCACCTAATCCACTCGTGGGGCATATGCAGATTGCAGATTATTGCAGGGGTATACGCATATGATCTGATCTGATGATCATCAACCACTGTGAACATGCCACGTGGAGTTTATACCAACCAACAATCCTACAAAACAAACCCTCAGATACGTATTGCTTTACAAAGCACACCTCAAATCAAATATCTTCCACAACCATGCTTCTTTTCCACCATGCACCTCATGAGAGAGAGAGAGAGAGAGAGAGAGAGAGTATCATACGTGAGATAGTTCATGCAAAATACAGTAGCATATAGTGTAGCTTAGGTAGCCATAGAGAGAAGGAATTTTGGTAGGGCAACCAAGTCTTGTTTTCTTTGATATATCAAAATCACTCAATCAAATCCACAGCAATAAGTAGAAGAACACTGTCGGGCACCAGATTGCAACTTACACGTTACAAATCTGCACCACTCAACTAAGTTGACCACCCCACCCCCTCGTCAATAACAACTCCCTGCCTGCCTGTCTCTCTCTCTCTCTTACAATTTTTCCCTTCCCTTCTGATGATCGCCAACTGCAAGCATAGCATAGTGACTGATTGGCTGATGTTATCTGATCTGATCTGATGACGATGATCAGGTTAAAAAACCAAGTGCGCACTGTATGCCGGGTGTTCGTCAAACATTAACACCTTTCCGTTTCCGGTCAGGCTCTCTGATTTATCCAAGCAAGGTACCTTTTTTTCTAATGGTCTATCTTATCAAATACTGCTGAAACTGAAAGGCACCCTGCTCAGTTTCTATACACCATCTATCAAATCAGATATATGGCATATATGTGTATGTGGGTCCACTCGAATGCCCTAATTTATGATGTGTGTATATATGGACAAAATAATGCACCAAAAGTAATAAAATTTGGCAAATTGCAGTGCACACCAGAGCACGATGTTAGCTAAATGAATGTTCCTAAATATTTCATGCAACTAAGAAAACTATTTGTCGATCTCTTCCTATATTGCTTCCTATGTACCATTTAATTTTTTTTTTCCCCTTTTGGGATATCTATTCCAATTAATGTACATATTTATAGATAAAAAATCCTAATTATACCATATTTATATACTAATATGATATTTTGAATTGATGAATCTCGATTAATCCATGATAAAGATAGGAATGGGTTGGGAAAGCATCACCCATAATTTACATAATGATCAATATGTTGCTTCAAAAAGTATGTATTGTTTGCCTCTTTAATATGATCTATTCTTCCTTCCTTTTTTCTATATTTTACTTGAGTGGCTAGCAATACTAGATCTTGGACAGTTGTTTGGTAGAAATTTTGGGTGGTGGAAGCAGTTTAACACAAATGCTTACAAAATTGAAAAGCCAGATCATGCAATGTCTGGCTTCCTTCAAAAAAAGCAAGTAAATCGAAAACCGGCAGAAATTATGAGGATGATATCACCTCATTTGGATGTGAGTTACCTGCATTTACATCTGCACATGAGCATGATGTGGTTATAACCCGGCCTTTAAAAAGAAACAAAAAGAAAAACCACATCCATATGCCACAGGTAAATATAATTATATATATAATACTTAACCAGAAACAGATAACATAATAATAATACATATGTAGGTCCACACAAACTTTGCCTAGCTAATACAGTAAACCCTAGCGAGCGCTAATTAGAGAAGACATATATGGAGAAAAGGCAACGCAGAAACCAGAGCCCGTCTCTTCTAGCTTGCTTGCTTTGCTTTCACTCTTCTAAATCTGCAATGTTATCGAATAAGAAGAAAATAAGAGGGTAATTAAAGCAATTAAAAAAGTGTAATTAATAGAAATAAAATTAATTAAAATTAATTACGAGGTAATAGAAAGCGCCGTGGTGGAGAGAGTGGAGGGTGACACCCCACTCATTGGTGAGAACGGGGTGACCAGAGGAGTGAATGAGGACGGCGTCATCCCCGAAAGCCTCACGCACGTTGAAGGGACCCGCACCCACCTCGAATGCGACGTCGTTTATGAACACCGTTGATTTCTCCGCACCTCCCGCGCCCATTGCACCCGCTTCCCCAACACCACCTGTTCATTACCATACACACAGTCACTCACACAGTATAGCTACCACCAACCGACTACACTAGTTTCATCATCTTCTATCAATCTCTCTCATCAAATATGTACAGTGTGTATGGAATGTGACCACTGTCCTTTCAAACCCAAACCCGACCCCGAACCGAACCCAGCAGAACAGACCAGACCAATCAATCGAACCCATGCACACGTCCTTCCATCTAAAGTACCATCTCATCTCATTTTATATCATAATATTTATGTAAAATGCAAAACCTAGCTAGCTATATATAGCTCGATCCATTGCTTCAAAAGACTAAACTACCCTTGTTTCGTACTCAATACGAACTTGGTATAATCAACAAGCAGCTCATCCCACATTGTCAATTTTCTTATGCGAGATTTGGGTGAATGCAGATTTAAATGAACAAAATATGAAGTGAAATTGAGTAATTGTTTTTACCTTGAATGTTGTGAATCATGGGGGATGGAACAGCAACACTAGTAGTGGGGCCAGTGGTGTGAGAAGCAACCATATTAGTATGGCTTGTTGGAGATGTGGTGGTGACATTGAGACTGTAATTGAGGTGGTGTGGGTCCATGTTCTTCATGTTCATGACCTTCATCTCATCTTCTTGATGGTATTCTTTCCTTGACATTGCTGCCCCATGGCTCATGATCTCACTCAGCAACAGGCTTGTGCAAGGCCCAGTGTTGTTATTAGTTTGTTCATGAGTGCCATGGTTGGGAACATCAACCACATTAGACAGCTCAGAGAAGCAAAATCCTTGCGTGAAATTGCAATTCGGATTCGGATGCATAGGAAAAAAGAAGGGTTCGGGCAAGACCTCGCTGTGATGCTGATGATGAGGCTGAAAGAAGCTGCGCTGCTGGTTCACAGAAGCAGTTGGAGAGTTAATTGAAACGTCATGAGCAGCAACGTTGGAGGAGAACCCCATGGAGAAGGCCTTGCTGTTTGGTGCTGATTTGGGAGATGATTTTTCAGAGGAGGATGAGGAGGAAGAAGGGGCAGCAGCATTGATGATGTTGAGAGTGCTTGTGGAGACGGGTGTGGTGGGAGGAAGGTGGGTGTGGTGATGGGTTTGTTGTTGTTTGGATGAGTTGTGGAGGTGGCGAAGCTTGTGCTTGCTTCGTGATTTCCTGTTCTGGAACCAGTAGAAAACGTTGGCGTCCCCAACTTGGCCATACTCTTGCAGCTGAGCCCTGATCTTCCTAATCTCATCCCTCGGAGGGTTCACCATCCCAGAGTTGAAGATGGCTTCGAGGATGCGAATTTGCTCTGGTTTTGGGTTCCATCTAGGCTTTGGCTCCGGACTTCTTTCTTCACACCCAGCGACTGTTGCATTCACATAATTAAAAGCAAACATCTACTTGCACATAAGATTAAATGTATATGAATTTGTAACCTAGCTAACAAATTATGAAAAACTAAAGGATTTTCTTTGAAATTAATATCAATTGGAAAGGGTTTGGTATAAATGAGTGTTTAGGACGGTTACCTGAGGAGTAAGATGGTCGGTGACATCCATTTGAAACGAGAGAAGGGTTGATGTCATGCTGCCATTGGTGGTGGGTGCTGCAGTTTGCAGGCTTGGACTTGAACATGCTAGGCCAGTGTCTGTTTGATGAAGCCATGATGATGATGACCAAAGGGATACGAAGACAGAGAAAGAGAGAGAGAGCTAGTAGATATTAAAGGAGCTATAGCTATAGCCAGCCAAAAGAGAAACACTTTTTGCTGCAAAGGCTAGCTCTTGTTTTGTTTTTCTGGCACTACTGGATGGATATATCCTCTCTAGCCCAGCATAACATCACTTCTTATAGTCTCATCATCACCTACTCCATTCTCCTGTGTGAGTTGAATATATTTTGCATTTAATTAATCAACACCAGTCCTTCCCATCTCCCAAAGAAATTATATATTTAAATAAAGAAATTTAATTTGATGGATAAAATGGGCAAAACCCACAACAGGAATCGCCTGCGAGAAAGATAAACAAGAAAGGAAATGGAAATAAATAAAAAGGTAGGATGTGTACTGAAGAAATTAAAGGAGCGAGTAGTCTCAACCCATCCCTCTTCTTTTTTAGAGAGCTTTTGCTTTAATATATTGATGATGAAATGGAATGGAATGCTTGTTCTCTACTCAATACTCAAAGTACAACCCAATCCCCCCCCGGACGAGAAGCAAAGGGAACATAGAAAAGAATACCTGCTGGGGGCTTAATTAGAATCTTCATCAGAGATGACAGACCAAGCTCTTAATGCAAAGGAGAGAGAGAGAGAGAGGTATAGAAAAGTGAGGGTTGTTCTGATAAGTTTGTCTCCTTCTCTTTCATATACAATTTTTCTTTTCAGATTTGTAAAGAGAGTGATCAGTTTGGGGTTCGCTTGCAGTGAGTGGATATTAATGGTGAGGGAGAGATGAAGTGAGGTTTTTGGGATTATTCTAATGGAAAAGGTTGTTGTAGAGGAATAAATAGGGGCAATGTGAGGGTGGGGGAGATGGTTTGAAAGTCAAGGCCAAGGCCATGGGGCACGTAATTTGTAGGGTTTAATTGGAAAGCGGTGGTGGGAGTCGTGGTAGAGTAATTGCATATTTCATATTTGGGTTTATTTTGTGCAAAAGTTTGGATTGACTCGAGGGCATTTATTTATTATACTTTTTGAAATTAATTGGAAATCTTCTTCCTATAGATTCTTCTAATTTATTCAAGGAGGAGATGAAGCACTTTGATTGATCTCTTCGTATAGGATGAAACGACATGACACTTGAAAAGCTTGCACGCAACACATACAGATACAGTAGAAGTGGCAGTTCAAATTCAAAGGAAGAAAATTTCTGGAGGCAATGGAAGGTTATAGTTGTGGGACGTGACAATGGTGCTTGCCCTGCTCTTTCTGCTTTTAGTTTGATAGTAGATAGATAGCTTTCATCAGCTGATGGGTCAGTCGACTGATCACAAAACTTCTTCCTCAACAATCATTTTGCTTATGCTGCCTAGAAAAGTTAAAAAGGCAATTTGAGTAACATTTACATGAATGCATGTAAACATCATTTCTTTATAAAAATAAAATTTGAATAGTGCTAATTAATTCATCTTTATTTCTTTTAATACAAGACATGTTCATTGCGAATTTGATTTTGAGTTAGATATTTCAACTTAACCTAGTTGATCATCATATATTTTATATACTTTAATATAAACAAATTCATATACGTTTAGAAAAACACTATTCTGATGTGGAAGTAAAGAGCGTATTGAGAACATAAAATCTCACATCGGAGGACATTCTAAACCTTACCCATTAAGAACCTCTTAACTACTTATCAATTAAACCTTACCCATCGGGAGGTAATTCAACTTTGACTTAACCACTTCCCTGATTGGCTAGGATTTACTTTTTAATCTCATGCGCAACATATTATTTGTAGACTTGACTGTGGTATCTGGTATGGTAGACAATAACGTTGACAAAGATCTGAGACAACGGACCCACGGGGAGATATAGAGTTGACCTCTAGTCCTGGCTCGTGTTGAAATATGAATGGGACGAAGAAAAGATAAAACTACTTAAGAATTAATTTTAGTGGTAATGAATCAAATTCCTAAAATATGCAGAGATTCACACTTTGGTCTACACGATTAAATGCAATATTAAGTCTGTTCTGCCATTTGTTTGTCGAGAGTTAGGCAGTGAAACAGGCAAAAAGATAAGTAGAGCATGTTGAGGGAGAAAATTACTCAATCCTAACTCGATTTGCTGAATTGGAGTGATTTGAATTTTGTTGGGGACTGAGCTGATTGTGTGCATTGAGAACTCGATCCATCTGTGAACATCAAGAGCACACATTTATTATAGTCTGATGCTTAATATTGGGTAATTACACTGGAATTTTGAATCAGAATTCCACATATAAAAAATATGGAAGGGTGTTCGATATATATTATGTGCATGCATATATATATATATATATATATTATAGCTTGGAAATAAAAGTCAGACAGAGACAGAGATATATATATATATATACATAATATTGCAGCAGCAAAGTTTCACATGGGGTCTTGGGGGGAGAAGATCAAAGCATGCAGCAGATCTATGTTATTGTGTGTGGACTATGCTATGCGTGTCCGAGAGAGAGAGAGAGAGAGAGAGAGAGAGAGAGAGGGGTGTAAAGATTTGGTCTAAGCTGTGTCGGTTCGATTCCGACATGCAAAGCTCACTCCCAACTCATCAGTTACTATTCAAATAACAAAGTCCAAATCCCTCTTTGGCCTCTTTGTCCAATGTCCACACCCCACCCCTTTTCTAAGGCTAAGCTATCTTCTGTAACCCCTGGGACTTGGGTGGTGGTAATTAACAATACCAAGCATATTATAATGCCTAGCAAGCTAAATGTGGGGTCCAATTGATCTACCAATGTCTTTAGATAAACATATGACAATTAAACACTAAGAATTCCTTATAATAAGATGCAATTAGACTTAAAATTAATGCATAATTCAGATTTCTGTTTAATACAAGCGAGTGAGAGGGAATTCGAATACATGACTTTGAGTGCAGAGATAACTGCTTTTAACCACTTGAGTTGCAAATTCTTTGCACAATTTAAAATTTTGTGTTCCCAACAAGCTCAAAGTCATCGGAGCAGAGTTCAACTAAGTTGAGTGGGGAACTATGGTTTGGATTTTGGAAGGGTGGAGGGGAAAGGGAGCTGTCAAAGTTGATAATAGTAAAGGTGGATATATATGTCTGAAAGGGACTACATATATGTAGTAGCTAATTAGACCATGGACCATGGCAGTAGCTAATTAGAATGTTTCCTATTAAAATATCATGTATATTGAATGATATGCAGAATGTTTCAAGCTTCAAGTCCTTTTGAATTTCAATCGAAAACCCTAAATGGTTGGATACATGCAAAACCTAACCATCAAACCAAAACAACTTTTGACTGACCCAAAAATGAAAATTCAAAACCACGTTTGATCTATATATTTCCCATGCCCATAACGACATTAGATCAAAATGGGACCACGGCCTCTGCGAGTGTGTATGAGTGTGACTGCATATAAGTGTTTGGGGGAGACAGACAGAAAAGTATGCAGAAACTAGGAAAGAAGAAGGCATCGCATATTTATAGCAACTGGAAGTGGACCTGGACACTAGTTTTCTAGCAGCTTTGGCACTTTGGCTTACTTATGGCGAATCCTCTGCGTCCAATGCCCCATCCCTCGCTTTAAATTATATATCTTTGGCAGTTTGGCTCTGCTGGGTTTTGGAACTTCAACTTCTGCTCCCACTGTATGTATGTGTACGTGTGTATTGTATTTATTGATTCAATTTCTATGCTTGTGTTCTTGCTTTCCCTTTTCAATCAGATTGCTTTTTCCTTCTCACCAATCTGTCTGCACCAGATTTGGAACAATTAACTCCATCGTCGAGCCTTTGTCCTTTACTTGCCATTAGACAATTATATATATCATCACGATGATCATTACAACATGCCATCACACATAACCTGCAGCTCATATGAACCATGGCCTAAGAACAATTAACTAAACATGATCGTTCTAATTAACATACTCATGTGCCAAAAAAACGCTTTTATCAGTAGACTGTGAATTTGGTCACACATTCGTATCCGTTAACCTAATTAACAATTCATATTCATAGTTTAACAAGAAAATACTTCCCAATTTAATAATTTACCAACTTTATACCACTCAGTCACTCAATTAGTCATCACCTTCCACCCCAATTGGAAGCAAAGGCTTCTGAGTAAGTCCTTTAAAAATGTTGCACTTGCACATGATTACAATAAATGGGGTATTAGTCTAATAATATGCAACATGAAATAGGTATGTGTGTCTTAGCAAAGATTGCGCCAACAGCCTTCACTAAATGCTAACGTGCAAGTAGTAAATACACAACATGATAAGCTTAAATGCTTCAACTAGTTGCACATGCCATGCCACCACCAACATATTATATATCCATATATACGTACAATTTTAAGTCTGTTTCAAGTTTGAAATCAAAACATGCTTAAAATATATGTTTGGCACAGAAAATTTGGAGTTCGAGAGTGAAATTGCCTTTGAATTCGAATGTTGCTTGAAACTTTTTGGAGTTTTGGAGACCTCATTATGTGTTTTGGTGCTGTCCTATATCAAGAGTTAATCAGAAATGTACTATATTTACTGGCTCGATCACATATTTAAAGAGACTCTGAAACTCAAGTAAGATTTCGTACATAAATAAATAATTTCACGTAAACCGTACATATATATATATATATATGAGAGATGTAATCATGTTGCTAACTATAAAATTGATAGTATATGAAGTTACCTAGCCATATTAATATACAATCAACTAGATATAAGATAGGATTACCTATCTGAAAGCGGCTGGACATTCTCGCTTGGAAGACCATTGAAGAGACTTTAATAACAAAGTTTATAAATAAAATGACTTATGACTAATCCGCGAATCATGGCTACATCCTCGTTGGGAATTGAAGAGCACCTATCTAATTTTGATTAGTTTTGCATTGACCTAGTTTTGGACAGTTCTTAGATATACCTTTCGAGTGTATATTCGTTCAATATGTTGTGACTAACGAATTTTCACTATATGCATTTCATAATCGTAATAGCTCATTTTTAAAAGTGCGATTTAAATATCATCTATACATGATTAATCTCGATTTTGATTGATTTTTTACATAAATAATTTTTAAATGGTGAGGAGGTGATAAGGAGATTGTCATTTTTCTTCTTCTTGGACGAGTCGTACGTACTACATTTTATTGTTTTGGGATACTAAAAAGCAACAGAAATAGTCAGAATTTGAATTGTAAAGAACTCATCTTTGCAATTCCCACCACGTACACACAGCAGCAGCATCTTTATTTTCAGATCAGAATAAATAATTAGTCTTGAGAAAAGATTCATGCAATGTATAAAAATTAATTATGTAAATAATAATATTAGATTTAAAATTGATCAGAAAAACATCATATCGATGCAGTTTCTCTCATTAATTAATTAGAGTTGTTAAATTAAATATGCTCCACTTAGGCCAAAAGCTCATGGCAGATGGCTGGCTACGTACCCTTATCATGTTGGCAGATTTTCATATGCATAAACTGATTAAAGATAAGATAAATTAAACTTAATAGATATTTTAAGCTAAGACTGTCAATGATTCTGCTAATATTCATAGTTTGGGAATATAGAGCTGAGGAAGACGAATGTTTTGGGATCATAAGAAGTTTTAGCATATGTTCCGAGTGACGGGAGAATATACATACCCATGAATTTTTTTTTAAATGTCACATGAATTTATATATCAATTTGTTATTTCCTTACCAAGAAAATAAAAAATAAAAAAACGGAGATTTAGAAATTGGGCTGTTTCCAAGAGCCCAAATACTAGTAGCAGCTAGCCTTTGGTACTTGGGTTGGTCTCGGCTTAACCAAGCTAGGCAGGCCCAGTTTATGCTAATCTCGGGATTAGAAGGCCTGAGTTGCGTATCACAAAACGTGTATAATGAAACTTTTTATATTTATTTATTTTCATGATTTTAAACTTAAGAATATGAAGATCCTTTTTGGATAATTGTTAATTTTATTAGATTATATAATCTAAAATCGATGACAAGTTAAACGTAATCACACCAACCTAATAAAATTGGACTAGAATAATTAATTAATATACCCATTATCTCCAGTATGGTAAGTAAATCCTGATATTATGATTATACATTCACATACAATTCTATGTGATGCGGATCACTTACCCTAGTCTACAACCACAAGGGTAGTCCCCTATGATCATAAATCAATAAATTTGTAGGTCGATATCATTGACGATTACGATTAGTTCGATCTTCGCAGAATCACATGTACATTATAGATCAAACAATGACTATGATTAACTTGATATCTAAGGAATGTGGTCGGTAAGATTTCATGCAATCTTACAGTTGATAGGTAATAGGAAGCGGGCATAAATTAATTATAATTACGGGTAGATTTTTTGGAACATAATCAGAGATAGACTTTGGGTTAAAGTAAAAATATAAAAGCTTAACCTAATTTCACCACTGCCTTCTTTGATTCCTTCTTTCACTACAACACCCTCTTCATCCGTCTTCTTCCTCCCCTATATACCTTCAACCTGGTATTTCTCTTTTAGTGCTTTTCTTTGTTCTTCTTCTTCTTCTTATTTTTTTCTCCTTGTATAATATATTAACTTCATAGATAACCTAATACTTGTATAGATTTATATTGTACAAGCATGTCAATGGGTAGCGGCAATGGTGGGGAGCTCAACAGCCGCCATGCGTGCGCGGCGTGCCGGCACCAAAGGAAGAAGTGTGACGATGATTGTGTGATGGCTCCATACTTCACAGCAGAGAACGAAGAAGCTTTCAGAGCAGTGCACAAGATTTTCGGAGTTAGCAACACGTCAAAGTTGCTAAAAAACCTTGAGGATAAGAACCATAGGGGTAGGGCTGCGGAGTCTTTCATATGGGAAGCCTGTACGTGGAAGCAAGACCCTGTCAATGGACCTCTAGGTAAGTATAGACAATTAGAAAGAGAGATTGCTCTGCTTAGAGACGCACTGCAACGACAACAAGAAGAACAAGAACAAGAACAAGAAAAGGATTGTTTGGCTTTGCCATCGTCCACAGTGGAGCAAGAGTCAATTGCCTTGGACCAAGGGAGCAATAATGGTAGTGACATGACTTATGGTTATGCTAATCAAAATTTAGCACCTGCTAATGGTACTTATAGTTCTCTGTTACAAGGGCAAGAGGTCACAGTGAGAAAGGGATTAGTGGATAATAATTGTGTTACAGGTTCTAATTATCAGCCAGCAGCTATTTCACAAGGGGGGCAACAAGCATTAGGGCAAGGGAGACAAGAGACACAAAGAGTGATTGGATTTGGTCCTCCATTAATGCCATTTGACCCAACAATTCAAGGAGGCAATGGAAGGCCTATGCGATTTCAAGGACAAGGCAGAGGAATTGCAGGATTGGATTGTGCAACAAATTCTCCTATGGGGCCAAACATATATGGGCAAATTAGAGGCCATGTAGCTTTCGACCCTTCTCAGAGACAATTTGGGCCAGTGGGTGCAGCTCAGATTGGCCCAAAATTTAGTGAGGGTTTTCCAGGCCACATGAGAGCTATCACCCAAATACAAGATGCTGGGTTTTTACCTTATCATCATCATCATCATCTTCTTCATCATCAGCCAATTCATATGCAAAGACAGGGGATGAGCGAAGCTCAAAATCACCATAGTTTTCAACAATACTCTTTCAACAATCACCAGAGTTACGAAAATGGTCAAGGTAAATGTCTTGTTCGTTTAGGAATGCATTTTTGGTATGATTACTACATTTTTGCAAAGTTTGTAACAATAGTGAGAGAGTGATGAATAATTATTTTATTACTAATTAATTTCTTGTCTAAGACGTGTTTATTGTGATTGTAGATGTAGAGCACTTCAATCAAGTGAAAAGTGAAAGGCGATGAAAGATGCAAAGTGAGTCCTTTAGTTATAACATCAATATGCTTTTTTGGTGAAATTATTTCATCCTCATTACTTAAGAGGATCATGTGGATCAATCCACAACTCATTTTTAATTGAAAAGTTATTGAAGGTAATGTCTCCTTCATATTAATCATTACTTTTTTATTCTATTGTTTAACTTTAATAGTCATTAATCTTCAGTCGGTTGATTTTTGGATTTGATCCCATCTTAACAAGAAATATTCCATAGCTTATGTGTGTGCAAGGTCGATTCACACATAAGAGGTTCGGACCTAGATTTGACGTGTTTACCAACAATTTGATTAAAAAAGAAAAATTAGTCATCTATTATTAAAGGTGACTCATTAACTAATTCTGTTTTATTGGCATAATCTAATGTCATTATGAGTGGAGATATACTTTGTGGTGTATTTCTCTGTGTAGTTACTGTGCTTTCATATTTTTATTAACTTTTTTTGGGTAGTTTATGCCATTATAACTGATGATTTTGATGCCTAAGTTATGAATACAATTATCGCTTTACTCTAAAAAACAAACAAACATAGTCTTCATGTTCATTCAATTCAACGCACGTGAGCTATCACTAGTCTTTAATTGTCCCCCATCTTCTTCAATGTTCCCCCACTTCTTCAATGTTCAAAATTTTAGGACTCTGTTGCTGTTGCTTGCTTTTGATTTGAAGTCTTTTCATCATTCTTAAACAAATGGTTGAAAAGTCAAGGTGTGATCGAATTAGGGTCAATTTCAAAAGGACCTACCAACTTTGAAAAGTATAATGTACGACCATGATGACGTCATATACACAAAAAGTTGAAAAAAAATGGGATAATGCATATGACCAATTTATGGTCATCCCAAATCCACCAAGAAACGTCTTCATGCACTCTTTGCATAGAGTCACACACCTTGTTGACTTTACCAACCCATTACCCCATATCATGTGAAGAAGCTAATCCATACTTTTCCATTGTATTGCATCTGAATTGCCAAATTATTTTTATAGAAAAATAATTATATATGTCAATTATTTATCGCTTTCGTAACGTGTTTCTAATTTTAGATACATAAATAACATTTATCCGCACATTAGAACATGTTGAATTAAAGTTATGTTATGAGGACAATCTTATGAGTAGCAATATATCACCTCTTCAACCCATCTTTGGGGCATCGATGCTTTAACCCCAAAATCACTCGAAGAGCCTATACCACAAAAAACCTCTGAATTTCAAAATTTTCCATTTTCAGTTAATGCTTGGTATGATTATTTTGGGAGAAAAATGAATTATAGGAGTTGGGGAATGTGTATTATCAAGGGAAGCCAAGGCAAAAGTCGTTCAGCACCTAACAATCAAGTGGTGGAAAATTAGTCCTAATTCTATCTTTGTTGGTGTCTATCACCTCCCTCGTGCCAAAAAAAATTCTTTGACCCCACGTTTGTCCCGTATTTTAGTCCAAAGTTAAAGACAAGTGTAGAGCCATATGTCACAATCTTGAAAGCTTTTCTTTTTCCAATTCAAAAGGCACCTTATAAGGGAGGAGGAGAAGAAGAAGAAGAAGAAGAAGAACTTAGGAAGAACTAGGAAGCCATGGTTTCAGCCTCCACACAAAATGAGCTACCATTGAATGAGAATGACTCACAAGACATGGTCATATACCAAGTCCTAAATGAAGCCATGGTTATTAACCCCTCATACTTGCCACAAAGACACCAAATGAACCACCAACCAAATGGCCTTGAACCCTCTAAGAACATTGGAAAGAAGCACTATAGAGGCGTGAGGCGGCGCCCTTGGGGCAAATATGCTGCTGAAATCCGTGACTCTGCTCGACACGGTGCTCGTGTATGGTTAGGAACATTTAGCACAGCCGAAGAAGCTGCCTTGGCATACGATCGAGCAGCTTTTAGAATGAGAGGTACTAAGGCCCTGCTTAATTTCCCACCTGATGTAGTGGCTGCCTCATCTTCGCCATCGTCTTCAATTCATAAAGTTAGGCCAAGTTTTAGTGTACCCTGCAGCTCAAATAGTAATAGCACAACTTCAGACTCAAGTGGCAGCTCTAGTTTGCTTTCAATTGGGACACCAAGATCAGAATCTCAGAGCAACACAAGTAATGTGGAGGCACAAAATACGCAGGGTCCTATCATCTAGAAAGGTTCTGTCTTTTTTCATTTCTGTCTACCAAGCATTAGGACATTAAATTTCATCTCATATAGTAGTTGCAGAGCTGAAGGTGTGGGAAAGTGTGCAAGTTTTTTTTTCTTTTCTAATTAGCCAGTTTCTTGTCATAGCCTGTGTATATTAGTTTTGCATGGTTTGTGTATGCTTTGTTGCTTCGCCAACACTCACAAACACACAAACGTAATTCACAGCAAAAGAAAAAAACACAGAGGTACAGAAATGTACTGCCGCGAGAAGTGAATTTTATTGGTTTGTATTGTAATAAGAGGGCCAGTAAGGCCAGAAAGATGCAGAGTTATGGGTGAAGAAGAAAGACCTATAAGATTGAATCAGTTGCAATTTTTGTGTTAATGCCATCTTTTATTTTCTGGCTTTGGAAATGAAGGTAATCTGTTTGTGGAAACTAACTTCATGAGAAAAATATGAAATTGATGAGAACCAATAAGCATTTGGTTCCACAGAATGGGAACACAAACAATCTTCAACCTGTTCACATTTGACAGTCATTCTTTACCTGGTATACTTGTCAAACGGGCCAGAATTTGGTTGGTGGGTATACAATATAAAAACTTTTTGGCCACGTTTGTTATTGAGGATTAGACTAGCAAAATGCCTACAATTCCCGTGTTTAATTGATATACAAGTAATTACTAGTTTGGTTAATTAAGTCCTACCTAATCGCTTTAAAAATAAAAAAAAATAAAAAATTCCTTTTGTTCTATTCTATTAGAAGTTGAACCCAAAACCTCCATCTTGACCAGGTATAACTTGGGAGAGCTATCTAATCTCATATTCAAAGTAAATATAATATCCCTTGCAGAGGCCAAATTTCTAATGGCCAATCAACCTCCTTTTTACTTAAAGTAGGAGAATGGTAATTCATAATAGACTAAACTTCGACAATACATTTTAAAATTTTCTTATTGAAAAAGGGAAAAAAAAGGTAATTAGATAAGTTGAAGGTATGGTAGGGTTGACCTTGAATAGGTAGACCAAAAAAAAAAGTAATTACAAAAAATTAAGGTCGGTTTGTAGTGGGTGGCTTTGCTTTATTTTTTCCTTTTAATTATGAAAAGATGGTTGAGCATGTGAAAATAGATAGACATGAGATAGAGATGGCGAATTTGAACTTGGCATCACGGCATGGCATCTCTTCTTTAGAAGAGAGAGATGACAAATAATTGAATTGAACTATTACATGGAAACCTTTATGTCTCTGTTTAGAATCTGTTCTGATATGTTATATCATTTTCCAACATTTTTCTTTTTATCTCCCTGTCCATCTGAACAAATCATGCAACCTTAACTTAGCACCTTGTTGATCAATGTTGCAAAATACATGGGAAATTTAGTGATTTATAAGATGTTATGCTAACTCTTCCTCTAAGGCTAGTTTGAAAGAAAAAAAAATACCTTATACAGCATCTCCTTGACTAGCAACTACAGAGACTGTTTAGAGACAGACAGAAGCATTCATGTACAGGATTTTTGTCAAAAAGAAGACAGCAAACTGTCCAAATATTCACTTCCCAGGTCTTGGAACTCAAACACATCAAATTCATCCCCCAACATGTTTTTCATGCTTGCCTTCCTTTTCAATGCAGGTTTTCCATCAGTCATTGCCTCAACACTTTCTTCCCACTCCCTCAATGCTCTCTTCCGCGAATTCGAAACATTTGTGGATGAGCAGATGTTGAAGCAATCGAACCCCATAGCCTTTGCAACTGTTTCAAGAGGGAAGTTGAGATTGGCTTTTGAGCCTCTAATTCTCAAAGCAGCCTTGTCATAAGCCAAAGCTGCCTCCTCTGCAGTCTCAAAAGTCCCAAGCCAAACTCTAGCTCCTTTTCTTGTTGAGTCTCTAATTTCTGCTGCATACTTACCCCATGGCCGCCTCCTAACTCCGCGGTAGTGCTTCATAATTTCCACTTTCTCCCTTCTCTTCTCAACCTTTGCTTCAAATTCTGAGTTTGTAGCCCCATTGCCTTCTAACTTGACATTGCTTGACACTTCCATATTGTGTCCAGGAACAACACAACTGTCAAGAAGCTCTTGCCAGGCCTCAGTTCCCATTGATATCCACCTACCTAGACTTGGTAGCCTTTCTAGAATTTCCATCGACCTTTCTCTCCCATCAAGAGGAGGCTGTTCTTTCCAGGGTTTAGACAACTCTGTTGTCTTTTTTGCTTCTTCTTTCACTCCATCCACACCGATAAAGCTCGCCCACACGTTCTCTAGAATAGCTTCAGATGCAACCTCTGCTGCATGAGGATCACTATGTACAGCCATGTTACCAAATCTCAAAACCAACTCTCTCTCACTTTCACACAAAGTAGATATGAGGGGAGAGAGAAGATTGAGAATTGGGGAATATAAAGAACTAAAAATAGACGCGTGAACAGCTAAGATATATATGCTTTTGTGCTCTAAATTATGAATGGGAACTCAGCTGCAAACTTGTAGCTCAATCCAGCTGCTAAATTCATGCAGGATTTCAGGACTTAATTTCTTAAAATAAGAAGTGGGATTAATTTTTAAAGTCTCCCACATCGACTTGTGCGGTTGTTCTAATCATTTGTGCGGCTTTATCGATGTAGATTGTAGATTCTATGTACTTGGCATTTTATATTTTTCAAACCTCCCTCAAATTCATGAAGATTACATAAGAAACAGAGCAGAAGAAGAATTGAAAGCTGGCTAGAGTATAATAAGTTGAATTTTAATTGGCACGTTTACACCTCTCCCTATTAAACAATCCTAATTCTCATTGATTTCATTTTTTTTAAATCTTTCTTCCCCAGAGATTGCTAGTTTTAAAGTTGAAAAGTGCCACCCTTTCTTCAAAGGACATTATAAAGTGGTTTAAGTTTTGACTTATGGTGATCATTTCTGCTAATACACCTACATAAACTTATTTGGTTCTAGAAAAATCGGGAGAAATGGCGAAATCGAAAACTCTCTGCTAAGCAAACAATCAGACCCTTAGGCCTTAGCCAAGAGAACCAGAAGGGCAGAGCAGAAGCAGGTGATCGAACACGGTATCCAATAAGCTGGCGTATCTTAGAGTACAAGAATTGCCAGCTTTGATTAAGAAGAAGGTGCATTAATAAAGCTATCAATGTCACAAAGAAGCCGCACGCTTCACCTTAGAATATTAATTAATAAAAATAATTTGAACCAAAAAACAAAGAAAGAAAGAAAAGAGAATGAAAATAATAAGGGCTGAGAGGACAAAAGGGGAGGTTTTATTGCTGAAGATCAAAGCAAGGGATGTTGTTGTTACACAGATGCGGCGTATTAACATGTTTTATTGTTTGTTTTTTTGGAGTGGAGAAACTTGTGCAGCAAGGGATCGCAAAAATCAATGGGTGCTTTGAATGAGCCGTGTTAGAAAGAAATGTATGCAGCAGAGCATAAGGGGTTTGACTTTGATCACCTCTCTTTGCTTCCATTGGTGGTCAAATCAGCACATATTCTTTGCAAGATTAAAATCTGTTTGGTAACCCTCGCTGACTTTAGTGAAGAGGACCAAGAGGCTTGGACATTCGGCTTAGTCTGTGGGAGAATTGGGCTACAATTTTTCTATTTAGGCCCATCTTTTAGTCATATACTTGGGCTCTTATGCATAGTTGGTACCCGCACTACTTTACGTTTTCACTATTTGTTGTCTTTATACAACTCTTTTGGTGGTTATCAATGGGGTGTCAGTTTGATTGGCCCAAGCTTTGGGTGAGCTTCTAAGTGATCTTGGATTCAAGCTCACGCATAATATTTGTATGTGTGAGTTCCCCCCCTCCCCCCTTCCTTTCCTAACATTGAGCAAACAAATAAAAAAACTTAAGGGGTGGTTGAAAAATTCATTGATTGATTTCTGGAAACGAGTTAATGTTCCAAGAAATCTCTGCAAATCTTTTTATGGCAGATCAATGCAAGTACTTGAAACCAAATGATACTATTAATAGCAATTAGTGTAGTTATCAATTTGAGATGGTAATGTTGTAGGCTTGTGTTGGTTCATGATAATAATATACATACTTTGCCCTAGGAGTGGGCATCAATCCAGGCAAACCAAACTAGTACAATTTGGTTTGATTTTGAACAAGAAAAAAAATCAAACAGTTTAAAAATTAAACCGGACTGTATATGATTTAGTTTAATTTGATTTGGAGCTTTTATAAACCAGCCTAAAACACATTGGACCGTTTATGTGTATATTTAATTATTTATATTACATTTTATATGTATAATACTCTAATTAGGTAATAACTATATATGAATATTTGACTTGAGCTATATTAGTTATTGAAATTTGAAGTTTTATGGCATGTTGATCTTGAGGATGGTTTCATACTCTAGAAAATGATTTACGTACGAAACAAGTTGTGAATTTGTTGGTTATAATTGGTCTAACAATGGTGAAAAAAATGTACAGAAGAAAGGGAATTGGGCTTAGGCCCAAATTGTCTTAAATTGATTTGGTTTGATTTGGTTTCCTAAATGACTTTTGTCAAAATTGAACCGAACTAACCATTATATCATAATTGGTTCGGTTGTAGTTTTGAGGTGAAACATATCCAATCTGGACAGAGCCCACCCCCTACTTCGAATCTTTTTTAAAAACATATATTTTACCGAGTCTTTAAGTCGTGTATGGAAAACAAAAATATTATTGAAAAATACGTACGTACATTTATAATATGAGTAATCAAAAGGAAAATGCTAAAAAAAATTATACAGGTAATAACTATAGAAAAGTAAAAAATCAAAAGGGGACAATAGAGACTCGGGTAATTCCTTAATAGTAATGGATAAAACTCTCTAAACTACTCTTATCGATAAACAAAAATCAAGGTAAATTTTTTTATTTAAAAAAGGATTCCAGTATATATTCAAAGACTATAGCGGCGCAGTCGAATGAGGTATGGGAATTCATCCCCTCATTATGCAATTTGGCATATAGCCAAAGCTTAGACGGAATACTTCCTGTTTACAAGTATAGCCTTATTTCCATCTGTATGCATTACAGAAGCTTAGAAAGGAAAAAGAAACAGAAAGAGAATAATCATTTCTGTCGTTCTCATTTCTCATGACACAACCATTCCTGCACTTACTTTTTCGAACCTCGCCATAACAGTAGAACTCCCAAATCAGTTATTCACTCCATTGGTGCATTCTTTGAACTTAAGTTCAAAATTGAACAGTAAGTATATAATTAGTTCCGGTCTCCATCGAATTCCACTCAGTCAGCACAGCTTAAAAAATCAGCTTGGAACAATTAAATTATAGCCAATTACGAATTGGAAAATTGCAATATTTCTCATTAAATATGAATAAAAACAAAAACAGAAGCAACAGTGTTAACAGTTCGATGCAAAGCCACTTGATCAACCAACTGAAATATCAAAACCCACAATATTGAGCTCAACAACACCCCTCAACTTCAAGACCAAAAACAAGCTAATTTAAACCAAAAAGTGCACCAAATGTACCAACAGAAATGGAAAAGTAAAACAGAGAGCAAACAAATTTAAAACACGAACAGTGCTTACTTAGAGCGAGTCAATGAAGGCACAGGATCAGTGACCGAAACTGCATTGTCAGTGCTAGCATAGCATAGCAGAGACCACGAGCTCCTTGAGCTGGAAAGTCTTCCATTTGAGTGGTTTCTGCTGGCCAAAATCAAAGCTTTTCAAAAACCCATGTCTGAAATCCACTCTGAGACTTGGTTTCTGTGTGTCATCAGCGAAGTTGAGCATGGTGATGACACGGCGGCCGCCATTGTTGGGTTTAGAGCGAAAGCTGTTGACAGTAATTTTATATTGTAGAGAAAGACCTCAACAATCACATACATGTAACATACTAGCCATTTGTCACTGGTAGGTAGCACGTGGTGTTTTGAACGGTGATACAAAGCTCAAATGGGACCCAACCCCTAAACGACGTGTTCACCGCCTCTCTTTACACTTCTAATTGAACCCAAAAAGAAAAAACAAAACCTACACTTCAATCGGCAATAAAACCTACACTATTATTTTCTAGCAAAAAGAAGAAGTGTCATCCCACATTCCTTAAAGAAAATTTTCACTCTAGGGTCATCTGCCTGCAATCCCAACTCCTACTAATGATCCAACAAAAGCATGAACACTTGAAACAGGAAGATTAATCTTATGGACCAAAATCATTGCGGCCACAGTGGACAATTGTGCTGCTAAGCCTCTTGAGTTACTTATATATGTCAGCTTCCCACCTAGACACTATATATATATATATATATATATATATATATATATGAAATAATTAGTTCATGTCATTAATTTGGAATCTGAGTTTCTGTACTTCTCTTGTTGACCTTTTCTCTAAGTGTGTAAATCATTTATTACAAAATTCATGGATTATCTGCAGACAACATTTCATCAAACATTAGTAAACTCATGTCATTGCTATATAAAAAACCAATCATCAAGGCTTCCTTTAGTAAGAAGATAGATTTGAGCTTGTGAGAGACACAGACCTCAGAAAGTGTTAAAGATATATGGCATTATCTGTCTTCTCTCTAGCAGAAGTTACTGATCTCAGTGCTAGTCTGTAGTTTGTGGCCCAGGGTATCAAACATACGAGGTTAAGAATGAAGGGATGCTTGCAGCAGTAGAGAATTCTTGCATAGTTTGCATGAGGGGCACTGCAAGCAAAACTGTAATGCCAGTACCTAGAATTAATAGATAAGCAGCTTTCACGAGATTCGTCCAAGATTTATCAGCACCCTTAGCCTTCTTTTTCTTCTCCACCGGCCTCTTCTGGCTTCCTTAGTTTTCTCATTCTGCAATTGCAAATTAATGATCTTGATGAGACTGTAGTTTTCTTTTAGCATTGGAATATATCCCTACCATATACCATATATGGCTGAGTTTATACCTTGGGATTTCTTCTAAAAATCCATTTATGTTCATGACTGTTATCGTTGGCAAAGGGCTTAGCTGGATTAATCCATTTTGAGATTCCATTGACAAACTCTGTCTCAACTATTTGAGAATCACCAGAGATATCAAATTCCTCCATCACTTTTGCTGCATAATCGTCGTCATCCAGACCTACTTCTTCTATTTGTATTCCTAGGATCAATGCTCTCAGCTCATGTGATGATATGTATGTGTTATTATTCTGGTCTAATTTGTGAAACAGCCTGCAAATAAAATCAGGAAACGACTAAATAATGAGATCATGGCACATTTCAACAATTCAGGCAGACTGAACTAAAGATAGAAACCTTGAACTTACCCTTGTATAATGGATATATTGGGGTTGCCTCCAACTGTCAGAAGACTTGGTAGTAGGTTTTTTTGTACATATTTACGCATCACAAAATCAAGTCTTCTTTTGAATCTTATATCTGCATCTTGTTATTTCCTCTTTTCATACACAAAAAACAAAAAAACAATAAAAAGGACTTTTACTTGCATGTATCTAATCATTTGGGTTCTTGAACTTTTTTTGTTACCTGCAATAAATGACAAGGAATGCAAATGTATGTCTTCCCTAATAACCATCTGTTCGTGTCAATTTTGTTGGACGGTAAAATGTATGAGGCCAATCTTCTCCATCTTCAGAATTGGAAAGTCTCTAGAATTGACTATGGCAAGTTTTCAGGTACCAAATCGCTCCTGTACAGCTTCAATTTATATTTTATACAATCAGAAAGTGCAGAATTTTCTCACTAATTCTTTTTGCCTTATTTTTTAGCAGTTCCCTCGGGTACATTTTTCTGATGTGGATAAATCAAAATCATCAAGCAGTGAACATGAACAGATCACGGTTAAGGAGGTACAAAGGTTTTTCACAGTAAAAATTCATAAGGAGGTTTAGATGCTTAATTGTCACCTTAAAAAGAAACAAGCCAAATACAAGACAGAGTAAAAAGAAAATAGATTTCTATTCAATTGTGCAGTTCGAGATTCGGGTGATATACAAACAAAAATCAGTCTAAGGTAGAATTGTGCAGTTCGAGATGAACCACCATAATGCAAAAAGTAAACAGCTAGATTCCGGTGATATTGAAACAAAAATCAGTCCAGGTAGAAAACAAGGGCTTCCTTTCCCTCCGCCTTGGCATGTGCACATGCTGCCAGCACAATAGTGCTGTTGCAGTATGCAAATGCAACTATCCGTTGCACCCGCGCAACAACATCTCTCTCGTTGGGAAGAACCGTGCAGTGAGCCTCTGCCAATCCTCTCATCACAGCCTTGCACGTCCCCATCTCTATCGACACCGTGACAATGTGGAATCCCTACAAAAGTTAGGCGAGTGCAAACAATCAGACAAATGTATACAGAGAAATAATATGAAGGAACTACTCAAAACATGGTATTTGTTAGTTTATGTGTGAAGGGGTTAGGTATGGTTAGTGTTGGTGCATTAGGAAGGACTTGGAATTAGACTGTTAAAACTTTGAAGTAGAAACAACGTTCATATTTATTTGAAGAGAAGAATACACAATTGGTTTAACAGTACAGGACTTGGTGGATTTTAATGTTTAACAGTATTCATAATTGGTTTTGGAGGAAACTCACCTCCGACAGTAAACCGCGGGTAAGAGTCTCCACAAGCTGCATTTCCGACGGTTTCATCCTCGTTGAGCCGAAGATGCCGATTTCTTTAAGCCCGGGCAGCGGCTCCGGTTCTGGTTCTGGTGAATGCAGGAGCGGCTGTTTGACATCATCAATCCTCCTCTTCTTTCCAAGTTTGGGGTCCACTTTGGTGGATGATGAAGCTTTGGACTGTAGGAAGAATAAGAAGAAGGATAAAAAAAACATATTAGGTGTATCCACCATTTTGTTGAAACTTGTGCAAACATGTAAAAAGGTGAAACTACCAGATGATCCGCCACTTTCACATTGCGGCAGAGGGTCCTCAGACAGTAGAGGGCAGACTCAGACTTGGACTTGGACTCCACAACCAAGATCGGCTTCTTCTTCTTTAAGTCCAGGTCAGGAGTATGGGCAGACTCAGACTTGGACTTGGACTCCACAACCAAGATCGGCTTCTTCTTCTTTAAGTCCAGGTCAGGAGTATGGGTATTGGCAGGGGCAACCACATCAGGAGAAAGATCAGGAGACTGTAAAAACCCGAGACTTCAGTAACAAAAAACACAAGATGACAAAATTTAAAATTTGTAATATAACAAAGAAGAACCTGTCCAACTATGGCACCATCTGGGTTGAAGATGGGCACAGGCATCCCAAGAGGAAACAGCCTTTGGTGCCTAATCTGGCACTGAGACGGAGTTCTCGACCCCTTGAACTTATCAGATATGGTAGTCCAGCTGTTTGGGAACATGCCATGAAGATATTCCAATTCTTTATCCTCTTCTGTAGTCCAGTCGCACTGAACCAAAAATAATAATATTAAACCCACAAGAAGAAGTAAAGAAACCAAGAAAAACCAACATCTAAAAGTTTTTACCTTTCTTACGCGAGGATCAAGGCAATGATACCACCTTTCCTTGCACTCCCTTGCAGATCGACTGCCAACGGCGGCAGATACAGAATCCCAACTAAAGATGCCGTATTTGTTGACGGCTCGCGTCAACTGGGCGTCCTCAGAAAACCTCCACTGCAAAGCCATAGCAGAATTCAGAGGAGACGAGTAAATTGGGAAGGATTCAGAGAAAAGAGTAAATTGGGAATGATTCAGAGAAGAAGAGAAAATTGGGAAGGATTTAGAGAAGAGAGTAAATTGGGAATGATTCAGAGAAGAAGAGAAAATTGGGAAGGATTTAGGGTTTAAGAGCAACGGCTATGTTTTTTGAAATAATTGGGAATAGTAGGGATTATATAGGAAGGAGCACAATTGGGAGCAACGGCACGGCTAAAAAAAAAAAAAGTTGAAGCAACGGCTAAAAAAGAATTTTGAATTTTGAAGCAACGGAAATATTTTTTTTGAATGAAGAATTTAGGGTTTAGGAGCAACGGCTATTTATTGTTGTTGAAGGAATTGGGAATGCTAGGGATTTGGCCTTTTTTTTTTTTTTTTTTTAAAAGAAAAAAGAGCACAATTGGGAGCAACGGCACGGCTAAAAAAAAAAATTAAAATTTTGAAAAAATATTTGAATTTTGAAGCAACGGCAATATTTTTTTGAAACATCGTTTTGGAGCTGGAGATTACCTTTTCAGTGCGGATCTTACGCGCCCTTGGAAGCAAAACACGCGCCCTGCCCAATCTGGGCAGCAAAAGCCATAGCCATCCATCTGGAGAAAGAGGAAAAAAGAAAATATTAGCTAAAGATGAAACCAAAAACAGTTATTAACAATGAATTTGTGGTTTTAGGATCTACCGAGTTCGTAAAATGGTGCTGGTGCTGGTAGCTGGTAGCTGGCTTAACTAAGACCTGAGTTCGAGTTTGGAGCTGGTTTTGGCCTCAAGAGAATAAAAGAGAAGAGATGAGCTTTGGTTTTGGCCAAATCAAGAGAAGGAGATGATGAGATTTGTCGAAGGCAGTGGCGGCTATCGCTTCATTTCAGTTTCAAAGGAGCAGCTGATGTACTAGCATATATAGATACACAGCCTTTATGGATCTCATTGGTCTTTCTTACCATTTGGGCCTTTTACCTCTGATATTTCGGCCTTTTATTAATTTATTTATCTGATCTTGGGCCTTTTTCTTTGGGCCCCTTTTTCACATTAAATCTAAAATAATAATAATAATAATAATAATAATAATAATAATAATAATAATAATAATTAAAAACCGGAAAAACCGTTAACCACCGGGTTTTGAGCAAACAAAGCGCGACACCATCAGTGAAGTGAAATGGAAATCTCAGGAGAAGCTGAATCAACTAAAACAGAGGAAAAGCGAAGATCACAAGACGAAATTTGAACCTAGAACAACGGTAAATTATAAGGAGGTTCTTCAGAGGAAGAGACGCTTCCTCCGGTTCTTCACCGCATCCTCGCCACTGCCAGGGGAAGAGCTTCATTCTAAACCAGGTAAAATTATCGTCCTTTTTCTCTCAATGTTAAGCATAAATGATAGTGGAGACTTCTCTTCTTTTGTTTTTTTGTTTTTTTTTGTTTTTGTTTTTGTGTCCTTCCTTGGGGGGCTTGTTTTCATTTACATGCTCTTGCAACCAAAACTGGGGTGTGAATCATTGATTAACTTATGGGGCCTAATACTTAAAGCATTTACCCTTTCCTGATCATCTCTCTCTCTCTCTCTCTCTCTCTCTGCTTGCACTCTATGAACTTCTGACCAGTAAGTTTACTCTACTATTGCTTCCCCACCAGTTGAATGAACTTATGGGGCCTAATACTTAAAGCATTTAATCTACTACAAGAATTATTGTAATCCTATTATTCTTATGCTAATGGTTCCTCTGTTGTGGTTATTTTGTTTTTGATCGACGTATGAATACACAGTGTATTGAGTAGAATATGTTCTGTGGCTTTCCCTTTGTGGTAATTTACTCTGCCTTGGTTTCAGGACTTCTATCTGGATTTATCCGAGGATAGTGGAAGGATAACGCCCTGTGACTATCTGGAGCTTTCTTTGAAGCCAGATGATGACAGAAAAAGGGATGTAGTTGCGAAAAATGAGGTATTTATGTGGCTCGTCTTAGTTCGTTTGACAAGATTCTGCATTTTTTTAGTAGAGAGAGAGAGAGAGAGCAATCTTGACCTTTTATTGTCAAGAATTTTCTTGCCAATTCATACCTGTATTGTTAAACTGGCATTATTTGCTTTTAGGTTACGCTTGTTAACTATTTATGACATTCTAGGTACATTGAGCACTGCTACTCTTGAATTATGTTATCTATGTATGTTGGACATGGTGCCCCTAATTGTACAGTATGAATGGCCAATATAGATACGGGCCTCCATTCTAGCCCTATTTCCAGATAGAGAATGCTTCACCCTTGTACGGCCTTTGAACAACGAACATGATCTACAGAGACTTGACGAAATTCAGGTCAGTGACTTACTCTTGTCTTTGATCTCTCTCTTGTTGGTCATACTCAAATCTGTTACTTTCTTTATTGATATTTAGTTGTGTTGAAGGCTAAGTTTTTCTAATGCAGTTGGACAAATTAAGGCCTGAATTCAGATCCGGGCTAGACACATTGACAAGGTCTGTTTTTGAAAGAACAAGGCCGAAGCAAGTTGGGGCAACTATGATGACGGGTCCGGTTCTAGTTGGCATCACACATTCTTATCTTGATGCTCTAAATAAAGGCGCGGTGCCTACCATATTGTCTTCATGGCAGGTTTGTGTACTCCTTGAACTCTCTTATTGGGTGGTATTTTGCAACAGGCTCTAAATTATTAGTTTTTATCCACAAAAAGCTGAAAAAGGAGTTTGAGGTAGAGTACTAGATAAGACGAACTTTAGTTGTAGTAGGATGTGGGCGCAGTTAGAACTAAATTGAAAAACAGTTTGTTTCAATTGACCTTGGCCACTTAGAATCAAAGACACACCTAGACGCAAATGCACCTACACACATGCATATAGTACGATACATGCACACTGTGCATATGTTGAATATCTCTTTTCTTTTGAGATTGTATTGCCAAGAGTTTTTTTGGCTTGTATCTTAATAATTAAAGACAAAGATAAGAATCTTAAAAGTATTCTTGCCTCATATGTAATTAAAATCATTGTCATAATAAATAGTTTGTTGGCAGTATATATGGATATGTATATCTTATTAGCTCATCTCTTATATACTGGTCTTATTAATTTAAATTGGCTATTCATGCATATATGGAGGCAGAGTTGCAATGTTCAAATACTGCAATGCACATGATGAGGCTACTTTTCCTTTTCAGAAACTGCCTTCTCCTTGTCCCAGTTCTACTTCATGTCTTTGTCCTCCTTCTTTTAAACTTCCAGTCGTTTTACCAGTATCTCCTACATCACCTGTTACACAACCTAGCCTATAAAACCAACTACAAAACCAATTGCCATCTTCTTCACCAATGCAGCCTTCATCTGCTACTCCTCCTCTCCGCCTTCACCAATTGAATGCTTTGAGGGAAGAATTCGCTAGTAGTTTGGCTGAGAAGGTGATCCTCTCTCTCTCTCTCTCTCTCTCTCTCTCTCTCACACACACACACACACACACACACAGAGGCACACTCAGACACCTTAATGCATACTCCAATTCATTGAAATTCGGATGAAGAAAAATTCTTATTTTGTACGTGTTTGCTTTTCTTTTGTGCTTTCTCTTTTCAAGGATGTGCGTATGTATCAATGATGTGGTACTTTACTATTACACATTCTTTGCAGACTGCCAAATCAAAAGTAGACAGTTATGATTCTGAAGCTTGAAATCAAGGACTTAAATAAAAAATTAAAGCTGCAAATGCAAAGGCCCATTTATTTGAGAGAGAGAAAAAGATACTGGAGCAGGAGAAGATCTTTCTGGGGCCGACATGCGAATCTGAAATAAAAAGACTTGACGAAGTCCAAGAAACGTGTAAAATGGCTGAAAAAGAAGCCACAAGAGCGACTGATATTGCCGATAAAGCACGAGCTCAAGCAGATGTTGCTCAAAAGGAAAAGAGTGAGATGCAGAAGTTGGCAATGGAAAGATTGGCCCAAATTGAGAGGGCTGAGAGGCATATTGAAAGTTTGCAAAGGGAAAAAAGAGCCTTGGATGATGAGTTAGAGAGAATTCGTGTATCAGAGACGGGAGCTCATTCGAAAGTTGCTCTTCTGGAGGCAAGAGTTGAAGAAAGAGAGAAGGAAATAGAATCATTATTAAAATCAAATAATGAGCCAAGAACTAGTACTGTTCACATCCTTCAAGGCCTTCTGGACAGTGAGCGTGCAGCACACGCAGATGCAAACAATAGGGCAGACTCCCTGTCTCTTCAGCTACAAGCTGCACAGGCAAAACTTGATTCACTCCAGCAAGAGTTGACTTCTGTTCGGCTGAATGAAACAGCACTGGATAGCAAGCTAAAGACTGCTTCCCACGGGAAATGCTCAAGGGTAGATGACTGTGAAATGGGCATGGACTCTGTTCAAGACATGGAGATGAGTGACCGGACTGTAAGAGTAAATAAGAGGTCTAGAAGTAATACTAGCCCTCTAAAGCACAAACAAGCAGAAGATGGTGGTTCAGTATTCAAGGGAGATGAGGATACCCGCAGTCAGCAAACTAACTCGGAAGACTATAGAAAGTTCAGTGTCACAAAAATTAAGCAAGAACTCACAAAATATAATTTTGGTGCCCGAGTGCTGGATATGAGAACTGGTGCTAGCAAAAGAGAACGGCTTGAACTGTACGAGAGTTGCATGCTTCAGAAGTCGTGAACAGTTGAAGCTCTTGTGCAGTAGGAGGGTAATGCGTAATCTACACAGGTAGTTGTTGCCGTGGATTAGTCCAGGACCTGGCAAGAGCTTCAAGTTCTCGATGGTTTGGTTTTATGATAGATCTCACCAGAATTGGTGCAAAAACTATCTGTTATTCTATTGTAACTACAAAATGGTTGGAATACTAGTGCTTTAGGCTACTGACATCAGCTACTCGTTAGGTGACATACTGGTAATTTGCTTATATTTATGTTTTCTTTTTAATTTTCATCACCCTCCAAGTATTATTCCATACGTGTTGCTTGCAGTGGGGTCTATCATGCGCCTGTATAACGTTCTATTATGTGTTTGTCAGCCAACTTCTACCTCTCTGTGTTTTGTGGGCAAAAACTTTTTAGTAGTGTATTGCTGTTTGAAGAATGAATTTATAAGTCCAGGTGTGGGTAAGTTTAGTTTCATTTTGTGCTGCGTGTGTTATTTTAAGGACAATTTAGTTTCTTTTGGTGCTCTTGCTGCGTGCTTGGTATAGAAATATTTTTTTTGAAGAACCAGAGTGTTACTTTTGTTTATCTTTTGGTTTTCATGTTGGTCATGTAATTTTTTTTCATATGTCTAACCAACGCAGTTATGCTATTGAATATTTCAACAACTCGAAGTCAGTATTTTGCATTAATCTGATTTGGAAATTGAACACAAGTTGCGGGAAGGGGAAACTGATGCCGATGGCGAGGAGGAGGATGTCGAACCAATGGGGAAGTCAACTACACCCCATATGTTCTGCAAAAACCCTTACTGCTTCGGATACTAGCGGTCACAGAGGCTTCTCTGTTCTTCGTCGTGCTGCTGAAGATTGCTTTCCTCCCCTGGTATTCGTAGTTCATTTTGTCCCCCCACATGTAGTTCAGCATAACCTGTTTGGGACTTCCGTTACCTGAAATGATTTTTATAAATGCTTCATAAGTCTAATCAAGTACAAGTTCGTATTTTATTTTGAGACAACTAAATTATGCTTGTAAGATTACAATCAACAAAGGCCTTCACAAGAACTGATAGCAAAGGATCTGCATGGCCTGGAGTGGAGGTTCAGACATATATATAGGGGTATGCAAAAAGATATCTCATGTTTTGTTTGCATTAGTTGGGGGTTTATCTCTTCACGAAACAATAGCAATCTTATTAGGGTTTTATTATGAACTTTGTAAATGGAATATTTTAGATTCAGTGAGTTTCTGATTTTATTCTTCTTTCCATTGGCTTGAGTGGGGCAGCCACAAAGGCATTTGCTCACCACTGGGTGGAGTGCGTTTGTGAACAAGAAGGAGCTCGTATCCGGAGATGCAGTGCTGTTTCTTAGGGATATGAATCCTTCGGTTCAAGAAACTTTGGATGCCCTTATTCATGATTCTCATACAATGTTCATAATAGGGGCGAGGAATTAGAAGGGCAGCCCAGGTTAAAGGTTCTGCTACTTATCCAACTCTTCGTAGCCAGCAATTAAACTATAGTACTATCACAGATGTGATGAATGTGGTTCAAAATGCATTTCGAAACAGAAGATGCAGCAGAGCGAAGGTTTGGCATTCTTAAATTTGACATGGTTGAAGTATTTAAAGTCCAATTTTAATTAAAATTTATTTTTGGCAGATACACTGGGCTGATAACTGGGATTAGTGAATTGGATCCTGTAAGATGGCCTGGTTCAAAATGGAGTGTCTAGTTGTACGTTACTTTTCATAGATCTTTTATATATATAACTGGGCTGATAACTGGGATTAGTGAATTGGATCCTGTAAGATGGCCTGGTTCAAAATGGAGTGTCTAGTTGTCCGTTACCTTTGATAGAGCTTTTCTATATATATATATATATATATATATATATTATATTTATATCTTAAACTTATTTATCTTAAACTTTTACATGAGCATGCATTACTGCTTTGTTGCCGCACCTTTGGTTCTCTAAACTAATCTATATGGTAGGGGTAGAAGTAAATTCCCGTCCTTGTTAGTTGTTTGTGTATTTAGTTTGTTGATTTTACATTTAAGATTCGCAAAACCATTTCCTGAACAAATCTGGTGTAAGCCTTTTTAACAAGAGTTGAAGCATTTGGGGCACTGGACAAGAGGGCAAAAAAGAACGAAAATTGTATGACATCTTCACCATGTTAAAACTAAAATGAATTGCCTACACTCCTTTGTTTTTGTCATGAAATGTCATGAGGGTTTAGCACACTTTTTGGCTAAATCACGGTATGAAGGGATAAATCTGCTCTCGTATTTGTCACAAAATTTGTCCTGTGAAAGAATAACAGAGAGGAAAACAATAATTCTTTCATTGATTTAGGGACCATATATATACAAGAGAGAGAGCAGCCAATATGGCTTGCTGCACAAGCACTGAATTACAGGAAGGAATAAAGGCCTTGGAGTTGCAAAAAAATGTGTGCACAATAATCAAGGTTTGATTTCCTGATTTGTAGGCAATAGTGTAGATTCACCTGTGTTATGTTGATCAAAACACCGTACTCATAGCCCTGTGGATAGAAGCTCAGGGCCTTGATTATTTGAACCCTATCATGTTCAGAAATATTTTTAATGTTTCATAGACATCGGTGTTGCATATTGTAGCTGTCAAGTCTTTAGAACTGCAAAAGGATTTGTTGAGTTATTTTTTACTGCCTTGAAAGCTGTATTAACCTAAATATCACAAATGATGTTTTCTCTGCTCTGTAGTATGCCAATGCTAACTTACAAGTTGATAAGTTCATGCCATTAGCACTAAATACATTGGTTTCAAACTTTTCTTTTGCTCTTGCAGGTAAGGTGGGATGATATAGACACAAGTAAGCACGGCAGGGTTTCCCCATGGGAAATCGAGCCATCTGGTTCTGTTTCTAGTTCTCATAGCTGAATGGCAGCTGGTTTGAAGAGGGCCAGGAGTGGCTTGTCTGCAGCAAAAACAGAATTTCTAGTTCCTAGTATGTCGTGCATTCAGATTAGAAAATTTCATCGTGACACTGTCTCTGCAACATAATTTGTTGATTGTAACATTTTTTTTTCGTACAGATGTTATTGGAGCATCAGACTTTGGGGAATCTTTAAGGTTCCAGAAGGTCTCGCAAGGTCGAGAAATTTTGGGTTTTGATAATCATTCTGAGGGTTTAGGTGGTCAGAATCAACATCCATCTGAACCAAGGAGGAGTTTTCATGGTTCTAGTTGTCCTGGGATTGCTGCTGGTGCTGGAGGTAATGGTCTCAGAAAGTCACTTGCGGACTCTGAGATTACCTCAACCGGCATAGGCTTTGGGGAATCATTCCAATTCCATAAGGTTTTGCAAGGTCAAGAAATATTTCCAAGCCCACCATATGGAAGAGCTTCCACAACTAATGAGGCTCATGAGTATGGTGGCCCTGGAATCTATGGTGGTTTTCGGGCGCCAAGCTTTGGAAATGGGTGGTGTGCCATGTTGCAGAGCAATAGTACACACGTGCACCCATCTGCCTCGTCTGTGCGAGTTTCATCACCATCATCTGTGTTAATGTTCCAGCAAGCAATGAATGGGGTACCGGAATTCAATTCAGTATACAATGGTCATGACCAGGAGGAACAGAGAGTTATTAAACGAACTCCATACATCTCTGAATCAGATGGTGGAAAGCAAGCATCATCCTCATTTTGTGAACGTAGCTTCAGCAGGGAAGATCGTGGAGGCATGAATTCTTACAATCAACGCGGTATCTCAAATCATCCTGTAATAAGTCAGTCAACATTTAGTGGCAGAGTCAGGAAACGGTTTCACCGTACAAAGGCAGCTGTAGACTCTTTGGTTTGTCGTTGTCTGAGGAAAAACGTGTCCCAGACAGAGAACAACTCAACCTCAAGTGCATCTACATTAAATCCTGGATCTTCCTTGTTTCCCAAAGTTGGAGTGCAGTTTCATTCAAAGCCTGCTTTAATGACATCAGCAGTTGGAAGGAATTAACTGTTGAAACTGACTATTAAAATTCTCCATCTCATATTTATTATGTTAAGTAGTTGATTGTTGTAAAATTGGGAAGTGTAGAGTTCTTTAATGCGTTAGTCGGCAGGCAAGAAAGTTCCTTTGTATATATATCAGAGAAGGTTATCTCTGCGTTGTCATGAATAAGCAATACAGCTCTCTTCTCTTGCGGGGGGTGTAGGCATTGTAAAGCCGAACCACGTTATATTGCCTTGTCTGTTTTACTCTTCTTCCCTTCTTATTTATTTTCTACATTAACCGTATCAAAGTAAGCAACCACTTTGGTGCATGAGATGCACTTTTCAATATTATGGTGTAGTACGCATCTTTGTCCAAGTAGACAGGACATTCAATCTTCTCAAACATTGGTGGGTACGATCATCTGATTTGTGAGGTGGGTGTGTTTATGTATAGGAATGGGCTTTTGACTGGCGTGGAGAAGGGATGGAAAGCTGTTCACAAAGTTGGTAGAATATATGTATTGCCTTGCCTCTCATATGATAGTGTTGCTGGGGAGAAGAGAAAAAAAAAAAAAAAAAAAAAGAGGGAGAGGGGTTCCAAACTGAGCAAATTCTATCTACGCAATTACATACAATTGTTAATTTTATTCCTCCTCTTCCCTACATGATGCTTGTTCTGTTCCAAAGTGGCTTGCTATATTCCTAATTTTATTGTTTCTAATCATTCATTATATCTAAATGAAGAATTTTGTGACTGGTTATTGTTAGAGAATGTAGAGCAATAGAAAATTCTGAATTATATCTTGAAGCTGGAAATTACATGCCATGTTCTGCTGGAATATTCTATATTTAGTAGATAGTTGCATCAATCCAATAAAAAGCAACCTAAAAGTCCATGCAATAACTCGTTATATGTAAATACGCATTTAAGATTCATGAGTAAGGACGACAAGTTGTAGATCCAAGTCTTAATCAAGTACTAAACTAAACTAGCTCAACAACGTTACATCAATCAAACTGAGCAATGCATAAAGTAAAGCTGCCGATTCCGAATGCAATGCAATGCATAAAGTAAAGCTGCCGCATGCATGCCTAAAAATTGAATTACCTTATAGACCATTTCCTCGGCCGCCTAGAAGAAGAAGAAGCGTCAGCAGCAGCAGTCTCTTTTCGTCCATTTTCCCTTGCCCTCTTTGATGAAACTAGTGTATGTGTATGCGTACGCTGCTGCTCTTCCGCTTCATGATGATGATTTGAACGACTGGTAAGTATTGGCGTCGGCCACCATGGGAGCACAAAAGGAAAGACTGGGAAGACAGATCTCCCTCCCCATCTTAAACTGAAAGGTGTGAATTGAGTGGTCCAAGTGGTCTCCTTTAACGTTCTTGCACCAATGTTGTACATGACAATGCGACCAAACAATTGTAGATACAAGACATCCTCATTATTTGGATCGAAAGCTAGCACCAAAACCCTTTTTGTCCTCCCGTGGTGCTCATCGTTCCACTTTTTAGTGAGAGGATTTGCCGAGATTAAGTCGAACATGCGAGCTGTGTCTACCAAACACCATTTTGCAGTCTCCTTGACTTGACCATGACCTTTCCAATCCCAATCCCAAACACCGTGACCATCGTCTTTCAACTCCCAAACACTCACAGCACCTAGAGTGTGAGCAGGATCGTCATGATCTAAATTGGTAGAGGAGAAGACGCACATCCGCAGACACCCTTCTCCTCCTCCTCCTCCACACTCACTTAGGAAGTCAAACCTTCCAGATTCGATTTCAGGCTTATCAATGTAACGAAAGAGATATATACTATCATCAAGCTGGTCACGAGGAGAGTAGAGATCCAACCCAACAGTAAAGCCCTCAACATCACTCCACCAATACAAGCTTCCATTGTGAGCAACCCCGGGGTAGGGAGCCAATTTGCTAAAACAAAACCTCCTTGGGCTATTTACACGTCCTAGTGTCCATTGACCAGTCTCAGAAGAGAATATCTCCAGGTAGAATTCGCCGGAAACCTCGGGAAGTTCCAATTTATCGTCATTTATTCGCACAACCTTGTACCTATACTCAACATTAGTAAGATTATGATTAAGCTGAATATTGACATTCCTCCTACTAGATCTTTCTAGATCTGCTGCTTGCTTTCGATAGTAGGGATCGCATATGAATCCAACCATTACGCACTTGTGGCGTCCTCCTGATCCACGTCGAGGTCCACGTCGAGGGGGAGGGAGAGCATCCCATTGCTTGGTGTATGGATTGCAGATGTAGTAATCACGTTGATAATACGTGGTTGCACAACACAAAATTAAATCATTATATGCTCCTATCACAACCGGCTCACCTTTAAAAGGATCAACAATATCAGCTTGGAAACAAGGGAGGAAACTCAGAGACAACTCATGTTCATGTGGTTGATGATCAGGCTCCGATGACACGGAAAAAAATTTCCTCTCACATGGTTCCTCTTCATCGGGCTGCTCCGATGATGACGTGGAAAGAAATGTACTTCTTCTTGTTGTGCGCCTTCTATCCGAGATGATTATAGCACGTGCACGTGCACGTGCAATGATGCGGTTTTGGTTGCCACTTTGGATTTGGAAATAGTGTCGAAAAAAATAAGGATCAAAGATGAGACTGAACCAACGTTTGGAGACACACATGCATCGAGCCGCACACTTAGGAGGGAGTCGGGAAAGAATTTCTAGCAATACAAACTGAGGGAGATCATCAAGACTAATATTCATGGGCATGGCTAACTCTTTCGATATTGGTTTTTCGGGTGCCCACCTTTTTGATCTTTTTAATGGAGACTGATGATGATCAGAGGCTTCTCCAGTAGGTTTGGATTGGGATATTCTACTGCTCCAACTCCTTTTGGTAGCACGAGGTCTCATCATGGCGCCGATCGATCTGTGTGCAGTTTGATTGACTATTGCAATTTGCAGAGAGGATTTGGGCCTTGAAACATATATAGTTACTTACCCTACTTTTAATCACTATATATAGGAACATATATATATATTTTTTATTTTTTATTTTATTTTTTGGGGGGGTCGAAAACAGGAAAGGGTATCCATACAAAAATAGGCAAGCAATCACTAATTATTAATTTATAAATAGGAAAGAAATCCCGCATACGAATAGGAATTAATTTACAAAGGAAATATATATATATATTATTATAATTTTTTCGGTAATACTACGGGCATTACCAACTGACGTGGCATATGACATGGCAATACGTGTAATTTGCCACATCATCTTTTCAATTACCCAAAATTTAAAGTTTTAAGTAAGCTTAAAAAAATATATAAAATGTTTTCAAACTTGCTCATCGAGGATCTATGGTGCTCCCTCTGCACCCTAGTAATAGTTGGTGTTGGGTTCCATGGACCATGGCTATCAACCAAGCACATATATTGCAGACTGGGCAACGAGTAAGATGCACCTCTGGTTTGGTCCGAAGCCCTTCATCTTTCTTGATGGGGTTCTCATAGTTGATGGTCTTCCAAGTTCATCAAAGTTGAGACTCAGATCTGGTTTCTTCTACTAGTTTCTATATGTGTTGTTCCTGCTTATGTGGAGAACGACATATCCAAAATTGGCAGCAATTGGATCAATCTACCATTTTCGATATTGGTTTCTTAAAACTTGTACAACAAACAAACCCTTCTTTTACTAGGTCAACAACTGTCTCTCCTAGAGAGGATGGGATGGATAGATTTCGAAGAAAGAAAGAAATTGCAGGTAAATAAAAGTAATGAAATCTTCCGACAGATTCTCTTTAATAATTGTGACTCCATATAAAAATAGGATATCCCCACTCACGCCCTATAAAAATATCTTCCCCCCCACCCCCCAACCCAAAACACCCACATCTCACAAAATTCGTTGAGTAAAGGAAATTCATCATGAAGCCAGTGCAGTACGAATCATCTCGCCTCTGAAAGCATGCCACGGCAGCCACTTGAATGTCATGGGCGGCGGACTCACAAGATTAATGGCGTCTCCTCCTTCTCCAGAGCTACCACTGCTAGAATCACCACCCCCCTCACCCTCAACAACAACAACAGACCACCACATTAACCACCCCGCCTTGATCTGTGTTTCAACGTCTACCATCGGGACAACCCGGCCAAAGCAGAGGCCAACCACGGTATCAAGCAACTCCTCCCGGTTGTCCGGTCCCACAATCCCTTAACCACCCTCAAGCTCATCTGCAACCTCTTAGACAGGCGTTCAGGTTCAATAACAGATGCCGAAGCCTTCTACAAGGCGGCGTTTTGGCTCCACCACAACCACCCCAAGACCCTCGCCTCCAACCTCCTGCCTATTGCCGCCTGGTTCGGATATGGTGGTGGTATGAGAGACCTTGTGCGGATTCTCCACCGGATTCTTGCAGGCCAAGACGAGGTCGATGACGAGATGATGTTCGCCATGGCTGACAAGGTGGCTGTCGAGAGGTACGAGACTGACCCCGATTATCGCTTGTTACATGACCTCGTTTCGGATATTTTCGCCCACTGCCTCAACCGTGATTTTCAACTTCTGAAGAAGGGGATGCAAATGGATGATAGTATTAATGTTGATGATCATGATAATGCTGAGTCCACTTCTAATAAGTGCTTCGAGATCACTAATGCGGCCGATTGGCTCGACCATCGAGCCACTTTCCTGTTGGAGAGCGTTGCGAGGAAGGTTTTCCAGCATCGACACCCACAAAGAGATGTTAAGGAGGAGGAGGAGGAGGAGGAGCAGGCTGGTTACGCCTACAGACTCCGAGAGCGGTTGATGAAGGAGGTTGTGGAGCCCCTGAGGAAGATGACTGCCTAGGACTATGACATTGCACTTAATAAACCTCCCGAGTGCAACAGGTGGGGTTATGATTGCAAGTTTGATGAAGACGACTGCGTGCCTCGGATATATTTGGAGGAATTGAAAGCTGCAGCTTCCAAGATTGAGAACCCTGCGGCTCTGCTTCCACATCAGATCATATGCTATGTGAACGATGAGGATCTCGGGCAAGTGGTGAGCTTGTGGAACGCAATGCTGGGGGACATGATCAAGGGCACAGCACAGGCAAAGCTAAGAAGAAGAAGAAGAAGAAGAAGAAGAATTTGAACAACAGCTTGGCTGTTTGTGATGTCTGCCCCTCAAGAATGAGTGGATTCCCCATTGATGTATCGGTGGGCTTGGGATTGTTAGTGTCTGAACTGAGTGAAGAGCCGGCATGGAAAGGAAAGGTGATCAACTTCAGCCGAAACCCTCGACTGCATTGCATACCACAAGGCGATAGCCTCAAGGCCAAGTGCGACTTTTTGAGGAGGATGGACTGCCCGGACCTGAAGGGAGAGGTTGATATTCAAAAGGTGTTTGATTTGATTCTACAAGTTGCTGTGCATGGGAATTTGAAGCCGGAACAGATGATCAACAAGGTATTTGTGATCACCACCTACCTACACTATGACGAGACTTGGGCACATCCATGGCAGAGTGATTATGAGGCAATACAGAGCAAGTTCAAGGAAAAAGGGTACGGGGATGTGGTACCACAGATAGAGTTTTTGGATGTGATCGACTCCTCCTACTACCAGAACCACAAGTTGGTCAAGTGGTTCTTGGACACTGATGGGGAAATCATGGAAAGGGATCCCGAACAGATCATGGAAGCAGAAATCTCCCCCCTAGCCTATCAATCTCTGGTTGTAGTGGACTGATCGACTCACTCGTTCAAGCCAATGGCTAACTCTATCCAACTATAGATCATCATCATCTGTTTGTTTTAATTTTTTGGGGTCAAATGATAGCTAGCAAAGTTCATTCATTAAACTAGTAACCAATTTTAATTTAGTGCCTCTTATAGCAACAGGGAAAGAAAGAGGTAGCAAACAATTAGTGAGTGAGTGAGTGGATCATTTTGCAGAAGGCAGTTTAACATCGATCAGCTGCTCCTGTCTTTTTTAAAGTCAAATCAAGTAAAGGTTTCAAAGTATTTTAGTTCTAAATAAAACGTGTTGCATATTCTAAACATTGATTAATTATTCTAATGATGATATATACTTTTCCTTTTTACTTTTCTGTTGAAAGGAATAATAAATTAGAGAAAATTATCTCATTTAGTGTAAAATCAAAGCATACTCAGCAGTAGATATCTAATAGTTATTATTCCTGGTTCTCCTTAATCTGACAATTGCAAGAACACAATAACATCATTTTATCACGAGAAAAGCCAAGGAAACCAGCCAAAACTGGAGGCACTTCTGATTCATCACTAAGTTCAGCATCATCAATCTCCGCAGCTGTATCCCAATCAATCTTCAGTCTCTTAGCAGCCTCTTGAAGATCAAGACCAGTGTCTGTCACTCTTGCGATAGGGACTTCCCAGGCTTTTTCTTCGCTGGTTTAATCTGAACCTATACCAGAAAAAATCATGTAGGAACAACTGAGCAAATTGATATCCAGTGTCGGTTAGAAACTTAGATAAACATGAAAAAGCAGTGGTGAGCCATCTCATGAAAAGAATTACTTAATAATAGCCCTATCCCTATAGGAACATTCCATGAATTAAGACAAACATGGAAAGCCAATCAATTATGATCCTCTATCCATTGCACATTAACAAGCATCTCTAAAATAAGTCATTATTATACTTGAATTACAATACTACCTCTAGATTAGGCCATTGATTCATATCCTCCGCCAGCAGGTTAAGAGCAAGTCGATTTTTTGGGATTTTTCCATCATTCACTTAAATCAATAATCCCATATTAGCGTCCAAATAAATATAATTAATTTTCCAATTTGTAACAATTTACAGATGCCAAAGAAATTTTTTTCCTTTCTCTTATGATTTTAGAAGGCTATAAAAAACAAAGCAAAGAGTTGTAATGACATAACATGCACTTTATTCCAATTATTGTCGCTCAACAATCATTTTATACTTTTGAACTTATCTTCATCATTATACTACAGATGCCAAGGCTTTTATCCAACCATTATCAGTATGAATCTCTTTTTCTCACTCTTACATAAGCTATTATTGAATTGACAACTTGATTGCATAGTTCCCACTTGAGAGAGAGAGAGAGAGAGAGAGAGAGAGAGAGAGAGAGAGAATTTAACAAGGAACAGCTGATAATATACTTTTTGTTACAAAAAAAGTTTGATATGAACACTCAAGATTGAGCTATGATACCCACAATTCCGTGCGATATCAGTTGTTACAGGTCCACTAGTATTTGAACTAGCTCTGTTTATTCTTTACAGGAAATGTATTGCTTCCTTAGTTGCTGATTAACTTCTACAATTAATAATCTTACAACTTCGCCAACACTTGCCAACTTATTTGAGAAAAGCATATCTCTAACTACAGTAATCTTGAAAAACAAGAAAATAGATCAAGAAAGGAAATGTTTTGTAATCAAATTCTTCTACCTTAATACCATTTTCGGAAACCTTCACAACAGCCATGAAAATTTAGTTTCCTTCGTATCATGTTAAAGAAATGAAGCAAAGGCTAAACTACAGAAGCGCCACACATAACGTAAAATTAGGGCTGATAACTTAATGACTGCACCTATGTGAATAATGGTTGCTCCGACGCCTGTTCCAGAAACCACTACGTTTGTTATTCAAACTTTTGGCTGTCTTTACAAAGGAAAGGTAAAATGACCGTAGCATCGGGCACGCGTCTATCCGATTAAAACGACTGCAGTATCGGACATAATTAAAATGACATTAGTCTGATAGGAGTGTGGTGAGTTTCCCCATCCTTATCTTCGAGTAGATAAGCTCCTTTGCCAAGAATCTTGTAGATCATATATGGTCCTTCCCATGTTGGGCTCCACCATGGGGTCAATTGGGTCAGACGACCCCATGGCAGCCATGTAAATGGCTTGGAGGTTCTTGGTTTCTCTTGGCAGCCATGGGAGAAGACCCCATGCAGAAGAAGATGCAAGCTGCTAGGGAGAAGAAATAGGGAGGAAGAAGAAAGAGAGAGGGAGGGGGAGGAAGAAGAAGACAGTGGTTGAGAGGGAGACGAAAAGAGAGAGGGGAAGGAAGAAGCCGACACAAACTTTTTTTGGAAGATATTTGTTAGGGTTTTTTAAATATTTTTTAAATTCTGTTGGGTAGTCCTATAAATAAAAGTATATACCAACATCATAAAGATATCACTTACCGCAGTGGTCTTTGAATGGAAAAGGATTTTAAGGCGATTCAACATTCATTGTGCTCCTTTTTTCTTTTTTTCTTTTTTGGTAATAGTCAAGGTATTTTATTTTAGGGAGCTTTAGTAATACACCCAAAATATGAGCTGAAATTATTTTAAAAAAACCTACATGAAATTCAGTTTAGAAACATACCTAAAAACCAATTTAGAAACATACCCAAAAACCGTTTATTCCATATGAAATGAGTGTTGAAGTTACTATAAATTACATCTCTACCATTGATTAACTTAAAACAAGCCAACACAACAAAACTCAAAAAAACCCAAAACAAGCCCAGCAAGCCTGACGTACATTGTTAATAACATGTCATAAAAGTATAGTGTTAATACCATTCCATAGAAGTATATTGTTAATACAATTTCATAGAAGTACATTGTTTATACCATGTCATAGAACTATCTTGTTATTACTATATCATAGAACCATCTTGAGTCCTTTCCAAAGGCATAAACTTTCCCAGCATCACTGATCAGCATTGTCCTGCCAGCCCCAATTTCAAAGAACGAAGAATACTAGTAATAACAATATACCTCTACAAGGAAATAAAAATAAAATAAAAAAGGTATACTATTAATACTACGTCAAAGAAGTACAGTGTTAATACTATGTCATAGAACCATCTTCCTAGTAAAAATCGCGTTCTGCATATCATAAACTTCAAGTGAATGGTATGGAGTTGTACACTTTTATCCTACCTATTATGCAAATGAAATGATATAGTTGTTAACTTCCAAATAATCCTCGTGATACTGATGGCTTTCCAATTCGAGCATAGGGTGCCAACATGCCAACCAAAGTAATGTCAACAGCTACTCCAACCAAAAGATAAATTAGAAACCCTAACAAAAACTATATATCTGAAGATTTTTCAATAGAAATGGAGACCAACAAACAAACCCTAATTGGACAATACTAGAAAAAAACCATGAATATGGAGCTCAAACCTGATTAAACTTTGAAAGCTAATCAACAACATCATTTCCAACAAGTGCCTTTCCAACAAACGAGACAAGATCTGGATTGTTAAGATTGACTAGCTTTGACAGTGCTCTCATTAACAGTTCGTTATCTTGAAAGGCATAGTACAATATATTTTCACATTAAAAAAAAATATATACAGCAGCAAAACCAAGCTAGATAACTTATAGGTCCCAACCCGCTGAAAAAGGAATTTTAACAAGTAAACAACATTATTATCCTTCTGTAATAGCAAAAGCAGTGGTTAAGACTGAAACAAAAATTGCTAACTAACAGTAGCTTAGCATGTAGATCATACAAACAGTAAATGTTTATGTGGATGCACAACCATTCTGCTAAGAACTAGAAACATAGTACCAGCATTACAAATCATATTAGAACTAACACAAATAAGCAAGCAAGTAATTTTCAATTTTTTTAAAATCAATTTATTTATCGCAATTTGTAAACGAAATGCAAAACTAAGGGAAAAAACCGTAGACATATTCAAATTAATCACAAAATCGCAAAGAAACTGCTCAACGACAAACCTAAGTCTTGGAAAAGAACTTATAAGAGTGTTGCCTAGAGCATCGAAAGGATTGGCGGAAGAAGATGAGCCTGGAGCCGCACAAGCTGCTCCACGAGTCGCATGCATTGCCATGGTCGATTGTCACATCCCGCACGATATTGTTCGCTTTGGGCCCCTCTATCTGCCCTCACAGTTTTGTTTTTGGGAACTCACGAGCAACTTCCCAGTGGGTCACCCATCTAGCCCCAACTCGCTTAACTTCGGAGTTCTCATGACTCTGAAGCCAATGAGCTCCTAAAAAGCCTTGTGCTAGATGGAGATAGGCATGTACATATAAGGCACATCACCCCCTCTCCATTGGTCGATGTAGGATGTTACATCGATGCTCTTCTTCTTCTTATTCCTCTTCAATCTACAACATAATTGTTATTAAATAAAAGATTTATAAAAAATAAGTCGGTTGTTTCTCAAAATTGCAAAAGGGCAAAACCATAATCCAATATAATTGTTGAATTGAAAAAATCGATAGCTGTCGATTTTTGGGTTTATTTTGGGTGTGTTTATATACATTAAATAGTATATGGTTTATTTCTAGTTTTATGTCTAGGAATAGGTATTTAACTAATTTTCTATTATAAATTTCATAGGGTTTCATAATTGATTTGGATGCCTAATGTTCCCCTTTATGCAATACTAATTTTGGTAAAATTGCATAATATTTACACCAAATTAAGAATTGCAATTATATAAAATGGATTTGTAATAGGATGATGTATTAAATGTTGACCACTTATGAACTCATGGAATGATCTTGGTGTAGACATGTACAGTGAATTAAAGTTATTTAAAATAAATAAATGTAAGCATATTGTATTTCATTGTCACTGTACATTGTCTTATGAAGCGAGGCAATCTAAAGGTCTATTGCCCACTACTGTGTTTAAAGGTCATATATTTATCGGTTAATCTAATAATCGATTAACCATTAAAGTGTACTAATTAATCTTATGTAATAGATTAACTAAAACAATTGTTAATTTAATTTGACATTCATATTATGAATAGTTTGTTAGTCACCAAAATGGCAAAGCTAGAACGTTCCTTGAATATCAAATTAATTAATCTAATGATTGATTAACCATTAAAGTGTATTAGTTAATCTTATGTAATTGATTAACTAAAACAGTTGTTAATTTAATTTGACTTTCATATTATGAATGGTTTGTTAGTCACCAAAGTGGCCAAGCTAAAACGTTCCTTGAATATCAAATTAATTAATCTAATGATCGATTAACCATTAAAGTGTATCAATTAATCTTATGTAATTGATTAACTGATACAGTTGTTAATTTAATTTGACTTTCATATTATGAATGGTTTGTTAGTCACCAAAATGGCCAAGCTAGAACGTTCCTTGAATATCAAATTAAATAAAAATTAATCAATTACTTGTGATTTAAAGATGCATATAAATAAGGTTGAACCTTATGTTGAGGCCCAAAAAATCCATGGTTGGGCCCGAATAAATTCCCGGCCCAGTACAACACATAACTTGGGAAGAAACCCAATTTGGGTACCCAAGAGTTCATCATATACGCTTGCACATGTGCCACGCCAAGCATATAAACAACACGTCATGCTACAAGCTTAAGTGGGCCCAAGCCACGCGAATACTTGGGGCTTGCTTGAGTGGGTTGTGGTATGGATGGTAATGAATTGTCATGAGGCCCATTGATGGGCGAAAAATGGAAGTCCTGGTTGCTTGGAACCTCGAACTCAAGCTCATTTCTTAGGCCCAAATATGTGGGTGAGCACAAAGAGAGAAAAGTAGCCCATCATTTCAACCAAAATAGCCCAACAATTGATGAAGTTAGCTCATGTACTTGATAAACCAACTTATTGTCCTAGAAGGCCTAAGCAACCCAAGAAAATATCTGCAAATCTTCAGCACCTAGCTGAAAACAAAAGCCACGATGAAAGCCAAAATATCCATGTGTGAAAGCTGCTGGGAGGCTCCAGCACATGAGAGGGAACAAGTTTCAAGCAAAAACATCCAAAAAACCAAGGGATACTTGAGCAAAACACCCTTCAAACCAGTGTACATACCCATTTCTTTCCCCCCATCAAATCTAGCTATAGAAGAGGGGAGAAAATAAGGAAGAAAGATGGCTGAAAATAGAAGTTCTCCACTGAGGCAGCTGCGGGAAGAAGCATTGAGCTCCCAAAAATCCTTGATTTTGTGCAAATAGGCAAAGTGAATTTCACCAAAATAGGATGATTGAAGGGATGGGAGGAGAAAGGAAGGAAAAAGCTTGGCCAAATTAGATATAAACTATTAGGGTTTCTTGGAAAATGATAGCTTCCAGCGACTATAAAAGAGGCCTCTTCTACCCAACCAAGAGGGACCAAGATCTAGAGAGCAAGCTTCATCTCTCATCTCTGAAACTATGCAATTTCGTGCCTTATTCCTCCATCTCCTCCCATTTTCTTTTCTGGCAAGCCATTCTAGAGTCAGACATAGCTTTTTTCAAGCTGCTGGAAGATTACCCAAAACACCTAATACTTCACCACCACCACAACCCACATCCAGAGGGCAGCTTCCTCTTTTGCCTACAAAACCCAGCAATTCCGTGCTCCATTCTCCTTATCTCCCATTTTCCCTCTTCTGGCAGACTATTCTCACATTTGATAGAACCTCTGTCAAGCTGCCGGAAGAACACTTAAGACACCCATTTCTTTCTCTCCCTCTTTTCTCAGGCAAACCTTCTTGCAAACCTTCCCTTTCTTACCTTAACACTCCCTTTTTCCCCCAAGAACGCATAATTTTCTCTTCGGTGCTAAACTCATGTCGATTTTGCTTCCATGTCACAAGCCACTCATGCCAAGCTAGAAAATCTATCTGTAAGCTGTTGTTATTTTTGTTGGTGAAGGTAACCAACGTGTTTCCTAAGGCATCTCTGTCATTTCGAAACATTTTTTGGGCTTGATTTTGAACTTAGACACAAGGGATAATTTCATCCATCTGCACTTTACGGTAGCCCAGCTCGGAACACCAAACCGAATCGAATAGAAAAACCAAGAAAAGAACCGGTTGGTGAAAAAGTCAACAAACCGACCCTGAACCGGGGGTATATTTAATTGAGATTTTAACAAATTGTAATGGATTTCAACCATGTTTGTAATTATATGATTTTACTTATGATTTTAATAGATTGCAATTACATGATTTTACTTATGATTTTAATAGATTGCAATTACATGATTTTACTTATGATTTTAATAGATTACAATTACAGGATTTTACTTTATATTTCTATGGGAGCATTTTTGCTCACCACATTAACTAAAGGTGTATGCTCACTACCACCCTTAAACTTCTCAGAATCTCTTCTTCTGCATCACACTAGTACTAGTAACCAACCAGCCACACCAATCAAAAATCAAAGAGGCAAGCTTTGAGTTTTGAAATTGGGAGTAAGACTAAGAGCAAGCAATTCGTATTTTCTTTTATCAAATTTTGACTGATTCATAATTTGGCGGTTTATTGGATTTGGAAGATTTTAGTTTTGGGTTTAGGGATAGCCAAATCATATGGAAGAAGATGAGATGGATTTGTTGTTTGAAGGGATGGTGTTGTTTACCCCTAACAATACCAATAATAATCACTCTGCCATCTTAAGAAAAGTGATGGTTGTTTTATCCACTTATATAGAGAGCTAATTTTCTCACTTCTCTTTTATCCACTTACACTCCCTTCGTTAGAAATTGTATATTCCTACTCCTCTTTTGTACACTTACACTTCCTTTTACGCATTTTGAGATAAAGTCTCACACTTGTATTAGTTTATGGACATAATCAACTCTAATGTACCCAAAGCAGTGAAATTTGAGACAATAACGGTAAGGACAGGCTAAGGGGACATGGCTCCTCCAACAATGACAATAATAAATTTGTTTGTTTTCATTTAGCTTATATAAATATTTGTCTGTAAGTAATTTAATTATAAATTTGTAAATTATTAAAAGGGACGGGGTGAATAAGATTGGGTTTCCACGAAGGTCCCCTCAGCTAATCCCTTCTTCGTTTTGTATTTGGGCTTAAATCCTATTAACTTGCTTGATTGTAAAAACCAGCTTGCTTCTTCTTCTTCCAATCAGAGCTTCCCCTTAGGCTTCTTTCTGATACTCTGGTTCTTGGCGAACTCAAAATAGTGCAAGCCGCAAACGAGTGATATTTTTAGTTCGACACCGTTCAGCGAGTTCACTGGGACAGTTTGTCTCTATGTGAAATGCACAGAACCCATTAAAACCCAATACTTTGATTCTGATATCCTTCTACCCATTTGGACTTGCATGCAGGTTCAATCCAACAAACCAAACCCTTAAAACCCCATGCCAAAATGCTCAACTTACTACTCGAAGCTCCTCTGCAGCTCAATCCAAGGTGGTCTCAAGAAGCTGAGCCTTTGTCCAATCTCACCATGTGAGTTGTTAACTTCTTCGCTTCATTCTCACTTTTCAGTTCTTGCAATTCCATCAAACCAAGCCCTTCAAACTGAACCCGTAAACAATGATGAAACTGAGCCCCCAATTTCTAATGAAATCTTCAAGAAAGGTACCAAATTGGGTTCTTATAAGTCGGGTGATTCAACTTTCTATTCACTCATTGAGAATTACGCAAATATGGGTGATTTTCAGTCATTGGAGCAGATTTTGGATCGAATGAAACGTGAAAGGCGAGTTTTTATTGAGCAGAGTTTTATTCTAATGTTTAGAGCTTATGGAAAAGCGCATTTACCCAATAAAGCTGTAGAATTGTTTTATAGAATGGTGGATGAATTTCAGTGTAGGCGAACAGTTAAGTCGTTTAATTCGGTGCTTAATGTTATTATACAGGAGGGTCATTATTCTCATGCTTTAGAGTTTTATTCCCATGTTGTTGGTACTACGGGCATGAACATTTCACCCAATGTACTCAGTTTTAATTTGATTATTAAATCCATGTGTAAGATCGGATTGGTTGATAGAGCAGTCCAGGTGTTTAGAGAAATGCCACTTAGGAATTGCACTCCTGATGTGTTCACGTATTCTACATTGATGGATGGGTTATGCAAGGAGAAAAGGATTGATGAGGTGGTCTTTTTGTTGGATGAGATGCAATTTTAGGGGTGCATTCCGAGTCCTGTGACATTTAATGTGTTGATTAATGCATTATGCAAGAAGGGTGACTTGGGACGTGCAGCAAAGCTTGTTGATAATATGTTTCTTAAAGGCTGTGTTCCGAATGATGTGACTTATAACACCCTTATCCACGGTTTGTGTCTCAAGGGTAAGTTAGATAAGGCTGATGGTCTTTTGAATTGAATGATTTCGAATAAATGCTTGCCTAATGATGTGACATATGGTACGATCATCAATGGACTTGTTAAGCAAGGGCGAGCGGTTGATGGGGCTTGAGTGCTGATGTCTATGGAAGAAAGAGGGAATCATGCAAATGAGTATATTTGTTCAGTCCTTGTTAGTGGACTGTTCAAGGAGGGAAAATCTGAAGATGCAATGAGATTGTGCAAGGAGATGCTGGAAAAGGGATGTAAACCCAACACCATTGTCTATAGCAATCTTATAAATGGTCTTTGCCGAGAAGGAAAACCAGATGAAGCCAAGGAAGTATTCGGTGAAATGGTGAGTAATGGTTGCATTGCCAATTCCTTCACTTATAGTTCTTTAATGAGAGGCTTCTTCCAGACAGGTCAGAGTCAAAAAGCCATTCTTTTGTGGAAAGAAATGGCAAACAATATGCGTAATGAGGTCTGTTACAGCGTCCTAATTGATGGTTTATGTGAGGATGGTCAACTCAACGAGGCCTTGATCGCCTGGCAGCAGATGTTGGGCAGAGGATATAAACCTGATGTTGTGGCTTACAGTTCAATGATTCATGGCCTTTGCAATGCTGGTTTGGTTGAGCAGGGTTTGAAATTTTTTAATGAAATGCTTTGTCAGGAGCCTGAATGTCAACCAGATGTCATCACTTATAACATACTTTTCAGTGTATTCTACAAGCAGAGTAGCATCTCCCTTGCCATTGATCATTTAAATAGGATGCTGGATCGGGGTTGTGATCCCAACTCAGTTACATGTGACATCTTCCTGAGAAGTTTGAGAGAAAAGCTTGACCCGCCTCAAGATGGGAGGGAGTTCCTAAATGAGCTTGTTGTCCGGCTATTTAAGCAGCAGAGGATAGTAGGTGCTTCCTGAATTGTAGAAGTGATGCTGCAAAAGTTTTTGCCACCCAAAGCCTCTACTTGGACAAGAGTTGTACAAGAGCTTTGCAAGCCTAAGAAATTCAGAGCAGCCATTGACAAATGTTGGAGCAACCTATATTGCTAATTTTTAAGTAAGGCTTTTATTTTTTTGTTCTCCTCAAAGCTTGATTAGACTCTAACTGGAAACGTTTCTTTCTTAATTAGGCGATCAAAGCTTAGATATTAAACTCGTAAGAGTAAAAAAGCTAGAGTTGATAACTTTTCTTTTCAGCCCTCCAGCCCCCAGCACCTAACATGACACAGTCTAATTTTTATCTGGTAAAAAAAGTACTATTAATGTATGTGATTTTACTTTCAACCACATGCAGTCTGCTTTCCTTTTAGAGTTGGGGATGTACCTTATAATTTTGAAAATTGTTTATGATACAAATTTGTCTTTGGATCTAAGGGGACATAGTATTCCAAGAAATGGAAAATCAATATTTCGTCTCTGCATAGAGTAATGTTATTTTAGTATCAGTTATCGTTTTATAACATATTTTATCTATTCAGTTGGCATAGTTTCCGTCCATTGTACTGGAGAAGGAAACTAACAAAAATATGGAGGCTATTTTTTGGTTGGAGGATTAATGATATACGTGATCCAGCTTTTCTTGGGTCCTTAGCATTACCGCCATCGACATTATCTACTTTACATTTCTACCAAATTGTTCTCGTATGACACTTTTCTGAAAAAGTAGATTTTCTTCAAGGTCTCTTACAGATAGCACTCTTGCAAATAGAGATGTGCGGACATCTGTTTCATGAAAATGTGCAAACCTTCAACAGACTCCCTCCCATTCATTCGCAGCATATGTCAAATCTGCAATGAGCAAAGGTACTTTACTGAAACTTATGGACTCCAATCAAATCTCTTATTTGTGTTTTTATTGACTTTATTTTTGTTTCAGAAAGACATAGACAACTAAGGTTTTAAATTTTTCTTGGTTCTAAGTTGGTGCAGGTTGACCTGGGACAAGTAAACAATGAGCTCGTAGCAGAAAATTGAAATTTATGTTGGTAAAAAAGTGAGTTTGTAGTCAGGTAAGGACATGAAGACTGTTCTCTTATCTTCTGCTTGACATGTTATGTCATTGAATTTCTTGAACCTTGAATTACTCTCTCTCTTTTCTTCTTCACTTTCATATGTCCAGCATGCATTCTATTATGTATCCAAAACCAAAGATTACTTTGACATCTGATATTTGTGAAATAATCACACTGCTGCAAGTAGTACAGTTTTGTTTATTGTTATATTAAGAATAATTTGTTCTCAAAACTAGTTGCATATATAAAATGAAACTGAAGAAGCATTCCTAAAAAGAACTTTCAGACGGTACTGTGATTTCAAGGCTCTGCCTTCTCTCTGATGTTGCTGTCATTGTCTTTCAGGGATTCTGGCTGGTCTTGCTTATGGGCCATATCATAAGTTGCATGCAGACCAAAGAAAACATAGTAAATAAGCATTACTACAGTGCAGATTCCAAATCTTTCAAAAGCTTTATGACCCAGAGATCCCATAAGAAAAATGTTTGTTGCAATTGACAAGGATGGCAACCAAGGAACCAGTGGAACCCTCCAAACTTTTGGTGACCTCTGTTGGGGTAAAAATACTGCCATCGCCAAAGTCCCAAAGAACCAAATAGGAACTGTCATGACATAACCAACCCAACCATTGGGATTTAGTCCCCAGTAAGCCAAAGTCCCCATTGAAGAAGCAATGATGATCAGCAAGAAAATGACTAGCTTCAAAAGATGTCGTGGTGGGGTGATTTCTCTCACGTAGTACCTCCTCACTAGAAGTGCGACAGCCATCATCATGAAGATAAAGAGTGTGCTCACTGATAACAGACCTGCCAAGACATCTAAGCTCGAAAACAAAGCAATACAAGCACTTGGAATGACAATCAAGACTGTAACATTTATGGGGGTTCCTGTCTTTGGATGGACAAGAACAAACCATTGTGGAATCATGTGGGCTTGTGCAATATGACTGATATACCGTGCCTGTCCAAGTGTCCCGGCCAGAAGAACGGTGGTCATTCCCTTCAGTGCACCTAGGGCTACCAGGTACTTGGCCCATGTCATGCCCACACTTTGAAATGCTAGAGTAGGCTGCATTTGGGTCTATATCTGTGTATTTCTGCATCATAGGCAGTGAAACTGCTATTAAACAATATACGACAGTGATGAGTGACATTGATCCAATTAATCCTATCGGTGTCTCTGGATGGATTTTTGGTTTCTTCAGCCATGGTGGCGATATTGTCAAATCCTCCATAAGCAAAGCAAACAATTGCAGCTGCTTGAAAGACTCCTTTAGCCCTAAACGGAAAAAAGGGTTTCATATTTGATGGGTTGGCATGGATAAATGCTGCAATTTTCACAAACAGAATTAAAACATTATTGACTACAGATGCTATCCAGTTTAAGTAAGAGGTCTTCCTTGTGCTGATCATTGCAATTGTTGCAGCTATTGTCAGAACAGCAACAGCTATTGGGTCAAGTAGATTGAACCCCTCATTCAGATTTGTATGGATGCGTAATGAGTTGGAGGGACTATTCAAGAGTGATGTGAAGTAAGAAGTCCATGATATAGCAACTGCTGCACTTCCGACAATGCCCTCAAGAAGTATGTTTCCTTCTGTTATGAATGCCATAAAGTCTCCTAATTCTATCCGCAGGTAAGCAAAAGCTCCACCTGCCACAGGGACTTCCACTGAAAATTCTGTGTAGCAGAAGACAGAGAGCATTGCCGAGACACCGGAAGCAACAGAGGACAAGACAATAGCTGGTCCAGCATGGTCATGAGTTTCTTGCCCAGTAAGCACAAAGATGCCTGCGCCAATTACTGAACCAAATCCAAACCAGATGAGATCCCACCATGTGAGGCAATGCTTCATGTCATTTTCACTTTGCTTTCGAAGTTCCCCAATCTCATTGTTATCATCTGATCTGCTTATGAGACGGTTCTTGAACCTGTTTGTGACAGGGCTGTCTGATATGTGCTCCAACTTTGAAATTATTCTTCTGGTAGGAAATCTTGTTTGCTCCATCTCCATGGAACCCATTAATCTATTTTTCCCTTGTGTCCTTCCCTAGCGCTTATCTCTTATGGCAATGTGAAATGCTAGAATATGGGATCCTGTCCTGAGATTTGGAATCTTATCTCCTAGTTCCTGAATTCTTTCTTCAATTATTGATAGTGAAACTGAGGTTTTGAGCTCAGTGCACGAGTCAAATGATGCAGACGATTTAAGAGACTTGTAAAAGCTTGTTTTTACTTACAAGTCTAGTGGGCTGATTTTCTTGGATTGTTTGGTATATTTGATATGATTTGTTCAGAAGACTGTAATGTTGACTGGACCAGAGGATGTCATTGAAGTGGGCGGTTTCAATCAACTGGACCAGTCCAAGCTGCTTCCGTCGATCACCCCCACATAGCTCAAGGGGGCTCGGGTCGTCATGGTACACCTTCACAAAACCCACAAATAGTCTTCTTTTTTTTTTTTTTTTTCTGGTTTGGGTTTTCATTTTGTTCCACTTTTGTTGTATGCGCAGGTGAGTGAGATTGATCAGCGCACAGTGTGTGTGGCGTGCCCAAGCATTCACTCTCTGTCTCTGCACACTCACATCACTGAACGAGGCTATCAATTTGGGAATCTGATTCCCGCACTTGATGCGAGGTATGTGATGACTCCACAAGTGGCTCCAGAGGTGTTTTGCCGGAGAATCCCAACCAAGGAAATTGCAGATCGGAGCAACATTTGGAGCTTCTGGGCTTATACACCCGCAGCGACAGCCACAAATTACCAGACAAGTGTTGTGCCCAGCCCCAGCAGCGACATTTGGACAGCTTCCAAAGAGGGCCCATGCTGCTCGGAGCTAAAGTTCACTAGGATGGTGCAGTGGGGCTCTAGCACTGATAAGGAAGAAGTAAAAGCAAAAGCAGGAGAGAAGGGGATAGAGATAATAGTGCTAGATGATGATGATGATATTGAACAAGAAAACGAAGAAGATTTGAACCTTTGGAGAAGTAGGAAGAGGAGGAAGCTCGAGGATCCCGTTGCAAGGGCCAGATGGCTTGCAGAGTGGTAAGGACTCTGTTTTTGAATTAATTGGTTATATTAGTTAGTGTTGATATCATACACTAATTAGTGTTAATTAGTGACATAGCATGTATTGTAATGAAGGTAAAGGCAACAGTGTATATATTTAGTCATTCTGAACTCTTATTTTGGTGACCTTGTGTACAAGTTGCAGTATAGTATTGGTAAGGTGAAACTGGAAAGTCTAATAAGATAGTTCCCTGGTTTGGGTTGGTCCCTGATTTGTGTTGTGATGAAGGTACAACTTAGAAAATGAGAAGGTGGAAAAGCTGTCAATTGAAGTTACAAAACTGGAGAGATACGGCGGCTGCACTCGCCACTATAATCCTTTCTGTTTTCTTTTTTAATTTCTCTTTTAATTTAGCAAGCACAAAAAGTGATCAAACCACTTATTCTTCATTTATTTTTCATGTCCTCTATTCTAACTTCACAGGTATTGGGAGATTGTTAGAAAGGCCTAGCTCTGAGTCTTCCTTCCTAAGCAGCAGCAGCAGGATATGGGGGAGATTCTCACCTCAGTGCAACTCTCTATCTATCTATCTATCTATCTAAAAATATATCATTAGGAACTTAACCAAGGTGTATTGGAGTTTATTTATATTGGCTTCTCTTGGTCTTAACCAAGCTATATCAATTTACGTTGCTGAATTTTGGTCATGCAGGTTGTTGGTTCAATTGGGGCTTTGTTTTCTGTCTTTAGCCGAACTTTGGCCCAAAGCAAGTTTGGGCCCAGCAACCTTATAAAATAAAGTACCAAATTTATTTAATCTTCTTGTAGCAATCTAAACAAACAAATTTAAATTTATCTGCAAAATATAAGAGAAAGAATGAAGTTGGTACCTATGGAATAGCAAGGAAATCAAGAATTCCAAGGTGGTCAGTGATAAGGGCTTCTCGGGTTGGGAATTTGAGTTTCTATGTGAAACCCGTTCTTAATTTGTAATCAACAGATGCCGAAGATTTGTAGTTATAGTAACAGCCTATTAGAATACATTGGAAATCAAAATACGGTAAACAAAATTAGATGCGTTTTTTCTAGCAATTTGCATTAGAAATCATAATTACTGTGGGAACCGAATTAAATCATACCCTAGGTCAAATAATTCCTTTCATTTGGGGATTATTTGACCTATTTGGGAATTACTCAACCTAATTAGGAGTTACTCAATTTAATTGGGAGTTACCCAATTAAATTGAGAATTACATAATTAAGTTGGGAATTGATTTGATTCCTACCCCAATTCCCAATTAAATGAGGAGTTACCTAATTAAATTAGGATTTGATCTGATACCTACCACGATTAGGGATTTGATTTATTTGGGTAAATCAATGCCAAATCAGGGAGGAATAATTCCTTACCAACTACGGAATTATTCCTCTGAAACCCTAATCTCCGAGACCATTATAAATACTTGGCTACGCACAAAGGTCAAGGTACGTCTAAATTTCCTCTGAAACTCTGCAGAAATTATTTCTCACAAACCCTAGCCACCACTTTCTTTCTCTCTCGACACAAGGCTCCGGCCACCACACACAGCTCCGGCCACCCGGTTTTCCTTGAAATACCCTACCTAACTTAGGCATCGGAGGGCCTTTGGCCAACACCCCCCGAGTGTGGTCCTTTTACCCCGATCTGTTTTGCGGGAGAAGAGAAGTGGAGAAGACGAAGGAATCTTAGACGAATATCCTCGTGAGGAAATTTGTACAAACAAATTGGTGCTTTCATTGAGAGCACGAGATATATTCAAAGCGTGCTCCAAATCCATCTTTCACACATTTTTTCAAACAACCATGGTTGATACAAGGCGTCTGAAGAGCGCCACCACGACGGGCCCATCTCATGGTTTTGTGGTGGAAACCTCAATGCAACAACATGGAATCATGCCTGCCAACGCCCTGCGCCGTCTTCTAGTGCTTTGCGGCCGCCTTGCTGGAATTGCGAACAGCCGCCACATGACCCTAGGACCTCCATAGCCTTGCGATCGCCGGCCCGATTCGGGCTGCTCGGCCTCCGTCTGCCGTCGAGCACAAAGAATACCACACCACTTAACTCTGGACTTGCTGCACGGCCCCATGGCTACTCGACATCGTCCCAGTCTTGGAGCAGATCCATTCTCTCCCTCCTCTGCGATCACACTTGACATATGCACTGTCTACGCGTCTAATGGAGCCCTAGCCCACATGCCGTTGGGCCCAATGCACACCACTCTACTTGACCCGGCAGTCAGGTGGACCTTAACTCGCGGGTTGATCAACTCACACAGAAGGTCGATGATCAAAACAACCTGATTGGCCAGGCTACTCAGGCAGATCAACTTGAATCAAGGCCCCAACCTTGGACCCGTGGCGAGGAGAGGAGGGCACACGAGCATGTTGGCGGCGGTTCGAGAGGTCCCGAGCTAGTCGGACAAGGGCAAACCGGCGGGAAGAGAGCGAGATCGTGCGACGAGGCGCAGTGCGAGCCGTACTCTGAGCCGTTCGAGGCTAGGACCCAGGACTAATGTGCTCGAGAGGCTAGGCCCACAATCCAATGTTCGTGCTCGCTTAGGTCCACAGGGAGCTCGAGTTCGTGGCGATCGCGGCGACAAGGCTGTGGAGGATCCTCCCAAACTCAACCTTCTCTCCTGCCCCATCGGCTGGCCGGAGAAGAAGTTAGTCAATCACATTCGAGGCACCGAAGGCGTCGACCTGAACGACCTTTCTTGCGGCGAGGGTGACGATCGGCGCCCACCAGCCCGCTCGAGGACCAACACGCGGCGACAAGCTGCGGAGGAATCCTCACAAACTCAATCTCCTAATCGCCTCACGGGCGAGCACCCAAGGATCGACCCTTGGGAACCGAGGAAGAAGTTAGCGGTCGCGCTCGAGGCACGAGGCGTCGACCGAGACTCCAACCTGCGGCGGAGGATGTCGCATAAAGCTAGTAAATGACCAACTCCGAGGTCTCCGGAGCTCAAAGGCGCGGAGGAGGCCTGTGCAAGGAAATTGATCGAGTTGATTGCTGCGCCCTTTACCGACGAGGTGGAGCGAGCTCCGCCGCGAAGTGGTTTACGCGCCATCCATCACTCCATTCAAGGGGACTCGACCACGAGAGCCATTTGAGGCACTTCAAGAGCGCCATGATCACAAGGCGAGCGACATACGATGTGCAAAGTGTTCGCGATGACTCTCGATGAGCAGCTCGGATTGGTTCCACACTCTACCTTCCGCGTCAATAGGCAACTTCATGGAGTTCGCCATCATTTTCACAAAGGAGTACACCTCCTACAAGGCGATCGAGAAAGCATGCGACCACTGTTCAACTGCGCAAGAAGCGACGAGTCTCTATGAGACTACGAGACGGTTTAAGGTGAAGGCTAACATCATAGGATGCAACGACCAAGTTGCATCCTCGGCGATTCAAAAAGGGCTTGCCAACCGAACACGAGCTATATCGGGGTGGCCATAACTCCAAGTCAAACCTTGGCGAAGTGTTCGCGACGGCAGAGCGCTCGCGACTTTAGGGCGATGATCGTATCGCCGCAAAGAAAGCTAGCAAGCAAGTTGACCACCCGACGAAGCAGGCAAGCCAAAAGAGCAACAAGTTCGAGCAAAAAGCCGAGATAAGCGCAGGATCGCGGCCCCAGAGGAAGCTTAGAAGCAGGGACCTTCAGAGTTCGCTATCCCAATCCACGGATCCTAGCTCGGGTGAAAGATAAGCCGTGGGTGAGGAGACCACCACCCATGAAGGGAGACCCCTCTAAAAGAGACACCAGCAAATCTGCGCATTCCACGGGAGCACGGTCATTACACCAACAAGCTGCAACGCTTGGAAAAAGCACCTTGAGGAGCTGGTCAGAGAGGGTCATTGCGAGTTCGTTGCAAAGAAGGCTATCCGCGGTCGAGGATCGTGATGTAGCTGCCAAGGAACCTCCCCAAAAGGTCATTCGAATCAACACCATTCTAGCCGACTCCCAAGAGTGCGGGCTGACCACCAAGGAGCGCAAGAGAAAGATCGTGCGGGCAACTTATGTCTCCCAAGTCACAACGGGAGTACCAGCTGTTTAGGGATACACCTAACATCGGCTTCGAAGAAGGACTTGATCGGGCTAGACCTGCCACATAATGACGCCCTAGTCATCTGCATCCAAATTGAACAAGATGTGATCGAGCGAGTTCATGTAGATGAGGGCAGCGCAGCCAACATCCTGCAACTATCATTATCCAGCGGATGGGGTTCGAGCCCAAGATTAGCAAACTTGCGGATCGCTCACCGGCCAATAGGGCCACATCAATCACTATTGGAACGATCGACTTGGATGTCCACTCACCCCCAGTGGTCTACTCACGGACCTTCATGGTCATCGGCGAGGTTTCCCCCTACAACGGAATCTTGGGCGATCGTGGATCGGCAAGATCGAGGCCGTCACATCTGCTCTACATCGAAGATCCGCTATCTCATCCACGGGGCGGGATCGGGCAGATCAACGATGACCAAGCCATGGCAAGGAGATGCACCGCCCAAGGGCTCAAGAAAACAAGCGGTGCGGTTCACACGATAATGCAAGCGCCAGCGAGGCGAGGCGCTCTTAGCGGACAAGCAAACCCGAAAGGAAGGAAGTTCTTTGCCTCACAATAGCGATTAAGGAACCAGGATCGAGGCGAGGGAATCCGCCGGAAGACTCACGAAAGGGTTGGAAGCACGAGGATGGCGTTGAGTTAGTACCTCCCGATCTGGCGGCCGGACAAAGAGGCGTAGATCGGCTCGTGCGAATCCGAACAAGAAGGATCGAGACGAGGAATCCGCGGAAGGCTCCCTTGAAGAAGGTTGGAAGCTTGAGGAAGACGCGTTGAGTTAGTACCCCGATCGACCAGCCGGACAAAGAGGCGCAGATCGGCTCGTGCGAATCCGAACAAGAAGGATCGAGGCGAGGAATCCGCCGGAAGGCTCCCTTGAAGAAGGTTGGAAGCACGAGGAAGACGCTTGAGTTAGTACCCCTCGATCCTCACCACCGACAAGAAAGCGCGGATCGGCTCGCTCCTAAGCCTGCAGACGAGAAGATGGAGTGACCATCTTCCTCGAACAACAAAGACATGTTCGCGTGGTCACCATCGACATGCCTGGCATTGACCCAAATATCATCGCCATCGGCTCCATGTCAACCACTGCTAGCAAGCCGTGGTGCAGAAGAGGCGCAACTTTGCTCCCGAGCGGGTCGCGATCATTGAAGCCGAGATCGACAAGCTCCTAGCTGCCGGTTTCATTGAAGAGGTCTCCTACTCGGAATGGCTAACGTTGTTCGGTGGCAAAACAAGAAAAGGGAAAATGGAGAGTATGCGTTGATTACACCGACCTCAACAAAGCGTGCCTAAAGACAACTTCCCACTGCCGAGAGTCGACCAGCTCGTGGATTCAACTTCCGGCAACCAGCTGCTCACTTCATGGATGCTTACTCCGGCTATAATCAAATTATGATGTATGATGATGACAAGGCGAAGACCTCTTTCATCATCGAAAGAGGGACCTACTGCTACAAGGTCATGCCCTTTGGGCTGAAGAACGCCGGAGCAACCTACCAAAGGCTCGTGAATAAAATTTTCAAGGAGCAGATCGGCAGAACCATGGAGGTGTACGTGGGCGATATCTTTGGTTAAAGCCCAAGCGGGCAGACCACCTCAAAAACCTCACCGAGGCGTTGACCTACTCGCCAATATCGCATGAAGTGAATCCAAGTAAATGCACGTTCGGTGTATCGTCTGGCGGTTCCTAGGGTACTTAGTGACGCAACGAGGTATCGAGGCACACCCGCGCCAAATCAAAGCCATTCTCGAGATGAAGTCGCCTTCCACGTGAAGGAGATACAAAGCTGGCAGAGCGGCCCTTAATAGATTCCTCTCAAAGTCTACCGACAAGTGCAGACCATTCTTCAAAGCTTTGAAGAAAGGACAAAAAGACAAATGGGACGAAGAGTGCGAAGTAGCTTTCCAGAATCTAAAGACCTACCTTACTTCACCTCCCTTGCTCTCAAAGCCAGTTCCTGGTGAAGACTTGTTCGTGTACTGGCAGTGTCCAACTCGGCCGTCACTCAGCTCTCATTCGAGAAGAACTTGGGGCCCAACATCCGATATTCTACACGTCAAAAGCTCTCCTCGATGCAGAGACTCGTTACCCGAAATTGGAGAAGCTCATTTTGGCCCTTGTGGTTTCTGCGAGAAAGCTGCGACCTTATTACCAAGCTCACCGAGTCATCGTCATGACCGACTTTCCTTTGAGATCAATCCTCCACAGCCCTGATGCTTCTCGACTCATGAAGTGGGCTATAGAGCTAAGCCAATCGACCTCCTCTACCGCCAAGGCGCAATAAAAGCTCAAGCCTTAGCGGACTTTGTTGCGAATTCACACCATCGGCCAAGAAGAGAAGGGTCGGCAAAAAGAAGGAAAGTTCGAGAGCGACAAGACCTCTCTGAACGACCAACCCGAGACATGTGGCGATTGCGCGTGAGACGGAGCGTCGAACCAAAAGGAGCTGAGCAGGCGTCATCATCATCACCCGATGGAACCGTGTTAGAGCAAGCTATCACGCTTGGCTTCCGGCTTCAAACAACGAGGCGAGTACGAGGCATTGCTCGCTAGCTTGCGCTTGCAGCAAAGGAGCTATCAATCAAAAGGCGGCCATCTACTCGATTCCCAGGTGATCACAAATCAAGCCTCGGAGAATACATGGCGAAGCACCCAAGGATGATCTTGTACCTTGACAAAGTTCAAGAGTTGTTGAAGGCGTTTCCCACCTTCACCATCCGGCAAGTTCCCAGCGAGAAGCGCGCGCGAATATGCAGCAAGCTTAGGATCGGGCTGGATACCCAGTTGAGCGCTCCATCCCGGTTGAGCACCTTGACCAGCCTAGCATAGAAGAGGCGAGCGGCCGGACTGATGCAGATCGATGAGGATCCTAGCTGGCAAGACCCCATCATTTGACTATCTAGTGAATGAAAACCTGCGAGGACAAGTCGAGGCTAGAAAAATCAGCGAAGGCTGCAAGATACTACATGGCGACATGCTTATCCGTAGATCATACTCCGGGCCTTATCTCACTTGCATCAAGTACCCGCAAATGCTCGAGGTTCTTTGCAAGATACACGACGGCGAATGTGGAAATCACGTTGGGGGCAGCCACTGATTACTTCCCCAAATGGATCGAGGTTGAGGCTTTATCTTCTACCAAGGAGGCCGATGTTGAACGGTTCATCTGGGCGAACATTATTTGCAGATTCGGTTGCCGCAATCAATAGTCACCGACAGCGGTACGATTTGTGGCGGCGGACCACCGCATTCCTTGCGTATGGCATCAAACAACACTGTCAACTCCCGGATACTGCAAGGCAATGGCTAAGCGAGGCATCCAACAAGATCGTCTTTGGATGCCTAAAGGAAAGACTGGAATGCGCAAAAGGAAAATGGGTCGACAGGCTACTAGGAGTCCTATGGGCGTATCGCACAACCAAAAGGAGATCAATCGGAGAGACCATTTTCCCTGGCCTATGGGAACAGAAGCAATCATTCCCCACACATCACAGCCCCTTTCATGAGCATCGAGGTGGGGTCTTGACCAAAACTGCAAGCAGATGAAAGTCAACCTTGATATGCTCGAAGAGGAACGAGGAAAGGTCATTGTTTGAGTTGTAGCTTACCAGCAACAGCTCACATCTTGCTACAATAAGAAGGCCATTGTTCAAGTTGCAGCTTACTAACAGTAGCTCACATCTTGCTACAATAAGAAGGCCATTGTTGGAGTTGCAACTTACCAGCAGCAGCTCACGTCTTACCATAGCAAGAAAACCATTGTTCGAGCAGCAACATACCATCGTGGCATCTTACAACAACAAGACCATTGTTCGAGTTGCAGCTTACCAACTCGACTCCAAGTAGGCGACGGGCCTCCTTCATCTCCATTGCAGACAAGCTGCTTCGCGAAGCACGAACTCAATGGAGTCTTTTTCGAGCATTGTGTCCCTAACATACACTCGCAGGCGACAAGCCTCATCTTCATTCTGACAAGCTGTTCCACGAACTCAATGGAGTCTTTTTCGAGCATTGTGTCACGACATACGCTCGCGGCGACAAGCCTCATCTCCATTGCAGACAAGCTGCTCCACAAAGCACGAACTCAATGGAGTCTTTTTCGAGCATTGTGTCCCGACATACGCTCGCGGCGACAAGCCTCATCTTCATTGCGACAAGCTGCTTCATGAAGCACAAACTCAATGGAGTCTTTTTCGAGCATTGTGTCACGACATACGCTCGCAGGCGACAAGCCTCATCTTCGTGCGACAAGCCGCTTCACGAAGCACAAACTCAATGGAGTCTTTTTCGAGCATTGTGTCCCGACATACGCTCGCAGGCGACAAGCCTCATCTCCATTGCAGACAGGCTGCTTCACGAAGCACAAACTCAATGGAGTCTTTTTCGAGCATTGTGTCCCTGACATACGCTCGTAGGCGACAAGCCTCATCTCCATTGCAGACAGGCTGCTTCACGAAGCACAAACTCAATGGAGTCTTTTTCGAGCATTGTGTCACCTGACATACGCTCGTAGGCGACAAGCCTCATCTCCATTGTAGACAGGCTGCTTCACGAAGCACAAACTCAATGGAGTCTTTTTCGAGCATTATGTCCGACATACGCTCACAAGCAACAAGCCTCATCTCCATTGCAGACAAGCTGCTCCTCGAAGCACAAACTCAATGGAGTCTTTTTCGAGTATTATGTCCCCGACATATGCTCGCAGACGACAAGCCTCACCTCCACTGAAGACAAGCTACTCCTCGAGTACAAACTTCATGGAGTCTTTTCAAGCGTCATGTCACGACATACGTACACAGGCGACGAGCCTTACCTCCATTGTGGGCAAGCTACTTCATGAGTACAAACTCAATGAAATCTCTTTCAAGTGCTATGTCTCCGGACGTACACTTACAAGATACAATGAGAATTGAAGTTTGAAAGACAACTGAAAATTCCATAACAAAGCAGCCAACCAGCACCATCTACTCAACGGCCTCACCTGCCTACTCATTCGCATATGGTCTAGCCTTATCAGCTACGCCACCTTGAGGAAGCCCGATTACAACTGGACAGCCCAACAAACAATTCACATCTCCTACATGCCACCACGTGCCATGCAGAAGCTGGGGGCATTTGTGGGAACCGAATTAAATCATACCCTAGGTCAAATAATTCCTTCCATTTGGGGATTATTTGACCTATTTGGGAATTACTCAACCTAATTGGGAGTTACTCAATTTAATTGGGAGTTACCCAATTAAATTGAGAATTACCTAATTAAGTTGGGAATTGATTTGATTCCTACCCCAATTCCCAATTAAATGAGGAGTTACCTAATTAAATTAGGATTTGATCTGATACCTACCACGATTAGGGATTTGATTTATTTGGGTAAATCAATGCCAAATCAGGGAGGAATAATTCCTTACCAACTACGGAATTATTCCTCTGAAACCCTAATCTCCGAGACCATTATAAATACTTGGCTACGCACAAAGGTCAAGGTACGTCTAAATTCCTACTGAAACTCTGCAGAAATTATTTCTCACAAACCCTAGCCACCACTTTCTTTCTCTCTCTGACACAAGGCTCCGGCCACCACACACGGCTCTGGCCACTCGGTTTTCCTTGAAATACCCTACCTAACTTAGGCATCGGAGGGCCTTTGGCCAACACCCGGGTGTGGTCCTTTTACCCCGATCTGTTTTGCAGGGAGAAAGAGAAGTGGAGAAGACGAAGGAATCTTATACGAATATCCTCGTGAGGAAATTTGTACAAACAATTACCATTCCACTCTCTCTTTTCGTCATTTTTGAGTGGATGAATTCAGTATGTTTGTATGTACCTCAAAGTTCAAATGCTGCCATGCAAAATTGCAACTTGGATGAATTCAGTACGTTTCTATTCTATTCATACCAGATTTACCTTCGTAGGCTTGGAGTTCAGAACTTCACCAAGAGTTTGTTGTACCTGTACAACACTCAAAAATGTTTCCGACACATCATAAAATAAGATGCCACGTGTACGACCAAGATATCTCCTGAGGGAATCATGTGTTATCAAATTTTGGCTAAACTAAACCGTTTTAAACTTACTCTAGTTACAACACAAGAGTATGCACAAAAACAAGTGATTGAGGCAAAGTAATTTCCATCTTTTGTTCGTTGACTTCGTCCTTGATTTCTAAAATCTGTCTTTTGCCGCTTCCGCCATTAAAATGCCCTTCAACTTTCTCTGCAACTCTCAGCTGCTTCCTCTCTCTTTTCAGTAGTCTCTACCATCACAAAACCAGAGCCAATTGAACTCTCTCAGTAAAAGCTAGCACAAGCCAAAACCAACAGGCTAACCAATTAGCCAACCAAACCAAACCATGTTTGATAATGAAAGTCCCAAACTTCCTAACCCACTCATTGTCTTTATCAACCAATTGCAATACTTAAAAAGATCGATACTTTCCGTTCTGCTTAGCTTGCCCACTTCTCTTCTTGCTCTACTTCTCCTCCTCCTTTTGGCCTACAGTGGCGTCTATTCTCTGTCTTCTGTATTTACCTTCCTCTTTCCAAGCCCTCGCCGGACCCCGCCATTTTCTCCCCAGGAAATTTGGCCGGGGATTCTGTAAGTAATTGGGTTCCTCAAAGATTTCTTCTTCTGTGATGTATGTGGTGTAGGAAGAAAATGCGCCTATGTTCTAAAAGACCCATTTGCCTCCTCTGCACAACCCAAGAAATTCAATGGTACCCATTTTCACTCCAAAGGCCAAGGCGGATCAGAAAACAAGCGCAAGCTCAAAGGCTTACCCCCTGAACCAAAACTCTCTCTGTTTTCAACAAGAATGAGAGACCTGTTTGCTGGTAATGGTAACTCTTCTTCTTGTAAAGTCAGGTTCTTTCTGACTTGGATTTCGTCCAAGACTTTTGGAAACAGGGAATTGTTGGCTGTGGAGAGCTTGTTCAAGTCCAATCCAAATGCTTGTTTGGCCATAGTCTCAAATTCGCTGGATTCAGAGAAAGGAAGTCAGGTTCTTTCTCAGAAATGGATTTCAGGGTAATGGCAATTTCTCCGGACTTGAATTACTTATTCATTCAAGAACACTCCTGCAAAAGCTTGTTATTATGAGCTAAGGAAAGGGAAAGAGAATCCTGGTGGAGTTTCTTTGGTCAAAATCTCTCTAATTTGCTTAGGCTTGCTTTGTTGTATAAGTTTGGTGGTATTTATTTAGACACAGATGTTATATGTCAAGGGCATACAAAGTTTGTTTTATAGGGAAAGGCCGATCATGCATTTTTTTATTGCCCGATAGATGGTTTGCCCGATCAAAACATACACTGCCCGAACACTGCCCGATAAAGGGTATTTGCGGTATGATAAATACTACCGGACCGGATATCGGCGTAAATAAACCTTCTGTAAGGATTCTTCACGGCCGATTAAGGTCATTAAAGCCCGATCAGGGGATTTCCTGACCAAACAGTAGCAAGATAAGAAAAATAAGGGGAAAAACCCATATACAAAATAAAATAGATGAATATTTGAAATTACAAATCAAAACTAGAATAGTATAAGAAATGCTGGATGAGGTATATCACTAATCCTCCAATCAAAAATTAGCCTCAATATTTTTGTTATAGTTTCCTCCTCTAGTATAATATTAGACGAAAACTATGCCAACTGAACTGAGTATGCAAAGGAAAATGCTAGGCATACTATATATATATATATATATATATATATATATATATATATAAAATAGAGGTGAGCCTCCTTGTATTGGTGGGCTCCACCTCTATTGCAGATCCAATGACAGTCAGTCAGATGGAATTCTGTCCGATAGGCCATTTCCACTACTTGAATGAAGTTCACTTCTTCATAAGCGTTGTTCCTCCAAATGTCTACTACACAGTGTCCGAATTTGGGAGCATTTGCATAAGTCTAGCCATCTCAGATTCATATCCAAAGAGGAGCCTGTTCAAGGGGCTCTTCAGTATCAGTAAGCTACAGTAATATAATTCTGTCTGATGAGGGCCTTAGAGCGTCCGAATGAGTTTGCCTTCTTCATGAAAGATGTTCATACGGATGTCTACGACATCGTATCCGCATTTGGAATCAATTGGATGAGTATGGCATCCTCAAACGGACGAAGAAGATTAAATTGTTTCCATTCACCACATCTATATTTTATTCTTCATTGAATCAACTCACTTCTGCAGAAGTCCTTCCATTGATGAAGGTGAAACTTGATTAGCAGCCACTAAGATTTCTTCCCCGGACAAGCCTTGATGTATAATAATCCGAGAATGCTAGATTGATCCAATCGCTGCCAATTTTGGATATGTTGTTCTCCACATAAGCAGGAACAACATTCATAAAGAATTTAATTCCATTTGAGCAATTGGACAATCTGATCGGGCTTGACTCAACAAGACTGATCGTCACAAACAGCTATCCCGAACATGCTTCAGTATTTAATTCCCATAAACCTTCAAATTTGTCTAAATGCTTCCAAATTTAGATACAACATTGTAGACATCCAGCTGGACATACTTCCTGAAGGAAAAAACTTGATTTGAGGACTGGAAGATGCTCGTTTGGGCATATCGGGCTGAACATATTTTTATCGGGCACTGATCATCCATAAATTGGGCTAATTCTGAGAATTCAATACGTATCCAAATGACGCTAAATTTGGATATGCAGTACGAGACATCCTAATGAACACCTTTCACGAAGGATGAAACTTGAATTGAGCACTGGAAGCCTGTCCGATTTGTGCCCTATGAAAGAACATATTGCTGCTGCTGATTTGCTTCTGGTGTTTTCAGCCCAGACGATTCCACATTTATCCAAATTACGCCAAATTTGGAGAAAAAAGGCCTCCCACAAGGACAGAAGCTCGTGCTGGGAGGCGAGTGTTCCATAAAAATAGGACCCATTATCTGATTTTGTTATTTAATTTTAATTTTTAAATAATATTATCCTCAATGAATTCATAATTTCAATTTTTAATGTTTGCATTAACCAAGGGCATTTTATGGTATTTTGAAGAAAAAAAATTTAACTATAGGTTACATACTCTAAACTTCAGATTCTTCTGATCAGGAGCCCTCCTAATGTCTGCCTTCTCAACCTTAAGGTCTTTAGAGACAATGACCTTGTCCCCGTCCCACTTCCACTTCCAATCTTTCCATTTGGGACTTTTATGTCCCAATTTCTCATCCTCATCAACCGGTTCGTCTTCTCCCTCCTTCTTCTTATACTGACACTCAGCAAGAGCGAGAACTTGCTCTTTGGTGGTCACATACGCTGCACCTTGTCTTGTTATGACCTTTAGGGCAGCCAACCTCTGTTGTTCTGCTTTCAAGCGCTGACCCTTGGTTAGCTTGGTGCTGTTTGTGAGTTTTTCTGCCGTCGAAATGATATTTGCAGAATAGGTAGCCTCCACAACATTCTTCATCAGGGGGAAGCAGAATCTTCCAAGGGGACCTATCATTGCAACCCACAAAGAGAATAGAGTAGGATAAGAAAAATACAGTAAGAAAATACTAAAGACGAGTGTCTTGCTAAGCTTCTCTGCAAATAGAGAGAGACAGAGAGAGAGGATATGAAGGAGGATGGAAGTGGAAGAAGAGAAGGGGTAGTATTTATTTATAGAGCTAAGCCACTTCCCATGCAGATACATCAAATCCTTCTTACACTCTCTCTATCAATTACCCGTTTTAATTAAAGCATCCACGTATTTATCAAAAAGTCGACTGATCCTACTAATATGTTTCCCCCAAAATGCAAAATGGTAAAAGGGGTCAACTGTTCCATTATATCCTGTGAAATCAACATAACATTATAACTGATTGTTGAGTCATTGCTAACAAATTACTAATGCATCAATGAACTTGACATTACTACTGACCAAAACTGATTCAAGCGCATATGTACAGAGAGACTAAGAAGAGTATACTGCAAAACCAAATTGTATGTTCATTATAATTATGTTGACACACACACATATCAGATGTGCCTGTTGAGAGTATTTGTCCCACATTGAAATGTTAAGGGACCTGCACGGGTTTATAAGGAGTTGGGCTACTCCCTCCACGCCAATTGGTTTTGGGGTAGAACCTCAACTTCCTTCATGGTATCAAAGCAATGCTTCACGTGTTGGGCCCAGCGGCCACACGTGCTTTACGTCACTCAATATGTGTTGTCCACGTGTAGGCCTCATCATTTGGCCGCGGGCGATGAAACCCGCCGGCCCATTGGAAAAAGCCCGACCCGGCCCGTTATGGGCTTTGAGATGGCCTGGCCCACCCACAAAAGCCCGGCCCGTTAGGCCCGCATACATATATAATTATGTATAAATAAGAGTTTAGGATTAGGATTATATCACTTAAATCACATATATAATTTGTTTCATTTCATTTACTTTTCTTTACTCATTCCTAGTTTATAATTGGATGATTAGCACATTAATTTGTGTCAATTATTAATACAACAATTATATATATATATATATATATATATATAGATGAACAATATATCATATCACTAAATATAATCATATCACGAAACATAATCGTACTACTACCACCAAATATAATCATGTTTTTCTTGAACACATCACCAAACATTTACATATTTATTTATACCATCCTTTAAAAAAAATATCTTTTTGATACTTATTATTTTTTAAAATTATTTCTTAAAACGTATTACAGTCTAATTATGTAATAACCTCAAAAATAATACTTTGTGTTTATTATTTTTGTGGAAAATCTTATTAAGTTGTGTGACTTTATTGGGTATTTTATGAATTTGGTTTGATGTGAAAATATTGGAATTAAGTGAGTTTAATCTCAAATTTAGACTAAAATGCCCTTATGATTAAGTTTATGATTTTTTTCGAATGAAGTAGGCCCGTTGGGCTTAGCCCAGCCCGACCCAATGGGCTTTCTCAATCCCGACCTATGGGTCAGGCTTGGGCTTTGAATTTTCTAAAAATCGACCACTTGGCTCGATATTTTCTCTCCTCTTTAAAGTCCGACCCGACCGGCCCAAGCCGTTAAATTTGGGCGGGCTAGCCCAACCCATTGACGAGCCCTATCCACGTGTTAGGCTTGAAAGTTCGCCACATGTGCGAGGCGTGTTGAGAGTATTTGTCCCACATTGAAATGTTAAGGGACCTAGCTGAGTTTATAAGGAGTTGGGCTACTCCTCCCATTGCCAATTGGTTTTGGGGTAGAACCTCAACTTCCTTCAGTGCCCACATGGAGATACACACACCAGCTGTAGACGGTGCCTGCATACTTAGTAAACTACATAGGTACTCGAGTATATGCATGTAAAATTGCATTTAATTTAACATATTTATCGCATGTCAAAACCTCATGAAAGTCCTGTTGAGTGGAAGAGTGACCTTTCCCAAAAATACAGAAGAATAATTTGGAGCATTTTAAAATGTCCCCTTCTCAAGAGTAATTTGGACAAACTGTTAAATCAACTCAATATAATTTTAAAGTATTTTATACCATTTTCTTTATTCTTATGTCTGAAAATTTTCCATCATCTTAATTCCTCAAGTTCAATCTTCAAAATACCTACCAAGACCAGCCCATTTGAATTGCTTGTATCAGTACAAAGAGATGAATTTAAAAATTATTTCTAGAAGGATTAGTATAAGACTAACTTACTTCAACGATGCACATAAATCTTATCCCACTATCAGCGAGCATACTATCTGATGATATTGTGAATGCAGACAATGGAGGTGCAAAGCGAGGTGAAAATGACCTGCACTCATCAGCTTCTATCAAATTAAGGACAAGTTTTCTGTCCCGTCTAAAGTTCAATTGTAAAACTTCTTCAATAAAAGGCCACAACAGCACCAAAATCAATTTTGACAGTTTCAGGCCTTGCCGTTCCAGCATCAAAGAGTAGTTGAGACTAGCCTGAACACAAACGCTAGCTGCACGTAAGGCAGAAACTGTACCGGAAGATGGTGCATTCTCTTTCACTAACCGTACAAAGTATTCAATTTCCCACTCTGCCCATTGTACAACTCTGTTTGTAAAAACAGGATTATCACCAAATATTGAACCAGACTTCATCGTTACCAGTGAGATTGCAGAAAATACGAGTTTAGACAAAGTTGCTGGATATGTCTTTGGACAGACAGAACAAGAAGGAGAAAGAGCTTCAATGCTCTTCTCAAGACGGGACCCATAAAGTTTCAGCAGTAACTGATGTGCCAATGGACCTTTTCCAATCTTTATTAACCCACTTAAGGCCCTCTGCAACTCAGGAAAACTAACAAAAGGTTGTCCTGTAACCTCAACTAGCCGACCTTCAAGCACTGCTTTTCTTTTCAAGAAAGCAGATCCGTATGAGGACCCTTCAGTTGATGAATTATCTCCAGAGCTTTTCAGTTCTGGAGAGTTTCTCTCTTCAGAATCTAAAGCCTCTAATGCTTCTTCTACTTTATGCTCAGCTAAGAGAACATCAATTTTCTCCAAAACTTATCTTGTGATCATCTATCTCAATTGGCAAGGGATCCTGAAGTTCACCAATCTCAGGGTCTGGCTGGATTTCAGTAGTAGATTGATTCCATTCTTCCAATTGATGGCATACACCAGTCATCAAATCCTGCACAAGAATCCCTTGAGCTGAAATATGCTTTCGGAGCTCAACCAACTCGTGTTCCATTTCTACAGCCTCCTCAGATATTCTGCAATTAGCATTAAGATCGGATCATGCATGCATGGATAGACAGGATTAATGAACGTATTAAATTGAATGAAAATCAAAGCAATGTACGCTAAGAAAGAAAACAACTTTGGGCCATTTTGTGACCATATTTCAGGATTTTGAAAGGCAAGCCCAGACAGACCTCAAAATATGTTCTTGACTTTGAGGATTTAGAGATTTAAAGGATGCAGTGGATATCAAGGATCCATAGTTCTAAGTAACAAAAATATGAAGGTGAGTAAGAATGGTCCATGCCCTTCTGGGGTTCCAAAGTGATTTCCCAAGAAAAGTGAGGTGGGAGACTTGGGGCAGTCATTAAAAACGCTTTAACGTTGGACAACCCCACACACGTGACATACAATCCTCAAAGAGGAAAAAGGTTGGGATGTATGTTAAGTTGATATTAACCACATACATATTTCCTGTTAAATTAAACTATGCTCTCCGAGAAGTTTAGCCATCCTAGCATTCCCCTGCCCAAGAATCATGCCATGGAAAATTTGAGTTGCACAGCTGCAAAATGGATTAGACACTGTTTTATCATTCTGAATAAACTTTTTCAATGCCATATTGTAATATATTTTTTAGGTTTCGAGTTATAAATCTAACATTTGAGTTTCCACATCACCTTCGTGACCCCATTGCTTCAAGTTGTCAATTTGGTTGGTCCAGTCACATAATTATAAGATTACATAAAACTCAGTAGTTTTGTTTCCCATAAATTTTTTTTCTTATAAGAAGATAATATATTTTATTACTGCTTTAGTCTTTTTGAAATTCTCATCAGGTCGCCCATAAAACTCTTCATAATAGCAAATTTCTGCGCACGCCCTTGATTTGAGTTGAACCACATATGAGCCTAAAATTCTGGACCCCTTCTCTCTTTTTAAATAAGATAGCCTAAAACTCTGTAACTAGGCTAACTTCTTGTATATAGGATCACTGACCGACATTATTGTCGCGTACATGTTATATACAGATAAATTTTCATGTGGAAATCCTTGTTCCTTAAAGATTTTTCCTGTATTTTTCTTTCCCTATGCCAACAAGCTCAAAAAGTAGATAGTAAGCATCAATTATTTCAAACTTGCAGACTAAGTACATGAAAAACTTTGTAAACTATTTTGTTCTCTTTTCACATATATAGTTCATGATTGTTTTATTGTTAAACAGGCATACAAATCATTCAGTGTCATTACATTACCTCAAAAAAGCCAAGTACTTCGTTCGCATATTTCCACATAAGTTCTCCACTGCATCCTTTGAATCTAACAGCTCACAACATAGCTTTCTAATTCCCTGCATTCATAATATATGTATATGTTATAGGAGTGACAGCAACAATAACAATAATGATAACAACTGCTTATTGAAACAATAAAACAGTAGCATCACCAGCAACACTTAAAAGAATAACTATAGCAAATAAATTCTCGCAGCTTCCAACCTCAGACAGCAACTCACTGTCCAAATTGCCGCAAAGTCCTTATATTTTTACCCAAACAAGCTTACAGAAAACAGAATGCATTAACTACATATTCTTAAGTATGAAACGCCTGCTTATTCACTATAAACACAAGTATAACTTGAAATAGACATCACCCGGATGGCAAATACATTTGTTCCCTCAAATTGTACTTAAGCACAGAATGAAAAGAAACAACTTCAGCTAAGAACTCAACATTATTGATTAATATGAAATGGGCAATCCTCAAAACTCCTAAAGAGCTAGAAGCTGGGGTCCAAAAAAATTGATCGCCCGAAAAAAAAAACATGTGAAAGCGAAATGTTAAATCTTCCATGAACAACAAATGTGGGAGATTTTAAAAAAGAACAAAAAGCATTTTCCTTAATTGATTTTAAACAATTTCTCGTGAGCTGAATAGAGGGTTATGGAGAGAGGAAGAAGAAACCTTTTCAGTGTGGGATTGGTAAAGAGAGTCAACTTTAGACTGGGGAGTGATGCTCTCAATTGATGGGAAGTTGTCGTCTTCTTCGCTGCTATCCATTTTCGACTTACGTTTGGGCTCTGCATTACCCCAAATTGTTATTATATTACTTTTTACCTTAAATTATTACTAGCCTCTCCACGAGAGGTTTGTTTTTTTAAAATTTAAATTTATTTTAGAATTATAAAAAAAAAATACTAGGTAGTTGGTTTGTACCACTCACATAAGCCTCAATGAGGGTGATCAATTATAAGACGCAACAATAGTCACCCCTAGCATCACATGTGTCCATGATAACATACAAACACGAAATCAATTGGGTACAAATCTCTTACTAATCTACCACATTCTTTTCTTTCTGGGTCTCATTTCTCTCTCCCTTCACTTCTATATCAAGAAAACATCAGTTTCACCTTTGCTCCAGAGTAAAGGTGCCAGCAGTACCCAAATACTTCCCTTCAAAGAAGGGAGGAAGAATAAACTATAAAATGGAGCAAAAAAGGAAAAGGTTTTGTAATTGGTATTTCAGACATAAAGATGAGCAATGGAAAATCTTTACAATAAATGTATTGTTAGGCCTAAAAGAAATTAACAATGAGAGTAAAGCACCACGAAAATATGAGATAACCAAAGCTTATCTTTGAAGAGAAAAGTGGATGAAACTTAACCAAGTAAAGCGGGTAATGTTTACAGCACTTTAAAAAGTTGGCTTATTGGCGATCTCAGACCAAAGTTCGAAGCTTTATTTGCCACCGTTCAAAACAACCCCGCTCTCTAAAACATCAATGCAGAAGCATTGACCTCAAACAAACTAGAGCTAAAAAAAACTAGATGAAGAAATTGACTAAGATAAGGGGCCACACAGGTACTGAATTTACTGACAGAAACTGCAATGACATACCAGAATACCCATTTGGGATGGGAATGGAGGCTCCTTGCAACTTCCTTCCTCTGAAATTAGCTTCCTGCGTCTTTAAACCCTCAGACTCATTCCTTCATCAGCCCCAAGAAAAACCCATTACTCAGTTATGTCATATAAGTGTTTGCGCAATTGTCTGTGAGAAAAAGAGGGCATATATATATTACCTACCGGTGGGTTTGGGTTTGAAGTAGTGGGAAACAGAGGAAGGGCCATAGTATTTGACGGAGCAGGGGAGCAGGTGCACCTGACCACTCAAGTCCGCCACTTGTTCTTCTTCTTCTTCTGACTCTCCATTTGCGCTTCTTCTCAGAACTATGGTCCCTTGGGTTCCCTTCTCCATTTTCCCCCAATTCTTTCAGACAAAAACCCTAATCTGTGTATTAGTATCTCCTTTGCCCTTCTTTCTTCAAATTCGGCTACATATGGGCCTTCTTTCCCGCGCTTTTTCAGCCTACCGTCCACTCCAATCCCTCAACACTTTGTAAAGCTTGGCGTTTCATATATAGGCTAAAGATTTGGGCCAAGGCAAATTACATTTAGGCCGAGCCCACCACCATATCTTGGAACAGTATTTGGGCACTCCTGTCACAGCTTATTTGCAGATTTTAATTCACATCTTCAAATGCCTTTTCTTTTTTTGGGTCATAATCTTCGTTTGCTTTGTCAAGCAAAATAGTCATTAGTGCAGATTTTAATTCACATCTTCAAATGCCATATCTTACAACCATTTACATCTTCCCATTGGAGATGATTCTGGCGACAAATGATATATATTTAACATACACCCTCCCATTGTGGATGCTCTAAGGGATATAGTTAGGCATTAATAGCTCTAGGCGCGATTTTTTGAACAATTTTTGCTTTTGATATTTTGATATACTTAAATTGTTATGCCATTAGAAACAATTTGGCAATTTTTATCAATTGAAATGAAGTTTTATGTTTTGCTCTGAAGCCTGGTTTCAAATTCATATTTTTTGTATTAATCTTGGTTCTCAACCATTTGACCAAGTGTTTTATAAGCATTTCCTCTTCCAGAAACCACTGCGTTTGTTATTCAAACTTTTGGCGGTCTTTATAAAGTAAAGATCGAATGAGATGATACAAGTTTGTCCGATGGAAATGACCGTGGCACCGGACTTATGTCTGTCCTATTTAGGTCAAGTTTGGCATGTTATTCTTGTCAAGTGAGATCGATTCCCTTGGCATCCCACAAGGTTGGGTAGAATTTCTTGAGCCATCTAGCATTGATTCCCTTGACATAATAAAGAGGCTTTTAACTTCTCATAAATTACAAAACTGCTATCTATTTCTTAAAAGAAACTCAACCCCAAAAGCTCATAAAAAACCCAAAACACCCAATAGGGCATCAAAGTAATTTAATAATCAAAATTAAATTAAATAAAGCCAGCTGTTATTTTTTTGGGGGTTTTTTTTTTTTGGTTTGTTTATGGAAATTAAATGGTGTAGGGTTTATTATATTTTTTGTGCTAAGATTGGGTATTTGACTAAATATCTCTTTATTTTACTGATTTAACCATTTTAGGTATAAATTTTGGGGGTATTATGATTATGGTACATCGTGATCAGTCTACATCGCAGTTATCTTCACCCTGAGTTCCACTATTTTTTCTTGCTTCCGCACATCGTGATATGCATTTTATCATTACAATCCTTAAATAAAAAAACATGTCATTAATTCAAAATATTATCATGTTAAAATGTGTAATGTAACTGCTTAGATTAATTGATTTTAATTTTTTCATTCGTATATAGAAAAGAGTGCTGCTAAACGAACCCTAAAATTAACCCAGTACACCCTATGATCCAAGTACATCCTAATATTTTAATGAAAATGTAAAATTAACTAAGTACACCCCATTTAACTACCAAAAATACTGCGATGAAATTTCCTTCCAGCATGTCCTCCGGGAAGCTAATTTCACTTCTGACGCTTTAGCTAGTTTAGGCCACAATCTGAACACTTCCCACCTTTGGGAGCGGGGTCTTCCTTTAGGTTGCTCAGCTCCTTTCTACTTTGATTTAGTTGGGCCTGCGTGCCCTCGTGGTTTCCGTTTGTAATTTTTCCGTTTCTCTATAAATAAAAATAAAAAAAACTACCAAAAATACTCTGATTTACCCTAATACACTCTCCCGAAAGGAATGGATGTGCAATAATCACATGCCTAATAGTAATAGGTCAGGAAGGATGTATTTTATTCTGTAAAATAAAAAATAAAAAATTCCACGTAGTTGCTGAACTACAGAAATTGTTGTTTGAAACTAGTCATATTGATTCACCTGGTGTGTGTTGTTTTGAGAATTATAACTAACCATCCACTTTACCTGAATAAAAACTGGAAAAGAAAAATCAAATACTGTTATAAAGGAGGGCTACAACAATGTTGAAAACCCATCTCTTTCATTGGAAAAATGCTCACTATTTATCTATTGGAGACAAAAATTTGATCCGTTCCCCAAGCAATGCCTCAGCCTTGTTACTAATTTCCTACATAATTCATGCAGAAGTGCTTATTAATTATGCAATACAATTTCAAGTGCATTGAGCGAGAGAGCTGATTCTTACTTGTAGGCTGAAGGGTCCCTCATCTTCGCTCTGGGGTGATTGGAATGCTTCTGTTAAAATTAAGGGAGTTTTAGTAATATACTCAAAATAGGGGCTAAAATTATAAAAAAAAATCTCATATGAAATGCACTTTAGAAACACACCTAAAACCTATTTACTAAGTAAGAAATGAGTGTTGAAGTTTCTATAAATTACATCTCTACCATTGATTAACTTAAAACAAGCCCAATACAAAAAACTCAAAAAGAACCCAAAACAAGCCCAGCCCAAATTTAAAAAAAAAAACCAAAACTAAAAAAAAACCGTGAAAATCAAGGAGCTGTCCTTACCACCATTCTCCACTAAACCTCCGTACACTGTTAATACTATGTGATAGAAGTACACTGTTAATAACATGTGATAGAAGTACACTTTTAATACCATTTTATAGAAGTACATTGTTAATACCATTTCATACAAATTTTTTAAAAAAACTAAAACAACACAGCAAGACATTCGATATCTTTTGCAGAAACCACCTCCAATTATCCATAGTTTCACCACATACAATCGCAAAGGCAAAAGGAAATACCTTTACAAAAAGAAAAAAAAGTACACTGTTAATACTATGTTATAGAAGTACACTGTCATCACTATGTCATAAAAGATGTTGTGAGTACTAAATTCTCCACAAGCTCTGATTACCACCCAGTAAAGCAGCATCCAAACTTATGTAGTTAAAGGAAAACATTCCCATGAACAAAAAGAAGAAGAAAAAATTGAACCCTTGGATTGATTTACTGTGAAACATTCCCAAGTGCCGCCTAACTCTCTGACGCCTACCCTTTACATTTAGAGTGAACTCGCAGCAGTGTTCTCCCGCTTAGGGTCTAGGCGCCACCTAGGTCGATTTTTCAGAGTTTCTTCTTCTTCTTCATATTCTTTGGTGGTGGGAGGTAAAGAGATAAGAAAACATATAAAAAGGGCATGAAAGATGAAGAAATATTAATAAAATAAAAACAAAAAATTATTTTTAATTTTACTCAGCAATCATTTGATATTAATTTGTCCTTACCAGCCCTTAAATGTCATATGAATCATCATATTTTTTACTAGCATTGGCCTAATGCATGAAAGGAGTCTACTGTTCCCGGCTCCAGGCGGTAGAACCAGAAAAAATAAATGATAAAGAAAAAGGTGTGGGTATTGCAACAAGAGAAGAGAGCTCCAATGAGGATTCAATGGAGAACATATACATCGGATAAATGATTTAGTGCAAACCCAGAAAAATAAAAATGCAAGAGAAGAAACAGTAGAGATAAAGAATTGAAGAATGATTTCTTTTTTGGTTGGAGAAGTGTTTGTTTTTTTTTCCTAACGGGATCAGTACATATTGTTCCATATCTAAAGTTTTAAGAAAGAAAGAAAATGAAGGTTGGCATTCATGGATTAGAGAGGAAGTAATGGAAGAGTGAGGAGAAGTGATGGAACCAAATAGAAATCAAGAAAAGAGTGGAGAGAGAAGTTGCAGTCCCATTTCTGCTTGGAGTCCCACATCGACTACAAGAATAAACTTCAGGTGTTTAGTCCTATATAAATATCTTCAAACTAGGCCATTCTATGTAGAGACTTAAAGTACAACCTATTTGGGCCTGTAAAGTTCCTGTTGGACTACTTATTGAACCCCTAAGTTGGGCTTTCTTAATAAAAGTTTAGTTGAGATTTTTACGAAATGTCTAGTCTTGGCATTTAAATCTCTTAAATCCTTTTTTGTCAGTTAAGGGTTTCGGAATCGGAATCATCCGAAAATTTCCTTGATAGGGAAAGGAGACAAACCAAACAACAACCAAACAAACAGCAGCACAGCCAAAACACAACAGGAGCCAGACGAACAACTGCAAAAACCACGTGCAACACTTCAAAGGGCGAAGAGGACCCAACCGCACTAGACAAACCCAAAGATAAACACAAAAACTCCAGCTAGGACATTTACAAACTAGGACGCCACCCCAAAAGGCGAGCGTCAGATCCCAACTAGACAAAAACCTTACACCTGTGGAGGACATGGAAGACCATCACTTTGGAGCACGAACACCAGAATAAATAAAGCCTTTGTTCGGGTTCCTATTCCACGATTTTGCCATCAAATATTTTGGTATACTTAGACTGTTATGCCATTAGAAACAATTTGGCAATTTTTATCAATTAAAATGAAGTTTTATGTTTTGCTCTCAAGCCTGGTTTCAAATTCATGTTCTTTGTATTAATCTTGGTTCTCAACCATTTCCTCTCAAACCGACGTAAATGACTGTAGTATCGGACATAAGTCTGTCCGATGCTGCAGTATTTAGGCCAAGTTTGGCCTGTTATTATTTTGGATATGTCGTTCTCCAAACCTATTGGAGAAGCCTCTGATCATCATCAGTCTCCATTAAAAAGATCAAAAAGGTGGGCACCCGGAAAACCAATATCGAAAGAGTTAGCCATGCCCATGAATATTAGTCTTGATGATCTCCCTCAGTTTGTATTGCTAGAAATTCTTTCCCGACTCCCTCCTAAGTGTGCGGCTCGATGCATGTGTGTCTCCAAACGTTGGTTCAGTCTCATCTTTGATCCTTATTTTTTTCGACACTATTTCCAAATCCAAAGTGGCAACCAAAACCGCATCATTGCACGTGCACGTGCACGTGCTATAATCATCTCGGATAGAAGGCGCACAACAAGAAGAAGTACATTTCTTTCCACGTCATCATCGGAGCAGCCCGATGAAGAGGAACCATGTGAGAGGAAATTTTTTTCCGTGTCATCGGAGCCTGATCATCAACCACATGAACATGAGTTGTCTCTGAGTTTCCTCCCTTGTTTCCAAGCTGATATTGTTGATCCTTTTAAAGGTGAGCCGGTTGTGATAGGAGCATATAATGATTTAATTTTGTGTTGTGCAACCACGTATTATCAACGTGATTACTACATCTGCAATCCATACACCAAGCAATGGGATGCTCTCCCTCCCCCTCGACGTGGACCTCGACGTGGATCAGGAGGACGCCACAAGTGCGTAATGGTTGGATTCATATGCGATCCCTACTATCGAAAGCAAGCAGCAGATCTAGAAAGATCTAGTAGGAGGAATGTCAATATTCAGCTTAATCATAATCTTACTAATGTTGAGTATAGGTACAAGGTTGTGCGAATAAATGACGATAAATTGGAACTTCCCGAGGTTTCCGGCGAATTCTACCTGGAGATATTCTCTTCTGAGACTGGTCAATGGACACTAGGACGTGTAAATAGCCCAAGGAGGTTTTGTTTTAGCAAATTGGCTCCCTACCCCGGGGTTGCTCACAATGGAAGCTTGTATTGGTGGAGTGATGTTGAGGGCTTTACTGTTGGGTTGGATCTCTACTCTCCTCGTGACCAGCTTGATGATAGTATATATCTCTTTCGTTACATTGATAAGCCTGAAATCGAATCTGGAAGGTTTGACTTCCTAAGTGAGTGTGGAGGAGGAGGAGGAGAAGGGTGTCTGCGGATGTGCGTCTTCTCCTCTACCAATTTAGATCATGACGATCCTGCTCACACTCTAGGTGCTGTGAGTGTTTGGGAGTTGAAAGACGATGGTCACGGTGTTTGGGATTGGGATTGGAAAGGTCATGGTCAAGTCAAGGAGACTGCAAAATGGTGTTTGGTAGACACAGCTCGCATGTTCGACTTAATCTCGGCAAATCCTCTCACTAAAAAGTGGAACGATGAGCACCACGGGAGGACAAAAAGGGTTTTGGTGCTAGCTTTCGATCCAAATAATGAGGATGTCTTGTATCTACAATTGTTTGGTCGCATTGTCATGTACAACATTGGTGCAAGAACGTTAAAGGAGACCACTTGGACCACTCAATTCACACCTTTCAGTTTAAGATGGGGAGGGAGATCTGTCTTCCCAGTCTTTCCTTTTGTGCTCCCATGGTGGCCGGCGCCAATACTTACCAGGTCGTTCAAATCATCATCATGAAGCGGAAGAGCAGCAGCGTACGCATACACATACACTAGTTTCATCAAAGAGGGCAAGGGAAAATGGACGAAAAGAGACTGCTGCTGCTGACGCTTCTTCTTCTTCTAGGCGGCCGAGGAAATGGTCTATAAGGTAATTCAATTTTTAGGCATGCATGCGGCAGCTTTACTTTATGCATTGCATTGCATTCGGAATCGGCAGCTTTACTTTATGCATTGCTCAGTTTGATTGATGTAACGTTGTTGAGCTAGTTTAGTTTAGTACTTGATTAAGACTTGGATCTACAACTTGTCGTCCTTACTCATGAATCTTAAATGCGTATTTACATATAACGAGTTATTGCATGGACTTTTAGGTTGCTTTTTATTGGATTGATGCAACTATCTACTAAATATAGAATATTCCAGCAGAACATGGCATGTAATTTCCAGCTTCAAGATATAATTCAGAATTTTCTATTGCTCTACATTCTCTAACAATAACCAGTCACAAAATTCTTCATTTAGATATAATGAATGATTAGAAACAATAAAATTAGGAATATAGCAAGCCACTTTGGAACAGAACAAGCATCATGTAGGGAAGAGGAGGAATAAAATTAACAATTGTATGTAATTGCGTAGATAGAATTTGCTCAGTTTGGAACCCCTCTCCCTCTTTTTTTTTTTTTTTTTTTTTCTCTTCTCCCCAGCAACACTATCATATGAGAGGCAAGGCAATACATATATTCTACCAACTTTGTGAACAGCTTTCCATCCCTTCTCCACGCCAGTCAAAAGCCCATTCCTATACATAAACACACCCACCTCACAAATCAGATGATCGTACCCACCAATGTTTGAGAAGATTGAATGTCCTGTCTACTTGGACAAAGATGCGTACTACACCATAATATTGAAAAGTGCATCTCATGCACCAAAGTGGTTGCTTACTTTGATACGGTTAATGTAGAAAATAAATAAGAAGGGAAGAAGAGTAAAACAGACAAGGCAATATAACGTGGTTCGGCTTTACAATGCCTACACCCCCCGCAAGAGAAGAGAGCTGTATTGCTTATTCATGACAACGCAGAGATAACCTTCTCTGATATATATACAAAGGAACTTTCTTGCCTGCCGACTAACGCATTAAAGAACTCTACACTTCCCAATTTTACAACAATCAACTACTTAACATAATAAATATGAGATGGAGAATTTTAATAGTCAGTTTCAACAGTTAATTCCTTCCAACTGCTGATGTCATTAAAGCAGGCTTTGAATGAAACTGCACTCCAACTTTGGGAAACAAGGAAGATCCAGGATTTAATGTAGATGCACTTGAGGTTGAGTTGTTCTCTGTCTGGGACACGTTTTTCCTCAGACAACGACAAACCAAAGAGTCTACAGCTGCCTTTGTACGGTGAAACCGTTTCCTGACTCTGCCACTAAATGTTGACTGACTTATTACAGGATGATTTGAGATACCGCGTTGATTGTAAGAATTCATGCCTCCACGATCTTCCCTGCTGAAGCTACGTTCACAAAATGAGGATGATGCTTGCTTTCCACCATCTGATTCAGAGATGTATGGAGTTCGTTTAATAACTCTCTGTTCCTCCTGGTCATGACCATTGTATACTGAATTGAATTCCGGTACCCCATTCATTGCTTGCTGGAACATTAACACAGATGATGGTGATGAAACTCGCACAGACGAGGCAGATGGGTGCACGTGTGTACTATTGCTCTGCAACATGGCACACCACCCATTTCCAAAGCTTGGCGCCCGAAAACCACCATAGATTCCAGGGCCACCATACTCATGAGCCTCATTAGTTGTGGAAGCTCTTCCATATGGTGGGCTTGGAAATATTTCTTGACCTTGCAAAACCTTATGGAATTGGAATGATTCCCCAAAGCCTATGCCGGTTGAGGTAATCTCAGAGTCCGCAAGTGACTTTCTGAGACCATTACCTCCAGCACCAGCAGCAATCCCAGGACAACTAGAACCATGAAAACTCCTCCTTGGTTCAGATGGATGTTGATTCTGACCACCTAAACCCTCAGAATGATTATCAAAACCCAAAATTTCTCGACCTTGCGAGACCTTCTGGAACCTTAAAGATTCCCCAAAGTCTGATGCTCCAATAACATCTGTACGAAAAAAAAATGTTACAATCAACAAATTATGTTGCAGAGACAGTGTCACGATGAAATTTTCTAATCTGAATGCACGACATACTAGGAACTAGAAATTCTGTTTTTGCTGCAGACAAGCCACTCCTGGCCCTCTTCAAACCAGCTGCCATTCAGCTATGAGAACTAGAAACAGAACCAGATGGCTCGATTTCCCATGGGGAAACCCTGCCGTGCTTACTTGTGTCTATATCATCCCACCTTACCTGCAAGAGCAAAAGAAAAGTTTGAAACCAATGTATTTAGTGCTAATGGCATGAACTTATCAACTTGTAAGTTAGCATTGGCATACTACAGAGCAGAGAAAACATCATTTGTGATATTTAGGTTAATACAGCTTTCAAGGCAGTAAAAAATAACTCAACAAATCCTTTTGCAGTTCTAAAGACTTGACAGCTACAATATGCAACACCGATGTCTATGAAACATTAAAAATATTTCTGAACATGATAGGGTTCAAATAATCAAGGCCCTGAGCTTCTATCCACAGGGCTATGAGTACGGTGTTTTGATCAACATAACACAGGTGAATCTACACTATTGCCTACAAATCAGGAAATCAAACCTTGATTATTGTGCACACATTTTTTTGCAACTCCAAGGCCTTTATTCCTTCCTGTAATTCAGTGCTTGTGCAGCAAGCCATATTGGCTGCTCTCTCTCTTGTATATATATGGTCCCTAAATCAATGAAAGAATTATTGTTTTCCTCTCTGTTATTCTTTCACAGGACAAATTTTGTGACAAATACGAGAGCAGATTTATCCCTTCATACCGTGATTTAGCCAAAAAGTGTGCTAAACCCTCATGACATTTCATGACAAAAACAAAGGAGTGTAGGCAATTCATTTTAGTTTTAACATGGTGAAGATGTCATACAATTTTCGTTCTTTTTTGCCCTCTTGTCCAGTGCCCCAAATGCTTCAACTCTTGTTAAAAAGGCTTACACCAGATTTGTTCAGGAAATGGTTTTGCGAATCTTAAATGTAAAATCAACAAACTAAATACACAAACAACTAACAAGGACGGGAATTTACTTCTACCCCTACCATATAGATTAGTTTAGAGAACCAAAGGTGCGGCAACAAAGCAGTAATGCATGCTCATGTAAAAGTTTAAGATAAATAAGTTTAAGATATAAATATAAATATATATATATATATATATAGAAAAGCTCTATCAAAGGTAACGGACAACTAGACACTCCATTTTGAACCAGGCCATCTTACAGGATCCAATTCACTAATCCCAGTTATCAGCCCAGTTATATATATAAAAGATCTATGAAAAGTAACGTACAACTAGACACTCCATTTTGAACCAGGCCATCTTACAGGATCCAATTCACTAATCCCAGTTATCAGCCCAGTGTATCTGCCAAAAATAAATTTTAATTAAAATTGGACTTTAAATACTTCAACCATGTCAAATTTAAGAATGCCAAACCTTCGCTCTGCTGCATCTTCTGTTTCGAAATGCATTTTGAACCACATTCATCACATCTGTGATAGTACTATAGTTTAATTGCTGGCTACGAAGAGTTGGATAAGTAGCAGAACCTTTAACCTGGGCTGCCCTTCTAATTCCTCGCCCCTATTATGAACATTGTATGAGAATCATGAATAAGGGCATCCAAAGTTTCTTGAACCGAAGGATTCATATCCCTAAGAAACAGCACTGCATCTCCGGATACGAGCTCCTTCTTGTTCACAAACGCACTCCACCCAGTGGTGAGCAAATGCCTTTGTGGCTGCCCCACTCAAGCCAATGGAAAGAAGAATAAAAATCAGAAACTCACTGAATCTAAAATATTCCATTTACAAAGTTCATAATAAAACCCTAATAAGATTGCTATTGTTTCGTGAAGAGATAAACCCCCAACTAATGCAAACAAAACATGAGATATCTTTTTGCATACCCCTATATATATGTCTGAACCTCCACTCCAGGCCATGCAGATCCTTTGCTATCAGTTCTTGTGAAGGCCTTTGTTGATTGTAATCCTACAAGCATAATTTAGTTGTCTCAAAATAAAATACGAACTTGTACTTGATTAGACTTATGAAGCATTTATAAAAATCATTTCAGGTAACGGAAGTCCCAAACAGGTTATGCTGAACTACATGTGGGGGGACAAAATGAACTACGAATACCAGGGGAAAAGCAATCTTCAGCAGCACGACGAAGAACAGAGAAGCCTCTGTGACCGCTAGTATCCGAAGCAGTAAGGGTTTTTGCAGAACATATGGGGTGTAGTTGACTTCCCCATTGGTTCGACATCCTCCTCCTCGCCATCGGCATCAGTTTCCCCTTCCCGCAACTCGTGTTCAATTTCCAAATCAGATTAATGCAAAATACTGACTTCGAGTTGTTGAAATATTCAATAGCATAACTGCGTTGGTTAGACATATGAAAAAAAATTACATGACCAACATGAAAACCAAAAGACAAACAAAAGTAACACTCTGGTTCTTCAAAAAAAATATTTCTATACCAAGCACGCAGCAAGAGCACCAAAAGAAACTAAATTGTCCTTAAAATAACACACGCAGCACAAAATGAAACTAAACTTACCCACACCTGGACTTATAAATTCATTCTTCAAACAGCAATACACTACTAAAAAGTTTTTGCCCACAAAACACAGAGAGGTAGAAGTTGGCTGACAAACACATAATAGATCGTTATACAGGCGCATGATAGACCCCACTGCAAGCAACACGTATGGAATAATACTTGGAGGGTGATGAAAATTAAAAAGAAAACATAAATATAAGCAAATTACCAGTATGTCACCTAACGAGTAGCTGATGTCAGTAGCCTAAAGCACTAGTATTCCAACCATTTTGTAGTTACAATAGAATAACAGATAGTTTTTGCACCAATTCTGGTGAGATCTATCATAAAACCAAACCATCGAGAACTTGAAGCTCTTGCCAGGTCCTGGACTAATCCACGGCAACAACTACCTGTGTAGATTACGCATTACCCTCCTACTGCACAAGAGCTTCAACTGTTCACGACTTCTGAAGCATGCAACTCTCGTACAGTTCAAGCCGTTCTCTTTTGCTAGCACCAGTTCTCATATCCAGCACTCGGGCACCAAAATTATATTTTGTGAGTTCTTGCTTAATTTTTGTGACACTGAACTTTCTACAGTCTTCCGAGTTAGTTTGCTGACTGCGGGTATCCTCATCTCCCTTGAATACTGAACCACCATCTTCTGCTTGTTTGTGCTTTAGAGGGCTAGTATTACTTCTAGACCTCTTATTTACTCTTACAGTCCGGTCACTCATCTCCATGTCTTGAACAGAGTCCATGCCCATTTCACAGTCATCTACCCTTGAGCATTTCCCGTGGGAAGCAGTCTTTAGCTTGCTATCCAGTGCTGTTTCATTCAGCTGAACAGAAGTCAACTCTTGCTGGAGTGAATCAAGTTTTGCCTGTGCAGCTTGTAGCTGAAGAGACAGGGAGTCTGCCCTATTGTTTGCATCTGCGTGTGCTGCACGCTCACTGTCCAGAAGGCCTTGAAGGATGTGAACAGTACTAGTTCTTGGCTCATTATTTGATTTTAATAATGATTCTATTTCCGTCTCTCTTTCTTCAACTCTTGCCTCCAGATGAGCTCCCGTCTCTGATACACGAATTCTCTCTAACTCATCATCCAAGGCTCTTTTTTCCCTTTGCAAACTTTCAATATGCCTCTCAGCCCTCTCAATTTGGGCCAATCTTTCCATTGCCAACTTCTGCATCTCACTCTTTTCCTTTTGAGCAACATCTGCTTGAGCTCGTGCTTTATCGGCAATATCAGTCGCTCTTGTGGCTTCTTTTTCAGCCATTTTACACGTTTCTTGGACTTCGTCAAGTCTTTTTATTTCAGATTCACATGTCGGCCCCAGAAAGATCTTCTCCTGCTCCAGTATCTTTTTCTCTCTCTCAAATAAATGGGCCTTTGCATTTGCAGCTTTAATTTTTTATTTAAGTCCTTGATTTCAAGCTTCAGAATCATAACTGTCTACTTTTGATTTGGCAGTCTGCAAAGAATGTGTAATAGTAAAGTACCTCATCATTGATACATACGCACATCCTTGAAAAGAGAAAGCACAAAAGAAAAGCAAACACGTACAAAATAAGAATTTTTCTTCATCCGAATTTCAATGAATTGGAGTATGCATTAAGGTGTCTGAGTGTGCCTCTGTGTGTGTGTGTGTGTGTGTGTGTGTGAGAGAGAGAGAGAGAGAGAGAGAGAGAGAGAGGATCACCTTCTCAGCCAAACTACTAGCGAATTCTTCCCTCAAAGCATTCAATTGGTGAAGGCGGAGAGGAGGAGTAGCAGATGAAGGCTGCATTGGTGAAGAAGATGGCAATTGGTTTTGTAGTTGGTTTTATAGGCTAGGTTGTGTAACAGGTGATGTAGGAGATACTGGTAAAACGACTGGAAGTTTAAAAGAAGGAGGACAAAGACATGAAGTAGAACTGGGACAAGGAGAAGGCAGTTTCTGAAAAGGAAAAGTAGCCTCATCATGTGCATTGCAGTATTTGAACATTGCAACTCTGCCTCCATATATGCATGAATAGCCAATTTAAATTAATAAGACCAGTATATAAGAGATGAGCTAATAAGATATACATATCCATATATACTGCCAACAAACTATTTATTATGACAATGATTTTAATTACATATGAGGCAAGAATACTTTTAAGATTCTTATCTTTGTCTTTAATTATTAAGATACAAGCCAAAAAAACTCTTGGCAATACAATCTCAAAAGAAAAGAGATATTCAACATATGCACAGTGTGCATGTATCGTACTATATGCATGTGTGTAGGTGCATTTGCGTCTAGGTGTGTCTTTGATTCTAAGTGGCCAAGGTCAATTGAAACAAACTGTTTTTCAATTTAGTTCTAACTGCGCCCACATCCTACTACAACTAAAGTTCGTCTTATCTAGTACTCTACCTCAAACTCCTTTTTCAGCTTTTTGTGGATAAAAACTAATAATTTAGAGCCTGTTGCAAAATACCACCCAATAAGAGAGTTCAAGGAGTACACAAACCTGCCATGAAGACAATATGGTAGGCACCGCGCCTTTATTTAGAGCATCAAGATAAGAATGTGTGATGCCAACTAGAACCGGACCCGTCATCATAGTTGCCCCAACTTGCTTCGGCCTTGTTCTTTCAAAAACAGACCTTGTCAATGTGTCTAGCCCGGATCTGAATTCAGGCCTTAATTTGTCCAACTGCATTAGAAAAACTTAGCCTTCAACACAACTAAATATCAATAAAGAAAGTAACAGATTTGAGTATGACCAACAAGAGAGAGATCAAAGACAAGAGTAAGTCACTGACCTGAATTTCGTCAAGTCTCTGTAGATCATGTTCGTTGTTCAAAGGCCGTACAAGGGTGAAGCATTCTCTATCTGGAAATAGGGCTAGAATGGAGGCCCGTATCTATATTGGCCATTCATACTGTACAATTAGGGGCACCATGTCCAACATACATAGATAACATAATTCAAGAGTAGCAGTGCTCAATGTACCTAGAATGTCATAAATAGTTAACAAGCGTAACCTAAAAGCAAATAATGCCAGTTTAACAATACAGGTATGAATTGGCAAGAAAATTCTTGACAATAAAAGGTCAAGATTGCTCTCTCTCTCTCTCTCTACTAAAAAAATGCAGAATCTTGTCAAACGAACTAAGACGCAGCCACATAAATACCTCATTTTTCGCAACTACATCCCTTTTTCTGTCATCATCTGGCTTCAAAGAAAGCTCCAGATAGTCACAGGGCGTTATCCTTCCACTATCCTCGGATAAATCCAGATAGAAGTCCTGAAACCAAGGCAGAGTAAATTACCACAAAGGGAAAGCCACAGAACATATTCTACTCAATACACTGTGTATTCATACGTCGATCAAAAACAAAATAACCACAACAGAGGAACCATTAGCATAAGAATAATAGGATTACAATAATTCTTGTAGTAGATTAAATGCTTTAAGTATTAGGCCCCATAAGTTCATTCAACTGGTGGGGAAGCAATAGTAGAGTAAACTTACTGGTCAGAAGTTCATAGAGTGCAAGCAGAGAGAGAGAGAGAGAGAGAGAGAGAGAGAGATGATCAGGAAAGGGTAAATGCTTTAAGTATTAGGCCCCATAAGTTAATCAATGATTCACACCCCAGTTTTGGTTGCAAGAGCATGTAAATGAAAACAAGCCCCCCAAGGAAGGACACAAAAACAAAAACAAAAAAAAACAAAAAAACAAAAGAAGAGAAGTCTCCACTATCATTTATGCTTAACATTGAGAGAAAAAGGACGATAATTTTACCTGGTTTAGAATGAAGCTCTTCCCCTGGCAGTGGCGAGGATGCGGTGAAGAACCGGAGGAAGCGTCTCTTCCTCTGAAGAACCTCCTTATAATTTACCGTTGTTCTAGGTTCAAATTTCGTCTTGTGATCTTCGCTTTTCCTCTGTTTTAGTTGATTCAGCTTCTCCTGAGATTTCCATTTCACTTCACTGATGGTGTCGCGCTTTGTTTGCTCAAAACCCGGTGGTTAACGGTTTTTCCGGTTTTTAAATTATTATTATTATTATTATTATTATTATTATTATTATTATTATTATTTTAGATTTAATGTGAAAAAGGGGCCCAAAGAAAAAGGCCCAAGATCAGATAAATAAATTAATAAAAGGCCGAAATATCAGAGGTAAAAGGCCCAAATGGTAAGAAAGACCAATGAGATCCATAAAGGCTGTGTATCTATATATGCTAGTACATCAGCTGCTCCTTTGAAACTGAAATGAAGCGATAGCCGCCACTGCCTTCGACAAATCTCATCATCTCCTTCTCTTGATTTGGCCAAAACCAAAGCTCATCTCTTCTCTTTTATTCTCTTGAGGCCAAAACCAGCTCCAAACTCGAACTCAGGTCTTAGTTAAGCCAGCTACCAGCTACCAGCACCAGCACCATTTTACGAACTCGGTAGATCCTAAAACCACAAATTCATTGTTAATAACTGTTTTTGGTTTCATCTTTAGCTAATATTTTCTTTTTTCCTCTTTCTCCAGATGGATGGCTATGGCTTTTGCTGCCCAGATTGGGCAGGGCGCGTGTTTTGCTTCCAAGGGCGCGTAAGATCCGCACTGAAAAGGTAATCTCCAGCTCCAAAACGATGTTTCAAAAAAATATTGCCGTTGCTTCAAAATTCAAATATTTTTTCAAAATTTTAATTTTTTTTTTTAGCCGTGCCGTTGCTCCCAATTGTGCTCTTTTTTCTTTAAAAAAAAAAAAAAAAAAAGGCCAAATCCCTAGCATTCCCAATTCCTTCAACAACAATAAATAGCCGTTGCTCCTAAACCCTAAATTCTTCATTCAAAAAAAATATTTCCGTTGCTTCAAAATTCAAAATTCTTTTTTAGCCGTTGCTTCAACTTTTTTTTTTTTTAGCCGTGCCGTTGCTCCCAATTGTGCTCCTTCCTATATAATCCCTACTATTCCCAATTATTTCAAAAAACATAGCCGTTGCTCTTAAACCCTAAATCCTTCCCAATTTTCTCTTCTTCTCTGAATCATTCCCAATTTACTCTCTTCTCTAAATCCTTCCCAATTTTCTCTTCTTCTCTGAATCATTCCCAATTTACTCTTTTCTCTGAATCCTTCCCAATTTACTCGTCTCCTCTGAATTCTGCTGGCTGCGGTGGAGGTTTTACGAGGGCGCCCGATTGGCGAGCCGTCAACAAATCGGCATCTTTAGTTGGGATTACGTATCTGCCGCCGTTAGCGATCGATCTGCAAGGAGTGCAAGGAAAGGTGGTATCATTGCCTTGATCCTCGCGTAAGAAAGGTAAAAACTTTTAGATGTTGGTTTTTCTTGGTTTCTTTACTTCTTCTTGTGGGTTTAATATTATTATTTTTGGTTGGTCAGTTGGACTGAGAAGGATAAAGTGGAATATCTTCATGGCATGTTCCCAAGCAATTTGGACTACCATATCTGATAAGTTCAAGGGTGAGAACTCAGTCTCGGTGCAGTTAGGCACCAAAGGCTATTTCCTCTTGGGATGCTGTGCCCATCTTCAACCAGATGGTGCCATAGTTGAGACAGTTCTTCTTTGTTATATTACAAATTTTAAATTTTGTCATCTTGTGTTTTTATTCAAGTCTCGGGTTTCAGTCTCTGATCTTTCTCTGATGTGGTTGCCCAATACCCATACTCGACTGGACTTAAAGAAGAAGATCTTGGTTGTGAGTCAAGTCCAAGTCTGATCTTGGTTGTGGAGTCCAAGTCCAAATGTCGCCCTCTCTTGTCGAGGACCCTGCGCAATGTGAAAGTGGCGGATCATCAGTAGTTTCACCTTTTTACATGTTTGCACAAGTTTCAACAAAATGGTGGATACACCTAATATGTTTTTATCCTTCTTCTTATTCTTCCTACGTCAAAGCTTCATCATCCACCAAAGTGGACCCCAAACTTGGAAAGAAGAGGAGGATTGATGATGTCAAGCGACCGCTCCTGCATTCACGAGCGAGCAGCCGCTGCCGGGCAAAAAATCGGCATCTTGGCTCGAGGATGAAACCGAAATGCATTGTGGAGACTCTTACCTGCCATGGTTTCTTGTCGGAGGTGAGTTTCCTCCAAAACCAATTATGAATCTGCAAACATTAAAATCCACCAAGTCCTGTCTTTAAAACCAATTGTGTATTCTTCTCTTCAAATAAATATGAACGTTGTTTCTACTTCAAAGTTTTAACAGTCTAATTCCAAGTCCTTCCTAATGCACCAACACTAACTATACCTAACCCCTTCACATAAACTAACAAATACCATGTTCTTTAAGGGCTTCCTTCCTCTCGCTTGGCATGTGCACATGCCGCCAAGACAATAGTGTTGCTATGGTATGCAAATGCCGATAACTATCCGTTGCACCCGCGCAACAACATCTCTCTTGGGAAGAACCGTGCGGTGAGCCTCTTGCCAATCCTCTCATCACACCTTGCACGCCCCATCTCTATCGACACCGTGACAATGTGGAATCCTACAAAAGTTAAGTAGTGCAAACAATCGCACAAATGTATACAGAGAAATAATATGAAGGAACTACTCAAAACATGGTATTTGTTAGTTTATGTGTGAAGGGGTTAGGTATAGTTAGTGTTGGTGCATTAGGAAGGACTTGGAATTAGACTGTTAAAACTTTGAAGTAGAAACAACGTTCATATTTATTTGAAGAGAAGAATACACAATTGGTTTAACAGTACAGGACTTGGTGGATTTTAATGTTTAATATTCATAATTGGTTTTGGAGGAAACTCACCTCCGACAAGAAACCGCGTAAGAGTCTCCACAAGCCGCATTTCCGATTTCATCCTCGTGAGCCAAGATGCCGATTTCTTAAGCCCGGCAGCCTGCTCGTGAATGCAGGAGCGGCTGTTGACATCATCAATCCTCCTCTTCTTTCCAAGTTTGGGGTCCACTTTGGTGGATGATGAAGCTTTGGACTGTAGGAAGAATAAGAAGAAGGATAAAAAAAACATATTAGGTGTATCCACCATTTTGTTGAAACTTGTGCAAACATGTAAAAAGGTGAAACTACCAGATGATCCGCCACTTTCACATTGCGGCAGAGGGTCCTCGGGACATGAGAGGCGACTTGGACTTGGACTCCACAACCAAGATCGGCTTTTCTTCTTTAAGTCCAGTCGAGTATGGGCACTCGAGACTTGGACTTGGACTCCACAACCAAGATCGGCTTCTTCTTTAAGTCCAGTCGGGAGTATGGGTATTGGCAGGCAACCACATCAGAGAAAGATCAGAGACTGAAAAACCCGAGACTTGAATAAAAACACAAGATGACAAAATTTAAAATTTGTAATATAACAAAGAAGAACCGTCCAACTATGGCACCATCCGGGTTGAAGATGGGCACAGGCATCCCAAGAGGAAATAAACTTTGGTGCCTAACTGCATCGAGACTGAGTTCTCGACCCCTTGAACTTATCGATATGGTAGTCCAAATTGCTTGGGAACATGCCATGAAGATATTCCAATTCTTTATCCTCTTCGTAGTCCAGTCGACTGAACCAAAAATAATAATATTAAACCCACAAGAAGAAGTAAAGAAACCAAGAAAAACCAACATCTAAAAGTTTTTACCTTTCTTACGCGAGGATCAAGGCAATGATACCACCTTTCCTTGCACTCCCTTGCAGATCGACTGCCAACGGCGGCAGATACAGAATCCCAACTAAAGATGCCGTGATTTGTTGACGGCTCGCGCCAATCAAGGCGTCCTCGTAAAACCTCCACTGCAAAGCCATAGCAGAATTGAGGAGACGAGTAAATTGGGAAGGATTCAGAGAAAAGAGTAAATTGGGAATGATTCAGAGAAGAAGAGAAAATTGGGAAGGATTTAGAGAAGAGAGTAAATTGGGAATGATTCAGAGAAGAAGAGAAAATTGGGAAGGATTTAGGGTTTAAGAGCAACGGCTATGTTTTTTGAAATAATTGGGAATAGTAGGGATTATATAGGAAGGAGCACAATTGGGAGCAACGGCACGGCTAAAAAAAAAAAAAAAAGTTGAAGCAACGGCTAAAAAAGAATTTTGAATTTTGAAGCAACGGAAATATTTTTTTTGAATGAAGAATTTAGGGTTTAGGAGCAACGGCTATTTATTGTTGTTGAAGGAATTGGGAATGCTAGGGATTTGGCCTTTTTTTTTTTTTGTTTTTTTAAAAGAAAAAAGAGCACAATTGGGAGCAACGGCACGGCTAAAAAAAAAAATTAAAATTTTGAAAAAATATTTGAATTTTGAAGCAACGGCAATATTTTTTTGAAACATCGTTTTGGAGCTGGAGATTACCTTTTCAGTGCGGATCTTACGCGCCCTTGGAAGCAAAACACGCGCCCTGCCCAATCTGGGCAGCAAAAGCCATAGCCATCCATCTGGAGAAAGAGGAAAAAAGAAAATATTAGCTAAAGATGAAACCAAAAACAGTTATTAACAATGAATTTGTGGTTTTAGGATCTACCGAGTTCGTAAAATGGTGCTGGTGCTGGTAGCTGGTAGCTGGCTTAACTAAGACCTGAGTTCGAGTTTGGAGCTGGTTTTGGCCTCAAGAGAATAAAAGAGAAGAGATGAGCTTTGGTTTTGGCCAAATCAAGAGAAGGAGATGATGAGATTTGTCGAAGGCAGTGGCGGCTATCGCTTCATTTCAGTTTCAAAGGAGCAGCTGATGTACTAGCATATATAGATACACAGCCTTTATGGATCTCATTGGTCTTTCTTACCATTTGGGCCTTTTACCTCTGATATTTCGGCCTTTTATTAATTTATTTATCTGATCTTGGGCCTTTTTCTTTGGGCCCCTTTTTCACATTAAATCTAAAATAATAATAATAATAATAATAATAATAATAATAATAATAATAATTTAAAAACCGGAAAAACCGTTAACCACCGGGTTTTGAGCAAACAAAGCGCGACACCATCAGTGAAGTGAAATGGAAATCTCAGGAGAAGCTGAATCAACTAAAACAGAGGAAAAGCGAAGATCACAAGACGAAATTTGAACCTAGAACAACGGTAAATTATAAGGAGGTTCTTCAGAGGAAGAGACGCTTCCTCCGGTTCTTCACCGCATCCTCGCCACTGCCAGGGGAAGAGCTTCATTCTAAACCAGGTAAAATTATCGTCCTTTTTCTCTCAATGTTAAGCATAAATGATAGTGGAGACTTCTCTTCTTTTGTTTTTTTGTTTTTTTTTGTTTTTGTTTTTGTGTCCTTCCTTGGGGGGCTTGTTTTCATTTACATGCTCTTGCAACCAAAACTGGGGTGTGAATCATTGATTAACTTATGGGGCCTAATACTTAAAGCATTTACCCTTTCCTGATCATCTCTCTCTCTCTCTCTCTCTCTCTCTCTCTCTCTGCTTGCACTCTATGAACTTCTGACCAGTAAGTTTACTCTACTATTGCTTCCCCACCAGTTGAATGAACTTATGGGGCCTAATACTTAAAGCATTTAATCTACTACAAGAATTATTGTAATCCTATTATTCTTATGCTAATGGTTCCTCTGTTGTGGTTATTTTGTTTTTGATCGACGTATGAATACACAGTGTATTGAGTAGAATATGTTCTGTGGCTTTCCCTTTGTGGTAATTTACTCTGCCTTGGTTTCAGGACTTCTATCTGGATTTATCCGAGGATAGTGGAAGGATAACGCCCTGTGACTATCTGGAGCTTTCTTTGAAGCCAGATGATGACAGAAAAAGGGATGTAGTTGCGAAAAATGAGGTATTTATGTGGCTCGTCTTAGTTCGTTTGACAAGATTCTGCATTTTTTTAGTAGAGAGAGAGAGAGAGAGCAATCTTGACCTTTTATTGTCAAGAATTTTCTTGCCAATTCATACCTGTATTGTTAAACTGGCATTATTTGCTTTTAGGTTACGCTTGTTAACTATTTATGACATTCTAGGTACATTGAGCACTGCTACTCTTGAATTATGTTATCTATGTATGTTGGACATGGTGCCCCTAATTGTACAGTATGAATGGCCAATATAGATACGGGCCTCCATTCTAGCCCTATTTCCAGATAGAGAATGCTTCACCCTTGTACGGCCTTTGAACAACGAACATGATCTACAGAGACTTGACGAAATTCAGGTCAGTGACTTACTCTTGTCTTTGATCTCTCTCTTGTTGGTCATACTCAAATCTGTTACTTTCTTTATTGATATTTAGTTGTGTTGAAGGCTAAGTTTTTCTAATGCAGTTGGACAAATTAAGGCCTGAATTCAGATCCGGGCTAGACACATTGACAAGGTCTGTTTTTGAAAGAACAAGGCCGAAGCAAGTTGGGGCAACTATGATGACGGGTCCGGTTCTAGTTGGCATCACACATTCTTATCTTGATGCTCTAAATAAAGGCGCGGTGCCTACCATATTGTCTTCATGGCAGGTTTGTGTACTCCTTGAACTCTCTTATTGGGTGGTATTTTGCAACAGGCTCTAAATTATTAGTTTTTATCCACAAAAAGCTGAAAAAGGAGTTTGAGGTAGAGTACTAGATAAGACGAACTTTAGTTGTAGTAGGATGTGGGCGCAGTTAGAACTAAATTGAAAAACAGTTTGTTTCAATTGACCTTGGCCACTTAGAATCAAAGACACACCTAGACGCAAATGCACCTACACACATGCATATAGTACGATACATGCACACTGTGCATATGTTGAATATCTCTTTTCTTTTGAGATTGTATTGCCAAGAGTTTTTTTGGCTTGTATCTTAATAATTAAAGACAAAGATAAGAATCTTAAAAGTATTCTTGCCTCATATGTAATTAAAATCATTGTCATAATAAATAGTTTGTTGGCAGTATATATGGATATGTATATCTTATTAGCTCATCTCTTATATACTGGTCTTATTAATTTAAATTGGCTATTCATGCATATATGGAGGCAGAGTTGCAATGTTCAAATACTGCAATGCACATGATGAGGCTACTTTTCCTTTTCAGAAACTGCCTTCTCCTTGTCCCAGTTCTACTTCATGTCTTTGTCCTCCTTCTTTTAAACTTCCAGTCGTTTTACCAGTATCTCCTACATCACCTGTTACACAACCTAGCCTATAAAACCAACTACAAAACCAATTGCCATCTTCTTCACCAATGCAGCCTTCATCTGCTACTCCTCCTCTCCGCCTTCACCAATTGAATGCTTTGAGGGAAGAATTCGCTAGTAGTTTGGCTGAGAAGGTGATCCTCTCTCTCTCTCTCTCTCTCTCTCTCTCTCTCTCTCTCTCTCTCTCTCTCTCACACACACACACACACACACACAGAGGCACACTCAGACACCTTAATGCATACTCCAATTCATTGAAATTCGGATGAAGAAAAATTCTTATTTTGTACGTGTTTGCTTTTCTTTTGTGCTTTCTCTTTTCAAGGATGTGCGTATGTATCAATGATGAGGTACTTTACTATTACACATTCTTTGCAGACTGCCAAATCAAAAGTAGACAGTTATGATTCTGAAGCTTGAAATCAAGGACTTAAATAAAAAATTAAAGCTGCAAATGCAAAGGCCCATTTATTTGAGAGAGAGAAAAAGATACTGGAGCAGGAGAAGATCTTTCTGGGGCCGACATGTGAATCTGAAATAAAAAGACTTGACGAAGTCCAAGAAACGTGTAAAATGGCTGAAAAAGAAGCCACAAGAGCGACTGATATTGCCGATAAAGCACGAGCTCAAGCAGATGTTGCTCAAAAGGAAAAGAGTGAGATGCAGAAGTTGGCAATGGAAAGATTGGCCCAAATTGAGAGGGCTGAGAGGCATATTGAAAGTTTGCAAAGGGAAAAAAGAGCCTTGGATGATGAGTTAGAGAGAATTCGTGTATCAGAGACGGGAGCTCATCTGGAGGCAAGAGTTGAAGAAAGAGAGACGGAAATAGAATCATTATTAAAATCAAATAATGAGCCAAGAACTAGTACTGTTCACATCCTTCAAGGCCTTCTGGACAGTGAGCGTGCAGCACACGCAGATGCAAACAATAGGGCAGACTCCCTGTCTCTTCAGCTACAAGCTGCACAGGCAAAACTTGATTCACTCCAGCAAGAGTTGACTTCTGTTCAGCTGAATGAAACAGCACTGGATAGCAAGCTAAAGACTGCTTCCCACGGGAAATGCTCAAGGGTAGATGACTGTGAAATGGGCATGGACTCTGTTCAAGACATGGAGATGAGTGACCGGACTGTAAGAGTAAATAAGAGGTCTAGAAGTAATACTAGCCCTCTAAAGCACAAACAAGCAGAAGATGGTGGTTCAGTATTCAAGGGAGATGAGGATACCCGCAGTCAGCAAACTAACTCGGAAGACTGTAGAAAGTTCAGTGTCACAAAAATTAAGCAAGAACTCACAAAATATAATTTTGGTGCCCGAGTGCTGGATATGAGAACTGGTGCTAGCAAAAGAGAACGGCTTGAACTGTACGAGAGTTGCATGCTTCAGAAGTCGTGAACAGTTGAAGCTCTTGTGCAGTAGGAGGGTAATGCGTAATCTACACAGGTAGTTGTTGCCGTGGATTAGTCCAGGACCTGGCAAGAGCTTCAAGTTCTCGATGGTTTGGTTTTATGATAGATCTCACCAGAATTGGTGCAAAAACTATCTGTTATTCTATTGTAACTACAAAATGGTTGGAATACTAGTGCTTTAGGCTACTGACATCAGCTACTCGTTAGGTGACATACTGGTAATTTGCTTATATTTATGTTTTCTTTTTAATTTTCATCACCCTCCAAGTATTATTCCATACGTGTTGCTTGCAGTGGGGTCTATCATGCGCCTGTATAACGATCTATTATGTGTTTGTCAGCCAACTTCTACCTCTCTGTGTTTTGTGGGCAAAACCTTTTTAGTAGTGTATTGCTGTTTGAAGAATGAATTTATAAGTCCAGGTGTGGGTAAGTTTAGTTTCATTTTGTGCTGCGTGTGTTATTTTAAGGACAATTTAGTTTCTTTTGGTGCTCTTGCTGCGTGCTTGGTATAGAAATATTTTTTTTGAAGAACCAGAGTGTTACTTTTGTTTGTCTTTTGGTTTTCATGTTGGTCATGTAATTTTTTTTCATATGTCTAACCAACGCAGTTATGCTATTGAATATTTCAACAACTCGAAGTCAGTATTTTGCATTAATCTGATTTGGAAATTGAACACGAGTTGCGGGAAGGGGAAACTGATGCCGATGGCGAGGAGGAGGATGTCGAACCAATGGGGAAGTCAACTACACCCCATATGTTCTGCAAAAACCCTTACTGCTTCGGATACTAGCGGTCACAGAGGCTTCTCTGTTCTTCGTCGTGCTGCTGAAGATTGCTTTCTTCCCCTGGTATTCGTAGTTCATTTTGTCCCCCCACATGTAGTTCAGCATAACCTGTTTGGGACTTCCGTTACCTGAAATGATTTTTATAAATGCTTCATAAGTCTAATCAAGTACAAGTTCGTATTTTATTTTGAGACAACTAAATTATGCTTGTAGGATTACAATCAACAAAGGCCTTCACAAGAACTGATAGCAAAGGATCTGCATGGCCTGGAGTGGAGGTTCAGACATATATATAGGGGTATGCAAAAAGATATCTCATGTTTTGTTTGCATTAGTTGGGGGTTTATCTCTTCACGAAACAATAGCAATCTTATTAGGGTTTTATTATGAACTTTGTAAATGGAATATTTTAGATTCAGTGAGTTTCTGATTTTTATTCTTCTTTCCATTGGCTTGAGTGGGGCAGCCACAAAGGCATTTGCTCACCACTGGGTGGAGTGCGTTTGTGAACAAGAAGGAGCTCGTATCCGGAGATGCAGTGCTGTTTCTTAGGGATATGAATCCTTCGGTTCAAGAAACTTTGGATGCCCTTATTCATGATTCTCATACAATGTTCATAATAGGGGCGAGGAATTAGAAGGGCAGCCCAGGTTAAAGGTTCTGCTACTTATCCAACTCTTCGTAGCCAGCAATTAAACTATAGTACTATCACAGATGTGATGAATGTGGTTCAAAATGCATTTCGAAACAGAAGATGCAGCAGAGCGAAGGTTTGGCATTCTTAAATTTGACATGGTTGAAGTATTTAAAGTCCAATTTTAATTAAAATTTATTTTTGGCAGATACACTGGGCTGATAACTGGGATTAGTGAATTGGATCCTGTAAGATGGCCTGGTTCAAAATGGAGTGTCTAGTTGTACGTTACTTTTCATAGATCTTTTATATATATAACTGGGCTGATAACTGGGATTAGTGAATTGGATCCTGTAAGATGGCCTGGTTCAAAATGGAGTGTCTAGTTGTCCGTTACCTTTGATAGAGCTTTTCTATATATATATATATATATATTTATATTTATATCTTAAACTTATTTATCTTAAACTTTTACATGAGCATGCATTACTGCTTTGTTGCCGCACCTTTGGTTCTCTAAACTAATCTATATGGTAGGGGTAGAAGTAAATTCCCGTCCTTGTTAGTTGTTTGTGTATTTAGTTTGTTGATTTTACATTTAAGATTCGCAAAACCATTTCCTGAACAAATCTGGTGTAAGCCTTTTTAACAAGAGTTGAAGCATTTGGGGCACTGGACAAGAGGGCAAAAAAGAACGAAAATTGTATGACATCTTCACCATGTTAAAACTAAAATGAATTGCCTACACTCCTTTGTTTTTGTCATGAAATGTCATGAGGGTTTAGCACACTTTTTGGCTAAATCACGGTATGAAGGGATAAATCTGCTCTCGTATTTGTCACAAAATTTGTCCTGTGAAAGAATAACAGAGAGGAAAACAATAATTCTTTCATTGATTTAGGGACCATATATATACAAGAGAGAGAGCAGCCAATATGGCTTGCTGCACAAGCACTGAATTACAGGAAGGAATAAAGGCCTTGGAGTTGCAAAAAAATGTGTGCACAATAATCAAGGTTTGATTTCCTGATTTGTAGGCAATAGTGTAGATTCACCTGTGTTATGTTGATCAAAACACCGTACTCATAGCCCTGTGGATAGAAGCTCAGGGCCTTGATTATTTGAACCCTATCATGTTCAGAAATATTTTTAATGTTTCATAGACATCGGTGTTGCATATTGTAGCTGTCAAGTCTTTAGAACTGCAAAAGGATTTGTTGAGTTATTTTTTACTGCCTTGAAAGCTGTATTAACCTAAATATCACAAATGATGTTTTCTCTGCTCTGTAGTATGCCAATGCTAACTTACAAGTTGATAAGTTCATGCCATTAGCACTAAATACATTGGTTTCAAACTTTTCTTTTGCTCTTGCAGGTAAGGTGGGATGATATAGACACAAGTAAGCACGGCAGGGTTTCCCCATGGGAAATCGAGCCATCTGGTTCTGTTTCTAGTTCTCATAGCTGAATGGCAGCTGGTTTGAAGAGGGCCAGGAGTGGCTTGTCTGCAGCAAAAACAGAATTTCTAGTTCCTAGTATGTCGTGCATTCAGATTAGAAAATTTCATCGTGACACTGTCTCTGCAACATAATTTGTTGATTGTAACATTTTTTTTTCGTACAGATGTTATTGGAGCATCAGACTTTGGGGAATCTTTAAGGTTCCAGAAGGTCTCGCAAGGTCGAGAAATTTTGGGTTTTGATAATCATTCTGAGGGTTTAGGTGGTCAGAATCAACATCCATCTGAACCAAGGAGGAGTTTTCATGGTTCTAGTTGTCCTGGGATTGCTGCTGGTGCTGGAGGTAATGGTCTCAGAAAGTCACTTGCGGACTCTGAGATTACCTCAACCGGCATAGGCTTTGGGGAATCATTCCAATTCCATAAGGTTTTGCAAGGTCAAGAAATATTTCCAAGCCCACCATATGGAAGAGCTTCCACAACTAATGAGGCTCATGAGTATGGTGGCCCTGGAATCTATGGTGGTTTTCGGGCGCCAAGCTTTGGAAATGGGTGGTGTGCCATGTTGCAGAGCAATAGTACACACGTGCACCCATCTGCCTCGTCTGTGCGAGTTTCATCACCATCATCTGTGTTAATGTTCCAGCAAGCAATGAATGGGGTACCGGAATTCAATTCAGTATACAATGGTCATGACCAGGAGGAACAGAGAGTTATTAAACGAACTCCATACATCTCTGAATCAGATGGTGGAAAGCAAGCATCATCCTCATTTTGTGAACGTAGCTTCAGCAGGGAAGATCGTGGAGGCATGAATTCTTACAATCAACGCGGTATCTCAAATCATCCTGTAATAAGTCAGTCAACATTTAGTGGCAGAGTCAGGAAACGGTTTCACCGTACAAAGGCAGCTGTAGACTCTTTGGTTTGTCGTTGTCTGAGGAAAAACGTGTCCCAGACAGAGAACAACTCAACCTCAAGTGCATCTACATTAAATCCTGGATCTTCCTTGTTTCCCAAAGTTGGAGTGCAGTTTCATTCAAAGCCTGCTTTAATGACATCAGCAGTTGGAAGGAATTAACTGTTGAAACTGACTATTAAAATTCTCCATCTCATATTTATTATGTTAAGTAGTTGATTGTTGTAAAATTGGGAAGTGTAGAGTTCTTTAATGCGTTAGTCGGCAGGCAAGAAAGTTCCTTTGTATATATATCAGAGAAGGTTATCTCTGCGTTGTCATGAATAAGCAATACAGCTCTCTTCTCTTGCGGGGGGTGTAGGCATTGTAAAGCCGAACCACGTTATATTGCCTTGTCTGTTTTACTCTTCTTCCCTTCTTATTTATTTTCTACATTAACCGTATCAAAGTAAGCAACCACTTTGGTGCATGAGATGCACTTTTCAATATTATGGTGTAGTACGCATCTTTGTCCAAGTAGACAGGACATTCAATCTTCTCAAACATTGGTGGGTACGATCATCTGATTTGTGAGGTGGGTGTGTTTATGTATAGGAATGGGCTTTTGACTGGCGTGGAGAAGGGATGGAAAGCTGTTCACAAAGTTGGTAGAATATATGTATTGCCTTGCCTCTCATATGATAGTGTTGCTGGGGAGAAGAGAAAAAAAAAAAAAAAAAAAAAGAGGGAGAGGGGTTCCAAACTGAGCAAATTCTATCTACGCAATTACATACAATTGTTAATTTTATTCCTCCTCTTCCCTACATGATGCTTGTTCTGTTCCAAAGTGGCTTGCTATATTCCTAATTTTATTGTTTCTAATCATTCATTATATCTAAATGAAGAATTTTGTGACTGGTTATTGTTAGAGAATGTAGAGCAATAGAAAATTCTGAATTATATCTTGAAGCTGGAAATTACATGCCATGTTCTGCTGGAATATTCTATATTTAGTAGATAGTTGCATCAATCCAATAAAAAGCAACCTAAAAGTCCATGCAATAACTCGTTATATGTAAATACGCATTTAAGATTCATGAGTAAGGACGACAAGTTGTAGATCCAAGTCTTAATCAAGTACTAAACTAAACTAGCTCAACAACGTTACATCAATCAAACTGAGCAATGCATAAAGTAAAGCTGCCGATTCCGAATGCAATGCAATGCATAAAGTAAAGCTGCCGCATGCATGCCTAAAAATTGAATTACCTTATAGACCATTTCCTCGGCCGCCTAGAAGAAGAAGAAGCGTCAGCAGCAGCAGTCTCTTTTCGTCCATTTTCCCTTGCCCTCTTTGATGAAACTAGTGTATGTGTATGCGTACGCTGCTGCTCTTCCGCTTCATGATGATGATTTGAACGACTGGTAAGTATTGGCGTCGGCCACCATGGGAGCACAAAAGGAAAGACTGGGAAGACAGATCTCCCTCCCCATCTTAAACTGAAAGGTGTGAATTGAGTGGTCCAAGTGGTCTCCTTTAACGTTCTTGCACCAATGTTGTACATGACAATGCGACCAAACAATTGTAGATACAAGACATCCTCATTATTTGGATCGAAAGCTAGCACCAAAACCCTTTTTGTCCTCCCGTGGTGCTCATCGTTCCACTTTTTAGTGAGAGGATTTGCCGAGATTAAGTCGAACATGCGAGCTGTGTCTACCAAACACCATTTTGCAGTCTCCTTGACTTGACCATGACCTTTCCAATCCCAATCCCAAACACCGTGACCATCGTCTTTCAACTCCCAAACACTCACAGCACCTAGAGTGTGAGCAGGATCGTCATGATCTAAATTGGTAGAGGAGAAGACGCACATCCGCAGACACCCTTCTCCTCCTCCTCCTCCACACTCACTTAGGAAGTCAAACCTTCCAGATTCGATTTCAGGCTTATCAATGTAACGAAAGAGATATATACTATCATCAAGCTGGTCACGAGGAGAGTAGAGATCCAACCCAACAGTAAAGCCCTCAACATCACTCCACCAATACAAGCTTCCATTGTGAGCAACCCCGGGGTAGGGAGCCAATTTGCTAAAACAAAACCTCCTTGGGCTATTTACACGTCCTAGTGTCCATTGACCAGTCTCAGAAGAGAATATCTCCAGGTAGAATTCGCCGGAAACCTCGGGAAGTTCCAATTTATCGTCATTTATTCGCACAACCTTGTACCTATACTCAACATTAGTAAGATTATGATTAAGCTGAATATTGACATTCCTCCTACTAGATCTTTCTAGATCTGCTGCTTGCTTTCGATAGTAGGGATCGCATATGAATCCAACCATTACGCACTTGTGGCGTCCTCCTGATCCACGTCGAGGTCCACGTCGAGGGGGGGAGGGAGAGCATCCCATTGCTTGGTGTATGGATTGCAGATGTAGTAATCACGTTGATAATACGTGGTTGCACAACACAAAATTAAATCATTATATGCTCCTATCACAACCGGCTCACCTTTAAAAGGATCAACAATATCAGCTTGGAAACAAGGGAGGAAACTCAGAGACAACTCATGTTCATGTGGTTGATGATCAGGCTCCGATGACACGGAAAAAAATTTCCTCTCACATGGTTCCTCTTCATCGGGCTGCTCCGATGATGACGTGGAAAGAAATGTACTTCTTCTTGTTGTGCGCCTTCTATCCGAGATGATTATAGCACGTGCACGTGCACGTGCAATGATGCGGTTTTGGTTGCCACTTTGGATTTGGAAATAGTGTCGAAAAAAATAAGGATCAAAGATGAGACTGAACCAACGTTTGGAGACACACATGCATCGAGCCGCACACTTAGGAGGGAGTCGGGAAAGAATTTCTAGCAATACAAACTGAGGGAGATCATCAAGACTAATATTCATGGGCATGGCTAACTCTTTCGATATTGGTTTTTCGGGTGCCCACCTTTTTGATCTTTTTAATGGAGACTGATGATGATCAGAGGCTTCTCCAGTAGGTTTGGATTGGGATATTCTACTGCTCCAACTCCTTTTGGTAGCACGAGGTCTCATCATGGCGCCGATCGATCTGTGTGCAGTTTGATTGACTATTGCAATTTGCAGAGAGGATTTGGGCCTTGAAACATATATAGTTACTTACCCTACTTTTAATCACTATATATAGGAACATATATATATATTTTTTATTTTTTATTTTATTTTTTGGGGGGGTCGAAAACAGGAAAGGGTATCCATACAAAAATAGGCAAGCAATCACTAATTATTAATTTATAAATAGGAAAGAAATCCCGCATACGAATAGGAATTAATTTACAAAGGAAATATATATATATATATTATTATAATTTTTTCGGTAATACTACGGGCATTACCAACTGACGTGGCATATGACATGGCAATACGTGTAATTTGCCACATCATCTTTTCAATTACCCAAAATTTAAAGTTTTAAGTAAGCTTAAAAAAATATATAAAATGTTTTCAAACTTGCTCATCGAGGATCTATGGTGCTCCCTCTGCACCCTAGTAATAGTTGGTGTTGGGTTCCATGGACCATGGCTATCAACCAAGCACATATATTGCAGACTGGGCAACGAGTAAGATGCACCTCTGGTTTGGTCCGAAGCCCTTCATCTTTCTTGATGGGGTTCTCATAGTTGATGGTCTTCCAAGTTCATCAAAGTTGAGACTCAGATCTGGTTTCTTCTACTAGTTTCTATATGTGTTGTTCCTGCTTATGTGGAGAACGACATATCCAAAATTGGCAGCAATTGGATCAATCTACCATTTTCGATATTGGTTTCTTAAAACTTGTACAACAAACAAACCCTTCTTTTACTAGGTCAACAACTGTCTCTCCTAGAGAGGATGGGATGGATAGATTTCGAAGAAAGAAAGAAATTGCAGGTAAATAAAAGTAATGAAATCTTCCGACAGATTCTCTTTAATAATTGTGACTCCATATAAAAATAGGATATCCCCACTCACGCCCTATAAAAATATCTTCCCCCCCACCCCCCAACCCAAAACACCCACATCTCACAAAATTCGTTGAGTAAAGGAAATTCATCATGAAGCCAGTGCCAGTACGAATCATCTCGCCTCTGAAAGCATGCCGCGGCAGCCACTTGAATGTCATGGGCGGCGGACTCACAAGATTAATGGCGTCTCCTCCTTCTCCAGAGCTACCACTGCTAGAATCACCACCCCCCTCACCCTCAACAACAACAACAGACCACCACATTAACCACCCCTGCCTTGATCTGTGTTTCAACGTCTACCATCGGGACAACCCGGCCAAAGCAGAGGCCAACCACAGGTATCCGAAGCAACTCCTCCCGGTTGTCTGGTCCCACAATCCCTTAACCACCCTCAAGCTCATCTGCAACCTCTTAGACAGGCGTTCGGTTCAATAACAGATGCCGAAGCCTTCTACAAGGCGGCGTTTTGGCTCCACCACAACCACCCCAAGACCCTCGCCTCCAACCTCCTGCCTATTGCCGCCTGGTTCGGATATGGTGGTGGTATGAGAGACCTTGTGCGGATTCTCCACCGGATTCTTGCAGGCCAAGACGAGGTCGATGACGAGATGATGTTCGCCATGGCTGACAAGGTGGCTGTCGAGAGGTACGAGACTGACCCCGATTATCGCTTGTTACACGACCTCGTTTCGGATATTTTCGCCCACTGCCTCAACCGTGACTTTCAACTTCTGAAGAAGGGGATGCAAATGGATGATAGTATTAATGTTGATGATCATGATAATGATGAGTCCACTTCTAGTATTAATGTTGATGATCTAAATTGGTAGAGGAGAAGACGCACATCCGCAGACACCCTTCTCCTCATCCTCCTCCACACTCACTTAGGAAGTCAAACCATCCAGATTCGATTTCAGGCTTATCAATGTAACGAAAGAGATATATACTATCATCAAGCTGGTCACGAGGAGAGTAGAGATCCAACCCAACAGTAAAGCCCTCAACATCACTCCACCAATACAAGCTTCCATTGTGAGCAACCCCCGGGTAGGGAGCCAATTTGCTAAAACAAAACCTCCGTGGGCTGTTTACATGTCCTAGTGTCCATTGACCAGTCTCAGAAGAGAAGATCTCCAGGTAGAATTCGCCGGAAACCTCTGGAAATTCCAATTTATCTTCATTTATTCGCACAACCTTATACCTATACTCAACATTAATAAGATTATGATTAAGCTGAATATTGACACTCCTCCTACTAGATCTTTCTAGATCTGCTGCTTGCTTTCGATAGTAGGGATCGCATATGAATCCAACCATTACGCACTTGTGCCGTCCTCCTGATCCACGTCGAGGTCCACGTCGAGGGGGGAGGGAGAGCATCTCATTGCTTGGTGTATGGATTGCAAATGTAGTAATCACGTTGATAATACGTGGTTGCACAACACAAAATTAAATAATTGTATGCTCCTACCACAACTGGCTCACCTTTATAAGGATCAACAATATCAGCTTGGAAACAAGGGAGGAAACTCAGAGACAACTCATGTTCATGTGGTTGATGATCAGGCTCCGATGACATGGAAAAAAATTTCCTCTCACATGGCTTCATCGGGCTGCTCCAATGATGACGTGGAAAGAAATGTACTTCTTCTTCTGGTTGTACGCCTTCTATCCGAGATGATTATAGCACGTGCAATGATGTGGTTTTGGTTGCCACTTTGGATTTGGAAATAGTGTCGAAAAAAATTGGATCAAAGATGAGACTGAAACAACGTTTGGAGACACACATGCATCGAGCTGCACACTTAGGAGGGAGTCGGGAAAGAATTTCTAGCAATACAAACTGAGGGAGATCATCAAGACTAATATTCATGGGCATGGCTAACTCTTTCGATATTGGTTTTTCGGGTGCCCACCTTTTTGATCTTTTTAATGGAGACTGATGATGATCAGAGGCTTCTCCAATAGGTTTGGATTGGGATATTCTACTGCTCCAACTCCTTTTGGTAGCACGAGGTCTCATCATGGCGTCGATCGATCTGTGTGCAGTTTGATTGACTATTGCAATTTGACGAGAGGATTTGGGTCTTGAAACATATATAGCTACTAATATATATATATAAAGGAATGTTACACTCATCAAATTTTTTGATTGACTATTGCTATTAATCACTATATATAGGAACATATATATATATATATATATATTTGGGGGGGTCGAAAATAGGAAACGATATCCATACAAAAATAGGCAAGCAATCACTAATTATTAATTTATAAATAGGAAAGAAATTCCGCGTACGAATAAGAATTAATTTACAAAGATATATATATATTATTATAATTTTTTCGGTAATACTACAGGTACCAACTTTTTACTAACTTTTGATTACCAATTGACGTGGCATATGACATGGCAATACATGTAATTTGCCACATCATCTTTTTAATTACCCAAAATTTAAAGTTTTAAGTAAGCTTAAAAAATAAATAAATATGTTTTCAAACTTGCTCATCTATGGTGCTCCCTCTGCACCCTAGTAATAGTTGGTGTTGGGTTCCATGGCTATCAACCAAGCACATACATTGCAGACTGGGCAACGAGGAAGATGCACCTCTGGTTTGGTCCGAAGCCCTTCATCTTTCTTGATGGGGTTCTCATAGTTGATGGTCTTCCAAGTTCATCGAAGTTGAGACTCAGATCTGGTTTCTTCTAAAGTTCTACTAGTTTCTATATGTGTATTAAGTTTATTATGGTGATGTTCATCTGGGTTTGTGAATTAGTATTATTGCTTTTTCTTCTTTGCACTCCTAAAGATACATTGAAGATTATACCATGAAAAAGAAAGAAAAAAATTGATCTTATGGAATTACATATATAGATGAGTATTCCATGCAACTGATATTTTTCTTTTCTTTCATGTAATAAAAAAAAATTGATGGTGTTCTTCTATCTAGATTTTTTCCCCTAATTTTTTCTGAAAAATTTGAGTGATGGTGGTGCTGACTGCGAAAGAGGCTATGGAGGAGTTGTGTGGAGCGGCAATGGAGGGCGTACTGTTCATAGGGGCGGCTTTGGGGTGGTGCAAGTGGCGCCACACGGGGGCCCGGATTCTTAAGGGCCCCAAAAAAAAATTCTTTATAGGTATTTGCACAAGGGCGTGTTTGGTGGAGTTGGCTCCATTGCATGTCCATTTAACGAAGAGCCAGACTTCGATTCTTGCTGAAGTTGGTCTATTTGCTTGTTTTTATATTATTTTTGCATTATAACTAAAAACGACCTGGGGAAAAAAAAAAAAAAAAAAAAAAAACTAACCACTGGAGGAGTATATATATCCCCCAAACACTTTCTACTCCTTACCTATCATTCTTAAAATTTTTAAAAAAAGTTTTCTCCTCTAAGAAAAGTACTTTCTTCATTCAAAAAAAAAAAAACCTTCTTGCTTCTTCTTTTTCTTAAACTCTGATTTTCTGGTAAGTAATCATCATCATTCATTAATCTCTCTTTGGTTACTGTTTCATCTGCAGAAAGAATTTTTTCAAAATTAAAATTGTTGAAATCATACTTGCGATCAACTATGTCGCAAGAAAAATTAAACGGACTAGCTTTGATTTCAATTGAAAGTGAACTTCTAGACAAACTTGATTATGAACATTTGATTGATGATTTTTCTTCTAAAAAATCAAGAAGATCAATTTTTAGACATTAGTATTGTACTAGTTGTGTTTTTTTTTTCTTTTGGGGGAAAAAGTTCTCGTAATATTTTTAATTCTTCAAATAAAGACACAAAATACAATGTGAGAGATTTTTGGATAGTCATATGTTTTTGTTGTTGCTTTTGTGTTTAATGCAATATAATCTAATTTATTTGTGTGCAACTACTCTTTAATTTGTGATTGCCAATTTGTTTTTCTTCTTATTAAACACATATTGCTTATTAGAGGCAGCAAGGAACCTTATAAGGACACAAGGAGCTTATTTTTGTACCAAACATTTAATTTGATCAAATACCATCATTCATTTTAAAAAATGACACCATCTCCACTTCTACATTCAACTCCACCACTTGTACCACCATATTCACTACCTCCACAACCACCGCCACCACCACATCCTCCTCCTCCTCATCCTTCGCCACCACCACCACAACCACCACCTCCTCCACCTCCAAACCATCACCACCGCCACCACCACTACCACCACCTCTTCCAAAACCTTCACATCCAACCCCACCTCCACCTCCAAAACCATCACCACCGCCACCACCACTACCACCACCTCTTCCAAAACCTCCACATCCGCCACCACCTCCACAGCTAACACTACCACTACCACCACGCTGCCACTGCCACCACCACCACAACCGCCATCCCCACCACCACAACTACCACAACCACCAACTCTTCCTTCATCACCACCACCACCTCCACTCCATCAGCACATGATTAGTACATAACACTTTCAACATCATGTGTATTTTAGTCATTATTCACAGTTACAACAATTTTATATTAAAATTTACCAAACGGTTTTGACATTGCTTTTTATACTAACAACACTTTAAAAATATTGTTTCTCAAACATGGAGCTGCTTTACTTTACAATTAATTATTTTCAAAGTACAGTAGAAGCAACTTTTTTTAAAAGTGACAGCAATCCCAAATTAGGCCTTAGTACCCCCAACCAAAATGCTTTTTTCAGACAAGGAGCTTTTGAGCAAGAGTTTTGATAGCCTCCTCAGCAAGGATTTCATACATTTTTTCTGTTGGATGAACAGCATCCCAGAATACGTATTTTTCTGGATCAGTGCATGTCTCTAAGCCCCTGCATGAATCTCCAAACTCTGTGGTTCCAGTCCCGCAACACCCTTTTGAAGTCTCAGACAAACCTGCCAGTTTTCACAAAACTTAAATTCTCAGTCTCTCTGATATTCATGTATAGAAAGAAAGCAGAAAAATTAAACTTACCGTACAATGCTGGGTTGTTTATGGCATTTTGGATAATACCATAAGCATCAACAAAAGCAGTTTTCATTCTAGATGTTGCGCTTATGGTCTCCAATTTCTCTTGTATCTTGGAATTCAATGAGAATGCCAGTTTGTTGTAATTTTCGGCACATGTCGTCGCGTCCGTTATCGTTTTGACAAGTGGCATGCATCCCAAAGGAGGGACCCCAACAACAACCAATCTTGTGCCTCCTAGCCTATGCATTTTCTGCAAAAGAAAATTAATGGCAACAAAAAAAAAAAAAGTTTCAACCAGAGAAGGGTACAAAATGTAAATTGGATAGGGCACGAAGGGCAGTATGGCCAAAAACTATGAGATTAATTTAGAGATGAAGAGCACCTGAATGGCATTAGCCATGCAAGAGACCAAGTAATTTTGATACTCTTCCACAGTGAATTGCTTGGGGCGAGTTGGGTCCAAGTAGTAGTCTTGGAGAAAGTCATTTGTGCCCATACTCATGACGAAGACGGCAGTTCTAATGATATCCTCAGCTCTCTTCTGACCAACCAGTTTTCTTAGTTTGACTTTATAATGCATCAAATACTTCAGCTGGCGGGGAAGAGATAGAACACTCTGTTGAACCATAACAAGAAAAGTTTAAAATCAAAATGTGACATGTATTAGTTGACATGTTGCATTTACTTAAGTAACATCTAATTAAGTACTTAATCCCAAGAATTTACTGAAATATTAGCGGTGAAATCATCGTAACCCGAAGCAGCTGATGCAAAACTAGCACCGTGAGGCAGATCTTTCAGCTTCTGATTGGGATCAAGAAATGCTGGGATTGTTTTTGTGTAGCCAATAGCGTCCGCTGGTAATTCATAAAGGGGACATTTTCAAGTTAATTAAACTGCTTACAAGATAATATTTATTAATGTGTCTAATTAATCATGCTTACCAATGAAATCTGTGGCAAGCCTTCCATTGCTGAACCTTCCAGTTGGGCGGCCATTGAAGAAGTCTTTGCCATAAGGAAGGAAATTGCTCTTTATGGTGGTCACTATAAAATTGTTGTTGCCAGAATCTACACTTGAATCTCCAAAGACCAAGATACATGTCACATTGTTGCGAGCAGCAATTTCCTTCACTTGACCAATGACTGGAGCTCCTGAGAGCAAAGGCAGCAGCAGCAGCAGCAGCAGCAAAGCCAATTCCACGATCACAAGTGCCCCCTTCTTCTCCACCATTATTGGCCAAGTTTGACGCATGACACAGTAGAAAAACTTTGGATATTGTTTTGTGTTGAGCTTGACCTCCCTCACCTTCTCTTTAATATGCTGATGTTGTAAATAGCTTGGATTGTAATTTTGGGACAGTGAATTTAATGCTAACTACTCAAGCAGATATGTCACATAAATGCAGTAGACTCTAGAGCCCGTTAGATGCACATAAAAGTCGTTGCGGAATGATAATTCTAAACTCTGGTTAAAGGTGGCGGGCAAAAATATTCTCTTAACTTCACGAACTAAAATGACATCAGTGCACATGAGATGTCAATAAGATATCAATAAGAAGGATCCAGTGACCAGGTGTGTGATTATTAAGCAATAAATTCATGTCTCTGGTATGAACTGCACCAGCTGTTGGCCAGCTAACAAGTCGAATATTGCAAGGATCATTTTTAAGTTTTTCTTCCCCTGGTTTTTATTCATATAAAGTTGCAATACTATACATATGCGCATAGCTGCATAAAGCAAACTGGGAGATTTTTCTATAGCACATGTACTGATAGTTAATGCTAAACATTCAGGTCCCACAGTGAAGCTTTTTGTGTGGTGGAATTGCATTGCATGGTCTCTGGACAGAATTGAATGCTCCAACAAATTTCTGCTTTTCTTTCATGGCAAGTCAAGAAATTGGTTGCCAATTATTTGAAACCAAATTTGGGTCTGAGTTTACATGTTGAGATGGTGATGATGTGGTTGACTTTTTTCTGAAAATGTACAAGCATTCATTGATTGATCGATTTGACCCACACAATTTACTGATTTGTGTGATACATGCTGCATGCAGTAATGTCATTTTGTGTAAAAAAAATATTGCATCCTGCTATTATTAAGGTACATGTGAATGTCATTTGATCATAAAGATTTGGGTTCTACTACTTCCATTCATAATCAAATAAATATCGTATTTATTTGAACATAAGTGAGGAGTGTTTCAATACATAACTATTATTCGCTCATATGATGCAGGTTTTTTTTAATCATTTTAATTAGTTTTTATGAAGCAAAAAGGGTCTACTCCAGTGAAAAAATGAATTTGTTAAGTGTAATTAGTAGGTCAACAAGTTAGGTAAGAGATTAGTTACAAGTCAGGTGCTTAGCACGTGTATTAGTTAGACAGCTAATCTGTGTTGTTATTATGTTAAGCTACTATGTACTCTGATTATATAAGAGTGTGCTATGCTTTGTAATAGTTAGTTGATTGAAAATACAATACAAAAACACTTCATTCTTCTCTATTAACTTGCATTGACTATTCTTACCATTGACTTGTAGACTAGAAGTCTCAAGTTCGAATCCCTATGGTATCATAGTTGTGTGTGTGTGTGAGAAATCCTCACCTTGTAGTTTAGGCTATTGCTTGTACTAAAAATTTATAAAAACTAATTTTCATGAAATGGATTAAGATATGTTGATTAAAGGGTAACATTTACTTTAGTCATTTGACCAAATTTACTAGGGGTGTACATTGGTTTGAAACCAATGAATTTTTATTAATCCAATTGAATGTAATTTTTTATTGGATTTGAGATTTTATGATTCGATCCAATGTGTTCAGATGTTAGGATCTAATTCAATCCAATCCAATCCAATGTACATTGAATTGAATTGGTTTGGATAGTCGGTTTGCACGAAAATGTGATAATTGCAAAAATAATCATATAGAATTCAATCCAATAGAAAATACCATTAAGTATATACTAAGTAGACATAAATAAATTTTAGAAAAAAATACTACAACACGAAGTTCGACATTCAGAGTTCAAGTTACATCAATTCCTATAAAAAAAATGCTTAAATCAACACAAAAACTTAGAAATTTATAATTTTTATGCTATATTAATATAATTTTTCAAAAGAATATCAACAAAGTTGTGTTGATGCGTTGGTGTAAGTGGCACGTGAAAGGTGGTTTAGGTTTAAATACTAAGAAATGCAAATATTTGCATATATTTTTAAAAGGTTGGATCTTTTTAGTTTGAATTGGATTTCAAACTTTGAATCCGCTAACCAAACCGATCCAGTCGGTTTTTTTATTTTTTTGAATCCAATCTAATTCGTTAATATTATTGAAATAAAAAAATTTGAATTGAATTGGTCTGGCAGATTAGTTTGGATCCTGTACATCCCTAAAATTTACCAAGATTTCGTTGTAGCCTAGTTGGCTCTCACTCGAAAGACCGGGTTCAATTCCGGCAACGCAACTTTTTAATTTATAAGTTTGAACTTTAAACCTTCAAAACCATTTTCCAAGCACAAACGGCGTCAGTCCCGTCTGCGTTCGTTTTTGGCGGGAACAGAAAAACATTTTTGTTTTAATTATTTTTACGTCTTCTATTGTCTCTCCTAAGTCCAAAAGACGGATTAGGGTTTCGAAATTTTGGCAGAGGGAGAGATGGAGAAGCCTGGCAGTATGAGAACCGTGGGAGGAGGGATCGAAGAGAACATATTGGCAATCCTCGACTCTTCTGAAGCTAAAGACACTCTGGACGCCTTCGAGGATAGTAAGTCTAGCTCTGTTATTGGCTTTTGTTGCTAATTTTCTGTTTGTCTGCTAAGAAAATTTGCTAGAAAAGGAAGTGAGCGAGCTAAAATTAGTTCACGTCTTAGTTGTTTTGGTGCTCGGAAAACGAAAATTTCAACTCAGTTCTGTCTCACAGTAGAATTGCACCGTTTCATCTGTATCTTTTCTTCCTACATTTTTATAATTTATTTGGTAATTGATGAACAGGAGTCGCTTTTATCGAAGCTGTTCGTGCTGCTTCCATTATAGCAAAAAATGGAACTCCACCTACCTAGTATATATATCTCTCTCTGTTATAGGCATACGGTAAATTGATATTTACAATGTATGTCTGCTCTAATACCCATCTGTTTATATCAATCTTGTTGCACAGTAAAATGTATGAGGCAATCTTCTCCATATTGAGGATTGGAAAGTCTCTAGAATTGACTATGGCAAGTTTTCAGCTTTTGAATGAGTTAGATAAGGTACCCAGTCGCTCCATTAAAACTTCAATTTATATTCAGATGGTGCAAAGTTTTCTCACTAATTCTTTTTGCCTTATTTTGTAGCATTTCCCTCGGGTAAATTCTTCTGATGTGGATAAATCAAATTCATCAAGCAGTGTACCTGAACTAATCATGGTTCAAGAGGTACTAAGGTTTTTTTCCTCCGTCTATTTGATATAAATTTATGTTGTAACTAGCTCATATTGTATCATAATTGATGTCATTTCTCTGTGCTTGTTAGGTTTGGTTTCCATTCGTTTTCAGCTCTGAAAATGCTAGCCGTGAGAGGGGAGCTGCGAATAGCTCAGAGGGACCAGTTGACTCATCAGTGAGTTGGATTTGATGTGGACTGGCAGTTTGGATTATTTTGGAGTTCTTAACCATTAGTATAACAGTAATTAGTTTGTTTAATTTGCTTTTTCTATTCCTATTTGGAAAGAGTCATGGTGCATAGACAAAGGGTAATAGATCACTGCTTGAGACGTTGTTGTAGTGTGATGAGCTACTTCAATTTCCAGCTCATTTTTTATTTTGTTTGGAACTCTAATTGGAACTTGATTTTCAGTAGCTTATCTGTTGCAATTTCACCTTGCTTAAGTGTTCTCTTGCCAACTGCAGGGTTTCCAACTTTTGATACAAGACCTTGCTGACGCAACCGATGAAGGAAACTTACGAGCATCAGAAACAAAGGTTAGTTCACTCGCAGTAAGAGAATAGAAAATGTTCCATTCAATTCGTGCTAGCTAATCTCATCGTTGTATTGTAAAAAAGCTGTCTTTCAATTTGTGGTTTTGAGTTTTGACTGAGTGTTTTGTTCTGGTAGTTTTATGCCATATAATTACTTAATTTGTCTTGCTTCATTGGATAAGTGGAATTTCCCCATCTTTTTTGGTCTGTCTTGATCTTCTTTTGTTGCAGTCCTTAGCAAACATGCTATTGTTTCAATACCTAGTTAACGTTTTTGAAGGAGATTTTCAACCACGTAACAGTGTCTATGAAGGTAAATTGATATCTAATTATCGGTTATTTTATGCCTCTAACTTTCTGGAAGTTTCAATTTGCTCGTTATTGTTTGCAGATACCATGAACTGGGTAGTTCTGAGAGAGTCTTTACTGAACGTGCTTCTGGTATCCCTTTCTCTTTCAAGCCATGAATACTGAAGAGCCCGTTTTCCGTTGTTGATTATCTGGTTATTAAGTGATTTTTATACCACGAATCTTGCCCTCAAAATTAAGTTATCTTTTGAAGGTGTCAAGAAAAGTAAACTACAAAAGCTTGATGAAGGATTGCTTGACCATTATGTGTAAACTGTATCAAAACTGTGCTGGATTCACCGACGATCTGATATGTTCAGAGAATTCTGCGGCACAACCAGCTGAAAATTTTGATACTGCTGCTGCAATTTCTTTACTTGAGGTAGGAAAGCATACCTGCATAGCCATGCAGAAGTTTCTAATAATGGTAAGCCCCTTATCAATGTTTTAATATTTGTAGAATCAGTTTCTGCATTGGCACTGATTTTGGTCCTGTTCAGATACTGGAGCTTGATGTGTCCAAGAAGAGTGCAGAGACGCAAGGTTCTACTACCCGAGCTGATGGTGTCAGGTATTTGTTTCTCATTCTTGGTAGAGTTAAAGTTGTTATCTCTCTCTCTCTCTCTCTCTCTCTCTCTCTCTCTCTCACATGTACCAGCACTTTTTGGGTTGGTGCAGAACTCCTCTGGTGGAGATAATTCTGGATGAGCTAACATACAATAGAGATATTATTTCCCCATTTCTTCAGGTTCATATTTCTTTTAATCGCTATCCCTTTTTCGCTTGTGGTTTGCCATGTTTCTGTATCCATATATAATCTGTGTGCCGGCCACCTCACATGGAACAAGTTTCATATCTCTCTTAAAGTTTGACGATGTATCTTGGAATTTCTTATGCTTCATTCCTAATGTTTAAGAATGAGAAATTTGACTATTTATGATAAGTTGGCCACTATGTCTTCTGCCAGTTCTTTATGAAGATGCATTGCAGGTTTTCAATGAACCTAAATGGAAGCTTGAGGTAGTTGTGCAGTACTTGTGGAAGTACATTGGTAAGGTAAGCTTTCATAGTGCGGTAATAAACTATTATGTTTTAAAATCAGCCAACCAAGGTACTGCTGTAGGTATTTCCCTTTTTTTTTTTTTTCCTTCTTTTATCTGTGTTTTTATTGTCCTGAAATGCTTTTTATTTTTGGTGTTATCTGTTGTCTGCTTACTTTTTCCTGAGTGCGTTTGATATGGTTATGAAGGTAGTTGAAGCACAATTTTGCGTTATTGATAGTATCCTCATTTAATTTATTATATTATACTTTTTGTAGCCTTCTGTTCGCACTCGTAGGTCAAACAGTCCTACGGACGATGCATCATTCAGTGGAGCATTGAAGTGCTTTTCAAATATCACCAGCACAAAAAGTACCTTAAAAAAGATTAGGACAGAAGTAGTTCAGTTGTTGTTAGCACATGGCTTTCGGGTGATTATTCTTGCTATTCATACATACTAGTAGTATTCTTCTAATAAAATTAGTTTTATGGGGTGATGTGTTGGTTGATTCTTCAAAGGATGTAAAGTCAATTTTCCGTAACATTCTTGATTGTTGTGGTTGTGTGTTGATTTTTCAGGCTCATTTGTCGCTACCAAGTGAGCACCATCCTGTTGAAGGCACCTCTGCTTCCAATGAAGAAAGAAGTTGCAGCTCGCTTATTGAGATATGCAAGAATATAATATCTGCGTTTAAAAATATGAAGACAGCAGACAAGTAAGATCAGAATCAGAACCAATGCTTCATGTTTTCTCTGCACATGTTCATGCCCTGTAGTATTTGGCTCAGTACTCCTAACATTGTTTTTAACTAACAAAGGTTAGGCATAAGACATACAAACTTGAGCTTGTTCAAACAGTGACCATGAAACCAGTAATGTTGTCCTGAATTTGCTAATGTCCAAATCCATTAATGGAACATAATATCCATGCGGTTTATCGTTTTTTCTTATACTTTTTTCATTCATTTCTTACATGTACTCTTGACAATTGAAATGTCTATCGTCAATTTCAGTATCTTTTGTTTTTTCTTCTTTTTAACCTCATGTTATTACATTACATGGTTCAGGCAGATGGAGATTTTGTCACTTGGTAAGGAAGCACTATTTACGGCCGCTACTATCATATCAGCAAAGTCATAGCATGTTTCAGGTAACTTGATTCAAAGCTCTTGTATGTAATTATATAGTAGGAATTGGTTCATGTATGCAACGAACTGCACATTCATGGATGGATATAAAAAATGCCCACTAAAATAATTGACTTTGACTTGGATCTTGATCATGTTAGATTGCCAGGGATTGATTTTTATCCTAAGCTACAACAATTGTATTTTCATCTGAAGAACTGCTCTGCTCGTTTCTGTTTTCTTTTTTCAGGTCAGGTGCAAATAGCATCTTGTGGAAGCTTGACAAGCATTAAGGAATGTGCTGCATGCTTTATTTTGGCAGGTCCTAAACCTTCATGCAGCTCATTTATCTTTGTTTTAGGATAAATCTGTAGAAGACTGTTGGAAATGTTTTTGTAAATGCGTATTGCTTTGGCTATATATTTAAGAAGAAAAAAACCCCAAAATGTATAAATATTTATGAACAAAGCCATCTCTCCAAGAACATAACTTGAACTTGATGCGTCCATACATGCTACCTTAAATTCACATGATCAATCAAGAATGTTGAATATTACATCCCACAAATCCAGATTCAAATTCCAGTCCATTGCTAAATCTTCCGTCAAGCCAACCGACGAAATTATGATTGTTCTTCTACCACACCATTTGAGTTCCTGAGAGGATTGTTAACAAAATAAAAAACTAAGTCGAACGCAAACACTATGATGGAACAAACTGCAAACACCAGGGGAGTATTATTTATTTACTTGGGGGATTGCGAGTCAATCTGCATTGTGACTGGTCCATCATTGACCAAGCTGACCTGTTTATTACACCATTATTTATATATAAATGATCCAAGACTTAGAGAGATTTCTCAGGATAATGCAGAAAGAGTAAAATAAACTCTTTACCTTCATCATCGCTCCAAACACACCATCTGCATGCACACAACCGTAAAAGAGATCAAATGCATTTCGAAACGAAAAGAAAGAAGCTAAAATTGTCAACATCTGATTCTGAACGACAGATTTAGTAGTTCATGAAGCAAAGCAAGCAATATCACACCTTTGACTGCATCTGGTTTGTAAGATTTTCTGAAGCTATCCACCAAGGAAGCATAAAAGGGCTTTGCATTCTGGGGCGGCATTGCCACGTGGAAGTCTGGCTTGTTACCCTTCAACACTCCGTACAATGTAAACTGGCTCACTGCTATTCACACTCTCACAGCATTAGACTTTACTTCTTCCAAGTATACAAATCCAATAACCACCACAAAAATAAATAAAATTTACCCAGTAAGACTTCATAATTTCTCTGCATTACCTGAAGGATAAATACAAATATTTAAAGTAAATATAAAAGCCTAACGTACAGTTGAAGTTAGAAAGGGGAAAGAGGGGAAATTACGTTTTGGTCCCATCCTCTGCCGGAGCTTTCATTTGGGAACAGCCTCATATTCAACACCTTCCGGCATCTGAAAATTTTAATTAACTTCTGTCGGTTTAATTTTGAAATTGAAATTTTTTTAAAAAGAGAGAAGCTCAAGAGTCAAGATAGAGAGTACATGTAGTCGGCATCGGAGTCGGAATCGGACTCGTGGAGGCCCACCAGGACCAGCAAACCCGGCCCAATCTCCGACACCGTGCGCCCTTCTACCTGCAAATGCGAGCAATTTGCTATCTTACGCCGCTGAGGCGTTGGATAATGAAGAAAAAGAAAATAAAGAGAGAAAATGTCTGTGAATATGAATCTGTACGGACTGACCTCGACGCTTGCGGAGGCGACTCGCTGGACCACGGCTCTCATCGCTCTGATTGGTTTGGGTTTCGATTGGAAGCGGGAGGAGTTGTGGGCTTGGACTTGGAGAGGCGCTGGCAATGCCAATGGCAGGCAGTACATGTTTTTCTTATATTTTTCTTATTTTATTATGCCCCTAAATAAATAAATAAATAGACATCTTTTTTTTATTGTTTTTATTCCGCGTGGAAATGATACAAACAGAAACCAGTCAACTTGTTGAATGTCCTTGAAGACCATCCGCGTCTATAAACAAAAAAACTTGTATGAAACAGGAATAACACTATTTTGCTATCTTTAACTAATTACATACACCATGATTTACACAAGTCGTAGATTCCACCCAACCCAACCAATCATAAACACCATGATTGTGGGAGCAAATTTCCGTCCCACTAAAATATTCGTCTAAGATTCCTTCGTCTTCTTCACTTCTCTTTTTCCATGCAAAACAAATCGGGTAAAGGACCACACCGGGTGTTGGCCAAAGACCATCCGATGCCTAAGTTAGATAGGGTATTTCAAGGAAAACCGGGTGGCAGGAGCCTTGTGTGGTGGCCGAAGCCTTGTGTCAGAGAGAGAAAGAATATGGTGAAAGGAATTATTTGACTTAGGGTCTGATTTAATTCGGTTCCCACAATGATCAAGTTGATTCAAACCCTAAAAGCGCCTTGATTTGCAGAAGTTGTATATTCCAACCTTCATGACACCTTATTGTTGTGTGTGCGAGAAATTCCTCTCCACTTATTTTTAGTTTTTTTTATGGCTTGTATTAAAAATAAAAAGAAATTTGTACAATATTTCTGTCATAAAGTAGGTTTTTTTTATAATCCTTTTTGTATGTCTTATTGTTGATCAGATTCTTGCCTTGTACGCCAAGGATATTCCAGCCAATATATATATATATATATATATATATCATTGTACATATGTGTTGTAATATCATTTAACAACTCTACAATTTTTATTCATACCATTCATTCGGTTTGGTTTACTGCTCGCTGAGTCACAAAGAGAGGAAAGAGATGTTGGATATCAATCTGTTTAGAGAAAAGAGGGGCGATAACCCCGAAATCATTCGTGAGTCTCAACGTCGTCGTTTCAAAAACGTTGACCTCGTCGATCAGGTCATCCAGCTCGACGAAGACTGGCGTCAGCGTAAGTTCGAGCTCGACCGTCTTCGCAAAGACTTGAACAGCATCAACAAGCGAGTTGCTCAGCTGAGAATTGTCAGTGTTTCATCTCTCTATCTTTATCTTAGATTTTTCTTTGATTATATTCTTATTTCTGTTGGCCTTTATTGTCTGCTGCTAGTGGAAAATCTAAAACTTTCAAGTGTTCTCAAATCATCAATTTGAATAAATAGCAAGATTGAGAAAATTATTTAATGGGATTGTTTGTTTAATTGTTTTTATATGGAATTATTTTAGTCTTGGAATTGGAGTGAGTGAGTGGTGATTTTGTAGGCTTGCAGTGTGTAGAAACTTCAATTAATTTTTGGATCCTAACCCTACACAGATTATGTTTGAGTAAAACAGAGAATCTCAGGTCATTAGAAAATCCAGTAATATCATATTTCATTCCCTCCTGCTCTTACAAACTGAAACGGATTCTTTTCGTGCCACCAAATGCAGTTTCGATGAACCATTTTTGAATTAATTTGTATCTACATTTGTTTCTATATCGAAATCTTGGCTTGTTGTTGTTGTTGTTGTTGTTGTTGTTGTTTATATAACTGAATGTTTGAGTTGATTTATAGGCGGGTGGCGATGCGACTGAGTTGATTAACAGCACAGAGGAAAATGGGAGGTTGGCGGCAGAGAAAGAAGCTGAAGTGCTTTAGAACTGTTGAACACAAAGTTGGAAGAAATTGGAAACATTGTGCATGATTCAGTTCCCGTCAGCGATGATGAGGCAAACAATGCTGTGATTAGATCGTGGGGTAAGAAGCGATTGCAGGAGCCAACACTAAAAAATCATGTTGAGCTCGTTAAGCTTGCTGAGATTGCAGAGTTTGCAAGAGGTGCTGAAGTGGCTGGCAGCAGAGGTTTTTACCTGAAACATGTTGGCATGCTCCTGGATCGAGCTCTGACCCACTTTGCTGTCGATTTTCTTGTGGAAAGGGGATATGAGGGATTGCGGCCTCTACCATTTATGACAAAGGATATGATTGCTACATCTGAACAGCCACTTTGTGCATATCATGCAGGTGAGTGGATCCATCCATCCCAGCTGCCAATGAGATACGTTGGACTTTCGGATTGCTTCCGTAAAGAAGCTGGTTCGCACGGTAGAGATACTTTGGGACTATTTAGGACCCACGTGTTTACGAAAGTTGAATAGTTTTGCATTACAAGCCCAGAGGGCAATGACTCTTGGGACAGGCATGAGGAAATGATCAAAAATTCGGAGGACTTCTATAAGGCGCTGAACCTCCCCTATCGTGTTGTGGGCATTGTTTCGGGTGCTTTGAATGGTGCAGCAGCAAAGAAGTATGATCTTGAAGGCTGGTTTCCTGCATCTCAGACATACAGAGAACTGGTCTCGTGTTCAAACTGCACAGACTACCAGTCGAGAAAACTAGAAATTCGATATGGTGAGCAGGGAAAGAGCGATGATCAGCTTCAGACAAAGCAATATGTTCACTTACTGAACTCCACTCTTACAGCCATTACAAGAACCATTTGCTGCATTGTTGAGAACTACCAGAGGGAAGATGGTGTTGAGATACCGAAAGCTTTACAAAATTATATGGGCGGGAAGACCTTCCTACCTTTCAAGAACAAACAGGCCCCTGAAGTCAAACAGAAGAATTAAAAAGGGAAGAAAAGGCTTTTCTAATTTAAAGTTTAATATTTTCTTTTGTATAAATTTCAAAATTCAGATTTTTACTCAGTGTCACATGATATTTGACACATCAGCTATTATCATCTTTAAGTGCTCTTTACAAAACAACTCACTGTTTAAGGTAGAAAATGCCCCAATATATAACCAAGAAAACAGCAAAACCTACTCTTCATCGGGTACAAGCAAATCTTTTTTTTTTTTTTTTTTCAAAAGGTTCTGATGTAATCAGGTAAATCATGTATTTCGCGTTCGTGAAAAATCAAAATTAATATGTTTGCATTATAAATTTTGAAACAAACGATTGGCGGAAAGGAGAATTGAACTCAGGAATTTGGGTGTTGTAAGAAGTGAAGCTGCTCATCAACTGTTTGAATTCTTCAAACATTCAGAAAAGCCTTATACATACAACACACCCCGAACACAAGAATGAACTAGGACAGGGAAAATGTCTAAACGGTCACATCACGATTCACAAGGAATGAAAAAGAACCAAAAAATTATCATAACATATGCATACTACAGTCTTTCCTTTTCTCCCCATGTTTTCTTCCTCTTTTCACACCTATTGAGCCCATTTTCTCCATTGCTGCAGCAAAAGCTTGAAAGAACTTTTGCTTATCTTTTGCCAACGCCTGGACAATCGGCTTGGTTCTTGGGTCCAAAGATAAAGCTTGGTCTGATGCTAGCAAGCCCAACTTAGCCTCTAGGTTCCCATAATAGGCATGGTCAAACACGAACGGTGTAGTGACATCAAATGGTGCAACAATGTCAGCATTTCCACCATAATGCGGGCATGACATTCTTAGGGCCCTTAGGAGTCTTGGGTCAATAACTGGGTCGGGCTGCTTGGATCCCCTGTAGTCATAGAGCCTGCTTACAAAGTTCTGGCAATGAGCAAAGCCGAATGTATGTGCACCAGAAAGAACAACTAGGTCTTCAAGTGTTAGGCCTTTTGAACTGAAGAGTTTGAGTAGCTGATCCACTGTTAAATTTGCTTGGGGAATATTTGAGGCCACTTTTGAGGCCATTGATATTTTCCCATCCCACCTCCCTTTCTTAACTTGATAGTATGGACCCCCTGCCTGCCCGCCCCCATTGAAATTTAAATTAGAAAAAAATGTCAACACGAATGTAAAATTAAAAGGGTAACGATTTTGACACTCCCACCCTCTCACTTTAGTTTCAGCACAATGTGTGTACATACAAATTATAAAATACTCAATTTGGAGGAGTGCCGGGAGCTAAATTGGGAGTGTCAAAATCATGGCATTATGTCATATCACAGAAGAGCTGGTAGCAACCACAGGTCCACATTGCAGCATTATAGATTAGAAGTCCAAGGCAGAGAATCTTTGGCACTTACCAAGTGGACATAATCTCTGGCTGAAATTGCAAGTATGTCTGCACAAGACACAACACCAGGACACTTGCTCTCCACAACAGCTTTGGCCTTCCTCACACTTTCAAAGCCTTCTTCTCTCAGGTCCTTGTTATCAGGTGCATCCTTCTCTGCCAACATTTTGTTCCCCTGCTGCTTTGAGCTTATGATTATCGATGCATCACAACCCTTCAATATATTCGAACCCAAAATTGTCAAAAGAGACAGAGTGACAAAAATTAATACATTAAAATGCACATGCATGCAGAAAATTTAAACCAAACCAATGTGCATTGTTGGATGGAGTTGTGATTACTTCAACAAAGCAGTCATGGAAGAAAAGGCGAATGGTTGCTGGGCCAGAAACAGGTGATTCTTTGAACTGTTGGGATGTGATGGAGCCGATGAGCTGCTCAACTTGAGGACATGATTTGGCATAGTAATTAACAGAGAGTTGGCGGTTTGGGTGAGTCATCTTGGTCCTGGTTGTAGCTGAACAAATGACAGTAGTGTTGTACAGAATCAGCAGCAAGAAAATGGACAAAGAAATGGATGTAAAAGAAGAAGAAGAAGAAGAAGAAGAAGAAGAAGAAGAAGAGGTAAGGACAGGCATGTTTTGTAACTTTGGATTATGGTGCAGCTTAGGACAAGGAAAGAACCAATGCCAATAGTGGAGCACAATATAAAAGTGAAGAAGTTGGGAGAGGAAGTTTGTCTGGGACAAATTACCCTTCGGTTGAAAAATAAAAGAGAAACGGGACCCGTGAAGCCAAGTGAAGTGGAAACACATGAAGGTCTAATTTATAAAAAGCCATTAAGGAAGCAGCAGAGCAGCCCCTTTGAGGCTTTCAAAGTTATAAAATTACACAAGTGGACTGGCTGTTAGTTATTTATGTCATTTGAATCAAACTAAATATATATTTATAAGGAGGTCTAGATGCTTAAATGTCACGTTTATAGAGAATCAATCATTCACGGGTATGCCTATTTGTGATCCTCAATCATTCTTGATTGAACAACAAAGTAGCCAATTATTGTCTTACCTCCTCTTTTTTCTCTGTTGATTCTGTTTAGATAAGGTAACGTAATTATTTTGTAACAGCAGTGTTATTTGCGGTGGGTGTTTCAATGCGTGATTGGTTTGGAATACCGTCGCAGTGGCATCCCGATGTAGGTAAGTTATTCGGGAGAGGACCCCCAACCCACTGACCATCCAAACCTGATGAATTCTTTTATTGCAGAGCATGCGCAAGGAGGGACCTTATCAGATCATAAACTCCTTCTTACATACATTGCTTTTAAAGCTCTTTGGTCTGATCCATTTATTTTCATTTACAGTCTGAGAAGTTAACAGTAGCTTATTCAGTTGCCCATTTATGCTTGTCTCACTAAGTGTAAGCTTTTTGTTGTGAGTGCAGTAAAAGCTGTGGACCATCTGATGTATGGACCTGAAAAAGAGAAGAGAAAGCAGCCAAAGGCTAAATAAAAAGGTTAAATGGAAGGTGGGTGCCCAGGCCCCCCACCCCCAAAAGCAGATTAATGATGGTAAATTGGGTTTTACATAACAAATGCTTATTAGTTATTATGTTATTGGATAAATATTATTTCTTAATTTGTCAAATTGGCAGGAGCCCACAACCTAATGCTTATAATGCTTTGCATATTTTCATTCACTAGGTCCTCTGTTTTGTTTCAGCTTTTTAACAGAAAAATGATTTGCTTGAGAACCTGCAGGCTCTTTTTTTTTTTTGTCAGGCCAAAAAAGAGACAAAAAATGTTCAGGCCAAAAAAAGAGACAAAAAATGTGCAGCCTTTGAAGTCAAACTCTAAAACACATCAGTTTTCCAGTGAGGATCTTAAAATAAGGAACATGGTGTGGTGGGGAGCGGCTGGCAGAGACTCTGAGTTGCACATCAAGTACAAATTTATATAATCTGTTAAACAGAGTATTAAAAAAAATGTGAAGCTTGTGAATTATGGAAGAAGACAATGGCAACTTAGTTATAGCAGCTTTTTTCCTTTGCATTTTTTATATGCCAATGTCACTTTTAAGAAAGGAATAAATAAAAATTATTTCTCTAAAGAATAACTTTTCCCATGTCATCTCTTTCTTTCTACTGCTTAAGAGACAAATAGCTCTAGCTTATGACCTGCTGGTCCACATGGTTGATGGTGAGTCCTTTTCTATTGTTTAGTGATTTATGTTGCAAATATATTGAACCGACGAGGTGCCTTGCTTTATTTAGGGATGAGACTCATAAGGATTGATTTGGTTTTTTATTTTTTATTTTATTTTTAGAATTGAAAAAGATAATGGGTAGTTGTGTTCCATAAAAATAGGATCCATTATCTTTTTTTTTATTTTTAATTTTTTAAATATGAAAAAGTGTGAATTTACCATATTATCCTCATTTAATTAATAATTTCAATTCTTAATGTTTGCATTAACCAAGGGCATTTTTTGGTATTTTGAATGTTTCACCATTCTTTGCCTTTTGCTTTATATATATAGATTATTTTCTTTTCTATTTTTAAATCCATCTCAATTTTTTTTTTTTTTTTGAGAAAGAGAATTCATTCATAGAACCAAAGACGTACAATGAATGACATGATACACTGGTCTTGTTGAAATCTTCTTAGGACAACCTCATGGGACAACCCCCATAGGAGGAAAAAGTACCACACATGTCATGAACTGACAAGAGAGTTCAATTCAGGTCACTTTGGACCATTACAATAAAAGAACAAATCAAAAATGAAAAGGAACACATAGACCTTCGACGAGAACTGCAACTATAGACCAACACAATAGACTCACATGAGAGGACCGCGGAACATCTCAACCGTCAAAAAAAGCCTTTTATGAGCAAAATCGTAGTCCTTTGACACCCACACAAATTGCAAGACATACCATAGAAGAAAACAGGAGAGAACACGTAAGAGAAACACATAAACAACAGTAAAAGGACCCCTGAGAAGCACTCAATTTCAACTCAGAACAAGACAAAGAAAACCTCATATGACCAAGCATAGTTCTTTTATCGGTGCAGAATAGAGAAGAGCACCACATCCCAACAACTACCACCAGCGTTGCTGCTGCCGCTGCCGTTGAAATAGAGACAAAACATCAGGCACTAGGTATCACAACTCTCCCTAGGAAAGACACAATCCAGCGTCACTACTGTAACCGCCGTTGAGATAAAGACAACACCAACCACCTAGAACACTGCAAAAACAATCAACAAAACAAAGAGACAAATAGATCTAGACTATCTGGGGAGGGGAAGGGGAGGAGAAGAAGGGATAAAAGGAAGGGAAAAGATGGGAGAAAAAGAATGGGAGATGAGGAGAGGAAGAGGAAGATGGGCGGAAGGGTGGAGGGGTAGTGGCCACCTCCTCCCTTAGCTTCCTTGCAGTTGGTTGTTGGCAAAGAGAAAGGGGACCAGAGTGCAGTTAGGATTTTATGTCTAAATCCATCTCAATCTATTGACTTATTTCAGTTTGAGTTTTCACCTTCTTGAATGTTTGAAGTAGAGACTTGACCAATTTGAATAATAAACCATATGGTTCTTGAATATACCTTTCATACAAAAAAGAAATACTCCCAACTAAATATCAAGGTCAACTTGGTACACACAGAAAGAATCTACCTATGAAATTCAACCATGCTAATAATTTTAAAAGGTTTAACTTGAAATCTGATAGGAGTGGGCTGGTGTTAAAAGGGAAGAAGAACACAAAACAAATGGTCAGCAATAGGGGCTACAGAACATGTTCATTCAATTTGACCAAAACAAAAAACAAAACAACACGTTCATTCAATAAGACTATAAGAGAGGCAACGTCTACATCCAAGTGTAATGTTGCACCACGGAACCTCCAATCTGAATACGCCAATATGAACAAGGCGTGATAAAAATGACGATGTTGAAAGCTGAAAAAGATGAGATGCACGGCATGTAGCTTACACAGCCTTAGATACTGCCTCCAACTCTGATCTGAGAATTGGTTCCTCAAATCACTAAATTGTAAGGCTTAAATTCTTATGTTTCTCTTAATCTTGCAGACCAAGTCACATTGATTGATCTCCCATTTCACTAGTCTTCTTTCATTGCAGACCTAGTCAAGGATGAGAATCTACACTCATTTTCCTGAAAATACGGCGTTTTCTTTTGCCACACAATCACAATCACAAATTTTACCTAGCATGTCATATATAAACAAGCTATGTGGGAAAGGTTCTGCCATCTACTTTACACAATCAAAGTTACAAAACCCAATGTCTTTTCCTTTCACCACAGCTAATACAGTCCATAGACTTTGGATCTTGTTTCCTGTGCTCATCGTTCTCTCCTATGGTTATGGAGTTGGAGCGCTCAATAGCAGCGATGTCACCAACGTTGGCGCAATCGTTAATTTCAACTCCCGTATTGGGAAAGAACAGAAAGCTGCCATGGAAGTTGCAGCTGAGGACTTCAACAACCGTTCAAAGACTCATAAGCTAATCCTTCATTTTCGAGACTCCGGCAGAGATCCCTTTCGTGCTGCTTCTGCTGGTTAGTAAACATATGATGGTAATTATAACAGTCATCACCATGTAATTAGCTTGAACATAAAGTACTTATGGAATTTTCTCTTTATTTAAATTTTTGTTGCAGCTGAAGAGCTGATAAAGGAAAAGAAGGTAGAAGCGATAGTTGGCATGGAGACTTGGCAGGAAGCAGCTCAAGTAGCTGATCGTGCAGGAAATCAATCTAAAGTTCCGGTGATTTCATTTGCAGCACCAACTATAACCCCGCCCCTCATGCAACGCCGCCGGCCGCATTTGATACGAATGGCAACAGATGCCTCTGCTCAAATGAAATGCATTGCTGATTTAGTTTCTGCCTACCATTGGAAAAGGGTTGTTGTAATATACGAAGACGATGGCTATGGTGGTGCTGTAGGGACGCTAGCTGTTTTATCTGAGGCTCTTCGAGACGTTGGTTCGAAGATTGAGCACCGTTTGATTCTCCCACGAGTTTCTTCTCTGTCTAACCCAAATTGGGTTGAGCTAGAAGAGCTATTGAAGCTTCCCCTCATACAGTCTCGGATATTTATTGTTCTTCAGTCATCTTTACCTACAGTTACTCATCTGTTCAGGGTGGCTAAGAAGATGGAACTTGTAGGAAGAGACTCAGCTTGGATAATCACAGAGAGTGTAGTTAGTTTGCTTGACTCTCTTGACAGCTCTGATATGTCCACTATGGAAGGCACTTTAGGAACCAAGACCTATTATGCCAAAAATACTAATTCTTATGCCAAGTTCCAGAATGAATTCCAAACAAAGTTTTCAGAAGAAGATAACTCCAAGCCAGGAATTTATGCTCTTCGAGCATTCGATACGATGACAATCATTACACAGGCCCTAAGAAGAAAGACTAGTAACAGTTCTACTAGTAACCTTCAGGAGCTGTTAAACACATTGTTCAACAACTATACCGGTCTAAGTGGGAAAATGTACTTTAAAGAAGGTGGGGTGCTGTTGTATTCTCCTAAGTTCAGGATCATAAATATTGTGGATGGGAAGACAGACAAAGAATTAATCTCTTGGACACCAGAGGTTGGGTTCTCACCAAGCCTTGTCAACCAAGGCACAAACAGCAGTAATGGTGTTGGCATAATTTGGCCTGGGAACGTAACAAGTGCTCCCAAGGGCTGGGCTATGCCTACTGATGAGAAGAAAATGAGAATTCTGGTTCCAGGTATAACTTCCTTCTACAAATTTGTGAAGGTTGATTGGTCCAGGCAGGACTCAGATGAGAAGAAATTTGATGGTTTCTGCATTGCGCTTTTCAAAATGATAGTTAGTAATTTGAGTTACTATCTGCCATATGAAATTGAAGCAAGAAATGGCTCCTATGATAGTCTGATAAATCTGGTCCAAGATAAGGTAAGAGCTTTATTTCTATTTTTTTTTTCTTTTCTAATTAGTCCATTTGCTCCATGCTGAAATTTCATATATACTTCCTGTTGCATTTGATTTGTTTCTGATAGAGAAAATGTATGTTTGTCTTGTTTCATACAAATACTAATCAACGGAAGACTTATGATGCTGTGGTTGGTGATATAACCGTACTATCAGAACGACTGGAGAAAGTGGATTTCACTCAGCCATATCTGGAGTCTGGTTTGTCAATGATTGTTCCAGAAAACTATGAGGAGTCAACATGGTTATTTCTGAAGCCTTTTACTTGGCAAATGTGGGTGGTGACCGGTGGCATTTTGATCTACACAACGTTGATAGTGTGGTTCCTGGAGCGCCCATCCAATCCAGAATTTGGTGGCCCTTTTAAGGATCAAATTCGCACAGCAACTTGGTTCACCTTCTCGTCTTTGTTCTTTGCTCACAGTAAGTAACCAATTTCAAACATTAGTATAAGCCCAAGTGCCTAACTATGAAAAGGGTTGGTCCAAAACTGTTAGAGAACTAATATAAATCCATGAATTATTCATCTTGCAGGAGAGAAAATCTACAGCAACTTGACTAGAGTAGTTGTTATAGAGTGGCTGTTTGTTGTATTGATCCTAAGCTCAAGCTACACTGCTAATCTGTCCTCAATGCTTACCATCAAAGGACTGAACCCAAATGTAACAGGCATTGAAATGCTGAAGAGAACCAACGCAAAAATTGGTTCTGATGCAGATTCTTTTATCCTGAACTACCTGGAGGTTGTTCTTGGATTCAAAAATAGCAACATCATCGAAGTAGGCCCCCAATACAATGTGGACGACTTCAAGAGCAAACGTATATCTGCTGCCTTTCTTGAACTCCCATATGCAGAAGTGTTCATCAACCAGAATTGCAAGGGGTATACTTCCACTGCACCAAACTACAGATTTGGAGGATTCAGCTTTGTGAGTAGTAATGTGACTACATATGCATAAAAGATGTCATCTTGGTATTCGAATGAATTCGATTTGCAAAACTAATCAAATTGTTTTCATGTTCACCATTCAATGCAGGCATTCCAGCAAGGCTCTCCAATAGCCAGGGATTTCACTAAGGCCATTCTAGAGCTATTGGAGAATGGAGAACTGAAGAAACTTCAAACACATTGGCTGACCACACCCAAGGGGGAGTGTTCAAACAATGCAACTTCAAACACACCAAAAAGCTTGAGCCTCAAGAATTTCTCCGGCCTCTTTATAATAACCAGCGTTACTTCCACCCTATGTTTGCTCCTATCTCTTGTTATCTTGATGAGGAAGTGTCAGCAGCAAGAAGCAGACCAAGGCAATGCAAGTCCAAGTCCAAGTGATGAAAGTCTTTGGAACAGAACTGTTAGAATAGCAGGATTTATTAATCAAAGTCTTAGCATTCCAAAGGGAGCTCCACCTTTTGCTAATGTAGAGGAATGGAGTTCTCCATTAAGGTGGGATTATACCTCCACTTCCAACAATCCTGAGCATCCACAGGCCTTTATGGAGCCAGCACAAATTGAATTCATTCCACAGGAATCTATAGAACAAAGGCAATAGTATATGTATATTAGTGAAAATTAACTCCATACCAGATTTTGTTTTTATTCTTTTATTTTAATTTGGTTTTGATAAATACCCTCAGGCCAGATTTGGCTCTGTCAATTGTATGAAATTAATGTTATATTAACAAAGAGTGCAAGGAGATAAACAATATTGTTTACAAAGTATTTTGAAACATTAACAAAGAATTACTAAATTGTTATGAATAAAAATAAAATAAAGAACTTTTTTGGCTTGGTAAAAATTCCGCTTTTTTAACAAATAGTCCATCGTAACATGTTCCTTCACTTTTCCTAATCTTTGGGTTTCTCGTTCGGAAGGTGTTTGATAAAATTCCTGAATGTCCTCCTCCCTCCTTAGCAGCTAGATTTGCAGCAGCGAGTCACAATCCCAATTACCACCTTACTTCTTCAAACACGCCAATATTTTCCAAAATGCGAAGAGCCTCAAGGATCATTTCACTACCAGCTTCGAATTTCATCGCCCATGCTTCTTCTTCTACTTGCGCTGTAAACAAACACTCCTTCACTACGTTGACTGCGCAACAAAATCATCACAACCTGCACCAGCAATCGTTTCCGGGAGATTTTCTGAAATGGGGTTCGCTTGGTTTCTTTAGGACGTCGAGCTTTGCTACTGGGTTCGCGCCCTTGAAGCCTAAGCCGTTGGGGTCCATTATTGATGTTGAGAGGGTTAAGGATCGCTCAGCCGAGGACATCGCTTCAGCTTGGGACGATGTAAGCCTCAGTTCCTTACTTCTCTACGCCTCTAAATGTACATTTCACTGCGCAAGTTTATCCCTTTGTCATGTTTTGAAATGGTTTTTGGTAGATTGGTTCGATTTTGTTTTGAATTATAAGATTTTTGCAGAAGCTTGTTTCATTTGCTACAGTCTTGTATCCATCTTGTCAATATAAGGTCTAATTTTGTTATAGCTTTAAGTTTCACATTTCGAAGATTTCAAGCTCACACTTTCTGCTAGTTGAGCCAGTCTTGTATCCATCATGTCCCTTGATATTGATATGAATCGAATATGTATCAGAAAATGGAAGTTTGCTTTGGTAATGAGCTTTTGCATAATTCTTGATGCTTCCTTGCCTATGACATTTATGTGCCAATTTTAGCTGTCTGCTGCTTGAGGCCTCAGTGTTGTTCTTCCCAATTTTCATGATCTCAAGAACTAAAATTTACTATTACCATGCTGAGAAAGTAAGAATACTTTCCTTTATTTGTCCACGGCATGTGTATGTATGAGCCTCTTTAACTCCACTGGCCACAGTTTGAAACGTGTTTTGTAAACTGAGGCAAATATTTCTGAACAGCAGATTGAATAAGCACCATGTGTAGAAAATTTCATTGCCAGTCTCTCATACCTTTGAATATCTTTTGCCTGAACTGTGCATTTAAACTGAAAAGTTGTATCTTTAGCTATTTTGCATGTGGATTTAGGAATGGTCTCGCTTATCGTTTCGTTAGTGTGTTACTCAGTGAATTGACTTCCTTCGTGATACCATACTAATTATTGTCTAGTGTTATTTACTTTTGGGATGGGTTGTGTTATATCAGTTTCACCTGGGAAGAGGTCATATTGGTGCATCCATGAAAGCAAACCTATATCATCTGCTGGAGCACAGAGCAGTAGAATGGTAATCTGTTTACATGACGCTTGTTTTCAGTTGTTTTCTTTCCTCTTTTTGTTATATTAACTTTAAACTTGCCTATCCTGGCAGCCGGTATTTTGTCATTCCCTTGTGGAGAGGAGGTGGTTATACCACAATGTTTGCTCAAGGTTTGGTCTCTAGTCGCTTTCTTTTATCACTGTATGTACTACTCTTTGTAGTTGGCGCATCTTGCATTTACTACTGAACAGTGTAAATTTTGTGTAGAAGCTCAAATGTGGGGTAAACTTGCTTTTCTTAGTTTATGCCATTAATATGTCAGAGTTATCTATGATCTTCTTTGATTTTGTCAAAGAGCAGGTAAAGGCCAGCTGATGGGACCCCTCAGGATGAGGGCCATTTTGCAATGTTGCAAATCAGTAGAGAATTTTCTCATTAGAGTACAAAACTAAAGAGTCTGAACAAACTTTTCTGACTATAAGAATTAAAAAAATGGATTATGCCCCTTATTGTGTCTAAATGAACTCAATTTTTCATTCAAAACTTTTTTGCAGTGCAGACGCCACACATGCTTTTCACTGGTCTTGAAGATTACAAGGCAAGGGGAACTCAAGCTGCTCCCTACTTCACTGTAACTTACTATAATGAATTTGCAGAAAGCAAAGACATGGTGCTTATCCGTGGCGATGTCGTAATGCCCAGCAAACTCAGTGACTCAGAGGCAAAATGGCTTCTGGAGACCACCCAATCATTTTATGTGAACGATACGAGGTATAAGCTGGTTGAACGGTTCAACAGACAAACACACGATTTTGAGTTCAAGGATGTCTTGCAAGCGTTGGAAATACCCAATCTGTGATTTCTCCAACAGAAAGGAATTCATCTTAGTAGCAGTGATAGAAGCAGCTTTGTCAATAAAGGAGAATTAACTTCATTAGTTTTGCAAGGGGGCGTTGTACTTGTAAGAGTGTCATCATCCTACACCATGTTTAATGCACACAGCAAATGAAATGCAGGAGGAGAGAGTCTCATACGAGGTAGCATATTTCATACTGACTTGTGCCCTGAAGTTTCTGAGTGTCCATTTTTATTTTCTAGTTGACCAATTCTTTAGTGTTATAAAGAGTAAGCTTGAGACGATGATGAGTTCTTTCATCCCTCTTTTAGATTTAAGTTCTCGTTCGGAGTTGCATGCTCCATTTCTTAATGGGAACCTCTTTGGCAATATAACTCGCTGTGCTAATTTTGGATCTTCCATTAAGCAGGATCATGATCCAACGTTAGTATAATTTCAACTAAAATATATGTGGTCTAACTCCTCGAGATTCAGAGAAGAAAAGAAAATATGATATTTCAACTCCTAAAAGCGAATCCCCCAGTAAGCCCATCGTTTGCATTCTTGAGGATTTAACTATTCCTTGGGATAAAACACGCTACTCTGACTCCGTGACCTTCAACCCAAGATTTCGAGATTTGGAGACTCGGTGTTCGGGACCCTGGTGCCCAAGAACTGGATTCGAAATACCGAAATCGAACACAAATAGCATTATTTTTAACCCTATGTCATTGTTATGCATTGAAATTATTGCATTCGATGTAGTGTAGTCCAGTCTAATTCAATCCCTTAACAACAATGCAATCCCGAATCCTGGCGTCCAAGATAGAATTCAGAATCCCAAAATCCAACTCAAAATAGCATATGTTATGCCAAATATTACATGTTATTAATTTTCTCTTATCCAATCCAATCTAGTGCATTCCTAACATTAAGGCATCTATTATATGATAAATTCATGTCATGACTGACTTTCTTGTTGAAATAATTTGATAGTTATCATGTAATAAATTGACACGATCGTTTGTGGAATATTTGTTGAATTATTGGGTCATTAGGAACAGATGTAATATAATTATCTTTACTGGATCTTGATTGACGAGCCCAAACACGGTGTGTTTTAAAGTCGAAGAGAAACGTGTCTCGGTTTCTTCGTAAAGACTTAAGACAAAGCCCAAAGGCCCGACGACACGTCGTCGTTAAAGAAGACATGATAAAGTAAAGGCGTATCCGTAGAGAAGCTTCCACTTTTTATCTTGCCGATCAAACCCTCTCTCGGCTTCTTCTTGTTCTTCAGTAACTCTCTCTCTCTGTCTCTCCTTCACACTCCTAAAGCCAAAAAGCCTGTAAGTAAATAAAACCTGTACGCCCACCGAAACCCTAGTTTCAATTTCCAAAAATAATAACTATGAAATATTTTCGAATACCTTTGTATAATAATAATTCAATTTTTTGTTCCAAATTTCGCTCAGCTTCAGAGCCAGAAGAGCCCCAATGACAGACCCCTCCGACGAGGCCAAGAACATCGAGAAGCTCTACGAGTTCGGTGAGCGACTCAATGAGTCCAAGGACAAGTCCCAGGTCCCCCGCCCATTCTCTCATATTTGGGGTATTTTTTTGTCGAAATTTTATTTCTAGGGTTTTGGGTTTTAATAGTTTGGGATTTTTCTTTGCCCTTTCAGAATGTGGCTGACTACCAGGGGATTATTGATGCGGCCAAGACGAGCATCAAGGCCAAACAGCTGGCTGCGCAGCTTATTCCTAGGTTCTTCAAGTTCTTCCCCGACCTTTCGGAGTCTGCCATCTATACCCACATTGATTTGATTGAAGAAGAAGAGCTCGGGGTCAGTTCATATTTGCATACCCACTCATAAATACATGTGTAGTTCAATCATTTGGATTCTTCTCTTCATAGTAAATAATAGGGGGATGCGGAGCAATAGGTTGAATTACTATATACAGAAGAGTTGTAAACTATAGGACTTCTTGTTTGAGTAGGAAGATTTCGGAAAATATGAGGCATTTCTTACTTTTCGTGGAGGATTAGATCCAGTAACTGGAGGTCTATGCATTTATTGCATCTTATGCTATATTTGGTAACTGGAAAATTGAGGGATTTTTTCTAAAATAAAAATTGATTCCTATACAAAATTTTTTAGTTTGATTTGACATAGTCAAAGCAATGTACAGCGGTAGCTCTATGCTATTCTTGTCTGGGGGTTTTGTTACTCAGCTCAAAGTTTTAATTTTCATCATTTATGAAATGTGTAGGTTCGAGTTCAAGCCATTCGGGGCCTTCCCCTTTTCTGTAAGGATACACCTGAGCAGATTGCAAAAATTGTAGACATTCTTGTGCAACTCCTTGCCGCTGGTAAATTATTATTATTTGTCATTGTTTTTGCGATTCTGATTTTGGGAGTCTATTGAATGTGTTATATGAGTCTGATGTTGGGATTTGTTGATGCTTTTAGAGGAATTTGTGGAGCGTGATGCTGTGCATAAAGCACTTATGTCCCTTTTGAGGCAAGATGTGAAAGGTAAATGTGTGGACTTATAAACTGAAAGGCTGTGATTAAGATTACAAATTATTTTATGAAAGGATTTTGGTATAAGCTATATTCTTTCTAGCTTTCATTTCAGCACCTGATACATCTTGGATCCATGTAAAATCTAACTCTTTCATAATATACATTATCTTCTTGTATGTGTAGTTTCTTTGACAGCCTTATTCAAGCACATTGGGAGTGTTGATGAACCAAGCACAGATGAGTTTATTCGTGAGAAGGTTTTAACCTTTATTCGAGAGAAGGTAAAACCATTATGTGTAATCCCCAATACGGTTATTATCATGACTCTCTTTATCATAACTGGAGTTTAAATGATTGCCGTTGCAGGTGTTTCCAATTAAATCTGAACTTTTGAAGCCTCAGGAGGAAATGGAAAGGCATATTACTGACTTGATAAAAAAGGTGTGGTTATAAGTGATGTTTCAACTGTTTTCATGTGTATGTTTAGAGGCTTAAACCCGTCCTTAAAGTACCTCTATAAGTATTCTTTTGGAGTGTGGTATGCTCTGCTAGTCTTCTGTGTTGCTTCGTTATCTCTATTGTTGATTGATATGCGGTCCTCTTCCCCTCATGCTACAGTTAGTTTTAAAAAAAATTTGGAAGTTATGATCTCTTCAGTTTTATTTTACTGTTCTGTTGTAAGGTAGCAAGATGTATCACTAATATGATTGAGTCCAATTGCAGAGTTTAGAAGATGTAACTGGGGCAGAATTTAGAATGTTTATGGACTTCTTAAAAAGTTTGAGCATATTTGGGGAGAAAGCTCCTCCTGAACGCATGAAAGAACTAATTGGTATTATTGAAGGACAAGCTGATTTAGATGCCCAATTCAATGTAAGTGTTTGTTTTATTGTGTTGATTTTAAGGATACTGAAATAGCAGCTTTGAGCAAGTATACTATGCAAAATATGCTGGAAATGAATATGGAATTATTCCTTTGTGATATTACTGCTTAAGAATGTAGGTGGGTATCAAATATATTATTTTTAATCACTTTGGTGCTTTTAATAACTTATCTGCAAAATGGTTGGAATGCAGGTTTCAGATGCAGATCATATTGACAGGTTGATATCTTGCTTGTTCATGGCTCTGCCATTTGTTGTGGTATGCCCTCTCACATTATAGCTTTATTCCTTGCATTTTTGCTGTGTAATTTTTTTTTGGGCAATCAAGTAGCAGCCCTGTTTATTCATATTATTATTTTTTTATACAGAGGGGTGCGTCAAGCAGCAAATTCCTCAACTATTTGAACAAACACATCCTTCCTGTTTCAGATAAGGTAACATCTATACTTTTAATGTTCTGGTATACTCTTCCAGTATGGGCGCCAAGTTTCTTGGTAATTTAGAGAGTGTTATTTCTATATTCTTGTTTTCATAAATTGAGTCAGTATTGCCCCAAATAAAATTGAGCAAGGACAGCCTTAAAAAAAGTGGTATTTATAATTGAAATTTGGGATAGAATAACTATTTCTCTGACTTTATTGATTTATGTGTGAAATGTGTTATCTCTTACCCAAAATAAATAAATAAATTTGCTATCAGAATTTGGGATAATATATCATATTTACTAGTGATTATGTTCTTCCATCAACTAGGTATAAGAATGAGAGCTTGTATTACTCGTGTTAAAAAAACAAAAGAAGTGGGGAAGAACTGGCATTGGTCTTCTAATCTTGTTTTGCCATCTTTTATTTGACTTTTTCTTGAATCAAATACTCAATAACTTAAGTAGTGTTTAGACCAAATAGTTGATTCCTTTGTTGTCCATATTATGCGAGAATTTTTAATAGATATATAAGTACTCATGCTGTCTTCTTACTCGTCTATACTATTAGTTACGAGGACCCTGAGAAATGATGACTGGATTCTGATATGAAAACAAGGGACAGTAGGGAAAATAGCATTAGGAAAATTACATGGGAATATGGTACTTGCTAGCATTTTAGTGATATAAAAAAAAGTGAAAATACATCTCAATGTTAAATAGTATCTTTACTAGAATATTTGAAAATATTTCTTTGATGATGACGATGCTGTCTTTATGGTGTTTTGTTCAAATGGGAAACCTTGTAAAATATATTTATTCAAACAATATTTTATCTGTCAGCTTCCTGACGAACGAAGGCTAGATTTGCTCAAAGCCCTTGCAGAAGTTTCACCTTACACAACTCCACAAGATTCACGTCAGATTCTTCCTTCTGTTGTTCAGCTGTTAAAGGTACCATTCCATATACTCAGAATTATTAGGAAATGGACTATGTAGTGTGAAGATCCAACCTTTAGACCACTCTCCACAATTGGAATCAATGTTTTCAAAGCCAATGCATACCACAAGGCATTTTATTACCCGAAAGACAAGGCACAAGCCTTTTGGGATTCAAATTATTACGATCAGAATAAATTTAAAATAGGTACTCTTGTATTAGTTATAGCTCAACCATAATAAACAATCTCAGAATAATATCCAATTATTAGCAGAGAGCGCCTCAAGGTGATCCTCTGCTGCCTTGCTATCAGGTGTGCCTCAATTGCGCCTCCAAAACACTCCTTAGGATTGATATATTTGCATTCACTCTTTGGATATCAGTATCAATATAATTTTTTAATTGGTTCCAGGGCTGGATAACAATACCATTTCCTGAATCATTTTTTGTATATTGTCTTGTCGCAAAATAATTATCATCTATTTCTTTTTTCTTTTACAGAAAAACATGCCTCGGAGAAAGACTGGAGAGGAGTTTAACTTCACTTATGTAGAATGCTTGTTGTACACATTTCATCATCTTTCTCACAAGGTTTGTTTGGCTTCTAATCAACCTCCCTTGTTAATACTACTGTGAATCAACATTGTGTAGTGCTTACTTGACTGCTTTATGAAATAGGTTCCAAATGCTACTAACAGTCTATGCGGTTACAAGATAGTGACTGGACAACCATCAGATAGGCTTGGGGAGGACTTTTCAGAGCAGTATAAGGAATTTACTGAGAGGTGGTTTTTCTTCTTCATCTATCTTTTATTGCTTATTATAGTTTATATTATTTCTTTGTCATTTTGCATCCAATATAATTGGGCCCTAGCTCAGGTGGTGGTGAATTATGGTTTTTTTTTTCCCCCTGGTGGGTGGGTGTCCTTTTCTGTTTTGGGGAGTGAGGGGGTAGTAGGGGGAGGCATGCCTGTTTGCACGTGATAAGATTGGGTCAAGTTTTCAGGTTCAGTCTTACCCTTTTTTATTCCGAAAAAGGAACAAATGGAAACTGCATTCAATTGAAAAGGCCCAGCCTATCCTCACAATAGGAAGTTTTAGTCTTTTTATTATTATTTATGATGAAGGTAGTTGCCCCCAATTGAGGAGAATCCCGTGGTTGAAAGTTTGGGGGCTATGCAAGTTACTGATATCTTACATGGAGGATTATCAAGTTGCTGCACCTTTATAACTGAAAGTGTTTTGATTGATTGCCGCAGGTTGAGTTATGTTGAGGAGTTAACTAGGGCCACCATGAAGAAATTAACCCAGGGAATGGCTGAAAAGAACAAAGCTATGGCAGCTGCAAAATCTGACGAAGCGAAGGATAGCATTGTGAGTTGATTCTATTTAGATTTCACATTATCTTGTGGACCTTTTCTGATCTTAAAAACAATATTTTTATGATGTGCAGAAAACGGAAAAGCAGAATACTACAACTGGGTTGCGAACCTGCAATAACATATTGGCAATGACAAAGGTGAATGAATTGTTTGAGAATTATGAATGCACGATAATTAATTCATGAGCTTTAACTAATCTTTAAATGATTCTTAACAAATGTAGACTCTACATTCAAAAACACCCTCATTTATTGGAGACAAGAGCATCAACCTATCTTGGAAAGAAGTGACAAAACCTGTTGTGCCCTCTAGCACACCTGCCACAGGGTAATATAAATTTTCTTGCGACTATCTAATGAGCATGTGGAAACAAGATTTTTAATCCTAATGAAATTATGCATACTTGAAAAGATCCAGTTTTATTTTGTTTAAACGTATTGGTGCAGAACAAAACGACCTGCTAATCCTGCCAATGGACCTGGGAATATGACTTCAAAGAAAGGCCGTGGAGGTGGCGGTTTACAAAATCAGCTTGTCAATAGAGCATTTGAAGGTTTATCTCATGGTGGAAGAAGCGGGGGTGGGGGAAGGAGCAGAGGCAGGGGATGGGGTGGACGTGGAAGGGGAAGGGGTTACAGGTAGCTTCGCTGTGAGAAAATTCTTGGAAATCAGGATGGTGAGAGATGCGCCACAGGAATACGTATATGAGTACATGATGTATTGAATTCTTCTCTTAGGAACAAGTTTTGTTTCATTGAGGAAGCTGATTAGTTATAGATTCATTGTGGATTAACAGTACTTATTGTGTTCCTCTGGAGCCCTGTCCAAGAAGAACGGCTACCGGATTAGTGCCTCTGAGTTGTCAATCCCCTAAGAAAAAAATTATGCAGCAGCCCGTGACTATTCCAGGAATCTGTCCATACTTTTAAGTGCATCCATGTTGTGTTTGTTCCAGTGAAGATTGCTTTCAGGGGAATACTTAAATACTGATAATTAGTGTATCACTTTGTTATTATGGCTTTCAGATTATGACAGATACCTCAGACTGATAGATATTGCTTTGTTCTCATCTGTATTTTTAATCAAAGACCCCCTAACTGTTGCAAAACCTTGTACTGTTGCACATTATTTATCAACGGTCCTTAACCGAGAGGGGACAGAAAGTGGTAAAGGCCAAATGGGCGGGCCTGGTTGCATCTTAACTTTGAAGTTTCAATCCTGGCAGCTGGGGTCTCATGTTAAGGAATTAAGGACATGGCCATTTTTTAAGCTACTTGTCGGGAACTTTTTGGAAGCATTTGGCCATGGCCGTCCCTTTGCTTTTGAATGTGTTTTTGGCAGTTGTGGTGTGGATGGGATGAAAATGTTGGAAACTTGGAATGAAAGAAATTTGAGGAGTACGTCATATGCCATGCCGCTTAAAGTTTGTAAACTAAGAAAGGGGGTTCTTCTACCATAGCATTCAGTAAATTATGTTTACAATACAACTTACATGTATAAAAAATGTGGTGGATTCGCAACACTCGAGCTCTTGTGTTCCAATTTTGCTTGTGTCAAAAAATAAAAAGTGATGGATTCATAACATGTTTTGGATGGTTTGTGGTTACACCGTTGGAATTTCCGTACTAAAAAATCATACTCTAAACTAGGTAAAGCTTAAAGGGGTTATGTCCTATGTGGAAAAGAAATTGTGGACCAACTTTTCGTACTGATTAAAGAAATGTTAATTGTCATTATGACTTAATCATCTTCATCAGAGCCTCATGTCCATGAATTATTAAACCTTTGATTTTCTCTACCTCTTGTCTTTCTTTTCATTTTTGTTTGTTTATTGGAACCTTGATTAAGAAAACAAATAAATATTTCTTTTATCTTTTCCTATTTACAGAAAGGAAAAAAACAAACACGCTTCGTTTGTCCCGCGGGTATGTCAACTCCGTCGTCATAAGTAGACCTCCAGTGTTTCTTCTTCTTCACGAGGATCCAAACTTCGCCAAATTTTCTCGTCCAATTCTCCGATCAAACCATCCCTGAAATCTCACCCTTTCAATCCCCACTCTCAAACCCAAAATTCGATTCCTTTCAGACCCAAATCAATACATCTTTACTTCATCCAAATCAAATGTACAAACCCCAAAGCAATTAGCTTTTCAAACAATAATTCAAAACACAAAAAGAAAAAGATGTTGGGCTCAAACCTCCAACCCCCATCTTCCTCCGATGCCGCATCACCACTTCTAAGCCACCCGATCGCCGACAACCTCGTGCGGAGCCGGCGGCTCATCCGGCGCCCGCCGAGGCCTCTCCGCGGAGCAGCTCGCTTCCTACGGCGAGCCAGCAGCCGCCGTATGATGCTGCGCGAGCCGTCGGTCCGAGTCCGCGAGGCAGCGGCGGAGCAGCTGGAGGAGCGACAAAGCGACTGGGCCTACTCGCGGCCCATTATCGTATTGGACCTCTTGTGGAACGCTGGGCTTCTGGGGATTGCCATTGGGGTGCTGTGGCTGAGCCGTGAAGAGAGCCCCTTGGTGCCTTTGAGGACTTGGATTGTTGGATACGCGTTTCAGTGCCTGGTCCACATGGCCTGCGTAGGCGTGGAGTGCATGCGGCGGAGGCGCGTGGGTGATGTTGCGGTGGCGGAAGAGAGTCCTCGTTGGGAAAATTCTTCTGGGTCTGGGAGTGATGATGGTGAGGACTATGGAATTGAACAGAGCGTGGACTATGCTGGCACCAGGTCTTTTTCTTTTTCTTCTAATGTTTTAAAAGTTTTAATTTTTGGGTTTAGCTTCTGAGAGAGGCTTATACAAAAACTCACTTTTCATTTCTGTTTTTATCAAACTTTGAAACGGGTCTTAACTCTTACGTCTTACAGTTACTGTTTGTTGTAATTTAGCTGTTGCAATATTGTTTTTGGGCAAAAGATGTATACTTTTAATAATTTTGAGTTTTTGGGTTGGATTTGAACCTCCATTTCTCAAATAAATATTGTGACCGAGCTTGAGGAGTAGAGCAACAATCCTTTTGTAGAATTCTAGCTCATGGTGTATGTGTATGTGTGTGGAAGAATCTTCTGACTGTTTGATGTGGCAGTGTTGCAAAACATTTGGAGTCAGCAAATACGGTGTTTTCGTTCATCTGGTGGATCCTTGGGTTCTACTGGGTGACTGCTGGTGGTGAAAGTTTGATAAGAGACTCCCCTCAATTGTACTGGTTCGTTTGAGCTAACTGGCCCTTTTATATCTGTTTTCTTTCAAGCCATTTGTGTGCATGCTGTTATCTTGTCCGTATAAAATGTGGGTTATTTTGCAGGATTTGTATCACTTTTCTTGCTTTGGATGTGGTTTTTGTTGTGATCTGCATTGCCGTTGCATCTCTCATTGGCATTGCTGTTTGTTTCTGTCTCCCCTGCATCATTGCTATCTTGTATGTTGTGACAGATCAGGTAGGTGCTCATAGGAAATGTTTGAGTTGATTCCAGATATTACATTGAGGTGCTTGATACTATTCAGGGATATTCTGGTGCACTTGAAACTAATGAATTTGTTATTTGTTGCTTGTATTATGGACATAAGCTCTAGTTTGATTGGTCAACATGACTATTTTGCAGTATAAAGCAACTGATCTTCTCTAGGCTATGTATACAGCAAATTAAGATTATATTATGCAGTAAAAACTTTTGGATAGAAAATTATATCGAATTGTTACTAGGATTCTGAAATAAGGTCTAAACATGCCATGCTAAGATATCGTGCTGGATGCATTTGAGGATATCTTCCTTATCAAATTTTGATCATGGTCTCTGTGTATGGACTATTTACATCACTAGTGCACTTTTAGGTTCTTTAATGAATTTCATCAACAAACCTGTGTGAGTTTCTACTCATTCCACTTATATGCTGTTCAATATTTGTCTGTGCCTAATGTCCTGGTCACGTTTTATTTCTGAACAGGAAGGAGCAACAAAGGAAGAGATCGACCATTTGCCAAAGTACAAGTTCCGCATGATATCTGATTTTGAGAAAGTTAATGGTGAGATCCAAGAATCTTTTGGAGGAATAATGACTGAATGTGATACTACTACGCCCACTGAACATGTTCTCTCCCAAGAGGATGCTGTAAGTTTCATGATACTTTCTTTACACTAAAAAGTCTCATAACATAGTCTTTTTTCTTTTCTTTAAGTGACATGGTGAAATCAGTTATCGTATTACCACCTGGAATTCATACCATGTACATGATCGACAATTGAGTCTGTCAATTGCCCATCTATTTCCCAGGGCTTCGCCTTTCCATTTGCAAGTCATGTGTATGAAGTCTAGGACACTAGACTGGTTTTAAATTTTTCATTGCCAAGTAACCTTACACAAAGGAGAATTCTATAAATAGATGTGCTCATAACGTGAACCGTTGTGGTAAATCTTAGGAATGTTGCATCTGCCTTTGTGCCTATGATGATGGAACTGAACTACGTGAACTTCCTTGCCATCACCATTTCCACTGCACCTGCATAGACAAATGGCTACAGATCAATGCCACCTGTCCACTCTGCAAGTTCAACATTTTGAAGTCTGTCAGCCAAAGTGGCAGTGAAGAGGTATAAAAAGCGAGTTCTGTGTAACAGTTGTGACCAAATTATATGTCCTGCTCCTATGTACATAGAGTGTACACCACGAAGATTTCTCCAGCTGCTGGTTTCCATTACACGAGAATCCAGATGCGGCTTCATGGTCGGCTTTGTTGATGCTTCATCTTCACTGCCTAGAGTGTTAGCATGTATTCCGACAAAAAAAAGAGTGTTAGCATGTATTCCGACAAAAAAAAAAGTGTTAGCATGTATATTGAGTTCTTTATGTTGGAAGGCATTTATGTAATATCTAATAAAGAAAGTTTTTAATGTAATATAGCCCTCCCCTTTAACTTAAATTTACAAAAATAGTTTCGCTTCCATCAATGGCTAGGCTATCCAAGTGACACGATACATATAAGCCAGTTGAACGTGTACCAATCAGAGAAAGTAATTATTTCATTTATAAAATATATAATAAAAATAAATAAAAAAAACACCAGTGCAAATAAAGAAGCAATTACGTGAAAGGTCTAAAAAATTTGCACCAGCCGGGAATCGAACCCGGGTCTGTACCGTGGCAGGGTACTATTCTACCACTAGACCACTGGTGCTTTTTTGTTAGTCTGTCTTACGTTTTGATTCTTATTTCTTCTGTCATAAGGATATCATTTGTTCTTTGCGCCTTGTAGAAGTAACAGACATTTAACGGTTTCAGTTTGTCTTTACGTTTTGAATAAATAAAGACAAAAGGTGTTAATCCTGATTAAAAATATTATTTGTCTAATAGGGTTTCATCAATGATTAAGAAGGATTGGATGTCCAAGGAATTTAAATTGCAATTTGAACGGAATAAATATTCAGTATATCATTCCACAATTTGGACTTTGACTAAAGTAGTTAAGCCAAACACTTTACTGTGGCTCTATGTTGAACGGTTTTCTTGTCTTCTAGGCCAAGACAGAATTTAATCCCACATTTCTTCCTTTTGGGCCCTAAAGTCAGTTTTTATATTCGCAAACAAAAGATTCCTTTGTTTTTGTGGCAACAACTGCTGCCAAGCCGAGAGTCATTTGACTTTCCTTTCTTGTGGAGCCACCATTTCATGCACTTATCTTTGTAAGCAGACAGATTTTTAGACCTTTCTTGAATGACTTACTTGTCTTTGGATATTGAATTATTCAAAGCCTTCAACAATGTCAACAAATCCCATCATAATCATCACCGTCATCATCATGTAACGTGTATGGTGTATGTATTTTATTCATCTCTCAAGGAGCTATATTGTATACAGAGTTCATGAATTAGTCAACTGTATAAAAAATAAAAAAATATAGACAAATGCCTAAACATTAGTCTAACTATGTGCAATTAATCAGCAGTATACAATTAGGAAAAATGTAACAAATGTACTAAAATGTATGATCTAACACTTGGCTTCGAAATGCCATAAAATTCCGGATTGGTCGGTTTAGGCGGATTGGATTTGGTTTTAGATATCCAAATGCCGTTCTTTGTATTTATTCTTGTTGAATGCATTCGATTTCTGTTGGCCTTATGGTCCTTGGATGCTCAGGAGTATTTGAAGCAGTGGAGTAATCCCACCTTGGAGAATGCCATTCTTCTGCGTAATTAGCAAAAGTTGGAGCTCTGGTTGGGATATTAAGCTCTCTGCTGTAGAAGAATCTTGCTATTCTAACTGTCTTGTTCCAAAGAGTTTCTTCACTTGGACTTGGGCTTGCATTGCCTTGGTGTGCTTCTTGCTGCTGAAACCTCCTCCCCCAGACAGCAAGAGATAGTAGAAAACAAAAGCTGGAAGTAACACCAGATATCACATAGAGGCCTGTAAAACTGTTGAGGCTCAAGCTTTCTGGTCCATTGGAAGTTACATTGTTTGGACACTCATTCTTGGGGGTCAACCAGTCATTTTGAAGTTTCTTCAGCTCTCCATTCTCCAATAGCTCTAGAATTGCCTTGGTGAAATCCCTGGCTATTGGAGAGCCTCTTTGGAATATCTGCAAGGAGACACATAAAAACAATTTTATTAGTTTCACTTTCAGAGATGGTTCCTTCTATCACAAGAAATATTTGGTCACTACTCACAAAGCTCAAGCCTCCAAATCTGTAGGTAGGCGCCGTGGACGTATATCCCTCACAGTACTCGTTCATGAACACTTGGGCATATGGGAGTTCAAGAAAGGCAGCAGATATGGTTTTGCTTTTGAATTTTTTCGTGTAGTTGTATTCGCTGCTTACTTTGACGATGTTCTCTATTTTGAACCCAAGAACAGTCTGCAGGTAGTCCATGACAAACGAGTCCCCATCGCAACCAATTTTCGAGTTGGTTCTCTTCAGAATTTCGATATCTGTCACATTTGGTTTGAGCCGTTGGATGGTAAGCATGGAAGACAGATTAGCAGTGTAGCTTGAGGTTAGGATCAATACAACAAAGAGCCACACCACAACAACCAGTCGAGTTAAGTTGCTGTAAATTTTCTCTCCTGCAAAATAAAATGAAACCAAACCAAGGTTTATAATTTTGAACCGAGCCTTTTAGATTATCATTGGCTATCTAAGATGTATGGAAATTGGTACTCTACTTACTGTGAGAAAAGAACAGAGAGGAGAAGGTAAACCAGGTTGCTGTGCCAATCTGGTTCTTCAATGGGCCACCAAATTCTGGATTGGATGGGCGCTCCAGGAACCATACTACAAACATTGTGTAGATTAAAATGGCACCACTCACCACCCACATTTGCCATGTGAAAGGTTTCATGAACATCCATGTTGACTTCTCAGGTTTTGCTGGAACAATCATGGACAAACCAGACTCCATATATGGCTGAGTGAACTCCACTTTCTCCAGTCGGCCAGCTAGTACTGTTATATCGCCAACCGCAGCGTCATAAACCTTCCGTTGATACAAGCATATATACAAACGTTGTCATCAGAATCAAATCAAATAGAAATTAGTCAAGTCATCTTAATGAAAAAAGAAAAACAAATGAGGTTGCTACCTTGTTATGGACTCTTTCTACCAGATCATCATAGAGGCCATCAAAGGCTTCAAATTCATATGGCAAAGAATAATTCAATCTCTCTATCACCATATCGAAAATTGCAATGCAGAAACCGACATATTTCTTCTTATCTGAATTGTCCAGGGACGGATCAACCTTCACAAATTTGCTGAAGGATGTTTTACCAGGTACCCCAATTTTCATTGGCTTCGCAGCAGTAGGCATTGCCCAGCCTTTGGGGACATGCGTGAGGTTACCGGGCCAAATTACTCCACCAGCATCACCATCTCTGATCTTGCCTGTTTCTTCTAATGAGAAACCAACATCTGGTGTCCAAAAGTTGAGTTCTTTGAATGTCTTCCCATCCACAATATTTATGATCCTGAGTACCGGAGAGTACAATATCTCACCTGCTTCGAACCGCATTTTCCCACTTAAACCGGTATAATTGCTAAATAATGTATTTAACAACAGCTGAAGACTAGTAGAGTTATTACTAGTCATTCTTCCTATGGCCTGTGCAATGATTCTAATAGCATCGTATGCTCGAAGAGCGTAAATTCCTGGCTCGGGGTTGCCTTCTTCTGGATACTTTGTTTGGAATTGCTTCTGGAACGTGGCAAAAGAATTAGTATTTTTGGCATAGTAGGTCTTGATTCCCAGAGTGCCTTTCATGGTGGATGATATATCAGAGGTTTCATGAGGGTCAAGCAAACTAGTGATACTCTCTGTGATTATCCATGCTGATTCTTTTCCTACAAGTCCCATCTTCTCAGCCACTCTGAATAGATGAGCCACTGTTGGTAAAGATGACTGGAACACAACATATACCCGAGACTGCATGGTGGGAAGCTTCAACAGCTCTTCCAGCTCAACCCAATTCGGATTAGACAGAGACGAAACTCGTGGAAGAACCAAACGGTGCTCAATCTTTGAACCAACATCTTGAAGAACCTCAGATAAAAGAGCTAGCATCCCAACATCACCGCCATACCCATCATCTTCGTATATCACAACCACCCTTTTCCAATGGTAGGCAGAAACAATATCTGCAATGCATTTCATTTGAGCAGAACCGTCAGCTGCCATTCGTATCAAAAATGGCCAATGGCGTTGCATTAGTGGCGGGGTTATAGAGGGTGCTGCAAATGAGATCACTGGAATTTGAGCTTGGTTTCCCACAAGATCAGCTACCTGAGCTGCTTCCTGCCAAGTCTCCATGCCAACTATGGCTTCTACTTTTTTTTCCTTTATCAACTCTTCAGCTGCAGCAACAAATTCAGAACATAAAAAGAAAAACTTCATGAGTACTTTTATATATCATAGAGTTATAAATAGCATCATGGGTTTAGTTACCACTTACCAGCAGAAGCAGCAAGAAAGGGGTCTGTGCCGGAGTCTCGAAAATGAAGGATGAGCTTATGAGTCTTTGAACGGTTGTTGAAGGTTTCAGCTGCAATTTCCATGGCAGTTTTCTGTTCTTTCCCAATACGAGAATTACCGTTAATGATTGCTCCAACGTTGGTGATATTGCTACTGTTTTGAGCTCCAACTCCATACGAGAGAATGATTAGAAAGTAGATGATGAGCGCAGGAAACAAAAGCCAGAGCCTTTGGACAGTATTAGCTGTGGCAAGAGAAAGAGACATTGCGTTTTGATATTGTAGAACAAATGACACAATCTTAACCACACTTGTTTATATAAGAACACTGTTTTGATTTATTCAAGGATACGTATATGCTACGGAAATTTTGTGATTGTGTGTTAGAGAAAACACGCTATTTCCAGGCAATTCAGTGTGGACTTATTATCCTTGACTTGGTCTGGTATTAAGAAATACTGATATGGAGGCAGAGTTACCTGAGGCAATACCATATAAAAAAGTGACCTGGTCTTCTATGAAGCAAAATTTTACTTGGGGATTAAGAGAACCATAGTTTGTAAGTTTCTCTAAGCTACATGCATACACCACTATCCATTTTTTTTTACTATCACAAGAACACTTTCTTTTTTACCCAAAGTTAGGAAGGGAAGGAGGGTCTCCAACACACTACTATCAAGGTGCAATGATATAGTTCCAACTTGAGATTACGGGTCTACAAGTCAAGTCAATGCCCTTTTTCACTTGACTAGATCCGTTGACATCATATGAATCTCCTTTTTCTGCCTCTTAAATTGCCTAATGCGAACAATACAGTTGGATGTTGATGTACCTCTCTGATAGTCTTATTGTGTTCTGTAGCCCCCATTGCTGACCATTGTCTGTTTTCACTCCTCTCAAATTCCAAGTTAAACCCTTGAGAAAGAAAGTACAGTACTAGCATGGATGAATTTGCTAGGGTTGGGTAAAACTTTTACTTGGAAATATTTGAAATAACTGACCTTGCTATTTAAATTTTGCTTTTGGGTATGAAAGGTATATAAATCTTCAATAATCCGGGTCAAGTCTCTTACTTCAAACATTCGAAAAGGGGAGAACATGGATTCAAGTTACAAAAGTCAACTGTCATGGATGAAAGAAAAGACACGTCAGAGTTGCTCCTATCTAGAGGGAAGAGGAAAAGTAGTGATCCCAGCCAATATAGCAGTCGCAGAGACGTCAATAACTTTGGAGGCAACATCTCGGCTGCTATTTAAATATGCACAAAACTAAACTACTTAATTTGTACTTTGAAATTAAAAAAGCTTGTGTTCGACATTGGTAGGTTAACCCCTTGCCTTTTTGATACTCATTTGATCGTGACAATTTTCTTTATAGTTCTTCTTGTAAAGAAATTCATCAAATATCAATCAATCCTGTTGTTCCTTCATGTGAATTAATGGTATTATAATTAATCATATTGTTTGTTTATGCGAATTAATAATAGCATGTGCAGACGTGGATTATGTCAATTAATCAAGAAAATATGCTCCGCCTTTACATCCAAATTCGAATTCACTCCTGGTAATTTAAAATATAATTTTTGTTGTAAAATAAAATAATAGCACTTGACAGTGTTATCTTTAAAATTTAGTGAATTCCCCTAATAGCCCTACCAAAGGCAAAAATAACCAAACGGGTACACGACAGGTCCCGGGTGTTCGACTGCCCTGCGCGCCTAGCACTGGCAGCTGTGAAGCTCTAAAACCCAACAACGCAAGCAATCGCTGACGAAAATCAAGAAGAGCACTACAGCAAGAGCCACAACAATGTCGCAGTTCTGGAAACCAGGGGCCGAGAAGCCTCGCCTCGTCGACGACGAAGAGGGAGGCGTCCTTTTCTTCTCTTCCCCTTCTGGGTATGCAAATATTGAGAGGCAGAGGCAGAGGCTTCCCGTGTACAAGTACCGCACATCCATTCTCTATTTGGTGGAGACTCACGCCACTACTATCATAGTTGGCGAAACGGGCAGCGGAAAAACCACTCAAATTCCTCAGGTTCGCTTCTTTTGCTGTGTGCTTAAATGGGCCAGTTTTGTTTTGTGGGAATAAAAAGCCAAGAACTTGTTTCATACCTTTCAACAACCCAAATGAATTTTCAATCTTTCCTGTGGGTTTTGAAATCTAAATTTCTATGAAATTCATTGAAATTAGTTAATTGATTTGAGTTCAAAATGTTTATTTTGTCTGCTGAAAAATTGCAGTACCTCAAAGAAGCAGGTTGGGCTGATGGTGGGCGTGTAATAGCATGCACCCAGCCAAGAAGACTGGCTGTCCAGGTTATTCATTGATTTTATTTATGTGCCCATTTATTAAGTATTACTTGTATATTATGTTTCTTTAATTATATCAGTTAGCTATTCCAAACTTTACTAAAGTGTTCCAAGTCATCTGAACGTTGTGGTATGAGTGACGCATATACAAACCATGCTTGAAAATGTTCTCTTGATGATCGCTCATTGCTTGCGGATTGGAATTGAAAGTTGCACTGAACTCTCTTTATGTTTCTTGTTATGCGGCTTTTAGATCGTAAATGCTTTTTTCAAAATAGAATAAGAGATGTCCCCTAGCAGCTCTATCTAATAATATTGGTTCATTAGAAAGCGATTCCTCTCTCCTAAAGAAAAAGGAGAAGAACTTTTGGCCTCTTTATATGCTTATTGATTTGTACTTTTTAACCCAGCAGACATTGCAATAAAGATGAAAATTTTCTAGGAATATACAGAAATGGTAGTTTGTTTTTTGGTGAAATGTTATAGACTAATCTTGGTGGCCTACATTGATAGCTTATTCCTGTTCGTTTCATTTGAAAATACATTTTCTTTTTATAAATAAATGGCTGCACTGCTCTGCAGTCAGTTGCTTCAAGGGTGGCTGAAGAGATGGGGGTCAAGCTTGGAGAGGAAGTTGGCTATACTATACGATTCGAAGATGTTACAAATACAGTGAGACCCATTTATTCATCATTTTGAGATCTGAACTTTCTCTTATTTGATTATCTTTTACCTTCCATAAGGGCATATCTATCTGCAACTGCTGATATCTGCATTCACATAACATAGTATCATCTGGAAAATCCTAGATGATAAGAATGGATCTATGTATTCAATGTTATTTAATGTGTTCGTAGTTCCATGATATGAATGATGGTTTTCCTGTTCTGGCAGCACAGGGTGTAACTATGATAAAGTTTTTGACTGATGGTGTGTTACTCAGGGAAATGATGAATGATCCTCTTTTGACTAAATATAGGTACTACCTATGATTTCAGTAAATTTTTTGCTTCGAGCATTCTAGAATTGATCCTGTTTAAAACCACATGTTCCTTTTAAGTCGGTGTTTCTGCATACAATTAACTAGGATTTCTTTCTTGCTTTTTTCTGTTTTTAGAGGGGAAGAGGGGGGTGGGGGTGTTGTTGGTTTATTTTATGCATGAAAAGAATTGTTCTTATTACTATCTCTCTCTATTGACCTTCATTTCTTCTGCACTTTCTGTTCTTTTCCTCACAAATCTGTTGATGTGATTTCCAGTGTCATAATGATAGATGAGGCTCATGAAAGGTCTATCTCAACTGACATTTTATTGGGTCTCCTGAAAAAGGTATCAGCTTTACATCATATGATGATACTTTACAAAACAAAAAATAGTTTGGGTCTTTATTCTTGTCTTTTGGGGTTCGTATGATATATCTGTTGAATTCTACAATTCTAGATCCAACGACGCCGACCTGAGCTGCGTCTGATCATCTCATCCGCCACAATTCAAGCAAAATCAATGTCTGCTTTCTTTCAGACCAGGTATGTTTTTAGCATTTTATCAGTTTCTTTCTATTCTTTTGTTTTTTGGTTTACTAATATACTATTGCCATGCTTGTGATTACTTAGTTTTCCTTGAAAAGTTTTATTCAAGGCATGAGAGTTGCAATCTGTGCCCTGAAAAATTGGCAAACTTGTGTTTGTACTGTTCTTTTCAGTAATAATAATAAATGATAGATTGATTTATTGTAGGGCCAAAAAACATCTATACTTTAGAGAAATAGACAAAAAATGTATTTTTTGACCATGTCCACATTTGGCACTTTGAAAAAAGCATAAATTTTTACAAGGTTTTGGTTTCATTTGAGCCAGAGGATAAGATAAACAACTTCCACAGATTTCCACCATTACATTTGCCTCTGTATATCATGAGCATTTGTGTACTGCTGGTAATACCGTTATCTATGAAATATGAAGTGGAATGTTAATGTTGATATCTAATTTTGTTTTATTATAAACCAGCAAAAGGCGTCGCAGACCAGAAGGAGAGGAGCTTGGACCAAATATGGAGCCTGCTGTCCTATCAGTTGAGGTAAGTTCCCCTTAAAAAATGGTTCTCTTTCTCTCTCTCTCTCTCTCTCTCTCTCTCTCTCTCTCTCGTATCTTAGGAGAAACATTGAGGCATCAGTAAATCTTCTTGATTTTCAGGGTAGAGGGTTTAATGTACAAATTCATTATGTGGAGGAGCCTGTCCCGGACTATCTTCGGGCTGCTGTTTCAACAGTATTATTGATTCATGAGAAGGTAAAGGATATTTGGATGATGCTTGGTTTTCCTTGCACAACGAAGGACCAAACTTATGTCAGGTTTTCTATTATTGATAGAAAATCTGCATGTGTACATGCAGATATTTTCATTTCCACCAGTTATACAAAACCTTACTGATTTTGTTTTATAGGAACCAATGGGAGATATTCTGGTATTTCTTACTGGTCAAGATGATATTGATGCTGCTGTCCAGCTGATTACTGAAGAAGCTCAAAACCGTGGAAGAAAGTCATCAGGTGCAGAAGATGTTGCAGCTTTACCAATAGTAAAAGAAAATATTTATTTTAATAATCAAGTTCCAAACTATTGCAATTTGGAAGAGTATTATGCATTTGTTCATGCTATTGTTATGTGTGTGTATGTAGTGTGTTCTAGAACTTCTAGCATTGGGGGCTACAGAGTCCATAGATGATTTCACATAGCTAATCTGTTATTTTTTTCAGTTCAAGTACACAATGCTTCAAGAGTCACCTTAAATTGACTTGCATTATCTAGAATATAGCAGTTATTGTGTTGTTCTGTATTGAAGTGTTTTTTTTACAGGGGAATTTTAAAGATTCTTTTACATGTTATTTTTTATATGGTTATATCTTCATGTTTCAGGATTGATGGTTTTGCCCCTCTACTCTGGACTTCCACGTTCTGAGCAGGTTTGTTATGCTTTCTGTGTACCACTATTTTGGCCAGCTTCAGAATTTTCTTTCACGAGCTGATTTTGGACTCTATTTTCTGCTTTTTAGGAGTTGGTGTTCACTCCTACTCCTAGAGGGAAGAGGAAAGTTGTGATATCAACCAATATAGCAGAGACATCCATAACTTTGGAGGTAACCCTATGCTAGTAATATTCATAAGACTTGAGTTTGCACTTTGAAGCAATAAGGCACCACATCATCATCGAGCCATATTCCTTTGATTCGTACAGGGTGTTGTCTATGTTGTTGACAGTGGGTTCTCAAAGCAGCGTTTCTACAACCCGGTATATTCATTCTCTTTCTCTCACTCACAAACTCACTCAGTCACATACACATTTACACACACACACACACGCACAAACATTTATTAAACTGAGTATGTTCATTGCTTGGTTTAATGAGAATCTTTGACCTTGTGATTCTTGCTGATATTGGAGCCAAAAGTTTCTATCTAATAATATAATCTTAGTTTAGTGAATATCTGTCTTCTTATTTTGCGCACTCTGTATCTACTTTACATAGATAACAGATATTGAAAATCTGGTAGTTGCGCCAATATCCAAGGCATCTGCTCGACAAAGGACTGGTAGGGCTGGAAGAGTTCGGCCTGGGAAATGTTACAGGTCTGCAATTCTTTGTGGTTATTTACTTCACTTTTCTCTTCCCTGAATTTGTGGCATCTTTCTTGTGACAAAGATCTTCAGTTAGTGGTAAGGAATTCTACAGTCAGACCACCTTTATTACTGTTAGAAGATAATAAAAATTCACTTGTGTGAGTTAGGGACAAGTCATCAAACAAATGTACCTACAAGGTACATAGGCTGATAGAGATATACTTCCAATAAGAAGCCATTATGTAACAGAATAAGTTGTCATGAGACTTTTTATGATAGATACTTTATATACTAATGCCCATTGCTCTTCAAGCTAATTCTGAGTTCAAATAAGTTTACTTAATTCCCTTAAACTCCATGGCTGCGACCAGGCTATATACTGAAGAGTATTTTGCAAAGGAAATGTCTGCTGAGGGGATCCCAGAGATACAAAGGTCAAATCTTGTTCCCTGTGTGATTCAGGTATGATATTATATTGCAACGCAGTGCTTTCCATGGCTAATAGGCCTCCATCTGGAGCTCCCATTGTATGTCTCAAATATGGCATACTTCCGTCCCACTAGTTTCAGGAGTTACATGATAGCCACTATGAACATACTGTCAGACTGCCAGTATCAAATCAATCAAATTTTCCATGAGCATCTCATGCTTATCATAAGTAACATTGTAAATTCCTTAGCAACATAAGTCTGTTTATTTCCATGCAGGCTTTGTGATTCTTCGTGTGCAATAATTTGATGTTTAAAGCTGAGATATATTTTTCTGGTGTGTAGATGCTAATAATGTGTTCTTACTTTCTAGTTAAAAGCCTTGGGAATAGATAATATCTTGGGCTTTGATTGGCCAGCATCTCCATCTTCTGAGGCAATGATTCGAGCGCTTGAAGTGCTTTATTCACTTGGAGTCCTAGATGATGATGCCAAACTTACTTCACCGACTGGATTTCAAATTGCTGAGATTCCATTGGTATGTTGCGAATGAAATTTTTTTTATCATCGGTGTATTTCTGGCTTGTATCTATTCCCTAAAGTATTTATGTTTTCCTTATCTGCTACGAAATTAATTGGTTGCTTTGGGACTACAGTCCTTGTGGTTCTGCGCTAGATATTTAGTTTGTTGCTGTATTGGATTTGTATGTTAGAATCAGTGGAATGCAGCAGTACAGTTACATTTGTTTTCTATACAGTGCACTAATGTGTTTACTAGAGCTAGCCCCCCCTCCCAAAAACATTGTTTTCAAGTAATTGTGAAAATACTTTCCTATTGTGCTTTTTGTCTTTTGAAATTGTTTATGTTCTTTAACATTTTGTCGTGGTGTATAACTTAGAAGTTAGACTCATTTGTTGAAGTTTAATGATTTGTAGGATCCAATGATCTCAAAAATGATCTTAGCGTCAGGTCAACTGGGGTGTTCAGAAGAGATGATTACTATTGCTGCCACTCTCTCTATTCAAGTAAATCCTATTAATTCTCTTACTGTTAATAAATACTTGTATAATTTTCTCTCTCTCACTCTCCATTGGAAATCTTGGAATCTGAATATTAAAGAACTGTATGTATTTAGGTTGTATATTTAGTACAATAAGCCTTTTTTATATTTACAGAAAATATCTCAATTTCTAGAAGAAAAGAAACTCCTTGAATAGAAATCTTCCGTTGAGTAATTCACAATTAAAATGTTGGTCTTGCAGTCTATCTGGGTTTCTGGTTGGGGATCACAGAAGGAACTGGATGAAGCCAAGTTGAATTTTGCTGCTGCTGAGGTACCAAATTTGAATTTTCAATGGTATGCATATATCTTTCCCCTATCTTTCTAGGTTCACTAACCTAATGGGCTGTGCTCTTTGATTTTCTCGATTCCATGCAGGGTGACCATGTGAGTTTCTTAAATGTCTACAAAGGATTTCTTCAGTCTGGTAAATCTTCGCAGTGGTGTCATAAGAACTTTGTAAACTACCAAGCCATGGTGTGTATCAGTAATTAACTGGTTTGATCAATTTAACAGATGGTGTCTTTGCACCTTTTTGAGTGAGTTGATTGTTGTGCAGAAAAAGGTTCTGGAAATTAGAGAACAACTCAGAAGAACGGCTCAGAGAATAGGCATTGTCTTGAAATCTTGTGAAAGAGACACGGTGGTAAGTTTATGCATGCTGTATCAAATTTGTATCTCTGAGATATAAAATAATCTCCCACTTTTCTTCTTCTCTACCAATAATTATGACTTTTAAAAAATGGAGGAAAAGTTCTGAAGAATAAGAAGTTGATACATTTCACATATAGAATGTGCATTTTTTAGTGGCATTATGGGGAGTTGGGATCAAAATCAAATCTCACCTTCATTGAGGGATGGAGGAGGAGGGGGATGCATAGGATGAGAGGGGAACACATCCTAGTCTGTAGGTCTTGTGGGTCTCAAGTCTCCACGATTCGGACCATAACATTTTTGTATGTATGTAAACAAAATCAAAAGGCAAAAACAAAAAGAAAAAAGGTTTGTCTTACAATCCAAATGGCTGCAAGCTAGAACCTTTCTCAGAAAGCATAAAAATGCTTCCATCAGTTTTCTTTGGGATCTAAACATACTTTTCTAGAAACCTGGAGTTTTGTTAAATTATTGGGGTTGATAAAGCCCTTCTTTTCTCTTTTTTTTATTCTGAATGCTGCTACTCTTTAAATCTTGCAGGTAGTGAGGAAGGCAATTACTAATGGGTTTTTCGCTAATGCATGTCGTTTAGAAGTGAGTTTCGTAGTTACTTTTGTGTATTTCTAGTTACCAAATCTTTACTATTGGTGGGAATTGTTACCGAATCATTTATTGTTCATCTTCTCTCTTGTTATTAGAGAAACTTCATTCATTTATACTCCTAATGGTTTGTAGGCATCAAGTCACGATGGGAAGTACAAGACTATTAGAGGTTCTCAAGCAGTTTATATTCACCCATCATCTGTGTTATTCAGGTTAGTAAAGATTTCTTTTCTCAGGGACTGCTTACTGTTAATATTCGTCATTTGATTCCCGCCTCCCGCGTCCTTTTTTGTTGGTTTTATTAGAATGGATTTGTTTGAACTGAGTTGTAAACAATCGTAATCCGTGTTAATTCATTTTTCTCGCAGAGTTAATCCCAAGTGGGTATTATACCATTCTCTTGTCTCAACTGATAAGCAATACATGCGGAATGTGATTTCCATAGATCCTTCTTGGCTCACAGAGGCAGCTCCACATTTTTACCAACACCAGCGACTCAAGTCAATGGTTCACTAGCCCTGCCTTCAGCATTGCTTATAAGAACATATATGGAACAAAAGAGGAAAGCAATCACCGTGGCCTTGATAACTTGGTTCTCGACTTGTGAATATATTAATTATAATCTAACTATACAGAAGATGTTTTTTCTTCTTCTTCTGCCTAATGATTGTTATTAAAAATGGCTGGTTGCTTAATTCTTCAGTTTATTTGTCCTCTCCTCAACATAAAACGTGGTTATGTTCTTGTTAGTAAACTTTATCGAAAAACGTCGCTAGTATATGACCTAATTTATTCAAAAGTTTGTCTATTGATATCATCTTTTACGGGTTTCACCCATTTGAATCAAACCCGTTGACAAATGGATTAGGTTGAAGTGGAGTGATATATAACCCCCACTTGCATCGTCAGGGTCAGGGTTAGGTTCCATTCTTTCTTTTTTTAATTTTTGTTTTCAATATTGTACTTGTTATAACTATTATCTGGGGAAGAAAAATTTGCTTTCTTTTTACAACATGTCTCAATACGTTTTAATTTAAATATCTCAGTTGACAATGGTATAAAAAAATAACCACGGCCAAATGCTTCAGACCAAGTCAAACTCGGACTCTAGATAAGCACTAGTTGGCCCCAAGACTCTGGCTCACTGTTCTATTCCAATGGGGCTCCTGGTAAGGAGAGAATTTTCATGTCACGAATGAAATCCATGTTTCTCTCTATCTCATGCTCACGTGAGACTAATTACGTGACGAGTGATAAAGAGAAAGTTGCATTGCACTCACGGCAGGATCTCGGAGTAGATGAAATGATTCTACCCCTTGTCATGCATGGAATAGAAAGAAGAAGAGAGGGGAAAAAACCAGCAAGGTTTTGCTTCACTAACAAACAAACAACCCACCTGTACTGCAGCCCACGTTTGGATCTTCAAGCATTTTTCAGAAGAAAAAAATTTGTATTAAAAAGCCTCTGTTCTTTCAATAATTCAGATCCCAGATTATAATAAGATAATGAAAGAGAACTGTAAATGTTAGTATATACTGTACAGCTCATTGATGAATCTATACCTATACTGCCTCTATATCATATGTATTGAATCATGACATGTGGGCATGCTAGTCTTCTTCTCGGGGAGATGGTTGTTATGTTTCATCTTCAATCCAACTTAATGTCATCAATTTAAAATCTTTTAGTGCTTGCTTGATCACTTGCATTATTCAAAGTTCAGAGGCTGCTTGATTAGAAAATGTTACCAATGATTCGACGACTATTCGATGTGTCTTTGTCCAAGTATTTTTCATTATTTATATCCAAAACTATGCAATGGATTTGTGGAGCAAGTATAGAGGAATAGATTCAGTCAAATTAGTAATCCAAATAGGTAGGTAGCTTTGCTGCAAGTGCAACCTGCCTCGTTCTATTATATGACCAGCTTTTGTTCTTACTTTTTCAAAAATCTAGCACGGGGCTAAGCAGGGAAGGGATTGCTAATGTCACCACAACTTGCTTGATTTTATTCATTTTAAACCTCAACTTGCATGATCTTGTCCATTTAAACCTCAAAAAGCTCCAAGTCAATTGCTTCCCATTCTCATTTTTGCACCCACAAGCTAAGACTAAGAGTCTCTGGATATGTCAAGACCAGCTTTGCTTACCATTTTACTGATCCTCCAATTAGTCCATTTTGGAAGCAGCCGGTTTGTTAGAGATTCTGATCTTATATCCAATGGCGGCATAATAGACAACAGAATAAGCCAACCTTCAATCCTAGAAGTAGTGGATCTTCAAGCAGATACTGTGACTTGTGAACCAGTTTATGGCTTCTTGCCCTGTGCAACTTCAGTGTGGGGGCTGCTTTTCCTGATAATCGTGTACGAGGTCTTGCTGTCCCTTGCAGATCAGTATGTTTCTGCAGGGTCTGAACTCTTCTTTGAATTGTTTGGGACTGGTATCTTTGGTGCTAGTGCTTTCCACGTGCTTGGCATGATACCACAAGTAGGATTGGTACTTGGTAAGCTCCTTTCTATCTTCTTCTCAGGCCTCAGCATTTATGTATGTATGTATGTTTATAATTAGATATATGGTCCATGAGATTTTGGTCTAGTTCTTCTTCCTCTCTTCTGTTGCATTCATTATGCTATTGGTTGGTTGTATATGGACTTTTCATTCAATGTGGCCTACATTATTAAGCTATTGGTTGGTTGAAGAGCAGGTAGAAAGGAGAGAATTAAGAAACGTTAGCCATAATCTCCCTAGATTATTAGAAGTCATGTCTTTTTTTGGATTACACATGCAGATGGATGTGAGATGTCTTGTAAATTCCTTACAAAATTCACATTTTTTTCCCAGTAACTGGAGTGACAGGAAGTACAGAAACGGCAGAGGTAATGGCAGAAATGAGCATGGGCCTACTTGCAGGATCAGCAATCATGCTTCTGACACTAGTTTGGGGTTCTGTTGTTGCTTTTGGAAGCCATGACCTCTCGGTGTCTCAAACTTCATCAAATACAGAAAATAAGTAATCCTTCAGTTTAATTTACTTCTTCTCTTATCTTCATAAACACTGAACAACACACTCTCAGTGAGAGAGAGGTCTACAAATATGATAATTTAGATGTTTTAGTATGCATGCCCTTTCAGGTTATGGTGTAACAACTGATGTTGAAACCAAAGCTACTGCAAGAATCATGATGGTCTCATTGATCCCCTTTCTTGTTCTTCAAGTGGCAAAAATGCTCAGTTCTTCTTCGGGGATTCGAGTTGTGATATTAGTCTCTCTACTTATTGCATTTGCATTCCTTGTCATTTACTGCATCTATCAGGTAACAAAAAAAAGTTCAAGAAGAGCACAGAATCTGCTTCCCAAATGATTAGATACATGCAAGTAAAAATCCAATTTATTTTGTGTATGAAAAGAGGAAATAACAAGCTGCATATATAAGATTCAAAAGAAGACTTGAATATTTAAGCAAATCTGAGCTTTGTAGAAGTTGAAATATGAGAATCAAATGAGGATGTTTGTACTTCTTAACTGAAAAAAAGATAAACAACAATGCAGATCATGCAACCATGGATTCAGAAAAGAAGACTTGATTTTGTGATGCGTAAATATGCACACAAAAACTTACTACAAAGTCTTCTGACAGTTGGAGGCAACCCCAATGTATCCATTATACAAGGGTAAGTTCCAGGTTTCCATCTTTAGTCTGCCTGAATTGTTGAAATGTGCCATGATCTCATTATTTAGTCGTTTCCGGATTTTATTTGCAGGCTGTTTCATAGATTAGACCAGAATAATAACACATACATATCATCACATGAGCTGAGAGCATTGATCCTAGGAATACAAATAGAAGAAGTAGGTCTGGATGACGATGATTATGCAGCAAAAGTGATGGAGGAATTTGATATCTCTGGTGATTCTCAAATAGTTGAGACAGAGTTTGTCAATGGAATCTCAAAATGGATTAATCCAGCTAAGCCCTCTGCCAACGGTAACAGTCATGAACATAAATGGTTTTTTAGAAGAAATCCCAAGGTATAAACTCAGCCATATATGGTAGGGATATATTCCAATGCTAAAAGAAAACTACAGTCTCATCAAGATCATTAAATTTCAATTGCAGAATGAGAAAACTAAGGAAGACCAGAAGATGCCAGTGGCGAAGAAAAAGAAGGCTAAGGGTGCTGATAAATCTTGGACAAATCTCGTGAAGGCTGCTTATCTATTGATTCTAGGTACTGGCATTACAGTTTTGCTTGCAGTGCCCCTCATGAAAACTATGCAAGAATTCTCTACTGCTGCAAGCATCCCTTCATTCTTAACCTCGTACATTTTGATACCCTGGTCCACAAACTACAGACTAGCACTGAGATCAGTAACTTCTGCCAGAGAGAAGACAGATAATGCCATATCTTTAACACTTTCTGAGGTCTGTTTCTCTCATAAGCTAAAATCTATCTTCTTACTCAAGAAAGCCTTGATGATTGGTTTTTTTATGTAGCAATGACATGAGTTTATAATGTTTGATGAAATGTTGTCTGCAGATTTACAATGGAGTGTTCATGAACAACACCACGGGTTTGATCATCTTCTTGGCACTTGTTTACATACGAAATTTATCGTGGGAAGTCTCTGCAGAATGTTTAGTTGTCTTGATTATTTGCACAGTCATGGGACTTTCTACCAGCTTCAGCAGAAAATTCCCATTTTGGACAAGTATCATAGCCTACATTCTGTACCCTGTATCACTGCTGCTGGTTTATGTCCTCACTACCTTTTTTGGATGGTCTTAACTTAAGCCAGCAGTTTTGTTTTGTGGTTAATCCATTACCCCAATATTGATTTGCAAAGTCCAAGAACCAAGATGAAAGAGGGGTTATAATTTGCTGAAGTAGATGAAAACGGTGTATTTGAATCCCAGAAGGATGAAAATCTGCTTCTCACTATAAGCAATATCTGAATATTACAGGAGGATAAAACATGGAAGGTATTGAGATAGCTTTGACTGCAAATCAAATATTTAAACATAATTGTATCATTATAAGTTGAACTTTGTGATTGTGACACAATAGAACAGCTGTTAATGAATAAATTATTTGCTACAGCTGTTAATGAATAAATTGTTTGCTACAGCTGTTAATGAATAAATTATTTGCTACAGCTGTTAATGAATAAATTATTTGCTACAGCTGTTAATGAATAAATTATTTGCTACAGCTGTTAATGAATAAATTATTAGCAAATAATTTATAGTAAATATGGATAATAAAAATTAAGCAAACAACTGGTCCCGTAGCTCAGTTGGTTAGAGCGCTGGTCTTATGAGCCGGAGGTCGCGAGTTCGAGCCTCGCCGGGACCAGTTAATCTGAACTTTTATTTTTTTAATATTCTCTCCTCTTAATCAACGTAATCCCATGTTGTACGTGCATATAACTCAAGCTAAAATTTCATCGGACAAAAACTCACTGGGATCCCTTTCTAAACTATCCCTCCCTCCCCGCAACTCAAGCTCTTCTGGTTTTACTTCTGTCTCTCTCTTTAATTTCTCCACATCACCAAACACCTTCTTTATGTCACCTTCAAGGATCATTCAACTAAAATGGAAGATAATCCATGGATTTTGTAATAAATGATTTACACACAGAGAAAAGGTCAACAAGAGAAGTACAGAAACTCAGATTCCAAATTAATGACATGAACTAATTATTTCCTATATTTATATGCATTCAAGTTAACTCTTCCATTATAAAATCAGTCTATCATTTCAGGCAGTCCTAGTACTAGCCATTCAGCATTGTCTTGTCTCTAATTGAAGTGCGCCATGGCAGAAAGAATTAGCCCTTTCTTTCTCTGCCCACTCTCAACCTTGTTAATAGCAGCACCATGTGGTGGCTTGACCATTGAGCTCATCCATAGACATTCTCCACAGTCACCTTTCTACCAACCAAACCTCACCCACAAACAGAGAATCCAAACTCTTGCTTACCAGTCCATCACTCGAGCTCAATACATCAAAAACATGACAAAAAATCAAACATTTTCCTATACTCCTGAAACAAGTTCGTGTTCTCGTGAACACTATGCTAGGCCTCGCACTCTATAGAGTTAAAATCGGGCTGGCACCATCCCAACCTCCTCTCCACCATACAAATCTTACAACCTTGTTTTCGACACTGGCAGCGATCTCACTTGTCTTCAATGTGAATATTGTAGAAGGCACCACTGCTTTGCCGTGGAAGATGAACCATTCCATGTACTAGTTCAACTTCTTACAAGCTTCTGCGATGTAATGGACATCCTCTTTGCGATTGCATTGAAGGCTAGTGTGATTTTGAGAGAGGCTATATGCAGACCAGAGCTATGTGGCTGGCTTTCTTGCATCTGAAACTTTCAGTTTCGATAGAAGTACTTAGTCTCTTGAAGGCTTGGTATTTGGTTGCACCATTGACAGCAAAGAGGTACGTACATGACTTGTTGGTAAAGTTTGCTGTCCAAAAAAAATTGAAACTTAAAATAAGCCTATGTGAGACTAGTGATCACCACTTGTTAGCTTAATATATATTGTTGGGCTCATTTTGTGACACTAATATTTTGGGTAATAATTATCTAGCATGTTATAATATTGGAATTTTTTTGTACGTTACATGGTTCTTCACTTAATCGTAGATAAATTGTAATTCCTCTTTCATACTTATTACGTAGGGTCTCGATCTATTTAGGGTAAACCTACACACTTGGTCACTTTGGTACTATATTGAATATTTCATCCTAAAAGTTGAAGCTATTAGTTATACAATATGGGGATTAATTTTGTATTCTTTGATTTCAGGTGTCCTTTGCTGCATGGGTCTTGGATTTGGTCCCAAAACGTTTGTTAACCGAATAGACTCTCAAGGTCAAAGCAATGGTCGTTTCTGGTACTGCCTCAGACGAGAAAGAACAATGGGGGCCACCAGTTCATTCATTCGATTTGGTGCAGATATAGAGCAAAGGCCCTACCTAAGCGTGACAGAATTAAGGAGAAACAACAACATGGTACTCTACTACATAAACTTAATAGGAATAAGTGTCAATGGCTACAGGCTCAACATACCAGAGCAAGAATTTGAAAATTCAAAAAGATGGATGCGGAGGCAGCATAATTGACTCTGGTGCTGCATTTAGTCACCTTAGAAGGGCAGCACATGACAGTTTATTCAGAGCTTTAGAAGCCGTCTTTGCAGGATATATATGGGGGCACAGTGAAAAGGGTGCCGAGTGGGGATGTACCTTTTGAGCTTTGCAATGAGTTGTTGAAGCAAGAAGCCTTTCAAGGCTTCCCAGTGATCACATTCCATCTCCAAAACAATGCTGACATTATCTTGGATGCTGAATCTGCTTTTCTTATTAGACAAGTCAATGGCTTTCTTAATAAATTTCAAATGTGATGTTAAAGAAATATATATATATATATATATATATATGATTTTGGAATAAATGATTTATTCATCCAGATAAAATAGAGATCATGTTTTAAATAGTGGAATTGCTGTTAAGGCACAATGATGATTCCGTGTATTGATATGCTTACATGCATTATTGCATTATTGCACGTATAATTCTTTTAATCATTTGGAGATATTTGTTTTTTGCCCTTTTGGAGTAAAACTTACATTTGGAATTCATTCAACCCACATCTGGACTGACTTTACAATATAATCACCAAATTACCAACACTTTTAAGAGGTGAAAAACATGTGTAATTATGCGTTGGATAGGTTTGAAGTCTTGTGCAAGGGGATAACACTTTTTTGTTATCCCGGTCAATCACACTATCTCACTCGTGATAACTTTTTCACTTGACATAACATGAGTGGTTAGGAATAGTTAAACAGTGATATTCCTATTTCATATAATTTTTTTTTGCTTGTAGATGGATTTGATTAATTAAAGTACATAATTTTTAATTAAAAAGGTAAGTTGTTTTTCTAACTTACAAAGTTATTGAAGCAAGACAGAGGATTTGATTGAATATGTAGAAATCTTCAAAAACAAGATTCAGATAAATAGAAAGGCCACGCATCTGCATCAGACAGTGATATTGATTTGTTCTGCTATCGCTGTAGCCTGCTTTTGTTGATTTCTCAAAATGACAAAAACCCAACCACCAAATGACCACCACCTCAACCACACGTACACAAACACGTTAACCTTTCATGAGTTGTATTAGCGTTGGTTGAGCCTATGATTAAGGAGAGAGAACTAAAAAAACCAAAAAGAAAGATTTCTATATGATATTATATGACAAAATAATTATAAATTCCACAAATGTATATTTTTTATTTTTTATTTGGTGAGAAAAGGGCTGGTGATGAGGGGCCATGGCAATCTACACCACACCCACCTTTTATTCTCTCCCACCTTCTCAGGGGCTTTGCTTCTTCCTTACTGCTTCTATTACAATTGCCACAACCTTTTTCCATCAAAATCTTGAGTACCCATTTCCTAAAACGAGTGTCTTCTGGGACTTTTTCAAGCAGCTTCTCTGGTATGTGAGTCTTACCCAGATGCTGTTTTATTTGGTTTTGCATTGTTTGCCTTCCTTTGGGAGTTGGCAAGTGGGATTTGGGGATACCCATTTGTGCATTTGGGAGACGTGGGTGGAATCTGGTTGCTAAATATATAAGGAATTTACAGAAAGCATATTGGTATGGAAGTCAGTTTACAATGTTTGTGACAAATTCTTTGAAAGATTTTATCTTGCATTTGACTTCAATTGGTTTTCTTTGGTCAACAGTTTAGTTTACTTTGATTCGTATCTGTTTGTTAACTGTTGGATTGATTTTCAAGGAAAGAGAAAATAAAAGTACCATTTTTGCATGCTTAAAGTTAATTCATTGTTAGTTGCTTAATGCTGATGGTGATCATATTTAACTCTCAGGGTTATGTTAAATTGGAGACAGACTCTCACTATCAGGTATGGGTTCTGGATATTGGTTTAAGGCATTAATCGGCTTAAAGAAATCCAAGGATGGCAGTTCAAAACGATTGAAGGTATAGAGCCTTCAAATTGTTATACATGGTTTAGCTTTTGTTAAGGAAAATGCAATTTGAAACTTAAATTTTACTCTAATTATCATTATTCGTTATTTTTAATAAAAAATTGAAATGTTGTTCTTGGGCACGTCCATCTTACATATCACTCAGCAAGTCCATGAAGGTTTAGGTTTCTAATTTATGCTATAACTATCTTGCAATTATTGCTTATCTAACACATACTTGAAGGTATTACATTCTCTGTTGCTGTCACAATACACACGATTTATATTACCATTTTGCATCATGAATAAAAACTTTTTAAACTAATCCTAGTCATATAAGTGAATGCATGGTTTATGATTTAGTGGTATGGTTGCTACTAGGAATTTATATGTAATATCTCAAAATTGATGTTGGTATGTAATTGTGATTTCTCACCCGTCATTACATTTTTCTGACAGGGACCTTCAGTTAATGGAAAATCAAATTCCATAAAATTGAAAAAGTCTAGTTTTGCAAATGGTAAAAATCTTGGATTGCCAGATGAGGAAATAGCTGCAATTCGAATTCAGACTGCTTTCCGTGCATATGTGGTATGTTTAATTACAGGTTATGTAATTAAAAAAGTCAACACTGGTTATGTTTGTTCCCAGATGATCCTTTGGAATTTTGTTTTTATGTCTCTAGTTTGGCTCTGCTTATTTGGTGAACAGTTTCTAGTTTCTTGTTTCATCAGTAATGAGGATTTGGTAATTTTGTTGAATTATGTAGCGGTTTGGTCCTTTCTTGCTTCAGATGAAAATTCAAACTTATCTGAAGGCATTTATGCTTGAAGGAGCACTTTTTGTTATGCTGGATTTTGTTTTCCTAAGACTTTCTCTCACCCATTGTAGGCTAGAAAAGCTTTACGCCGCTTGAAAGGGATTGTTCGATTGCAAATACTGACCCAAGCTTATCCTGTTACAAAGCAAGCCACAACTACATTGAGCTATCTTCATTCATGGAGCAGAATACAGGATGAGATTAGAGCTCGTCGACTCTATATGGTAACAGAAGGACGGATCAAACAGAAGAAATTAGAGAATCAACATAAACTTGAGGCAAAGCTTCATGACATAGAGGTGAGACCACCAGCTCCCACATCTAAGAACATGTCAGATTTAAAATGTACAATAAGATTCTGCAAGTTTCTTCATTAATCGTGGTGCACTTGTGCACAGAATCATCACCTCATAATCAGCCTCAAGCCCTCATGATCACACTCACACAGCATTTGCACAACATTATTTTTCATTGTTAAAAGTCTATTATCATTTAATTACTTAGTTGCCTTAAGGTTATTTCAGTCTAGTCCATCTATTTGTAAAGTTGATTGCTTAATAACTGACTTTTTTTTATGAAATGCATCAGATAGTACAAAATACAAGATGACAAGCTTTTGGCATTTGTGCTTTGTTATTCCAAATCTCTGCATATGTTGCCTGAGATCTGTTATGTGGTTTTCTCTTAAAGATCATATGCATGAGAACAACCATATGAGGGGTGTTTTTGATACCTTGTTGTCCTTAGATAAATTCACTTTATGACTGCTTTTTGAACTCAATTAACGCTTCTGAGTAATTGTCTCAATGGATGACAGGCGGAATGGTGTGGTGGATCTGAAACAATGGATGAAATTCTTGCAAGGATATATCAAAGAGAAGAAGCAGCAGTTAAGCGTGAGCGGGCTATGGCATATGCCTTTTCTCATCAGGTATACTGTTTTCTTGTACGCACTTTATCCTTTGGGTTGACCCCAGAATCAATTGAGAATGAAAACACATTTCCATGATTTGTAGTGGAGGGCCAACTGTAGTCAGAGCCAAGGATTGGGTAATTATGAACTTGGCAAAGCTAATTGGGGTTGGAGCTGGAAAGAACGATGGATTGCTGCTCGTCCATGGGAAAGCCGTGTGCAGTCACCTAGCCCAAAGAAAGTACCGAGTAAGCAAGCTAGCAAGGTTGGTAAAAGCACAAATTCACCAACGCCAAAAACTCCAGTTTCAGTCAAGCTCCCTTCATCAAATGGTAAGGGAACTACAAGGGCTCGGAGATTGTCTTACACAGCGGATGAAGTAAAACCGGTTGCACGTGCAGAGGGCATTAAAACTGAAGAGAGGAACACTCAGAAATAAACATTGACTTGCTGGTTCTGGGCCAACGGTAGAGACTAAATAAGAATGTCTTCTGTATGTTATGAGTTCAAACTGCAGAAATTTGAGGGAGGATCCATTTTTTAATATAGGCGGTCATTTCTGATTCTTGTACATGGAGTGGTGTGGAAGTTATATGCTTGGGCGTGCAGTAAAGGATTATCGAACAGGACCTGGATTTGGGACTGACCAGAGCATCCTTCTATGATGTTTTTCTCCCTATTCTTCATTTTGATGTATATTGTTAAAGAGGGAAAATATTATATTTATGGTGTACATAGACAATCTATTTGTTGATGGGGTGATTATACTGTGCTTTTGCGCATTGTAATTAGTAATTACTAAGGTTGTTCTTCACATTTTCCACCATCAGGCTGAAGTGATTTATGCTGCTGCAAGTGTTGATCTTTGAATTACTTTGTGTTACATCATTATTCAATTGATTGACTATTGAATTCAGTATCATATATGATTTAGCTTTTTCTTCAGTCAACCAGATTTTTTTGAAGAGTAAAATTCGAAGAAAAAAAAGATGAGCATCGAGGCCACAAGAACGATCATTAAATCAAAGTCTTAGCTTTTAGGTGCTCTGCACAAACGAGATAGGTTCAAAAGGGTAGCTGTATGCATGTGTTCATTAAACTCTTCGTCCTTCACCTACAAAAGAGGATGAACTTAATAATGCTTGCCTAGTTGACATGACATGACTATCTCTATCCACTAAGAAAATGGAAAACACAATTGTTAAAAGAGGCTTTTCATGGTCTTATAATTGCAACTTTAATCTCCTGTTTTTGCAGGACTAGGTTGCTGACTTTTTGCCTTGTTGGCACCTAAAACACATGAGATGTTTTCTCACCAGCATTATGATATGGGATCGAATAGTTTTGACAAAGACACAAAACAGGAAAATTTAGTAGCAGATGGGAAACAATTTTGTAAGACTGAAAACACAATCAAAAGACTTGTTAGATCAAGTAACCAGAGTCTTCTAGTACATTCTGAACATGTAATCTACCCGAGGCAAAGTCCTATACAGGAATAGAACTAATGTGAGGAAGGAACCGGATTTGGCGAAGAAATATGGCTATTGCAGATATACATGGGATGAATTGAAAGGACAGCCTTCTCCTCCATCACCTGCATTATAATTCCAAGCCAACAAACTTTGAAACCAAGCCACCTCCATTTTGGAATCTGTTAAACTTGAGCCAGAATTGAGGGCTTCTTCAGCATAGTTCATTGAACTTAACTGGTAGTGATCAAGAACTGGTTCTTTAAAACTGTTCACATTGTTCAGTTTTTCTGGTTCACCACCATAGCTTCTCTGGTGATGCTGAAACTGACGCATACTCTCTTCTCCAATGTCTTGCTCTGTCTGTTGAGCAGAGTTGTTGATATTAGTACAGTCATACTCTTTTCCAGGTAGTTCAGACTCAGAGAGAGCCTCAATTGCTGCCTTGGCCTTCTCAATGAGCCAATCAATGGCCTTACTTGGCCGGTCGTAGCCAAGGCGGTCTTGGACATCATAGAACTGTATAGCAGTCGGAGCTGACAGCCGGAACCTCCGGTCTCTAGGACCTTTGGAAGTGTACACCTTGCTGTGCCTTTCTTTTCTTGCAGTGGATCGGACAATGTGGCCTCCATGAACTTTTACAATCTTCCCATATCTCGCATTGTTGATTTTCGCTTGTTCAGATGCCAAATGTGAAGAAGAAGAAGACATTGAGTAACAACTTTCCTGGAGGATTTTGCTATGTGGGTATTCAACATCTTGCCATTTAATGGTCCATAGTTTGGTGGTTCTTGAACATGCTGATATTGACCAATTAGTCTCTTCTGTGATTGTTGTTCTTCTTCTTGAACATCTTCTGGTTGATCTTGATCTTCATTCTTTGATCCTCTCTGTTGTAACATTTGCAGACGCAGAATGTCTTGCAGGTGACTCATGGATTCTCTCTCCTCTCTCTCTTCCTGTCAAGTTTATGGAAGATAGTGGTGCAAATAGTCTAGCAATATAGTTAATGATAGAATTAGAAACGGGGACAAAAGCTATGAATTCTGATCAGAGCTGACTGGAACTCAAGGAAATGAGAGGTATCTTTGACAGAGATGGCATGACAAAATCTGCTCAAGCAGAAGAGATCATAAAGATCACCTGTTATAAGCTAAGCACAGGCTGCATGGCATTAATGCAGAAAAAGCAGGCTTCTTTCTTCAGCCCCTTCTTCCTTGTATCAAACGGGAATTGCGCCAACTCTAGTTTACTTGTAAAGTCTCTTTTTCTTTTTGGGTTTTGAGTCACAGAGCCAAAAGCCAAAACCCAACAGTGATATGTTTGGTGCTAAGGCAGACTATATAGTAAAGATTCCTCAAACGACAGGGACACTTTCAATCATATGTGTTGGTGAGTCTGGTTTTCTTGGAAGGAGTTCATGTACATTCCAATCAGCTAGCTCTTGTCCTCAAAAGCTAGTCAACTGGACACGTTACCTTTTTTCTTGGGGACCCTCCTAGACTTTAGAGGCTTAATTTTGAAAAGATGGCAAGGACAATTTTCTGGTAAGAACTAAGAAGAAGAGCATATAATATCAATAATATCAATGCACCCTATTAAACTTATGACATATTTACTACTTCATAATCGGAATCAAATAAGGAGTTGAATTCCTATTACGGATTACTTCTATGTTCAACATCCTCATCCGATTACGGATTAGTAATCCTGTGTTCAATTCATTCTCATCCGATTACGGATAGTAAACATGTCATTAAGCTCTTTTGATCTAACTGAGGTTTCAAACTACAAAATGTTAACAGTTTGTTTGTTGGACTGATACCTTCTTCCCGTGCCAAAGGAGGACAGCATGCGCAGCTGCGCAGAGAATCGTTGTAAAGAAAAAGAATACAACTTGTGTAACCATGGTACTCTGTCTGTCTTACAACTTAAGAAGACGATATAATGGCATGTCACATGTGCCACGACCCCACTTGATATTATTGCACTTTAAAGCCTACTCGTCCAATCCACTTATTAATATGTACTTGACAAAATTAAATAATTAATATCCTACAAATTTCCAAGAAAATACATTACAAGAAAAATTAAACGTTGTTCACTCTTTTTGCTAAGCAAGCACTGTCAAAAACGACTACGTAAATACCACAAATCAACCGAATTAGCTGTGTTATTAAAAATGAATTGCAACATGTATTTTGAGGGTTGTAATTCTTAATTTTATTTTATCTATTACTATGGAATATAGAGGAGAGGATGCTCTATGAGGGATAAGGGTTCTTCTGGTCATTTTGTGAGAGGAGAGTAAGCTATTTAGCTAGTCCGATGTTCGGGCCTCATATGTAAATAATAAATATATTAGACTAGTCCTCTTGATCTTTTTTTTTTTTTTTGGGGGGGGACAAAAGTCCTCTTGATCTTGGTTCGAATCTTTGAATGTACTTTAAAAAATAGTAATATAATATCGATTTTCTTAAATAAATAAATAATAATAATAATAATAATTTAGGGTTCAACCGTAAATAATAATCAACCGTAATGTGCAAGTGTTTCCATGACCATTGCTGAATTTGCTGAGTGAAACAACCAACAAACCCCAATAACTAGTCCTTGTCTTCTACTACTATTTACTATGCAGAGCTACAGCCCATGATCTCACTCCTGAGAAGGCTATCAACATCACCTCCACTACTCATGGAGCCGGCCAATTCTTGTGTAGGGTCACAGAGACTTTTGGCCTTGGCCCAACAGCTCCGTCTCTACAAGCCACCTCCTTTCTCCTCCGACGATGATATTGAGGAGCAGAGAATCGAAGAAATTACTCACAAGGTTGTGTCGCAGGTGGGTTTTGCTGAATCTAATACCCCAGTTGCACAAGACCCAGAAAGGTTCAGACCCAAGAGAGCCGCTGTTTTGCTCTGTCTCTTTGAAGGGGATGCTGGGGATCTGCGTGTCATTCTCACTAAGAGGTCATCAAAGCTGTCCACTCACTCGGGTTTGTGGAGTTTTGGGTACCCTTTGTTTGGTTCCTGAGAAAACTGAAAGATTGGTTTTTGGGGTTCATTTTTTTTTTTTTTTTGTTTTTTGGCAGGTGAAGTTGCTTTGCCAGGCGGGAAAAGAGAGGAGGGAGACAAAGATGATGGGGACACGGCAACAAGGGAGGCAAAAGAAGAGATTGGTTTGGATCCTTCGCTTGTCAATGTTGTTACTGTTCTCGAACCGTTCTTGTCTAAGGTATCAAGTTTTTCATTTTTGATTGTTCGATTGTTAATTTCATTATTGTTATGTGGTTATTATTTGTTATGAATTTTCGCTTCATTGAACTGAAATTTGTACAATTGAGACTCTGTTGTTTGGGAAATTACAAATTAATGCCTGAGTTTCTCTATAGTGGAAGTTGAAAGTTGGGAACTTCAGTTGAGACTAGAAAGAAAGGCCCGACATATCTTATACTTTGTGTTTGCAACTGAAATGAGTTTGAATGTAATGCTTAGGGTCTTAAATTCCAGAAAAATGAGCAGTTACATTGGTAGATTGGAGGAGCTCTAAGAATTTGTCTAGCTGAGACAGCTATTTAATTTTGGCATTCGAAAATTTACATACAAAGATGAAGGTATTCGAAAATTTTGGAGGTTAGTCTAGGGGAAGAGCAGGGTGGTTAGTGTGATTTGTTGGTTAAATGCTTTGGATTGACTTACAAAGATAGGGTGCCTAGAGGAAGAGCAGGATGACCATATTGGCATTATGACCTGTCCTCATATGAGGCACTGCAAATTTCGGTGTAAGGTTTGCAACTTGGAAAAGCTTTCTGGATATATGAGGAGCTTGATTTAGCTACCATTGGCTTTCTGCGCAGCACCTACTGAGAGTTGTCCCCGTTATTGGCATACTCAATGAAAAGGAAGCATTCAAGGCTGCTCCAAATCCTGCTGAAGTGGAAGCCGTATTCGATGCTCCATTGGAAATGTTCATCAAGGTTTGTGCCTTTAGTTTCATTGCTCTCCGAGTTAAAGCAATACAATTTTCTGTTATTTCTCTTTAGAGGATCATTTTGTATACATTTGCTTCAGGATGAAAACCGGAGGTCAGAGGAGAGGGAGTGGATGGGAAACAAGTATCTGATTCATTTCTTTGACTATGAAGCCAAGAACAAGAAGTACATAATATGGGGCTTAACTGCTGGTATCTTGATTAGGGCTGCATCAATTGTATACAAACGCTCACCACCTTTTGTGGAGCAGAATCCCATTTACAAGGTTCCTAGAGTTGTAGACATAAATACCACGATTCCGTAATTTTTTTTAACAAAATTTGTATTGGGTTGTATTTGAAATGATCATCTTTCCTGCAATAATATTTACCTCAATATGCACTATCTGTTCAATAATAGGAACATTTAAGTCAGGGCAGGCATTTTTCTTTCCCTCTAAACTTTGTTTTCATATTGTGGTGATGCGAAATGGCCTTATGATTCTCAAATTTTCAGCCTCATCAGTCTGAACTCTTCTTATAGTTATGATTGAAGCACATACCTTTCTACAAGAAGATCAATAATATACAAAACAAATGTAGTGGTGAAGGAATAGGTTAAATTATTTTCTTTTATTGTGTGCCAGCCTTCAGTAGTAGGTAGGTTGGCCAATTTAACCAACGTTGATCCAGTCGGCCGGTTTTCTGGCACAGTCGGCAGTCCAATTTGCAGGACCAGTTCACCGTTTTGGTGCGGTTTCCTGCCTCCACACCCACCCTACTAGTAGGGAAGGTAAACGCTATTCCCACCGTATTTGTCTCGGAGAGACTGAGGACCTAGAAAATTGGTGGCATGCAGCGTTGAGCAAAGACTCCAAACTTCAGCCCAACATTTCAGACTCGAGAAATCAGTCGTCGGGGCCTTAACGGCTGGCGTTCTGATAACCGGTGCTTCAAGCGGAGGCCAAAATTCTGGATTGGATGGCACCACACCAAGCCATAGGTTTAACGTCTTACTCATCTATCAACTTTGAGCTGAGACTTTAATATTGTTCAGCTGCGCCTCGGCCTTATTTTAAAGGATCCTTCCAAATAACACATTTTTTCTGTTTTTCCGATGCATTTTATGAAAACTTCTCAGTTATCCACCGAACGGATTCTTGGTTTGTTTTTGTTTTTTGAAAATGAAAACGGGTGCTGAAAACTTAAACGAACGGGCCCTTTATCTATTTTGAGCTTTTAATATTGTTCAGCTGCGCCTCGGCCTTATTTTAAAGATCCTTCCAAATAACTTTTTATGCACTGTTATTTATTAATTTATTTATTATTATTTGTTGAAGATAAATGTTTAAAAGCGAAAGCAAAGTGCTATACATACCCCACCCCACGTCGTTTCAGAAAGAGATAGCATAGAAAAGTAAATGGATTCAGGCAGCGTTGAACGAAGGCTCCACACTTTAGCACAACATTTTATCGCCGAGAAAGCAGTCAAACCGGGTCCAGCAGCTACTGCCAGCACCGCCTGTTCGAGCCAACGAGCGGCGGTTCTGGTGTGTTTGTTTAAAGGGGAAGAGGGCGACCTGCACGTCATTCTCACAAAGCGAGCCTCAACTCTCTCTTCTAACCCTGGTGAGTGGTCAAATGGTCATGAATCATGATCAGCCTCACCTACCAACCTACCAGCAGAAGCATGAAATAGGGTGTGTTTGGTTGCAGGCGACGTTGCGCTCCCCGGTGGGAAAAGAGAGGAAGGGGATGCTGATGACGTGGACACTGCCCTCCGGGAGGCCAAGGAGGAGATCGGCTTGGACCCGTCCCTAGTCAGGTTATCACCGTTTTTCAACCCAGTTTAACCAAGGTTAGCTCATAACTCATCATAGCTGTACAATTGTACATTACTGTACGTAAATATAATTTTTGATAACTGTAACTAGTTATTATTTTAATCTACCATTACTGTATGCATGCATTGAACAAAAAATAAATTATAAAAGAAATTGAAAAAAAAAATTAATAAAAGAAATTACAACTTATGCATCTTTAAATGGGAGCTTCTATTTGCATTGCACCAAAAATACAGTGAAAAAATATTTAAGATTTTCAATTTTTCTTGGTGGTTGACAGATTGTGAAAATAGAAACTCTTTTAGTTGTATTTTTCTTCTCTCTCTTTGGGAAGTAAAGCTAGCTTTGTGTTTGCTATGTATGTGCAGAATGGTATGATTGTGGTTCCTGTAATTGGCCTACTTTCAGACATAAAAGCATTTAGTCCAGCTCCAAATGCTGCAGAAGTTGAAACAATTTTTTATGCTCCCTTAGAAATGTTTCTCAAGGATGAGAACAGAAGAGCAGAGGAGAACAAATGGATGGGACACAAGTATCTGTTACATTACTTTAACTATGAAGCAGATGGTAAAGAGTATGTCATCTGGGCTTTCACTGCTGGCATTCTGATAAGGGTTGCTTCAATTGTGTACCAAAGGCAGCCGGCATTTCTCGAACAGAGGCCGAAATCCTGGAATTAGGTTTTTATGTCGACCGGCATTGCTATGAGTCAATATGTATCAACTTTGAGCTTAGACAATGATCCAATTTGTGCATAGTTCATAGTATTAGTCTTCGCAAATATTGCCATGCCATGAACCCAAAGATCAGTGCAACACATAAAGCAACAATCTATTAGACACAAGATAACTGCATATTTCAATCAAAATAATTAGGAGAATCCATAGGCAACGAAATTGCATCCATATATGATAGTTCAACCGAGCTTCAAGCTTCTTCAAAATTGTGTGGGAGCGAAAATTACTCCCCAAGAAATCAATCCACTAGCACCTTAAACTTGGTGAAGTGGAGATACAATTAAGCAATATGTTTGATTGTCTATCCAGGATCACACATGAGTAAAATCATGAGATTAGTGGGATTTGACCATAGCCTACCAAGACAAACATGTCATATGCCCATGATAAAAAGCTAGCATGTTTCATATCACATGGCAAAGCCCACAATATCACCCACTACCATGCCCATGATGGAGTGATTGTGGATCATGGAGAGACCATGGAACTTGGAGCCCAAGACTCCACTGCTTATAAAAGGCCAATTAATCCGGCATCCAGGGAGGGGATACAAATTTACTCTAACTCTTCTTGCGATTATACATCTACTGACTTGAGCGCCCGAATGTTTTCTTGCAAGTACCCGCCATTGTTGGCAATTGAAGATGGTCCCGAACTTTTATGCTCCAACAATAGACCATAGAGCTTTTAGTGTAAATGTTCCCGTATAAAAGCAGTATGGGATCAATAGCCGAGAAAATAAAAATTAAACAAAACAACAATCTTGCCAACAAAAATTAGGACACTCTCGTATCTCCTTCAGCTAAACACCTCGTAGAATTTCGTAAGAGCTTCCGAATGTTTTAAGCAGTTAGGGTAGGGATGAACCAAAGGTGATGATGTCGTGGGTGGAGGGGTAGATAAGCGATGAACCAATTGTTAAATTTGTTTTCAATTTTTCATTCTTTTAGGAATTTTTTTTATTTATTTAATTTTTAAATAGATATTAAATGTCAAGAAAATAAATAACAATCCCATATTTTACATAAACTTTAACAGAAGCTGAATGGAAGTGTTAGAATAGCACTAATGACATGTTTACTAATCCGTAATTGGATTAAGAAGAATTGAATTGAGGAGAATTAGATTCCGAATTCCTAATAAAGTTGTTTACTAAACCATATGGATTGAGGGGAGTTAGATTCCGAATTCCTATTAAAGTTGTTTACTAAACCATATGGAATTGGGGTAGGAGTGGTATTATTTACTAAAATGTTCACATTTTTTAGTTAAAGTAGATGGCATATTTGGAATTTTGAAAATTGTGTGAGGATATAATAGGTAAAAAAGATGAATTCCTAATGGGTGAATTATCCAGGAATTAGAATACTATCTCTCATTTTGGAATTGAATTCCTCCAAAATCGGGAATTAAATTCCTAATTTTATGTGGGCCCATTTACTTTTCAATTCCTTAATGTGAAGTAAACGTAGGAATTCTCCATAGCGGAATTCAATTCCTGATAAGAATTCCAATTCCTGATTAGTAAACACACTATAAAAGTGAAGTTTAGGTGGTAAATAATTAAATTCTTTTAATTGGTGGTAAAAGCATGCACCCATAATGGTCAAGTCTAGGTGATAATTATGCAAATTTCCCAAATAAAAATAGGGTTGGTGCCTGCCATAAGTAGTTGGGAAGCGAAGCCAAGTGCTATACATAGCCCCACGTTGTTTTTGTCTTAGAAAGAGAAAACATAGAAAGTAATGGATTCAGGCAGCGTTGAACAAAGGCTCCAAGCCTTAGCACAACATTTTATTGCCGAGCAGTGAAACCGGGTCCAGCAGCTCCTGCCAGCACCGCCGCCGGTTCGAGCAAACGAGCAGCGGTTCTGGTGTGTTTGTTCAAAGGGGAAGATGGCGATCTGCACGTCATTCTCACAAAGCGAGCCTCAACTCTCTCTTCTAACCCCGGTGAGTGGTCAAATGGTCATGATCGGCCTCACCTACCCACCTACCAGTATAAGCATTGTAAAGACTAATTAGAGATAGGGTGTGTTTGGTTGCAAACTTGCAGGCGATGTTGCGCTCCCCGGCGGGAAAAGAGAGGAAGGGGATGCTGATGACGTGGACACTGCCCTTCGGGAGGCCAAGGAGGAGATCGGCTTGGACCCTTCCCTAGTCAACGTTATCACCGTTCTTCAACCCATTGTAACCAAGGTTAGCTCATGACTTTTTAACAATTGTAATTAGTTTTTTAAATCTACAATTGATGCATTTGAATAAATAAATAAAAATTACAAATCATGCATCGTTAAATGCGAGCTTCTTGAATGATCATATTAAAGATTTTCAAATTTTCATGGTAAGCTTTGTGTTTGCTACATATATGCAGCGTGGTATGGCTGTGGTTCCTGTAATTGGCCTACTTTCAGACATAAAAGCATTTAGTCCAGCTCCAAATGCTGCAGAAGTGGAAGCAATGTTCTACGCTCCCTTAGAAATGTTTCTCAAGGATGAGAATAGGAGAGCAGAGGAGAGAGAATGGATGGGAGCCAAGTATCTGTTACATTATTTTAACTATGAAGCAGATGGTAAAGAGTATGTCATCTGGGCTTTAACTGCTGGCATTCTGATAAGGACGGCATCAATTGTCTACCAAAGGCAGCCACCATTTTCCGAGCAAAGGCCGAAATTTTGGAGTGATGTTGCTCAGAACACCGCCATGCCATAGGTTTTTATTTCATCGTACTCACAACCAGCATTGCTCGAGTCAATATCTATCAACTTTGAGCTTAGACTTCAAAGTGTTAATGCAGAGTGTCAAGAGATTTTCCTATGCATATCTCCGGCAGAGACCGAAAACCTTCTCTATAACTCTTCACTACTTTCTCACATGTTATAATGACAAAGTAATGATCAAGTTTATGCATAGTTCTTAGTCTTGGAAATATTGCCATGCCATGGACCCAAAGATCAGTGTCACCCTCAAAGCAAGAATTTATTGTACTCAAGATAACAGCACATTTCAATCAATAAATTGGGAGAAACCATTGGCAACGAAATTGGATCCATATAGATAGTTCAACCGAGCTTCAAGCTTCGCAAAATTATAGACCATAAAGCTTTTTAGTTATATAACATAGTGGTCAGAACATATAGATGGCCAATGTTCCCATGTAAAAGCAGTATGGGATTAATAGCCCAGAAAAAAAAAAACAAACAAAACAACAATCTTACAACAAAAAATAAAAGAACACTTTCAGTACCTCCTTCAGCTAAACACCTCGTAGAATTTCTCAATGACAAGTAAACCTGAGTCAATTGACTCTAAAGGATCCTTCCGAAGACGATGTCTTAAGCAGTTAGGGATGACGGTAGCAATATCCTCTGGAGTCACCTTATCTCTTCCCTTTAGAGCAGCCAAAGCTTTTGCAGCCCTGTTAGTCACTATGTCTCCTCTTAATCCATCGACATTCAACTCTGCACAAACCTTAGAGATTTTCACCTTGAGATCCTGATCAATCTGAACAGATGGAAGGTAACTTCTAGCTGAGCCAATTTGTTGTTGAAGCTTTTCTTGCTCAGCTTGGTAAGAACCCCTAAATTCTTTGGGGTTTTTGTCAAACCGAGCTCTCTCCTCCACAATCTTCACTCTGAGCTCTGCATCCCTTACAGTCCCAACTTGTGCATGCATACCAAAACGGTCAAGCAACTGTGGCCTCAGCTCCCCTTCTTCTGGATTGCCAGAGCCAATCAAAATAAATCGGGCAGGATGTGAAATTGAAATACCCTCTCTCTCCACTGTGTTCCATCCAGAGGCAGCAGAATCCAATAAAACATCCACTAAATGATCATCCAAGAGATTAACTTCATCCACATAAAGAATTCCTCTGTTAGCCTTTGCAAGAAGGCCAGGCTCAAATGCCTTGACACCCTCAGTTAGAGCTTTCTCAATATCAATTGTCCCACAGACTCTATCTTCTGTAGCACCCAAGGGTAAATCAACCATGTTGATCTTAGTCATGGTGACAGGAAGTTGCTCCCCTTTCACAATGCTCTCTCTAACTTCTGCTCCCATGGACTCTGGATCTTCAGGATCCGAATTGTAAGGGTCACCATAAACTACCTTGATTTCAGGGAGCAAGTCAACCAAGGACCTAACAGTTGTGGATTTTCCAGTTCCCCTATCCCCCATGATCATGACACCCCCAATCTTGGGATCAATCACATTCAGCAGAAGGCACAGTTTCATCTCATCTTGCCCCACTATAGCAGCGAATGGATATACTGGCCTCTGGTTTTCCTTAGCAGCAGCCCTCTGTGCCTGAATATGATCAGGCTGACCAGAATTAATCACACGTATATTGAACAACCTAATCTTTATATAGCAAGTGAATTCCCAAAAATAAACTTCAAAACTTTTTCTTGAAATTGAAACTTATCTTTGATTATTTACTCAGTTAAGGAAAGAAATTTTGGGTTCAACAAAATCTTTCTCCCATTACAGAAAATTTCAACATCCAAATTTAACTATAACCTATGCACTTCAGCCACTAATATTAACAATGAAATTTTTTAATCAAAATTTGTTGTCAAATAGAGTAAGGGAAGACAATTAGATAAAAAGGGTTCAGACCTGCTCAGCAGGGCTGATTTCAGTGGCAACATTGGTCACTGCCACATGAAATTGAGGCCTCTTCTTTCCATGAATCCCAATCCCTCCATAAAACTTCTTCCCATAACTCTTCCCTGCAATGCAAAAATCAAAGTCATTCACAGTAATAACAATCCACTAGCCAGCCAGCTAAACCCACATCTTATATCCCTTTAAAACACAAACAAACACCAAATATGAACTGGGTTTTTCATATCTTCAACCAAATTACAGAAAACAAGCCTCAATCTTGGTTCTGTTGCCGGAAAAAGAAGTGGGTTTTTCTTTTATCTAGTGGGAAATGTACCTGGGGTTAAAGAGAGGGAGGGAATTGAAGCCCTGGAAGTGCGAGATGAGAGAGGTCGAGAGGCCAAGGCTGCCGTTGAGCAGCTTCCGAGTATGGATGCCATGTAAAAGTGTTTATGGAAAGCGGTCTGTGTTCGAGTGTGAGTATATTTCTTGAGCTTGAGAGCTTGACATGGTTTCTAACTTCCTATTGGTTTGTGAGGCTGAGGATAAGTGGATAGATTTTCAGTCGTATCTTGTATTGTATGTTACTTGCTCTGCTTTGTCGTATACCAAAAAGAAGAAGAGAAAAAAGTGGTGGCTATTAATACATTTTATTATTAATTAATTTTTAAAAAATTTCTTAAAAAATTTAAAAGAAAGTAATGATAGCTCTAAATGCTGTTTGACGTCGCTCATTTGGAGTGATAAGTAATTTTTTTAAAATTTTGGAAAGCTCTTCCATTTGACAAATTTTGAGGTGATGTGACAAATTGAATCCACATTTGAGAAATAATTTGCACTGTCTTTATCTCTCCTCCGAATTTGTATACAACACGTTGCACTTGAACGGGAGCTTCTCTCCTAAATTTGGTGCAATTTCGTGTCACTAGCATTAATATATCACTTCAAGTGACAAAAGTTTTGGATCAAACTAATTCTTCCGCTTTCTCATGACAAAATAAAAGGGGAAACCAAATTACATTCCATTATTATACTTATACATACAAGTAATGTGGTCTTGCAAAACATCAAGGCAATCCAAATTCATGGCAGCTAAACTTCTCCATCTCCTCTCTAAAAGCAGACATAGCACTCTGCCTCAGATTCACCAAAACCCTGAATCCATCTTTCTTCCCTTCTCTCGCAGACGAAGAAGGAGGCAAGAAAAAGCAAGGCTCAACGCTGCCAAGCAAGTTCCTTGAGAGGGGCAAAACGGTCACAGGACCTCCCCAGCCAAAATCAACTGTGGAATGGCGCAGGTGCCTCCAATCTGTGAACCCACTCACCTCTTTCCCTGCCGTGATCCCTTCCTCGTAATGAAGCTGCTGAAAATCAATGAAGGACCGCACGTACTCATCGGTGGTGTTGCTTTTGCTCTTCTTAATCTGCTCGGCCACTGCCCAAATGGGTTTCTCTGTTAAGTCTTCGGCGCTCAGCTTCACGTACATTGCAACGCATCCGTTGCCCCAATGCCCAGCTGGTAATGGAGGGCTCACTAGTTTTCGTACGTTGATTGAGTATGCAAATGTTACCTTCTCATTACTTGGAAGCTTCAAGGCTTTAATCCTGTTTCATCCCATCATTTCAACAACAAAAACAGAGTAAATTTCAATTTTGCAAATAAGTTTTTGACGTTGTGACAATTGTTTATAACTTCAAAACATGACGGCTCAAATAATAGTATTCATAATCGCAATCAAATTTTTTATCAACTCAAAACCTGAATTGGAGGTCTAATCCTACCTTGCTTAAATGTTCAATTTTATTAAAAATTAGAATTAAAATTAAAGAATTAAAGAATTAAAGAATGGCGCAAAGAATTTTATTTTATTAACAGCAACTTACTTGGCGCGCCATATAAAAGCGCCTAAAGCTTCAAAAGTGGTGAAGCTCAGCCCGGACTGCTCCAACAGCTCGCTCTTGAATCGCTCCAGAGACTCGTCCCTCACATGAAAGCACTCCCTCGCAACCGGGCCCACCATCTTTGCCTGTCCGTACGGTGAGAACCCCCTCTCCAAACTCAAGCACTCATGCAGTACCGGTGCCCCAATTCGGGGAGGGTCTCTGGGTCCTAGCAAGCCCGCCCGGTCCCATACGGGCTCAACCGACACCCGGGTCGCCCCGCGAGCCAACTCAGCCACGGCATTGAAAAACTGGGTGGCGCCCATTCCGTCGCACAGCGCGTGGTTAATGGCGGCTCCGAGGGTGAACCCGCCGCACTCGAACACCGTGACTTGCAGCACGCACGGGTCGACCATGGCCTCGTCGAGGTTCGGATCGGGCACCAACTGTTCGACGAAATCCGCAGCTGGGTCATCGAGGTAGCTGACGGAGTCGAGAGTGGCGTCCGAAGAGGCAAAAATAAGGGGGACGCCTTGGCCGTTGGAGCAGAAGAGCTCCAAGCGGTGGTCGGGGCGGCGGCGGAGAGTGGAGGCGAGAGGGTAGTAATGGACGAGAGCTGCGGAGAGGGCTGCGGAGATGACGTGGCGGGGGTTGGAGGAGGGAGCGGATGGGTTGGTGTTGTGGTAGGCGCGGACATAACGGAAGCTGACGCGGAGGTTGGGGTCGTTGTCGAGGTGGGAGAGAGAGAGGACGTGATCCCCGTTAAATGGGGGTGTAGATGGAACGATGAGAGCGGTTTCTATGATTTTAACGTGCATTTTTCGTCACTTAGTTTGGTAGTTGGTTGGATGATGCTTTGGATTCTTCGTTCTTTTGTGGTACAGTTTGGAGCTTTATAATAGGGACTGAGTGAAGACTTTGATAACAGTGTGGAGCGACGTGGAGCATGCAGCACCGCCACATGGCCTCATGCATTATTGCATGCCTTTTCTGAGTGAAGACTTTCCAACCAGAGACCAATAAAAAAATAATAACAATAATAAAACAAAAAAACAAAAAAAGAGACTTCCATTCCCAGCAACCCCGCCAAAGTTGAGCTGGGGGTCCCAATTCCCTGACTTATTGTATGGCCCTTTTAATTGGGCCGAAATCCTTGAAGCCCTTTTAGTTGGGCCCAATGGGCTGATCCAACACTTGTTGAAAGAGTTGAAAGAGCGCGCTAATCTGTCATTAACGTCCTCTCCCCGCCTCTTCAAACTTGGAAATCTATAAATAATATTCAAATACACAGTGTGCCTCAGACCACCGTACCAAGCGACGAGCTCTCTCACAACTCGCTCGCACCTCTGCAATCTCTCTCGCTCTCTCATCTCTCTCGCTCTCTCATACGACTTTGAAATCTGTGAGTTCTCAATTCCCGATCGTGCGCTCGTTTCTTATAGGCTTTTGGATTCACGAGCTGTTCCTTTCGCGCATTTCTTGATCAATTCTTTTCCTGGAAAGTAGAATTTATCAATTCCCTTGTTTGTTGAGCTTGCTTTAGATCGTAGGATTGAGTCTGCAATTTCTCCCTTTAACCTCTAAAATTCATGTTTTCGTTCCTATGGCTAACCGTTTTTTAAAGTCAAATTAGAGGAGAGTTTATGTTTTGGTTGGTTCCATCGGTCATTGTTTTGATTTTGCCCTTAATGATCAAGTTTTCGCTGCTTAAGAAAAATGTACAGCATTTAACATTTTCTTACACTAATTTGAGGCAGATTTAATTCTGTCTTTATTAGCTTTGATATGTGCTATACTGATAAGTATAAGTTCTTGTAAACTGAGGTTCATAGTTTTCTTTTTCTTATCTTATAATTGTTATTTTAACAAATTTGGTTGGGTCGCATGAAAAGTTTGTAATGTGGACAAGGACTGAAATTTGTAATGTTGACAGTTACTGTCTGTTTGCAGAGTATAATAAGATCTACAAGACTTTTCATATGGCAGAATCAAAGAAGGCGACATCTTCCTCTGTTAATCCAAAAGAAAAAAGTTCACTTCTAGGTATTCTCTTGGTTCCCCTTATCTTTATCTTTGCTGTATAAGTCATCAGATCAGATGCCACAAGAATGTCGAAGTAAGAGTTTTCAGCTTGGAATTTTTTATTTGACTTGAACAATGTAATAAAATTGTGTGTTCCTTTTATAACAGATGAGGAAATTGGTAATGAATTTCTCAGCTCCTGGAAATCAATGTCAGTAATGGAAGATGATGGAATGGATTTTAGCTTTGATACGGTTTCCAAAGGCAAGAAGAAAGTGTTTGATTTTGAGAAGCTGTAAGTATTGCCAAAAAAGTTCGCTACCAAATTATAGAACCATCTTTGCTAAATATTTAACCGGCTCCTTTATTTAGTTCTTAAATATTTGCGTGACAGTTACTTTTTATCACTTCTGTGTGCTATCATGGGTAAATTGGCTAGCATTATGTGTTTAGTTGGTGTATCTGGTATTTGTGTAATGTGCGAAAAATTGTTTTGAAAAGGAGGATAGAATTTGGGATTCAAAGGAATCAAATCATTCCAGAAATGCTTATTCCAGTTGTACAGATATAGCACCAATATATGTAAGTCAGTGTGAGTCTACAAATTCCAGGCCATTTATAAAGCTCTTTTTCCCCTATCCTGTTCAGGGATATGGATTTCAATCTAGATGGTGACTTTAACAAGTTATCATCTTTCAAAATGGACATGCCAGACCCTTGATTTCTCAAGCCCGCCCAAGAAAGCTGCAAAAACCAAAGAGAGATCTGAAGAAGAACCTTCCAGAGGAAATCGTCAAGGGAAACAAGACCGTTTCAAATTCTCTTTTGATTTCAATGAGTGAGCTCTGTATCTTCTTGTTGTGCTGATATTTTGAATTACATAGGCAATGCAAGTGTACTTGTACTCTGAATTTTACAACTGGTTGCCTGACATTCTTTCTTGGAAGTAGGTTGGATAATTTCGATTTTGATTCAAGCTTAAAGAAAAGTGAAAATAGTTCTAATAAGTATCGAGATAGCAGCAAAGAGGTTGTTTCTGATAGAAGTGGGTCTCAAAACTCTAAAATTGACCTGGCTGAAGAGATTAGTACACTTGATGGTGATTCTGAGAGAGTGGCCACTTCAAAGGTTGATGCTACATTACTTGTTTCAGGCAACGGTAATTCTATGAATGATGATTGTGCATCAAAATCTGAGACCTCAGAAAATCTGGAACTGCCATATAGTCCAACGTCTCCTGAAAAAGTAATGACTAAGAGAGTAGAAGAATCAGATCAAGAAATTCATTTATCTGAGAAGGCAATGCCAACTGAACCATGTGCTAATCAGGCAACACATGATTTGCCTCATCAACTTGTAGGAGGAGTTGATTCAAATGGAGATACTGTTTTTGAAGGAAAAAATGAAGACTATTCTCATATCACAAACGTAAATACCTTTTCAAGTGGAAAAGAGGATGTTAATGAGAAAATGCCAACAAGAGACGGTCCTGATCATGAAGACTCGCCTTTGAAGGATTTATCTCCAATGAATATCACTGGTTCGTGGAGTAATAACAGTGGTAGGAGCAAGTCAGGCAGTGATGTCTTGACAGAAAACTTTGAACCAGCTATAGATGATTCAGATCTTGAAGACAATTCCAATACATTGGTCTCAAAGGAGACACCACATAACATCAAAAGTATGAAGGAAGACCAAAATTCAACTGGAAAGCTTCCCTTATCCATGCAGGGCAGGTCAGGAAATCTGTGAACATCTTCTTAGCTGCTAACTTTGTCTATTTGATTCCATCCTTCAGTCCATGACTTAATTTTGAACTATAAGAACTAGAAACTGATGTCATAATCAAGATGGTTTTGAATATAGAAACTGACAATAATCAGAAAACATTCAGGTGCATCTGTTATTAAAACTATAAAGAATGACTAGAACCATTTAATGTATGAGTTGATGCATGTGTCGTGGTCTAATTATCATTAAAATGCTTATGATGAACAGAATGTATACTCTGTTTAGCATGTATGTTCTTGAATTGAGTAGATAGCTCTGATAGGGGAGCAAACATGTGAGCTTCAGTATCAAAGTGTTATTTATCTTTTCCCCTCTTTGCTTGACAGTGAATCTGCAGTTGATGAAGTTACACTGACAAATGAAATAAAAACTGGACACTTCCACTCAAATGTTTCTAAGAGATTGGAGGAAGCTGGATCTCAATTGTGTCAGCCATCATTAAAAGGAGCAAAATCTCTCTCGTCTGGAATCAAAAGAATTGGTAGCATGCATCTACATCCTGCAATTGAGCAAGGGTGAGTCATAGCGTTCCATAACAATTGCATAGTTGGCATTTAAGTTTATAAACTGTTTCATATAATCTTCAACAGGGTGGGTAGTATTGCTAATGATGCACAAATTGGAAGCAAATTGCTCGCTGCTCCTATAATAGTTGATAGAGAAACCCAAGTCAAACATGTAATACCTGGAAGGTAAAGAATGCTAACATTCAGTAATATCAGTATAGGACACGAGGTAGAATCTTCCCATAATCTTCTTTTCTTTTCTTTTTTGTTTTTTTAAAAATAAATAAATTCTAGAAGCTTTGAATTGAATCACTCAAAATTGGATGACATCATTTTATTAAATAGAAAATACAATAAAGCTGTTGTTAATGTTAAATAGAAGTGTCCCTTGTAATCATTGACAGGGAGGACTTCAATTCTGCTGGTGTACCAAATAAGGGGAAACTGGTTGGGAATTCACTCTTGTGTAATAAAGAAGTAACAAAAGGGAACCTGTCCTAGGAACTGGACAGAGAAAAAGTCTTAATGATCTCAGGTAGGTAACACATCTCTAAATGACCTTGTTCTATCTTAAAATTTACTTTGACTGTTTGAAGTTCGACTTTTCTATATGCAGGGTTTTCACTATGATCTCTTCTTTGATAGATTTAAATTTAATTGTTCACCAATGTACCCAACCAAGTCTTCACTTTTTTAGAATGTTTAATAATATGGATTGTCTATGTTTCCCATTATTGTGGTATTCCTTCAATATTTCAATCTTCGTTATGTTAAATAAATTTATTTCAGATGACATCAAACTGCCAGATTTTGTGAGATTTTTTTTTTTTTTTTTTTGCATTTCTTGCCTTGAAGAATGGCACTTTGACTGACGTTATCATTCACATATTTAATTGTGCTCATTTCTCAGGCACATGGAAACCTATTTTATATACTGTTCTGCACCATTATTTATGGTCCACATGACCTTCTAGTGAAATTTCTGATTGCCAGTATAAGTTTTTCTAGGCATGTGGAAATTTCTTCCAGTCAGGCTAGTCCTTCCAGCTCAAGTGAGAAGACAAGTAAACCTAGTACTCAGACATGTGTCAATTCAAAATTCATGCTGTCGAGCCTGGAGTCTATGAGGAACACTAAGATCATTACAGCTGAAGGGAATAAACTTTTTACTGATAAACCTGCCAAGAAGAAAACTGAACTTTCTACCTTGAACATTTCAAAGTATGATGCAGGTGTAATTATTCCTCTTCTTCAGTTCTTTCCTTTGCAGAAATGTTTTGATTGTCATTTTGAATGTTTTGATATTTCTAAATGTAGGAATATTGGTGGCAATAAAGTTTCATTTAATGCTGCATCTCAAAAAGAAGTAAAATCACTGAGTTCAGAGAAACACATGGAAGTACAAGGCAATGTGGAATTGAAGACTGCCCAGATTGTTGATCGCAGTGAGAAACAAATGCCAACAAACCTTTCCTTGAAGCGAAAAACATTTGAGGTCTTATCCATTTAACTCCTGAAGTTCTCTTCAAAATGATATCATGACTATGACATTCTATTTGTAGCTTTGGTCTATTCTGTCCAAAAGCTTTATGAAAACTTTATTGCATTTTCCCAATTTCTTACACGAAGCTTTTTTTCAGGGATCAGATTCAGGTTTAGCATCTTTAAAGCCTCTAAAACGCCTCTCTCAGTCACCAAGCGAAATCAGGTACTCTTGTACTAGTCTAGTAGATATGCGCTTAACTTAATATACTGATTTTTTTTTCCAGCCTCTCACATTTATCATCCTCAGACCAAGAAAGAAACCATTTGTCATCCCAAATAACCACATAAAGCACTATTACTATTTATGTATTCTAAAATGATTTACTGGGATTCTGCTGACATACCACATTCTTTATCCCAAAACACCTGCAGAAATGTCACAGAACCTTCAAAAAGAGTTGTTCAAGAACAGGTTCCGTCTCAACAAACTCTATAGAATTAATGATTCATAATGACTGCTAAATTTATATAAGTAAAATAGGTGGAAGCCTGATATTGGATAAATTACCTGCTACAATATTCTTTGTGTTTTCGCTAGGTTTACATTCATGAGAGTCATTTGGAGACTAAGACTAAGAGCACTTTAGATGACCATCCAACCTCTGGGCTTGGTAGTCCTTGCTCAAATGCAATGGAGCTTGAAATTCATTCAATAATGGAAAATGATGGAAATGTTGAAAAGGCTGAAGCATACACTAAGGAGCTTGAAGATGTGAGTAAACTATTACTTTTTTTACATTGGCAGTGCATTATAATTAAGAGATTCAAACACTTAAAAATGAATTCAGTTAAATTTATACATACATCATGGGCCATAATATAATGATATCTCTCTGTCTCCCTCTCCCTCCCCCTTGCAGATATGTAACATGCTGAAAAAGAAACACGAGGAAGCTAAAGAACTGCTCATCAGAGCTGTTGTGAACAACAATAATCTGCTGATGCTTAACCATCCCATCTACGAAGCGAAGATATCCTTCAGACTGTCTTAGATGTTAATTTGTTATTATTCATGTTTTCCATTTTTTTAACAGAAATAAAGTTGCATATTCCTTCATAATTGACTACATTCATAAAGTTCAGAAATTCGCCTCAAAACTGGTGTCCAAGGAGCTTCAGACATGTTCAAAAGCACCGACAGTTGTTATATAGGTTTGTTTTGCCTTATTTTTCTTTTACGCACTTAAAGTTGTGCATGTAAAACTTTGGTAATAATGACGACTTACTATGTTACTTGAATATCAGGATCATGTTGCACTTTCTCTTCCGTGCTTTTGTTCGGACTTCAAGGTCCTTATACTCCAAGCAATCTAGCAATGCCAACATTGTTGAAAACTCAAATGTCATGCTTCATAGTTGAATCAGGCGTTGCACTTGCACTTGCAACTTTCCACTTGCATGTCAATTTTCAGACTCTTAAGATCATAGGGGATGAAAATAATGATGACGGCGATGTAAATGATTAGTCAATAGCCTCGTTTGTGTTCTATGTAGTTGAGCATATCCTTTTCATATTTTTCCTTGGATCTGTTCTTACCAGGATGTAAACAGGTTAGAGAATCGATTGTGTATATAACTTGTACCTTTCATGTGTGGATGTGTGTGCATGCTCACGGAACAGTTACGCTTAAAGATCGTATGATGTTCTGGTTTCTGAATGATATATACACAAGTGATACCTAAAAACATGATCATCTTCATTTTTTTATATAAATGCATGAAGGCACTGTTGGCCGGCAAATGAGTCCAGGCTCGAGTAGGTATGTAATTTGTTGAATTTATTAAAGTGAAACAGAGGTTGGAAGTTTGTTAGCCGCGCAGATAATATATGATAAAAGGAGAAGGTGGTGTTGTTCAAACCAATATGAAAATCATAGCTTTCCTTCTAATTAAATCCCCAGGTGATTCATAGATAAGGGCATCTATGAATTGCAATTTGCTTAACACGTAGAAGCACCATGGGGGGACTCTGTTTATTTGAATTAGGCTGGCGGCGGCCACACGTCTTAGTTTTTAGCCGACTAAACCGGCCGGACCAAGGGAAAGATTATGAAAGCAACCCAAACCTATCAATCTCCTTTGATTTCCAAAAGGTTTTGGAAGCTTGTCATTATAGAAAGGGTCGACCTGCCGAAGGCAAATGATCACTAGCTCAAAAGCAGAGAGATTCAAGACCTAAAACAAAGAGATGAAATTTTTTTCTATCTGCGGCTGATAGACTTGAAAAGATGATGGTCGGTAATAGTTATTTCCGATGGGCACAAACAACACAAGGTACAAGAACTCCATTACAAAGCACAACAAAACAAACATTACAAATTTACAATCACAATGCGGCTTTTTGGAGGCCCCACTATGTCCCACCCACTTTTAATATTTATTGATGATAACAAAAATTTAATTACCACCTTGATGCTCTATATATATCAAACCTTCTTGCATTGGAGTCTCTACAAGCCTAGCATTTTTGTGAAAGAAACCATTAGAGAAAAATGTATATTAGGTGGAGATTTTGTGTCTGGTTTGCACTAATGCTGCTGCTTTTATTTTCTACTTCTGAAACTCGCCCTCTTAATCCAAGATTGGAGAAGAACAACTTAACCAGTTCCGGTCACACATTGGCTGGAAGGGCCAGGGAATTACTCAACGTTTGGTTGCAAAAACAAGAAGCAAACCAAACTCATTACAAACCCAAGCGAATGAGTCCGGGAGGTCCTGATCCACGGCATCACTCCAAAGTTCAGTAGAGTATACAACTTCAACGAGAGAGCTAAAGTGTTGTAAATTACCAGTAACTTAGCATAAATGAAAGGTGTGTTAGTGTATTTGCTGAAAATCTGAACTCTGTCGAAACTTGGAGGAACTTGTTACGATCGTTGATCATCGATCATGGCAGAGACAAGTATCATGTGCTGCAGAACTCATGTTCTTTTTCTTTTTTCGAAATAAAAATTAGTGTACTACTGCTGATGGCTCAGCAGCTGAATAATATATAATCCATCTTTGTTTGTTTTTAATGTTGTTCCTTTTTCAAGTATATTATATATATAATGGTAGGGAGTAGAGTAAAGAAGTATCACTTTCTGAAAATCATGATATGATGGGAAAGAAGTCTGAAGAACAGAATGTTTCTGTTTCATATATGATGAGGTTGAAAAGTACTACAAGGATATTTGATTGGCTCAAAACATGCACTTTTAAGTTTTATAATTAGCAGCCGAAAACGAAAGCTAACGCCCATTTACAAGTGATTAAGGATTAAAGAAAATATGTCCTAACTGTATTCAGTTCCAAATGGTATCTTATCTTGCTTTTTCCAACTCGGATTATTTCTATGGAATAACTCATCACATCACAATCATAATAAGTCAAACCCTGATCATAATAAGTCAAACCCATGATCAGGGTTTGATCAATGATCAAAGTCTTCTTCTATTATCCACATACAAAGCTTCAACTTGTAGTTTACAGAAGCTATACAAAATAACATTTACAGGGTTTATCTGTTCTTTTTTCTCTCTCTTTTTTCAGTCAATATGAAGTTTGCATTGCGAGTAGAAGTAGGTACCCTTTATGTTATCTTGTTCGTGTAATCATTTTAATTTGTGTTTATGCTTGAAGCACCTTCAATATTCAATTTGGCTGCTTTTCAAAGTGGGGAAAAGGCAACCATCATCGCTAAATTAACAAAGTCAAACACTCTTTTGTACTTTTGAACTATATAATAACAGCACAAAAACAAAAAAGAAGCAGCACATCTGTTTGAGCTTTGAAGCCATGATAAGTAGTTCCATTTCCATATATAAATACACTAGAACACTTGTGGCTGAGATGCTTTCTGCTCCTTTTTAAAGCTTATGTCCAAAGTATATGCATAAGACAGAGGCATGGAGAAGGAGACGAATTAAGAGGAGCTAGGAAGAAACCAAAACTAAGTCTCCATCATGCTACATGATGACAAACAGGAAATGCATTAAGAGGAGCAAGCTTTTATATGGCCAAACCAAAATCACCTGACAAGACTAGTTTAATGTTTATGTGCACGAGGCTTAGTATAACCACACACCACTGAGAATCACAACACCATGCACTAAAACTGAAGCCCACAAACGATGCTTCTATTTTTTTTTTTTTGTCGTTTGATAAAAGGACAACGTTGTTAAATGGAAATCAATGAGATATCCATTTGTATGTATATAAGTTATAGAAGTCACACAACGTAAGAAAAACATGAAATATTATATTGGATTTTGCTGCTTGAGCCTCACGTTTCCCATTATTTTGATTCAGAACCCTTGAAGTTTTGTTCATCTTTGGCTCTCACTTATTCTCAACTCGAGGCCATCTTACCTCTTAATCATCTTATGTAGGCAAATGGCAGCAATCGCCAAATAAAAAACCAATGTGAATGAAGAAACAGAACCGAACTGAAGTCAACTACTCAAAACAACCAAATTCCCCGTTGAGTTTAAGCCCAAATTCTGTGAACCTTATGCCCAAATTAAGTGCGGGTTAAAGTTAATGGAAACTTAAAAATTAGGGAAGTTGCCAAAGTTTTGAGACACAGACACTGGTGAAGCTAATATTTTAACCTTTTCAGAACCATCAGTGCGAGCAAAATGCCAAATTTCATTGCTAGCACGCCTGCATGGTAAGCGCACACTAACACTAGCATTATAAGCTAGACTTCAAAATAAGTAATCCACTAATTAAACCTTCATCGGCTTTACAGTATGTATGTTAAATTGTCAATTGAAGATTGTACACATTCAAATATAATTCTAATAACTGTTGATTCTATTTACAATTTTAACAACATAACATATTAGACGATTGAAAAAATTTAATTGAAAGTAATCAAGCTTTTTGGGTTATAATCATTATCCAACCTCTCGTAGATTGATCCCCCATTTTGGTTTAGGGATTCGAAACGAGTTTAATTGGTAGGCATACAAAAGAAAAGATTAGGCCAAAATTAAAACTTCTCAATAACTTTATTGCCTTGCTATTCTTTTTTTTTTTTTTTTCTCGTAATGGCAATCTTAGATGAGCGCATGAGGCCAACTACACAAACAACCCACTCACTCCACGTAAGACAACAACTTCAAGCACTAAAAATAATACCAAATTAGGAGGACTAAGAAAATCTATAAATACCACAACCTTCATACTTTAACCCTACCTTAAGCTTAATTGGGTAAACAATATTCCAATCACCTTCCCTAACTATGGGTTTTCTTTTCTTTCCATCTGCAAGGATTGGGCCAATTCAATCCAATTTTGGAAAGAAGGAAACTAGTTAATTGCAGCATATATGTAGGTAGGTGTTGCTCCAACTTGAAAGCGTTCAGGGAAGCAAGTGGTTTCTAGAGGTTGACAAAATCCAGTATGACCCTCAACTTAAAATTTCTATCTCGTAATTCTCTCTTCTTAATTTGGGTAAGGGCAGGAACATAGAGGTTATAATGAGAGGTTTCTTAATAGCCGTTCGATCTAGTGTAGAGCTCCAGAAAACACTCTTGTGGCCTTTGTGCCGAGAAAAACTTCCCTGCACGGCACGGGAACGTCAGAGTGAGCAATCCAGCTAAGTATTCCCACCCAACGACCTCTCGACAGCTGTCACCCACTAACATTGAAAAAATAATAAGTTGTTACCTCTGCTCCTCCATTCTATGTGAACTCTGCAAATTCCGTTGAGTGTTTTAATTTGTTGGGCTTATGCCCACCATATATATCAAGTTTGTTTTTGGTAATCAAAATATTGAGTTATAGAAAGCCCAATGACCCCATCACTGACTGATTTGAGCTTCTCCCAAAAGGGCCCAATCCCACCTTGCTTGTTTACACACAACAAAAATAGGCTGCCGTAATAAGCCGTTTCTTGCCTCTTGGCATGGCGAAAAGCAGTGAAGGAGCTCCCAAGAGGCCGTGGTGGTTGCAGCCACGACACAACAGAACAAATCCTCCTCTGATACTGATATCATACCAAGTAAGATGCTTTGAATTTCGTTCTTATGACTAGTTCCATCTATATATAATATACACACTCCCCTATAAAATCAGTCAAAAACCAAAATATACACACTCCTCTACGTTGTCTAAATTAAAGACTGAAATTGAATCAAACCAAAGTGTATGAACAAGACAGCACACCTCTTCCTGCAGCAGCGTCCTTCAAAAATTTCGTCTTGATTTTGTTGAGCGTGGCTACAACTTCTTTCACACTTGTCCTCTCTTTTGGTGATTCTGCACAGCAAATAATAACTAATCTCATAATAGTTTATATGCAATCCCTCTTCCTCACACGATCATCATCTTCTTGCTCTGTCCCAATCCCAAGCAAATTGGCATCTACAACTTCATCTATGATTCCATCTGGTAATAATAGTGAGTCTGCAATCCATTGCTTTAAATTCATTTCCCCAACAAACATCTCATATGTTAGCTTCCTTTTTGTGAATGTTTCCATGAGAACAATACCAAAACTATACACATCCCCTCTTGTTGAAACTATTCCTTCCATTCCATACTCTGCAATATGAATTATATTTGAGTTGTACTTATATATATCTAAATTATATTCATATCATATGTATGATGAAAATACTATTTTAAGTTATGTTGTTCGTAATTGAAAGAGGTTAAATTAGCAAGTACATACATGGAGCCATATATCCAATTGTGGCTAGGGTCATGGTTTGGATAATAGAAACTCCTCCAACCCAAGAGTTTTGCAATTCCAAAATTAGCAACATGTGCAACCATATCATCATCTAGTAGTACATTGTTGGCCTTCATGTCACATTGCACAATAGGTATTGAATAACCATGTTATAGATATTCCATAGCAGCCGACGTCTATCATTATGTTCAACCTCTATAAGATATTAAACAAACTAATTTTGTATAATAATAATAATAATAATAATAATAATAATAATAAAACATTAAGTCCACAAAATAATTTGAAATAATTAATTAATGTTTATTTAGTAATTTATGAAAATTTTAAAATATCTAAATACTAATTATTTACTAAAGAAATAATAATTAAAACATAATTACTAATTAAAGTAATTTAAAAAGACTAAGATATTACTTAATTGCCAAAAAAAAAAAACATCTTGTGAAGTGTAGCAGCCCGGCTATATGTTTAGAATACTCCTAATGTATTTCAAGAGTATAGCTTTAAATATTAATATATTTTAACAGTATCGTCGCTATACTTTGAGAATATTATTATATATTAAAGAAGTATACAGCCGTATGGGTATACGTTTACTTCAAGCCGTCTAGCCGGGCGGCTATACTATTTAAATATTAATATAGTTCAAGCGTATAGCCGAACGGCTTCACTCTTAGAATAATATTCTTATATATACAGCCGCACGGCTATACGATTTAAATATTAATATAGTTCAAGCGTATTGCCGAGCGGATACTCTTATAATATTTTTACATATTAAAATCGTCTAGCCGTGCGGCTATACTCTTAGAATAGCGGGCAGCTATACGTTTTAAATAGTATAGCCGCGCGGCTATATGCTTAGAATATTCTTATATATTAAAAGAGTATGGCCGCGCGGCCATACTGTTAGAACAATCCTATATATTCAAAGAGTATAGCCGCCCGGCGATACTGGTTCAAGAGTCCGGCCGGCTATAGAATATTACTTAATTGTAAATACTCGGCTATGCTCTTAGAATATTACTTAATTGTAAATACTCGGCTATACTCTTAGAATATTACTTAATTGTAAATACTAAACTAAGCAAACTAATTTTGTATAAAAATCAAAACATAATTACTAATTAAAGTAATTTAAAAATGCTAAGATTTTACTTCATTACAACAACAACAAAAAACCATTTTGTGAAGTATAGCCGCTCGGCTATACGTTTAGAGCACTCCTAATGTATTTCGAGAGTATAGACCTCTCCTGTTTTTACTTTTCTCCTAAGCAAAGCAAAGGCTCTAACAACTCTTAACTATGTTCCTCAAAAGCTGTAGTTTTAAGATATCAATAAAATACAAGTTTACAACAATGTGCCCACATTTTGAAGCTGATACTTTCCGACATGGCCCAAGCTCTAAAATCGTTTATCATCATTTATCATTTTTATAATTAAAAAAAAATCAAAAGTAAAAGAGGTTAGGTCGTGTGGGGTATTTGGGCTTCAAAGGATTTCATTGCCAAGAAACCCTTGTTTTTTTATCTGTTTTTTGAGCAAGGGCAGAGGCACTTGCATGATATTTTTCTTCAAGAAAATGATTGTAAGGGTGTTCTTTTTGCTAACAAAGACGACACCAGGAGTGATATTGATGAGTATCTGAGATTTCAAACTGGAGAAAACTATATATGGTATAATGATAATGAGATCCTTGTGAAGCCTCTCAATGAACAAACAACCCCCTCCTTTATGAGCATCCATGGATTAACACTCAAGGAAAACAGTTCTTCTGGGTTCACTACATGCACCTTAAATTGTCCCAAAAAGAAAAAGAAAAAAGGAATGCACCTTAAATTAACCTCAACTAAACCTGATAAAAAAAGCACAGGAGATGAACTGAAAGAGACTTGTATAAAACTAACAGAACTGAAAGAGAGAGTGATATTAAATAGACAACAGAGTTTTTTACACCAAAAGAACCAGATACGGAACAACCAGCGCCAAAATGAACCGAAAATCAACATCTTACGGGTTACAGTCCCTAATCAGTTTATTTATAACCCCATATGGTAGCAAAATAACCCTCAAAAGAGAATACCCTATCCATGATACACAACTTTATTCTTTTTCAATTTTGAAAAGCCTTAAGAGGGTCTTTAGGGTCTATGTTATTTATAAGTGGGAGATCAACTGGCAAAGATTCTAGAGTCAAGCCTTCGTTCTTCAGCTTCAGAACCACCTCCTCAATCACAACCATGTTCCCCTGCGGAGTAAGGTGCAAGCCATCCCTGCAATTCCAATCAACAACACAATATCACATGCTTATGTCTTTTCCTTACAACTCACTTTTGCCTACATAGGCAGAAAACAAGGTGGCTCCAGAGGTACAGAAACCCAAAAACTTAAAGCCAGTGCAAAAGGCACCGTCCAGCCAAGGGCTCATGGAACCAAATTCTTATAGTACAACTTCTTAAAGGTTTACCAAACATTTTTGAAGCCGGAATTGACTCAAAAAGCGAGCCTGCAGACATATTCAACAGCCCGTTGATATGCCCCAGTCCAATGTAAATTTATAATTAACCAATTAACAGAACAAGAAGATTCAGAATTAGAAAATGTGCAAGTTCTCGATAGAATCATGCATGCTAGCTACAGACATACAAGTTCATTCATGTACATAAACAAGTAAGATCAGATTATCAGATGAGCTGAGTTGGCATATTAAATGTTAGAGAGATCATAGGTAATGTGAGGCGAACATATATATGAAATTGGTGCATGCCAATGCTTAGTAAAACTGCAAGCAGACAAATATTACATGCTGAGAGACAGAGAGACCTTAGATGAGCTTTTTCCCAGTCAGGAAACTGCTGCATTTTAGTCCAAAGATCTATTACTGGGTTCCCACTTTCTCGAGCTACAGCAACACATGCCTCTGAATAAGCACCAGCAGCTTTATTTGTCCTCTCAGGCAGATTGGATGGATTATCAATATAGGGATGTCTGAATCAAAAACATATATAACTAAAATCAAACTTTTTTGTTGTCAGTTGATGTAAATATCTTAACATAAAATAAGCAAGAAATTTACATTATGGTTCAAGAATCAAAGATAATTAATATGAAACCCAAAATGAAACATAAATGATATAATGGGACTAAAAAAAATATAAATAGTAAAACCATACCGAAGGCGCCCATCTTCATCTATTGGAGGAGGGGTGATAAGGAGAATGCGAGTCGTAGGCCATCGCTTCTGAAAGCCAATAGAAAAGAAGAAAACGTAAACATGTAGAAAGTCGAAACGAAAATCGAAACATAACTTGAACAAAAAGTTAATTTTATATGCAGACACCTATTGAAAACAATTTTTATTTCACATAAAAGCGAATGTATAAATTTTTATTGTTTGGTAAGTACAAATGACCGGTAGTACGTATGTAAGAAATGTCTGCTTTTGGTGTAACAGAGATGTAAGCTTATAGACGGGCTCAAATGCACTGCAAACAAACGCAAACCACACTTAGCAAATTGATTCCACCATCACTATCAACCATTTTTAAGTTGCCTTGTACAACAGGAAATCAAAAGATGCCTAAACTGATACGTATATTAGGTTCATTATTTGTGACTAGGAAAGAAACCTAAACAGAAGGACCAGATTCACCCTAATGCTGTTGCTTTATCAGCTCTATATCTGTCCACACTGTAGAACTTAACGTACACGAGATCTCCATAAATCACAGGCTCTGCAGCTTTCATTTCTGCCATCATTTCCACTTTATGATGGCAATCACCACCATTGTTCCCCACATGCATGATGCATCATATATTAAACAAGACCTGTTTATACCATATCAAACCAGACAATCAAAGAACGACACGTGGAACAAGGGACCCATGAGGAGGAGCCGCTAAACGGGTAACCAATTGCGCCCCACAAAGTACCATCGGCAAGATGTGAGTCTTTGGCACCATGGACTGCCGATCGTATCAAAAGACCACACTTCATTAGAGATTTCTCATAAGGACAAGTGGCACCTCCTCGAGCAATGCCCACATTCCCACATTGAAATTCCACTCAAGATGCACATCTCCCAACATCTATAAAAAGGGGCACAAGTCCCCAAAACAAGGTAACTGGACCTTCGGCTACTTAGCCATCACTCTGTTCGGATCATTATTCACTCCATAATTGATACTAACTTAAGCATCGGAGAGCCTTTGGCCGGTACCAAAGGTCTTACCGCTCGTTTTTGTCTTGCAGAATATCCACGCTGCCAAAGACCACGTAGGGCCAAAGGTGATGTCATTATGAAGTTGGGCCCAAAAGTATCCGACCATTTTTGAGCATCAACAAGACCTATTGGCTTGAAAGATGGAAATAGAACTCTAATAATAACTTTTCTTTCCCTCCTTTTTTTCTCGTGTTTCAGATAAACTAAAGTTCCAATGCAAAAGCAATACCTACTAGCAGGACTTCTGCAAAAGTTACACCTATTGGGCATCAGATTCAAATGAACGACATGCAAGAACCAATATGAATCAGCGAATCTGAAATTTCTCCTGGACTATATATTTTTGCCTAGAACAGTCTTAGCATGTGAAACATACGTCTCACAAATGTCCACTGTCACAGACTGACACGTCTTTACCCAAACAAAAGGTTAAAACAAACCATGATTCTAAGAACTTTCATCATTTCATTTTCATGGAAGTGAAGTGACCAGAAGTGCGGTCAAAGAATTGAGACATCAACAAGGCACAAGAAGCAAACAAATAAGAAACCAACAAGGGGAACGCAAAGACACGCAAAACCCAACTGACAACCACGTAACTTGTGAAGTCGTGGGCCTTAGAGTAACAGTAAAATCCCATCGATAGCCATATAAACCAACTTTTAGGTCCCCAACCTAACTAAAAATTAATTAATAAATAATAAAAGATAGACTTTTAGGCTTTTAAGAGCATCTCCAACAGACTCTTTATCCTCTCATCCCTAACTACTTTGGCTAAAAAGAAGGAAAATCCTCCTCCAGCCTACTACCTACTTGGCTCTCTATTTTGGAGAACCAACTTTTGGCTCTCTACATCTCGCAAGGAGGAGAGATAATTTGGCTAGGAGGAGAGAGAGATAGAGACATTTGGGAGGTTGGTGGGGTTGAGTTTCTACTCTCTTTTTTTATATTTTAAATATATTGGATTTGCAAGAGAAAGAAGGAGAAAGAGAGAGAATAATAATAAGGATACTCCCCGCTTCCAATATACGGAAAGATACTCGCCCAAGATATTATACAATACGTATACATTTATAGGCATGTCAGAAATTAAGCCGAGGGCCACCATTGCTCTACTCCTAGTGGCTATGGCCTCCTCCTGTTTAGGGGTGGGCATCGAGACCAGGAAATCGGAACAAGAAGCCGCACCCGATAGAAAAAATCGGAAAAACACCATGTTGACTAAAAAGTCAATGAATTGGCATCGGAACTATTTAAACCGATTTCGGTGCCAGTTTCACACCTTACAAAACTGGACTGAACCCGCTGCGTATTTTTTTATATTTATTTTTAAATTATTTAAGTCCAATGCTTAATTTCTAATTTCATAACTAATATTTCTCCAAGCCTAACTTCAAAGCACCTTTCTTTTTTATGTCCAATCATCTCTTGTATGAAATTGATATATTTGTGAATTTTTAAGCAAAAAAAATAAAATTTTAGTTGGAATTTGTAAAAATATATTAAAAAATATCCGGTTTGAAACCAAAAAAACCGAAAATGGCACTAGAACTTATTTAAATTGGACCGACTGGTTTTATATATATATATATATATATATAAATTTTTTTTTTTAAAAAAAAACCAAAATTGAACCAAACCGCACCGATTAAATAGTACCACTTTCAATTTCAATACGACATAAAAACCGAACCGAACCGAGATAAAATCGCGCCCACCCCTGCTCCTTTTAGTCAAAAGAGAAGACCATCCTGAGAAAGACGGATGGTTGATTAGCTGCGCTTCCCAGCACACTTGAGCAGCAAAAGAGCAAACATACCATCTCTCAAACCCATTAATATTTGGTTCTGTGCACAGTTGGCCTTTGATTCTTCAAAATCTTAAGGCTTGATTTTGCAAGTATAATCATATCTGAACAAAACCCACATCTTTAATCCCAAAAAAATGAAACTTTTATTGTCTAATACGGTGATTTCAGCTTCAAAGCAGACTGTTGTCTAAGAAATTATGAACCTTGGTTATATGTGTAATTGTTTACCTTGAGAAAAGAGACAATGGAGTGGAGATTTTGCTTGTACTCGTTGACAGGCACGTGTTGAAAAGCAGAGCATCTATCGGGGAGGCAAGCGTCATTAGCGCCAAAGAAGACGGTGACAGCTAGTGGGGCATCTTCTCTGTTTTCACTGCTCGGAAAGACCCTCTCCAAAACTTGCAGAGCCCACCTCGTGTTGTAGCCACTGTACCCTCTTAGCACCACGTCAACCTGGTCAAGCCCGTCATCAAAAATCAAAACCCAGAATACCAAATCGCACAAAGATGACCAAAGACTCTGACTTTATTTCATACCGTGCGAGAGAAATGATGGGCAAGAGAGGCACCCCAGCCACCATCACCGAAAGACTCCTCGGTGATTGAGTCACCAAAAAGGTAAATCTTTGGCCTCATCTTTTGATTTGATGAGAGAGAGAGAGAGAGAGAGAGAGAGTCTACGGCTGGCTGTGTGTGTTGTTGGTCTCGTTTCAGGGACTGCGATTTTATTTGAACGAGCGAGTGGCTGACCAATTCTGAACTTTATTTTTGTTTCTCCTTCTAATGCTTATAATGTATAAATATACAATATAATAGCTATTATTACTTCTCAAGTTTCGTACCAAACAAATAAAAATTTCTTGTCAAGTTTCACGTGGCATGCGATGCGACACCTCAAGTCAAACCGCGCTATGCTGCCTTTGCTTTCTGGTCCCCTGCCTGTATTTAGAGATCTCAAGTGGACTCTTTATTCTCTCATTTCTAGTTACACTCTTTCTTCCGGCAGACTCCCTACTTGACTCTCTACATTTAGCGCGAGGAGGAGAGAGAAATTGAGGCTCACCAAACTAATCAATGTGCCTACACAAAATGACTTCATTTGGACGTGATACAAAAATGTAGAATATTTATGATACATACAACACTTGAGAAAAAATAAACAATAATGCATATATGCATGCCCTCGCAAGCATGGGTTGGGGTTGGGCCCATGAGGCACTTTGTTAATTATGATGGATGGTGAAAGAAAGAGAAAGCCTAACCATTTGTTGAACGTGTGGAGATCAACAACCCTTTTGTAAAGAGTGTAAAGTCTCCTTTCCTCTTAAGCATTTCTCATCATACCTAACAATAATATATAATTAAGGAATGCCTATTGTCTACTTCAGGATTTACTATTTGCACGCCCTCACAGCCACTTTAATGGGATCGCATCATTCACATCCATCAACCAAGTCAAGTATGATTATAGGTTTTATTCATTTCTTGCCTATAACTCAGTCATTAAAACACACATGAAATGGTTGTGATGCATTACTAAGTAAATGTATAGAATGTATCGCAATCGCCTATATTTAGAGTCCATTTGAGAGTGTGTGAAATCAAATGAGTTTTATTTTTTCGTCAAGTTCAATTCTCATACGTTGATTAGAATAAATATTTCTCTATTCACGTTTCATTGAGCAGAGATAGAGACAATAACGATACAATGATACAAGAATGGGAAAGTTTCTCTCCCTAAACATGAGAAGTGCTTCACATATGCAGGTCTATTGAATTCTTTCATAATTAATCACAGCTGGGTTAATGGTTTAATAGCTTTGTGTTTAATATTATATTAGGTCGATCTTGTGGCTTTCGTTTTCATGGTAGGCAACAAAATTTTGTTAGGTTTTGATGAAAGAAAGCCCACCACTAAAGCAATTATTTACCCAAAAAATCATCAGGGAAGCTATAATTATTGATTAGTGCAATCGCAAAAAGTTGGATTTGCAAAGCAAATGCCACCAATTAGTTTGTAATTTACGTAGCTTTGCAATGCAACGTTATTACATTATAATTTTCTAACAAAATGTGGTGACCACTCAATGAAGAGGAAAGCAAGAGGTATTTGAATTCCACCAATCCACTCAATGAGGGGTTGTGTGTGTGTGAAGGCTTTGTAAAATCATTTGGAAGGTGTTTTCCTTTCCCTACAATGAAGAAAAGTTCGTCATGCGTACTCACTTTTTTTTCTTTCTATTATTATTATTATTATTATTATTATATAAACGTAGTCACTTTTCTTAAAATAATAACCAAAGCTAAATATTTTTCATAAATAGATATACATATATAAAGGCAGAGGTCTAAGGGTAAAATATTCATAATATCAAAATTGTTATTAATTAAAAAAATATTAAGACATGAAACTATTTATTTATTTTTGTTAAAGTTAAGAAGGATGATGGAGAAAACTCGCACACAGTACCATGATGATTTGAATTTAGCACCACTTAGATTGGATGCACACCAAAGAATAAGACACGAGGCAATCCAACCCATTAATAAGAAATGAAACTATTCATTAAATGAGAAAAATATAATAAATTAATAAAATTCCATATTAAAAAAAATTTAAATAAAAAACAAAACGAGAACATGAGTCCTATGGGATAAATTTTTATCTTTTTAAAATGTAAATATGAAATACGTAATGGGTAGGCCTTATTATGACACTGGGTTTTGGCCCAAATGAAACTAAAGGGTCGAATCCTTCACAACTTTTTTGCAGTGCCTTCTATGCTTAATTTAAGACTTGAACAACTGGTATCAGATCCAAAGGGTGAAAATGAAGAATGGGAAAGTACTCACAATCAGACCGTCCATGTTCTTCTCACCCCAAAACCATACGACGCTTGTCCCACCAAATCCAGTTTTCCCGCTAAGCTATGTCGCTTCCCCAATTGCCACCACTCTAGCCTCTTCTCTACAGCACTACATCAATTCAGAAAACCCTTCCCATGGCCAAAAGATTCATACCCATATTCTCAAAACTGGATTCAGACCCAATATCAATGTTTCCATTAAACTGCTTATACTGCACCTGAAATGCGGTTCAATGAAATATGCGCGCCAAGTGTTTGATGAATCGCCTGCACAAACTCTGTCTGCTTATAATTATTTGATTGGTGGATACCTCAAACGCGGGAAAGTTGAAGAATTGCTTAACTTGGTTCGCAGACTTGTTTCATCTGGTGAAAAGCCTGATGGGTATACGTTTTCTATGGTCTTGAAAGCCTCTACTTGCGCTGGCAATGCAACATTTCCATGGAGTTTAGGAGTGGTGCATGCCCAGATAATAAAATCAGATGTTGAGCCTGATGATGTTCTTTATACTGTGCTTGTTGACTCTTACATTAAGAATGGGAAGGTCGGCTATGCGAGGACTGTGTTTGATACGATGTTGGAAAAGAATGTTATATGTTCAACATCGATGATTTCCGGGTATATGAATCAAGGCTCTGTGGAAGATGCTGAAGATATATTCAGGAGAACGGTTGAAAAAGATGCTGTGGTATTTAACGCAATGATTGAAGGTTACAGCAAATCAACTGAATATGCTTGGAGATCACTTGAAGTTTACGTTGACATGCAACGGTTGAATTTCCGACCTAATATGTCCACGTTTGCTAGTGTTATTGGAGCTTGCTCGGTGTTGGCAGCATTTGAAGTTGGCCAGCAAGTCCAAAGTCAACTTATGAAGACCGAATTATTTTGGGATATAAAGATGGGAAGTGCTCTTATAGACATGTATTCAAAATGTGGAAGAATTGAGGATGCACAGAGAATTTTTGACCACATGCCTCAAAAAAATGTATTTTCGTGGACTTCAATGATCGATGGCTATGGGAAGAATGGATATCCTGATGAAGCACTTGAGCTCTTTAGTATAATGCAAAGAGAACACCAAATTGAACCCAATTTTGTCACATTCCTCAGTGCTCTATCAGCTTGTGGACATGCTGGTCTGGTTGACAAAGGCCATGAGATATTTGAAAGCATGAATAGGGACTACTCACTAAAACCAAGAATGGAGCATTATGCTTGCATGGTTGATCTATTGGGGCGCGCAGGAAGTTTGCATCAAGCATGGGAGCTGGCAATGGGGATGCCTGAGAAGCCCAACTCCGATGTTTGGGCTGCTCTTCTTAGTTCAAGTACTCTACATGGTGATGTTGAGATGGCAAGTATAGCTGCCAAGGAACTTTTTAAGTTAAATCCGGATGGTCGGCCAGGTGCATATGTTGCATTCTCTAATACTTTGGCAGCCGCTGGGAAATGGGACAATGTAAGTGAGCTTAGAGAGAAAATGAAGGTAAGAGGAATATCTAAAGACATCGCCTGCAGTTGGGTTGGTACTGATAGTGGTTGATGATCAGCCCTTTCCCCTGTTTTTGTAGCTCCAATCCAAATGCTAAATTGAATTGGTTCACTGAAAACAAAATAAAAGGTTGACAGTTGAGGACTTTAAAGCCAATATATGCCAACTGGTAGAGCACGAGATGTTGAAGCTGCAGGGAGCCTCAAGGAAAGTCTAGTAGTTTCTAAACCTAGTGAACAAATAAAGGGAGCTGCTGCATACTGCAAACTCAGCCAGTGGTTAATCCAATTCAGGCAATCGGACTGACTCAGCTTTTTGGGGAGAACGGAAAGCTGCTTAATTTGGCAAACCATAACTGAGCTCAGACTCAGAGGTAATTAAAGCTGTTCTAATCTTTGACAAGGAGATATTTGTTCTGGTGCAGAAAGAATCGGATTATAGTGTACTGTTGAGTATACCAGTCCATAGTTGAAGCTTTTTCACTGTCAAAGTTAAACCATAAACCACAGTATGATGAGATTTGTTGCTCAATAATTAAATATTTATCTGGTACATAAAAAGGCATAGGCATTGTGGCCATCACAGCTACATCTTCAGAATGTCAAATTAAATTACCTTCTACTGATCTACTACAACTGAATTCACCAAAAGAAATATAAAAAAGAAGAAGAAGTTGAGAAGCTATTGAATTGCATAAAGAAAATTATATTAAATATTAAATTGCAAGTTCGTATTGTAATTGGATTCTAGAAAGGAGGTTTGTTGGTCAAGGAAAGTGGGAGGAGGACGTGGAAATCTATTATTGGTTTGGTTGATTCCTCCGGTCTTTTCAATATGGTTAATCTTGGTTCAATTACGTATCACAAAAAAAAAGGAGTTTGGACTTTTGGGTATGGCCCGTAAAGGCGGCAGCAGAGAACAGGTCTCTCCTGTTTGTCTCTGTCATCAATTAATATTATATATTATATACTCCGTCCAGAACAAGGAAACCAAAAGCCAAAGAAGCTGCCTATAGTTTATTGTCTTCTACAATCAACAACTACACAGAAGAAGAAACCAAAGAAGAAGACCAAAGCAAGAAGAAGAAGAAGAAGAAGCTATGAGCTGCTGTTGCGGAGATGATTGCGAATGCAGGCCTTTGGGGTTTTTAATTGGCCTGCCCTTTGCCTTCATCTCTCTTCTCCTCTCCGTTGTGGGTGTGTTCATCTGGATTGTTGGGTTAGTTTCACTCTCTCTCTTCCTTTTCATCAGAATTTCAAGGACTTTTCTTTCTTCATGTCAAGATAGTGAAATTCTTTATATGGTAGTGCTACCACTAACTAAATTGAATTTTTTTTTTTTGGGTGTGTGTGATGATTGCAGGTTGGCGTTGACTTGCATATGTCCATGCTGCTTGTGCGTGACGATCGTAGTTGAGCTTGCACTGGGGTTGATCAAGGCTCCCTTTTCGGTCATGAAGTGGTTCACATCTAAGATTCCTTGTTAGATTTCACTATTTGATAGTATTTTTTGTTCATTGGTTGTTGACCTTCAAAAGGCATGGGGTCCTTTGGTTCCCCAGCCCATCTTTGTTCATTCATAGTTTCTTTCAATCTTTCCTCTTTCTATTCATTTTTGTTGAATATTTATTCAATGAATTTATGGGGTAATATATCAAAATTTGTGTTCCAGTTAGAAGCTATTATTGGTTTACTAGATGCAATTCTGCGCTATAGTAGAATTTCACCACAATGGATTTTTATTTTTTAATACAAGCGATATTGGGGGGCTTTCTCACACACAGACTATCAAGATGACATGAGAATTTGAATTTGAGACCACTAGTCTGCAAATTAATGCCCTTTATCATTGGACTAGACTCCATTGCCATGAATTTTGTATTTTTGGTCGGAGCGAGCCTTGCAAAACTTAAAAAAATGGTGCCTAACCTCACATGGAGTTGCTAAACATGCAAGATCCTTGATTTAGGGACATAGCCACTCCCTTTTAAATATGAGTATGTAGGGGATATCTTATGGGAGAGAAATAACTACCCGTTGATGTGGTTTATGCTCTTTTGTGCATGTCTCTCTCCTTCACAAAATCAAAGGAGTGTAACCCTTGTGACATGTTAGTTCGAACGCCTAGATGATGACATGGCATATTATAGTGAGCGTGACAACGTAATAAGGCAATCAAACGATTAATCTAAAAGAATCAAGCTTGGAATCCACCAAATATGATAAAACCTCTCGTTTATTGAATTCATAATGATAACATACTACTCTAGTCATGGGCTAAAGTTGGTTTAAATACTCCTAAAACCCCTAGGAAACAAAAGGGAATTAAAAGAGAAATTAACAAAAGTTTCCAAAAGCTTGCAAAATATTGAAATTCTCGTTTGGACTGCTAAATGATCTTGAATGCCCGAAAAAGCTCATACGTCATGACAAAGCGATGTGTTTTACTCGTGGTGCCGTTCTCTTCAAAAAGGTGGGTCATGGGCCCAAATCGGAAATTGGTGCCAAACTTGCAACTTGTTGGTTTTGCCTTTACGTGAGCGACGTTCCAACTCTTCTTCTATCACCTCAGTCATCTGTTCTACATTGGGATGTATGCAAAATTTCCACAAAAGAGGATTTTAGTTCAAACACTTCAACATGAGTTACCAAGCAACAAACACATACGAAAAGAATTCGAATTTAGAACTTCTAACAAGATTGTGCATAATATCACGCCCAATAGGTAGTTGGTAACGAATAAACTCTTTGCAGAATCTATTCCACGTTTCAATATGTGAAAAGAGAGAATTCGATTAGTTGTAATTGGTAAGAAAGAAAACACTTTCAGAAAAACGCCTTGGCAAGTCTTTTGGAATTTGGCAAAGACTAATGGAAAGAGTAAACCCAAAACAAAAACAAACCAAACCATAATAAACAAAGACGTCAGAATTGAAAGTGAAAAAACCAGCAATCAGCTTTGGTTTTGTGGTCTTCCCAAACGATGGTCTGGTCTTTTGCCTTCCTTTTTTCCTATTCAAAATCCAAAAAATTCCAAGATTCCCATCTCATAGTGATTAGAATAATCAAACCTACGGCCCAAAACCACAACCACCCCTCGAAACCCAACTAAAACGCCAATGACCAACAAGACCTGCCTTCCAAATTCCACCTTCAAACATATAAAATAAAACCAACCACATTTCTTTGCTTCTTTCTTTAATTAATATTTCAACATTTTTTCCACTTAGAAGTGCTAATATTTTAACATTTTGTCCTTTCAAAAGTGACATTAAAAAAAGAATCGAACATAAAACCTCGAGTCGTTTTACCACATTAATTACAACTATCATTTTTAATAACTCGCCCATAGATAGTTTACAAAACCAGCACTAACCCAAGTGTATAAAATACTATACAACCACCAAAACCTCTCTAAAAATCCACAGCTAATTAATCATCACTCAAACTTCATTATACCCAAAAATATACACATGGAAGGGTTCCGACCCGCCAGCTCAACTGGCACCCTGGGCCGCCACCTGGCTCGGCGGCTTGTCGAGATCGGCGTCCACGACGTCTTCTCCGTCCCTGGCGACTTCAACTTAACCCTCCTCGACCACCTACTTGCCGAGCCCGGCCTCAACCTCATCGGCTGCTGCAACGAGCTCAACGCCGGCTACGCCGCCGACGGCTACGCGCGTGCAAGGGGCGTCGGCGCGTGCGTCGTCACCTTTACAGTCGGCGGGCTCAGCGTCTTGAACGCCATCGCTGGTGCGTGCAGTGAGAACTTGCCGGTCATTTGCATAGTCGGTGGGCCGAACTCCAACGACTACGGCACGAATCGGATCCTCCACCACACAATCGGGTTACCCGATTTCTCTCAGGAGCTTCGCTGCTTTCAAACCGTCACCTGCCACCAGGTAAGCTCATATTGCTCTACTTTTTTCTTAAAGTTTACATTTTTACTTTTTGGTGTAATTGTAATGGATAGGCCGTGGTGAACAATTTGGAAGATGCACATGAGCTAATTGACACAGCAATCTCAACAGCATTGAAAGAGAGCAAGCCTGTATATATCAGCATAGGCTGTAATTTGTCCGCAATTCCTCACCCCACATTTGCTAGAGACCCAGTGCCCTTCTTCCTTGCTCCAAAAGTAAGCAACCAGCTAGGGTTAGAGGCAGCAGTTGAAGCCACTGCTGCTTTTCTAAACAAGGCTGTGAAGCCTGTGATTATAGGTGGACCCAAATTAAGAGTGAAAAAGGCACAGCAGGCCTTTGTGGAGCTTGCAGATGCTAGTGGCTACCCAATTGCTGTTATGCCATCTGGTAAGGGGCTGGTGCCTGAGCACCACCCACATTTCATTGGGACCTATTGGGGTGCTGTGAGCTCTAGCTTCTGTGGTGAGATTGTGGAGTCTGCTGATGCTTATGTTTTTGTGGGTCCTATTTTCAATGATTATAGCTCTGTTGGGTACTCCTTGCTCATCAAGAAGGAGAAAGCGATTATTGTGGAGCCGAACCGTGTGACCATTGGTGATGGTCCATCGTTTGGCTGGGTTTTCATGGCTGACTTCTTAAGTGCATTGGCCAAGAAGCTGAAGAAAAACAGTAATGCTGTTGAAAATTACCATCGGATCTTCATTCCCCCCGGCATCCCTCTAAGGAGTGAGAGGGATGAACCTCTGAGAGTCAATATTCTGTTTAAGCACGTTCAGGTAAAAGCAATGTTCTTTCTTGTGTTTTGGTCCATGTTCTGTTTGTGGTTCTTGTATTGAGATTTATAATTTTTATTTGAAATTTGTAACAGGAGATTATCACTGGAGACTCTGCTATAATTGCGGAAACTGGAGACTCATGGTTCAATTGTCAGAAGCTCCGCCTCCCTGAGAATTGTGGGTAAGACACAATTTCCTTGCACGACTCATTTATGTAGTTCTTAAGCACAACCATGTGTAACTATGTATATTAAGCAACAGGCTGGCAACTGGTTCTTTCCATTTTATTCAGGTATGAATTCCAGATGCAATATGGATCTATTGGATGGTCAGTGGGCGCCACTCTTGGCTATGCTCAGGGCGCCAAAGATAAACGTGTCATTGCTTTCATTGGTGATGGGAGTTTCCAGGTTAGTTGTATGATATATCAGATTAATATAACAACACAGAACTGCAATGTAGAAACAAACAATAAATAAGTACAAATAATGCAGGATAAGATTGATAAGCAACAGTTTGTACCAACACTCCACTTTTCTGTGGAGCTTTTTTCTCGAAATAGTTTACGTATGTTCGAGAGATATGTGGCACATGGTTAATGGTATTTGTTTTCAGGTGACTGCCCAGGACATTTCAACAATGATCCGATGTGGGCAAAACACCATTATATTTCTTATCAACAATGGAGGCTATACAATCGAAGTAGAGATTCATGACGGTCCATACAATGTGATTAAGAACTGGAACTACACTGGTCTTGTTGATGCCATCCACAATGGCGAAGGCAAATGCTGGACTACCAAGGTTAGCTTAAAAGAATCAACTTTACTTGCTTGAATGTTACCTTATTTTTGTCGTAAACATTTTCCGCTCTTGAATCGAGAAATGACAGTTGGTGTAAATACAGGTACGCACAGAGGAGGATTTAACAGAAGCAATCGCGAAAGCAACAGGGGAGCACAAGGATAGTTTATGCTTCATTGAAGTTTTTGTGCACAAGGACGACACTAGCAAAGAGCTGCTGGAATGGGGATCCCGAGTTTCAGCCGCCAACAGTCGGCCACCAAATCCTCAGTAGCAGATTGGGAGTTGAACGAGTCAAAACTCGGAACATCTGAGACTTGAAAGAGTTTTAAAGCTCCAACAGCCCACCTGAGAGAAGATAAAAAAATGACTGTATTTAGAAATAAGAGAGAGGAACAGGGTAGGTATCTGGGTTGGCCTCTCTGTTGTAACAATGTAATTTTTGCTGGCTTGATTATGTGTATACCTTGTTGAATATGTACGAGTTTGAAATATTCTAAATCCAACCGGAATTTACTCCAGTTTTTTATTTTTTATTTCGTAAAAAAAACCATAAATAAATAAATAAATATGAAAGAAAATTCCATTACATACGGATTCAAATTTCAGTTAGGAAGAGGTTGAAACCGTTAAAAAGTAGAGTGAAAGTATCCGGTAAATCGGAAAAATGAGTGCCACTGTGAGCATGTTGATGTCTGCTCCCAGAACAGCCGTCCGATCGTACTCGTCATCATCTCAGCCGCAGCGCAAAGTCACCATTTTGGGAGCCGCCGGAGGCATAGGCCAGCCACTGTCGCTCCTCATGAAGCTCAACCCTCTCGTCTCCTCCCTCTCCCTGTACGACATAGCCGGCACTCCCGGCGTCGCCGCTGACGTCAGCCACGTCAACACCCTCGCTCAGGTCTCGGGGTTCGCAGGCGAACAGCAGCTCGGGAAAGCGCTTGAGGGATCCGACCTCGTCATCATCCCGGCCGGCGTTCCCAGAAAGCCCGGAATGACGCGCGATGATCTATTCAACATCAATGCCGGCATCGTCAAGTCTTTGAGCGCTGCCATTGCCAAGTTCTGTCCCAATGTCAGTCGATGCCCTCATTCTCTTAACCTCTGTTCTCAAATTCATACATTTTTAAAAAAATTAAGATTTATTTAATCTTTTTTTTTTTTGTAATTTTGAAATAGGCGTTGGTTAATATGATTAGCAATCCGGTGAATTCAACGGTCCCGATTGCGGCGGAGGTGTTCAAGAAGGCAGGGATGTTCGATGAGAAGAAGCTGTTTGGGGTGACAACGCTTGATGTCGTCAGGGCTAAAACTTTCTATGCGGGCAAAGCTAACGTTGAGGCCTCTGGTAAACTTTTCTTTCTCAGTTTTTCCCATTTTTCTGTATGAAAATTTTGAAATGAGTTTATTCTGTTGTGCATTTCAGAAGTTGATGTTCCTGTAGTTGGTGGTCATGCTGGAATAACCATCCTTCCTCTGTTCTCTCAAGTATTCTTTCGTCTTTCTACCTGCTTTCGCTTTGTCCTTTGACCCGGCTGAATATTTTGTTTTCTTTCTAACAAGATTAAAGCTGATTTTTTATGAATAATGTTCATAGGTGACCCTAAAGTCGAAGACTTTGTTGGATGAAGAGATCAAAGCTCTTACCAAGAGAACACAAGATGGAGGGACAGAGGTTGTTGAAGCAAAGGCTGGAAAAGGATCTGCTACTCTATCAATGGCGTAAGTTTGCGAGGTTCTTCCCTTAGTTTCTTGAGGAAGTTTGAATTTCACTACGAAGATAATTTTAGGTGGAAATTGTGGCTTTGGTTATTGTTTCCAAATAATTTGATTAGGGTAGAAAGGACATGACATGTTTACCAGAGAATCACCTTTCTCTTTTTTCTTCTTCCCATGTTCTTTGTGTTTGTTTGCCTTGGTTTTGTCTGTGTGCTTTCGGGAGCTGAGGGTTCAAGTCTCCTGCAGTTATGCTGGGGCAATTTTCGCCGATGCTTGCTTGAAGGGTCTAAACGGGGCTCCAGATGTTGTTGAATGCTCTTTTGTGCAATCAAGTGTTACAGAATTGCCTTTGTTTGCCTCTAAGGTAAGTGAACTAGTTGATTCGGACGCTTCTCTTAAGTTAATCTTTATGTTGTTAGATGGAATGCTTCTCTTAAGTTAAGCTCAATGTAACATGTGGTGCTGGTGCAGGTAAGGCTAGGAAAGAATGGCGTGGAGGAAGTTCTTGGATTGGGACCTTTGTCGGACTACGAGAAGCAAGGCCTACAAAGTCTAATACCTGAGCTTAAAGCCTCTATAGAGAAGGGAATAAAGTTTGCTAAAGAAAGTTAGTTAACCTGAATAACTTGCACAAGATTTTAGTTCTATTTCTGCAACATTTTTGTTCCACTAAGCTATTTGGAGCTAGCTTTGTTGCCTCCAAACATCAATTTAATAAATGTGAGCAGTATTTGTTCCTTTTGCAATCTGCAGTTGGAGGTTTTCATTGGTTTGGAAATCTACTTTTCGACATGGTGATAGATTTTAGACATGTTGGCAATCCCGTCCAGTATGATGCTAAATCATAAACTTTTTAACGATTTCAGTCGAAATCGGAATTTCCCATCCAACTTATGCTTTATAATCATATTGTGTAGTATAAAGTCGAGCTAGCTTAAAGAAGCTGTTTTAATATAAAGATAGAGAGAGAAAGATAGAGAGAGAGAGCTTTAAATATTAATTGCTATTTAGAGATAGAGGTAGACATTAAATTTTTATTTAAACCCAAACATACATCATACAATACTCAACTATGATCGAGGGCTCTCATTTTGCAGATCGATCGCTCTATCGAGGCCCAGAGCATTACGAAGGCCCATACACCACTAAGTTGAGCTCAAAAAGTGCCGAACCACTTTTTCGCATCAACATTCTAAAAAGAAGTAGTTCGACTTTATTTCAAGTATTTTGGATGTTTATATAATTTAACACGCACACATACACACCATATCAGAGAGAGAGAGAGAGAGATGAGTTCACTGGGGTGGTCTTTTCAGGCATATTTGATGAACCTCATCCTCATCCTCATCCTCATACCAGTTATCATCATCCCTCTTGTGCTTGGTCGCTACAATTCAATCATCAGCTTTGGAGATTCACTTACTGATACAGGCAACTTTTACAACAGCTACCCTAACAAATCTCTCAACTTCTTCCACCCGCCATATGGACAGACCTACTTTCATCATCCCACGGGACGATGCTCGGATGGTCGTTTAGTCATAGACTTCATTGGTACTCATTCGCTTATATGTATATATCTGACTTTTTTCATCAGCTTTTCATGTAACTTTCACTTCATTTTTTGCAGCTGAGTTTCTGGGACTTCCACTAGTACCACCTTATCTTGAAAGCCAGAACAGTAATCAAAGTGTCCAGAACTTTGAAGCGGGTGTGAATTTTGCAGTGGCAGGAGCCACGGCGTTAGATGCTGCCTTTCTTGAAGAAATGGGGGATTCTACTCCATCTACCAACTCTCTAAGCATTCAACTGGAGTGGTTCAAACAAATGCTGCCATCTCTATGCAACACATCTTCAGGTAATTAGTTCCCAATTTTGTTTTCTCATTATATTTTTGTGTTTCCTTTACTTGAAATTATTTCCTGTCCACCTGCTTATGTGGTTGGCTACAATTTCAATGCCTCCACCAAACCTAGATGATAACTTTAATAATTGGACTTGGTGGACCTGAATTGACTTGGTTGATTGATCTGTTATATATTTGATTTTTATTTGGGAGATTTACTATTATACCCAATATGGGAGCCAAATTATAAAAAAACCTATATGAAATGGATTTTAGAACCACACTCAAAACTCATTTACAACATAACAACAAAGCTTTTAAATTCTTTTAAATTACAAAACTGCCATTAATTTTTTAAAACAAACCCAACTCCAAAATCTCATAAAAAGAGCCAAAACACTCAATAGGGTATCAAAGTAATTTAATAATCAAAATTAAATTCAATATGGCCAACTATCATTATTTGAGTTTTTTTTGGCTTTGCTTATAGAAATTAAATGGTATAGGGTTTATCTATATTATTAATGCTAAGAATTTGTATATTACTAAATATCTCTTTTTATTTCTGATTAATTACAGACCGCAAGAAACTCCTTTCATCTTCTCTAATTCTAATGGGAGAGATTGGAGGCAACGATTACAACAATCCATTGCTTGCAGGAAAAAGTATAGAAAAGGTTCAAGCGTATGTACCATTAGTGATAGAAAGAATTGTTTCAACCATCAATGTAAGAGTTGGAACCATAGTTGCTACTAGGATAGTCTGCTTTCTTCAATGTTGGCTATGAATTACAGGCTTGCCTAATTTCCTATGGCTGCGTGGTCTGCAGGAGTTAATCGAGCTCGGGGCGGCAACACTTTTGGTACCAGGCAACTTTCCAATTGGTTGCCTTCCTGCTTATCTAACAAAATATGAGAGTTCAGATAAGAACCAATATGACCCTTCAACTGGCTGTCTAAACTGGTTAAACAAGTTTTCTGGGTATCACAATGATCAGCTTCAGATAGAACTAAGTCGGATTCGAAGGCTTCATCCTCAGGTCACTATCATTTATGCAGATTATTACAATGCCATGCTGCAATTATATCAGTCTCCAGACCAATTTGGTACGTGTCTATCTACCTATTTTCACAATTTATGATAAATAAATAAAAAAGAGTAATACTAATAATAATGAAGATTAATGTGATTGCAGGATTTATTGGGGAGACTAGCAAAGCATGCTGTGGAGGAGGAGGACCATACAACTACAACACATCCGCACTATGTGGGGATGCAGGGGCAAGTGTTTGTGAGAACCCTGCACAGTTTATCAGCTGGGATGGCCTGCACTCCACTGAAGCAGCATACAGGTGGATAACCAAGGCTATATTACAAGGAAATTACATCGTTCCACGCGTTTCCACTTTGTGTGATTCACTAGTGTGACTGAGACAGACACCAATAGCTAACTACTCAAAAAAGTTCTATTTAGAGTATCCACAATCATGTTCTTTATTTTCTTAGTTAAAATCTAGTTAAAAACACTAAAAAACTATTCTAGGAGCTCCTTACAAAATTTCAACTCCAACAATCCTCTCAAGTTTAGGGAATCATAAATGATTTATTTTTTTTTTTTTTAGTCTAACATAAATGCTCATTCATCATATAAAATAATAATAATAAATAGTTAACATTAAATAAATACTTAAAATAGCATTAAAGTAAAGCAGTATTTAATTATAGGAAGCCATTAGAAATACTTTCTCTCTCCTCGTATTTAGAGATCCTCCAGCACAAGCCCAAACCTGGGCAAATGGCAGCCCCATGCCCCAAACCCTCCCTCCAAGGCCCAAGGTCCAGCCCACGAGCAAGAATTGTATAGACTGTTGCTCGAAGGATGCTGACGTCATCCATTGATTTTCAAATTTTTTTACTGTTGGCGCATGGATTACACACACAAACAGTTAAAAAAATTTGAAAATCAGCCGCTGACCCACAGTTGCTAGAAACCAACGGCTACAAGCCACGTGGCTTCTCAGTAGTCTCCGATCCAAAAATCTTATCCAATCCAACAGCTCTCCAATTTTTGGCTTTAAAAAAATTGAAAAAAAAAGGTATAAAATATCAAAAAATTCTTGAAATTTTTTTTCTATAAATATCTACCAATATTATTCACTTTCCACACTAAATCTTTATACAAATTCATCTCATTCCAATATTTTTCATTGGAGTAAGTTTGCGAGGTTCTTCCCTTAGTTTCTTGGGGAAGTTCAAATTTCACTACGAAGATAGTTTTAGGTGGAAATTGGGGCTTTGGTTATTGTTTCCAAATAATTTGATTAGGGTAGAAAGGACATGACATGTTTACCAGAGAATCAACCTTTCTCTTTTTTCTTCTTCCCGTGTTCTCTGTGTTTGCCATGGTTTTGTCTGTGTGCTTTCGGGAGCTGAGGGTTCAAGTCTTCTTCTGCAGCTATGCCGGGGCAATTTTCGCCGATGCTTGCTTGAAGGGTCTAAACGGGGTTCCAGATGTTGTTGAATGCTCTTTTGTGCAATCAAGTGTTACAGAATTGCCTTTGTTTGCCTCTAAGGTAAGTGAACTAGTTGATTTGGACGCTTCTCTTAAGTTATAATCTTTATGTTGTTAGATGGAATGCTTCTCTTAAGTTAAGATCAATGTAACATGTGGTGCTGGTGCAGGTAAGGCTAGGAAAGAATGGCGTGGAGGAAGTTCTTGGATTGGGACCTTTGTCGGACTACGAGAAGCAAGGCCTACAAAGTCTAATACCTGAGCTTAAAGCCTCTATAGAGAAGGGAATAAAGTAAAGAAAGTTGCTAAAGAAAGTTAGTTAACCTGAATAACTGCACAAGGTTTTAGTTCTATTTCTATAACATTTTTGTTCCACTAAGCTATTTGGAGCTAAGCTTTGTTGCCTCCAAACATCAATTTAATAAAGGGAGTTTCACTAAAACACCCAAAATGTGAAATTATAAAAAAACCCAAGCACTATTTAAACATATAAACACACCCAAAACCCATCATTACACACACTCAAAACCCATTTATAAATACACCCAAAAAGTTGATTTGGGGTTCCTTTTGCAATATGCAGTTGGAGGTTCTCATTGGTTTGGAAATTTACTTTTTGACAGGGTGATAGATCCGTCCGGTATGATGCTAAATCATAAACTTTTGAACGGTTTTGGTCGAAATCGGAATTTCCCATCCAACTTATGCTTTATACTCATATCATGTAGTATAAAGTCAAGCTATTGACCAAAAAAAAAAAAAGTCAAGCTAGCTTAAAGAAGTAGTTTTAATATAAAGATAGAGAGAGAGATAGGGAGAGAGAGCTTTAAATATAAATTGCTATTTAGAGATAGGGGTAGGCATTAAATTTTTATTTAAACCCAAACTAACATCGTATAATACTCAACTATGATCTGTTTCTTTCGTAGACTGTTAGGTTTTCTCGTGGGGGAGGTAGGCATGAAAGATGGTTTGATTGGTGGGTATAGAGCATTAAACAGCTGGAAGATTTTCTACCCCTTATTGTTGAAGGAATTACTAATGCCACCAATATATGCCAATCATATATCAAGCATACATATTCACGAGTCAATTTTACATCAGAGATCCTATGTTCGAATTCCCTTCCCTCAATATCATTTGTATTACATAAAAACTTTGATGGCATCACATTTGTTATTACATGAGGTCAAGTTTTATTTGCATAATTCAAAAAAAAAAAAAAAAAAAGTGAATTAAGATTTTGCTGGGGTCAACTTTGACGGAAATACTGTAATTAAAAAGGACGGAACACAATTATTGCCATTGCTTGGTTTCACGAACGACCGGATTTTAGATGTCGTAAAGTCTAGCTCAAGAAAATTAAAAACGGACATGGTTTGGTTTCACGAACTCAATCTCAATCAATCCACCTGTTATCTTACATTACAATTTACAAGTCAACCACCATATCTGAGATTTTTTTTGGTATCAGCTTCTGCTTCTCTCATATAACTTTCAGTCTTTGAATTTATCTTTTGCAGCTGAGTTTCTGGAACCAATTGTTACAAGTCTACAAAGTCGATCTGTTTTACTGTGGGACAAACACTAGATTAGGTATATTTGAAGTGCTAAAGATGCAGAGTTTCCAAATGCTGAAGCGGAACACACGATGAAACTTTTCGATTCATATCATTGCAGGATTATCGGGGGAACTCCAAAAACATGCTGTGGAGGAGGAGGGCCATACAATTACAACTTATCGGCACAATGTGGTTCTGCACAGGCAAGTGCCTGTGATATTTATAAATTGGGATGGTATATACTTCACTGAGGCAGCGTATAGGTGGATAACCAATGCTTTGTTAAAAGGAAAAATACACCATTCCCCCAATAGGCACCTTGTGTGTTTCAGAGGTGTGACCTCTGTTATTCCAACAACTACCAACCGGTCTACACAAATGGCAAAGATTTCCAGCGAATTTATTTTCCCCATATTATCTGCTCATATCCTGTGTAGGTAGATTCTGCTTATGGCGCACATTTAATGGTGTCCACCGTACCTAACATTCTAAAAAGAAGTAGTTCGACTTTAGTTCAAGTATTTTGGATGTGTATAATTTAACACGCACTCATACACACCATATCACAGAGAGAGAGAGAGACAGAGAGAGATGAGTTCAATGGGGTGGTCTTTTCAGGCATATTTGATGAACCTCATCCTCATCCTCATCCTCATACCAGTTATCATCATCCCTCTTGTGCTTGGTTGCTACAATTCAATCATCGCCTTTGGAGATTCACTTACTGATACAGGCAACTTATACAACAGCTACCCTAACAAATCTCTCAACTTCTTCCACCCGCCATATGGAGAGACCTACTTTCATCATCCCACGGGACGATGCTCGGATGGTCGTCTAGTCATAGACTTCATTGGTACTCATTCACTTATATGTATATATCTGAATTTTTTCATCAGCTTCTCATGTAACTTTCACTTCATTTTTTGCAGCTGAGTTTCTGGGACTTCCACTAGTACCACCTTATCTTGAAAGCCAGGACAGTAATCAAAGTGTCCAGAACTTTGAAGCGGGTGTGAATTTTGCAGTAGTAGGAGCTACGGCGTTAGATGCTGCCTTTCTTGAAGAAATGGGGGATTCTACTGCATTTACCAACAACTCTCTAAGCATTCAACTGGAGTGGTTCAAACAAATGCTGCCATCTCTATGCAACACATCTTCAGGTAATTAGTTCCCAATTTTGTTTTCTCATTATATTTTTGTGTTTCTTTTACTTGAAATTATTTCCTGTCCACTTGTGTTAGTTTATAGGGGGAAACATATTGGCTTATTGGCCTCCTTAACATATTGGCTTATTGGCCACTACACTTGTTTTAATTAGCTTGGGCTATATGGCCCATCACTTAGATTAATTTGGGTACAAGGCTTCAGAGAGGAGTAGGCTTATTGGCCTTCAACAACTAGAAAGTGTTTACTAGGCCTATTGGCCTTTTGGCTTATTGGCCTCTTCTCTCCTTGCTGGCTATTTGGCCTTTTCTCACTCTCCCTTAGCTTTGTGCAAGAGACTACGTCTATTTATACACTCAAGCTGCCGCCATTGTCCAAGTCCCACCGACTTGGACAATCTCTCCTAGCCACATATTTTATTTCTCTAGACTTTTCTCCAAGGTTGCATGTGGCTGCCGACTTCCCATCAAGCTATAGTACTTTCTTCAAGTTTCTAGATTTTTCTACAAATATGCTTTAATTTCAACAACTTGCTTATGTGGTTGGCTGCACTTTCAAAGCCTCGACCAGACCTAGATGATAACTAATTGGACTTGGTGGACCGGAATTGACTTGGTTGATTGATCTGTTAATTGATTTTTATTTCTGATTAATTACAGACTGCAACAAACTCCTTTCAACTTCTCTAATTCTAATGGGAGAGATTGGAGGCAACGATTACAACAATGCATTGCTTGCAGGAAAAAGTATAGAAAAGGTTCAAGCGTATGTACCATTAGTGATAGAAACAATTGCTTCAACCATCAATGTAAGAGTTGGAACCATAGTCGATACCAGAGTAGTCTGCTTTCTTCAATGTTGGCTATGAATTACAGGCTTGCCTAATTTCCTATGGCTGCATGGTCTGCAGGAGTTAATCGAGCTCGGGGCGGCAACACTTTTGGTACCAGGCAAACCTTCCAATTGGTTGCACTCCTGCTTATCTAACAGAATATGAGAGTTCAGATAAGAGCCAATATGACCCTTCAACTGGCTGTATAAACTGGTTAAACAAGTTTTCTGGGTATCACAATGATCAGCTTCAGATAGAACTGAGTCGGATTCGAAGGCTTCATCCTCAGGTCACTATCATTTATGCAGATTATTACAATGCCATGCTGCAATTATATCAGTCTCCAGACCAATTTGGTACGTGTCTATCTACCTATTTCACAATTTATGATAAATAAATAAAAAATACTAATACTAATAATAATGAAGATTAATGTGATTGCAGGATTTATTGGGGAGATTAGCAAAGCATGCTGTGGAGGAGGAGGGCCATACAACTACAACGCATCCGCACTATGTGGGGATGCAGGGGCAAGTGTTTGTGACAACCCTGCACAGTTTATCAGCTGGGATGGCCTGCACTCCACTGAAGCAGCATACAGGTGGATAACCAAGGCTATATTACAAGGAAATTACACCGTTCCACGCGTTTCCACTTTGTGTGATTCACCAGTGTGACTAAGACAGACACCAACAGCTAACTACTCAAAAAGTTCTATTTAGAGCATCCACAATCATGCTCCTTATTTTCTTAGTTAAACTCTAGTTAAAAACACTAAAGCCCTGTTTGGTTCATGGAAAGGAGGCTTGGGAATGGAAATCAATTGATTTCCCATGTTTGGTAAGTCTAGGTATAGGAAATCGTATTGCCGACTCATGGGAAAGTAGGGAAAGTGAAGCCATCCTCCAAACTTGGGTTTTGTTTTCCCTCATCATGGGAAAGTTTGGAAAAATGAGCTAACATTAAATACATATTTTTTATGATCATTTTATCCCCATTAACAATTTAATTACAATATATCATTAAATGCATTATTTTTTTTATTTGATTTAATATGGGTATAATTGAAAATTTATACAAATTTTGTTTTCCATTCATTCTCAAAACAAACATGAAAAAGAAAATAAAGTGATATTTCCCGGTTACTTTCCCAAAGCATTACCAAATGTGGAAAATGAATCTTTCATTCTCATTCATTGGGGAATGACATGGGAAATGATTTCCCCTCAATTTCATTCCATAAACCAAACGGGGCCTAAAAAGCTATTCTAGGAGCTCCTTATAAAATTTCAACTCCAACAATCCTCTCTAGTTTATGGAATCATAAATGATTTATTTCTTTTTTTAGTCTAGCATAAATGCTCATTCTTCATATAAAATAATAATAAAAAATAGTTAACATTAAATAAATACTTAAAATAGCATAAAGTAAAGCAGTATTTAATTATAGAGAGCCATTAGAGTCCTTTCTCTCTCATCGTATTAAGAGAACCTCTAGCATAAGCCCAAACCCGGGCAAATGGCACCCCAAGCCCCAAACCCTCCCTCCAGCGTGCAAGGTCTAGCCTGGACAAGGGTGAGACCCACTAGCCTGGGCAAGCCCACAGCAAGAATTGATGGGCGGTTGCCTAAGGCTGACGTCGCCGATTTTCAATTTTTTTCTGTTGGCGCATGGATTGCAGCGCTAACAGAAAAATTTAAAAATCAGACGTCATGACCCACAACTATCAGAAACCAATGGCTACAAGCCACGTGGCTTCTCCTGGAGCCTCCGATCCAAAAATCTTATCCAATCCAACGACTCTCCAATTTTTGACTCATAAAAATTGAAAAAATTTGTAAAAAAATCAATAAATTATGTATTTTTTTTAAATATAAATACCTACCAATATTATTCACTTTTCACACCAAATCTTCATACAAATTCATCTCCTTCTAATATTTTTCACTTTTCACACCAAATTTTCTACTTACAAAATTCCATTTGTGCAAAAATACAAATGACCTCTTCCATCGAAGCCAGAAGGTCGTGGACAAATATTTGAAGAGGTCAAAATCTTGGCGATGAGGTAAAAAAAATTAATTGATGTTAAAAAAGAGGAAAACCATTACACATGCTCCTCAAATGAAAAATGTCTGCAGTCGGTCCCACTAGTGTGTTCCATGTCGGAAATAATTGCACTATTACATCATCTGAAGAAAAATGCTCCCCGACGTCATGATTCGGTGGAACCGCATCCGCCAATGATTGAGTCATCCTTGTACTCGATTTTGTCGGACTATGAGGACCGAGAGTATTTCAATTGTATGATGAGTGAGTAAGTATTTCAATTGTATGATAAGTGATATGTGAATTTTATATTAAATATGGACATGTGGCAACCGAAAATCTTATCCTAAAATTTAATCCGAAAATCTTATCCCAAAAATGTATCTGAAATTTAAGATGAAAAATTTATAATAAATAGTGACACGTGGCAACCGAAAATTTTATCCAAAAATCTTATCAAAATTAATCGTTTAAGTATACAAAAATATAAAATAAATTAACATAAATAGTGTTTGCCCTTGCCCTTGCCTATTAGGGTGAAACCAAAAAAGGCGAGGCTGTCACTATTTATGTGAATAGTGACAAACCTTGTCTTGCAAGCCTTGCCCTTGCCCTTTGAGGTGGAGGTACTCTTAGGAGCTCCTAGAGATCTTCCTATTTTAGGAGTTAGATAAGAAGCATGGTTGGAGATAGGTTTTCTCACTTCCTCTCTAAATTTTATATAAGGAGGTGGTTTTACCATTTAATATTATAAAGAATAAGTCAACGAGGTCTAGCTCAATGGAAAAAGGCTTTGACTTGCATACTAATGTTCTCATGTTTGAGTCCTCATGGAACTTTGACAGTGTGTGTGATAAAATAAAACTCCCCTCCTCCAATTTCGCTTATATCAAAAAACAATATTACCTAGTACTGTTTCTTTCGTAAACGTTGTTCTTGCTCACGATAAAGATTATGAAAAGAACACAACTTTGAGCATCCCCAATTGCTTTTAGAGCGCCTATGAACTAAATTAGAGCATTTATGTCCCAAATATAAGAGCATCCATGTCCTAAATCAAAGTCTCCAAGCAGTGTAGATTCTCCATGCACAAAATTAGAGCCAACCACCAAATTAATTGTAGTTTCCAAACATTAAATTAGAGCATCCATATACAGAATTTGAGCCTCCAAGAACAAAACTTAAGTCTTCATGTCCCGAAATTAAAGTATCCAAGCATTGAATTAGAGACTCTAAGACTCATATCTGCATTTGTGGCTTTGTAGCTCAATGATCAATGTTGACCACTTGATGGGTCGTTTGAGAATGATGCATATTAATCCCTTCAAATTCCTTTTCATGGCTCCTCTTAACCTTGATCTCCTTGTGGAGGCATTGGCATAGCGAATTCTTTTGAGTAGGGTTGGATCTTGTTTTTAGGTTTTCTGCAATTTGGGGTTTTTTTTATATGTTGTTTTGAGCTTTCGACTTTCCTTTTGATATGGTTGCCCTTGTTATTTCTTCTAACCAAAAAAAAAAAAAAAGAGCTTTAATTTAGGGCGTGAATGCTTCAAATTAGAGCGTGGAAGCTGCAATTTTTATATTGAAGACTTTAGCTTTTGACACTGAGGCTTGTGGTGTAGTAAGCAAATAGAGGGGTGTGCAAAGAATTCCAAGTTTAGTGGGAAGGTAGTTGTCTGGTGTGCAATGGGGTTAGACTTGTAAACGGGTCAGATTCAGATCAGATATATCTCAAATTAAATTTGAATTCATTTACAGTCAGATTATTGGATTCGGACTTTTGGATTTCTTATGAAGAGTTGTATCTCTTGACTATATGAAAAGTTGTATCTTTTAGATATCAAAAGTTATATCTAAAAGATACAACTTCTCATATAGTCTCAGAAAATTAATAAAATCAGTTTATCTAAATGTAATTATGTAAAGGTGTAAATGGAATTATAAATAGCAAATGTTATAGGCTGATGTTGTATTGCAGAAAGTTAATATATAAAATCAGTTTAATTTGGATGGGAGAGGGAGGGGGAGCGATAGAGGGAGAGGGAGAGGGAGAGGGAGAGGTAGATGTAGAAGAAGAGATAGCTCAGGTGCGCAAAATAAAAATTAGGTGGGAAGAATAGAAAAAAGAAGAAGATGCTTTTGATATTTTATTTATGGGGCAGTGCACTTCTAAGTTACAACACACGCCAGCCAGACGATTTTTCATATATCTCACTCATATCTGTTTATGAATCTTCTTTGTTGGTATGAAATTGTTTCCTTATTTTTATAAGCTCCTCACATCACCACAATCCCAATATATTCACAATAGCATATGTAGATTTCTGAACCCACGTTTACCTAGTGGTGCTTATAAAATGGAGAATTACAAAAATAGATGCACGGAGGTGAGAGGACTGAGACAGGCTGTGAGATCTCCATATGCATGGGCTTTATTTAACAAGCTTTAATATTTTATTGGTACTTTTGCGTACCACTCACCGGTTTGGTTTGGTTTAACCGATGGTTCTCAATATCAAGCACCTAACACCGAATCATAGACATCGGTTTGGTTTGATTTCAAATCGATAACCAATAAAAAATATATATGCTAGGCTGTTTGACCAGGTTTTCGGTGTGTATGCCCAGCCCTAGTTGGTGTAATGAATCCTGTTTTCGCACACTATATTAGGCATATTTGAAGTGTTAAAGATGCAGAGTTTGGAAATGCTGAAAAATACGATAAAACCTTTGATTCATGTCTCATTGCAGGATTTATCAGGTGAACTCCAAAAGCATGATGTGGAGGAGGAAGGCCATACAATTACAACTCATCAGCACAATGTGATTCTGCACAGGCAAGTGCCTGTGACAACCCTTGGCAGTTTTTCAACTGGGATAACCAGTGCTTTGTTAAAAGGAAATTACACCATTCCCCCAATTAGTACCTAGTGTGTGACCTCTGTTATTCCAACAACTACCAACCGGTCTACACAAATGGGAAAGATTTCCAGTGGATTTAGTTTCCCCATATTATCTACACATATCCTGTGTAGATTCTGCTTATGGCACACATTTAATGGTGTCCACTGTACCTAACATTCTTAAAAGTAGTTCGACTTTAGTTCAGATGTGTATAAAATTTAACACACACACATACACATCATATCAGAGAGAGAGAAAGAGAGAGAGAGAGAGAGAGAGAGAGAGAGAGAGAGATGAGTTCAATGGGGTGGTCTTTTCAGGCATATTTGATGAACCTCATCCTCGTATCAGTTTTCATCATCCCGCCTGTACTTGGTTGCTTCAATTCGGTCATCAGCTTTGGAGATTCACTTACTGATACAGGCAACTTATACAACAGCTCCCCTAACAGATCTCTCCACTACTTCCAACCGCCATATGGGGAGACCTACTTTCATCATCCCACGGGACGATGCTCCGATGGTCGTTTAATCATAGACTTCATTGGTACGTACGCATATATCCACTTATATGTATATCTATATATCTGACTTTTTTCATCTTCTCATTTAACTTTCACTTCATTTTTGCAGCTCAGTTTCTAGGGCTTCCTCTAGTACCACCTTTTCTTCAAAGCCCGAACAGTACTCAACCTGTCCAAAACTTTGAAGCGGGTGTGAATTTTGCAGTAATAGGAGCCACGGGGCTCGATGCATCCTTTCTTGCAACAATGGAAATTCATAGTCCAAGTACCAACAACTCTCTAAGAATTCAACTGGAGTGGTTCAAACAAATGCTGCCATCTTTATGCAACACATCTTTAGGTAATTATATCACTACGGAAAAAAGTAGTCATTTGCGGCAAATTTTTTCCAAGGGACCCCAAATACCCTCGGAAAAAATACCATTTCCAAGAGCAAAACACCCTCCATCATCAATAATGCAACAATATGCTTACTATTTTCAACACCCAAAATGCCCTTGGATAAGCTTGCCATCGGAAATAGCTAATTTCTGACGGGAAATATTTGTGCCACATTTGTTTGCAATGAAACTTGCGCGCGTCGGTAATTGTTGTGTTTGCCGAGGGCATCTTCACATTTTCAGAAATTATAGCCTATATTCACAAAGAATTCAACTTCACACATTATTTCCTTGAAATTGTTTTCTGTCCACTTGTATATATGTGTTTGGCTAGTACACTTTGGATCCACCACCAAAACTATATGACAACTTGAACAGTTGGACATATCAACTTTAGTAATTTTCATCTTGGTCGATCAATCAGTTGTTTAATTTTTATTTCTGATTAATTACAGACTGCAAGAAATTCCTCTCAACTTCTCTAATTCTAATGGGATCGATTGGATGCAACGATTACAACGATGGATTGCTTGGAGGAAAAAGTATAGAACTGGTTCGATCATATTTACCATTAGTGATAGAAGCAATTGCTTCAACCATCAATGTAAGACTTGGGGAATCTCTTTTTTTGTTTGCAATATTGGCTATGAACTTAATTTTCTACGGCTGCGTGGTTTGCAGGAGTTAATCGAGCTCGGGGCAGCAACAATTTTGGTACCAGGCAACAATCCAATCGGTTGCCTTCCTAGTTATCTATCAAAATTTGAGAGTTCAGATAAGAGCCAATATGACCCTTCGACTGGCTGCCTAAAATGGTTAAACGAGTTTGCTCAGTACCACAATGAGCAGCTTCAGATAGAACTAAGTCGGATTCGAAGGCTTCATCCTCAGGTCACTATCGTTTATGCAGATTATTACAATGCCCTGCTGCAATTATATCAATCTCCACGCCAGTTTGGTACTTCTTCTTCAACCCCTTTAATATTTCTATATCCACCTATTTCACAATTTATGATAAATAAAAAATGTGTAATAATAATAATAATAATAATTCCAGGATTTACTGGGGAGACTAGCAAAGCATGCTGTGGAGGAGGAGGGCCATACAACTTCAACTCATCCGTACAATGTGGGAATGCAGGGGCAACTGTTTGTGAGAACCCTTCACAGTTTATCAACTGGGATGGCATGCACTGTACTGAAGCAGCATACAGGTTGATGACCAAGGCTTTACTACAAGGAAATTACACCTTTCCACGCCTTGCCTCCTTGTGTGTTTCACAAATGTGACTGAGAGACAGGAGAAATACTTGTGTGCAACGGACCCGAGAGACAGTTACCAATAGCTAGCTACTGAAAAAGTCTTTAACTATTTTTGGTTTTACCATTTTAATATTTCAAATAATAAGCTTTTGACTAGTAAATTAGTGTTCTTAAGTTCGAATCTTCTTGGAACATTAACAGTGTGTGTGATAGAATAAAACTCCCCTCCTTCAATATTGCTTGTATCAAAAAATATTACAAAAAATATTATCTAATTCTGTTTCTTTCGTAAACGAATCCTAAGGGCCCCCAAACTTCAGCTTCCAAAATCTGTCCTCTCCCCAGATTCACAACATACCCACTCACCCAATCCCCATTAGAAGCTCGAATAGCCCCCACCAGCTCCAATACAGCCAGAGAGACCCCTTCTAGAGCCATCTTTGTTCATAATCAATCGTGACAAATTTGGTTGACTCCAATTGCTACAAAAGCACAGTGGGGGCCCTTAGCATATCTAATAAACATTTTTTTTTTTTTTGCCATGATATCCAATCAACTTTAGTCAATTACTTACATTTTATTACTTTTATTTGTTGCAATATTTTATTACTTTTTTATAGGGACCGGTCAAACTCGATCGATTCTGAGGATTTGGTTTAGTTTTTTAATTAAAAAAACAAAAAATGGTAAAAATAACTGGCTGAACCGGCATTGAACTGGTTTCAAGCCAGTTTAATTTATCAGTTCTCTCTCTCTCTCTCTCTCTCTCTCTCTTCTTCGTCGTCTTCTCCGCGAAAACTGCACCGCACCGGATTGAAACTTCAAGATTTTCTTTGCTCCCAATGTAACCAAAAAAACAAAAGCGGTGCCCCTTTAAGTTTAGTTGAAATGTAGCTGTCCTTGATTGTGGAAACTTGTGGTCTTGCTCACTTGGACCACCATCACTAGTATTTATTTCAATCAGTTTATTGGGTAAAGACCAATATCTAGTTGAAACGTGCCCAAAATATTTAAAGCTCAACTAAACTGCTAAACCACGACATAAAATTACAAATAAGTACACAGCCTATGCTAAAAGTTATTTAACCAATAATATGTAATGAGACACAAACAAAAGCCACATTGCCAAACAGTATTTGTATTTTGTACCACCCATATCCCTCTTCCATTACTTTACAAAATGAAGCTGTTTATTCTTGTAGCCTCTCTATGCCTGACTTTGAGCACAGTCTCCTCAAGTCTTCAACCATACGAGGCAATTTTCAACTTCGGCGACTCTCTTAGTGACACCGGAAATTTCCTCCTCTCTGGTGCCCTTGCATTCCCAGTCATCGGAAAGCTCCCTTATGGAGAGACCTTTTTTCGACGTGCAACCGGCCGGTGCTCCGATGGACGACTTGTCGTTGATTTCATTGGTAAGCCCCTCCGCCTCCCCTCCTTCTCTCTTTTTATACAATGGATAATCTAAACCATTCTAAATTAATCTAATTTACGAGGAGAGAATTCAAACTTAAGTGTAAGAGGGCGAGCTCACTATCCTAACCCACATCTGTAATATATAAATATACATTAATTTGATTAATTTGGCATGTGATGTGAATTGAATGAACTTTGATAATGTTGTAGCTGAGGCACTTGGGTTGCCACATTTGCCACCCTACCTGGCACTAAGCAAAGGCCAAGATGTGAAGCATGGAGTGAACTTTGCTGTTGCTGGAGCCACTGCGCTTGACCCACAATTCTTCTACCAAAGAAAAATCGGATCCGTTCTGTGGACAAACGATTCCTTGAGCACTCAGCTTGGTTGGTTCAAGAAGCTTAAGCCCTCACTTTGCACCACCAAACAAGGTGATCACAAAGTCTAGAGATCAAACTAACCCACAAACCTAGTTTCTTAACTTAATTCACATTTTTAATTTGATTTTTCCAGAGTGTGACAACTACTTCAAAAAGGCTCTGTTTCTGGTGGGGGAGATAGGTGGAAACGATTACAACTATGCCTTCTTTGTTGGTGGAAACATTAAACAGCTCAAAGCCTCTGTCCCATTTGTTGTTGAAGCAATTACTCAAGCCACCAGTGTATGTAATATACACAAATATTTATATTACTTAAATAATATGGTTTTTTTTTTATATACAAGCGATAGTCTAAATTAATCTAATTCAGAGAAAGGAGACTCGAACTTGATAAGGAGGCGGGTCCAACTCGCCTAAACCATGTCTGCAGTTAAATAATAGTAATTTTACACAAAAATGGTCACATAATAAATGAGTGTGGCAGGCATTGATAGAGGAAGGAGCAGTGGAGTTGGTGGTGCCCGGAAACTTGCCGATTGGGTGCTCAGCTGTGTATCTGACTCTGTTTCGAAGCCCCAACGAAGCTGTTTATGATAAACGAAATGGGTGTTTGAAGGCGTTCAATGGTTTCTCCAAGTACCATAACAGTGAGCTCAAGCGTGCCCTGGGGGCACTTAGACTAAAATACCCTCATGCAAGGATTATATATGCTGACTACTATGGTGCAGCCATGCCTTTTTACCATGCCCCTCAGCATTATGGTAAGTTTTATAAATTGGAACTTCCGTTCACTCTGTATTTCATTTATAAATTATGGTCAATTGGACTAACCCACACGTCTATTAAAATCATGATATTATTTGTTTTTTAAGGGTTCAAAAGTGGGACATTAAGGGCATGTTGTGGAGGGGGAGGGCCATACAACTTCAATAATTCAGCAAGGTGTGGGCACATTGGATCAACAGCCTGTAAAGATCCATCTTCCTATGCAAACTGGGATGGAATTCACTTAACAGAAGCAGCTTATGGGCACATTGCCAAGGGCTTGATCCATGGCCGTTTTGCCACACCCCTCTAGGCTCTAGCTTTATAATACATTAGCTACTTTGCCTTTGTCTTACAATTGGTTCCTTCTATAGATTGTCATTGTTGGTGTGTGTGCTCGCGCGTGTAATATATTACCGTGAAGAAACAAGTTTACCATTTTGTTCAAAATATATGCTTAAGATCTTACTTGTGAAGCAAACAAGGTGACAATGGCCATCCGTACAATTCAATCCACACTGGCAACTATCACTTGAGAAAGGCAAGGGTTTCCCGTGGGGGAGGTAGGCATGGAAGACAAGATGATTTGATTACGCCTTCTTTGCTGGTGGGTAGAGCATTAAACAGCTAAGAGATTTCGCACCCCCCTAGTTGTTGAAGCAATTACTAAGACCACCACTGTATGCTAACATCAATCATATTCATGACATGAGGCGGTTAATACTACCTAACCCCTACATAAAAATTTGATGACATCATATTTGTTATTTATTGCATGGGGTCTAGTGGCCAGAAGCATTTATAATAATAATAATAATATGCTCAAGAAAGGAGGTTAGGCTTCCGGCAGTCAACTGGTGAGAGACCAATGCAATGGCCATTGCCTGGTTCCGCGAACAACAGGATTTTAGATGTCGTTCAGTCTAGCTCAAGGAAGAAAAATAAAAAAGATAAAGGTGGAGATGCGGGGTATCGATCCCCGTACCTCTCGCATGCTAAGCGAGCGCTCTACCATCTGAGCTACATCCCCTTTGTTGTTCAAAGCTTCGGATATGTCATATATAACTACTACTAAATTGAGTGTTTCAAAGAAGTAGTGTCTGTGACCTGTATATATTATAATATTCCAACAACTACACAAACCAACCGTGTCTGCTAGCTTTTGTTTCAACCTTATTGTTTGTGTAATTTATCATTTAATATATATCACAGTAAAAAAAATTAGGTTTAGTTGGAATGCAGTTGTCCCCGAATCCAGTTCAAGAAACTTATGGTATTGGTTCATCAAGTCTCCATTTCATATACATACCGTATCCTCTTCTACTTTTCATATACATATAAATAGCATGACATTACTATACTAAGAGCACTTCCACCAGTTTGCCTTTTATCATGGCAGGGGGCTTAGGCGCATTACTATTCACGTGAATGGTGGCTGCCCTTGCAAAAGGTTGTAGTGTTTCCACTCATTGTCATAGCAACACTATTCACATGAGATATGATGAGAGAAATTTATATAGAGTTTGGTGTGGGAAGTGAAAACTATGACTAAGTATTTATTTATTTTTAAAAAAAATCTGAATTTTTTTTAGATTTTTTATAATAAAAAATTGTTGTTGTTGACGTCAGCAAACCCCGACTTGAACTCGAGCTCATTTTGCCTGAGGTGGCCTGGTTTCGTGGGCCCCAGCAGTTGCCTTGGCCAGCCCTTGTTGCTAGAAACGATTTTTGGGCCTAAACCTCTCCCCTCCCCCAAGCCTTTATTGCTGGAAGTGCTCTAATAAGATGGGAGATTCTTCAATAAGTATTTTATGTTAAGGATTAATTGGTTACATATTTCTAATTTTGACTGTTCGATTGCATATATGTTGTATATTAAATTTACTAACATATCGAATGAATGCAATCCAATGACCAAAATTAAAAATGTACAACAAATCCTTAACTTAAATACTCATTGGAGAACCTCCCCTAACAAGATTATAGAAACAATATGGCACCTCAAAATTAGATATGATTGTAGCTAAGGTATTTGGGCTAGCACTATGAGGTTGTAAATTGGGCTTTGTGTTGATATATCGGCAGAACCACAAAAACCTAAAACCCATATATATCATGGTATTTGGTTTTCATACAATACAACCCAAATTTCAACGTACGGAATTTTCACTTTTCTTTTCTTATAATATCGCACAATTGAAACACAGACTGATGCATAATCAACCTAAAACCTATGGACAGAACCACAAAAACAGAAATCATCTTCTAAATACATGATCAAACGTAACCCAACAAAAGAAGAAAAACAATCAAGATTAAAAATCAGCATCATCATCATCCTCATGGTCCCTCAGCACCCAAGAACCGTCGTCCAGCTGAGTCATGCACTTGTTCTTCTCACACCGCCAAGACGCCGGTATAAGATACTCCTCCTTCAAATCATCAGCACTCTTATTTACCAGGGCTATGTCACGCTTAACTTCCAACTTGAACCCTCCTTTGCTCCCTTGTGTTCCTGCAACTCCATGCAAGTACCCTTCCAAGTTATGCCAACTTGCCAGCCCTCCAGGGCTCTTCAGGTACTTGGATTTTCGAGTGTCGATGGCCAGCTCTTCTCCCACGTTCGAGTAACCCAATGGAATTGGGTAGTTGGGGACAACATCTAAAGCATTACGAACGCGTAAGGCTCGAACATCTTTGTGCCCGGAGAAGACCTTCTCAAAGTTTGAGTCTCCAACTCGAGGGCTGGCAAAGACAATGGCTGTTACTGGACAGGCTTTGTTTGGCTGCTCCTTTGGCCTGTTTACGCCATTGGAAACAATGTCAACTGCGTTCAGTGTGGCAATTGCTGCACCCAAACTATGCCCTGTTATTGTGATGCTAATTTCCTCATCCTTGAATTGCTCTACTAGTCTCCTAACTTCTTCAATAACCTGGATATATATAAATGCAAAAAGTCAGAAAACATTACTTTTGCATGTAACGTTCTTTTGTCAAGTCTTGCATGTTAAGTTAACAGACTGTCAATATGATTATACCTGATATCTGGCACTGGTTTTGTTGAAAGGCGAACGCGAATCATCTGAAGTATAGATAGAGTACCAACCTTCGTGCACCTTAGGATCACCGTCCTCACCAAGTAATTTTGAGGCAGAAACCAAATTAAATTGCAAGTCATTAACCCACTCCAATGATTGCACAGTGCCTCTCCAAGCAATCACAATGTCCCTCCTGCCTAACGCAGCCTTCCCTTCATCTGTAGCCACAGCAACGTACCCCATCCAATTGGATTCCTTGCACCAAGACTCCCTTGATAGAGACTTAATGAGAAAGGCCTCAGGGACTTGAATTTGTGAGGTTGCATACACAAATTTGGTCACATTGTACTTAAAAGCATTGCCTTTCTCTAAACAAACTCTAGAGAAAAAACTCTTTCTGGCATATCTGCTGCTTCCAGCATACTTTGATGCCTTCTCTGTGTTGAAGGCATCATAAGTAGCTTGAGCCATTTCTCCGTAGTGAATTATGTAGCGACGGAGATCAATGTCAAGAGGATCCAACAGGCCCTGCCAGTTGTTCTGGCCACTTAGATGCCTCCATTTTTTGGCTATGCTATGACTGCTATCCATTTTTTTCTTCAAACCAAACATCCTCGTGAAGAGGACGAGTCTTGTTGCCTTCTTTATATAGACTCCACGAAAAATTCTAGAATGCATTTAGAAACAAAAGATATTCAATGCATCACCTTGACTTTCGTAGCTTTCTTCCTCCCTGTAAAATCATGGCTGGAAGAAAACATTGTGATTGGTGACAGAAATTTAGAAGTTTTGAAATCTTAGACAAATTGAGATGCTAATGTTTGATCCGTGTGGCCAGAGATTGGTCTCGTAGTCTCATAGTATAAAAGGATTGAGGAAAACAAGTTCAAACCAAGAATAGGAAACTTTGAAGTAAATTCTGTTAATTTTGTTGCTGCAAGCAATGTGATTGCATATCTTGGACATTAGGCATATGCCAAATCCGATGAAATCCCATTTCTCTAAGGCAGGTTAGATTCCCCTATTCTTGGCTTGGAAAGTACAAGCAATGAAGCAAAATCAGCTTACTCCTCGACAGAGAATTTGGTGGTTGGCAACTTTATTATGTTCAAAACTTTGTCTTCATCTAGTTCTAAAATTGAAGCATATCTTTTGCCAATGTACATGCTGCATGGGATGGGCTCTAAAACTCCTTCAAGATGGTTTTCTACAGGCTTTTTCTTAACGATTGGTCCACTTAACAATTGACAATAAGAAGGAGATGGATGGAGATGGATCATCTTTTTTGGTTACAGAAAGAGAGATGATGGTGATGGCCCTTGCGTTTGCTTTTGCTACAAGGGAAAACATACATCTTTGGTAAAAGTATGATGTTGGCAAGTTAAACAAGGCAAGCCTTGTACATTTTGGTTATATATATATAGTCATATTGGATTATATATAAGAAGAAGAATAAGCATGATGTAACCAATGGCGTACGTCTCCTAGGAATAGATAATTTAGTTGGCAGCTTTCTACTAAAAAGCCTTAGCTTTTGACTCTTCACTTTGCAATGTCCCCATACCTAGATTTGGACAAGCTTATGGTACGTAATGTACTCACTCACATCTTATGATAAAGGCAATGGATGGCGAAATCAACACTATGGCCCCCGAAGGTATACATTGTCGAAGCCCATTGGGATGAATCACAGTTTTAGACACACTATGTTTTCTTTTACTTTCTTCAATAAAGTAAAAAATAAATGTCATTAGACTAAATGATCGATTCATTGCGTAAACTAGGTGTCATTATACTAAACGATCGATTCATTGCGTTTTGTGGTTTTTTTTTCTCTTCGATCATGGTTTTTAACATGATACATGGACTAAATTATCATGGGTTTTCAATCTTATGTAAGGCTAAGGAGATCAAGATAAGATTGAGGGATGAAAGTTTGGGCCTGTAGAAGCACGGGTCTATTAATTCAAACTGTGACCCAACTCATCCCAAACCATGCACCAAGTTGGTAATTTCAAAATTCGACATTTAAAATTAATAATGGTGGTGACTAGTGGTGATGCTCTCTGTCAGCTCTCACTAGTTTGTTTGTTTGTTTTTTTTTTTGGCAGTAGTTTAAAAAGAGGGAGTATTCTCACGTGCACATATAATGGAAGATCGAACCGGAGACTACCCTATCACTCAGATAAGACCCCATTGGCCAGTTCTCATTAGTTTTACTTACTTGGACCAGTTCACAGAACAGAGTCCTTTTAACTTTTTTATCTTTTCTTTTGGAAGAGGGGGTGACCTTTTTGAACTCAAATCTTATTACGGGGATATTATTCTCCTGCACATAATACAGTTGCATGAGAAAGAAATGGTCAAGTCCCACCACCAACGTCCTATCCCATCACACCCCGTGACCAGCTTCCATCTTCACGAGACTTGTTCCCTTTGCGACAAATTGTCTATCATCTCTATGCATATTTGCCGTGCCCATTCTGTTTCAAGCTTTCTCTCTTTTAATTTATAATTTATACCCATGATTTTATGGTAACCTAGTGAAAGTTTTGTTAAATAATGTAAAATCTCATATCGAAAAATTAACTAAATAAATTAAAACATATAATGAGTAGTGTGGGAGCGATTATTGTCCCACAAGAATATTCGTCTAAGATCCATCCTTTCTCTTCTTCGTCTATTTCTCCCTGTAAAATAAATCGGAATAAGAGGACCACACCCAGGAGGTGTTGGCCAAAGGCCATCAGATGCCTAAGTTAGTTCAATTGATTCGTAAAGAAACAATAGCTTAAAAGGATACGGAGATATATGTATGGTGTAAATCGAGTGATCAGAGTCGTGTGTGAGAGATGGAGAATTATAGCAGCTAGGGTTTGTGAGAGGGAATTTCTGCAAAGTTTCAAATAGGATTTTAGAGGTACCTCAACTATTATGCGTAGCTATCTATCGGAGCCTAGGGTTTCAGAAGAATAATTCTACAGATCAAAAGAATTATTCTTTCTTGATTTGGCGAGATTGATGTAATTAGGAATTTGATTTAAATTAAATCTCTAATTAAGGTAAGAATCAAATAAATCCTAATTAAATTGAGTAACTCTCAATTAGGTCAAATAATTCCTAAATTGATTGGCTTAATTATTTGACATGAGATATTTTGCTTCCACAAGTAGTATTGAGATCTTTTGTGATAAATCTTATCACTTACTAAATTTTATAAATAATTAAATTAGAGATAATACCAATATTACTAGTGGACCACAGTTTCGTCCCTTTGAAATCCTTATAATCAGATTTGTATTTGGATTTACGAATTTCCTAACATAATATCAGACTGCAGCACCGCTTATTTGGACCCAAAATTGATGGTGGTCATTGCTATACGCGCCTATGACTTCATTTGACGCTGGTCGTTGACCAACTCTTTCCTTGATGCATTCAATTGAAGCTGGAGATCCCAACTCCCAAGCAACTATATCCCGCCTTTTCTAATCACTCCCAAACTAACCAATTAATTGGTCACTAACTAAGTAGTCTGGTTAATTGTGAAATTACTTTTTAATTGCCATACTCCTTAAACTTAGATCCAATTTTACATTTTGATCTTCCCTTTTTAAATAAATTAAAAAAAACAAACAAAGAATAGAAAAGAAAAAGAAAAAGTCAAAAACGGAATTTCTTTTGAAGAAAAAAGCATGTTCTTTAAAAAATTTTTAGAAAAAAATTAATAAGATAGTAAGAAAGTTGTAAAATGTTGGATAAATTGAATACCTCAACTTCGCTTTCATTAAGATCCAATTTTACATTTTGATTTCGAAATTTTTTCCTCAGCTTTCATGAACTCGAGGAGATGCAAACGCATTATTAATTCGTGCTTCGTTGGCTTTTGCAACGTCTTCTTTATCTTGATGGGAAACTGTTAAGATGATTAAATTTGAAGCATATGCTTGTGGTTGGAGGACCACTTTGGATCACGTTACATTTACTCCCGGGGCATGTTACATTACTTTCACATATGGTTTCTTACACAACCCGTTCCTCACATTTATTTTTCTCATTCACAATACAATATAGATTTGCAATTCTTCTGTTCTTCAAACAAACTAGCGGTGCCACCCCAGAATTCATGTGAGATAATATCCAAATTCAAGTTTTGGATAATTATTTTTTCTTTTACAAATTTGACGCTCTTATAAATTATTATGAATATTTTTTTCATTTTAAATTGTATCTATATATAATTTTGGCCCAAATATTTGTACTTTAAGCTGAAGTATAATTAGTCACACGCACACTCATACTCAAATTGAACGAAAATGGGAAAGCAAGGCATGGATATTGACAAGCTACAAATCTCTTTATTGGTTGGGATAACAAAATAGTGTTATTCTTCCGTTTCATAAAAGTCTTTCTTCTTTATAAGGAAAAACTTAGTTGCAACGGGAATAACACTATTTTGCTATCCTCAACCAATAATGTTATGTCATGTGGAAGTGTTATCACGCATGTTATAGCTCCATATTTCATGGAAATCTTTCTCCATTTTCTTTTTTGAGAGATTCACTATTATACCCAATATAGGGGCCCAAATTATAAAAATACTCTATATGAAATGGGCTTTAGAAACAAACCAAAAACTCATTTACAACATAACAAAAAAGCTTTTAATTTCTTATAAATTACAAAACTGCCATCAATTTCTTAAAACAAGCCAAACTCCAAAATCTCATAAAAATACCTAAAACACTAAATATGACATCAAAGTAATTTAATAATAAATATTAAATTCAATAATGCCAGTTGTCATTTTTTGGGTTTTTTGTTTTGTTTTTATTTATAGAAATTCAATGGTGTAGTGTTTATTTATAATATTAGTTCTAAGAATGGGTATATCACTAAATATCTATTAAAGTCTTTCTCCCTTGATTCACATTCTCATGTCATCCTCAAAGCAGCTGTACAGCTACCAACAAAATCCCACAGCTACCAATTCAAAAGAACATGAACATCCATGCTCTCTCTCTCTCTCTCTCTCTCTCTCTAATAATGTAGCAAAAACATGGTGAGGAAATTACCAAAAGAAGGGGGATGAATTTCCCAATTCAACACTCAGCACAAAAATAAAGGAGTCTCAAGATTGCAGAGATTCTTACATACAACCGGGAATGTTATTCCTTTATCTGAGTGCTCGTGATGAGAGATGTAAATATACAATGATATATATATATATATAGATATATATATATAGGATTACACAACATAATCTTTCCTCAAATTATGATTTATATGTTCCAACACCTGAGCCTTTGAAGGTAAGACAAGTGGTCGGTTTAGAGAGCAATGCTCCAGGGGAGATTAATAATGATGTAGGGTTTACTATGATTAACAACAATCTGATACATTTATTAATACTAATTATAATTCAACACTTGCCAAAGACCCACATTGACTTCTCATGGCAAACAAACCAGTCAAAGCACAAACTCAAGCGAGATCTCGCGATATTATCGCGACAAATAGTGTACCAAGCCGACCGTTAGAATGACCTTTCTAGTTTCCAAAACTTCCCACTCTTTCTAAATCAATTTCATTGCACTCTCACCATCCTTCAACTACAGCCCCAAAGCCATATCACCCACCGCCCTAATCCCACGCGCCCCCAATAACTCATCAGATTTTTCAAAATCTTACCCACCAAATCCCTCTTCGCGCGTGGACTACTGCTTCGTCAATTTTCATTTCTAAAAAATTTGGATCCGAGAAAAGAAGACCGTTCCTCGGTAACGGCGCCTTCTGCTTTTTTTCCCTCTATCTTTAAATTAATTTATCTATAAATTGAACTACTTATTTGTTTTATTTTTTTCAATTATTATTTAATTTCAGTCGCAAACTTCAAGCTCGACAAAGAGAGCTTCACTCACTTTCTCCAACACAGAGACAGACGCACACAGACAGGGACGTCTTTGTAAGCCTTCGCTCTATAGAGGATTGCAAACAAGAGGACTTGAGAATCACAGACCCCAATCCAAGAGGAGAGAGAGACCCGAGGTTAGTGAGAGAGAGAGAATTTTGCAATGGTAGCTGGGAAGGTGAGGGCGGCAATGGGGCTGCAAAAATCGCCATCAAATGCGAAACCGGAGACACCTTCGAAGTCGCCGTCGCCGTCGGTAAGCTCCGGTAAGGTCTCGCAGAAGGCGGTGTTCTCGCGCTCATTTGGCGTGTACTTCCCACGCTCCTCCGCACAGGTCCAGCCTAAGCCGCCGGACGTGACGGAGCTTCTCCGCCTGGTCGAAGAGCTCCGGGAGCGAGAGTCGAGGTTGAAGACCGAGCTTCTCGAGAACAAGCTCTTGAGAGAGTCCGTCGCCATTGTCCCTGTTTTGGAAAACGAGATCCTCAACAAGAGCGAAGACATTGAGCGAGCTTCGAAGCAAATGGAGGCCTTGGAGGCCGAGAACGAGAGGTTGAGAAATCAGGTAGAGGAAGTGAAGTTGATGTTAGAGGAAGAGAGGAGGGAGAGCGAGAAAAAAGTGAAGGCAATGGAGGCTGAGATTTCGGAGTTGAAGAAAACGGCGTCGGATCGTAGCAAAGCGGAGATAAACTTGGAGAGCGACGAGCTTTCGTCGTCGCAGAGATTCCAGGGGCTCATGGAGGTCACCGGAAGGTCCAATCTCATAAAAAACTTAAAGAAGGGAGTCAAATGCGCGGACGTTCATGCAAATCAGGAGAGTCAGAAGCTCGAGCGCTCAGATTCGAAGAGGGAGGAAGCAGAAACGGAGAGACCGAGACACTCGAGGTGTAACTCGGAGGAACTCGCCGAGTCGACTCTGTCTACTCTCAGATCTCGCATTCCTAGGGTTCCTAAACCGCCTCCAAGACCATCCACATCCAACGGCGAAAACAAGGCCTCAACAGAACAAGCGGTTACATTTCCACCACCTCCGCCGCCGCCAACGAGCCAGGCAAAGTCGGTACCTCCACCGCCACCTCCACCATCAAGAGCGGCGCCGCCTCCGCCTCCCCCGCCTCCTAAAGGAAGAAGGCCGGCCCCTGCGAAGGTGAGGCGAGTGCCGGAGGTTGTGGAGTTTTACCACTCTCTGATGAGAAGAGACTCTCGCAGAGACTCCGGCAGTGGAGGCTCCGACGTGCTGGCAACCGCAAATGCCCGTGACATGATCGGCGAGATCGAGAACCGTTCGGCTTACTTGCTCGCGGTAAGTTCCGGCATCGTGTTTGCTTATTAAAATTACGACTTTGCCACTGCCTTTTTGGTAGTGTCAGTTGTCAGTGACAAGTGGTCGTCTTATTTGTCTTTATTGTTTAGGTCTAAGCTTTTTTTTTCGCTTGTTAGATACGACAGTGCGTAGATTCGAATGGAATTGCTTTTGTTTAAATAGAAAAGGTGTAATTCTGGTGAAGTAGAGTGGCAATTTTGTATTTGACTTTAGTCGATGAAAATGATGTGTTTCTGTATCTACAGATAAAAACGGATGTAGAAACGCAAGGAGATTTCATAAGGTTTTTGATAAAGGAAGTTGAGAACGCAGCGTTTACAGACATCAAGGATGTGGTGCCTTTTGTCAAATGGCTGGACGATGAGCTCTCATATTTGGTACCATTCTATTTTCCAAATCAACAAATTATTACATGATTTATGTTGACTTTCACAAAATCTCTAATTGAGGATTGACTTTGATTTTCTTTTTGTTTAGGTGGATGAAAGAGCTGTGCTGAAGCACTTCGACTGGCCAGAGCATAAAGCCGATGCTCTGCGCGAGGCTGCATTTGGGTACTGTGATCTCAAGAAGCTTGAAACCGAGGCCTCGTCGTTTCCCGACGATTCTCGCCAGCCCTGTGGTCCAACCCTCAAGAAGATGCAGGCTTTGCTGGAAAAGTAAGCGACTTTTTGGTCGTCTCTTTGCAAACTAATGCCATGATTTATTCTAGTGTTATAATGTTTTCGGTAAATTTGGAACAGATTGGAGCATGGTGTTTATAATCTTTCACGGATCAGAGAATCCGCCACTCAAAGATACAAGGCTTTCCAAATCCCTACCAATTGGATGCTCGATACTGAATTTGTAAGCCAGGTAATTCATTCCACAAATCCATCTTTTTTTTTATCGGTTATAGATTTTAGGTATAAAATCACAGACGTGTAAGATAATTGAGAAATCTTTTTGACACGGTCTACCATGTAATCTAGCGTAGTAGGGGTCACAAGATGAGGAAAGTATAGCTAAGATTTCCTTTCATTTTCTATTCCCACGCCTGCATGCGCACATGTGAATTCCCAGATTCCTGATATACAATATGTTTTGTCTTCTTCACTTTTTCATTTCGGTGTTTATAGAAGTAGGGAAGCAAGTAAGATTCTATGTTGACTTTATGTTTATAGGTGTAAAGAAGCAAATAAGACTCTCTCTCTCACCCATTTTCTACATATAATATGTTTTGTCTGGAGGCTGTCCCCTGACCATTGAATTGAATTGGATTATTGATTGATTAGTAGAATAATTGAACTGCAGCCTAACTTCAGTACAATTAATTAATAAAATTATTACAGTATATTGCTAGTGGTAGTAGTATCCTAAGTTCATGATATCTGAATTACAACTTTTCCTTTTCCGGTTGTTCTAGCTTATGCAGCATAAATGTTGTGTTAGGTGGTATAATGAATATAGTAAGTGGGGATGCAAAATTGTTTAAGGCTCTTAAATCCAGAAGGGTGTAATTTATAGCACCAACAATGCTAGTTAGTTAGCTTGTTATTGTACTGACAATGGTGTATGGACATGAAAAATTCATAGATCAAGCTGGCATCCGTGAAATTGGCAATGAAGTACATGAAAAGAGTCTCTGCTGAGCTTGAAATAGTAGGAGGTGGCCCCGAAGAAGAAGAGCTGATAGTTCAAGGTGTTCGATTTGCCTTCCGCGTACATCAGGTAAAAATACTCATTACTACAACAGCATCCTTTTACCATGTCCAGACATTTCACATTTTTTCGAGTAGTGACGTGATTATTCGCTGCAGTTTGCCGGGGGTTTTGATGCAGAAACAATGAGAGCATTCCAGGTGTTGAGAGATAAAGTCAGGTCATGCCATGTACAATGCCAAAACCAGCAACAGCAAAAAATTGTATGCAGGTCTACACCATGCTAACAATCATCCATCTGTAGCAAGCTCAGCTTCAGAAAATTGCTCTGAGGGTTTTTGTTGTAAAGGAAGGACAGAAACATTGTATTTGTGAATACAATGGCGGTAGCGCCGCACATTCATAATTTTATTCATATTATTATTACTCTTCTTCTACGCCTGCTCGGACAGATTTTGGGTATCGATTTTAATGTTCCTACCCAGAACTAACATGTATAATATAGCTTATAAAAGAATGTAGTATGTATGCTGTATGCTACAACTTCGTGACTCTCCCTTCAATCACGAATAAGATCAACCTTACTTTTCTTATCATGTTATCAATCTTTGTTGTTGATGCAGAAAATGGTTCTGCACTTTCCCGGTGATTTTGTTAATGCTAGGTTATGTAAGATAGCAAATGTTCAAGTCCTAGGTACATCTAGTAACAGTAATTGATTATCTTAATTGGTTATGAGTTTGCGTTCCAAATCATATAACAGCTTAAGGTTATAAGTTTGCGTTCCAAAATGCCCCCCTAAAGACCGATTAGTCTTTCTCGGTTTCAAATTTCAAGCTCATTCACTTGTCAAGATTAGTATCATTTAGGTCTAGCATCTTTGATACTTTCTTACTAAAAACATGTAGGGATATTCACATATTTAATGCAACCAATTCAATAATTTCTTTTCAAAGTTCGTTCATGCCAGTAGTGTAATGTACTTATCAATTAATGAGGTCTCAAATTGCAACAACAATATAATTTATGATGATGTAGATACCTAATTGTTACTAGCCTTATTATAGTTGGAACACTATACATCGTGGGCACTAGAAATTACTTTAATCAGTTGGGCTACAAGCCCATTGCATAAAAAAGAGAAAATACTATTTTTTTATTTATTTAATTTATTATTATTTACATTTGGTAAAACGTTCACCATATTATTATTGGATAATCTGTCCTGCTTGAAAAAGAAAAATAAAAAATAAAAAAAAGAAAGGGCCGGCTTTGTCCGTTGAGAGAGGCGGTGCTAATCATGTCGGGGCGACGAAAATTAGTTTGCTCTGGGCAAAGAAGATGACGGCCTGCTTGTTTCTAAATCTGCCACTTTCTTCTTCATCTGCCGCGTTTACTGATCATACTAATAAGAATAACCCATCACTAGCTTCACACCTACTTCTCACCCTAACCCCAAACCAGTCCTCTCTTCGAGCCTCTCGGTTCTTACGCCAAATCAAAGCCTCATCAGCTTCCATGGAAGCCCAGCAAAGTGAGACCGGCGTCTCAACCCCACCTATGAAGCTCTTGTTCGTGGAGATGGGCGTGGGCTACGACCAACATGGGTCAGCTTCCTTTGCCCCTTTGACTCTCTTCTCGCTCTTTTTGCCACATTTGATGATTTGCCCATTTGAGAATTTCATGCGTTGAAGTATCAAAATTTTGAGCTTTAATTAAAGGAAGTAGCTTGGTTAATATGAAGTTTGATGAAATTTTGTGTTACAGCCAAGACGTTACCGCTGCAGCAATGCGGGCTTGCAGAGATGCCATCACCTCTAATTCAATCCCTGCGTTTCGAAGAGGTAATATGATCATATGCCTTTAAAAAATTTAGTGGTAAGACAAATAAATCAGGGAGTTTCACTAAAACACCCAAATAAATTATAAAACTCAAGCACTATTTAAACATATAAACACACTCAAAACCCATCATTACACACACTCAAAACCCATTTATAAACGCACCCAAAAAGTTGACTTTTGGGTTGATTTTGGGTGTGTTTCTATGTTTAAATAGTGCTTGGGTTTTTTTATAAATACATGTCTAAGATTGAGTTTATTTATAAATTTGTAAATAAATTATTAGTATACTGGCTGTTTCTTTTATGCTGTATTTGCTAGCCTAAATACTGTTGAATTCTGTTTTGTGAATACATGTTATGTGTTGGTAAATGAGCACTGCGGTTTTGACGAATTTGAGTGGATGCTATAGGAACCCTTATGTGATGATTTATTTGATTACATTATCTTGTGTTGGATGATGTTAGTGGCATTAATAGGATTCTTATGGAGTTTGTTTCATTAGTAGTCATAAAGTTAAATTGCTGCAGGGTCAATACCTGGTGTTACATTTGAGGAGATGAAACTAGAGATCAAGCTGGGTGTGCCTCATTTACTCCAACCGTTACTGGATGTCGAGAGGGTCAAATCAGTCTTTCCTTAGTGAGTATTTGCACTTTTTGAATCTGGATGCGTGAACTTTCATTCGCTGAAACTTTGCCAAATCTCTTATACTAAGCTGTTCACTGCCAAATTCATTGACAATGTGGCAGCATTCATAGGTAACCATATCTTTCGCTTATATGGAATCAATCAATCTTACCGGTGTTTACCATTGTGCCTGTTAGTGAAATCTAATGTTTGAATTTTTAAGTGGCTATAATCATATTGCATTAAGACCTTTGCTGGTGCTAATCCTTGTTCAACAGGAATTATATCAAGGAGCTTTGAAATGGCTCCACTAGTTTAGTATGATGGAGAATTAGTATGGTGAACTTTCTTCCTTGGAAGAAGCTATCAAATCTATTTCAATACTGTCCAGTAGGATTATTCCCCCCGAAATGTGGGAAACTTCTCTTTACTGTACAGCTTCTACTCCAATTTGCATTGAGCATAGCTTACAGACTATAGATTAAGGGATGAGCCCAAGTGCTCGTTGGTTGTGAAATTTGACTTGGTCTAGTCACGGCATGTACATTTCTGCTTGCAAAACTTTAATTGTTAGTAACTTGTGAGTGCTTCTTGACAACATCCTAAGGATGCACTGAGCTAGCAAACCAGTTTGTTCGGGTTTATCCACTGCGTAGATATGCAAATGCTCTCTTTTACAATGCAGTGCTATGATGTTGAAACCAGAGTCCACACATTTTTTGACATTGTTTTTGCCTTATCTTCCCCCTAAAACTTAATCGCAGTGGAAAAATTGTGAAAGTTGAAGTTGTGGATGGCGGACTGATATGCTCAAGTGGTGTGTGCGTGGAAGAAATGGGAGATAAGAATGACGAATGTTATATAGTGAATGCAGCAGTCTACATTGGTTACTAGCTTCTTCTTTCCTCCAATCCCCCACCAGAGTGTTTTTAAGGTTTGTTTTCACTTTTCTTTTCCACATAAGATGCAGATAGGTTTTTTTTTTTTTTTCCCAACCTGCGCCGGGATTTTGTTTATTCTGTGGTGAATTGCCATTCAACTGAGAGCCGAAGTTCAATATCTCTTATTGTTGCAGAACCCTCTTAGGAGGACGATGGCTGGTGCTTCAGAGTCTTCAACAGTGAGAGGAATGCCTGCGTCCATCAACGTATCTTTGATTTTTTTGTTTGTACCAAGAGCTGTCTTCCTAACATCTTTTGTGGCTGATGATTATTTTGACAATCATGGTGTCTCTATATGCTAGGTCTTCTATGCTTATTGAATAATTGGAATTCAAGGTAATGCTATAGACAATTGCTTCCAGCATAAATTTCTAATGATATTAACCATCATAATTTGCTTGTCATCTCGTTTCATTCTGTTTTCTGTTCTCCATTTGAAACATAGTTACCTATCTTCTTATCCAAAAGGAAAAATAGTGAACTTTCTTGAAATCACTTAAGCCTTTGACTGAAATTGCGGACCAATAATATAATGCTCTTATATCATTATTGGAAGCATCTTCACACATTCAAGAGCTTAAAAGAAAAGACCAATGTTGACCACAATGCTGGAAATCTCCACATGTACATTTCTTTAATTAGATCACAGAGCAAATTAACAGGAAAGTTCAAACTAGCCAATGACTTTAAGTTACTCTAAGACGAGTGTTTTTGCTTTTTGTAATCGCACATACACTCTCACTTCTCCATCTCTTCTCTGTCTATCTACGAATCCAAACCATTTTTCTGGTCAATTAAACCAATCAATTTACAACTGATTTTGGCACCTTATTGTCGTTTACTAATCGAAGTGAATCTGAAATTCTAAACCCCTCGACTATGCAAGCAATGTATAGAAAGAAAGGAAACTAAAATGGTTGCTACTGTTGCTCAGTATGGTTGACCTTCACATGATGAGAGCTGCATATAGGAGTTGGTTCCAAGTATCCGGCAACCCAGGTAGGCACCAGTGGCTGCAGTCGTTGCCGGAGTGGTCGCCGCTATAAGTTGAGGGATGAGCATCTTTTCTTAATTGTGAGAGTGTCGTAATGTCGAGCAAGTATACCGGATTCTTAATCGTGCTTAACACCTTATTTACAACAGCATAAGCTGGGGTGGCCCTGCTGGGTATGTTGTTCCAGATAGAGGTCCAAGTTCTCCATAGCAATTCTTCTTCGGAGAATTCCATTCCTGCCCCCTGGTTCAATGCAACAACGAGGTTGTTAATTATAAGTCTCACAAAGTAGTGTGATCAAATCTACCGCTTTGATTTACACTTACTGATAATGGGTTGGAGAAATCCCTTGGAAGAAGACTCTGGTCTTTGAAGGATCAACATTTGAGTCAACCCATTTAGCCCATGTGGAGAGCCCCTTATAAAATGCTGTCAAACGATCCATATCTTTGTACAAATTTGTCCCATCCCGAACATAGTCCCATCTGCACAACACAACCATCCAAAAAATGAAACTCATAATGCATCAACGGTAGTTTATGATCATGCACACGAGAGAAGACAGCCTAGCATTCCTCAATTGAAAAATTGAAAAGAAAAGATCGAGGGTTAGAATCGTACGGCTGAGATTTGCCTGTATGGGTCCACCAATGCCAGGAATTGAAGATCAACATGTCCATGTCTTTCCATGAATTTCCAGCGTTGATGGAGCCCAGGTTTAACACACGGCCAACGTTTTCCCTAACTATATCTACCAGGTATGGTGTGCGGAACATAAACAAAGTCACTCCATAGTCCTGCATATAACATAACCCGTCTTCCTTTTAGATTCAATCAACAAGACCTCCAAATAATATGGCAACAATGAAATGGCTGGTAGTATGCAAAAAGCACTGTCGCCAAAAGCACTTATCGTCTACATCATTATATATTTTCCAGAGTATATCATCACAAAGAAACTAAATAAATACTACAAGCAACCACATGCATGCTTTAAATTTAGTTTATGAGCAATTATTTTGAATAAATTTTGATAAAATGCATAATTCAACATGGAGCAGTTTGTGAATTGAATTATTGTAACCCTCGATTAGAGGATAAATGATTGAAGAAGGCGGCCCACAAATGATTACAAGAGACTACAGGTTGGCTGGTAGCTGATCACAGCCTGTAAACGTTCATGGCTTTAAAAGATCTACGTTGAAACTAATAATGTAGGACATGAACATAAATAAATAAATAAATTGAAGCCTTATATGATTTCTCTTTTTCTTTGTTGGGTACGAGCAGCCTCATCTTTCTGACTTTCTATTTGCCAAGTCAATTAAAGGGTAAGGTGAGCCGACGTGGTCTAGCCCAATAGAAAAATACCTTAATTTATAGATTAGAGGTTTCAAGTTCAAACCAATTAAAAGGTAAGGTGAGCCGACGGGGTCTAGACTAGTGGAAAAAGATCTTAACTTGTAGACTAAAGGTCTCATATTTAAACCAACATGAAATCTTGATTGTGCGTGTGTGTGAGAAACACCCCATCTTTAGTAATTTAGACTATTGATCGATTGTAAGGGGTAAGATGAGCTATGAATTTTGGCTCTAATGAATAATTGGTTAAGTTCATGAAGATCATATAAGCTTTCACCCATACTTTTCTAAGCTAGACATCACCAACATGGTAGGCTTTCTAAATAAATGTTTTCTTCATTGGAATTTCTCCTACCAGAAAAAGGAAGACAATAAATGAATAAAATCTCAAGAGGGAACATGAATTTTTATGCCTGCAGTTTCTAATTAGCTGCTTTGATTGATTTCTACATATTTTCTTTTTCTTTACCACCTACTAAACAAAAGGCAAAAAGAGTATGGAATAACTTAAAGAGGGAAAAAAATAGGACAAAGCTTGGCTTTAAAATTTATTTATTTTTCTCATTCCCACCAACCCCACAACTGGAACCTTCTGCTAAGACACATCATTTTTTTACACAATGATGGGTTTATCATTTACATTTAGCTAGCTCCAGGCTTTCCTTCCAGTATAAAAAAAGCAATGTAAACCAATTAAATTCAACAATAATTGAAGCAATTATCAACATTTATTATATAGTTTCCAAGTTTAGCATAATTTAACAGAAAATCAAATTTGCCAGAAAATAGATTAATATAACAGTGGAGAACAGCATAGTATGGAGGACTTGAACTTCCAAAAACTTTATAAAAACGAAAAAGAAAAGAACATGTTGGGAAAAGAGACAAAAGGGAACAAGATAAAATATAATATAAGGTAAGAAAATAATTACAGAGAGACAGACAAATATGCAGACAGTCATGCAGTGAGAGAAATGGAATTTTGAAACAAAAGAAAAAAAAGCCAGTCTGACTCTGTCCTTGTCTGTCTTCTCTCTCTCTCTCTCTCTCTCTCACTCACCTGAAAGTTCACAGAATAGCCCTTTTTGAAGGTGGTCTTGGCATTAGGCACCGACGCATGGATCATACAAGACAACGATTCCCACATGTTGAGACTCAGTGAGTCACCCACAAACATTATTTTCTTCCCCTTCCATCTCCTCAGAAAATCCAACCCATCAAACCTTTTACAATAAACAGATTAATTAGTTTACTAATTATAAATTAAGCAAGACACATTTTATAATTAAATGTAGCATTATAGCATATGATAGGGTACCTGGGCAAGTCACAAGAGTCAGGCTTCCAAGCATACTTGAGGAACTGCTTGTCAGGTCTGCCGTACTTGATGCAGTCAAACTCAGGATCTATGAAGGGACAGCTGGAAGAATCATAGAGGGGGTAAGAAGCATCAAAAGCCCAATTGCCTTGGAACAGATTGCAGCCAGTCGCTTGCTTTCTTTGTCTGGAAATTCTGGTGCCATGTCCATGTCCTGCAGAGCTTGCTTCATCCGAAAACAAGACCAGAACTTGAAGAGCTACAAGGCATGACAGAGCTTGGAACCTAAAAGCCATTTTGGATTTTACACATGCATTCACGAGCTGTGAAGAAGAAGAGTGTGAGAGAAAGATGTATGTGGTATGTGGGTTTTTATAGTAGCTCTCTAGCTTTAAAGTATTTGGAATTTAGGAAGGAGAGGTTTGGCTTCGTCGGTTCACATGACTTTGTTTGAGCCAGAGGATATGAAAATTAATTGATATAAATATTTCTTTTTTCCTGATGTGAGTTGGAAAACTTGGATGGATTCGGAAATAGTGCAATTGGGAAGGTGAATCAAGTGAAGGGGTTGAAATTCTGAGGTTTTTTTTAATGGGGAAATTATTATTATTATTATTATTATTATTATTATTATTATTATTATTATTTCAAGAAAAGAGAAAAAGTTTCTCTTGCATTATCATAGGTCTGCATGTCACGGACTCACAGGCATAAAAACCTGTGTTGTGCTGTTCGTACTCTCAAATTGCAATTTGACATCACATGGTAAAATCATGTGTTGTTTGCATTGCACCAATTATAAATTTCAATTGTCAATGTACATGCATGATGCATCTATACATACGCTTTTTCCAATACATAAAATAGACATACACATCTGATGTGCCTGCTGCTTTTAGGTCCATTTTATCCTTTACAAACAATACAAAAATAGCATCTTGATAATAGATAATAAAAACAAAGATTTCTAGATGAAGATATTTGGGCATGTGGGAGTAAGAGTTCTTCTGGAAGGGCTAAAAACGTTTAGTGACAACTAAAAGCACTTCTAATAGTGTTTGACTGAAAATCTTATAAGTGCTTCTAGGTCACAAAAGTGTTTTTTCAAGTACTTCTTAAAGAATCACTTATATTATTTTCAATAATTTTTTTTACTTTCTTATGATAGAAGCACTTATGAGAAAATGCTTATGAACAGAAGTGATTTCTATATAAACATTCCCAAACAAGCCACTCTTTGGTGGGAGAACATGTGACTTAAATAAAGCATTAAATTAAAAGTTCTTGTTTGCCAACCATTGTAGCCTTACGTTTCCTTCTTTGGTTGTAGGCAAAAATACAATTCAGTTTGATAGGGAACTGAACCCATGGTATGACTTTTCCCTTTCTGGTTATATTTGTGGACAATATTCCATTAAATTGAAAGAAAACAAATTTAAGACAAGTTAAAAAATCAGGAAAAGTGCTTCTGATGCCAAATTATGTGGCCTCTTCTGAGGTTAGGATTGTGTTCTGTGTCTGTGTGGTTCATGTGTCAATGAGATAAGACTTCTTTCATGCAAAAATAAAAATCTATAAAGGATTGACAAAGCCATCTGCTGCACTGAAACCACAACAAATTAAAAATCAAAAGCCAAAAATAATTCATAAGCAGAACATTGAAAATTTTGAAACCAATAGGAGAGTGAACCAAAAGGGTGGGTTCCACAGGCTGTCCAGGTCACTTTCATTTCCTTACAGTCGGTTTGATTTATCTATTTTGGACATTTCATCCAACTTTGTCCCCAAGACCCAAAGATTTAGAAAACTAAAAACCCTAAAGTAAAAAATATCAGGCTGGTCTTCCCAGTCAGGCCCGCCACCACACTTTACTTCTGAGTTTCTTTAGGGCCAGAGTTCAAAACATTCTCTGTTCTCAGAGAGGCTTAGTCCCATTCCTCAAGTTGGGCCCACCTTGGGTTAGTCCCATGACTATCTCTCCAAACTCAGTTCTCAAGCTATTGCATGGGGTAGGTAAAAAGTCCATTGTGGAAATGGTTAGTAGTGGAGTCTCTGTTGAAGGTTACCAAAAGCAGTCTTCATTTAGGTGCTGGTGCTTTAAGTTAACCACGGGAGGCGTTTTGCACATTTGGTAAGTGCTTTTGCAAAAGCTCTATCTAAACCTCCATTTTAGAGTGTTTGAAAAGCTAAAAGTCTTCATTCGTTGAATCTCATCACTCAAATAAATCATAACCACTAAACTATTTTTGGAGTTTTCTTGGTAAGGTAGCTGCTGTTGAAGGGTTTCTATCTTTCTTTCTTTGGATTTTTTTCTTCAAAAACCCTGTCTTGTTTCCAGTTGATGGGAATCTTCATATTTTAAAATGAGTGAAGGAACAAACACTAAAGATGATATGATGATGATGAAAGAGTTGGTCATGGTGATGTCCTGATCTCTTTGCCGACATTAAAATGGATTTATTAGTGAAATCCTCTTAACGTTATCATGAGGAGCAATAGTGACCAATAGCACTAACAGATGCCATTACATTCCATTCAACACTAACCAATAAAAAAAAAAGGGAGAAAAGAAATGACACTCACCATAACACATGTGGATCAAAACTGGTTGCTTTTGGAAGCTGAAAGAAGTCTACCTTTTCCAGGCACAGACAAAGACAATGTGGTGGGTTCCTATACGTTGAGAGAGTTGAAGATGAAATGAATCAAAACAATTGGGAAATGGAGTTTCCAACCCTTCATTGTCATCGGCCTTTCTAGTTGGTCTTCTCTAGTTCCTTCAATCTCATGCTCACCCTTCAAAAGAGGTCCCCAAACACATATACACATATATTTAATATCAAAACTGTTATAGGTTGCGGCTTCTTGCCTCTTTCTACTTTCATTTGTTCCTTTTTTTTTCTTTTTTTCTACCAAGTATATCTCAAAATAGTAAACCCTCCAACAACTTGGTCATTAATTAGTCTTGGAAAAAGAGGGTTACCAGATTAATTAGTCTCTTTGATGAGTCACTCTTGAATTGGGACTTCATAGAATTGAGTGAGAGAGAAGGGGGGAGAGAGAGACATGAAATCATAAGTGGCTTTGTACAGTTGGCTTGCACAACCTGTCTTAGGGGACCCCTACTAGCAGCCTTTCAGGACCAGATGTGTTGCTTGCAAAGCTCAAAGAGATATACTTTACATGATTAACACATTTCTTTTGTCAAATGTTAGTACTTTCGTAATAATTAAATAAGTAAATTAATAACATCACGTGACGATATTACGTAGATAATTCATAATTAAGTAAGTGAATTAGTAACATCATATGACAATATTACATCGACAATTTCATGATGATGATGATATGATTGAATTTTATAGTAATGCAGAATTAAGTGGGTGGAAACTTTGGTGACGATGTTTGTATCCATTATGCAGAAGGTGTTGGGTGGGCAACAGGTTGGGGGAATGAACAGTCTGGATGGCAGAGGTCCACCTGATTTCCTTATCATAGTTTGCTTTTGCCCATTCAACTGACATGGAATTGGGGCATGCACATTTTGGCCAACCTCACACCACAACCCTACAAAATTGTTATTAATGGTGAATTGGTTGCATTTGCTTTCAAGTCGTGCAAAAATATGCAGAGCACTGGTTTGGTTTGTGTCTTAGTTGGAAAACTAGTGGATACCCACATTGGGAACCACAACCACCAAGCTTTTAGCCAACAACACTTGTATCATAATTAGTTTGCATTTCATGTCCAACTGGGTTCAAGTTGGTCCATTTTCAATCACTTGAACCTTGACCTCTCTCCTCTCACACTCTTTCACCAAAGCAATAATTGAGTACCAAATGTTACATGCTCATGCACCCAAATCTTGTAGTTAGGTGAATAAGCTGATCTAGTTTTCCTTGAGCAATTAGCAATATTTCATCTTTTTCCCTTTTGACCTGCTGCTTTCTCATCAAGTGTTACGTCTTGTTGACTTTGCTAAACAATATCTATTCAAGGTCGACATGTTCTAACCCAGTGAAAAAGTGCGTTAACTTGCAAACAAGGTGTCACTAATGCTTGTACTAAAAAAAACATTTAAGTTTCTATTTGCCCGTTCTTGGTTTACTCCTATGATGGAAGGGCAAAGTTCCCCACTACCTTGAGAACCATAAACTGGTCAACAAGTCACCTTTCTTTTGGTATGAAGCACACGCTAGTAATAAAAATTCTAGCAGACTTAGTTTGAATGGATAACTTGCAAGTTACTGATTTCTTAAAAACGATTGTGAATTTGGGTGAGGAATATCTCCTAAGTAAGTTCTTTTCTTGCCTCGCATCGGTGAGGACTTTAACAATTTATCTCAAGATAAAGAGGTTGTTCGCCGTAATGGTTGATGAAATTTAAGTCGCTTTTAGGCGGAATCGCTTTTTACAAAACTATAAAAATAGATGTCAATGCTAAAAGATAAAAAGATAGCCGGATTCCATTTCGCCGGATGGGAGGCTCATATGGATCGGACTGGAATGTCTGGCCGGATCGACCGCTGACAACTCGATTGCCCGATTTTCAACTACAAATCGATACCAAAGGTTGATTCTGCAGAGCTTTAATGTACCTTAAGCTTTTGTGAAGCTTCGAGTGGGCGAATCGCGCTTCTTCACCGAAGGGCGTATGGTCGTTTTGAGGACGCTGTGAGCTAGAGACTGCACTGTGAAATTTGTTGAGGTTTTCCATTTTTGGAGAGAACTCAAGCTCTACTTATCTTGGTTTCTCTGAACCAAATTTGTAACGAGAGAAATCTGCTCAATGACTTATTTCTTAAGTCTGAGCCTTGGGAATTCTGATTTGAAGCTGGTTTTACTTGAAATTCAAGTTACTTGAAATTCAAGTGGGCTTGTTGGTTGATTTTGAGTTGTCCATTTGGCTGATGGTTTCCTTGTGTAGGATTTTGTTTGATTGGATGATGAATTTTTTGTTGTGTGTGTTTTGTTTACCCTGTTCACTCCTTCTTGTATTTATAGTAAAACTGTTTCTTTTCTGGAGTAGGGTGATTGTGTTTATTTATTGGGCGGCAAAGATATTTCTTTTTTTTAATGGAAGGAAAGAAAATAGGATTTCTTCAGTTTTGGCAGATAGGCTCTCAAATAGGCAATCACTTCCCTGATTTTCTTGAAAAGGAACCTAATCTCTTTCCCAATTTCAACTGCCCCTTGTGATATTTTACCCGTGATGGTCGCTTGTTCCTTTTCTCGACACCCTCGCTTCTCGCTATCCTCTCTCGAGATTGTAACTTGCTTATCTCCTTGGGAGAATTACCTTCTCTGAAAAAGATAGAAGAAAAATCTCAATATATATATATATATATATATGTAAGAGGGATTTGATCTTCGTTTTTTCAGAATCAACTTGATGTCATGAACCCTTCAATCACTTCTTCTATGACAGTTGCCATTGCTTGACTTTTTCTTTATCCCAGAGATGTCACGTGGGATTGTTCCTTATTTCTGCTCCTCTTCCTTTATATTGGGCCTGAGGCCTAGATTAGCCTTGTTTGCTCTAATGAGCATCTTTTCTGTATTTTGGGCTTCCATCTTTCACTGGTGTGTCAATTTTGGCCCAAACAGTTTCAACTTTGGAGATCCAATATGTGATTAGAATTTTACTGCATCTGCTAGTCCATATGTGACATAAATCAAATACCCCATCCAAAGTGCGTTTGTAGTTGCTGTGGGAAAAGTTCTGCAGGCCAGGAATGGTCTTGGCCTAGCTTGGGCTTCAAACTTGAAAATGTCAAAAAACAAAAGCAGAAAAAGTGTTGTTAATTGCAAAGATACAAAAAGGATGAGGTGGAGATGCAGGCTATCGAACCCTGTACCTCTCGCATGCAATACACAAAATGTTCTTCTTTGCTTCACTGCTCCTTAGTCCCTTCATCCTCTCTCTCTTTCCCTTCCTCGTTTTCAGGTAAGAAAGTTTGATGCTTGAATTACTTGGTGTCTCTTTTTGCCCAAGATTGTGAATTGATGCAAATTTTGTTGAAATTTGTCTCTTAAGTTCAAATTGTAGGATTTTGTGTGGCCTAACTTGTGATGGGTCTTCTTAGTTTATGAATTTGGACAAACATTGGTATTCCTTTGTTTGTTTCAAATTTTGTTGATTTTTGGTTTGGTGAGCAGTTTTGCTTAGTAAAGCAACATAAGTACTTCAATTTCCAATCAAAAGATGCTTTGCTTAGTGAATTAGAGAAAGGAATGGTTAGATGTTTTGCTAGGTTTTTCTAGATGAATATATGAGTACTTTGTTGGTCTCTCAGGATACCAACAAAGGAATGTAGTGATTATAAATGATAATATACTAATGTCATTTTCCTCCTAGGAAAGGCCTTGATCTGAAATTGATTTTTTTTCAACTTGAAGGTTTATCTCTTGGGTTGGATTTGAGTTCTAGTATTGGAGTTGAAAGAAAAAGAGGCTCTGGCTCAGTGGTGAGGGCTGGGAAGGCTGCTCTGTGTCTAACCAAGAGAAATAGGTCCCGGAAATCTTTGGCTCGAACTCATGGCTTCCGCAGACGCATGAGAACCACTGGTGGTAGAGCAATGTTGAAGCGCTGACGCGCTAAGGGACGGAAGATCCTCTGCACGAACACCAATCCCAACAGTGGAAAACGTGCCTGATTGTGTCCTTTTTGTATTCAGTTTATCAGGTAAATGAAATGAAATGAAATATAATGATGTCTAATAGTTCTTGTGAACATTGGCAGAATTTCAAACTTATTTCACATGATATCCCTTCTGTATTGTTTCAATCAGAAAGGCTTTTGTTTGTCCGAGCGCATTTTGCATATTCACTGTGTCCTGTTAATTTTGTTGTCTGAATTCATTCTTAGTTATGCCAATAAATGTATCAGAACCCAAATGGAAGGCTCACTCTTAATAGGGGCGCCAAAAACCTGGTGAATGCTTGTAATGCCATATTGCTTTGTTGTTACACTTCACACGTATGTGCAGATCTTGTCAAGAGTACATTAGCTAGTACAAGATGGGGCATTTTTACAACCAATAATAGTAATTCTGCGTAAATATGAAAAAGGAGAATCTGGTAGTCTTGGGTTCGGTCTACAGCTTTAGGTGAAGTCGACAAGATTTTATAGTTACATGACAATAAGCATATAATTCAGAAAGCCTTGTTGATGGGAAGCTTTCTGAGCAAGGCCACAAACACCTTCTGGGGCATCCTCATGCCGAGAGGCTTCTCCTGTGACGGCAATGGCAACGGAAACTGCAGATTGCGCGGACACAGCCTTGAGTAGGTCGATTTCGCTATTGGGAGGCACCTCTCTTCATGACCAGAAGTTCCATCCAGGCTCTGGTATGGGTCACTGTCTTCAGTGCATTGCTAGGTCGGTGGAATCAGTCGAGCCATACTTTTCCATATTAGCCTTCTTTATCCCTTGTTTTTCTTAGTTATTTTCAACAAGAAAAAAGCCGTACCTACCAACATATGCAACATCATCGTACAAAAAAACTATCATCAAACATTGAATAATGACATGACAATAAGCTAACATACATAATTCACAAAGCCTGGCTGGTCTGGCCCTGGCCCTAGTCCCGGTCCCTCCTACTACTTATTCGAGATAATTAAGGACGACTATAGTCTTCTAAGCCGAGTGAGCATGATAGGGCAAAGAAGTCTTAACCTAGAATATGACTTAGATGAGTCAAATCAAACAGCAAATAATAAAACAAAATTATACAATATTTGTCCACATGTGATGCTCACTTAGATGACCTATAATATATATACAGGGCTGGGTTTTTTTTTTTTTTTCTGGCACTCGCATGTTATCTTATTCTTTTGACTTCTTTTCTGTTTGTTCACATGTGATGCTCTGTGTAAGTTAATATGCGAAGGGCACACACAAACACTTTTAACAGGGGCTCCAGAGAAACCTGGCGATTAATTGCATGTATTAATACCATTTCCATATAATATTGTTGGTTTGTGATAAACTGCACACGAAAAACACACTTGTTGTATGCATATGTGGTTTATAATATCTTGCACATGAGATATTGAAAGTTTTATTTGATAGAATATATTAGCCAGCTAGCTCCTAACACCTAGCAAATACAGGCATTTTCACGGCCAATGAATGATATGTACAGTTGCAACTTGCATATATGGATTCTATAGCCTATATGTACTATATAGGTGAAGTTGAGAAGATTACATCTCTTCCTTTGCTTTGATCAATATATAGATTATGCAGTCGGATAGGAGCCAGGCCACAAACACCTTCTGGGGGACCAGCATTCGTAAGAATTTTCATATAGCCATTCTCACCCCCCAGCTCTCACCCCATTGATTCTTGAGTAACCAATACTTGGTGCTGTCCTCAGTCGTCCCATTCCCATACCCAACGATGGTAAGAGCGTGGTCCAGTGTTGTCCCACAACCTGTGGCTGAGAACACCACACTTTGGTAATGCATAAACTGTTGGCGTGAGTCAACGTTCTTATTAGGAATAGAATTTGTTTTTATTAGGAATAGAATTTATATTTTATTGTAATTATCTAATTTGAGTAGAATTAGAGATTTTGTACATATTTCCTATTTTTACCCACTTTGTATGTAGTATATATATTCCTCCTTGAGAGAAGAATAAACATATCAATTTAAACCCTAATTATTTTGAGTTGGTATCAGAGCGGGTTCCGATCCGTCTTTACGACATTAAAAACCTAATCCTAAAATTACATATTTCCGCTGCACCTAGCCTATACACCTAAGCCTGTGCCGTCTTATATCTCTTACTGTCATCGTCGCCACCTAATCTTTTGTTGCTGCCGCCATCTATCACTGTGTCAGATGTCACTGAATCTTCTTCTTCTACTCGGATTGTAACGGTTCATATTGAATCGTCCACCAACCTATCTATAGGATTCAAATTGAATGGATCCAACTATGAGATATGAGCTTCGATGATTGAACTCCATGCTACTACATAAGGCAAATTGGGTTACCTGACTGGCGACACTGATGCCTCCGATTCTCAAGACCGGAAATTGGGAAGTGGAAAATTACTGATGCTGTTGTGAAAAGTTGGATGCTATGAACTATGAAACTCAGTTTGTTGAATATGTTTCATACTCTATCTACTACTAAGGAAATTTAGGATGCTGTTAATCAGATGTTTTATGATGGCTCTGACATATTCCAACTCTATGAACTATGGTGCCAGGCTACCCGTCTTAAGTAAGAGGGTCATCTTGTCTCTACCTATTTTGCTGAACTTAAGGCAATCTGACTTGAATTGGATAAGAGATGTCCTTTTCAGATGAAGTGTGCTGATGATATGAAGACTTTTCAGGCTGCTGTTATGGCAGATCGCGTGTATGATTTTTTGGCTGGCCTTGATGATACTTATGACAAGGTCCGTAGTGATATTCTACGGAGTGATAAAGTTCCAAGTATTGAAAATTTATTTTTTATGGTTCGTCGAGAGGCTCAACGCCAGATAACTATGCTTGGATCTGGCACCAAAATTGGGGAAGCTGCTAACACTACTTTGGTTTCTTGGCCTACAACGTCTGGCTCTTCGGCTGTTCCGTGTCGTTGCCTAACTTCTGCAGAAAAAGACAAACTGAAGTGTGATCACTGTGGTGAAAAAAGACATATTATCGACACCTGTTGGGCATTTCATGGGGTACCAGATTGGGAGAAGAAGTGAAGGTGTTTTAAAAGGGAATAACTATACAGCAAAGCTCATGTGGATGTTGCCCCCACTTCTGTGGTTGACATTACCACTGGGCACGGCCACCTTACTGCTACTCATTCTCCAACCTTGACCGCGATCTCAAGCACTCCAACACCTCCGCCTCCAGCTAACTTTGGCAAGGCTTTCCATGCCCATGATACACGCGATACATGTTGGATTATTGATTCAGGAGCTACTGACCATATGATGTATAATAATGCTGCTGCTCCTATCACGGGGGCTGGTTCTGTACTCTAGACACCCGCTTTACCATTGGATAAAGTGTTACTGGTTCCATCTTTGTCTAGTAATTTATTATATATACCCCAAGTTTCTGAGTAGTTAAACTGCGTTGTATTGATGTATCCGTCTTTTGTCTTACTATAGGATATCACTATAGGATATCCAGACTTGGGAGATCTTTGGTCATGATACTAAAAATGGGGGGTTTTGTTATGTGGATGATGTGGCAACTAATCGGGTTATTCGTGCTGGTAGCACCGAAACTTCTCAGCATCGCTGGATTTGGTCGCTACATTGCAAATTTGGTCATGTCTCCTTTGGATATTTACGGCATTTTGTTTCCTGCATTATTTAGTGGTGTCAACGAGTCTGCTTTCCAATGTCTGACTTGTATTTTAGCTAAGAGTCATCGGGTATCCTACCCTCCAAGTTGTAATAAACAGCTTATGCCATTTGATTTAGTTCATTCTAATGTTTGGAGACTTTCCCATGCTTCTATAGCCTTGAGAGTTCGCTAGTTTGTGTTATTTGTGGATAATTGCACTAATATGATGTGGTTATATGAGATGAAAAATAAAAGTGATGTGGTCGAAATTTTTCAGCACTTCTATCATATGATTCATACTCAATTTATGCTTTCTATCAAGGTTTTTCGATATGATAATGGTGAAGAATTTGTTAATTCGGCGTTATCCCATTTTTGGCACACTAAAGGTGCACTCTATGAGACTAGTTGCCTTCAAACACCACAATAGAATGGGGTTGCTAAACGTAAAAATGGGCAGATCCTTGCTGCGCCCGTGCTCTGCGGCTTGGTGTGTCAATTCCAAAGCGGTTCTGGCTAGATGTTGTTATCTATGCAGTCTATCTCTTGAATCGTCTACCTTCACGAGTTTTGGATTTTCAAAGTCCTATGCAGGTACTTACCTATCATATCTCTGCCTTTTCTATGCTGACTTCATCAACAGAGGTTTGGTTGTGTCGTCTATGTTCATCTTCATCATAATCACAGGAGTAAGCTGAACCCATGTGCTATCCGCTGTGTCTTTCTGGATTTCTCTCTTTATCAAAAAGGCTACTGATGCTATCATCCTACAACTCGACGTCTATATGTCTCTATGGATGTTACCTTTATTGAGGATGAAATGTTCTTCCCTGATACACTCGAGCGTATTCTTTAGAGGGAGACTAGTAGTGAATGACATAACTGGCTAGATTTACAAAGGAAAGTAGTATTGGATAGTTTGATACAAAGGGAAAAATCGACCGAACCGGCTGAACCTACTACACCAATTGAACCTGCTATTTTAACTGATGTCACTACTGTCACTGAACCGATTACCCCCATGAAGTTTCTCTAATATTACCCAATCAAGCTCCCATGGATATTCCAGAGGTAAATGCTTTTATTCAGCATTTATGACCAGAATGGATAATATTAAAATTTCAACCCGTGTTGAGGAGGCATTTAATGATCCAAAGTGGGCTGAAGGCATGAATATTGAAATGAAGGTGTTGCAGAAAAATAATACATGGGACATTGTTGATCTACCAAAGGGAACGAAGCCTGTAGGATGCAGATGAGTGTTATAGTTAAATATAATGCAAATAGTACTGTGGAGAGGTACAAAACAAGATTAGTAGCTAAAGGGTTCACTCAGACATATGGAGTTGATTATCATGATACTTTTGCATATGTACATACTGTCAGAGTTTTGTTGTCCTTAGCAGTAAACTTGGATTGGACCCTGAGGCAATTTGATGTAAAAAATGCATTCTTACATAGTGAACTAGAAGAAGAAGTGTACATGAGTCTTCCACCAGGGTATAGGGTAACCGATGAAACGGGGAACGTGTGTAAATTAAAAAGGCGTTGTACGGGTTAAAGCAGTCTCCTCGGGCATGGTTTGGTAGATTTACTACAACTATGAAGAAGTTTGGATACCAACAGGCCAATATTGATCACACTTCATTAAACATAGGGCTGGTAAGGTAACTTTGTTGATTATTTATGTTGATGATATGATTGTTACTGGTGATGATACTGTAGAAATCGAGGAACTACAGAAGCGTTTAGCATCTGAATTTGAGATGAAAGATTTGGGCAGTCTAAAATATTTTTTAGGAGTGGAATGGAAGTCACTTGATCTAAACATGACTTATTTCTTTCACAAAATAAGTATGTCATGGACCTTGCTAGCATATATTGGAATGTTTGACTGCAAACCAGCTGATACACCTATTTGTTGAGAATCATAAACTTAGTGTTTATGTGGATCAGGTCCCAACTAACAAAAAAAGATACCAAAGGTTGGTTGGGAGATTGATTTATTTATCATTGACACGCCATGATATTGCTTATGTTGCAAGCATTGCTAGCCAATTTATGCATTTACCCAGGGAAGATCATATGACTGCTATAATGCATATTCTGAGTTACTTAAAGTCTGCTCCTGTGAGAGGTTTATTATTTAAGGAAAATGGCCACTTGGATCTAGAATGTTACATTGACGCAAATTATGCAGGGAATATTGCAAATAGACGTTCTACATCAAGTTACTTCACCTTTGTTGGTGGTAACCTAGTTACGTGGCATAGCAAGAAGCAAAACGTTGTGTCTCGATTCTCTGTAGAGTTTGAGTATAGAGGGATTGCCCAAGGGGTTTGTGAAATACTGTGGTTGAGGTGATTACTTTCTGAAATTGGATTTAGACTGAATGCTACTACAAAGCTCCACTGTGATAATCAGTCTGCATTTGAAATTGCTAACAATTTGGTGCAACCTGATCGAACTAAGCATGTAGAAGTTGATCGGCATTTCATTAAGGAGAAGCTGGAACATAAGTTAATTTTTATACATTTTGTGCCTTCTTCAGACCAACTTGTAGATATGTTGACCCATGTCGTGTCAAAGCACCGATTTGAAGACTCACTTGACAAGTTGGGCATTACCGATATCTATGCACCAACTCGAAGGGGAGTGTTGGCGTGAGTCAACGTTCCTATTAGGAATAGAATTTGTTCATATTAGGAATAAAATTTATATTTTATTGTAATTATCTAATTTGAATAGAATTAGGAGATTTTGTACATATTTCCTATCTGTACCCACTATGTATGTAGTATATATATTCCTCTTTGAGAAAAGAATACACATATAAGTTTAAACCCTAATTATTTTGAGTTAAACTCCTGGCAGCCTCGATGCCTATTGAGACTTGCAGCATGGACACAGCCTTGAGTAGGTCGTCTTCACTATTGGCAGGCACCTCTTGATTTAGACAGCAGGCTGATTTGCCCTGTCAGCGTCACATGTTCCCTCCACAGCCTGGTACGGGTAATTTGCTTCACTTGCGATTTCCTCCGATTTTTTGGATGTATTCAAAGGAAGTGACCATCAAACCACCACCGCAGCCTTGGTTGCCATAGCCTCTGTGCAGGATGATGTGGCTTGAGATGCCTAAGTACCCAAGATGATGAATACGGCAAACACCACAAGGTTTTTCACAAAAGCCATTGTTCACAAAGTAGTGACTGGAAAGCTAGCTGTGAAGGGAATGCTAAATCGTTGCAGTTGCTGTCTAACTGAGATTTGCAAAACTAGTGATGGTGCAATGCAAGCTTCCAACGTTCCTTTTATTGCAAATGGTAGACTCTAAAGGGATGATGATGTGTGTATTTGTGGTTGAGCAAATTTTTGATGCCTCCCCTGCCAAATGGAAAAAAAAACAGAGAAAAAAGAGACTTGATTTGTTATTTTTTTCTATTCGGCAAAGACCAATGAGACTTTTGAGGTCGTCGGTCCTGTAATCCATCAAAATCAACACGGCTCACGTCTACAAGTACTAACCCATGTTATTAGTTCTTGCGTGTCAATTTCATCATATACAAGAACTATATAAAACATTAAACCATATCACTTCTTGGGTTGTTGATTTAAAAATGTATGTACGGGAAAATGCAGTAGTGTTTTATTTATCGCATTAAATATTACGTATTCTATCAATCTAATGCACTACATACATAGTTTACTACGTAAAAGGATATAAACATATTTGCTAGCTCCTGCCTTAGCCGATACAGGCATTTTCATAGCCAATCATTAACGATAATACACTCACTTAGATATGGATTCTATAGCCTATATAAATATACATAGATTATGCAGTCGGATAGTAAGCGTCCCGAGCAAGGCCACAGACACCTTCTGGGGGACCAGCATCCCTAAGAATTTTCATATAGCCATTTTCACCCCAGCTCTCACCCCATTGATTCTTGAGTAACCAATACTTAGTGCCGTCCTCAGTCGTCCCGTACCCAACGAAGGTAACAGCATGGTCCAGTCTCGTCCCACAATCTGTGGCCGAGAAGACCCCACTTTGGTAATTCCTAAACTCGTTCCCGGAACCAACGATGGCTATTGAGACTGGCTGCATGGACAGAGCCTTGAGTAGGTCTTCTTCACTATTTTCAGGCACCTTTTCATAACCAGTGATCTGGACAGCAGGCTGATTAGCGTTACATGTTCCCTGCACAGCATGGTATGGGTAGTTTCCTTCGCTGGCAATTCCTCCGCTTTGTCGGATGTATTCAAAGGTAGAAGGAATGAAACCACCATTGCAGCCTTGGTTGTCATAGCCGCTGGTACAGTCCAGAAGCTGTTGCTCGGACAGGGAGATCAGTTTCCCAGTTTTGATTTGGATAATCCCTTCCACTGCTGCCACTGCAGAAAATGCCCAGCAACAGCCTACATATATAATACAAAAACAAAAACATCAATACTTAGTAAAGAATATGGACGAGTTATTAATATAAGGAAGGTGGATCTCTTACCACAGCTTCCTTGATCCTTTATGGGGGCGACAGCTCCTTTCTCCCTCCAGTCAATGCTAGGCGGAACATCAGTCGGGCTGAGGTCTTCGTACCTGAAAGATATGTTTGCGGATGAGGTTAATTCAGTGGCCCTTTTGTATCCAGTACGCTGCCGGAGGAATTCTTCATCGCTCAAATCAGAATGTTCATTCAGTCCTAACTTGTAAGTCTTGTTCCCTTCAGTGTTGAACTTCTCCACGAACTGCACGTTCTTCTTGAATATGGCGAAACGCCTTTCCTTCTCTGCATTGTCCGCATAAACACGGCCATACTTTGTCATCCATTGATCATGTTTTGCAGCAAAGGAAGCTTCGGACAGTGTGCGGGATGTGGCTTGAGATGCCAAAGTCCCCAAGACGATGAATAGGGCGAGGACCACAAGGTTTTTCTCAAAAGCCATTGTTCGCAAAGTAATATTGGCTTAGGTTTTAAGTAGTGACATTGGAAAGCTTAGCTAGCTGTGTTTGCATGTGAACACATTGTTCATGTTATTATTAGTCGAATTGGGAAGACAGCGAAATTTCCAGGCACGTACGTAGCCGGGGATACTGTTAAGTTGATATTTGTTTAATTTTGTTTTGCACGTGAACAGTGTTCAATGTAGACCCTTACAACTATTAATTATATTCTAGATATAATAAACCCACATACTTTTAAACATTTACTTAAAACTCAAATTTAAGCCCACGTGATTAACTTAATGGAAAATGGCCTTCATTTGTAGACAAGCGGACGTCTCAAGTTTGAATTCTCAGGATATCTTGATTGTGTGTGTGTGTGTGTGAAATCCTCCTCTTAAGATAGATTTGTCCTACCCTAAATTACATATCCAATAAATAATGTACCTATAAAAAAAAAATTCTATATATAAACCCACATATTATTTACAAAAAAAAAAAAAACATTTACTTTTGTAATTGAAATTTCTATACATTTTTCAAAAATGAAAATTAAGTACATAATAATTTATATAAAATATAGATACGTACATTATTTACAAAATAAAAATAAAATATAGGTACTATTTCTAGGTCACAAAACATTCCCAAACGAGCCACTCTTTGGTAGGAGAACAAGTGACCAAAACAAACCATTAAATTAAAGGTTCTTGTTTGCCAACCATTGTAGCCTTATTTTTCCTTCTTTGGTTGTAGGCAAAAATACAATTCAGTGTGATAGGGAACTGAACCCATGGTATGACTTTTCCTTTCTGGTTATATTGTGGACAATATCCCATTAAATTGAAAACAAATTTAAGACAAGTTAAAAAATCAAGAAAAGTGCTTCTGAGGTTAAGATTGTATTCTGTGTCAATGAGATAAGATTTCTTTCATGCAAAAATAAAAATCTGTAAAGGATTGACAAAGCCATCTGCTACACTGAAACCACAACAAATCAAAAATCAAAAGCCAAAAATAATTCATAAGCAATAGTGACCAATAGCTAGCACTAACAAATGCCATTACATTCCATTCAGCACTAACCAATAAAACAAAAAAAGGGAGAAAAGAAATGGCACTCACCATAGCACAAGTGGATCAAAACTGGTTGCTTTTGGAAGCTGAAAGAAGTCTACCTTTTCCAGGCACACACAAAGACAATGTGGTGGGTTCCTATACGTTGAGAGAGTTGAAGATGAAATGAAACAAAAACAATTGGGAAATGGAGTTTCCAACCCTTCATTGTCATCGGCCTTTCTAGTTGGTCTTCTAGTTCCTTCAATCTCTCGCTCACCCTTCAAAAGAGGTCCCCAAACACAAATATTTAATATCAAAAGTTCAAAACTGTTATAGGTTGGGGCTTCTTGCCTCTTTCTACTTTGATTTGTTCGTTTGTGTTTTTTTTTTTTTACCAAGAAGTTTCTAATGTCTATATCTCAAAATAGTAAACCCTCCAACAACTTGGTAATTAATTAGCAATCTTTACATGGCACAGGCTTGGAAAAAGAGGGTTACCAGATTAATTAGTCTCTTTGATAAGTCACTCTTGAATTGGGACTTCATAGAATTGAGTGAGAGAGAAGGGGAGAGAGAGAGACATGAAATCATAAGTGGCTTTGTACAGTTGGCTTGCACAGCTTGTCTTAGGGGACCCCTACTAGCAGCCTTTCAGGACCAAATGTGTTGCTTGCAAAGCTCGAAGAGATACACTTCACATGATTAACACATTTCTTTTGTCAAATGCTAGTACTTTCGTAATAATTAAATAAGTGAATTAATAACATCACGTGACGATATTATGTAGATAATTCATAATTAAGTAAGTGAATTAGTAATATCATATGACAATATTACGTCGACAATTTCATGATGATGATGATATGATTGAATTTTATAGTAGTGCAGAATTAAGTGGGTGGAAACTTTGGTGACGATGTATGTATCCAATATGCAGAAGGTGTTGGGTGGGCAACAGGTTGGGGGAATGAACAGTCCTTATAAGAGCAACTCCATTTATATTAGCCATGGCAGGGGAGCTAGGCACCACTATTCACGTGAATAATGGTTGCCTTGCAAAATCGTAATTTGTGTTTCCACCCATTGCCTAGCTAAGCATTACTATTATTTTTTTGTTTTATTCACAATTTTATTTACCTTAATAATTAATGTGGATAATATTTTCTGATAAGATTTACGTTCCTACGTGTCAAGACTATTCATAATCGATAAAATTTCGGGATAAGATTTTTTTGTTCAAATTTCGGATGAATTTCAAAATTCAAATTTCGATAAATTTTTGGGTTCAAATTTCAATGAATTTCAAAATTCAAATTTCGGATGAATTTCAAAATCAAATTTCAGATACATTTGGGTTCAAATTTTGGATGAATTTCAAAATTCAAATTTCAGATAAAATCGGTTCAAATTTGATGAATTTCAAATTTCGATAAGATTTTCATCCAACGAAATCAAGCCACGTGGCATCTTTATCTTGCCAAATTTTTCTATAAAACCAAAGGCTCACCTCATACCTCTCACACCACATCTTTCAATATTTTCATTTATTAGAGTTTAGCATTCATAGTCCATTCATTCTCAATGGAAGAATATAGGAGATGCTTGGAGAGGCATGAGAGAGAAAGAAAGGAGAGAAACCGTAGAGCCGATGATGCAAGTAACAAAATAAAAATAATGGAAATGCAATTAACCTTACAAATAAATTGGAAGTGCAAGAAATATGAAGAAACAATTGAAAATGCAATAAATATTAACAACATAATGAAAATGCAAGAAATATTAACAAAATATTTGAAATGCAATAAATATTAACAACATATTGAAAATGCAAGAAATATTAACAAAATATTTCAAATGCAAGAAATATTAACAAAATATTTGAAATGCAAGAAATATTAACAAAATATTGACAATGCAATAAATATTAACAACATATATATATTAGGACATTAAACTTAATGATTACGAAAATTACAAAATACTTACTCGTTAGTACGATTTTCCCCACTTCTATACAAATTCATCGCTTTTGCCAAGACATCTCTCCATTTTGCCATCTCTTTGTTGAGAAGTTTTCACCTACTGACAATGCCATTTCCAGACGAGTGGAGTCCGAATTTTTAAAATTGCATGAATTTTTTCCACATATGGAAAATTTCATCTCATTGCCTGACAAGGGACAATGACAAACTCGAGCCAAACCTCACACAAAGAAACATCTTCATGGTGCTCCACGCCTCCGGTTTCAATAGAAGAAGCCATAAAAATAATAACTAAAATTACAAGGTGAAAGAGATGAAAATGTTGAGTGAAGAGTGAAGAAAATGTTGAGTGAAGAGTGAAAAATATGTTGAGTAATTGTAGAAGTAGAATAAAATGTATGAGAATTGGTGTTGAAAGTGAAGGGTATTTATAGGTATTTATAGGAAAAAAATCAGAATTTTTTAGGATTTTTTAGTATTTATTTAAAACAAATTTCGATTTTTTTTCATAATTTTTGTTGGCGCAGAAAAATGGTTCTGCACTTTCCCGCGAACTTAGTGATTAAGTCTCTTCGATCTGATGTCCTCGGTTGGGTGTGCGATCAGAAGATAGCAAACACACGGTAAATCCTAGGCACCGGTGTGGTACCGGCCAAGGCTCTCCGATGCTTAAGTAAGTACGGATTTAGTAAGTTTTAATCGCAGATCAACAGCAGATGTCGTAAGTTCTGATTCCTTACCTTCAGCCGGGATAGGTGTCCTCTTTATAGGCCTTGGGAGGTGTGCAATTTGTCTAGAGTTTCGATGTGGGACTCAAGGCCAATCGTGGAGCTGCCACGTGCGGGTGGGCATGGTTGCCCTAATGTTGTGATCGGTAGGTCTAGTACCGAAGGTGAGTGCCGAAGGCACACGTAGCCCTGGAATAGTCCACGTGGTTGATGTTTATTGGGTGTTCATTTTGGTATAAACAGAGTCCCCCAAGTCCCCTTGCGAGAGTCTTCTAAGGGATTTGAATTCGTCCTCTGAGGAAACACGGCCTTACTGTCGGAGTGGGAAGGGCGAAACCTTGTTCCTTCGCACGACCGCCTGAGGCCGATGTTGGCGGCCGAGGTCGCGTCGATCCGACGGGTGAAGAGACGCCGAGTGCTTCGACTTCGCGCGCTCGCGTGCCGCCGATTCTCCATTGGGTGAGCGACACGTGGCGAAAGTAATGATGGCGCCGCGCGCATTAATGCGCCGCTTGGTTTTTCGAGGATACCGCTGTCGAACTCCCCACTATAAATAGGATGACCCTGCAATTCACTTTGCATCTTGTGAGAAGTGAGAGCTCTGTCCGAGGCGATTTTCGACGAGTACCAACGGTAGGAAAAGCGATTTCGACGAGAGCTAACGGTAACTGTGCGATTTCCGGTGAGTGCTACCGGTAGGAGAGGCGATTTGCGCCCAGACGATCTCAAGCACCGCTCACTCCAGTAAACCAAACAAAGGTACCGTCGGTAGTCCTACCTTTTCTCTCTTTTACGACCTTAAGAGTTTACGTCCTTCCTTGGTTTGAACTAGACCGCCATAGGGTTCCATTCGGTAGTCTAGTCGCCATAGGTGGTGATGTAGGGATCGGTAGGATAGCATCCGGCATGAGCCTTAGTTTCCCATTTTTCCCTGTTTTTGTAGATGTCTGATAGCGAGTCATTCTCCGAGCGCGAGCCCAACGCGTTCGACGAGGAGTCATCGGACGGTCTCTTTGACTGGCGTTGAAGCGGTAGGGCCTGATGCCGAGGAGGGAGCGATACCGACGCCGAGATACTCGGCGAAAGGCTCCAGCCTGGCCCCACACACGCATCGGAAGGGGCTTATGACCGCCCGCACCGCTGTCTATAGTGTATAGCGACGGTCGCCACGCGGGGCTTAGCGCCCAGGAGGCAAGCGGTAGCCACCAGCCGAGGCTTCTACCCGCCGTGGTGAGGCGGCTACCGAACCTTCCATCCCGCCGAGGGTATCGTAGTCTACCCCGCAATCCTAGGTGCCGGCGAGGGTTCGAAGGGGCTCGCCTTCTGGTGGATTATCCGAGCCCAACAGAATCACCGAAAGGGAGATTGCGGTTCCGGGCGGAGTATTCATTCCAGATTCGTAGGTATGAGGATCCCACTTCCTACCGAATCCCTAAGCATCCGAAAGACGGTGAAGTCGCCTTTTCACGGACGCGTTTCGCAGAGGGTGAGGCTTCCTCCGCACCGCTGCTCGAGAGAATCCGCGCAGATCGGCTACGCCCCGCCGATTCCTAACCCCAACTTCGGTGGCGCTGATGGGGTAGCCACACCTTCGGCATGACGGGAGGAGAACCTTCGACGCAGCTTCCTCCCACCTTACAGTCACACGAAATCAAAGTGTGCCGATCACGAGGTCGGGTCCAGCCAATTGTCCAAGGTCGCCGAAGCGTGGTCACTTAATGCCGCTCCGACCTCCCGTAAGACCGGAGGAAACGGCGGGTGCTTTTGTCCGGTGGATCGAGTCGCCTCGACATCCCGTCCGCTTTCCATATCCCAACCACATTCCAAATCGCCAGAGGCTATCCTGCCGCTCGGTAGGGCTTGTAGGTTTTGCTTTTATCGCTTTAAAGCTGATTCTGCTTGGTTTTGTGCAGCAATTGAAGCAGCCGAGCGCCACACAAGCGGAGGTCCGCAGATCGAAGTGGTCAGCCAAGGTTCCCGCCGCTGAGAGGGTCTACCCAAAGTTTCTTTTCACTCCCAATCTCATCAAGGCCCGGCTCGTCAACCCTGCCGAGAGTAAGTATACTTCCCCATTTTGATAGTTCGAACATGTATCGATGAATCGACCGATTCCTTCTTGCATGGACCGAAGAGAGGAAAGCCGCCGAGGTGAAGAGGATGAACGAGTCCTCGAAGAGACGCCTCATGCTCGGCATGCAGGGAAAAAGAAAAGTCGCAGGCCTCACCGGCACCGGGCGCCGGAGGCGTGGATCTCGACGACCGACACTCAACGAGCGCCGCCGCCGATGCAGCCGAGTCGGCGCGCGCCGGCTACCGAGGTGGCCCATCCTCGCCGAGTTCCGCTACCGAGGGCACCTCCTCGCAGCGGCAGCAAGAGGCCGCTATCAGGACGTTGATGCCGACCCGCTCCAAAACGCGGGCGACAAATGCAGCTCGACGGGCCGCTTTCTCGCCGAGGACGACGAGGCCCTTCGGCCGTGACCCGCCTGCCCTTCAAGACGGTCCGCTTTGTGAACCATATGATCCTTGGTTCACGATGGAGCCGCGGAGATCGAGGACCCGCCAAGAAGCCGCTTCGGGAGGAGGCCGGTCGCGCTTTCCGCTCCAAGCCTCGTAGAGCCTTTTGTTTTCGTGGTTTCCTTGTCATCCAGCCTTCTTTCATCCGACATCTTCTTTGTTGTGCAGCTTCAATGGACATGTGGCTCGCTGCGTTAAGCGGGCCATCAATGCCGCCGAGAAGGCGAAGAAATTATACGAAGACGGTAGGGCTAAGGTTGCCGGCCGCAAGGCCATCCAAGCCTGTGCAAACTTGACCAAGGACATGCAGTCGCCGAACGGCAGTGAAGGTTTATCGCCAAACTTGGCGAGATGTCCGCGCATTGGAGGCGGCTCACCGACGGCAAAAGAGGCTCGAGTCGAAGGAGGCGATCCAGTGGCTTTCGAGGAGTCCGAGTGGGCCGTGGCTTCCGAGATCGAGGCTCGCCGCTCGTATATGCATCCAGGGCTACCGCCGGTCTACCGAAGTTCTCTACCTTGCCGGACAAGGAGGTAGGATCGAAATGGCGGACTGCTTCTACCGCTTGCGGTGCACAACCTCGGGAAAAAGCTCAACCTCAACTCATTGTCGACCCACCCCTTCCCGAGGGCATAACCAAGAGATGATCGAGGAGTACGAGGGGAGGATGTGACAGAGGAGGTCCCACCAACCCGGCGGATAATCGCCGGCCGATGGTGCTGCCTGATGCCGACGAGGCGCCGCCGATGGAGGGTCCCGTCTACACCGCTTTTATGTGTTTTTTATTTTAAATTTGATGCCGTGGCGTCTCGTAATTCTGTCGCGATTTTAATGCCGTTGGCGTTTTAGATAATTAATTATGTTTTTATTTGAAGTTATTCGCGACTTACTTTTAAATCGGTAGCGTTTTTAGGAAATCGTTCTGTTGAATGCCGAAGGCTTTAAACAAAGGTCATCGTACGCTGACGCCTTTTACGCAGGGAGTTCCAAGTGTTATGGAATTTACCACCAATGCGCGTGCTTGCCCAATAAAGTTTACAAAGTTGTCTTTTAATCGGTAGGATAATGGCGATGCCAAAATGCGTAGTTAGTCTGCGATCGATGGTCCCTACCGTGCACCTTTTTTTTTGAACAAAAATGGATAGATTTGAAAAATATAACAAAGGTGCCGAATATGTGAGCCGAATGCCCTTTTTATTGATAAACTGCCGAAGGCGAGATTACAATTATGCGCTGCTTTTACAACATAGAACCGCCGCTGGCTTGGTAACGCTTATGATGCCGTTGTGCTTGTAGAGATGCCGAAGGCTTTGCGACTCTTCCATGACTCGCCGAGGCAGGTGACTTCATTTGAAGTAGTACTTCAAATGCTCTACGTTCCAAGGGTGACCGAGGGTCTTTCCATTGGAGTCTCTGAGTCGGTAAGTCCCGATCGCCGGATATCGATGATCTCGTAGGGTCCCTCCCAGAAGGTCCGAGGTTCCTTCCGTGGGATTCTTGGTTGCCACCCAGACTTTCCGCATGACCCAATCTCCGACTCGGAAAGAGCGGACTTGACCCGGAGTCATAGTACCGAGACGCGTTGTTTGTAGGCTTGCCCGGGTTGGCTTGTGCTCGCGCTCTTCGAGTAAGTCGAGGCTTAGAGCTAGCGCTTCTCATTTGCCTTCTGCGAAGGTTTCCGCTCGTAGGAGGGCTCTCCGATCTCTACCGGGACCATCACCTCAACCGAAAGCCATGGAGAATGGTGTTTCGCTGCCGTTCGGTAAGATGTCCGTATGGCCCATAGCACCTCCTAAGCTTTTCGCCATGCCTTTGGCTTTGTCAAGCGCCGCTTCAACAGCCTTCTGACAATTTTGTTCATGGCTTCGACTGTCTGCTCAATTGGTGGTGTGCCGCAAGCAAAGAACAGTTGATCTTGAGTCGCTTTGCGTAATTGTCGGAAAACTTCCGAATCAAATTGCTGCCGCTATCCGTGGACGATCGCGTAGGGATGCCGAATCGGCAGAAATGTTTGTCCAAACGAAATCCTCGATTCGCTGCCGTTATTGTTGCTAGTTCTTTGGCTTCTACCCATTTGGTGAAGTAGTCTATGGCAACAACAACAGATTTTACCTCGACTTGCCCTCCGGCATCGGACCGATTAGATCCATTCCCATTGGGCGAATGGTCATGGGCTCACGACGGTGATGCGGTGGCTCGGCGGGAATGTGAGGGACACTACCGAACTGTTGGCATTTGTCGCACTTCTTGACTAGTGTGTTGGCATCCCGATGCAGTCGGCCGTAAATAACCTGCCGGAAGACCTTGTGTGCGAGCGATCGGAACTGTAATGGTCCCTACAGACTACCATTGTGGACCTCCCGGGATGTAGTCCCCTTGCTCTTTGGTCGCATTTTAAGCACGGCCGTGTAGCCTCGCTTGTACGTAACATCGCTTGATGACCGTGTGTATCTTGCCGATCGGTAGCGGAGTTTCCGAGCTTGGGATTTGTCGGTAGGAAGGGTTCCGCTTTCAGATAGGCATAGATTGGGGACATCCATGTATCCTCGACCGAACGGTACATACCTCGGCCGCGGTTGTACTTGGTTGGGATAATATCTCCACCGGTACCTTCCTTCCGATCCTCGCTCATTTATTGCCGGGCCAATCGCGAGAGTGCATCGGCATGGCTATTTTCGGACACCGGGATCCGCCGATCTCATAGGCTTCAAATTTCAGAGTAGCCGTGGGCTGCCGATAGATAGGCGGACATGGAGGCATCATTTGCTGCAAAGTCCGCCGCTTATCCGGTTTACTATGAGCCGGGAGTCGCTGTGAATGCCGACCGCCTCGTTATTGGAGGTTGGAAGTTGAATCGGAGGCGACTCGATTTTTCTACCGTCGAGTGGTTAACACTAAGCGGCACCACACCTTGCTGGTTTGCCGAGCCGCCCACATGCGGATCCAGAGAGTGGGCGTGTCGAAACGCTCGTATTCATTTTCTCAGTGCGGTAGGGACGACGCCGGTGACGATGGTTCCGATAAAGCAGGTGTGAGCTCGAGATGAAGTCGGCAACGGCCGGCCTTTTCGCGGCCTTGGTTTGAACTGTATGTCAAACTCCCCAACTCGATTGCCCATTTGACCAATCGGCCGATGTTTCCGGCTTTGGAGCACTGCCGAAGGGGTTCGTCCGTAACCGTGACTTCGTGAGCCGAAGTAGGGACGAAGCTTTGCGCCAAACGACCGCCGCTTAGCCGTTCCAAAGGTGGATACCAAGCTCTGCGCCCGGAGGCCTTGCTGATATAAAAGATTGGTAGCTCCGCCTTCTCCGGCTTCCTTATCAACACCGGTGTTGGATACCGAAAGGTACAAAGAAGAGTACCTCGCCCGCAGTGGTTTTGATAACAATGGTGCTTGGCTCATGTAGTTCTTCAAGTTTTGAAATGCTTGGTCGCATTCGGGAGTCCATGTTATATGATGTTTGCCCCCTTTCAAAGCTTTGAAGAACGGTACGCATTTATCGGTGGCCTTGGAGATGAAGCGTGTCGTCAGCGACACGCCTGAAGGCTCAATGTCCTTCGCGTCTTCGCGCTCCACGTCGATTATGGCTTTTATTTTTCGGATTGGCCTCGATTCCCTTTGACTGATCATGAAACCGAGGAATTTACGGAAGATACACCGCGCACGCGGATTCACCGATTCGGTAGTCCTTTAGAATGCCGAACATGAGGCCAAGTTTTCCAGTGATCCTCGCTTCGGCTCTTTACCAACATGTCGCCAACATAAACCTCCATGATGCCGCCGATGTATTTAGTGAAGATCCGGTTGACGAGCCGCTGGTAAGTTGCCCCGCGTTCTTCAGCCGAAGGCATGACATTGTAGCGATACAAACCGCGATCGCTGATGAATGCCGTATGTTCTCGATCGGCAGGTCCATGAAGATCCGTTGTATCCTCGAATACGCGCCCATGAAGCCGAGCGATTCGTGCCGGCGGTGGCATCGACTAGCCGATCGATCCTCGGTAAAAGCGTCTTCGAGAGGCCTTATTCAGTCGGTATAGTCTTGACACATTCGCCATCCTCCTCGCCTTCCAACCATGACCGAGTTGGCAAGCCACAGTGCGAGCTTTCGATAAAGCCGATGGCTTTGAGTTTGTCAACTCGGCACGACGCTTCATACCGCTTCGCATCGTACGATCGGCGCTTTTGGCCCGATCGTTTGTGGGCGGGAGATGCTTGAGCTTGTGGCGATGACGCCGGTGATATGCGGGCATGTCGCCATAAGACCAGCGAAGACTTCCGCATGCCGCCGTAAGAAGTCGGCGAACCGCCGAGGTCGGGTTCCAGATTGGTGCCAATCTTCACCCACCGATCGGGAAGTCCTTGTTCGTGATTATGGTCTCCACCTCGGCCGGGTGTGCCATTGGCGTTAGGTTTTCTCCCGGTCGTCAATTGGTTCGTTACCGCTCGTAGTCCCAAGAAGGTCATGGCCTCCATTGGCGGTTTCGCTACCGACTTAAGGGCGCGGCATAGCACGTCCGCGGGCCGAGCCGACGCCGGATGGCTCCGCACCGCGTGTCGGGAACTTCATCAGCAACATGTGTGTGGATAGGTGGGCCTTGATCCCGGTGAGCGCCGTTCGCCTATGATGACGTTGTATCGTTGGGCGTCAACAATGAGGAATTGGTCATAGGTCATGGTCTTCCGGGGAGCCATGCCGAAGGCAATGGGTAAACTGATGCTACCGACGGTTGTACCACATCCCGAGAAACGAGGAGAGGCGGATTTGCCGATTGACCATGCTGTCCGCAATCCCGTGCCCTTGAACGATCGGGCAAAGATCACGCTTCACCGAAGCTTCGGTGTCAATTAGCACCCACCCACGCCGTAATCGGCGATCTCGCCCGAATGATCATCGGGTGCGCCGTGGGGTAGATGATTCCCTCCTCCTCTTCTTCACTTTGAATGTGATGGGCTCCCATCCCACCTTCGCAACTTTCGCACCGATCCTCCGCTATGCCGAAAACCGAGGCGATGGGCGGCGCGCAGATATCTTGCTTTCGCCGAAGCGGTTGGAGGGTCCGCCAGTGGGGCCGCCGCTAATCGTGTTGATCATGTTGATCCGCCGATTCGCATTCGTGCCGGCCCGTGGGCGGCCTCGGCAAGGTATCGATCCAACTTCCCTTCCGAATCAGCGCCGACAATTTTCCTTAGACCGATGCGCGTCTTGACAGGTCGCTTCCGCCGTGATATCGGCAGAATTTGCCAAGATCCCGATTATCCTACCGATTGGGCTTCCGCCACGGCCGGATCTGGTCGTGTTCGCTCATTAGAACGGTCTCGCACGCCGTGTTCAGCAGGTGAAGACTTCCGAGCACGATCGTGATTCTAGGGTGCCCTGGTGGTCGCTACGACCGCATTTCCCACGCCCTTTCTTTGAATTTCCCGCAGTTATCCGGCCGTCCCTTCCGCTTGTGTCTCGCCGACGGTTCGTTTCGGCTCGATAGCTTTTGGCCGATTCCCTTCCGAGCCGGGCGCCCGGTTTGGAGTTGAAGTATTCGCCGCATGGATCGCCGCCGCTTCATTAACTATACGTCGCCGATTGCTACGCGTGCACGAGGTGGGCGAGAGGACCGTAGGCTACTCTTGAAGGCGCCATAGGCTGCCCTATCGTCCGCTTCGGGACACCTCGAGTACTGCGTGATCAAGCGCCTGCGTATTCTCGTAGGGGTTCGCCCTCCCGCTGCCGAATTGTGTACGATCATCGGCAGAATACAGACGGTCCGTCTCAATCGCGAAGTGGTTGAGAAGATCTGCTTTAGTTCTTCAAAGGAGTGTACCGCCCCGCCGAGACGGTAGAACCCGATTGCGGCTCCGTAAGGGACGAGGAACAGCAGGCATTGTCCTCGTCCGCTAAGGCCCTTACATCCAACCGCCGATTGGAAAGAGTGAAGGTGCGCGAGGGTCCTCCACACCGTATAGAAGGGTATGCGCAACTACGCACCTCCCCGCTCGTCCGGACCTCTTGATGCGCTTTAAAGGGCGGCCCGGTCGAAGTTTTCCCGTGACACAGATCGGTTCGGCTTCCTCCATCTTCGGATTCTTTGAAAAAGTAGTCGGATGGCGGGTCTCACTGGGACATTCTCGAATCAAAGTCTTCGAAGTTTTCCTGACTTGGCGATCTCGCTTTGAGTACTCGGGAGCTCGAACGTGAGCTCGATCGGTGTCCCCGTGGGGATGTACTCATCGCCGATTCTCGCGCCAATCCAAACCCCGAGCCCTCCGGCGGGCGACTTGTCCCCAAGACCTCATCCGAGTCTCTGTTGGCGCTTTAGTCCGATTGGGGACCTATGCCGCTCGGTATCCTTCTTGTCGCTGATCCGATGACGACAATCGGTGTATACCTTCTTCGATGCGTGCGGTTGGCCTGGGTGCCGGACTACACCGCTTGGAAGGCGCGGCGCTGTTTTGCTCTGCTTTCCCTTCTTCGCGGCCGGGTCCACGACTGGAAGATTCGGTGGTCCGAACGTTTTGCGTTCCTCGGCGATTAAGCAATCATGGGTTTCGTCCACTTTGGACGAGAGGAGATTGTTACGCTCTTGAGTTTAGCCATCTCCTTCGGAGGAGGTCATCCGAGCCAAAAGCTCGTCGACCGCGGTCGAGCGCAGGGATTACCGGGAGTGCTAGGTGCGGCGGGCTTGCTCCACTTGGCATACCGTCACGGTAATCCATCCTCCGATAGGAACTGTTGTCCCGAAGTGGTTCCCATTTGTTTTGTTTAGGAATTGTAGGTCGATTATATCGATTTCCCACAGACGGCGCTAATCGCTGGCGCAAAAAATGGTTCTCGCACTTTCCGCGCAACTTAGTGATTAAGTCTCTTGATCCGATGTCCTCTTGGGTGTGCGATCCGTAAGATAGCAAACACACGGTAAATCTAGGGCACCGGTGGTACCGGCCAAGGCTCTCCGATGCTTAAGTAAGGCACGGATTTAGTAAGTTTTAATCGCAGATCAACAGCGGTATGCCGTAAGTTCCGATTCCTTACCTTCAGCCGTGATAGGTGTCCCTTTATAGGCCTTGGGAGGTGTGCAATTTGTCTAGAGTTTCGATGTGGGACTCAGGGCGTCAATCGTGAGCCGCCACGCGCAGGTGGGCATGGTTGCCTAATGTTGTGATCGGTAGGTCTAGTACAGAAGGTGAGTGCCGAAGGCACACGTAGCCCTCGGAATAGTCCACGTGGTTGATGTTCATTGGGTGTTCATTTTGGTATAAACAATTTTATTGTCCAAAAATCGCTAGCCGTTGGATTAAAATTTGGAATCAAATCGAGCGGGGGATCGCCACGTGGCTTCCACCCGCTGTGGTGGCGTCGGATGCGGTTCGCGTTAGCGCGCGCAATGCACGCGCGCAACGTTAAAAATTTGAATAACGCGTGACGACGCTGCCGACGTCATGACGCCAACTCCACCGAGTTTTGGACTTGGGGCGAAAGTTGCCGCCAGCCGGTTGGTGGGTCCCACACTTCGGGCCAGGCTTCGCCGCTAGAACCATTTTTTTGGCTTTTTCCCCCCTCCCCTCGGGGTGGGCTGCATGGTTGGACTTGCTCTAATAGTTTGCTTTTGCCCATTCAACTGACGTGGAATTGGGGCATGCACATTTTGGCCAACCTCACACCACAACCCTACAAAATTGTTATTAATGGTGAATTGGCTGCATTTGCTTTCAGGTCGTGCAAAAATATGCAGAGCACTGGTTTGGTTTGTGTCAGTTGGAAAACTAGTGGATACCCACATTGGGAACCACAACTACCAAGCGTTTAGCCAACAACACTTGTATCATAATTAGAATCTTAATTAGTTTGCATTTCATGTCCAACCGGGTTCAAGTTGGTCCATTTTCAATCGCTTGAACCTTGACCTCTCTCCTCTCACACTCTTTCACCAAAGCAATAATTGAGTACCAAATGTTACATGCTGTAGTTTTCCTTGAGCAATTAGCAATATTTCCTCTTTTTGCTTTTTGACCTGCTGCTTTCTCATCAAGTGTTACGCCTTGTTGATTTTGTTAAACAATATCTATTCAAGGCCAACATGGTCTAACTTGCAAACAAGAGGTCACTATCGCTTGCACTGAAAAAAACAATACCTATTTAAGTTTCAACTTTTGGAGTTTTGAGATCCAATATGTGATTAGAATTTTACTGCATCTGCTAGTTATCCAAAGTGCGGTTTGTAGTTGCTGTTGGAAAAGTTCTGCAGGCCAGGAATGGTCTTGGCTTGGCCTAGCTTGGGCTTCAAACTTGAAAATATCAAAAAACAAAAGCAGAAAATATGTTGTTAATTGCAAAGATACAAAAGGATGAGGTGGAGATGCAGGGTATCGAACCCTGTACCTCTCGCATGCAAAGCGAGCGCTCTACCATTTGAGCTACATCCCCATTTGATATGTCATATATATATTAGGTGTTAATATTTCGTCCTAGAAATTGGGCCTCGAAAGGCAGTGGCAGTGTTTTTAAATGTTTGATAGTAAATGGGCCGGTCTAGCCCAGAGCGCTTCAAGTTTTGAAAAACCGGTCGACTCGGAAGGGACCAATCCAGATCAGTTGTGCGGGGACGCTGGATAAGGCAAAAGGCAGAAAAACCTCATCTTCGTCTTTGGGGATAACACAGAAAGAAAGAACTGAAGACGAAGAAGAAGAAGAAGAAGGCGGCAAAAGAATGGCTTCAATAACAGCAATGTCATTGTCACCTTGCCTTTCAAGTAGAGGCATACAGCAAGCCTCCACACCTTCTGCTTCTCTTACATTCCGCACTGGGTCAAGAACCAGGAAGAGCTCTGTGTCTCTCAACGCTGCCACTCCTCGTTCTTCGTTGCTTCACTGCTCCTTCGTCCCTTCATCCTCTCTCTCTTTCCCTTCCTCGTTTTCAGGTAACAAAGTTTGATGCTTGAATTACTTGGTTTCTCTTTTTGCCCAAGATTGTGAATTGATGCAAATTTTGTTGAAATTTCTCTCTTAAGTTCAAATTGTGGGATTTTTTGTGTCCTAACTTGTGATGGGTCTTCTTAGTTTATGAATTTGGACAGACATTGGCATTCCTCTGTTTGTTTGAAATTTTGTTGATTTTTGGTTTGGTCAGAGCTTCATGAACGGAAGTTTCTTGCTTATAGGCTTAAAATTAGAGCAGTTTTTCTTAGTAAAGCAACATAAGTACTTCAATTGGCAATCAAAATATGCCATGCAGCTTAGTGAATTAGAGAAAGGAATGGTTAGACATTTTGGTAGGTTTTTCTAGATGAATATATGAGTACTTTGTTGGTCTCTCAGGATACCAATATTGCATTTGTAATGTAGTGATTATAAATGATAATACTATGTCATTTTCCTCCTAGGAAAGGCCTTGATCTAAAATTGATTTTTTTCAACTTGAAGGTTTATCTCTTGGGTTGGATTTGAGTTCTACTATTGGGGTTGGAAGAAGAAGAGGCTCTGGCTTAGTGGTGAGGGCTGGGAAGGCTGCTCTGTGTCTAACCAAGAGAAATAGGTCCCGGAAATCTTTGGCTCGAACTCATGGCTTCCGCAGACGCATGAGAACCACTGGTGGTAGAGCAATGTTGAAGCGCCGACGTGCTAAGGGACGGAAGATCCTCTGCACGAAGACCAATCCCAACAGTGGAAAACGTGCCTGATTGTGTTTTTTCGCATCCAGTTTATCAGGTAAATGAAATGAAATGAAATGTAATGATGTCTACTAGCTGGTTCTTGTGAACATTGGCAGAATTTCAAACTTATTTCACATGATATCCCTTCTGTATTGTTTCAATCAGAAAGGCTTTTGTTTGTCCGAGCCCATTTTGCATATTCACTGTGTCCTGTTAATTTTATTGTCTGAATTTGTTCTTAGTTATGCCAATAAATGTATCAGAACCCAAATGGAAGGCTCACTCTTAATAGGGGCTCCAAAAACCTGGTGATTGCTTGTAATGCCATATTGTTTTGTTGTTACACTTCACACGTATGTGCAGATCTTGTCAAGAGTACATTAGCTAGTACAAGATGGGGCATTTTCACAACCAATAATAGTAATTCTGCATAAATATGAAAAAGGAGAATCTGGTAGTCTTGGGTTCGGTCTACAGCTATAGGTGAAGTCGACAAGATTTTATAGTTACATGACAATAAGCATATAATTCAGAAAGCCTTGTTGATGGAAAGCTTTCTGAGCAAGGCCACAAACACCTTCTGGGGCATCCTCATGCCGAGAGACTTCTCCTGTGGCGGCAATGGCAACGCAGGTTGTGCGGATACAGCCTTGAGTTGGTCGATTTCGCTATTGGGAGGCACCTCTCTTCATGACCAGAAGTTCCATCCAGACTCTGGTATGGGTAACTGTCTTTAGTGCATTGCTAGGTGGATCAGTCGGCCATACTTTTGCATATTAGCCTTCTTTATCCTTTGTTTTTCTTAGTTATTTTCAACAAGAAAAAAGCCGTACCTACCAACATATGCAACATCATCGTACAAAAAAACTGTCATCAAACATTGAATAATGACATGACAATAAGCTAACATACATAATTCACAAAGCCTGGCTGGTCTGGCCCTGGCCCTAGTCCCGGTCCCTCCTACTACTTATTCGAGATAATTAAGGACGACTATACTCTTCTAAGCCGACTTAGCCGAGTGAGCGTGATAGGGCAAAGAAGTCTTAACCTAGAATATGACTTAGATGAGTCAAATCAAACAGCAAATAATAAAACAAAATTATACAATATTTGTCCAGGCAAATAGTATCGAGGGTTTATATAGAAGATGATCAGCATATGTTTGCATGTGTACTGCACACAGTGATGATGTAAGTGGCCGAATTGGGAAGGGAACTAAATTCCAGGCACGTTCCTTCTAGAAGTTGATATGTTGTCTTGTGGAAAATTAAGAAGTCCAACTTGAGCATGCAGCCAAGTCCTAACAATTTGTGAATTCTTAATTCGCTACCGTGTTGGTCTAGAATTCTGGATTAATTTGGTCATCAAACTTTCACATCGAGCTAGCACAATCCAGTCCTTGATGTGAATTTGATGTTCAAGAATGCTAAATCGTTGCAGTTGCTGTCTAACTCAGATTTGCAAAACTAGTGGTGCTGCAATGCAAGCTTCCAACGTTCATTTTGTTGCAAATGGTAGGCTCTAAAGGGATGATGATGTGTGTAGAGGATTTCAATTATATTGAACTAATATCATGACCTTGAAAAGAAAAGAAAAAAAACCTAGTATCACGACTTATGTTTGATGAATTTATAAATATTTGGAGTGGACTTATTACATTATACACCAATTTTTGAATACCAACTTATGCAGTAGTGTTATTTATCGCATTACATATTACTTATTATATCAATCTAATGCACTACATACATAGATTACTAAGTAAAAGGACACAAAAACACACTTTTAACAAGGGCTCCAGAGAAACCTGGAGACTAATTGCATGTATTAAGCCGATACGGGCATTTTCACAGCCAATCATTAATGATAATACACTCACTTAGATATGGATTCTATAGCCTATATAAATATATATAGATTACGCAGTCGGATAGCTAGCCAGCTGAGCAAGGCCACAGACACCTTCCTCAATGAGACTTGATTTGTTATTTTTTTCTATTCGGCAAAGACCAATGAGACTTTTGAGGTCTTCCCTGCCAAATGGGAAAAAACCAGAGAAAAAAGAGACTTGATTTGTTATTTTTTTCTATTCGGCAAAGACCAATGAGACTTTTGAGGTCGTCGGTCCTGTAATCCATCGTAATTTATGCATAATAAGACTTTGGGCAGTTTGGCGGAATGAATAGGAGTACAAGTAGTAACCCATGTTATTAGTTCTTGAGTCTCAATTTCATCAAGTAGAGGAATTATATAGAACATTAAACCATATAGGCATTTTCACAGCCATTGATAATACATTCACTTCGATATGGATTCCATAATAGCCTATATAAATATATATAGATTATGCAGTCGGATAGGAAGCATACTGAGCAAGGCCACAGACACCTTCTGGGGCACCAGCATCCCTAAGAATTTTCATATAGCCATTTTCACCCCAGCTTTCACCCCATTGATTCTTGAGTAACCAATACTTAATGCCGTCCTCAGTCATCCCGTACCCAACGACGGTAACAGCATGGGTCGTTTTCGTCCCACAATCTGTGGGCGAGAAGACCCCACTTTGGTAATTCATAAACTCCGCCCCGGAACCATCGATGATTATTGAGACTGGCTGCCTGGACACAGCCTTGAGTAGGTCTTCTTCACTATTTTCAGGCACCTTTTCATAACCAGTGATCTGGACAGCAGGCTGATTAGCGTTACATGTTCCCTCCACAGCCTGGTACGGGTAGTTTTCTTCGCTGGCAATTCCTCCGTTTTGTTGGATGTATTGAAAGGAACTAGTCATGAAACCACCATCGCAGCCTTTGTTGCCATAGCTGCTGGTACAGTCCAGAAGTTGTTGCTCGGACAGTGAGATCAGTTCCCCAGTTTGGATTTGGTTAATCCCTTCCACTGCTGCCACTGCAGAAAATGCCCAGCAACAGCCTACATATATAATACAAAAACAAAAACATCAATACTTAGTAAAGAATATGGATGAGTTAAGAAGGTAATTAATATAAGGAAGGTGGATCTCTTAATTACCACAGCGTAATTGATTCTTTATGGGGGTGACAGCTCCTTTCTCCCTCCAGTCAATGCTAGGCGGAACATCAGTCGGGCTGAGGTCTTTGTACCTGAAAGATATGTTTGCGGATGAGGTTGATTCAGTGGCCCTTTTGTATCCAGTACGCTGCCGGAGGAATTCTTCATCGCTCAAATCAGAATGTTCATTCAGTCCTAACTTGTAAGTCTTGTTCCCTTCAGAGTTGAACTGCTCCACAAACTGCAAGTTCTTCTTGAATATGGCGAAACGCCTTTCCTTCTCTGCATTGTCCTCATAAACACGGTCATACTTTGTCATCCATTGATCATGTTTTGCAGCAAAGGAAGCTTCGGACAGTGTGCGGGATGTGGCTTGAGATGCCAAAGTCCCCAAGACGATGAATATGGCAATGACCACAAGGTTTTTCTCAAGAGCCATTGTTCGCAAAGTATAATATTGGCTTAGATTTTTAGTGATATTGGAAAGCTTAGCTAGCTGTGAAGAAGCAAAGCATACGATCGTGGGTTTATATAGAGGATGATCAGCGTGTTTGCATGTGAACACAGTGTTCATGTTATTAGCGGAATTGGGAAGGCAGCGAAATTTCCAGGCACGTACGTAGCCGAATACTATTAAGTTGATATTTTGTTTTGTTTGTGGAAAATTGACGCATAGTAATGAAGGCATAATAGTAAGTCACAGGGGTGGCCCTGAGGGTGTGCAAGTGGTGCCACCGCACAGGGCCCCTGATTTTGAGGGCCCCAATTTTTTTTTATGTATATAATATATGTAGAGTGCTACTATTTTCACCCACCTGTCCTATTTTTCAACCCACCTTATTTTAAAAAATTTAAAGGCAAATTTATCCCTTTGTAAACGACTTCTAAAACCCTAAAAATAAATTTTAAAAATAAAATAAATTTTTTCTTTTAACTCTCCATATTCTTTCCATCTTCCTGACCTCAACAAATTTAGCGAGCACTGATCTACCCATCCCAATCCTTTGAAAAGTAAAAAAAAAAAAATCAAATCAAATTCTCAACTCCACCTTTAATATTGTGGCTGGGTTGGTGGGTGTTGATAATAGAGGCCAAATTGTCCTTTAATTTTATTCTATTTAAAAGATTTTTTAGTCTGATTAACCCACATGCGGGTCCTTATTCCATATAACATCACTTCAATTAAAATCCATTGTAGTCTTGTTGGTCGTGTGTTGTTGTGGTGGTGGTGTCGTGGTCGTGAAGCCACCAGCACTGCTAAGGGGTTGATGAGAATATTAATATGGTAGGGTAAGGTCGTGATGTTGAAAACACACGAAGAAGATGAAGAAATTTTTTTTTTTTTGGGTTAAAATTTTTATGTTTTTAACTTGGAGTTGATGGTGTTTGGTTGAATTAATAATTAAAGGGTATTTTAGGAATAATGGTGGGTGGAAAAGTAGGATTTTATTTTTTCAAATTTACATAGTGGGTGAGAAAATAGGACAGGTGGGTGGAAATAGCAACACTCCATATGTATAACAAATGTTATATATATACAGAGTGAGCAAATTGTTGACACAAGACGTTTCTAGTTGTGTTGGTTTGTTGGGCCTCAACTTCTATTGAGGGCTCGACTTCAAAACTTGCTTGTGTTAAAGGCTTGTCCGATGTCAACACCAACATTCAATATCCAATCTAGTTTCACAACCACAAACTGAAATAATAAATACTCGATCACAAGGAATTAGTCAGTAATTATGCTCAGATATTCATTTTCGCAAAAATAATGCATCCAACTAAGTCAACCAAAATAATTGCATCAAATTAATGATGGTGGAATTAGTCAGTAATTATGCTCAGATATTCATTTTCGCAAAAATAATGCATCCAACTAAGTCAACCAAAATAATTGCATCAAATTAATGATGGTCTTGGAATATTGATACAAAATAAATTAGGTGTTAAAAAATATTTAATATCTGAATATGATCTATGATGACAAAGACTCATCGTCACAATCATTGTGATTATTCAAAAGATGTAACATCTCTGACCCAATTTAATCGATTTAATCCCATTTAATTCTTTTGTGAAATTTCAATTTTGTCCTTGGGAATAGGGGTACTTTGGTCACTTTAAGAAAAAAACATTCATTGTATGGCATTACGTAATGGTGTAAGTTTGTGTTAGCTTATGTGAGGCCCTAATTTAAGGTTCGCACAGGGCCTTCAAAATCTCAAGACCGGCCCTGGTAAGTCATGGAGGCATAATTGGCGCAAATCATCATTCACCCGACGTCTATGGAGGTACAATTGGAGCAAATCATAATGTATGAAAAGAGTCTTAGCTAAGCATGGCCAGTTTGGAAATGCTTTTAGATAATAGAAAAGTTGATATATATCCAAATTTCCATCCAGAAGTTGGGTTTAATCCTCGGATTTTGTGACTTTGATACAAGTCCTTTGACTTTTGTGCCACATAGGATTACATTCTTTTTTAAATATTGTATGATGTGATCTTTTTATTTTTATATTTTTAAAATCACTTTTGGTTCCAATATTGCCCATTATCTTAGATTACTTACCTTAATGAGATAATTAGCCAATATTATATTTCTTTCCTTATCCAATTTACCCTTGAGCACATAAAATGTAAGAAATAATGAAGTTATTAATTGCAGCAAATTTTTATGGTGGTTTTATAATAAATTACTAAATTTATGGTAAGTAAAGCACCTAATTAGGAAGACTTTTTTCTTTTTAAATGTTATACATTGACATAAGAAAGAAATAATGGAGTGAGTTTGACAGACCGTCCAATTTCCTAACCCGAGATTTAACCTCGGAGACCCGCATCACCCCATGCCGGGTTCACTCCTTAAATCTATGTCCTCGCTTTACAGAGAGGATTAGGGCACGAGACCTCCTGCCAAATTTCGTGAGTCTCCCCATAAATTGAACATTTCCCCAAAATTTCCACCTGCATAAAACACATTTATAACCCAAATGCCAGCATGCACAATATAATCTCATGCAATTTACAAAAATGGCCTTCGGCCTTCAAATGATTTTAGCAAGACTGCCCACAAAGTTCTTAAAATAACTTAATGCATCAAACATGCATATAACAACTTCAAAATCTAAAACGCACACCTTCACTTGCTCAGTCCACAGGACGAGTCTCAATTCAACCAAGTTTTGGGACCAACAACGAGGTCCAAACCAATCCCAATAAGACCACCTAAGTGGGGTCTAATCTGTGGCTGCACCTAGTAACTTCAGCTCGCCACGACTTCTTGAGGATCAAGCCACACGTAGCTCTTTCCTAACTATCCTGGCTCCTAATATCAAAAAAACCATTAACACCACACAATTACATACATTCAAATATTTATCAATCACAACCCATCAAACACAATCACAATATCACCCTTCATACGACGGGACGCACCCGGCCTCGTATGGGGCCTGTCAACACGCCGGCTAATCCAAAGACGCGCGACGACCACCTGGGGCTGGCTACATTCTCACCACCTCACACAACCATACCTCCTCATACGTCCGGGACGTACCCGCCACGATGGGTCCGCATCAACACGGCTAATCCAAAGTCGCGTGCGACCTCACACCGGGCACGGCTACATTCTCACCATCCCGGCTGGCTACATTCTCACCACCATCACATAATCACATCTCCTCATACGCCGGACGCACCGCCACGTGTGGGTCCGCAACACGCCGGCTAATCCAAAGACGCGCGTGCGACCTCCTGGGCTCGGCTACATTCTCACCGCCGCTACATTCTCACCACCATCACATAATCACATCTCCTCATACGCGGGACGCACCCGCCACGTATGGGGTCCGCAACACGCGGCTAATCCAAAGACGCGTGCGACCTCACACCGGGCTGGCTACATTCTCACCAGCCGGGCTACATTCTCACCAGCCATCACATAATCACATCTCCTCATACGTCCGGACGCACCCGCCACGTGATGGGTCCGCCAACACGCCGGCTAATCCAAAGACGCGCGTGCGACCTCACCGGGCTCGCTACATTCTCACCCCTCAACACGTTCACAATATGGGGAGGTACGTGGGGTAGTGCGTATAGCACTGTAAGCTAACATTCAATCGCTTTATTTACCTTTATACATCCACACAATTAATTATAGAAAATATAATTTCTAATCTTATATAAGTCTCTACAAATAAAGCCTTTCATAAACTCCCCCATTTAAATTCACTAATTTATATCTTAAGCTCACGGTCTCCTTTTCACTCAACAACGCTCGAGACCTGTCACTAAGGTCATTCTAGCCCTCCTGGGATGGTAGAACTACAAGGAAAGTCTAGCGGTCAACCCAGGGTCAAACTACCCAAACTTGGTCAAACGGGCCCGCGGGGCCCACGACCTCCAAATTTCGATCCGAAAGTTCCTATAGGTTCTACAAGGTCTAGGACACACGTCCTGCAAGTTTGGTCCAGATCGGACGGTCGGATCGCTCACGATCGCACGATCGGACGGTCGCTAAAACCCTAACCCTAGGGTTAGCATTTCTGGAGTATCCGGGACTCCATTTTACGATCCGTCGAATCCTACATGATCCTGGAAATACCCAGATCAACATATTATAATTTCAGGACCATCCAACGGTCCAAACCTAGCGAACCCGAAAATGCGCGATATGCGATATCCGTTCGAACTCTAACGGTATCCAAAATGAGATCCGAGCACACCTACGCGCTCGTGACATCGAGTGGATCACAATGGGACAAAAATGCCCTCACTACGGTGCCCACGCGCCGCCACACGCGCCGGCGCGTGGGTGTCTAAAGCGATATCGCATCGCCGGAAATCCTCCAAATCGTGAGCCAAGACTCCTACCCTAGGTAATACACCTAATTTGGAGTCACTTTTGTTCTTGGACATACCCCAAAAACTGACCGGAAGTGGCCGGAATCGCGATCGCAAAACTGGCCGAATTTCAACTCGTAGATCGAGCTACCTAGCCTCAAAATTTATGAAATCCTACCCAACCATCAGCTAGAGCATGCAGAAGGGATGAATTTCCATACCTTGATTGCCAAAAATGGCGGCCGGACGACGGAGAACGGCCGCGGTTTACTGTCAAAACCGCGCTTTCTCCTCGTTTCCGCGGCTCAAGGCGAGACCCTACTGGGTAGGAAGAGGACGGCGTCATTTTAGTCTGTCCCAGTCGACTTTGGTGGCGGACGAGAGCGGTGGCCAAAACGTGGCGGCCTCCATTGCGGTCGCGAACCAGCGGAGGGAGAAGGAGAGACACGCGGAGAGAGAGAGAGACAGACGGGGCATTTCCGTCTTTTAACCAAAAATTCATTTTCCAAATATTTACGATTATGCCACTGAGCTTCACTTGACCATATCTCTCTCGTTACAACTCCGATTCGAGCTCACTACGTGTCTACGGACTCATCTCACCGTGCTCTACGCAACGGTACAACCAAAATTCCCAAATTCCTTCCGGGTAAGAAAATGACCAAAATACCCTTATCCCACGGGTAATTTCTCAATTCCACTTAAATTAATTAAACATTGAATAAATTTGGGGTCGGGGTGTTACATACTACCCCCCTTATAAAAATTTCGTCCCAAATTTCATACTGTCATTCCAAAAGGTGTGGGTACTGGGCCCGCATCTACTACTCGGGTTCCCATGCTTCATCCTCCACAACCAGGTTGACAGCCAAGCCATTAGCTCTATCCAAACAAGCAGAGGAAGAGAAGTCTCTTTCTTCCACTAGGAACATCCTTTAATAGCTGCTGTAATGCTTAATCTTCCTCTGAAAGCTAAACGCTTCCATTTGTGATTTGATTCTCTTCCATCTCTCCCATGAAGAGAATCCAAACTCTTTGACTTATTGATATCTTCCTTCTTTCTTTAGAATCAATAAGCAATATTGCCAACACGATTCTTTGAAAGGGATGTCAGAAAGGGTCATTTTTACCGAATTGTAATCATCATCTTCCTCTCTCTACCATGACCCATTTCTGATTCCGATAAAGATTTCTGCTCAAACGTGCTCACATGAGGTGAGACCCCAAAGCATTCTCTTCATCTCCACGGTAAGTTCACCCAATCCATCTAGGTCTCATTCGTGGATTTGACTGGAGTATTCCCACCACACACGAGCCTCCTTCTATAAGAGGATACGGCTATCTAAATCTTTTTCCACACTTGTGGTTTCGATTATACTAAAGCCGTTCTTCAGATCATGAATCTAGTGATTCAATCTTCGAGAATTCACTCTTCTCAAAGAAAGGTTGAGCTCTTAATATCTTCGACTTCGTGCTCACTGCACACAATCGAGAATTAGCAACATGTTCAGGCAATGGAGGATCTCTAGAAACGAGTTTATCAACTCCATGCCCTCCTGCCCATAAGAACTCAACAACCTCTGTCTGTGGTAAAGCTCTAGCTCTACTTCTGCCTCAACGGCCTTTGTACCTTTCTTCTTTCTCTTTCCCTATTGGTTCCCTTTCCAGAGGGGTAGACAGAAGTGATCCAAGTCGCCGGTCAAACTCCCAATGGCCGGACTTCCAAGAAATTTTGGAGTTCATATTCACTGCGTGAGAGAGCAAGGAAAAAGAACCTTGAGGTTTCACTCCACCAATTGCGACATTCAAGCCCACGCGAGTGAGATGATACTCCACCCAACACTACTACTTCTCACTTTAATATGTCACGACCCTCCTTGGTCGGACTCACAACTCCTTCACTCCCTTGTAACTTGTCTTATCACCTTTCTCTGACGATTTCATCTCGTCTCAGCGGATTCAATACTTTCAGCCCTTCCATTTTCCTTATACATAGGATATTGAGATGTGACAATTTGGATAGACACGTTTCTAGGAACGTGACACCCTTCAGCGTACTCATCAATATCCTAAATCCATCCATATTCAACAGTCCTCCGCGTCGAGCGATGACGCCCCGTGACGGAACCCATCATAATCCCACAACTTAAGGATGCACACACAAGGTGCGGGGTCCACAAGAAGTTGAACCTAAGCTTTGATACCAAGCTGACAGGGACCCGTCCCGAATTTCCCGAACCCGAGATTTAACCTGCGGAGACCCGACATCACCCCATGCCGGGTTCTACTCCTTCAATCTATGTCCTCGCTACGAGAGGATTAGGGCACGAGACCTCTGCGAAATTTGCAGAGTCTCCCCTAAATTGAACATTTCCCCAAAATTTCCACCTGCATAAAACACATTTATAACCCAAATGCCAGCATGCACAATATAATCTCATGCAAGTTACAAAAATGGCCTCCGGCCTTCAAATGATTCTAGCAAGACTGCCCACAAAGTTCTTAAAATAACTTAATGCATCAAACATGCATATAACAACTTCAAAATCTAAAACGCACACCTTCACTTGCTCAGTCCACAGGACGAGTCTCAATTCAACCAAGTTTTGGGACCAACAACGAGGTCCAAACCAATCCCAATAAGACCACCTAAGTGGGGTCTAATCTGTGGCTGCACCTAGTAACTTCAGGTGCCTACGCACTTCATCGAGGGATCAAGCCACACGTAGCTCTTTCCTAACTATCCTGGCTCCTAATATCAAAAAAACCATTAACACCACACAATTACATACATTCAAATATTTATCAATCACAACCCATCAAACACAATCACAATATCACCCTTCATACGACGGACGCACCCGGCCTCGTATGGGGCCAACACGCCGGCTAATCCAAAGACGCGTGCGACCTCACCACCGGCTGGCTACATTCTCACCAGCCCTCACACAACCATACCTCCTCATACGCCGGACGCACTGCCACGTATGGAGTCCGCCAACACGCGGCTAATCCAAAACGCTGCGGCGACCTCACACCGGGCCTACATTCTCACCAGCCCGGCCTACATTCTCACCACCATCACATAATCACATCTCCTCATACGCCGGACGCACCGACCACGTATGGGGTCCGCAACACGCCGGCTAATCCAAAGGCGCGTGCGACCTCACCGGGCTCGCTACATTCTCACCGCCTGCTACATTCTCACCACCATCACATAATCACATCTCCTCATACGCCGGACGCACCCGCCACGTATGGGTCCGCAACACGCGGCTAATCCAAAGACGCGTGCGACCTCCACCGGGCTCGCTACATTCTCACCGCCCTCAACACGTTCACAATATGGGGTACGGGTAGTGCGTATAGCACTGTAAGCTAACATTCAATCGCTTTATTTACCTTTATACATCCACACAATTAATTATAGAAAATATAATTTCTAATCTTATATAAGTCTCTACAAATAAAGCCTTTCATAAACTCCCCCATTTAAGTTCACTAATTTATATCTTAAGCTCACGGTCTCCTTTTCACTCAACAACGCTCGAGACCTGTCACTAAGGTCATTCTAGCCCTCCTGGGATGGTAGAACTACAAGGAAAGTCTAGCGGTCAACCCAGGGTCAAACTACCCAAACTTGGTCAAACGGGCCCGCGGGGCCCACGACCTCCAAATTTCGATCCGAAAGTTCCTATAGGTTCTACAAGGTCTAGGACACACGTCCTGCAAGTTTGGTCCAGATCGGACGGTCGGATCGCTCACGATCGCACGATCGGACGGTCGCTAAAACCCTAACCCTAGGGTTAGCATTTCTGGAGTATCCGGGACTCCATTTTACGATCCGTCGAATCCTACATGATCCTGGAAATACCCAGATCAACGTATTATAATTTCAGGACCATCCAACGGTCCAAACCTAGCGAACCCGGAAAGTACGCGATATGCGATATCCGTTCGGAACTCTAACGGTATCCAAAATGAGATCCGAGCACACCTACGCGCTCATGACATCGAGAGGATCACAATGGGACAAAAATGCCCCTCAGCTACAGTGCCCACGCGCCGCCACGCCGCCGGCAGCGTGGGTGTCTAAAGCGATATCGCATCGCCGGAAATCCTCCAAATCATGAGCCAAGACTCCTACCCTAGGTAATACACCTAATTTGGAGTCACTTTTGTTCTTGGACATACCCCAAAAACTGACCGGAAGTGGCCGGAATCGCGATCGCAAAACCGGCCGAATTTCAACTCGTAGATCGAGCTACCTAGCCTCAAAATTTATGAAATCCTACCCAACCATCAGCTAGAGCATGCAGAAGGGATGAATTTCCATACCTTGATTGCCAAAAATGGCGGCCGGACGACGGAGAACGGCCGACGGTTTCAAAACCGGCGCTTTCTCCTCGTTTCCGCAAACACTGGCGGTGGGCGAGACCCATGGGTAGGAAGAGGACGCCCGGTCATTTGGTACGCCGTCGACTTTGGTGGCGGACGAGAGCACGGCCGGCCAAAGCGTGGCCGGCCTCCATTGCGGTCGCGAACCAGCGGAGGGAGAAGGAGAGACGCGCGGGAGAGAGAGAGAGACAGACGGGGGCATTTCCGTCTTTTAACCAAAAATCCATTTTCCAAATATTTACGATTATGCCACTGAGCTTCACTTGACCATATCTCTCTCATTACAACTCCGATTCGAGCCTACTACGTGTCTACGGACTCATCTCACCGTGCTCTACGCAACGGTACAACCAAAATTCCCAAATTCCTTCCGGGTAAGAAAATGACCAAAATACCCTTATCCCACGGGTAATTTCTCAATTCCACTTAAATTAATTAAACATTGAATAAATTTGGGGTCGGGGTGTTACAGAGTTTAGTGCTCAAAGGAAGCCAAACACTCGTTAAAATAGATGAGAAAATAATTGAGATTCAGAGTTGGGGTTCATCCCAAGGCACAAATGACCAAGCATGGTCTAATATCCATTTGCTATGCAGTCATAGTATCGACTTTTTCTTTTTCTTATTCTTCTTCTTTTATTATTATTATTATTATTATTATTTTATGTTGAATATATGCTCAAATTTGAATCAGGTTCAGTTATTTTGTTCTTTATAGTTGTTCTTTTAAGTATGGTATACCTGAGATATAGGTAATACATTTTTTTGATATATTTTTCTTCATATTATATATATATATATATATATATCTAAATTATAGGTAACAGAAAAGTTATTAATTGACTTGTGTTTGTGTTTTTACATACATGAGATATAGGTACCACACTTTTTTGCCTTTTTGTTTATGAATCTAAGTTATAGGTAACATACGCTTTACCACTTATCTTTTTTATGTATCAGAGATATAGGTAGCATATATTGTCTGACTTATGTTTTTGTGCACCTAAGTTATAGGTAATTTAATATTCTGCTTGTTTATTTTTCCACCTTACTTATAGGTAAGATGTTTTGTGGTTTGTTCAGCCTATGATGTAGATATATTATCCCATGGTATAGATATATTGTCCTATTGTCCATCGCATAGGTATAATATGAGGGTCTTACTTTTATTGATTAAATGGTATATATTAGGTAAATATTATCAAGGAAAGAATTCAAAATTCAATTACAAGGAAATTATGCATTAAATTTAGATTTTCAATATGTTTTTCTTATCTATCTCAAAGGGTAAAATCGATACAACAAAAAAAGTAAATAAAGTCAAAGGACCTACATCTAAAACTAAAAACGCGTGGACTAAATCCAATACTAGCTAATTGTTTTGGGGGACATTTTGGAAAAAGCAAAAGGAGAGAAAAAAAATTTAAAAGAAGCAAAAATGGACAAAAATGCCCTTATTTATTTTTAGATTTCCTAAGTAATCCAATACATTTGCATGTCTTTGATTTGAAAGTTGAGTGGTTTTTTTGTCTTTTTTGAAAAAACTTTGGATTTTTCCAAAAGTGAAATTTTTTTTATGTCTAAAACCTAAAAAACCTTTGTTTTGGACATAGATCGAAGAACCCTTTTAGATAATCAAACAAAAGCGCGTTTTTGCATTGTCTGACATAAAATTAAAAATAAATAAATAAATAAAGTGCTAATTGCCTATAAAACTAGTTCCAATTACTTCTTTCACCATAAAGATAAAAGCACTTGAATTTTTAATAAAATTTACATTTTCTTATAATAAAAATATTTATCATAAGAAGTGCTTCCTAAACAAATATTCTATATACTTTCTACAAAAGCATTTTTCAAATAAAATTAAGTGACCAGAGTTGTAAGGCTCAAAATCAACAAGGCCCACGTCTACAAGTGCTGACCATATTATTAGTTCTTGAGTTTCAATTATACGAAACAATTAAATTAACCCATTACTTTTTGTGTTGTTAATGCAAAAATGTATGCGCACCAAAAAAATCTTATTAGTAGTTAAATTTCTCGAGGTGATCATCAAAGAGGATGTAGGCACAAAATCTTAGTGTGCTTTGTACAACACTACGTACTCAATTGTGGAACTGAATATGGAAAAACAGCAGCTTTATTATACCACTACCAATTTTTGATTGCAATGCCATTACTCGAGCTGTTCAATACATATGCAGCCATATGCCAAGGGAGGGTTATCCAACTGGATAAGAAGCATACATGGCAATGCCACAAAGATCTTCTGGAAAACCAACATCTTTGCGCAATCTCATGTAGCCACCCTCACCCCAGTTCGCTCCCCATGAATTCTTTACCAACCAATACTTAATGCCCTCTTCATTTTCGTCAAAGGCAACGATTGTAACACCATGGTCAAGTGATCCCACAACCTCCAGAAAAGACCCCACTGGAGTAATGTCGGAATGTCATTCCTCTGCCTGCAACTGCAGCTGTGACCGATTGCATCGAAGCAGTCTTCTGCAGTGCCTCCTCCCTGTCAGATGGCACAGATTAGTAGCCCGCAATACAGGCAGCAATGTTATTTTTCTTCTCAATGTCACATGTTTTATTATTTCCTATGTATTGGTAACTTGTTTCACTGGTGATACCGTTTGTTTGTATGTAATCGAAGGCATCGAGCACATTACCAGTTTCGCAACCTTGGTTGGCGTCATTTTTGGAACAGTCCACTAGTTATATAACTAATTAAGCAGCTTGAGATCAAGCTTTACCAGTTTTGATTTGTGTAGGGAGCTTTGAGTGCATGTGCATGTGCATGTTATATAACTAATTAATGATAAAAAAATAATGTTCATGTACATGTTATATAACTAACTAGTTTTGGTAGGGAGCTTTGAGTTTTGGTGCTCATCTTACCACATACCCCTTGGAATTTTTGTTGGAATTAATGTACTTCCTTCATTCTCTAGAATATCTCTATTTATTGCAGCAGCTGTAGCTGTCCTTAATTAATTTGGTAGAGTTCCTATGCAATGTATTTTAGGTTCTCTAGGAAGTATTCTCTTATCATTGTAAACAGAAGCTAAGTGAATCCGAATACAAAGAGCTCTGTTGAAGCAACTCATATTTCCAGCACCTCATTTTCCATCACAAAACCAACAACTGGTATCAGAGCAGTGTTCGATCATATCTGGGCGCTGAAATCAATTCTAGAAGATGTCATTAGGAGCCAAAGAAGGTCCATTAGTCCTACTCTATTCTCCCAATCTTTGGAGGTGATAATTATGATTTCTGGAAGGTGAAGATGAGAACTATACTACTGTCAGAAGGACTTTGGAGCTTCGTTGAAAGAGGGCTTCAAGAACCAGAGGATCTAAGTCAACTTCCAGCAGCAGAAAGAGAGATGTTCGAAGCAGAAGTCATGAAAGATGCTAAGGCTCTCTCAAAGATTCAGAACGGAGTCACTTCAGACATTTTTCCAAGAATCACAAGATCTAAAACAACAAAAGAAGCCTGGGATACATTAGAAAAGGAGTTTCAATGTGGCAGCAAGGCCATAACAATCAAGCTATAGAGTTTGCGCAAGGAATTCTATAATATGAAGATGAAAGAATCTGAATGCATCCAAGATTATGCCTCCAGACTAACTGAAGTTGTGAATCAAATGAGAACACTTGGTGAGGAGATCTCTGACCAGAGGGTTGTTGAAAAAATACTGATCAGTTACCTGAAAAATATGATTCCATTGTTGCTGCTATTGAAGAGTGCAAGGACATCACCAGCTTATCAATTGAACAATTGATGAGTTCTTTAAAGTCTCACGAGCAGAGAAGGTTGACACGAAATAATCAATCTGTTGAGAGTGCTTTCCAATTAAAACTAAGTTTCAAATCTCAAAAGTCCTCCAAGAAAGACAATTCTAGAAATGACCAGCGAACGGGGGAGCAAAGAAGGTGGAAGAAAGGAGAATCCAACAAAAGAGATGATGACAAATCGCCCCGAATTCCTCGGAACCCGGGATGAATCCTGTGGAATTCCCGACATAACACCCATGTCGGGCTCACTTTTGAACTAAATGCTCTTTTCCGGAATTAAGGAAAAAGAGTACAAGACTTTTTGCCAAAATTTCAGAAAATTGAATGGTTCTTCCACAATCATGCTCTATATTTTTCTGTTAAATTTTAGCTAAAATATATAAAAATTATTTTAGGAGCTCTCTATAAAATTTAAACTCCAATCACGCTCTATAGTTTAGAGAGTCATAAATGCTATAACTCTTTTTTAATTGGTCCATCTCTATTGAAAAATAATATATACAATAGTTAGCATTAATTAAAGGTTTGAAATACTCATTAAATAAAGCAGCATTAAATTATAGGGAGCCATTATGAGTCATTTCTCTTCGGGACATTTTGGAAAAGGCCAAAGGAGAGAGAAATATTTTTAAAAGAAGCCAAAATGAACAAAAATACCCTTATTTATTTTTGGATTTCCTAATAAATCCTTTACATTTGCATATCTTTGATTTGAAAGTTGAGGGGTTTTTATGTCTTTTTTGGAAAAGTTTTGACTTTTTTTAAAAGTGAAAGTTTTTGTGTGGCTAAAATCTAAATTTACTTTTCTCTATTTGCTAAGATTTAGGAGCTCCTAAAGGTCTCCCTATTTTAGGAGGTGAATAGGGAGCATGGTTGGAGTTGTCTTTTTCCAATTCCTCCTTAAAATTTGTCTAAGGACATGATATAGGAGTCCATTGTGGATGTTCTTACAATTATTATATTATAGATATAAACATACTTTTAAACCTTTACTTAAAACTCAAATTTAAGCCAATGGTTCTAACCCAGTGGAAAAGGGCATTCATTTGTAGACAAGAGGACGTCTCAGGTTCGAATTCCCATGACATCTTGATTGTGTGTGTGTGTGTGTATGCAAAAGTCCCCCTCCTCTATAGTTTAGACTATTGTTTGTACCAAAAAAAATCCAAATTAAAAATAGGTTTCCATGTAAGATAGATTTGTCCTAGTATTATTAACTAAATTACAATATTCTAGCTTCATATTTCTAAAAAATTTTGAACCAAAAAAAATCCCTAAATCTATATCTAAACCCTATACATTATTTACACACACACAAAAAAAAAAAAAAATTGTCAGTTACTTTTGTAATTGAAATTTCTATACATTTTTCAAAAATGAAAATTAGGTACATAATAATTTATATACATTATAGATACATTATTTACAAAATATATATAGGTACTATTTACAACAACAACAAAATGAAGGTAGTTTTTGCCAAAAAAATAGGTGCGTTGTGTAATTGAAATTTTTGCACATTTTTCATAAATTAATAATAGGTACATTATTTATAAAATAACAAGTTCAATATTTAGCAACAAGAAACGGTACATTATTTAGGGAAAAAAAAGTTCATTATTTAGCAAAAAAATTGGTACATTATACTAGGTAAATTGTTATTTATAAAACAAACAATAAATCGATTATCAAATTATTTATAATAAAACAAGTAATGTACATTATATTTTTTTCTTAACAATTATTCATAAAACACTAATAAAATAGATTACTAACCATGTATAAAAGGAAAATAACATAATTTTTTAATATTAAATAAACCAACTAGGTAAGTACTTTTTTTTTTGCAAAAAGTAGCTAGTATGTTATTTAATACGGAGACCGCTGTCGCACCGCGAAATGAGAGACTGACTTCAATTGGCCAGGTGAGAAATTGGTACGATGCGGTGTGGTTTTCGCAAACATCGATGGTAGAGAATTGGGGCAGACATGTTGGGGACTCGACAACCATTAATTTCATGGCTTGAAGTATGGGGAGGAATAAGAAGAAGCCAAAGAAGGAGAGAGAGAGAGAGAGAGAGAGAGAGAGAGAGAGAGAGAGAGAGAGAGAGAGAGAGAGAGAGAGAGAGAAAAGAAAAAATAAAATACTATTATTATTTTTTTAATTCTTTTAGTATTTTTTAAACCCCTTTAATATTTTTAAATTCTTTTAGAAAGTTATAAATACTATGATTATACTCATATTACACAAGAAGAAGAATCAGCCTGGTGGTATTTGGGCGTTATTCTAACATGCATGTTAAGGTTTGAGTCCTCATCAGAGCATCAAAATTTTGCATTATTAGGCAATTGCATGGTGGCGGTCCAATTTGGATTTTCATCGATTTGGGAGAATTTAAATCAGTTCATGATTAGTTCGGTTGGTTTTCCTATCAATTTCATTTCGGGTTTGACTAGTTTGGTCGGGTTTTCGGTATAAATGCCCAGCCATACAAATTTACAAGTCCAGCTCAGCATGCAACCAAGTTGTAACAGCTTGTATGTGATCACAAACAACTCCAACTTCAGCTAGTCTTTCAGCATAATGCAAGAATTCTGTAGTGAGGGTCTTATCCAGATGAGACCCTATCTCTTAACTATTGGATTAAATTTTAATTAGTTGAATCGAATTGGATATTTTAATTGATTTGATGAGAGGATTGAACCCCACAAATAAGTTCATCACTCTAAATTCCTCGTGGTAGAAGCTACCAGCATAATGATGTAGAATAAAAAATTAATGGGCCACCTCTTTACCTGGGTACAATATGTTGGTCTACCATGGGTCAAGTCCATGAGAAAGGAAAAATCATGACATGGAATTGTAGACTAAATGTGCATGCATGAGATACACGTTGGTGTTCGTCTAAAAAAAAGAGACACACGTTGGCGGATGTTCAATTGGTGGCATGCTTTGTGCGTTCACAATGGCTGTGGAGGTAGTCCCTCCCATGTGGAGGATTACTTGTTTGTCAACAATTGATGGCTTGTGCTTTCGACTGGGAGGCAAGGCAATGATAGTGCCTACCAATGGCTGCATGATTTGAAATGATGTGGAGCCATTTTGACCGAGTGGTTAGGCTGGTTTTGAAGTCTTTGTCTCCATACGTTGATAGCCTTCGTTGCTTATTCATGCAAGGTGTGCTTGTGTCACACCAAAGGGAAGGAAATGAGGGAGTGGGCTGCCTGTGAGATGCAAGCAAGCAGTCCCACGAATTCCAGGAAAATCCATCAAGCCAAGTATTCCACTCCACTCCAGGAGAGGGAGAGTGAGAGATAGAAATAAGAGAGTTCCACTCCAAGTTGTGTGAGTTCCACACCATAATAGTGAGTGAGAGAGATATTGTGTACCACTTGTAAAGTGTGTGAGTGAGAAGTGTTGAGCGTACAGTGTGGTGTTTTGTACTCTTGTTTGTTCATCAAGCCCTGGGCATTGGCTTGATAAGATCTTTTTTGTTGTACTCATTATTTGTTATAGTGGAAGAGTTTATATCGATGGTTGCTCCGCGGACGTAGGCATATTGCTGAATCACGTTAATTCATTGGTTTCATTACTCTATTATATATATTTTATTCAAACAAAAATAAAGAGATGGATTGCAGTTGAGGAAAAATGACTTTGAAGGGGTTAAGCTAAATTTACTAATATATTATATTATTTATTGTTGGTTGAGTTTGTGAATTCCCATTCTGGCACTACCAACCGATCCTAACACAATACCAATTGCTGGGGGAGTTTCAGCCTTAATTTGCGACATGACTGAAACTCTCCCAAACGGTATATAGACTTAAAAGGGATTATGTTGTGTGTATTTGTGGTTAAGTAAACTTTTAATGTCTGCCCTGCCAAATGAGAAGAAAGAACAGAGAAAAAAGAGGCTTGATTTGTCATACTTTTCCACTGAGCGAGACCGATGGATTCTTGAGGTCGTCATCGTCGATCCTGTAATGCATCATAGTTAGTGTGTACTGAGATTTTGGGTAGCTTGGTTGGGACTCTATAGTCCAGTCCAGTCTCAATCACCAAACGTACATACAATCATGTAATGCTTTTTAAACTTTGTCTCTAATTCAACAATAATATTGTTATAATTGGCGCAAATCATCATTCACCCGACGTCTATGGAGGTATAATTGGAGCAAATCGTAATGTATGAAAAGAGTCTTAGCTAAGCTTGGCCAGTTTGGAAATGCTTTTAGATAATCAAACAAAAGCATGTTTTTGTATAGTTTGACATTTAAAAAAAATTAAACCGCTAATGGCCTATAAAAGTAGTTCCAATTACTTTTTTCAACCATAAAGATAAGGGATTTTTGAAGAAATGTAACATTTACTTATACATCAGTTTTAATTTGTCACTTTAAAAAAAAATTTAAGCAAAATGTCACCTTAAATATTCAAAATCTATGATTTGTTACCTGACTTTAACATCATCCAATTTTCCATCCATTTTGAAGGGTATTTTAGTCTTTCCAATATGTAAACCCTCTTTTTTATATAATTTAAATATAAAGCTATGTAAACCCCTTGCTTGGAAAGACTAAAATACCCTTCAAAATAAATGGAAAATTGGATGATGTTAAAGTCAGGTAACAAATCATAAATTTTGAAAACTTAAGATGACATTTTGCTTAAATTTTTCTTTAAGGTGACAAATTGAAACTGATATATAAGTTCAGGTGACATTTCTACAAATATCCCTAAAGATAAAGCACTTGAATTTTTAATAAAATTTACATATGCTTATAATAAAAATATTTATCATCAGAAGTGCTTCCTAAACAAATATTCTATATACTTTCTACAAAAGCATTTTTCAAATAAAATTAAGTGAGAGTTGTAAGGGCTCAAAATCAACAAGGCCCGCGTCTACAAGTACTGACCATATTATTAGTTGTTGAGTTTCAATTATACGAAACAATTAAATTAACCCATTACTTTTTGCGTTGTTAATGCAAAAATGTATGCGCACCAAAAAAAATCTTATTATTAGTTAAATTTTCCGAGGTGATCATCAAAGAGGATGTAGGCACAAAATCTTAGTGTGCTTTGTACAACACTACTCAATTGTGGAACTGAATATGGAAAAACAGCAGCTTTATTATACCACTACGAAGTTTAGATTACAATGCCATTACTCAAGCTGCTCAATACATATGCAGCCATATGCCAAGGGAGGGTTATACTAGTGTTTTCAAAGGCATGCTTTCGCGGCCGGAGCGCTCAGAGCGAGGTGGTCGGTTGTTTCGCGAGTTGCACGCTTAGCACGAGGAAGACATGAGGAGGCATTACAAGGCGTTGCAAGGCGGAGCGAGGCGGAGCAAGGCGCTCGAGATCTGGACACTCTGAAACGGAAGGAATTTTCAGCTTCTGCAAATTCGGTGCGACTCTGCGAGGAAGATGATACCGCGAGGAAGACGACCTTTTTTTTTTTTAGGTTTTTACAAACGAAACGATGTCGTTCGTGTTAATGTATGGTTTTTGTTACTTTCTTTTGGCTTCCCTTGACAACTTTGTAATAGGATGTGTATTGTTATTTATCAAGCTCAAGTTTAGATTAAGGAAAACCTTTCTTGGTGTTCTTCTCTAATTTATGCTCCATGGAGGTTCAAGCAAGTTGACAAAGGTATTGTGCATTGCATATCATTACATTAAACAGTCTTCATAAAATGATGACTAGTCATCCGTTTCTCATATGACTAGTCATCCTTGCTCTGTAGGATTTCCAGCTGGATAACAAACTATTTTGTCCTATTCTTCTTTCTCTCTCTCTCTGCTGCCATGTGGGTTTTTGACCTAAAGAATTTTTTGGTCTGTAAAGGCTACGTTTTTGCTCATTTGGCTACTGTCTCTTTTAGGTGGAAGTTTTGGAAAGTTTGGCTTGCCATCTTTCGCTTATTCTTCCTCGAGAGAACCATCTTATTTCATCTATGAGTTTTACCAATTGATTTCTTTTTGAAAAACTGCTTTTGAAACCCGAATATGCATCTAGCTACTTAAATCATCTCTCATTTATATTTAGGTCATATTCAAGACTGATTTCTTCAAGAGTATGGTTTCTTGAAGAAATTGGTCATTCTCCTTTGAATCCAAATATTGGTTTCGGTCTGTGTTGGAGCTTGCAAGCTAGTGTCATGGGATGAACGAGCTGGAGAAAGAGTTGTCATTGCCATGAAGAACTGAGCTTCAAGTTTTGCTAAGTTTGAGAAGAAGATTGCACAAAGGAGGTATTACTCATATTCCTAAATAGACCTAGGTGCTTCTTGAGCTTGGTTGTGTTTCCTTTGTAAGAATCTTTTTCTACTTAGTGGAGTGCCTAGTCGGTTGATGACTCCCAGTTTTTCCTAATGGTGGGTTTCTAGGTGAACAAAATCTGTTTTGCATATATGTAATTTTTCTGGGTTTGTGTTCTTGGTGGTTGACTAGTCATCTTTATGGTTCAATAAAAATTAGCTGTACAATTTAATTGTATTGTATTATTCATAAATTTTTCTTATTAAAATAAATTAATGTTCAAAAGGTTTACGCCTCAATGCTTCAAGGCTTATGCCTCGCATAGAGCTACTAAAAACGCCTCACCTATACGCCTCGCCTTTGAAAACATTGGGTTATACAACTAGATAGGAAGCATACATGGCAATGCCACAAAGATCTTTTGGAAAACCAACATCTTTGCGCAATCTCATGTAGCCACCCTCACTCCAGTTCGCTCCCCATGAATTCTTGACCAACCAATACTTAATGCCGTCTTCATTTTCGTCAAAGGCAACGACTGTAACACCATGGTCAAGTGATCCCACAACCTCCAGAAAAGACCCCACTGGAATAATGTCGGAATGACATTCCTCTGCCTGCAACCGCAGCTGCGACCGTTGCATCGAAATCTTCTTCTGCAGGCCTCCTCCCTATCGATGGCACAGATTAGTAGCCCGCAATACAGGCAGCAATGTTATTTGTCTTCTCAATGTCACATGTTTCATTATTTCCTATGTATTGGTAACTTGTTTCACTGGTGATACCGTTTGTTTGTATGTAATCGAAGGCATCGAGCACATTACCAGTTTCGCAACCTTGGTTGGCACCATTTTTGGAACAGTCCACTAGTTGTTGGACAGTGAGATCAAGCTACCAGTTTTGATTTGTGTAATTCCCTCCACAGCTGCCAGCCACTGCTGTAAATGCCCAGCAACTTCCTATATAAATTAATGATCACAAAAATAATGTTCATGTGCATGTTATATAACTAATTAGTTTTGGTAGGGAGCTTTGAGTTTTGGTGCTCTTCTTACCACATACACCTTGGAATTTTATGGGGGTGACAGCTCCTTCGTTCCTCCAGTCAATGGTTGGTGGAACATCAGTCAGCTTTTTCGTTCCAGAAAGAACTATTTTTGAATGAGCTAGCTTGTGGTTTGTATCCAGTATGAAACATGGTGAATTCTTCATCTGTAAGGTCTGAGAATTCGTTGAGGCCTAACTTGTAAGTGTGATTCGCTTCCTTATTAAACTTTTTGATGAATTCCACATTTTCCTTGAATATCTTGAAACACCTTTACTTTTCTGCATATTTCATCGCCATTGAAGCTTCATCCAACGCGGTGGATGCGGCTTTTGATGCCCAAGTCCCCGAAACCCCTATGAACATGGAAATCATGAATTTCCATTCAAGTGTAAAAGCCATTGTTATTAGCTGATTGATGATCACTAGGTGTGAAGAAGCAAGATCAAAATTTCCATATATATAGATGATGAGCATCTTTGTTCTTCACTGTTAAGGAATATCTTTGGATATATGTGGAAAGGAGCCTGCATATTGAAAAAAACCAATAAAAACTTCAGTCAGATCGACTCATTTTCTGCTTCACTGTGATGAAATGAAACACATTTTCAATATTAGGCCATTAGAACTCGATTAATTCTCGTATAGAGTTTGTCATACCTAGCTAGCATATAAGATGCATACGCATACTTACATATATATCACTCTGATCTATTTTTGTAAAAAGAAAAAGTGCATCAAATTCACTTTTAAGCAATTAGGCTAACAGACGTGGATAAGCATAAACAAATATAGTCTAAATAGCCAAGTGAGCAGGATATGACAAGGTCTGCAGGCACAGATAGGCATCAACCATATACATGCTATGTGGTTTACACCAGTGATCTTGTTGGCCATATATATATATGATGGTAACTCACATATCAACATCTTCGCAAATTCTCATGTGGCTAGCCAGCCTGTTGTTTTAGATTCTTTAAAATAAACTCAAAGAAGAAGCAAGGCTTAATTTCACCAGTACCGATCTATTTAGTAGTTCGAGTGCACTAATGTATTGCCTAAAAATTCAAGAAACAATGTTCCATCATTAATTCCAAAACCTACATACTAAGAAATTACATGATCAATAAGAACACACAAGATGAAGATTGAATATTTCCTAATAATTGCTATAGAAATTCAAGCAGTAGGAAGCTTTCATGGTAATGCCACAAAGGCCTTGCCTAGTATGCACATCTCTTTGAATTCTTACATATCCACCCTCACCCCACTCTGCACCCCATGAGTTTTTGACTAACCAATACTTGGTACCATCAGCACCTGTCCCATACCCAACTACAGTGACACCATGGTTCAAATGAGTTCCACAATCTCCTGTGAGAATTCCACGTGAGTAAAACTGGAATTCGTATCCACCGGCATCAATTGCAACAGAAACAGGCTGATTGGCAACGGCCTTTCAACAAAGCCAACTCGTTGGCTGGTACATCTTCATAACCTGTGATCTTTGCTGCATGATATGCTACCTTGTTCTTGTTGCAGATTCCATCAACTCCTCTATAGGGGTAGTTTGCTTCAGCTGCCAGGCCTTTGTTGCGCATTAAAAACTGAAAGGCATCATCCATGAGACCACCCTCACAGCCTTGGTTCCCACCCTGAGTGTCACAATCCACTAGCTCTTGCTCCGAAAGAGACACGAGCTTCCCACTTTTCAGCTTTGTAGTGCCTTCTGTGGCTGCCACTGCAGAAAATGCCCAACCGCATCCTATATACCATATCACAATACAAGCCCGAGTTAGAAAAGATTAATGCGAACCACAGAGTTGAAAACAAAAATTAGGATGAGGGTATTAGTGATTTTGGATAATTACCACATTCACCCCGGTCCTTGATGGGGTGACAGCTCCCTTTTTCTCCAATCCATGCTTTGGATGGGATTGCGATCACGTTCTCATATCTAAAAGGTGTCTTAGATGACATGGGATTGAGGGATGTTCTGTATCGGTTGCGAGAGGCTTGGAATTCTTCATGACTCTGGTCTGCAAATCCATTGATGTTTAGCTTGTAAGGCTGATTGCTAGCATAGTTGAAGGACTCTATGAACTCCACATTGTCCTTGAATATCTGGAAACGCTTTTCCCTCTCTTCATCGTCCTTGTAAATGTGTACATATCGAGCCATCCACTGCTTATGTCTATCTAACATGGAAGTATGAGCATCAAGCAATGTGCGTATTGGTGGATTTAGCTTTATGCTCATACACTCTAAATGTGAAAGGAGAAATACAATGTAACAAACTAAAGAAATAACATAATTTTGGAGATGTGAAGCCCGAAGGCTACACAGAGCTCTTACACAAACTTACTTGAAACAAACTTCAATAAGATTGATACTCTTGTTACTCACTTGATACACCCTTGACACACACTTGATACACCTTTGACACACACATTACATACAGTGGATACGCCGCCTATTTATAGGCCATAAGATTAACTTAACATTAAACATAACCATAATCACTATACCAACTAAACCTCACTTTTACTTCAACTCATAAACTAGACATAATAGCTAAACCCTTTATATTCTAACTCTTTATTTCCTTAACTCCTGACCTTTGAAGTTACCCTAACAATCTCTCCCGTACTTTCAAAGCTTATTAACATAGATATTTTCCCCCTTACTCTTCTTCCATGTCACTTATGTTCACAATAGTTTGAGGCTGGCCAATGCCATCTTCTGGATTTTCATCTTGTGTTAGCATTCCAATATCTAGCTCTAGATCCATCACTTGATCTTGTAGCGTCTCAATATCTTCCTGCAGCTTTCCACCTTCAATCTTGAAATTCATCAACGCATTAAAGTTGACATCGAGCACTTTAATGATGTCATGTTCAATCCAATAATTTAGACAAAAATATGCCGCCAAGTGTTCAGCATCCTTCTTTGTGTTTTTCCATCTACTTGAAAATTTTGGATGTGCGCCTCCATCAAAATTAATATGACACATGAATTGCATTGCATGAGCCGTTCTCTTGGTTGCAAAATTAAAATGTGATTCAATATTAAGGTTGCGTGCAGCTTCAATCAAAATAGGCTTGAATGGCACAACGACTGATATACTCTTCCTTTTCTCTTTCTGGCTAAAAGAGAGAATGCAATTAATAACCAAACACTTTCCTTCATGAATAAAAAACACTCAATTTTCTTTCTTTTTTTCTTATGGGTGCACATTTGCCCCAATCTTCAAAGGAAACATTGTTCCTTTTTTCTCTTCAGCATCCTTGTGCCCTTCTCTCTTCCTTCGGCATCCATGTGCCTTGCTTTCTTCATTCGGCATCCTTGTGCCTTTCTATCTTCCTTCGGCATCCATGTGCCTTTCTCTTTTCATTCGGCATTCATGTGCCTTTTTCATTGGCATTAATATGCCTCTCACTTACAGCCAACACACACAAATAAATATTTTTTTTCTACACATCTCAAGCCCACGATAAAACTTTTTAATAGCAACCAAAAAAAAATTTCATCATGCCAAAACAATTTAAATATAGAACCACAACCAATGCTTCATGGTACATGCCAAAAATCATTTAAAAATTGGACCATGCTCTAAACCCCACATCTTTCATACAGGTCCTCATGACCGTATCAGCTCTAATACCACTTATTGGTGAATTTAGCTTTATGCTCATACACTCTAAATGTAAAGGGGAAATACAATGTAACAGACATAACATAATTTTGGAGATGTGATGTAACACCCCGACTCGTTATTTTTCCTATTTAATTTAATTAAGGAAAATATTAAATTACTCTGGGTTAAGGGTGATTTTGGTCACTTTCTTATCAGGAAGATTTTGGGACCGTGAGTGGTGTGGTTGCGAGGTGGTAATGAGACGAACCAGAGACAAAAGGCCTGAATCGGAGATTTAACGGCTTTGGCTTATCAAAACTTGTTAAGTGGCGAACTGTAATTTTTTTCGACGCCAGTTTAGTAAAAATCTGATTTTTCACATTTACCTCACTCTCTCTCTCCTCCCGCTGACACTCTCTCTCTCCTCCGCTTTCTCTCTCCCGATTCTCTCTTTCTCTCTCTTCTCACAGCCCAGAACGGAAGAGCTGACCGTCCTGCTTCGACTCACCTTGAAGCTCCGATCATAACCCACCCCATTTCCTCACGGAAAACTCCGATTCCAACCGACGGTTCGGGTTTTTCACCCGACTTTCACCACGGGCGCAGCGATTCCGGCCAGCTTTTTCCGCGAGTGTGGTATGTTTCAATCCTTTCAGATGCTCTAGCTGATTTTGGGTTAGGATTAGATCAATTTGAAGTTTGGAACCGAATTGAAACCTAGGTTTTGGCCGGATTTCAATTTGAAATTCCGGCCACTTGTCGTCCGGATGGACGCGCCGTAGTTGAAAAAGTTGCTCCTTTCTTCGAGTAGTATCTAGGATTGAAGGGTGAACGTTGGTTTGGAGATTTTCCGTCGCGAAATCTCTCTACACACCTGCCGCCAGCGCGTGTGGCGGCGCGTGGGCAAGGTGGGTGAAGTTGTTTTTCGTCCTGTTGAGATCCTTAGGTTGTCACGAGTGCGTAGGATTTCGCGGATCTCAATTTGGATATCGTTGACTATCGAACGGATTTCGCATATTGTGCGTATCCGGTTCGATAAGTTCTGACCGTTGGATCGCTTTCCAAATTGAAGTATGTTGATCTAGGAACTCTTAGAAACCTGTACGGAATTTGCGGATCGTGAATCGGAGCCCCGGATGTTCCGATTCAATAATGTGAAGTTTAGAAATCGCGATCACCGTGCGATTGGGAAGCGAATTCCAATCAGAATCGGACCTTAGGATGTTCCTTTGGACGGAGCGCACCGGGAACTTGGGGATTTAAGTTTTCCTCCGTGAATTCCCGCTTGGAAGTACGTGTTAATCAAGGATTTGTATCTTGGAATAGGTACTTCGGTGATCACTGCAGAGCGGACTCACGGGGCGGGAAGCTTGGGATTACTTGTGAGTGGACTTTGTTTTAAGCATATGCATGGTTTTTAATTATGAAAGTTTTGTGCATATACTTTAAACGATGGTGACTTTGATTTAATAAATCTTTGGTTGATGATTTGAATATGTTTATATGTCTTGGCTATATATTTTTGAGTATAGACATATATATTTGAGTATGATGATTATGTTGATATGGATTTTGGGATGGCTATCTATATTGTCTATGTATAGAGTATGAGAGGTTGTTGTGGTGAGATTGTGGAAAGTTAGGAGTTTGATGGATGGTTGTGAGATATGAGTATGGTAGGTGAGTACCATTCCCTAGTTACTAGGCTTCCCACACACGCCTGGCAGTGGGTGGGAAGGCCATGAGATTACTGGTCTCACGATGGCGCTGGCGGCGGTGTGAGACACTTTCCATACGTGTTGCGGCGGCGTATGGGAGAGTATGTATATTGCTTGAGTATCATCACACACGCGTGGCGCGGTGGGGTGATGATACCGTCTCGCGTGAGGACTTGATATGAGATTTGTGAGCCACACGTGTCGCTGGCGCAGTGCCGGCGCAGTGAGCTATGGAGTTCCGTCCCCTTGGACTACTCATCCCGGACGCTGTTAGTGTTCGAAATCCTGCATACCAACAATCCCCTGCTGGATTGTCTCCCAGTACATTAGTATGGAGAGGAGTATATATATACTATACTAGAGTCCTAGCTATATACAAATATATTTATATATGGGTATTTACGGGTTGTTGAGAGTTGTATATATATTTTGGGAAATGAGTTGTGAGCTTGAGATGTGGAGATGTTTCGGACTTTGGGATTTTTGTGTTTGAGTTTTGGTTTCAAATGTGAAACTGCATGCTAGAGCATTATTTTTACATGGTGGGGTTACTATGTTGTTTTAAAGTGAAACTTTATTTCATCCACTCACATCTTTCGCTTTTGCCCCTCGATGAGTTGCTCAAGGCATTCGAGCAAGTCACGAGCCCGAACTTGTCGCTCTAATAGGGTCTGATAAATTCTTTCTACTCCGCTTGTTGTAAACAAATTCTGAGATGCTCGTTATTGCCTATGTTAGGCTACTACTTGAGGCCGGAGGCCATTTTGTGTTGGATTGTAGTTTGTAAAAGCATGTGGGCAGTTGGGTTGTATATTGATGTAAATTATTGCAGGTTGTTTATTGTTGGTTTGAGCATTTTACAGGAGACTCTGCAAAATTTTGGTAGAATGTCTTGGGTTTTAGTAAGTGGGCCCGCATCGATGATGTCGGCACTAAGATGGGTCCGCCTGCCGGGAAATTCGGCTGTCTGTCACATGTGAAGCCCGAAGGCTACACAGAGCTCCTACACAAACTTACTTGAAACAAACTTCAATAAGATTGATACTCTTGATACTCACTTGATACACCCTTGACACACACATTACATACAGTAGATACGCTGCCTATTTATAGGCCATAAGATTAACTCAACATTAAACATAACCATAACCACTATACCCAGTAAACCTCACTTTTACTTCAAGTCATAAACTAGACATAATAGCTAAACCCTTTATATTCTAACTCTTTGTTTCCTTAACTCATGACCTTTGAAATTACCCCAACAATGCGGTAGTTGGCTTGGGAAGCCCACACCCCCAAGACTAAAAGTGTTAGTAGAATAGATGACGACTTTCTAAGTGTGAAAGCCATTATTTATTGGTTGAGGATTTGTGTGACATGAACTTTGTTTATGCTTATGCTTATAGAAACAATCATGTAGTAACTAGCAGGCACACATTTTATCCCTCAAGATATCTGAGTATATATAGAAGATCTGGATCTCAATTCCCGCAATCTGTGGTGGCTTTGGCAACCAGGTTGCATTCCGGATATGTTGTCATGTTAGCGAGCGAAGTTTTCTTCTGCGGTTGATTAGGACTAAAGATAATTATCTACTAGTACTGTTTCACTATACTGAAATAGTCTTGGAAGTCGTTAATCTAAGCATCAATGTTTCATTTTGGTTGCTGAACCTGAAATCTAATGTGTTTGTTATTTAAGAAAAATGGCCACTTGGATCTAGAAGGTTATACTAAAGCAGATTATGCTGGGAATATTACAGATAGACATTCTACATCAGGTTACTTCACCTTTGTTGGTGGTACCTAGTTACGTGGCGTAGCAAGAAGCAAAATGATGTGTCTCGGTCCTCTGCAGAGTTTGAGTACAAAGGGATTGCCCAAGGGGTTTGTGAAATACTGTGGTTGAGGTGGTTACTTGCTGAAATTGGGTTTAGACCGAATGCTGCAACAAAGCTCCACTGTGATAATCAGTCTGCATTTGAAATTGCTAACAATCTGGTGCAACATGAACGAACTAAGCATGTAGAAGTTGATCGGCATTTCATTAAGGAGAAGCTGGAGCAGAAGTTAATTTCTATACCTTTTGTGCATTTTTCAGAGCAGTTTGCAGATATGTTGATCCATGTCGTGTCAAAGCATCGATTTGAAGACTCACTTGACAAGTTGGGCATTACCGATATCTATGCACCAACTTGAAGGGGAGCGTTAGCGTGAGTTAACGTTCCTATTAGGAATAGAATTTATATTTTATTGTAATTATCTAATTTGAATAGAATTAAGAGATTTTGTACATATTTTCTGCTTGTACCCACTCTGTATGTAGTATATATATTCCTCCTTGAGAAAAGAATAAACATATCAGTTTGAACCCTAATTATTTTGAGTTAAACTCCTGCCCGGCAGCCTTGATGCCTATTGAGACTTGCAGCATGGACACAGCCTTGAGTAGGTCGTCTTCACTATTGGCAGGCACCTCTTGAATTAGACAGCAGGCCGATTTGCCCTGTCAACGTCACATGTTCCCTCCACAGCCTGGTACGGGTAATTTGCTTCACTTGCGATTTCCTCCTTTTTGTTGGATGTATTCAAAGGAAGTGACCATCAAACCACCACCGCAGCCTTGGTTGCCATAGCCTCTGTGCAGGATGATGTGGCTTGAGATGCCGAAGTACCCAAGATGATGAATACGGCAAACACCACAAGGTTTTTCACAAAAGCCATTGTTTACAAAGTAGTGACTGGAAAGCTAGCTGTGAAGGAGCAGAGCATAGTATCGAGGGTTTATATAGAAGATGATCAGAATATGTCTGCATGTGCACTGCACACAGTGATGATGTAAGTGGCCGAATTGGGAAGGGAGCTAAATTCCAGGCACGTTCCTTCTAGAAGTTGATATGTCTTGTGGAAAATTAAGTACAACTTGAACATGCAGCCAAGTTCTAACAATTTGTATGCGAATAACTCCAAATCCAGGTGGGGTTCAGTATGCATGCAGCCAAGCTTTAACTATTGTCATCTTCATTAATTAATGGGCCACCTCTTGATGTAATCAGTACAATACCTGCATACTATTTTCTGGAGGAGTTTAAGCCTTAATTTTTGAGATATGACTAAAAACTCTACCAAGTTTTTCAAGTTCCCAATCCTTAATTCGCTACCGTGTTCGTCTAGAATTGTGGATTAATTTGGTCATCAAACTTTCACATCGAGCTAGAACAATCCAGTCCTTGATGTGAATTTGATGTTCAAGAATGCTAAATCGTTGCAGTTGCTGTCTAACTCAGATTTGCAAAACTAGTGGTGGTGCAATGCAAGCTACCAACGTTCCTTTTATTGCAAATGGTAGACTCTAAAGGGATGATGATGTGTGTATTTGTGGTTGAGCAAATTTTTTATGCCTCCCCTGCCAAATGGAAAAAAAAAAACAGAGAAAAAAGAGACTTGATTTGTTATTTTTTTCTATTCGGCAAAGACCAATGAGACTTTTGAGGTCGTCGGTCCCTGTAATCCATCAAAATCAACACGGCTCACGTCTACAAGTACTAACCCATGTTATTAGTTCTTGCGTGTCAATTTCATCAAATACAAGAACTATATAAAACATTAAACCATATCACTTCTTGGGTTGTTGATTTAAAAATGTATGTACGGGAAAATTTCAAAAACTCCACCATATGCTTCCTATATGCTCCAATTTTTGAATACCAACTTATGCAGTTGTGTTTTATTTATCGCACTACGTACGTAGTTTACTACGTGAAAGGATATAAACATATTTGCTAGCTCCTGCCTTAGCCGATACAGGCATTTTCACAGCCAATCATTAATGATAATACACTCACTTAGATATGGATTCTATAGCCTATTTAAATATATATATATATATATATATATATATTATGCAGTCGGGTAGTAAGCGTCCCGAGCAAGGCCACAGACACCTTCTGGGGGACCAGCATCCCTAAGAATTTTCATATAGCCATTTTCACCCCAGCTCTCACCCCATTGATTCTTGAGTAACCGATACTTAATGCAGTCCTCAGTCGTTCCTTACCCAACGACGGTAACAGCATGGTCCAGTCTCGTCCCACAATCTGTGTTCGAGAAGAGACCCCACCTTTGTACTGCCTAAACTCCACCCCAGAACCAGCGATGGCTATTGAGACTCTCTGCATGGATACAGCCTTGAGTAGGTCTTCTTCACTATTGGCAGGCACCTTTTCACAACCAGTGATCTGGACAGCAGGCTGATTAGCGTTACACGTTCCCTGCACAGCCGGGTACGGGTAGTTTTCTTCGCTGGCAATTCCTCCGCTTTGTTGGATGTATTCAAAGGTAGAAGGAATGAAACCACCATTGCGGCCTTGGTTGCCATAGTCGCTGAGTCCAGAAGTTGTTGCTAGGACAGTGAGATCAGTTTCCCAGTTTTGATTTGGATAATCCCTTCCACTGCTGCCACTGCAGAAAATGCCCAGCAACAGCCTACACATATAATACAAAAACAAAAACATCAATACTTAGTAAAGAATATGGATGAGTTAAGAAGGTAATTAATATAAGGAAGGTGGATCTCTTAATTACCACAGGTTTCTTGATTCTTTATGGGGGTGACAGCTCCTTTCTCCCTCCAGTCAATGCTAGGCAGGGCATCAGTCGGGCTGAGGTCTTTGTACCTGAAAGATATGTTTGTGGATGAGTTTAATTCAGTGGCCCTTTTGTATCCAGTACGCTGCCGGAGGAATTCTTCATCGCTCAAATCAGAATGTTCATTCAGTCTTAACGTGTAAGTCTTGTTCCCTTCAGTCTTGAACTGCTCCACAAACTGCACGTTGTTCTTGAATATGGCGAAACGCCTTTCCTTCTCTGCATTGTCCGCATAAACGCAGCCATACTTTGTCATCCATTGATCATGTTTTGCAGCAATGGAAGCTTCGGACAGTGTGCGGGATGTGGCTTGAGATGCCGAAGTCTCCAAGACGATGAATATGGCAATGACCACAAGGTTTTTCTCAAAAGCCATTGTTCGCAAAGTAATATTGGCTTAGGTTTTAAGTAGTGATATTGGAAAGCTTAAGCAAAGCATGCGATGGTGGGTTTATATAGAAGATGGTCAGCGTGTTTGCATGTGAACATATTGTTCATGTTATTAGTCGAATTGGGAAGGCAGCGAAATTTCCAGTCCAGGCACGTACGCAGCCGGATACTGTTAAGTTGATATTTTGTTTTGTTTTGTTTTGCATGTGAACACAGTGTTCAATGTAAACCCTTAAAACTATTATATTCTAGATATAAACCCACATACTTTTAAACATTTACTTAAAACTCAAATTTAAGCCCATGTGGCTAACTTAGTGGAAAATGGCTTTCGTTTGTAGATAAGCGGACGTCTCAAGTTCGAATCCTCAGGATATCTTGATTTTGTGTGTGTGTGTGAAATCTCCCCTCCTAAGATAGATTCATCCTCTCTCTCTCTCTCTTTCCCTTCCTCATTTTCAGGTAACGAAGTTTGATGCTTGAATTACTTGGTTTCTCTTTTTGCCCAAGATTGTGAATTGATGCAAATTTTGTTGAAATTTGTCTCTTAAGTTCAAATTGTGGGATTTTGTGTGGCCTAACTTGTGACGGGTCTTCTTAGTTTATGAATTTGGACAAACATTGGCATTCCTTTGTTTGTTTGAAATTTTGTTGATTTTTGGTTTGGTCAGGCACTCTAAGCTTCATGAAAGTAAGTTTCTTGCTTATAGGCTTAAAATTAGAGCAGTTTTGCCTAAAGCAACATAAGTACTTCAATTTCCAATCAAAAGATGCCATGCAGCTTAGTGAATTAGAGAAAGGAATGGTTAGATGTTTTGGTAGGTTTTTCTAGATGAATATATGAGTACTTTGTTGGTCCCTCAGGATACCAATATTGCATTTGTAATGTAGTGATTATAAATTATAATACTATGTCATTTTCCTCCTAGGAAAGGCCTTGATCTAAAATTGATTTTTTTCAACTTGAAGGTTTATCTCTTGGGTTGGATTTGAATTCTATTATTGGAGTTGGAAGAAGAAGAGGCTCGGGCTTAGTGGTGAGGGTTGGGAAGGCTGCTCTGTGTCTAACCAAGAGAAATAGGTCCCGGAAATCTTTGGCTCGAACTCATGGCTTCCGCAGACGCATGAGAACCACCGGTGGTAGAGCAATGTTGAAGCGCCGACGTGCTAAGGGACGGAGGATCCTCTGCACGAAGACCAATCCCAACAGTGGAAAACGTGCCTGATTGTGTCTTTTTCATATTCAGTTTATCAGGTAAATGAAATGAAATGAAATGTAATGATGTCTAATAGCTGGTTCTTGTGAACATTGGCAGAATTTCAAACTTATTTCACATGATATCCCTTCAGTATTGTTTCAATCGAAAGGCTTTTGTTTGTCCGAGCCCATTTTGCATATTAACTGTGTCCTGTTAATTTTTTTGTCCAATTCATTCTTAGTTATGCCAATAAATGTATCAATGGAAGGCTCACTCTTAATGGGGGCTCCAAAAACCTGGTGATGGCTTGTAATGCCATATTGTTTTGTTGTTACACTTCACACGTATGTGCAGATCTTATCACTGAGACAGAGGCGGAGCCACGATGGGGTCGTCGGTCGGACGACCTCTTGGAAGCCATGGAAATAGCCTTGAGGTCCCTTGAGTTGGGCGCGACCTCTTGGAGCTGCACACCACGTGGTCGACGGAATGCTTGAAAGAAGAAGGAAGAACAATTTGAAGAAGAAGGAGGCGAGGCTGCTCTGGCGTAGCGTCGCTTTTTTAAAACAACCGGGCAAAACGCGTCGTTTTGGCCCGAGAATGTTTTAAATGACTGCCAAAACGACGCGTCGTTTTGGCCAGTCTGAACAAAAAAAGAATGCCCAGCGTATCCCTTCACCTCTCCTTCTCCTCCACAGACTCAGAATCGATTCTTTCATTCAAAAAACCCCAAATTTCTTTTGTTTTCTCCTCCTCCAACCCTAAGTTCCAAACTCAATCCCCCCCAAGCCTTCAACTCCATCTCCTCCCTTGCTGCCGCCATTGAGGTGTCTTTCTGCTGCCGTGCGTCTTGTGGTGGTGGTGCCAGCTTCTCTCTTTATATTTGCTAATTGTCATTGTGAAATTTCACAATTCAAGTAAGTTCTAAGCCCTATATATGATATATTTAATTTAATTGAAACATAATTCATGTTTATTTTGATTATATTGGTAGTTTGATTATATTGTGAGTTTTTATTTTCATTATTTTGTATATGTAGAATATATTTAATTTAATTGAAATTCAATTCATATTTATTTGATTATATTGATGGTTTGTTTATATTGTGAGTTTTATTTTGCAAGTTTTTGTATATGTAGAATATATTTAATTTAATTGAATATCCAATTCATGTTTATTTTTATTATGTTGATGGTTTGTTTAAATTGTGAGTATTTATTTTGAATATTTTGTATATGTAGAAGTATTATGGAACGGTTTTTTAAGAGAAAGTCATCATCGGGTTCCGGTAGTTCGAATAATGTTGATAGTTCAAATACTGTTGGTAGTTCAAGAACTCCAAGTTCAAGACAAAGTCAGTCAGATGGTGTTTTGGGTAATCTTCAAGCGGATCCTGGATTAAGAACTCGAATGATAGATTATGATGCTAATATGAGAGATGAGGTCCGAAGATCATATCTACAAAAAGGACCTTGTCAACCTAGAGGTCATAATTTCCCGATAACTAATATGTCGGGAATTAATCGACGCTTCATTCCCCAATGGTTTGATGAGTTTGATTGGTTGGAGTATAGTATATCTAAAGATGCGGCATTTTGTCTCTATTGCTATCTCTTTAAAACCAATTTTGAACAAGTGGGTAGTGAAGCTTTCACTGGAGATGGATTTAAGAATTGGAAGAAAGGGAGAGAAAGATTTAAGATGCATGTTGGACCGGTTGGGAGTGTTCATAATAAGGCTAGAGAAGCTGCTACAAATTTGATGAATCAAGCTACACATATTGAAACGGCAGTGAGCAAACACTCTGACCAAGCTCGTAAGGCTTATCGCACATGTTTGATAGCATCAATCAAGTGCACTAAGTTTTTATTGCGACAAGGTCTTGCTTTTCGTGGCCATGATGAAAGTGCCACTTCAAGTAATAGGGGAAATTACTTGGAGCTATTACAATTCCTTGCAGATAATGATGATAAAGTTAAAGAAGTTGTGATGGAAAATGCTCCGGGGAATCTCAAATTACTAGCTCCTTGCATTCAAAAAGAAATTGTGAATTCATGTGCCCTTGAAACACTTGATGCTATCATGGATGGTCTAAAAGATAGATTCTTTTCAATATTGGTGGATGAAGCACGTGATGTATCGGTGAAAGAGCAAATGGCTATGGTGTTGCGTTATGTGGATGACTCCGGGCATGTAATTGAAAGATTTGTGGGTATCCAACATGTTACCGACACTACTTCAAGTTCACTAAAGGATGCTATTGACACATTCTTTTCTCACAACGGTTTGAGCATTTCCAAGCTACGAGGACAAGGTTATGATGGTGCTAGCAATATGAGAGGTGAGTTGAATGGCCTTAAAACAAAGATATTGAGAGAACAACCTTGTGCATATTATGTTCATTGCTTTGCTCATCAACTTCAACTAGCTCTTGTTGCCGTAGCAAAGAAGAATATAGACATTGCCTCTTTTTTTGCAACGGCTAATAGTGTGGTTAATCATGTTGGAGCATCTTGTAAGCGGCGTGATTTACTTAGAGGGCAACTTCAAGAAGAGCTTGTGATAGCTTTTGAAAATGATTGTCTTATAACGGGGCGAGGCTTAAATCAAGAAACAAGTCTCAAACGTGCCGGTGACACACGATGGAACTCACACTATGGTACCTTGATTAGCATCATTTCTATGTTTTCATCTGTGGTTCATGTGCTTCAAATGGTTGTTGATGATAATCCCAATGAAAGTGCGGGTGAAGCAAATAAGTTAATGAGAGAAATACGGAGTTTTGAGTTTGTGTTTCACCTTTTCTTGATGAAGGTCATATTGGGACTCACAAATGATTTGTCACAAGCATTGCAAAGGAAAGATCAAGAAATTGTTAATGCAATGGCTTTAGTGAAATCATGCAAGGAAAAGCTACATTGGATGAGGAATAATGGGTTCGATGCATTGGTTGATGAAGTATCTTCTTTTTGTGAAAAACATCATATTTATGTTCCTAACATGGAAGATGCATTTATACTTCCAGGGAGGTCAAGGCGTAATGCTCCAATAAAGACAAATCGACATCATTATCGTGTGGAGCTATTTATTTATGTCATTGATGAGCAAATTACGGAGTTAGAGGATCGCTTTAATGAGGTAAATACCGAGTTGCTTATTTGTTTGGCATGTTTGAGTCCGAAAGATTCATTTGTAGCTTTTGATAAATCAAAGTTACTTCGTCTTGCTCAATTTTATCCTCAAGACTTTTCGGATGAGGATCGTTTGGCACTTGAAGATCAACTTGAGATTTATATTCATTATGTGCGTTCCATGGGTGATTTCTCTCAATTGCAAGGGATTGGTGATCTTGCAAAAAAAATGGTGGAGACAAGGATGCATCAAGTATTCAATTATGTATATTTGCTCATTACATTGTCTTTAGTTTTACCGGTTGCAACTGCTTCAGTGGAGAGGGCATTTTCTGTCATGAATATTGTTAAGGGTCCACTTAGGAACAAAATGGGAGATCAATGGTTGAGTGATAGCTTGCTTGTTTATATTGAGAGAGATATTTTTGCTTGTATTGAAAATGAAGCTATAATGCTTCGTTTTCAAAATATGAAACCTCGTCGTGGACAATTATAGCTTGTAATATTATTTCCGTTATGAATTATGAATGAAAGTACTATGATTTCATTTTCAATATGTTTTTCAATCCTAAATTTTTATTTGGACTTTTACACTATGACCCCTTGTGGTATGATTCCTGGCTCCGCCACTGGTCACAGAGTACATTAGCTAGTACAAGATGGGGGATTTTCACAACCAATAATAGTAATTCTGCATAAATATGAAAAAGGAGAATCTGGTAGTCTTGGGTTCAGCCTACAGCTATAGGTGAAGTCGACAAGATTTTATAGTTACATGACAATAACCATATGATTCAGAAAGCCTTGTTGATGGAAAGCTTTCTGAGCAAGGCCACAAGCACCTTCTGGGGCATCCTCATGCCGAGATGCTTCTCCTGTGGCGGCAATGGCAACAGAAACTGCAGGTTGCGCGGACACAGCCTTGAGTAGGTCAATTTTGCTATTGGGAGGCACCTCTCTTCGTGACCAGAAGTTCCATCCAGACTCTGGTATGGGTAACTGTCTTCAGTGCATTGAGGTCTTCCCTGCCAAATGGGAAAAAACCAGAGAAAAAAGAGACTTGATTTGTTATTTTTTTCTATTCGGCAAAGACCAATGAGACTTTTGAGGTCGTCGGTCCTGTAATCCATCGTAATTTATGCATAATAAGACTTTGGGCAGTTTGGCGGAACGAATAGGAGTACAAGTAGTAACCCATGTTATTAGTTCTTGAGCTTCAATTTCATCAAGTAGAGGAATTATAGAGAACATTAAACCATATAGGCATTTTCACAGCCATTGATAATACATTCACTTCGATATGGATTCCATAATAGCCTATATAAATATATATAGATTATGCAGTCGGATAGCTAGCCTGCTGAGCAAGGCCACAGACACCTTCTGGGGCACCAGCATCCCTAAGAATTTTCATATAGCCATTTTCACCCCAGCTCTCACCCCATTGATTCTTGAGTAACCAATACTTAGTGCCGTCCTCAGTCGTACCGTACCCAACGGCGGTAACAGCATGGGTCAGTGTCGTCCCACAATCTGTGGGCGAGAAGACCCCACTTTGGTAATTCATAAACTCCGCCCCGGAACCAGCGATGGCTATTGAGACTGGCTGCTTGGACACAGCCTTGAGTAGGTCTTCTTCACTATTTTCAGGCACCTTTTCATAACCAGTGATCTGGACAGCAGGCTGATTAGCGTTACATGTTCCCTCCACAGCCTGGTACGGGTAGTTTTCTTCGGTGGCAATTCCTCCGTTTTGTTGGATGTATTCAAAGGAACTAGTCATGAAACCACCATCGCAGCCTTTGTTGCCATTGCCGCTGGCACAGTCCAGAAGTTGTTGCTCGGACAGTGAGATCAGTTCCCCAGTTTGGATTTGGTTAATCCCTTCCACTGCTGCCACTGCAGAAAATGCCCAGCAACAGCCTACATATATAATACAAAAACAAAAACATCAATACTTAGTAAAGAATATGGATGAGTTAAGAAGGTAATTAATATAAGGAAGGTGGATCTCTTAATTACCACAGGTTTCTTGATTCTTTATGGGGGTGACAGCTCCTTTCTCCCTCCAGTCAATGCTAGGCGGAACATCAGTCGGGCTGAGGTCTTTGTACCTGAAAGATATGTTTGCGGATGAGGTTGATTCAGTGGCCCTTTTGTATCCAGTACGCTGCCGGAGGAATTCTTCATCGCTCAAATCAGAATGTTCATTCAGTCCTAACTTGTAAGTCTTGTTCCCTTCAGAGTTGAACTTCTCCACAAACTGCAAGTTCTTCTTGAATATGGCGAAACGCCTTTCCTTCTCTGCATTGTCCTCATAAACACGGTCATACTTTGTCATCCATTGATCATGTTTTGCAGCAAAGGAAGCTTCGGACAGTGTGCGGGATGTGGCTTGAGATGCCAAAGTCCCCAAGACGATTAATATGGCAATGACCACAAGGTTTTTCTCAAAAGCCATTGTTCGCAAAGGAATATTGGCTTAGGTTTTAAGTAGTGATATTGGAAAGCTTAGCTAGCTGTGAAGAAGCAAAGCATATGATCGTGGGTTTATATAGAGGTTTTGATCAGCGTGTTTGCATGTGAACACAGTGTTCATGTTATTAGCCGAATTGGGAAGGCAGCGAAATTTCCAGGCACGTACGTAGCCGAATACTATTAAATTGATATTTTGTTTTGTTTGTGGAAAATTGACGCATAGTAAGTCATGAAGGCATAATAGTAAGTCATGAAGGCATAATTGGCGCAAATCATCATTCACCCGACGTCTATGGAGGTACAATTGGAGCAAATCATAATGTATGAAAAGAGTCTTAGCTAAGCATGGTCAGTTTGGAAATGCTTTTAGATAATAGAAAAGTTGATATATATCCATGGGTTTAATCCTCGGATTTTGTGACTTTGATACAAGTCCTTTGACTTTTGTGCCACATAGGATTACATTCATTTTTAAATATTGTATGATGTAATCTTTTGATTTTTATATTTTTAAAATCACTTTTGGTTCCAATATTGCCCATTATCTTAGATTACTTACCTTAATGAGATAATTAGCCAATATTATATTTCTTTCCTTATCCAATTTACCCTTGAGCACATAAAACGTAAGAAATAATGAAGTTATTAATTGCAGCAAATTTTTATGGTGGTTTTATAATAAATTACTAAATTTATGGTAAGTAAAGCACCTAATTAGGAAGACTTTTTTCTTTTTTAAATGTTATACATTGACATAAGAAAGAAATAATGGAGTGAGTTTAGTGCTCAAAGGAACAAACACTCGTTAAAATAGATGAGAAAATAATTGAGATTCAGAGTTGGGGTTCATCCCAAGGCACAAATGACCGCTGAAGCATGGTCTAATATCCATTTGCTATGCAGTCATAGTATCAACTTTTTCTTCTTTTATTATTATTATTATTATTTTATGTTGAATATATGCTCAACTTTGAGAAAAATGACTTTGAAGGGATTAAGCTAAATTTACTAATATATTATATTATTTATTGTTGGTTGAGTTTGTGAATGCCCATTCTGGTACTAATAACCCATCCCAGCACAGTACCTATTGCTGGAGGAGTTTCAGCCTTAATTTGCGGCATGACTGAAACTCTCTCAAGTCTTTCCAGCAGTCTGCAATATCCTTAATTCTCTACCGTGCTCATGTGGAATTGTGGATTGATGTTGGTCGTAAAATTTTGAAAATCGAGCCAGAATAATCCAATCCCTGACGTGAATTTGATGTTCAAGTAAGGATGCTAATTAATATACCGTGTTAACTCAGATTTGTAAGACTAGCAGTGGGGCAGGAATAGAAGATGATCAGCATGCATGCAGCCAAGCATTGGTTAGTCAGGAATTGATATGTTGTCTTGTGGAAAATTAAGAAGTCCAACTTGAGCATGCAGCCAAGTTCTAACAATTTGTATGCGAATAACTCCAAATCCAGGTGGGGTTCAGCATGCATGCGGCCAAGCTTTACTTATTGTCAGCTTCATTAATTTTTGAGATATGACAAAAAACTCTACAAAGTTTTTGAAATCCCCAATCCTTAATTCGATACCGTGTTCGTCTAGAATTGTGGATTAATTTGGTCATCAAACTTTCACATCGAGCTACTAGAATAATCCAGTCCTTGATGTGAATTTGATGTTCAAGAATCCTGAATCGTTGCAGTTGCTGTCTAACTCAGATTTGCAAAACTGGTGGTGGTGCAATGCAAGCTTCCAACGTTCCTTTTATTGCAAATGGTAGACTCTGAAGGGATGATGATGTGTGTATTTGTGGTTGAGCAAATTATTGATGCCGTCCCTGCCAAATGGGAAAAAACCAGAGAAAAAAGAGACTTGATTTGTTATTTTTTTCTATTCGGCAAAGACCAATGAGACTTTTGAGGTCGTCGGTCCTGTAATCCATCGTAATTTATGCATAATAAGACTTTGGGCAGTTTGGCGGAATGAATAGGAGTACAAGTAGTAACCCATGTTATTAGTTCTTGAGTCTCAATTTCATCAAGTAGAGGAATTATATAGAACATTAAACCATATTACTTCCGGAGTTGTTGATTTAAAAATGCATGTTTTATTTATCGCATTACATATTACGTATGCTATATCAATCTAATGCACTATGTAAGTAGTTTACTACGTAAAAGGGCACAAAAACACACTTTTAACAAGGGCTCCAGAGAAACCTGACGACTAATTGCATGTATTAATTAATGCCATTTTCTTATAATATTATTTGTTATTTAGAACATATCTTGCACATGGGATATTAATTTAAAATTTTAATTTTCAAAGCCATTGATTATACATTCACTTCGATATGGATTTCACAGCCAATCATTAATGATAATACACTCACTTAGATATGGATTCTATAGCCTAGCTATATAAATATATATAGATTATGCAGTGGCATAACTAGCCAGCCGAGCAAGGCCACAGACACCTTCTGGGGCACCAGCATCCCTAAGAATTTTCATATAGCCATTTTCACCCACCCCATTGATTCTTGAGTAAATCATAATGTATGAAAAGAGTTTTAGCTAAGCATGGCCAGTTTGGAAATGCTTTTAGGTAATCAAACAAAAGCGTGTTTTTGCGTTGTTTGACATTAAATAAATAAATAAAAAAGTGCTAATTGCCTATAAAAGTAGTTCCAATTACTTTTTTCAACCATAAAGATAAAGCACTTGAATTTTTAATAAAATTTACATATGCTTATAAGAAAAATATTTATCATCAGAAGTGCTTCCTAAACAAATATTCTATATACTTTCTACAAAAGCATTTTTCAAATAAAATTAAGTGACCAGAGTTTTAAGGCTCAAAATCAACAAGGCCCACATCTACAAGTACTGACCATATTGAGTTTCAATTATACGAAACAATTAAATTAACCCATTACCTTTTGCGTTGTTAATGCAAAAATGTATGCGCACCAAAACAATCTTATTATTAGTTAAATTTCTCGAGGCGATCATCAAAGAGGATATGTAGGCACAAAATCTTAGTGTGCTTTGTACAACATTACTCAATTGTGGAACTGAATATGGAAAAACAGCAGCTTTATTATACCACTACCAAGTTTAGATTACAATGCCATTACTCAAGCTGCTCAATACATATGCAGCCATATGCCAAGGGAGGGTTATACAACTGGATAGGAAGCATACATGGCAATGCGACAAAGCCCTTCTGGAAAACCAACATCTTTGCGCAATCTCATGTAGCCACCCTCACCCCAGTTCGCTCCCCATGAATTCTTGACCCACCAATACTTAATGCCATCTTCATTTTCACCAAAACCGACGACTGTAACACCACGGTCAAGTGATCCCACAACCTCCAGAAAAGATCCCACTGGAGTAATGTTGGAATGCCATTCCTCTGCCTTCAACCGCAGCTGTGACCGGTTGCATTGGAACAGTCTTCTGCATGTTAACCATATAGATGCTGAGGTGTGCAGACTTTGCTATGAGCTGGAGAGTGGTCACGTGCTTCTCAGTGCACAACTCGTGATTGTTAGTTAGGCTACGTAGAGAAGATTATCAGCTATATAAACACTAGATTAAGCAGTGCTTTAGTGAGTTAGAATTGTAACAGCTTTTTAGTAACAGAAATATACAGACCTCATTTCTCTCTCTCTCTCTCTCTCTCTCTCTCTCTCTCTCTCTCTCTCTCTCTCTCTCTCTCTCTCTCTTCGAATTTCTCTGTCAAAACCCAAAACCTAACTTTCTTTCCTCCATGGTTAACATGGTATCAGAGCTGCAACAGTGGAAGGGCCCCAAACATCTGTATGTAGCTTAGTAAAGGGTCTAAGACTAGTGGTAGATGAGGAAGAAAAAGGCAATTTGATGGACCGTCCCGAATTTCCCGAACCCGAGGCGAACCTGCGGAGACCCGGCATCACACCCAGCCGGGTTCACTCCTTAAATCTATGTCCTCGTTTGAGAGGACTAAGGGCACGAGACTTTCTGCGAAAATTCGGCAGAGTCTCCCCTATAAATTGAACATTTCCCCAAAATTTCCACCTGCATAAAACGCATTTTATAACCCAACCGGCAGCATGCACAATAAAATCTCATGCAATTTACATAAATGGCCTCCGGCCTTCAAATGATTCTAGCAGAACTGCCCACAAAGTTCTTAAAATAACTTAATGCATCCAACATGCATATAACAACTTCAAAATCTACTCACGCGCACCTTCACTCACTTAGTCCCCAGGACAAGCCTCAATTCAACCAAGTTTTGGGACCAACAACGAGGTCCAAACCAATCCCAATAAGACCACCAAAGTGGGGTCTAATATGTGGCTGCACCTAGTAACTTCAGGCTGCCTACGTACCCTACTAAGGGATCAAGCCACACGTAGCTCTTTCATATCTATCCTGGCTCCTACTATCAAATAACCCATTACCACCACACAAATACATACATTCTAATATTTATCCATCACAACCCATCAGTCACAATCACAGTATCACCCTTCATACGACGGGACGCACCCGGCCTCGTATGGGCCTGTCAACACGCCGCTAATCCAAAGACGCGCGGCGACCTCACCGGGCCCGGCTACATTCTCACCAGCCTCGGCTACATTCTCACCAGTCATCACACAATCACATCTCCCATCATACGCGGACGCACCGCCACGTGTGGGTCTGCATCAACACGCGGCTAATCCAAAGACGCGTGCGACCTCACCGGCCGGGCACGCTGCATTCTCACCAGCCTCACACAACCATATCTTCCCTCATACGCCGGACGCACCCGGCCACGTGGGGTCTGTCAACACGCCGGCTAATCCAAAGACGCGCGTGCGACCTACCACCGGCTACATTCTCACCAGCCCTCACACAACCATATCTCCTCATACGTCCGGACGCACCGCCACGTATGGGGTCCGCCAACACGCCGGCTAATCCAAAGACGCGTGCGACCTCACCGGGCCGCTACATTCTCACCACCCTCACACAACCATATCTCCTCATACGTCGGGACGCACCCGCCATGTATGGGGTCTGCCAACACGCCGGCTAATCCAAAGACGCGTGCGACCTCACCAGGGCTCGGCTACATTCTCACCACCACACAACCATATCTCCCATCATACGTCCGGACGCACCCGCCACGTATGGGGTCCACAACACGCCGGCTAATCCAAAGGCGCGTGCGACCTCACCACGGGCTGCTACATTCTCACCACCCTCAACATGATCACAATATGGGGTACGGGGTAGTGCGTATAGCACTGTAAGCTAACATTCAATCGCTTTATTTACCTTTAACCATCCACACAATTTAATATATAAAAAAAAAATATAAATTCTAATCTTATGTAAATTTCAACAAAAAAAGCATTCCAAAAACTCCCCCATTTAAATTCACTAATTTATATCTTAAGCTCACGGTCTCCTTTTCACTCAACAACGCTCGAGACCTGTCACTAAGGTCATTCTAGCCCTCCTGGGATGGTAGAACTACAAGGAAAGTCTAGCGGTCAACCCAGGGTCAAACTACCCAAACTTGGTCAAACGGGCCCGCGGGGCCCACGACCTCCAAATCATGATCCGACAGTTCCTATAGGTTCTACAAAGTCCAGGACACACGTCCTACAAGTTTGGTCCCGATCGGACGGTCAGATCGCTCACGATCGCACGATCGGACGGTCGCTAAAACCCTAACCCTAGGGTTGGCATTTTCGGAGTATCCGGGACTCCATTTTACGATCCGTCGAATCCTACATGATCCTGGTAATACCCAGATCAATATATTATAATTTCAGGACCATCCAACGGTCCAAACCTAGCGAACCCGGAAAATATGCGATATGCGATATCCGTTCGGAACTCTAACGGTATCCAAAATGAGATCCGAGCACACCTACGCGCTCGTGACATCGAGAGGATCACAATGGGACAAAAATTCCCCTCAACTACGGTGCCCACGCGCCGCCACACGCGCCGGCGCGTGGGTGTCTAAAGCGATATCGCATCGCGGAAAACCTCCAAATCGTGAGCCAAGACTCCTACCCTAGGTCATACACCTAATTTGGAGTCACTTTTGTTCTTGGACATACCCCAAAAACTGACCGGAAGTGGCCAAATCGCGATCGCAAAACTGGCCGAATTTCAACTCGTAGATCGAGCTACCTAGCCTCAAAATTTATGAAATCCTACCCAACCATCAGCTAGAGCATGCAGAAGGGATGAATTTCCATACCTTGATTGCCAAAAATGGCGGCCGGACGACGGAGAACGAAGCCGAAGTTTCTCAAAACCGCGCTTTCTCCTCGTTTTCCGCGAAACACGGCGGTTGGCGGCGAGACCCTGGGGTAGGAAGAGGACTGGCCGTCATTTTGGTACCGGCCGTCGACTTTGGTGGCGGACGAGAGCACGGCCGGCCAAAACGTGGCCGGCCTCCATTCTTGTCGCGAACCAGCGGAGGGAGAAGGAGAGACGCGCGGGAGAGAGAGAGAGACAGACGGGGCAATTCCGCTTTAACCAAAAATCCAATTTCCAAATATTTACGATTATGCCACTGAGCTTCTTCTGATCATATCTCTCTCGTTACAACTCCGATTCGAGCCCACTACGTGTCTACGAACTCATCTCACCGTGCTCTACGCAACGGTACAACCGAATTCCCAAATTCCTTTCGGGTAAGAAAATGACCAAAATACCCTTATCCCACGGGTAATTTCTCAATTCCACTTAAATTAATTAAACATGGGATAAATTTGGGGTCGGGGTGTTACACAATTTGTGCATTTTGCCTTGTAAACAAGAATCACACATCTCAGTAGTGGAATCTACAGACAAAGGAATATTAGAGACCTTTAACATGTGATGAAGAACATCATTAGAAGCATGGCCCAGTCGAAGATGCCACAACTTGGTCTTGACTTGTTGACCCAAGAGTGCATGCGGTCTTGAATCCTCTTGTTCTGCTGGAGGTAGATACAAGGCTTTATTGTTGGCTGCGTCTTTTTTGCTATGACAGGAATTGAAGAATCCAAGGGTGACTTGTGAATTTGGGAAAGTTGAGGATGAATATGTGGAATGGGATAGAGCCCTTTGTCACTCTGACCTTTGTACATAATCCTGTGGGTTTGCTTGTCCTGCACATATATGTGATACTCATCAAATATAACATTGCAGTTGTTATCCTTACAGAGTTAGTACACAGATAATAGATTGGCAGCAAGTTTAGGAACATGATACACTTGTTTTAAGTGTAAAGTGCATGGTAAGGCTGATAAAGTAGAATGGCCAATATGGTCTATGCTTAGACCTTCCCCATTGCCGATAGTAATCTTGTCTTCAGAAGAGTAAGGGGCAGACGCTTGCAATTGATGCACATTGGGTGTCATGTGATGGGAAGCTCCACTGTCTGCTATCCAAAGATCATTGGAGTATAAGGAGAGGACAAATTGGCTGTCATAACTTGAAGAGACTGTGGAGGAGGAGCACCTTGATATGCAAAGTTGGCTCGGTGATAACAGTTCAATACTATGTGCCCTTTCTTACCACACATTTGACACTCAAGGATAGGTGTGGATGAGTTATCTGGAATCCTGTAGTAACAATTTGGTGTCGTATGTCCTCTCTTATTGCAGATTTGGCACTCAGGTATGGCATGTGATCTAGGAGCAGAAGAGAACCGTGGTGAAAAACCACCCCTGTGACTATTATGATTATGGAATCGACCATTGGTAAAGCCTCTACCACGAGGAACAAACTGATTGGTAGAACCATAGGCATTATTAGGCTGGGAAAATGAAGGAGAGAACTCTGATGACTGATAAGCTCCATGAGAAGTATTGGTCTGTGACTTAACCCCAGTAAAGCCCATAGAAAATGAAGCTTGAGGGTGAGCAGTGATGGTACCAACTGTAGAGGCAGTACCCTGAGTCTGAGAAGCATCTTGAGAATGGGATGATGAGCCAATTTCAAACGGACTAACACTTATCATACCGGTCATGGAGTGATTCATTGCTAACATTCTGGATTCAATATTCTTTTCAACAGACAGCAACTGAGCTCTAAACTCCTTAAGAGCTATAGGTGTTTTTCTTGCAATGAGCACAGTCTTGATCATGTCAAACTCCTGTGGTAAGCCATTTAAGGCGGCAATGATAACACCACCCTTGTGGATAGTGTGCAACTCAATTTTGAGTTTATTCACCCGAGCCCTTGAGACGAAGCATACTGATCTGTAAGGCTTAACCATGCATCCCTGGCTGTTTTACAACCAATGACATACTCTATGGCCTCATCAGACAGAGTTGCAATAAGCAAACTGAGCAAAGATTTATCAATTTGAATCCAGTGACGATAATCCTCAGTTAATTCAGTAGTAACTCCTGCAGACTCAGTTATGACATATTTAGATGGACACACAGATGTGCCATCAAAATGACCATAGAGGTCGTATCCTTGAAGAACATATTCCAACTGATAGTTCCACTTCACAAAATTATCATCATTCAACTTAATAGTCAAAACACCTAATAAGGTCTCAATTTTCGGAGCAGTAAAAGTCATGGCAGTATAGAATCAAAGAATCAGAAATTACTTCAACGAATCAAATGATGATCTTCCAAGAAAACACAGATCAAAAGAATAGCAGCTTCGTGCTTCAAGAAAACAGATCCAGGAAATTGCTTTGTGCTTCAAGAAAACAGAGAAATTGCTTCGTGCTTCAAGAGAACTAAAACTTGCTTAAATCGGCTTCGTGCTTCAAGAAATTACAGAGCATGCTTCGTGCTTTTAATGAAATCGCATCATACTTAAACTGAAATTGAAGACAGAATCAGCATACCGAAGATGAATATATCATCGAGTCAAGACGCTTGCAAAATCGCCAGAAATAATATCAGACTTTAGGAAAGCATTTGCATCCAACGAATCGCCATTGATGCAATCGATAGCTTGAGCCTCAGAAATTGCTTATGATATAGTAGAGTGGAAGCAAAAAGGATCAGGAATCAAATAGCCGAAGCTCTGATGGCACAGATTAGTAGCCCGCAATACAAGCGGCAATGTTAATTTTCTTCTCAATGTCACATGTTTCATTATTTCCTATGTATTGGTAACTTGTTTCGTTGGTGATACCGTTTGTTTGTATGTAATCGAAGGCATCGAGCACATTACCAGTTTCGCAACCTTGGTTGGCGTCATTTTTGGAACAGTCCACTAGTTGTTGGACAGTGAGATCAAGCTATACCAGTTTTGATTCGTGTAGGGAGCTTTGAGTGCATGTGCACAGTGGCGGATTTGTGTAAAGGGCAGGATGGGTGCCTGCCCATCCCAAAGTTTTTTTTATTTTAAAAACCTATATATGTTATAAGGGCAGCCCAAATTTAAAAACTTAAAAGCTAATCCAATATAAACACGTTGCCCATCCAACTTCCAAGAGGAAGTGGTCCCATATATTTTGTCTTTTCTCTTTTGCCACAGCTTGTTTATCTCTTCTATTCTATAGCGACCACAACAACCTCTTTTCCCCCGCTCTATTTGCTGCATATTCCTATTATACTGGCTGAGCAGTGGGCAACTTGGCAAAATCATCTCCTCTCCTTCCTACAACAAGAAGTAATTTCTAATTCTCTCATTTTCTATATATCTTTAATTATAGTTTTAATTTAAAATTGAATATTCTAGGATTTACTTAGAGATTAAATTATAATTTTGTGATTTTGTTGAAATTAAGTTGGGGCTTTGATTTTAGGAATTTTGTTGAGATGTTTCAATGTTTAATTTGTTGTTTGTTCATATTGTTGAGATGCTATTATTATGAGAATTTGTTTGATTTTTTGTTGGTATGTTTGATTTAAATTATTTCTTTTACATGTTATTCGTAGGTTATCTTTCACTTGTGGTTTTTGTTTTTGTTGTTAAGCTTTTATTTATGTATAGATGTATTTGAGGGTAAGGCTCACTACGTTCCCCCTGACTAGGTGTATATTTTTTCTGATTATTAATGAAATTTACTTATATCGTCGATTTTAGTATGTAAGTTCCGCCCAATTGGCTTTCCAATCCTGGATCCGCCACTGCATGTGCATGTGCATGTGCATGTTATATAACTAATTAATGATCACAAAATAATGTTCAGGTTCATGTGATATAACTAATTAGTTTTGGTAGGGAGCTTTGAGTTTTGGTGCTCATCTTACCACATACACCTTGGAATTTTATGGGGGTGACAGCTCCTTCGTTCCTCCAGTCAATGGTTGGTGGAACATCAGTCAGGTTTTCGTTCCAGAAAGAACTATTTTTGAATGAGCTTGTGGGTTTGTATCCAGTATGAAACATGGTGAATTCTTCATCTGTAAGGTCTGAGAATTCGTTGAGGCCTAACTTGTAAGTGTGATTCGCTTCCTTATTAAACTTTTTAGTAAATTTGGCTTACACCTTCAAATTCAATTTGTCGTACCTAAAACCCTTCACTTTTTGTTCTTATAAATAATACCCAATTTGTATAAGTAAAAACCCATGACTAGAATCCAACTCAGCAAGTTACCTAATTAAGCATAAAATCTGATTTATTGTACTTTTCAGATTCCAAAAATACCCCCAACTAAGCCATTATTGCATTTTGTATATTAATGTAGGAATCAATATGGAAACAGTTTTTAATTGGATTGTATATAATGACAGATGTTGAATTTGGAAAGATCTCCAAATGGTTGTAATGGATGTATGAATTAATTTTGAAACATTTTAAAAAAATTAACAATAAATTCAAATTTAGGTAATCGGTTTGTTTAATAAAATGTTTATGTTATTTTCTTTTTATGAATTATACATGACTAATAATCCACTTTATAATTGTTTATGAATAAAACTATACATACTAATTATGTTGAAAAAATAATGTACCTATTACTTGTTTGTTTTATGAAAAACATAATTTACCTACTATGAAAAGTGTACATAATTATCTATTTCAAATAATGTACCTATACACATTTACAGGTATATTGTAAAATAATTTACTTGTGGGTAAATAATGTACCTATATTTTATATAAATTATTGTGTACCTATTTTTAATTATGAAAAATATACGCAATTACAAAGTAACTGACTTTGTTTTTTTTTTTTTTGGTAAATAATATACCTATATTTTATATGTATATATTTATATTATATTTTTCATAGGTACATTATTGGATATGTAATTTATAGATTTTTTGTTTGTTTGCAATTTTAGGGGGCGAGATGTGAGAGGGAATGACAACTAAAAGAAATGGGGTGATTGATATGCTATTAATATGGAGCATATTAATTACAATTATGACAGTTAATGAAATGCTTGAAATAAATTATAAATAAAACATGAAGTTTAGTGGCAATGATGTAAAAACATAGAAATACTACGACCTCTTATATCCTACTAGTTATTTAAATTTGAAATTGGGTTTTACTCATAGATTTATAGAGTGATGGGTATATGTCTAGGAAATAGAAAATGTAGGGATCTATATTGGAAATGCTTGAAATAAATTAAAAATAAAATATGAAGTTTAGTGGCAATGATATAAAAACATAGAAATACTACGACCTCTTATATCCTACTAGTTATTTAAATATGAAATTGGGTTTTACTCATAGATTTATAGAGTGATGGGTATATGTCTAGGAAATAGAAAATATAGGGATCTATATTGGACAAGCCCTAAACTTTTTGATGAATTCCACATTTTCCTTGAATATCTTGAAACACCTTTACTTTTCTGCATATTTCATCGCCCTTGAAGCTTCATCCAACGCGGTGGATGCGGCTTTTGATGCCCAAGTCCCCGAAACCCCTATGAACATGGAAATCATGAATTTCCATTCAAGTGTAAAAGCCATTGTTATTAGCTGATTGATGATCACTAGGTGTGAAGAAGCAAGATCAAAATTTCCATATATATAGATGATGAGCATCTTTGTTCTTCACTGTTAAGGAATATCTTTGGATATATGTGGAAAGGAGCCTGCATATTGAAAAAAAACCAACAAAAACTTCAGTCAGATCGACTCATTTTCTGCTTCACTGTGATGAAATGAAACACATTTTCAATATTAGGCCATTAGAACTCGATTAATTCTCGTATAGAGTTTGTCATACCTAGCTAGCATATAAGATGCATACGCATACTTACATATATATCACTCTGATCTATTTTTGTAAAAAGAAAAAGTGCATCAAATTCACTTTTAAGCAATTAGGCTAACAGACGTGGATAAGCATAAACCAATATAGTCTAAATAGCCAAGTGAGCAGGATATGACAAGGTCTGCAGGCACAGATAGGCATCAACCATATACATGCTCTGTGGTTTACACCAGGGATCTTGTTGGCCATATATATATGATGGTAACTCACATATCAACATCTTTGCAAATTCTCATGTGGCTAGCCAGCCTGTGTTTTAGATTCTTTAAAATAAACTAAAAGAAGAAGCAAGGCTCAATTTCACCAGTACCGATCTGTTTAGTAGTTCGAGTGCACTATATTGCCTAAAAATTCAAGAAACAAAGTTCCATCATTAATTCCAAAAGCTACATACTAAGAAATTACATGATCAATAAGAACACACAAGATGAAGATTGAATATTTCCTAATAATTGCTATAGAAATTCAAGCAGTAGGATAAGAAGCTTTCATGGTAATGCTACAAAGGGCTTGCACATGAAATGCCACAAAGGCCTTGCCTAGTATGCACATCTCTTTGAATTCTTACATATCCACCCTCACCCCACTCTGCACCCCATGAATTTTTGACTAACCAATACTTCGTACCATCAGCACCTGTCCCATACCCAACTACAGTGACACCATGGTTCAAATGAGTTCCACAATCTCCTGTGAGAATTCCAAGTGAGTAAAACTGGAAGTCGTATCCACTGGCGTCAATTGCAACAGAACAGGTTGATTGGCCACGGCCTTCAACAAAGCCAACTCGTTGGCTGGTACATCTTCATAACCTGTGATCTTTGCTGCATGATATGCTACCTTGTTCTTGTTGCAAATTCCATCAACTCCTCTATAGGGGTAGTTTGCTTCAGCTGCCAGGCCTTTGTTGCGCATTACAAACTTAAAGGCATCATCCATGAGACCACCCTCACAGCCTTGGTTCTCACCCTGAGTGTCGCAATCCACTAGCTCTTGCTCCGAAAGAGACACGAGCTTCCCACTTTTCAGCTTTGTAGTGCCTTCTGTGGCTGCCACTGCAGAAAATGCCCAACAGCATCCTATATACCATATCACAATAAAAGCCCGAGTTAGAAAAGATTAATGTGAACCACATAGTTGAAAACAAAAATTATGATGAGGGTATTAGTGATTTTGGCTAATTATCACATTCACCCTGGTCCTTGATGGGGGTGACAGCTCCCTTTTTTCTCCAATCCATGCTGGATGGGATTGCAGTCACGTTCTCATATTTAAAAGTGTCTTAGATGACATGGGATTGAGGGATGTTCTGTATCGGTTGCGTGAGGCTTGGAATTCTTCATGACTCTGGTCTGCAAATCCATTGATGTTTAGCTTGTAAGGCTGATTGCTAGCATAGTTGAAGGACTCTATGAACTCCACATTGTCCTTGAATATCTGGAAACGCTTTTCCCTCTCTTCATCGTCCTTGTAGATGCGTACATATCGAGCCATCCACTTTCATGTCTATCTAACATGGAAGTATGAGCATCAAGCAATGTGCGGCAGTTGGCTTGGGAAGCCCACACCCCCAATCCCAACAGTGGAAAACGTGCCTGATTGTATCTTTTTCGTATTCAGTTTATCAGGTAAATGAAATGAAATGAAATGTAATGATGTCTAATAGCTGGTTCTTGTGAACATTGGCAGAATTTCAAACTTATTTCACATGATATCCCTTCTGTATTGTTTCAATCAGAAAGGCTTTTGTTTGTCCGAGCCCATTTTGCATATTCACTGTGTCCTGTTAATTTTTTTGTCTGAATTCTTTCTTAGTTATGCCAATAAATGTATCAGAACCCAAATGGAAGGCTCACTCCAAAAACCTGGTGATTGCTTGTAATGCCATATTGTTTTGTTGTTACACTTCACACGTATATGTGCAGATCTTGTCACAGAGTACATTAGCCAGTACAAGATGGGGCATTTTCACAACCAATAATAGTAATTCTGCATAAATATGAAAAAGGAGAATCTGGTAGTCTTGGGTTCGGTCTACAGCTATAGGTGAAGTCGACAAGATTTTATAGTTACATGACAATAAGCATATAATTCAGAAAGCCTTGTTGATGGAAAGCTTTCTGAGCAAGGCCACAAACACCTTCTGGGGCATCCTTATAAATATCTATAGATAATGCAGTGGGATAGCTAGCCAGCCGAGCAAGGCCACAGACACCTTCTGGGGCACCAGCATCCCTGAGAATTTTCATATAGCCATTTTCACCCCAGCTCTCACCCCATTGATTCTTGAGTAACCAATACTTACTGCCGTCCTCAGTCATCCCGTACCCAACGACGGTAACAGCATGGGTCGTTTTCGTCCCACAATCTGTGGGCGAGAAGACCCCACTTTGGTAATTCATAAACTCCGCCCCGGAACTATCGATGGTTATTGAGACTGGCTGCCTGGACACAGCCTTGAGTAGGTCTTCTTCACTATTGGCAGGCACCTGTTCATAACCAGTGATCTGGACAGCAGGCTGATTAGCGTTACATATTCCCTGCGCACCCTGGTACGGGTAGTTTTCTTCGGTGGCAATTCCTCCGTTTTGTTGGATGTATTCAAAGGAACTAGCACCACCGCAGCCAAGGTTGCCATAGCTGCTGGTACAGTCCAGAAGTTTTTGCTCGGAAAGTGAGATCAGTTTCCCAGTTTTGATTTGGATAATCCCTTCCACTGCTGCTACTGCAGAAAATGCCCAGCAACAGCCTACATATATAATACAAAAACAAAAACATCAATACTTAGTAAATAATATGGATGAGTTAAAGAAGGTAATTAATGTAAGGAAGGTGGATCTCTTAATTACCACAGCGTAATTGATTCTTTATGGGGGTGACAGCTCCTTTCTTCCTCCAGTCAATGCTAGGCGGAACATCAGTCGGGCTGAGGTCTTTGTACCTGAAAGATATGTTTGCGGATGAGGTTGATTCAGTGGCCCTTTTGTATCCAGTACGCTGCCGGAGGAATTCTTCATCGCTCAAATCAGAATGTTCATTCAGTCCTAACTTGTAAGTCTTGTTCCCTTCAGTGTTGAACTTCTCCACAAACTGCACGTTCTTCTTGAATATGGCGAAACGCCTTTCCTTCTCTGCATCGTCCTCATAAACACGGCCATCTTTGTCATCCATTGATCATGTTTTGCAGCAATGGAATCTTCGGACAGTGTGCGGGATGTGGCTTGAGATGCCAAAGTCCCCAAGACGATTAATATGGCAATGACCACAAGGTTTTTCTCAAAAGCCATTGTTCGAAAAGTAATATTGGCTTAGGTTTTAAGTAGTGATATTGGAAAGCTTAGCTAGCTGTGAAGAAGCAAAGCATACGATCGTGGGTTTATATAGAAGATGATCAGCGTGTTTGCATGTGAACACATTGTTCATGTTATTAGACGAATTGGGAAGGCAGCGAAATTTCCAGTCACGTACGTAGCCGAATACTATTATGTTGATATTTTGTTTTGTTTCGTTTTGTTTTGTTTTGCATGTGAACACAGTGTTCAATGTTGACCCTTACAACTATTATATTCTAGATATAAACCCACATACTTGTAAACACTTACTTAAAACTCAAATTTAAGCCAATGTGTCTAACTTAGTGAAAAATGACCTTCATTTATAGACAAGCGGACGTCTCAAGTTTGAATCCTTAGGACATCTTGATTGTATGTGTATGAGAAATCTTCATCTTAAGATAGATTTGTCCTATCCTAAGTCACATACCCAATAAATAATGTACCTATAAAAAAAAAAATAAAGAGATGGATTGTAGTTGAGGAAAAATGACTTTGAAGGGATTAAGCTAAATTTACTAATATATTATATTATTTATTGTTGGTTGAGTTTGTGAATTCCCATTCTGGTACTACTAACCGATCCTAACACAAGTACCAATTGCTGAAGGAGTTTCAGCCTTAATTTGCGGCATGACTGAAACTCTCAAGTCTTTCCAGCAGTCTGCAATATCCTTAATTCTCTACCGTGCTCATGTGGAATTGTGGATTGATGTTGGTCGTAAAATTTTGAAAATCGAGCCAGAATAATCCAATCCCTGACGTGAATTTGATGTTCAAGTAAGGATGCTAATTAATATACCGTGTTAACTCAGATTTGTAAGACTAGCAGTGGGGCAGGAATAGAAGATGATCAGCATGCATGCAGCCAATCATTGGTTAGTCAGGAATTGATATGTTGTCTTGTGGAAAATTAAGAAGTCCAACTTGAGCATGCAGCCAAGTTCTAACAATTTGTATGCGAATAACTCCAAATCCAGGTGGGTTCAGCATGCATGCGGCCAAGCTTTACTTATTGTCAGCTTCATTAATTTTTGAGATATGACAAAAAACTCTACAAAGTTTTTGAAATCCCCAATCCTTAATTCGATACCGTGTTCGTCTAGAATTGTGGATTAATTTGGTCATCAAACTTTCACATCGAGCTACTAGAATAATCCAGTCCTTGATGTGAATTTGATGTTCAAGAATCCTGAATCGTTGCAGTTGCTGTCTAACTCAGATTTGCAAAACTAGCGGTGGTGCAATGCAAGCTTCCAACGTTCCTTTTATTGCAAATGGTAGACTCTAAAGGGATGATGATGTGTGTATTTGTGGTTGAGCAAATTTTTTATGCCTTCCCTGCCAAATGGGAAAAACCCAGGGAAAAAAGAGACTTGATTTGTTATTTTTTTCTATTCGGCAAAGACCAATGAGACTTTTGAGGTCGTCGGTCCTGTAATCAATCGTAATTTATGCATAATAAGACTTTGGCAGTTTGGCGGAATGAATAGGATTACAAGTAGTAACCCATGTTATTAGTTCTTGAGTCTCAATTTCATCAAGTAGAGGAATTATATAGAACATTAAACCATATTACTTCCGGAGTTGTTGATTTAAAAATGTATGTTTTATTTATCGCACTACATATTATGTAAGTAGTTTACTACGTAAAAGGGCACAATAACACACTTTTAACATGACGACTAATTGCATGTATTAATTAATGCAATTTCCTTATAATATTATTTGCTATTTAGAACATATCTTGCACATGGGATATTAATTTAAAATTTTAATTTATTCATGATGTAGTTGGATATAGGCATTTTCACAGCCATTGATTATACATTCACTTCGATATGGATTCCATAATAGCCTATATAAATATATATAGATTATGCAGTCGGATAGCTAGCCTGCTGAGCAAGGCCACAGACACCTTCTGGGGCACCAGCATCCCTAAGAATTTTCATATAGCCATTTTCACCCCAGCTTTCACCCCATTGATTCTTGAGTAACCAATACTTCATGCCGTCCTCAGTCATCCCGTACCCAACGACGGTAACAGCATGGGTCGTTTTCGTCCCACAATCTGTGGGCGAGAAGACCCCACTTTGGTAATTCATAAACTCCGCCCCGGAACCATCGATGATTATTGAGACTGGCTGCCTGGACACAGCCTTGAGTAGGTCTTCTTCACTATTGGCAGGCACCTGTTCATAACCAGTGATCTGGACAGCAGGCTGATTAGCGCTACATATTCCCTGCGCACCCTGGTACGGGTAGTTTTCTTCGGTGGCAATTCCTCCGTTTTGTTGGATGTATTGAAAGGAACTAGTCATGAAACCACCATCGCAGCCTTTGTTGCCATAGCTGCTGGTACAGTCTAGAAGTTGTTGCTCGGACAGTGAGATCAGTTCCCCAGTTTGGATTTGGTTAATCCCTTCCACTGCTGCTACTGCAGAAAATGCCCAGCAACAGCCTACATATATAATACAAAAACAAAAACATCAATACTTAGTAAAGAATATGGATGAGTTAAGAAGGTAATTAATATAAGGAAGGTGGATCTCTTAATTACCACAGGTTTCTTGATTCTTTATGGGGGTGACAGCTCCTTTCTCCCTCCAGTCAATGCTAGGCGGAACATCAGTCGGGCTGAGGTCTTTGTACCTGAAAGATATGTTTGCGGATGAGGTTGATTCAGTGGCCCTTTTGTATCCAGTACGCTGCCGGAGGAATTCTTCATCGCTCAAATCAGAATGTTCATTCAGTCCTAACTTGTAAGTCTTGTTCCCTTCAGAGTTGAACTTCTCCACAAACTGCAAGTTCTTCTTGAATATGGCGAAACGCCTTTCCTTCTCTGCATTGTCCTCATAAACACGGTCATACTTTGTCATCCATTGCTCATGTTTTGCAGCAAAGGAAGCTTCGGACAGTGTGCGGGATGTGGCTTGAGATGCCAAAGTCCCCAAGACGATGAATATGGCAATGACCACGAGGTTTTTCTCAAAAGCCATTGTTCGCAAAGGAATATTGGCTTAGGTTTTAAGTAGTGATATTGGAAAGCTTAGCTAGCTGTGAAGAAGCAAAGCATACGATCGTGGGTTTATATAGAGGTTTTGATCAGCGTGTTTGCATGTGAACACAGTGTTCATGTTATTAGCGGAATTGGGAAGGCAGCGAAATTTCCAGGCACGTACGTAGCCGAATACTATTAAGTTGATATTTTGTTTTGTTTGTGGAAAATTGACGCATAGTAAGTCATGAAGGCATAATAGTAAGTCATGGAGGCATAATTGGCGCAAATCATCATTCACCCGACGTCTATGGAGGTACAATTGGAGCAAATCATAATGTATGAAAAGAGTCTTAGCTAAGCATGGCCAGTTTGGAAATGCTTTTAGGTATGAAAACGTGTTTTTGCGTTGTTTGACATTAAATAAAAATAAATAAATAAAAGTAGTTCCAATTAATTTTTTCAACCATAAAGATAAAGCACTTGAATTTTTAATAAAATTTACATATGCTTATAATAAAAATATTTATCATCAGAAGTGCTTCCTAAACAAATATTCTATATACTTTCTACAAAAGCATTTTTCAAATAAAATTAAGTGACCAGAGTTTTAAGGCTCAAAATCAACGAGGCCCACATCTACAAGTACTGACCATATTGAGTTTCAATTATACGAAACAATTAAATTAACCCATTACCTTTTGCGTTGTTAATGCAAAAATGTATGCGCACCAAAAAAATCTTATTATTAGTTAAATTTCTCGAGGTGATCATCAAAGAGGATATGTAGGCACAAAATCTTAGTGTGCTTTGTACAACATTACTCAATTGTGGAACTGAATATGGAAAAACAGCAGCTTTATTATACCACTACCAAGTTTAGATAATGCCATTACTCAAGCTGCTCAATACATATGCAGCCATATGCCAAGGGAGGGTTATACAACTGGATAGGAAGCATACATGGCAATGCGACAAAGCCCTTCTGGAAAACCAACATCTTTGCGCAATCTCATGTAGCCACCCTCACCCCAGTTCGCTCCCCATGAATTCTTGACCCACCAATACTTAATGCCATCTTCATTTTCACCAAAACCGACGACTGTAACACCACGGTCAAGTGATCCCACAACCTCCAGAAAAGATCCCACTGGAGTAATGTCGGAAGGCATCGAGCACATTACCAGTTTCGCAACCTTGGTTGGCGTCATTTTTGGAACAGTCCACTAGTTGTTTGTATGTTATATAACTAATTAATGATCACAAAATAATGTTCAGTGCATGTGATATAACTAATTAGTTTTGGTAGGGACCTTTGAGTTTTGGTGCTCATCTTACCACATACACCTTGGAATTTTATGGGGGTGACAGCTCCTTCGTTCCTCCTGTCAATGGTTGGTGGAACATCAGTCAGGTTTTCGTTCCAGAAAGAACTATTTTTGAATGAGCTTGTGGGTTTGTATCCAGTATGAAACATGGTGAATTCTTCATCTGTAAGGTCTGAGAATTCGTTGAGGCCTAACTTGTAAGTGTGATTCGCTTCCTTATTAAACTTTTTGATGAATTCCACATTTTCCTTGAATATCTTGAAACACCTTTACTTTTCTGCATATTTCATCGCCATTGAAGCTTCATCCAACGCGGTGGATGCGGCTTTTGATGCCCAAGTCCCCGAAACCCCTATGAACATGGAAATCATGAATTTCCATTCAAGTGTAAAAGCCATTGTTATTAGCTGATTGATGATCACTAGGTGTGAAGAAGCAAGATCAAAATTTCCATATATATAGATGATGAGCATCTTTGTTCTTCACTGTTAAGGAATATCTTTGGATATATGTGGAAAGGAGCCTGCATATTGAAAAAAAACCAATAAAAACTTCAGTCAGATCGACTCATTTTCTGCTTCACTGTGATGAAATGAAACACATTTTCAATATTAGGCCATTAGAACTCGATTAATTCTCGTATAGAGTTTGTCATACCTAGCTAGCATATAAGATGCATACGCATACTTACATATATATCACTCTGATCTATTTTTGTAAAAAGAAAAAGTGCATCAAATTCACTTTTAAGCAATTAGGCTAACAGACGTGGATAAGCATAAACCAATATAGTCTAAATAGCCAAGTGAGCAGGATATGACAAGGTCTGCAGGCACAGATAGGCATCAACCATATACATGCTCTGTGGTTTACACCAGGGATCTTGTTGGCCATATATATATGATGGTAACTCACATATCAACATCTTTGCAAATTCTCATGTGGCTAGCCAGCCTGTGTTTTAGATTCATTAAAATAAAATAAAAGAAGAAGCAAGGCTCAATTTCAGCAGTACCGATCTATTTAGTAGTTCGAGTGCACTAATGTATTGCCTAAAAATTCAAGAAACTAAGTTCCATCATTAATTCCAAAAGCTACATACTAAGAAATTACATGATCAATAAGAACACACAAGATGAAGGTTGAATATTTCCTAACAATTGCTATAGAAATTCAAGCAGTAGGATAGGAAGCTTTCATGGCAATGCCACAAAGGCCTTGCCTAGTATGCACATCTCTTTGAATTCTTACATATCCACCCTCACCCCACTCTGCACCCCATGAGTTTTTGACTAACCAATACTTGGTACCATCAGCACCTGTCCCATACCCAACTACAGTGACACCATGGTTCAAATGAGTTCCACAATCTCCTGTGAGAATTCCAAGTGAGTAAAACTGGAAGTCGTATCCACTGGCGTCAATTGCAACAGAAACAGGTTGATTGGCCACGGCCTTCAACAAAGCCAACTCGTTGGCTGGTACATCTTCATAACCTGTGATCTTTGCTGCATGATATGCTACCTTGTTCTTGTTGCAAATTCCATCAACTCCTCTATAGGGGTAGCTTGCTTCAGCTGCCAGGCCTTTGTTGCGCATTACAAACTTAAAGGCATCATCCATGAGACCACCCTCACAGCCTCGGTTCTCACCCTGAGTGTCACAATCCACTAGCTCTTGCTCCGAAAGAGACACAAGCTTCCCACTTTTCAGCTTTGTAGTGCCTTCTGTGGCTGCCACTGCAGAAAATGCCCAACAGCATCCTATATACCATGTCACAATACAAGCCCGAGATAGAAAAGATTAATGCGAACCACATAGTTGAAAACAAAAATTAGGATGAGGGTATTAGTGATTTTGGATAATTACCACATTCACCCTGGTCCTTGATGGGGGTGACAGCTCCCTTTTTTCTCCAATCCATGCTGGATGGGATTGCAGTCACGTTCTCATATCTAAAAGGTGTCTTAGATGACATGGGATTGAGGGATGTTCTGTATCGGTTGCGAGAGGCTTGGAATTCTTCATGACTCTGGTCTGCAAATCCATTTATGTTTAGCTTGTAAGGCTGATTGCTAGCATAGTTGAAGGACTCTATGAACTCCACATTGTCCTTGAATATCTGGAAACGCTTTTCCCTCTCTTCATTGTCCTTGTAGATGCGTCCATATCGAGCCATCCACTGCTCATGTCTATCTAACATGGAAGTATGAGCATCAAGCAATGTGCGGCAGTTGGCTTGGGAAGCCCACACCCCCAGGACTAAAAGTGTCAGTAGAATAGATGATGACTTTCTAAGTGTGAAATCCATTATTTACTGGTTTAGGATTTGTGTGAAATGAATTTTGTTTATGCTTATGCTTATAGAAACAATCATGTAGTATATATCTAGCAGACGCATTTTATCCCTCAAGAGATCTAAGTATATATAGAAGATCTCGGGATCTCGATCCGGCAATCTGTGGTGGATTTGGCAACCAGGTTGCATTCCGGATATGTTGCCATGTTAGCGAGCGAAGTTTTCTTCTGCGGTTGATTAGGACTGAAGATGATTATCTACTAGTACTGTTTCACTATACCGAGATAGTCTTGGAAGTCGTTAGTCTAAGCATAAATGTTTCGTTTTGGTTGCTGAACCTGAAATCTAATGCGTGTGTGTACATCTTGCATCCCTTTTTCTCCGTACCCTTTACATGGAAATGACCAAAAACAAAAAAAGAAGCCAATTAGGCAATTTATGTCCCCTGAAAAGCTAAATAAACATGGTGTTATCCATTATTTGTTCAAAGAACTGCAGGGCTCTACATACATCAACGTTCTTGAGCCTTCAACGACATTATACTTGGGCCTTAATAGACAGCCGTATTAAACACAATTCACTCCTACGAAAATCAACACTCGTTTAATTATGAAATGACAACTAGGTTTTGGAGAATTGTCTAAGGATTAATTTCTCATTTTCTTTACCCAAAAAAAGAAAGAACGAGCACATAAAGAAATATTCAAATTGCTAACCCTCATACATGGGCCTTAACGAACAATGGTATTGACGTACAAAAGACATGTATATATATATACACACACAAATCATTGAATACATAATAAAGTTCCATGCCCAAAAATGCAGTGACACTGTCACGACTATCTAAGTCAATTCTGTACATAACTGGAAAGCACCTTGTGAGAGGTGTCACCGTCTCTAATTCTAAGTGGGCATATAAACTGCTGCAATTCAATTGAATTAGGGTTTCAACCTTCAAATAACACAAACAACTTCCCATCTACATCCTTGAACTGAAGATCACCTCAAGTCAAAATAAACCAGAAAGTGTTCCTGAAATCAAACATAGTCAAATTTTAACATTAGTCACGTAATTGCAGCAAAATCTCCGGAAACATGAACTAGTACTTGATATGGAGAGCTGCTGTAAAAAGATTGATTTGCTGTTGAACTTGTACCTCATGAATAATGAAACTAATGAACAGCCACATGAAAATTACCATGCTTGCTCCTTTTTTCACTGTCATTAGACTACCGCCGTAAGATTTGTACTCGTGTATCTGCCTATCACGTCAACAAGGGCTTGTATTAACGACTTTGGGTCAAATACTACACCAGCTTTTGGATCATGTATAGAATCAACAACGATCTGCAGAAACTCACTCTCGTCAGAGCTTTAATATCCAGGTAACAAAGGAAAGAAAGATATTTGTGGCCATCAAGCACACTAAAAACAGGAAATTGATAGGACAAAGCACTCAACTTAGCCATTATGATGACATGACACTAGAAGCATTATATTTTATAACAAGGGCTTTAATCAAAAGTGCCAAATTACTCTCCATAAGAACTTGAATATCCTAGTCTAGGTTCATGAAAAATATCCAAGAACAGATATTCATCATAGTAAACGTAAACCTTTATAATTCCATTCAAAATTCAACATATATTTCTTTAGTTTATTATAAGTAACAGAAAGCATTTGGACTCTGTTGAAAGTGGAGTTAAAACTACACATACCACGTTAAAGATTCCTTTGGCAGCCAAGCGTTGAACATCTATAGCAATCTCACCACCTTTGGGCACTAATACAGTATTGATGTATTGGCTGGGCTGCATTGAATTACAAATTTGTAATAAATTACATGTTTATACATAAAACAAAAGGAAGCTTTCTTTTTCTTTAACGAGCACCAACAAAAAGAACCCCTCTTCCCCCAACACAAAAAAAAACAAAGAAAAATACTTTTAAAAAACCATGTTTGCCACCAGAGATGTGACATTAACAATAATAGAAAACAACCATCTGTAACTGCACTGACTAACTTACAAGGTTTGCAAGACAGTTATGAGGATTTCCATATGTTCGATTTAATGCATCTGTGATAGCAGTTACAAAGCAAGAAGCTGAAAAGCCACTGGTCTCTCGGTCACGTGTACCATTTAACAAAAGCACCTAGTATCAGGACAAACTGAATCAACTCAACAAGTAATTTGACATGGAAAATAAATAATGCATTTGTTAATGTCTATCTATAAGATGACCCTGGGTACGTCAGAAAACTTTGCAACAGTCAAAGAAGAAACAATATGAAGACTTGTACGATTGGAACTTGTATCATGTAACATGTAACTTAAGAGTGATGAATAGGTACCTTGGGGCAGGACCTTGAAGATATAATCTCCCCAATGCCAATTAATACCTAAACAATGAGGCATAACAAATTAAAAATATGAATATACAGGTTTCTCAGATGTCCAATCAAGAATTATCAGCTGGGCTCTAGAATCTTCTGAAAAAAGAAGAAGCAAATTCTAGTAAAATAAATAAGAAAATGCAGCATATTTAATATGGGAAGTAATGTTACCAGTGATGGGCAAATAGAAGTAAAGAGGGATCCCATAGCATAAACTACGCAATCCACATTACGTAACTGATCCAAGACAGATGGGTTTGCAGCAGGGAAGACCTAATCATTGTGAAAACCATTGTTATGAGTTCTGATTTCAGGAACTGCAGAAGCATATGCATGGAATATGGAAGCATTTTAATCATTAGAAAAATGGGAGCCACATACCAGTATTTTTTTCATAAGATGAGAAAATTAAAATTTTAAGGGTAGCGCCTGATAAAATGTTATAATGTTAAAAACCTTGCAATATCAGAAAAAGGATAAAGATTTAACAAAAGACTCCATTATTGACCCTTTATTTAAGTATACCAATAAAATCAACAAGGAAAACTTTAGGGCATTACATGAAACTGAAAAGAAAAGAAAAATATATGAAGTATTATTCACCTCATGCAGCAAGTTTTGGCCCTCACTTGACATGTAGAATACCCGCTTTATGCTCGAAGGAAGTGCTGGAAATGAAGAGCTTTCCTGTCCACAGTAAGTCATCACTTTCAATAAATGAGAAGTTCTTTACTATGATCCTGCCTCTAGAATTTGAGTAAAATGCAAAAATCAATCAGCCCTTAAATGTCTTTCCCAGTCTTAACAAGATATGATGATAATGTGAATAGATCTTGGCTGGGTAAAATTACAAGAACCAATTAGAACGCCCAAACCCAATCAACTATGGTTGGTCAGAAACCCAAAGTGGAATTGAAACACCATCAAGATTTTAGTAAATGACTTTTATAAAACAATACCAAGAAATTGAATTAATAGTAGTGACATCATTTTCTGTTTCTGGACAGCCAAATTCTCTCTCTTCAAACATGCACTATTACCTCGCCAACAACACCATTACTACCATAGCATGCACCCACCACATTGACATCATCGAATCTCTCAAAACCCCTATATGTTTTTTTATAAGGAATGAAACATTCTGAAGAATCCATGTCATGTATTCTCAGGAAAAAAACTTGAACTATCAGAATACTTCTGACAGAGAACCTATAGATTGAGACTTCCAGATCAAGAAAACCATATCAGCATACCTTATTGACAGGTTCCATATATCCCTTGGTCGGATGAGAAATTTTGTTCTGGCCTCGTATTATAGTTCCATCCTAGGGGGCACAATAAGGAATTCAGCATAATCAAGTATTGGCAGAATCTTGCAAACTTTACTTGTTACATGAATTGATGATGATGGAAAAAGAAAAGAATACAACAAAAGGTTTGAATCATTTTCATAAGGAGCATACAATTGTTATGTTGCATATCTTCTGCAAGTTCCATAAATGAGAAGGTGCCAGTAGCATGGTTGGTAAAGTCTCTTAGCCAGACCTTAAATTAAACATACAATGCAATTTCAACTATGGTTTGAAAGTACACATGTATCTTGCGTTGCACCAGGTCAATTAGTAAACCAATACCATAGTATAAAGTATATGCATGCATATCTCAGGGCACATGAGTTGTATGTCAACAATCATACCCATAATTCACATCCTAATGTAAGCCTGTCGTTAGTAGAAATCACTGGGAGGACCAGACTCTCTGAGGGGATATCTGACACACGGGAAAACAAAAATATTGCAGCATCTAAGGACTGAAAAAATGTGCGTGCTCCTGCAAAGAAGAAATTCCCAATGCTGCAGAAATTATGAAATCAGTTAAGCAAAGAAATAATATTATCACATAGTGAAATCCAATCATGAAAGATATATTATTGTAGTGCATCTTTCAAAAATTTCTTAGTTAAAGAAAGTGGATTACTGAATTTCAATTAAGCACCATAATGAAACAACACAGAAATACACCAAGTCATAGCTATTGTGAAGATTTCACACCTGCCATTACTGAAGCAAAATGATTCATCAGATCGCCGGAGTATCTGCATTTGAAAAAGGCAATTGAAGAAGTTCAGAAGAGTTCAACAGCAGTTCGAAATCAGAACACATATAAATCAAATTAATAGAGGCAATATAGCATTGCCAACCCGATTACTAACCTGATTCTGAAAATAAACTAGAAAAGCTCGAATGGTTTCCCTGTAGGGTTTTGATACTCCCGTCCATAGCGAATGTTCTCCTTCCACAATATCATACCTGTCAAATTCTCAACTCAGCAGACTGTTACTCAATACCCCACCATAGTATCACCTAGCACGTAAATGAGAATAATTTAGGATATAGAATAACATACCACCTAGAAATGACAAATACAAAAGAAAGTAGGCAGGACCCCAACTATATACATTGTTGAAAATCAGAAGAAATGTCCATAAACATCATCATACTTCACTATTTGCTCAACATTTTTGCCTAACATCAGTTCTAATGCAGAACACTGCTATAGAATTTCCATAAATAGTAGTAAAAGCAACAAAAATACTGGTAGCAAAACATTACCATTCAGATTTGGCTTGACGCGAATCAAGAGGTAAACGGTGACCAAGCAATCTCCGGACTGCCACAGCCTCAGAAGAGCTCTTGTCAGCCAATCTCAAACATCTGGACCGTATATCTCCGACAGCAGGACCACCTAATACACAACCACGAGCAATGAGAAAAAAAATACCAGATACGAAGAAATTGAAAAGGAAGAGAGAAGTTAATTACCGAGAACACGAACGATCTCAGCCGTACTTCCTCCATCGTCGGAAACAGGAAGGACGTGAGCTACGCGAGTAGTGAAATTCTTGAGCTCCTCAACGACGCCGTTGAACGCAGTCCCACCTGCAATTACGAAACGAGAAGAGGTGAGCTTTGTTTCCTTTTCCTGAAATTTTCTATTGCATTTGTTAATTAACGTGGCGGAGAGGGACCTGAAAAGACGAGCAAGGAAGGCATGACAGGGCTAGGGTTAGGGATGGAGGAGAAGGAGTAGCAACGGAAATGTTTAGGGTTTTGGGAGCGAAGGGTAGACATGGAATGAGATCTCCAAGGAAATTGGGGGAAACTGAGAGTGAGAATCAGAGAGGGAGGGCGAGAGGGACATGGGCCCAACCAACCGTCCGCCATATTCCCGCGTCTTTCCTACCGCACCTTCTCTTTTCTTTTCTTTCCCTTTTTTTTAGGGAAAATCTCTTCCCATCAATCTTTTTCCTTTTTTCAGGCCAAAAAATAAAATATATTTTTCCATTCTGACAAAAAACAGAGTATCTTTTTTCACCCCAAAAAAAAACAGAGTATCTTTGTGAGCGGATTATAGCTCACAATGTGGGTTTGCCCATAGGTTCTAAACTCCCATGCAACCATGAATGCTGAGTGGAGTATAGCTCATTTTTAGTATTACTCTAAATTGACATGCAAGCAACAATTATATATATCCTTATCACCCCATAATTCACAATAAATTTGCAGTTTATTTTCATCATTTTTTAGGGTGATATTCTAAATCATTCTCCGTTGTAAGAGGTTGGCACACTACACTGGCCAACTGACCTAACCACATTGCATTTCCATCGCAATTTTTACTCTCGACAAATGCAATTGTGGATACCAAATATCATTAATCTAGTCATAAAATTAACTGCTTTATTAATTTATGTTAGGATGTTGGGTGTGAGAGTTTAATTTAAATGTGATGGGTTTGGTTTTAACATAAAGAAAACAAAAAACTTTGGTGGGATGTTCATATCAGTATGCAACCTCAACCGACCAAAGCCTATAACATGCAAGAAGCTCTATGTCAACGAAAATGAATTTTTGTAGGATGTTTCAAGTCATCTCATGGTGAGAGACCAACTTCATAAATAAAATATTCATTTGACATCTTGTTTTTGGGATATCAAAAATAACATTTCAACCTCAAGTATTCATTCCACATCAGTTTTGACATATCGATTGGAGTGATGTGATATTTTATTTCTAGTTGTTAAATGTACTATGTGGCACGTTTGACACATTGATTGAAGATGCTCTAAAACTCAACCAAAATAGTGAGCACATTTAAAACAAATTCTGAACCAATGTGTTGTTTTCATTAAAAAATAAATAAATTAAACAAATTAAAATTGTTTGACAGACAAAAACGTGCACCGCATCTTTCTTTCTTTATTTATTTTTTTCAATAAGAAAATGAAATCATGGTTTATTGAATGAAAAATCGGCCAAAAGTATTCAAAGAACACAAGCACGTAAGGCCAAATCTTTGAGAAACAAAACCCATAAAACCCCAAATAGAAATGAATATTTTAAAAAATAAATATTAAATTTGTATTTAATCTAATAGTTTCTTCAATCAGTTGAATCTAGGCAAAGATCCAAACACCAAGTTAATACAATAATAGTAAAAAAATGACTGGGACTTTTACGTGACAGAGGGCTGATGTGGAAAGTATGGAAGGACCACCGATGACAAGGCAAGACCCTCATATCCTCTTTAAAGAAAGTCTTCCAAATATATTATATCATTAGCATTTTCTGTAGCAAAGTTTCGGTTTTTGCTTTTGTGTTTGTTTATTTATTTTATGGCCGGAGTCTGATGTGTGTTTTGAAGGGCGAGTTGTTGAAGGCAACTCAATATTGGCCCTTGCGTATATGTGGACTTTTGAGCTTGCCAAAAGGAAAAAGGAGTTTATGCAAATAAAAAAATAGTAAATTGACGTTGCGCGGTGTATAGGTTTTCATAAATAAACTCATTTTAACATGACATGTTATCGCTCATATTTTCTTTTACGTCTTGTTGATGAGCGGCCAACCTTGAATATCTTAACCTTCCTAAAGACAATAATGGCAATATTCTGTATTTTAAGTCTTAACAGCATAACCTCGTTGACCAAAAAAGAAAAACATGCCCCAGAAACTTATTATAGTTAAATGTTGAATTATGGCATTATGTTTTTGTAAATCATTCTTAATTTTTTTTAAATTTTTTTCCTTTAATGAAGATCACCCCCACGTGGATCTAATCCCCACATGAATGAATTAATGTGGCTGGCTGTGATGAAGTTTGCCACATGAAGAGGTTTTGGCATGGAAATTGCTACATTTTTCACCCTAAGTAGATTAAGCAAATTTGAAAAATTCGAGTTAAACTTATACTTGATGATCAAAGCTTATACAATTTCATTTATTTTATTTTTATTTATCACATAAATCGTACATTAAAACAACGTCGTTTTAGCCATATCAATGCGCAAAAATATACGTAGTAATTTTGTTCACGTTCATTTTGTATACTTTTTCATCTCAAGAAATTGTCTATTTTATAACATGTCTTGAGGAATATGTTTTGTCATGTATGTATATAAGTGAAATAAGTTTGGCATTTTTTATGTATTATATATGTTAAAAATTATTGCTATCGATATGATAGTGGATTAAAAATTATTGCTAGCAATATATATATGGTGGGACTTGGTTACTCCTCCGTCTCAAACTCCACAAAACATTTGTTCTCATCCCTTCTCTGCTCCTTAAAAAGACGCCTTCTTCCTAACATTTGCTCTCCGTGAACCAGTAGCCTTTGACTCTCTGTCTGCCTTTCTTCTTCATCTGCATCGAAAACCCAACAAAGTTTTCACCTTTCACGTTATTATAAATCTCTTTCCCGAGAACCCAGTTCCCAAAACCCTCTATTTCACTCTGCTTTTCGCCTTTTTGAAATCCTCGACTTCGAGACCATGAAGAAGAAAATGTGGATGTTTTCTCATTGATCACCTCCTCCAAACCCCCAAAGCTTGTCTTTTGCGTAATGGAAGGTATGACCAAACCCACAAGAAGTGTCACTGCCACCACCACAGCCACCATAATCAACACCTTGCTAAGCAACAAAGCTGGTTCTCAAAGCTTCCCTTTCCCAAAGCTCTCTTTTTGGTTTGCCCCAACTACTCGCCCTCCTGGTCTGCTCTTCTCCAGCTTTGGTTCATAGGTTTGTGTATCGAAAGACTTAGAAAACCCATATGGCTTTTTACAGTTTTAACTCCAACTCTTCATTTAGGTCTGAATACTCGAGCCTCTTCGACCCTTTTACGCATGGCTCAAGTGGGTTTGGTGGGGCTCTGCGAGGAGGTGGGTCTGTTTTGCCTCACTCTCTGGTTTTGGATGGTGAGAAAGGTGAGCTTGTTAAGGCTCCAGCGAGAGTGGGAAAGAAAGGGGTATCAGAGGCAAAGGCCTTGGCGGCTTTGAAGAATCACAGTGAGGCTGAGAGGAGGAGAAGAGAGAGAATTAATGCACATCTCTCTACGCTTCGTGGTCTCGTGCCCTGCACTGAAAAGGTAAAGTATAATTTTCATGTAATTTCAATCATACTGGTTGATTATACTTGAGATTGTTGGATTGTTGTTATAGCTTATTAAGTTTTAACTGGTTATTAGATACTAGTCATTGGAAAACATTACTAGTAAGAAATTGGTCTTACCTTAAATTTGAAGTTCTTTATCGAAAAGTTATTCGACATCTTTTTGCTGACTGTAAAGTAGTAACCTACCATATGAAACTTAGATTCTTTAATCAGACCATAAGTGAAAATAGAATTGTACAGATCAATTTAAGATTAACTTCGAACGGCTATTTGGTCTAATTGACCAAATATTTCAAATATGAAACTTTTGGCTTAAATATGATAAGTTTTTTCTTCCCTTTTTGTGGCAACAAGGGGTTGATCAGAATATGACAACCGGGCAGAGCTGAGAGTGTTTTGCTTTTAACAGTCATTGTTTTCTGTGCCAAAAAGCGAACATGTTTAAACAAATATTTGGTGCTATGAGAATTCTGTTGAAGAGTTATTGAATTGAATACATAGATTCTGAACTCTAATGAAGCTTTTCTCTATCAGGAATCTTGTTCTAATGTATTTTTATGGATCCTGTATTCAATTTTGCTCCAAGAAGCTTAAGGTGATCAATATGAAATACCCCTTCTAGTGATATGCTGTCATTATCTGAGTTATGAAATCATGAAAGAGAAGATCATTCGTGCTTTAGTGCACATCATTCAAATTAACAAAGGTTTTCATTACATTATTTGTGCCTTTGCAGAGTCAACTCTAGTATGGAAGTTACAAAAGTCAACTCTAGATATGTTAAATAATTTGAAAAGTAAACTTCTTCCATACTTAGAGAGCTTCAAAAACATCTGGAAAATGAATCTGCTCAACTCATGGATATGTTAAATTATTTGAAAAGGTAAACATCTAAAATACTCAGAGCTTCAAAACCATCTGTAAAATGAATCTGCTGTAAATGTCTAGGTGCACTTTGGATTTGCATTTTTTCAATTAAATTCAGAAATCAAGCATTAGGGGTGGGTGGGATGGGGTGGGGTGGATTTTCAACCTGTTAGGTACAGCACACTACGCACTATGTTGGAAAGAAACGTAGAAATGGTTTTTTGTTGGCAGAGAAACTCTGACTTTAGCTTATAAATCTACCAAGTCAAATGCACCTAGAACATATTATAATTAAGTAAGCTGAACAGTGTTTCACGGGAACTTCATCTTATTTATTAATTTTATAAGTCTGTGGTTGTTTAACACTAAGTATATATATGGGATGCTTTGCTGTCAATAGCTTCAGTCTTTAGCAGACCATTCTATGTGTTTTGGGAAGTACTAATGATTATGATTGGATGATGGGGTACAGCGCCAGCTGTGTAGTAGATGCCAACATAAGGTCTACATCAGGACTATAATTTATGGCTTAGATGTGTCTTGCTCAACCGTTCAATTAAGATATTATATCATGTTTGGGGCGGTAAGCAAGAAAATATGCATGGGGCTAACTAATAAATTTTTTATGTTCAAGCTTCAGAGAGTATCTTCTAATAAAAATAATTTTTTTAATCACACATTTCTTTCCTTAATGTGTCATCTACCCCGATTTCCAAGTCGAAGCAAGTTGGATGACTAGCTCTGTATTTCGTGGGCTAAGTCTATCCTCTGATAACTTATGAGCAAGGTTTTTCTCATGCTACTATTTCTTAAATATTAAGTCTACCTAGGTGAGCTTGGAAGTATGTGGAAGCTTGTATTGAAATTGTTAGGTAGCAGGGGAGGCCCTGGGAACAGGCGGGCAAGGCGGCCGCCTAGGGCCTCCAAATTGGGAGGGCCCCCAATTTGTATAATGACTAAGTTAACTGGGTTTATGCTATTGACAAAGAAGACGTCATGCTGATGTTAGTAATACCAGCCAATAGGTTGGCCTTGACTTGTTGTGAATGACCCTTAATATGTATATTATATATGCATCATGTATTTGTGTGTGCATGTATATGTAAGCATATTGGAGAAGCTATGGTGTTGGCTGTTGATGGCAACTGATTTAAGTCTTTAACCTTGACCTAATTGCTGCCTATAGATGGACAAAGCCGCATTACTTGCTAAAGTTATCAGCCAGGTGAAAGAACTGAAGAAGGATGCCCTAGAATCTAGTAAGGGATTTCTCATTCCAGTTGATGCTGATGAAGTGCAAGTTGAACCCTATGACACTGGGGCAGGGGATGGAACCATATCTGTGAGAGCATCCGTCTGCTGTGAATACCGGTCTGAGCTTCTCTCTGACCTAAGAGAAGCTCTCGATTCCCTTCACTTGAAAATGGTGAAGGCAGATATAGCAACCTTGGGAAACCGAGTGAAAAATGTGTTTGTTTTCACCAGCTGCAAAGAGAGAAGCAATGATGCTGATGCTGATGCATTCCAACTTCTTGCAAGTTCTGTTCACCAGGCCCTGAGTTCTGTCCTTGATAAGGCTTCTGCCTCACCAGAATACTCCCCGAGAACAACGCTGCCGAGCAAAAGGCGGAGGGTCTCTTACTTCGATACCTCGAGCTCATCCTCATGAGAGCAAGATTGTGTTTGTGTTGGCGGTGATGAAGATGTGCATATTGTATTGTAATATGGATTCTGTATTCGTATCTTTAGACATGGATGTGCGGAAGATAAAGTATTTGTGAGATCTTTATGTATACATTGTATTACAAAACCCCCAATAAAGTATGAACTATATACTAAGGAAAGACAATACTGGTTGTATGTAAAATATGTATGTAATTGTGAATTTCATGGAAAATTAGACTCCCATTATTTCGATGTCCTATATTATATTTATATTTTAAAAAACACGTAACATTTGGAAGCAAATATTTGAAAAGACAAAAAAGAGAACCTTGGGGCATCTTAAGTCCGTCATCAGAGCATCCACAATGAGAGGGTGTATAAGGGGGTGTATGTTAAATATACACCCTTTGTCACCGGAATAATCTCCAATGGGGAGATGTAAATGATTGTAAACATACATCACAACTATGGAGATGTAAAATAAAATGCACATTTGCATCTATTTTTACATCTTTTGCAGGCAGGACCCACCCGAAAAAAGAGAGGAAAAATAAAGAAAAGGGGATGTAAGAGCAACTTCACCCATTTGCCATTTGCCATGGCAAATGAAGGGCTAGGGCAGCCACTATTCATGTGAATAGTGGTTGCCTTGCAAAAAGCCATTTCTGTTTCCACACGTTGTCATGGCAAAGGGCAATTACTATTCATTTTTTCAATAATTAATTTGGATAATATTTTCGGGTTCCTACGTGTCAATATTATTCATATCTCATAATCGAATAAAATTTTCAATTTCAAATTTCAGATAAATTTTTTATAAAAAATTGGCTGGTATTTATAGAAAAAAATTCATTAATTTTTGGGTATTTTTAAAAAAAATTTCTGAATTTTTTCCAGTCTTTTATTGCAAAAAAATTAGCGCCATTGGATTAGAGAAAAAATCTGACGGAGAGTCCAGGATGACGCCATGTGGCAAAAAAAATGAGTGGGTTGGCGCTAGCCGGCGTCGGCAATGACATCACCCAACCCTCGGGCTTGAGCTCGGGTTGAACTGGCTTGAGGGCTAGCCCGTCTTCATGGGTCCCACTCCCAACCCAGGCTTGGGCTCCTTGTTGGAACGTCATTTCCCTAGACTTGGGCTCACTCACTGGTGGAGTTGTTCTAAAAGTGGTTTTACATCGTTTCTCATTGAAGCAAAAACGATTTATACCTCCCGAAGATGTAAAAGTGCATTTACACTCTCGAAAATACACTCCCCACTGTGAATAATGCTCTCAATACAGAACAAGACTTGGATGGGACTGGGTGTGTTGTGTAGAACGGGGGGTGTGAATGGAAGTTTTGTTAACTAAAAGCCCATATGACTATGCAGTGGGTCCCAAGTGCTGAGTTGGCGCAATTTCATTAGAAACTACCCGTAAAGGCTTGAAAGAAAGGAGGGGGAAGGCAACCGTAGAGAAAACAATCTCCTCTCGCCAACACAACACAACAACACAGCCGAGGTATCTTCTCCTTTTTGTACTTGAACTGTCTCTGACAATTTCCTGGTGACTTTTTTACTGTTTATTTAATTTTCACAAACCTTCAAAAACAAGAAAAGAAAAAAAGAGGACAAGAAGAAGAAGAAGAGGGCAAGCAGCTAATCGCAGTAGAAAAATCATGGAGGGGAGCAGTGGCAAATCAATACTTCAATTCGCACCGTTTCAGAGCTCGGTGGACGAGGGTTTCTGGCACCGACTGTCTTCATTGAAGCTCAACAAGTTTGGCATCGATGACTCTCCCATTCCCATCACTGGTTCGCTTCCTTTCATTGTTTTTCTCTAATCAGATTATGAAATTTCTGGAAACAAGAAAAGAAAGAAAATTTCAGCTATATCAGATCATGATTTTTGGAAATTCCTTTTCTATATTCTTGTTAAAATATGCTGTGTAGTGTCTGAGTTCTTTTGTTTTGTAAAAATTGGTGATTTGTACTGTTTTAGGTGCTCAATGATCAAGCATTTGGACTATGAGGGGAAAAAAAAAAAGTCGACTTTTTCTTTTGCTGAGTAAATTTGAGGAAGCAGGAAAAAGCAGCACAAGTTTTAAATTCTTGTGTCATATTGAGCACTAGCAAAAATAGTAACTCATGAAACTAACTAAAAAAACAAAGCTTTAGTTCAGAGATGAATGCTATACAATGTTCTTAAATTCTATTATCCAAATGTAAATTTCTCTATAATCTGAGATATGGACCGACCCTGCTCCAGGTTTCTATGCACCGTGCTCACATTCTCAAGTATCAAATCATTTAACTCTTCTAGCTGAGTCTTTGCCTTTGGATTCAAGTGAAGAATCAGATGTACCAGAAATAAGTCGAGGGAATAGGAACAGATGCTCCGTCCCTGGCATCCTTTACAACACCAATACGGTAGAAAGGTTTCATGGACTTGACAAACAGGGCTTACTTAAGGCAGAAGCACAAAAGGTATTGCCTTCAAATGGATTTAGTTTCTAAATTTGTTTAATTTTTTGGATGAAAGTATTACATCTTTGAATGACAGTAAACTATATGATTCAGTTGAAATATCGTGTAGGTAGATGAATCTGATTGCTAAAAGTGAATTTAAAATGATCCATGTTATGTCTTGCTTCTTTTCTGTAATCAGATTTGGGAGGACATCCATAATGGAAGAGCTTTGGATGACAGTTCAGTACTTTCCAGGTTCCTCCTTATCTCTTTTGCAGACCTGAAAAAATGGAGCTTTCATTACTGGTTTGCTTTTCCTGCTCTGGTGCTTGATCCTCCAGCAACCTTGGTTGATTTGAGGCCAGCTTCACAATGTTTTAGCTTGGAGGAGGTATGTACGATATTTTTCTTATTGGATGCACAGTGGCAAGGCATTTAGATTTCATCCCTAACTTCAACACTAATTTCATATGTATTAGGCGGAATCTCTTTCAGCAGCGTTTAATGAGTGGCGTAACTCAAGCTTAACAGCAGGTATATAATGTCTCCTGTGTTATTTTATGGATTGTCTGTAGAAACATCTTATGTGCTCATATGTTCAGATGCAAGCTTGTGATTTCGGTGGCTTGTGGTTTATATATAGGCATGCATAGTTTACACTTGCTTAGTGTTCCTTTCTAACCTAAGTTATCTGATTCAGATGTGCCGTTCTTTTTGGTTCAAATTGATACAAATTCACACACTACTATTAAGCATCTAAAGGATTGGGAAACCTGCCAAAGTGCTGATGGTCACAAGGTCTGTCTCCAAACTTTTTCTTTCAAACTATAGCTAATCATTTAGGTGATGGGAAACTGGAATGAATTTAGATATTAGATTTTGGGGTTCAACTTCCTTAGAGCTGCTTTGCATGCCATTGCAGTTACTATTTGGCTTTTACGATCCATGCCATCTTCCAAACAATCCTGGTTGGCCTCTTCGCAACTTCCTTGCACTTATTTGCTCAAGATGGGATATAAAGTCTGTTCACTTTTTATGCTATAGAGAGAATCGTGGTTTTGCAGATCTGGGATTGTCCCTTGTTGGTGAAGCTCTGATTACAGTTCCACAAGGTAGAGCTGCAGAAATTGGGTAACAGCTTATTTTTTATTAAGTTTCTTTCTTCTGCAGTTTGAATATGCTTGCATTTTTAGGTACTCTAACTTGGATTTTTATATCTGTTTAGGATGGAGAGATCATCCTTATGTACCTAATGCAGTGGGGTGGGAACTTAACAAAGGGAGAAAAATACCCAGGGGTATTAGCCTGGCTAAATCTATGGATCCAACTAGGTATGTCGTTTGTATTGGCTCTCTGTAGTCTATAATGTTAGTTGTCCTTTGTCATCTCGGTGTCTTATGATAACTTGTACAGGCTGGCCATATCTGCTGCAGATTTGAATTTGAAACTAATGAGATGGCGTGCTTTGCCTTCGCTGAACTTAAATAGCTTGTCTTCTCTCAAGTGTCTCCTCCTTGGAGCAGGTACACTTGGATGCCAGGTTGCTCGCACGCTTATGGTGAGTGCTCCAAACTTTCAAAAAAAATCTGGTTCTATTCTATCTATTTGGGTGACTGAAGATTATGAATTTTACAGGCTTGGGGTGTCCGCAGAATTACGTTGGTTGACAATGGCAGGGTGGCTATGTCAAATCCATTGAGGCAATCCCTGTATACATTAGATGATTGCCTAAATGGTGGTGAGTTTAAAGCTACAGCAGCAGTTAATAGTCTCAAGAGAATATTTCCAGCTGTGGTAATTAATTTCATCTGTTTGTCCTCTAAAACACATGGTTAAGCCAAAAATTTGTTGATTTTCTTATATTGTTCATCCATCTCTTTCTTTTATCAGGAAGCAAAGGGTGTTGTCATGTCTATACCAATGCCTGGACATCCTGTTCCTAGTCAAGAAGAGCAGACTGTGCTTGATGATTGTCAATCCCTACATGATTTAATTGATTCTCATGATGTAGTTTTCTTGTTGACTGATACAAGAGAAAGTCGGTGGCTACCATCTCTTCTTTGTGCAAATACTAACAAGGTCTGTTGACTTAATCTTTAAAAAAAAATTCACTGTGGTATAATGTGGCACTATATTCTCACATCTAAATGTGAGTCACATCTGCGTTAAGACAATCTACTTACCTGATTCAAGCATATAGGATATTTGGATTAGGTATCTTTATCGAATCGGCATTCATGTTGTCCAATAAAAAATAACTTTTGTTTATTTGTTTGCAGATTACTATAACTGCAGCTTTAGGATTTGATAGCTTCTTGGTTATGCGCCATGGAGCAGGTCCTTTTAGCTCTAGCCATGACTCAAAAGCTGAAGCTGCAAATTCTTTATCTGCTGATATGAGCAACCTTGGCCTGACTGATAGAGATGGAGGGAAGAGATTGGGCTGTTACTTCTGCAATGATGTGGTTGCGCCTATTGATGTAATTTTCTAGAATGCAATAGATATGATATTTTAGCTGTTCAATGTATGTCAAGTACAGCCATAAACCTTTTGTTCTCTGTGCAGTCAACTTCAAACCGCACACTGGACCAGCAATGTACTGTTACACGCCCAGGCCTTGCTCCTATTGCCTCAGCTCTTGCAGTTGAGCTCTTAGTAGGAATCCTACATCACCCTCATGGGTAAGTGGTTGGAAATTTTTGAAAAGGGCCTGATTATTTATTAGATTTATGAGGGTTCCAATGTGTTTAGTTTTCATGGTTAATAGCTAAATAGAAATTCCACTTCAGTTTTTTGTTTTTTTCAATGGTTGACCTGAGATTTCGGTATTAAACTGCTCGTGTTCAGGATATTTGCGGAAGGTGATGTTTTAAACTCCAGTAATAGTGAAAGCAGTGAGCAGCCTCTTGGTATTTTACCCCATCAAATTCGAGGTTCCCTTGCGCAGTTTTCACAGATGACACTTGTGGGCCACTCCTCAGACAGTTGTACGGCTTGTTGCAGCACTGTAAGTTTTCCCTTGCTTGTTGACTTTTTCCATGGCGGTACCCTGAGAAAGTCACAGCTTGTTCTTAAACTGTTTGAGCTATTAGTTCTATATGCTATTCAGGGAATAAACAGTTCATATGGTTCAATGAATAAGTAGTATTATTGGATGAGAAAGTCACAACTGAATTAGTAATTATAGGGGCCTGCATCCTGACATTTTGATACGCAAGCATTAATATGTTCATTTCTATCAAATATTATATGAGGGGTGTTATTTTTATTCATAATTGTAGCAAATATAAAATGAAATTACAAAACCAGTAGCAGGCGTCTCATTCTACTTTGTCAAGTCTATAAAACTAAAGAACTACTTTTAAAATATATTTTCTAATTATTCTACTTATTAGTTGAGATAAGGATTTCCTTGGGTAGAATAATTAGAAAACATGTTTTAAAAGTATAATAATTTTAACTAAAGGAAAAAATTATGAGGAAGCTTGATGGGAATGAAAATGGTGATAATCTGCTAGATTCTCTTTGTAGTTTACTCCTTATGCATTCCTTTTAGCAATGTCTTGTATATAACTATAATTTCAAATAAATAATTGCAAAATGAATATTTCATTCAGGTGGTGTCTGAATATCGGAAAAGGGGAATGGAATTTATACTGCAAGCAATCAACCACCCTACCTATCTGGAGGACCTAACTGGACTGACGGAGTTGATGAAATCAGCTAGTTCATTCGATTTGGACTGGGATGATGGAACAGATGAAGATGATGATGATTGCATTGAAGTCTGATTTTTTATTTTCTTTTGATAGGTGGGCGGTTCTAAATTTTTTATGCTGCAATATATTCTCAACTGTACAGATGCTTAGGAAAGTTATATTCAATCATGTATGTATGTTTCAATTTGTTCCCACCACGATTGTTTCTAAACTGCAAACCCTACTTCTATACGAAATAATATATTCGATGGGGCTATTCATTACAATTTGTATGCTATGAAACAGAGAAGACATTGGTGGTTGTTCTTCCGACTATCATAGAAGAAGAAGAAGAAGAACCAATATCAAATGTATGGCAGAGGGGGTAGAAAGTTAAAAACCGTCAACCAAAGTGCGAAGTGTGACCTGAAAATTATGGTCAGAGACCACAATGCTGCGTATCTGAGCATATCATGGCATAAGTTGGCAGCCTAAGATTTGGCCTAGCAGCGGGTCTAGTCGTTTCAATGACTTCTGAAAATTTCGAATGGTGCTGCCGCCACTTCAAATCACAAACCTTAAAACTGCTTACTTTTGAAAATCAGAACTTGAAAGGAAGCTTCAAGCTTGGAGCTCCAAAAGCAGAAAAAAAACAACATTAGAGTCTTTTTCTCTCAAGGAAGTAGGATGAGAAGAAGTCTCAAACTCAAAGTCTGCCACTTTAAAGTCTTGGCTAGCTAGACTTGCTTAAGGTTGAGGCTCAGTGGGTTTTGCACTTTTTGTCTCACTCAGTCTCATGAACCATCATGAATAATAGAATGTTGTTGTTTGTGGCTTGTGGTTGGGTTTGGGTTTGGGATGATACGAACGATATCAGTTAGTTCAACGTAGTTAGTGCAGCTGTGGTTTGGTTCCGCAACCCTTGAATATATATATGACTAATCTTCAACCTGAGCACATAGGTTAGTGGACTCTCCAATTCGAGTTTTAGCCTTAGTTATCCCAATGTGTGTGGATCACGTGCTCGGTTGCAATATAATCCAATTCAATCCTAGTCATCGAACATAATAGAACAACAATCCAATCTTAATCACCAACCATAACAGAACATCACGGAGTAGCAGGAGCAGCCAGCAGTTGTACGAAAAAGGTAGCAATGGTTGATGGTGGTACACATCATAAAAGCACTACTAGTTTAGGTTCTTGTCATCATTTGGGTTCTCCCTCAACACCTCCCGCTCGTGTTCCAACAATCTAAAGCCCTCCCTCCCTTCCCTCCTATTGCGCTTGCTGTGGCTACTGTTTCACACGTTGGAAAAATTCAATGTTTTTTAGGACTCAAACAAAACTCAAATGATAAATTGGTGGTGGAACCTGCCCACGCCATCATCATATTCATGTCATAATCTCTCTCTCTCTCTCTCTCTCTCTCTCTCTCTCTCTCTCTCTCTGTGTGTGTTTTGGATTTTGCCGTAATGCGACTCCACCAAAAAAACATACTTTGAATGAATTGGTCAATATTGGTGATCAGTGTTTCTGTCAAAGTGGTGCACTAAACTTATCAGATAAGCATTGTTTCGATTTGTTCTTGACCATCAGCAAGCAAGGCACCGCTAGAGCTAGAGTTGTAATACAATTTTAAAAAACCCATAAAAATTGTTAGTACAAGTTTAGTTCCATTTTTGGCACTTTGGTCCCCAATTTGGACTCGTAATTGGTCTTTTCTCAATTCATGCCAATATGGGATATAACCTAACTACTATAGAATATAGACCTCTGCATTCTGCCCGAAAAATGTAGAAAGCTACAGGTGCAAGATGACCAATATTTTCCATAGACCAACCAAATCTGGCAGATCACAGATGCAATACCTAATTCCTATTTTCAAGCATAGAATCCAATTGGAAAAAAATGACTTCAATTTTGACCCGAATGACAACCTCAATATCGTTGCATGTGAATGACTTGAAACCGTTGTATCTTTTTAGGTCAGATCTCATAATAATATAATAATAATACAATATGTGTTTATGTTCTATGTCTATGCCACTCTGTCCTATAAACATAATCGGATATACCTGCACGAATTTAGTGTAACAAGCTGTTCTTTTTTTTTCCAAGCAAGATCGATTCCATTAATTTATGTAACATTAGTTAAGCAGCTATGTTTTTGTTTCAGCAACACATCCTGCAGACAAATCCACCAAAAGAAACTATGCATGTGAGAGAATCTCAAACACTGATAAAAGATTAAAGGAAAGAAAAAAACAAATGCTAGATCTGACTGAGGTTTAATTGTGCAGCATAAGTAACCCATTAATTCTGTGCATGCGTGACACCTGTACGAGATCAAAAATTTCTGACCGTGCAAGAAAATCAGTGCAGGTGCCCTTTGTCTCTGATCCCACATGCCATTAATGTAGCTCACATCTCAGAACCAAGATTAATTAAAGATAATACATTGCTAATAAATAAATAAAAACTTCAGCTCAGCAGAGTGTCATTCCCAGAAACTATGGCACATAAACATTGATAATGGGGACAGTCAACAATAGTCTAAGCCGTCGGATATAGATTACATCCAAGCAACTTCCCCTCAATGGAGTTGGTGATATATGTAGGGCCCCTCCCCCCGTACACAAGTAACACAACCCCAAAATTCAAATTATGCAATGACTGATATAGACACATACGTCAAACTTTCGTAAGAAGAAATGACTGGCACTATATCGATTTGGTTGGAATGACATTTTGGTAATTAGAGAAATTAAACGGCGGCATTATGGGGATAGGAGTGAATAATACGAATAAAGATCACATATAATCTGTGTTTTTAAAATATCTATCACGGTTTGTGAGTTCCAATAGACTAGTCAGCACTGTTTGCTCTGCATGTGCTTTGTGCTCCCTCTGTTTTTCATCTTCTAAAGTCGTCCTTCTTCTTTGTCCCACAGATCCCATAAACCCACAAACACCTCTCTCTCTCTCTCTCTCTCTCTAAAAGGTCAGACTTCCATAGAAATTTATATAAAGAAACGAAAACCCAACACAGTTTCTCAACCCCCCTCTACTCTCTCTCTCTCTCTCTCTCTCTTTGTATTTCTCTGTCTCCCTTATTCAAGCACCAAACATGTCTGATTCTAATTCTACTGCTACCTCTTCTTCTGCTTCTCCTATATGGTTATATTCTTACATCAAGCTTCGGTTTTTCAATCGAATCCGACGCTTCCTGCTCTCCAAAAACGCCCGCAAGCGCCCCACGCCGTCTGATCACTTCGACACATCGTCATCAAGACCCGCCAAAGTTATAAGTAATAACAACGAAGCAACAATGGCAGGGCAAGTTTTGGAGAAGCAGAGTGGCGATGATCATGAGGATGATGTGTTGGGGTTGCAGAGGACGGTGAAGAAGCTTCACTTTGGAGTTTGTTGGGAAGAGAGGGAGTTGGCTGCTATGGAGATTGGGACGTTGGCTAAAGAAGATGTCAAGGTCAGGAAGTTGGTGGGTGGGCTTGGTGTTATACCGGTTTTGGTGTCCATGGCGGCGTCCGAGGTGGTTTCCAGGCGACGAGCGGCGGTGTCCGCCTTGATTGAGCTTGCTAATGGAACTTACACGTAAGCTCCTAGTCCTTATAATTATATATATATATATATATATTTTTATATATTTATACTTTTAGTTTTAATGCATAGTTAAACTTACATAATTTTGAATTTGATCTGCAATGTATTTTTGTTTGAATGTAAGGTCAAAATTGCAAGTCTCACATATCATGCTAATAAAATTTTAATATATATATATATATATGTCATTTTACGGGTACAAAGTCAAGTGGTGATGTCTACTCAGTTCTAATGACCAAATTTGACTTAAGGATAGAGTTATCTGATTTTTCTTGAGGGTTATTAAACATGAATTATTGTGATCTAGTAGAGTAGAAAATGATTTTGACTTACGGAATTGGTCATCTCAACTTCGAATTCTTTTGAAATTTTGGTAGTATGTGTGAGAAATCTCTCTTTTTTGTGTTTAAATATATATATATATATATATTATTAAAGAAGAAAAAAGGGATCCATATTCAGTCGATTAAGAATTAAGTGAGTTAAATTTTTCATTTGAATCCTGCCAGACTCAAGTGATGATGTGACAGAAAATCGCTGAGTTTGCTATAAAGGCAATGACATTTTTAATGGTGGGGTAGGTTTTAGCCAGTTAGTGAAGAGAAGCAAGAATATAGCAGACCTAAAAGAATAGTATATTTGAGTGGTTCCTAACCCATTGTCCAATCAACTTGGCCATATGCAGCAGATATGCTATCTATCTTTCATGGCTGCATTTATTTATGGCCCAATTAACTTGACAGTATAGCTTAAGCACATTTTGCAACTTAATTAGCAGTTGAAAATGGTTGCTTTAATTATCATGTGCATTATCTGAAATCCTTGAAGCAGAGAAGCCCGCAGGCTGCGGTGACTGTCGACCCACAAACCCTAGTGGTTGGGAGAGTTGGAGGAGTTGGGAGAGTTGGAGGAGTTGGAAGAGTTGGAAGGGAAACAATATAATCGAAGCTAACGTGACCCTTTTTTTCAAATGAGACGACTTATTTAGGGTTGTGAGATTTGTAGTGTAGTTGTTCAGATTCCATTTGATTTTTGGACAATAAATTACCCCATTTTGTTGACCTCCAAATCTTGGAATCTCGTTGACTTCATCACTCTGCTACAAATTTCTTTGGTTTGGTTCATATAAAATGTTTATTTAATTTTATCAGTCGGTCACATTTCAAACCCATTATTGACTTGACCTGTTTAGTTTTATTCGTATTGTCATCATGAAGTTAGACAGAATAATAAGTTGGAGACATTTTGTGCTTCTCTCTCCTAATTCTCTCTCTGCATGATCTGTTTCTTCAGGAACAAGGCTCTCATGGCGGAGGCAGGAATATTCTCCAAGCTACCAAAAGACATCAACATTCTTGATGATCCAACAAGGCACCAATTTGCAGAGCTGCTCTTCTTGTTGTCCTCACTTGCAAATACCCAATTTCCTCTGTCCTCATTAGAAACTCTCCCATTTCTTGTTGGCATTATTGAGTCAGGAACTTCAAGCATTGAAACCAAAGAGACATGTTTGAGTGCTTTGAACAACCTCTCCACCATGCTGGAAAATGCAGGCAATTTGGTCTCCAATGGGGTGGTGGAGGCTCTGTTGAATTTGTCCTCCATCAAAGAGCTTTCTGAGAAAGCTCTAGCCACATTGGGGAATTTAGTTGTGACCCTAATGGGAAAGAAGGCTATGGAGAATAGCGCGGCGGTGCCGGAGAGCTTGATAGAGATTTTGACATGGGAGGACAAACCCAAATGCCAGGAGCTGTCTTCCTACATTCTAATGATTTTAGCTCATCAAAGCTCAGATCAAAGAGTTAAAATGGCCAACTCAGGAATTGTGCCTGTACTTCTTGAAGTGGCCTTATTGGGGAGCTCTTTAGCTCAAAAGAGAGCACTAAAACTATTGCAATGGTTCAAGGATGAGAGGCAAGCCAAAATGGGCCCACATTCTGGGCCCCAGACAGCAAGATTTGCAATTGGGTCCCCACTTGGTTCACCTGTAAACCCAAGAGAGGCTCAACAAGGGAAGAAAATGATGAAGAATTTGGTGAAGCAGAGTCTTTACAAGAACATGGAAATGATAACAAGGAGGGCCAGTGCTTCTGGGGACTCATCTAAGCTCAAGTCTCTGATTATCAGCACAAGCTCTAAGAGCTTGCCTTACTAATTCAAAGACACAAGTGAAAACAATTAAAAATTTGCATTTTGTTGTGCATATAGCTTTATGACAATTGTACATCTGATCTGAACAAATCTTATCCAGATGGGTAACAATGAACCCTTGCATGGGGCACAAAGGAATGTAGTGGCTAGTTTATTTTTATTTTTATTTTTATTTATTTATAAATTTTATTCCTTTGTTTCAATGTGTTAAGGAGTGCACCATTCTTTGTGTAAAATAATAATAATAATAATAATAATATATTTTCTGATTTGAATAATAGAATATTTTCTTCCATATTTATTTATTTATTTTCTTGAAATTTCCACTTTTATTTGTCTGAAAAACCCAATTTCTCTATCTCAAAATTATTGGGCCAAATAAACCAGATGGTAAGCCCAAGTAAGGCCCATGATCATTAGAGCCCCAGGCCTACTCAGCCATAACGACACCAAGTATAATGTCGTATAAGTTACCCCGAAATTTACAGCGAACAGCTCTCTCTCCCTAGGTCTAGGGTTTATACAAACTCGCGCAGTCCAGGCTCCGACTTCCTCCCCAGAATCCCAAACCAACCAAACACACCATGGACTTCACGAAGAAGCGCAAAACTGAGCTGAACGGCACCGTATCACTATCTCCAACTTCCCAATCGAGTTCTCTAACCTCAGAAGACGCCCGCAAGCTCCTCCAACCCTTGACCCAGGACCAGCTCATCGACATCCTCCAAAACGCCGTCGTTCGCCACCCCGACGTCCTCGACTCCGTCCGCTCCGTCACCGACAAAGACTCTACCCTCCGGAAACTCTTCATCCGCGGCCTAGGCGCTGACACCACCTCCGACTCCCTCCGCTCTCTCTTCTCCGCCTTCGGCGACCTCGACGAGGCCATTGTAATTCCCGACAAGGCAACCGGAAAATCCAAAGGCTACGGCTTCGTCACGTTCAAGCACGCCGACTCGGCCCTTCTCGCTCTCAAAGAACCGAGCAAGAAAATCGATGGTAGAGTCACTGTGACGCAATTCGCCGCCGCCGGCTTGACGGCGTCGTTTAGCAACAGCAACTCTAATTCCGCCGATGTCTCCGCCAGGAAGATTTACGTGGGAAGCGTACCGTTTGATATCTCTTCGGAGAGACTGTTGTCGACTTTCTCGGCGTACGGAGAGATTGAGGAAGGACCGCTAGGGTTCGATAAGGCCACCGGAAAATCAAAGGGGTTTGCTTTCTTTGTGTACAAGACTGAGGAGGGTGCCAGGGCTGCACTTGTTGAACCCATAAAGAACATCGACGGTCATCAGGTGGCTTGCAAATTGGCGGTGGACAACAAGAAGAGCAAACCTGGTGGGGCCCAAGCAGCTCCTGTTGATAACTCCGGCGTCCCTCCACCGCAATCTACGATGCCACCGGGGTTGTATCAGGGCCCGCCGCCGCATCAGCAGGGTCCATATTCCGGTTATCCTGGCGGGCATCAGCCTTTGCCTGGGCTGCCTGGTAATAGTTTCGGTGCTAGGTATAATGCCAATTTGGGAGGTGCATATGGTTTGCCGCCTCCAGGTGAATTCACAGCTCGGTTGCCGCCAAGTTCTATAGGAATGGGTCATGGAGGGTATTCGGATGGTCCACAATATGGTTTAGGAGCATCAATGGGGCTTCCTTCTCAGCATCAGCAGCCTCCTCCTGTACCTAGAGTCCCGCCTGGTGGACTTTACCAGGGCATGCCACCATACTACTGAGTACTTACTAAGGTAATTTTTGCATTCATAGTTTTCCTTTTTGTTTTTTTTCAATATATATATACACACATGGTAATTTACAAATTTAAGAATTTAACTTGGTATACCAGAAGGGTCACAAATGTTTTATGTTGTAAAATGCCAAACTTGAATCGAAAAGTTCTTGTTTTTTTTTTTTAATTGTCTCTTGGCTTACTTGTCCGTCAGTCAATTTCATCTTATGTGCTCTGTTCGTAGTTGCTTTTGGTTTATGGATACTTCCCCTCAGTTTGATTTGGATTTTGATCAAAACTCACTTCTCTTTTTGCGATCAAGTTTCATATAATTTTCTTTAGTTAGTCAAATGTTTTAAAAGATTTACAATCGGCTGTACTATCTTCTTTTTGCATCTGACTGCAGAAGCTTTTCGTTTTTGGTTTGTTTAGATTTTGATTACTTTGTTTGAGTGGTGAATGGGTATTTGGTTCAGGTCCTTGAGAAGCTTCTTGGGCGCAAATGCTTTAAATGGTTATGGTGATTTCATGAATGCAGACAATGAAATCTTTGGATTGATTATATGGACTGCTGTGATTCTGTTGCTGCTTCACTTCATCTGCTTCTATGAGTTGTGCCTTGTTTTCTGATCGATGTTGATCTAAATGTAGAACTTATTCGAAAGGATAGTGTACCTTTTGTGATAAATGATGTGCTGAAATAGGGACTTCCTTTTTTGTTGAGTTGATGACAATACTTCCTGACAATACTTCCTCTGTTTTGTGTAAACTTCCTTGCATTTCTTTATGCTATAATGCTGATAGTTGTTTTCTTTATGTGATAATTTGTGGCTTTACCTTTATATGTGGCCCATGAAAACCTCTAATTTTTATCATGACATACATGATGTCTTTCTTTGTTCGACTTTGGTTGGGTGTTTGAGAGAAAGTGTTCATATTCATGATTGTTTTGTAATGTGGGCTTTGATGTAAGCTTTCCATTCTGCGGGTTCTCTACGTCCTGCCCAGTGATTTGATAGTTTGTCGTCTATTCGATGCTTCCTCACCACTAGATGAAAAGTGCAAAGTTGGTACTTTTCTATTTATTGAGTTCAGAATAGCTGTACAACTGGCACAGATCATAATGTGTCTTTTTCCATCTCTCTTATGAACCTATAGATGAAGATCCTAAAAGTGATTCCTTTTTCCATCACATTCATGCTCAGTTTGGTCTTTGTAATGAGGGAGTTTAACCTAAAATTTCAGGTGAAATATCTATCTTCTCAATATAACAAAAATAGGACACTTTATTCTCTCTCAAACACTTCTCAGTTCTGTGATCTGTCTCCTACCACTTATTTCAGTTAGTTTATGTTGAAAATAAAGTTGTTATACAGCCTTCCACATCATTTCGGATAGTTGCTAGTATCTTTATTGGTTAGCTTATGTTAATTTTGTCTCTTGTATATCATGTTTGACTAAGCAGGTTGTGGGTTTTGTGAACTTGTTTACGTATGACAGAGTTTAAATTGCTTTAGAATGAGCCATGATGTGCAATTAAAGTGATTATGATGTCTTAGGTGTGTAAGTCATTCTGCTGAACTGATATGAAAATTATCATATACATTAAAGCGCAAGTATCATTCTGTCTTTCTTTCTATTGGAAATTCTTGTCTACTGCTTTCCCTATTCCCTCAATTCAAGTGAAGCATAGAGGGAAGATTCTTAAAATGGTTTCCTTCCGTTTTTTTTTTTTTTTTGGCTTTTCATGCCCCACCATCTATAGAAAGCCTAATGCATCATATAATTAGAAATGGGTTTTCTTATTTTCTCTCCCAGACGTAATGTTGAATTGTCCTTGTAGCATTTGTTATCTTTGTGTATTTTGAGTGTGGTTGATGTACGAGGAAAGCCACTTCCATATATTATACGTATTATGCCCTGTGGTTTCTGTTGGCTTTTGTGGATATCATGACTCAGGCTTACCCTTTTCTCGGCTGCTGCTAACTAATGAACTCGGAGTTGGCTTCTCTGTTCTTTGTTGGTCCATTCTTGTGATGTGGAAAAACATATATGGCCCTCGTGGAGGTTGGATCCTAATCAGTGTGACCTGCTTAGTCATTATAGTTTATCCTCATCTTGAGATCAATGGCCTTATTATGATGGGTGGTGCTGGAAGTGTTTAGTTTTATGACATTGCGTGGGATGAAACTTTAATGCATGGAGTTGAATTTGTTTTAATGTTTTGCCAGTTATGTTTATGTGTATTTCTGGATTGTGCCAGACGAAGAAAAGAAATATTGAGATAGATGAGTGCGATTAGAGTTAAACATAAAAGATGTTGCTGTTCATGTATGTCCGATCTTAATTATTTCTCAAAGTTGGTTGTAATGATACAGTTCCAGTTCTTTATTCTTACTTGCCAAATCTTGAGACTTGCACAACCAAAATCAAACCCTGATATGTTGATTATTCTGCTTGATAAATGAATTGATCTTTCTATGATAGCAGGAGGAGTTTCTTCGTGCATCTTGGTGACATTCTACAAAATGCTTTTGTTAAATGATTTAACATAAAACTGATCATATGCTTTCGATTGTGAAGTCACAAGTCCTTCATGAAAATTAAGTTGCTGGAGAGTAACATTACCAAACGTTGCATGTATCATTAACATATATTAATAAAGGAATTAAACACAACTTATCCTAACCGTCGTTCGTTTTATTGGTCAACAAGCTTGATCTATCTGTTTTCTACTGTTTAAGAGCAAAATCAAAAGAAATAGGAAAGAGCCTATCTAATCTCAGCTCTCTCTCTCTCTCTCTCTCTCTCGTGATATTTGTCTGCTTGCTTGCAGTTTTACTGTGCATTGGCAGTGTCAGGCACCAATTTCATGTGGTGTTCACCTCGCTTGGGGCTATGTCGTGGGAAGTGTCATCAGCTTCAAACTTGAGGTTCTGTGGCTGTTTTTAGGGCTAGTTTGGTATTGCTATGTTTTCTTAAAAACTGCTTTTGTTGTGTTGTAAGAATAAACAGCAATGCTTAAATCATTACTTAAATCATTAAGTTGTAAGTTTTATTATTGTCTAAAAAGACAAAAAAGGTCATCCAACTTAATAATTAATCCTAATGCACACACACCCCACATAATTAAAATCTAAAACAAAACTGTCAAAAGAGATTAAAGCAATATTAATAATATCAATAGAACATGTTCTACCAAAAGGAAAAGGTTTTGAATTCTCAACATTAAAAGAATTAAAAACCACCATTTAACACACATTTAAAATTTCAATTCAATAAAGATAGTAATAATAACAAATATAAATTTAACAATAATTTTGAATTTTGAAATAATCACAAAAATTCCAACACATGTTTAAGCATAAATTTTTACAATAAGAGCATCTACAATGGTTAGGAACCACTCTTTATATTAAGTTTTAGAAACCTCCTTCCAACTGCATGTTTACAAACACTCTCTCTCTCTCTCTCTCTCTCTCTCTCTAATAATACCTAAGTGTTAGAATTATATTCTTGAAAGAGGTAAAATTGTTCTCTCCTCTAGAAAGTATCAAATTTCAGATTTAGGATTTCATTTGTTTATGTTTTTTAACAAAGAAAATCAATTAAATAGAAAATCTCTTTTAGTTCTTATTTTTTCATTTTAGGGTGTATTTAAGGGTAGTTTGGGAAGATTGTGGGGTTTTCTTAGAAATTGTGAAAATTTAAATTAAAAGTTGCAGGGTATACTTAGAATATGGAGGTGGTAAGAAAGTGTACCTTAAATAGAAAATCTCAATTTTTATTAGAAGTGCTTTTAGTATGTATAATGACCAAAAAGGACCCACCCACACCGTACCCACCTGCATCTCTCTCTCTCTCTCTCCATTGCCCCAAAACACCAAGATCAAGAATTTTTAAACCAAAAAATCAACTCAAACCCAGATAAAAACTGTGTTGTCATCAAAGAAAACAACAAGAAGGAAATCAAATCCAAATGAAAATTTTGTTTTCCTGTGGTTTTGATTTGAGTTTCAACTTTCCCTTGATTTTGGTTTCCAAGAGAAGGTCAACGAATTGTTGATGGATTCAAGAATCTTTTTTTGTGTGAAAATCGTTGATCAAGGAGGGTAGATGCCTGTGTTGCTATCGATTTTGGTCCTCCACAATTCGCATACAGATGTTTGAAGATATATTTGGGGTTTGGATCTTTTGTGGTTGGAGTGGAGATCACAGCGTGGAGAGCTAGGGGCTATTTTTTTTTTTGGTATGAATCGAGTTGCAGACAGAGTCGAGTTGCAAGATAGACGAAGAAGAATCGAGTTGAAAGGGGATAAAAAGCTGTCAATTTAGAAAACTATTAGGGGAATTATGGGAAACGTGAAAATTCATTTAAAAGAACCAGCTGTTTTTTTTTTTTTTAAGTGATTCTAAACGAATTCTAAAATTAACTGAGTACACCATATTATTTAAATATATCATATTATTTAAATTAAAATGTAAAATTAACTAAGTACATCCTATTTGACTACACAAAAACCTTTGATACACCCTAATATACTATATCACATCTCATTTGCTACATCATATTTTAATTTCTTCTAAAGCTTTTGTTCTTCACATTAAAAGGAGTCAATTTGAACAAATCTGGGTTTTTTTTGGTTCTGCAAATTCCTTTTTTTTTTTCTCTCATCTCAATGGGGTTTTGATTTAGTCTTTAAATAATGAATTTGTTCAAACTGGTTCGACAGCAAGCCATATGGGTCTAATAGCTACTGCAAACTTGGTTCAAATGAAAACTAATTCCCAAATGCCTTCTTATATTTGAACTTTAGATCTAACTAATATCTTCAATGATTGTTACTAATAGTTAAAAGGTCTTTCACTTTCAGATTTGGTCTCTTAATAATTTCCTTAACCTTCATCTCTAATGGAGGAGTTGTTGGGCAGCAATGGAGGGCTGTTGGTCCGCAAAGGAAAGGGCAAATGAACAAACATTCAACGATGCCTCTTTGCGCCACCGCCAATGCTCGCTGCGTTATCAAGTAATATGTTTGATTAGGGTTGGATATGGTGAGTAGGGTGTACTTACTAAAATTATATTTGTTTCACAATTCAACATATCCTTTTTAGTCATTTTATATTATAGTAAATTAGTCATTCAATAAATAGTTTGGTAGTATGGTGTATTCTAAGTTAATTTTAAAGTTCAAAGCACCTTTAAGAAGTAGCGTGTTGGCTGCTTTGAGATTCTGCTGTGGATCACCGCAGTTTTTAAAATAAGCAGCCTTCAATTGTTTTACCAAACGCTTTTGTTTCCATAACATTTTTTATAAGCTGCTTATTTATTAAGCGCAGCAATCCCAAACGCCACCTTAGATTGGTTTCTAAAAGAGTTCCTCTCCAATCTTGAGAGCCATGGGACATTATAGTTAGCGCAACAGGAGAGGTATTTTTGTCTGCTAAAACCGCATGGGAAAGGATTGAGACTAACTGTAGGTTTCTAACCACCTCAGAAAGAAACTTGTGATGATTTGGACCTCTAAACACATATCTAAGTTATATATACAATATAGCACATACATACATGCATATCATATAATTGGTTCTGGAATCTAATCTGCATTTTATTTTATTACTTATCAAACTCTACAAACATATTACAACCATACGGGTCGACTGAAGAATATGATGCAGAGCATGTTTTGTTTCCTCTCACACATGCAGACACTGGAAAAACTAAGATAACAAAATGATGGAGAATCTAACACTACTGGCTAATACCAAGAAGAAGGAAACAGAAACTAAAAGAAAGAAAAACGCATGAAATGACCTTCTGCTTAAACCAGTCGATCAATTGGTGCAATTAGCTTCTTCTATGAATGTGTGGAAATAAGCATCTAGGAGTAATGCACTTGTTTTGAAGTTGAGCTTTACAACTCAATGCTGGAGGGAATTATTGGGCTGACGGTTTGACCCTTCTGGTGATTTTCTGTCACCCTCCAATTTCCTGCTCATCCTCTTGTACTCGTTATACTGCTGCTGCTTCTTCCCCATTCTAGACAAATCATAACTTATTAATCCACGTAAAATAGAATCATTATCAATTCTACTCTTCTGCATGGTCTTGCGCCCGCCATAAGAATCTGTTGCTTCCAAACCACTGACATGCATTGACCAAATAAGCATGACCATCAGCACTGAAACTCTCATGAGTAGACTTGAATCTGCAGCCATTGATTTTTGATGCCCAGATTGCTAGCTAAGCGCTTAATTGATTATAAGCAGAAGCACTTAAGCAGAAAGTAGTGTAATTCCTTCTATGACAAGCCCAAATTTATACTAGCACAAGAGCAGAGTCGGCTCATGGCATGTAGGGCTGTGCGACCGTACAGGGCCTCCAAAATTTAGGGGCCTCCAAATGTTTTTAAAAGCCTAACATTATATTATATTTGTGGGTATGTGTATTTTTTTGTATGTAAAAGAAGATTGAATGAATGTGAGTATGTGAAAATAGATGAATGATGATCTTAATTCTATTTGTAGGTCCTAATGTAATTGATGCCACATATTTCTATTTAATTTATGATTTATGAATTTTAAAATTTGAAAAATTATTGTTTAACTTATACATATAGGGCCTCATCATCTTTCTTCGCACAGGCTTCATATCTATTGGAGCGGCTCTGCACAAGAGATCTCAGCAGAGAGAGATTGGTCGATTGATTAGACTAGTGTTTATGGTACGGCGTCCACAAGCTGACAAATCCAATGTGGAACTTCGGCTTTGTGCAATCATATTGTTTCAAACTTTGCTGCTATATTAAATATCTTCTGGTATATTGCTCTTTGACCCCTCCGGAGCATATCTTTGTGATATATGCTTAATGGCTGGGTGCCATCATCACACTAGTAGCCCGATCAATTATATATTATTAGAGATTAACGTTTTCTTGAAAAATTGTTCGATACATAATAAGAAGTTTGTTTTTACAGAATGCGGAGTTCAAAGTCATAGCCTAACAGCATAAGTAGTTATGTAGAGACATGGATGTAATTCTTAGATCCATGATGCTACGTTTCTAATGTTGCCAACATTTTCTCATTCCTCTTTGCCCTACTCTTTCATGCATTTCCTCTAAAACCACTGTGCTCTAAGTCATGCACACTCTTGTACAAGCTGCACTTGAAGGAGTAGGGCGAACCACTGAGCATATCTTTGTGATATACGCCGCATACTAATGTATCTTGCCCACTTCTAGTGTTCAACATTTGGCCATTTGCTGTCATTTGTCTTCAACTCCATTTTATTTTTCTTAGGGAAGTCGTGCTTTTTGGTGGGCTACTGCACAATCCTACCAAATTTCTTAAAATATTCAGCTAGTGATCTGAGACATGACAGCAAACGTTTCTTTTATTTTCTCCCATGAGCTATTCAAGCCTCTTAAGAATTTTGGTTTCATTCTCAAGAACCCACGCATTTCATGTATTTAATCTCTTAAGGCCAACTCAAATATTTTGTGATTAAATATTAGTACTTCATCTTTTGACTAGTGGACAAGAATAATTTGTGATTAAATATTAGTTGTGCACTTCCTCTTGTATTTCACCCATATCAATTTTTAAAGGGAAAAGTTTGATGTGTAGCAGGCATCACTTTTGGTGACGAGTCATTTAGGTGTGTCATCATATGACAAAAGGTCTGGACTCGTACCCATGACCATCCCAATCTTCATCCTACCACAACCCAAATTTAAATAGGCAGAGGAAGCCCCATCTTAATACATAATTTTGGAATTTTGGAATTAAAATTCTTATTTTAAATATTTGTGGAAAAGGATTTAGGAAATAGTTTTGGATTTAAGAAATAAAAAATAATTTATTTATGCCTCATTTAAAACGGTAGTTTGCCAATGAGGTCTAGCCTAGTGAAAAAGAACCTTGACTTCCAAATCAATCTCAAGTTCGAACTTCCATGGCATGATATTGTGTGTATGAAAAATTCCCTCCTTTTTTTAGTTTAGTGTATGTTTGATAACCATCTCAATTTTAGTTTCTTGTCTTCATTTTTTTGTTATGGAGTAGAAGAAAATGAGAATGAAAATGGGAGTGGGAATGAGATTAAAGAAAAGATGAGGAGGAGGATGGGAGGGAGGTGTAATAAAATGATATAACATGCTGCAAGCTTTGTATGAAGCCCAAAATGAGAAATGAAGAAAACACCTTTAACTAACTGGGCCCGGATCCTCAGGTTTGGGCTTAGCAAATACTAAGTTTGCCGGTCAGGAAATCACAAGATGGGTTTAGTAAATAGTAAATTTGGGTCCTGCATAATTTCCACAGTCAAAATGCACATAATTTGAACTTGAAGAGCCGAGTGAGGACATAACAACAACAGAGACAAACCAAACCTAATACAGTACTTGTTGCATATTTTAAGAAATAGAAATGTTGTGGCCCTAGGCAGACCCCCCCTCCCCTTCCCCGAACTAAGAAGAAAGATTTAACCCGTGCAACCGAGGTTTTAGTTTCGATTATCCCTTTATTTAATATCACTTATATAAAAAATAAAACAGAGAGAGAGAGAGAGAGAGAGAGAGAGAGTTGAGGGTGTCATACTTCTTGTCAACCTCTAGAGACCACTTGCTTCCCGAGAAGCTTTCGAGTTGGAGCAACACCTATCTACATACGCTGCAATTCACTAGTTTCCTTCTTTCTAAAAGTGGATTGAATTGGTCCAAATTTCGTCAATCCTTGCAGATGGAAAGAAAAACAAAACCATAATTAGGGAAGGTGATTGGACTCCCAATCGTTGTTGTTGTCATCCCATATGTCATTCTACATGTCTTTCAACAAATAAGTTCTTTTTTTTTTTTTAATTGGTGCATGTTTAATTAATGTCAACCTACTTATGTAACCAAGTTGTGATACTTTACCTAAAAATGGAAAGGGGGGCTCAATCTATGATAGGATCCCTTGTGGTGCGTTGTCGTTTCCAATCGATGACGACGGACTAATTGGATTATGACTATATTTATATAATTTTAAATTATATTTGAATGTGTGCAATTTTCAATTATAATTAACAACGTAATATAAATACCTTAAAGCCAATAAAAGTTTAATTAGTTGATTACTTATTTTAAAGTGTGCTAACTGTGCACGCGTGGACATAATAAATACTTCCAAAACTGAGATTGTGTCCATCTTGTCTGTTGTCCTATTACTACCGCTGCTAATAGTGATAGCTGCCCACCAAAAAATAATTAGCCACAATTTGTGTTCTTCATTTGACCGTCCTACAAATTGAGCTGAGGCAACTGGCTGACTTCAAAGTGCGTCCACAACTGAGAACTAGGTGGAGAATCAGATGATGGCCAAGCGAAGTATGCTCTATATCCAAGCTTAATCACCTTCTCTCCACTGTGTGTGATGTCACACCATCTAGAGTGAAGCGGTCCAACCATATTACTCGACCTTTATGAGAAAAGGGAATGCTCTGCGTTGGGGTCTCACAGGGCTCCATCGATCCTCAATACAGAGGATTCTCTTTTCTTGTGAGAGTGGTGTATGAAATGAGCAGTTGAGTCAGTTTTGAAATATAATATCAATAATTCTTGATGACTTCACTACTTTCATACTTGTCTTTATTATCTTGGTATGTATCTTTCAAAACTTGATAAAGATCTGTATTACTCATGTGTCAATTAATTAAAAATATTAATTACATTTAGTTTAATCTTTTCATGCCGATTATATAACTAGTGATTCCGGTTTTCTATTAGACTCATTCCAAGGGACAAAATTCTTGTTAATTGGTTCATAATTAACATGTTAACAACTACAATATATCTTCAAAAATATGTATAGAACTCAAAATTCCAAACCTTCTTCTAATAACACAGGCATGCATGCATATAATATATATATATATATATATATATATTGCTTCTTGTTGAAGGTATAGGATTGCTGTTATGTGCGCTATATGCGCCATTTTGCAATAAGGTACGATTAATCAACAGACACTTTTCTCCATAAATATACAAGCTAAATCTATCATTGAGTAACAATATTTCCATAAAAGTGCATTTATTTATGTTTTTGATACATGTGATATTGGGGAGTAGGAAATCGAACCTAAAACTTCAAGTACAAGAATAAATTAATATTCTTAACCACTTGAGCCAGTTGATTTATTTTTTTCATCCAAATATATCAAAGACAACCGCCATATACACACACGTATAACGGTATAAGTTGATTTAATGATGGCGGGGGTCAGGTCCTCCAGGGCTCACTCTCATCGGCACCTCATAATATCTGTGGTGGACAAGTGTTGCCATGCTACCTTGATTTAATCCTGGGAATGATATTTTGCTCTTGTACTTATAATTCCTCAGAGGCCGAGTTTCTGCACTTGTTGCTGATAGAAGCAAGACCACCACAATTATGCACAACATGAAGAAGCAGGCAAAATTAAATTTCCTCATTCTTCTCATAATTATCATTTGCAAGTAGCTTGCTCGAGAGCTAGGTGTTCATAATAATTACACCAGTTTGTGCCAATTTATACTTGTTGTTCATCGTATTTATTTGCTGTATTTTTTCTTCTTTATCTGATTTATAACTTAGTGGAGGAGGTGGCGTACCGTGTACATATCATTCTTATGCAATCAGTAGCTGTCGTATTGTAATTTATACGTGTGTTGGTTGTCGTTTTTCAGTTGTCTCGATCACTAATAAGATTTTAAGGCCAAGCCTGTGTCATCTCTGCATTAATTTATTGTAACCTTGTCACGTATAGATCAGATTAGCATTGGCCATGCAGATGAGGCTTAATTATACTATAATTAGGGCTTTAAAAAGTAACACCTCTTTCTGATCTTAACTGGATAAACGAAGGTCGGCACAGCCGCACACGGATTAAAATTTCCAATGCAAAACTAGTGGCGTGGTCCATATTCCATGCAGATTCATTACCACTGTGATCGGTTGACAGTTGATGACACGACAATTAATTACTTTAAACAAATGGATTAATATATTTTTGGACGGTTAATGAGGTAACTCATCGTATTGCTGATGAGCTAAAACTAGCTAGAAAAAAATTATAATGGGTGGAGTATCTATGTTGATGCCCGCCCATTCTCATTTGGATGCAGTTTAATGGAAACCACCTCGGATATGAAATGACCTCAATGGATTATGGATAAGCCATGTATAAGATACGTGTAGATTGATTCTACGATAAGTATTTAATTGTTAAGGATTGGTTACATATTTTTGATCTTTGCCTTTAGATTGCATTCATTAGATGTTGTCTAGATTAGAAATATGTAAAAAATCCTTAACATAAAATACTTATTGGAGAATTCTTCTTTTCTCCTTCAATCTGCTTCTCTCTTCATCTTCGCCTCTCAATGGGGAGAATTTGGTTGTTTTGAGTAGGTGAACTCAGTTGGTTCTGTTCCTTCATATTACTTTGGCTCTGCATTTGGTTTGGTTGCTGCCATTTAATTTGTTACTTGTTCTAATCAATCTTGTGTTATTATGTTCCTAAATCCTAATAGAAATCCGTACATATATACACATAATCTTAAAAAAAATGCTGAAACAGAGAACAACTTAATGAAGATCTGTTGCTAATGAGCAGATTAGACATTGTTCTCGCTTCTAATTGGTTAGATGCTTGATGCAACGGAAAAAATAATATCAGCAGCAGCAATATTAAAAGTTTTCTTTCATGAAACGTGCTTAGCATCTGTCAAAAGATATGTTCTGATGAAATTTCACAGAATTTATGTTGCAGAACTGCAAATCGAACATTTTGCTATTCCATATTAACAATTTCACTGGCACTGAACAAGCCTTGGGCAGTATATTCCTTGCTTCCATAAGTTAATTGAGAGGGTAATATGGCCTAAAGTTGAGAATAAGTGAGAGCAAGCAAACAAACTTCTTTTAAGTCTTCAAGGCTTCTGAATCACAATAATGGGAAACTTGAGGCTCAAGCACCAAACCTTTTTCCGATGTGGGATCTGCACTCTACAACCCTGTGTCCATTATCCATGCATTTCTTTTCATATAATGCCAGAAAACTGAAGGTAGGCTAAAAGCTTGCTCTCTTACTTAATGCATTTCCTGTTTGTTATGGCATGATCTCCTTGTCCACGTTCTGTCTCATATATATACTTTGGACAAAAGCTTTAAAATTTGTCAGTACATATAAGTTTTGCTTTTAAGGTCCTAGACAAATCCATCCGGACCTACCATGCTTGGCTTTCACAAATCAAGGCATCGGATATCTGAGACTGAGAATTGGGTGCTATAGCCATCCCCTGCAAGATTAAATTTGAAACTCTCAGCCAGTCAGCTTCTCACCATATATATAATATCACTAAGGAAAGTTGAGACTTTAATTTTTCGAACTTCTACTTGCAAGTGTTCTAGTGGATTTATATATGCAACTACTTATCATGGCTTCAAAACTCAAACAACTGTGCTGCTTTTTTGTTGTGCAGTTATTATATATTTCAAAAGTACTAACGGGTGTTTGACTTTGTTAATTTAGCGATGATGGTTGCATTTCTCTGTATAACACTTTGAAAAGCAGCTCAATTGAATATTGAAGGTGCTTCAAGCATAAACACAAATAAAAATGATCACACGAACAAGATAATAGGGGAACCTACTTGCAATGCAAGCTTCATATTGACTGTGCAAATTGAAAGAAAAAAAAACAAACAGATCAACCTGTGAAAAGCCTCCCACAACGTAAGTTTTGAGGGAATCTTGAATTGCAGAGGTATCTGTTTTGTAGATTATGTTAACTTATGCTGCAAAAGAACAAGTTCAAGCTTTGTATGTAGATCAAACGCTGATGGCTTTGACTTATGATTCTGATGTGACTTGAAGCAACTTATTCGTAGAACCCGTATATGCAGAATTGAGTTGGAAAAGCAAGATAAGACACCATTTGAAATTGAATAATATATTTAGTACAGTTTATCTTATCCTTAATTGTCACTTGTAAATGAGCATTAGCTTTGGTTTTTGGCTGCTAATAATATAAAACTTAAAAGTGCATGTTGTGAGCCAATCATATATAATATCCTTGTAGTAATCCTCATTATGAAAGAGAAAACATTCTGTTTTGCAGATTTCTTTCCCATCATATCATGATTTTGAGAAAGCGATACTTCTTTACTCTACTCCCTACCATTTTATATATAATATACCTGGAAAAAGGAACAAAATTACAAACAAACAAAGATGGATTCAGGTAATATATTTATTGCTCAGCAGCTGCTGAACCATCAACAGTACATTTTTTATTTTAAAAAAAGAACAAAACATGAATTATTCATTACATGACACTTCTCTATGCCATGATCGATGCTCAACGATCATAAAAAGTTCCCTCAAGTTTCAACAGAGTTTCCGATTTTCATTTCGACCAAAAATGAAAGGTACACCCTGAAACCGAAACATATGTATATATGCTAATTAGAGCCCTCGAGCTCTCTCATTGAGGTTGTATAGTCGTCAACTTTGGAGTGATGTTGTGGATCGGGACCTCCCGGGCTAATTCGTTTGGGTTTGTAACGAGGGTTTGCGCTTGTTTTCGCAACCAAACGTTGAGTAATTCCCTGGCACTTCCAGCCAATGCTTGGCCAGAACTGGTTAAGTTGCTCTTCTTCCCCAAACTTGGATTAAGAGGGCGAGTTTCAGAAGTAGAAAATAAAAGCAGCAGCATTAGTGCAAACCAGACACAAAATCTCCACCTAAAAGCATTTTCTCTAATGGTTTTTTTTTGAAAAAATGTTATGTAGTAGAGACTCGAATGGAAGAGGGTATGATATATATAGAGCATCAAGGTGTTTATTTTTTTGTTATTAAAAAGTGGTGGAAATGGCACCTCAAAAGCTTCTTTTGTTTTGTTTTTGTTTTTGTAATTTGTAATTTGTAATTTGTGGTGTGATGCTTTTTGTGTTGT